>NW_024429197.1:9013924-11413924 GCF_017639785.1 Mesocricetus auratus
CAAAGGCACTTAGCTTCTGAGGGACTCCTTTGTGTTTATGTCCTTCTCTGTGTTCTGAGGACAATACTGTTTGCCCACATGGGCTCCTAAGTATAACAGAACGAAGTGCCCATTACTGTTTCTCATACAGTGGGAAACCAGAGAGTTACCTAGTGTTTGTACCTCACCAGGGGGCAGGTGGAGAATACCAGGCAGGGCTGGAGGCCCTAAGGTTCCCCTTCTGGCCTTTGGCATCATGGCTTGCACTCAAGAGGCAACACTAGCCCCCGATGAGGCAGTTGGCTCACCCAGTCAAGTCTTCACATTCAGGCTCCATGGGTCTCGGTCTCTGCCAGTCCCACCCTGCGCCTTATTCTCTTGGCTCAGCCTCAGAAAGTTAGCTTGCCAAGGACTGGGGATGTGGCTCAATTACTATAGTGGCCTGACCTTTACAGGTAAACCACGGTAAGGTCAGGTCAGAGTAGCTACCATGGATTCATGGGATTTCCTTGAGATTAGCACCTGGACACCAAAAATACTGGGTGTGGAGTTTGTGGGGGCAGTGGGGGCAGTTGGGGAGTGTGGGGTGTGGGGGCAGTGGGGGCAGTTGGGGAGTGTGGGGCATGGGGGCAGTGGGGGTACCTCATAGTCATCAACTCAAGTCAGGTTTGATCCCCAGCACTGAATAAAGACCAGGCATAGTGACCCTTAGAAGGAGGGTCATCCTCACACAGTAAATTCAAAGCCAGTCTGGGATATGAGTCCTTGACTAAAAGAAAAAAAATTAAATTCAGCTTCTCAATCAGTCAGTGAGATGCACTCTGTTCTGAGGTGGGTTTAAGATCAACGATTCCAAGAGCAAAGGGCCCAGTCGCCCAATCAGCAGTCTGATTACATCCTCTCAATCTGTGAAAAGAATCCATGGGCAGCTCCTAATTGGAAGCTCAGCTGGAGCGACCTCCAAGTGACCATCTGTTGCTAGAGACTGGACAGATAGTGTGGGGCCCCTGGGATGAGCGCTGGTCCGATGCCTTCAACGAAGTTGCTCCACTGATCATAGTCCTCCTTCAGGTCTGCATGGCACAAACAGGAAGCAGGATTAGGCAAACCACTGCAGAGCAGGTCACAGAAGCTTCCACGGGGTCCCTGGGGCATCCTACAGAGAGGAACGTCTGGGATACCCAAAGGACTGGGTATGGCGGCCCCCCAGGCAGCTGGGGTGGGAGCTCCAGGAGTCTGGACAGCTGGGCCTACACAGGCAGGCCCTGAGAGGCCGTGGAAGTGCTGTAGCTTCCATTGAGCAAAGTGGGAGACAGAGGCATTCAGCAAGAGACAGATCTGAGGAGGAGGTACTGGAGATGTGGGGAGGAAGAGGAGGCGTTGGGAGGAAGAGGGGGAGTTGTTAGTATTCAGGCATCTGTATTGGTCTGTCCTTGGGGTTCTGAAAGGATACGCCCTCAACTGCAGCTACTAAGAGCACCTCCTATGGGCCCTGCCCACTTCCCATCCTCTCTTTCTGTCTCTGTCTCTGTTTCTGTCTCTCTCTGTCTCTGTCTCTGTCTCTGTCTCTCTCTCTGTCTCTCTATGTCTCTGTCTCTCTCTCCCTGACTCCCTCTCCCTGTCTGTCTGCCCCTGCCCTGCCCCTCCTTCCTCTCTCCTGCTGCTCCGGTCCTCTGAAGCTGGTCTCCTCCCTCCAGTTCCCCCTTTTTATGATTACCCTTTCCCTAGGGAAAAACAAAAACAAAAAACCTCTGCCTGAACCCTGTCTTTCTCTCATGTGCTGCTTTTCTTAAATTACAACAGGAGTGAGACCTTCCAGGAGGGCAGGTGGGGGCAGAGAGAAGGAAGAGGAGGTGTGGGTAGTCAGCAGGAAGGGGTGGGACCTCACTGGGAAGGCAGCATCACGGCTGTGCTCTGGAGGCTTAGGCAAGCACTGAGAGGTGATGCTGAGCCACCTCTGGCCTATTTAGTTCCCTAGTGACAAAGCGCCTAGAAGCTTCTTTTCTTTGTAAAGCCAGTTGGTAAAGATACAGTGTCTTCACTCAGATTCTGCTTTCTCTTCTCAGACGGGTTACCACAAGAGCCTCCATGCTACCCCTGGGTTACCACAAGAGCCTCCATGCTACCCCTGGGTTACCACAAGAGCCTCCATGCTACCCCTGGGTTACCACAAGAGCCTCCATGCTACCCCTGGGTTACCACAAGAGCCTCCATGCTACCCCTGGGTTACCACAAGAGCCTCCATGCTACACACACTCTTGGTTCTCAACTCTCTGACTCACCATCCTTTACATGTATCCAGACTGCAAGCCTGTCCAACCATGCCATTCTCCTGCCTAGAACCTAGAGCAGACTCCTCACAGACTGAGGTGTCAGATTCCCAACCCCCCCTCAGCAAACCTATGGGCCGCTGTTCCTGACTTCTGCCCACTTCTCCCCTTCCCTCTTCAACACTACCAGGGAAGACCCCTGTCCCTTCCTTCACTAAGGCCTCTCTTCATCAGTCAAGACCAAAGTGAGAAGGCCTTGTTAGGCAGACCCTTCCCTGGATGTTCTTCCTTCATTCCAGTCAGGTCTATCCCTGGGGTCCTCCTAAGCAGCCTGTGGTCAAAGACACTGTGTGTACCACGACACTGCGGCTCACCAGTGAAGGGCACGGGCTGTGGGGCTGCGTGCTGGCGTTGTCACCAGAACCAGATAACCTTGAACAAATTATAGATTACCGACCTCTTCTAAGCTTTAATATATTCAGTTGGAAAAAAGGAAGCTAATAAATTAAATTAAAAAAAACTACTGGAAAGGGCCACCTCCAGAATCCGGCATGATAGACAATGACTCTAGAGTACTGAGTGTGACAAGTACTGGTTACAGCAGTGACCTCGACATAGGCAGACTAAATCTCCAGCAAGCTTCCTCCAGTCATGACTCCTGCCACCTCCCTTTAACTGTCTGCTACCAAAGGGAGCTGGTCACACCATTGCAGGCTCCCTTGTCACCTTCAAGGTTTTCCTTTCTTTTCTTTTGAGACAGAGGCCTAGCTGGCCTAGAACTCTCTATGTAGACCAGGCTGACCTCAAATTCACTGAGACCCACCTGCCTCTGCCTCCCAAGTGCTGGGATTAACGATGTGTGCCACCACTCCCAGCCTGCTCTGTCATCTTTAATCTTGGACTCCTATAAGGACATGTGCCTAGGGGAAACAGTAGGTGCAGCTGAGGACCAGGGAGCAGGAACCACTCAAGTCTTGGGGGTGGCGCCACCCCTTTTTGTCAGGAGAAAGGGTGTGTCTCTGTGAGCCCCTACAAGTTTCTAAACTCATGCTGGAACAGTTCTTGGCTCATAATTTGCAAGGTAAATGAGCAAACATAAACAGAAATGCAAGTTTGGCTCATAGCAGCAATGCACTCTTAGTAGAACAGGCATATCATAAACATAAGCACAACCCGAACCAGATGGGTTGCACATACTGTGGAAAACATGAATGTACCCAGGCTATGCAGGGGAAGACCCGGGTCCTGAGCACAGAGGGGAGGCTCCTGCTGGGCCAGGTGCAGCCCAGACCATGTCTAGGGTAGTGTGTTCCAGTCAGGACACCTCTCTTTAAAAGAGGCACTGACAAATTGCACTCAAAGGAAAGTGGTAACAGAGTGCATGGGGGAATTGAACAAGGAATCACTGAAGGTCCCATGGCCATTAGATTAATGAACAGAGCACATCAGAGGTGACCACAAATAACAAAAGAGCTGCCATGGCTACCTGAGGCTTCTCTGGTCAGCTCTTGGGACATTCAGAGCAAGTGTGTGTGTGTGTGTGTGTGTGTGTGTGTGTGTGTGTGTGTGTGTGTGTGTGTTGAGGGGTAAGGTATCAGATCTTGCTGTTAGATTACAATTCAAACCTTAGTGGGCCAGGCAAGTGTGTGTGTGTGTGTGTGTGTGTGTGTGTGTGTGTGTGTGTGTAGTAAGATATCAGATCTTGCTGTTAGATTACAATTCAAGCCTTAGTGGTCCAGGCAAGTGTGTATGTGTGGGGGGTGAGTATGTATGTGCGTGCATGTATATGTGAGCTGACACAACCAAGTACCTTTCTTGGGAATCTAATATTAAGAAATAATCATAGTAAATACATAAGCAAATAAAATGAAGTCACTACCCCCAAAGTTACCCACCAGGTACAACTGTGAATAGCAGAGCTTGAACCCACAGGAGAAAGAACCAGTCGCTGGTGGCATAAGCTAAACCAAGTTCTGAGGAAGCAGAGACTGAACAAACAGACGCTTCAGGGTAGGAAAAAAAGAGCACAGAAAGAATGAAAGAGGCTTAGCCGGGTGTTGGTGGCGCAAGCCTTTAATCCCAGCACTCGGGAGGCAGAGACAGGCAGATCTCTGTGAGTTTGAGGTCAGCCTGGTCTACAGAGGGAGTGCCAGGATAGGCTTCAAAGCTACACAGAGAAACCCTGTCTCGAAAAACAAACAAACAAGAGAATGAAAGAGGCAGAGGAAGACAAGGAAACAGGAAGACACATACTGAGCCTGTGGAGCAGAGAAAAACACAACAAACCCAACAAACACAACCGTCCTGCAATGATCCCTTGACTCTGTCACTCACTGGGTCCAGGCACACCTCATAAACAAACTTCCGAGTTCCTTCCTTCCTTTCTTTTGTTTTTTGTTTCTGTTTGTTTGTTTTTCAAGACAGGGTTTCTCTGTGTAATGGCCCTGGCTGTCCTAGAACTAATTATGTCAAGCAGGCTGACCTGGAACTCACAGAGATCCACCTGCCTCTGTCTCCTGAATGCTGAGATGAAAGGTGTGCGCCACCACCACCCAGTTCACTTGTTTCCCCTTGAGGTAAAATAAAATTCTAGTCTTTGTGGACTAAAAAGCTTTAATTAGACCATTAGCTTTCTTTTTGCAATATTTGTATATTTGTGCATGAAAGCGTGTGCAGGTCAGAAGAAACTCTGTGGAGTCCGTTCTCTCTTTGTACTTTTGTGTAGGTTCTAGGGATTGAACTCAGGTCTTCAGGCTTATGACACAAGCACCATTTACCCACAGAGCTATCTCAGCAACACCGAGATCACTTCAAACATCCAAATTCCCAGCTTCTCCGGGTAGTGACCTCAAAAGGCTTTGCCACTCATTTAGCTGGTCTGTGACTTATGATATTGGTCACAATCCTTCCATTTTTGGTTTCTTTAAAAAAAACTTACATAAAATTTGTCCAATTATTATCATTAAGAGCCCACAATGCACAAAGTGATGGTAAGTTTGGGGGCCAAGGTGGCGGAGTGAAGAGAGGCAAAGGTACTGTCACAGTGAGGAAACCATGGCTCGGGAAGGTTAGGTGACCAGGCCAAGTCAGGGCCTCGCTGGGCAAACCTTCAGTAAGTGACTTTCCTGTGCTGCTGTGTCAAGCTTCCATTTGCCATGACTCTCCTGGGTCCTCGTCATGCCAGTGCTACAGGACACCCAAGGGGCCCCATGTGTGCTCCCTAAGCCCCAGCTGTCTCCTTACCAAGGTGCTTCTGCAGGAAGGCCAAAATGGCCCGCACCATAACCTCCTGACCTTCGTAAGGGTCCAAGGTCCCACGAGTGTGGCTGGAAAAGAATTTAGCAATCAGGTTGCCGGTCACGAAGGCAAAGTCAGTTTGGCTCCGATGAACAGCTCCCCTGGAGAGAAAGAGAAACAGCCGGTAGGAGGGTGGAGTCAGGACGTGTGCACCCAGTTCAGGCATGTGTGTGCGCCTACTGCGTACAAGGTGCTGCCCGTGAGTCTTGGGTAACTCTCCCAGCAACCTTATTGGGGAAGTACTTTCCCCTGTGATAGAGTCTGAGAAGAACGAAGTGACACTGGACAGAGCTAGGATTTGAACCGAGGTGTGCCTGGCTGTGCCTGCCTCAGTGTCTAGGTCACCATGCCTGACACTACAGGGAAGGAAGGCAAACCCCCCTAACGGGTAACTTTGGGCCATTTTTAGGCACCTTGAAGCACCCCAGCCATTCCTATTACATCACAGCTTTTATCCAGGGACCCCAAGGCCATGAAACATTTAACCTCACTGCCAGAACTGTGCCATGATGTCAACAGAGAGAGAAAACAACTGCTTTTAGTTAAACAATCACAGCAGGGAGAGCACAGAAAAATGGGCTCTGGATTAAGCCGTTTGGTTGTAAATGAATCAGATCATTCGTTCATTCACTCATTCATTTGTGGTAGTGGAGACTGACCAGGGCCTTCTGCTCCCGAGCCCTGTAAACATATTTAATTCACAGCGGAAATACTCCACGGACACCTACTGACTTAAACTACTCATAATGCAAATGAATGTGACGTGGAAAATCTAAATGCTGAAATACCTAATATGTGGGAAAACATTTTTAAAAAATAAATGTATTTATTTATTGGTGCATGTGTGAATCTGTGCGCGGCTGTGTGTCTGTCCGAGTATATATGTCTATGTGTGTGTGTGTGTATCTGTGAATCTCTCTGTGTGCAGAGTGTGTGTGTCTGTGTCCGCGTGCGCGTGCTGTGTATCTGTCTCAATATATATGTCTGTGTGTGTGTGTGTGTGTGTGTGCGCACACGTACACACGCGTGTGTGCTGTGGGTCCCAGCAACAGAACTCCACATTCAGGCTTCATGGCAGGTTGTCTTTATCTGCTGGGTTATTTTACCAACCCAAGACTGATTTTTTAATGTACTATTTAAGGCACATGAAAAAAGTATGTGTAGAATGAAAAATGCACTGGATTCTTGAATATCCAGCACTAGATTTTAAAAAATAACATACTGGAGTTGGAGAGATGGATCAGTGCTTAAAAACACTTGTTCTTGCAGAGGACTCAGGTTCGACTCTCAGCACCCACACAGCAGGTCACAACAGCCTGTAACTCCAGGTCTAAGAGGGCAACACCCTCTTCTGGCCCATGGGTATCAGATACATACATGCAGGAAATCACTCATACACATAAAATAATAAAAGTAGCTGGGCGGTGGTGGCGCACGCCTTTAACCCCAGCACTCGGGAGGCAGAGGCAGGCAGAACTCTGTGAGTTCGAGGCCGGGCTGGACCGATAGCCTCCGAAACAATACAGAGAAACCCTGTCTCGTAAAAACCAAAATAAATAAATAAATAAATAAATAAAAGTAATAAATCTTTAAAAATATTGGGGGTGGGTTGAGACAGGGTCTCACTATGTAGCTCTGGCTGTCCTAGAATTCACTCTGTAGACCAGGCTGGTCTTGAACTCAATAGAAATCCACCTGCCTCTGCCTCCTGAGTGCTCGGATTAAAGGTATTCAGTCATAAAAATATTTTTGAAACGATACTATATTGCCTATAGTTAAATTCCTTTTGTGTGCCCTGTCCCTTCCCTACAGATCACAAGTGACCGAATATGACTGGCCTGGGGAAACATTTTTGCAGTCCTGTCCCTCAAGACCTCAAAATCAAAATGAAAGGAGGGACTGGGTCAGGATGGGCAGGAGAGGAACCCTCAGAAGTCACCACTGAAGCCACCGCTCGGGGGCTTGGCATGGCATAAACTCAATTGCCTAGATGATTCCCAAGGCACATAATGCATGGCTAGCTGTGCTTTCTGAAGTAGACACTGGTGCGTGGCTGCTTGGCTTACCCGGGGCAGGGCTCAGGCCTGCCTGAGTGCCACATGCCTCCCACGTGGCTTAAGCTGTGAAACCCTGTTGCTCTAGAGAAAACATCCGTCACAGAAAGTGCAGCGACTACTGTGCAGCGATCAGGTGAAGACAATGTGGGTTATTTGGCCAGCATATAAGTGGGTTGGTTTGGGTTTCATGCTGACACCCAGGTTGGCCTTGAACTTTCCATCCCCCGCCTGAGTTTCCTATGTGCTCGGATTACCAGCATGCATCAACAGGCTCAGCCTGTTAGGATAACCTCTGTGAACTGGATATCCACGGACATTCCACAAATCCACCCAAATTGTCAAAGCATATGCTACCCAAGTCTTCAAAAAATAGTAAAATTCCCATAGGAGGCTAGAGATGACAGGAATCCACCCAGACCCAACACATCCATTTTCCAGAAATTACTAAGTAAATCCTATCACACAGCTACACAAACTGTAGAAGCAATCTCTGTGGATGGGGCTCATTGGAGAAGAGAGACATATAAAATCCTATAGGAATTATGATATGGGGATTCTGGCAATATTCAGATGTTCTGTGAATATACAGAAAATTCTAGATAACCTAGAAGACATGAAGGGGGTCCCAGCTGATTAAAAAACAGACAGGCTACTGGGTCCTGCTTTGGGGCATACTTACAGGACAGTCACAATCCTGGACTGTTCATGCTGGGCACATATCTTCTTCATCAAGTTGATGGTCTCCACTGTCTGGAATTTCTCAGCATTGATGAAGAACACAGGGCCCCGGGCCTTGGGGTAAAAGTCATGTTCCAGAGGGAACATCCAAGCATCCAGGGCCACAGCACACCTGGGATAAGGCAGACATTTGGAGCTGTCACTAAGAAACTCGGGTAAGAATGCATTTGGTAGAGGAGAACTGAAAGGGACCTTTCTCTCCAATGGGCTGACAACTCAGAAAGCCAGGACCCACACCCTCCTATTACGATCTTACGGAGGAGTACCTGTTACCTGTCCCCAAAGAACCTTCTAGAATTTTTACTCCCTCAGAGCAAGGGTCAGATTTTCTTCCCTCGATCTACCCTCAGGTGACGCACTCTAGTTCTGCAGAATGTCACCTCATTCATTTAATCTCTCAATTCATTCAATACTCACCGAGTGGCTACTGTGGCCTTAGCCCTCTGGATGCAGAGATCAATGAGAAAGGCCGTACATCCCAGGAGCTCCCAGGACAGCAGGGGAGAGCGAGATACTTTGAAGGTATCAGAACCATAGCTCAGAGCTCTGGTGTGTGGGACTAGAGCCTGCGAGGCAGAGAACCCTACAAGCTTTCTTGGTACTGTGATACTGACACTCCATTTTCTCCTTTTCAGCAGGGGACAGTCACCTTCCACTGTAATGACAGTCACGTCCCCTTTCCTTGCTCTTATAGTCGTTGCTAACCCTCAGCAGCTCAGTTGCATCTGACTCCATCCATGCTCACCATCCTCCACCTCCACCCTCATGCAAATCCATCGTCTCTCAGTTTTGCTGACACGACCGCATCCCCCAAGCCCTTCAAGCTCATCTGCTCCATCACACAGCAGCCAGGGGGCTTTTTAAAATCTAAGATTGACTGTTCTCTGCTTAAAATCCTTTAATGGTTTTTTCATTTTATTCTATTTTTTAAGATAGGGTCTTGCTTAGGTTTGCCTTGAACTGTGATCCTCCTGCCTCAGTTTCCAGAGTGCAAAGATATGGGTGTGCACATCATGTCCTTGGCTTGTTTATTTTCTGAGAATTTGCCTGGTGGTGGTGGCTCACGCCTTTAAACCCAGCACTCTGGAGGCAGAGGCAGGGGGGGAATCTCTGTTAGTATGAGACCAGCCTGGTCTACAGAGCTAGTTCCAGGACAGCCTCTAAAACCACAGAGAAACCCTGTCTCGAAATACCCCCTGCCACCGCAAAAAAGCTAAGAATTTGCTAGTCAATTTCCTCCCCCAATAACACAGTCTCTCGAAGTCAGACCTTGTTTAGCTGATCACTGAATCCCCAGCCCATCAAACAGTGTTCAGAACACGATCCTGTGTAACACATCCCTGCTGAATGAGTGAGTGAGTGAATGAATGAATGAATGAATGAATGAATGGTGTGTGAAGTCCAATGACAGCAGCATCTCCGGTACTCACCGAAACTGGACCTCCTGGGCCAAAGCAAGAACAGCTGTAGCGCCTCCAAACGAGTGTCCCATCACAGCCACGCGGCTCATGTCGATGCTGCCCTGAGGAAAGCAGGGAACTTAGCCGAGGAGACAGAGAAGCGACTGTAGGAAAACGACGTGCGGCTATGATGCCACCCGAGACTGCACCATCTGAGCCTCCGGCTGGAGTAAGGCGGCACACCGTTGTGATCAAGTGTAGTTCTAAGACATAATGATGGCAAGTTCAGGCCCAGCCTGGGCTAAACAGTGAGACACTGTCACCAAAAAAAACCCAAAACAAAAAGGTATCTCTGGGGTGTAACTCGAACATGTTTGGCACAAAAAGGGCTACCGGTTTGATACCCAGCATGGCAACGAGAGAAAAAGAGGCCAGGCGGTGGTGGCGCACGCCTTTAATCCCAGCACTCGGGAGGCAGAGGCAGGTGGATCTCTGTGAGTTCGAGGCCGGGCTGGACCGATAGCCTCCGAAACAATACAGAGAAACCCTGTCTCGTAAAAACCAAAAAAAAAAAAAAAAAAAAAAAGAGAGAGAGAGAGAGAAAGAGGACTCTCTGTCGCCAGCTGATCTTCGGTGTGAACAGCCTTCAGGGGACGGTGTTTTCACCTGGACTTTCTGTTTCTGTTCTGTGAGACGGGGTCTCGCTATGTACTCCTCACCAGCCTGAACTCACTGTGTAGACCAGGCTGGCCTCGAACTCAGAGATCCCCTCCCTCTGCCTCCAAGTGCGGGGATTAAAGGTGTGTGCCACCACCCTGGCTCATCTTGACTTCTGTAATCCCCCTGCTAACACTACCATCTTCTGAGAGCTGGCTTTCAAATGTCTGTGAGCACCCCAACAGATGAGTTTCCTGGCTTCCACAGCTCATCTAAAAAGCGGACTGAGAAGCATTCCCCTTCAGCAGTGGTTCTCAACCTGTGGGTCATGACCACTTTGACAACACTCGGTTTCCAAAAATATTTACATTACGATTCATAGCAGTAGCAGAGCTACAGTTACGAAGTTGCAGTGAAATAATTTTATGGTTGGGGGTCACCACAACACAAGGAGCTGTATCAAAGGGCCGCGGTGTTAGGACGGCTGGGAACAGTTCCTGCTCACAAGCTGGTCCTCCAGGTTGCCACAGAGCACACAGAGGGGAGCACAGGGAACTCCGCTGCCCTCCCCCCAAGTTTTGCTCTGGAGTAAGGGCTGCTTGTGCAGAAAGCAAGTCAGGTTCTACTTCCTCTGTGTGTCTGTCCTGATTTTTATCCACAGCCCAGGGAGGATTTCTGTGCTCTGATGGCTCCATAAGTATCTATTTCTGGTTGTTCCCAGAAGCCTTCAGGGCATGGTTCTATAAAAAGCCACCACCGATGTCTACTAAGGGGCTGGGAAGTCTCCCAGGCTCTGTGCGCCGCCACACTCTGGCTCAGAAGCCCTGCTCGCCTCAACATCTAGCCCAGGGTGGGCATCCATTCTCCGACTTGGCTAAGAGAGGCACCTGGGGCGGCAGCAGTCGGGGGCTCCTTTAGCTTTTAAAATGTAAGTGACTATTTACATACCTCCAAACTCAGGTTTGTAGAGAAACCTCCCACCCCTAGAGGCCTGATTTCCACCAGCTGCCTGCTTTCTGCTCCCAATTGGTGACAGTTTCTTCAGTGTTCTTGAAGAGTTTGTCACTGAACAGACAAGTAAACAGGAGTGCACACGGCCCCTCTCCAACAGGTGCTCCCCCAGCGCGTGTCTCTGTGTAGCAGTATTAGTACAGAGACTGCCTTGTCCTTCTCTGTGACTGCACTTGACTTCACTCGGAAACACACAGCTGGCTGCTCACTAAATCTGTCCCCAGACACGTCGCTAGATCATTTCTTTACAGTTCCGTGTGACTGAGTCCTAGCTAACAGCATGAGCAAAAGTCTAGCTTCAATCCCAGTTCTGAAAGGAGCCTGGATCCCTGGACCACCACCAGAGTACCCTGTGGGCGGTACACAAGAAAGAGACATTTCTATTGGATGAAGCCACTGAGGGGGTCTAGGTGCCCTAGCAATTAGCATTCCTCTCAGAGGAACATGTTAGCTCCTCCCAACTGTTTGCTCTTTGGAACAATGCAGCTCATACAGGGAAAATCCACAGACTGGAAACTTCTAGATTAAAAAAGAGGAAGGAAGGAAGGAAGGAAGGAAGGAAGGAAGGAAGGAAGGAAGGAAGGAAGGAAGGAAGGAGCATACATTGTGCGGCTGATAGCTCCCAACACACTGCCTTCCTCCAGACAGTGGGAGAGGCCATCTTCTTCACACTTGTCAACAGGGGATAATGGATGCTCAGATTTCCTCAGTCTCATAGGTGAGGTTTACTTAGCTGGTTGGTTTCGTATTTCCTCTGAGATCCACCTGGACAGATCTCAGTTGGGTGGCTCTGGACTTCAGCACTGGGGGACCTGCTTCTCCACTGAGCAGAGTCACTGAAGCCCACTAGAAGTCAGGGTCTACCCACACACAGGCATATGTGTCTTCCTTAAAAAATTTTTAAAGCAGATGTTGATACATAAAACTTTAGCTTTGGGAACAAAAGTCCCAGATTAAAACTGACTCCATTTTTCTCCCTTTTTAATTTTAACTTTATTTTGTGTGCATGGGTATTTTGCCTGTATGTATGTACATGTACTACGTGTGCCTGTTGCCCATGGGAGCCAGAAGAGGGTGTTGATTCCCTGGAACTAGTTTCAGATGGTGTGAGCTGCCATGTGGGTGGGAACCAACCCTGAGTCCTCCAGGAGACCTCGGCCAAAGCTCTTAACCAGAAGCCATCTCTCCAGCTCCTCCACCGCGCTTGTAACTAGGTGCTGTTTGTAGGGGCCGAGACTCGTTGCCTTCCTCTGATGTACAGAGACAATGATGCTGACTTCCTGAGATTATGTGGGGAGCCCTTACTCAGCAGAATTCTTATTCACACAGTGGAATATTACATGAGAATTAAAAATGTGCCATGAGCAGTGCCTGGTTGTGCAAACCTGAACTCCCAGTACTCAAGAGGTAGAGGCAAGAGGACCAAGAGTTTGAGGCCAATCTCAGCTACACAGTAAGTTTGGGGCCACCCTGGGGTGCATGAGACCTTGTCTCAAAAAAAAACAACACAGGAAAACAAAAAACAACAACAACAAAAAAAAACAGAAGACTCTAACTAGCTAAGTGTGGTGGCTCACATCTGTAACTTCAGCACTTGGGAGATTAAGGTAGGAAGACCACCATGAGTTCAAGGAGGTAGAAACTGTACCTCCCCAGCCACCAAGTCCATAGCCAGAGCAGTGTCATGGCCTCTAGGAGGGGTCTTGGGACTCCCTTAGAAGTACTGTTGGCTACTTGCCTACAGTAGACAGGTCACTGGTCCTCAACACCCTGCTCTTAGGGAGGAACTGTCCCCTCTAGTCATGTGGCAGAGTGGGACCCTCAGTCCTGGTGTCCCAGCTCCTGTGACCTGGAAGGTGGCACAGCCGAGGCAGGCCAACCTGAATAACCTCTCCCCCTGGCACAGAGACCAGGCCACGCAGACTGTGTCATTTACACAAAGGCACAGCCTAGAAGCTAAGAGTCTTTTCCTTTGGATTCCGGCGCTGTTCAGAACCAGGCCTGGGTTTCTAGCAACTACCTCTCTTGCTTGGAATCTGATGAGAACGAAGGCCACACATGCACAGCTTGCAGAAGGGACGGAAGGGTGCAGAGCTGCCAGTCCGAGACCCTGGGTCTCACTATGCCAGTCTGAAGTCTCCCGGTGCTCTCGGCAGCATGTGTGGCTCTGGCTCATCCCAACCGCTGCCATACCTTCAAGGTCATCAGGTCCAATCCACCAGGAAAGACATTGAGGACCGGCTTCCCATCGGAGACGTCCTGCAAGATCCGCAGTACCCGCACGCACTCTCTGGCCCGCTGGTGCACCTGCAACACAGCCAGTCTACGGGAGCACCCCACAACCACGCAGTGAGGACCTCAGCCCCCCTGAACCCAACAGGAGGGGACGCCGGCCCACTGCATCTCAGCAAACACCGCAGGTCCCCCCTTGCAGGCCTCACAGGTACATCTGACAACACAGAGAGTGGGCCCGCTTGCCTCCCCACAGGGCCATCGGGATGGTCATACGAGCTGATGCACGTGAGAACATTTTGCCAACAGAAGGAACTGCCAGAGTTCTTATTCTCAAACCCATGAGGCAGCACAGGCTGCCGCCCCTTCTCCCCTTAACCTTGCTTTTTAAGGACTGCCCCCGCCCTGCCCCACCCCACCCTGATCTCAACAACCAAAGAATGGATTTTTGGTGAGAATTTTTCTTTTGTCTCTTCTCTGTAGGCTAAGAATCCTTTACCAGGAATTTTCAAACTGGGATGGAGGACTAGGGGACAACACCCAGAGCCTCGTCCCCTGCTGTTGGTTATCAGCAGTTAGAGCTGGCAAGAGCTCAGAAAGTCAGCCTGCAGACGGGAGTCATATAGAGACAGGGATGCAGACAGGGATGCTCTGGTCCCCTGCCCAGAGTCATACAGAGACAGGGATGCAGACAGGGATGCAGACAGGGATGCTCTGGTCCCCTGCCCAGAGTCATACAGAGACAGGGATGCAGACAGGGATGCTCTGGTCCCCTGCCCAGAGTCATACAGAGACAGGGATGCAGACAGGGATGCTCTGGTCCCCTGCCCAGAGGTCTCATTCTCCCTACCTCCTACCCACATGAGTCAATCAGCTCCCTTGCTACCTAGGCAGGCTTAAGCTGGACTCTGTCACCTTCAAGAGCCCTGTGATTTATGCCTTATTTATTCCCATGGATGTGGTGAGCTCAGACCCACTATGCCAAGACTTTTGAGAGAGGAAGTTGATTAAAAGTCTTGTTTGTGGTTGACTGAAGGTCCATGTTAATTGGCTCGTCTCCATGGGGTGCAACTGGAAGATGGAGTCTTTAGAAGGTGGGGCCCCGTGGGAGGTCTTTAAGTCATTGAAGATCTGCCCTGAAGAGGGACTATGGGATGCCAATACCCCACTCCCCCTCCCCTGCCATCTGGGACCCTCACCAGGGGCTGAGGCAATAGGTCCACCTGACCTTGGGCTGCCATCTCCAGAACTCATAACTAAAAAACGCTGCTCTGGTAAGATAATTACTTCAGTTATTTGCCAGAGAGACAGAAAGATGACCAGAACCAGGATGTGCTGCAGAACCAGCCTGCCTCCATCTTAGACTTAAAAGCCACCTAATAGTAAAGACAAACTAGGTTTATTCCTGTTATGATCAAACGTGTTTCTCAAGGATTGGGCTATGCCCACCTGTAACCTTCACTGCAAATGGTTCAGTACTGCATGTTCCAGGAAATGGCAGTCATGTCTTCACTTCAAAAAGTTGTTTATAACCATTTTTGCAACCCTACCTTTGCTTCAAAAGGTTGCATGACAACTTGTGACTACTTTGTTATGACCATGACACCTTGTTATGCTCATCTTGCAACCATGTCTTTGTTTCAGAAGGGACCAACTTCTGTTCCTGTAACCCTGACTATTTTGCCTGCCAAATCCCCCATTTAGAAATCCCCACCCAGGAGCTACAAAAGCTTTGTCTTGCCAGGCGTTGGTGGCGCATGCCTTTAATCCCAGCACTTGGGAGGCAGAGGCAGGCGGATCTCTGTGAGTTCAAAGACAGCCTGGTCTACAGAACAAGTTCCAAGACAGGCTCAAAACAATATAGAGAAACCCTTTCTGGGGGGCGGGGAGCCTTGTCTTCCTCATATACACGGCTAACCTCTTGAACTCTGCCTTAGGAGGCAGTCCATGTACTAGAATAAAAAAGCTTGCTTTAATTAATGGCTTGCTTTAATGCGGCCATGATGATTTGGGTCGGTGATCTTTCTCCTCCTATCTTTGGGATTAACAATGCCAGTGGGCACAAACCTCCCTCGTCATTCTGACCATGGTACTATGACTATGCCAACCTGGGGATTCATGGTACTATGACAAGCCTACCTGGGGATTCCTAATGGGGAATTCCTTCTCCCCTTCCTTGATTCGACGGAAGGGGATCCATTCCTCCTCCAGGGATTCAGTGGGCTGGCTCTCTGGTGGGGTCTGCTTGCAGAAGTAGGTGGTCGAAGCTGACTGGTCCCTGAACCACAGATGCATTCAGAAAGAAAGCAAGAAGACAATGGTGATCTTATTTCTGCCTTTACCCTCGCCCCCCTTCCAACCATGACACATGGGCTCTCTGCTTGGCTGGCAGGTAAGGAGATCGGGGGCATGCAAAGGAGAGCAGAGAAAACATGGGCTGAGGACAGGCCTGGGTTTGAGCCCAGAGTCAGCTGTGTTGTTCAGCCAGCTATTGAACATCTTTGAACCTTAGTGTTCTACCCTTTTAAATGGGTATAATAACTGCTTTGCACGGTTATTGGGGAGAGAGATACAGTTCAGTGACAAA
This sequence comes from Mesocricetus auratus, assembly GCF_017639785.1. Classification (NCBI taxonomy): domain Eukaryota; kingdom Metazoa; phylum Chordata; class Mammalia; order Rodentia; family Cricetidae; genus Mesocricetus; species Mesocricetus auratus. The sequence continues at coordinate 9,030,153 of NW_024429197.1, forward strand.
ATGTTGCCCATGTGTGTGGGCCTGATGCCCATGTGTGTAGGTCTGATGCCCATGTGTGTAGGCCTGATGCCCATGTGTGTAGGTCTGATGCCCATGTGTGTAGGTCTGATGCCCATGTGTATGGGTCTGATGCCCATGTGTGTAGGTCTGATGCCCATGTGTGTGGGCCTGATGCCCATGTGTGTAGGCCTGATGCCCATGTGTGTAGGTCTGATGCCCATGTGTGTGGGTCTGATGCCCATGTGTGTAGGTCTGATGCCCATGTGTGTGGGTCTGATGCCCATGTGTGTAGGTCTGATGCCCATGTGTGTGGGTCTGATGCCCATGTATGTAGGTCTGATGCCCATGTGTGTGGGTCTGATGCCATATGTGTGAGTCTGATACCCATGTGTGTAGGTCTGATGCACATGTGTGTAGGTCTGATGCCCATGTGTGTGGGCCTGATGCCCCAGCACAGAAACTATACTAAAAAGAAGCAATGCATTGACGGGGACTCGCCTGTACAGGAACCCAACTGACTGCAGTTCACCAGACTGTCCTCTCACCTGTGCTCCAGGACAGCAACTACAAAGCCACGGGAGGCCAGCTCCATGCTGAAGGCCGAGTACAACGCCCTGGAGAGTCACGGGGAGGAGACATCAAACACACGGCCAGCTTCACCCACACCCCGATAGTGGCCACCTCAAAATTCTGCCTAGGCAGGTATCACAGGTAGTCCTCCTCCAAGTGCTTTCCCAACATAGTGCAGCCCTCATCCCAGGGCTCTGGGGTGCTCCAGGGTGTGTTTGCAAGTCAATCTTTAGTCTGAGATGCCTTTCCACCCCACTGAATCTGCTTACCCCAGCCCCAGCTAGATTCTGACTACACTAATGTAGTGTGTGTGAGTGTGTGTGTGTACATGTTCATACGTGTTAACATGTGTGTACACATCTATATGTCTGCATGTGGAGACCACGTTGCTAGGTATCTTTTTCAACCACTTTCTACCTTCTTCTCTATTATTATTATTATTAATTTTCAGGCAGGGTTTCTCACTGAACCTAGAATACATCAATTCTGTGAGACTAGTTGGCCAGAGAGTTCCAGGAAGCCTTCTGGCTCATCCGCTCCTGACCTGGAATCACAGGTGTGTGTAGCCATGACCAGATTTGACACAGGTTTTGGCAATCAAACTCAAGTCAATTTCATGCTTGTACAGCAAGTACTTAACCCACCGAGCAGGGTCTCACTAATAATCAGGCTGGCCTGGAACTCTCCATGTATATAGTCCAGGCTGGCCTTGAACTCACAAAGATCTGTCTGCCTCTGCCTCCTGAATGCTGGGATTAAAAGTATGTGTCACAACGCTCAGCATAAATATTTTTTAAAGCCACACAAGGTGCATGGTGGTGATGGTGCATATATATATATATATATATATATATATATATATATATATATATATATATTTTTTTTTTGGTTTTTACGAGACAGGGTTTCTCTGTATTGTTTTGGAGGCTATCGGTCCAGCCCGGCCTCGAACTCACAGAGATCCGCCTGCCTCTGCCTCCCGAGTGCTGGGATTAAAGGTGTGCGCCACCACCGCCCGGCGATGGTGCATATTTTTAATTCCAGCACTTACGAAGCAGAGGCAGGTGGATCTCAGTGAGTTTGAGGCCAGTTGGTCTACAAAGCAAGTTCCAGAACAGCACAAAGAAACCCTGTCTCAAAAAAGCCAAAAACTAAAACAAAACAAAACAAAAAAACACACAAGGATGGCAAGATGGCTCATCAGGTAAAGGCACTTGTCCACCAGCCTAGCCACCTGAGTCTGATCCCCAGGTGCACATAATAGGTGGAAGGAGAGAACTTACTTCACAAACTTAATTTTACCTTTCACAAATGAGTCCACGAGTACCACATATGACAATAACACACAGAAATCAAAAGTAATTTACAATTTTCAAGTAGTCATATTTTTAAAAAGGGATTCTTGGGGAGGCTGGAGAGCTGGCTCAGCAGTTAAAAGCACTGGCTGATCTTCTGGAGGACCCAGGTTTGACGCCTAGCATCCACACAGTGGTGCACAACCATCTGTAATTCCCGTTACAGGGGATCTGGCACCATCTTCTGGCCTCCACAGGCATTCCATACATTTTTAGTCAGTTGTGGTAGTATATAACTATAATCCCAGAATTTGGAAGGCAGAGGCAGGAATATATCAGGAGTTCAAAGTCATCCTTAGTTACATCCTCAGTAAATCTAGCTGTGCTACATGAGTTGCTGTCAAAAAAAGGAAGGAAAGAAGGGAGGCCAGCCAGACGTGCTGTCCTAGCACTTGAGACATAAAGGTGGGATCAGGAGTTCAAGGCTAGCCTTGTCTGTGATCAAGGTCTTGTCTTAAAACAAGTAAGAAACACAGATCTGAAGAGATGGCTCAGCTGCTAAGAGCACTAGCTACTCCAATTGCCTATCACTCCAGTTCCGAGGGATTTGGTGCCCTCTTCTGATCTTGGTGGATACTTACACACAAGTGCATACACACACATGCAGATACACATACCTAGAAAAATATTTTAAATCTTTTTTTAAAGTAAAATAGAATAGATAGGCAGTGTTGGTGCACATCTTAAATCCCAGCACTCAGGAGGCAGAAGCAGGCAGATTTCCGTAAATTCAAAGCCAGCCTGTTTTGCATAGTGAGTTGCAGAACAGCCAGAGCTACACAGAGAAACTGTGCCTCAAAAAACCAAAGCAAAGTAAAAGGAAGCAAATTAACTTTACTGATATATTTTACTTACGCTATAATATCCTATTATACTTTTATGCCTTATTTAACCTATTGTAATCTACATACCCCACTCTAATTTCCAAATATAATGAAAAAAACAGTTTAATGAATGAAATGTCATTGTATTCTTACTCCCATGCAGTCTTTGTACTCTGGTGTTTATTGTACACCTGAAGCATGCCTTAGCCTTAGAGAGCCACATGGAGCCGACAGCTCATGGAGCTAACAGCTCTAACAAATGAGACGTAGTCAGCTGCATGACACAGGAGGGTCTCTTACAGCAGACTGCTCCTTTATGTTGCCAGGGATGCAGATGTAATGACTGGAACAAAAGCAGCCACCACAGGTCACGAGATAACTTTATAATGGAAGCCATACACAGCAGAGCAAGCACGCTTGTGTGACTCTCTGCTATATTCATGGAACGGTGACATCAGCCCTGACTGTCTCTCTCTCTGGTTCCCCTCACCTGTTTCTTTTATGTTTTGATAAGGGTTTTTGTTTGTTTGTTTTGTTTTTTGAGTCAGGGGTTCTCTGTGTAGCTTTGGAGGCTGTCCTGGTACTTGCTCTGTAGACCAGGCTGGCCTCGAACTCACAGAGATCCGCCTGTCTCTGCCTCCGAAGCACTGGAATGAAAGGGGTGCACCACCCTGCCGGGATTTGAAGAGGGGTTTTATGTAGTCCAGGCTGGTCTCAAACTCACTAGTCTGTAGGACTTGAACTCCTGATCCTCCTGCTTCTAGCTTCTAAGTGCTAGGGTTAGCAGCAGGTGCCCCGTGCCTGCCCGTTTAGCTTGTTATAACAGAGAGAAATAAAGAAGTTTTACTTGTGGGTGGGTGTTTTCTTCTTTTGCAGCCCATGTCATGGTTTACACTCACGATGCTCTCAGCCTCTCAGGGCCTTTGAGTATAGACAAGCATGCACCCAACTCGAGCCCAGGGAGGGAAGGAATTTGATCATGTGTTAGTCACTCATGTTTGGTGGTATCTGTTAAATATATCTCTATAACTGAGGGAGAGTCAGGTTCTAAGGTTTCCTTTCGTGTCTCCCAGATTTCCAGAGAGGCAGTGAACCGGATGACTGACTTCTGATCCCTTCCCCGTGTGTACTGTGTAAGGCAGACAAGTTGCAGCTCGCTGTTCTGGGGTCAGCCATGCCTATCTGCCTACTTCAGAGGGCTGTGTAGGGACCGCGGGGAACAGTGGCATTCCAGAAGCCAGTTAGGTAGCATTTACGTGCACATGCTCTTCCATGGGGTGGGAAGCCACCCATTAGTGAACAAGGGAAGAGTTTCAAGGTGAAATTAACCAGAGAAGCTAAAAGGGAAACTGTCCTTTGACCCCATCGCCCTCTTTGTCTTGGAGTTTCACTCATGGTTAATGATGGACATTTCTACTGGCTCACTCTGGTCTACTGAGGAATGGCATCCCAAGAGAGCTTCCTAGTCAAAGGACCACCTCCAGATCATGTGCTCACTGCTCTCTCCAGCATAGCTACAGGTGGGGAGGGCACACACACACACACACACACACACACACACACACACACACACACACACACACACACACACACCTTCTCTGAAGGCTGGGACTCTTCTACTTACAGTAGGCTTGCTCTCTGTTTACTACAAAAGAAACCAGCACAGAAAACCACACACTTTGCCTTCCCCAGCCTTATCACCATACCTACTCTCCACTTCCGGCCAACTGCTAGTTACGTTTGCCTGTACACCAACTCCTCTAGTGTGAGTGGCTTCCTGAATGTGTGCGTCCCGATTTCCCACTTTCCTTTTGTGCCAGGGGCTGCATCCAACAGGTGCTTAAGAGAGGTTGGTGAATGAATGGGAATCCAGCAAAACAGCCCTGTGTTCCTTTGTGAATGAGTATTTGCTGGGAAACTATGACTTCCAGACACTGTCTTACGAGCTGGGGGCATGGTGTCTGTCTTCACAGAGACTACAGTCTAGCAAGGAAGATAGACACTAGAACATAATGACACAAGTGATAAATGCAGGGTGGGGCTGTCTCAGCAGCGAAGAGACCTGCTCTTGCAGAGGACACAAATTCCCAGCACCCAATCCGGGGGCTCACGACCACCTTTAACTTCAGCTCCAGGGGATCTGATGCTCTTCAGTCTTCCTCAGGTACCTATGCTATGTGCACACACACACACACACACACACACACACACACAACACATGCATGTACTCATGACATACACACACAGACACACACATAATTAAAACTAGAATAAATCATTTTTAAAACATGCCACAATTATGTTAAGTACTGAGAAATACAAACAGTGCTTGAAAACTCAGCCTCATAAGAGAGTCAGGATGGTACCCTCAGAAAGGGACACACAAGCCAGGTGTGCAGTGCACACCTCTAATCTCAATACTTGAAAATTTAAAAATAGAATTGAGTTCAAAAAGCTACTAAAATGTTTCATTTAAGACCTGGAGAGATGGCTCGGTGGTTAAGATCACTCACTGTCTGTTCTTCCAGAGAACCCATGTTTGATTCCCAGCACCCACATGGTGACTCACAACCATTTGCATCTCCAGTACCAGAGAATCTGACACTCTCTTTTAAAAAGGAAGGAAGGAAGGAAGGAAGGAAGGAAGGAAGGAAGGAAGGAAGGAAAGAAGGAAGGAAAGGCTTCATTTAGAAGAACATTCATGCGCTCAACAAATATTTATTGAGACCTCAATCTGCCAGGCACTCTTTAAGGTACTGGACTAGCAAGGTCGGATTTGGGCTTCTTTTCTCTTGAGACAGGGTATCACCACACAGCACACACTGATGTGTAAATGTCAAGTTAGTCTCTTTTTGGATTGGGTTGGATTAGAATGTTGGAGTTTTAAAGACTGGCCCTTGAGGTGGATGGAGAGATGGCTCAATGGTTAGCGTACTGGCTGCTCTCATAGAAGACTGATTTCTATTCCCAGCACCCACATCAGGTACCTCATAGTTGTCTGTAACTTCAGCTCCACCAGACCTGACACCCTTGGCCTCCGTGAGCACCTGCACTCACATGCACATACCCACATGCTGACATATAATCTACACACATAATTAAAAATAATAAAAAAAAATTTTAAAGTCAGATGTCTGGGTTGCTAATTTGAGCACACACACACACACACACAGTGTTAAATGGATCTTGGCTTGGGATTAAGACAGAATTTCTAATTTCTGAAATGGCCCTAAGCATACTTCTGCCATTTTGTACTATGGATTTATAAAAAGTGGCATTCTCAGCATCAATGATTATAAAACCAAAACTCAATCAATTGTGAAAAACCCTGAAGATACTCTAGGTCTTATGGTATCCAATATTCAGCCTGAAGTCCATCCTTTATACAAAAATGAACAAGTTCATCCATCTCATTAGTATGCAAATTAGCTTCTGCTTTTAATGAGTGGTAAAATGATATGCACACCAAATCATTATTTTAAAATCAATGTCTTTATGATTTCTTACCAGCAAACGCTTGACCTGTATTCCTATTTTATTTTATTTTTTTATTATTTTTTTATTTTTTGGTTTTTCGAGACAGGGTTTCTCTGTGGCTTTGGAGGCTGTCCTGGAATTCGCTCTGTAGACCAGGCTGGCCTCGAACTCACAGAGATCCGCCTGCCTCTGCCTCCCGAGTGCTGGGATTAAAGGCGTGTGCCACCAACGTCCGGCTCTGTATTCCTATTTTATATATTTTAATAGTGGTCTAGGGAAGGCAGGCCAGTGCTATGCCAAGGGCCAGATGGGGAGTAAGATGGCAGGTAGGTGAGACCTCTGTTATCGGACCCTCTGAGACTATGTTAAGACACAGCAGCTCTCACAACGCAAGGACTATGGCAAGGTCCAGGGACAAAGTGCTTACCTGAAGCCTCCTAGGCCATGGGACAAGATGATCAAGGGGTATCCAGATTCCTTCGTCTTAAAGGGGCCGTTCCAGCTAACAGGCAAGCGACAAGATCCTGGCAGAGACACAGGCTATAGCATCTCTGGCTGCCTGGAACTGCAATCCCAAGGGCAGCCCGGGTAAAGATAGGGATGGGCATTTGTGGTCCTCCCCTCTCCAGAACCACTAGGGGAAACAAAAATCCAAAGAGGCAGTACTGAAGAAATCTGGGGCAGATGATGAGGTGGCAAGGTCAGAGGGGACGCCAGGGGTGGGGTCTTGGGACAGGGGAGGGAGAACAGCCCAAGAGGGCATGCTGTAGGAGTATAGATGCTCGCTGGGAGCCAAGGATGTCTGATACAGCTGCTGGGGTGGCAGTAAACCCTATGGCTGTGGGGCGGCTCGCACTGGCCTAGCCTCTATGAGGCCCTGGGTTTGATCCCCAGTACTAAAAGGGGGGTGATCTATAGAGTGGGCATGCTGGGTTTAGGAATCCCAGCCACACCACATCTGATGTTCCAAATACTGCACTAGAGGCTCTGCCCACACCTAGCACCACAGGTCTACGAAAGCTGGCAGGCGAGCAGGGTAAGTGACTTGCCTAAGTCCCAGTAAATTACAAAGTGTGGATTTGAATTGATGGTCCAAATTCTCACACATTCAATTCTCTCCCATCTCTCCATACCAAGGACTGCACTGGACAAGTTAAAAATTTCTGTGTCTGCCTGGCTTTCTCCTGGGGACATAAATGGGCCACTAGGAAGGTACCTGGGTCAGGCCAGCCTTACCGATACCCAGGTTGAACAGCGACCCGACCCAGCGCTTGTTATATTGCAGGTAGTCAGCCAGGCCCAAGCAGTATTCATAGCGGGGAATCCACAGGGGCTGCTCGCACTTTGCCTCCAATGCTTGGCAGGGGTAGAAGAGTCGGAAGAGGCTCCCCTGGGGAAGAGAAGAGAGTAGCTGCTGGGCCAAGAAGCCTGGGCGTGGTGAGTCAGCAGGAATCTAGGTACCAGCCAGACTGGACACCAACACAGAGAATCAAGGCTTCCTCAAATCTAGAAACAATTTTGTTGTTAGCATATAGAACATACAGCTATGCTCTTCCCTTTGTCAAGCTGCATTTTAGATGACATCCCAGGACAGCACTGCGCCAAAACATCAAGAGAGTTTGTGGGCCCGGGCTTGGTGTGAAAAGGGACTGGATTTGCCCTGAGGTTGAACAGGGTGGCAGCTGTGGGTCACCCAAGCCACTCTTCCAGGCTGCCTCTCAGGAGGCAGAAACATGCTTGGTCCCAAGGGAACAGGAGAATGGTTACCAGCAAGTGGGTATCTCTCACAGGACAGAGGAGAGTCCAACCATCAGGGACAAAATCGTAAGAACCTGCTGGACCATGGTGGCACATTCCCAGAGTCACAGAGATGGGAGGATCAGGGACTTATTTCTGGTCATCCTTGGCTACATCTCCAGCTGGAGGCCAGCCTGAGCCACATGAGAAACCTGCCTCAAAAAAATTTACAAAGGAACAGGAGGAGACAAAGAAAAAGAGAAGCCTAGAAACTGGTAGGGGGTTCAGGACATGGGAAACAGATGGAAGCCGGAGACGAAGACACCACCCTCGCACCAAGGCGTAGCGTCAGGACAGTGTGCACGGCCCCGTGCCTCCTCCCACTCGCCTACACCAAGATGAGCTAGAAAACCTTTCAGGGATCAGATGCCCGACTCCAGACAGGCCTCTGAAGCCGGTGGCACCGCCTCCTTATTGGAGAAAGAACTCAGTTTCTCTGTCATTTGGGAAGATTCTAATATTTTGAAAGAGGAATTTTTAAAAGGCAGGAAGACAGGCCTAAGGGCTGATAATCAAACCCAGTCCAGCCATAACCCAGCTCCCCAGAACTGCACACCTATAGTGGTGAAGTCTCCACACATGGGCAGAAGGCACGTAGTGCGGGGCCGGATGGAGCTTGGGACACCTACCTCAAGACTCTGACCCACCATCGCATCTGTGCAGCCAACAGGGTGGGGTCCAGAGATGGCTGGAAAGCACACAGACTGGCCGGTCCCCATCTCATCACCAGCTGGACCAAAGCCCGGGTGTCCTGAACTTGCTGGCTGGAAGACAGAGCACAGAACAGCCGCTTGCTGGCCCCTTCCTCGCTTGCTTGTCTCTAGGTCATGTGCCAACCCTGTCCACTTCCTGACGTCCTTATCACTCCGGCCTCGCTGACAGCTACTCAATAAACCACACGCACCATTTCCATTTGCTGTTTGCTAGCATGTACAGGCTGGCTTCTTGGTTGTTGGTTTGGGGGTGGTGGGATGGAACCCAGGGGCCTGCCCGTGCTAGAAAATGTTCCAGTCCCACGGACTGAATTCTTCATTTTCTTTTGGTGGGGTGAGGAGATGGTAGTGATGAGCTAGTCTTCGATTCCCTCAAAACCGACAAACGCAAGGTCTGGTGCGTGCGTGCGTGCGTGTTATTAGAATGCTTGCCCAGCATCCAAGAAGCCCTGGGTTCAATTCCTAGCACCACATAACCCGGTGTGGTGATAAACATGTATAACCACAGCTCTCGGGAGGTGGTGGCTGGAGGGTTAGTTCAGCGGCTTCCCTCAGCTACACAGAGAGTTCAAAGGCAGCCTGGGATGCATGAGGCCCTGCCTCAGGATTAACACATGCTAACCCTGCACCTACGGTGTCATCCAGCTGTGGTGATCACAGCCCAGATGTTGTTCTGTGGCTAATAGCACCCACTGAGACCTAGTGCTTCCTAGTGCTCCCACTGTTAGCGCTGTACTAAGCCCCTTACAGGCACGCTCCATCTAAGCTCTCAGCAGCTCTCCGAGGAAGGGGGTACCAGGACCAATTTTACAGATGGGTGAACCAAGGCAGAGAGAGTTACCCTAGCTATGGGGGTATCTAAATTTAGATTCCTATTCCTATTCCTTATAGCCAAAATAACGGCACGGGAAGGGTCCTGGGCCCACATGGTTTGTTTTGGCATATTCTGATTCCTCCTCTTGGGGGATCAGTGTGCAAGTCAAAGCATGCCTGGGCCAGAAGAGACCTCAGAGGTGGATGCCACCAAGGCTCCCTGCAACCTCCCCTCGCCCCACCTCTACACACACATGCGCATTACTGAAAAAGTCAAGGTCCTGAGACTCAGTGAGCTGCTCAAGGTCACAGCACAACTGTTTCTACACACAGACCGCCTGCCTGCCAATCATCCAGAAGAAAACCCCACAGAGCCCCCAAAAGTCACTCATTAAATAACGTTGGAAGGTGAGATTTTCTTCCTACTATTCATTTTTCCCTTTTGTTTTTCCAGTGCAAACTTGAAGATACCCACTATTACAAAGAGGAGGGGGAGGAAGCTGAGATCGGCTGTAGGCAGCGACTACTCAGCCAGAGGGAAGGAGGAGGAGTCTCCGAAGGCTCTCCCCGCTCCCCCCACCTACCCATGCCCCCCCATGGCTGAGGGCACCCGCTGGAGATCTGAGGCTGCAGCTGCAGGACACACGTGGGTCACATGCTGGTGAAGCAGATGCAGACCCTGTCACAGAGGAGAGATAAAATGCCACTGGGGTTCTGAGGAGAGAGTGTGTCTCCTGAGCATGGGAGCAGAGAGCAAGGGAAGGCAGGGAAAAAAAGAAAGGGTCAGGAAAGGGCCTGTGAGACAGACACAGGGGCAGCCAGTGCTGGCTGTGAGGGAGAAAGGGCTGTGTGTGTACAAAGGGCTGTGTGTGTACAAAGGGCTGTGAGGGAGAAAGGGCTGTGTGTGTACAAAGAGCTGTGTGTGTACACACCCCTGTGCATTTGTGTCGTCGTGCACGAGTTGGGTCCATGTGCTTCCCCTTCCCTCCTCGTTGTTTGAGGCAGCTAGAACTTGACCGCACAACCCTCCCACCCCCCCACACTCCCTCACCCCCCCACCCGCCCCCGAGCTACCCCACTGCCTCTCATTTCACCATCACTGAGATTACAGCATACCATCAAGTCAGGCTTGGTTGTTTTTTTGTAATTTTTAAAGTCACCTTTATTTACTTAATGTGTGGGAGTGCATGTGTGACAGTGTGCTTGTGGATGTCAGAGGACAGCTTGAGAGAGCCACTTCTCTCCTACCTTGAGGAGAGATCAAACTCAGTCATGTTTAGCAGCAAGCGTCTCTCTCCACCTCGCTGGCCTCTGGCTTCTCCTTTTTTTAATGGCAGGGTCTCTCTACGTAGCCCAGACTGTCCTGAAACTTGCTATGTACACAGGCTAGCCTTGAACTCAGAGATCCATCTGCCTCTGTCTCTAAAGCCGTGTGCCACCACACACAGGTTTTCCCTAAGGATCTGAACTCAGGTCCTCATATCTGTGAGACAAGCACCTTAGCAACTAAGCCGTCCCCAAGCCTGACACTCAGCTCCTTTGCAATCTAGCATGGGCACTTTATCCTGATCTCTCCAAGCCTCATTCTGCATCTGCATAAGGGGATTTGTAACAGTCTTTGGTTGCTATGGAGATAAATGAAATCCTGCAATTAAAACATATTGCATAGTACCTGGCATGAGCGAGTATCTAGCCATATTCATTGACTACAAGAAAGGCAGAAACAATAGAATTTGGCAACTGTGTAGATTTGGGAACCAGAGGAGAAAGGGAGGGGCAAAGGTGAGGCAGGATTGAGGAATGGATGGCCAGGATTTTGTGGAAGGGGATTTTTGTCTCATCTGAGATCAGTCCTTGGGTGGGGCACCATGGAGGTGGGGGTATACAGAACCCTGGTGATCTTGGCAGGCTTCTGAGAGGGCCCATCAGCTAATTCTGCTTGGAAATTAATAAAAACCAAACAAAACAACTGGCCAGGCTGAGGCTAACCTGAAAACAGCCTGACTTGCCAGGCTCACGCTGACTGATGCCCAAGGACAAGAGAGGAGATAAAAGTCAATCTTACTTGCAAATTACAATGAGACATCAGTCTTATTTCTCATAAATGGCACGGGTCAGGAGTGTTCCATTATTCACCTTGGCTCCACAATTCATGGCAGTGCCTGCCTGGAATATCTCCATCAACCAGGCCCAGTGAGACTGCCTACTCCCCCGGGACAAGCACCTAGACTCCCACCTTCCTTCCTCCCAGCTCTGAGCATGTCCCCTGCCTCACCTCCTCAAACAGGCTGCGAGGTGCAGTGCCTAGGCCGGCAGTATCAGTTTCGGTGACTGGCTCCCCATGTAGTCCATGTGAAATCTGAGTTTCTGAACCTACCACCCAGTCTCCCTGCAATCCCTAACACTGTATTTCCTCCATTTGCAGTGGTTTTTGTGTGTCTGTCTGTCTTCTGGGGCCTAGAGCCCTTCAAACGCCAGGCAAGCACTTTGCAGGCTACACTCCCAGCTCCACGCTGGTGGTTTTAAGTCCTCCCTGTGTGTGGTCAGAAGGGTTTGAGGCCCCTGAGGGAGGCCCTTTTCTTTCATTCAAACACGCAGGGTCACACGCGTGTAACAAACACGGAATGCACCCTATGGACTCTCCTATCATCTCATTGGGCAAACCGCCATGGCCACCCAGAAACACATGGGGCAGTGGAGGCAGGGTGGCTCAGCAGGCAAAGGAGCTTGCCTCCAAGTCTGACGTTCAGGGTTCAGTTCCCAGAAGGTACACCGTGAAAGGAGAAGAAATCCACCCCTGCCTGCCACTGCCCTCTGACCTCCACACATTCACCACGGGTATCCCTACATCCAGCTCAATTAGCTTTTAATCTGTCGTGATTATTTAAAAAATCTCTATGCTATAGAGGGAAAAGAAAACTTCTGGTGACTCTGAATTCCATCTCCACTACTTACCAGCTGGCTGAGACCTATCTGTCTGTCTGTCTGTCTATCTATTTATATTAAATATATTATGTATATTTAAACACACACATATATACATATAACATTTACTTATCTATTGGAGGGGTGCCATGGCACCCCATGTGGAAGTCAGAGGGCAACCTGCAGGAGCTGGTTCTCTTCAACCACCAAGTGGGCTCCTGGGATAGCATTCAGGTCGCCGGGCATGACAGTGCCTTTACCCACTGTGCAATCCAGCCAGCCACAGCTGTGAAACCTTCAACAAACGCCTTAAACTCTAACCCTGTTATCAGCCACTCATGGGGTCAAAGATTATGTGTGTAAAGTGTCCGGCACATTGAAGACACTGTGGCTTCCAGAGGCAGCTGTAACTATTTTAACTAACTATATGACTGCTCCACGTCTAGCTTCCGTCCATGTGAAACAGGATCACTTCACAAAAGAAGTTTAAAGGAGAAAATTGATTCTGCCTAAGGCCTGGTACATTGTAATTACTCCTAAAACATCAGCAACTAATCGGAAAAATGTGGTGGCTCGCTTTCAAAATACCCAGCTGAAGTTTTCCATTTTTCCTGGCATAGATTCCTTTGGCAAAATGAATTCTCTCTCAGGCTTTTCAAGCCCGAGACACACCTACCTAAGTGCACTAAGGAGGCCCAGAAGAGCCCAAAGGGAAAGGAAGACGCTTCCCTTGCAGCGCTGACCCCCTGGAGTCCTGCTTCTAGCGGGCGGCTCTGCCCCTCTGCCTGCCCTGTGAACTTTTCATCACCGGCTATTTCAGGCCAGAGTCCAAGATAAGCACCCCTCTTGGGCTTGCTTTCAGACAAAGCTCTCCGGAGGCTATGGGCTCGGGGCCTGACTGATCTTTGGTCTCTGGAGGAAGTGAAGAAATAACCCGGTCTTAGATGATGAAGACATCAAGAGCTCAAGGGACCGGATTGAGCAACGAGGCGGCAAAGCTAGAAAAGCTGCCCTGATAAGAATGTCCTAGGGCACCAACGCATGGCACAAAGGGAGCCTCTGTTGCTTGTGGAGGCCTCGCAGTTTACAAAGCGCTTTCATACACTGTAATACAGAAGAAGAAAGCGAATCCCAGAGAGCCTGTGCGATTTGCCCAAGGTCGCGGGGAGGGAGGCGGAGTTCTTTGCTGCACTTCAAGTTCACAACACTGGGAGGAAGAAATTGGCAGTCTTCTTCCACCAACAGGACAAAGAATTGCGGAGCGCAGCGTGGAGGACAGAAAGCAGCAGGGGCTGAGGGACGTGGGGCTGGGGTGCGGGTCAGGGAGGGGATCTCGGGGCGTGGGAGTGACAGTTCGTGGTGACCCTGGGAGGGCTTAGGTGCGGGGCGGATTCTGACGGGACTTGTCTGAATGGGAAACACAGACAAAGAAGAGCATAGATTAGCGGGCAGATTCTGAGATTGAGAGACTGGAAGGCCCCACGCTGGGACATGAAAAGGTCTCTAGATAGCTCAGTTGAGAACTGCAGCTTTCGTCAATTAAACTTACCCAGTCACGCTGATCACTCAGAAGCAATCTCAGAAAGATCGCTCGACGGAAACCCGACACCGCCCAGGAGCCCGTGGCCCTCTGGGAGTAGTAGTTCCTTTCATTTAACATGGGAGCTTAAACCTATGATCTGCCCCTAGGTGTTAAACTACAAGTCCCTGGGCGACCGCGAGAGACGGCGCCTTGACATCCCAGGACTGTAATTCCCAGAATTTCTGACTACACCCTTGGATGCGTGCACCAGCCAAGACCTGGGATGCGGTGAGATTGCTCCCCCTGGTGGTTTGAGGAGCAGCAGCCGCGGTGACACGGCTCTAGCGGAAGGTTATAATACTGGAAAGTAACCCTCCGCCTCACTGGTCCTCACCCTGCTTCACTTTGTTCTCAGGAAGATGTGGAGATGGGAGGTTGTTTTCCGTTCTTATAGATGTTGTTTCCTGTAAAAATATGAGACTGATTGTTTAAGTTGACGTCACATCTCTTGCGGTCCAGGGCCCCTGTTGACACCTGGAATTTTCCATTGTTCTCAAGGGACTCACTTAGCTGAGAACAGGGAGGAACCCGAGAGATCTGGGGATCCACATCTCAACCCCTCTTCCTCTATTCACCTCCATTTGAGTGCCCTGTGCTGGGTTTTTGGAGACACACACTGATGAACGAGGGTCCAAAAATTCACTATCCAGCAGAATTCAGACAGGGGTAGGAGAGCCACGGGGAGTATGGGAGCCTTAAAAAGCACTCGCCCAAGCTAGGGGGAAGGGAACTGTGTCTCAAGATGCTTACAGGATGAGGACAAAAGGAAGGACTTAGTACAGGGAGTGTGCAGATTTCAGAAGAGACAACGTTGAGTTCAATCTTACAGAGCCAGGATGTGAGGGCTGGAATAGAAGGTCCAATGTCATTAAAGACTGGATCTTCCATGAGCTTAAAAACCATGGGTGTTTGGGTACATGTCTATAACCCCAGTATTTAGGACACAGAGGTCAGGCCTAGACCATATAGTGAGACTGTCAAAATCCCACCACCACCACACACACAACTAAAAATACTCAACAGTTCTTTACAACCTACTAGATGAGGTCCCAGTTTCTTACCCTGGCATTTAAGTGCTCTCTGAGTCCACCAGTGTGTTTTCATTCAGTCCCTCTACCTGCCCGGCCGCAGCTACATCCAGTGAATACCCCAGCAGCCTAAGGACGCCTTGAGTTCTCTTGCTCCCTCCACTCTTTAGCTTGACCAGACATTCTGGTATCCTGAAGTGCTCTGCCCCGCCTGGTGGGCCCTCTGCTCTGGTCCTGCTTCTAAGGCTCACTCTCCAAGACACTTTCATGACTCCCATGGTCCCAACGGACCTCTGCCTCTCCTCAGGCAGCGGAACATCGACAGACTTCTTGCTGGGGGGCTTACTTCCACCTTATAGCATCAACAAAGATGAAGGTCTTTTTTGTTGGTTGGTTTGTTTTGAATTGTTTTTCAAGACTGTAGTCCTGGTTGTCCTGGAACTCACTCTGTAGACCAGGCAGGCCTTGAACTCAGAGATCTGTGTAGTGAAAATTCTAACTGGTTCCAATCGTAAAAACCCAGAATCAGATATAGGGGTAAATGTTGAAAGATCAGAGAAGCAGAATATCCAGCCACCAGTTCTTACCTCTACTTAATCCTCAGACCAAAGGGGCGATCCTGACTCTGCAAAACCTCATGCATTCTCTCCTCCCTGTTTAGTACCCTCTCTCTGCCCAGTCACATCCCTTCCTGTCTTCACCTTCCTTGGGCCTGGAATTAAAGTTGTGTGACTCCCAGGTACTGGGATTAAAGGTGTGAGCCACCACCACCTGTCTCACTCTGTAGCCCAGGGTGGTCTTGAACTCACACAGATCCGTCTGCCTCTGCCTCAGCCTCTGCCTCCCAAGTTCTGATATTAAAGCTGTGAGCTACCACTGCCTGGCCTCTATGGCTAACTAGTGGCTTAGCGCCGCACTCTGATCTTCAGGCAAGCTTTATTTGTTAGATTACAAACAAAATATCACCACAGATCTGCCTGGCTCTGCCTCCCCAGTACTGGCATTAAAGTTATGTGCCAACAAACTGAGCTTCTGGAGGTCAATGGTCCTAGATCTGTGATCTGCATGTCCCATCAAGCCACCAGTGTCTTGAATCCTCCTTTAGGTCTCTCTGGGTTCATTTCTCCTCCTGAAACATATCACCACCACCATCCTCCCAGGATCCACAATAAGGCCACCAGAAGAGAGATAACAGCAATACATTAAGCTGCAAATTCAAAGCTGTGGTTGGTAGTGGTGGATACAGAACACAATTTTTTTTTCTCAGCCAGGTGTTGGTGGCACACGCCCTTAATCCCAGCACTCAGGAGGCAGAGGAAGGTGGAACTCTGTGAGTTTGAAGCCAGTCTGGTCTACAGAGCGAGTGCCAGGACAGCCTCCAAAGCAATACAGAGAAACCCTGTCTCAAAAAAAAAGAAAAGAAAAGAAAAGAAAAGAAAAAATTTAAAATTATGAGAAAAAAAGTTTTTTGGTTTTTTGAGACAGGGTTTCTCTGTAGCATTGGAACTTGTCCTGGAACTCACGCTGTAGACCAGGTTGGTCTCAACTCAGATCCACCTGCCTCTGCCTCCTGAGTGCTGGGATTAAAAGTGTGTGCTACCACCGCCCGGCTAGAACATAAAAATTTTAGTGTGGACTGGAGAAGGATCTCTTGGCCAATTAATCCAGGCTGTGCTGCTGGCCCAGAACACTCATGACAACACAGGGTCTCCTGGTCATGAGAGGAGGGGCTGGAAGGATGTATTTCCATCATCTACTCTCCAGCTAGGAGTGCTGACCTCCAAGAACGTAGGATTCCCTCAAGTCAGCTACCAAGCCAGCCTTTCCCTTGTGCCTTCTCCAGGTTGAAGGAGATTGGATCAGTAACATATAAAAAGCTGCTCTGGCCAGGCGGTGGTGGCGCACACCTTTAATCCCAGCACTCAGGAGGCAGAGGCAGGCAGATCTCTGTGAGTTCGAGGCCGGGCTGGACCGATAGCCTCTGAAACAATACAGAGAAACCCTGTCTCGTAAAAACCAAAAAAAAAAAAAAAAAAGCTGCTCTTTGTCTCTTTGTCCAATAAGAAAAAAAGGCAAATATTAGCAGATTGCTATCTTACCCACTATGTGTTTTGTGATCAGAGATTGTAACAGTATAATATGCCTAAGGTAGACTGTGCCTCTGCTTCCCAAATAAGCTGAGGTCTTTGCTGGTCTTCACCTTGGTGCCCATGGTCTTGCTGGCACTGATCATTCACCCCAGATTTAGCTGGTATTTGAATGAACAACTTTGGATTCCATTTTCTTCCTCCTTGCTGAATTAGGACACTACCTTCTAAAATCCAGGTGAAATTAGTATGTAGTAAGATATTAATCTTGTTTTTGTTTTTTGAGAGAGGTTTTACTGTGTAGCTCAGGCTAGCCTCAAATTTGCACTCCTCTTCCCTCTATCTACTGAGGGCTGGGATCACTGGCACATGATGCTATGACCAGCCTAATAATCCAGGGAATCTGACTCCCTCTCTGGCCTCTTTAGGTACAAGGTGCGCACACACATGGTGCACTTACATACGTGCACCCATGCATATAAAATAATCTTTTTTAAAAATCGGGGGAACCAGGGAGACGGCTCTTAACCAACCAGCCATCTCTCCAGCCCCCTGCCCACATACCCTTGACCAAAGAGTGGTCTTCTATTGGGGATGTTTCTTTCTTTCTTTCTTTATTTTTTATTTTTTATTTTTTTGGTTTTTCAAGATAGGGTCTCTCGTAGACCAGACTGTCCTCCAACCCAAAG
The DNA here is from genome assembly GCF_017639785.1 of Mesocricetus auratus. Lineage (NCBI taxonomy): Eukaryota > Metazoa > Chordata > Mammalia > Rodentia > Cricetidae > Mesocricetus > Mesocricetus auratus. The sequence continues at coordinate 9,048,013 of NW_024429197.1, forward strand.
GATGCCAGCTTCTGCCTCCGGAGTGCTGGGATTAAAGGTGTGTGCCACCACCAACCAGCTCATATGTTCCTTTTCAATGGAACTTTCAGCGTAGGGAGGGACACACATGGAGTAGTGACAGAGGAAGGCAACACCAGCCAGATCAGATGAATCAACGTTGGTGATCAAGAGAGAGACTGATGCTGTGGCCACCTGACCCTCACGTTCAAGAAGGCAGTGTCCCAGCTGAATCCAAGCACATCTATCAGTCAGTGATTTACCATGTGTCACCTGTGTTGTTAGGAACTTCTGGGATTTTTTTTCTTCTCTCTTTAATCCTCCAGTGGAATGTGCCTTACTATCTATTTCCAGAAGAGAAAACTGCCTTCCCATTTTTCAAACAAGAAAACACAGGCGTGGAAAGGTAACAAGAGACGCTGTGGGTGTCCACCTTATATCCGTCGTTTCCGCCCTGAGTCCCCTTGGTGGGATGGTCATTTCCAGGCTGCCAAGAGGCCCTCTGCTGGGGATCTGGCTTTTGTCCAGTTGCTTCCTTGCCTGTGGCAAGTGCATGATGGATCAAAGTGTCTCATCTAGTAGTGGAGAGAGGGACAGGGAAGAAGGGACATCCCCTTAAGGCACACTCCCAGTAACCTGCTTATCCAACCAGGCCCTACTCCTAATACCCCATTAACCTAATAGCCTCCTAATAGCCTAAAGTCATTGGTGGATTAACTCACTGGTAAAGCCAGCACCATAAAGCGCAGAAGTCACTTCTCATTAGTGCCTTCAGCTGGGGATGTGGCTCAGTGGGTAGAGTGACTGTCTGGCATGCACCAAGCCCTGGGTTCGAGTCCTAGTACCAGTATGAAATTGAGTGTGGCGGCATATGCCCATAATCTCAGGTGCAGACTGAAGAATCAGACGTTCAAGTCATCCTTGGAGGTAGAATGAGTTTGAGGCTAGCTTGGGCTATTTAAGACTCTGTCTTAAAAAAACAAACAAACAAACAAACAAAAAACAATTGTGCCACCAGCTGAGGACTACATCTTTGTTTGACACATAGCCTGTTTTAGGTGGAGGAGACAGGCATGTCACATCCAAACTGTAACAGTCATCTTCACCCCATCGCTGTACCCTCACTGTCCATCACGGGGAAGGACCATGTCTGTGCACGGCATTTCTCATCTCGCTCAGTTAGCATAATAGATTTAAAAGGTCAGGCATACCACCTCCAGTTTGAAGGCAGGAAGCAGGAGACGGGGGCCACTTGGCTTACCATGGCACAGCCAGGATCGAAACTCCCATCTACCTGTTCTGCTGTGACATCTTGATTTCAGGCTACAGCAAGGACTGGAAATGGAGTCTCTACGGTGCCCACATTCCTCTCTCAGGCCTGACTGCAGGCCTGGACGGGATTTCCCGATCACCAGAGCCCTGGCTGGTAGTAGCAGGGACCACAGAGCCCACCAGAAGAGCAGGCAGAGGGGAGATGGGCAGGGCAGCCTGAATTTTGCATTCTGACTCTTTCCAAGTCTTTGTGAGTTTACTTGGCCCCAGCAACATACTGCTTCCCAGAATCTCTCACCAGAAATGATTGGTGAAGACAGAGCCAGTTCAGAGATGCCAGAGGCCAGGGCGGACACAATTCCCAGTCTTCTCTTTCTGGATCCCAGCCCTGTTATCACAGACTTCATCAAAAGCCCGGCAGAGACTTGCCTGCCTGCCAAGCTTAAGGCGGCCTGGAGGTACGAAACTCTCATGTGTTTACGGATGGGGAGAGAGGCTGAGCAGGTTGGGAGTTGAGAGGTTACCAACCAAGCTATCAGTGCTTATTAACCCTTCTGGGGCCTCTCACAACCTTGACACAAAGGTAGTAGCACTTTTCAACAGCCCTGAACGCTTCCCACATGTGGACCAATTTCCTTCTACCAGCCAGATTCCTTCCTCTTCCCCATGCAGAGTGACCGCCAGTCCCTGGCGGGCACACACCTGACCACCTCTCTGTTTCCTTACAATCTTGTGCTGCTCTCATCGATTCAGCACCCTCTCTCAAGTCCAGGATAGATGTCTCTCCTGGCCTCCTCCCCTGCTGCCCCCCAACCCCCCCTTGGTGTTTCCATCATAGGACTACCCCAGGACAGTGCCACAGTAGTGAAGTGACCTCCTCCCCACGTGAGTCAAACCAAAGCCTTCTTTCCTTAAGTCTCTTTATAGTCTGTTATTTTGTCACAGGGATGAGAAGTGTAGCCTAAGATAGTCTTTCTAGTAGCCCAGGCTAGCCTTGAACTCACAGCAATCCTCCTGCCTCAGCAATCTGCCTGTGGCTCGTAGGCGTGTGTCGTCATACCCCCCAGCTTGTGTGGATTTTATTCTAAGTCTGATGGGAGCTACTGAGGTTGGTTTTAAAATATTGCCTGGGGGGGGGCTGCTCGGGAGATGAAGTGCTTGCTACACAAGTATGAAAATACTGGTGGGGCGTGTCAGCCCCCCTTGCAATCCCAGAAAGAAGCAGAGGAAACCCAGAACAAGTTGGCTAGCTAGACTAGCCATACAGGTGAGCTCTGGGTTTGACTGAGAGGCCTAGCCTCTCAATAAAGTGGAGATTCCCACTGTCAGCCTTGACTCTCCACATACATGTAGACACAGGAGTGCCCACACGTGGGTATGCTCATACAAACATACACACGAAAAATATAAATATTGCTGCACTGTCGCTTAAATGTGACTCAGGCCACAGATCAAGGCATCTTCCACTAAAAGATGTTTTTCTTAGAGATCTCAAGAGGAGGGTAGACATCACGTCCTGGGAGGGCACACGGAGAATGGTTGGGAGGCAGGGTTCTCTAGTGTGGTCTCCTTGGGAACGGGAGGGAGGTGTGGCAGGAGGGTGAGGCCTGGCCTATTCGCACCATTCTAGCAGGCACAGGGGGCTGGGACCTGTCCCTAGATAGTTAGTACCTGGTTCTGGTAGTTAAAGCAGAACAGTGGCCCTGTGAGTAAGCCAGCTGAGGGGGGGTGTGGCCTGTGAGCCGAATGGTAAGCCTTTGAAAAGCAAGGATCCAGGCAAAGCTGGGGTCAGGGCTGCTGAGGAGAGAAGGAAGGAAATCAGAGGCCAATGCCGTCATCTTGCTGCCAAATGGCAGCAGCTGAACTAGGGTAGGGGTGGGGAGATGAGAGCTAGGCTTCAGCATTTGTTCAGAAGCGGTACTGGAGGAACTTTATGAACTGCCAGAGAGGGCGTCATGCACGTGACAAGAGCCCCATTCTGTTCTTAGTCTGGGGTTCAGATGCGTGCTGCTCCCGCTACCCCAGTCCCTGCGGTTACTGCTCTGCCTCACAATCACACTTCTGAGGTTGGCGAAGGGTAAAGGGCTGCTGACGATAGGATACCTCCAGGACTCAAGACAGACAGAAAGTGATCAACACCATGCCTGGCCCACAGCAGGGGCTCTGTACACAGCTGCTGCTGCATCCATGGAGTAAGTAGCAAGTTGGGCTGACCTGATGCCCTGGGTACCAGCTCTGTTCCCCACTAGCTAGGCAGCCTTGAAGAGCAGTCTTAACTTCTCCTCATCTCCCTCCCCTCATCTGGAAGCCCAGATAGAAGAAGGGCTGGTTCTTGTGGTAGTTACAAGAGGAGCCTGTGTCTGTGTGGAGCCAGCCTTGTGAGGGCTCCATCTGTTCCAACAGCAAAGATCTCTGATATAAGGCAGCCAGGCTGCAGAGGTGAGCCAAGACTCAGAGAGAAAAGGGACTGAGGTCCCTCTGTCTCCTCAGAGCTCCCCAGGATGGACCTGCTTCTTCCCCCACCCCCCAACCCCAGCCAGCCCTCTGTGGCTTTCTCCTCAAGGCTCCCACAGAAAGCTGGCAGCGTTCACGATGCCAGGCAGCCATCTCTGGGAGGGAGAGGAGGAGAAGTAGATCGTCCCGCCTCTGCTTTGGAAGGCAGCCTGTAAGTCACATGGGTTTGAAGCACCCTGCTTGCTGGGTAACAGCATGGCTCTGCTGATTAATCCCTGGGTGCCTAGAGCTGACATGGCAGTATCTGGGTGAAGGCTGCTCTGAGAAGGTCCACAAACTCCCTTGAGGGAGTCCAGTTTCTGAAATCTTCAGAGAGTCTGTTTGAGAGGTACATGCTGGAGAATAAAATGATGTCAGGATCAAGCTTTGAAATTTACTTACTCAGTTCAGCCAATCCTGCCATTTCAAAAAACTCAAAATTCAGCCTGCAGCCTGAGGCATGAATACTGGCTTGTGTATGACACCTGTTCTCCATGGCCTTTGGCTTTAAATTTTTTTAATTAATAAGTTTAGAGACAGGGTCTAAGAGCACCAGGTTGGCTTAGAACTCTGTGTATATAGTTCAGGCTAGCTTTAGACTCATGGCAGTACTCCTGTCTCCTCACTCCTGGGTGCTGGAGTGAGGACACAGGGCTCCACAACACCCAGCTCTCTCTGAATAACAGAAGTCCCTCCTACCTGAAGCAGATACCCACACAGGGATGAGGAGAAGCCAAGACCTGAGGCAGTGTCCAGTTTTGACCACTTAGAAGATAAACTTGAGTGGAATAAAATTAGCAGTTGTAGTTTTGCTGTTTTGAGACAGGGTCTCATATACCCCGGGCTGGCCCAAAACCAATTATGTCTGAGAGGAAGACCTTGAATTTAGCATCCTACTGTTTCTGCCTCCCAAGTTCTAGGATCCCAGGTGTGTAACGTGCAGTCTTCCCACCAGCTGCCTGGGTCCCCGCAGGTATCTCAGCTCCCCAAATAACCCATGAAACACTATATTAATTATGAAGCTGTTAGCCATTAGCTTGGTTTCTTATTGGCTAGCTCTGACTTAATTATTAACCCATAACTGCTAATCTGAGTATTTCCACGTGGTCTTCTCTTACTGGAGAAAGGGCCCAAACTTCTTACTTCTCCCATGTCCTACATCGTGACTCCTGTGCCTCTGTTTCCCAGAATCCTCCTCGACTCCTAGTCCCACCTACCTTGCTTCCCTATTTGCCAACAGTGCTTTATTTACATATACACAGAACTTCCCCCATCATCTCCTCTTTTCTGTCTAAATAAAAAGAAAGGTTTTAACTTTAACATAGTCAAGTTATATATAACAGAACAGTTATCAAGTAAGAATCATAGTTACAATATTTTGTCCATTAATATTTAATAAGATTTAAAGAAAGTATTTTATTATCTATCCTATCCATGTGAGTCTAATAAAGTCTTATATGTAGCTTATCTTTTATCATAACTAAGGAAAACTATCTGTCTTCAACTCCATCAAAGACCACAGAAGGATAATATATAAACACTAGAATTGACAGAGACATCTTGCTACCTGGACAGTCACCTGAAGTTCCTCTGTAACATTGGGGCATCCATCTTCACCCCACAGGCCATAGTACATCTGGAAGACTTCTCAGTAAAGTAGGACATTTTAAACTTTCTGTCTGCATTGGCAGTTTGTCCGCCATTTTTCTGTGTCCTGCAGAATGTCTGGCAGACTCTTCCATGAAGCAGGAACTCTGTAGGACTGTTCAAGTTCAGAAGTCACTTTCCAGTGGGTCTTGCATGTCCAGTTTATACAGCAATAATCAAATAATCCAGGCAAGAGCAGTTTCTTGCCCAAATGGCTAATCTTGCTATGTTGAAAGCAAACTCCATAACGAGTTTCTTTGATGCCCATCTTCCTCTCAGACGTAATTGGTGTGTCAGGAGCAGCTGTGTCTCACTATCATGAAAAACCCTAAACCATTTAAATGTCGTATATTCTGTAGGTCTTTGAAAGGTTTGAAGAGTATCTATCTATCTTAAATACATCTCTGTATATCTAGAAAACCTAACTTACCTAACTATACGTTTTGGCTATTGTAAGTAACTATCTATAATTTGTATTTAATTATGCATTAAAGTTTAAAAGATCACCATAAACACAATACTTAAACAAGAGGATAAATGTACATATCACAAAATTGACCTTACATTTGTATCAATATTCAGGCGGTGGTGGAGCACATCTTTAATCCCAGCACTCGGAGGCAGAGGCAGGCAGATCTCTGTGAGTTCAAGACCAGCCTGGTCTACAAGAGCTAGTTACAGGACAGCCTCCTACGCCACAGAGAAACCCTGTCTCGAAAAACAAAAAAACAAAAAAATTGTATCAATAAATGAAAATCCATACCAATGCAAAGTATTCATTTCTATATCATATTCCTTTTTTTTTACTTTAGAAAGAGATTGACTGTGATCATTACCATTTATAATCAACCCTGTAAAATGAAAAACATTCAAACAATATTTGGGAATGTGGGTGTTATTCATTCCAAACTGCTTCCTGCTGGTTGGGGGTGTTGTCCATACCATGGGGATCATGACAAAACATAGAAACCTGTCTAAGTCCTTGTTTTTGTGGTCTGTATGGCTGTATTGTCCCAGCTGTTTCAGATGCTGGACTGCCTGGGACACTGCTTCATCAAACCATAGAAGCCTGAAAGGAATCCACAGCCTTTCATTTTCTGTGGAAACACAAACATAAACTTTTTTCCAAGTAACATGTCCTTATATTTAAATTTAGAAGTCAAAGCATTTTCAAAATATATAAGTTGGAGTAATTTAGCAGCATTTATAATCAAGTGTATTTTAGCAGCTGTTCCTTCTTTAGCAACTGAATAACTGAAAAACACAATAGCACACAGTATCCAGACTCTGTGTATTTTCCATTTTTATGTTGCTTATTTATTACTCTATTTCTTTTATTTTTTTTTTGAGACAGGGTTTCTCTGTGTACTTTGGCTGCCCTTGAACTCCCTCTGTTCATCAGGCTGGCCTGGAAATCAGAGATCTGTTTTCCTCTGCCTCCTGAGTGCTGGGATTAAAGGCATGTGCCACCACACCCAGCTATTCTCTTTGTTTATGTTTTTTCCCACTATCCTGTTTCTTTTTCTCTCCCAAGCCTATGTATATCTTTTGTTTGTTTGTTTGTTTGTTTTTTGTTTTTCGAGACAGGGTTTCTCTGTGGCTTTGGAGGCTGTCCTGGAACTCACTTTGTAGACCAGGCTGGCCTCGAACTCACAGAGATCCACCTGCCTCTGCCTCCCAAGTGCTGGGATTAAAGGTGTGCGCCACCAACCAAGCCTATGTATATCTTTAAACACACTATACACCTTTTAAAGGTTTTACTTCATCTGAATCTGACTTTACTGTAAATCTTTATGTTTTTCTGGCCACGTATCTTCGTATCTTATCTACTAAACAACATTGCTAAAGTTAAAGCAGAAACAGCCACTGGCTTCCCAACATGGCAGGCGATAAGTTTGCCACCAGCATTGGGAGCTGTGCTCACCGCCTTAGTCTATGTCAGCTTGGAGATGTGGTCACTGGCATGGCCAGCTGCTTGTGCACACCATTCATTGTTGCCAGGACCTCATAAAAGAGCCTTGCAGTTTTTTGCTGCTTATACCTAGTCAGGAAGACTCCCTAAAGGGAGCCATGTGAGTCTGCGTGTCTCTAGCAAAACAGAGCTCACCTGAGAAAAATGCTGCTACCGAGAAGCTGTGCTTCTCTCTGTTCTTCTGTTTCTAAAATCCCTTTTAAGCTTTTGTCATTCTACGTGGAAATTCATGATCTCACTTCTGACACCATATGTAACGTGTAGTCTTCCCACCAGCCGCCTGGGTCCCGCAGCTGTCTCAGCCCCCAAATAACACATGAAACACTATATTAATTATGAAGCTGTTGGCCGTTTGCTTGCTTTCTTACCTGCTAGCTCTGACTTAATTATTAACCCATAACTGCTAATCTGAGTATTTCCACGCAGGTGTTCACCACCATGCCTGGTTTATGCACTGCTGGGGAAGGAAACCAGGACTTTGGGGCGAGACAAGCATTCCATCAACTGAGCTACATCCATCCCTAATTGACTTTAAACTGTCAATCCTCCTGCCTCCACCTCAGAGACAGAGTGTTCCAGAGCATTGTAAGAACGACTAAACCCTTTCCTCCCCAAGATGCTGTGGGTCATGGTCTATCACAGCAACAGAAAGGTATCTCCCACAACTGGGGAATTCCCAAGTGCAGGTCCTGGTCTGCTCCCAAGGCTGGCTGGTGTTCTTGGGTGAGTTTCATCAGTGCGAGCTGATGTCTTAATCTGTTTTCTGTTGCTGTGATAAACACCATGACCCAAAGCAACTTGGGGAGGAAAGGGCTTATTTCATATTACAGCTTAGAATCCATCATTCAGGGAAGTCATGGCAGGCATTCAGGGAAGGAACATGGAGGCAGGGACTGAAACAGACCATGGGAGAAGGCCGCTTGCTGGCTTGCTCTTCGAGCGTCCTCAGCTGTTTTATTTTTTTATGTAGCTCATGACTACACTATTCACTAACTAAGAAAATGCCACCAGAGGCTTGCCTACAGCCTAGTCATGTAGAGACACTGGCTTTTGTGTTTGTTTGTTTTTTCAAGACAGGGTCTTACTACATAGCCTTGGCTGTCCTGAAACCCTCTCTGTAGACGAGGCTGACCTCAAACTCATGAGTTTGATCTGCCTCTTCTGCCTCATGAGTGCTGGGATCAAAGGTATGTGCCCCCACTTTGCTAGAGACACTTTTTCAAGTGAGGTCCCCTCTTCCCAGAAGACTATTAGTGCTTCTCAGTTTTGTGGGTCGGACGACCCTCTCACAGGGGTCGCATAACAGATATCATGCATGTGAGATATTTAAATTATGATTAATAATAGAAAAATTACAGTTATGAAGTAGCAACAAAAATAATTTTATGGTTGAAGTCACCACAACATGAAGAACTGGATTAAAGGGTCACAGCATTGGGAAGGTTGAGAACCACTATAGTCTAGCTTGTGTCATGTAGTTGGGTCGGGGGAGCCTAACCAGCACTGGTAAAGATGGAACCCTTGGCAAAGGAGGCGAAAGTGCTCTATCTGAGCCACACTCCCAGCCCCTAGGATGCTATTTGTCTGATGCTTGCCAGACATGGCTTGCAGACTGTTGCATTCTCCATACCATACACACGCACACACGCGCGCGTGCACACACACACTTACCCCCTTTGGGAAGCAGCTCTTCTCTGAGCATTCCCCTTATGCAAAGATGAGAAAACAAAAACACTGAGAGGTGACAGTCACTTGCCCAGGAAGGCACAGTTTATTGGGGACACGGGCTACACTGTCAACCACAGTGTTCATTCACATTTGGGGCCTTCTGCTCAGAAGGGTACAGCCAGTCCTTATGAAGGCTGCAGGCCCAGCCTGAGAAAAAGGAAAGCACAGAGAAAGGGAGTATTCACACTAAATCCAGGGAGGGGCCTTAGCTCCCATTCTCTGTTTCCCTGTGCCTCAGGCAGAAGGCAACACCTGTCCCCAGGCTGTGAGGCAGATACCACAGAGCTCAGAGGTCCAGGAGCAATGGCTAGTTCTCAAGACCACAGAAAAAAAGGAGCCTCACCTCCTCCCCACTGAACCCAGGGTTTGCAGACCCCTCACTGTGTCCTCACCTTCTTTCCTGGTCACTCCCTGCTCCCCAAGATGATGGCTTTCACCCCGTAGATCAACACCCAACTGCAGGACATGGGTTCTAGTGGCTTCGATAAGCATTAAAGAGTCCCACAGCTGCCCCAGGAGCCCTTGGCACAGCCCAGAAGTCTGTTCTGGTGATGAGCGTCTCTGCCTCCACCCAAGCCTGCAAGCAAGCTTGGGAACTGGTCTAGACAAGCCCAGGCCCAGCTGGCCTGAGAACCTTCCCTGCAGGAATGAAGGTAAAGAGGGTGTGTGTGTGTGTGTGTGTATGTGTGTGTGTGCTGTGTGCTGTGTGTCTGCATGTTGCAATGCAAAGGCAACATGCTTCCTACATGAGCCAGCTATAAGCCCAGGGATGGGGGTAGGGTGGCAGTCAGGGCACAACAAGGTATCTCCATTATGTGACTGAACTTTTCCTGGGCACAGGAAGCCCCAAACAGACCAAAGTACAGATACCACCAAAGTCTAACTTGATGAACCAATGAGTTTTATTGAGGTTATATACAGGAATACAGGTGAGGGGTTACTCAGAGCCAAAATGACTCAAAGACAGCTACATCAGCAAAGCCTACCCCAGTACCTGACAGCTCACACAAGCTGGGAACCTGCAGGCCTGGCCTGCAGGCAGCTCAACAGGAGGCAGGTTGGACTGTTGCCTTCAAGTGACTCCACATTCCAGGTTTGGTCTCAGAGCCTTTGGAGGGGACAGGAGGGTGAGACCTTGTTTATCTTTAGCTTTGGCTGTCCTGAAACTCACTCTGTAGACAAGGCTGTCCTGGAACTCACAGAGATCCACCTGCCTCTGCCTCCTGAATGCTGAGATTAAAGATGTGTGGTTGACTCACCTGTGACCCTCAGCTTTTTTCATTTACTCCGGGAGGGAGGGGCCTAATCAAGGGTCAGTTTCAGGGACTTCCTGAATCTAGCTTCAGTTGTTTATCTTCCTGCTTAAGGAGATTCCCCTCTGGGTGGAAGGTTTCAATCGCAGAACAAAGTGTTACGCACTCCCAGAGTCCTCTAGTGTGCTGGCCTCCGTCATCTGTCTTTCTCACTGTTTTCAAGCCTTTGTTAGAATTCAATGTCTCAGAGCCACGGTAAGGGGGCGCACCAGAGCCAACTGCTGTTCACACAACCCCCAGCCTTCAGGCTTCCCTGACTCTGTGGAGGATGCTGGGGTTGCAGCCAAATGGCAAACCTGACTCATCAGAGAGCCTTGTCTGTAGCCAAAGCAGCTCCAGAACCCACTTGCCACCCAGGTCCAGGCCACCTTTATGGCTCACCTGCTCTAAGCTTAACACAGTAGGTCTCCCCATCTAGCCTGGAGTCCCTGTGGTGCTGGGGAAACAGGACATATCCACTCCCCTGTCCCTGAACCTGTGCCCTATCTGTCCCTGTGTCTGGAGCCATTTCTCCCAGAAGCTCCAAGGGGAGCCCCTTGACACTGCCACCCTTCCCCTTTTCTGACACTATGGAAGACTTTCATTTATGTCTTCTGCTTCCTTCTTGGAAAGACGCCTCCATGACGCCAAGATGTTATCCCCCAAGGCCTGCCTGGCCCACAGGATGACGCTCACTAAATAACTGGAGTGGGGAGGTGACCGTTCCCCTTACAGGTTCACAGTCACAGTGATTTTTCTCAAACACGTTTGGAAGCTGGGATTATGTCTCAATTGGTAGTGTGCTTGTGTGGCACGCATGAGACCCTGGGTTAGTTGTGACACCACATAAGGCAGGTGCGGTGGTGCATGTCTGTAATCCCAGCACTCAGGAGGTCAAGGCAAGAGGAGCAGAAATTCAAGGTCATTCTTGACTGCATAGTTGCAAAGTAACTGGGAGGTAGCTCAGTGGGAGAGTAGTCACCTCACTGATGGAAGTCCCAAGGTTCATTCCAGTGCAGCCCAAACAAAGCAAAACAAAATGGAAAACAGCATGGCTTCCTTTTCAGTCTTAAGGTCAAAGTCACTCCTCAGAGAGCTTCTCTGCTCCTGGGTCCATCAGCCCCTCTGTAGGCTGCCAGGTCCCCTCCCCACCCAAATACTGGTATCTCCTCTAACAGCAGGGGCTGGAAGAGGGTCCATCTCACTGAGCAGATTGCCTTGTTTAGTAGTTAAAGGATTGCATAGTGGAGCTGGAAAGAAGGCTCGGCCACAAGAGCGCCTGTTCCTGCAGATGCCCCAGATCTGGTTCCCAGAACCCACTTGGCAGTTTAGAGTTATTTGTAACTCCAGTTTCTGTGAATCTGATGCCCTCTTCCGGCCCCCACAGGCACCAGGCATGCACATGGTTTATATTTATACATGTAGACAAACACTAATACATACCAAATAAAAATAAATATTGTTATTTTGCTTAAGATTAGAAATAGAAGTTAGAAGGTGAAACACGAGCGTGAGCCCGGAACCAGGACCGACGCGACAGACGGAGCACAAGCCACAGAGAGCACATTAATCATAGTTTATTATAGCGGCGGGAGAGCAAGAGGGGGGAGGAGAGAAGAACGTGGAGAGAGAGAAGAACGTGGAGAGAGAAGAGAGTGGAGAGAAGAAAAAGAGTAAGAGAACGTAAGTGGCCGGGCGTTGGTGGCACACGCCTTTAATCCCAGCACTTGGGAGGCAGAGACAGGTGGATCTCTGTGAGTTCGATGCCAGCCTGGTCTACAAAAGCGAGTTCCAGGACAGCTTCCAAGACAATACAGAGAAACCCTGTCTCGAAAAACCAAAAAAAAAAAAAAAAAAAAAAAAAAAAAGAGAGAGAGAGAGAGAGAGAACGTAAGTGGCCAGGGGTCTGTCTTTTAAAGGGGTCCTTTGCACCTGCCTGCAGACAGGGTCTCATGGAACTCTGGGCTGACCAGAGAACTGCCTGAGTGCATTCTGCCAGGTAACAGAGCAGGCCAGCATAATGCCTGAGCCTTTCAAATATAATTTTAAAAAGGGGGTGGGGCCTGGGGTTGGTGGCTCATGCCTTTAATCCCAGCACCCTGGGAGGTACAGGCAGGTGAATCTCTGTGAGTTCAAGGCTAGCCTGGCTTACAGCGCAAGTTCCAGGACAGCCTCCAAAGCAATATAGAGAAAACCCTGTCTCGAAAAAACAAAAAAACAAAAAAAGGGGGGTTGCTGAGTGGTAGTGGTGCACACTTTTAATCCCAGCATTCAGGAGGCAGGGGCAGGTGGATCTCTGTGAGTTCAAAGCCAGCCTGGGCTACACAGAGAAACTCTGTCATACACACACACACACACACACACACTTACACACACACACACACACACACATACACACACACACACACACACAAAACAACCAGCCAAACCAAACCAAACAAAAAAGGAATGGCTGGGAATCATGACAGATACCTTTAATCCCAGCATTTGGGAGGCAGAGGCAAGCAAATCTTTGCAAGTTAAAGGCTAGCCTGGCATACACAGTGAGTTCTAGGACATCCAGAGCTACATAGAAAATAAAAGAATAAAAGAAAAGTGGAAGATATGGCTCAGAACCTGGCTAAGCCATGGAAACGCAGGCAAGGTCACTCAAGTTCCCTGAACCTCAACTTTTGAGTCTGTAAAATGGGGATAATAATTGTATCTCTCTTCCAGTCATTCTCAACATGCTCAGGACATAGTCACTTACCCTGTTACCCATACTTAGTGCCTCCTGGGGAACCTGGTCCAAGCTAGTGCTGCTAAGGATCTGTAGGATGAATAAATATGGATGGAGAGAGACAGAGAAAAGAGGAGAGAAGGAGAAATGGCAAAGGACCTGGAGGAAGGTTCTGGCTTAGACTGAGGACCGTGAGGGAGCTTCCTGCAGGAAGGGAACCTTCCCCCAATTCCAGGCAGAGGAGGAAGTCAGCCTGGTTAGATGGCAGTAGCATCTGTGTGAAAAGGCCTGGTGCCTCACTGAGTGGCCAACCTCTGAGTGCCAAGAGGCCACTTTCCCTTGACTCAGTTTTCAGGATGCTCCTGGACACATGACTGTGCCCTGTCCTCAGGCCAGCTGCTCACTGAGGAGACAATGGTCACTCAGTGGCTCCCCTATCAAGTCAGCAGCCCTCCCAGATCAGGGAAGAGTTCTTCCTTGTGGACAGAACCTCCCCACAACCAGTGGCTCTTCTAGGACCTACCTTGGCGGTCCTCCAAGGAGGACGCATTAACTCATTCTATAGATGCAGGTGGCCACCATCCAGTGGTCATCGGGACAAGCAGAAACCCCATCAGGCTCCGGCTTCAAATCATCTCCTGGACACTTCTAGCTGGGTCACATCAGGGAGAGTCTATCCTCTCTCTGAGCTTCACTTTTTTCAACAGTTAAAAAAAAAAACGGCAAGAGGGCTGGTGGTGTAATTCAATGGTAGATCACTTGTCTAGCAATACAAAGCCCTGGGTTCCATTCTCAGCGCCACAAAAATAAATGTAAAATTATTATTATTTTTAACAACAACAACAATAATAAAAGGGAGTCGGGAGGTGGTGGCACACACCTTTAATCTCAGCACTAGGGAGACAGAGACAGAGTAGGCCAGCCAGGTCTACTGAGCAAGTTCCAGGACAGCCTCCAAAGCTACAGAGAGACCCCGTCTCGAAAAATCAAAATACTGCTACTAATAATAATAATAGGGGAAAATGACAGATAAATGTGTACTTTGGATCACTGGTAAAGACAGGCTGTCAGTAAACGGTCACAAGTGAAGTGTGGTACCCTCCTGGCCATTATTAGTCTTCCAGAGCCTGGCGTGATGGTGCATTGCTGGAATTCCGGCATTTGGAGGATCAGAAACTCAAGAATCCTGACTGCAAGGTGAGTTTAAATCAACCTGGGCTACTGGAGACCCAGTCTCAAAATGAAACAAGACAGCACCCCAGGAAGGGAGACTGCAAGGAGTTAAGTGGAGACCCTGCCTCCTAGCCAGGAGCCAATCAGCGATGGTGGGGGCGGAGCCAGGCTGCTGCTAGGAAAGCGATCTGGACCGACCAGATGCTTTCTGGCGTGGGACCTGGAGCTACCAGCAGCGCTCGTGGGACAGGAGCGGGATCGCAGCGTAGGTCTTGGCCTCTGCCCTGTGACAGCTCCGGACCGGAGGGTGCAGGCGAGCTGCCAGGGTTAGGGGCCATAGCAGAGGGGAAGAAGAACAGGACCTCAGATCCTCTCATCACCCAGGCAGCAGGCATGGGCTGCACCTAGATTCTAACTTCAGCTGGCCCTGGTGGCCCACATGGGCATAAGGTCTATTTTTAGCTCTGCCACAGAAGCCCAGCCACCAGGCGACAGGGGTAACCAGGGTTTCTCAAAGGCTGTTGGGGCAGAGGCACGAGTGGGAGAGACCAGCCTTCTTGCTTCCTTCCACATCATCCTTGGCCACTCCCCAGCCACCCCCAGGAGCCCAGACTAGTTCTCCGTGGTCTGGCAGACAGCCTGACTCTGGGTCAAGGGCAAGGTCAGTGGGTGCAGCCACGAGGGCAGATGGGCACGGTCCTGTGGTCTGGGCAAGGGTTGCATCAGTCCAGGCAGTGGTCCAGGGCAGAGGCCCCTGATGAGGGGGCAAAGAGTGGCTAGGCTGTGGGATGCTCAGAAAGCCAGGGCCGCCCACAAGGCCAGTCCCACAGGTGGCCAACAGCACTGTTTGGACTTAGGCAGGGAGCCTGCCTTCAATGGGTCTCAGTCTCCCCTTCCACGCAGCGAGAGTGCCGGACCAGAGCGCTGACTCTCAGATCCTTTCTCCTGCTCTGGGGTCCCCCACCTTCCCTGTTTGCTACGGAGGTTCCTAACGTCCTTCTAGCCCCGCCTGTGGGTGGCCACATGCCCCTGTGGAGAACAAAGTCCTTTTGGCTGGCTCTGTCAGTTTCCTGGCTCCTCCTCATTCTCCTGGGAGTCTTCCCCCTTCGCCTGGCAGTGCCACCGGGCCCTCCACCAGGGCGCTCCCGAGGCTGGCCCCACTGGCTAGATGCTGCCTTCCTACAGAGTTTCTCCCAGTCTGAGACACTCCCAGAAGATGCTACACAGCTTCCTCGAGCTCCCCAGGGGAGCAGCTGCACCTGGGGAGCCTGCTTTGACACCTCCAAATGTAAGGGAAATGTCCTCAAGATCTTCGCGCACTCCCCTGCTGGTACAACCACTGAGGCTCACCGCAGGATCCTGGACTCCTTGGAAGGCTCCCGATACTATGCACTTAGCCCAGCAGAAGCTTGCCTCCATCTCTTCCTCCCCAGCCAGGACCAGACATGCGGGCCCCTGCCTCCTCACTGGAATGGAGGCCGGAACCATCTGGTCCTCAGTCTGTACCCAGCCCCCTGCACCAGGCTGGGACAGGCGATGGTAGCTGAGGCTACCCCCTCCTTGGACATCTTCCGACCAGGTTTTGATATAGCGCTCCCATATCTTCCTGAAGCTCACCCATTGCAAGGTGGAGCTCCTGGGCAGTTGCAGCAGCACAGTCCCCGGCCCGGCGCCACCTTACTGGCCGTGGCAGAGGAGAAGGGCAGGTGGCGAACCACGGACACCCATGCCTCAACCTGCCCTTGGGGCAAGCACTGTGAGCAAGACCCTGGACCCCATCAGTAAGTAAACCTACCCGTGGGGAGTCGAAGGGAGGGGGCTGCCTTAGGAGCAAGTCCAGAGGATGGAGTAAAGATGGAGAGTGAGGTCCTGTCCGGGGAGCTAGTCCTGACAGACAGTCTCAGCAGCAGTGGGCGAGATAGGGTTAAGAGGAATCCCACCAAGATGATTTGCCTCAAAGGGTGCAAAAGGCAGTTTTTAGAATTCTCCCTTGGGGATCGTAGAAACATAACATGGCTCACTCCTACTCCCCCCTCCCCATTCCTGTTACCCTGGTCCCTCCTACTCTTAACATTTTATGTAACAGACATTTGTAAATCACTCCGGTATAAGCACTTCCATAAACAATGGCTGGGGGGGTGCGAGAGGAGGGCAGATCAGTCATACAGTGTTTGCCTGTGAAACATAAAGACAGGAGTTCAAGCCCCACCACACGCCCACCTGATGTAAAAGCCCAGTGCTGAGGAGGGAGGAAGATCCCTGGAGATCCTGGCAGCCAGCATAGCTGAATGAGTGAGTTTCCGGCTTAGTAAGAGACTCTGCCTTAAAAATAAAGTAGTGATGGCTCGGTGGGCAAAGGAGCTTGTCACCAAGCCTGATGACCTGAGTTTGGTCCTGAGACCACAGCTAGAGAGAGGTAACAGACTCCTGGGAATTGTCTTCTAACGTCCACACACTCTCCAAGACACATAGGCACCCATACACACAGATAAAAACATAAGTGTAAAAAAGAAAATAAAGCGGGCCGGGCGTTGGTGGCGCACGCCTTTAATCCCAGCACTCGGGAGGCAGAGGCAGGCGGATCTCTGCGAGTTCGAGGACAGCCTGGTCTACAGAGTGAGTTCCAGGACAGCATCCAAAGCCACAGAGAAACCCTGTCTCGAAAAACCAAAAAAAAAAAAAAAAAGAAAAAAAGAAAATAAAGTGGAGAGTGACTGAACCTCTGGCCTACACACACACATACAATATATATATATATATATATATAATAAAATACTTCTAACTGCTATCAGTAAAGAACCTGTATTCTAAAGATGATATAGGTTAGGTAACTTACCTATGGCCACCCGGCCAGAGTGACCACAGCCAGTATTTTTGTTTTGTTTTGGTTTGGTTTTGGTTTTTTCAAGACAGGGTTTCTCTGTGTAGTTTTGGAGGCTGTCCTGGCACTCGCTTTGTAGACCAGGCTGGCCTCGAACTCACAGAGATCCGCCTGCCTCTGCCTCCCGAGTGCTGGGATTAAAGGCGTGTGCCACCAACGCCCGGCCACAGCCAGTATTTTAATCCAGAACTATCTGTCTCTAAAACCTTCAGTATGACAGTTCTGTGTTTTAAGCAAGAGTTATGATCAATCCTGCAAAGGCCTCAGGGGAGCCACAGAGACTGGTAACCGGTCCCAGCTGGAAACTGCTCTTGTGTCTAATTTTGGAGATTAATCTCTCAAGGAAATAACAGCCTTTGATTTTAGAAAGATGACTTAGGGCAGATGCAAAGAACTTCCTTCCAGAATGAATGCCTGCGTAGACATGAGGGCATGGAGAGCTTGTATAGAAACAGCCCTCCACCTGTGCTGGTCAGCTGGGCACACTTTCTAAGTGACCTAAGCCTGTCCCTCCTAATTTCTGAACCCTTATGTCTCCAGAAGGCCACCAACACCAACTTCTAAGGTTGCCCAGGTGGTGGGGCCCAGGGCTCCCTCTCTATCACCCCAGGGCAGACCTGAGCTTCTAGCCCTCTGGTGTCTCTCTTTTGCCCCTTCCTGGGCCCCCTCCCTCCCCGCAGCTGGGCTATTCTGAGCTCAGTTTCCCCCAGGACTCTTTTCCCTGGCCAGGCTCCATTTCTACTTGAGGCTCTGGGCTTGAAGAGAGCCAAATCCTGACCCTCCTGGAGGCGCTTGAAAGACCTCCCAGGAGCCTGCCCTGTCATTCCCACAGGCAGCCCTCAGGCCCAGAGCCTCATGGAACTCTCCTGTGGTGACAAGGCTCCCAGTGTCGTGGTACCTTCCCCTCTCTTTTCCCACTGTGCTCTCCTGACTCTTGGGGCAAACTTTAGTTATTACCATGTGTCTGAAGGAAAACCGTTCTGGTGTAGCATAGGTCACCTGTTGATACCTGTGTAGTAGTTGTTTTCTTTTTGCCCTGGCCTGCTTGGGAGGCTCAGGGTAAACCCTGCTGACCTTGAGCACACAATAATTCTGCTGCCTTTCCTCCCGAGTGTGGGGCTGTGTCTTGCAGGTGTGTGGCACTCCATCCTGCTCCGGGCAGCATTTCCCATGATGAGTTTATTCCCGAGATCTGTATGTGGCAGTCCTTCATTGTCCTCAGTTTCTCAGAAGTCCCTGGCAGCTGCCTAGGCCAGACAGCGTACGAACAGAGAGAGGGAGGCCAACCCCAGAAGACAGCCTGAATAACAAGCACTGGCCAGAGAAGGGCACTCCAGTCCCTGCCACTGTCCCACATTCCCTGGCTGGCAGGCACGCAGTGGCGGTGGAGGCTGCCCAGGGGACCGTGCTGTACCTGCCTTCCTCCATTGTTGGTGAATCTCCCAGCATCCTCCACAGGAGGTGTCCGTCCCCACCTCAGGGCCCAGGAAACACTGGAGTTGTGTGTGGGGAGTGTCAGGGGCCCTCTGCTGCCCAGGCCCCTCCACTTTTCTGGTCAAGCACTCCACGGGGTTGGAATTCAGAACTCTCCTTCCTGCCCACATCAGTCAGTGTTTTTCCATGTTGCTTGAATGGTCTCCTGTTGCCTTGTAATAAGGGCCCGCCCACTGAAATCGTAATGTCTTTATTTTTATGAATAGGTGATTCATTCACAGTATGAAGAATTCCAGTGGTACAAAGGGGTACACATTCAAAAGTCCCCCTCCCGCCTGGCTCGACCACTCGGGTTTCCTTTCTGGAGCCGAGCGCTGGTTCCATCATCTTGTGTGTCTTTCTTTTCTGGGCAGCTCTGTACACCCAGGGCATATGCGGGTATCCCGTATACCACTTCTTCTGTCGGTTGCTTGGGTTTTCTGAGTCAGGATCTCCTATAGCCCAGGCTAGCTTTCAACTCACTGTGTGGATGAAGACAGTTTTGAATGCTTTATCTTCCTGCTTCTGCCACTCAGGTACTGAGATTACAGATGTGTGTCATCATGCCTGGCCTCTTCTCCATTTCTAAAATTCTGTACATGCCTGTGATGTACATACATGTGTGCTAGCTCACATGTATGTGGTCACACATGTGTAGGGGTACATGCACATGTGTGTGCACAAACATGGAGACCTAGAGTTGATGGCTGTCTTCCCCGATTGTTCCCTGCCTTATACATTGAGACAGGGTCCCTCTCTTGAACCCAGAGCTTGCCAATTCACCTAGTCTAGCTAGCCAGATTGCTCACAGGGTCCCATCTCCATATACCTCATGTTGACATTACAAATGGACTGCCATGTCTACTTAGCATTTCACTGGATGTTGGGGAATCTAAAGTCTGGTCTCTTAAAAATATTGTTTATTTATTGTTTCACGTGTATGTGTGTGCTTGTATGCATTTATATGTACCATATGTACAAAGATACTTTAAGAAACCAGAAAAGGTCAGGCAGTGGTGGTGAACACCTTAGTCCCAGCACTCAGGAGGATGTGGATCTCTATGATTTCAGGGCAGCCTGGTCTATAGATTAAGTTCCAGGATAGCTAGGGCTACACAGTGAGACCCTGCCTCAAAAAATAACAACAACAAACAAACCAAGAGAGAGACAAGAGAGCAGAAGAGGGCATCAGATCCCCTGGAACTGGAGGAACTAGTGTTACAGATGGCTGTGAGCTGTCATGTGGGTGCTGAGAACCAAACCCGGGTCCTTTGCAAGAGCAAGGCGTGCCCTTAACTGCTGAGCCAATTCTCCAGCCTCCAGCCTGAGGTCTCTGTGAGGCATTTTACATGTTAAGCCGTATTTCCACCCCCTCCCCATCAAAAAAATTTACTTGGTTGTCCATCTTTACATGGGTTCCAGGAGTCAAACTCTTCACCCATCTTCCCATTTTTAAATTTTTTTTCTGTTTTGTTTTTCAAGACAGGGTTTCTCTGGGTAACAGCCCTAGCTATCCTGGGACTCCCTCTGTAGACCAGGCTGGCCTGGAGCTCACATAGATCCTCCTGCCTCTGCCTCCTGAGTGCTGGGACTAAAGGTGTGTGCCACCACCGTCTGGCCGATCTTTTAATGTAAATTGAGCAGATATTTCCTTACCCTGCTCCCACCCCGTGGATGGCGTGTGTAGCCCAGGGACACTTTGTGAAACACACAACAACAGCTTCAAAAGAGAAGTGTGAATGTTGAGGTGAAGGAAAAATTTTCCATATACAACATTACCTTTTTATATACCAACCCAGTGTTTACATATAGTTTGAATATTTTCCTCATGGTAGGAGTGACTGCAAAGGCCTAGGACCCATGGAAGTCACAATATGGCTGTGTCATGGCCAGGCTCTGGTAAACCCCACGGCTGTGGGCAGAGCCGTGCCGTTCATCATGGGCTCTGAAGTCCTAGGCCGTGGTGCATACCGTAAACCGTAGAGCATCCTCAGACTTCCTGGTGGTCAGCACACAGAGACGCGAGTCCCCTCTCTTGTCCTGCTCACCCAGCCTCTGCCTCCACACACTGGGAATGCACCATCTCCAGGGACCCCCTCCTCATAACCCTCAGCACCCTCCACCCCTGCCCTCCACTAACTCAAGCATATCAGGGCGGCAGGCGATCAGTGGCACAGTGTAAGGCGGAGGGAGGCTATGGAGCAGTGATTCTCAAGCTGTGACCATCGGAAACACAGGTGTTTACATTATGATTCTCAACAGCAGCAGCATTATAGCTAGTGAGCTAGCAATGGAAATATTTTAATGCTTGGGGATCACCCCAACATGAGGAACTGTATTAGAGGGCGGCAGCGTGGGAAGGTTGAGATCCACTGCTCCAGAGCCTGCTCTACTTGGGAACGAGGCATGGCTTTGGGGCCCCCTCGCCTGTCAGAGAGGACAGCAGAGCAGTGCTTTCCACCTTGGAACTGCTGTGAGAGAGTCCCCGCGCATGGAGAGCACTTAGAACTGTGCCGGGAGGGGTTGGCTGAGACACCAAGGAGGGCTTCCTGGAAAAGGCGACACCTAGCCAGATCTTTGCTGCAGAGCAGCAGCTCCGCATGTGAGGCAGTGAGGGCACTCAGGATGAAGGGGCTGGGTGTGCAGAGGCACAGAGGTAAGATGGAGAGGAGCTAGAAGCCAAGAGGGACAGTCAGTGCAGGGAGCCCCCTTTTCTCTCTGTGAGTTCCTTTCAGTCCCATACAGCTTACTGGGGGGAGCTGGGCCTGCCTGGCCAGTGTTATGGCTTTTATTGTGATAAGGGGGTGATGTTCGTTCTGTGGCTCCTTCCAGAGGCTCCTGGTACACACCTGAACATACCCCTCATGATGGTTGACATTACCAGGGATTGAAACTGGCACACTTAGTTCTCACCACAGCCCAGTCCCTCTCCTGGAGACTCAGTTTCTCTCACTGGTCAGAGGTGCTCATACCAAAGCTTTCGGGTGCTGCTGGAGACCGGGCTCAGCACAGAGAGCCGCTGAGGAGGCTCTTGGTGCCCCCTGTCAAGCACCTCACTGAGCACGGTGTACACCCATAGGGTCTCCTCTGACTTTTTCTTCTCCAGCTGTTGTCAGCATTGGTTCCCTGGGCTGGCAATCCCAGAGAGGCTGTGGCTCTGGACTCCCTCAGACTCACTGGCACAACCTGATCAAGGCTCTGGGGGTGGGGGAGGAGGAGGGGAAACAGAGGAAGCCTGTCCTCCAAGACAGGCCTGTGGGCAAGAGCTTCCTGAGTGGTTCCAGGCTGGAGGCCCAGCCCACCTCAGTACAGAGAATCCTTTCATGGCTAGGCCACCAGTGCAGGAGGGCTGAGTCCATGGGGGTCACTCAGGTGACAGGGATGGCTGGGTGTGGGGGTCACTCAGGTGACGGGGAGGGCTGGGTGTGGGGGTCACTCAGGCCATGGGGAGGGCTGGGTGTGGGGTCACTCAGGTGACGGGGAGGGCTGGGCCAGAGCAGAAGAGAAAGGAAGGACATAAGATCAGGCACCTCCCATTTTGTAAGTGAGGGAACTGAGGTACAAGGAAGAGGCCACAAGGGCACACAGGGTTTCTGAATCCCCACAGAAAGTGAGCAGAGAGGCCAGGGTGCTGGTCCTGGTTACTTTACTGTCAGGGGTGGTGATGCGTCTGGGGACTTGGTGGGAGCCAACATCTTGTGACTATGGGAGGGTCACTGCAAGGTCACTGTGGCCCCAAGCACAATGAGGGACGGTGTCCCAGACTGTGTCCAGAGATCTTCCTGTTCCGTTCAGGACCCACCCAGGAGAAACCCTACCCAACGCCACCTTCTGCCTCATTCCTGGCCACCGATCTGCCGCCTCCTGCTTCCTCCAAGCCCTTCAGGTACACCCCAACCCCAGCACCCCAGCCTGCGCCTCCACCCTTGAGCTAGCGGGAGTGCTGGGCACATAGGAAGTGGGTTCCCCGCCCCCAAAATACTCTCCTCCTTATCCTTCCCCAGGGCTGCTACCTTGGACTGGGGTGGTGGTGAGTGTGTGCAGGGCGGGGCTGGGCTCCCCAGTGACTGCCCTGCCCCCCAGGCCGGCTGTATCCCTGTGCTCCTCAGCCCACGCTGGGAGCTGCCTTTCTCTGAAGTCATCGACTGGACCAAGGCAGTCATCATTGCTGATGAGAGGCTCCCGTTACAGGTAGCTCAGGGTCCCATGGTGGTGGGGGCACTTCAGGGGGACCCCAGCAACTTGGCCCTCTTCTAATAGGCTTTCCCATCCCCGTTGCCTCCCTCTGGGGCTCCCATAGACACAGATGAAGGTGGAGACTCTGGAGGGCACCGAGAGCAAGTTCTGAGCCACTATGAGCCTCAGTTTCCTCATCTCTACAATGGGATAAGTTAGATCAGGTGATCTTTGGGGACCAGCTGAAAGAAAATGAGTAACAACCTGTGTCTTTTCCATCTGATGAAACTGATTTTGTCTGGGTCTGAAGAACACATGAGAGCGCGCGTGTGTGTGCGCGCACACACACAAACACACACGAGCACTACCATTTATTCACTGAGTCTCCACATTACCTAAGCACTAAACAGTCATTTTCTATTTGAGTCTTTACAACCACATGAGGGAGGTGTTTAATGCACCCATTCCACAGATGGGGAAATTGAGACTGGAGGTGTTGTGACAGTTTGCGTCTCCGTGTCTCCCCCTCTCCAGTTGGGTATTTTGGGTAGGGTCCCATGTAGCCCATGCTGGCCTCAAACGGCCTATGCAGCCTAGAATTATCTGTTTTTAAAGATTTACTTAGTATATATGCAGTGTTCTGTCTGCATGTATCCCTGGAGGCCAGAAGAGGGCACCAGATCTCATTACAGGTGGTTGTGAGCCACCATGTGTTTGCTGGGATTTGAACCCAGGACCTCTGGAATAGGCAGCCAGTGCTCTTAACCTCTGAGCCATCTCTCCATCTACCCCCCCCCCCAACATACCCCGATCTTGAACTTCTGGCCCTCCTGCCTCCTCCAGCTCCTGGGATTGCAGGCATGTGCCCATGGTGACAGCTTGCCTCAGGCCTTGCCCATGCTCTGCAGGCAGTTTGTCGACTGAGTCCGTGTCCCCTCCCCCGCCCCAGCCACTCCTGCCTTTTTTTTTTTCTTTCTCTGTTTTTTAAGCAGGGTCTCTTAGTCCAAGCTGGCCTTGAACTCAAGACCCCCTGCCTCCACCTCCTGGGCGCCAGGGCTTGCAGCCACCTCACCTAGCATTAAGTGTCACTTAAAACCAGCTCTGTGTGACCCTGAACACAGGGTGCAGGTGTCTGGAAGCTCCCTGTTCCCAGAGCTCTGACATCGACTTTCTCCTTCCCAGGGTCAGTCAGTGCCAGCCTCAGGCCTCCTCTTTTTCTCCCTCTGTCCTCCAGGTCCTGGCTGCCCTCCGTGACATGCTCCCTTCAAAGATTCTCTCCCTGCGCCAGCAGACCCAGTTTCTGTGGACAACTTACTTCTCCTCAGTGGAAAAGGTCATACACACCACACTGGAGGTGAGGGGGCTCATCCGGCGGCGCCCCGGACTCCCCTTCAGCCCTTCCCCTCTCCATCCTTCTCTTCCGGTGGTGGGGGTCCTCCCCTGGAGCTTCTGGGAAGACCGGGCTGTGGCTGGCGATCCTGGGCACACATCTGCCCCCAGTCTTGAGTTAGCCCATGTCTGCGGACGCCGCCGAGGCCCGGGATTCCAAGCATGGGCTCACTCTACCCGATGGCAGAAGCAGTCTGGAGTGCTTTCGGGAAAGAGTCAGGCTCACTCAGAATTTTGAGTCCTGAAAGGATGGTATGACCCCACACTTGTGTCTGTGGGAGCGAGGAAAGGAGGGAAGGCTGTGTCACCATCTGTCACCGATCCATTCCTGCTGCAGAACTAGGCTGCTCTGGCTCCTAGCTTCTCCGCTCTTCTGCGCTGGACAGAAAGGTGTGGCCTAAGGGCCCTTGGTAGAGTTAGCTCCTCCCATCCCACCACTCCTCAGGCCCCGCCTCTTTCAGGTCTGCCCCTCCTCCGGCCCTACCCACAACCTGCTGCCTGAACCCCACTCGGCTAGCCCACCCCTCAGCACAACCGCCGCCTCTTTCACAGATCGTTCAGGACCGGATCTGGGGTACATCCGCTCACTCCTCACTGATGTGGAATAGCCCCCCGGGGGCACTCCTGGCTCTCCCATCTTTTTCCACTAGCTTGAAGGATTTCCCCTTCTATCACCTGCAACAGGGTATGTCCTGGGGGTGGGTCACCTTGAGGTGACCTTGGCTCTCCCCAGATTTGCTCCAGCTCCATCTGTAGATACTCTCAGACTCTAACATCTCGCCTGGTTCTTTGGGGTTCCCGACTTGGGTCACTCTCCAAGGGGATCCACCTCCTCCCTAACTAATTGCCTGTGTCTCCTTTCCCAGGCTCCAGCCCGGAGAGCAGTTTCAGCGCCCTGATCTGGGTGGGGGTCTCCGGCGAGCCCCTGCTGAAGCTTATCCAGGTGGTGGCAGGTTCCCGGTACTGTGCCCAGGTGGGCCCCTCCCCCAGCTGGAGCCCTGGGGCGCAGGGTGAACGAAAGGAACCGAGCAGGGCCCCAGATGACCACATATCTGAGGGGGGAGGCACAGGAGGGATTTCCAAAGGTTCTTGCTGACTTTTAAGTCTCAGTGGTCTTGTTCTTTTCTTGAACTCCGTCAGAATCGGTGAAGCCCCTGGAAGACCTGGTGCTTCTTGGTGTGGCTGGAAGGAAGGATTCATTCATTCTCTCACCTTGAGACCAGACTGCTGCATGGGTTGCCAGGTGTGGCGGCTCATGCCTATGATCCCAGCACTTGAGTCAGAGGGGATGCTGAGAGTTGGGGGTTAGGCTAGGCTAGCCCATGCTACCCAGTGAGTATAAAGCCAGCTAAGATTATGTAACAAGATCCTGTCTAGAAAGCCATAAAAACAAACAAACAAACAAACCAAGCAGGGCTGGAGAAATGGCTTATTGGTTAAGGGCACGTGTTCTCTCAGAGAGCCCAGGTTCAGCTCCCAACACCGACATGATGGCTCACAACCATTGGTGACTTAGATTCCAGGGGATCTGGTGTCCCTTCTGACCTCCATAGGCACCAGGCGGGCAGGCACTTGGCACACAGACATGCAGGCAGACCCTTCATGCACATAAAATAACAAAGCAATCTAACAACAGCAAAAAGCCACCAAAGAATGCAGGCTGATTCTCAGACGAAGCAGGTGGCTAGGCTGGGGTGCGGAGGGGGCTCTGCAGATCGGCACTGAGCAGGCAATGACTGCAAGCCTTAGACAGAAGATGGGGGTGGCCTGTGAAGAGTGACACACGACTTTAACCACAGCACTCGGGAGGCAGAGGCAGACTGGTCTACATAGCGAGTTCCAAGACAGCCAGGACTACACAGGAAGAGACCCTGTCTTGGGTGGCCACACTCATTTTTTTTTGACAGTTTTATTTTATTTTTCCAGACAGAGTTTCTCTGTAGTTTTGGAGCCTGTCCTGGAACTCTCTCTGTAGAGCAAGATAGCTTCAAACTCACAGAGATCCTCCTGTCTCTGCCTCCTGAGTGCTGGGATTAAAGGCGTGTGCCACCACTGCCCGGCAACAGTTTTACGATTTAGCCTTGGTTAACCCTGACTAGACTCAAAGATCTGCTTCCTCCTGCCTCCTAAATGCTGGAATTAAAGGCATTCACCACCATCCCTGTCTCAACCAGAATTCTTGCCTTCCAGAAGGCCAGAGGCAAGACTCAAGATGGCAATGAAGGGACATGCCCCTCTCGTGTGCATAAGTAGCTGCTCTCTGCTCCATCCACCCTGAGAGAGACCATCCCAGGACTCGCCTTCAATCCCAGTCCCAGATTTCAGACACGCCCCCTTTCTTCCTAGATCCTGATCCTCTGGAGCAGTGAGAAGCCACCCCCTGACAGGTGGCCGGAGACAACGGTGCCCTTGACAGTCATTGAGGGGCGCAGGAAGGTGAAGGGGGAGGACTCTTGCTGGGGACCAGGGAGGACTAACACGGGATGTTTTGAACCGAGCTGGGCTTCTATACTGGTCTGATGGAATCAGGCCATAGGTTCTAGCTGGACATCTAGTTGGAACGATGCTCTTACACTAAAGCAGGTTCCAGCGGTACACACTTGCCTGCGATGTCGTGCAGGGTTCTGGGTTCCATTTCCAGCCCTGGGAAATACACTTCTAGAGCACTGAGGTTCCTGTAATATGGGAGGCAAGAGACTGCATGGATGTCTCATGGGCTCGTGGAGAAATGCAACAGAGAGCAGCACCATAGGCTGGAAAGAGAGGGAGCTGAGGCCCTGCACACTAGGCAGAGACACTTTTATCTCCCCATGTCTGAACCTTTCAAATAGTTGACCCAGGATTGATAAGAGCATCTGATGTGATAGCAGAGGGAACCCTAGATGCTGGACTAAAGGGGATGCTAGACTAAAGGGCCCTTGGAGACGAAGGGGAAACTGCAATCTAGGCTTGTGGGCAGGCTTCTGTGTTCCTGGCTCCCTCCTCTATGCCCTATCTGAAGGGCTCATTCTTACTGGGCGGGGTTAGTGGGTGCTTCTCATGGCCGAGTCACCCTCAGCTTGCTCTGTCCCACCACAGGCCAGTGACCGATTCTTCCCGTACAGCGACATCAGCACCAATGCCATCCTTAGCCTTGATGCCCACAGCAGTCTTTCTACCAGTGAGGTGAGGGGGGCCCACAAGATTCCAGTGTGGTGGGGGCGGGCCCAAAGGCACCGGAACTTCCTCAGGCTCCCAAGCCCTGAGATCCAGCCCTTTGCTCCGATCTGGACAAGGTCCCATAAGTTTCCCAGAAACACTCATGTTAAACTTCTGTAAAACTCCAAGCCATGGCTCCCAGCCCCGTCCCCTAAGCCCTGCCCCAACGCCTCAGGCAGACAGGCCTCCCCACCATATGCTATAAGGATGTTGGTCTGAAAGTTCCTCCTCATAGCTCACTTAAATCCCTCTGCAGGTGGACTTTGCCTTTGTGGTGTGGCAGAGCTTTCCCGAGAGGATGGTGGGCTTTCTGACACGGAACCACTTCTGGGATGAGGCCAGCGGCGCCTGGAGCTGCAGTGCTGAGGTAGCCAATGAATTCTCCATGGTCCTCACTACAGCCGCCTTCTACCACAGGTGCAAATATTGGCCCCGGCACAGGGAGAAAGGGCCACAGGCTCCAGTCCAGACCTACGAGTGGGTGGGTGGATTCCTGCTGTCTAGAGCCAGGGTTCGAGGCCTGGATAAACCTGTTCCCAGTGATGTGATCTTGGGGGTGTCCCCTTGCTTGTTTTTGAGCTGGGCTGGGAAGCTGGTGGGAGCACTTGTCTAGTCAAGCCCTGGGTTCCATCCTCAATACTGAGTAAAAGGGGGCATGATGGCCCACATCTGTAATAGCAGCGCTGGTTCAGTGCAAGCAGGGGGACCAGTTCAAGGTCCCACTCAGCTGGGGAATGAGTTTGAGGTCAGCCTGACCCCGAGACAGGACCCGTCTATGCAGCTCAAGCTGACCTCACTCATACAAGCTTCCCACTTTCCTGAGTGTCGTCTCCCATCCCCAAGCCTGGCTTCTGGGGCATCTTGATAGTGAGTCTTTAATCCATTTAACCCTCGCCCACGTATAGTGGGACTTTTCATAGATTTTCCGAGGGGCTCTGCATGGCGCACTCAGGACAGAGAAGGATAAGCCTCGCGTGTGCAGGGTGGGCCCAGCATGGACACAGCCTCCCTGGAGCTGGTCTTTGGGTAGCCATATTTGATGGTTTTGAACTCATCTACTACTTCCCCTGCCGCCAAGTCTAACTCTGTCAGAGGTCAGACTTGGGATCCCAGAAAGTGGGCCCCAAGGAGGGGTTGGAGGGATAGAGAATAACACAGCATTGCCCATGGCGATCAAAGCCACAGGGCACTTGGAGAACGGGTCAGCTCATGCCCAGGACAGGAGCTCCCTGTGAGAGGAGTTAGGGGATGGGGTACAGGTCTTGGAAAATGGCTTGAGGCCTGGGTCCAAGGAAGAATGGATCCTGTCTGCAACCTTTCCTGGTCTCGCCAGCTGCCTAAGGCTTGCCTTATACCTTACAGGTATTACCACACCCTCTTCACCTACTCCCTGCCTAAGGCCCTGAGGACCATGGCAGATGACACGCCCACCTGCGTGGACATCCTGATGAACTTCCTGGTAGCAACTGTCACTAAGCTGCCCCCTATCAAGGTGCCTTACGGCAGGCAGCTCCGCGAGGCTGTTCCCCTGGTGAGAGGACTCCGGGGACTGGGAAAGCACGGGTTAGGGGGTGAAAAAAAGAGGGCGGATTCTCGTTTACCGTCTACTCCAAATTTTTCTTGCTGCGGTAGGGGTAGGGTTCAGAAAAACACACTTCATGGATACGTTTCCCTCCCACCACTCAGGCCGCTGAGGGACCTGGACCCACGCCAGAGCTTCAGCCTCTGGCTCAGGACTGCTTCAGCAGGGTGGCAGCAGGGTTCGGCCACATGCCTCTAGTGGCCTCTCGAGTGCGTCTGGACCCGGTGCTGTTCAAAGACCCGGTGTCGGTGCAACGCAAGAAGTACCGCAGTCTAGAGAAGCCCTAGGTAAAGCGCGGCGCTGCCTGCTGGACGGGAGAGAACCGATCAAACTGGTAAAGTCACGTCCTGGTTGGCCAATCACGACAGGGTGCCCTGAAGGGCGGGATCTCCCCCTGGCTGTGGCGGGACTGCGTTTGGCACAGGCCAGAGCACAGACTGATCCTGAAATACCTTTCTCTGCATCTCTGCCCGATCCATTCGTGACCCGCATGCCCACTCACCTCCGTGGTGTGGTGCAAAGTCCTCGCACGACTCAACGCTGAGTGCTGGATTGTACCGCCGGCTCTAGGCCGGGCCTGGGAACTCGGGAGAGCGGATCCTACTCTCCTCTTTGGTCTGGCAGGTGCGTCGTAAATATTTGATCTATAGCTACAAGGCTACAAGAGTATATTACCTGGATGCCAGCGTGGCAGAACATGGGCAGTGTGCACGAGACAAAACTCCATCCCCTGCCGTGGAGTTCCTAGTTCACGAAGAAAGCAAACATCCGCAGACACAAAGGTTGCTAGGCTCAATCAAGGGTGAACACAGATGCCAGGAGTGGGAGATAACTGGAGATAGCCAGATTAGCACCACTGCACTACCAACATTGGCCACTAGAGGTCAGCTGTCGCACTGTTCTCCCATCAAAGGACTGGAGTTTAGCTTTGCTTTCTTGAAATTTCTTCCCCCTGTTTTTCGTTTTTCTAGACAGGGTTTCTCAGTGTAATCCTGACTATCCTGGAACTCATTCTGTAGACCAGACTGGCCTTGAACTCACAGAGATTCACCTGCTTCTGCTTTCCAGAGTGCTGGGATTAAAGGCATGCACCACCACCGCCTGACTTTCTTGGTTTTGTTTTGTTTTTTGTTTGTTTGTTTGTTTTTGTTTTGTCTTTTTGAGGATGGGCGTGAGCAAGTGAAACAAAGTCTGACTCTGTAGCCCAGACTTAACTGCCACAGCTTCCCCAAGTGTGACTTACAGGTGTGAGCCGCAATGGAGTTCAAGACTATGGATAAAAGGGCGGGTTGAGCGGAAGTAGAGGGCCCTGGTGTGGCAGCCTCCAGTTTGAAAACTCAGGAGGAATGGACAGAAACCCACCGTGGCCTGCACACTTGGGGCCTGGGCAGTTCGCAGGTGGCTGGTTGAGAGCGAGCTGTCCTCAGCGTCCTGTAGGTGAGAATGGAGTGGGGGGAAGGGACGCTGTTTTTCCTGGGTTCATCCACCTGGAACTGGAATTATCGCTTCCGAAATAAAGCACATGTCTTTGCCCACTCACACTCGGGCTATAAATACCCATACAGCAGCTGCAAGGTGTGGCGGGGCACTCAGGGTCAGCGGGGAGCGGGACTGGGGTGACTCCAGACAGTGGGGGTGGGGGTCTAACCCAGGTCCAAGGTATTGGGTGTTTTCCTCCTTTGACGGCTTGGGCCACTGTGGAAACTCCCATGACTGGGTTGCTGGCTAGAACAGTCTGTCCCTTGAGGCTTCTCACCCCCTTGCTCCAGCTTTACTCCTGGCCCTGTGTGACTCAGGTCCTTCCTGGAGCCTGTCACAGCCCGGTGTGGAAAGTGGGCTGTTTATTGGGAGCGGAAACTGTCAGGTGCTTGGGGTACAAGGGGGGACTGGAGATTAATATGGGGGCCTGGCCCACGGTCAAGAGCAGTTGAGGGTGAGGAATCCGCACAGCTGCAGTCTAGGCAGCGTGCCAAGGACGGAGGGCACCCGGGCCAGGGCCAGCCCCAGGCCGGGAGGCACCTTTGCTGCTGTGGCATGGACGCCCAGGACAATGGGCCGCCTCCCGTCATGTGGAAGACACTGTTGGATTTCAGCTCAGGGCAGTCAAGGCAGGTCTCAACCCCTGCTGTGACAGCCATTGGCCAGGGTATGTGACATATCTACCTCATATCCACGGTGTGACAAGCTCTCTGAACCTTATTTTCTCGTCTATAAAAATGAGAACTGTGAGGGCTGGAGAGATGGCTCAGAGGTTAAGAGCATTTACTACTCTTGCAGAGGACCCTGCCTGGGTTCCCAGCACAAACACCTTTAACTCCTGTTCCAGGGGATCCAGCACCCTCTTCTGGTCTCCATAGGTACCCAAATATGTGGTTCACATATAGATAAGTGCGCGTGCATACACACGTATACACACACACACACACACTTTAAAAGGAAGATGAAGAAGACTGGGAGGTGGTGGTGAATGCCTTTAATCTCGGCACTCGGGAGGTGGATCTCTGTGAATTTGAGGCCAGCCTGGTCTACAAGAGTTAGTTCTGGGACAGGCTCCAAAGCTACACAGAGAAGCCTGGTCTCAAAAAACTAAAAAACAAAACAAAAGGAAGGTGAAGAATAGACCAGCAGCTCATGTCTATAGTTCCAACACTCAGGAGGCTGAGCTTGAGGCAGGGGTGGAAGACCCTCTGAAAGTCCCAGACCAGTCTGGACCACATACACAGCGAGACCTATCTCAAAACATCAGGTCAGCAACTACAAAAAGGACGGTCGTGGCCATCTTGTGAGAGGTACAGAGATGTCCAGTATCCAGAATCTTGGGGGTGTGGAGGCTGAGGGGTGGGCACTTGACTACTTGAGACTAGAGGAGGGCACAGCCGCCAGCAAACTCCCCATCCCAGGGCCACACTGATTTCACAAACCTTGAAGACCTAAAGAACCCCTGAGCCTAAGCCACAGACACCCAGTGACAGTGCTGAAAGGCAGTTGGTTGGTTTGCTATCAGACGGAGAGGGGGTTAAATGAGAGATCAGGGGTGGTTCATGGTCCATGTTGTAATCAGGAGGCTGAGGCAGGAGGATGGGACTTACAGGCTAGCATGGGCTGTCTAAAATCAAAAATTGAAAAAGCCAGATGTCTCTGTTATACACCTGTAATTCCAGCATTTAGGAGGCAGAGGCAAGAGGATCAGAAACCGGGCCAGTCAGACTGCTCTGTGGGTGCAAGCATAAGACAGGTAACCTGAATCCATCCCCAGAACCCACGGTGCAAAGAGGGCCACTTCCTAAAAGTCGTCCCCTGTCCCACACATGCACCACGGAACACAAATGCCACACTTGGGCACAGATACACAATGGTTAAGAGCACAGGCTGCTCTTCCAGAGGACCTGGGTTCAATTCCAGGCACCCATACGGCAGCTTACACCTGTCTGTAACTCCAGTTCCAGGGCTTCTGACACATGTCACACAGATATACATACACCAGGCCAAACAAAAACAAAAATCCCAATAATCATAAAATAAAAAGATTACAAATGCCTGCCTTTTATTTTTAGAAATGTGGTGCTGTTGATGGAGGCCGACACTTAGCCTCTCCTCTTACCTGCCAAGGCTGGGAAGCTGGCCTGGTCCTTCCCAACAGCATCAACTGCAGATCCCTTTCCCAGGACACTGATCAAAGTGACCAATACACAACCACCAGGATGTGGCAGGCTCCGCTGTCTTCACAGTCCTGTAGGGGTGGTGTCCCGAAGTTTCTGGTCTGTGAGTCAAATGCCTGAGAAGTGACAGCCCTAAATACTGGCCTACAACAAACGTACACACTGGCCTAGGGCTTCCTAAGTAGGCTTGTCACCTGTGAGACAGGGCACAGGTCTCTCTCTCTGCATCTTGTAATGGCAAGCTAGTTATAAGGGTTCTTCACCCAGACTCCAAGAACACCCTTCCTTGTTGGCCGCTGGGTACATCCTCATCCCTAGATTCTAACGAGCTCAGGTCATCATCCAGGCAACAGAGCTCCATCTACAGTCTCCTGTGACAGTATCATGCCTAGGGAGGTGGCCTTGTCCTGAAGGTCTCAACTGGAATGTGTCCCGGCCTGCTACCTGTGTCAAGACAATGGCTACACTGATAGTTTCCTGGGCTGGGATACCAGCAAGGAAGAAACCAGTCAGGCTCTTCCTTATTAAGAAGCCTCCTCCTCCAGGAAGTCACATGGGGCCCACAGCCAAATTGACCAAGACAGAGAAGCCTCAGGTGCTCTCTGGACCCACATCTCAGGGTGATTTGTACGAACGAAGTCACTATGGCTTTGGTAAGCTATATGGCCAGAGGCAGGGGCTCCCAACCACCATGGTTCATGAGGTAGTTGATGGGGAAAGCAAGCCAGGGGGGGAGCTCCTTGAGGCCAGTCTCCTAGAAGCAAATTCCTCTCAGTCAAAAGGATGGAAACTGCCAGGTAGTGGTGGTGCACACCTTTAATCCCAGCACTCTGTGAGTTTGAGACCTGTCTGGTCTACAGAGCGAGTTCCAGGACAGTCTCCAAAGCCAAGGAGAAACCCTGTCTCAAAAAACTGGAAAAAAGAGAAAAAGAAAAGAAAAAGAAGAATGGAAACTAAGTTCTTCTCCTGGCCCAGGTGAAGATAGAACATTCTAAGCTGCTCTGAAGACTGGAACAACATTATATACCACACCCCTCCCTCGAGGGCAGCTCAGGCCTCACAACCTGTCATGGATCCCAGGAATTCACATAAAGGTGAAGAGAACCAACTCCAGAGTTATCCTCTGACCACCACACATTCTTTTTAGAGTTCATTCAACGGGACCTGACAGTCACCCAAAGATGTGCTGAGAAACTGAAAGGAATGGTTATCCCCTAAACAGGGCACTATGGCTCTCTGCCCCGCCCCCACATACAAGACAATCACAGACCTCAACTGCTAAGGCAGCCTGTTTTCCCAAATTCTAACTCAAAAAGCCTGATTCCCCTTTTTATCTCTTCATTTTTCATCTTTAAATTTGTGTGTGTGTGTGTGTGTGTATGTCTGTGTGTATCTGTCTGTGTGTGTGACTGTCTGTGTGTCTGTGTGTGTATATGTGTGTGACTGTCTGTGTATCTGTGTGTGTGTGTGTGTCTGTTTGTATCTGTCTGTGTGTGTATCTGTGTATGTCTATGTGTCTGTATCTGTGTGTGTGTGTGTGTGTGTTCCTGGAGGTCACGTCCTCCACTGCTCTCACTGAACCTAGGTCGCACAAATGTGGTTAAAGTATCCAACCAGCAAGCCCCAGGGGTCCTATTTCCACCTCTCACTAGGTACAAGGTGCAGAGCATCCAAACCTAAGTGTTGCATCTATCTGTTCCGTGTGGCAGCACACTCTAGCCAGAAGCATCTGCCCAGCTCCTGTGTTTTGTCTTTGGAAACTGAACAAAACCCTCTGCATACTAAGCCTCTCCCTGTCTCTCCAGTCCCTTCCCCAGTACAGCCACTCAGCTGTTTTCACAACTCCATTGCTGACCCTAACTCAAAGGTGTGGTCTTTCTTCCTCCTCCTCCCTGCAGCTGCTGAGTTACAGCTTGCCTGGACTCGGTGTTTTTCCCCCGATTTTTAATAAAATAGTCTTTGAAGCATCCTTCTGAGTCGGATTCAAAATTCTTTTATCAAAAAAAGTAACTGATCGTGCAAAGGGGAGTCAACTTCCCAGTGATGTGTGTCTTCCTTCTTCAGTATTTTTGTTCAAGACACAAAGACCCTGGATAGTACAGGTGACCCCAGAGTCCCCTTCTGTGTCTCTGCAATCCAGCTGTGATGTGAGGACAACATCAGTTGAAGATCCAGCCCAAACATCCCCGGAGAAGTACGGCCTCATCTGCCTCATCCTCATCCTGTGGACTCACAGGAGGCCACGAAGGGTCCCACTGGCTGTGCCTTGAGCCTGGTGTCCTGGCTGGACATTCGATGCGCCACCCACAGGTCCTGGCCATGCCTCCGATGGTGTCTGGCCTGACAGTCAGTCTGAGGGGCCTTGGCATTCCTGGCAGTCCTTCATCTCTTCAGAGTAGTTCTCAATTTGGATGGTCATGATGTGGAAATTGAACTTCCCCTGAAGACGGTCCCTAGCCACCTTCAGCACAGCCTGGGGGTCAGCATGCTGAGCTGGGAAGAGAGAAACATGGGATGCTTGGCCTCACGTCTACCCCTCGACTAGGAGACAAGAAATGCCGGGGGCTATCCCTGCACCAGGCAAGCCGAGAGAGCAAGAAAAGACTGGTCTTACAGCTTGGATCTGTCCCCATCCACTCACCCGCTTGCTCCTGTACAGGTGATCTGACCACCCCAAGCAAGGCCTCAGTTATCTTCCTCCATAAACGCAGTGGGAAGGATCAAAGGGCATTTCAATGCTCAGCACATGGCCAGAGCTTGGCAAACCCTCAGGAATGGCCCCAGGCCCCTGGCTGCTTCTCTCTCCACTTTAACTCACCGATAGCTATGTGGACAGACAGCACCGGCTGGGCCACTGTCAGCGCCCAGATATGCAGGCTGTGCAAGGCTTCCACCCCATCCACGGACAGCAGGAGATTCTTCACGGCTGTGAAGTCCACACCTTTGGGAGTCCCTGGGGACAGCACGCACAGTGGTAAAGGTCATTACCCTCCGCCCCACTCCATTCCTCCAGGGCCATCTGCGCAGAAGGCCTCCTTGGCCAGCAGGTTCCACATGGTTCCCATCCCTCACTCTATCCTGTTGTATCAACTGGAATGATCTCATGAATTTATCTATTGTGTCTAGAATGGAAACTGAGAGCATGAGTCTGTTTTGTTCACAGCTATATGGTCAATATCTATATGTTTTTTTAGATGGAGTCTTGCTATGTACCCCAAGCTGGTCTCAGACCCAAAATTCTGCTTCAACTTCCTGGGTGCTGGGATTACAGGTATAGATGGCCCCACCAGGCCCTTCCAGGCCAGCGATCTTGTTGAAGACAGTTTTGGAGCTAAATATTCCTGCCAAGCCTAGGCCAGCACCCCACTCTTCCACTGTCCCTGACCCTCCAGAAAGCCATGGCTTGGGTCTAAGCCCCAAGGCCTGAAGTGTGAGATAGGCCTGTGGATTAGAGTGGAAGTTCCAGGCACGCCATTCACCAGCTGAGGCAGGAACAGGGTGTGGGCTCTGAGACTTGTGGGAAGGGACTGAGCTGGTGTGGGTCCACTCAGCAACTGTGGCGGTGCACACCGACACTTCCAACACGGGGGAGGCCGAGACCGTCCAGTCTGAGCTGCAAACAGAGACCTGTCTCAAACAATAAGGGATTGGAGAGATGGCTCAGAGGTTAAGAGCATTAGCAACTCTTCCAGGGGTCCTGAGTTCAATTCCCAGCAATCACATGGTGGCTCTCAACCATCTACAATGAGATCTGGTGCCCTCTTATGGCATGCAGGAATATATGCAGGCAGGACACTGTATACCTAATAAATAAATCTAAAATACAAAAACAGTGTTTAAAAAAAAAAAAAGCAACAGAGGATTAGAGAGATGGATCAGCTGCTCTTCCAGAGGATCGAGGTTCAGTTCCCAGCACCCTTTGGCCCTAGCACTAGGAAGGTAGAGGTAGGCAGTCTTCTATGAATTTGGTGTCAGTCTGGTCTACATAGTGAGACCCTGTCTCAAAAATGAAATTTAAAAAAGTTCCTAGTTTCTAGGTGTGGTGGTGCACGCTTTTAACCCAGCGCTTGGGAGGCAAGACTTGGATGCCAACCTGGTCTTGAGTTCTAGGCCAGCCAGGGCTACAGAAAGAGACCCTATTTCAAACCCCACCCCACCCGCAACAAAAAACAAAAACAACCCAAACATTGGAACCAAATCCCTAACTTCCTGGGAAAGTCACCTGATGACTAGGGTGGGGGTGGGGCTCCAGGTGTTACCAAGGCCACCCAGCCATGTGACCAGCCAGGGATGACACACATACTCCACACAAGGGAGGAGGCAGCCCTGGGCCTGGGGGAGGGCAGGCACTGGCTGGGACCTGTCTAGGAACTGGCACACCTTTACCTGGTCGGCTCAGAACTCTGAGGACCTATGTTAAAGGTTCCAGACCCTGACTCGAACCCTAGAGCAGTGGTTCTTCAAACATCCACACAGTCCCTGAGTCACAGGCTGAGACCCCCAAAGTCAGGCTGGGGAGATACTTCAGCTGCTAACCGTGCTAGAGGCCTGCTAGATACCCCAGAACTAAGCACGCATGTACCCATGCATGCATGGTAGTGCACACTTGTAACCCCAGACAAGGAAGGCGGAGATGGGCAGATGTCTTGGGACTGATTGGCCAGCCAGATTAGGGTGATGGCTGGGCAGTGGTGGCGCACGCCTTTAATTCCAGCACTTGGGAGGCAGAGGCAGGCGGGTCTTTGTGAGTTGGAGGCCAGCCTGGTCTACAGAGTGAGTTCCAGGACAGTCAGAGCTGTCACACAGAGAAACCCTGTCTTGAAACCCCCCTCCACTATCAACCTTGGGTGTCTATACACGTTCAACAGATGAACAC
The DNA here is from genome assembly GCF_017639785.1 of Mesocricetus auratus. Taxonomy (NCBI): domain Eukaryota; kingdom Metazoa; phylum Chordata; class Mammalia; order Rodentia; family Cricetidae; genus Mesocricetus; species Mesocricetus auratus. The sequence continues at coordinate 9,085,540 of NW_024429197.1, forward strand.
AGACATCTGCATACACCCACCCCACCCATAAACCCAAAGGGCCGTTACCTTCCATGAGAACCAAGATCACATCTCTTAGGATGGTCAATGTGGTCCCCAAGACCAGCATGGAGAAGAGGAACGTGCAGATGGGGTCCACGTACTTGTACTCAGGCTGCAGGGAAAGGAGACAGATGTGGGCTCACCAGCATCCACTTGGGGCTACGTTCTTCCCTCCTACCAGTACAGAACCGGGGAGGGCCTCTCTTTTCAGGGTGAGCATGGGAGTTGCTCTGGCCTTGTCTTTTCCAATTTTCTACTCTATTCTCCATTGGGACGACCTCAGCACACATCTCTTCCTAAAGAGCTGAGACACAGCAGGAGCTAAAGGGGATTGTTAGCATTTGATTCACCATTCCCATTTTATAGATGGGGAAACTGAGGTTCGATGGGACCAAGTAATTCATTCATCACACAGCCTCAGCCACTCTCGTGGCTCATTTTACATCTCACTGCCTCTGTGTGATAGGCAGTGCTCAGGCTTCAGCAACACTGTCATGGGTTTAAATCTGGCTTTTGTAAAACTATACAAGTAACGGAACCTCTCCGAATGGCATAAAGCACAATCGTCTACCTTTCAGGCTTGTCGTAGAAGTAAAAGGTGCCAGCCTCACTGTGTCAGGATTAAATAAACATTCCTCCCCTTTCGTACCCCCTCATCCCAACCTGAGAGCTAGCATGGGGGCAAAGCCTGCACAGAGGAGCCTCAGGTACCACCCCACCTCGCTCTCTGTGCCCAGCACTGACCTTGAAGTATATAATGTAGGCAGCCACCAGGACACCCAGACTCTGCAGAAGGTCCCCAATCACATGGATGAAGGCTGCTCGGACACTAGGGTTCTCCTGCTGCTGCTGGCTCTCTTCATGGCTTTGGTCACCAGGGCTGTGCCCATGTCCATGGCTCTGCCCCTGTCTGTGGCTGTGCCCATGTCCAGACTGATGAAGGGTCAACCCCATTCTATGGAAACAGACAAAGCTCAATGGAGTAGCAAAGGTTTCGTGTCAGCCAGGCACAGTCGACCCTACCCATTAGGGCTGACCTCCCTGAGGGTGAAACTCTGAAGCCCCCAGCACAGTGACTTTCTTAGGATCAGGAATCTGTTCTGCAGCCTTGGCTCATAGCCACAGGGCAAAGAGTTCTGCCCACAATGGAAGGCTGACTGGGCACAAAATCCCAGCGTTGAATTTCAGAGCAAAGGGGCAGGAAGGAAGTCATCTGGTTCATCCCATCACGCCACAGCAGGGACCCCGAGACAGGCACGCAGAGGAGACGGAAGGCCCACACCTATGTTCCTTCCACCCAGCCCCCTCCCTCTTTTACCGAGACCAGTTTCAGCATGTCAGCTTGATTTGGTCTTTGGTCCAGCATGAACCAGATGCGTCCCCTTTGCTGTGGATAGCCTGAGTTATTCTCCAGGACATGTAACATGGAGGGGGGGTTGGGATGGTAGGGGTGTGTGTCTATAACCTCTCGTGTCCTTGGCCGAACATTTAAAGCAGGACCCATGTATACAGGTGCCAGAGTTCAGGCCATGAGTGAGATTCAGTGCTGGAAGGGAAGCATGGGCTCCTTTCCCTGGCAGCTGACAGAGGTTTGCATATAAGGAGGTGGGGGTCAATTACAGGGAACTGGGTCACACTCACATGATGTTCACAGCCACCGCACAGCCCGACGTGATCAACATGGTACCGCCTTTGATCTCATAGTCTCCAGAAATCAAGCGCTGCACAGCCAGGTACACCAGCACCCCAGTCACCACCCAGATGGACAGCACAGACACCAAGGCTCCAAGGATCTCTAGATAAGAGCCCAACCACAAGAACAACCTTAGCCTGGGCCCTAAGGGTAGAAAGGTCTACTCCCTCCTGTTAGCCCTTCCCTGTTATAAAGTCAGAGCCTGGGTGTCTTTGGTGTTTGCTGAAGAAATGCCTCTTCCCGACAACTCATACATGAGAGCTCATATCTAGAAAAAAAATCATCTAGCTCAACCCTGTTTGCTGTATGTGGGAAGAAATTGACATATTACATATATAATATACATTATATATTATGTATATATGTACATACACACATACATATATTTTCTAGCCAAAATGGTGGCAGACATCTCTAATCCTAGAATTTGGGGTGCTAAGCAAGAGAACTGCCTGAGTTTGATGCTTTCCCTTTTATATGTTTTTTGTGGTCTCATTGTGTAGATCAGGCTAACCTTGAACTCGAAATTCACCTGCCTCCACTTCCCTTGTGTTGGGATTAAGGGTACATGCCTAATTTTCCTGCCCAAATAAAGGCAAGGTCACTACCTAATTAATTAAGGTAACAGAAGAGGGCCCAAATTCCCCAGAGCTAGAGCTATAGTTACAGCCAAGAGTAGTCGGCACTAGCCGGGCGGTGGTGGCGCACGCCTTTAATCCCAGCTCTCGGGAGGCAGAGGCAGGCGGATCTCTGTGAGTTCGAGGCCAGGCTGGACCGACAGCCTCCAAAACAATACAGAGAAACCCTGTCTCGTAAAAACCAAAAAAAAAAAAAAAAAGAGTAGTCGGTGCTAACAGCAATGCCATCTCTCCCTAGAGGAAAGTGACAGTGCCACCCGGAAGGGAACTAGCAGCTTAAGGGAGTTTCCCTGCCCCAAAGCTGACCCATAGAGACAGGCGATGCTAGTGCTGCTGTCATCTGCTCTGAGCCACTACTTTCTTTTTTTGTTTGTTTGTTTTTTGATGTTTGTTTTTCGAGATAAGGTTTCTCTGTATTGTTTTGGAGGCTGTCCTGGAACTCGCTATGTAGACCAGGCTGGCCTCGACTCAGAGATCCGCCTGCCCCTGCCTCCCGAGTGCTGGGAGTCTGTCCCATCAGACTGGGAGTCCTCAGAGGGTAGAGGCCAAGACAGACACTCCCTGTTTTGGTTTAACTCCAGGCATTCCTGTGATGGCACAGGCCTTAATTTCAGTCCTTGGGAGGCTGTGACATTAGAGTTACTGAGTTTGGGAGGTGCAGACAAGAGGATCAAGGATTTCAAGGGCAGCTTTGGTTACTCAATATATTCAAGGCCAGCCTGGGCTACTAGAAATGCTAAAAACCCTATCTAACCTGAGCTGTGCTTTCTCTCTTGATCACCCCATCTGTGGACCACAAAGATCCTTACCAGCTCGTTGCCAGCCGAAATTCATGGTCTTGGTGGCCGGGCGGGAAGACACCCAGAGGGAGAAGAGGCTAATGAGCATGCTGGCAAAATCGGTGAGCAGGTGGGCTGCGTCAGTCATAATGGCCAGGCTGTGTGCCAGGTACCCTCCTGCAAAAGTGAGAGCCAGGTGAAGCTCCCCGCAAAGAGGTAACCCCAACTCTGCACAGCAGGGAGACCACACGCCCTGGAAGACACAGGCTCAAGATCTCTGCATCCATCAGGTGGGCAACATGAGCATGAGACCGCCACATTGAGCCTCGATTTCTGACATTTTCTTTCTTTCTTTCTTTTTTTTTTTTTGGTTTTTTGAGACAGGATTTCTCTGTATCATTTTGGAGGCTGTCCTGGAACTCACTCTGTAGACCAGGCTGGCCTCGAACTCACAGAGATCCGCCTGCCTCTGCCTCCCAAGTGCCGGGATTAAAGGCGTGCGTCACCAACGCCCGGCTTTCTGACATTTTCTTACAGGGTGAGTGTGAAAATCCAGTTCAGGCAGTGGTGGCGCACGCCTTTAATCCCAGCACTTGGGAGGCAGAGACAAGCCAACCTCAGAGTTTGAGGCCAGCCTGGTCTACTACAGAGAGAGTTCCAGGACAGCCAGGACTACAGAGAAACCCTGCCTTGAAAAAAGGAGGAGAAAGAGAGATCAAGTTCAATTAGAGACAGGAAAACAAAGTAGGAGCTCAGTAAGTGCTCTTACCTTTTTTTGTTTTTGTTTTTGTTTGTTTGTTTGTTTGTTTTCGAGACAGGGTTTCTCTGTATTGTTTTGGAGGCTCTCCTGGAACTCGCTTTGTAGACCAGGCTGGCCTCGAACTCACAGAGATCCGCCTGCCCCTGCCTCCCAAGTGCCGGGATTAAAGGCGTGCGCCACCACCGCCCGGCCTTATTTTCATTATTAAGTGTGTATTGCCTACACATATGGACGTGCACCATATGCCTGCTATCCACAGAAGCCACAAGAGGACATCTGATTCCCTGGGACTAGAGTAACAGGCAACTGTGAGCCACCCGTTTGGGTGCTGGGAATCAAGCTTAGGTCCTCTGCAAAAACAGCCAGTGCTCTTAACTGCAGAGCCATGCTATAACCAGCTGATCGACTTAAGAATAAATCAGCCCAGTGATGGTGGCGCACACCTTTAATCCCAGCACTTGGGAAGCAGAGGCGGGGTGATCTACAGTAGGAGTTACAACAGCCATAGATATACAGAGAAACCCAGTCTTGAAAGCCAATAGACAAATAAAAATTGATGGGTGTGGTATCACACACCTTTAATTCCATCACTCTGGAAGCAGAGTTCCAGGCTAGCCAATGATAGTGAGACCCTGTCTTAAAAACAGAAAAGAAAAGGCCGGGCGTTGGTGGCACATGCCTTTAATCCCAGCACTTGGGAGGCAGAGGCAGGAGGATCTCTGTGAGTTCGAGGCCAGCCTAGTCTACAGAGAGAGTTCCAGGACAGCTTCCAAAACAATACAGAGAAACCCTGTCTCGAAAAAACAAAAACAAAAACAAAAAGAAAGAAAGGGAAGGGATAGTCATTAGTATCTGTAGCATTAGTGGGAGCATTCAGCCTATCTAAGAACCAAGTTCACTTAATTCACACACATGGTCTTACCAATGATTTCTCCTATCATGAACACCAGGCAGATGGCAGAGGCCACATAGAGCTTGCGCTGGGCCTTCTGCCTCTTGGAGTCAGGGTGACTACCGGAATCTCTCTGGGCATGGCAATAATGGTTGCTCTGGACAGCCAGCTCAACCGCGGGCAGGTCCACAGGAGGGGTCCAAGCAGCCTCACTCTTCCACAGCGATCCTAAGAATGACCTGGAGGTGGGGGAAGGAAAGAGAATGCTCAGGCGGGAGGTGGGAGCCCAGAGCCAGCCTCTGGGAGTACTGCAGGTCCGGTGTTTCCACTGTGCCAATGTTACAGGGGGATGCTAGGGAAGTGAGTCTTGGGACCTTGTTCTAGGCTGTTCCCTCCTCCTCTCCCCTTCCCTGGCCTAGAGAGTCTTTACAAACTAGCTAAAGCGCAGGCCGTCCAGTCGAGCGCAGAGAAAGAGCAGACTCAAGAGACCAGCACGGAACACAGCGCAGCGCACCCGAGGGCACTGGGCCTCCCCACCTCAGGGCTGCTTGGGATCAAAGTGCTGGAGTGAAGGCGGGGTAAGAGGCACCCGACCGTGTCCCACTGGAGCGAGCGCACCGGCAGGCAGCGTTCAGAATCTGTGTGCTTGGCCAGATGAGACAGGTGATCCCTGAGGCTACGAGGCCACAGCCAATTTCCTCTTTCCCTTACCTCACCCCATCCTTCTGGCGGGAACCCAGGTTCAAGCCCCCGGCCGGACCAACCACAGCCAGGACGGCCAAAGAGGAGGTGCCTGTGATGCCGCCCAGATTCCCGCCCCGCGGGGCTTGAATTTACCGGGCCCCGCTCGTGCTCTCCAACAGGTTCTGCTTGTCCAAGGACGGCATGCCGCCTCTGCTGTGCGTCCTCGAAGTTGCGCTCCAGAGGATGTCAGCGCGCACTCGCCTTCCGCTCGGGTCTCGCCGCTGCGTCCCGCGCACGCCCGCTTTATCCCCGGCCCTCGCCCCGGGTGAAGCCGCCCGCCGCGCGTCGTGTGCAAAAGCCCGCGGGGAGGGGGAAGGGTGGCCGGCTGCAAAGGGAATCGCGGCTCTGCCCCCAGCTGTGGTCCCCTGCGTCTCTGAGCCTGAAGGAGCCAGTGGCCTGGCACCGAAAGCTTAAGGGCCTTTGCCTGGAGCAAAGCACTTGCTAAAAGTTGCCTAAAGTTACTAAATTATGGGCATCTCATTCTTTAATCCCAGCACTCCGGAGAGGAGGCAGAGGCAAGCGCATCTCTGTGAGTTCGAGGTCAGCCTTGTCTACATAGTAAGTTCCAGGACAGCTAGGGCTTTGTTATGTAGAGAAAACCTTTCTCGAAAAAGTGAGTGAGAGAGAGAGAGAGAGAGAGAGAGAGAGAGAGAGAGAGAGAGAGAGAGAGAGAGAGAGACAGAGACAGAGACAAAGACAGAGACACACAGAGACAGAGAGACAGAGACACACAGAGACAGAGAGAGAGAGAGAGAGAGAGAGAGAGAGAGAGAGAGAGAGAGAGAGAGAGAGAGAGAGAGAGAGAGAGAGAGAGAAGGCAAAAGGAAAGGGGGGTGACTCCTGAGGCTAGGTCTGGCTTCCAGCTAGGAAGAGAAACTTCCTGAAAGTTTGATCCATTTTCTTTTCTAGGGAGTGACACTCGCGGTGGGCTGGGGTGCACCTGACCTCTGGCTGCCAGGCCCTCCCTCTGTGGGGGGGGCGGTACCCCATCATAGTACTGCTGGAGTTACAGACCCAAACTTGGCTTTGAAGGTCACCATTCCTCCTGCCTGGCGCTCCGGTTAGGATCCGGAGTGGCTGGCTTTTCTCCACCTCTACGAAGAGCAGCGTCTTGTCTCATTAACCGAAGCTATCTGGGGATAACCGCCACTGCAGACAGCCTTTCCTCACACCCCAGAAACTCAACAAATTCCTGGGAGATGGCTGTGGGGCCAAATGTAGTTGCCAGAGTGACGCCCCACATGTTCTAAATAGTCCATAGTCCACATTTTCTGGAGTTTGGAGCCTATGGCCCCCCAGTGCCGGCCTCTGATAGGTATCTCCTTCTAGCTGGTGACCCCCCTACTCAGTCGCTTCATCTGCTGGGTCTTCAGGATCACAGCAGGTATATTTGGGGATGCAGCTTGTTGACAGACTGTTCATGCACAAGGCCTTGGATCCTATCCCCAGTACCCACTGGGAAAGAGAAGGAAGGATGGGCCTCATAATGGCTATTAGCCCTGGCTAGAGTGAGAGACTTTGCCTCAAGGCGATGGGGGCAGGACTGGGCAGGACAGGACGAGGGCTGTGCTTGCCTTACACGAATGAAGCCTAAGTTCCATCCATACCACACACACACACACACACACACACACACACACACACACACACACACACACACACACACGCTCGTAATTCCACTCTGCAGAGGTACAAGGGCAAAGTTATCAGAAGTTCAAGGTTATCATTGGCTATAGAGCAAGCTTGGGCCTAGCCTGGGGTACTTCAGACTTGTACCCCAGACTTGTCTCAAAACACAACAACAATAAACCCACTCTGAATCTCAGAGGAATGGGTGACAGAACAAGTATTACTGGGCACAGTGCATGGGCCTATAATTCACTGATCTGGAAGTGAGGACCAGAGACTCTTTTCTCCTGTGATCTCCAGTGGTCTCCCCAGCTTAGCACGCAGAACCTAGGTGGACACTTAAACATCTGTGAAGTTAGACTAAAACAAACAGGAGAACCTGACATGGTTGCACATGCCTGTAATCGCAGGAACCAAGGAGCCTCGGGCAGAAAGATCTCAAGTTTGAGGCTAGCTGAGCAATTTGCTTGGACCCTGTCTCAAAGTAAAAAAGAGCTGAGGTGTGAGCTAAGTGGTAGAGTTGTCTCCCACCGCGCACAAAGCCTTGGGTCAAGCCCTGGTGCTATAAACATGAATTAGGTGAGAGGCGGCAAGTGCTGTTTGGAGGCATTTCTATAGGATAACCACAGATTACTGTCGGATTGTAAGGTGGAAAAATTATGACAGTGTATCATATCACTCATTTTCTCCTCAATGCAAAGTGTATCATAATTCTCAATGTTTTGTTTTTGTTTTTTCGGACAGGGTTTCTCTGTGTAACAGCCCTGGCTGTCCTGGAATTCACTTTGCGGATCAGAGTGGACTCAAACTCACAGAGATCCGCCTGCCTCTGCCTCCCGAGTGCTGGGATTAAAGGCGTGTACCACCACTGTCCAATTCAGAAGATTTATTTAAATTCCACATTTCTGATGGTGCATATAACCCAGCCTGGCTAACTTGTGACTGTTTCAGCATCCTGAGTGATGGGAGGGATTACAGGCTAATGCCCCACTACCCACCCATCCTATTCCTTCCCAAGGAAGGCAGAAGAAACCAGACTCGTCTTAGGGTAGATCATAGACAGTTTTGTTTTTGAGACGGGATCAAGGTAGCCCAGGCTGATCTTGAATTTGCTGAGGGTGGCCCTAGAGCCACTGAGCCTCATGCCTTGTCCTCCCACCAGAAGCCACAGACATTCTAATCTCCCCGACTTCTGTCTAGGAGCTGGCCTGAGTCCTCTGGCCTGATGGACCAGAGGGGCCCTGCTTGGTATCTGGGATGAGAAAAGTGCACAGACAGGCTTTGCTGGATATCCCCACCTGGCTGTTAACTTCAGGTCTCACTCTTTTCATCCAATCAAATCCTCAGGGTTGTGATTTAATTGTGTTTACATGAGGACATTTCCAATATAAAAAAACACAAAAGGACAGAGTTCCAGAAGCTTCTTAAAGTCAAACACAGGAAGGTTCCTGGAAACTTCTGTGCCTGGAGAGGGCATGGAGTGTCTCCACCCCTCCCCATAAGCCCTGCCCTCTGTCCCTTTTCTATATCCTTTGTGGAGAATTCATAAGTGCTAAGTTAGCATTTCCCTGGGTTCTTAGCAACTCTATGGTACTCAAACAGGGAAGCGGTGAGAAAATAAAACCTGGGGCTTGTTCTTTGCATCAAAAGAGAAGGGGGATTGTCTTGAAGACCAAGCACTACAGGTAGATTGAATTGCACTTGTGGACAACCTGCTGTGGTTCGCTGCAAAATTAATTTCTTGCCTGGTGTGTGCATCTGGTGTCTGAAGAGTTTTATCAGGAGAAATTGCATTTGAAGTTGGCTTTTCCATGTATCCTCAGAAAAGATATTTTTGTTTTTAGTTTTTCAAGACAAGGTTTCTCTGTGTAGCTTTATATACCAGGCTGGTCTTGAACTCACAGAGATATGCTTGCCTCTTCCTTCGAGTGCTGGAATTAAAGGTGTGTGCCACCAACTCCCGACTCAAACAATTTCAATTGATTTGCAAGAGTTTGTGCTGAGGATATAGCTCAGTGACGGAGTGATTGGCTAGCATTCCTAGGGCCCTGGCTTAAATTCCGAAACACACATACTCATGCATGTGCGCTTGCACGAGTACACACACACACACACACACACACACACACACACACACACGCTCACCTAACAAAAAAATTGCATTTAAAACTTCAACAAGGGCACTGGAGAGTCAAGGGAGTCAGTGGTTAAAAAAGCTCACTGCTTTCCTACACCTTTAATCCCAGCACTCGGGAGGCCAAGGCTGGCCTATCTCTGTGAGTTTGAGACCAGAATGATCTACAGAGTGAGTTCCAGGACAAACAGGGTGAAACAAAGACCCTGTCTGGAAGGCAGGGAGAGGGCTTCAGTTCCCTCCATAAGTAGTGAGGGCCACAGGGAGACGCTCTTTTTTTTTTTTTTTTTTTTTTTGGTTTTACGAGACAAGGTTTCTCTGTATTGTTTTGGAGGCTGTCGGTCCAGCCCGGCCTCGAACTCACAGAGATCCACCTGCCTCTGCCTCCCGAGTGCTGGGATTAAAGGCATGCACCACCACCGCCTGGCGGGAGATGCTCTTAGATAAGAGATGTGCCCAAAAGAGATCAGCTGACCTCCCAGAAAGAAACTCAACTGCCTGGGAAGGCCCCCCTGCAACCTGCTGAGCTGACAGAATGCCTTGCTTTACGTTCCAGGCTTCCAACTTTGTTGACCTGACCCCAGGCTGAAGAGGGATTTTAGTGATGCAGCTATCAGTGATTTCTGTACCTGGAAGTAACCTTTCACCCACCTTCCTGGAAGTAACCTTTCACCCCCTTCCTGGAAGTAACCTTTCACCCACCTTCCTGTAAGTAACCCCAATAAAGCTCGTCGCTTCATCAGGTTGGCAAGATTAGGAACTGTAATGCCTGTTCTCTAGTCAGGAACTTGGAGGGGTGAGGTGAAGACAGCATGTGCACCAGTTATGTGATGTGATTTCGAGGAGGTGGGGGCGTCTGTCTTCATTGTCTAATTATTTAGCCACTTTTGAGACATAATCTCCCTGTATATCCCAGGCTGGCTTGACTCTCAATCTACCTGCCTCAATGTCTTCAGTGCTGGGATCAAAGGTCACTATGCCCCGCCTCTCTCTTTCTGGCCTTGAAAACCTTTAACATTTTCTGCAGAATACTTGAAAATAGGACAGTAAAGCAGACTCATCAGATAAAGCTGAACACCACCAAAGCTAATGACCTGAGTTCCACCCCTGGTACCCACATGGTGGAGGGAGATAACAGACTCCTTGTGAGTTTTCCTCTGACCTCCACATGTGTGCTGAGGCAGGGGCTTCCTCTCCCCCTGCCACACACAAAATGTGAATAAAATATAAAAAAGTCTGTAAGAAAGATATGTGCTTTTGGCCAGAGCTGCCATCTTCCAGTAATTTGACAATGTTAAGTTTCAGACCCAGGACAAATGGCTGAGGTGTCTAACCTATCAAAACAGACCTGGCTGCCACATTCTCCCAGCATTCTCCAGTCCCTACGCAGTGTAGGATATGGCACCCACACCCCACCTCTTACCTGAACTTTCCAGCCCTGGGACTGGGCCACCCTTCCCCCAGAGGCTTTTCCCTGTATAATCCAGACATTTTGGTTAGCAGCCCCATTTTGGACCTTTGGCCTCCTGCTGCTGCTCCTGGTTCCTCTCTCCGCTCTCCCTTCCCCTTCTTCCTCACGTGGCCCAGCTCAGACAGTCATGTCCACACTGGACTCTCCCAGAGGTCCCTGCCTCTGACTGTGCTCTCCTTTTATCTGCAGTAAGCTTTCTCCTCCACCACACCTAGGAGCAGTCGTGACCGTTCCTTTTCATTTTTTTCAGACAAAATGTCTCCCAGTGGGAGACAGGGGAGGCCCTAACAGCAGCTCACTGAGCTTCTTAAATGATATGTGCATGACTTTACAAGAAGGGTTACCCTTGCCGGGCGTTGGTGGCACATGCCTTTAATCCCAGTACTTGGGAGGCAGAGGCAGGTGGATCTCAGAGTTCCAGGCCAACCTGGTCTACAAAGTGAATTATAGGACAGCCAAGGCTACACAGGGAAATCCTGTCTCAAAAAAAGCAAAACTCAAACACAACAACAACAAAAACCCCCAAAACAGAGTTGTGGTGTCTCTTCACATCAGTAAAAACCCTAAGACAGAAATAAATAAATAAGAAAGGGAGGGAATCCCAACAGACTCCTTCTGTAGTACAGACTGGCCTTGAACTCCTGCCTCTACATCAGAAGTGCTGGGATTAAAGGCTTGTAGGGAATTGCTAGGATTATAGGTGTGTGTCACCACACTTGGTTGGGAAGTGCAGGGATTAAAGGCTTGTAGGGATGCTGGGATTATAGGTGTGTGTCACCACACTTGCTCTGTGCCCTGCTGAGGATTGAGTCCAAGACTTCATGAATGTTAGAACACACATTCCATCGACAGAACTGTATTTCCTGGGATTGTTTCTGTCAAAGTCTCCTCTTGCTGTGTATCCCTGTCTGGCCTGACCCTTGACACGTAGTCAAGTGTAGTCTCAAACTCACGCAGTTTGAATGCTGAGATTACAGGTGTGACCTGTCATCCAGCTTCATCAGCGTTTGTCTTAAGACAGGGTCTCAGACTGACCCAAACTCACTTCGAGATGACCTTGAATACCACAAGATGACCTTGAACGTCAAATCTTACTGCCTCTACCTCCCAAATAGGATTATAAGTGTATTCCACCATGCCCCACCTTCACCAACTCTCAGCTTTTTGGCTTTTGTTTATTTTGAGGCCAGGTTTGTCTACATAGGCCTGGCTATCCTTGATTTACAGAGATCCACCTGCCTCACCCTCCAGAGTACTGGGACTAAAGGCATGTGCACTACCATGCCAGCTTTCTTCTGGTAGACTGTTTCCAGTATTTATGTCTTCCTGTGTTCTGCTTGCCTGTAGGTGAGCTGAGTCTAAGATGCTCTCTGAGATTGGACAAGGTGTATTAAAGGGATTAAAAACTGCCTGAAACTGAATTCTTTTCCCCTAAAAACAAAACAAACAGAAACAGGCTAAAGGAGGACGGGGCCTCCTGCAGAGCAGGGTGGAGTTTTCATCTAGTATTTCCATGGTCCTCAATTCCATTGCTAACAACACACACTCTCTCTTTCAAGATAAATGAAATTACACCTCTCTTCTGGTTACATGAAAAAAGCGCTGTGCATTTATTTTTATTATTTTTCATTATTATTTTTGAGACAGAGTCTCTCTGTGTAGTCCTGGCTGGTCTGGAACTCTCCATGTAGACCAGGCCAGCCTCGAACTCATAGAGATACAGCTACCTCTACAGTGCTGGGATTAAAGGGCATTTGCCCCCAGGCCCAGCCTGTTGTGCACTTACTAAAACAACATATAACATGAACTCAGTCCTCTCCCCTTGTTTGGGGATGGGCACTGAAATACAGTACATTGCCCCTTTCTAGGCCTTTGAGTGAGACCCAGCCCTCCCACCAAGGAAGGGAAGTGGGCAGCTTTATTAGCTTGGCTTCCTTTCCTCTTTGTGACAATGGCCAGCCACACCATGACCAGGCGTGATCATACAAAAGTTTTCATACAAAAAGCACCAAATTGGCATACATATACAGGTATATACAAAAATCACATTTTAAAAACATACAAAATATTTTGTTTTGCACCAACGTAGAAAAGTGTCCTGTGACGTTTTGAGTATGTTTCCAATCGTGTTTGAGCAGCTGCTGGACGCAGCGGTGAGGGGGTCCTACTCTAGTCCCTGCTCTCTGAGCAGAGAGAAGACACACTTCCCCATTGTGCCCCCCCAAAGGAGCCCTGAGCCCCAACTCCCTCCCGAGATGGGTCTGTCACCAGCCTACTCCGTCTTCGCATCCAGAGGGTGTCTATTCCTCCAGCTCCTCATTGGTGTCCTGGAAAAGAAAATCAGGCACAGGCTCATGGTGAGACACAGACTCAAGAGGACCCAGTCCAGAGCTGTGGTGACAAGTAACATCACCTCCAGCCTGGGCTCCTTCTTTAGAGCCAAACTAGAATTTAGCTGTCAGAATTCAATGGGCTGCACTTGGCTTAGAGCAGTGGTTCTCAACTTTCCAAATGCTGTGACCCTCTAACACCGTCCCTCATGCTGTGGGGACCCTCAACCATAAAAGTACTTCATAACTGCAATTTTGCTGCTGTTATGAATCATAACATAAATATCTGTGTCTTCCGATGGTTTTAGGCAATCCTTGCGAAAGGGTCATTTGATCCCCCTCTTCACCCAAAGGGGTCATGACCCACAGGTTAAGAACCACTGCCTTAGATTCTTCTGAGTTAGCTACTTTAGCTGGAGTGGAATTTGGCTCCAGTAACTAGGCCTGAACACTAACCAGGGGAGCATGCCCTTAATCCCAGCTCTAAGAGGCCAGCCATTAAGAAAAGGGAGGAGATGGTGGGGGAGGAGGTGACAGCAGCTGGGAACTGTCCCCAGCATCCACACAAAGAAGACCTATGACCATGGTAGCTCCTGTGATTTCAGAGCTCAGAAGACAGGAAGAGGGATTTCTGAGCAACTTGGCTAGCTAGGCGAGCAAATTCATGAACTCTGGGTTCAATAAGAGACCTGCCTCAGTGAATAGAGTGGAGAGTGATCAAGAAGACCCTCCATGCCAGCCTTGGGCACCCCTGATCACACACATGTGCAAACATGCATATATGCATGCATACCTCAGGTGTACAAAAAGAGGGAGGGACCAAAATAATAATACACACTCTACACACACACACACACACACACACACACACACACACACACACACACCCTGAGAATATATAGCCTGACACTCCTATCACCAATGGTACAAGGGCAGAGAAAGGTAGAGTTCTTACCTTCTTTCTCCTCTGTGGACACACCCTCTTCCTGATCTTCCTCATCTTCAATAAACTCCTCCTCATCCTCATCTGTGACAAGACCAATTGTTTTGAAATGGGATTGGCTTCTCAGAGCAACTTTTAGAAGAAGATTGGCCTCTGGGCCCAACTGAGAACCCACCTAGAAGCAGCAGGGACCTAGGAGGTACTGGGCTTGTAGGACCCCGGCTCACAGAGTCCAGCCTGCAGTCCCCTGCCTCCCCCTCCCTCCAGATCACAGTCTGTGTCCTCAGGGATGCAGGAGACACATTAGGGTGCTGCGCATTTCAGTGCAACAGACACATTACAAAGGGGGAGCTCGGTAAACATTTCCTATCCTTCCTGATCAGAGTCCTTGCCTTTAAGGAATTTGCTCAGCCTTTGGAACCAGTTGGCTTAGCGTCTTGCTGTTTGCCACATTCCTCAATCCACAGAGAGGCAGTCTGTGGTGGCCTGGGGGTTTCTGCTCAGGACAGTGTCATTTCTGCTTCCCTCCACCCCAGGTGCAACCTGGGCCCCCACTTTCTCATCCTGGGATGTGACCTTCAAACTTTCCTAGCAGGGCTTTTCCCCCTCCCCCTCCAGGCCTCAGGGATTACAGAGTCAGCATTTGTCATGTATAATTTACAAACCAGAGCACCGTGTTTAAATTTGTAATCCCAGCACTCAGGAAACTGAGGTAAGAGGTTAGCCACAAATCCAAGGACAGCCTGGGCTACATAGTGACACCCTATCTCAAAAAAAAAAAAATCCCCAAACCAAAACTACAAAAATGGCAAGTAAAAACTCCAGCCAAACACCCAGGATGCATGCATAAACTGGCTAATCCAGAGGGCTTGTTTTTCATTAAGTCATAGTTACTAATCGTTTCCCCAGAGAATCACTGTGGGTTAGTGCCATGATGTCTTCACGTTGTCTCATATGTCCTCAGAGAGTCTTGTGAACCAAATGGCCCTGGGTGGGGTTTGTACTCCCTGCTTACTAACTGTCCACGCTCCGTTTCCTAAGCTGTGAAATGGAGGTACTAACAGAACTCCAGCCTAGAGTTGATCGGTCAGGGTCTCAGTGCTCAGAGCATAAAAAATTCAATGAAAAAATAAGCTCAGGATGGGCATAGTAGCACACACCTTTAATCCCAGCACTCGGGAGGCAGAGGCAGGTGGATCTCTGTGAGTTCAAGGCCAGCCTGGTCTCAAGAAATGGCGTTGGTATGCTCCCCTCCTCACCGTGGTTATGAAGGGTGTACAGGCCTTCAACATGTTATGTTTATACAGTACAATCTGCCTCCAACTCACCATCTTTCTGCCTCAACTTCCCAAGTGCTAAGACTCTAAGCCTGTACCAGCAGCCCTTAATTTTTAGTCCAAAAAAAAAAAAAAAAAAAAAAAAAAGAAGCTCAGAGAAGCACAAAAAAGCTGGCTCAGTGGGAGAACACTTGCCACTTGCCTAACATGGGTTTACTCACCAGTAACAGACACACATACACACACGCACGCGCGCACACACACACACACACAAACACCAAAAAACCCAGGAGACCACCAAGGTACACGGGGTCTCACCAAAAGTCTCACAAGCAGCACACAATGACTGAATCAGGAGTTGAAGTTAGATCTCTCTAATACCAGATGTCATGCGCTTTTGGATTAAAAAATATTTTTGTTTTATTTTTTATTTTTGGAGACAGAGTTTCTCTGTGTAGCTTTGGAGCCTATCCTGGCATTCCCTCTGTAGACCAGGCTGGCCTTGAACTCAGAGATCCCCTGCCTCTGCCTCCCAAGTGCTGGGATTAAAGGTGTGCCACCACCACCCATCTTCACAAATAATTTATTGAGCAACAATTATGCAGCAGGCACTATGCTAGGCTCTAGATTAATCACAAAGTTGACTGTGTAGTCACAAATGGTGACACACACCTTTAATCCCAGTGTTCAGGAGGTACAGGCAGAGACAGGCAGAGCTCTGTGAGTTCCAGGCCAGTTTGGTCTACTTAGAGAATTCTAGGACAGCCAGGGCTCCATGGAGAGCCCCTGTCGAAGTTGACTTTTTAGTGGATCTGCCTACCATCAGGGCTCAAAGAGGACCGCTGCCTTTCAAGGGTCAAACAAGAGTGTGAGCAAGTAGCATTAGCACATCCTTTACCTGTTCCAAAGTCGATGGCCCTTAGGGCTTCTGCTATGTGTCCTAAATCCAGAGTAAAGTAGTCCATGTTTTCAAAGCCCTGCTCTGTCTTCCCCAGCTGGCAGCCCTTGGAAGCTTCCACGATACTGAGGGGAGAAGGACAGGGTAAGGGCTCAGGGCTCATGCTGGAAGGGACAGCTCAGCCTCCTCTGTGGCTCTGTCCCAGCCCCACTGTCCATCCCTGAAGTGAGAGGGGATGAAGGGGTAGAGAACATTTCTTCTCCAGGGTCAGGCAGGGTGAATGACCCAAGAAAGTAGGGGATATGAGCTGGGGATGAGCCCCCAGGCCTGAAGAACTAATTCACAGGGTCCCACTGGGCAAGTGTCAGAAGCCCTTGGGAATTAAGGACTTAGGCCACAGTCCCAGAGACACTAACCTCTTGATGAGTTGCTTGGCACTCTGTGGGGAGAAAGAGCAGAGGTTAGCCTTGCAAAACCCCAGGAGACATAAAATAGTGACCTCCTGAGCATAGACTCAGGTACCGTTCCATGGTGCAGTTGTAACTTGATTCCTGCCCTAAGTCCGAAGTTAGACAGAATGTGGGCATTTCCTCTCTGTCTCTGGTAAGCACAGGTCTGAAAAGCCAAAACTCCAGATCAACCCTTCCCCCAGCCTTCACTCCAAGAGACTATGTTGTATGCAACAGGCCTAGGGCCAAAACTGAACACAAAGGAACTCCAAAACCCCCAGCCTCCTAGATACTTGGATCCTGGGGACTGTTTGGCCTCAAAAGAAATTCCCTGTAGTCTCCAGGAAATTCAATTCTGAAAAATATTGGTACAATAGACCACCTGCAAGCCATAGAAACCACAGAATGTTCCCTCCCAGTACCAACCAATGAGAAAAATGGGTACACAGGTATTACATGCCAAAAACATGACTTTGAAAAATCTCTTGATTGTTCCCCAAATGTCAACCAATCAGAAACCAACCCGTACCTATGGATGCAATCCTGTAACTTTTGTTTTTAAAACCTAGCAGTTGGCTGGGCGGTGGTGGCACATGCCTTTAATCCCAGCACTCGGGAGGCAGAGGCAGGTGGATCTCTGTGAGTTCAAAGCCAGCCTGGTCTACAAGAGCTAGTTCCAGGACAGTCTCCAAAGCCACAGAGAAACCCTGTCTCAAAAAACAACAACAAAAACCCCCCAAAAAACAAAACAACAACAAAAAAAACACCTAGCAGTAGACAGGGAGCTTCACCCCCTCTGGAGGCTGCTGCGCTAGCTTGCTAGACAGGGTCCCTCCCAAGGAAGGATAGAATAATCAATAAACCTTGTGCATTTACATGGGTGGTCTGTCTGCCTGGTCTCTTTGAGGATCCTTGTGACTTGGGCACAAGGTCTTGTCCAGTATTCACCCTGTTGTGGTAGGAAGTCAGGGTTCTGAGACCAAGCCATTCCCAATGAAGTACCCTGCATGAGAGTCAATCAAAGCCCCTTTTCAGATGCATGGTCTGGACAAATGAGGAGCTGACCCATGAGAAAAGCTGAATGCATGGGTTGTGTGTGTGTGTGTGTGTGTGTGTGTTTAAACTTTTCTTTGTATGTGTGTGTGCCTGTGTGAGTTTATGTGCACCACATGTATGCAGCAGCTCCTGGAGGCCAGAAGAGGGTGTCAGATTCCCCTGGAACTGGAATTATACGTGCAGATGCTAGGAACCTAACTCAAGTCCTCTGACAGAGCAGTGAGCACTGTTGACCTCCTGAGCCATCATCCCTCTAGACCTTTGCGTTTTGCTGTTGTTGAAAAGATCTGTATATTTTTGTTTTATGTATATGTATGTCATCTGCATGTATGTATGTACACCCTTGGAAGTCAGAAGTGGTCATTGGGTCCCCTGGAACTGGCATTGTGGATGGTTGTAAGTCACCGTGTAGGTGCTGGGAATCCAGTGAATTCAGGTCCTTTGCAAGAACAAAAAGTGTTCAAGTGTTCTTTTTTTTTTTTTTTTTTTTGAGATAGGGTCTCTCTATTATGTAGCTGGCTGTACTGGAATTTGCTTTGTAGACCTGGCTGACCTCAAACTCACAGAAATCAACCTGCCTCTGCCTCACCAGTGCTGGAACTAGGGGTGTGCAGCACTAAGAGTGTTCTTAACCACAGGGCCATCTATTTTTGTTTTGTTTTGTTTTTCTTCGAGACAGAGTTTCGCTGTGGCTTTGGAAGCTGTCCTGGAACTAGCTCTTGTAGACCAGGCTGATCTCGAACTCACAGAGATCTGCCTACCTCTGCCTCCCGAGTGCTGAGACTAAATGAGTGCACCACCACTGCCTGGCTTTTTTTTTTTTTTAAGATTGTATTTATTATGTATACAGACTTCTGCCTGCATGCTAGAAGAGGGCACCAGATCTCATTACAGATGTTGTGAGCCACCCTGTGGTTTCTGGAACTTGAACTTAGGACCTCTGGAAGAGCAGCCAGCACTATTAACTTCTGAACTCTCTCTCCTGCCCCTGGGCCATCTATTTTTTAATGTGTTTGTTTGTGTTGTTGTTTATTTTAAGACAGAGTCTCACTATGAAGTCTTGGCTGGCCTGGAGCTCCCTATACAGAAAAGGTGAGCCTCAAACTCACAGAGATCCTCCTGCCTCCGCCTGTGTCTCCTTCTGCCTCTGCCTGTGCCTTCCAAGTGCTGGGATCAAAGTTGTGAGCCACCAAGTCTAACCCGGCATGTTTTATTTTGAGATAACATTCTACCTGGTTTCCCCTCAACTTGCAATCCTCCTGTCTCAGCCTCTCAAGTATTAGGATTACAGGCATGAGCTACTATGCCTGGCATCTCACCAGGTGTAAAAGACCTGTTCAAGGGTTAAGGAAGAGGATACTTCAAATCCACCCAGGCCCTCCATGTGCCACTCACCAAGAGGAAGGTGGCCCCTCCAGGCTCGTCCAGGGACTGGATGGCTGTCTCCACAAGCTTGGTGGACTTTTCCAGCTGCTCTCGGTACTGGAGGATCAGGGCCTCTATGAAACCCAGCTTCTCCTCCTGTTCCTGCGTGATCCGCTGCAGCAACTCGCTCTTCTTCTCATCCAAGATGGCGTAGAGGGCATCAAACTTCTGGCTCAGCTCCTCCTTCACCTGGTGGCTGTTTTCCTGAGGACAGAAATCCTACAGTCTCATCTCATGAGGTCCCAGCCCACTTTCTGAGACAGAAGGGTCCAAGACCAGTCATCTGCATGGAGAAGAGAGCCTGCCAAGTCCTCCCCACAAGGAGGCAAAGCTAACGGGAAGAGCATGCCTACACAAAGGCTGACATGGTACAACTCAACGAGACTGTCTCAAAATAAAAAAGTAAAATGGTTGGCAGTGGCACCTTTCTGAATGGGATAGCACTCAAGGGACCACAATGTCACCTCCATTCCCACAGCTCTGTTCACTTGCAGTTAGGACTTCGCCCCCTCCCCCACAACAGCTCCAACCCTTCCTCAAGAAGAGACCAGATTATTTTTCCTTTTGGAGACAGGGTCTCACTGTGTATCCCTGGCTTGTTTGGAACTCACTCTGTAGACCAGGCTGGCCTTGAACACACAGAGATCCACCTGCTTTTGCTTCCTGAGAGCTGGGATTAGAGGTGTGCGCCACTGCATCCAGGAAGAGCAGACTTTTGAATACTCTTCCAGGAATGGGAAAGTTTCCTTCTTTTTCTTTTCTTTTCTCTTATCATTCTCCTCTTCTTCTTTTTGTTTGCTTGTTTGTTTTTCAGACAGTTTCATGTAGACCAGGCTGGCCTCAAACTCATTATGTGTAGGAGGATGACCTTGACTTTCTCTGCTTGCATTCATCTCCCAAATGCTGATATTACAGATGTGGAATCACATCTGGCTGAGAAAACTACCTCTGCCTTCTGTAGTCTGTGGAACCAACAGTCTGCCAAAGCTCATTAGAAATGCACATTTTCAGCCAGGTACATTTCTGTAATCCTATCACTTAGAAGGCAGAGCTAGGAGAATCAGGAGTTCAAGGCCAAGACTACATAGTAAATGCAAGGTCGTCCTGTTCTATGCAAAACCTTGTCTCACAAAATCAAATCAAAGATAGAAAGAAAGAAAGAAAGGCAAATAGACAGAAAGGGGACTGGAAAGATGGCTTAGTGGTTACAAGCACTGGCTGCTCTTCCAGAAGACCCTGATTCAATTCCCAGCAACGATATGGTGGCTCACAACCATCTTTAACTCCAGTTCCGGAGAATCCAACTCCCTCTTCTGGCCTCCTCAGGCACTCACACACATGGCAAAACACCTGGCTGGGTGGTGGTGGTGCACACCTTTAATCTCAGCACTGGGGAGGCAGAGAGGCAGGTGGATCCCTGTGAATTCGAGGCCAGCCTGGTCTACAGGGCAAGTTCCAGGACAGGCTCCAAAGCTACAGAGAAACCCTGTCTTAAAAAAATAAAACAACAACAACAACAAAAAGCACCCATATACATTAAAAAAAAAGTAATAAATGAAGACATGGGAAATCCCATTTCATTCCTGATCCACTGAGTCAGAACCCGAGTTTCCACAGGCTCCAGGGTCAAGTGTGAACTTTTAAAGGTCCAGGAACCTTGCTCTGCAGCAAAATGATTGATGCTCGAGACATTCAGGGAGTTGGTAGGTTCCTGTAGTCAGGGACCAGTTGGGTCTGGCTGACCTTGGGCAGGGTCTGACGTAGCTGCTGTGTTCATGAGCTATTTGCCGAGTGAGTGGGGAAGGGCTGTGCCCTTTCCCTGCCATCTATATTGGGCACCCAAGTCTCCAAACCCCAGCCTGAACTACTACTCAGGCCTTCCCCAGAGGCCAGCTGCACTTGAGGTGTCCACTCTGCCTCACCGCTGACAGGGCCACTCATCATCCTCACCTTTGTCACTCGGCAGGAGTCCTCCAGCTGAGAAATGATCGTCTGTACTCGGTCATTCCCGGCCACCAGCATGGAGATGCAGTTACTCAGTTCAGTCTGGATGGGAGGGGGTAAGAGAGGAGAGACAGAAATAGATTCAGAGCCCCGGTTGCTTCTCAGCATCACAGCAATGCGATGGCCCTGCTCCCCATCTCTGACAGAGTCACCAGGAGGGTTGTTATCCCTCCTTCTGAGGTGCAGTTCAGGTCTAAAGCAGAGACTAACACCGATGCTGTATGCTTTATGGACAGATGAGACCCAGAGAAAGAAACTGAGCACCCCAGAACACACAGCAAGATACCGACAAAGGAACAAAAGAAAAACTTTTTGTTTTTTGAGAAGGGGTCTTACTATGCTGGCTCAGAACTTACTATGTAGACCGGGTTGGCCTCAAATTCATAGAGATCCACCTGTCTCTGCCTCATGAGTGCTATGCTTAAAGGCCTGTGCTGTCAACCCTCTGGCTTCTAATTTCTGAGAAAAGGAATAGAATTGGAAAGCTCCAGAAGAGAAAAGTCCAAGAGCGACATGGCATGTGGAGAACAGAGTTCGGGAAGGCTACAGCTTACTGCAGACAGGATGCTGGGGTTGCCAGGGCCCAGGGAAGAACCTCAACTCTGTCTTGTGCTACAGGAGAGGCCCAGGTAGAGAGATCTGGGACCCCAGAGTACACAGGAGGGGAAGCCATGGCCTGGAAGGGCCTGGTGGCCTGGTCCTAGGGCTGGCCTCTTCCCTGTGGCCACACCCAGGTGTTCTCAAGTGGCTCTAAGTATAACCCATGAGCTCAGTCACCTCCCCCAGGGAGGCAAAGGGTGCTGCCCCTGTGGCCTGGGAAGTCCCTCCAGGGGGACTATTCCTGAAAGGCGGGCTCAGCACATCCACAAGGGTGAAATCCACCCTCGGGATCATCTGGGCACAGTGACTGTAATCAATACCTTCTGTCCCTGAAAGATGTTTTGCAGCGGGGCTACCTCACAGGCCTGGTGGGCCCCGAACACCTTGCACAGGGAGCAAGTAGGCACCTCACACGTGAGACAGTAGATGTTGATTTTCTCATCTTCGTGCTCCTTGCACATCGGGTGGCTGCCTTTCTGTAGAGGCCGACTGAGGGGGAGAAAAATCCCAAGTCAGGGATGTCTCTAACTGTCCCTTGCTAACTCCAAGCACAGGACGTCACCATATCCACTGACAGCTCCCAGTGTGTCAGCCTGCTCCAAACATTTTCTGTTTTATCTTCTGGGAGCCCAAGATCAGGGAGACTAATGATATCAAAC
The DNA here is from genome assembly GCF_017639785.1 of Mesocricetus auratus. Lineage (NCBI taxonomy): Eukaryota > Metazoa > Chordata > Mammalia > Rodentia > Cricetidae > Mesocricetus > Mesocricetus auratus. The sequence goes on from NW_024429197.1 coordinate 9,107,963, forward strand.
CTGTTCCCAAACCCCCAAACTCAGACTCCAGCATTAGGGCTGGCCTGAGTTGGTACGGGGGACCTGGGGAGGGCCCCAGAATTCTAGTCAGGCCAGAAGATGCTGACCTTAGGGAAGAGGCAACAGAGTCCCAGAAAATGAACAGACTTGCCCAAGGTCGCCCAGCACACACAGGCAGGGAAGGTTAGAACGTCTTTGCTCTAATTATAGCCCCATAGCTCTTGGTTGCTGGGCCTGGGCAGCTTATTCTGATGGCAACCCTTATGTCTATATTTAATCTATCAGACCATAGCCTTGTTTTTCCCCCCTGCGTCTATAACATACAGTACCTGGCGTGGAGACCGTGAGAATGAAATGCAAGTGGGAAGAATACACGAGTAAACATATCCCGAGGGCGTCCGAGGGTTCAGAGAAGGGGACGGTATGCACACCCTCAGCCACACAAACAGCACATGGGGGGCAGGGCTGTCTAGAAGCCCAGTGCAAAGCTTGACCTGTGCCACACAAAGGCTCTCTGGGGTCCAGAGTCTCTTCCTTTTTGTTTTTAAAAATGCCTTGATTGATTATGTGTGTGTTGGGGGGAAATGTTTGTGCCATGGCACATGATGGAGGTCAGAGGGCAGCTTGAAGGAGTCTGTACTCTCCTCTACCATGTGGGTCCTGAACTCAGGTCGACAGGCTTGGCGGCAAGCACCTTTACTCACTGAGTCATCTTGCTGGCCCAAGAGTTTCTTCCTTCTGTTCTAGGACCTTTCTCCCTTTATTACTTTCTCCCCCTACGGTGTCTGGCATGCTCCTCTCCAGCATCAGTCATTTCCCAGCGTCCACGGGGGTTTTAGACAAGGTCTTACCTCCCAAGTGATACAGAACTTACATCCATTCAGGGTAAGCAGCCATTTCTATGCTACCTCTGATGCCCAGCCCCTAACATGTAAGCATCTCATAAGCCTCAAATAGTGACTGTCCCCATCAGTATCACCTCCCACAGCCCTGCATGGCTGTCACACCCCAGACTTCACTGCCCCCTCCAGGAGCCCCTCTCCAGGCTGGTTTTTGGTTTGGGCTTTGTTTTCATCTTTGGGCTCAGGGACCTCATACTGTGGCTGTGGTGATGGGGTTTCCCAGGTGTCACCTGCTGCTCTCCCCTAGGGTGGCAGTTGCAGTACAGAGTGTGAAATAAGATGGAGAGGGCCTGCTGCTTGAGAGCCCCTCCCTCCCTGGTGGCCAGGTATCAGGGTCAAACATTTGCTTGTTTGGTGTGATCTTACTCTTCAGGCCTCAGTGTCTCTCAGAGCTGTCCCAACCATGTCAGAATGTGACCTGCAGAGCTCTGAGCAGACCTTGGTTAAGGGCAACTGTCATGATCACTCACCTACGAGGAAAAAGTCTCAAAGAGTCCAGACACAACATACTCCTCAGGACTCTACAGCTGTGGGCTGACATTGTGTACTATAAATTGCATTATTATTATTATTGCTACTGCCATCATCGTCATTATCATTGTCATCATCATCAGAAACAGGCATTTGTGGGCCGCCAAGATGGCTCAGCAGACTTGCATGGCAGCACGAGGCTAGCACTCCGAGTTAGATGCCTGGAATTCATGTAAAGGCAGAAGGAGAGAACGGATTCCATAAAGTTGTCCTCTGACCTCCACTCCAGGGCCATGGTGTGTGTGCACTCCTACTCATATCACTCACTAATAACAATAAATAATACAAATAATTTTAAAATGTACGGGCATGCCCTATCTGAGGAAGGGACTGGGCAGGGCCTTGTGCTAGAAAGAGTTCTATCACCGAGCTACATTTCCAGCCCCTTATTTTTATTATTTTGCTTTTCTTTGAATCAGAACCCTGCTGAGTTGCCTAGATGTGCCTAGAGACTGAGATCCTCCTCCCTCAGACCTCCAAGTAGCTGAGATTGCAGGCATATGCCTCCATGCCTGGGGCTCAACAATGTCCATTTGTAGTGTTGTGTTCTAGCTACACGAGACCAATACAACACAGCTGTCCACTGTGGAGACTGGAGAGATAGGTGGGCAATTAAGAGAGCTCGCTGCTCTTGCAGAGGAACTGGGTTTGGTTCCCAGCACCCACATGACAGCTCACAACCGTCTGCAACTCCAGTTCTAGTTCCAGGGGGTGGTGATGGCGCTATCTGGTCAACTTGACTACATCTGGAATTAACTAAAACCCAGGTGGCTAGGTATACCCATAAGGGATTTTTCTCCTAATTAAATCATTTCAGTGGGAAGACCCACTTTTAATCCAGATCTTTGTGAAGCTGGAAGATCCGCCTCTCATCTGGGCCACACCTTCTGCGGGAGTCCAATATAAAGGACATGGAGGGAGGAAGCCTGCTCTCTCTGTGCCTGCTTGCTCTTGCTCTCACTAGCAAGTCCGTTCCTTCACTGGCATTAGAGTTTATTTTTTTGGGGATTCCAGCATCTACTGAAGATCAGTCTTGTGGGCTGAAAACTACTGGATTCTTGGACCTTCTGTTGGTAGACAGCCATTTGTTGGACTAGGTGGACGGCAGCCTGATTGCCATCCTAGTGAACCCTGTGTATATATTTATTCTGTAAATTCTGTTCCTCTAGAGAACCTTGACTAATACGGGGATCCAGTACCCTCTTCTGTCCTTCACAGACACCAGGCACACACACACACACACACACACTGATCTCGGGGCTGTCTTTCAAGCCCCTAGTATACCCAGTGAACTCAAGAGCGGAGGCTCTGTCTGAGGTGGGGGGTGATGGCTGTCTGTACTGATGAATGCGGCTATAGTCTCCCAGGGCAGTGGCGGGGGCAGGAGGCTGGGCTGTTCCACTGCATACTGACCTAGAGCACTCCTGCTTGTAGATGTCAATGATGTTCTCCACCAGGAGATTCCTCTGCAGGCCGTACACCCCATGCCGGTCCATGATCACCTCGTGTCGGCAGGAGGGGCAGCGGAAACGGCCTCCAGACATGGACACTGAACCACTGCGGTTGGTCCAGTAGGGATTTGCAGCCTGCAGACAGCCAAGGCAAAGATGAGGCTGGAGATTTTTCCCTCTCCAGTCAACAGTTCTCCTCTCCCCAGTGACCCCACACACACTGTCCAAACCAAAGGACACAGGCTCCTGGTCTTGACCTAGAACCAGCCCACTCAAGCGGTTGAAACCTTTAAACAGTATCAGCCAACATGAGTTCAAGTCATGTGACTTTAGGCAAGCAACTCTCTCTCTATGACTCAGTTTACCGCTGATATCACAGGCCTTCGAATTAGTGCCAGCTCCTAGGATTGTTAAAGAAAACTGGAGGAACATTTTTGGTTTTTCAGTTTTGTTTTTGAGATGGGGTCTTGCTGTCTCAACTCGTTAGGTAGCACAGACTGACTTCAGACTCTCAGCAATCCCCCTGCCCCAGCTTCCTGAACACTGTCATTATTGGCATGTGCAACTCCATCTGACTTTGAAGACCATTTTCTGGAGTGGCTCAGGACCCCTGAGTCCCTCTTTCGGGGCAGTCACCACAACTATTCCCTTTCCAACTGCAGGAAGATGGCGTCCCTTCTGCCCCCATATAGGAGCAAACAGCCTCTGAGGACGCTGCTGTGGCTATGAGCCTCTTGCCACCCTCCTTCCAAAGGTCTAGGCCTCCTGCCATGCTGGAGCGGGCTGCTGCCCGGTGCCTGGTTTCTCTCTCCTCTCTGCCCCTCCCCCTCTTATCACTGAGGCATTTGACTCTAGAGACTCAACAGTGAGCCCGCCAGGCAGAGCCGGGAGCTGCAAGCTGCTGTGAGCTGTGGGCCGGGCCGGGTGGGGACTAGATGCTGCATCTCGGAGAAGTGGGGCAGCTCCCCTTCCCTCTTACGCCCCTCCTTCCGCCCCTCCGCAATCCCTACCCCTTCCCAGGGGTCTCCGCACATTGGATCGAGTGGTCAGAAGTGACCTAGGCTGAGGGGGAGAGGGATCTGAGAAGCCGTCCTGGGGGACTGCTTCCATGTCCGGGCCCAGCTTAGTGCTAACCTGAAAGATGTCGTTGGCACACTTCCGGCAGAGGTTGTGCTGGCATGGCAGGATGACCACAGGCTTAGTAAACATCTCCAGGCAGATGGGGCAGATCAGCTGTTTCTCCAGGTTCTCCATGGCGTTTCCATCCGGAATCAAGCTAGATTTATAATCCATGTTGCTTTGAGATGTGGCTGCCTCCACCTGTTTCACACAGCGCGGCACTGGAGGGCTTGCCTTTGTCCCCAAGCCCACTGGGATCCTCTTTGTCTCCTTCTGGCATCTGACTTCTGCCTTGGTCTGATATTTATAGCTGTACCTCTGGTCACATGAGGCCCAGGAGGGGACCAGCTGAGCATTCCGATGCCAAACTGCTGGCCGGGCTTGAGTTTCCTCCAGGCCCCAAAGATTCGGCCCTCTCAGATCACATGCAGGGATGAGCAATCACTGTTCCCCTGGGATGGGGGTCGTAAACAGGAACAGACTGTTCAGAGCCAGGTTCAGGGGAGGGCCAGGTACCCGAGTTTCCTGCAGAAGTTGGTCTCTGCCCCCCCCCCGCAATGCACCCCCCTACAGCACTCCCCCCACACCCTCCCCTGCCCCCCACCCCGCCCCCAGTCAGATGGGAGTGAGGGAATGGGAACTAGAGGTTTCCCAGGCATTCAAGGGATTGACAGCCAGCTTTCCTGCGCCAACCTAAATCAGTTCCCCTTCTGAATCCTTGAGCAGCTCCAAGACAACAGGGCTTGGTTGCCCCTCTGTGAGCCCTTCCCCTTGTCTCAGACACCAGCCAAGCATTTTGATGGTGCGGGCGGCTCACCCTGGCACCCCTCAGCCATTTACTGCACTTCACGCTAAAAGGGCTTTCTTGAGGGCTGGTGGGGTGGCCCAGGGGTAAGGTACTTGCTGACAACCTGCGTTCACCTTTATTTGTTAAGGAAACGAAGATGAGATCCCTTACTGTGCCCCTAAATCCTGTGCCCTCACTCATGGAAGTCCGCCAGAGACTATCCTGGGCTTTGCATACATGTTCATTCTTGGGCCCCAGGAAGAACTGTGGGACACATGGATCTCTTGAGACAAGAGTGATCCGAGCCCTGAGGTAAGATCTAGTGATCTGCAGACCTATATGCCCAGTTACTCAGGAGGCTGAGGCAGGAGGATTAAAATTCAAGACCATCCTGGGCTATATAGTGTTGTCATGTCTCAGAATAGAAGGTAAAACAGAAGCTGATGGTAGTGGTGCAAACATTTAATCCCAGCACTCGGGAGGCAGAGACAGGATCTCTGTGAGTTCGAGGCCAGCCTGGTCTACAGAGTGAGTTCCAGGACAGCCAGGACTGTTACACAGAGAAACCCTGTCTCGAAAAAACAAAAAACAAACAAAAAAAGTAAAAAGATGGGGGCTGGAGAGATAACTGAGGTTAAAAGCACTGACTGATCTTCCAGAGGTCCTGGGTTTGATTCCCAGCAACGGCATAGTGGCTCACAACCATCTATAATGAGATGAGATCTGGTAACTTTTTTTTTTTTTTACGAGACAGGGTTTCTCTGTATTGTTTTTGGAGGCTATCGGTCCAGCCCGGCCTCGAACTCACAGAGATCCACCTGCCTCTGCCTTCCGAGTGCTGGGATTAAAGGCATGCGCCACCACCGCCCGCCCGAGATCTGGTAACTTTTTTGGGTGTGTAACCATACATGCAGGCAGAACACTGTATACATAATAAATAAATAAATCTAAAAATAAAGCAAAAAGATGGAGCACAAGACAGGGTTCAGTTCTCAGTATCCACATGGTGGCTCAAAACTCTTATTTCTAGTTCCGGGGGTTTGGCACCCTCTTCTGGCTGATGTAGGCACTGCATGCCCATAATACACATACATGCAGGCAAAACACCCATACACATAAAAAAATAAATTAATTAATCTTTAAAAATAGTAGGGGCTAGCCGGGCAGCAGAGGCACTTAGGAGACAGAGGCAGGCAGATCTCTGTGAGTTCGAGGCCAGCCTGGTCTACAGAGCTAGTTCCAGGACAGCCAGAGCTGATTTACAGAGAAACCCTGTCTCAAAAAAAACAAAAACAACAAGAAGTAGGGACTGGAGAGACACCTCAGCAATTAAGAGCACTGGCTACTCTTTCATGGGATGCAGGTTCAAATCCCAGTACTCACACGGTGGCTCACAGTTCTAGGTACACACACATACATGCAAGCAAAACACCTGTACACAGAATAAAAATACTTTTAAAGGCAAAAGGAAGGCAGAGATGACTTAATGATAGAGCATTTGTCTAGCATGTGGGATGATGACTTACATTCCACTGTTCATAAATAGCCCCCTCTAAAAACAACCTTAGGGGGGTCCCAAGAGCAGAGGGGCCAGTTTCAGGAAAGGACAGATGAGGAGGAGGGACCAGTCCCAACAAGATTACAAAGGACAGAGAACACATGTCATTTTTCCGGGTCTGGTGGCTCCACTCAGCCCCAGTCCTGGTGACTGGTGTTTGCTGAGCGCTTGCTACATGCCAGGCATGGTGCTAAGGACTCGCTTGCCTCGCTGCATTTGTCACCTGAACAGTCTACACTGCAGGAACTGTCACATCCCCACTAAACGGACAGGCAGGTCAGGTGTGGAGAGTAACCTGCGTGAAGTCACACAGCCAGCAGCAGGTGGCTCTGAGACACAGTCCGGTGTGAGCTTCCGGTGTGTCTGTGAAGGTGTGTTTGGGATAAGTCAATACTCTGGGGCCATCTGAGTGGGGGAAGACGAGAGCTGAGAAGAGGCATTCTTCCCAGGTCACAGGACCGTGGGTTCATTCAGGCATGCGCAGCCTGGTGCCCCAAGAAACAGGCTCCCTCTCCTGTCGCGGGGTAATCACAAGAGGTTGAAGCCTGTGCTGCTAATCTCATTTCTGGCTAATGGTGCAGTTTTGCCAAAGTCTGTATTGTTAGCAATAACATTCGCTAACACTAAGCACTTTCTCCATGCTAGAAACATGGAAGAAAGTTTCATGCTTATTTGAATAGGGCCATGAGAGAGTAGGCAGCCATTTTACAGCTAGACAGTGTGACAAAGAAGCCAGCACTCTGAGGAATGCTGAGGGGAGCTATGAAAAGGTCCCTGGTGCCAATTGGGACAACCTTATTCATGCCTACTTAAGAGGTACGATAGGGCTGATGGCTCAGTGGTTAAGAGCACTGGCTGTCCTTTCAGAGGACCTAGGTTCGGTTCCCAGCTCCTATATGGTGGCTCACAACCATCCGTAACACCAGTCCCAGGGGAACTTATGCACAGACATACATACAGGCAAACCATATACATAGAAACTTAAAATAAATTTTAGAAATAAATATTTTTTAAAAAGATGTTCAGCCAGGCGTTGGTGACTCAGGCCTTTAATCCCAGCACTCAGGAGGCAGAGGCAAGTGGATCTCTGTGAGTTCGAGGCCAGCCTGGTCTACAGAGCTAGTTCCAGGACAGCCTCCAAAGCAATACAGAGAAACCCTGTCTCAAAACAAACAAACAAAGATGTTCAAGGCCATACTCGGCTACATATTGAGTCCAAGGTAAACCTGGGCTATATTAGATACTATTTCAAAATCAAGAAACAAAAAGGGGGGTTGGGTAGTGGGGATGGCAGTGGCCCACACCTTTAATCGCAGCACTCAGGAGGCAGAAGCAGGTGGATCTCTGTGAGTTTGAGACTAGCCTGGTCTACATAGTAAACCCCAGGCTAACTAGAGCACAGAATGAGTCCCTATTTCAAAACAAACAGGCAAACAAACTAGCAAAAATATACTTAAGAGCCAATGGGCCAGGGAGTGGTGGCACATGCCTTTAATCCCAGCACTTGGGAAGCAGAGGCAGGCGGATCTCTAAGAGTTCAAGATCTACAAGAGCTAGTTCCAGGACAGCCTCCAAGGCCACAGAGAAACCCTGCCTCAAAAAAAAAAAAAAAAAAAAGCCAATAGGAGGACTCTGCCTGTGGACAAAGACCTAGGATCTACACTGTAAACAGAGAGAACCGATTCCCAGAGATTATTACTTCCATATGTAACAAAAATTTATATTTTAAGAAGATTCTTAAGCTTAGACAGATGAGAAAGAGGAGATAGGCCGGATTCTGACAAAGGGAATTTCAGTTTTGAGATGTGGGCTGGGAGAGGGAAAAGACAAAGGGAACATTCGGGGTATCGGGAGCAGGAGGGAAAAGAGTTGGCCAACTTCTGGGGCTGAGCAGTGTGGACAGTGGCAGAGAGGGTCTGGATTAGCCCGTGCAGGGAACAAGGAAGGGCCTTGCTGCTGTTTGTGTTCTGGACGTGCTTGTCACCTGGGAGAGCCAGTCACGGTTCCTGTTGACTTTCTCCAGCCCCACTGGGCAGGCCAGGTGCAGAGCCAGCAAACGGACAGCGGGATGGCCTCCAGCATGGACACTGGTAAGGCCAGCGATGTTGAAAGTCAGTGGTGAGGTGGGGAAGTTCTCATGTGGGCTGCACTGGGCAGCAAAACGTGTCTGGGCATTCGATCCTCACATCTGTCCTTCAGGACATCTGTTTTTCCTCTCCCAGCAGGAAGTGAGGTTCCAAGAGTTAGCTGACTTGGCCCAAGTCACACAGCTACAAATGGCAGAGCCAAGCCCTGGTTCATCTCCAAGGTAGCCTGACTCTCAAACCCATGCTCCTCTGTTAGAGCAGGTATTGTGTGCTTATTATGGGCTGGCCATTGTGCTGAGACTTTTCTGTACTTCCTGTCATTCTGGGTGACTCAGTGGGGGCAGGGAGCCGCACCTTCCCGGTCGCCAGCTGATCTGCTGAGGCTCAGAGGCATGCAGTCACGCAGCCAAGCTCCACCAGGAGTATGCGGGAGAGCCAGTGGCGTCACCGTGAAGTTATGCCAACACCACTGCCAGTCATCAGAACACGGGATTGGCAGGTGAAGAGACCAATATGAATTATCAGTGGTGAGCTGGGCCCAGGACTGTTTTTGAGGAGAGACAGCGTCTCACAATGTAGCCTGTGGTGGTCTGGATCTCCTCTGTAGACCAGGCTGTCCTTGAACTCGGAGATCCACCTGCCTCTGCCTCTGCCTCTCAAGTGCTGGTGTTGGAGGCATGTACCACTATGCCTGACGCAAGCTTTTTTTTTTAATGTTGGATCTCATGTAGAGTTAGCAGACTGGTGATAAAGGCCTGATCCTTCTGCCTCTGTCCCCCATGTCCTGAGATTACAGGCACGGGATTCAATGTGTGGCTTATTTTTTCTTTAATGAAGATTTCAAACATATGAAAGTAGGAAGAACAGTCTAATGAGCTCAGTAATCAAGCCCAGCTTCAATTAATTCATTGGTGTGTGTGTGCATGTGTGTGTGTATGCACATGTGTGTTCACATATATGTGTGTGTGCCTGTGTGCTCGAGTGTGTGTGTGTGTGTGTGTGTGTGTTACTGAAAAATGAACCTAAGACCTTGCATGCTAAGCAAGCACTCTACTAGCAACCTTCTCTGTTTTTTTTAAAAATTGTTTGTCAGGACTGGAGAGATGGCTCAGCTGTTAAGAGCACTGACTGCTTTACCAGAGGTCCTGAGTTCAATTCCCAGCACCCACATGGCAGCTCACAGCTGTCTGTAACTCCAGTTCCAGGTGACCGGACACCCTCATCCAGAAATCTATGCAGGTAAAATGCCAATGTATATAAAATTAAAGAAAAGGAAAAAAAAAAAAAGCACTGGCTGACCTTCCAGAGGATCCAGGTTCAATTCCTAGCACTCACATGAAAGTTTACAACTTTAACTCCAGTTCCAAGGGATCTGATACCCTCACATCAAAGCATATCAAAATAAAATATAATAAATTATTAAAAAATTGTTTGCCAATTTCATGCATTTGTATAATGGATTTTAGCCATGTTCACCTCCTATTCCGAATCCTCCCTCACCTCCTTCCCTCCCCCACTGGGGCCCCTTCTTCTCAACAAGTCTCCCATCTACAAGCATCAGCTGTAGATAGCAATTCTGGGAAGAGTGGCATCTCTGCCCGTGATGAAATGTCGACAGGTCCAACTTTGTGCAAGTCTCGTCAGACAGCCACAGCTGCAGTGAGTTTACCAGTGAAACGGCTGCGTCATGTGGGTGCTGGGAGTTAAACCTAGGTTCTATTATTATTATTATAGGTACACATCTATAGTTTTACTTGACTGTGAACTCTGCATGCACGATACTGACCTGCTAGGCAGCATGTACTCAGTAGTGCAATAGAGGCATGGTTTTGTGGGGATAACTAAGTATTTTCCAATTAAATCTGAGGCCGTTTCCACAATGGTGGAAACCTACTACTTTTTTTCCCCTAAGTAATCATGGTGCCAATCTTTTTTTTTTTTTTTTCCTTCTCTATTCTATTTTGAGATAGGATGTTCCCAAGGTGAGAGGACTGGTCTCAACTCACTCTATAGACTTTTTTTGCCTCCAACTTTTGGTTGCTCCTGCCTTAGTCTCCACGTGGCTGGGATTACAGACATGCGCTGACAGGCCTGTCTATGGGCCACGCTAATTGTCTGCATTTTTCAGAAGAGGAAACTGAAGTACGGACTGGTATTTGGAGCCCCCATTTGTACACCACGGGTATGGTAAAGCTGGGGCAGGCCTGTTTAGTTCCTAAGTCTGTGCTCTTTGATTGTCACAGAAAAGGGACTTTTCAGAAACCCGAGAGCTTGAGGCCTCTTGGGTCATAGGAGAGGCCCCTGCCAAGGGCTGGAACCTGGGCTCTGACTCTCTGTGACCAAGACTTGCAATGTGATACCCAGCAGGCCACACCCACCACCAGTGACTCCATCTGCCAAATGGAACAACTGCTGGAAAGGATTCCCAAGGGTCCTTTTTTGTCCCCACTGGTCTATTCTCAGGGGAGTTGTGCAAGATGACAAAGTTGTGGGGAGAGTGTTGTCACAGGGGAGGAGACCGCCTCCTCTTCCCTTTCACACCTTCGTGGTTTATCACAGAATGTCCCGGAACAGCTCTATGTCAGGTGCCTGTCTGGTCCCACCTGCCCCTTCCTCCCCCACATAGGGTTTGGCGGTCCATTCTGCTTCTGCTCTGGACCTTCAGGAACAGGAGCAGGGAGGCACAGGGGCTGTTTTGCCAGGGCTTGAACCTCAGTCACAGACTTTGACGTCATCTTCAGTGAAGAATCAACCCAAATCACAGAATCAAATCAATGGTCATTTGATCTAGTGGCTAAAGCCAGAGCAGTTGGCAGAGTCAGGCCCATAGGTTCTCGACATGATGCAGTGTCCCAGGGGCCAGCACGATGTCCACTGGGCCTGACCCACACACCTTAGAAAGGACCAGAGTATCCCAAGAACTCAGTACATGAAGCCTGGGCCAGGAGTCCCATGGCCTTCTTCTACTGTCCCCAGGTCTAGACAGCATTTATGGACAGTTGGAGACTCTGGGGAGTGGGTGGTCTTTAAAGAAAGGAACTATCAGGTTAGGCATGGTGGCAACGTCTTTAATTCCAGCCCTGGGGAGGCAGAGACTGGTGGATCTCTGTGAGTTGGAGGCCAGCCTGGTCTACAAATCGAGTTCCAGGATAGCTAGGGGTCTTAGACAGAGAAACCCTGTCTCGGTAAAAAAGAAAGAAAGGCAGGCAGTCAGGAAAGAAGGAAGGAAGGAAGAAAGGAAGGAAGGAAGGAAGAAAGGAAGGAAGGAAGGATGGATGGATGGAAACTATCTCAGGGACCATGGAGGCCAAACATACGAGGTGGCTGAGGATTGATGGGTCTGGAAAGGGGAGATAACATGCTTTGTGGAGTGTAAAAAATAACAGAGCCACACCCTGAGCCCCTGAGAGTCGCCCAGGACCAATGCAGCTGAGGTCAAGTTTAGGATCCTTCACAGCAGTGGTTAGATCTGTCCCTCAGGCAAGATAGTCAACATCTCCCTGTCAGCTTGCTAACCTGTGAAATGACAGTCAGGTAGAGCAGAGAGCTCTCTGGGCCAAGAGTCTAGACTTCAGGGTGACTCTCCTTTAGCCTCTGCAGCACAAAGGCGGGAGCCTGTCTAACCCATGACAGCCCTTCAGAAACATCGCCCTGGATAGGGAGCAGGACTGGCTGCCATCTGCTCAGCAGGACCTCAGCCATCCCATGCTGGACTTGAACTTAGTGTAGAGCTGAGGATGACCTTGAACTCTTGATCCTCCTGCCTCCACTCCTGAGCACTCCCACATCTGGCTTACATGGGGGCTGGGGATGGAGTTCAAGGCTTCACACAGGCTAGGCAAGCACTCTACCAGCTGAGCCTCAATGTGTAACCACCGACTGCTCTGGATCTTACTATGAAACCCAGGCTGATCCCCAGTTCATGACAATTCTACCACAGCCTCTGGAGCTCTGTGATTACAAGTGATGGCTTCAGTTCTTTTTGAGCTGAGGTCTCCATATGCAGCCCAGGCTGGCCCTTGTGGTCTCCTATCTCAACCTCGACTTGTAACCCCACAACCTGCATCTGTGGATTGTCTTTTTCTGCCTAGCAGATTATCTCCGAATTTAGCTAAAAAGCATAATAAACATTGACTATCATAGTTTTGGTGGATCAGCTAAGTTGGTGTTTCTGGCTCAGGGCCACTTGAGAGTCTGTGATGGTGGAGACATTGGCTGGATTACTGGTCAGCTTCTCTGAGGGTTTAATTGGAGTTACGGGAGCCACTTCAAGACAGCTTACTCAGTGTTTACAATTGCAGCCCTCAGCCCATGTATCTGTCCACAGCACACACACATGAGCACACACACACACACACACACACACACACACACACACACACACACACACTCCTGAACCATGGCACCTAACTCAGAGCAAGTGACTCAGAAACAATGGCAACGTCTTCAGTGAGTTGGCCCGGAAGTCACACACCATCAGTTTTAAAATGAACTTTTGTTGATTGCATGTATATGGGCGCATGTAGAAGTCAGAGGACAACATGCAGGGGTCAAATCTTTCCTTCCCGTGTGGGTCCCATGAACTGAACTCAGGTCAGACTTGGTGGTCAGTACTGTGCCATCTCTCCAGCCTGACTCTCTCATTGTGACTGAATTCTCTGGGGTGTCACAGCCTGACCTTAATGCTCAGTGAGAGAGGCAAGAGCTGTTGAGGACTTTCATGGAGGCTGGTTACAGTCTGTCCTAAGCATTTTATAGGTACTGTTTATTAGTTCATGAGGTCCAGTCCAGTTCCATCCCCACTAAACAGATAAGGAAACTGTGTCAACATGCTTGCACACTGGATAATAAATCCTGGATTAGACTCCCAGAAAACAGGCTGGGGCATCGGTAGGGGCTGGAAGCTTGTGTTGCCCCAAATTCACAGTCATACCTGGGTGTGAGGATATGTGGAGACCAGGCCTTCCTTACGTATGAAGTTCAAGGCCAGCCTGGCATGTGTAAGACCCAGGCTTGAGAGAATTGAATAATAAAAAGTCATGGGGAGACCACAAGAGAAGGTAGCATCCCTTCCTCCGTGCACACAGCAAGTATGCACACACCAAGATGTGACTTTCCTCCTGGCCTACGTTGCCAGCTCCTTCCTTGATCTTCCCAGGCTCCAGAACTGAGAGAAGTCAGTTTCCAGTGTTGAATTCTGATCATCTGTACAGCAGTTGCTATGGCAGCCCAAGTAGATAATTGCATTATTTTAAAAAATAATTTAGCCAGAGGCCGTGGTGGCAAACACCTTTAATCCCAGTACTTGGGAGGCAGAGGCAGGTGGATCTCTGTGAGTTCCAGGACAGCCAGTGCTGTTACACACAGAAACCCAGTCTGGAAAAGAAGTTAATTTTACTTTATTGGTATTTTGCTTGCATGTATGTCTGTGCAAGGGTGTCAGATCTCCTGTAGGTGAAGTTATAGACAGTTGTGAGCTGCCATGCAGTTGCTGGGAATTGAACCCAGGTCTTCTGGAAGAGTAGCTAATGCTCTTAATCACTGAATCATCTCTCCATCCCTGATAATTGCATTTTTTGTTTGTTTTGGTTTTTTTGAGACAGGGTTTCTCTGTGGCTTTGGAGGCTGTCCTGGAACTAGCTCTTGTAGACCAGGCTGGTCTCAAATTCACAGAGATCCTCCTGCCTCTGCATCCTGAGTGCTGGGATTAAAGTCGTGTGCCACCACTGCCTGGCGATAACTACATTTTTAATTGTGTGTGTGTGTGTGTCTGTGTGTGTGTGAGAGAGAGAGAGAGAGAGAGAAATAGAGAGAGAGAGAGAGAGAGAGAGAGAGAGAGAGAGAGAGAGAGAGAGAGAGAGAGAGAGAGAGAGAGTTCACACATGCTTCAGTATAAGTCAGAGGACAACTTCACCATGTGTGTCCCCAGGACTAAACAAGCATGGCGGGAAGTCCCTTTACGCACTGAGCCTTCTTACTGGCTCCTCACTTCTTTCTCTTCTGAGCTGTGCACACTGGCTGGCTCCCATGCTTCCTGTCCGGGTCCAGGCCTGGAGGAGAGACTGTCCTCACTGGCAGCCGCCCTAAACTCCCCAGAAAGACCTAGGAAGAGCTGGAGGAGGCGTCCCAGGCACTTTGCCAACCAGTGGCTCTGGGCTGCCTCTGCTGTCCCTGACTTTGCTCGTGCCTCAGAGAGCTAGTCTTGGGGGTTCAGCTGTTGCTGCACCCCACCGCACCAACTTGAACCTGGGGCTTGCCACATGCAGCCTCCAGGACTATCCAAATCACAAACAACAAGCAGGGGAAAACAGACTATATTTAAACCTGCAGTTGTTCCATAAACAAAACTAAAAGACAAGTGACTGGCCGAGGGGGAAAACACCGGAGACACGTGTCCCAACCAAGTGTCGGTGCTGTGAGGAGTTCAAAGGTTAGAAGAGCAAAGGGCACAGAAGGTGGTTCACCGGGCACTGATGAACTGAGTTCCCAACAAAACAGAGCTGGCACGCTTATCTGCACTTGCTTTCCAACTTCACTTCAAAGGCATAATGAGATTGAATTTTCTCCTATAAAACTAGCAAAGATTAATGGATGACTCCTCTTGAGACCTTTGGGAATGCAACTTGAGAAACATCACAATGTAAACTACTCATACAGGGGACTGGAGAGGTGGCTCAGTGGTTAAGAGCACTGGCTGCTCTTCCAGAGGAAGTGGGTTTAACTCCCAGCATCCACCACGGCAGCTCACAACCTCCTGTAACTCCAGTCCCAGGGGATCCAACGCCCTCTCCAGCTTCCTTGGGCACGGCATGCACGTGGTGCACAGACATACATGTAGGCAAAACACCCACACACATGAGGTAAAAAATTCATATATTGGGACATGTGACTCAGCAATTGTGTTCTGAGGAATGGAGCTTTATGAAACCATCAATAGACAGATAACAGATATGTACAAGGGTTTTTTGAGGCAGGCATTTGAACATATCATAGCATAGACTAGCCCCAAACTTGAAGCAATCTTCCTGCTTCAGCCTTCCAGGATGCTTAGATTACAGTCTTGAGCTATGATACTTGGCTTGCAAGAGTCTTCTTTTATTGGTTCTTAAAAACTTTAAAGAAAAAAAAAAGAGCAGAACCAAAACCAAACAAACAAAAAGCCTTGGAAGCAAGTCAGATTGCCGCCACTGGGAGAAAAAACACAAGCCGTGTGGTCACAGAGGGGAGAGTGTGCGGGCTCAGAACAAGAAATGTTGCTGCCTGTCATGCAGACAAGTCTCAGACAAGTCTCATCAGCAGTGCAGAGCCAAAGGGGGCAGCCTGTAGTCCTTTCCTGTAGCACCCACAACAGGCAAGCTAACATAAACTGTTACCAGCCAGAATGGCTGGAGGTCAGTTGGCAGTGTGCTTGTCTAGCTTGGACAGAGCCCTGGAGTTTGGAGGATTTTCTCAGGGAAGGAGTAACTTCTCAGGGAAGGGGACAACCAGGTCATATCTATCCTGCTCTTTATAAAAATCACCCCCCACCGGGTATTGGTGGTACATGCCTTTAATCCCAGCATTCGGGAGGCAGAGGCAGGCTGATCTTTGTGAGTTGGAGGCCAGCCTGGTCTACAGAGCAAGTTCCAGGACAGCCTCCAAAGCCACAGAGAAACCCTGTCTCTAAAAAAAAAAAAAAAAAAAAAAAAAACTCACCTTCCACCCCCTCTGCCCCACCCTCCAGGGAAACTGTGAGTTTATTGGGCTTCTTCACAGAGCATCCTTCTTTAGAAAATAGCCAAACTGAGAAGTCTTTATCCAGTGTAGACGATGGCTTCCACACAGCCTCCCACCCTTAGTGCTCCTCTTGTTGGAGCCCCTCCCAAGACCGGAGGCTATGTGAAATCGGGGCAGAATTGCATATAACTGGCTGAGAATGGCTGGATTTTGAGGTGGTGGCCCCTGCCCCCTCTTTCTAAGAGTGAACTTCCAAAGTGACAAGCCCAGATGTCACGATCGTTTGTGAACAAATGGAGCTGAACTCATGAAGATGGCGGGTGCTTGGCTCCGAGGACGGTACTGTACAAATGCCTGTCTTCGGCCCCCAGCACCAAATAAAACCGAGAGTGCAGGTGTACACTGGCGATCTAAATTCTAAAGAGATAGAGGTAGGAGGATCAGAAGTTCAAAGCCAGCCTAGCTTTGAGGCCAGACATGTGGACTGTGAGACCCTGTCTCAAAAATAAAACAAGAGGGACTGGAAAGATGGCTCAGAGGTTAAGAGCACTGTCTGTAGCCAGGCGTTGGTGGCGCACGCCTTTAATCCCAGCACTCGGGAGGCAGAGGCAGGCGGATCTCTGTGATTTCGAGGCCAGGCTGGACCGACAGCCTCCAAAACAGAGAAACCCTGTCTCGTAAAAACCAATAAAAAAAAAAAAAGAGCACTGTCTGCTCTTCTAGAGGTCCTGAGTTCAATTCCCAGCAACCACATGGTGGCTCACAGCCACTCTAGATCTCCAGTTCCAGGGGATCCAACATCCTCACACACATATGCAGACATATATGCAAGCAAAACACCAATACATATGAAATAAAAGTCAATGATTTTTTAAAAATTACATGGAAGTGAGGTGTGCGGGTTCACACCTGTCTTGTCAACACTTGGGAAAAGCCGAGGCAAGAGGATTGCCTCAAGTTGGAGGCTAGCCTGGGCTACATGGTGAGACTTGAAACTCATAACAGGAATGGAGAAAGGGAAGAAGGAGAGAGAAAGAAAGAGAGCGAGGGGGTGAATTAGAATGAGAGAGAGAGAGAGAGAGAGAGAGAGAGAGAGAGAGAGAGAGAGAGAGAGAGAGAGAGAGAAGAAAAAAGCCACGGAGTTTTCCATGTTTTTGAAGTTTATGTGTTTTGCCTGCATGTTTGTCTAAGATCTTGTGTGTGCCCAGTGCCCGTGGAGGTGAGAAGAGAGCTTCTGATCTCTTGGAACAGGAGTTACAGACAGCTGTGAGCTGCCATGTGGGTGCTGGGAATTGAATCCCAGTCCTCTGGAAGAGCAGCCAGTGCTCTTAACCGCTGCTCTTAACCATACTGCGAATTAATATGAAGGAATCTTAGTAGTATAAAAGAAACAATGCATGCATGTGGAGACCAGAAGACGAAGTTTAGGAGTTGGTTTTCTCCTTCCACTACGTGGGTCCCAGGGATGGAACTCAAGTTGCCAGACCTGACAGCAAGTACCCTTGCCTGCTGAGCCATCTCTCTGGCTCCATTATTTTTTAATAGTCTAGTAATAGTAATAGTTACATATAATCTGCACATATTGTTTCTTTTAGACACAAAATAAATAAATGCAGTAAAAAATATACTAAATACATGTGGTTATGTAAATAAGCATATGGGTAAAACATGTGATTTGGGCATTAAAATCAAAACAAAACAACAAAGATGCTAGAACGAAATCCCCAATTGATGTGTTGGTTCCTGCTTGTAACATCAGCATGGGGAAACAGAGGCAAGAGGGTTGCTGCAAGCATTCCCTGTTTACACAGTGAATTTCTTTTTGACACAGGGTTCCATGTTGCCCAGGCTAGCATTGAACTTGCCACTCAGCCAAGGATGACTTTAAACTTCTTATCCTCCTGCTCCCACCTCCGAAGTGCTGGGGTTACAGACATTCCACACCACGCCGGGCTCAGCTGTGTGGTCTTGGCACATTCTTTTTTTTTTTTTAAAGGGAAAACTATTTTTTTAAAGATTTATTTATTTATTACATATACAGTGTTCTACCTACATGCCAGAAGAGAGCACCAGATTAAATTGTAGATGGTTGTGAGCCACCATGTGGTTGCTGGGAATTGAACTCAGGACCTCTGGAAGAGCAGTCAGTGCTCTTAGCCTCTGAGCCATCTCTCCAGCCCTCTTGGCACATTCTTAAACCCTTTGCATTTTGATTTCTTCACCTATAGAAATCATATTAAATTAACATACAATTTAGAGAGTTGTGAAGATTACTTAAGGTATTGGAAGACAACTTGAGGGTTCAGGCCTGAAATCCCAGCATCTCCAGAGGCTAATGTAAGAGAGTCACAAGTTCAAAGCCAGCCTGGACAGAATAGAAAGACTGCTGATAAAGGTGCTTACCGACAATCCAGGACCCGAGTTCCACCCCAGAACCACCAGACAAGAGGATAACAGGCTCCTGCAAGTCATCCTCTGATCTTCATGGGTGTGTGATGGCACACATGACAACACCCCACACACAGTGCTAACAAATGGAAAAAAAGCTGGGCAGTGGTGGCACATGCCTTTGATTCTAGCACTTGGGAGGCAGAGGCAGGTGTTAGAGGCCATTCTGGTCTACATGGTGAGTTTCAGGACAGCCAAGGCTACACCCAGAAACCCTATCTTGGGGATAAAAAAGTGAAATGATGTCTAGAAAGATAGCTCATTTACTCAGCATACCCAAGGCCCTAGGTTTGAGCTCTAGGACCCAAAAAGTGATCTTAGTTGGGTATCAGGAAGCAAACCTATGATCCCAGGTCTTGGAAGCCTGAGGCAGGAGGATTGTAGATTTGAGACTAGCCTAGCTACAACCACAGAGTCTCACTCTGTGTCAAAGAAGCAATTCACAGCCAGGTCCAGTGGTACACCTTTAGTCCCAGCTCAATGTTGATGGGGTTGCAGAGACTGGCAGACCTCTGTGAGTTTGAGGCCAGCCTGGTCTACATAATGAGTTCCCATCCAGAAGGACTATAGAAAGAGTATCTTTAAAAAGAAAAACAAAAGGGGCCTGGAGAGATGGCTCAGAGGTTAAGAGCACTGACTGCTCTTCCAGAGGTCCTGAGTTCAATTCCCAGCAACCACATGGTGGCTCACAACCATCCGAAATGAGATCTGGCGCCCTCTTCTGGCCTGCAGGCATACATGGAAGCAGGATGTTGCATTCATAATAAATAAATAAATCTTAAAGAAAAACAAAACAAAAATACACAGACAAGCAAAAAGACGATGTTAAAACTCTTAGCATTTGGTATGTATGAGCGCCCAGTAAATATTATGGTTAGTTTAATCATCTGACCCCTGGTGTGTGCGATTGCCTCAGGTAGCCTGGGGTGTGCCGGGAGAGGTGGGGCAATTGGAGTAGGAAGAGTTGCCTGGGTCTGGCCTTGTGAGGGTCAGGTCAGGTCTGAGCCTGGGCCAGCATCCAGATCTCGTTCTCAGGGGTTGTCTCAACAGCTTGCTTGGGCACCTTGGATGATAAACAGGTTGTCACCCTTTGCCTGAGCCCCGAATGAACCTGGTACACCCTGGCGAAGGAGGAGAAATGAGGAGGCTCGTCTATTAATATACCGTGACTCAGCTTGTCCTCCTTGTGTGAGAGCCGTTTATGTTTAAAACCCCATTGCTGGGGGGGGGTGACGGGGATCAGTCTCTGGTCTTAGTATTTGGGGGGCCAGGGCACTCTCAAGTCTCAGACTTCCCATTTTCTCTGAAGGAGATGGGGTGCAGGGGTCACATCCTTCTGATTTCATGACCAGTTCACTGTGGTACCTATGTCTCTGTTCTGCTTCTGCAGGGAATGGGGCTTGCTGACACCCAGACCTGTACTAGGGAGGCTGTGAGGCCAAGTGGCCTGGTGACAGGGTGCCTGGGTTTACGGTGGGCAGGAAAAATTGATTCCACTCTTCATTTCATTTCTTAATGGTATGGTTTAAGGATGTGACATTTTACTTCTCGGAACCTCAGTTTCCTGCAGTGTGCAATAAGGCTAAGGACGGACTTCACGTTAGATAAGGATGGACCTTTTTTGTTTTTGTTTTTGTTTTCCTAAACAGGGTTTCTTTGTGTAGTTCTGGCACTCATCGTGTAGACCAGGCTGGCCTTGAACTCAGAAATCCCCCTGCCTCTGCCTCTCTGGTGCTGGGATTAAAGGCCAGCTCCTGGGCCTTCTTGAGGCTAACGGGAGAGCAAGTCCCAGCACCGCCTCAGCCTGTGACAGGTGTACTTCATGCCCAAGTCCATGGTTGGATTTCACCTCAGCTCCAGCCATTATTCCAGATTCTTCCACATGGGTTCTAAAAGAGACATCTGACTCTCCCAGAGAGCCTTTTAGGGAGCCAGTGGGTACCCCAAATCTAAAACACCCCTCTGCCTCCCAGACGGAAGCAGCCAAGCTGTGAAGAAAATAAGACAGTCCCCTAAGGCTGGCAGGAAAGGGCATGACACTGCCATTTATCAAACAGTCGCTGTGTGCCAGCTGCTGTCACAGACGTCATTGCCCCATTTGAGGCTCAGTAAAATTCTCCCCCACATGTTCCTGTGACAGCAGCTGAATGTCAAAGCCAAGCTATGAACCTAGGTCCCAGAGCCTCCAAAGTCCTAGTACAGACACCACAGCACCCAGAAGCCTGGGAAAGAGGGCAAATTGGAGAGGAGGGGGAAGGAACAGGGCTGGGGCCAGGAGCTAGGAGCTTGGGAGGTTGATGTTTTGTGGAAGGGATCACATATTTCAGGTGACCACTCTCGGTGGCCCAGCAGCAGGCAGATGTAAATACAGCTTTTTCTCCCACCCGCCAATTCCCAAGTAAACACTCAGAGGCTTAATATTAATTATAATTGTTTGGTCAATGGCTCAAGCATATTACTGACTAGCTCTTACAATTAAATTAATCCATTTTTATTAATCTGTGTATCACCACATGGCTGTGGCTTACAGGTAATGTTCTGGCATCTTCCTCCTTCAGTGGCTACATGAGACTCCCTGACTCTGCCTTCTTTCTCTCAGTATCTGTTTGGATTTCCTGCCTTAGGCCAAAACAGCTTTATTCATCAACCAAAAAGAGCAACACGTTTTCACAGCACACAGAAGGACATCCCACAGCAGGCAGAGGGAAAAGTACAGCTGCACTCAGAAGGCTGGGGCACGGGAAGCCCTTTGCTGAAGACCGGTATGACTCTGACCTCCCAGCCCCTCGGACCATCTTCTCCCTGACTGTGTCAAGAAGCATCCTATGTTGCTGTGTTCTCTTCCTAAAAGATGTCAGCACCATGGTACAACATGCCAGGCCATGGTACAACACGCCAGGTCATAGTACAACAACACGCCTTTAATACCAGCACTCCAGAGGCAGGCAGGTGCATCTCTGTGAGCTGGAGGCCAGTCTAGTCTACATAGTAAGTCCCAGGACATCAAGTGTTAACATAGAGTCCTGTCTCAAAAACACAACAACAAAAACCAAACATAAAAGGTCTGCTCCTAACTGGGTGGCAGTAGTGCCTGTCTTTAACCCCATCACTTGGGAGCCAGAGGCAGGTGGATGTCTGAATTTGAGGCCAGCCTGGTTGACAAAGTGAGTTCCAGGACAGCCGGGGCTACACAGAGAAACCCTGTCTCAAAAAACAAAAACAAAAATCTGCTCCTTACTAAATGTGGTGCTCATACCTATAATCTCAGTACTGGGAGAGGGGTCATGGTGAGCTGGGGTCAGCCTGGGCTACAGAGTAAGACATTGTCTCAAAACAAATAAATAGGGCTGGCCAGATGACCCAGTAGGCAAAAACAATTACGGCCAAAGCTGACGACCTGAATTTTGTCCACAACACATGGGTGATAAGAGAGGACTGACTGATTGACACGGTTGGCTACACACGCCCATGTTGGATGCACATGCCCTCCCACACCAGCCACAATAAAGTAAATAAATAGAAAAATAATACTGTTGTTTTGTTTCTTCGTGTGGTTGGTTAGTTGGTTTTTGAGACAGGGTATCTCTGTGTATCAGCCCTGGCTTCCAGCAACTTACTTTGTAGACCAATGTAGCCTCAAACTCACAGAGATCCAGCTGCCTCTGTCTCCCAAGTGCTGGGATTAAAAGCATGCACCACCACCACCTGGCTATAAAGCTGTTTTTATAAATAGTCTAGTCCTTTTCAATTGAGCTGCACCTTTCCCCAGGAAACCTTCCTTAACTAATCAATTTAAATATGCTCCTATCTCTTTGGCATAGAAGAAACTCAAAGTAATAGAACTGATGTTATAAAGGATTTACCAATAGATTTGCTTGGGTGACACTAAGCAGCAGAAAGTAGAATTTAGCTAAGAGAGCACTGTCCCAAAGATAAGTAGTCTGCTAACCAAGCCTGTTAGAGATAAGCAAAATTTACTATGCTATGATGTAAATGCTTGTTCACCAGGATGACCCAGCCATCAGGCCCATCACCAAAGAACATGCCTCTAACAGGCAGCTCAAGGGGACAGAGTAGGGTCACAACCAATGTTAAGTCCTGGCCTGCTAGAAACCCATAAAGCCCGCACTTGTCTTCTAGAAAAAGCATGATTCTTCCAGCTGGGAAGATGACCCTGGGTAACAACTATCGAAAAAGAACAACATTGGTGTATGTACTTAAGAAATATTTGTGGCAATATTTTTGCTGTCTAAATCTCCCATCTGCCTGAGTGGCCAGACTCACGGGCTCCTGTCTCTGTTTAAATTGTCCAAAGTGTGACTTGAAGCGAGGACCTAAACGAGATTTAAGGACTAAAGTGTATGTGAATTGCATCAGCCTAAGGTGTATATAAGCTAGGGACATCATATGCTCAGGGCAGATTCTTACTTGGGCCTGAGACCCGGTTGGCCATGCTTAGTAGAGAGCTTTTCTTTTGTCTCTTAAGTGTGTGGAGGGATTCCTCACTGGGAAGATGTGCTATGTCTACAACATCCTTACTCCTGGAAACTGAACCATGCTAGGTCACGGGCCCTGGGAGAAAACCCACTGTTATTATTCTGCTGAGATACAATAGCGATAAAATGATTCCTAGTGACTGATCACTGTACCCATAGAGCAGTACATTGCTTGACTCTCATCGGAAAAGCTTCTTGCAGTAAGTGATGATCAATATAGAAACCCACAATGGTCACTACAATAGTGACTCTAAATGGGATATCAATACCACAGCCCTCCCCTTGGGGCTCAGGGATCTATCTATGTGAGAGTCAGAGGTAGTGGGTGACTGTAAGGAAACTGTTTCCAGACATAGCAGACTAATGCACAGATGAAGGCACAGACTGTGAGCACATGCACAGGACCTCTCCAAGATCAAGCCAGACAGAACCCCAGTGTGGAGGGATGTGGCGCCCGCGCCACAACAAGTCCAAGGGATCAGTTAAAGAAAGACAAGACGTCCAGCTGTTTGTACTAAGAGAATGCATGCGCTGCCTTTATTGCCAGGAGGGAGAGGGAGAGGGAGAGGGAGAGGGAGAGGGAGAGGGAGAGGGAGAGAGAGAGGGAGAGAGAGAGGGAGAGAGAGAGGGAGAGAGAGAGTGTGTGTCTTTATTGCAAGTGCTAAGAGGTCTCTGTCTTGTAGGAGGGAGCAGTCTTATATACAGGTTTACAGCACAGTGGAAAAACCCCAGGTGGAAGAGAGCGTGACATCTGGATGTTGATGTCAGAGGGTCAAGGCCAGGGCAGGAAGCCAGGACTAGAAAACAGAATGCACATAGACTTGTTGACTCACAGAGACCCCATGGGGGCTAGGGCCCAAGGAGGGAGAGGTAGCCATGAAGCCCCACCATGAGCGAGAAGCTAAGAGGAATGACTGGCATTTGAGAGCTGCTGGTGCTGAGAGAGGGAAGTCAGTTTTCTTCAGCAGATACACCTGGTACATTGACCACGCTCCAGGGGAAGGCCGCGTGACCAGGAGTAGAAAGCTAACACAAACTGGGGTCAATGGTTTTTCTTAAGAGGGAGATCTACAGAAAGAGAACAATATAGATTAATAATAATATCTGCTAATGCTACATTATTGTTTCTGTAAATGTTTTGAGCCCCACCCCCACCCCAGAAATAAGGTCTCACACCATAGCCCAGACTAACCTCAGTGGGTGCTTTCATTACAGGTGTGACTCACACGCCCAGCTCGTTCCTGCACTTTCTTAGTGCGTGTGTGTAGGTGCTTGTGGGTCAGTGTGCACGCGTGGAGGTCAAGAGACGACCTTCCAACGAATTCTTTCCTTCCACGTCGGGAATCGGGTCTACTTGAAATCATCAGGTTTTCACGACGGTCATCTTCATCCTCTGAGCCCTCTCTTGTACTCTCCAACTTTGTGTTTTTATTTATTCTGTTGTACGTGTATGAGTGTTTTGCCTCCCTGTATGAATGCACTGTGTGCATGTCTGGGGCAGGCAGAGGCCAGAAGAGGGCATCGGACCCCCTGGAACTGGAGTTGCAGATGGCTGTAACCATGTGGGTACCGGGCATGAGCAGCCAGTACTCTTAACCACTGAGCCATCTCCCCATTAAGTCTCACAGAAAACAAAATGATTTGCTGATCATTATTGAAAGACCTCAATACACCCCCCTTGAGACTCAGAAGGTTGCCCCAGTGGAAAATTCCCCAAGGTCCCCCAGGCAGGGAACAAGGTCAGATCGAAAAGAACATCTGGTCCAGAGTGCTGACGCATGAAACCGCCAGACTGTTGAGATAAGCTTAATTTTGACCTTGTGGTTTCTCCAGGAAGGTTAAATTATGCCCGTGCTTTTTGCAAAACCCCTGTTGCTTGCCAAGATTATGTATATAAAAAGAAAACTGTTTTAAAGCCCAGCGAGCTAAGGCTGCTGGAGTGCCCGCAGGTGCCTGTGTGAACAATAAACCTCTTGCGGTTTGCATCCAACTGTCTGGTTATTGAGCTTGGGATGTCTCAATACGCTGGACCTGATTACCTTAGGTCCTTCAATTATGAAATATGATTTGTGTTTGTTTTTCAAGACAGGGTTTCTCTGTGTAACCCTGGCAGTCCTGAAACTCCCTGTGTAGACAAAACTGGCCTCTGCCTCTCTGCCTCTGCCTCCTCTGCCTCCTCTGCCTCTGCCTCTGCCTCTGCCTCTGCCTCTGCCTCTGCCTCTGCCTCTGCCTCTGCCTCTGCCTCTGCCTCTGCCTCTGCCTCTGCCTCTGCCTCCCAAGGTAGTTCTGGGATTAAAGGCTGGCACCACCACCAACCATCTGTTATTTGTATTTGTACAAATTGTACAAATGCCTTATGGTATGTGTTTGTAGCCCGGCAACATGGCACACACCTTTAGTCCAAAAACTCAGGAGGCAGACTGAGTCAGATCTCTGAATTTAAGGCCAGCCTGGTCTACACAGTGAGTTGCAGGACAGCAGCTATGGCTACACAGAAAAGCCCTGTCTCCAATATGTATGTATGTATATATGAATATATATATATATACAGAATGAGAAATTGGGAGAAATATTTACAAAAGTCATAGGTGATTAAAAAAACTTAGCTAACATATATAAACAGCTTCTAAAGTACAACAATCAGATCATCAATAGGGGCTAGAAAGTGGCTCACTGGTCATTCTTCCAGAAGCCCCAAGGACCCAAGTTCAATTCCCAGCACCCACACAGCGGTTCACAACCACCTAATTCTAGTTTCAGGAAATCCCACTCCTCTTCTGACAAGCATAGGTACCAGGCACACACATTTCACACACCTTTAATCCCAGCACTGGGGAAGCAGAGCAGGCGGATCTCCAAGTTTGAGGCCAGCCTGTGAGAGATACAGGCTTGTACACTCATTAGTGAGTGCTTGCCTAGGCATGTGTGTACAAGCCCTGGGTTTGGTCTCCACTATCACCAGCTAAGAACAAAGCAATACATACTGCCCCCACTCCCCACCCCTCCTGTAGACCCCACCACGGGCTGGCACAGCAGAGGGCTCTCTCACCAGGTGCCAGTACCTGTTGTGTGGTCTTTTGTTTGTGTTCTGACAAATGAAGTTTGCCTGCAGACCAGAGGGCGGAGCTAGCCACTAGTTAACCATAGAGGTCAGGTGGTGGCTCGCACCTTTCATCCCAGACCCTTGGGAGGTACAGACAGGAGTATGAGGCTGGTGGAGACAGGATCCGGGACCCATTCAGTTGAGGATTCGTAGAGATTATGATCTTGCCCTTTCGGTCTGAGATTTGGTAGAGGTAAGAACTCTAGTGTCTGCTGCTCTGCTGCTCTGATCCTTCAGCTTTCACCCCCTAATATCTGACTGGGTTTTTATTTAATAAGGCTAATTAGGATTGTGCTTCAAGTACCTTGCCATCGAACTTCCCAGGCCCTGACTGCCCTTGGCATGGCCCCTTGTCACCAAGAACAGTCTGTTAGTTCCCCAGTGTGTGTCGTGGAACAGGTACAGGAAGGCACCCTGGACTTCGTCCATAAAATGTTACTTGTAAAACACATAAGAAGCTGGGCGTGGCAAAGCATGCCTGCAATCCCAGCACTTGGGAGGTGAAGGCCGGAAGATTGGGAGTTAAGAGTTATCCTCAATTACATAGCAACTTAGGGGCCAACCTGGGCTACATGAGACCCTGTCTCAAAACCAAAATAGGACAGCTGTACAGAAGACTGAGGGATGGGGGAAAAGGCAGAGAGCAGCTGGGAATCTGGAGCCCAAGGACTACAAGGTGAGCGTGTGGAGGGTCCCCCCAGATGTCCCAGCTGCCAGAGCCAGCAGTGCCCAGGCTCCAGCCAGCATGGGCTGCCTGTCATGTGGAACCATGGCTCCTCTGTTGGCCTCAGCCCTGGCAGATGCTGAAAGCAGCAGAGATGAACTGTCCCCTGCAGCCCAAAGTCACAGCTGTGATGAGACCACGAGAACGGAGTGTTCTGGGAGGAGTCTCAGGAAACTGCTGACCTCTTCAGGGTTTGGTGTCCGTAGCTGTGAAATGAAACCATAGAAATTATAGTGTGTGGGGGCCTTTAAATGAGATAATACACTCGTGGGGTTTTCTGTTTTGTTTTAATACAAATAAACAAATGCTATTAATTATAAATAAATTCTAGTTAAAATAAATAGTTAAAATTATATTACAATGTATTCATTTTTGCTCAATTTCTATTTTGTTGTTACTATATTTACATTTTTTACATTATTGCATTTATTTATTTATTTATTTATTTTGGTTTTTTGAGACAGGGTTTCTCTGTGGCTTTGGAGGCTGTCCTGGAACTAGCTCTTGTAGACCAGACTGGTCTCGAACTCACAGAGACCCGCCTGCCTCTGCCTCCCGAGTGCTGGGATTAAAGGTGTGCGCCACCAACGCCCGGCTTATTGCATTTATTTTGTGTGCATGTTTATTGGTATGTGCTTACCATGGCAGGGGTTTGAAGGCCAGTGGAAATTTTAAGGGAATTGGTATTCTTTCCACCACATGGATCCCAAGGATTAAACCCAGATTGTCAGTCTTGGTGCAGATACCTTTACTGAGTGAGCCCACTGTTGATTTCTATAATCAACATAAAGAAACAAAGAAGCATTGTCTGGTGTAACACAGTATGAATAGCAGAAGAGGGAATTAATTCCTGTAAGAGTTTTTGTTCCTTGGGATCTGCTGCCACTTCTGTGTGGATAGAGGGCTTTGGCTAGCAGCGACACAGCTCAGGAGACACATTGCAGACCAGTGCTCTGTATGGATTATCTCATTCGTGCTTTCAACAGCCAAATTCAAGCCTCGTGTAGCTCAGGCTAGCCTTAAATATGAGTGGCTGATCCTCCTGCCTCTGCCTCAAAAGTGCGTTAATTACAGCTGTGGAACACCTTGCCAGTTTTATGCAGTGCTGGGACTGGAACCCAGGGCTCCCTGTACTGTAGGCAATTGCTCCACCAAAAGAGCTACTATATTCCAGCCCCTGTACAGGTTTTCTTGAGTTGGGATTACAGGTGTGTGCCAGCATGCCAGGCTAACGAAGATTTACATTCAAATCGTTAGTGTTCCGGGCGGTTCTGTTGAGACTGCAGCTGAAGGAGCCCTTCCCTGTCACCAGGCAAAGTCTAGAGGGTGCCCTGTGAAGGTCAGCAGGCTGGAGTTCTCCGCATGCCTTCTCACTTTGACAGTCCACAGTTCCAAGCGTGGGCTTACTCCTGGCACCCATCCGGTCCCTGCTTTATTGGGCAGCTGGATCCCTGGAAGGACAGTGAGATGCCCTTCCGGGACTAGGAAGATGCCTGGCCCAGACTTGACTTCATTCAGGAATTTCACACTTGTCCAGACCCTAGTCTGCAGGTGGAGCGTCTGGTCTGGCAGAAGGGCCCAAGTTACTGCCTGCTGAGACTGGGCAGGATCGCTCCCGCCAGGGCCACCTGCTCCACAGCCCCACCCTCCCGCCTGCGCACCTCGCTGCTAGAATGCTAGCTCTTAGGCTATGGGGCACTTACACGAAGTATTAATAGCCCAGTACTGGGGTGGCACTGATAAGAAAGGCATCCCCTGGCCGCCCAGTCCCGACAGTGGCTCCAAGCAGGCTGTCCTCACCCCTGCTCTGTGGAGAGATAGTAAGTCACCATGACAACCCCGGTTTGCGTGCCCGCTAAAGAACCAAATAAACCACCTGCCTGACTATCATGTGCATTCCCATAGCTGCCCCTTCAGACGCGTCCAATATCTCCATTTTTTTAATTTGGGGGAAACTGAGGCTCCTGAGAAGTGCATTCACTTGCTTGGGTCCCAAAGCAAACAAGTCGTGGAGCTGCCCCCCCATCTCATCTGTCGGCATCTCTGAGTTCCTTTCCTTCTCCATCGATGCTATGGGCCAAGCTCTTTCTGCATGAGGCTGAGACAGACCCTTTGGATGGTGAGAGCCAAAGAAACCAAACCCGGCCTAGCTGAGTTCCTTGAACTTTAGGAAACCCAGAGACTGAAATGCAGTGGAGCAAGAGGACACGGACTTCCAGGAGGCATCATCTGGTGAATGGAGCACTCTCTGTAGGACAGGCTGGTTGGTCTGCGCCTAGGGGGAAGGGATGGAGCCAGCCTGAGAGAGAGCTCCACCCTGGCTTCTAGAATGGAGAATCAGCTTGCGTCGCCCCCCCCCCACTCCCACGGCACAGGGACAGCACGGCTCTGTCAGGAGCCTGCAGGTTTCATTCAGGCTTCAGCACACCTCCCTTGTGGGACCTGGCCTCTGTTCCCTGCGGTCCTACTCTGAGGTGCTCCACAGTTTGGAGCCTCCTGGGTAGCTGCAAGAGAAGACAACAGTCCATCTGCCCAACCTCACATCACAAAGTTTAGACATCCTGCATCCCTTCCTCGGGGCTTGCACAGTAAACCTTGGGAGCCCCCGCTGCTGGGTGACGCCCCAGCGCTGCCACTTTTTGTTTGGGACAGGGTTTCCCATAGCCTGGTGTCTGGGCTGACTTGGAACTCCTGGAGTCACAGAGGGCAGTCTTGAACTCCTGCTCCTCCTGCCACCAACTGTTGTAGGAATTTAGCAGAATTGATATATCTGAGATAGACATCAGAATGAACAGCTGTTTACTAGAAATACTTTGACCTCGAAGAACCATTGTGGTAAAGAGTAAACAGTCTTTGCGGGAAACGGTGATAGCTTTCTGTGATCTGTTTTACTGAAGGGGCATTGCAGGCTTTGGTCACAAAACGCCTCTGGCACACCTGAGGGTCTTTGATTATTGTGTACTGCATACGGTCCACAACAAAGGACAGGTGATGTGTTCCTTTACGGAGACATACGGATTAGATTAGGGACCTTGTATGAAGAAATACTTTATCCAAAAAGCAGCTTTGTGTAACAATCAATAAATACGCCTTTGTACAGCTGTTTGGGGGTTCAGACCATCAGAGAGGCTGGGCCTTCCTGCTGCCACACAGGTCTTAAAATTTCATCTCTTTCTTCAACTGACCCACACTGCACAATACCCAACAACCAACTGCCAACTGCTGGGGCCATGGGTGTGTAGCATCACTGGTAACTGCAATTTGTCATTCCATCAATTTTCTGTGACGCTGGGCAGGTCTTTCACCTCTATATGCCTCAGTTTTTTCATCTGTAAAATGGATAGAAATGCATTTTTTTCACAGAGTTGTTGGTGAAATTATGAAGACTATTGATGTAATGTGAGCATGTATATGAGTGTAAAGCCTGGTGCAGAGCAAACACTTGGTGTCAGTTACCCCCATTTAAGTGACACACATAACCATTTCCGGTGATCAGGGTTGGTGCTTCCAGACTCTTGGCCTCTTGTGCAAAAACTTGAAAATAAGGGCAGGTTTGCAAAAGTAGCTTGTCAACACATGAATTTTACCTATTTCAATTGTGACAGAAGGGCCTTTGTCACCAAGTGTCAATTTTTTTGTTGTTTTGTTTTGTTTTTTCAGGAGTAAAATGTCATGCTAGGTTGATCTACTTCATGGGGCTTCTGTGAGATAAAGGATGTGACTCCTGTTCTAAAGCCAGCCCAGAAACATGTCAGCTGGCACGTCTGAATTCACATACCCAGGACAACGGAGGGCCACTCGAACAAGACCTGCTATGCCTGACGGCTGCACTCACAGAATCTACCACCAGGGGGCAGGATTGTCCCATCCAAATTCCCACCTGTCCAACCATGCATTTCACTTTTGAGCATGATTCTTTTTATTTCAGACATATATAAAAGTACAGGGCTGGGGTGCAGCTCACTTGGTAGAGGGCTTGTGTAGCATTCACAAGCTCTGATGTTACATCCCTGGTACCACAAAATCCGGGTGTGGTGTCCCAGGCCTATAACCCTGTTATTGCAGAGGAATGAGGCTCCAAGTCCCAGGCCAGCATGGGGTTCAAACCAAATTCAAAAACATCCTGAGCTAAATGAAACCCTATCTAAAAAAATAAAAAAATAAAAAAACTCGAGCACAATAGTACAGTGAACCTCATGTATCCCCCACTAAAACTAACACCTCCTGTCTTCCCTCTGTTCTGTGTTTTTGGACAGGTTTTGTTTGCTATTATGGTGTGTGGTATGATGGGAGGCGTGCAGTCTTGTCAGTGCATGCGTGGAGGGCAGAGGGAACTTTGTGGAGTTGTTTGTTGCTTGTCACCTGCACATGGGATCTGGGGGTCAAACTCAGGTCGTGTCACTCCCTCTTGACAAGCTCTCTGTCCCCTGAGTCTCCACACACTCCTGTGCAGTAGTTTTAAAGGATGGCCTGGGCCTCATTTCCTTTCATCCATAACGCATCAGCGCTCTGTCCCACTTACCTTCACAAACACCGGTCACACCTGAACACGAGACTCTCTCAGTTCAGAGTCTAGCTTCCCAAACCCTACCTACTGGGCATGGGAGCCGACATCTGAGGCACGGCTTCACGTCGTCCGGGCTGGCACACTTAAGCTTGCTACAGCCCCTCTGTTGTTGTTGAGGTCATGTCTCACTGTCATCTCAAACTGGCCTTGAACTATGTTCCTCCTCCGGCCTCATCATCCCTAATACAGACAGGCTCCCTCTCTCCCCCTTTCCTTTGGTTTTCATGTATGAACGCCCTGGAAAACCAGGGGTCTTGTCCTGTAGGCTAGCCCATATTTTGAGTGATGATTGTGTCTTTGTCTACCCGCTGTGTGTCTGCTGCACTGACGATCAGACTTCACCTGAATTAGGCTCAGGTTCCTTCTGTTCTTAGACTCAGTATTTCCTGGAGACACAGTGTCACCACTGCTAATTAAGCTTGGTCAGCCCTGGCTGTTGCTTGAACTTTGACGCTCCTAGTTGCTGTTCACAATGCTGTGTTTTATTTTGTTTTGTTTGTTTGGTTGTTTTGAGAAAGGGTTTCTCCGCATAGCCTGGGTATTCTGGAACTCGCTCTCTAGACCTGGCTGGCCTCAAACTCACAGAGATCCGCCTGCCTCTGCCTCCCAAAGGCTGGGATTAAAGGCGTGTGCCACCAAAGCCCGGTTCTTTCCTTAGTCGTTTTAGTAGTCTTATGGCTTCTAGGAACAGGATGGACACAAGCTCATTGTTCCTACTCCAGTTCTGTAGTCAGGTACTGTGCAGCTGGATGCTTTGTCAACTTCATACAAGCTGGAGTGAGAGCCTGAAGGGAGAAAATGCCTCCATAAAATTAGGCTGGCCGGGCATTGGTGGCGCACGCCTTTAATCCCAGCACTCGGGAGGCAGAGGCAGGCGGATCTCTGTGAGTTCGAGGCCAGCCTGGTCTACAGAGCGAGTTCCAGGACAGCCTCCAAAGCCACAGAGAAACCCTGTCTCGAAAAAAAAAAATCAGGCTGTAGACAAACCAGTAGGGCATTTTCTTAATTAGTGACTGATGGGGGAGGGCCCAGCCCATTGTGGGTGGGGCCATCCCTGGACTGGTGATCCTGGGTTCTGTAAAGCTGAGCAAACCAGGGGAAGCAAGGTAGCAGCAGCTCTCCCCTGTGGCGTCTGCATCAGCTCCTGCCTCCTGGTTCCTGTCCTGCTCTGAGGTCCCGTCCTGCCTGTGATGAGGAACAGTGATGTGGTGTCCATCGCTGCAAGAGTAACCCTGAGACAGGTACCGGCCCAAAGAGCTTTGATTGCTGTTTCTTTCTTTCTTTTTGTTCTCGTCACTGTTTGAGGAAGTCTGTGTACCTTAGGCTGGCCTTGAACTCATGGTACTCTTGCCTCAGCCTCCTAGGTGCAATGATTTCATTCATGGGCTGCCATCTTACGCTCTACACTTTGAGCTCTTCTTGCAGTGCTGGGGCATCAGTCACAGTACACCCGTGCGGTGTGCCTTTGTTGAATGTCGCACCCTACGGTTTTGATCATTTTTTTTTCTTTTGAGCAGGAGATGTGGTGTCATACACACCACAGCATGGCTGTGGAGGTCAGAGGATAATTCTTAGAAGCCAGCTCTCTCCTTCCGCCATGTGGGTCCTGAGCATTGGAACTCAAAAAGGTCTGCTTGCCTCTGCCTCCCAAGTGTTGTGATTAAAGGTGTGTGCCATCACCCCCTAATTCTGTTTTTTTTGAAGACAGGTTTCATGTAGTTCAGTTTGGCCTCAAGCTCACTATGCAACAGAGAATGACCTTGGACTTTTTTTTTTAATTGCAGTTCTCATGTATGAGGGGGAGGTCAGAGAATAACTGTTGTGTGACAAGACTTTTCCTGGGGAGATGTAACACAAGACAACTCACCCCAGATGCGGAGCCCACGACAGACCAAACTATGCCACTAAAGTTCAACTTGGTGAACTGTTGGAGCCCAAATATGATATTTCCATATAGGCCGCAGCTCAATTCCAGGAGCTCGGATGTCCTATTGTGTTTTGGATGTCGGGCTGGTTACCTCTGGGTGGCCTGGCCACAGTGGGGAATGGGTTCTAGTTTGTGTAACAAAAGACCTGGGCCCTGGGTGGACCCACACCCAACCTGAGGACTAGAGAGACATGCCTGGGGTGAGTGGGGCCAGAAGGCTAGTGAGGATGTGCTTACAGGAAATATTTGATATTAGCTCTCTACATGATAATAGATGTCTTCTGCCAGTACCCCCTCCTCCACGGCCCGCTCCTGGAAAGCTGTTTAAGAGGATGCTTGAATAAACTGATCTCCAGAATGGACTGAGAGCACTTCTGAAATGACAAGATATCTCTGTCTAGTTCTTTTTTTGGGGGGGGGGCGGTTCGAGACAGGGTTTCTCTGTGTAGCTTTGGAGGCTGTCCTGGAACTCTCTCTGTAGACCAGGCTGGCCTTGAACTCACAGAGATCCACCTGCCTCTGCCTCCTGAGTGCTGGCTCTGTCTCATTCTTAACGCTGTTGAGTAGTAGGACTTCCCTGATGCACACTCCCCCCTCAGGGTCAGACCCAGGGCTGTTCGGCTGGTTCCGAACACAGCCCTAAAGACATCAGTTCAGAATAGGTGGCCCCTGCAGTTTAGGGCTGATACAGACTGGACCCTGGCAGTGAACCATGAGTTTTATTAGTGTCACTTACAGGAGCAGAAATGGCTCAAAGACAGCTGCATCACCAAGGTCCACCCCAGCATGGTGACAGCTCACAAAGCTGGGAACCTGGAGCTCACCGCACAGCCTGCAGGCAGCTCCCAGGTTGAAGAGTGTCCTTTCTGGGTGACTCAGTTGGTCTAAACCTCTTCCAAGTAGCTGGTCTGGTCTGTCTTCTTTACAGCTTGATTTTTAGTCTGGGGTGAGGGAGGGACCTAGTGTCAGTTTCAGGGACTTCCTGTAACTATTTTGAGTTGTTTACCTTCCTGCTTAAGAAGCTTCCCTGAAGGACGGAATGTTTCCAACCAGGAAATGTTCCATAACAGTAATTTAAGGGAGTCTGCACTCTCCTTTCATCACAGGGACTACAAAATCAAGACTAGGTGGAAAGTGCCTTTATCGGCTAAATCCTCTTGCTGGATTAACCTTGAACTTTTGATCTTCTTGCCTCAACCTCTTGAGTGTTTGGATTATAGACATGGGCTACTATACTCAATATATGTTCTGCTTAGGGTCTTGCCCGCCTCTTTGTACATGCCAGGCCACCTCTCTGTTCAGTGAGCTACGTCCCCAGTGAAGGGAGTCTGACCAGCTGGAGTGAGCCACACATGGCTCTGGCAGACCTTGCCCTTCTCCTCCATTCCCTCTGCCTTGCTGAAAACCGTTAGACGACATCCCTAAAGCTAGCTACCAAGGTCTGTTCCCTTACTTGGTCACTTCCTCTTCCTGAGGCTGACCACCAAGGTCCAGCAATCAAAAGCACCCTTTGGCTCACCTGATTTTTTGCTTTTGTTTTTCGAGATAGGGTTTCTCTGTAGCCCTGGCTGTCCTGAACTCATCTGTAGATCAGGTTGATCTCGAACTCAAGGGATCACCTGCCTCTGCCTCCCGAGTAGTGTGCAACTACTGCCTGGCCAGAATATACTTTTTTTGTGTGACAGGGTTTCTCTATGGAACAGCCCTAGCTGTGCTGGAACTCGATCTGTAGACCAGGTTGGCCTCAAAATCACAGAGATCTGCCTGCCTGTTTCCCAAGTGCTGGGATTAAAGGCATGCACAAGTATTGCCTGGCTAGAATATAATTTTAAAGGAGATGTTTTCGTGTGTTTATCCTCTGCATGTATGTAGGTGCACCATGTCTGTGTCTGGTACCCTCAGAGAATAAAGGACATCTAATTCCCTAGAACTGCTGTTACAGATGTCTGAAAACGTTCTGTTTCTCAGAACTGAGTTGCCCCCAGCCCACTGAACCATAGTACGTTTAGTAGCAAATGTTCCAGGAATATTTCCTTAACTTTCTGGTCTCACTCTGTAACCACACTTTCTGGCAAAATCCCCTACCCTATGGTTTTGCCCTATAAAAGGAGCTGAGAAATTGGTTCTGGGCTGGTCTCATGAACCCAGCCTTAGGGAGAGAGAACTGCTTATTTGGCTCTGATGTGTACATGAACAGAGCTTGCTTTAATTTGACTATAATTGGCTTTCTCCTCTAGTTTGTGGGATTAATGGGTTCTGGGAATCAAAAATGCATCCTCTGGCAGAGTGGCCAGTGCTCTTAATCCTCTTAACTGCTGAGCTGTCACTCCAGCCCTCCTTTTTGTTTATTTTTTACTTCACGATATCTTTTATGTCTAACAGGATACTAATTCTATGGATATATGCCTGTATATATCACTGCAGTTCATATCCTGAAAGAGAAAGATATAAAAAGAACAAGTTTTCTCTCCTTTTTATTTTTAGATCTTAGTTTTTATGTGCATGAGTGTTTTGCCTACATGTATATGTTTGCCACATGCATAACTGGTAATTTCAGAGGTTAGAAGGTACTGGATCCCTAGGAGCTGGAGTTACCAATGGCTGTGAGCCACCATTTGGTGCTGGAAACTGAACCTGGATCATCTTCAAGAGCTACATGTGCTCCCCCACCCCACTTTTTTTTTTTTTTTTTTTTTTTTTTTTTTGGTTTTTCGAGGCAGGGTTTCTCTGTATTGTTTTGGAGGCTGTCCTGGAACTCACTTTGTAGACCAGGCTGGCCTCGAACTCACAGAGATCTGCCTGCCTCTGCTTCCCGAGTGCTGGGATTAAAGGCGTGCACCACCAACGCCCGGCCCCCACTTTGTTATTTTGAGACATTTCACTGTGTAGTCTTGGCTGGCTCTGAACTCACAAATCTGCCTGCCTCTGTCTCAGAAGCACTTGGATTAAAGGCATAAGTCACCATGGCTGGCCTTCGAATACTTTTTTATTTTATTTCTATTATCTTCCATACAGGCTTTCTCTGTTGTGGAATATTTGCAACTATGCAAAGATGTGTTGCATTTGTTTAATTATGTAAAGATGTGTTGCTGTTTTACCTTGCCTGCCTGTGGCACCTAATTGGTCTAATAGA
The DNA here is from genome assembly GCF_017639785.1 of Mesocricetus auratus. Taxonomy (NCBI): domain Eukaryota; kingdom Metazoa; phylum Chordata; class Mammalia; order Rodentia; family Cricetidae; genus Mesocricetus; species Mesocricetus auratus. Next base: position 9,144,512 of record NW_024429197.1, read on the forward strand.
AAGCTGAATAGCCAATAGTGAGGGAGGAGGTGTAGGCAGAACTTCTGGGCAGGGAGAGTAAGTAGGAGGAGTTTAGGCTCAGGAGAAGTGAAAGAGATGCAAGGGGCCAGCCAGGGGAAAGTAAGACAGAATGAAAAAAAAGTAAAACACAGATGAACTGAAACAGGTTAAACTGAGTTAAAAGAGCTAGTGGGACGAGCCTAAGCTAAGGCCAAGCATTCATAATTAATAATGAGCTTCTGTGTCTTTATTTGGGAGCAGGTTGGCAGCCCAAAGGAAATTCCAACTACACTCTGTAGCAAGCTTTCTCGCTGGACTTTCTTGGACCACCAGCCTGTAAATAACGACATGGAGACTTCTTAATTATGAAAGTTTGACCTAGCTTAGGCTTTTCTAGTTCTTACAACTTAAATTAGCCTGAGTCCATTAATCTACATTCTGCCACATTTCAGTTACCTCTGAGTCTCTGGCGCCCCCTCCATCGCCTCCTCCCTGAATTCTCTCTCTCCTGGGAAGTCCTGCCTAGTCTCTCCTGCCTAGGTATTGACCATTTAGTTCTTTATTAAGCCAATCAGAAGGCACCTAAGGTAAAGACACATCTTTACAGTATAAACAAACACTTCTGTAACATTTCTCTGCAGCCTTGACTGAAGGTGTGGCTGTAAAGATTTCACTAGACCCAAGATAAATGATAAATGGGTGTTTATTGGGGAACACTTACACAGATAAATGTAAAGAACCACGGGAGAGCATCTCTCCCCTTCCTAATGAATCTGCAGACCCAAGAGAAAGGACCCCCACAAAAAGAAGCCATGCCTCAAACTTCCCTTTCCCGATTCAGTCGGCCTGAAGCCACACCCAAAGGCGTGTGGCCACTGTTACAGGTTCACCAGCAAGACAGCTACACCTGGTTGTCCTGAAACTTGTTTACCTCGGTAAACCAGGCTGGCCTCAAACTCAGAGATCTGCCTGCTTCTGACTCCTAAGTGTTGGGATTAAAGGTGTGTGACACCACCACCTGGCTATTTGTTGCTTTTCTCTCAAATACTTGTATTTTAAAGTTTATTTAATATTTTTTAGTTTTTTAAAAGATTTATTTATTTATTATGTATAGTGTTCTGCCTGCATGTATGCCTGCAGGCCAGCAGAGGGTACCAGATCTCATTATAGGTGGTTGTGAGCCACCATGTGGTTGTTGGGAGTTGAACTCGGGACACCAGGAAGTCAGTGCTCTTAACCTCTGAGCCATCTCTCCAGCCCTATTTAATTTTATTTTATGTGCATTGATGTGAGGTTCTCAGATCCCTTGAAACTGGAGTTACAGACAGTTGTGAGCCACCAGAGCCACCATGTGGGTGCTGGGAATTGAACCCAGGTCTTCTGGAAGAGCAGCCAGGGCTCTTAACTGCAGAACCATCTCTCCAGCCCTCAAATACTTTTTTTTAAAGAGAAAGACACATATTTTAAAATGCTATCTAACTCAGATTTAACTTCACACTAAACTTTTTACACTGCTGACTCTTTCATCTACCAGAAGACCTTGGTTCCTAAAGCCATCACCTAAATACCTGCTGTCTTACAGAATCACACTTTCAAAATAGCAGTATTAAAATGACCTCACTTTAAACTTTAGTTAGGTTTAGTGTGCATGTATGTGTGTGGGTCCACGTGTGCTCTGGCGTGTATCTGGAGTCAGTTCTCTCCCTCTGCTATCTAAGGACAGAACTCAGGCTGTCACGCTTGTTAGAAAACACTTCATCGTGGGGCCAGCTCATCCGGCTTCAATTCCATTTCTGAGTTTTGTTCTCCCTAAACAATACCCCACTAAGGAGGTACAACAAAAACATTGTTAATTTAAAAACAATGTATTACATTTATTGGGGGGCACTATCACTTTACAAATATGTAAAGCACTGACAGGCTTCCAGGATCTTAATTACACACGACAGTGCAGGTGTCTCGTCCATGTCTTTCCTCTCCCACAAACACAGACACTTTCAGAAGTTGTGTTTGTTCTTGCAGTGTTTTATCTTTTGTTTTGATTTCAACTCTGTAACCCTGACTAGCCTTCAAGTCACAGAGATCCACCTGCTTCTGCTTCCCAAGTGCTGGGGTTAAAGGCATGTGCCACCATACCAGCCCCATTACTTATCTTTTAAATATAAGCAATTAGGTCAGGTATGAGGCACATTCCTGTAACACCCCCATCCCCTGGGGTGTGGGGACTCAGAGGCAAGAGGATCGAGAGTTCCAGGTTGGACTAGTGGATAGCTCAGCAATTAAAGTCACTTGACACACATGCCTGGTGACCAGAGTTCAATCCCTGGAATCCACCCAAAGGTGAAGGAGAGAGTGGACTCCACAAAGTTGTCCTCTGACTTCTATATAGACATCACACAACCACAGATACATACTTTCTTTCTTTCTTTTTTTTTTTTTTTGGTTTTGCGAGACAGGGTTTCTCTGTATTGTTTTGGAGGCTGTCAGTCCAGCCCAGCCTCGAACTCACAGAGATCCGCCTGCCTCTGCCTCCCGAGTGCTGGGATTAAAGGCGTGCGCCACCACCGCCCAGCCCCATACATTTTTTTTTTAAGGTTGCCCAGGTGTGTGATGGGACAAACCTTTAATACCAGCACTCAGGAGCAGAGGCAGGTGGATTTGTTGTGAGTTCAAGGCCAGCTTGATCTACAGAGTAAATTCAAGGTAGGCCAGGACTACTAAGTGAGACCCTACCTCAAAAACAAACAAAAGAACCGCAGAAGAATGTGGAGTAATTCTTCTAATTGAATTAATGATAGGCCTTTTAAAAGTTTAGAATATGATGGGTGGAGTTCCAGGAAGGTTCCAAAGCTACACAGAGAAATTCTGTCTTGAAAAAAATTTTTTAAATATAAACAATTGTGTTTATCGTTCACACAGAAGATGGCACACTATAAAACACTGGTCTCCTAGTTAGCTTCAGCTGTCAACTTGACATCTCAGCTATTTGAGGACATCTCAGGGGCTGGCCTCCATCAGGCTAGCCTGTGAGCATGTCTGTGTGGGGGGGGACGGTTCTTGATGCTAATTGGCAAAGGAGGGCTCACCCCAATGTGGGCAGTGCTATTTCTAGGCAGGCCTGGCCAGGCTGTTTCATGGCTGAACCATGACCTGGGAGCAAGCAGGTAAGCAGCTTTCTCCCACAGTTCCTGCCCTGACTTCCCTCAGTGATGAATTTATGACCCTAACCCAGGAAATTGAAGTCAAACAAACCCTGTCCTCCCCTAAGGTGTTTTTGGTCAGTGGTCTTTTTCTCTTTCTTTTTAATTTTAATCATCGCAATAGGAAAACAGCTAGAACAGGTTTGTCCCTTGAAATTCCTGTGACATTTAATGACTGCAACGAACAGAGAGATCTCTTCCTAGTCTGTCCTTCTATAACACTGGTAGCAAGTTTCTACACAGCATTCCATGACCCCCTACTTCCCAGGGCCGGAAACAAGTTTAGACTGACATCTGCATTCCCAGCAAATTGGTAAACACCAGTACCAGGATGGCACTCAGGACAAACTCTAAACAGATTACTGGAGTTTTATTAGGAGAGGGGCTGGAGGTTGCTACGCCAGGGTCAGGGGCAGGTTTTCTAGAAAGACACCTTTTGGTCAAATGTAGCAGAAATCAGCTTTCTCCTCCACCCCCCACCCCCGTGAAAGCGAGGTCAATAGTAAAGCCTTTACTTGTGGAGTTTAGTTCGGACTATATAAAAAGTTGCCCAGTTCCCAAATATTAGTCCAATAAACAGAAGACTTAAGGAAAATGAACCTGGAGCTCAGTCACAGATTCTTATTGTACCTTATTAGCAAACAGTAGGTGCAGAATAATAAAGAATGGGCGTTTCTGGAAGATGCTTACTGAATCTGTGTAACTAACGGGCCGGCCAACTGGTCCTCGCCTCTGATTGTGAGCCTGAGGATAGAGTTCATGCCGACTGCTGCCGGGACATGACTGACTGTTGTTGGGGGGGGGGGATCTGGAAGGCTTCGGTCCCGAACGAAGCGCCTATCATCCGGACGACTGCAGTTCTGGCCCTCAATCCTGGTCCCTGGCGACTTGTCTTGGGCCGTTGCACCCTCCTACCTGAGTTCAGGCCTGCTACTAGGCGGGGCGCTGCAGCCAGGTAGGCCGCGCCCTCTCCCCTTCGCCCGACCGAGAGCCCCGATCCTCACCGCCGGGAACAATGAGGTTCCGGCTTCTTTAAGGGAGATACCACCGCGCCGGTGGGGCAGGGGACGGCGTCCTCCCGGATGATCGCACTCAGTCCCGCATCACCGCCTGGGCCACTGTACCGCCCGCAAACGCGGCTGGGTGACCCGGACAAAAGGTGCAGCCTCCCATCACCGGCCGCACCACCCCGCGGGCCCGCCGCCCAGACCCGCCACCCGCGAGGAAGATGCGCGGGGCGTCCGGTCGCAGAGAACCACGCACTCCAGCCCGCCGCTCGGTAGGTCGGCAGGGGACGGGGTGGACAGCCCGTGTACTGCCGGCCCGGGGCAGTGGCCGCAGCTTCCCCAAAGGTCGGGGATTCGCACCCGCTGTGGCACTGGGCGACCGCCCTCTGCCGTCACCCCTGCGGGCCAGACCAGCAGTGGTCCGCCCTGCAGCGCGCACACCGCAGGCGACGCTCGGCTCTGCGCCGCACCCGAGCAACGGCGCCGGATCGCTAACGCCGGATTCGCGCAGGGCAGGCGCTCGCCCAGCAGGCGGCGCTCGGCGGCGCTCGGCGGCGCACGCGCACTACGGAAAGCCGGAGGGGGCGGGGCCCGGCGTGAGGGGGTGTGTCCGCGCACCACGGGGGCGCGCGCCGGCTTCTGACTGGAGGCCGCGGCAGCCGAGGCGCGAGCTGCCCGATAATGGCGGCCTGCAGAGCTCATGAGAGGGAGAAGCGGCGGCGGCTGCCCTGAGGTAAATCTGGCCCTTCGTCGTGGCACGGATGCCCTGCGGTCAGAACCGACCTCCCTGCATGTGTCGCTGTCCCCAGCAGGCCTGTTACAGACCTCTCAGCGGAGTCATCCCCGGGAAGGCCCGGCGCTGCCCCGGCCACCGGCCGGGACTGCGGCCTCCGTTCCCGCCCGGGCCACTCCCGGGTATCCGCCCCTGGTCTGCAGCCTCAGGGAGTTGAAGCGGCTGTGGAGCCAGCTGAAGGGCCACGGGAGGGTACCTCGGGGTTTCAAGGGACTGTCGCCGGGAGTGATCTTGCTGCTGGGGCATTGAGCGCGGCCGCAGCCTCTGCGGCCGCAGCACCCCTGGCCTCCCTTGTCCCTTTGCCGGCACCAGCAGGTGCATGTCCAGGTCGGCCGTGCCCCGCACCCGGGGACCATAGCAGGCGGGAAGGTCCAGGACAGGCCATTGTAAGGCACACAGGTTCTCGAAGGATGCTTCCCCGGGGCGTCTCTCCCTCCAGGATCCAAGGGATTTGATAGACACCTTCCTTCCTTATTCTGGAAGATGCCCCTCTCTCGGGGGACTATGGCAAGTGGGACACGGGGGACTGCTGTAGAGAAAAGAGCCACTTGGAAGCGCATAGTAACTGGCGATCGCGCAGAGCAGGGTCCGCCTGTGGCAGGAAATCTGACATTAGGAAATAATACAGTAAGAACTTGAAGGATTGGCGACCGGTTAAAGGAAGTAGCGCTCAAGGCAACCCCCAGAAGTCGTCATTTTCTTTTCAATCTGGCCTAGGAACTTAGTTGTTGTTCCCGGAGTCTCAGCTGCAGGGCCAGTCACTTTTTGTTTCTCTGATTGGGCAATGTAAATATAATCTCAGGTTACTTTTCCTGCCGGTGGTGACAGGCAGCAAGTGAGCATTTGAGGAGTGAGGAACCGCGCTGCAGGCTCTCCATTCAGAAGAACGTTCTGCAGGGCCTGTGCTTGCCTTTAAATTATTGATTTAGAACTCCAGAGAACTTTTCTCAGAGAATTTCCTTTGATGTATGAGATGCTCCCCCACTCTGACAAGAATGACCTGGAATTAAATAGCTATGTTAAACGATAATTTAAAAAAGTAGTTCTAGTGTAAGCAGCTTACTTCATTTTAAGAAAAGTTCTATAAAAACTTTGTGTTTATTTTGTAAGAAATAAATAACCAAGCATACTGGCACATGCCTATAACCCCAGCACTAGGAAGGTGGAGGCAGGGGGATCAGTAGTTTGGGATCATCCTCTGCTACATAGTGAGTTCAAGGCTAGCCTGAGCTACTGGAGACACTGTTTCAAACAAAACAAAAGTGATCTTGTTCATTTTTCAGTCCATAAGCTTACGCCAGGTATTTGTACTTCTAACCGTGAGGGATTTTTGCATTTCACTGTTTTTATTACCTTTCATAACAGTATCAACCTTAAGGAGATACAGATACATTGCTTCATTTTTTTCATGATCAGTAAATTAAAATGTTGGATTTTGAGTTTATTTGTTTGTTTGTTTGTTTGTTTATTGTTTTTTGAGACAGGGTTTCTCTGTGTAGCCCTGCCTGTCCTAGAACTCTCTGTGTAGATCAGACTGGCCTTGAACTCAAGGGCAGCCTGCTTCTGCCTCCTGAGTGCTGGGATTAAAGCCTGAGTGCTTGGATTAAAGGCTGGAGCCACTGCTATCCAACTTTGGGTTTATTTTTATCAATGACATACTCCAGCAGTTCCTATAAGAAGTAGTGTAGTTTAGGGTTTAAGTCATGGATATCTGAAACAAAGAGCTGCCTGGCCACTGGCTTTGTACTTAACCCTCTCTGTACTTTAATTTCCTCACTTCTAAAATGACCATTAAAACACCTACCCCTTACTACACAGATTATGGTTAGGTATTAAATGAATGTAGTATGAAGTAACTAGGCAGTGTCACAAACCTGCAGTCCCATCATTCCAGAGACAGGCAGTCAGGGCTGTTGAGATTGGTTCAGTGGGTAAAGTTATTTTCTGCCAAGCCTTACAATATGAGTTCAATTCCTGGAACCCACAAGGTAGAAAGAGAGAACTGACTCCCACATATTGTCCTCTGATTTCCACCACGCCGCAAGCATGCACACAAAATATGCAATACAACTTTTAAGGGGGGGGGCTGGAAGAAAGGCATAGTGGCACAAGCCTTTAATCCTAGCACTGGGGAAGCAGAGGCAGGCTTATCTCTGTGAGCTGGAGGCCAGCCAGGGTTCCACAGGGAGACCTTGTCCAAAATGGGTGGGTGGGTGGGTGGAGCCTGGAAAGAGAGTTGAGTAGATAAGGTAAGTTTGAGGAACTGAGTTTGGATCCACAGAACCCTTGTATAGCCAGGTATCCTACATGAGATGGGAGGTAGGAACAGCAGGTCTCCAGAAATTCACAGGCAGCTAGCCTGCCATGCTCGCTAGCAGTGACAGGAGAGCCAAGGTGTGCCATGGCATAGACATGCCTGCACTCACACACCAAATGATCTTAAAAACAAAAAAAGTCAGAACTGATAGCACTGTAACCATCACTTCTGAAGCCAGCCTGACCTATGTATCAAGCTCCAGGCCAGGGGAACTTAGCAAGACCCTGTCTCAACGACAACAAAAACTTTAAAAACTATTGTAAGGTATTTGAAATAGTTCCTAATACATGATAAGTGCTATCTGTTACCTTTTTTTATTATTGGTAGATTCGTCCAAGGTATAGATAGATATCTTTAAAGTATCTGGAGGTTGGAGAGATGGCTCAGAGGTTGAGTACTGGCTGCTCTTTCAGAGGTCCTGAGTTTCAAGTCCCACCAACCACAATGGTAGTTTACAACAGTCTGTAATGAGGTCTGGTGCCCTCTTCTGGTGTTCAGGAATACATGCAGACAGAACACTGTATATATAATAAATAAATAAATCTTAAAATACTACAGTGAAATAGTTAGTTAGATCATGCATAAGAATACAAGCCAGTAGGTACACCTAATTTCAACAGAGTGCTTTGTTGATTTTTCCAGAAACCTCGGCCTTGAAGATGGTGAGTAGCCAGCCAAAGTACGATCTAATACGGGAGGTAGGCCGAGGTAGTTACGGTGTTGTGTATGAAGCAATCATCAGAAAGACCTCTGCAAGAGTAGCAGTGAAGAAAATTCGATGCCACGCACCTGAAAATGTTGAACTAGCCCTTCGAGAGTTCTGGGCACTAAGCAGTATCAAGAGCCAGCACCCAAATGTGATTCACTTGGAAGAGTGCATTCTGCAAAAAGATGGGATGGTGCAAAAGATGTCCCACGGCTCTAATTCTTCCCTTTATTTACAGGTATGTGTCACTGGGTAGGAAATGGACATAATGTTGGTCGGCAAGAGGAAATGAAAAGTGTCAGATGAACTCCCTTAAAAGGTAGTGCAGGCAGACGTCTTCAGAGGATAGGGGAGATATTTGCTTTAAGCCTGTGCTGCACATACCTAAAAATAACATAAGCCACCTGTTATGCCTGGTACTTGCCAGTCTGCGTAGGAATAGGACAATATGGGAACTAGAGGAATAGGACAGTTTGAGACTAGCATCAAAGTTCAATTCCTGGAAACCAATTCTTTGGAAAATAAACACAGAAGACAGGGAAAAACACCACAATCAGTTACAGTCACACCCATAGGTAATTGGACTTCTCTTTTTCAGAAGTCTAAACATAATAAACCTTAGATGAGTTTATCGGTATATGTCAGTAATCCTAGGACTTGGAAGGTAGAGGCAGGAGGCTCAGGAGTTTAAGACTGGACTCACCTGTATATTGAGTTCACAACATGCCTAGACTGGAATCATGAGTTCAGGACAAAAGTTGTCCTCTGACCACCACACACACACATAAAATAAATAAATGTAATTTAACAATTGAAGATAGTAACACAACAAAAACTACGTTTTATGTTTCTGAGAAGGCTCAGAGAGTAAAGGAGCTTGTTGCCAAACCTGATAACCTGAGCTGTTTCCAGGTCCTGTATGGTAGAAAGAGGGAGTGGACTCCTGAAAGTTGTTCCCTTACCTCCAGAGTTTGCTGTAGCACCACACACACATGAAATTAATAATGAAAAAAAATTAAAACTATCTTCATTGTTGTTTACCTTTCTAAAAGTACTTAAGTTACAGAGATTAAAAAAATTTTCGGGCCCAGTAGTGGTGACGCAGGCCTTTAATCCCAGCACTTGGGAGGCAGAGGAAGGCAGATCTCTGAGTTCGAGGACAGCCTGGTCTACAGAGCTACACAGAGAAACCCTGTCTCTGTCTCGAAAAAAACAAACAAACAAACAAAAAATTTTTGGAGCAAGGCATTAGTGGAGGATGCCTTTAATTTCAGCACACCAGAGGCAGAGGCAGGCAGGCCTATGGAGTGAGTTCCAGGACTGTTACGTTACACAGAGAAACCTTGTCTCAAAAAAGATTGGGCCAGGTGTTGTTGGTGCAGGCCTTTAATCCCAGCACTCAGGAGGCAGAGGCAGGTGGATCTCTGAGTTCGAGGCCAGCCTGGTCTACAGAGCGAGTTCCAGGACAGCCTCCAAAACAATACAGAGAAACCAAAAAAAAAAAAAAAAGGATTGGAGAATTGCTGTCTTTTTTTTTTTTTTTTTTTTTTTTTTTTGGCCAGGGCTAGAGATTGAGCCTAGGGTCTAGGGTATACTCCATAAATTATATCCCTCCTAAACCTTGTCCACTTTGCATTGACTTGTAAAGATTAAGGTATGCAATCCTTGTGAATGGAAAAGTGAGTTGTTAGCATTAACTTAGTTGGAATCTGCATCTAGCAACTGTAACAATGAGGTATTGCTTAGTACTTGGAGTTCCTAACTATGAAGTACCAGATTTGACTAGGTGATTTTCATATTTAAATTGCCTTTTTAGTAAATCTCTTTCATTCTTTAAAGCTGTAGTGACCTGTATTTGATTTACATCACTTGGTGCTATCAGAACGACTTGAAGTAGATAATCATCTTTCCTAGTAGCTGTTTGTTGCATGTGGTGATCACTTCTGCCTTCCACGGGCATTGTCAGAGACACAGATGATGCTGAAGCAAGGTTTGGCTGTAAGAACTCAGAAATAGCCGGGCAGTGGTGGCGCACGCCTTTAGTCCCAGCATTCATGAGGCAGAGGCAGGTGGATCTCTGTGAGTTCAAGGACAGCCTGGTCTACAAAAGCTAGTTCAAGGACAGCCACAGAGAAATCCTGTCTCGAAAAACCAAAAAAAAGTCAGAAATAGGTACCTGTGTTGAAATAAAATAGTCTTTTCTATGGATTTATAAATTAGCCAGATATTTATGTATTTGTTTGTTTGTTTATTTATTTATTGAGAGAATTTCATTCTGTGTCCCTGGCTAGCCTCACACTTAGAAAGATCCACCTGTTTCTGCCTCTGAGTGCAGGGATTAAAGGCATGTACTACTTCACTCAGCATAGTTTACCATATAGTTATCAATAGAATTAGATCAAAACAATATAATACAGTATAACCAATACATAAATCTATAATATAACCAGAAAGTTCCTATGCATGGTCTTTATTATCTGTATAAATTTTCATTTTCTATGTTTTTCTAGATATGTTCTTCCTTGTTGTTAGTTGGGATCAATTCCTGATAGCTAAAAATCCTTATCCAGGAGAAAGTATAAAAGTTATATGCACAAAGACTTTGCAGCCTCCGTCTGTGTGTTTCAGACTGGTGGCATAGCTGGTGTAGGAACATACACTAGGGAAGCAGATATGTCTTGGAGCTGAAGAACTATGAACTGGCAGGGTGTGCTGTACATAGTCCTAACACATATGAGACTTAAGAACGATTGTCACGACTTCAAGGCCATCTTAGGCTACATAGTGAGTCCAAGGTCAGCCTGAGGTACAGAGTGAGACCCTATCTGGGGAGTTAAAAAAGAATTAAGTTGGGCTGTGGTGCTACACGCCGCTAATGCCAGTACTCAGGAGACAGAATCAGGTGAATCTTTGTGAGTTTGAGGCCAGCTTGGTCTACAGAGCCAGTTTCAGGACAGCCAAGGCTACACAGAGAAACTCTGTCTAAAAAAAACTTTAAAAAAATTATAATCCCAGCACTTGGGAGGCAGAGGCAGGCGGATCTCTTTGAATTCAACGCCAGCCTGGTCTACAGAGCAAATTCCAGGACAGCCTCCAAAGCAATACAGAGAAACCCTGTCTCAAAAAACCAAAATAATAGTAAGAAGAAGAAGAAAAAGCAAAAACAAGACAAAGAGTTAAATCTTAGGCTGGCAAGATGGCTCAGTGAGCAGAGATGCTCAGAGATGCTTCAGGCCTGGCCCTGAGTTCCATCCACAAGGTGGGAGGAGAGAATCAGCCTCCAGAGTTACCCTCTGACACATGTGCTTGAATACGTGAGAATGCACACATACGCAATTAAATCCATGTAAAAAATATTGGGTGAATATTTGTTGCTGTAAAACAGAACATCGTCAGCGTTTTCCACAATTGATACTTTTATTTTTATGAACATCAGTGGTGAGAAGAGTGTTTCATCTAAATAGGTCAGTACAAAATAGTATACATAAGTTTAGGCAAGTCAGAAATTGTTCAAAATTCTGTCTAACAGCTTTCAGTGATCCTTCTGTAGTGCTGGGATTACAGGTATATGCCACCACATCCACCTCTCTCTCTCAGTCTCACTGTATAACTCAGATAAAACTCAGGCAAGCCTTAAATTTGCGGTCTCTTGAGCTAGGTAGGTGTAGTGACGTACACTTGTGATTTCAGCACTGACGAGGGAAGCAGGCGAGTCAGAAGGTCAAGGCCAGCCTTGACTATACAGTGAGTTTGAGGCTTTTGGGAACTATTTGAGATAGAGAAATTAAAAAAAAAAAAAAGAGGAAATAAAGCATTACCCAAATTAAGCATTATACCAAAACATAACCCATTGATAGACTGCATTGGTACTTGCTTGCTGATTAATGGCAGTAGAAAAACACCAGAAGTCTTTGCTTTCCCCAGTAAAACCAATGTTACTATAAGAGCAGAGAACTTTGTATACATAGTAAAAACGCTGTAATTTGGTTTTGAATTAATTTTTGGTAACTGAAAATTTGTTAAACCTTTGACTGTTTGTGTGTGTGGCCCCTACTTTCTGTGTAAGAGACCCTTGCTTTAGCGGTTGATGGTGACTTTAATCCCAGCATTCAATAACAGAGACAGGCAGATCTCTGTGAGTTCAAGGCCAGCCTGGTCTATAAAGTAAGTTCCAGGACATCCAAGGACACACAGTAAAACCCTGTCTCGAAAAACCAAGAAGAAAGAAAACCTTACCTGGCATGTACAAGACCCTGGGTTTAATTCCCAGCATTGCAGAAACAAAATAAAACTGCAGATTGACCTAATTTTCTTTCTTTTATTTTCAAGACAGGGTTTCTCTGTATAGTCCTGGAACTCTCTCTGTAGACCAGGTTGGCCCTAACTCACAGAGATCCACCTGCCTCTGCCTCCCAAGTGCTGGGAATAAAGGTGTGCACCACTACCACCCAGATAAAATATATATATTTTTTTAAGATGTACAATCAGGTGTAGTCCCAGCACTGGGGAGACAGAGGCAGGCATATCTCAGAACTGGAGGTCCACCTGGTCTACAAAGCAAGTTTCAGGGCAACCAGGGCTACACAGAAAAACCCTCTTAAAAAAAAGACTTATTAATTTTTAAGTATGTTTGTGTGTGGGGAGGTATGTATGTGTCAGGGCAGGTGCCCATAGAGTCCAGGGAAAGTATTGGATCCCCCAGAGCTGTCACTGCAGGCAGCTGTGAGGGACTGACTTGGGTGCTGAGGACCTCAACTCCAGTCCTCTACGGCTCGTAACTGCTGACCCATATTTCCAGCTTCCTTTAACCTTCCTATAGTCAAATTGTGTAACAACTTTTTCTCCTACTCCCTCTTCACAGCTTGTAGAGACTTCATTAAAAGGAGAAATTGCCTTTGATCCCAGAAGCGCCTATTATTTGTGGTTTGTGATGGATTTTTGTGACGGAGGAGACATGAATGAGTATCTGTTGTCCAGGAAGCCCAATCGAAAGACTAATACGAGCTTTATGCTGCAGCTCAGCAGTGCTCTGGCTTTCTTGCACAAAAACCAGATCATCCACCGAGACCTGAAGCCTGATAACATCCTGATTTCTCAAAGCAGGTTGGACACCAGTGACTTGGAACCCACGCTGAAAGTGGCCGATTTTGGTCTAAGCAAAGTTTGTTCAGCATCTGGGCAGAACCCAGAAGAACCTGTCAGCGTAAACAAGTGCTTCCTTTCCACGGCATGTGGCACGGATTTCTACATGGCTCCCGAAGTGTGGGAAGGGCACTACACAGCAAAAGCTGACATCTTTGCTCTGGGAATTATCATCTGGGCGATGCTGGAGAGGATCACTTTCATAGACACAGAGACAAAGAAGGAGCTCCTGGGAAGTTATGTAAAGCAGGGGACCGAAATTGTGCCTGTTGGGGAGGCACTTCTGGAAAACCCCAAAATGGAACTTCTCATCCCTGTGAAGAAAAAGTCTATGAATGGACGAATGAAGCAACTGATTAAGGAAATGCTGGCTGCAAACCCTCAGGATCGTCCGGATGCATTTGAACTAGAACTCAGATTAGTCCAAATTGCATTTAAAGACAGCAGCTGGGAAACGTGACTACTGCTCGCAGTCATCTTAGATGATATGCTGCTTCTGAGTCAACGGTGATTCGACATTACGTGGCCGAAAGGAAGACGGAAGTTAGACTTCACTTTCTAAGGGGTTAGGTTTTATTGTGGGGTAATTTTTTTCTCTCATTTTTCTTACTCCATGCAGACCATTTTATTGTATGTTTTGAATGTGTATTACCAATGTGGGTATAAAACATTTTTTTAATGATCATTGGTAAAAGTTTGACAGAAAAAATTCTCTTAAGGGCCAAGCAGAGAAACAAGTCCAATTTTCTGGAAATATGTCTTTAAGTATTTTAGACATTCCTTGTCAGTATTAGGCATTTCCATGGAAGAAGAGGTTTGCATGCTGGTAATGCAACCTTTGAAGCTTTGTAAAGGAAACATATATGTATATATTTATGTATATGTAAGTATGTGAATGTGTGCATTTTATATTCCACATGAAGAAAATGCCACTTCTGTTTAAATTATTTGATAGAGGTTTGGGTTTGTGAGATTTGCTGGTGAAATTGGTGATGAAAACTACACAAAACCACCCCTCATCTTCCCTGCCCTACCCATACTGGAAACATGCTAAGGGTGTTTGTTTGGTTTTTTTTTTTTTTTTTTTGCTTTTATTTTTGTTTTGTTTTTCCCAAGTATACATCTCTCTTTAAAGGCATCATTTTGGATGATCTAAAATGACTGGTTAAACATAATCGAAGCTAAGCAGTTCCAAACTGGTGGAGTACGTCTGAGCTCTCCAGGGCCCTGTAGCTCTTTGAGTTGAATTAGTCATTCAGTCACATGGTAGAAGGTTGGTTGGCAAGGATGCCAATGGCTCAGTCATTACCTTTAGGTAACTGAGCATTTGTTTAACTGATTAAACAAATGCACTGGAACGTGTGTGCACTTGAGTGTCTGCCATGACCTAAGGATGGTATTCTTCTGTTCTGAAAACATTGCTTTACACGACTGTAATACTTGATGCATTAATTTGGAGTTTAAGACTTTTTCTAAGTCTCAGCATAAAGTTGAAGGAACCAAATGAGCTCACCCTCCAGTTGCTGGCCCCGCTGTGGCTTCCTGTTGGATCACTGGAGTCCCTGTCACTTTGGCACTGATGCTGTCTTCTCTTGTCTCCTGTGAGGCGGTAATGGGACTGGTAATCACTGTCATAAATACTGATTGCTTTTTTACAAAATGGGAGATGATGCAGTTTGGCAGATGGATAAAATTCTATGCCATCAACTGCTTTTAGTAGAAAAGTTGTCGGTTTCTTTTGATCACTGGTGTTGTCTGTCAGAAAGCAAGAGACTCTTAACTCCTCCTGAAGTGAAATTCAGGCGTGCTCATCTCCAGATTGTTCATGCTAATGCAGGAAATTGAGAAAAGGAGTCTGTCCTAACCAGAGTACCAGTCTCTATTCTAGAGCTTTATAAAGCTCTAGACCACACCTCCAGTGCTGAGGTAGAACCTTGGGCCTTGGGCATGTTAGGGAAGCAGTCTGACCTGACCCCGCTGGGATCTTTCTACAGCACTAAGATGCAAAAGTCAAAAGAATACCGACATACTGACATCAGCACTTGTCATCGTCTCCTCAATGCTTGAACCTCCACTCCTTCACAGGGCTATGTGTAGCTCAGGGGAAAGCACTTGCCTGGCATGTAGAAAGCCTGGATTCAGTTCCTAGCCCCCTAAAATCAGTAAGTCAATAGATAAAATGTGTTCAGAGGGTAATAAGAGATAACACATCAAAAAATGGAACATGTAAAACTTCCAGATTGAGTAAATCTGGAAGCTTAAAAACATGAACTAAAAGACTATTAAAATTTCATCAAACGAAAAAGTCACACACACACCTCATACCACTTGCAGACTATTTATTTCTAAAATAGAGATGTACTAGTCCTTCATGGTAATTGATCCTCTGGGCCACCAAGTTGACACAGATCTGAGCAGGAGACTGAGTTCCAGGAAATTCGAAAAAGCCCCATTATAATATAGTATCAGTGATTTGGCACTCCATTAGATTGATGTGTAATGTATGCCAACAGTTCATTTGCTCTACAAATACCTGTGCACTTGAAGCCCCAGTGTTGAGCACATAGCTTTTGATCCTGTCTCCTTGAAAATAATGGTGATTTGTTTTGTCTTTTGTTTTGGTTGGTACTGGGATCATACCCAGAGCCTTGCGTGTGCTACACAAAGACTTTACCACTGAGCTACATATCTAACCCCAGTTATAATTTATTTTGAAAGATTTTTACCTGTGAAATACAATTCTTTCCTTTATTAGAGGTAAGGGTGTGGGGTGATCAGGAAATTTCTTCCAGAATGTTCTCAAGTCATTGTATTCTAAAATAGCTTATGATATCAACAAAAGGATAGTAATTTCTTAGTTCTTTTTCAGTCAGAGGTATTTATTAAGTACCTACTGTGTGCTCAGCACTAAAGTTTAGTTGATATGACAACAATTTAAGATTGAAGTTGTGGGGATGCTGGAGGGATGACCCAGCAGTTTTTAAGACTTGCTGCTCTTGCACCCATGTTGGATAGCTCACAGCCACCTAACCTCTAGCTCCGGGGTACCCAGTATCCTCTTGCTTCTGTGGGCACACACACACACACACACACACTAATAAAATAAAATAAACCTTTTTTAAAAAAAGTGCATTTAGCCATGCACTTTCTCCAGTCACCTGTAAGAAATAAAGATAAGTGATACTTGGAAATTTTGGGTATTTGCTAAAAGAAAAATGCAATCAAGAAATTGTGCACAGTGCCTTGCCCATAATAGGTACTCAATAAACAGTTATTCCTCATAGTCTGTTGCCATGGTTTCTGGTGTCTTATGAAATTTGTCTTAATTGAAAAAGACCAAATATTTCAAATAAAGCTTATAGGCAGCTGTGTCCAGTCACTGTAGGGTTGTACAGTTAGTTCCTAGGATGTTATTTTGCACTAGTTGTCACTTAGAAACATGGGGTTCTGTAGATTCTTGGTGCTAAGGGATACTTTGTCATTTTGATGAAGTAAGTGTTAAGTGTCAGATAAATAGCACAGAATAGTTCTTTCTGCAGGTCTGGGTTTTTTGTTTTGTTTTTCTTTGTTGTTTTTAATTGTAAAATGTTACCAATCAAACTATTGTAGCAGCTACAAAATAATTCACCAGCATGACAAAATAGTCAAAAAAAAAAAAAGATGTCATAGGCACATCAGAAATGAAAGCAACTTTAAAATTTTTCTTTTAAAATTGTCAAATATATTTTATGAAGAATTTATAAGGGGGAAAGTATTGTAATTTATTGTTCATGAGGTTTCTTTTTTTTAATAAAGTGAATTTCAACAAGATAACTTTGGAAGTTCTTGCTGCTTTGGTGACTTTGGGAGTTGTGCAGTGTGATAAGTCACAAGTGTGAGTTGATGTACACCGTGGAATAGTATTCAGACCAGTGTATGGAGTAAATGGTTCTCTCGTGGAAGCTGTTGCTGGGGAAGGTGATTGGATTACGGGACTTTCAACATTTCGAGTTCTCTGAAACCATAATGCTATTTTTGCTTTGTATAAGAGAAATATGTATTGTTTAAGATTCTTTTCTGAGGTTGGTATTTTCTAGGTATGAATGTTTTATGTCTGTGCACCATTCATGCAGTGCCAAAGGAGGCCAGCTAGGGTGTTGGATCCCTGGAACTAGAATTACAAGTCATTGTGAACCTCCATGTAGTTGCTGGGAATTGAACCCAAGGTGTTCTGTGAGAGTGTCAGGGACTTTTAACCACTGAACCATCTCTTTAGCCCCAGAGATTTTTTTTTCATTTATCTTATTTCATTCGGTTGAGTATTCAATCCAGATGTGATTGTTTCTATTAAAAGTGGGTGCGATTTCAATTGTTAGCATGAGGCAATGGCTTCTAAAGAAGTCATAGGTTTAGCTGAGAGTGACGGCCAGAGCCTTTGATCCCAGCACTTGGGAGGCAGAAGTAGGCAGTTGTCTCAGAGTTTCAAGCCAAACAGGTCAACATAGTGAAACCTACCCAGAAAAAAAAAGTCATTGTCAGCCTTTATTTTCCAAGACTGGGTTTCTCCGTGTAGCCCTAGCTATCCTGGAACTATCTCTGTAGACCAGGCTGGCCTCAAACTCACAGAGATGTCTCTGCCTCCAAGTGCTAAAATTTAAAGGCAAACGCCACCACCGCCCGGCCTCAGCCATTATTTTTTCTTTGCCTTTGTAAAATGTATGATTGCCTGAGCATATGGTCTCCCTGATGGCAAGTGGGACAACTAAGTATCAGGAAACAAGGAGTCCCTGGTCACCCTAGACTGCCTCCTCCTGCAGCTAGAGCCTCCACAGATGGACTTTGCTTCTGCTTAGAGATTACCTTTCTAAAATTCAAACTATAAAGTGTAGCTATTTGCACTTCTGTGACCCTTTGCAGTTTACAAAGCACGGTCACGTGACACTCAGACTGGGAGTGGGAGCTGACTTCCCAGTGAAGAACTGAAAGTAGAGACCGCTGGAGACGGTGGTCTCACCAGGACTGTGCAGCCGCCTAATCTCTGCCTCCAGTTGGCGTTCCTCTCGCAGCAAAGCTTTATCTCTCAGACGGAAGGAACACAACCTTACTCTGGCCTTCTTTCAAATTCAAATATTGCTGTCTTGATCAGCCAATCACAGACGTCTTCTATAAAGTGCCCTGCAGTGACGGTTTGTGGGTAGGTAGTAACTCCGACAGAGAAAACCTGCAGAGGCCACACCTCTAGGAAGCAGAGGGCGTCTTTTAAAGGTGGTGCTTTCACCCAAAGAGTTTTCATTGGTTAGAACTGAATTGTTTAAAAAAAAGAAAAGAAAAAAACATTTAGGGCTTCGCACTTCACTCTTTCCCTGTTCAGCCTGGTATTTCAAGCTTAACCTGTTTTGAGCTGAAGTTAAGCAATTGGTATTACAGAAGCTGTCGTGGTCTAGCAGCTGAAAGATCCGGTATGGAAAACCAGCTTTTGCAAATAGACACATAAGTAATTCGTGTCATTCGGTAAGCGGCTTCATTTTGAGCCTCAGTTCCCAAAGCTGCAAGGTGAAATGATGTTTCCATTTCATTATTTTTGAAGGGGCAGAGATAGTGCCTGGCATAGCACCTGTATGTTGAGTTCTTCAATGGTCATGCATTCTAAATTTCAATGACAGCAGCCAGGGTCGCATAGTGTGACCCTGTCTCAACAACAAAAAACCCACTGCAATAAAGTTTGGAGGGGATGAAGGGAGGAATCACAGCAGACTTCAGATGTAGCTTTGACTGCCCCCCCCTCACACACACTTTGTGAGAGCCTGGTGAAGGCACTGCCCCCTTTCCTCAGAAAAATGTGCACCTATAATTTCTTTTTTTTTCTTTTTTCTTTTTTTTTTTTTTTTGGTTTTTCGAGACAAGGTTTCTCTGTGGCTTTGGAGGCTGTCCTGGAACTCACTCTGTAGACCAGGCTGGCCTGGAACTCACAGAGATCTGCCTGCCTCTGCCTCCCGAGTGCTGGGATTAAAGGCGTGCGCCACCAATGCCCGGCTGCCTATAATTTCAAGGGGATACAGATCTCAAGAGTCCACCTGGACCCAGAGTTGAGGAACCCTGGGCTTTGGGTGTCGTCGGCTTTCCTAACTAGAGTCCGTGCACCTACAGATTCTAGTAAGCCTGCATGACTTTGATTCTTTTTTTTTTTTTTAACCAGATTTAACTTTATTTTATGTGCATTGGTGTGAAGGTGTCAGGTCCCCTGGAACTGGAGTTGCGGACAGCTGTGAGCTGCCAACAGTTTCTGTCACTATGATAAAAACACCGTGACCAAAGCAACTCAAGGAGGAAATGGTTTGTTCCAGCTTACACTCGCAGGTCATAGTTCACTAGAAAGGGAAGTCAAGGCGGGAACTAAAGTATAAGCCGTGGAGGAACACGGGCTTGCCCCCCATGGCTTGCTCAACCTTATCTATTTATTTTTTATTTACATTTAATTTTATTTTTTGAGACAGTATCTTTCAATGTAGTGTTGGCTGACTGCCTGGCTGCCTAAAATACCCTATATAGACTTGTAGACTAGGTTGGCCTCAAACTCACAAAGATCCACCTGCCTCAGAGTCTGCATCTTGAGTGCTGGGATTAAAGGTATTGCCACCATTAGTGACTCAGCCTGCTTTCTTTCTTTCTTTCTTTCTTTCTTTCTTTCTTTTTTTTGTTGTTGTTGTTGTTGTTTTTCGAGACAGGGTTTCTATGTATTGTTTTGGAAGCTGTCCTGGAATTCACTCTGTAGACCAGGCTGTCCTCTATCTCACAGAGATCCACCTGCCTCTGCCTCCCGAGTGCTGAGATTAAAGGCCTGCGCTGCCAAGGCCCCATCAGCCTGTTTTCTTATTCAATGCAGGATCCCTGGCCGAGAGGTGACACTGCCTACAGTGAACCCTCTTCCCCATTCAATCATTGAGTAGGACAAGAGTCTACAAATTTGCCTACAAGCCAATATTATGAAAGCATTAAGATTCCTTCTTCCCAGGAGGCAGAGGCAGGCAGATCTCTGTGAGTTCGAGGCCAACCTGGTCTTCAAAGAAAGTTCCAAGACAGTCTCCAAACCTACAGAGAAACCTTGTCTAGGAAAAAAAAAAAAAGAAGAGAAAAGAAAAAAGATTCCTATGCCAGGCAACAGTGTAACAGTATTGCACACCCTTTTATTATTTTTTAAAGATTTATTTGTTTATTATGAACACAACATCTTGCCTCTATGTATGTCTGCACACCAGAAGCGGACACCAGATCTCATTACAGATGATTGTGAGCCACCATGTGGTTACTGGGAATTGAACTCAGGGCCTCTGGAAGGGCAGTCAGTGCTCTTAACCTCTGAGACATCTCTCCAGCCCTTATTTTTTTTTTAAGATTTATTTATTTATTATACAGTGTTCTGTCTGCATGTGTCCCTGAAGTTGAGAAGAGGTCACCAGATCTCATTACAGATGGTTGGGAGCCATCATGTGGTTCTGGGAATTGAACTCAGGACCTCTAGAAGAACAGCCAGTGCTCTTAACCTCTGAGTCATCTCTCCAGCTCAGTGCACACTCCTAATCCCAGCACTTGAGAGGCAGAGGCAGGCAGATCTCTGAGTTGGTAGCCTGTAGATGGAAGTTTCCATCCTGCCTGGTGCTTTGGTCATTTAGTCCCAAATAAACAGAGGCGTATATTAATTGTAAACTGTTTGGTCGATGGCTTCTTATTGATTAGCTCTCTCTTAATTACTAAGCCATTTCTGTGCATCTCTACATGGTCCAGGCTTACCGGTGATGCCCAGGTCTCTTGCTTCCTCAGCAGCTATGCAGCATCTCCCTGACTCCACCTACTACCTTTCTCTATCCCTGTTTGGATTTCCTGCCTGGTTGAAACAGCTTTATTCATCAACCAGTAAGAGAAACATATATTCACAGCATACAGAGGGTATTCCCATCAGAGACCAGTCTGGTCTACAGAGTGAGTTCCAAGACAGCCAGGGCTACAAAAAAGCCAAAAAAAAAAAAAAAAAAAAAAAAAAAAAAGAAAGGAAGGAAGGAAGAAAGAGATTCCCTCTTTCCAGATGTGTCTGGGTTTATGTCAAGTTGACAAAAACCAACCAGTACAATATTATAAAATAACCTATGATCTTCAGCCCCAAAGGGATATGCTTGGATCCATAGAACTAACGTGATAGAAAAACATATCAGGGGGCTGGAAATATGGTTCAGAGGTTAAGAGCACTGACTGCCCATCCAGAGGTCCTGAGTTCAATTCCCAGCAACCACATAATAGCTCACAACCATCTTCATGAGATCTGGTGCCCTCTTCTGGCCTGCAGGCATACATGCAGGCAGAACACTATACAAAACAAATGCATAAATATAAGGAAAGAAAAGAAAAGAAAAACATATCAGTGGCATAGCATGGATTTCAACCTACATGAAGAACCTTTTGGGAGCTGTACATGTATGAAGTGTTTTTACCCCTTTTGTATTTATTATAGTCCAACGAAGTCATTTAAACTAAAATCAAAACAAAGGAACCCTGATGGCCAAGGTCCAGCCATCAGGATTTCTGCAGGTAGAACCCTTACACTAATAGTTTAAAGTATTCTGATGTGCGAAGGGGGTAAAATATTGCTACTGACGCCACGTGCAGCAGCACATACTTGTGCACGCCTGCATCCTTCCCTCTCCAGGCAGGAAAGATACGGTGAGTTCAAGGACCAGCTTGAGAGCCACAGCTCCAGAAACAAACAAGACAACAGCTGAAGAGATGGCTCAGAAATTCAGAGCACTGGCTGCTCTTCCAGTGGACCTAGGTTCAGTTCCCAGCACTCACAGGGCTGCTCGAAACGTCTATAACTCCAGTTCCAGGGGATCTGGTGCCCTCTTCTGGTCTCCGCAGGCACCAGGCACTCAAGACTGCTCAGACATTACAAGCAGGCAAAATACCCCTACACATAAAATAAAAAATTTTTAAAAAGATCCAGGCGAGGCTAAGTTAATTAGACAGAGGGACAGATAGAAAGGCCAATGACAGTGTCTTGGACTGGGCAGTGAAAAAATCCCAGCACTCACAAAACAGAGAAGCAGGTGGGTCTCTGTGAGTTCCAGGACAGCCAAGGCTACATAGACTAACCTTTTCTGTTGGGGGATGGAGGTAGCATCTTGGGAATTCCCTTACGTCCATCAAGCAGCTGAAAAAACCCCACGGCAGTGCCCTACCTGGGAGCTTACCTCCACTTTGGGGCTCTTTTAATGCATGCTACAGGTGGGACAATAAGAGGTGTTGGAACTTGTCCCACTGGGGCATTTGACCCTAGGGCAAAACTTTCTTTCAAGCATTAAAAATAGATTTTTTTATTTATTTTGTGCAAATATGTGTGGGTGTGGGCATGGCCAGACACACGAGGAGGTCAGAAGCCAGCTTGCAGGAGCAGGTTCTTGTCTTGACTGTGGGTCCGGGGGCTCAAACTCAGGTCATCAGCCTTGGTGAGCTATCTAGTCTGCTCAGCATTTTTTGTTTTGTTTTGCTTTTTTGTTTTTCAAGACAGGGTTTCTCTGGAGCCTGTCCTGGTACTAGTTCTTGTAGACCAGGATGGTCTTGAACTCACAGCGATCCACCTGCCTCTGGCTCCCGAGTGCTGGGATTAAAGGCGTGTGCCACCACTGCCTGGCCTGCCTTTTCTTGGTTTTGTTTTTCATCAAGATGTATTCTTTTTATTCGTGTACATAATGTACCTCACATTTTACCCACCACCCACTCACTGCTCTCCACTTCAGGACTTCTCAAGCTGGCTTCCGGGGAGAGGCTCTAGCGTGGTCAGCAGATCCCCTACAATTACAAACAAAAGCTTGGGAGTGTATGTTAGTCAGGCTGGCCTCGAACTGCTGATCCTCCTGAATGCTGGGAACCAACAGTTCCAAAGACTCATGAAGCGCCCCTGCAAGAGTGCTCCAATTTGTCACAGGTGCTCTGGGGGCCTGACACAGGAAGTTTGAGAGGAAGGACTTCTGGAGGAATCATAAGGCTCAGATGGGTTAGTTCCCCTCATCGAGGTCTCCTGGGAGGTGGTCCTTCCCTCAGGGTTCACTTATAAAAATACAATTACTGGAGTTTGCCAAGGTTCTGGGCCTTCTCCAGCTGGCTCGGGAACTAACCAGCCTGGCCCTTTGTTTCCCCAGGGCAGAGGATGGGTTTCCTGAAGCTGAGACCTGTGGGGCCTCCGCCCTGCGGCTCTAATCTCATCAATGGTGTTGATGGGGTCCACACTTGACTAGTCACAAGTACAGTGATGGTGCCTCTGTGTGTGTGTGTGTTTATGTATGTGTCTGTGTATGTGTGTGTGTGGGGTCAGTCTTTGGAACTAAATCAGATATTTATCTTGGCCTACATCGCAGCCAGACCCAGGCCTTAGAGGAGAAACTTCCTGGCCTCAGGATTTCCTTTAAGTTCTGGGATCCAAAGAGTTCAAAGGGTCTTTGTAACAATTCATCATTGTCAGGGAACTGGGTATAATAACTCCTGCTGTGAAATTCAGAGGTTCTGCCCTTTTGTGGAAAGTTACTACTGATAGTTACAAAGGCTGTCCTGCCCTTAGCTGAGGAAGACAAGCAAGTCATAGCCGGGCAGTGGTGGCACACACCTTTAATCCCAGCACTTGGGAGCCAGAGGCAGGCGGATCTCTGTGAGTTTGAGACCAGCCTGATCTACATAGTGAGTTCCAGGACAGCTAGAGCTATTACACGGAGAAACCCTGTTCTGAAAAACAAAAAACAAAAAGAAAAGAAAGAAACAAAAGAAAAGAAACAAACACTCTCGAAGCTGGAATGGTGGCTCAGTGGTTAGGAGCACTGGCTGCTCTATTCCAGAGGACTCAGGTTCAATCCCCAGCACCCACAATGACTCACAATCATCCCTAACTCCGGTTCCAGGGGACCGCATACCTTCTTCAAGCCTCAGCGGGCACTCACATGGTGCAATACATAAATGCAGGCAAAAACACACTCACACAAAATAAATAAATCTAAAGAAAAACTTTTTTGGTTTTTCAAGACAGGGTTTCTCCATGTAACAGCCCTGGCTGTCCTGGAATTGCTATTCACCAGAGAGATTTAACACTTCTAAAATGGTATTCGTAGAAAGGATTAATGGAAAACTGACAATCTGCTATAGCAAGACATTGTAACATTCCTGTGGACAGAATTTTCTTTGGGCCTACAGTTCACAAATAATGACATGGAAACTTATTAATTACAAAAGCTCAACCTCAGCTTAGGTTTGCTCTTAACTAGTTCTTATAACTTAAATTAACCCATTCCTATTCATCTACATTCTGTCACGTACCATCCTGCTTCTTCTGTGTCTCCTGGCATTTCTCTCTTGAGTGCCTGGATTCCTCCCCCTCCTTCCTCTCTGTGCCAGGAAGTCCTGCCTAGCTATTGGCCTTTTAGCTTTTTATTTTGCCAATCACAGCAATGCACCTTCACACAGTGTACAGGAATCCCACAGCACATCCCTCTTATTATTTTGTCTTTTTTTTTTTTTCCAGAGCTGAGGACCGAACCCAGGGCCTTGTGCTTGCTAGGCAAGCGCTCTACCACTGAGCTAAATCCCCAACCCCCACATCCCTCTTATTAATTGATAAAATAAGTAACAAAAATATTCGTAGGAATATAGAAGCATTAGCTAGACAGTTATGGCCCACGCCTTTAATCCCAGCACTCAGGAGGCAGAGGCAGGCGGATAGCTGTGAGTTCCAGGCCAGACTGGTCTACAAAGCTGCCAAAGCTACACAAAGAATCCCTGTCTCAAACAAACAAACAAACAAAAAAGAATATAGAAGTTTTTAGCTGAGTAATTAATAGTCCCATCATATTTCAGTATTCTGTTTATCCCAAGTCAGTGCAGTAATTCACTGCTCCAATTACTGTAGAATTAAATACATCTTCTCACCACTCCAGTGTCTCTCTATAGAATCCTTCTGCCTTAGACTCTCAAGTGCTGGAATTATAGGTGTGTGACACCCTGCCTGATGATGGGCCCCTAAGTAGCAACCTTGGCCAATACTCTGTAGCAGTTTTCTCAGGGACAAACATTCCATCTTACGGGGAAGCTCCTTAAACAACTCAAAAGAGCTTCAGGAAGTCCCTGAAACTGAGCAGATTCACTAGGCCCCTCCCTCCCAAGAGTAAGCAAGGCAAGCTGCTGAGAGTCACTCCCAAACCAGCTAAGCTGTAAAGACGACTCTGAGACTATACCAGCTGCCTGGAAGAAGCAGAAACCAACTGTACTACCTAGAAAAGGTCTGACAACTGAGGCCCCTGGAGAGCCCTCTCCGGCCTGTTGGGCTGCCTGAAGGCTGTACAGTACATTCCAGATCCCTAGCTTTTGAGAGCTGCTACCTGTGCTGGGGTCAACATTGGTGTCAGCTCTCTTTGCGCCGGTGTCCAGCTCCACGGGGTTCTTGTGCCACAGAAGGATGGCAAAGATGAGCAGTCTCAGAACCGGTTGTCTTTCAAACTGATGGCCCCAGATGGCTCAGGCCGTCTTTATTTATACAAGTTCTAATGCATTCAAGCATAAGCAGTTCCAAATATTTCTCTTTAATCATTTCCAGGAATCATCAACATTTTAGTTTCTCTTCTTCTGTCCCACTCTTCTGACATCAGTGACCTTTACCCCATATCATTACAAAGCAAGTTAAATGTTTGTATCTAGCTAGGTACATCTTATTCTGTCAGGTACCACCCATGCGGTTACAAAGTAAGAGATTTGAGTCCTGTAATCAGTTCTTGACAATATAAGATCAACTGAATATATTGTTGTAATGCCTAGAGTATCATTTTCAGGTGTATACCTGTTTCTGAGTAATTTGTATGTCACCTCTGTTACCACCTTTATTATATGGATTACTGTTATTTGTATGTCACCTCTGTTACCACCTTTATTATATGGATTACTGTTATAATCTTATTCTTTATAAGTTCCCAAAATAACGATTAATACCTAACTCTTCAACTATTAGGATTAAGTTTCTTTATTGATACTTTGATATTGGAAAAGTATCTGAGTGTTCATTGTTCATGTCCTGGTGCCAGGGAAATGTCTAACCTTTCATGTCCTATATCTTTTTCCTTCTGTGTTCCTATAAGGTTTTTTTTTTTAACTTTTATTTTATGTACATTGAGGTGAAAGTATCAGATCCCCTGGAACTAGAGTTACAGACAGTTGTAAACTGCCATGTGGGTGTTGGGAATTGAACCCAGATCCTCTGGAAGAACAGTCAGTGCTCTTAATCACTGAGCCATCTTTCCAGCCCCCTATTAGGTGTTTGATTGTTGTTGTTTTGGTTTTTGGTTTTCCAATACAGGGTTTCTCTGTAGCTTTGGAGGCTGTCCTGGAACTTACTCTGTAGACCAGGCTGGCCTCGAACTCACAGAGATCCACCTGCCTCTGCCTCATAAGTGCTGGAATTAAAGGCATGCACCACCAACACCCAGCCCCTATTAGGTTTTTAATGACATCATTTTTTTTTTTTTTTTGGTTTTTCAAGACAGGGTTTCTCTATATTGTTTTGGAGGCTGTCCTGGAACTCTCTCGGTAGACCAGGCTTGGTCTCGAACTCACAGAGATCTGCCTGCCTCTGCCTCCCGAGTGCTGGGATTAAAGGCGTGCACCACCACCACCGCCTGGCTCTTAAAGACATCTTTTAAGAAGCCATTTTCTTGATTCTTAACTTCTTTGAAGTGTATATCTCTTTTTAGTATGGAATAAGAAATAACCATTAACCTCAGTGAGTTCCTCCTGCATATTCAGGATGGCAGCAAAGGCAGCCAGGGACAACTGGAAAAACTGGTTCCTGTAACAGATCAGAGAAATTTAATTTTCCTCTAGAGGCTTTGTTTCCAGTAAACTCAGGCATAATCACAACTAACAATGCAAAACTAAGAGTTACCTTAGGATTAAGCATAGCAAACTTGAGAGAAGTCTGAAGCCCATGAGCTCCCCAAGGTCGTCAGCACAGGAGTTTGCAGTATTGTATCCATAGGTACATGTCAAATGGATGGGATTCTCCAAAGGGCCTTGCCATCTAAGGAGCAGCATTTGCAACACACCTATGGGCGGTTCCCAAGGGTGACAGCGTGGCCATCATTGTGTCATCTCTGCTCCTGTAAGTAACCCCTCACCCATACCTCTGCAAGCCACCCCAGTAAAGCTCACTGGTTCACCAAGTTGGACTTTGGTGGTTTCTGTACTTTGCTCTGTCTTGGGCTCTCTGCCTGGATGAGTAGACATGCGTGATGCAGCTCCCTGGGAAAAGTCTTGTCACACAATAGCACAAGAGTTTAATAAATGTCAGGGCTTAACTAACAAATGACAGCAGCAGCAGGGGCTTTACTGTGTGACTTTGATCCAGCCACTTAATCCTCTGAGGAGAGACTGTAACAATAATTTATTTTCTCCAAATTGTTTTGCTAACCAAATGAGAATAACATATGTAAAGACATTTCCTAATCTCCTGAGAGGGACACTAATGCAGGGTGGCTGCTGTTACTGGTTAGCTACCATTACAGAGCGCCCAGTGTCATCGTAATGAGTCATCTAAGTCCTTCCAGGTGGCTTAGAGGGCCAAGGATATGTGCGCAGGATCAGGAAAGTTTCCTGCCGTGTGCAGCCTGCCCTCTGGTGGATAACTCTATGCTTTGGGTGTTATCCAGGCACAAGCCACTCTCCAAAGAGTGTCCGTACTGCTCCAGATCCAAGAACTTGCCTGTGGATTTTGTAAGGTATGGTAGGATGACTTTGGAAGCGATATTATCATTGTGGCAATTTATCATGTGTGGTTAACTAAGAGTTTGGGGTAGCCGGGCGTTGGTGGCGCACGCCTTTAATCCCAGCACTCGGGAGGCAGAGGCAGGTGGATCTCTGTGAGTTCGAGGCCAGCCTGGTCTACAGAGCGAGTTCCAGGACAGCCTCCAAAGCTACAGAGAAACCCTGTCTCGAAAAACCAAAAAAAAAAAAAAGTTTGGGGCGCTGCTATCTCCTCATGGTCAATAGGGTTGGCAGGGGCCGTCTCTCTGGCTGCCTTGTTTTTTTTTTTTTTTTTTTTTTGGTTTTTCGAGACAGGGTTTCTCTATATTGTATTGCACTCAGTGCACTCAGGAGGCAAAAGAGGCGGATCTCCATGAGTTCGAGGCCAGCCTGGTCTACAGAGTGAGTTCCAGGGCAGCCAGAGCTACACAGAGAAACCCTGTCTCAAAAACAAAAACAAAAAACAAAAAACAAAACCCTGCACAGGGGGCAGCATGACATGATTTGCATCTAGCTTGTTGATGACTCCTCTCCGGCTCTTTTCTGTTTATCTGTTTCTTTGGGGCAAGTACATCACCAATGAGCCATAACCCCAGTCTGCTTGTGGGCAGGGCAGGATATTAAGTGGCTTGACCTTTGTACTCCACTTTCTTCAGTCATCAAACACAGGCTGTTCTGGGAAGTGAGTGACCTTAGCAGCAGCTGCGGTGGACTTAGAAGGTGACCATGTGTGGACAGCAAGTCCTACCCTGAAAACTGGTGCTGTTCGCATACCGCATTCTGCTCCTTTGGGTCCCGAGGGCTCCTCCAGGGGGACAAAAGGAGGATTAGGTGACCCTCTGCAGCCTGAATTCCCCTCCTTCCTCTTCTGCTTTGTATGACCATCCCACTCACCCCTCCTCTCAAGCCTCCATGGCTCACAGGGTGGCACAGTGCAGAGCTTTGTGCTGTCAGAGAGCCTGAGCCTCTGGTTCCCGAAGGTTCCCGATCCCTTCTGGTGCTGCAGCTGCATGGCCTGTGTGTTTACAGTGATCAGCAGAGGGCCTGCAAGAACACCCAGGACCCACACATATTCTTCCTCACCTCTCCCTTCCCACCTTCCCCCCACTGTAAACCAACCAGAGGCCTTATCCCTTCTTATAGCCAGAGTTAAAGGTGCCAGCCTGGTCTACAAAAGGAGTTCCAGAACAGCCAGAGCTGTTACACAAAGACACCCTGTCTTGGGGGGTGCAGGGGCTGGGGGGAAGGGGGAGGGATGGGGAGGGAGGGATCCTCTCTTTTCTGAAGCAGCCATAGCTTGTAGTTAAATGCAACTTCTGTGGACAAGTGTGAGGTGCCAGACTGAAGATATCAGTTAAGAGCTCATACTGCTCTTGCAGGACCAGAGTTCAATTCCCAGCACCCACATCAGGGGGCTCACTGGGAATCCAATGTCCTCTTCTGACCTTTGAGGTTACCTGTATACATTGCCACACTGACAGAAACATATACATGTAATTAAAAAAAAAGTGTAAAGACCCTTAGAGGACCAGGAATTTCAATGATACAAAACCCAAAGGTGATTCCCCAGGTCCTTGGAGTCCTGGTGAGTGAACTGGTCTTTTCCCTCACCCTTGCTTCCTGAGTTCCTATAGTCCTTACATAATATAGCTGGTCATGATGGCTCATACCTTTGGAGGATCTCTGAGTTTGAGACCAGCCTGGTCTATAAAGAGAGTTTCAGGACAGCCAGTACTACATAGACCCTGTCTCAAAAAACCAATATACATCTCAGAGAAAAATAGATATGTATATATATATATTATATACATATATATACACATACATGTATATATATATAATTTTCTTAGTATAAATATTCATACCTGATGTATGCATGTGTATTATGCATATGCATGTCTAGTGCCTTTGGAGGTCAGAAAAGGTTAGAAGAGGGCTTTAGATCCCCTGGAACAAGAGTTGCAGGAAGATGGGAGCTACAGTGTTGTTCTGGGATTCAAACAGTCAGTTGCTAACCACCCTACAGTGCTGGGAGTGGAACCCAACCTCTCATGCATGCTAAGCCAACTGTTCTACCATTGAGCTAGGCCATCTGCCCTCAAGGGGAGACCTGAACAGCATGAAGGAAGCTACAGGATCCAGGAGATCACTGAGAGGAAAATCATTCCAGTGCAATGGGGTAATGTCTGGTATGCTCAAAGAGCAGGTTCAAACTATTCGTGGCGGTGCATACCTATAATCACCACACTTGGGAAGTGTAGGCAGAGGACCGGAAAGTAAAGACGGTTCTCATCTACACAGCAACTCAGACACCATTCCTTACTACATGAGACCCTATTGCAAAGCAGAAAATCCCAAAGCAAAGAGCAGGTCAGGAGACCAAACATGTCTGAAATATGCAAGAGGGACAGCAGGGGGGTAGGTGATAAAATCACAGAGCTAACAGGTCACAGAAAGCCTGCATGCCACTAAAGATGTTGGCTTCTTTTGTGCTGTGGAATGAGCCTTCCAGGACCCTGCACCTATAAACCAATGTCCTACCACCAAGCAGCAGCCTAGACCCTAGGACACTGACTTTTATTGGAGTGACATATAAGGCCTTTTTTGTGGTTTTGAACAGAAAAGCCATAGGGTTCATGTATACTTTTAAATTGCGTGCGTGCGTGTGTGCGTGCATGTGTGTGTGTGTGTGTGTGTGTGTGTGTGTGTGTAGACATGCCTTGCAATGGCACATGAGGCTGATGTATATTTTTGAAGGATAAATGTATCATCATATCAAGTACAGACTCCAAGGAATGAGGTCAGCGTAAGGGAAACTCAGCAGAGACTGTCTCAGTAACCTAGGCCAGAGATTCTGATGACTTGACCTGAGTTAGTAGGAATGGAGCAGGATAAGAAGCCATAGAAATTCAGATGTTTTCTGAAGATAGTCAGTGGGTCTTGGTGCTGAATTGCATGACGATGTGGAAAAGGGGTTACCTCAAGAAGATTGGAGTTGTTGCTCAGTAAGGGGCTTGCCTAGCATGCAAGGAACCCTTGCTTTATCTCCAGCATTCCATAAAACTGAGGATGGTAGCTCTCTTTCTGCCATTTCTCTGAGGAGGCAGCAGCCCTCTCTGTCTCTCTTTCCTTCCCTTCCCTTCTCCCGATAAAGTTTTACAAGTAATAAAAACAAAAACAAAACAAAACTGGGGATGGTAGCACCCATCTGTAATCCCAGCACTCAGGAGATAGAAACAGGAGAATCAGAAGTTTGAAGTCATCCTTGGCTATGTCGAGAGTTCAAGGCCAACCTGGGCTACTTCAGACCCTATCTCAAAATAGGTCAGACATAGTGTCAAATTCTTCTAATCTTGACACTCGGGAGGCAGGAGCAGGAAGATCTTTGTGAGTTTGAGGTCAGCCTAGTCTACATGGCAAGTTCCAGGCCAGCCAGATTACATAGTGAGACCCTGTCTCAAAATTAAACAAACAAACAAACAAACAAAAAAAACCCACCATCAATGTTAGGACCTGAACAACTCCAGAAAAAAACACAACTGCATATTCTCTTGTCACTCAAGGGCCTTTAAGACTATGGCTGCTGGGCTGGAAAGATGGCTCAGAGGTTAAGAACACTGGCTGCTCTTCCAGAGGTCCTGACTTCAATTCCCAGCAACCACATGGTGGCTCACAACCATCCATAATGAGATCTGGTGTCCTCTTCTGGCCTGCAGACATATATGCAGATAGAATGCTGTATACATAATAATTCTTTAAAAACATAACAAAAAAACATGGCTGCATCTAAATACCCTCATGAGAGAGGAGGCCTCTGGCTGACAAAGTGATAAAGACACTGGAGTAAGAGAAAAGGCAGGTTCTGAACTCCTTCCTCTCCCTGTGAGTCCTAGAGCTAGCCAGGCAGTATCACACATACATGTGCATATATAAACAAACAACCAGCTTTTGTTCCTACCGTCAGCTTGACAGGGTCCAGAGTCACCTAGGAGAGGAGCCTCTGGGCATGTCAGTGAGGGATTATCTCTACTAAGTTAATGGAAGCAGGAAGATGCACTTTAACTATGGGTAGCATCATTCATAGGTGGGGGTCCTGGACTGAATAAACAGGAGACAGGGGGCCCTGAGCAGCAGCTTCCCTCTCTCTGCTTCCTGCCTGTGGCTGCAGTGTGTTCAACCGCTTCCTGCTCCTGGTACCATGCTTTTCCTGCCTGGATGACAGAATAAACATTTTTCCCCCCTTAAATTGATTTTGTAAGATATTTTGTTGCAGCAGTGAGATATGTATTGAAACTAATATACTGTGTGTGTGAGGCAACAAAGAAGTTAGGATGATAATAATAATTCCTATTTTACACAAGAGTTTGTTAAGTAAGGGAGGTACTGAGTATAAAGCACTTTGTATGGTACCGAGCACCGGAAACACTCATAGGTTGTGGCTGGTTTTGCTATTCTAACTAGGTGGCCTGCACTAAAAGAGCAGATATCTTATCTGTCTTACACACATTGCTCACTAGCTGTGTAGGTTCTTAGGGAACAAATGTTCAGTGCATCTCTCTCTGTACTATCCCTACTGTGGGTCATGGGGCCCAGGCCCTGCTCGGAGCCACACCCCTCTGAGGAGCAGGCGCCAGGGCCAGGCTATTGTTGTGGCTGAGATTCTTTCCCCAAATGGAAAGCCACAAATTAGAGAGAAGCTTTGGCTCTGCCCTCAGGAACTGAGGAAGGCCACCAGCCCGTGGAGGGGTCTCCTTCCAGGTCAGAGTCCCTGCCTTGGCGCAAACCGGGCTCCCTCTCAACACTGCATCCTCTGCACCCTACCTTCTCTCTAAGCCTCTTGCCCTCCCTGAGACCCCAGCTCCTGCTGTCCTCTGACCCAAGGCTCTCAGGGCTCCTTTACCCCCCAGCCCAAACAACAATCCCTTGCAGGCCCTGCTCAAATCCCCTCTTTGAAGATCCCCACCCCATCCAGGCAGAACAAATCGCCCCTGCCCCAGCCCGGTCATCTGCTTTGTCCATTTCTCTTGCAACAGCGCTGGTCAGTCTTTCTCTGTGGTCCCCCGCTCCCCCTCTGCTGCCACCCTCCTGATGAGTCCCTTAAGAGTATGTGACCTCCCCTCTGCTGACCCCACAGCACAGGGAAAGGGGGGTGGTGGCAGGGAGAAAAGGTATAGGCCGCAGGTCCAGGTCCAAGGGTGACTGGCGGAGGAGAGTCCACATTCGACACAATGGGCTGCCCATACAGGTTGTTTTTGTTGGCGGCCGAGCAGAAAAGGAGTGGAGAGCCAGAACTGAATCAAGGCAGGGCTAAAGCTTGGAGGCTATGGCCTGGCTGGGGAGAAGAGTCTCCCCTGTGACCCTGCAGGCAGGAGGTCTGAAGTCAGATTTGAAGGCTTCTCGGACCCTATCTCTCTATTCCCAGCACTGGTCAGAGCTATTCCCAGTCCCCAGTCCGTCAACCCTCTCCAGAGAGGAGCCGCTCTGACTCAGGCCCATTCCCAGCTCAGGTGTTCCGGGAATGAGGTCTGAGGTCGGACATAGGAAGGAAACAGCCCTCAGACTTGGCTTCCCCTCCCCCAGGTCCTGGCTAGTGGGCCGGAAGGAGCCACTTTAAAAGTCTCCCTGGGGACCCATGGCCAGAAAGAGAGAGGATCTGACCCTTGCTGGGAGCCTCTGAGACGTGAAGGCAGCCGGGCAGAGGGATGTGGGCCCCATCCTCTTAGGACAGACAGATGTATGACCTCTCATCCTTCCACTCTTTGTCCCCCTTGCCCTCCCCCTCTAGCTCTTTCAGGATCCCTCACCTAGTGCCCACGCCATGCGCCCTCGCCTCTGTGCTCCTGCTCAGGCTGAGGGTTCCTGGGTCTCTGTCTGTCTCTGAACACTTTGTCCACTGCCACCCTGGCATGGGGCATTGACACTTCAGCTAGGAACCCCTGAGGGCAAGGCTCTCAGACCCTCACCTCCACCAGCTGAAGATCCCCAAGAGCAGAGCTATGGCACCTCCCTCGGACTAGGATTCCCGAAGTTTCTGGTCTCTGACTAGGTACTAAGAGGAAGCCAGGCTCATTTCACAAGTATGGAAAACAAGACATCCAGCCAGGATGACCCCCCCCAGGTCACCTGTCACCTCCTGGGTTCCCCTTCCAGTAGTCTAGCATCTATCCTTGATCCGCAGACCACAGCTGTGAAGGGGCCCCCTGCCAGTCCCTCTACCCAGCCCGGATAAGGGCGAAAGGATGGGGGTGGCCTCAGTGAGACACCACTAGGCCCCATCCTCCTCCTGGCAGGCCAGGTTTCCTGCCATTGACAGCATCCCAGCTGCCCCCCTCCCCGCCTCCCCCCCTGCTTAACCCCTTCACGCCCATGCTGCAGGGCTGCTGGCCTGTACCCCACCTGCATTTATAAAACTAGAAGGGACCATTTCACAGAATTAAATATATAATCATTGTGTGAAGTAACAAGAGCTGCCTGTAACATGCACATCTTTCTCAATAAAAGTCACCTGTTGGGGTAAAAATGCAGCTCAGTTGGTGGAGGGCTTGCTTAATACACTCAAGGGTCTGGGTTCCACCCCGCAGCACTGGACTGCACTAAATAGACAGGGTTGGCTCATGCCTGTGATCCCAGCATTCTAGAGATGAAGATAGGAGGATCAGAAGTAGCCTGGGCTACTTGAAAACTCATTTCAAAACAAAACAAAAAAGCTACCTGGTATTGCTCATGGTGTGAATTTGGATAAGTCACTTCACTACCTGGAGCCTCAGACTCCTCAGCTCTAAGTGGGAAAAATGATAAAACCTAAAACCCAACCCCCAAAACGGTCCTTGAGATGAGTTGTGACGATGCACACGAAAGTATTTTGTCAAATGCTGTAACAACACAATTCTGTTGCTATGGATAAAAATAAATACCCTCTCTTCCCCTTCATAACAATGGGTCAGGGATCTAGGGGCCCACAGGAGGTCAGGGACCAGGGGTGGGGGGACCAGGTCCAAGCACTGACCTTTGAACTCTGAGTGATGGAGGGTAACACTCCTGTGGCTAGGGCTTCTCCTTCATATAAACCAAGTCAGAGAAATCTGGCAGCTCCCCAGGTAGGAAGCCAAAGGAGCCTCTTCCACCCCTCTCTTCCTAGCCAGCTCCATTTACAACCAAGGCAAGCTGTGTGCCCCAGAGCCTTCACACCCCATCAGACCTAGGTATGGCAACAATCTTCTGGACAGACCCTGGGGCAGAGGAGGAGAGGATATGGGGGTCTGCATAAGCCCCTCCTACTTTACTCATTTCCTCCCCCTCAAGTGGGATTACTACTCCTGCTGAGCCCCATCTAGGTTCCTCGGGAGGGGGCTCAAGGGAGATCAGAGCATAGATGGAAACGGGCCTGACAAACATTAAAAGTGTTAGGAGGAGGGAGGGGTTTATGCTAAGTGGTTGGGCACCACTGGGACAGAGCTAAGCCCCGGCCTTTGAACTCCCAGTGCTAAGGAGTCTGCCTACAGAGCGGGGTGGCATTCCTTTATGGCCCGGGCTTTCCCTTGAGATTAAATGGTGTCAGAGAAAAGTCTTCTAGACTACTAGGGCTCCCCAAGTCAGGGGCCAAAGGATGGAGACTTAGCCCTAGAAAACCTCTTCCTTCACATCCTTCCCAGTTAGTTCCATGTGCCATCATTAGAGCCGGGCCACATGCTCAGTTCTCATGCTAAGTCTTGCTGGGACAGGCTCTCCACACACCTGAGCACCACTGCACCCACCCTTAGGAGGCAGGGCTCGCCTCTAGGAAGAGCAGGCTCGACACACTCCAATACCAGGATTAAAACAGGCCTATACCAGCTGGGCGTTGGTGGCGCACGCCTTTAATCCCAGCACCGGGGAGGCAGAGGCAGGTGGATCTCTGTGAGTTCCAGACCAGCCTGGACTACCAAGTGAGTTCCAGGACAGCCTCCAAAGCCACAGAGAAACCCTGTCTCGAAAAACCAAAAAAAAAAAAAAAAAAAAAAAAAAACAAAAAAACAAAAAAAAAAAAAACAGGCCTATATCTGCCAGAGGGCAAAAGCAAATGACATAGTGCCCTATTTTGCCCTCCGATCTACATCATAGAGTCAAGACTTCAGAGGGAGCTGGGGAGCAGACGGTCTTGTTTGGGGTCATGGTACTTCTGCCCAAGTTTACGGTGCCTCAGCGATAACCACTGAACCTGACAGAGTTTATCTAACCATCTATAAAGTTGCTGGACACGGCTCACAGGTCCTTTCAGCACCAAGACTGGTCAGGAAGGAGTTAAGTCAGTCTGAGCTCTGGGTCAGGAAGGGTTAACCTAGGGGGTGGAGGCTCTTCTCTTTTCCTGTGGAGAGTAAGGCTTGGCTGCCACCAAAGTTACTCCCTAGTCCCCGCTGTCCCTCCTGCCTTCTGTCTGGGCCTACCAAAGGACTGCTGCAACTCAGCACCTCCACACAGGGGTAAGTGCGTCTGAAGCCCAACGTGGGTGGGAGGGCATGAGGACAGGAGGGTACTTTTGGGCTGATGGCAAAGAGGCTGGTGCCAAGCTACTGAACCTAGAAGCACCAATGTTGAGAACAGAAGCCTCTGAGTGGACAGAGTTGGAATTTCTAATTCAGGGGCTGGAGAGGGCAGGCAAAGGGACAGAGGGACAAGACTGACTACCCGTCTAGCATGGGCCGTCTGTGGTCAAACATCAAAGCGAGCCCCGAAAACAGGGATGAGGCAGGGGACAGGAGACTATTTTGGTCCTGTGTTTAGGGACTTTTTATAGCCTCCTTGCTCAGGGCTAAAGAGAGAAGGAGGGGACAGAGGCCATTCATGAGGTCAGACAAGCTCAGTGCCCTCCTGGGACCTTGGAATCTGAACCAGTGTAGTCCCTGAGTGAATAGAGCTGGGCACAGGCAGGCTGTCATTACTGCCTAGGTTTCAACCACTCACACTGGGCAGATTTACCACATACTAGGTGGCAGTGTGGAGCAGTGGTGTGAAAAGTGTAACTGGTTGAGCCGGGCGGGGGTTGGAGTGACCAGGGTCTCCACTGCTAAGGTCTCTGTGAAGGGTGGAGACCAAACCCTTCTTCATGCACCCTTGCCTAGCTGTTCCTTCTTGCCTATAGATCCAAGGTCCCTTCAGTCCCCAGAGCTAATAAGTGTCTTCCAGTTGTATGGGAACGGGAAATCCGAGGACAGGGGTGGGCGTGTTGAGCCATGTGGGTGGCCCATTCTGTTAGCTGACAAGGGAACTGTCAGTTCTTAATTTACCGTCCCTCTTGCCCTTTTCCTCCAGCTCAAGGGAGATGAAGAAGGGTCAGAGGTTTCTGGATGGGGAGGGGGCAGGGACCCGGAGGGCAGATTTCTGGGTGTGCAAGTTATTAGGCAGAATCAGTGGAGGGAACCGCTTAGTGAGACTAGAGGGTTCCTGTTGGGATTTACAGCAGCCAGGAACCGAGACCGTTCAAACACCAAAGGGAAGTCCTGACAGGCAAGCAGGGCGTCGAAGATGATCTAGATCTGCACAATAAGGCAAGAAATCTGGGTCCCAGGTGGCACCCTAATTCTCAAAAGGAGCTATACCAGTCCCTTCCTCTCCTGACCATTGTCCTGGCTTCTGAAATGGAAGTGCAGGCGTTGGAAGAGGTGGTGTTTACCCGTTCGGTCTTTCTGGACTCCCGTTAGCATGGGGCACACAGTGGCTGGCAGTAGCAGACTGATACAGGCTAGGGACCACCTCCCTCTCCTTCCTGAATAGCCCTGCTGGGCCTGGGCCAGGAAGTTGGCAGCAGTTACTAGAAGCTCCTACCCTATGGTTATGTCCCTGACCTCGGTCCTCGGGGGCGGGAAGGGTGAGTCGACTGCAGCCAGCCTGTGGCTGCGGAGCCTCCTTGTCTTGGGCTTGAAGCTGCTCTGTTGGGAAGAGGTATTTTTTCCGGTTAAAGCCGATTTCGGGAATTGAGCTAGGGCCCGCCTGATTTTCCTTTCCAAGTGTCCTGCTTGCTTGTCCCGTGTGCATGGCCCAGTGGCCAGATTGGAGCACTCTCAAAGGGGCATACGCCCCCGCCCTCGGCAGCCCAAAGAATCATCCAATACCTCTTAAGGATTGGTGAGGGGTGGGTCTAGCTTCTGTTCCCTGGGCATGGTACCAGTTGATGGGGGAGGGGTGGCTGGCTGATCCTCTACCCAGGATTGCCGACAGGAGAGGGGCAGGGACAGCCTACCCTCTTCCAGACAGTTCCTCTCTCCCTGCAGGCCCCAGGAACTGTAGAGAATTGCTTGCTGCTCGTCGGCTACCTGTGCATCTCTAACTGTGTATGGAGCACTGATCTGCCCAGCTCCGCTAAGATGCTCCTGTCCTCTCCCTCCACGCCATCGAGGGGACGAACCCCCAGCGCCGTGGAGAGGCTGGAGGCTGACAAAGCTAAGTACGTCAAGACGCAGCAGGTGATAGTACGTCGTCAGGAGCCAGCCCTGAGAGGGGGACCAGGACCACTGACGCCACACCCTTGCAATGAGCTGGGGGCCTCTGCATCGCCCAGGACGCCTGGACCTGCCCGTCGGGGTAGCGGCAGGCGACAGCCAAGGCCTGACTCCCTCATCTTCTACCGCCAGAAGCGGGACTGCAAGGCTTCGGTGAACAAAGAGAACGCCAAGGGTCAGGGGCTAGTACGACGCCTCTTCCTCGGCGCCCCCCGGGATGCTGCCCCGAGCA
Organism: Mesocricetus auratus; assembly: GCF_017639785.1. Classification (NCBI taxonomy): domain Eukaryota; kingdom Metazoa; phylum Chordata; class Mammalia; order Rodentia; family Cricetidae; genus Mesocricetus; species Mesocricetus auratus. Next base: position 9,183,180 of record NW_024429197.1, read on the forward strand.
GCCCGGGACCTACAGAAAGACCTGCGGCACCCGCAGGCTGGGCTGGGTCCCCGGATGCTCCGGAGGCGGCAGGGAAGAGAGCGCTGTGTCCCACGTGCTCGCTGCCACTGTCGGAGAAGGAGCGCTTCTTTAACTACTGCGGCCTGGAGCGCGCGCTGGTGGAGGTGCTGGGCGCCGAGCGCTTCTCCCCGCAGAGCTGGGGCGCCGAGCATAGCCCGCAGGTGGCAACGCCGCCGCTGCCCGGCTCCGGGGACACCAGCGACTGGACATCCAGCGACGGGGACACGGGCAACCCGGACTGTGCGGGAGGTTGTGGCGGCGGCTCAGAGGCGGCGGGGTCCGCGCGGGACGGACGCCCCCCGGTGTCAGTGGTGGAACGCAACGCGCGCGTCATCCAGTGGTTGTACGGCTGCCAGCGCGCGCGCGCTCCGCCGCGCGAGTCCGAGGTGTGAGCACCGCGGCACCGGAGACGGCTCCCGGAGAGCTCGCCTCGTCCGCGAACAAATCCTTTCCCTAGATCTCAGTTTCCGTCTGCACCCTGAGCAGGCGGGACCACAAGGGCCAGACGCAGACTGCGGGAAGGGGTTGGGTGGCCACATAGCCTCTCTGGAGACTGAATGTGAAAAGTAATGGGCTGGGGTAGGAGATGAGTGAACTACTGATTAAAGCTAAAATATTATTTAACAAAAGGATCGTTGAGTTTGGCTTAGTGGGCAGAGGTTGGGGAAAGGGAGAACTGGTTTGCGAGGCTGAGTTTGAGGGTTTTGAGTGTGGGCTCCAGGCTGAGTGTGACAGCGACCAAACCCTCTGCCTGTCTCAGTTATTAAAGGAGGTAGATGGTAGCGTTCTGGAGTAGTTGTAACGCTCATGGCAAGTGTGCCTGGAATATAGAAAGTGCTCAATAAACTGCAGCTTGCTTAAGCTATCCAAGATTCTTGGGACTTTGAGCTCCCCCCGGCCCCCGCCGTCCCCCATGGTCCCCAGGTAAGCAAGGCTGAGGTATTTGGAGGGTCTGAAATGGAAACCATTAAAACCGGGGCATCTTTGAGTCAGGATTTTGCCATCTGTAACTTCCTGCGCGCTCTCTCTCTCCTCTCTCTGTCTCTCTCTGTCTCTCTCTGTCTCTGTATCTCTGTGTCTGTGTGTGTGTGTGTGTGTGTGTGTGTGTGTGTGTGTGTGTGTCCCGCGTCAGCCTCACCCTGCTAGCAACCAGCGAGGTTTATGTAACAACTGGGGATCGAACCCAGGGCCTTCATGCAGCTAGGCAAGCCCTCTATTAAGCTATATTCCCAGCAGAGTTTCTTTTTCCCCTCCAAACACACAAAGTCGCAGGTTTTCTTCACAGGTTCCGGTCGAAGTCTTAGTTCCTCCTCTGTCTTAGATTTCCCTCCCTAACTCTGCATTCTTCGAGCATCACACGCACAGGCTCCTCCAGGACACTTTCCCAAAATTCCGGTTCTGCCTTGTCTCATCCCATGGGCTCCCACTTTATTCCCCAACAAGCCTCTGCCCGGGACCCGGCGTTGCCTCGTTACCCCAGTATTTTCATACATTTTGACTCAGCATATGCCGTTGGACCACCAGGACGCTGTGCTGAATGAAAACGAAGCTGGGCAGGGCAGCGGAGCTTGTTCTCTGGGGTTTTCTGGAGAGTTGTACCCTAAATCTAAGGCCACCCATTCTGTCACCTGGCACTTCCGTCGGAAAAGAAGGCGAGGAACCCTTTAGCTAGATCCCGCCTGAAATCGCCCACCTAAAAGTAGCTTTTCCTGTTGTCGGGGGGATAAAATTACACAGTCACAGTGGGTGTAGATCCAGGAGATTTTATGGGTGGTAGGGAAAGGCGGGCGCCGGCTAGTCGCCCTTGGGCGCGGCCTTCACCCTCATCTCTGCCAGTTTGTGGGTGAGGAAACCCCACTTGAAGCCTGCCGCGGGGTCCACCTCCCGGGTCTCGGGGCACTCGGTGGCCTCCTCAGCAGGCTTCTCCCGGGGATGCGGGTCCGGTTCAGCGGTGCTCTCCACGCCGCGCAGCATGGACGCCGCCGCCTGCTGCTGCTGCTGCCATCTGCTGGCGAACGCGTCCCAGAATCCCGGCCCGCGCGGCTCCGTCTCGGCTGCGGCCGCCTGCGTGGAGGGGGGCGCCGCCAGCGGGCTACAGGAGAGGGGGGGTCAGCGGCTGGCTCGAGGTCCCAGAAGGGGACAATGGGCAGGAGAAGAGACAAGAAGTGTGATCAGGGGAGTCGGGACAAGATCAGGGCCTGTAAGCAAAGGGATGGTTCAGAGACTCTGGCGGAAAAAGGGTGAAGTGGGACAGGGTCAGGAGAGGCGGTGAGAGGGCTGGGCAGGGGGGAACTGGGATCCCCGAGTTGGATGGAGCGGTCAGGAGTTTGGAGACAACGGAAACCAGCCGGGTCCGGAAAGCCAGGGAAGATCTCTAAGAGGGGAAGGGCGTGACAGAGAGTTGGGGTGGGCTTATTTAAGCCCCAAAAGAAAGAACCCCCCAGGGGAGCGGGGAGGAGCGGCCCGGGAGAGCTAGGCAAGCAAAATGGTTAGGCTGATTTGCTGAAAAACTGTCAAGGAGGAATCACAATGTCCGAAGGAGTCTCGTCTCTGAAAAAGTCCTGGTACAGGCAGGCGGAGGAGGCTAGGGGGTGGGGAGGAAAAGTGAGGCCGGAGGAGGGGTAGAGCAGAAGACAGGGTGATGGGTGGGTGTGCAGGACTGAAGGCAAAGGCAGAGATGTGGAGATGAGGCCCTGGGTCTGTTCTCAACATCCAAGACCTTATAAATCACTGGGGTCCTCTGGGGTCCTCAGGCCTCCGCGTACACCAACGGTATCAGAGGAAGGGAATCTACTTTGGTGACAGCTGCCGTGGAGGGTGAGGGTTTACCACTCTTTGTTGCAAGCACCTAAAAAGGTCTCTGCTGTCCTGGGCTCTAGGGAGTTGGCAGTCCTGAGGAAGAGGGAGTAGCCACCCATAAGGACTTCCTGTTACCTCAGTCCCAGGAGATCTAACCCTGCTGTATCCTGATAAGAGGAAGGAGCCTACAGGGGTGATGAACAGAGGGGGAGGGAGCCAGAAAAGAGATCTTAGGACCCTTCCAGCCCCACCCACTAAGGCCACACGTACTGATCAGCACAGGGCTCTGGTGGCAGCAGTTTGTCCTCATCTTCTTTGTTAAACAGAGATGACATTGTCAGCCAACCTTTCACCCCGACCCCCTGAACCTGGAGGAAAGAGCTGAGAGTCAGGAATGAAGGCCACCAAGCCTCCTGGGGCTTCACCATAGCCTCCGACATGTTTCCCAGGGTTGGGTGAAAGACTGGAGAACTCACCCTTCGAGCCAGCTGGGACATGGGGTTGAAGGCCTCCTCGGGGGGTGCTGCTGTCTCCTCTGATGCTGGGTTCTCCCTCTGGGACACAAGACAACCCCCCCCCCCCCCCCCGCATGAGAGAAGCCCTTTGCTAGCGGGTGCACACCTTTGCTAGTGGGTGCACACGTGAAGGGGTCTATGTATGGAAGTACAATCCTCCCATGCACCCACTTTGCATCGCCACTGGGGCACGTGGAAATGCTCACAGGTATGCTACGTAATGCCTCTGGCCACATACACCGGCCTGCGTGGTAAACCTCTGCAGACACCCTTGAGCATATACACCTGCCCCGCCCACTTCCACACATGACCAGACACACTCAGAAACTGGGACAAGGGCACACTATGCACATGACTTCAGACACACACCTGTACATGAGCGTGCCTCTTTGTGGATACACCTTTCCCTCTGTGTACAAATGCACACGCCGTCTGGTACTCACACAGGGACACTCGTGTGGTTAAACAATCCATGCCTGTAGCTTATCCTCCTGCAGGCAGCTAGCTAAACAGACCTTTGCAGAGCATTCAAAATCTCTCTACCAACTAAATGCAACACCTTCAAACGCCTAGATAAAAGCATACAGGTATAGGATGCTGCTCAAAATGCATATCTACGGAAAAAAAATCACGGAATCCAGTTCAGACCTGCACTGGCATTTCCACAGAGACAACAGCTGTAGCATTTTTCCTATGGACACATCCGTAGAAACCCAGCCTTGGACACCAACCTGTCCAGGCATATGCTTATCCACCCTCTCACCACCACAGGGCTAGTTCCTGCCCCTGACACATCTATCTGTGTGACTTCGAGTTATCACAACTTCTAGACATAGACTCCTAGTTTCAAAGTCCTTTTTGTCCTCCCCGTCAGAACTAAGTATGGTCTAAGTACGACTTTGATGGAATGCTGCTACTGGGGCCCACAGAGCCTAAGAACTACTTACTCCCTGCTCCTGCAGGCAAGAGCTCATTACCTCACTAGGCAAGCCTTCTCACTTCGCTTAGCTTTGTCCACTAGAAAGCTGTGGCGAGCTTCACGTACTTTTGTGGCTACTGCCAAGTGGCATCAGAACAACCTTTATCTTAGGGCAGTTCATGAGATCCTTGGAGTCAGTGACTGCTTCTCTCGTGGGCCTAGCTCTTCCCTTTCTTGCATCTTTGAACATCTCCACCATGGCACTGTGCTGTTTGTAATCCCTGAGTGTGCTTACCATCTTTGCGTAAGTGAATCTGTCTCCTTCCCCAGATTATTTAATGCTCTTTATACCCCCCATTGCTGTCTCTCTGTTCTAGAAAACATGGCCAGTACCCACCTCCTCTGCCAGGTCCTCTTCAGATTCTCCACCCAGAGTCTGCAGCACTTTGGACTTGTAAGCTTTCCAGAAAGCTTGGTTCATGGCTGCAGGGTAAGGGGCCTGGCACCAGGCACAGAAGGTGGTAGCTCAGTGGGTACCAGTGGGTCTGGCTCCAGAAACTTGGAGGAACCAAGAGCCTGTCCCAGGGATCCGGTGACTTCATGAAAGATGTACCATTCTCCCCGGCTGGCACAGCGCCAAGACGGTAAACCTGATCCCAGTGATTCTGGGGTTGGGGCAGGCTTGTGCCACCTCAGCCCCTTGTCGTGACCCATATTGGCCAAAGGTAATGAAGGCAGAACTTTGGAGAGTCCATTTTCCTGCATTTAGGAATACTGGTGGTTGTTTGTCTCTTAGAATAGCTGCGGGAGAGTTTTCCACTCAAAGTTTTGAGTCCAGGACCCATACCTGTGAATCCTATGGTTGTAGTCATACTAGTTATGTCTTCCTCTGGGCCCCACCCTGTGTCTCTACTCAGTCTTCGTGAGCTGGAGTGGGAAGGTCCCCAGGCCTCCAGTCAGCACCCCGGGCTTCCATTCCACTGCTTTGTCTGGCCTAGAAACCTGCTCTCCCCAGGGATGCACGTGCCTGTCTCCCTGTTTCCTGGCAACTGGCCCCAAAGAGCAAGAACCCTGAATTATTGCTGAGATCCTCTGCCCCCAGCCTGAGCGGCACCAGGCCAAGAAGAGAGAAGAGAGGCTCTCTGGTCCTCGCCCTACTCCAAGCACACACTTCTTGGTTATTTCCCCTTTTCCTGCCAGCCGTCTCCTGGGAGCCTGAGCCTTGAGAAAGAAAGCAGAGATGGGGGTTCTTCTAGGGACATTTCCTCTTGGGCTGCAGATGTAGCCCTCCTGTTAGACTGTCTGCCTGGCATCTATGAGGCTCTGGGTTCTACCATCAGTACTGAAAAACCAACCAACCACCCAACCAAACCAGAAGAGCTGACCACTCTTCAAGGTTGGAATCCCTAGGTGCTAGGTTCTTTGGGAAACAATTCTCCATTCTTTGCCCCACCAATTTGCCTGGGTGTAGAGGCAGGACAGAAGAGACATAGGCCCAAGAAAATAACGGGGGAGAGGCCCTTTGTTAGAGTCTAGGGGTACCTCTGGGTGCCCCATCCACGATTTCAAACTTGCTCTCATTTATGAAATAATTTATTTATGGCACGGTGCTTTCCAGAGACGTTGGAGGTGTTCTCTACAACTGAAACCCGAGGTGTGGGAAGTGATGATGGGGCTGGCAGAGTTGCAGGATCTGCTACCCTACCTGGCCGGTCCCTGCCCCTCAACGGCCCAGTCACTATCATCCACGACCATCTGGGGGCGCTCAAGCCACCAGTCCGTCCCTGGCGTCATCAGAGGCGGTCCGGGCAATCCTGTTCCGCCCCAGGGCGGACCTTCCGTGACGTCATTGAGAGGCCCGGAAGCGCCAACACGTGTGGGTCTTTCTCTGCTCCTTGGTCTTGTTGTCATTGATCATGGGTCGCTCCCGCCGGACCGGCGCGCACCGGGCCCATTCCTTAGCCCGCCAGATGAAAGCCAAGAAGCGGCGGCCAGATCTGGATGAGATTCACCGCGAGCTGCGGCCACAGGGGTTCCCGCGGCCCAAGCCGGAGCTGGACGCCGAGCCCGACCCGGACCTGCCAGGGGGCGGCCTGCATCGCTGTCTAGCCTGCGCGTGAGTCCATCCCGGGGTGGAGCAGGGTCTGAGATACTAGCCCATAGCGGTGAGATCCGGGCGGCGAGCTGCGCGGGGCCTTCTGTCTTGGGACCCGTGGGTCAGCCCGTCCCCCATGTCTTCGCGCTCGAAATCTGATGTTCGGGAACGAGTTAGGGCCGGGGAGGTAGGCATATCTGAAAGGCCTTACCTCTTTATCCTTCCCCTCACCCTACATCCCTGCAGGAGGTACTTCATCGATTCTGCCAACCTGAAGACCCACTTCCGATCCAAAGACCACAAGAAGAGGTATGAAGGGGGGGGGGGGGGGTCAGGAGAGGGTTGTCGGATGGGTGCCATGCAGGTAGGTCTTGCGCCTGATCAGCTCCAAGCTCCTGTTCTTCCTCCCAGGCTGAAGCAGCTGAGCATAGAACCCTACAGTCAGGAAGAAGCTGAGAGGGCAGCGGGCATGGGCTCCTATGTGCCCCCCCCCAGCGCCTGGGAGTGCCCACAGAAGTGTCCACTGAGATCCCAGAGATGGACACATCCACCTGAGCGGCCTGAGGATCAGGACAGACTAACTGCCCGTGGACAGTGGTGCAGTGGCTAGGCTGAGTGTGTACTTTGGGTTTTGGGGAGATGATCTCTCTGGGTGTTCTGCCCAAAATAAAGGACCTGGACAAGAGGGCATACCTCGTATTCTAACTTCCCTTCCAGTCCTGCAGCTTCCAGCCTTGCAAGGGTTTCTGAGCCAAACTGTCTATTCCCTACTAGGTCCAGCTTTGGAACCCATACCACCCCCTGCCCCCCCCCACCCCCGCCCCTGCCTTCTTTGTTTCTAGGCTGGAGTCCAGGTACGGCGTAAAATTGGGGAGTAGGATGGGGTTAGTCTGTGTTTCTGATGAGGATTTCCAAAGGGAAAACGTGAGTCTCTGAAATTACAGCCCCCTCCCCTGAGTCACGTACCTTCAAGCCTGGGTGAGAGGCCACCTGCCTCATCATGGGGTCTGTGATGGCTGTCGCTGCTTCACCATCTTCCAAACGGCGTAGCAGGAGCCACCTAACCCAAGGACAGCCAGCAGTGTAGCCACAATCCCAACCAGCGGACTCCGGGGCTCTGCCTTCAGCTCCCCCGGCCACCTGCATCTGGTAGAATACAGGGTGCACATGGAAGGCTCCACTGAAAACTAGGTGGCAAGCAGGAAATACGGTGGCAACGGTGCTGCTGGGTGGAGTCGGATGGACGCCATGTCTGCCCCAGGGAGATTCCACCCCAATCCCTCTCGCCTCAGTGCCCATCTGGGTCCTGGCTAGTCAGGCAGCAGGGAACGTGACAGTCTGGCCACTGGGGGTATCAGCCCCACCATGAGAGGGGGAGGGAGAGACTGATGGTGCAAAAAGCCAGTATTTAGATGCGCTTACCTGTAACACCCGGAAGTAGCCAGGGGTCAGACGTCGAAATCTCATAGTGGGGGTGCTGGTCTCCCTGTCCGCCTGTGGAGTGGGAACAGAATTGAAGACTAGATGTTGCCTGGAGCATCAAGAGGTGGGAACTGGGCATAGAAGTCCCCGGCCTGTTTTGCCTGGGCACTATGTGCACAGAGGATGCTCACGGCTTCTGGCTCGCCCAAGTCTGGCAGGGGGCGGGGCGGCTGGATCTTTAAATCTGGTCCCTTCCCCCCTGCCTTGCCAGCCTTAGGAGCAGCTGTCAGGAGAGATCAGCATCAGGCCTGAGAAGCAGCTCCTCCCCCATTCACCAGAGAGACCAGGCCAGGCATGTAGACAAAACCTTGGCTGGCAGTGCCTACAAGTCCAGGCATCAAGCAGGTGGTGGACAGGCTTCCTCAGCCCTGGTCTGGACTGTACTGCTACCCATGGATAAGTCAATGCTGCCAGTCTGCGTTCAGCAAGAGGTCAGGTGACTTGTTAGCCACTTTTCCATTTGGGTTCTGTAAATCCAACCACCTTGGAGGGTGTTCTTCACCCACCCAAGATAGAGTTTCCACAAGAACTTCTCTTGTGTGGCTTTAAAAAAGAATTGCTCAAGAGTGAGAGAGAGAGAATTGCTTATGCAGGTAAAATTGTTCATAATGTATTGTTACAGTTTTTGATTATGTCTATTTTTGTGTTTGTAAACACGTGTGACAATATACACATGGAGGTCAGAGGAGAACGTGAGGGAGTTCTCTCCTTCCAACAAGTGGGTCCAGGGTGTCCAGTTCAGCTCAGAAGGCTTGGTAGCAAATGCCTTTACCCACAGAGCCATTCTGACCATTCTGACAATATATATATATATATATATATATATATATATATATATATATATATTTTTTTTTTTTTTTTGGTTTTTCAAGACAGGGCTTCTCTGTATTGTTTGAAGGCTATCCTGGAACTCGCTCTATAGACCAGGCTGGTCTCGAACTCACAGAGATCCACCTGCCTCTGCCTCCCGAATACTGGGATTAAAGGCGTGCGCCACCACCGCCCAGCGACAATATTAAAAGATTAAAAAATAGCCTGTGTCATTATTCTAAGCAATTTCTGTGTATTTTATTATCTCTTTCACTTTTTTGAGACAGGTTCTCTCTACATAACCCTGACCATCCTGGAACTCATTAGGTAGACCAGGCTGGCCTTGAACTCACAAGAGATCCACCTGACTGTGCCTCACACGTGCTGGGATTAAAGGTACATGCCACCATACTTGGCTTTTTGTTCTCTGTGAAAATGACAAAAATGATGATTTCCAGAATATTGTGCAGGCCGGGCGTATATCTGTATAAAGGATGAGAGGGCCGAGGGCGTAGTACAGTGACTGAGAGTTTTTAATCCCAGCATTTGGGAAGCAGAGGCAGGCGGATCACTGCAAATTTGAGGCCAGTCTGGTCTGCAGAGCTAGTTCTAGTTCCAGGACAGCCAGAGCTGTTAAACAGAGAAACCCTGTCTGGAAAAACCTCTGAAACAATGTAGACCAGGCTGGCCTCGGAGTCAGTCACTTGAATCCATGATTTGGAGAGCAGTCTGAGCAACATAACAAGAATAAAAAACATCTCAAAAATTGTAGCAAGAAGCCGGGCGTTGGTGGTGCACACCTTTAACCCCAGCATTTGGGAGGCAGAGGCAGGTGGATCTCTGAGTTTGAGGCCAGCCTGGTCTAAAGAGTTAGCTCTAGGACAGGCTCCAAAGCCACACAGAGAAACCCTGTCTTGAAAAAAGAATTGTAGCAAGAATAAGAAGTGCATTCAGAAGCAGCTAATGTGTCTGCCAATGTCTCTCCAGGGGAATGGTTGGTATGTTTCCTCTTCTTTTGTAATCAATAAAGGCTGTTTGTGCCCTAAAATAATAACTGGATTAATGAACAGTTTTACTTTGAGAAAGGGTCTCTAATTCTCAAAAACTGTCAAAGGGTGCAAAATAAGGAGGCCGAGTCCCATGCTGAAGGTTTTTATTAGTGTTAGTTTCTGCTGTTTCATTTTTGTGGTTTTGAAAGGGAGTCACTCTAGCCCAGGTCCTCCTTGAACTTGGAGCCATTCACACTGCCTCAGCCCCTAGAGTCCCGAAATTACAAGCAAGAATCACCATGACCCCCTGTTCTAAACATTTAATATTCATAGATGTCCCATGAGACAAGGACAGTTATGCCCTAGAAGTGAGCATCAGGTCAACCGTCTGTGCAACAACCCCAGACGGCAATAACAGATATCACGGGGACCCCGGGGTGGGGGCGGAGGGCTAGCCACGCGCTGTTCTGCACCAACCACACACCAGGCTCGCTTGTGTAGGTGGTGAGAAGTCAGAATCCCTGGCTGAGATAAGGGGCCAGTTTGTTTTGTTTTAAACAAAGCCTCCCTACACGGCCCTGGCTAGCCTGGAAATCAGCTGTGTAGACCCGGCTAACGTCAAGCTCACAGGGATCCTCATGAGGAAGCCAGTTTTGGACCGAATCTCAATCATTTCCGGACTGTCCGAGTCACACCCCCGTGGCGTCAGCTCTGGAGCTAGCTGCCAAAGTCCTAGGATGCTAAAGGGGCCGGGCAGGCGGAAGACAGACGGTGGGCCAATGGCAGTCGCCGTCCCTCACCTGGGTGGCCACGTGGGCCCAGGTATGCGGCGGCCCCGCCCTGGCCCAGCCCGGCGGGCTCCGGGCTCCATCTGGGAGCGGAAATTCCTGCAGGGGCTGGACACTGCGGGCAGAGCTCAGCATGGAGCCGGTGGAGGCCTGGACCCCCGCGAAGGTGGCAGCTTGGCTGAGAGGTTGGTGAGCCGGGGGCAGAGGTGGACTTGAAGGGTATAGTGTGGTGTTCCTTGGGCAGAAAATAGGGAGAGGAAAAAGGAGAACGAACCTGCCGCCGAGTCTATTAGTCAACAGGTATTTATAGAGCGTCTACCGTCTGCCGTGAACCAGAGTGCCGGAATCCTCTGAATAGACACCGTGTTGACGGGATAGGCCGGGAGACATCTGAGGCACTGAGACGCAAGAAGAGGTCTCTCTCTGTTTTTGTGTGTTCAAGCGCCCGCCAGGGTGGCGACCGGCAGGTGCAGTACTAAGCTAACCAGGGTGGCCCTGGTGGCCCACGCCCCCTTTATCTCCGTCATCTTCCCTGTGCCCCAGGGCCCTGTGAGCTGTTTGTTAAGCCCATTTTTTTTTAAAAGTACAAACAAACACACAGCCAGGGAGTGATTTGTTCAGTGTTGGAACTGGGCCGGCCCTGGTGTCGGTTTCCCCTCTCCTCAGCCTGAGCTTGTCAGTGAGAGAAGCAGAAGCCCCAGCCATTCTGAAGGGGTGACACGGCCCCACCCTGGGGTTTCCATCGGAGGGAAGGTCACTCCCCAGGCCACCAAGAGATACAAACACAGCAGACTCAGAGAAGTAAGGCCTTTGTGGCTGTAGCGGGAGTGGGGAGGCCAGTGTTGCTCTCACAGAGGCAGCCGGAGCCTTCTGGAGGCGTTTTTCAGTGTGAGCAGCCCCGGACAACTGCGTCATACTCGCAGACTGGAGCCCAGGCCAGCAGGTCTGTGACCACAGGTCTCAGTTTCTCTATTCATGAACTAGACAAAATGTGACCATGTTTGTGTGACTGGCATGTGTAGCTCAATGTTGGTGTCTTCTGGGAGGGAGGGAGTCAACCCAACATGGGAAGGAAGTTGTTCAAATAACCCTGGCTTATTGAGCTCCCAGTCAGGACTCTTGCCTCAGGAAGGATGAGGAACACCTAATGACCACACACATTCCCCAGTGACAGTCAGGCCTGGTGGGGTGGGAGGCTTTCTTCCAAAGCGTGAGCAAGCCACTGTCTCTCTAGGCTTTCACAGTTGAGTATCAGGGATGATGTGTAGTCCCCACCTTCCAGGAATGCTAATATGGGTAGAGTTCGTTTTATTTCTTTATGTGTTTTTGAGACAGGCATTGTTTCTCTGTGTAGCTCTGGCTCTCCTATAACTCACTCTGTAGACCAGGCTGCCCTCGAGCTCAGGGATCCCCCAGTCTCTGCATTCCAAGTACTGGGATTAAAGGCGTGTGCCACCACACTCGACTGGGTAAAGTTCTTAAAGCATAACCTCACACAACGTACGGCCACAGTAGACAGCCTGGCAACAATGTGATGGCTGTTACTTCCTGACTATGAACCAAGTGTTTGGCACACATCAATTATCGAACACACATGGTTAGAAGGCAAGTGCTTTCGTTGTCGCCGTTTTATTTTTAAACTTTTATTTACTTTATGTGTATGAGTGTTTTGCCTGCATGTATCTATGTGCACCTTAAGTGTGCTTGTGAACAGTTATGAGCTACCATGTGGGTGCTAGGAACTGAACCAGGGTCCTCTGTAAGAACAGTAAGTGCTCTTAACCACTGAACCAGGCTGGCCTTGAACTCACAGAGATCCACCTGCCTCTGCCTCTCGTGCGTGTTGAAACTAAAGTCGTGTGCCACCACCGCCCTGCCCTATCTCTTCTGTTTTATAAGTGAAGATATTTAAGCACAGAACTAGTAGGTATCTTAAGTGTGCGGTCCTGCTTAGGTCTCCCTGACTCCAGGTGGTTGGCATATGGGTCCTGGGTAGAACAAGCTCAGACCCTCTGCAAGAGCAGTGCTGTTGTTCTTAACCACCGAAACCGCTCGATAGCCCCTTTGTTCTGTTTTGTTTCCTGGTAACTGGATTGCACGGTATTTATTTGAGCGTGAATTTGGTGGATGGCAATGTCAGTAGGTTGTACACACTTGCCAGAGTCGCTGCTGTATATGGTTCTCAACTCAGTAGCATCAGCTGCGAGAAGGGCAGAAGCCAACTCGGGTCTCAGGGTTGTCATTAGGGACAGGTGGGAGGGGGAAGGGCTCTGATGTGATGAAGCCGGTAATGACACCTGTCTCCCCACGCTGACCCCTTGCTCCAGGCCTTGATGATGCTCTGCAGGACTACCCCTTCGAAGACTGGAAGCTGCCTGGAAAGTACCTGCTGCAGCTCTGTCCCCAAAGCCTCCAGGCTCTGACCATGCGGCCTTTGGGCCACCAGGAGCTCATTCTAGATGGAGTAGAACAGCTCCGGGCCCTGGTGAGTGAGCTCTGGCCACAAGGCCGTAGCATCTCCACGCTGGTTGTAGCAGCCACCAGTCTAGGGGTTTGCCCATGTGGGCTGGCTGTTGTGGGGGCAGTAATATGCCCATTTTTATATCATTTTTAAATTTAAATTAGAAACAAGCTTGTTTCACATGTCAGTCCCAGCTCCCTCTCCCTCCCCTCTTCCCCCATCCCCCCAGCCTACCCATCCCCCCCACCCAATCCTCACTCCCTTCTCCAGGGGCATCTCCAAAGTCTGTCATTTCATTTAGAGCAGGGCCTAGGCTCTTCCCCAAGAGTCCAGGCTGAGAGAGCGTCCCTCATTGTGGGATGGGCGCCCAAAGTCCATTTGTATGCCAGAGATAAATACTGAGCTACCACCCAAGGCCCCATAGATTGCCTAGGCCTCCTCACTGACACCCACATTCGGGGGTCTGGATTAGTCCCATGCTGGCCTCTCAGCCATCAGTCTGGGATCCAAGAGCTCCCCCTTGTTCAGATCAGCTGTCTCTGTGGGTTAAACCAGCCCAGTCTTGACCCGTTTGCTCATCACTCCTCCCTCTCTGTCACTGGGTCCCAGGAGTTCAGTTCACTGTTTAGCTGTGGGTGTCTGCCGATATGCCCATTTTTGATGCAGGGCTCCAAGCTACAGACAGAGAATCTGCAGAGCCTGGCTCAGAGGCTGCTGGAAAGGACCCAGGCCTTCCAGAGCTTGGCCCATGACCGTCTGGGAGGCTGTGCTGAGACCCCTACTGATGTCCTCGCTGCTGCTGTAGAGCTGGTGAGGGAGGCCCATGCCCTTCTCTCCTGGCTCAACAGGTACCAGGGATGGGGTAACTAGTGACTCTTCTTATTGTGACTCTTGATCAGATATGTCAGAGCAAATCAAAGAGTCTGTCTGTGCAGGGACGCTGGGCCACCTTGCTTCCCACCCCACCCTGGAGCTTGTCATTCAATGGTGTTACCAACAGTTGAGTTTATGGCTGCTTGTTTGACGTGTGTGTGTGTGTGTGTGTGTGTGTGTGTGTGTGTGTGTGTGTGTGTGTGTGTGTGTGTGTGTTATGGGGGCATAGGAATGTATGCAAAGGTCAGTTCATCCCTTGTAAGAGTCAGTTCTTGCCTTCCACCATGAGGGTCCTGGATATTGAACTCGGGCCTCCAGATTTGGAGGCAGGCACCTTTACCACTGATGACCAATCTCCATGGTCCCTCAACAGCTATTGGATGGAGAGCTTCCCCTTCTCTGGCACTTGTCTGTCCTCTATGTCCTGCCTCAAATGTCACCTCCTCAGGGACGCCTTGTCTGTGTGTCACACTTACAGCTCATTTGTAATCCTCAGAAAAGTTGAAGTTAAATCATTAGTAATATAACTGTCTGCTTAATGGCTGTCTCCCTGGTGCCTACAACGGGACCTAGCACATGCAGGACAAGAAAGTCCTGTGCTGAGCCGAACCATCAAGGTAGGGGTTGTCTCCAGTTCTCAGGTGAGGAATTATATCCAACACAGTGTCTTAATTGTCTTTCCTGCCAGGTACCTCTTCTCACACTTAAATGACTTCTCTGCTTGCCAAGAGATTGGCGTGTTGTGCGGGGAGCTGGGCCAGGTCTTGCAGGAGGTAGGAGGACAAGGGCCAGGTCATTCCAGGACCCAGAGCTTTTTATAACCCGTGAATCAGACCAAGATTGGTTGTGAGAGCTGGGGGAGGGGAGAGCAAAAATAGGAGAAGCTCTGCCTCTGGGTATGGGGTAACAGGCAATGGGGTGGGCCCTGGGATGTCCCTGGCAGAAGCTCAGGTAACATTCGGGAAGGGTGATGGGAGAGTGCATGTGTAGTTATTGTTGAGTCAGGTGTCATGTCAGAGGAATGAAACCTTGGAGTTGAAACCCTGAGACCATTATAGTTCTGGCAAGGAGACCCGTGTAGAGAAAGCAAGTGAGGACTATCAAAGGCCCTTCTCACCCCCACCCTGTGTCCTCAGGAGAAAGCGGCCCCCAGTCCTTTCTAAAGGGGGCCCCATGCTCTCTGCTTTCAGGACTGCCCAGAGGCTGAGAAGAAAAGCAACATTCTGAGGATTGTGAGTCTCGGGGCTGGGTGGGGAGGTGCAGGGCATGGACTCGGACTCAGCCAGACAGCCTGCCCTCCTCCCCCAGTGCAGCCACGTGGCCGGGATCTGTCACAACATCCTGAGCTGCAGTCCAGAGGAGCTGCTGCAGCAGACAGCTGTGCTGGAGCAGGTGCAGCTGGACGACCCTTCAGTGAGTGTGAACCTCTCACCTCCCCCCGCAGACCCCTGGCCCTGGCACATGCTCCAGGAGCCAAGTCTGCTGTGTAGAGATGTTTAATCGGAGACTCAGAGGAGCTGCCTGGGGTCTCCTCATTGCTGGGCACCTTTCCCAAGCTAGAAGGGCCTATGTAGTGTGGCCCAGGTGACATTCCTGCTCTGACATCCCTGGGGCATCTTAACAGAGAGGGAGGGAACACTTACACTTTAAACTTGACCAGTTAAGAAAACCAGAGTTGCTCTCCCTGCTCCCCAGCCCCGTGTCGTCCCCTGTTGTCCCTTCAGGCAAGTTCTGAGACTCTGCTACCTCAGAAATCAGCGACACAGCTTCACTATGGGTGGCAGCCTCTGTGTGTGTGTGTCTGTCTGTCTGTCTGTCTGTCTGTGGGGGGGGAAACAAGCCCAAAGTTACACAGCTAGGACAATGCCATCTTGAGGCTCTGTTCCCATTCTGCCTACCTGGTGCCCAGTGTGAGGTTTTGCCCACTGGCTCTGTTCAACCCCACTTGACTTATCTCCTATCCCTGCAGAGTCTAGAAATTCATACCACCAACAACTGCCTGCACTTCGTGTCCCAGGTAGGTGTCCAGGTAAAAGCCCCGGCACTCACACCACCCCTGTCTACCCCGAAGGCCTTCCCACCTGCCAGCCATTCCAGCTTCAGGCCTCGCTCTCTGGGCCCCGTTTCTCACACTAGGCTCCCCCCAGCTCCCAGCTCCTGCCAGGAGATGAAATCGTCCAGATCAATGAGCAGGTGGTGGTGAGTGAGGGAGATGGGCAAGATGGAGGTGAGGGGTACTGAGGAGGCTTGAGGGGATCTTTGCCCCTTGCGAAGACGGGGCTGTGGGAGCTTCCTTACATGACATGAGCCAACATCCTGAGGAGGGTCTCAGGATGGCTGTTGATGGGTGAGATCTCACTTGGGTGCTAGCCTGACCTCCACAGGGCTCAGGTAAAGGGGCTCCAGAGGTTCCCTGAAGGGAAGAGTTGCTGGGCAGTTTAAGAACCTCCTACTCAAGCTGGGTGGTGGTGGTGCACACCTTTAATCCCAGCACTTTGGAGGCAGAGGCAGGCGGATCTCTGTGAGTTCGAGACCAGCCTGGTCTACAAGAGCTAGTTCCAGGACAGCCTCCAAAGCCACAGAGAAACCCTGTCTCGAAAAACCAAAAAAAAAAAAAAAGATCCTCCTACTCAATGTTCCTGTCCCTCAGGTGGGCTGGCCCTACAAGAACGTGGTGAGGGAGCTTCTGAGAGAGCCAGCAAGGGTCAGCCTAGTGCTGAAGAAGATTCCAGTGCCTGAGAGCCCCTCACAGGTGCCTGCCCTCACCCCTCCACACCTGCTTCCACACTCCCGTGGCCAGCTCTGTGACTTTATTCCTGGCTGTTTTGCAGACACCCCTGGACTCCCCTCACCTGCTAAGCCAATCTCCGTCTCTGACCCCACAGTCTCCCAGGTAACAAGCTCTGTCTACTGGGTGTGTCTTTTTGATGTTTTGGTTTTTGAGACAGGGTTTCTCATATAACAGTTCTGACTGTCCTGAAACTCACTCTGTAGACCAGGCTGGCCTTAAACTCACTGGGATCCACCTGCCTCTGCCTCCTAAGTGGTGGGATTAAAGGAGTGTGTGTGCCACCAAGCCCAGCTTCTGGGTATGTCTTGAAGTGGGTACTACAGGCCTCATCTCAGGTCTCCTTGTTCTCCATAGGGTTCCATCCGAAGATCTCTTTGCCTTCAGCTTGTCTGCAGGTGGAAGTCCTGGACCCAGCCCTGCCTGTACAGGTAATTTCACAGTGCCAGAAGGTAGTACATGCTCTGGACAAGGCATCTGAGTGTCCTACCAACTCTCCATGCTGACATTCCCGCCCGAAGGCCTGGGCCTAAGCTCATGGATTTTCCCTCTCTCTTCCCTGTCTGACAGACTCTACCTCCCTTGACACTAAGCCCCTGCCCACTGCTCCTGAAGCCCCAGGCACACTTCCAGAAAACATAGCAGAGCCTCCGAAGACTTCAGGACACCCTGACAAGGTAAACTCAAAGTCTCAGCAAGGAGGGCCATGGGCTCTGAATCTAGAACTTTCTCTAAGCTCTTATGGTCTTTTCAGAGTCCCATCCTTGATCGGAAGAAATCAAAAGGTATGAGTGCTCCTGACTTGTTGGGGTCTTAGAAACCTTTAGAGGGCTGGGCAGGACCCCTCAATGTACACACATGCTTCCTACGCAACAGCCTTTTCTGGAACCACGGACCCTTGCTTCTTGTCTAGGCCTCTTGCTAGCTCTGAGACTGTGAGAAAGTACCCTCTGGTCGTCAGTTTCGTCTCTTATGGTGTGTGTGTGTGTGTGTGTCTGTGTCTGTGTCTGTGTCTGTGTCTGTCTGTTTGTGACTGAGAGAGAGAGAGAGAGAGAGAGAGAGAGACAGAGACAGAGACAGAGACAGAGACAGAGACAGAGACAGAGGAGCAGAGCTGTGCACTCTACCACTAAGCTATATGCCCAGCTTCTCTGAGGACATTCGTGACATTGTGAGCCCAGAGTATGAGTTCAGACAGTTCTGCTGGGATTCCCAAGGGGGCAAGTAGACTTAGGGAAGGATACTTGCTGGCCCCAGATCAGTATGTGTTTTGCTGTGTTGGGGCAGGTGTGGCTGCGAGGTTGAGCCGCCGGCGGGTGTCCTGCCGGGAGCTGGGCCTGCCAGACTGTGATGGTTGGCTTCTGCTACGTAAGGTACTTGGTGGCTTTATGGGCCCACGCTGGCGCCGCTGCTGGTTTGTGCTCAAGGGACACACCCTCTACTGGTACCGTCAACCCCAGGTGAGACTCCATGAACACTTGCGTGGGTAGCACGTAACCTAAGGCCACCATTCTTATGTTTTACACAGGGGAGCCCCATCCTTTCCTAGGTTCTAGTATTCCCATTTGTGAGGTGGGGTGGCTCATGGTGGAGAAATGAGCTCACACGTGTGGAGAAGGTTGTAGGGGACTGGAAAGCTGGCTCTGCAGTTGAAGCCCACAACTCTCTGTGTGTAACCCCAGTTCTAAGGGACCCGATGCCCTCCTCTGACTTTCGTGGACACCAGACACAAGTGGTGCACAGACATGCATCAGCCCAAACAACAGCGTGAGATTCATGTCTCAGAGAAAAAGGGCCAGTAGGTAAAGGTGCATGTCACCAAGTCTGATGACTTGAGTGTCATACCCATAACCCACATGGTCTAACAAGTTGTCCTCTGATCTCCATGTATCTTGTGGCATGTGTGGGCAGACATGCACAATAAATATATAAATGCAAAGCATGCAAGTGTAGGGAAAATCATTTTTATCCTCCCTACCTCTCCTCTCTTCTGCTATTCTATCCTTCCTAGTGACGGCCACTCAATCACGTACTCTCTCAGTAGACATCCAGGTTCTTACTGGACCCACCTCTGAGCTAGAGCCCGGGGACACAGGGGACATTTGGATAGTCCCTGCCCCTCTTGTAACTAGAGGCCCATGGGAGAAAGGACTGAATACATCCTTTAAGAGAATGGGCCGGCTGGGCGTTGGTGGCGCACGCCTTTAATCCCAGCACTCGGGAAGCAGATGCAGGAGGATCTCTGTGAGTTCAAGGCCAGCCTGGTCTACAAGGGGGAGTTCCAGGACAGCCTCCAAAACAATACAGAGAAACCCTGTCTCGAAAAACCAAAAAAAAAAAAAAAAAAAAAGAATGGGCCATGTGCTAGGATGGAGGGAATCCCAGGCAATGTGTGGGAGCCCAGCAGCGGCGTCTGATCTAGTCCAAGGAGTCTAGAAGCTTCTTTGGAAAGCCGTGTTTGGATGTTTGTGAGTTGAAAGGGAAAAAGGAAAACCAGGAAGGAAAAGGCTTTGGGACACAAAGCGGCTCCTGGAGGAGGGCCTGTCTGAGCAGGCTCCTCCCTTTGGCTGGTTTTCTGGATACCTTTGCTCTCTTTTCCCTGCTCAGAGGTGCCCTTTGGCCACACCTCTTTCCCTGAGCTCCAGAAACTCAGAGAGGTAACTAAGGAGCTGGCTGAGTCTTGAGAACTTGGCTCCCATGCTGACCTGGGCTTCATGCTTCCCTGGGGCCCTGTGTTGACCCTCGCGCTGTGATTCCCCTAGGATGAAAAGGCCGAAGGGCTTATCAACCTCTCGAACTACAGTCTGGAGAGTGGACATGACCAGAAGAAAAAAATAGTTAAGTATTGGAATGGGATGGGATGGGGAGAAAAAAGAGAGAGGGAGGGAGGGGTGGGGTG
This sequence comes from Mesocricetus auratus, assembly GCF_017639785.1. Taxonomy (NCBI): domain Eukaryota; kingdom Metazoa; phylum Chordata; class Mammalia; order Rodentia; family Cricetidae; genus Mesocricetus; species Mesocricetus auratus. The sequence goes on from NW_024429197.1 coordinate 9,202,658, forward strand.
GACATGTTGCAGGTGGTGGGGATTCCTGACCTAGCCTGTCTCTGGGTTCTGGATGGGGTTGCCCAGAGGGGACTGTGACTTCTTTCTGCCTGCTGGCAGTGTGTTCCAGCTGACCCATGACGTGTATAAGCCCTTCGTCTTTGCTGCTGAGACCCTGTCTGATCTGAGCATGTGAGTGTCACTCCCTCTTCCTGCTCCCACGTAGTCCCCAGCCTCCTTGTGCTTAAGAGCTGGGCTCAGGGGACTCAAACCCCAGTCCTGGGAAAGCCGCAGTTTCATCATCTTCAGAATGGACAAAGGAGAATTCCTACCTCAGGTGCTCTCTGAAGGTCAGATCTGTGGATCTGGGACATGGTGACTCAACCCTCTAATTCCAACACTTAGGAAGCAAAGGCAGGAAGATTGCAAGGATAAGAACAGCCTGGGCTGGCCGGGAGGTGGTGGCGCACGCCTTTAATCCCAGCACTTGGGAGGCAGGCAGATCTCTGTGAGTTCGAGGCCGGGCTGGTCCTACAGCCTCCAAAACAATACAGAGAAACCCTGTCTCGTAAAAACCTCCCAAAAAAAGAACAGCCTGGGCTACATTGTGAGTTTCAGGTCAACCAGAGCAATGGAGTAGGACACTGTCTCAAAAAACAGGAAGGAGGTCAGAGGGTATAGCTCAGTGTAGAACACTTCCTTACACTCAGGCTCTAGCACCATACAAAAAGGTTCAGGGGAAAAAGAAAAAGGAGATGTAGGTAGAGGGTGAAAAGCTGAGATGTAAGTGGGCTGGAGTGAACGGAAGCCTTGTGACCCACATGCTCCCCTCCAGGTGGGTACGTCATCTCATTACCTGCATTTCCAAGTACCAGACTCCAGGCCGGGCGCCCTCTGCCAGAAAGGAAGGTGAGTGTGTCACAGAGTGGAAGAAGGGGCCCAGCCGTCACTGAGTTCCTGCCTTTCCCAGGCCGGGTGCTGGATGGAACTCAAATCCCCTGGCCCTCTTCCTGGCCTCTCCAAAGCCACTCAGTGGTTCTCCAACTCCTCACCCTAGATTGCTACAGTGAGACAGAAGCGGAAGACCCCGATGAGGAGGCCGGGTCCCGCTCAGCTTCAGTGAGTAGAGTCGCTTCAGATAAGGTAGGGGCTGGATAGCAGGACATGGGGGGCTGCGGCTAATCCTCTCCTTCTGCCTTGACACAGCCTGGCCCAGCGCCAACTTGGAGTGACACATCACCCATGGCTTCACCCTTGCAGAGTCCGAGGACGTCCATTGGCTCTTCAGCAGGTGCTACCCTGGGAGCAGAGCACTGGGCTGCAGAGGTGGCCTGATCATGTTTGTGTGTTCTCAACCTGCTTCCTACTCCCACAGATAGCAGTGACAGGGTGCTGGAAGGGATGGTGCAGGGGCTGAGGCGGGGTGGTGTGTCCCTGCTGGGGCAGCCACAGCCCCTGACCCATGAGCAGTGGCGGAGCTCTTTCATGCGTCGCAACCGCGACCCTCATCTCAATGAGCGAGTACACCGTGTGCGGACACTACAGAGCACGCTCAAGGTGAGCTGGGAGCACCGGGCATGGGGAAGATGAGGCTCCCAACTCTACTGCGAGCTCTAGACTGAAGACTCTAGCCCTGGCTTTCTGATTCCGAGGACCAGTTCTGGTCTCCATATTCCACTGGAGGCTCAACTGTGTCCTGAGCCAAGTTCTAGAAGGTTCTGTGGGCAGAGATCAGATACTCACCCGACTCTTGGACCAGGGTATCCTGGTGCTGGGCACAGGGCGTTAAGAGTTAGTTCTGGGTCCTGTCCTGCCTTGGGTGACCATAGAGCTGTGACCCCTACTCTCACCTCAGGCAAAGCTGCAGGAACTGCAGGCCCTGGAAGAAGTGTTGGGTGACCCTGAGCTCACCGGAGCAAAGTTCCGCCGGTGGAAGGAACAGAACCAGGAGCTGTACTCAGAGGGCCTGAGCACCTGGGGAGGGATACGGGCCCCCAACAACTCCCCAGTCCCAACCTCTGACTCCAGGAGTCAGTCTCCACAGCCCCTGCCTTCTGACCCTGAGGAGCCCTCCCAGGTTTTTCCATTGACCCCAGAGAGCAGCCGCCAACCTCCTGACCTCTGACCCTGGCTAGTGTCTGGTTCCTGACCTCTGACCCTGAGGACTGCTTCCTCCCCAGACTCTGACATGTCTAAGACAGCATGCGCAAGGGGTCTGTGTGAGGGGTTAGAAGTGCGTGTCCTTGGCTTTACTCCAAACTGATCCCATTCCACAGTCTGCTCCTGTCCACTGGAGTGGAAGGAAAGTGGCCCTCCTCTGTGATATAGATCTCCCCTAACCTATCCTCAGATCTGGGGCATACCTGTCTCCCTGGGTCCTTCAAAACGCTTTCCCAGACCAGGTCTAGATGGATGTTTATTTTACATGAGAGATGCTTTTCCACCAAATAAAGTTGATTTCTCCAAAGTGAACCCATGTGTCTTTGCTTTAGAATTGGGAATCTGCACATGCCACCACCGCCACCGCCACGACACAGGGGTAAAGAACTGTCAGGCTACAGAGATCACTTCTCTCGCAGGGTGGATGACAAGCTCACTGTGTAGCTCATTACCCTGAGGTACACACTCAGGACTCCTGTGCCAGGGTGCTGGCCTCTGTGGTCATGCATCCTTCCGCCAGTCTCTCCTCAGTCCTGGGAGGTCAGACCTGCTCCCCTGTCCTAGCCCCAAGGAGGCACACTCACTTAGTAGATGAGAAAATTGACCTTTCTGGAAGGGCTGTGGGACGGGCAGCCAAAGGCCTGGGCATGTCTTCCCCTCCATCCAGTCTCACCTCTAGTGCCTGAATAAGAAGGGGAACCTCTATTCACTGTATTCAGATGGCGTGGGAGTCCAGACCTAGTCCCGCCAGCCTCTAACCTCTGACCGCACCCTGAAGCTGGTGGCTGAATACCTGGTTCCCCTGTGAAGTATTGAGTGGGAACGTGGGAGCTTTTTTTTTTTTTAAACCAAGTTGGAATGTCTCCGTGGAATGCAGAAGGCTGTGGCCAGCAGCAGCCTCTGTGATCTCACCACAAGGGAGACAGAGCCTGCCTGCAGCAAAGCTTCTTTGAAGAGAAGGGGACAGAGCCAAGATGACTGAAAACCAATACTGGTGGCAGCAGCGGCCGGAAACCGGAACTGCCCAACAGGCGAACACAACGGTAGGGAGCCCCTGCCTGGTGCTGCCACATAGCTGGCATCCGGGGTTGGGCAGGGGCAGTGACTGCACTGAAGGCCGGCTCCTCTCCCTGTAGAAAAACGCCTATGAGCTCCTGGGCCGGCACGAGGAGCAAGTGCTCATCAACCGCAGGCACATCACAGATAAGAAGGTAAGATGGGGACAAAGAAGATGGGGACAGGCGTGGAGGTGACCCAGGCGACCCCCACCCCAGAGTTCCCTCCTGCAGCCCCCTGTCCTTTAAATGTCCTCACAGAGGACATTTAGGAGCTAGCATCCATGGAAGTGACCCTTCACAAGAACCCTTTTATTGTGGTAGCTACTCACCAGCAGATACCCCAAGACCCCAAAGGTCCCCCGTAGTCACCCTCTTTTGATGATCATTTGTTGTGACTTCTTTACTGAAACTAACATTTCATGAAGTCAGGCAACATCATCACCCCCTAGGGCAGACCCCCAGGTGTACTCCCATTCTCAGGGAATAGGGAGTAAATAGTCCAGGTAGAGGCTGCCTGTGGTGACACCTGCCTGAAGGAAGGTCTCCATCCCTTCCCAGGATGCCTGGGACATTGAGGAGTTCATCACCACCATGTACGTCAAGCAGTTGCTTCGACATCCCGCCTTCCAGCTGCTGTTGGCCTTGCTGCTGGTGACCAACGCCATTACCATTGCTATCCGTACCAACTCTTACCTCGGTCAGGTGGGATGCTGGCCTGGTCTCTACCCCCACTGGCTCTGACCTGGAATGAGGTGCTTCCTTCTCAGGCTCTTTTTTTTTTTTTTTTTTTTTTTTTGAGACAGGGTTTCTCTGTATTGTTTTGGAGGCTGTCCTGGAACTCACTCTGTAGACCAGGCTAGCCTCGAACTCACAGAGATCTGCCTGCCTCTGCCTCCCGAGTGCTGGGATTAAAGGTGTGCGCCACCAACGCCCGGCTCCCTTCTCAGGCTCTTAACTCCTTGTCTGTGTATGATGGTCAGATTGGATGTTCTTCAAAAGTCTGATCATCAAACGGACCTGGAGTTGCAAACCTTTAATCCCAATGCTAGGGAGGCAGAGGCAGCAGGTTCGAGGCCAGGCAGGCTACCTAGTGAGATTATGTTCAAATAAGTAAATAAATAAAAAGTCTGTCAATATTGCCCTTCATGGGATCTGTAAGACTTCTTGGGCTGGAGAGATGGCTCAGTCAGTGGCTGAGAGCGCTCGTTGCTGCGCTTCCGGAGGACCTGAGCTTGGTGACTTGAGTGTGGATCTCCAGAACCCAAATAAAAACTGGATGCCCTGGTTTGGTGTAGGTCTGTGATCCTAGCCCTCCTGTGTAGACATGGGTAGAAGGGACAGCAGAATTCCACCCCTCCCTCCCCAAACTTCTCAGGCCATTTTGCCTGGATTCCTCACCATGATGGCAAACGAGAGACCCTGCCTCAAGGTGGATGGAGAAAAATCACCACCACCCAGCTAGGCCAATACTCTCTATTTTTTTTACATAATAAGCCCAGTTCTGCCTCCCTCCCTTCCTCCCACTCCCTCCCACCCTCCCTTCATCTCACCCCCTCATCTGCTACTCTAAGAGAGTCTCCCATGAGGAGTCACCCAATTCTGTCCCATCACCACATTGAGGCAGAACCAGCCCCCCCTCCCTCCCATCTAGGCTGAGCAAGATATCGCTCCATAGGAAATGGGCTCCGAAAAGCCAGTTCTTTCTTTAGGGATAGCGCCTGGTCCCACTGCCAGTGGCCCCACGAATTGCCCAGGCCTCCCATCATCACGGGCATCCAGGGGGCCTAGTTTAGTCCTATACAGTTTCCCAGTTGTCAGTCCAGAGTCAGTGAGCTCCGTGAGCTGTTTCTATGGGTTTCCCCATCATAGTCTTGACCCCTTTGCTCATATTATCACTCCTCCTTCTCTTTGACTAGACTTCAGGAGCTTGGTCCAGTTGGTAGCTGTGAATCCCTGCATCTGCTTCCATCAGTTACTGGATGAAGGTTTCAGGAAATCGTGTCTATTTCCCATTCCTATAGACCAATACTTTTTTTTTTTTGAGACAGGGCTTCTCTGCAAATTTGGTGCCTGTCCTGGAACTCCCTCTGTAGACCAGGCTGGCCTCAAACTCCCAGAGATCTGCCTGCCTCTGCCTCCAATGTGTTGGGATTAAAGGCATGCCCACCACTGCTTAGACCAATATTTTTGTTGTTGTTGTTGTTTTTATGAGACAGGGTTTCTCTGTATTGTTTTGGAGGCTATCGGTCCAGCCCGGCCTCAAACTCACAGAGATCCACCTGCCTCTGCCTCCCGAGTGCTGGGATTAAAGGCGTGCGCCACCACTGCCCGGCCCTAGACCAATATTTTTAAATTTTTAAAAAGGAAGAAAGGATAAAAGAAAGGAATAGAATGTTAGAGCTTGCTGAGGTGGTTTACACAGAGGTTCCTAGCATTCAAAGATCTGAAATAGGGGAAGTGCCTTGAGTTCGAGGCCAGCTTAGGTTACAGAGTAAGTTTGAAGCCAGAGTAGGCTTTATGATACCTGTGTAAGAAAGAAAGGAGGAAGGGAGGAAGGGAGGGAGAGAGGAGGAGGAGAAGGAGGAAAGAAGAAACAATGAAAGAATTCTTCATGTGTGTGTCCAGCTTGAGAGCCCAGGTTTGCCTCAAACATGTGATGTAGCCCAGGCTGCTCTCAAACTCATGGCAGTCCTGCCTTCACCTTGCAAGTGCTGAGATTACAGATGCACCACACTTGATAGATTTCTTCTTTTGTTTTAAGTTCTATTTGTTTGTTTGTTTATCAAGTTAGTTATTTTGAGACAAGCTCTCAGTATGAGGACCAGCCTGGTCTCAAACTTACGACTCTCCTGCCTCGAGTATCTGAGTGCCAGGATTCCAGGTATATGCCACCATCACTGATGAAGTTTAATTTGCTTTTTCATTTTTTGTTTGTTTTTTTGTGGGTTTTTTTTTGTGTGTGTTTTTTTGGAAAGGGCTTCATAAAGCCCCAAATGCCCTCCAACTCACTATACATATAGTTGAGGAAATTGAAAGCCTGTAGCTTCCTTCTAAGACTTAAGACCTAAGTGCTTGGAATCCAGGTGTGAGTTACCACAGCTGGCAGTTTTGTTTCTTACAAGGTGCGTGCGTGATACTGTTTAAATGCAGTATGTCCAGGCAGGTGATGATACATGAGCTCAGAATGGTGATCAGTGGCCAGGTCACCAGTGGTCTTTATGTCAAGGGACATAGTTTGTACCTTAAACCATTGGAAAGGCAGGAAAGGATTTAAACAGCATTGAAGTGAAATGACCATGTGTATTTTAGAAAACACACTAGATAGGGGCTGGAGAGATGGCTCAGTGGTTAAGAGCACTTGCTACTCTTGCATAAGACAGAGGTTTGTTTCCAGAGCCTATATTAGGCAGCTTACAATCGCCAATAACAGAAGTTACAGGAATCTTACATCCTCTTTTGGCCTCCAGGGCATCTACAACATCTACATGTATGTGGCGCACATACAGACAAACTAGCACACATATTTTTAAAAGAAAAGAAAAGGATCTTTTTAAAAATGTGCATTGGTGTTTTGCCTGCATTAGTGTCTGTGTGATGTTGTCAGATTCCCTGGAACTGGAGTTACAGACAGTTGTGAGCTGCCATGTGGTTGCTGGTAATGGAACCCAGGTCTTCTGGGGAAAGCAGCCAGTGCTCTTAACTGCTGAGCCATCTTTGTAGACCCAGGAAAAGAGTTGTATAAAAGGCACAGGGCTTTCAGTATGGACCATGCAAGGGACAAGAATGACAGAAGATGGACCAAAACAGATCAAAGATGTCCAGGTGAAAGATGCTGTGCTCTGGACCAGGACAATGGAAGTAGGTGAGAAGAGCCCCTGAGTCCCATCCATGGCTTCTTCTACTTCCTCTCCATGGTACTTGCATTGAGCCCAGGACCTTGCACATGAGTTAATATTTAGTGAGCCTTTACTATGTGCCACTTTTTGCTTTTGTTTTCCAGACAGGTTTCTCTGTGGCTTTGGAGGTTGTCCTGGAACTAGCTCTTGTAGACCTGACTGATCTCAAACTCACAGAGATCCGTCTGCCTCTGTCTCCTGAGTGCTGGAATTAAAGGCGTGCTCCACCACTGCCTAGCAACTATGTACCACCTTATATTACCCCATATCATCTTTTTTTTTTTTTTTTTTGGTTTTACGAGACAGGGCTTCTCTGTTTTGGAGGCTCTCGGTCCAGCCCAGCTTCGAACTCACAGAGATCCGCCTGCCTCTGCCTCCCGAGTGCTGGGATTAAAGGCGTGCGCCACCGCCCGGCTCCCCATATCATCTTTTTATGCATATAGACAAAGAGACTGCAGGAAGTTGAGTTTGTGACATGAGCAACAGTGTGGTTGGGGCTGGTAATAGGTATTGGGACATGGGGACATAGAACAAGGTTTAGAGAAGAATGCAGGGTTAGTACAAGACATTTGAGGTGTTATGAAGTGTCCATATGGGGACAGCTCAAGAGGAGTTGATGGATCTAAAAGACTGCTGGTGCCAGCCAGGCAGTGGTGGCGCACACCTTTAATCCCAGCACCTGGGAGGCAGAGGCAGGCAGATCTCTGTGAGTTCAAGACCAACCTGGTCTACAGAGTGAGTTCTAGGACAGCCAGGGCTGCACAATGACACCCTATCTTGAAAACCAAAACAAACAAAAGACTGCTGGTGCACAGGGCTGGAGATGGACCCTTCAAAGGTGAGCGGAGATGGCATCAGAGTGTGAGTGAAGCAGGAGAGGGCCGAGACGGGTTCCCAACAAAGGGTGGGAATAGAGGAGGAGACTAACTCAGAGTTAGTGTGCTGGGCCTCCCCGGAGCCAGATGGATGGAGGCAGCAGCTCACCCATGAAGCTTGCACAGCGAGGACAGGGCAGGTCCATGCACAAGCCATTGTTGGGTTATAAATGCAGACGTCCAACATTCTCGTAGTGAAACAGAGCTGGGGAGACAAAAGGAGAGAAGACAGGGAGAGGGAGGGAACAGAGGGTGTGAGTGTGAGAGTATGAGAGTGTGTGTGAGTGTGTGTATGTGTGTGTGAGAGTGTGAGTGTGTGTGTGTGAGAGCGTGAGAGAGTGTGTGAGTGTGTGTATGTGTGTGAGTGTGTGTATGTGTGTGAGTGTGTGTGTGTGTGTGAGTGTGTGAGTGAGTGTGTGTGTACCATTGTAAGAATGTGGAGGTTGAAGGACAACTTGCACAAGTCAGCTCTCTCCTTCCACTGTGGGATCCAACTAAAGTTGTTAGGCTTGTGACAAGCACCTCTATCCACTGAGCCATCCTGCCAGTCCCCGAGGACCATTGTGTAAAGTGTGAAAACAGCTCTTACTATGGCTCAGTCCATTGCTGGAGCTGGGGCTGTAGTTAGTTCAGTTGGTAAATCAGAAACCCAAGGTCATCCTTGGCTACACAGTTTTGAGGCTAGCCTGGACGACGTGAGAATGTGTCACAAAATAGAACAGGAAAAATAAAACAAAGCCTGAAACCCTAGTGTGGAGTTTGTGACTATGAAGACCAAACCCTAGACGCCTGTAGGCAGGGCAGTAGTGAGTGTGGACAGTAGGCGGGGCAGTAGTGAGTGTGGACAGTAGGAGGCCTCATGAGAGACAGGGAATCTGTTGGCTGCTGTTGCACAGAAAGATGAGGGAAGGCACCTGCTTTGCTGGGGTGGACTCCATGGCCTGGGGGTTATGAGCTGTGCATCACAGCTATAAGGAACTGAGAGAGCAAGACCGAGGTTGGGCAGGAATGAGTCTGGTTTTGAACAGACCCTGGCTATCCATCCACTGATTCATACACCCAGGGTACATTTCCTGGACCTACAGAGTGAGGACACCACCGCCCGGCCCAAAGTAGTTGGGATGCTACAGCCACAAGGGGTAGTTAGGGCCAGACTAGCAGAGAAGTTCCCTGGAGTCTGGCATCTGGCAGGTCCTGGCGGGTGAGGCATGCTTTTCTCCCCCAGTCCCGGAGTCTTTTTAGTCCTTTCTTCACTCCCTTTCTCAAATAGCCTACTCTAGAGGCTGGCCACCCATGTGCACCTGAGCTCCTAATTCCCCATCTGTGAGATGTGACAGAAAAGGAAACGACGTTTCAAAACAGTGCTGGCAGTAGCATGACAGTACATGAGTGGACTTAGCAAAGCCCAGCATATGTGCAGAAAGTGTCCCCTAAAGGAACCTATAAAGATGCTAAGGAGTGAGAGCAGCAGGGGTACCCCCCCCACATTTCCTCTCCAGCTCCCCCACCCTCTCTCCAGCCCCCCACACTCTTTCTCCAGCCCCCTACCCTCTCTCCAGCCCCTTACACCCTCTGTAACTCCCCCCAACCTCTCTCCAGCTCCCAACCCTCTCTCCAGTCCCCCCTCTCCCCAGCCTGGCACAGATCCTGCTTACTGAAGTCTCTGTCCCTCTTTTTCTCTGTCTCCCATATAGAAACACTATGAGTTGTTCTCCATCATAGATGACATTGTGCTGACCATCCTTATCTGTGAGGTTCTCCTCGGCTGGCTCAATGGCTTCTGGGTTTTTTGGAAGGTAAGGTCCCAGGAATTTGTGTCGTTACCCTCACTTCATCCCTCCTTGATGTTTGCAGTCTTTGTCCTGCAAAATAGTTTGCGTGGAGCGAGAATGTAGCTGTGTAAGGGAGGGGGGGAGAATTCAGAGACGGCTGTGATAGGGCAGAGTATCAGCTGTTCAGGAAGCGACCCCTCCATGTGTTTGAACCCCTACTCTTGCCTCCCTAGCTCTCTCTAGTCACACAAACCCCGGTTTTGTATCTCAGAAATAGAATTGAGGAATTGAGAATATCTATGTTAATTTGCATGATTCTAGATCAGGACTCCATAAACTTCTTCTGTAATATAGTAATTTGCTTTGTTTTATTTGAGACAAGGTTTCCCTGTGAAATCCTGGCTGTCCTGGAACTCTCTCTGTAGATCAAGCTGGCCTTGAACTCACAGAGATCCTCCTGCCTCTGCCTCTCGAGTGCTGGGATTAAAGGCGTGAGCCACCAATGCCAGGCTCAGTAATTTGTATTTTAAGTGGGTTTTTTTGTTTGTTTTTTATTTGTTTTGTTTTTTTGAGACAGGGTTTCTTCTGTGGCTTTGGAGGCTGTCCTGGAACTAGTTCTTGTAGACCAGGCTGGTCTAGAACTCACAAAGATCCACCTGCCTCTGCCTCCTGAGTGCTGGGATTAAAGGCATGCGTCACCAATGCTGGATTTGTATTTTAAGTTTTATAGGCTCTAGTGTCCGTGGCAACAGCTCACCTCTGTCAGGAAGCCCAACACCTAACTAGAACACAGATGGACTGGAGTGGCTGTGCTTCCCCCAGCATAGCTTTCCCCCAGGATGAGGGTTCGTCTGTTTTAGGGTCTTGCTATGTTGCCCAGGCTGACCCCAACCTCCTGAGCCCTAGCTATCCTCCTGCCCCAGCCTGCCAGTGATTGGCTCTGGTCCAGCAAGACTCCACTTGCACCAAGCACGGTAATGCACACTTACAATCCCAGTAGTCTGTAGGCCGAGGTAGAAGGATTCAAGGTCTATCTGGGCTAGGTATTAGAACACCGTACCAGCCGGGCGTTGGTGGCGCACACCTTTAATCCCAGCACTTGGGAGGCAGAGGCAGGCGGATCTCTGTGAGTTTCAGGCCAGCCTGGTCTACAAAGTGAGTTCCCAGGACAGCCTCCAAAGCCACAGAGAAACCCTGTCTCGAAAAACCAAAAAAAAAAAACCAAAAAAAAAACAAAAAAAAACCACCGTACCAGAGACAAACACTTCACACTTTATGTGTGGACACTGCAATTTAAGTTTTGTGTAATTTTCACATGTCTGTCTCCTCTGATTTTCCCTCTTCCCTTGCCTCAAAATCACATATTGACTCCTCTGGGTGTCTTCTCTTCAGGAAGTTTCTCCCAGGCTAGGCTTTTGCCTCTCTGGGTCTCCTTCCCAGGTTCTAGAAACTCCTCTGGCAGAGTTCTCTATCCACCTCACCTCAAAAGAGTCTACGAGCCCAGCATGGCAAAACCTTGTATACTCAGAAAATGGGTTAAGATATGGCATATAGCAGGAGTTTAATACTTAGTGGATATATAGACTGGCCAGCCTGGCTGGGCTTTTTGTTTTGACTCCTAGTGCTGAGAACTGAACCAAGGGTCTCACACTCACCAGGTACCTCAGTCATTGTCCTAGTGCCCTGAGGAGACACCATAACCAAGGAAGATTGTATAAAGAAAGCGTTTACCGGGGCCTGGTTTACAGTTTCAGAAGCTTAGTCCATGATCGTTATGGCAGGAAGCATGGTGGCAGGCAGGCAGGCAAGCATGGTGTTGGAGCCGTAGCTGAGAGCTCTACATCGTGATCCACAGGCAGCAGGCAGAGAAAGAGAGAGATACTGGTGACACACCTCTTCCACCAAGGCTATATCTACTCCAAGAAGACCACACCTCCTAGTCCTTCCCAACAGTCACTGCCTGGTGACTAAGCATTTAGATATATTAGCCTATGAGGGCTGTTCTCATTCAGACCACCACACTAGGCTTATTTACTCATCCACTAAGTTACTCCCTGATCCTCTTTTTACTTTGAGATAAGGCCCCACTAAGTTTCCCAGGATGGCCCTGAGCTTGCACTGTAGCCCAGAGAAGCCTTGAACTTGTGACACCCCCAACCTATACCTTCATCTCCTGAGTGGCTGGAATTACAGGACTTGATTCCACAGAGAGGCAAATTTACATCTCTGTGTGTGTGTAGTATGTGGCACAGACTCTAAGAGGTGAGCAAGACTTGAGTTTATTGGATTGTTTCTCAAATTTAAGAGCATCTTCCATTAAAATATAGTTTTTCTTTTGAACATTTACTTCAGTCACACATTGATCAAAACTCCATAGAGAGCCAGCCAGAGTCCTGGATCCGATTCAATCCCTCACCCTCTTGCCTTCACTCACCTCGTGGTAATCGTCTTAGAGCCTGTTCATCCTCCCAGCTGTTGTTTTATAATCCTAGATGCACAGGCATGTATTTTTAGTGCTCCCTTTTCTATAGTAGCCTACTATAAACAATGCTTTGCATTTACTTGGTGCTTATGGGATCCTGGTAATCTTTCTTTGTTAGCACATGATGAATATACAATAGCTTATTCTATCAGTTTCTCATTGCTGGGCACACTAGTTTTCAACTTCTTTTGCATTTATATATATATATATATATATATATATTTGTTTTGTTTTGTTTTTTTCGAGACAGGGTTTCTCTGTGGCTTTGGAGGCTGTCCTGGCACTCGCTCTGTAGACCAGGCTGGCCTCGAACACATTTATATATTTATTATTTATTATTGAGACAGGGTGTCACTATGTAACTCTAGCTGGCCTAGAAATCCCTCTGTAGACTAACCTCAAACTCACAGAGATCTAATTGCCTCTGCCTTCAGAATGCTGTGATTGAGGACATGTGCCACCAGGCCTAGTGAATGTCACACTTCACACTAAGGCAGAGGCATCCAGGAGTTTTCAAGTCACTTAACTATACATATCAAGTCATTGGCTAAGGGGCTAGCCTTGTATATGTTTGTTTGTGGTGGGAGGTCTTCACTGTGAGTCACTGAGAATGGTTGTTTTCATAGGTATAGGACTGTGATTGTGTCTGTTTGTGGCGTGTTGGGGGTGACAGCCAGGAGATAGTAAGTGGCTAGCTTTGTTCTTAGAGGATCATTGAGTCTCCCGTTGTGATGGGGCAGACAGGATGCTCCCATGGGCTGGGCTTCACAGCCTCTTTTGGGCTGCTCTCCATTCAGGATGGCTGGAATATCCTCAACTTCTTAATTGTCTTTATCTTGTTCATGGGGTTCTTCATAAAACAACTTAATATAATTGCCGTCACCTACCCTCTCAGGTGAGTTGAGAGCTCTGAAGGTAAGAGGGGTGTCTGTCTGGACCCCAGGAGTGAGAAGGAAGTAGTCACCACCTGGGGCTCAGCCCTGCCTCTTTGGGAAGCTGGTGGGAGGGAGGCAACAAGGAGGAAGGGGTCTGGGAAGGGTCAAGGGGCACCCTGAGAGACTCTGCCACAGGGCACTTCGGTTGGTACATGTGTGCATGGCGGTGGAGCCCCTAGCCAAGATCATCAGGGTCATCCTGCAGTCGGTGCCGGACCTGGCCAACGTTGTGGCCCTCATCCTCTTCTTCATGCTGGTCAGTATCTCCCAGGCCCCAGCCTGTCTCCTTCCCTGAATAGAACCTGTAGGGAAGTAGGTAGGGATAGATGCCCAGAGAAGCAAAGGGCTTGGGACCGAATCCTTGTGGGTCCCTGGAAGCATTTATTTGCATTAGTTTGTGTATCTTGTCAAGTTCCAAGGCCACTGGGTGAGGTTAGGTGGGTCTTGGTCTCTTTGGCAGGTATTCTCTGTGTTTGGGGTCACACTCTTTGGTGCATTCGTGCCCAAGCATTTCCAGAACATGGGGGTTGCCTTGTATACCCTCTTCATCTGCATCACCCAGGACGGATGGCTGGACATCTACAGTGACTTCCAGTGAGTACAGGTGGCGTTCTTGGGCTTTATCCCCTTCTGGCTAGGGCAGGGCTGGAGTTCCAGCAGGTGAGGCAAACTATGAGAGGGGGTTCCTGGGACCTGGATGAAACTGGCCTCACAGGAAGTGAATACCCAAGGAAATCATGGGGCAGTGTCTTTGGTTTTGTGGTACTTGAACCTTGTTGCCATAGAAGCTTCACACATTCGCAGGGCCACCTGACCCTGTCCATGGAGACATGCTGCATAGCTGTGTGGCCCAACCTTGGGCCAGGGAGCAGGTAGGTGGTTGTGCCTGAGGTTACTAGGCCACCTCCAGCTTGCACCAGAGCACAACAAACCACCTAGAGTCCTAGGAAGTCTGGGCTTCCATCCACTCATTCTCAGACCTGCTCCCCAAGGTCATTTTTGTGTTCTAGTCTTTGCTTCTTGTCAAGTTCAAGTCCAATTTCATCCTACCCCACTCCCCTTTGTGAAGTAGAAGCCAAATAGGCAAAGGGTTTCTTTAGTCACAGGTAGTGGAAATCCCAGCATTCAGAGGCAGGTGAATTAGGAGTTCAAGTTAATTGCAGCTAACCTGGGCTGCAATAAGACCCTGTTTCTGGGCTGGAGACATGGCTAAGAGGTTAAGAGCACTGGCTGTTCTTCCAGAGGTCTTAAGTTCAATTCCCAGCACCCACATGGTGGCTTACAGCCATCTATAATGAAATCTGGTGCCCTCTTCTGGCCTGCAGGCATACAAGCAATTAATACTAAATAAATAAATAAATAAATCCTCTTTCAAAGAAGAAAAAGGGGGCAGGGGTAGGAGAAAGGCACCTGGGGATGGGACTTAGTTGGTAGAGTGTTTGCCTAGCCTAAGTTCAATCCCCAGAACCACACAAACCAAGACTGGTGGCATTCACCTATACTGCACAGTCTGAAGCCAGCCTGGGCTAACCTGAGAACTAGCCTAAAATATAAAAATAAAAGAAAGCTGGCATGGTGGCACACGTCTTTATTCCCAACGCGTAGGAGTCAGAGGTAGGTGCCTCTCTGTGAGTTCGAGGCCAGCCTGGTCTATGTGAACTGCACAGTGAAGCTGCACTAGGCTTTTGAGCACTTTCCCCTGCACTGGCCCTGTGACATTCAACAAACTGTCCCACTGTTGGCCTCAATCTTGAAGTGATCTTCCTGCCTTAGTCTCCTAAGTGCTGAGATTACAGATGCGGGCCATCAAGACCAGCTTATGTATTTATTTACTTATGTATTTATTTACTTATGTATTTGCTTATGTATTTTGGAGTTCTGGGCCTTAGCATGCTAAGCAGGCCTTCTACTACTAAGCTATAGCTCCAATGTCTAGCATTTTTTTTTCTGGTTTTTCAAGACAGGGTTTCTCTGTGGCTTTGGAGGCTGTCCTGGAAAGCTCTGTAGACCAGGCTGGCCTCCAACTCACAGAGATCCACCTGCCTCTGCCTCCTGAGTGCTGGGATTAAAGCCGTGCGCCACCAACACCCGGCACATTTAGCTTTTAAAAGCCGGAGGGGCTTGATTTGTCTGTTTTATTTTTGTTTTTAAGTGGAGTCCAGTATAGCCTAGGATAGCCTTGAACTCCTCCCTCTTCCCAAATGCTAGGATCGAAGTCATGCATCACCACACCCAGTTTATGCTGTTCTGGGGCTTTGTGCATGCTAGGCAAACATTGTTTTTTTTTTGGAAAAAGGAACTCAGGTGACCCAGGCTACTTCTACTTCCCAAGTGCTGGGATTCTTATCTTCAGTTAGACTATAGTGCAATATTGCCTACCTCATAGAGTGCCATGGGGATCAGTCTATAAAATCTATAGAGCTCTTCTAAAATGCAGCTCAGCATAGAGTGCTTCTGTTTATCGTCTATGTAAGTATAGCTTGCACTTGCTAGTGTGACATACACCCTTGTAGGACTGGTTTGAGAGTTGACCTCGCTGTCTGGCTGCACAGCAGGTCTCAGTAAAGAGCTGCTTCTGCGACCAGCAGGAGTGGGAAATATAATTCCCTTGTTTTAAAGATGAGGAAACTGAGGCTTAAAGGGCCAGGGAAATGACGGAGCTCCTGACTGCCGTCCCCAGGATGGACGATAGAGAGATCGCCATGGAGGTTGGAGGCGCTATCTACTTTGCCATCTTCATCACCATCGGTGCTTTCATCGGCCTCAACTTGTTTGTCGTCGTTGTGACCACAAATCTGGAACAAATGATGAAGTTAGGGGAGCAGGGACAACAGCGAAAGATAACTTTTAGTGAGGTGCGTGGGATGGGGGAGGACAGGAGGGAGGAGAGTGTGTGCATGAATGACGTGTGTGTTTGCACACTCAAGTGCATGGAGAATCCAAAACCTGAAGG
Source organism: Mesocricetus auratus (assembly GCF_017639785.1). Taxonomy (NCBI): domain Eukaryota; kingdom Metazoa; phylum Chordata; class Mammalia; order Rodentia; family Cricetidae; genus Mesocricetus; species Mesocricetus auratus. The sequence goes on from NW_024429197.1 coordinate 9,218,768, forward strand.
CAAGACCTCAACATCTGTAATGTTCACTCAGTGACTGAGGCTCCTGGGGGCTGGGTATGGCTTCCTAGATGCACCATGATAATTCAAAGTGAAGCAATGGGGTGGCTTCAGGACATTCACCCAACTGCACTCTGAAGTTCTTCCCTACGATGGGGATAATAGTACTCGCTTACCAGGGTCCTCATGAGAATCATATAGGATCTGATGAGTGCTTGTAAGTCAGAGCTCACAAATGAACTGGAGAGCTGGCTCAGTGGTTAAGAGCACTGATTGCTCTTGCAGAGGACGTGGGTTTGGGTCCCAGTATCCACATGACCACTCAACTACTGTTTGTAACTCCAGTTCCAGGGATTCATAGCCACCTTCTGGTCTCCATGGGCATTGCATGTATATCGTATTCTTACATACATGTGGGCAAAACATTCATACACATAAAAATAAATATTGGCTGGGTGTGGTGGTACACGCCTTTAATCCCTGCAGAGGCAGGTGGATCTCTTAGAGGTCAGCTTGGTCTTCAGAGTGAGTTCAAGCCAGGGTACACAGAAACCCTGTCTTGAAAAGCAAAACAAAACAAAGAGAAGAAAAGAAAAAAAAAGAACTTAATAAATGCTAGCTACCCAGTATTTACTTGGTACAACTTGTAAAAGGTGGAGGGTGGAGAAGGAAGTGAAGTACTTTAGAAAAGTCAGAGGGCCAGACCATCATCACGTCACAGTGGGAGCGTCTTAATGGTTTGCTGGGGTGACTATTTCCACAGAGATTTGAGAGGGACTTGAAACTGAGTTATCAGTCAGGTAGGGAGGTTAAGATTGACTGAAGCTGTGGTAGGGTGCTTGCATAGCTGGCTGGAGGCCCTCGGTTCCAACCCAACATGCACATATAAAATAAAATAAAATAAAAATGTTATTAGGTTAAGAATCCTAAGAAACTCACCTTCCCCGAAGTCACATGACCCTGAGCTGTCTGCCCTCTTCCATCCACTGTCCCCAGATAGGCACAGATGAAGACGACTTTGTTGACGACCTGCCACTGGTGCATTGCATAGAAGCCCGCAAGGAGACATCTGGTCACCCTCAGGAGCCTCTGGTTGGGGGTCCCCTGTTCAACCTCACAGAAAAGACTTGCGATAATTTCTGCCTGGTGCTTGAGGCAATACAGGAGAACCTGATGGAGTACAAAGAGATCCGAGAGGAGCTCAACATGTAGGGGAGGGCGCTGGGGAGGCAGAGCTGGGCCTGGCCTCAAGCCTGTTGTCGAAGTAACTTGCCCAGAGTTCAAGCTTCCCAGTTTGGGAGCTGCTGTCCTGACCTTTGGTCGTGCCTTTCTCCTAGGAGGGGCCTGGGTCTCCCTTGGGATGGTTCTGAAGCAATGAGGGAGGGATGGAGGAGGAGGAGGAGGGGGCACACCAGGGAAGAGACTGAAAGAAAAGCAATGTCTCTTCTACCCCAGGATCGTGGAGGAGGTACGCTCCATCCGTTACAACCAGGAGCAAGAAAAGGAGATACTGCTTAGGCACGTCTCCAAAAGCCTGTCCTCCCAGACTGAGTCCTCCTTAGACATGCGTGAGGTGGCTACCCAGCAAGACTTGATCACTGCACTGGTCAGCAGGGAAAGGGTGAGCATTTGCCTTCTCCACCTAAGCAACCCCCCAACTCCCACCCGGTACACACACACACACCAATACCCCGACAGGCACCATAGCCAAGATTTCCTTCCTCTTCCTGTGGACCCTCCAAAATTCCCACTTATCTCAGCCGGCACCACCATTTTGCCTGCTCAGAGAAGCCCTGCCTCCTCCCACCAGGCTCCTCCCTAGGAGCATTCACCCCCCCCCCAGCACCTACAGACTTATCTTTTCTTAGAGTGGCTTTTACCAGCTTGACTCTTCCTTGGAAACAGGTGCTTAGTCCCACTGGGAAAAAGGACCCCTGTCAACCCAACTAGGGTGCACGGGAGCAGTGCGTGCGTGCGTGTGTGTACATGTGCCTCTTATCTCATGGAGCTGGAGTGGAATGGAGTCTTGAGAATGCCTGAGCTCCCCAGTTCAGAGTGGGTTCTAGGCATGCTAGAGTTACCCAGATGGGGCAGCTGTTGAGGCAGGAGGAGGAAGAGGCGGTCTGTCCTGTCAAGGTAAGTAGGATGACAAAAAGACCTCTCTGTTTGCAGGTTCATGATTCTAACACAAATATGCTTAGCAAACACAAGTTCAGCTTCTGAGAAGGCAGAATGGGAGCCAAGGGGCCTGCACACTCACGGGGCCAGCTGCTGCATCAGCCTGCATCCCTAGTTGGAGCCCATCCCTCTCCCTTACGCCTGGGTGGCCGAGGCCATGGGGCTGGGATGGTGGCAGCACCTTCACGGCTTATGCCTGTGAGCCTGAGGTCCAGATGAGTCCGGGATAAAGGATTCTGGATGAGAATGGAAGCCCCACAGCAAGGATGAGCACACAAAGGGGTGGCCAGGCTTTGGCATAAGGATGAGTATCCCTGGCCTGTGTGCCAGTTGGAGCTGGGTGAGGCCTGGGTGGGCCCAAGCACTGAAAAGAGCCAGGCCAGTAAGGCTGTGTGCACTGAAATAAAATTCTGTGTTATAATCAATGTGTCTGACTGGTTAGTCTCAACCTGTTTCACACCCTTGCCTTTGGTCTACTAGGGAAGATAGATCATGCTTCCTCAAAGCCTGTTCACATGGGGCATGGTGACTCACACATTATTCTCAACACTGGCGAAGTAGAGGCAAGAAGATCAAGAATTCAAGGGCATACTCAGCTATACTAGTAGGACAGCCTGGGCTACATGGGACCTTGTCTCACACAAAACAAAACAAACACAAAACAAATACAAAACTAAACACCCATTTGTGCTGAATGTGGTAGCATAAGCACACAGTCCCAGAACCTGGGAGGCTGTGAGACTGGAGGACTGAGGAGATGCGGAGGCTAGCCTGGGCTTCACAGGACCTTGCCTGTGGCCTGATGAACCCCTTAAGGGCTTCCAATCCAATGAGGGAGGGAAAGTTATCCCCCTGATCAGTTTGACTTTAATGGTAGAGACATAACCCCTGACCTTAGAATCCTAAATATGGGGTGAGGGTGCTGTTACTGGACTTCATTGTTGGGAGACCCTGTCAGATGAAAGAGTCTCTCCTCTCCTCTCCTCCCCTCTCCTCCTCTCCCTCCCTGTCTGAAGGTGATAGTTGGTCCTCACCCTAGGGAGCTCTTGTCTGATAGGGTCATCACTGACCAAGCTTTACCCTCGGACATCAAAGGGTGGCTGGTTAGAGCATGAGCCCCCAAAGGCCTCCTGGAGAAGAACACTGAGGCATGCTGGGAGGAAGTGGGAGGATTTTGTGGGTCTAGTAAAGTCTGGGGGGGGAGAACTTAGTGCCTGTGGCTGGAGTAGTAGCTGAGAGCTTACATCATGACCTGCAAGCATGAGGCAGAGAGATAGATACTGGGCATGGCGGAGCTTTTGAAATCTTTTTCTGTGGTTTTTTTTTTTTTTTTTTTTTTTTTGAGACAGGGCTTCTCTGTGTAGCCTGGCTGTCCTGGATTAAGAGCATAAGCCACCACTCCCAGCTAGGTTTTCAAAATCTCAAAGCCACCCCCAGTAACACACCTCCTCCAACAAGGCCACACCTCCTCCAACAAGACCACGCCTCCTCCAACAAGGCCACGCCTCCTAACCCTTCCCTAACAGTTCCACCCACTGGGGGCCAGGCAGTCTAACATGTGAACTATGGAAACAGTTCTCATTCAAACCACCACAGAGAAAGCTGGATCAGCCTGAGCAAAAGATCTGGGTTCTCAAGTGTCAACTGGCAACCCTGAAGGTAGAAGACCAATATCCTCGACACCCTGAAACTCTGCTGGTGGTGACAGGGAAGGTGTGTGGCCAGAGCTGTGTGCTCTGCTGTTCAGGGGCCTTGGGGACATTCCCTAGCTGGAACTGCGGTTCCCAGGGGTCCACTGATTGCAGCTGATGGGAAACCCTACCTTACCCCGCCCCTGACTCTGCATCAGCACTGGATCTAACTCTCAAAAGCCCCCGAGGTCCACAGTGTGGGCAGGGTGCTCAGCGGGCAGAGAGGTGGCACCGGTGACAACAATACCAAGCTGTCTTGCAGTCTAACTCTTGATTTGGGCCAGAGCTCCTTCCTAATGCTCCCAGGACCATCCACCAGCATAGACATGGGCAGCTGCTGGCTCCTGCTGCTTCTGCTGCTCCTAAGTAGGGAAAGAGTCTTCAACCTGCCCAGTAAGTACCCAACACCCTTCACGTCCTGCCCTTTAGCTTCTGACTGGCCAGAGGGGGGAAGAAAGTGCTAAAATCCAGGAAAAACCTCTTGGGTTGCTAAGGGAAGCTCAGCCACTCCCTAACTAACCTCTTCAGCTGTCTAAAGGGTGTGGGGGAGAGGCACCAGTTTTAACGACAGAATGACCTCCATGCCTCTGGCCTCTCCCGTGCATTTCTACCAGGGCGCTCTGTCTGCCTGCTCCATCTTGTCTGTCTTCTCATTTGTCTTTCTGTCTGTCCTGTGATGGGTTAATTGCTTGGGCTGTCAGCAGGCTGAGGGCTCAGGTGTTCTGACTTTGTTGCTTTGCGATTCTCTGTCAAGCGGTCTGCCGCCTCATAGTTTAGGAAAAGAAGGCATTCTGGGCTCTGAGTTCCTAGGTCGGTATGAGGGAAGACACAGGCAAGACACTGTGTGACAGAAGCTCCTGGTGCGACAGTAGCTCCCCAGGTCCACGGCTTTGACCAGGGCTGGGAGCCTCCTTGGTAAAACCCTGAAAGCAGCAGTGGGCTGGGGGAGCCATGACCCCAGGAGCAGAGCCCACGCGTGTGGTGCTGGCGTGTGCCACACACTGAGTGAAGCCTGCCTTCCCTTGCTTTATCTCAAGACTCTCAGGGTCACAGTGAAGCAGGTACTGTACCAGCATCCCTGCTTTGCCGTGGTAGAAACTGGGACTCAGAGTCACATGTTGACTTCCACGTGTGCTCCCAAGCACACAGTAGGGATTGTCCCCAGGTCTGACTCCAGAGTCTAGGTCACACTGCATTGCTAAAGGCAGGGAATCTCAATTACCAGGAAGATTTTCAGGAAAATTTAAATTTCCAACCTATTTCCAAATAAAATCCCAACTGGGGTTTGTAGTCTAAAATAAGTTGACTGCCCTGTGTAAGAAAGAAAGAAGGAAGCTGACGGTAGCAGCACACACCTGTAATCCCAGAACTTGGGAAGTAGAGGCAGGAGGATCAGAAACTCAAGGTCACTCTAGGCTACAGTCTCAAAGAACCCAAAAAGGCTGTGTGTCCTGTGTCTGTGTGTGTGTGTGTGTGTGTGTGTGTGTGTGCGCGCGCGTGTGCGTGCGTGTGTGAAGAAGTCTGAAGAGCAACTGATATAGTCAGATCAAGTATGGTGGTACATGCTTGTAATCCCAGCCCTGGGGAGGTAGAAGAGTCAGGCATCAGACCTTATAGAGAATAGAGAAGTGTAGGGGAAGGTAACAGCTCACTGAAAGCCCAAGCTATTACCCAGGTGTCCGAGGCCCTGGAGCCAGAGTTACAGGCCATTGTCAGCCATGCAACATGGGCAGTGGGGGCAGAGCTTGGTCCTGCGGAGGAGCATCAAGTGCTTTTAACTGTGAGCTATCTTGCCAGCCTTCCCACTCCCCTGCAATTTTTTGAAGACCAAAACGGGAGACTAGAGGTAGAGGTGGGGGAAATGTAACCTACCAAACACTGACACTTTTTAAAAGTTGACAGTCAGAGGATGTGGTGTCGCTGCAGGGATACAGAAGTAGAGCAGCTGACGGAAAGACAGCATGGAGCTCTGCTGGCTGCAGAATGACAGCTCAGCATTATAGATCAGTGGGGCAACATGACCACTTTTACTTTTGCTGAGTATGAAGTCAGACCAGGTATGATAGTACATGCCTATGATCCCAGCCCTGGGCAAGTGGGGGATCTGGATTTCAAGGTCAGCTGGACTACCCTGTTACACAAAAAAAGAAAAAAAAGCATGCAGTCTGAGCTGATGGAGATAGGCCTCCTTGCAAATAAAAACACGAGTCCCTCTAAGAAGTCATAGCCTGGGCTTTTGTGGCTTCTCCAATACTGAGCCCAAGTATCTCACTATGCTGATTGGGACATGGAGACCTGAGCAAGGGGTGGGCTTCCATAAGGTTACACAGAAATATGTAATAGAACAGTTCCCATCCCAAGCCTCTCCACTCTCTGCAAGCATTCCAGGCGGCTGTTTCCCTACTACCACCCCTCAGCTCTGTGCAGATGTTAGAGACAGGTGGGACAGGTCCACGCAGGAGAGGGGTAAGGGCAAGGCCAGTGCCTCTTCAGTGTGTGGATGGGGAGGGCTGCTTCGCCCTCTGAGTCAGCCCTCTGGTAATTGCTAGGAATCTAGAGCCGGGCATCAGGTGACGGCCTGTTTCTGCCCATCGCCCAGGGGAAAGAGCAAGGTGTCCTGGGGACCTAGCTCAGCGCATGTGTGAGGGCTTTCCTCTCAAGGGAGAGTGTGGCTAGCTCAGCCTTGGAAATTTAGTGGTGTTTTTGTAAGGTTTCACGATGCAGTTGAGAAAACAGACTGAGGGTCTGGCTTCAAATGCAGCATCACCACTTCCTTGGGGTGTGGCCTTGGACAGATGTCATTATCTGTTTCAGCCTCACTTTCCACCATCTGGTATGTAGAAATAATAGGCCTTGCCTCAGTGAGAAAAAAGCGTATCAATTCTGCTGTAGACAAAAGAGAGTGAACAATGTCAAGAGTATCCGCAACCACTGGTGCTTTAAAACAAGTTCGTTTTTATTATCAGTGTGTGGGGGTTAGAGTGTGTCATGACTCAGTTATGGAGGTCAGGCGACATGCTTTAAAACAAAATAAATGTTATTACTAACATTATCATTCCCTGCCCTCCCGTGCGTGCGTGTGTGTGTGTGTGTGTGTGTGTGTGTGTGTGTGTGTGTGTGTGTCAGGGTGAGAGTGTACCATGGGGATATAAGTCAGATGACACACCTCAGGAGTGAGTTCTCTCTAACTGGGATTAGCCAGCTCTATGTGGCAAGCGCCTTAACCTGACAAACCATTTTACCAATGCTGCTTTGAAAAAAATTTTAAGAAGTAAAATCGTTGGGGGTTTTGCTTTCCTTTAGCTTTGTTTGAGTCACTATGTAGAACAAGCTGGTCTCCAACTCACAGAGATCGCCTGCCTCTGCCTCCCCATGCTGGGATTGCATATGCCCAGCCTAGGCTGTTGGGGCTTTTGTTTGTTCTTTGTTTTTTGGCACAGGGTCTTGTTATGTAGCCTGGCTGGCCTCCAACTTGCTGCAAGGTACTACTACTCAACTTCCCAGGTGCTAGATTACAGTCATCTGGTACCACATCTGGCTTTCTGTGTATATTAGCAGTTCTCAACCTATGGGTCTCCAGCCCTTTGAGGATTGAACAGCCCTTCACAGGGACCATCGAAGATCATCAGAAAACACAGATATTTACATTATGATTCATAACAGTAGAAAAATTACAGTTATGAAGTAGCAATGAAATAATTTTATGGTCTGGTGTCACCACAACATGAGGAACTGTATCAAAGGGCCAAAGCATTAGGAAGGTTGAGAGCCACCGGTGTGTATGGTACTAAGGATTGAAGCCAAGGCCTCAAGGTTGCTAAGAAAACTTTCTACCATTGATCTGTGTCCTCAGCCTGCTCACATTATTATGGTGCACAACACTTTTGTATCTTTATTTTGTTCATATCTCATTTTTCGTTTTGAATTGTGTGTGGGTAGGTATTTTGCATGAATGTATGTCTGTTTGAGGCTCAGCCTGATCTACAGAGTGAGTTCAAGGGCAGCCAGAGATAACATAGAGAGACCTTCTCTCAAATAACACATAGATAACTAAATTCAAAGTAGGAGATGGTTGGTGAGGTAGTTCAGTGGATAAAATCACTCGCTACCTCATGACCTGAGTTCAAATCCAAGAACCCATGTAAATATGGTAGAGGGAGAGGACCAATCCCTTCGATGTGTCTTCTGACTTCCACATGCTCACTATGGCACACGTGTGCAAGGGCACACATATACACACTAAACAAATTTTCACAAAAATAAGCAATGTAATAGGAAAATAAAGCAAGACGCGTGATTGGCACACAGCGGTAATCTCAGTACACAGCTGGAGGCTGTGGGAACAGAAAGTTCAAGGTCACCTTTAGTTGTGTAGGAAAAGTTGGAGGTGAGTTCTGTGGCACCTGCGCCACAAGCAGGTCTGAGGTATCAGGAAAAGAGAGACAGACGTCCAGCTGTTTGTACTAAGAGAATGCATGTGTTGCCTTTATTGCCAGGAGAATGTGTGTGTGTGTGTGTGTGTGTGTGTGTGTGTGTGTGTGTGTGTGTGTGTCTTCATTGCAAGTGTTAAGAGGTCTCCCCCTTGTAGGAGGGAGGAGCTTTATATACAGGTTTACAGCACAGTGGAAAAACCCCAGGTAGAAGAGAGCATGTTTTCCTCCTGCTGAATGTTGATGTCAGAGGGTCAAGGCCAGGGCAGGAATCCAGGACTAGAAAACAGGATGGACTTGTACCTTGTGGGGGCTGGGGCCCAACATCTACCCCCTTCCCCCTTCTTTATATATATAAATTAGCACCTATCTCAGGTGGCTAAGATGTTAATGCCAATCTTAGTATCAATAACCAACCCTGTATAAATGTAAACAAACATTTATAAACAATATTTGGGAATGTGGGCGTTGTTCTTTCCAAACTACTTCCTGCTGTTAAGGGGCGCTGAAATACCATGGGGATCATGATAAAAAACAAAACCAAACCCAGAAACCTGTTGAAGTTCTTGTTTTTGTGGTCTGTAAGGCTGCATCATCTCAGCTGTTTTAGGTGTTGGATCACCTGGGCCACTGCTTCCGGAGGTCTTGTTTCATCAAACCATACTAGTCTGGAAGGAACCCACAGCCTTTTATGTTCTGTGGAAACAAAAGCAGAAATTCTTTTCCCAAGTAACCTGTCCTTATATTTAAATTTAGAAGTCAAAGCATTTTTAAAATATGTAAGTTGGATTAATTTAGCAACAGTAATAATCAAATGTCTTTTAGCAGTTTTTGTTCCTTTCTTAGCAATTAAACAATTTAAAGACCCAACTATACACAGTATCCAGACTCTCTGTGTAGTTTTCATTCTGTATACTTTAATCTTTTCCTTTTCTTTTACTTAATACCAGTACCTCGTTTATTAACTGTTACCAATTTTCAATTTACCCACTTTTAATCCATCTTCCAGCTGAGGGTGATCTCTCAGGTTCTCCTTTCTTTCCCAACCTTGGTGTCAGGCGAAGGCCTGGAGATTTAATCTAATCCACCCTCCAACCTAGGGTGATCTCTTAGGTTCCCCTTTCTTTCCTGACCTTGGTGTCAGGTGAAGGCCTGGAGATTTAATCCAATCCACCTTCTCCCTAGAAGGTGATCTCTCAAGCAAAGCCTGGAGATTTGACCATTCAATTTTACTTTTAGAAGTTGAGGTACCTATTTTTAATTCTTTTCTTTCTCCAGTCTCTCCTCTCCTGAGTCTTCTTTCTGGCCAATCTTTCTCAGTCTTTTTAAGTCTTTTTGGATCTCGGTGGGACCTCCAATTGCGGTGCCCATGCAACAAGCAGGTCCGAGGTATCAGGAAAAGAGAGAGAGACATCCAGCTGTTTGTACTAAGAGAATGCCTTTATTGCCAGGAGAATGTGTGTGTGTGTGTGTGTGTGTGTGTGTGTGTGTGTGTGTGTGTGTGTCTTCATTGCAAGTGTTAAGAGGTCTCCTCCTTGTAGGAGGGAGGAGCTTTATATACAGGTTTACAGCACAGTGGAAAAACCCCAGGTAGAAGAGAGCATGTTTTCCTCCTGCTGAATGTTGATGTCAGAGGGTCAAGGCCAGGGCAGGAATCCAGGACTAGAAAACAGGTTGCACTTATAGGCTGACCAGCAACTCACAGAGACCCCCTGGGGCTGGGAACCAACAAGTTCAACTATACAAATGAAAACCCAAAAAGCTGGGCATAATGTCAAGTACTTACAATCCCAGAATTTAGGAGGCAGAGGCAGGAGAAAGGCCACAGATTCCAGGTCAGTTTAGGTTACAACATAGGGCTTCCTAGTGAGACCCTTTCTCAACCAATAAAAAAGAACACTTGCCTAATGTACACAAGGCCTTGAGTTTGATCCCCCAGCACTGCAAAAATAAAGCAGAACTGGTTTCCACTTTTTTACCAACTGGAGTAGATCTTAACCAAATGAGACAGTCACCCACAGAGTAACAAACTCTCTCTTCTCTGGCATGTATCATTTTTAAAAAATTAATAATTGTATTAATTCTTTGAGACTTTTATACAGTGTATCCCCTCCCCCCAACTCCTCCCAGGCCTTTCCTCCTTACTTTACTTTGTGCTCTTTTTGTTGTTGTTATTTGGAAGACATCATATCAAAGCAGACATCTTGGTCCTCTGGCTCTTACCCTCTTTCCATGCCCTCCTCTCTGAGCCCTGGGTGAAGGGGGTGTGGTACAGATGCATCCAGGTCAATTCTCTGTGTTTTGGCTGGTTGCGGCTTTCTGTGGTGGTGCCCATCTGCTGCACAAAAAGTTCCGTAGATGAGTGCGAGCTGCCCTTGGGTGAGGTTAGGAGGGTGTGTGCTTAGAATGCAGTATGGAAAGCAGCAGCAGTAGACTCTCCAGCCAGCATCTGAAACCATCAGGGAGAGCTGGCACATACTTCGTGTGAGCTTGATATGTGGACGAGCTGTTAGGTCTCCTCAGTAGGAGACTGGGGGGAGAGCACCGGGGAAGAGGAGGAATGACGGGTTGGTGTCGTCATTTTTGTTGCTGTTGTCATCTCCACAGACAGTGCCTCAGTCTGGGTGCTTGCCTCACACTCACCCTCCACAAACGACTCTGTGGTTAACAGAAATCTGTCCTGCCCGTCCACAAGTGCAAGTATGCCTCACAGTGTGAAAGGCCCTTACTCCACAGAAGAATCTAACAGCTCATCAGTGACTGAGACACCCACATCTAAGTCCCAAGATCAGACGACATCACCTCCTCTTCCAACATCACCCCAGGGCAGAAGCACAGCAGGGCCTACTGCGAAGATGACCTCAACAGTGCGCACACCTGTAGTGACGATCACTACTAGCATGTCACTGTCAGATTCCACAGTGACCTCTACAGTAAAGGAATCCATAGGGACATCCAAAACTACAGTTTTGTTCAGCTTGACCACTTCAACTGAGACCACACAACTGAATCAAACTCCAACCTCAGGATCCCTGGACAAAGTCAGTGACACAAACAAACCTTCACCCATGACAACCATGGCAGTTACAAACACCTCTTCACCTACCACAGCAATCCCAAGGACAACTGTTCTTAATACAGCCACAACTGAGACTCAGGAAAGGGACACTACAGCTGTACCCCCAACCCTAGGAACAATCTATACAATGGACAAGTCACCAGACACCCACCAGAGCACTGTCACACAGACACATTCCCAGCCAGCACAGATGACGTCTGATGTTAGCACAAGTCTAGGGACAACTCCATCAGCACCAAAGTCCAAAACCACTGGGTTGGGATCATCAATGTCCCCAAGCCCTGGGGACACTGATAGGACCGTGATGACACCTTCAGCGACACTGGTGTTAAGCACACCAGAGCATGCCACCCCACCATCTGGAAATGGGACACCCACTGTTCCTGAGAAGTCAACTTTAACTCTACCCTCATCAACACTGAAGAAAGTCAGTGACACAAACAAACCTTTACTCATGACAACCATGGCAGTTACAAACAACTCTTCACCCACCACAGCCATCCCAAGGACAACTGTTCTTAGTACAGCCACAACTGAGACTCAGGAAAGGGACACTACAGCTGTACCCCCAACCCTAGGAACAATCTACACAATGAACAAGCCACCAGACACCCACCAGAGCACAGTCACACTGACACGTTCCCAGCCAGCACAGGCAGGCTCAACAAGCATAGGCACTGCTACAACTCAATCACCTGAGCATTCCACAGCCCTTATCCATAGCTCCTCAGACATAACCAAATCCCCCACTACGATTGGGACCAGCCCAGCATCCCCAAACTCTAGCCAGAGTAGTGGTCTGGGAGGTGGTGCCTGTGCTTTGGATGAGTATCCAGACAGCGCTGGAGCTTGTATGTGCAATAATAGCTACTATTCCCACCTGGGTAAGTCTGATTAATCCTTCTAGGAAGTCTGTTGCTGCTGTTTCTTCTCCTCCTCCTCCTCCTCTTCCTTATCTCTTGCTCCTTTACTTTAATTTTATTGCATGGCTGTGACTATGTTAATTTAAGAACATGGATAATGAGTGTGAAGAAATCAGATAAACAGCAGGGGCTAGTCCAGTCAGGAAACTCTGTGCAAAGAAGTTGGAAGACATGAGCATGAAATGAGTGCATTCAAAGATGGCTGCACAGATGAGCCGGTCTGCCCTGCCCTGGCCCCGGCCCTCAGGACCTGAACTGCTGTCCAGGTACTTAAGGGGCATTGCAGGCATGTATGGCATGCCAGGCTTTATGTATATAAATGAGAGAAAAATTGGAGAATAAACAAATTAGTCCCTCAGAACCCCAATCTTGGGAGACATGTTAGAGACATCAGCTGCCTTCACCAAAGTCAGTGTGTTTCATTGAGGCCCAGGCCAGTCTTCCTTGGTTCCCTAGGGACTTCAAAGTGAAGATCGTGGCAGGAGTCTCAGCCACCTCCTTTTTTTTTTCTTACTTTTGCAGCTCTGCCTGTAGACTTCTGCCCCTTTATCCACTGGCGCAACTCTCAGGATACCTGGCTCCAGGTCGGGACCCACATCTCCCAAGCTTTGCTGTTGAGTCGAGAGGTCTCTTAGTCCAGAACTGGCCTGGTCACTGAGATGAGCTGCAGCTCCTGCTCATCCTGCCTCTGCCTCCTAAATTCTGGGATCACAGGCATCTGCCATCATGCCTCATTCGTGTGGCACTGGGGAACAAATTATGGCAGGCGAGCTAGCTCTCTGCCAATGAAGCTACGTTCCCAACCCCCACAGTAGCTTTGAGGCCAGACACTAATTCTTGGAAAAGAGATCCTAAGTACCTGTAGAGTCTAGGAATCAGGATCCCATAGCACAAGGGATGGTCCTTGGGATCCACATATGTGAGAATCTGTGTGTGTGTGTGTGTGTGTGTGTGTGTGTGTGTGTGTGTGTGTGTTTTGAAACAGGGTTTTCTGTTCCAGGCTGCCCTGAAACTCACTCTTTAGACCAGGCTGGCCTCAACTCTCAAACTCACAGAAGTCTGCCTGCCTCTGTCTCCTGAATGCTGGGATAAAAGACATGCACTACCACACACCAAGATATGCTTACAATTTTAATAATTTGTGTGTGTGTGTGTGTGTGTGTGTGTGTGTTAGGGGATACACATGCTATGGTGTACATGTTTGTTTGTTTTTTTTTTTGGTTTTTTTAGACAGGGTTTCTCTGTTTTGGAGGCTGTCCTGGAACTCCCTCTGTAGACCAGGCTGGCCTTGAACACTCAGAGATCTGCCTGCCTCTTCCTCCTGAGTGCTGTCTTCTACTCTTGTGTGGGCTCTGGGAATTGAACTCAGGTCTCCATGGCAAGCCTTTATCTACTGAGCCATTTTGCTGGCTGTTTAAGGGAGTCTTTTTGGACCAATATCCCCTGTCTTCTTCACCCACCTGAGAAATTGTATTCCTTCTCATGACATCATCCCAGGATCCTCAGGACACCCTGCCCCTGGCTCTTGTTCCCCTGCAGAACTATCCAGGGAGATAGGGACCCTGCGCTGCAGGCCACAGGACATTGAGGTGGCTCTGAGGACCTGTTTCCTGAAGACTCACCATTGGGTCCTGAAGAAAGATGCCTTCTCGAGTTGTTCCAGCATCAATACCACAGAACAGGGTCGCCGGGTCCAGGTCTTTCATTTGATGAAGAAGGAAGGGACTTGTGGGCTCCACATCTCTGTAAGCGGACCTGCAATTTAAGGGAAAGGGTAAAGCTGCGGGGGCGGAGCTGGGAATGCTGGGGGCGGGGCTAGACTGCTGGGGGCGGGGCCGGGACAGGAGAAGTTAGGTAACTCTTGACTTGGGTGGACTCAAATCTTAGCCATCAGACCAGTCTTGTTGAAGAAAACGGTCAAGCTGTTTCCAGAATGGGAATGCCTTTACACTTGCTGTGTTTGCTGGATTGGGGTATTGGTTCCTAAAGTGTCAGCCATGAAACGCTTTAAAATAGTATCCACAAGCAGTTATTTATTGATTACTGGCCAATTGCCATGTCTATTAATTCATTTTTAATGGTTCTAATCTTGAGAGGCTCTCGTTATAGGTGAGTAATCCATAACTCAGAGAAATTAAGGGATTTTCTCAAATTGCAGTATGAACTTGAGGTAATCCTCTTGCCTCAACCTCCTGGGATTACATGCTTTCACAACTATACAGAGACTAGTTTTATAATCAAAAAATTCACATAAATAATAGTACACAACAGTGCCCCTAAAGTCCCAGATCCCCTGATCAGAACTTCTCTCTCTTCTCTCTCTCTCTCTCTCTCTCTCTCTCTCTCTCTCTGTCCTTCCTTCCTTCCCTCCTTCCTTTTCAGTGCTAGGGAGACTTAATGTATGCTAGGTAAACACCCTAAAACTGAGATACAACCCCAGCCCTAGGAATTCTTTTCTAAAATTTATTTATTGAAATATACAGTCTCGCCGGGTGTTGGTGGCGCACGCCTTTAATCCCAGCACTCGAGAGGCAGAGGCAGGCGGATCTCTGTGAGTTCGAGGCCAGCCTGGTCTACAGAGCTAGTTCCAGGACAGCCGCCAAAGCTACACAGGGAAACCCTGTCTCGAAAAACCAAAAAAAAAAAAAAAAAAAAAAAGAGAGAGAGAGAGAGAAAGAAATATACAGTCTCACTATGTAGCCTTGGCTGTCCTGGAACTTACAGAGATCCACTTACCTCTGCCTTCCAGTTCTGGGATTAAAGGTATGTGCCACCACACCCTGCCCAAACTTGGAGAGCTTTTTTTCTTTTTGAGACAGGATCTGTGTGGCACTGGAACTCCCTAGGTAGACCAGGTTGGCCTCCACTTCCCCAATGATGGGGTTTAAGACATTACATTCAACTCAGACTCAGAATTCTCATTCTCTCTCTCTGTTTCTCTCTCTCTCTCCTCCCAGAGACTAGAGACAGGATTTCATTGTGTAGCCTTGGCTGTCCTGGAACTTGATATGTAGACCAGGCTGGCCTTGAACTCATAGAGATCCACCTGCCTCTGCCTCCAGAGTGCTGGAATTAATTAAAGGTGTATACCACCACTGGTGAGCCAGACTTAGAATTTTTGTTGTTGGTTTTTTTGTCTGTTTGTTTGTTTGTTTTTCAAGACAGGATTTTTCTGTAGCTTTGGATCTGTTCTAGGACTTGCTCTGTAAACCAGGCTGGCTTCAAACTCACAGATATCTGCCTGCCTCTGCCTCCCAAGAGCTGGGATTAAAGTACACCACCACTGGCCAGCCAGACTTAGAATTCTTAACAGCTCATGTTGGCATTTTGGGCGGATCGGGATGGGTCAGGTATTCTGGCACTTGGGAGTCACAGAATATTGAGTATTACACAGCTCAGGTGGAAAAGCATCCTGGAACTAGGGAGCCACAGAATACTGAGTGTTACACAGCTCAGGTGGAAAGGTATCCCGGAGCTCAGGAGCCAAGGACCACCACAGGTTGTAGTAAGCTTAGCTGCTTACAGCCCAGCCTCAGGGAAAGGCTTCCCTAGTGTATCGGCTCTGCTCAGGCAGGACAGGGTCTTCCAGCTGGGGATATTCGCCCAGTTTAACAGTTTTGTTTCTCAGGCGAAGTTGCTACAGTTCAGCTCTGCTCCCAGAGAGTGGAGAGCTGATTGCTAAGAGCTGAGTGTAAGCGTTTCGTCAGGATGGGTCAGGACAGGATGGAACAGGAGTGGGTCAGGTATTCTGGCACTCGGGAGCCAAGGATACTGAGTGTTACACAGCTCAGGTAGAAAGGTATCCTGGAGCTCGGGAGCCAAGGATACTGAGTGTTACACAGCTCAGGTAGAAAGGTATCCTGGAGCTCGGGAGCCAAGGACCACCACAGGTTGCAGTAAGCTTGGCAGCTTACAGCCTTGCCTCAGAGAAAGGCTTCTCCGGTGTATCAGCTCCGCTCCGGCAGGACAGGGTCTTCCAGCTGGGGATGTTCGCCTAGTGTAGCAGTTTTGCTCCGCAGGAGGTTTCTCGGGCGAAGTTGCTACAGTTCAGCTCTGCTCCTGGAGAGCGGAGAGCAGAGAGCAGGGAGCCTGGAGTAGAGTGTAACAACTCCGCTGTGCCAAGGAAGGTTTCCCGGGCAAGTGTTACAGCGCTGCTCGCTCTGCTCTGCTCTGCTCTGCCCAGGGTCGCCTTTGCTCTGTCGCAGCCGCAAAAGAAGATCTTCACCCGAAGCTCATCCAAAGGTGTTTATTGGAAGACAGCTGGACCAGCCAAGTTGAACATACACAGGGTTTATATAGGGATTCCTGGGGTTGGGGAAGTTTTTCCAGAGTAGGGATTGGTCCGATTTCAGTGCTGAGCTCAGATTGGCTAGAGCTCTGCTCCGGGATTGGTTACTTTTTTACACAGGATTAGGGTCAGATTTGGCTCTGGTTTCAGGGCCAAAGTGTGTTTCTTTCTCTGGTCCTTTTTAGCCTTTTGGCTCCAATTTTAGGGCCAGGGTACATTTCTTTCACTGACTCTGATTCCAGGGACAAAGTGTGTTCCTTTGGCACTGGTTTTAGGGTCAGGGTACATTTCTTTGGTTCTGGTTGCAGGGCCAAAGTGTGTTTCTTTGGCTCTGCTCAGGGTGTGTTTCTTTGACTGGTCCCTTTTCCCTACACTGAGAACTGAGAGCCGAGTGTAACAACTCCGCTTTGTGGCAAAAGTGTTACAGCCCTGCTTGCTCTACTCTGTCTGCTTGCTCTGCTCTGCCCAGGGCCACCTCTGCTCTACCGCCACCGCAAAGGAAGATCTTCACCCAAAGCTCATTGAAGGGGTTTATTGGGAGGGAAGAATCCAGGAGAATGACTGCCCTCTCTCTGCCAGAGTGGCGGAGGACAGCTTGGTAGCGGGAACAGACACAAGCTGAACAAACACAGGGTTTATATAGGGATTCTTGGGGGCGGGGAAGTTTTTCCAGGGTGGGGATTGGTCAGATTTTAGTGCTGAGCTCAGATTGGCTAGAGCTCTGCTCGAAGATTGGTTAGTTTTCTGCACAGGATTAGGGTCAGATTTGGCTCTGGTTTCAGGGTGTGTTTCTTTGGCTGGTCCCTTTTCCCTACAGCTCAGTGATCCTATTTTCCCCCCAAGAGATTCCAAACTGTAAATTGACACCTATAAACCCAAAATTGAGAAAGCTAAGGCAGGAGGATCACAAGTCTCAGGACAGCCTGGCTATAGAGCAAGATGCTCTTTCTGAGCTGGAGAGATGGCTCGGCAGTTTAAGAGCTCACATTGTAGAGGACCCGAGTTCTCCCAGCACCAGTTCCAGAACCTCACAATTGTTTAAGATCTGTATCCAGAGTCTCTGCCGCCCTCTTTTGTCCTCTTCAGGAACCTGCACTGTCAAGCATACACTCGGCAGAGAGATACACACATGTACATGATTTTTAAAATAAATTAAGCCTTTAAAATGCTCTCTCAAAAAAACCACCACACTTCCACACCAAAATTAAAAACAGCCTGGACATGGTGGTGCATGCGGATAAGGTCAGCACTTGGGAAGTGGAAACAGGTGAGGGTTCCAGGCCATCCTTGGTTACATAGCTGGAGACTAGTTTGGGCTACATGGTGCCCTGTTGTTGCACCCTCCCCCCATGGGGGGGTCTGTTGACCACTTGTTACTAGGAGCTTTTAGCAAAACACTTCCCATCCCTTCCTCCCAGTAAGTCCTGCATGCAAGTTCCTGTTTATTGTCTAAATGCTAATTCCTGTTTTTGGCCCACCCCTTTGTTGGAGAGCCCTGTGAACATAGGCTTCTGACCTTGGTGTTTTTCCACCATACCTGCCTTTGGTATATAAGGCTCTACCCTTGTAATAATAAATGCCATTCTCCTTGTAAGAATGAGCCGCTGTCTTTGTCTTTATTTTCATTCTTAGCCCTTAGCCTCGGATCATTGTGAAGTATGGTAGCACTGTAGCTACGAACACACTGGCAGCTCGCTACACCCTGTCTTAAAAATAAAGTAAAATAAAATAAAATAAATATTAGCATTTAAGACCCTCTGTTGGCAACTCTCGGTTCAATGCCCAGCACCATATAAGTTGGGCATTGTGACACAAACTGCTAACCCTAGCACTTGGAGATAGAACCAGGCAGGTCAGGGATTCAAGACCATCCTCAGCTACATAGTTGTGAAGATCAGCCTGGTCTATATGAGACCCCCATCTCAAGAAAAGGAACTTAGAACAATGGCATAGGGTTAAAGCGATGGACCCTGGAGTCAGTGTTGTTGGGTTTAGGCTCTGTCACTTGCTTTGGGCATCTTTTAACCTTTCTGAACCTTATTTTACTCTTCTATAAAATGGGGCCAATAATGGAGAGTTAGTTGTGTTCTAGCCACAGTGCCAGACTCAAAGAACTTTAGCTACAGCTTTTCTTTTAATAAGCACCTTGTTGCCAGAGAGGATGAGTGAAGGTGTCAACCCCAGGGACTTGGGGGTAATGTCTGCTCACCTACCTGTCTTTTCTAGACCAACACCAGCCACGCCCTGCACTCTTTGGATGTGTATCTTGAACCGGCTGTCCCTGGCTCCAACCACCCTGGCGTTGGAGTGCTCCACTTCAGCTGTGCATACCCTCTGGTGGTGAATGTCAGCAAGCCTGTCTCCTACCAGGAGGACTCCATTCCGTGAGTTATGTCCAGTCATCTGTCTCTGCAGCTAGACCCTAGGCCACCCGAGTTCTCGTTGCTACCTTGAATCTAGCCAAAGACTCAACACTCTTGAGAAATCATTCCTCATGCTTACTCACCAGATGTAAGCACCTCTTACATGGAGGGAAGACAAGCCGCTCCTGCGAAGAGATGCATTATGGGTTGCTTATGTAAATGACCATGGGGTTAGATAGCTGCTAAGATCTGGGGACCTATGATGTGGCACTTCATCTTTTATGTGGTTCATGAGGAAGGTGAACAGGTCTTCCCCTTGGCTGTGCATTGGTGGCGTACACCTTTAATTCCAGCACTCTGGAGGCAGAGGCAGGTGGATCTCTGTGAATTTGAAGCCAGCCTGGTCTACAGAGCGAGTTCCAGGACACCCTCCAAAACAATGCAGAGAAACCCTGTCTCAAAAAACCAAAAACAAAACCCCCAACAACAACAACAAACAGGTTTGCCCCTCCCCTGGCCATTTTTTCTTTTATATTTATTTATTGTGTGTGTGTCACATGTAAAAGTCTGTTCCGTCTTTCCTCAGATCATCAGGCATGGGGGCGAGAGCCTTTTCACCCACTGAGCCATCTTGCTGACCCATCGTTTTCTCTTCTCTTTCTTAGTACATGTCTGTGGTCTGTGCAGTGTGTGCTAGTCCATGTACATGTGTGTCCATATGGATGTAGACCAGAGGACAGCCTCTGGTATTCCTTAGTCACTTTCCACCTTAGTTATTTATTTTGGGTTTTCAAGACAGGGTTTCTCTGTGGCTTTGGAGGCTATCCTGGAACTCGCTCTGTAAACCAGGCTGGCCTCAAACTCACAGAGATCCACCTGCCTCTGTCTCCCGAGTGCTGGGATTAAAGGAGTGTACTACCATACCAGATTGTTTGATTTTTAAACTCAATTTTGGATTATTTTTATTTTATGTGTATGAGTCTTTTTCCTGCATGCATGTATGTGTACCAAGTGTGTGCCTGGTGCCCATGGAAGACAAAAGAGGGCAATGGATCCCTGGAACTGGAGTTGCAGATGGTTGTGAGATTCATGTGGGTGCTGGGAATCAAGCCTGGGTCCTCTGGGAGAGAAGCCAGTGCTCTTAACCTCAGAGCCAGGTTCATAGCAACCATAAAGTAAGACTTTGCATGGAAATAGGGACAATATATTTGACCTTATTCTAGCCTGTTTCCCAAGCCACCAGCCTTGAGGGAGTCTGACATTAAAGAAGACTCCGGGACAGGTCTGTCTTACTGCACAAGGTCCTCTGTACACACCTTGCTCCTTTCGAGAGCAACTCTCCTGGACCTCATTCCCAGGGTGCAGAGAACAAGATCATGTCCTGATTGTGGTGAATACTGCTAAGACCCAACCTCTTCTCTCTGCCAGGAGTTAGAAGACTTTATTCTGAGAAAGAACATAGGTGACTCCACGCATCATAAAGTCCCCTCCCATCACAGATGGTGACCACATGGAAGCCGCATCACAGCTTACTCTTTGAGGCAGGGTCTCCCATTGGCCTCAGACTCACTAGGTAGGGCTAGCCTGGTAGACCAGCAAGCCTAGGGTCTGCCTGTCTCTCCAGGAGCAAGATCACAAGCATGCCTTGTGCCTAGCTTTTTAACATGGTTGTGGGGCTCCATCTGAAATCCTAATGCTGTGAAGTGACGTATTTACCCACTGCCTTCCCTCTGAGGTTTCAGGGTGAGGGGCTCACTCTTGTTCCTTTCTGAATGTAGCACCATCCACGTTCCCAGTGCTGGAGAGACTGTCATCACCCTGAGCATCTTCACAAACCCTGAACTCACCACTCCACTCAAGAACAGCACAGCTCCTGTGGGCATGACCCTCTACGTGGCCCTCAGGTCCACCAATAGTGATCCTGACCGATTTGTTCTGGTGGCTAATGAGGTCTTTGCCAGTAGCAACCCCTCCAACACAGAGGCTAAGGCCACCTATTATTTTGTGAAGGAGAGGTAAGGACCAATCAGGCCCCAGCTCTTGGACTGTGACTCTTTCAGGCACTTTTATTTCCATGGACACAGACTCTCATTCTTTTCTGTACCCATCGCAAACAAAGTGGGGGAGGAAGGGATTGGTGAGTGTTTGTTGAGTGAATGCATTCAGGCCCATTTTACAGATAAGTAAACTGAGGCTCAGAGAGATTAAAATCTGCTCAAGGTCTCACAGCCAATAGATGACATTCATTTGTTCTTTCTTCCAAACAGTTATTGAGGGCCTATGATGAGACAAAAAATAACATTTTAACATGTTAGAGTATCATATGCTATGTTATATATTGATGTATATTGCTTGCAATAGCTAAAACAGCTAATAATTTAATTATTTATGAATAATATTTATTTCATGCCAGATGTAGTTTGCGTCACATCACATTTATCAGTTAATCTAAATATTTTTTGTTGTTGTTTTTCGATACAGGGTTTCTCTGTGACTTTGGAGGCTGTCCTGGAACTAGCTCTTGTAGACCAGGCTGGTCTCAAACTCACAGAGATCTGCCCGCCTCTGCTTCCCGAGCACTGGGATTAAAGCCACCAACGCCTGGCTCAATTAATCTAAATCTTACAGCACACTATGACAGTTATATATTGATTCCCATCTTACACAAGGAAAAACTAAGGCTTGGTTCAAGTGCATGGTAGGTGACTGGGTTAAGTGTTGAGCGCATTAGGATAAGAGCTGGGTCTCTTATTCAGGTGTGGTGACCTGTACAGCAAATCTAAGCACTTGGGATGCTGAGGCAGGAGAATTACTTAACATATCGAGCTAGCCAAGCAAGGCCCTATTTTTTGTTGTTTGTTTTTGAGACAGGATTTCTCTGTAGCCCTGGCTGTCCTAGAAGTCACTCTGTAGACCAGGCTGGCCTCGAACTCACAAAGATCCACCTGTCTCTTCCTCCCGAGTGCTGGGATTAAAGGTGTGCACCACCACCTCCACCTCAAAAGACCCTATTTTAAAAAGAAATTCTAAAATAAAATTAAATATGGGGCATAGTGGTGCAAGCCTGTAACCTAAGCTCTCAGAAGGTAGAGGAGGGGAATTAAGATTAGCTTCAGCTACATAGAAAATTCCAGGTCATCCTGGGCATAAAGAAGTGGGAGAGGGAGAGGGAGGGGAGGGGGAGGGAGGGGAGAGGGAGGGAGAGAGGGAGAGGGGGAAGGGGAGAGAGAGGGAGGGGGAGGGGGAGGGAGAGGGTACTCTTACATGTATCACATTTCATTAATATTATATTAATATTATAATAGTTTTGTAGAAGCACAGGGGATTACTCATCAGTTTACAGTTAGCAGAACAGTCCCACGAAGGATTATTTCCTCCACTGCACAGATGAGAGAGCCGAAGGCTCAGAGCTTGACCAAGGACTGCTTATGCTCAGTTCTATCCCAAAACACACTGCTGAATTTGTCTTTTCCTCTTTTCCTGAGGTTCTGGGGTTCCCACCTAGGGCCAGCATTCTGCGAGACCAACACTCTGACCCAACTTGAGGACCTCCTAATTTCTCAGAACCTAAGTTTCCTCCTTGTTTAAAAGGAAAGGGCAGGGAAGTTTGAGGCTGGAGAGACGGCTCGGCAGTTTAAAGCACTGGCTGCTCTTGCAGAAGCCCTGGGTTGGGTTCCCAGCTCCCACATGGAGTTACAACCATCTGTAACTCCAGTTCCGGGTGATGGAACAGCGCCCTCTTCTGACCGCTGTGGGCCCTGCACTCCCGTGGGACACAGATATGACAGGCGGAAAATAATAGACGTTTAAAAATGCAGAGTTGTCAAAAGCGTGGTCTCTCGCAGAATGTGGATATTGGGGTGAAATTAAATAGTCCGTGTAATTCTCAGCTCGAGATCCAACCCCACAGTTATATAGAACAAGTGAGAGTGTTGGCACCTCGGGCCACAAGCCTGGGTTCCAATGCGAGGCCTTCCCACAGCTGCCCAGTCCAGGGCCGGCTGCTCCAGGACCTGAGCAACGGGGCCTCAGTACAAGTGATTCTGGCCTTCACTCTGTCGCGATTCTTGAGCAGTGACAAGCTCTACCTACACGCCCAAGTGACCCTCTGTGACAAGCAAGCATCCCGCCCATGCCAACCGGTGAGTGGGGCTCCTGAAGCCCAATAATGCAGCTAGGACCGGACCAAGGGTGGTCGTGTGGCTGTGTTCTGGCCTCGTACTGCAAGGACTGGGTTGGGGGCAGATTTAACAGCAGGGTTGGAAGCCCTAGCTAGATCTCACAGGTGGAAGTCAGAGGACTTATTTGGGTTGTGGGGTTATGGAACATGAGTCACTGAGGTCTTAGGGAAAGTCCCCATGCTGTCTTGCCACCCACAGTCTTGTAGTGGGAAGACTCCCCTGCAGAGAAATTCACCCTGGGACTCTCAAGCTGGGACCCGTCTGGAACCTGGCAGCAGCAAGTGGATCATATTCGGGCCTCTCGGAATAAGCGGTACATGGGTGAACCATTTGCAGGACCTCCCCAGCTCCTCTGCCAAGACCCTCCCAATGTCTTGTCCTGAGACCCTGAGCTTTCGCTGAGTCCCCTCTCACCGCCGTGTCTGCCCACTGTTCCCCTAAACCCAGCGTGAGCCCACGCTCTTCCCTGCTCTAGACAAGTCCTCGAAACCACCCCAGCCTATTTGCACTCATCTTAGTTTCTTTGCCGGCTACTGTGGAAAAAACAGACATACGGAAGCAACTTAAGGTTTACTGTGGCTCAAAGCTGAGCATTGGTGGCGCACGCCTTTAATCCCAGCACTCGGGTGGCAGAGGCAGGCGGATCTCTGTGAGTTCCAGGCCAGCCTGTTCTGCAGAGCTAGTTCCAAGACAGGCTCCAAAGCTACACAGAGAAACTCGATGGTTCAAGGGTACAGTCCATTAAGATTATGTCAGGGAATCAGGGCGGCAGGAGCTTGCTGGCATTGGCCACATTACTTCTGCAGACAGGAAGAGGAGAGACATGAACAGAAATCAGTGTTCAAGCTCACTTTCGGTATCTTGGACAGTTCCAGGGGCCCCTGCCCAGAGAACTGGTGACTTCAGTACAATTAGGATGAGTCTTATCATATCAACTAGTGTAATCAAGATACTCCCACTCAGGCATACCCAGAAATCCATCTTCCAGGTGACTCTGGATTCCACCAGGTTGACAACACTAACCAATCATGCCACTCGTTTGAGTCTGAGCCATCTTTACCTCTAGAATCTCTCTAAAAAAATTGAAAATTTTGTTTTATGTATATGAATGTTTTGTCTGCATGTATGTCTGTGTACCACGTATGTGCCTGGTGTTCACTTGAGGCCAGAAAAGGGCATTCAGTTCCCTGGAACTGGAGCCACAGATAGGTGTGAACTACTGTGTGGACATTGGGAATTGAACCTGTGTCCTCTGAGAGAGTATTCAGTGCTCTTAACTGCTAAGCCATTGCTCCAGTCCCTCAAGCACTCTGTCTCCTTTCCTGTCACAGCAACTCACTCTTCTCAGACTTTCATGTCAGCCTCTATTTGGTCATTATTCCTGGCCCAGAACACTCTGTTCTCTCTATTCTGTACGAGTCATTTTACCCTCTTTGGGAAATCCCTTGCTTTTGGTGAATCCTGAAGGATCCTCTCACCCTTCTGAGTCCCAGCTTTCAAAATCAGCCACCCTCCTTTGTCCAGCCCCAATAGAGTGGTGAGAGGCCCTTGGAACTCAATCTCTGTTTTTAT
Organism: Mesocricetus auratus; assembly: GCF_017639785.1. Classification (NCBI taxonomy): domain Eukaryota; kingdom Metazoa; phylum Chordata; class Mammalia; order Rodentia; family Cricetidae; genus Mesocricetus; species Mesocricetus auratus. The sequence goes on from NW_024429197.1 coordinate 9,243,470, forward strand.
GTGGTTGCAGCGCCCAGAGCCTCCAGCAGCAGAAGCCGAGCAGGTTAGTACATGGGGATTGCTGCAGTGAAGCTGTCATGTTACACACAGGCTAGTGCTGATTTTGGATACTGTTTCTTCTCAGAGCTGTGGGCCAAGAAGTCAATTAAGTCTCAGCTGGGGCCATACATGGCAGAGTTGATGTGGGGCTGTTGCCTTATCCGGCCTCAAAAATCTGAAACTGCCCAGAAATGACTCAGAGCAAGGGTTGAAGGCTTGAATCGCACCAGGCACAGTGGAGCATGCCTGAACCCAGAAGCTTAGAGCCAGCCTGTGCAAGATAGTGAGACCCTACTCCACGGAAAAGCCAGGTGTGGTGGCTTACCCTGCAATCCCAGCACTTAGGAGGTGCAAGCAGGAGAATTAGGTGTTTAAAGTCATCCTTGGCTACAGCCTGGACTACATGTCTCAAAGAAAAAGAAAAAGAGAAAGAAAAAAATATTGGTGTAGTAACACTCCAAATGGAGGTTGTTCAGTGAGTAAAGTGCTTGCTACCCTTGACGACACAAGTTCTGTCACTGGGACCCATAATGGAAAGAGAGAACCCGAGAAAGTTGTCCTCTGACTTCCACAAGTACACCATGACATGCCCACACAAAATGTAATAAAACGAGATCTTGAAAGGTCTCATAGACTCTGAAAGCTCCTCAAATCCCATTTCAAATATTTCATTTTAAAGTATGTGTATATGTGTGTGCGCCATATGCAGTGAGTGCTGGCACCTGTGGAGGCCAGCGGTGCCAGCCTGGAGCTGAAGTTAGACGACTGTGAGCTTCCCGATGTGGGTGACAGGAACCCAGCTGAGGTACTCTGCAGGAGCTCTGCGCTCTTAACTGCTGAACCATCTCTCCAGCCCCCTCAATCCTACTTTGTAATCATTTCTTTCTTTTCTGCAGGAGCCTGGATGTTCCCCTTGTTCCTGATGGTGGTAGGCTGGATGCTGGAATAGAACCTGGCCCAGCCTCCCGACTCCAACACTAGAACTTAGTGTCTAGTTTACTTGCCTGAGTTGAGGGTGGAGTGGAGGTAGATTTGAGGAAAGCCAAGTAGTGTGACCTCTGTTAGGTACCAGGAAGCTGGGCACGAGCCTGTGTGTAGCCCGGCACCGGGAGGAATGTGGCCGTTGCCCCATGGATTGTGCTCTCTCTCTCTCCTCGAGCTTTGTTTCCTGTGTCTGCAACCCTTAGGGGAGGGTGTGTGATTAGACCACTCAATATGATAGGGGTAAGTAGAGAGGTTATGGCCAATAAACACAAAGATTCTACTTTCTCTGATGTCTGTCTGTATAATTTGACCACAATGCTTCAGTGCTCCAGGTCAATGAACTAAAGGATTGGAGGGGGTTTGGGAGGCTTGACAGTCACATTATTCCTTTGGGGCTTCATTTCCACACACACAAAATGAAAATGTTTGACCAGATGACCTCTGCTTCAGTATGCGAATGAGTCCTACGACGTCCTTGGGTCAGCTGACCCTACTTTCTCTTTCTTTTTTATCTGCAAAATTGTCAAAACTGTTCAGTTCCAGGATGAGAGTTGAATGCATTTATATAATAGAGCCCAGGCCTTTTCCTCCTATCCCTTGGTTAGTCCAGGACTCCTTAGGCCAACTTTCCTGGTTGAGTAACAGTGTTTGTGCTGTCGTCTTTTTTTTTTTTTTTTGGTTTTACAAGACAAGGTTTCTCTGTATTGTTTTGGAGGCTATCGGTCCAGCCCAGCCTCAAACTCACAGAGATCCACCTGCCTCTGCCTCCCGAGTGCTGGGATTAAAGGCGTGCGCCGCCGCCACCACCACCCGGCTGTGCTGTCGTCTTTAATTCATCCCAAACCAGACTCTATTCCATACCTAGGGCCATGCTATACCCTGGGGATTCAGCAATCTTAGACAGACCTAAAGACAGGGTGAATGAGTGTTGGAAGGAGACTGTGGACCAGGGAACAGGTCAGACGTTAGCTGTTAACAGACAGGCAAGCTATACGAGGCACTGTGCGCCTGCAATCCCAGCCACCTGGAGATTGAGCCTGGAGGATTATTCTGAGCTTGAGACCAGCCTGGGTTATATATCAAGACCCTGTCCCAAACAAACAAACAAACAAACAAACAAAAGACCACAAAATGAGTGAAAGTGTTGTTCAGTGATAGAGGATTTCCACAGCACACTCTGGGTCTTGAGTTTGATTCCCAAAACAGCAATAAACTCATACGAGCCCCAAACACTCATTCTCCAAAAGGAAAATATCAGAAAATGGGAGCTGGGTACAGTGGTGCATGTCTATGATCTTAGCACTTGAGGTGCATGTCTGTAATCTTAGCACGGGAGAGGTGGTGGAGCTGGAAGGTCAGGAGTTCAAGGTCATCCTCAGCTACACAGTGAGTTTTCTAGCTTCATGAAACCTTGTCTCAAACAGAAAACTCAAGAAGTACTGGCCAAGCCATGGTGGTGCAAGCCTTTGATCCCAGCACTTGGTGGGTAGAGGCAGGAGGATCTCTGAGTTTAAGATCGGCCTGATCTATAGAGTGAGTTCCAGGACAGTCAGAGATGCACAGAAAAACCCTGTCTCAAAAAAAAAAAAATCAGTCAGTCGTTGGTGGCGCACGCCTTTAATCCCAGCACTCGGGAGGCAGAGGCAGGCAGATCTCCATGAGTTCGAGGCCAGCCTGGTCTACAGAGGGAGTTCCAGGACAGGCTCCAAAACAGTACAGAGAAACCCTGTCTTGAAAAACAAAAACAAACAAACAAACAAACAAACAAAAAAAACGAACGACGAACAAAAATCAAGTTCAATTCAGCATTCTGTTCCCTATTTATTTAGAGAATAAGCACATGCATGTACAATGTGTGCTCATGGGCATGGAATCCTTATCCTCCCACTTTATGTGGGTCCCGGGGATCAAATCAACTGTCAGACTTGCACAGCAAGTGCTTTGCCCATTGAGCCATCTTGTCATTCTTTTCAAATCTTTGTGAAAGGGGTTTCATTACATGGATCAGGCTGGGCTTGAACTTGCTACACTGCTGTCTCAACCTTGAGTGCCAAGATTGCAGGTATCCACCACCGAATCTGACTCTTCCCATTCTCTTTGGTTAAATGAGAAAGTTATATTTAACCAAATCTAACATTAAAAAATTATGTGTAGGAGTGTTTTTTGTTTGTTTGTTTTTGACAAGGTCTCCTGGTGTAGCTCTGGGTGTCCTGGAACTTACTATAATAGACAAAGCTGGCCTCAACCAGGGATCCACCTGCCTGTCTCCATGATGCCCAGACATGCATGAGTGTTTTGCCTGCATGTGTGAACCCTCTGCTTGTGTGCTTGGCACCTATTGTTTGATGTTGGGCCATAGGTGCCGCAGTAGAGAGAGAAGCTCACTAGTCTTCTTTTCTAAGGAGCAGAAGGGTACAGTGTAGCAGGCTTTCTCTGGGCCACCAGCCAGCTCCCAAATAAAAACATGGAGATTTATTATTAGTTATAAATGCTCGGCCTTATGCTTGTCCCACTAGCTCTTGGAAACAATTTAAAACTTGTTCCTTTCCCCTGTATTTTGCTGTGGGCCCTTTACCCTCTTCCATTCTGTGTGAACTACTTTTACTGCTTCCTCTGCGTCTGGCTAGTGGGCAGCTGCCCAGCTGGCCAGCCCCAGCGTCTCCCTTTCTTTCTCCCTCAGTCTCTCCTCCCTCTGGGTCTCTCTGTCTTAGATCCCTCCTCCTACTTATGCTCTCTGCCTACCAGCCCTGCCTATCCCTCTACTGCCTAGCTATTGACCATTCAGCTTTTTACTACATCAATCAGGTGCCTTAGGCAGGCAGAGCAACACATCTCAATATCATTAAACAACGCAGCATAAACAAATGCTACACATCTGTACATAGTTAAAGTACTATTCTGCAACAGTACAGCCTTCTTGGAACTCCAGTTACTTTATTCAAACATATACAAGGTTAATTGGGGCTGAGAAAGGTTCCAACTACCAAAGTCATACCATAGGTTCAAACTACCAAGCCATAATCAAAAATAAGAGTTCAGGATCTGAGCCGGGCAGTGGTGGCGCACGCCTTTAATCCCAGCACTCGGGAGGCAGAGGCAGGCGGATCTCTGTGAGTTCGAGGCTGGGCTGGACTGATAGCCTCCAAAACAATACAGAGAAACCCTGTCTCGAAAAACCAAAAAAAAAAAAAAAGAGTTCAGGATCTGCCAGGAGTGTCTTAGAAACAAGGGCTGTGCAGCTGCAAGCTCTCAGTACCAGCAAGTGCAGACTCCCAGGGACACAGCTCTTCAAGATCTAAAGAGTCTCCAAACAATTTCTCAGCCTCTACTGATGACCCAAACATAGCAAAGGCTTTGCTGAAACATTTCTCTCAAAGCCAGACACAAAGGCCTTGCTATAAATTTCACTTAAAGCCAGACACAAAGGCTTTACTTACATGTCACTAAAGGTGCCCACAGAGGTCACTGGATCCCCTGGAATTGGAGTTACAATCGGTTGTGAGCTACAATGTGGGTGCTGGGAACCAAACCCCAGTCCTCTGTAAGAGCAGCCAGCGCTCTTCACCACTGAGCCACCTCTTCAGCCCCAAGTCTATTCTTTTTACTTTAAATCCTGCTAGTTGGTATATTTCCGTTAACGTATTTTATTAAACATGCAGCAAATCCTTTAAAAAATAATGAGGTAGCCACAGCATTTGGAAGGTAGGACAGGACGACCAGAAGTTCAAGGTTTCCCTGAATTACAGAGCGAGTGTGAGGCTAGCTCAGTTTATGTGGAACCCTGTGTCCACAAAGAATAATAAAGTAGCTGAAGATTTCTGGAAACTTAAAATGATGAATATTCTTCGAAATGAGAACCTAAAGACTGTTGAAATAAGAGGACTCATTTTCATGCGGAAATTATCATATGATGGAGTAGCTTGTAAATTACAGGGGGAAACTGAGCCAGCCATATTTATTCACACCTGTGGTCTCAGCACTTGGTAAGCAGAGGTGGAAGGGCTAGCTCAAAGGTGACCTCGGCGATAAAGCAGGCTCTGGGTTAGCCTGGGCTACATGAAACCCAGTCAAACACTAAACAAGGGGGGTCAAGAACAATTGGTGTTCTAAGCAGAGGAATGTTCAGACCCCAGCACCACAGTAGGTGGTTCACAAATGCCTGTAAATAGAGCTCCAAGGGATCCAGTGCTTTCTGGCCTCTAAGGATACTGGGGTACACACACACACACACACACACACACACACACACACACAATAAACCTTAAATAAATATATATATAGATATAGATATAGATATATATCCAAGAACCCCTTCAGGAGCCCAAGTCCAAAGACTCAGGAGTCCAAGGTGAGCCTGAGCTAAATACCAAGACTTTGTTGAAGAAAACAAATACGTGTGTGTGTGTGTGTGTGTGTGTGTGTGTGTGTGTGTGTGTGTATGATATGATCTCATTGTGCAGCTCAGGCTAGCATCAAACTCCTGATCCTCCTGTCTCAGAATTGTGATTACAGACATACTTGTAGGCATTTGGACAGATCAGATGGGATGGACAGGGATTGATTATGGCACACGGGAGCCAAAGAATACTGAGTGTTATAACTTGGATGGAAAGGTATTCTGGTACTCGGGAGCCAAGGAATACCACAGGTCACAGTAAGCATAGCAGCTTACAGCCTTGCTTCAGGGAAAGGCTTCCCCAGTGGGTCAGCTCTGCTCCTGCAGGAGAGGGCTTCCCAGGCAAAGTTGTTATACTTCAGCTCCATTCCCTGCTGGAGAGTGTAACACTTCAGTATCCCAGGGGAAGGTTTACCCCAGTGAAAAGTGTTACAGTCCTGCTCTGCTCTACCCAGGCTGGCTCTGTCTGCTCCAGGGAAAGAAGGTCTCACCCAAACCTCATTCAAAAGATTTATTGGGAGGGAAGAATCCAGGAGAGTGGCTGCTCCCTGCAGAGGACAACAGCCTGAACAGCAACAATCTGAACAGTCACAGGGTTTATATAGGGATTCGTTGCTCCAGGGTGGGGATTAGTCAGATTTCAATCCCTGAGCGCATATTGGCTAGAATTCCTGCTTGGGGATTGGCTAGTTTTCTACACAGGATTAGAGTCAGATTTGGTTCTAGTTTCAGGGCCAAAGTATGTTTCTTTCTTTGGTCCTTTTTAGCCTTTGGCTCTAGTTTTAGGGCCAGGGTGTATTTCTTTCACTGGCTCTGATTCCAGGGACAAAGTGTGTTTCTTTGGCACTGGTTTCAGGGTCAGGGTACATTTCTTTGGTTCTGGTTGCAGGGCCAAAGTGTGTTTCTTTACCTGGTCCCTTTTCCCTACAATACTCCATCACCCCAGCTTGTAAATGTTTGTAGGTTTCAATTCCATAATGTCCACTGTTTCAAGTTTCTTCTTTCAGGACCAGCTCTTTTCGGTCCCCATCTTGTCCTTATTCCCTCCTTCCTCACAAAAGAAACAGAAGCTATCAGCTGGGAAAACTCAACTTTCTGCTCATTAGTTTATAAATTCATTTTTAGACATCCAGATTTAAGATTCATAGTAATAAAGCTCCCTGTTCCTAATTCCAGAGAATTTTCTCCAAATTTATCTGTCATTCCCAAGTTCAACATCCATCAATTTGTTATTCTTAAATGTTTTTAAATTTGATTTTTTATTATTTATTTATTTATTTTTATTTACGAGACAGGGTTTCTCTGTATTATTTTGGAGGCTGTCGGTCCAGCCTAGCCTCGAACTCACAGAGATCCGCCTGCCTCTGCCTCCCGAGTGCTGGGATTAAAGGCGGACGCCACCACCGCCCGGCCTATAATTTATTTTTAATTTACATGTATTGTTTTGTTTATGTGTCTGTGTCAGGGTACCTAGACAATTGTGAGCTGCCATGTGGGTGCTGGGAATTGAACCCAGGTCTTATGAAGAGCAGCCAGTGTTCTTAATTTCTGAGCCATCCCTCAGGCCATAAATTTTGTTTTTATTATTTATGTGTGAATGCAGTGAATGCACGCTCCAAAGGAGGCCAGAAGTGTTGGCATTTCGGTCGGATCAGGATGGGTCTGGTATTCTGGCACTAGAGATTCACAGAATACTGAGTGTTACACAGCTCAGGTGGAAAGGTATCCTGGAACTCGGGAGCCAAGGACTACCACAGGTTGCAGTAAGCTTAACTTCTTACAGCCGGGCCTCAGGGAAAGGCTTCCCCAGTGTATTGGCTCTGCTCAGGCAGGACAGGGTCTTCCAGCTGGGGATGTTCGCCTAGTGTAGCAGTTTTGCTCGGCAGGAGGTTTCTGGGGGAAGTTGCTACAGTTCAGCTCTGCTCCCGGAGGGTGGAGAACAGAGTGTAACAACTCCGCTCTGCCAAGGGAAGGTTCCCCGGCAAGTGTTACAGCCCTGCTTGCTCTGCTCTGCTCTGCTCTGCTCTGCTCTGCTCTGCTCTGCTCTGCCCAGAGTCGTCCCTGGTCTGCCGCTGCAAAAGAAGATCTTCACCCAAAGCTCATCTGAAGAGGTTTATTGAAAGGAAGCAGCTGGACCAGCCAAGCTGAACATACACAGGGTTTATATAGGAATTCTTGGGGGCGAAGAAGCTTTTCCAGGGTGGAGATTGGTCTGATTTCAGTGCTGAGCTCAGATTGGCTAGAGCTCTGCTCGAGAATTGGTTAGTTTTCTGCACAAGATTAAGGTCAGATTTGGCTCTGGTTTTAGGGCCAAAATGTGTTTCTTTCTCTGGTTCTTTTTAGCCTTTTGGCTCTAATTTTAGGGCTAGGGTGTATTTCTTTCACTGGCTCTGATTCCAGGGACAAAGTGTGTTCCTTTGGCACTGGTTTCAGGGTCAGGCTACATTTCTTTGGTTCTGGTTGCAGGGCAAAAGTGTGTTTCTTTGGCTCTGCTCAGGGTGTGTTTCTTTGACTGGCCCCTGTAAGCGTTTCGGGATGGGTCGGGACAGGATGGAACAGGAGTGGGTCAGGTATTCTGGCACTCGGGAGTCACAGAATACACAGCTCAGGTAGAAAGGTATCCTGGAGCTCAGGAGCCAAGGACCACCACAGGTTGCAGTAAGCTTAGCAGCTTACAGCCTTGCCTCAGAGAAAGGCTTCTCCGGTGTATCAGCTCCGCTCCAGCAGGACAGTGTCTTCCAGCTGGGGATGTTCGCCTAGTGTAGCAGTTTTGCTAGGCAGGAGGTTTCTGGGGGAAGTTGCTACAGTTCAGCTCTGCTCCTGGAGAGCCGAGCGGAGAGCAGGGAGCCGGGCGGGAGCAGAGTGTAACAACTCCGCTCTGCCAAGGAAGGTTTCCCGGGCAAGTGTTACAGCGCTGCTTGCTCTGCTCTGCTCTGCTCTGCCCAGGGTCGCCTCTGCTTGCTCTGCTCTGCTCTGCCCAGGGTCGCCTCTGCTCTGTCGCCGCCGCAAAAGAAGATCTTCACCCGAAGCTCATCCAAAGGTGTTTATTGGAAGGTGGCTGGACCAGCCAAGCGGAACATACACAGGGTTTATATAGGGATTCCTGGGGTTGGGGAAGTTTTTCTAGATTAGGGATTGGTCTGATTTCAGTGCTGAGCTCAGATTGGCTAGAGCTCTGCTCTGGGATTGGTTACTTTTTTACACAGGATTAGGGTCAGATTTGGCTCTGGTTTCAGGGCCAAAGTGTGTTTCTTTCTCTGGTCCTTTTTAGCCTTTTGGCTCCAATTTTAGGGCCAGGGTACATTTCTTTCACTGGCTCTGATTCCAGGGACAAAGTGTGTTCCTTTGGCACTGGTTTCAGGGTCAGGGTACATTTCTTTGGTTCTGGTTGCAGGGCCAAAGTGTGTTTCCTTGGCTCTGCTCAGGGTGTGTTTCTTTGACTGGTCCCTTTTCCCCACAAGAAGAGGGTTGGGAGTCGCCAGACATGAATGCTGGGAACCGAACTTGAGATTCCTGAAAAAGCAGCAATCGCTCTTAGCCGCTAGGCCAGCTCTCCAGCTCCACGTCTTTAACTATTAATAGGCAAGTGACCCAGGCAGGTCACTGGCACCATCTGACCTCCTCCTTCCGGAGGGAGGATTCTCTAAAGCCTGGTCTCTAGTCTCCGCCCCGTCAAAGCCCTGCAGCCACCCTAAGTCTCGCTGACACAGCGCCACCTAGAGGCAGGACTGGGGAAGGAGCGAAGAGTCAGAGCTAAGTAGTTGCTGGGTCATGCGCAGAGCGATCCACCGGTCCAGCGCCTCCTACGCAGTGATCCTCCCGCCCACAACCGAGGGCACCGTGCAGGGGGCGGGGCACCTGAGCGGCCCAAGTCTCCATTGGTCAGAGGTAGGCAGAAGGAGGCGGGGCAGCCACGCGCCTCGACTTTCTATTGGTCAGAGGACAGCAGAAAGGGGCGGTGCTGGGCGGCGCGCGCTCGGAGGCGTGCTGTCTGACGGGCGTGTAACGGCCGTTAGGCGACCTGAGGAGCGGAGTTGCCGCTCGTGCGGACGAGGTGGTCGCCGTCAGTATCCCAGAGGGAGATTTCGCCGCCCGCTCTCAGGCCCTTGTAAGTTCTTCTTGGAGCGGCAGACCCTGTCCCTCATCCCTTAGCCCCGGGAAAGCCTCGGAAACTCGGGACCTTCCTCCGTGGGGTGGGGGGGCAGTGTGTGGTGGGATCCCGGGAGAGCGAGACGCATGCGCAGGTGGACCGAGCCCTAATTCCGGCCCAGTCTCCTCTCGCACCGGCTCCGTTTCCTGGGTAAGATCCCCCCACGCCCCCTCGCGTCCCAGTCGCCTCTCCTCCGCGCCTCGCCTTTCCCTAGTCATTAACTCCGCAGCAGTTGCCATACTTGGGTGCCAGAAGCCCCCGCCCTCGTGGAGCCCGCGGCCCGCGGGGAAGACCCGGGGCAGCAATCGGACGTTGAGCAAGTTGTCACCGGGCGAGCGGGGTGGAGACCTTTCACAAAGGGCCTGGAACAGAAGACACCGATGTGGTGGCTTCAGGGAGCCATTCCCGCGGAGGTGGCGTCTGGGCAGAGAGCGCTTGGGAACGACCTACACCCGTGCCAGGGCTTTGCTGCGGGCGTCTGGCTCGAAGAAGCCAGAGATGCTACCAGATTCGTGTACGAAGGACAGACCCCACCCCCCACCCACCCGGAATTAGCTGAAGCTTAGGTCAGTGGTGTCGAAGTTGAGGAACCTGGTCTGAGGCTTGGGATGCATCGAAAATTAAGTGTATCTAAGTTTGTCTAACAGTATTAAAACGTTTGGCTTTAGCAAATCAGAAGGTCAGACCATGTTTTTTTTTCCTCTTCTTTTGTCGTTGTTGAGGTACCAAGCATTAAATAAGCCCTTTGCCCTGTTGAGGCAGTCACTCCGCTATCGAGCTATGTCCTCTGCCCTCTCTTTTCTTTCTGTTTTTTGATCTTGCTGTGTAGTCTGGATATTTGGAATTTCTGTATAGCCCAGGCTGGGCTTTTGTTGTTGTTGTTTTGAATTTTTAAGACAAGGTCTCACTATGTAGTCCTGGCTAACCTGGAACTTACCATGTAGACCACGGTGGTCTTGAGCGCACTGAGATCCTTCTGCCTTTGCCTCCCATTCTGGGATTGAAAATGTGCACCACCATATCAGGCCCAGACGTCTTGAGTTCATGTTACTTTTTGCCTTAGCCTCCATAGTATTGAGATTGCAAGCATGCACACACAACACACAACCAGTAGTTTTTCACTGCACAGAGCTAGGAAAATAGGTACTCAGTAAATTTGGGTTGATACATACAGTATCTGGCCAGGGATCTTGACTTTTTTTTTTTTTTGGCCTGGAAAATTTTTATGAAACCCTGATTGTATAAAAATCAAACATTTGCTGAGAAGTGATAAACTTACTTTAAAGCAATTATTTGGAGGTTGGTATGGTGGCCCATGCTTGTAACCAGGAGACTGAGGCAGGAGAATTACCCCGTGTTCAGTACTAGCCTGTTTTACATACTGAGTTCTGGACCCTAACTCAAAACACAGTTCTTTAGTCTGTGTTTAATTTTTACCATTTATTAAAGACAAAAGCTAATATGTATACTAATGAGGTTAATGTACTTACAATTCAGTATTGCCAGGGATGGTGATGCATGCCTGTATTCTCAGTACTTGGAAGACAGAGGTTTGAGGGTAATCTTTGGCTCTGTAACAAATGCTAGGCCAGCTTGGGCTTCGTGAGACCCTGTATCAGAAACTAAAAGAAATCTTGGCTGAGTATGTGATACTGCAGGATACAGACCATCTTCAACATTTTTCAGAGTTAATATTTTGATTTTATCACCATTAATATTGAGAATATTGATTCCCACAAGTACAAAGTGGCAGAAGTGTGTCTAGGACCTTTTAATATTTATGTGTGTGAGTGTGTGCGTGACAGATAGACAAACAACTTTCAGGAATTGATTCTCTCCTTATACTGTAGGATCCAAGGATTGACTTAGGTCATCAGACTTATGGCAAGTCATTTTACCTGCTGAATCATCTCATCAGCCAATCAGACAGCAGTTTTTCAAGTCAGATATTTGAAAACCTATGTGACATGCACACACTATGTAAAGCTTCATGTGTCAAGGATGACTTTGAATTTCTGGTCTTGCCTCCTCCTTAGTGTTGGGATTACAGACCCGTGTCACCTTGCTTGGTTTGTGTGTGCTGTAGATCCAACTCAGCTTTGTGTATACTAGAGAAGTACTCTACCAGGCTTGAGGTTCATCCCTAACCTTTTTGGTTTTCTTTCCTTTTTTTTGGAGATCTGGTTAGCCTGGAACTTCCCTGTGTAGACCAGAGTGTCCTCAAATTCATAGAGATCCTTTTGCCTCTGCCTTACAAGGACTCAAAGGTGTTCGCTGCCACGCCTGTCTCCTTGTGTTTTTTGTTGTATGTTATTTAAGACAGGGTCTCATGTATCCCAGGTTACCGTAGACAGTTTACCTTAAATTCATGGTCCCCGTAGCCATTTCTCAGGTGCTGGGATTACAGGCATACACCACCCCAAACACAAACTATTTTGATGATAACATCTAAAAAAAGACAGTAGGAAAATATTAAAACTGTTTTGTTTGTAAAACAGTATGTTTTCATAAGAGCACAGAAGTGAATGCTCAGTAAAAGCAGTAGTAGCTGGGCCATGGTAGTGCACACCTTTAATCCCAGCACTTGGGAGGCAGAGGTAGGCATCTCTGAGTTGAAGCCCAGCCGAGGCTATAGGGTGAGTCCCAGGAAAGCCAAGGCTGTGACACAGAGAAATGCTGTCTCAAAAAACAAACAAACAGACAAAAAAAAACAGTGTAGTGAATGACCTACAGTGGCTTCAAAGCTGAGCCAAGATGTTTGAGGCGGAGTGTTTGGTGATGCATAGCTTAAAGTGTTCCATGTTGAATGTTCAGAACCAAGGCTGCAGTTAAGTCAAGCAAATCAGAACAGGTGAGTATTGCCGGAAACAACTTGGATTTGTTAATGTGTTTGATTTTGAATTGACAATTGACTGTTGTACATTCAGAAACCTTTTACTGTTCATAGATTTTTCAAAATGTCCACTTTGCATTGTATCACCTATCAACCCATAGTTGAAGAAGTTGTGTGCTGAAGCAGGCTAGTGGTGGCACACAGCACACACCTTTAATCTCAGCACTCTGGGAGACAGAGGCTGGCAGATCTCGGAGCTCAAAGTCAGCCTGGTCTACAAAGTGAGTTCTAAGACAGCCAGGACTACACAAAGAAACCCTGTCTTGAAAAACAAAACAAACAATAATGTATGCTGTGCTTTGAGGCTGGCTCCGTGGATAAAGCGTTTGCTGCCAAGCCTGAAGGCTTGAGTGTACACACACAGGTTGATGTCAGTAATCATCATCAGTTTCCACCTTGTTCACTGAGGCAGGATCATAAACCCAGGACTTCCCAATATAGGTGGTCTTGCTAGCCAGCTCACTCTGGGGATCCAGTGGCTCTGCCTTCTGAAGCTGGAATTACAGACAGGATCCCACTCGCGTTTGGCATTTACGGGAATTCTGCTGTTTGCACTCTTGTTTTCCTCATGCTTATGTGTGAGCATTATAACTACTTAGCCATCTTCCCAGCCTCTCAATCTAAATCTTTATTTTCTTTTCCGTAAGAGGAGAATGATCCAATCAGAATTAATATGAGCATTAAATTTGACATATGGTACTTCTATAAAATATTTCTTTAGCACAGGGCTTAATAGATAGGAAGTGTTATCTATATACATGTTAAATTTGTTCCTACCTTCACTCAGTTGTATCTCCTTAGCTCCATAATTGGTTATTTGTGTTATTTCTTATATATTCTGTTTATTTTACGTTTAATTTAGAGTCTCTATCCTTCAGTGGGTACTAAAAATCTTTTTTTTTAAATGTCTTTAAAGTTTATTATATTTTATGTGGTTTGTGTGCTTATTCATGTGAGTATGGGCACACTTGTGGCATGGCATGTGTGTAGAGGTCAAAGGATAGCCTCAGGAGTCAGTCCTTGTTTTTCAGGTTGTTTGGGACAAGGTCTTTGTTGTTTGCTGATTTATACACAAGGCTAACTAGCCCATGATCCATTAGGGAATCTTTTGTCTGTTTCCCATCTCAGTCGTGGGAGCACTGAGATTACCTACTGTGCCTGGCTTTACATGGGTTCTGGGAATTTGAACTCAGGGATTCATCAGTAGCTGGTAAGTGGCTTTACCACTAAACTGTCTCCCCAGTGCAATGCAAAACACTTTTTCTTGTTTTGGTTTGGTGTGTTGTTGGTTTTTTTTTTGTTTTTTGTTTTTTTGTTTTTCGAGACAGGGTTTCTCTGTGGCTTTGGAGGCTGTCCTGGAACTAGCTCTTGTAGACCAGGCTGGTCTCTGAACTCACAGAGATCTACCTGCCTCTGCCTCCTGAGTGCTGGGATTAATAAAGGCATGCGCCACCACCACCCGGCAAGAATAACTTATTTTATATGGTTTATTTTGATTATTTTAGGGGATGTTTTTAAAAAAACAAAACTGAAATACAACATGGCATGGTAACCTAAGCCTCTAATCCCTAACTTTGGGATCTAGAGGCAGGCAAGCTTCAACTACATAGTGAGTTCAAGACCAGCTACATGAGACTGTTTCTCAAAACAAAACAACAAAGTGGGGGAGAGGAGCCAGGCATTGTTTTACATACCTGGAATCAGCCTCTTGTCTCTACCTCCAAAACTCTGGAACAACAGTTCTCAACCTGTGGGTCTCAGCCCCTTTGGTGGACGGTCGTGGGGGGGTTTAAAGGCCTTTTCACAGGAGTCACATATCAGATATCCGCATATCAGATACTTACAATACTTTGAGTCATAACAGTGGCAAAATTACAGTAGCGACAAAATAATGGTTGGGGGTAACTTAGTATTTAGGCATCTGTCCTGACCTTCCTTGGGGTTCTCAGCTGCAGCCACCTGTGTATATTCACTATGTTCCCTCTTCAAAGAACCCTGGCCACTCCCATCCTTCTCTCTCTGTATCTTTCTCTTTTTCTCCCTCTCTGAATTTGAAAATGTCTCAGAATCTGCTTGGGGTACTGTTTTTTTTTTTTTCCTGTTTTCAGTTTTTTTATTTTTTTTAGACGGATCTCACTCTGTAGTCTGGACTGGTTTTAAACTGGCAATAGTATTGCCTCAGCTTCCCCAGTTCTGGAACTACCTGGCACCTTTATTTAAAGGGTGACAAAATGGAACTGGTATTGTGTACTTAGTACTGGAGGTGATGAGGAGAGAAGGAGGATCAAAAGTTCAAAGGTTGAGGGCAAAAGAAGAGGCTCAGTGGAAAGGTAGTATTAGTGTTGATGAGAAACATCACTAATAGGTGGGTGATTATGCTTCTGTGTCATTAACTCACTAACCAGCAGTTGAATGACTAGTGATAAATTGATAACTAGTCATAAGTTGAAGCTTTTTGTTGTTTTGTGTTTTTTACATGATTTATTCATTTTTATTTTATGTGCATTGGTGCTTTGTCTGCACGTATGTGTATATGTGGGTGTTGAATCCCCTGAAGCTGGAATTAACAGTTGTGAGCTGCCATGTGGGTGCTGGGGAATTGAACCTGGCTCTAGAAGAGCAGCCAATGCTTTTAACCTCTGATCCATCTTTGCAGCCCCTCGGTTTATGTATATGATGTGTTTTGCCTGCATGTACGTCTGTACACCATGTTCTTTCAGTGCCGGAGAACCTAGAAGAGGATGTTGAATACATTGAAACCGGAGTTAAAGCTGATTGTTTTGAGGTACTGTGTGGGTGCTAGGATCCAACCCAGGTACCCTGGAAAAGCAACCAGTACTCATACCCACTGAGCCATCTCTCCAGCCCATTTGTTTTTTGTTTGTTTGTTTTGGTTTTTTTTTTTTTTAATGGTTTTTCAAGATAGGGGTTCTCTGTATTGTTTTGGAGGCTGACCTGGAACTCTGTAGACCACCTGCCTCTGCCTCCCGAGTGCTGGGGTTAAAGGCGGGCACCACCAATGCCTGGCTCTCCAGCCCATTTGTTAAGGGGACAGTCTTACTGTGTAGTTCATGCTAACTTGGAACTTACACAGGCTGTTTCCTGTGTGCTAAGTTATACTTTTAGGAAGTGTGGTTTTGGAGTTTGGTTCCATTATGACATAGTGAGTTGATGACAATTTGGGTTGTTTTTGCTAAGATAAAACTGTAGAGGTCAGTAAAGTAGTTACCATATAATCACTTTTTTCCTTTTAAAATGGAATTTCACCTCTAAAAATTGTATCTTGTGAATTTTCCTAAATTATTTTGGGCACTCTTAAATTGGGAGTTTCTGAATTCCTGTTGTTGTGCCCCCCATTTTTGTTTGTTTTTTAATGACATGTTAAAGTCATTAAAAATAACAGATAATTGTGTACTTAGAGCTGGTAGGTTTTCATCTAAGTCTAAACAATACAACTCATAAAACCATCTTATAAAATTTCATTTACAAAAGAAAATTCTTTTACACAGAGAAACCCTGTCTTGGGGAGAAAAAGAAAAATATTCTTTAGAAAACTTTATTAACATTTTTTTACTGAAATCTTAAATGTTACTTAATCATAACTCTTCTTATAAATTGGATACTTTGAGCATTGGGATTTAGCCACAGCAACATAGTACAGCTGTTGTGAAGACTCCTTAATGCAGCCCTCTTTGAGAGTCCCATACCCATAGCCTGCATGTATACAGTGTCTTTCCTATGTTCATCCGTCTAAATACTTAGTAAATTCACCAGCTTAGCTTCACTTTGACTGGTCTTGAAACTCCTTTCCTGTAGCCTAGCCAAGGTCTTACTTTACCTGAGTGAAGGGCCTAACATTATTGACAGCGTCATCCTTCTCTCTTTTCCTCCCTTTATTTTGCTTGTTTTTCTGGAACAGGGTCTCATGTTTAGCCCTGGTTATCCTGGAACTTGCTTTATAGACCAGGCTGCCTCCCAAATTCTGGGATTAAAGCCATATGCCACTACGAACTGGAACCCAGAATAGTCAAAACCTGTGTCTCCTAAATACTAGTATCATAGAATGTTCCACCTGATACATTTTGATTTTTTTTTTTTTTTTTTTTTTGGTTTTTACGAGGCAGGGTTTCTCTGTATTGTTTTGGAGGCTATCGGTCCAGCCCAGCCTCGAACTCACAGAGACCTGCCTGCCTCTGCCTCCCAAGTGCTGGGATTAAAGGCGTGCACCACCACCGCCCGGCCGTACATTTTGATTTTTGTTGTTGTTGTTTTACTTTGAATTTTTGTTTCTTGAGGGGGAGCCAGAGTCAGGAAAATCACTGCAGGTTCCAGGCCAGCTTGGACTATACAGCTAGACTTCTCTCTATCTCTCTTTTTGTTTTTTGACACAGGATTTTTCTGTGTAGCCCTGGCTCTTCTGGAACTAGTTCTGTAGACCAGGCTGGCCTTGAACCCACAGAGATTTTCCTGCCTCTTGTGCTGGGCTCAAAGTCAGGTGCCACCACCTCCCGACTAAAGAAAATATCTATTTTTAAATTTTAATTATATGTGTATGTATTGTGGGTATGGGCATGTGAGATGTGAGTGCAAGTGCCCATATGGAGTCCAAAAGAGGGTTTTAGATCCTCTGAAGTTGGAGTTACAGAGGGTTGTGATCTGCCTGACATGGGTGCTTAGAATACAACCCAGGTCCTCTACAGTAGTAGTATGCTGTCTTAACCACTGAGCCATCTTCCAACCCCTATTGTTTATTTTTTGAAATGTGATCTTCCTATGTATTTCCCAAGTTGGTCTTGAAATTCTTGTAGTATCAACCAATTTTCCTATCTTAGCCCCTTGAATAGCTGGGACTATATGTGTGTGCCACCATGTCCCCATGATTTGCTTTTTTTAAATTTTGAGATAAGGTCTCTCTGTGTAGCCCTGGCTGTCCTGGAACTCTCTGTATAGACTGGGCTGGCCTTGAACTCACAGAGATCTACCTGCTTTTGCTTCCTGAGTGCTGGCATTGAAGACCTTTGCTGCTAACCATGCTCATGGTTTGACTTTTAAAATAAAAAGATGAGTTCCTGTCATTATCATGTATATCTGGATGTTTTGTCTGGATGGTGTGTGTGTGTGTGTGTGTGTGTGTGTGTGTGTGTGTGTGTGTGTGTGTGTGTTTTACCACATGTGTCCTAGTGCCCTCAGATCAGAAGAGTGTTGTGTTTCTAAAGCTACAGGTAGTTGTGAGCCACCAAGGGAATGCTGGGAATCAAGCCTGAGTCCTTTGGAAGAACAGACTGAATTCTTAGCAGTCTTCCCAGCCCTAAAATATGGAAGAATACTTGAATATGTTGTATACTGTTGTAATGTATGTATTTATTTTTTCTTTTGCTTGTTGTATACCAATAAAATAGCCTTAAAATTTGCAAAATGATATTTATCTTTTCTTATGCTAATAAATTAACTGACTTGTTCCTGGGCAGTTTATTTCTTCCTTTAGGTGTTAACCAGGGTTATTCTGCCTGCCTGCTGGAATTCTCCTTTTGAGTTGGTAATAAAGCTTAATGAACAGCAGTCTTGGTGGACAAATCTTTATAAAAACATAGTCTAATAAAACAAAACATACAAAAACATAGTAACCCCTAACTCCTAATTATATTAGAAGTACAGCTCTAGTTTTATTAGCCTTTCTATAGTTTCTAGGAAATTGGGTTAGTATGCTACTTTTATCTTCTAGTCATATTTGAGTCAGTACTCCTTTAGCTAAATTCTTTTGTGTAACTTGATTTTTCCTAACAAATCCTTTATAACCTTAGTTCATCATTTCTAGCTTCTCCGTCAGTAGTAAACCCAAGGGGGTCATTGCCATATCTGTCCTTTGCAGTATCTTTTTTCCTGTTTTGTTTTGTTTGAGACAGTCTTATTCTGTGGCCTCAGATTTGTGGTGATTGTTCTGCCTTAGCTTCCCAAGTATAAAGTTATAGGCTTGTAATACCACACCTGGCTGTAATATCTTTATAATAAACCTGTTATTTATTTTTCTTTTTTTTTTTCCTTTTTTTTCTTTTTTTTTTTGGTTTTTTAAGACAGGGTTTCTCTGTGTAACAGTTCTGTCTGTCTAGGAACTCACTTTGTAGACCAGGCTGGTCTTGAACTTACAGAGATTGCCTCTGCCTCCCAAGTGCTGGATTAAAGGCATGTGCCACCACTACCCAGCTATTTATTTTTCTAAACAGAGTATGTAGTTCTGTTTGATCTGGAATTCATTATGTAAACCAGGCTGGCCTTGAATTTGTGGTAATTCTCCTGCTTTCTTGAGTACTGAAATTACACATGTGTACCATCATACCTGATCTAAACTAGTAAATGTAAAGATTTTTTGAGTTCTGTAAGTCATTCTAGCAAATCAGACTCTAGGAGGGAAGCATGGGTGAGCTGGGAGGTAGTGGCACACTCCTTTAGTTCCAGCACTTGGGAGGCAGGGGCAGGTGGATCTCTGTGAGTTCAAGGCCAGCCTGGTCTACAAAGCTACACAGAAAACCTGTCTTGAAAAGAAAGAAAAGAAAAAAAAAAGAAGCATGGGTGAACAAGCTGGGAATTAGGGTGACGTTGGAATTGGGGCAGGTGGACCCCTCCCCACCAGAAGCATATTGTTAAGAGTTAGGAGGAAACTGGATTTGTTTATTCTTATATCAAGATTGTGGATTTTTTGTTTTGTTCTGTTTTAGTTCTAGCCAATAGGAAGTGAGTTGCAGATATTTTTTTAAAGATACTAGAAAGTTCTTACATGTTACTCTTTAATTCTGCAGTGTCTCAGGTAACTGATGGCCATGCAAGAAAAATATCCAAATGACAGGTCTTCTCATGCTACTTCACCAGGTAAGTAGTCTTCTATGTTCAATTTTTGCTTCTACTATTTCATATGTGTGCGTATGGTATGCAGGTGTGTGCAGATATGCTCTGACTATGAGACACAGTTCTCTGTGAAATAGGGGGAAACAGTGTGAACCACTGTGTTCTACTCACATGGTAGTCCTCAAAGATTGGAATTCTTGGATGCCAGCTGTGAGGATTTAATCTCTAGATCATAGTGGTGCATCCCATACCCAGCTCTTGGGAGACAGGCAGATCACAGGTGCAAGGCCATATTGGGCTGTGTGTATGCATCCAGAACCTACCTCAAAAGAAAAGTAATACATTGGGTTTTTTCTTTTGGTGTTGCTAAACTTTGAACTCAGAGCTTTTTAGATGCAAAGTAAGAACTCTACCATGAGCTACATCTCCAACCCTTCAAAAGAAAGAAAAAAATGAATAAAAAGAGTGATAAAAACAAGGAAGTGGGGGCTGGAGAGATGGCTCAGAGGTTAAGAGCACTGGCTGCTCTTCCAGAGGTCCTGAGTTCAATTCCCAGCAACAACATGGTGGCTCACAACCATCTGTAATGAGATCTGGTGCCCTCTTCTGGCCTGCAGGCAGAATACTGTATATTTTTTTTTCATTAAAATTTTTTTATTTTAATTTTAAATAGCTTGTTTTACATGTCAATCCCAGTTCCCTCTCCCTCCCCTCCTCCCGCACCCCCCTACCATCCCCCCCCATCCTCCCACCCTATTGCCAATTCCTTCTGCATAGGGGATATCTAGAGTCTATCATTTCACTCAGGGTAGGGTCCAGGCACTTCCCTAAGAGTCCAGGCAGAGAGAGCAACCCTCTTTGTGTTATGGACACACGATGTCTGTTAGTATTCAAGGGCTAAACACTGATCCACTGCTCAGGACCCCATAGGTAGGCCAGGCCTCCTCATTGACTCTCACATTCAGGGGGTCTGGATCGGTCCCATGCTGGCCTCCCAGCTGTTGGTTGGGGTCCAAGAGCCCTCCCCTGTTTGGATTAACTGTCTCTGCTGGTTTTGCTTATTAATAATAAATAAAATTAAATCTGGGCGGTGGTGGCGCACACCTTTAATCCCAACACTTGGGAGGCAGAGGCAGGTGGATCTCTGTGAGTTCGAGACCAAGCCTGGTCTACCAAGCAAGTTCCAGGACAGGCTCCAAAACAATACAGAGAAACCCTGTCTCGAAAAACCAAAATAAATAAATAAATAAAAAGCAAGTAGCACACATACTTGAGGCCAAGGCAGGAGGATCAAGAGTTTGAAGGCATAGGTGACATTGTCTCAAAAACAAAAATAGTTTGGATTTTAGTCTTTCTAGGATTTGCTTTGTGTTTTCTCTGTTTTTCATTGGTTTTGTAGACAAGAGCTTGCTATGTAGGCCAGGCTGGCCTCACTTGAGAACATCTTCTTGCCTTGGCTAAAATACTGGCTTTGCTAGTATGTTAATAAATTTTTTAAGATTTTTTTTAAATTAAGTGTATGTGTGGCTATATACACATGAGTACAGGTGCTAGGCCAGAAAACGGTGATGGATTCCCCCTAGATCTGAAGTCACAGGTAGCTGTGAGCCACTTAAAGTAGGTGCTAGGAACTGAACTTGGATACTCAGTGAGAGCAGTTATGTGCTCTTAACCACTGAGCCATTTCTACAACTGTTAATTTAAAAAAATCCTAATCTTACCTACCTTCTAGTACATAACAACAAGCTTTGAAGTCAAATTCCATTGGTCTTGCTTTTTCTTACCTGTACAGAAAACTGAAGTGTTTTGGTGATTTTGTGTGTTATCTTGTTTTGTCTGCATGTATGGTTTGTGCACGGAGTGCATGCCTGGTGCTGCTAGAAGCCAGAACAGGGCCTCAGATCCCATGAAAAATGGAGTTATAGATGGTTGTAAACCATCATGTGGGTGTCAGGTATCAAATCTAGGTCCCCTGGAAGAGCAGCCAGTGCTCTTAATTGCTGAACCATCTTTCCAGCCCCTTATGTGGTTTCTTTGTGTTGCCCTCAAGATAACACTTTTTTTTGAGACAGTCTTCACTGTATAACCCTGGCTAGAGTAGAACTTGATATATAGCCTTGCCTAACCTTAAACTCAGAGACCTGTCTGTGTACTAGGATTAAAGGCATGTACCACTACATCTGGCCCACCTTAAAATTTTTAGATTGACTTTCAAAATTTATCTCGATTGGCCTGTTGAGGGTACCCTGGTTCAGACTAGCCATAGTTTTCAACAAGGAACTGAAGTACCTGTTTCTTTGTGTTGCCTTGGGACATGTAGGATAATTCACACATCATTGTGATTGAATGAGGGTTGTTGCTGGTATTCAGTTTGTAGAGGCCAGTGATATTAAACCATTCTATGAAGTGTAGACTACAGAGGCTATACATTGAAGACTATTTTAGCTTAGAATGGTAACAGCAGCCATTGAGAAACCATGTAAAGGAATGTATGTGGGTATTACATGCACATGTACATCATAGCTCTCTTCTCTGTAAACTAGATTAAAGTATTATGGTTTCAAGGTTTCAATAAATTGTGTGTATGTGTAGTGATGTAGGACCATATAGCAAAAAAAGAAAAAAGGAAGGAAAAAAAAAAAACCAACAAAGCAAACCCCCTTGCTGGGTGGTGGCGGCGCACACCTTTAATCCCAGCAGTTGGGAGGTAGAGGCAGATAGAGGCTATCCTGGTCTACAGAGAGAGTTCCAGGACAGACTCCAAAGCTACACAGAGAAACCCCGTCTCGAAAAACAAAAAACAAAGCAAACCCCCTAAAGGTGAGTGTGCTTTGAGACAAGGATCTCCCTATATAGCCTTGACTGGCCTGGAACTAGCTATGTAAATATGGCTATCATTGAATATGGAGTGATCTTTTTGCCTCCTAAGTACAATATTGCAGGTGTGTGCCACCATGCCAGGCTTCTTGTTAGGTCTTATTTCTATCTTTTTTAACATTTTCATGTCTCACTTATTTCCATTAAAAATCAACTAACTCAGCCAGGTAGTGGTAATGCACAGCTAATCCTAGCACTCAGAAGGGAGAGTCAGGCAGACTTCTCAGTTTGAGGCCAGTCTGGTCTACAGTTCCAGGACAGCCAGGGCTACACAGAGAAGCCCTGTCTCCAAAACAAAAAGTTCTTACTGAAACAGATACCAGGCTTTTAGAATGCAGCTTCTCATTTGCTGTGTACATAACCTTAAAAAAAAAAAAAAACCCAAAGGTTTTCCATGTACTACTTTGTTAGTAGGCAACCTGTGGGGAACATTTTATTGCTAATGAGGTTTTTAAGAACCCCATTACAAATTATCACTGTAGTGCATGCTTAGAGCAAGGATCTATTTGTAAATTCTTCTATGTTGCTAGTAATAAGGTATAATGTAGGTAGGTCTAACTGAGGTAGAAGGTAGCTCCAGGTGCTTAGTTGATTACTTCCATGTTCTTGACATACAGGATTAATAACATGGCTGAATTAATCACCTATTATTTGAGAAAGGATTGTCTTGAGAAATCTGAACTTCAGCAACATGGATGGACAGTGAAGGAATTACATGTGAAATACCTTAAATAAAAATATACTGACTTTAACCCCCACCCACCCCCATTGCCCCCCCCAAGGTACTTTGAGTTTCATGAAAAACGTCTCTTATTACAGGTTCCAATGTGATGCAAAAAGGCAGTTCTCTGGGAACTGAATGGCAGACACCAGTTATCTCAGAGGCCTTTCGGAGCCGCTTCAGCCGTTGCTCAAGCATAGCTGACAGTGGGGACACGGCTATTGGAACATCATGCTCAGACATTGCAGAGGGTAAGGGTGGATTTGTGATTTGATTGTCAACATAATGCTGCCATTTTCAATTTGAATTCCATATATTTGTCATTAAAGAACGATCATAGGGCCAGGCGTTGGTGGCGCACGCCATTAATCCCAGCACTCCGGAGGCAGAGGCAGGCGGATCTCTGTGAGTTCGAGGCCAGCCTGGTCTACAAGAGCTAGTTCCAGGACAGCCTCCAAAAGCCTCAGAGAAACCCTGCCTCAAAAATAAAAATAAAAAAAAAAAAAAGGAATGATCATAGGGTTAGCCTATTCAGTTATGGAATCTGGATAATTATTTCTTAATATCTCCAAGTTGTCTTACTATGGCATGAATATACAGACCTGTTTTTTGTTTGTTTCTGTTTCTGTGGTACTAGAAATTGATTCTTGTATCCTCACACATGCTGGACAGTTGTTCTACCAGTCAAACATAGAGCTTGTCTATTGTTTTTCATCCATGGCCCCTTTTTCCTTTAATCTGTTTGTGCTAAGTCCCATCTTAAGTTGCTTCTACTATCGATGCCAGTTTTATTACTATGTATGTTCTAGTACTCTTACGAGGCTTTCTCCATTCCTTCTCCTTTACTGATCCCCCTCCATATAACATTTTTGCATCTTTAATATATCTGCCACTTGTTTTTGCACCTAAATAGCAACTACCAATTAGTACTTTGCAAGGTATTTAGATACGACCTAGAAGGCAGAAGGTTTTTGTTTGTTTGTTTGTTTGTTTCCCCCGAGACAGGGTTTCTCTATTGTTTTGGAGGCTGTCCTGGAACTAGCTCTTAAAGGCCAGGCTGGTCTCAAACTCACAGAGATCCGTCTGCCTCTGCCTCCCAAGTGCTGGGATTAAAGGCTTGTGCCACCAACGCCCGGCCAGCAGTTCTAATGATAATAATTACTATTATGGGCTACAGACTTTTAATCCCAGCACTCAGAGGGCAGAAGCTGGGAGCTCTCTGAGTTCAAGGCCATCTTGATTTGATTTACTGAGTTCAGGACAACCAAAGCTAGGTAGTGAGACCACAAAAAATTACTATTTATGGGGTTCATCAGTTAAGAGCACTTTGTGCTCTTCTAAATGGCCCAAGTTTATTTTATAGTGTACCCACATCAGGTAGCTCACAACAGTCTGTAACTTCAGTTACAGGGAATCATGTGGTGGTACACATGCATACATGCAGACAAAACACTCATATGAAAAAAATTAAATGCTTTTTGAAGTATGTGTATTATTTTTTATTTTTTGGGACAATGTCTTGTGTAGACCAGACTGTCTTTGAACTTGCTAGGTAGTCAAGAATAACCTGATCTTCTTGCATCATCTCCCAAGTGCTTGTATTACAGGTATGTGTCACCATAGCCCGCTTATAATAAAAAATATAGTAAAGTAGGAATATTAACACACTAGTTCAAGACCAGCTTGAGCTACATAGCAAGACTCTGTTTCAAAAAATAAAAAAGTGTGTCACTAAAAATGTAGATAAATTGGAATCTTTATATGTAACTGGTAGGAACTTAAAATGTTGTAGTTGCTTTGAAAAAATAATTTGGCAATTTCTACAAAGATTAAATACAAAGATTTCTTTTCCTTCTTTGAGGTAGGGTCTCATGTATTCCAGCTTAGCCCCAAACTCCCTATATAGCTAAGAATGACCTTGAACTTCTGATTTTCCTCCAAACTGCCCTGTGCCTGATTTTTATGGTATTAGGGCTCAAATCCTTCATGCATGCTAGACAAGGGTCTACCACCTGAGATATAGCCTCCTGAAGATAACTTTTAAACTAATTATACTTTTAGGTTTATGAACAAGAGAAATGAAAACATATACACGCATGTGTGTATATATATATATATATATATGTATGTATATACATGAATGTTCATAGTAGCCTTATTCATAATAGGCAAAAAGTGGAAACACATTCACAACCCATGAATGGATGGCTAAAAAAAAAATGCTATGGTAGCCGGGCGGTGGTGGTGCACGCCTTTAATCCCAACACTCGGGAGACAGAGGCAGGCGAATCTCTGTGAGTTCGTGGCCGGGCTGGACCGATAGCCTCCAAAACAATACAGAGAAACCCTGTCTCGAAAAACCAAAAAAAAAAAAGCTATGGTGGCTGAAGAGATGGCTCAATGGTTAAGAGCACTGACTGCTTTGCCAGAGATCCCAGGTTCAGTTCCCAGCATGCACATGGCAGTTTACAACTGTCTGTAACTCTAGTTCCAGGGTATCAGATGCCCTCATACAGACATATGCAGGCAAAACACCAATGCAAATGCAATTAAAAATATTTTTAAAATGTTGTATATTCATATAAAACCCTAGAATAAAACAAATGAAGTACTCATGTGGTTTGAATTAGATGAACCTTAAAACCATTAAGCAAAGTTAATAATAAAAAAAACAGCAAAACAGAAGATTCATGCTACATATGGTTTTTAACATTTCTTCTTTTGTGTATGTGTCTATTATGCCTGTGATCACATGCCATGCTTCAGTGTGGCTGTCAGAGGTCTGCTTGTGGCAGTCAGTTCTCTCTATCATATGAATCCCAGGGAACTTAAGTTGTTAGTTTGGCAGTAAAGGTTTGATCAGTTTGTTGAGACAGTCTCATGTATTTCAGGCTGTCCTCCACCTTGCTGTGTACCTGCTGGGATTACCTCCACTTTCTGAAAATTGGCATAAACTACAATCCCTAGTTTAAGCAATGTTAGAGATTGAATCCAGGCCTCTGCGTGCTAGACAAACACTTGCAGTCTACCTGAACCCAGGGTTTTTTTGTTTGTTTGTTTTTCAAGACAGGGTTTCTCTGTGTAATAGCTCTGGCTGCCCTGGAAATCACTCTGTAGTCCAGACTGGCCTCAAACTCACAGAGATCCGTCTGCCTCTGTCAATCCAGTGCTGAGATTAAAGGCTTGTGCCACCACCACTCAGCCTTTTTTAGATTTTTGAGACTGTCTCATGTAGCCCAGGCTGACCTTGAAATCACGATGTAGCCAAAGATAGGAGGACAATTGATGGAATTACAGGCACTCCCCACCCTATCCTAGTCCTACTTGACTTTGTATTTAGACTTTTTAGATTTCAGAATTTTGTATTATGTATACCCAGCCAGTCAAATCTATGTAACTATCCCAAAGTAACATTTGTATCCCTGTTGCATTTCAACATTTACACCATTTTGGTCCCGGTTGCTTTAGAACAGAATTACTCAACCTGTAGTTGCTGGGCTGATTCAAACTAGCATCTTTGATAACCGGTGTGGAATGTGGTCAGAACTGATTGATTTTAGCAATAGTTGACTTTCCATTCCATGAAAAGAGGGTTTCTGGGAAGAATGGGTCTGAGTTGGTTGTTTTAGCAGCCCTTCCAGTCTCCATGTCCTCCTCCATTACTATGCTATAGAAACAGGACTGGGCTGGGGCTCTGAGGAGAGCTGTAGGGTGTGTTTCCACCCTCAGACTGATACCTAGGATGTCAAACAGATTACCTACTGGTCTTAAACTTAAGGCAGTCTCCTTTAACTGAGAAATTTCCTTTTTTTTTTTTTTGATCCTGAGGGGCTAGTGCATATTACCAGAGATGATTCAGGTTTTAGGAGGAATTCTATGTGTTTTTTTGGTTTTGACAGAGAGTTTGACTCTGTAGCCCAGCCTGTCTGAACTTTATATGTAGCTAAAACTGGTCTTGAATTTGTAGTTGTCCTTCCTCAGCCTCCCAGGTATGCTGGGATTATAGGTGTGTACATCCTAGGCTTAGTTTTGTTGTTTTGTTTTGTTTTTAGTATCTTTTATATACCTCCAGGGAAACCCTGACTATACAAAGTTAAATACTTCACATAAATCATAAGGGATAACTTGGATTGGATGTGTTTGTTTTTGTTACTTGTTGGTTTTGGAGATGTTTTGTTTTGAGACAGAGTCTCATTATAAACTCAGGCTGGGTTTCAGCTAGCTATATAGCTCAGGTGGGCCTCAAATAAACATAAATCTAGTCTGAAAAAAAGTTTAAAATCACATACTATTAGAGACAAGTGGGCAAGTGGAAAACAAAATACGAAATAGAAGATTTCTGTATTTACCCACTTGAGCGTGCTCAGTGTGCTAGGGTGAAACCTGAGAGTTACTAAGAATAACCTCGAATGTCCAGGCTGTCAGCTCTGGAGTGTGGGAAGAGAACAGTCCTGACTCAGATGCTATGCTCCTGCCCTGGATCCCCAGCAGCACCGTCTCTCTCCTGCCTTCAGGTAGTTTGGACTCATTGGTCACTTTATGTGAGGAGCCTTTTGGAGGCTAGGGGGCTTTGACATTCCCTGGAAGGAATTTTATTTTTATTAGATTAAATTAGATAATAGTTTAGATTTATCCGGCTTCCAGAAGCTTCAGGCCTAATGCATTTCCCCTAAAGTAAGTGGTTTTTGTTGTTGTTGTTGTTTTTTGTTGTACTTTTAGTTTTCAGCTTTGCTTGATGGCCACCAAGACTTTATTGGACAATGAACATAAGTAAAAGTGAAGCCATTGTTGTGTTTTATTGTTGGTATATCTTATAAATAATAGCATTTGAGATAGTGGACTACACATTTCTCAAGCTGTTATGGTCTTGCTTGATTTCCTTTCTTCCTTTTTTAGGGGTTAAGGGTGGTATTCTAGCCATGGCTGGCCCAGAACTGTCAGTGTAGCCTATACTGGCCTCAAACTCAGGACAGTCCTTTTGCTTCAACCTCCTGAGTACTAGGACTACAGGCATAAGCCACCTCTCTCCAGCTCCTACCTGCTTCTTCTGATAGGACTCTCTGCTTGGTCTGAAAACAAGTAGAGAACATCTGGCATAGCAACCAAACAAGAAAACTTGGTACTTGACTCATGGAAGACTCTTCTCTCCACAGATTTTTGCAGCTCAAGTGGCAGCCCTTCTTTTCAGCCAATCAAAAGCCACATAACCATTCCAACAGCCCATGTGATGCCTTCTACTTTGGGGGCCTCTCCTGCCAAACCAAATTCTACACCTTCTGGGACTTCTTCCTCTAAGCTCCCCTTGTCAGGGTTGGCTGAAGGTGTGGGGATGACAAGGAATGGAGACTTCGGTGCAGTGAAACGTTCCCCAGGCCTATCAAGAGATTTCATGTATCTCCCTAGTGCTCCTGGAGAAAATGGGATTCAGCAGTCCTGGTTTCCAGCAGTCGGCCATGAGAGAGAGGGAGAGATGAGGAAGTTTGATATTCCTAGTATGGAGTCTACCCTTAACCAGCCATCCATGGTAGAGACATTATATTCAGATCCACATTACCGAGTCCACTTTCCCAACGCAAGATCTGATGCAAATAAGGATGTATACAAAGTATTGCCAGAATCCAAGAAGGCACCAGGCAGTGGTGCAGTATTTGAACGGAATGGACCACATGCTAGCAACAGTGGGGTGCTTCCTTTGGGACTCCAGCCTGCTCCTGGGCTTTCCAAGTCACTGTCCTCTCAGGTGTGGCAGCCAAGTCCTGACCCTTGGCATCCTGGAGAGCAGTCTTGTGAACTCAGTACTTGTCGACAGCAGTTGGAACTGATTCGTTTACAGATGGAGCAAATGCAGGTAGAGAACCATTTCTTGCATTTTTGTATGCTGTGTTCCTCCTTAAACTTCATAACCTTTGTCTTACAAGTTTTAGGGGTTTTTGTTTGGTTGGGGTTTTTTTTTTTTTTTTTGGTTTTTTGAGACAGGGTTTCTCTGTATTGTTTTGGAGCCTGTCCTGGAACTAGCTCTTAAAGGCCAGGCTTGGTCTCGAACTCACAGAGATCTACCTCTCTCTGCCTCTGCCTCCGAGTGCTAGGATTAAAGGTGTGTGCCACCAACGCCCGGCTTGTTTTTTTTTTTTTTGTTTTTTGTTTTTGAGACAGGGTTTCCCTGTGTAGCTTTGGAGCCTATCCTGGAACTAGCTCTTGTAGCCCAGGCTAGTCTTCAACTCACAGGGATCTACCAGCCTCTGTCTGTGTAGACTGGTCAGGTCTTTAACTCACACAAATCTACCTGCCTCTGCCTCGCTAGTGCTGGGATTAAAGGCCACTATGCCCAGCTCTAAAGATCGTCTTTAAGGGGCCAGTGAGATTGGTTAGCATATAAAGACACTGGTGTACAAGCCTGGAACATGAATTCCATCCCCAGACTCCATGGCATCCACATATGTTCTCTTTTTCACACACACTCACAGTCACCATTTGGAGCTGGATGTGATGTCAAGTGCCTGTCTCAGGAGGCAGAGGCAGGAAGAGCTATCATGAGTTAGAGGCCATCTTGATCTACATAGTGAGTTCCAAGCCAACTAGGAGTACGTGTTAGCTAGACTCTGCCTCAAAAAAATAGTATCGGGGATGGGGAATGTCTTTGAACTCTTGGTTGCTTGTTTGCTTGGTTCTTTTTGTTAAGCCCCACCCCACATTGTGCTGTTGAAGAGTGAAAAGGAAGGAAGCACCTTACGTTCTCGCTGTGTGGTCTGTAAGCTCCTGATTTAATAGCTGACCATAGAAACTTTCTGAGAAGAGTATTTAGTTGGCAGACATCCCTCTGGAAAGTTCTTTCCAGTCATGCATCTGAGCTAAAATTATTTTAAAAACATTGACTTTTATCAGCCTGAGCCAGACTAGACCTTGACTTCTAATCATAACTGGGTATTGCTCAGTCAGTTGTTCCCAGGTACCTGTGGTCAAGCTCAAGCCTGTCTGATCTGTTTGCCTTCCAGCTTCAAAATGGAGCCGTCTGTCACCATCCTGCTGCTTTTGCTCCTTTACTGCCCACCTTAGAGCCAGCACAGTGGCTCAGCATCTTGAACAGTAATGAACATCTTCTGAAGGAAAAGGAGCTTCTCATTGACAAGTAAGCTGTCAGGGGTGCTGTAAGACCAGGCTCTGCTGTTGGTTCTACCCAGGAGGCACCTAATAATGTCTTCCCAAGGGCAGGTTATGCCTGTCCCTCAACTTTACCTCCTTGTTTAGGTCCATGTGTTGCCTGGCTGCTGTGCAGCTTGCTCTGACCTCTTACTAATGTGATAAGCCAGTCTCTCTGCAGGGTCTCAAGGAGGGCTTACAGGGGGTGACTGGTTCACTGAAAATCTTTCCTCATTTTTCCCCTTAATCTTTTTCTCATTTGATCCTATCCTTTCAGCAAAATATAATGTATAGCATACATTTGTGGTATAGTGGTGTAGCACACACTGCCTTCTAAAATGATATCTAGAGTCAAGGTCCATCTGTTTCCTTCAGTCTAAGGAAAGGACTCATATTGTAAAGTAGTTTAATGTCTGTATCTCAAATCTGACCATTGGCTTTTGCAGGCAGAGGAAACATATCTCTCAGTTGGAGCAGAAAGTGCGAGAGAGTGAACTACAAGTGCACAGTGCCCTTTTGGGCCGACCTGCCCCTTTTGGGGATGTCTGCTTATTGAGGCTACAGGTAAATTAATACCCCCCCCAGGGCAGCACTCTTCTTACTATAATTTAGTATTTTCTCTGTGCTTAGATATCCAGGAAATACAGAAGGAAGCAAATGACAAAGGTGCCCTGCACTAAGAGTCAACATCTTAAACTTTGCTGGACTCTTGTGAGGTTAGAAAAGGCTTCAGGGGGAAACCAGGTGAGAGTCCAGATGTCTTGGTATCAGAAGATACTTAGGAGGAAAGGAAGGCAAAGCATTATCGACTATAAGGTCCTAGCATTGAATAATATTCTTGGAAGTCTTTGTGTTTTATACGTGTGTGTATGGTTGGAGTTAAAGAAAGATTAATGTATGTGTATGAATGTGTTGCCTGTGTGTATATATGTGCACAGCATCTATGCCTGGTGCCTAAGGAAGTCAGAATAGGATGTACGAGAGCAACAAGTAATCTAAATTGATGAGCCTTCTTTCCAGCCCTTGTATATAGGTGTTTTTGACTGCATGTATATTTGTGTGTTACTTGAATGCCTGGTGTCTGTGGCCAAAAGGGGAGCATATATACTCCCTGGATTTAGAGTTAAACTGTTATGTGGATTCTAGAATCATACCTAGGTCCTCTGGAAGAGCATCCAGTGCTCTTAACTGTTGAGCCATCTCTATAGCCATATTCTTAAGCAATCTTTTTGTTTGTTTGATTTGGGGTTTGTTTGTTTTTTGTTTTTAGGGCAGGATTTCTCTGTTGTATCCCTGGCTGTCCTGGAACTCACCCTATAGACCACCTGCGTCTGCCCCCCCCCATGTGCTGGCATTAAAGGATTGTACCACCATCATCAGACATTCTTAGAGTCTTGATCTGCTAGCATTGGCCAAATAAAGAGTGGCAGAGGCCATGGGAGATTTAGAGCTGTTCTCTAGGAACAACTTAAAACCATATTCTCATTCAGTAGGGTTGAGAAGGGCTCTGCTTTGTCAACTGAGCTTGTGAAGTTTGTGCTTTTGAGTGAGGAATATTAGATACTGTATTAAGGCCTGTTCCATCTGAAGCATCAGAATATTCTCTAATTTACTGATGAAAACAAGTATGAGTAGAGGGAGCCAGGCCTCAAGCCTGAGTCTTGTGATGGTTTGTCTGTGGTCCTTCCTCTGTGGTATACATCCTTGCGTATTGCTGTAGTTTTTTGTTTTGATTTTATTTGATTTCTTTTTTATGTGTTTGGGTATTTTGCCTGTCTATATGTCTATATACTGTGTGTATGTCTGTACTGTGTGTGTGCCTTGTGTCCATGAAGATCAGAAGTGGGCTTCAGATCTCATGGAACTAGAACTATGGATCGATGTTAGCTGCCATTTGGGTGGTGGGAACTGAACCCAACCAGTGCTCTAACCACTGAGCCAAATCTCCATCCCTAGGTATTGCTGTTAAAACTGGTTCTCAAACTTAAGTGCACATCAGAGTCACTTGGAGGGCTGTCCCTAGAATTTCTGATTCAGTGGACCAATGAGTAAGATTCCAAAACTTAACAAATTCCAATAACAAGTGATACTGACTCTCTGCGTTCTAGAGAAGCAGTACCTGAAGAAATCATTGGAGAAGGATAATAACTTGACATAGAATGTAATGGGATATGTGTAATTACAGGGAACCAGTTACATATTAATGTTTTTGGCAGGAGTTACAACGAGAGAACACTTTCTTACGGGCACAGTTTGCACAAAAGACAGAAGCCCTGAGCAAAGAAAAGATGGAGCTTGAAAAGAAACTCTCTGCTTCAGAAGTTGAAATCCAGCTCATCAGGGAGTCTCTCAAAGTGACACTACAGAAGCATTCGGAGGAGGGGAAGAAGCAGGAAGAAAGGGTGAGCTGAGAAGCTGATGGCTCTAAACCATGATCGAGTTTAGTAGTCATTCCTCTTTGCCAAGTAGTCTCTGTCTGTTCCCCAAACCAAGAGAAGCCATGGTGGAGCTCCATGGACTTCTCACTCAGTGCCAGTCTAGAGACGGAACTACTTTTCTGCTTCGTTTCTACAAGACTCCTTGAGTTGGGGAGAGGTGAACAGTCCCTTGCTAGCACAAGTTCTGTTGTGCTGCCAGCTTTCTTGAGGGAAACCACCTGGGCAGTTGTATCAGGTAGCACACTGCAAGGTTTAAATGCCTGTGGTAACCCTAATTCCATTCAGTCTGCTTTTTCTTCATCCTACTGAAAAGTAGAGAAAGATTTCATGCTTGCAACTAGATTGTGAGTGTGTCAGTGCTCTTAGGATTCCTTAGTATATTGGTCACCATTGTTTAAAATTTGAGAATTCTGTTGGTACTCCAGTTCACAGCTTTCTCTAAAAATGTTCTTGGGGAACTAATTTAGCTCTAGGCTACTTATGTCAAAACCAGTTACAACAGTGCTTTTTTAAAAATCTCATGTCTTGCTGGACGGTGGTGGCACACGCCTTTAATCCCAGCACTTGGGAGACAGAGGCAGGCAGATCTCTGTGAGTTTCAGACCAGCCTGGTCTACAAGAGTTAGTTCCAAGACAGCCTTCAAAGCCACAGAGAAAACCCTGTCTTGGAAAAAAAAAAAAAATCTCATGTCTTTATTATGGGGCAAGTACATAGACGACAACCTATAGGAATTGGTTTTCTTCTTCCACTATGTGGGTCCTGGGAATTGAACTCAGGTTTTATCAAACTTGGTGGCTAATGCCTTTACTCATTAAGCTATTTCATCAGGGTTTTGTTTTGTTTTGTTTTGTTTAAGATTTTGATCTCACTGTGTTTTCCAGACTGGCCTTGATTTGATTTCATAGAAGTTCACCTGCTTCTACCACACTAAGCTTTCTTTTGGGGGGCAGGGGTTGTTTTTGTTTGTTTTGTATTTTGAGACAGGTTTTCTCTGTGTAACAGCCCTGGCTGTCCTGGAACTCACTCTATAGACCAGGCTGGCCTCAAACTCACAGAGATCCACCTGCCTCTGCCTCCCAAGCGGTGGGATTAAAGACGTGCACCCCCAGGCTAGTAGACTCTCTATTGCCTTTGTATTTAGTCCAAGATTCTACCCCATGTGTGATGCCACTGGAATTTAGGGTTTGTCTTCCCACCTCAGGTAACCTAATCTAGATAAATCCCTCACAGATGTGGCAAAAGGCTTATCTCCTATCAATCAACAATACTAACGATGTGATTTGTTAAATTGTGGTGTGCAGTGAGATAGATAGCTCAGTGGGCAAAAGGCTTTCTGCAAAGTCTGATGACATGAGTTCAGTCCCTAGTTCCCACAGGGAAGGAGAGAGCCAACTCCTGAAAGTTATTCTTTGACCTCTACATGTGTGCCACAGATACCCACACATACATACCATACATATACACAATAATAAAATAATTCTAAAGGAGAGGAGTGTCGGGCACAGTGGTGCATGATTTTACTCCCAACACTCAGGAGGCAAAGGCAGACATATTTCTGTGCGTTTGTGAGCAGCCTGGTCAGTTCTAGGCTAACTAAGGCTACATAGTGAGACTCTACCACCAAAAATAAAAAAGAGAGAAACAGACAGAGAGTCCTGGAGTTGTACATATACTTTTACTTGTTTTCAGCCCATACTGCTCCCTCTCTCTTGCCAAGGATTGATGTTCATGGGTCTTCAAGCCTCTCATTTGACCCCTCAGGTTTATAGTTCAAGGTTCTTGTTGGGAAAGCCCACATGAGGGTGATTAACTTGCATTGGGATTAACAATGCATTTCCTGAATTTTCAAGTCTGTAATTGAGACCTGCCTCCAGAGGTGCCTGGGAGGAAGGTCAGAGGTACTATGTGCTTATAATACAGAGGCTCATGGGAGTGGTCTGTAACTTCCAAGAAGATTAAATCCTCTGCCATGAGTAATTTATCTTTCTCTCTGCATACTTTGATCTTTAGAAAACATGTTAAAATATCACATACATTTTATTTTAAAGATTGTATTTTTATTTGTGTTAAGTATATGCCACATATGTGCAGTTTCCTGCAGATGCCCTAAGAAAGTGTTGGATATTCTAGAACTGGAGTTGACTCCAGTGTTGGAGTTAGAAGAATGTGCCACCACATCCAGCTTGTCCTAGTTTTTTTTTTTTTTTTCAAAAGTTCATACTTTATGTTTTACATGTGGTCACTTTATCATTTTTCAGTAAACTTGCCAGGTGATCTTGATACAAATTAAAATGTGAGAATTACAGGTTCAGAGCTTGACAGTTGCATTTTAGACCTGGGGTATAGCTTTTAACTAATTTTCAAAGATTGTCATGTCTTTGGATGGAAGAGTAGGGGTCTGTCTCTGCACTGACAAAACTCTCTGCCTCACTTTTCTGCTTTTCATTTGTTCCACCCAGAGCTTCCTTATTTGTAAGCCAAAGACAACATCTCCTTTCAACAACACTTTATTATAGAGTTCCTTCTAGAGCAAGCATTGTACTATGCTTTAGGGTTATGATAATTTAGCCAAATGGATGTAATCCATGGAAATAACCATTCATTTCAAAGAGTTTACCTTATCAGACAAAAGATTATGTTATAGCAGTGCTACAGTTGTGTTTGTTTTTTATGTGCATTGGTGTTTTGCCTGTCTGTCTGTCTGTGTGAGGGTGTCAGATCTTGGAGCTGTATAAACAGTTGTTAGCTGCCATGTGAGTGCTAGAACTTGCACCAGAGTTCTGTGGAAGAGCAGCCAGTGCTCTTAACTACTGAGCTATCTCTCCATCCCGTTTTGTTTGTTTTTAATGTGTACCTGTGTTTTGCCTGCATGTATGTCAATTCACCACATTCATGCAGTACCCTTGGGGGCAGGAGATGGTGTCAGATCCCCTGGAACTGGAGTTACAGGGTTGTGCGCCATCCATGTGAGTACTGGGAATAGAACCAGCCAGTGTTCTAACTGCTGACTCATCCCTCTAACCCAGAAACCAGTTTCAGGTTAGTTTTTTTTTTTTTTTTTATAAAGTGGTATCTGTCTGTCTGTTTGTTTGTTTGTTTTTCAAGGCAGGATTTCTCTGTGTAGCAGCCCTGGCTGATTTGAAACTCTTTGTAGACCATGCTAGCCCCGAACTCACAGAGATCCTGCGTCACAACGGCCCACAATAAATAACATTTTATTTAAGGGATTTTGCTTCCTCAGCTGTCTGTCCAGGTCACTGGGATTCAAGATTTCTGTAAATGGCCCTTTCTCAAAGAAAGATACTAAGTTCACTTGTGCTGTCTATCAGCCCTTTGTTCTTTATGTCTCCTTGGAATAAAAGCACATAATTACTACAGCTTCAGGGTTCTCCACCTGAGGATTTCTGGCCATTTCTTCAAACAATTTACTTTAGGAACCATGTTAAGGTAGATCTGTGCCTCAATGATGGAATGGATACCGGTTTTTTGAAACTACCTTAGATGTTCTTTATCCCTACCTTTAACTGAAAAGTTCAGGAATGTTACCTCTGTAGTTTATGTTCCAGTCCAAATGTCAAAGGTTACGTAGCTTCCTGTCTTCATTGTGGGAAAGAAAACTCATACCTCCAAGGGCAGAAAACAGCAGTCACTTGAAAAATCCATAGCCTTAGAGCAGCAGTAAATGGAAACAGACTTTTGACATTTCTTTCACTAGGTCAAAGGTCGTGATAAACATATCAATAATTTGAAAAAGAAATGTCAGAAGGAAGCAGAGCAGAACCGGGAGAAGCAGCAGCGTATTGAAACCTTGGAGCGATACCTAGCTGACCTGCCCACCCTTGAAGATCATCAGAAGCAGACTGAGCAGGTAGCAGCAATCCCTGACTATACAGGGAGCAAGAAGGGAGTGGCCAGGCAGGGGATTGTTCTCATTATCTGACTTATTGAAAGAAGTATCTTGAAGGAGTCACCTCTAACTAGATTCATAACTGGATCTTTTTTTTTTTTTTTTTTTTTTTTTTGAGGTACTGTCTCTTTATATAGTCCTGGAACATACTATGTAGACCAGGCTGGCCTCCAACTCAAAGAGAATTCCTGCCTCTGTCTCCTGAGTGCTGGGATTAAAGATGTGTGTCAGCACACCACTTGTTTTGTTTCTTGGAGACAAGGTCTCATTGTAAATCCCTGGCTGGTCTAGAACTCACTATGTAGAGCAGACTGGCCTAAACTCGGGGAGATCTACTTGGCTCTTGCTGGGATTAAAGGCATGTGTCACCATACTCAGTTTAAGGACCGCAGATGTGGGGATCATCATCCTTAGCTAAGCACAGGATCATGTCTCATAGCTTAAGGATGCCGAGTTGAAGAACACAGAACTGCAAGAGAGAGTGGCTGAGCTGGAGATGTTGGTGGAAGACACCCAGGCAACCTGCAGAGAGAAGGAGGTTCAGCTGGAAAGCCTGAGACAGAAAGAAGCAGAATTCTCCTCTGCTAGACATAGGTAATGCCCTCTAGACTTAAGGGAAGGAGAGAGTTTTGTTTTGGTGTATTTGTAACTACCCTGCTTGCTTACATATTGAATTTGAGTGAATGTACACACACACACACACACACACACACACACACACACACACACACTCTCTTAGAGCTTTGTTTTCTTTGAATTGTGAATAATAGGAAAGTTGCTTATGGGTGGAGAATTTATCTTTGTGGTGTAGTGGGGGTTTATTAGAGTATGATTGGGAAACACTTCTATCTTAGGAGTTTGTTGTTTTGTTTTTTCAAGATTCTTTGTGTAGCTTTGTAGGCCAGGCTGGCCTCAAACTCGCAGAGATCTGCCTGCCTCTGCCTCCTGAGTGCTGGAAATGAAGGTGTGCGACCACCTCCCAGCTGTAGGGTTTTTATTGCTGAGAAGAGACACATGACCATGGCACAACTTTTTTTGGGGGGGGGGGTTCGAGACAGGGTTTCTCTGTATTGTTTTGGAGGCTGTCCTGGAACTCGCTATGTAGACCAGGCTGACCTAGAAATCACAGAGATCCCATGGCAACTCTTATAAAGAAAAACATTTATTTGGGGTGCTCACTTACAGTTTCAGGGGTTCATCATGGTGGGGAGCATGGTGGCATGAAGGCAGACATGGTGCTGGAGCTGAGAGTCCTGTATCTTGCAGACAACAGGAAGTCGACTGACACACTGGGAAGCATCCTGAGTATAGGAAGTCTTGAAGCCCACCGCCACAGTGACACACTTCCTCCAACAAGGCCATGCCCACTCCAATAAAGTTACATCTCCTAATAGTGCCACTTCTATGAGATTATAGGGGCCAGTTACATTCAAACTACCACACCATCTCAGTGCCTAGCACAAAAGCCTCAAGAGCCAGGCATGATGATGCACACTTTTTTTTGTTTTGTTTTGTTTTTTGTTTTTTGTTTTTTTGTTTTGTTTTACGAGACAGGGTTTCTCTGTATTGTTTTGGAGACTGTCGGTCCAGCCCAGCCTCAAACTCACAGAGATCCGCCTGCCTCTGCCTCCCGAGTGCTGGGATTAAAGGTGTTCGCCACCACCGCCTGATGCACACTTTTAATCACAGCACTTGCACTCAGGACACAGAAACAGATAGATCTTTAAGATTTCGAGACCAGTCTATTCTATATAATTCCAAGCCAGCTAAAGCTACATAGTGAGACCGTCTCAAAAGAAAGGAAAATGGTTTATAAAGTAGGAAATGAGGTAATCTATACTTTCAGAAATGAATCCTGGTTCTGGATTATTCACATTTTGAGACTGTAAGCTAAAGGTTACCCTGAACATTATTTCTGTTTGAGATAAGGTCTTATTTTGTAACCTTGACTGTCCTCGAGTTCATAAAGATCCACTTGCCTCCACCCCCTTCCCCCAAAATGCTGGGATCAGAGATGTCAGTCAACACTCCCAGCCAGCCCTTGGAATTGTTTCTGATTGCTAGAGTAGGTAGTCTCTGAGAACAAGAGAAGATGCCATGGTGTAGTCTCAGGGCATCTTGGAGTTAGTAACAACAACAACTACTACTACTACTACTACTACTACTACTACTACTTCCTTCTTCCTTTTCTTTCTTCTTTCTTCTGAGATCTGCCTGCCTCTGCCTCCTGAGTGCTGGGAGTAAAGGTGTGTACTACCAACACCTGGCATTAATAACAATTTCTGAAAAGGATGGTTATGTTTCAGCAGCCTCTTGAACTAAATGTTTCTAAAGGGTAGATTGACTTTCTCGTCTTATGTTCAGGCACAGTGATTGTCTTGTTTTTCTCAGTGATGGAGCATGATAGAAGTGATTATATGAGGGACTAGTCGGAGGAAGTATTGGTTGGAATCAGATTGGAGGACTGTTGTAGTTTCATCTCTTGCTGTGAAAAAATACCCTGACTAGCCAGGTAGTGGTGGCTCACACCTTTAGTCTCAGCACTCAGGAGGCAGAGGCAGGTGGATCTCTATGAGTTTGAGACCAGCCAGGTCTACAGAGAGAGTTCCAGGACAGCCTCCAAAGCCACAGAGAAACCTGTCTCGGAAAAAAAAGTACCCTAACTAAAAGCAGTGTCAGGGAGGATAGGGTTTATTTGATCTTTTGCTTCTAGGTCACAGTTCATCATCGGGAGACTGCAGGAACCTAGAGGACTGCTGCTTACTAGCTCAGTCACAGGCTTATGTGTCTGTGTTAGTATGTGCCCATGAGTGCAGTACCTATAGAGGCCAGAGGCATCAGATCCTCCTCGAGCTGGAATGGCAGGTAGTTGTGAGCTGCCTAACGTAGGTGTTATAGACAAATTCGGTCCTCTGTAGGAACTGTATGCTTTCATAATGGCTAAACCATATCTAACCAAGCTCAGTTTCAGGTTTTGTTTTTTGTTTTTGATTTTTGATTTTTGTTTTTTGTTTTTGCATTTTCAAGACAGGGTTTTTCTGTGTGGCCCTGGCTGTCCTGGGACTTGTTTTGTAGACCAGGCTGGCCTCAAACTCACTGAGATCCAACTGCCTCTGCCTCTCAAGTGCTGGGGTTAAAGATATGCACCACAACCGCCCGGCCAAGCTTGATTTCTTGTGCAACCCAAGGACACCTCATTAGGGATGGTACTGCCTGCAGCCAATCTGTTCTAGAAAATTCTTCAGTCAAGGCTTTGAGGGTTCCTTAAAGTGAGTTCCCCTAAGATGACTTACACCAAGATGACTTGTACCTAGGTGATCATTAAAGATAACTTGGGACAGGGACAAAGCTGACTCTGCCCATAAACAATATGTACCAAGAAAGATGTGCTTTGTATCTTGCTCTGTATCTTAGCTTAATTTATACTGTGAAATCCAGCAAATCCTCCTGTCTCTGGTTTCCAGTACATACTGGAATTTCAGGCATATGCCACCATGCCCAGCTAAAAGAGCTCTTTTATCTTTGGCAAATAAGGAATTGATGGTATATTGTATAGATTTTGGCCCCTAGCAAAGGAAACCGGATACATTGAGTATCCTCTGTCAGGGACACACTGTATCACATCAGTCTCAGCTGTGGGTAGGAAGGTGGAATTGTTTTGCTCCAAAGACATAGTAAACAACAGAAGCAAGAATTAAAGCCACAGTCATTCTGAATGTATAGTTCTAGAAGAAAACATTGTCTTTCAGCTTGCAAGATAAACAGTCTGTGGAGGATGCCAATGGAGAAGGTCTCATAGTGGAAATGGAATCCCAGCAGAAGGAATGTGATTCCCTCCGAAAGGTGATTAAGGGTATCTGGGCTCTGGCCTGGGTAAGCTGGCAGGAAAGAAGAGATTGTATACTGGGAAGGAATCAGGAAGTTTGTGTTAAGCCACCTAAGATCTGCTCCCAAGAGCTTTTTCTCTCTTCTGAGAAGTCAGCCCTGTATAGCAAGTTTGCATTTTAGTTATTCAGTCTTATGCGAAAGGGAGGGGCAACATGCTCATCAGATGAACTAAAATGATGTACTGAAGCCCGGGTGCGCTGCAATTATGGTTCAGGTCCTGGAAAAACTGATAATGTTCATCAAAACGTTATAGCCAGTGAATGAGATGGCCCAGTTTCTCTACTCAGCAAATAATTGCCATCCAGTATCTGCTGGTGGGATGGGTTACAGGTTATCAGAAATGGTTCAGAGACTGTATGAACTCTTGAGGCACAGAAAGCTCTAAATCTATACCTATTGTAACCCTGGATGGGCAGACTCAGAAAACTGAATTTGACATTTTCCAAAGAACCTCTGGGTGTGTATAAAGTTAATTCCACTGACCTACAGTTGTTAGGCACCTCAGAGGTGCTCATGGGGACTATCGCTTTTTTTTTTTTTTTTTTTTTTTTTTTTGGTTTTTCGAGACAGGGTTTCTCTGTAGCTTTGGAGGCTGTCCTGGAACTCACTTTGTAGACCAGGATGGCCTTGAACTCACAGAGATCCGCCTGCCTCTGCCTCCCGAGTGCTGGGATTAAAGGCGTGCACCACCAACACCTGGCGACTATCGTATTCTTGTGTAAGACTCTATTATGACTAGAGCAGGGAGTCCCAGGACTGTGAAAGTAGATAATGAATGAAGATCAGGAGTCTGGGTTAGATTTCCGTAGGCCTTGCTAACCAATCCTCACTCTGGCCTTACAATGGGTGGTAGCTGGCGCTGGATCAAAGATCTTCATGCACATCCGCCTTGTGCTTGTTGCCTTCTTGCTTTCTTGATAACTTTGCCTTTCAGATCGTGGAGAGGCAACAGCTCAAGATAGAACAGCTGCACTCTCAAGTCCAGGTGAGCAGGAGGCTTTGGCCTGTGGTGAATAGGACTTAACTGATGGAATTCAGCTTAACATTTTACTGCCTTCTCTGCCATGTGATTTGCTTGTAGTTTGGTATACAGGAAGACTGAAACAGTGCTTTTTGGACCTCCTGTCTTGTTGAGAAGACAGATGATAGCCGTTACAGCACAGTTCTCTGTGAGCCAGGCTTATAGCATCTTAGGGGGTGAACTCAGGAGAGTCTGTGAGAAGGGAAGGTCAGGGACAAATTTCTGGAAATTCTGAGCATGAATGATGCGGCATTAGCCAGGCAAAGAGGGGCTGAATGGGATGGTACTGGAATCCTACAGGAGGAACAGTAAGGCATGAACCAGCATGGTTTAAACATAAACCTGTAAAGCATTTGATACTATTGAAGTACAGCTGTGTACTGCTTACCAGTGGTGATATATTTTGAGAAATGTGCAGTTAGATGACTTCTTCTTTGTGAACATTGGAGTATACTATTAAGACACTTCATCACTAGACTGTATTTTATAGGACCTCACTGTCTTATATGCAGTCCACATTGATAAAAACATCTTAGGCAATGCATAACTATGTTGAGTTTAGGTAGTGAGTGGAAAGCTAAGTGGAAGAGGTTATGTGAAGGTCTTGTCTGTCCTATGGTGTTAGCTTTTATTTTTTCCTACACATATGTCTGTATTGTGTGTGCCTAGTGCCCATAGAGGTCAAAGGGACATCAGCTCCCCTGGCACTGTAGTTGTAGATGGTTGTAAATCACCATGTGTGTGCTGGGTATCAAACCTAGGTCCTCTGTAAAAACAACAAGTGCTTTTAACTGCTGAGATATCTGTCCAGCTGTCTTGTGTTAAATCTTAGTCTTGATGGAAATCTTATTAGAGCATTTAATTTATGTTGTGGTATGGTGAGGTTTGCAGTTCAGGTTCACCCGGAAGATTGACATCGTAGAAAGTGACTAGTCAAACTGTTGCAGAAAATCTAGCAAGGTGATGGGGAACATGGCATAAGGCATGGTAACAGAAAAGAGGTGTAAGGAGACAGAAGCAGCACTTAGAAGGAGTCGGTGACTGACAGGAGCAGGGGTTTGAGGAGTAGGAAAGACTCCTGGTTCCTATTTTGGGCCAGAGTAGGAGTGTTTATTAATTGCATTCTCCGAGAAATCTTGAGTGAAATAGGTTCACTTAGGTTTTTTGAACTCTAAAAGGTTTTACACCAGGGGCTGGAGATATGGATTATTAGAAAAAGCACTTTCCTGTGTGTCAGGATCAGAGTTCAGACTCAAGCAGCCATGTAAATGCTAGGTGAGTGTGGGAGCCCAGCTGTAATTCCAGTGCTAGGAGTCAGAGCCAGATGCACAAGATAAGGTGGAGAGGAATCAAGAGGCACATGTACCTCTGACCTTCACACTGAGTGCACATGTGCATGTTTACTTACACATGTGCAAACACACACATGTAGAGCACACATGTATGCAGAATATAAAAGGGTTTCCACATCAAACTTGAAACATACCGAGGAAAAGCTGAAGGCTACAGGCCTGCCTTCACAGCTGTGTCTGTGTCGTTCACCTCCTTCATTTCTTGTTGTCAGGAAGAAGTCACACCTTGTGAACATTTAAAATGCCAGGGTTTGGGTTGTTAATGGCTCATTAAGTGAAAGGGTTTAAATCAGTGGTTCTCAACCTGTGGGTTATGACCCTTTCACAGGGGTCACCTAAGACTTATCTGAAAACAGATATTTACATTACGATTCATAACAGTCGCAAAATTACAGTTATGAAATAATAACAAAATAAATTTATGGTTAGAGGTCACCACAACATGGGGGGAACCTGTATTAAAGGGCAGCAGCATTAGGAATGTTGAGAACCACTGGTTAAAATGGAAAGTAACAGGTCTGAGCTCTTCTCATAA
Source organism: Mesocricetus auratus (assembly GCF_017639785.1). NCBI lineage: Eukaryota > Metazoa > Chordata > Mammalia > Rodentia > Cricetidae > Mesocricetus > Mesocricetus auratus. Next base: position 9,286,649 of record NW_024429197.1, read on the forward strand.
TAACCCTTAAAGCAGCTGTGGGGTGGGGTGGCCCATCACTGTGTAGCCCAGGTGAGAAGTGAAACAAGTCCAGATCAGACTTGTTACCCTTGGTGTGTTCTGCACAACATCTCACCGTGTGGTCTTTAGAACCTAAAGCAAGAACTGACTCAAGAAGAAGGAATAAGCCAGGCCTTGAGAGAGGAGGCACAGCGGAGGGAGTCAGCCCTGCAGCAGATGCGCACAGCTGTGAAGGAGGTAAGCACTGGCTAGTTCCATAGAGCCTCCACAAATCTCGTTTCTCCATTTGCCCACCCCATCCTTAACCCTACAAGATTGTGGAAGGGGCTCTGAGCTTCTTAGCAAAAGAATGGATAGTAACATTACATTATCCTGTGTGTTGAAGGCCCTAGACCTGTTTTAGAGTGGCCATAGAGACCCAGGAATGCTTTTTGGATGTGAGATCCCCTCCCTTTCTCCCTCCCAACTCAGTCTTCCTGCAGCCACAGGCTTGTGGGATTGGAGGTGAGGCAGGATGAGAAGACTGAGGGAGCAGGGTGTGGCTTTACATATGTGTCCCAGCACTTGGGAGGCTGAGGCCGAGTTCAAGGCAAGCATATCTCCTACACAAACAACCCCAAAATGAATGAAGACTTGTTGGTACTCACGTAGTGCATACAGTTGTTAGTAGGACCCACTGAGTTCACTGGCGAAGTGCCTAGGAAGACATCTCCCAGAACTAGGGTTGTTAAATGACCAAGTGTGGGTGCAGGGCAGAGACCCAGAGGTGTAGGGGATGAGGAGGGGAGACTCAGAGGAAGAGGGAAGGCAAAGATAGCCTTACATAAATAGCTATTCTGCATAGGAAAACCTGGCTGTACTTCAGTGAGAGCTTGAAATGTAGAATACTAGACCTCCACCTCCTTGGAGGAGGGCAAGTGAAGACTACAGCCAGTCTGGTTTACATAGTGAGCTCCAGGTCAGCCAGGGCTACGATGTATCAAGCGAACAAGCAAAGATGGGTTAGGGAATGTAGCTCAAGTGATAGGGTACTTGCCTTGGGTACAAGAAGTCCTGAGCTCTATGGGTAATAGTATATAGTTGTGACCCCTGCACTTGGAAGGTGGAGACAGGAGGATCAGAAGTTCAAGGTCATCCTCAGATAATGTAGGAAGTATGAGGCCATGCTGGGTTATGTGGCTGTGTGACAGATACCCTGTCTCAAAAATAAGGAGGCAGGGTGGGCATGCAAGATGCCTTTCTCAAAGCTCTGGATCTTCAGGTCTCTTACCTTTCCCAACCCCACACCCAGTAGTTGCTAGCAGTCTTACTGTCTCCCATGCCCCTCTATTCTTCTGACAGCCTTTATCAGGCTGGCTGGTGGCCACTTTTGTCAGGGTGGCTGGGCGAGATTGAAACCAGTGTCTTCTCAGATTTCACTGTTCATGTTAAGCCATCTCTAATAGCCTGGCTAACAGAGTTGGCTGAAGGACTGCCTTCAGATAGAGTTCCTAGGGGGTGGGAGCATCTTCTCTGGTTCCTGGACCGAAACCTGGAGGTTGATGACTCAGATCCTGCTGAGGAATACTTTCCTTTCTAGTGCTGGGACCCTAAGGGCCTGGGCTCAGCCTACACACAGGAGGAGCTAGTATTTGTAGAGGGAAAGAGGGGTTTGGGGAGGGGAAGGTGGCACCAAGCCTGTGTGGGTAACAATGGGGAGGGACATTATGACTAAATTTCTCCTTCGTACCCATGCACATTTAGATACACAGATCCTTGCCTCCCTTTTGGTCTTAATCAGTTTGTCCATCTGTTTGCTTAGCTCTCAGTGCAAAACCAGGACCTGATTGAGAAGAATCTGACACTGCAAGAGCACTTGCGCCAGGCCCAACCAGGGTCCACATCTTCACCAGACACGGCCCAGCTGGCATATGAGTTACACCAGGAATTGGCCATTTGCCTTCAAGATTTGCAAGCTGTCTGCAGCATTGTGACCCAGAGAGCCCAGGGCCATAACCCTAACCTCTCTCTGCTCCTAGGCATTCACTGTGAGTCATTAAAAAAGCCTTCATTCTCTTCACCCATCCAGCTTTGCTATCCTTACAGTAATTGTGAACCAGGTGCAGTGGCCTGGACATTGCCTTGTGGGAGTTGTCAAAGTAAGTGTTCATTAAGTGTTTCACAAACAGGCCTCCTTAGAGAATGCTTGCACAGAAGACAAACAGAAAGCAGGCCTCAGACAACAGATTCTCAGCTCACTATTCCCAGCTTGGGTTGTTTTGCTTTGCTTTTTGTTTTTTGTTTTGTTTTGTTTTTTCTGATACAGGGTTTCTCTGTGTGGTCCTGGCTGTCCTGGAACTTGCTCTGTAGACCAGGCTGGCTGTGAACTCACAGAGATCCTCCTGCCTCTGCCTCCCAAGTGCTGGGATTAAAGGTGTGCCACCACAGCCTGGCTACCAGCTTGTTCTTTGAAAGTGTCATGTCTGAAAAGTGGGGGTATGCAAGATGCCTTTTAGCTCTGGATCTTCAGGTCTCTTACCTTTCCCAGCCCCACACCAGTGGCTGCTAGCAGTCTTACTGTCTACCATGCCCTCTTTATTCCTATGACAGCCTGTTATCAGGCTGCTGGCTGGTGGCCACTTTTGTCAAGGTGACAGGGTGAGATTGAAACCAATGTGTTCTAAGTTTGGAGCTATAGCTTGTAGTTGAGTCCTTAGTATAAGCAAAGCCCTGGCTCAATCCGAAGTACTGGAGGGGAAAGCTGCGTCCTAAGATCATGAGTCCTAAGATCATGACTCACTGATATTCGGGCTGGAGAGATGGCTCAGGGGTTAAGGGTACTGACTATTCTTCCAGGAGACCCGGATTCAATTCCCAGCACCCACATGGCAGCTCACAACTGTCTGTAATTAATTCCACCATCTGACATCCTCACACAAACATACATGCAGGCAAAACACCAATGCACATTGAAACAAAAAAACCCAGCTTATTCGTCCTGCCCATTTCTCATAAAGTTGCAATCATCTGATTTGCTAACATTCTTCAAATCTTCCTCTCTTCAGCTACCCAGCACCCAGGGACTCAGCTAGATTTGCAGAAGCCAGATGTGATCAGAAGAAAACTAGAAGAGGTTCAACAGCTGCGTCATGACATTGAAGACTTAAGGACCAGCCTGTCAGACAGATATGCCCAGGACATGGGAGAAAACTGTGCCACACAGTGAGGAGGGCCAGAGGGGACCTGGCTGTTTCTATCCTCACCAAAGGTTCCTGCCCTGACAATCCTGCCTTCTGCTGCACCCAGAGGGGAGAGCCTGTATCTGGGGCCAGGATACAGGCCTGCCTGTTGTGCTGTACACTGACTTTGCCTTACTGGGTTATGTTTTACCTGCTTTCTACTCTCAAAGGCTGAGTTACTAATTAACCTTTTTGCAGATTCAACGGATAAGGTCCTCACAAACTGTTCCCAGCCCTAACCTGACATCAGAAGCAAACAGGCTGCTCACCTCCCTGCTGCACCCTCCATGCTGACCCATGTTCATTCCTACTCCCTACCTTGGTCCTGCTGATGCTCCATTGAGAGGCCCAAAAGCTTAAGTAGGAGTAGCAACCTTTTAACAATTCTCAGGCCCGTGTACCAGCCTTCCTGGGAACTCAGCTGGCTTTCTGGGTTTTCTCAGGTAACCTGCTTCCTCAGGGCTGTTGTTCCCACAGAGGCCTCAGGGTTATCTCCCCCTTAACAAAGTCCCCACTAGGATTGCTGGCTTGGGACTACAGCAGGACTCCTCAGCCTGCCTGCTGTTCTGTTACAGGAAACTCTTGGCCACCCCGTGTCCCTAGAGCATAGTCATGTGGTCAGCATAGCCTTACTCCTTTGCTCGGGCCTTCCAGGTAGCCCCATTTGGGGTGCCTGAGTGCAGACTCCTCTGTGATTGCCGTATGGTTCCTTGGTTGGACAGAGTTTCCCCCCAGAAGACCATAGGGCAACTGTCAAGCTGCTCACCCCTTCCCAAGGCTGGGGCTGCAGCTAGCCCCCTCTGATTGGTGCCTCTCGTTTGGGGTTGGGGGCTTTCCTTTTCCCTCTCTGACCATGAGAGTTAGAACTCCTAATGAGGGTCAGCTCTAAAATAAGTGTTCAGTGTTTCGCTAGGGCCTTTGAACCCTTGGCTTTCTGGGTTTTTGTGCCTCCCTGATTTAGGGATGGCCTTAGTTTTATCTGGTTGTTGAGCCAGTCCTCAACCTCCTTTGGTTTGGAGCTAGGGGCCCTGGATGTATGAGGAACATAGTTTGGGGATGCAGAGGCAGCCACGATTGGACTTTGGCTAAGCCTCTGGCTGTTAAGTATCCTGGACCTCTAGGGCGGGCCTGACTAGCTTTCTTTTCAAGTGTTTTCAGAAGTTTGTGTTTTATGTGGTTTACTTTCAGAGTAGCCACACCTCAGCCTCTGGGATCCTGCCTCCTGAAACCAGAGAGCTGCCTGGTTGGTGTCCACCCTATGTCACTGGGAGCCCAGCCTCCATGCTCACGGGTATTGTTTTCTTCATAAAGTTTATAGTTATTTATATGAATCTTTGTTATGTCGACTGGTTTGTATTGCCTATTTTGATTACAGAATAAAACATTTTAACAGATGCTTCAGTTTCCTGTTTCCTCCCAACATCCCTTGCCCAGCCCTCACTTTGACTTGTGGAGCCAGTGACTAGTTCAGAGCAACTTTAGGCAGATCCAGCTTGATTTCTAAATCTCTTCCCACTTCTGCTTTGTTTGCATGGGGACAAATGATAGATCTCTGTCCCCACTCTATTGCAGTCGGCTCTACAAAGTTGCACCAGACCTCAGAGAAGTCAGTAGCTTCTGGGTTTCTGTGGCTTCTGAGGAAGTGACTTCCCCATAACCAGATAGGCAGTTTGCCTCAGAAGGCAGGATTGGCTTCCTGGGCCCTTAACAATACCTGTGTAGCCCTGGCTTTTACTCCTGAGGGGGCTATAGTGAACATAAACCGCTTACTCCAAAATTGGGATGAGTGTTACTCTTTCCCACTGCATCAGCTGAAGTCCTAATATTCAAAGCTGGCACTTGCAGCATAACGGTAGAGTTGAACTGGGACCACCCCAAAACTAGCTATGGGTATCTCCCAAGGGCCATTTGGAGCCAGGATTTCATGTCTTGGCACTGGCTATCCTTTGCCTTCCTCCACACTCTAGTGAGCTGTTCTGCCGCTTCTTACCTCCTCCTCCATCTGGCTCCAGAAGGGTGTGGCCCCAGTTAACAGCCACCACCCTTTCTAGTCAGAGCCTGTTTGAGTGGAGAGGTGCTTTACCCCCTCCCCAGCACCTCCACCGTCCCACCCCCGCCTTGGCTGCATTTCCTAAGCTTGAAAACTGCCTCGCCTTCAATCCCTTCAATCCGCTGAGTGCACTATTAAGGGACCTCCTAGAGACGAGGGTGGCACTGCGCTGAGTACTGGATGTACAAAACCGGGGTAAACTGGGAGCAGCTTTTTAACTGAACTGTTCTGCCTGCCTTCCCTGCTTTTTCTGCCATTTGGTCCCTCCCTTGCCACACGCCGTGAGTCCCAGGTCAGAAAGGGCTGAGTGCTGCTGAGGACTGGGGTCCTCCGTACTCCAGGCCACAGAGGAGGGCAGGGAGGGGAGCCAACCGCGCAGGGCGGTGTCATGCAGGCCCCGCCTTGCCCGCCTGCGCAGCTCATTGGCCCCGAGCTCACTGACTCGCGGGCGGAGCAGGAAGGAAACCGCTCCCAAGCGCGGCGGCAGCGTCGTTCCTAGCGTGCAGCTGCCGCTCCTACCATCTCTCGGTTGGTTTGCGTGTCCCCTTCCTGCAGCATGAGTGGTCTGCGCGTCTACAGCACGTCGGTCACCGGCTCTCGTGAAGTAAGTGTGTGCCTGGGCCGGCCCCGGGGAAGGCGAACCGTTTCCCTGTGCTCCGACCGGCGCCGGGGAGCCGCCCCCACGATGGAGGCAAAGAGGTGCGGGGTATGGCTTCCCAGGTCTAGTCCGGGGAACGCGGCCCAGCCTGAACCCCTCCACCAGGGATCCTTCGGCATCCCCGGCATGAGCTGCCCACGCCCATCCCCCACTATCGGGCCACCCATTTTATTGCACCCACCCACCCACACACCTCCTTAATCCCCGCTTCCTCTCCACTGTGAGGTTGTGGAGGAGGGTATTTCCCCTGTACGGCCTGGCCCTGCAGCTTCCCTGACTTACCCAGAACTTGACCGGCTTCTCTTTCTCAAACTCCTGTAAGCGATCCCTCTCATCCTTGGATCCTTCCCATCCCTTAGTGGCCAGAATCTCCCCATAGAGTGGGCAGAAGGACAAAAGCTCCTGCTAACTCGGGACCGGAGTTCCTTCCTGTCCATAAATCTTCCAGCCTGCCTGCCAACCCTGTCAATCCTCTGCCCCTAGATCAAGTCCCAGCAGAGTGAGGTGACCCGCATCCTAGATGGGAAGCGAATCCAATACCAGCTGGTGGACATCTCCCAGGACAACGCCCTTCGAGATGAGATGCGAACCTTGGCAGGCAACCCCAAGGCCACCCCACCCCAGATTGTCAACGGGGACCAGTACTGTGGGGTAGGGTTTGGGGTCTGGGAGGTGTTGGAGGACTGCAGCCAGGGTCAGATCTGGGCAAAGCAGTAGGGTCCCCTGCTCCTGCACTTGGGTGACTACCCCCTCTCTCAGGACTATGAACTCTTCGTGGAGGCCGTGGAACAGAACACACTGCAGGAGTTCCTGAAGCTGGCCTGAGTAGGGATGGCTACAGTCTACCCGCCTCCTCACCAAGCCATGAAGGACCTTGTGACCAACTCCCTGTCATCCCTAATCTGACCTTGGAGTCAGTCTCTCCCTGCAACCCAAGCCCTTTCTGTATCCTCCTCCTTCCTTCAGAGGCAACATTCCTTACTCACCAACTGGTCTCAGAGATTGTCTTAAGTGAGGCCCCAATGCTGGCTGTCCCTAGCCAGGCCTTGGGGCTACCTCCCTGCCTGGCACTGCCTGATGGGTATTTCTGTTAGTTCCATCAGCCAGAGCTCTGCCAAAGGCCCTGCAGACCCCGTCCTGGGTGCATCCTAGAGACAATTAAATGCCCATTCCACTGGTGCAGTCTGTCTGGTTATGGTGTCCTAGGTACCCGCTGGGCTTGGTGGTGATTCTGATAGTGTTAGAGCTGTGCTACAGCGGTGACTGCCTGTGTGTGTGTGTGTGTGTGTGTGTGTGTGGCACGTGTTAGTCTGTGTCTGACAGCACATGACCATGGTTGACATGCAGTTTCTTGACATGGTAGTTGAGACACCCTAGGTTTCCCATGCATGCTCTGACGCTCATCTGCCTGCCTGACTGCAGTGGCTGGCCCAGGACTGTCTGCTGGGTTGGAGACCAATTCAGTGTGGGTGGATGGGAGGTGTACAGCTCGCAGCAGCTCCATCAGATTGAGGCATGGGGGTAGTTGTGGCAGTTTTGTACACAGTATGGAGAAAGTGTCTGTAGGAGCATGTGGGTCTACATGTATGTGGGTCTACATGTATGTGGGTCTACATGTCTGTGGCTGTCACCAGCCGCCTGACCCCATGAGGCTCCCCTGCCCCCGCTGAGACAGAGAATGTCAACCCAGCCACTACCTCCACAGGATGGAAATACTTAAAGAGAAAATACTTGAGAGAAAAGGGAACCTAGGGGACAAAGAGCCTGTGGCTATGCCAGCTGGGGCTCCAGTTACAGGCCTAAGCGTCTGTACCGCCCCCTTCCTAGCCCAGCCTTCCCCTCTGGGCAGCCCTGTCTAGAGAGCCCTGTGGAGCTCATGATGTCAGGGGCGGCACTTTATTCAGGGAAGTGAGCCTGGGCCAGGGTGAGGGCCAGAACCAGTACCAAAGCTGGGGTTCGACAGCAGGGCTCTCCGAGCGCGTAACAGAAGTGTTGCATTGGGAACCAGGCCTGCGGCCTGCAGTGTGAGTGAGTCATCCTGGTAGACCATGGGTGGAAAGGTGCTGAAGATCTCAAAGGTGGCCGGATCCATGTCCCTAGGTGTCCATCAGAGTACATCACGCTAGCCCCTGAGGCTAAGGACTTCCTGCAGCCCCCAGCCCTGCCATGTACCCACCTGGCCTGTGCCAAGAGGTTTCGCACATCACCAACAGTGTCGTCGGGCCGCATCATCAACAGGAAGGCCTGCTCCCCGTTCTCAGACTTGACGCGCAGCATGGAGAGCGGAGGCACTGGCATGTTGGGTGACTCCTGGCTCCTGCAGGTCCAGAAGCCCTCAGTGCTCCCAGCTCCAGGTCCTCTCCCCTCTGCCCTGCTCTTACCTCTCTGCCCAACCCTCACCTCTGCCGTTCAGAAGCCAAGGCAGGTGTCTCCACTATGATCTCCTGGATCGGAGCAGGCAGTGGGCAGCAGTTCTGGAAGGCAGCCATGAAAAGTGGACAGAGACCTAGGTCCCGCCTACATCATTTCCTCCACCCCTAGAGAGCACTGGCTCATTCCTGAGCAGGGATGGATGAGACCGGTGAGCCAAAGAGCTGGGGCATTCTGTGTAAAGGGAAGGAGGCTCTGGAGGGCAACACCATCATTCTCTCTCCCAGTCCAGGGTGGGAGACAAGGCCACCCAGATGGTGGCCACACTTGGGGACCTCACCCAGCCTGGGCGCAGGGAAGACACCTGAGCTAAGTCTGAAGGATGAGTAGCAGTCATCTGAAATGGAATGAGCGGGACAGGGACACTCCCTACAGCACAAACATCCTGACCAACAGGAGCCTGAGGGAGGAGATACCGTGGGGAGCCTGCCAGCAGTTTACAGCTCTTGAAGCAAGGAACCAAGCCAGACGAAAGGAAGGAAGGGAAGGCTAGATATGAGGAGGACACTGATACAAAATGGACACCCAATTTCTCCCAGAATGCCCAGACAGTCCCAACAGAGAAGGCTGCTGGGGCACATGGCTAGCAGGAGCAGGAGTGAGGGGAAGGCCAGCACAGAAGGCTGTGAGACTCTGCAGTCTAGGCTCCATGGTGGCTACCGGTACAAGACAACTCAGGTGAAGGAGGGGTCTGGAGACACTGAGGCTCAGCACCCCTTTCTCGGGTGGTGACTTGGGAAGGAAGAACAGGAGTGAAGACAAGATAATGAACTCGTAGCACCTGAAAGGCCTGTAGGACAACTAAGGAGCACCGAGGCCAAGTTCAAGGACATGCCCTGGACCTTGGGCTCCTTCCCCACCCCCTCCACTGTAGCCACCCCAGCTGCCTGTGGGGTAGAGCATGGAGTCCTCACCAACTCCACAGAGATACCACACAGTTCTGAGGATGAACTTGCCATCCTGGCCTTTACTTGGGGCCTATAGGTTTGAGCCTCCGGGCAAGATATTGTAGGCTGAGCCAGGTTGGTGATAAAGTCCCCTTGGAGAAAGCTGGGTAATTAGGGCAGGCCTCACCTGCAAGGTGTCCCTGATTGGGCCCCGGATGTCAATCACCTGGCCTTGTCGAATTACACACTTGGGAAGCCTGTTCAGAAATTTCTCAGCAGTCATCCTGGAGCCTGCAGAGAGGGTATTGGGAACCTTGGCCCAGGAGGGACAGTAAGTGCTGGCAGAGGCCACCTGGAGCTTGCTCTACACAGCCCCCCAGCCAGCCTCGGAGCCAGCTTACCTGAAGTATCCTCCACCCTGTCCGAGGCCTTTCGAACTTTCTGCCGGCCCACCACACGACCCTCACCTGGGAACGAGCCCAGCCCATCCTCCGGGAAGACCTGATTGCGCAGGTCGCTTACCTAGCAGGAAGGAAGGGCCACAGAAGCAGGGAGCCCAACCCTTCAGCCCTGCAACCTCACCCCCACCCAGAGGCCTCAAGAACAACCCAAGGACGGCCTAACACAAGAGAACCACAGTTGATGCTGCTGCTACCACCTCAGGCCCTATTCGTGCAAGCACCCTCACTCATACAGCTGAAGCCATAGCACTGACCACCCCTCCTCCACTGGAAGCTGGCCACACAGGGAATGAATGTCAGGATAGCGCAGAGCCTTGCTCTTGTCTAGTCTGCAAGGCAGACACCACTGCTGCAGGCCACCATTGCCCTGTCTAGGCGGTTCCAAGGCTATCTCCACACCCAGATCTCAGAACCCCGTCATGACTCACACTATCTTTTGCATCATGGTGGCACACCCTTGCTGTGGAGAAAACCCACGTCCGGAGCCTGCTGCCTCCTGGTCCCCATGAGGACAACCTTCATCTCACTCAGCCCTGGTAACACGTGGGCTCACCTCCTGTCCTTCAGCCCAGCCAGGACTGCCTCTTTTCAGTGTTCGCAACTCATGCCCTGCTTCCCGCCACAACCACGTGACTTCAGGAGCTTCTGGGGTAAACTAAGCCCCCTGTGCTTTACAGATGCAAGAACCCCAGGCTGTCACACGGTGCCCTGAATGCTGGGGAGGGTGGGCAGAGAGTGCTCCCACAACCATGTACCTTCAAGATGCCAGCAGAGGGCACTGTCTGCTGCTCAGCTTGGGGGACCTCATGGCCACTCTGGCCCTGACAGCCTCCTCACTCTGCCCCCCACCCTCCTGCAGGACATCCGGACTGGGTCCCCCCGGGTGGATGGCTCCCTCTTGCTGATCCCTGAGTAAGCTATCCCATTTTCTCCTAAGCAGCACAGCGAAGGGGTGGGTTACCTTAAAGGGAACTCCATCAGGATACAGCCGCTGGAGCTCTGAGGGAAAGAAGCCATCCAGTATGTCCCGGAGGCAGCGCTGCAGGAGAGTGAACAGGCCTCTGTAGCCATGCTATGTCATGCTATGCCAAACCTGCTACCTGTTTGGCTGGCAAGCCCTAAGCATCATATTCTGGAAATATTGGGAACTCCAAGGTTGGAGGGGTGGGGCCTGTGTACTTTGTGGCCCACAAGCTAGTACAGTGAGCTGACTCCGTCTCCAAGCAGGGGTGAAGACAGGTGTGGATCCCGGAGCCCAGCCTACCTGCGTGGAGGGATCATAGAAGGGCCGGAAGGGCCCATCAAACATCATAATGCCATTCCGGTAGAGCTTTAGTGGGATGGGCTCTAGGGTACGGAGCTGTGCTCCACCAGGCACTGGTGTCACTTGGGCCTCTCCCTCCACCACCAGCTCACTCAGATCCTGCAGACTGGCCAGCAGTCTGTCAAAGTCCACCTCGGGGGGTACAAAAGAATCCCCTGACAAAAGAAACAGATGCCCATGAGCCTCTGTGGCTGCCGTGTGTCCTGGCAGCTCTGGCTTCTGGGGCCCCCACACTGAGCAGGGGCCTCGGCTCCTGGAAGAAAAGGATAAAGGCAGCTGTCTTTTATTGGATACTTACTTTGAACTGTTTATTTGAGCCCTGGTCCATTTGGCCTTGAACTCCTGACCCTCCTACTTCCACATCCCAAGTGCTGGATTACATGAGTGTCACCATACCTAGCAGGACACTTAGACTTTGGGTCAAGGACTTAATATCCATCATCCTATTTCCATCGCTTAGGACCCTAAACTGTAAGGGTTACACTCCTTCCCATTTTTAGAGGGGGAAACTGAGGCCAGAGCTTAGTAACTTCTTAGAAATGCACAGCATTACAAGCAAAAGCAAAGTTTGGTATTAGATCTGTGCCAGGCACTAGGTTGGCAAGCTCTCAGATCAAAGCTTTCAAGGTTCAAATCCCAGCCCCTGCATTCTTCCTGTGTGGCCTTCCCGTAATGCTTGGGGCTAGAATGGGAGGCCAGTAGTCTTGGCCTCCCAGGGTGGCTATAAGGTGCCAAGGAAATGGACACATGAGAGCTAACTTGGAACAGCCTGAACTGTTCATGTTCGCTCGCTGGTCACCAGCTCTGCCTTGTACAAATGGTCCTCGGGCCAACCCCTGGGAGGTAGGGGCTGTTTAATCTCTACAGTATGAATGAGGAAGCAATATCAGAAAAATGAAAAGTGACTCATCCCAGGCCACCTGGCAAGTTATGGGACTTAGCACCCAGCAGCAGCATCAGGAGAGGGAGGGTAAGGGTGGGGATGGATGGCTGTTAGGATGTTGGGACAGATGCTCGATGGGTATAACTATTTCTGGGTTGCACACTCTTTTTTTTTTTCGAGACAGGGTTTCTCTGTGGCTTTGGAGGCTGTGTCCTGGAACTAGCTCTTGTAGACCAGGCTGGCCTCGAACTCACAGAGATCCACCTGCCTCTGCCTCCCAAGTGCTGGGATTAAAGGCGTGCGCCACCAACGCCCGGCTGGGTTGCACACTCTTAAAGAGTCTGCCAGGCTCTGGCTCCTCTGGAAGCTGCTGCACACATGGCTGTGCAGTTATAGAGCATGCAGACAAAATGACCAGGACAGCCATGAATGTGCCCGAAGAGAAGGGTGGTGGGCAGGAGGGATGCTGGTTGGGGCCCCTGGCCACTATCTGAAGGGCTATGCCTGCCCCTGTCTCTGTCTGGGCTTGCCCAGTCTTCCCGGTTGTGTATACCAACAGCCCAGTTACATGATGCTGGGAACTAAATCTCGTGAATGTGAAGCAAGCATTCTTGCATCCCCTGCCCAGCCATGATATGGCATTGGTTTCCTTTACAATTAGTTTAAGGACAAACTGAGACACCTAAAAACAAAAACCAGAAAATATCTGCCATAAGGCCAGTCCAGTACCTCTTCCTACAGTTTAGGAAAGAAGGGTCTGCCACAGAATGGAGCCAATGCGGCTGGCCAAAGCAAGCCACCTCAGGGCCAAGGATATACATGGTGTGGGCAGTGGGGCAAGGGGACAGACTGGAATCCCTGGGACAGTGCTAAGAGTTACTGACAGCAAAAGTTTGCTTCAGAAGGCTGGCCTGGAGGGTGGGAACTGTAGACCAGAGGCAGAGCATTTGCATAGCCAAGAAAAGAGATGGGGACCCGGTAGTGGCACACACCTTTAATCCCAGCACCTGGGAGGCAGAGGCAAGTGGATCTCTGTGAGTTCAAGGCCAGCCTGGTCTATAGAAAGAGTTCCAGGACAACTAGGGGCTACACAGATGGGGGGACGACAGAGGAAGTGACGTGGGGAACTGCCTAGAAAAGTATAAGAAACCTGGCCCGGGTCAGGAAGAGAGCAGAGTGGGTAGGGTGGGCTGGGCTGCCATCGGGTGCGACAGACAGGAGGGGGAGACAGGGATCCCAGGGATAAGACAGGAGGAGCCTGGTGTGGCCAGCTTAGGCAGCTGTTAAGTCAGTGAGCCTCGCCAACACTCGGCAGAGCCTACGCTTGGAGAGAGGTGTGCTGGGAGCTCCCACACAAGGCAACACAGGCCAAAAGGCAAGTCCCAGGCCTGGCTAAGCCAGTGGAGAGACATGGCCCTTCTGTGAGATGGGCAGGTAAAAACCTGACCTGGTCACAAGAGCAAGTCCGTGGACCTGTCTGCTAACGCCGCAGAGGCCAGCATCACAGTTCCCATTTTACAGACGAGACCCTGGGCCTTGAGGGGTGTCATGCTCATCCACGTAAGCCTTGCAGGGACCACACAACTCATACAGCTCTCAGTGGCCATGTAGGTGACAGCTGTTCAGTGTTGGCACTTGGGACACATCTCCCTGGGATCTTTCTAGGAAAGGCCATGATGCTAGAGATCATCTTTAAGGCTTCCTGTAACTTGGGAGTTTGGTTTTGTTTTTAAGACAGAGTCTCACGTAGCCCACACTGTATGAAGCTGAGGATGACCTTGAACTCCTGACCCTCCTGCCTCCTCCCAAGTACTAGCCCAGCCTTTCTCTTTGCCACTTCCCTGGCCCTCAAGGGTCACACTGGCAGGGCTTCTGCTTGTGAGCTCTTCAGTCTCTGGCAAGCAAGCTTCTCTGAGACTCGACTTCCTCGTGGGTACAAGGACAGCCCGTCCCTGTGGTAGGAGTTGCTGTGTGCTCGCTTGGAGGGTGGCTGCTGCTGTCCCTCCCAGGCTGCACCAGGCCCCACCTCCTCTGAAAACCTTGCTAGGAACACCTGGCTCTCCTGTCTGATTCCTGTAAGCCCTGAGCTCTTTACCTTGGCCCTTGTCACACACTCTTGTCACTTTGTGAGATTATTTGCCTTCCAACTACTCGGGGGCACTCCTTCAACAAGGGGTAGAGCGCTGAACACTAACCTCGCCCAGGTGGATGCCCTAGAAGCATGTGCTGACCATGTGTCCACCTGTGTATCTGCCTGCCAGGAGGTCAAGAGCATGGCTCTGCTAGGTTCTCAGGGTGTCAACATCTTCCCAGAGTCCTGCCCTCCATGCTTATGCCCTAGAGGTGTTAGAGTGACAACGACAATGACAAAGAGACCCTGTGTGTAATGCAGAGCCCAGGACACCACTGTTGGCTTGGGCAGTGGCCCCGAGGCTTGCTGGGGGGACAAGCTGGAGGGTCCACCTCTCAGTCCCCGACACCCTCACCCAACCATAGCCTCCTGCATCAGGAAACAGCCACTGCTACCACAATTCTCCAAGCCAGGCCCCATCTGGTCACTTACCTCCATGTTCTCTGCTCTCAGAAGAGCCAGAACAGAGAAATGCTGAGGCTCTAGGGCACATTTGTCACCCTGACCCCTACCACTGAGCTTAGGGCTGCCCTGTCCCAATGGCTGACAGAACCAGACACACCAGGCACCATTGTCTCTCTTGCACAGGACGCATACCCTGGCCTACAGGCCAAGCACTGTGCTGCATGCAGCTGGGCATCACCAGTGGAAGAGACAGTGGCTTGAGGTCCTGCTGTCGCCCCAGAACACCTAGCCTGAGCCTTTAAGTCCCCCATTCCAGGAGAGTCCTTCCTGTGAGTTGCTGGCATGTCTATGGTAGCAGCCCGGATGTCTGTGGGGATCTGCTGGAGGGGCTAGGGTCTGAGTCAGAAGCATGTCTACCCAGGGGCAAATCAATCAGGCTGCCAGCGTTGACCCAGGAATTTGAGAAGCTCCAACCCAGATTCAGGGGCTTGGGCAGAAGGCTAGGGGTAGATTAGGGGCCTAGCAAGAGCAGGTCAGCAATGTGCGGTGAGGGTGGGAATTTGAGGAGAGAGGGGAGAGTGAAGAGCACCAGGCCGACTGCTCACCCCAGAGGCCCAACGCCAGCTGTCTGTTATGACCAGAACAGGACTGTCCCCGGAGCACTGGCACAGCAACCAATGTGATGTTTGTATCCTGGTGAGAGCTAGGGGTCCAACTGGGAACCTTTCCAGGCTGCCCCTCTACCAGCCCCCTCCATGGAGAAACTGGGAACCCTTCCTCAGGCAAAAGCTCTGCATCGAGAGCATTCTAATCACTTCCTCTGGCCCCAAATTGAGCTCTGGCTCTCCTGGCACTGGCAGTCTGTGGGAAGTGACACCCAGCAAACAGGTGCCCAGAAATGAGGCAGCAAGAAGCCAGCACAGGCAGCAGAGGACCCAGGGGACAGTCCCTGAGACAAGAGGGAGTTCCAAGAAGGAAAAGCTTCTAGAAATGGGTGCTGGGAAATAAACTCAGGTCCTCTGGAAGAGCAACAAGCATCTTAACCCTTAGCCATCTCTCCAGCCCCATGTTTGCCTTTGAGACAAGGTCTCTTGTAGCCCATGCTGTCCTCAGAACTGCTACATAGCGGAGGACAGTGTTTAACCCGATCCTCCTGTCGCCTCTTCCTGAGTGTTGGGATTGCAAGTGTGCATCACATGATTCATTTACTCCTTGTAAAACCCTGAGGGTAAGAACGTATGTCCCATATTGGAAGCCAACCCGGAACAGGTGGTGGGACAGAAATGAGGGTCTGAGCTACATTCTGGAGCCTAGGGAGGAAACTTCTCCACTGAAGAAAACGGGCCCCAGCCGGGCGTTGGTGGCACACGCCTTTAATCCCAGCACTTGGGAGACAGAGGCAGGCGGATATCTGTGAGTTCGAGACCAGCCTGGTCTACCGATCGAGTTCCAGGACAGGCTCCAAAACAATTCAGGGAAACCCTGTCTCGAAAAAACAAAAAGACAAAATAAAAAAATTAAAAAAAAAGAAAGCAGGCCCCATTTTGGAAACAGCTCTATGGACCTGAATCTAAGGGCAAGGTGGATGGGGCCACTAAATATCAGTGGTTAAACATGAAAAGTGAGGCAGAGACAGGCGGATCTCATAGTTGAGGCCAGCCTGGTCTACAGAGTGAGTTCCAGGACAGCCAGGGCTGTTACACAGAGAAACCCTGTCTCAAAAGCCAAAACAAACAAACAAACAAAGCATCAAATGTTTAGTAAGTCTGGGTCTCTGTAGCCCTTGATAGATAGGCAGGTAAAGACCGAGACCAGGGAGGGAGACTTGGCTTTTATTTCCCTGGGCCAGGGACAAGGTGTTGGGTTACTCAGCATCCCCACCCCCACCCCAATGCTGGGAGGCCAGAGAATGAAACAAAGGGCCTCTGAAGAGTGGCTGGTTTACAGGGGGCTGCTGGGAAGGACCAGGGCAGACACTCTACTCTACCTGGCTTCCAGAACTTCTTGGCCTTCATCCAGTCCTGCTCATCATTTTCAGAGACTATCTTTTCCTCTGAGTCCTCCTGGTCCATGGGCTCGCCCACCCACTGCAAGCCATAGTCACTGAGGAACCGCTGTGGGCAGAAGAGCGAGACGCGGTGTGGCACCACCTACCCCATTTCCATGGAGAGCATCGCCAGTCTGACCCCCAGCCTGTCCTCAGCCCAGAGTGGCCTGGACAATGGATTGCTGAAGACCCTGGCCACTTCCAGCCTGTGACTCTAGAAGCCGCTGACCTCCTAGAGCAGCAGGTTCCTTCTCCATGAGGGGACATGACAACACTTGTCTCACTGTGCACAGTAAGACTCCTCAGGCCAAGTAGGTAGCACAGCACTCGACTCAAGAACTCCGTAAAGCAAGCCACGTGGACTGTGTGGCCTGGCCTGAGCATGAGGAGGCAGGGACACTTGTACTACAGGAGTGAGCCTCCGTCTTCTTTCTGACACACTGACTTTGTGTGTGTACACGTCCATATGTCTGTGAGTCCAGGTGTGTGCGTGCACATGTTCATATGCAGTCATATGTGGAGACCAGAGGACAAGCAGGGCAGCATTCTTCCTCAGGCACTCTCCATGTTGGTGTTTTTCAGTCAATGGCCTGAGTCTTGCCTGAATCCAAGACTGGCTAGAGAGCCCCAGAGATCTGCCTGACTCTGTTTCCCCGGCTCTAGGATGATTAATTACTCCATGAAATCATTACTGGCTTTTCTTTTTTTCTAATGGTTCTAGGAACAGAACAAGGGTCCTCATGTTTGCAAAGCAAACACTTTACTGACTGAGTCATCTCCCCGGCCCAGGAGAAGTTGCCTATACATTTATTTATTTACTTACTTACTTACTTATTTGGTGTTGGGGGTGTTTCCAAACAGGGTTTCTCTGTGTAGCCCTGGCTGTCCTAGAATTCACCCTGTAGACCAGGCTGGTCTCAGAGATCCACCTGCCTCTGCCTCCTGAGTGCTGGGACCAAAGGCGTGCGCCACCACACCTGGCTAGGGTAGTTTGTACTTCTGTTATCACTTCCTTCTCTCCCCTTCTTTGCCAGCTCCTCTCTTCCACAGCTCACTGACATGCATGTGCTGTGGTAACCAACTGTCTGCTGCTGCTGCGAAACCCTGATGCCATTGTGTCTCATCTCTTTCAACACTGCTGCTTCTCCTGTCACTGCATGTGTGACTACGTCTTTGTCATTTCTACCCCCACACACCTGAGAGGTTCCTTAGTGCCCAGCCCTGACCATACTCTCTCCTTTATGGCTCTTGTCCACTCCTACACACATAAGGACAGAACCTAAATCCACACCCAGTGTGGCTTCTCCTCTGAGCTTGAGTCCCACTCATAACTGAGCAAATGTCCAACAAACACCTAAATCCACTCCTGCCAATAGTCCCTGAGCCCCATCCTGTCCCCAGTCCTCTCTCCATCCTGCAAGGAGAACCGCTCTAGCTACCAACGTCCGTGGCCCACTCCCCTCTGCTGTACAAAGGGTTCAGTGCCACCAACAGCGTCTCAACCGTCCTTGGCAATCTATCTCATGCTCTCACCCTAACCCAAGCCGCCATAGCCTCCGTCCCCACCCTTGTCCCACTTAGAGGCTGTCTGTCAAGCCTTCTACTGAAACCTTCGGCTTAGGTCTTCTTCCTGCTGTTGCCAAACCCGGGAGCCATTCTGTCCTTCAACACAGCTGGTTTTCCTCCCTCCGATACATGGCTGCTTCTCTGCCATTTTCACTCCACACGCCTGTGAGGTTCCCAGCACCCAGCCCTGACCACACTCTCCTCCATGGCTCTGCCTTACTCCCACATACAGATCCCTCCCAACAGAGCCCACAGCGAGGCCCCTTTGGCCTGACCTCTCTCTCTCTTCTCATGACCTCCACCACAGCCAGACACAGTGGCGGTCAGAGCCTTCTACCTCTTTGCCTAGACCCTCCCAAGTCCCGCCCCCCTTTCCAGATCTGCTTGCAGTGACTCCTCCCCCAATTTGTCACCCACTTCACTATTCCCTGCACTCTCACATCCTGTCTAGTCACATGTCTCTCTGCTTCTGTAGACTGTCAGCCCCATGCATGTGGGGACTATGTCTTTTTTTGTTTGTTTTGTTTTGTTTTTTCCAGACAGGGTTTCTCTGTATTGTTTTGGAGGCTGTCCTGGAACTCACTCTGTAGACCAGGCTGGCCTCGAATGCACAGAGATCCACCTGCCTCTGCCTCCCAAGTGCTGGGATTAAAGACATGTGCCACCAATGCCCTTCGAATGTGTCTTTTTGTACAGACGACACGAGCCTAATGGCTGGCAGTGTCAAACAGGATAGATAGATACTTTAGGTTTGTTCAATTAATGAATCAATAGACATGTGAGAGGTGCATGCTTGAGTCAGAGGTGCCCTTGGCTGAGGCTGTGGCCTTGCCCCACGGGCTGCCACACTCCTAGAAGATAGCTTGGGCACAGCTGTAACTGTCACCCATAGCCCCAGATGTGAACAGGCCTGCAGTGGGCTGGAGGTCACTTCTGATATTATGGGCTGGGGCTTTGGAAAGCCTTCTGCTTGGGGCTAGAGACTCTCCATTCCAGAAATGACTCTGGGGTGGACCAGCAGAGGACTGAGGTACCAGCGTTGAGCAGGCAGGGGTGCTGGCCCCTTCTGAGCGCCCAGTCCCTTCCAACTCAAGCCTTGCAGCTTGACCACAATTCTGAGGGAGGAAAAGTAAGCGAGGTGACCAAATTATTGGGTAAAGAAATTGTGGTCACAGGCAGGAGGTCCTGAGCTCTAGGTCCAGGGTGAGCCATGCACCCCTCGTGGAGCTTACGTCCCACGGAGGAAGAGATGAGGCAGGAAGGAAAGCAGAGGATGAGAGGCCACACTGGTCACAGGAAAGAAAAGGCTTCAAGGAAACAAGTGAAAATGTATCTCCAGGAGGAGGCAGGCTATGGTCCATGCAGACAGCAGCATGCACCAGATCCTTAGGTAGGAAAAAGTTCATTAGAGAACCAGGGAAGGCATGGAGAGCAGAGCAGTTCTGTGAGGAGAGAAGGGCTAGCCACAAAGCCACAGTGCTACACAGAACAAGCGGAGAGTTAGGAAGTGCAGGAAGCAAGAGGGGGTGTGTTCAGAGTCTGATTTAGCCCAAGTGGAGTAGTGTGTCATGGTGTCACCCCCACCCTGGCTCTAAACTGAGTCAGCCCAGTGCAAGGAAACAGGCAGGGCCCCTGAATGATGTTGAGGGGCTCTGCCACAAGTCCTTGCAGCCAGGCTGAGACCAGAGAGAGTGGCCTGGTCACCCACTCTGCCGAGCTTAACCTCTCACCTCCATCTCGCCAACCTGCCGTTGCAGCTGAATGCACAGGGTCTCCAGCTCCTCCTGCCTCTGCAGGGTTGCGTTGGCTCCTGGGGAAGAGCTGAGTAAGCGATTCTACTGCCATGGCCTGGAGGCTGCCAGGTGCTCTGCCCTAAGGTTTTCTGGGGATTTTCGGAGAACTGCCCCCGAGCCAGCCTCTCTGACCCTGGGGGTGGGGTGGGGATGCCTGAACTGATTTTTGAGGGGCAGCCATCCCTCCTTCCATTAGAATGTGGCCCCTCCACGCTCTGGACAGTGCAGTCTAGTGTCAGGCACAGGGTAAAGGACTGTTGTCTCTCTGGTCTCAGATGTTCAGACCCCACCAAAAGTCTGCCTGATGCTCTTGAAGCCTTGATTCCCAAAGCTATTGTCCAAGCTCCCACAATCCATGGACCTGAGCAGGTACCTGAGCAACAGCTTCTTACCCTGGTTCTGCTGGAGGGTCTGCACCAAATCCTCCAGGGCTAGGATCTTCTGGTCCTGAAGCAGTGAGACTTGGGGTCAGGGTAGTAATAAGGTAAGCTTTAGCCCTTCCTATGGGATGGGCCACACCTGCCTGTGTGTGAGCATTAACCTGTCCCTATCACCCTTCCGAATAGCTCCTGCTTCTGAGCCTCAGAGAATCCCATCTCTCTGACAGTCCCTCTACTTGAGGAAAGGCACAGGCCATGTCCTGGGCCCAGTTCCCAGTTCGCCCCTTCTGCTCAGCAGCCTGCTAACTACCCAGCCCACATTCTATCAGGCTCTGCCTGGGGGACCAAGATTATTCCCAAGTCGTGGCTTGCCATCAGAAGAGGCCATTCAAATGGAGGAAACAGTCCTCCCGCTGTCTCTGGCCTCAGGTCCTACCTTGGACAGTAGCTCATCATTCTGGGTCTTCAGCTGCTGCTCCAGCTCCTGCAGCTTCCTGGCCATGGAGGCCACCAGCTCCGAGTCACTGAACACAGTTCCTGCCAAGTGAACGAAGTTTCTAGTGCCCAGGCCTGGAACTGAGGCTGACATGGGAAGGGCCAGGGAGGTAGAAGGCCGCAAGAACAGAAAGGGCAGTCCCAACAGCAGCTAACACTTGCGTGACAGGGGCACCTGAAGCTCTTTACCCAGAGCAGCTCACGCAGTCCTCACGCTGGGCTACTTTGTGAAGCTGGGTGGCGTGCAGCGACTTGTTCCAGGTATGTGCATCCGTTGGTACAGCATATAGGCCATTAAGTTGTGTGTGTGTGTGTGTGTGTGTGTGTATACAGGGCTGCATACCCCCTGCACACACGTGCAGAGGCAAAGGAGGATGTGAGTGCCTTCCTCTGTCACTCTTCACATTTTTGGTGGCAGTGTGGGGGTCAAACCTAGGACCATATGCATGCTAGGCAAACGCTAAACCTAAAGTCTGCTGTTTGGGGTAGGCTAGCTGGCCAGAAAACTCCCACAATCCACATATCTCTGACCTCTAATGGTGGGGTTACAGGGATCATAAGAGTGCTGGGACTTGAACTCAGGACCTCTTGCATTCATAGGGAGTACTTTTTTTAAGATTTATTTATTTAATTTATTATGTACACAGTGTTCTGTCTGTATGTATGCCTGCAGAAGAGGGCAGCAAATCTCATTACAGATGGTTGTGAACCACCATGTGGTTGCTGGGAATTGAACTCAGGACCTCTGGAAGAACAGCCAGTGTTCTTAACCTCTGAGCCATTTCTCCAGCCCCATAGGGAGTACTTTTACCCACTCAGCCATCTCTTTGCCATCAAGCCTAGTGACCTGAGTTGGATTCCTGGGATTCACAGGATGGAAGGAAAAGAGTGGGCTGTTATTTGACACATACACATACTCAACCTCGTGTGTGAACACAGGAACACACACGCAATAAATAAATAAATAAATAAATAAATAAATAAATAAATAATCAATCACCCAATACCCATGTGTCCTGCCACATGAGTGGTTGGGACTTTGTCAGATGGGCTTGATGGCATACACCTTTATTCCTAACACTTGGGAGGAGAGGTAGGGGATCTCTGTGAGTTGGAGGCCAGCCTGGTCTACAGAGTGAGTTCCAGAACAGCAGGAGTACATAGTTAAATCCTGGGCTTTTTTTAAGTTAGTTCCACCATTTTAAAGATTTAAACAGACATAAATTATATTGCAGTGATGCATGTAGCTTCACTCCCTCCCAGGTCCCAGGTCAGGGGGGAAATCATTCTGTGAGATGCTTGGAACTACCAAGGAGACTGGAGTGTAGAAGAGACATATGTTAAGGTAATTAATAGATTGTGTTTCCTTATAATTAGGAGATGCAGGGGTCCCGAAGGTCAGGACCTATGCAGTCTACCTCTAACTTGCTCATCCAAGAGATGCCCTGTACGCCTATCTGTACAGGCTGCAGCGGGGTGACTGTGGTGAGATCTATTGCTATGAAAGGAGACACTGTACTCCTACGTCAGCTTTTCTGTACACTGAAAAAAAAGTTCAAAATAAAGCTTGGGAGTTAGGGTAATGATATACCACTTTTATCCCAACACAGGAAGATCGGAGTTAAAGGTCATTCATGGCTACATAGTAAGTTTGAGGTCAACAAACTACATGAAACTGTCCCAAACCTCACCCTCTCAAAAAAAGAGTGTGATGGGATGACACAAGCTTCTTCATCCCCGCAGACACTAGTTACCCTAACGACACGGACAGCAGGGGCTGCAGTCACAGTCACAGACCACACTGGATGCCCAGGGTGAAGAAACCTGAACTCTATTTTGACGGCATCTTCAAGTCCCTCATTTCCCAGCCCCTGAGTTGCCTTTTTAGGGCTTCTAAGCCTGAGGGTAACACATGTCCCTAGTGTGCATGCTCACTGAGGGAGGGCCCTCTGGAATTTGGAGCCAAAAGCATCTTAAAGGACATAAGAGGAAACGTTTGAGCTGTCAGCACATAGAGCATGGCTGCCCTCACTGGAGCAGTATGGAGGGAAGGAAGGGAGAGTCGGGGAGGTGGGATGTCCACGGTGAGCGGTGGAGAAGAAAAGGGAGCACTGAGAAAAGAAAAAGGAGAAAGAGCCCAGGATAATGGGAGACAGAGGGGCCATCGGCGATCTAGGCAGCAGAGAGCTGCTCTCAAGAGGAGGCAGTGGGGGCAGGGAAGGGGGCTGCTGAGCAGAGAAACGGAGCAGAAAAGGCATGTCCTACTGGAGACCTTGGTGACACACACCGGCGGGAGAGAAGATGCGCTGTCCCTATAAGAGAAAGAGGTGGTAGCTACATACTCACTACCGTCCCCAGCTAGGTGCACTAGATCCTTCTCTTTGTAACTATGGGACTTGAACTAGGCAAGTCCTGTCTCTTCTACTTTGACCCTCTGCCAATGTCCAATGGAGGGGAGTGTGGTTTAAGGGCACTTCCTGCTGCCCTTCAGAATAGTGGCCATTGCTCTGGTTACCCTGTGTGATAGCTAGGGACCCCCCACCAAGCAGCATCTTACTAAAGCCCTACAACATGCCATCCCACTGCTCTCCTTCCCCAGGGGACAGGGAAGCAAGATGCTAACGTTGTTTAAGCTGTTACTGCTGGTGGAAAGTTCTAGCCTTGTCCCCAACTTCCCCTGATCCAGCCCAGTGCCTGTCTGGCTCCTCTGCTCCTGTCCCCATGCCACTGTAGGCAACTCCATACAGGCCTATGAAGACACAAAGTCAGGTGAAACTCCCTGCTATGGAACTCTCAGCCCTTTTGGTGTTGCTGATGAGAAAGCAGATGGCCAGATGCTGAGCTCCCCTTCAGGCCTTTTGATGTCTCTGAATCTGAACCTCAGACCCACTGACATCACACCTGCTGGAGACTGGAGAGTTGCTAGCCCCAGCCTGGTGTGGAGCTTGGCCAGCCCCCCAGCCTCTGGCTTTGGTTAAATCCTGACCTGGATGGGTTTGGGCATACAGGCACTGGGCCAGCTTGCCAGAAGTAGGCGAAGTGTCTCAACCCAGCAGGTGAGAGTAGGAGCCACGGCTCACACGGCCTTAGCCCATCGCTAAAGCCTGTCCTGCTGCTCTGAGCAAGGGGCCACAGTCACCCTTCAGCCCCCTGTTCTCACCTTGCCTACCCACAGGGGCACCGATGCCTCCATAGCAGGAAGGGACAGAGATCTTTTCTTCTGGGTCTTGTCCATCATTCAGCATGTCCACTTCATCTTCTGCAGACAGGGACGCCCAGGTCACCGCTCTGGGGGCCACAGCCCAGAAAGCACTCTGGCCCTGGGCCCTGGCCAAGATGAAACAGCTTGTCTACTGCTCCCTCACCCCCACCCCGAGGGTGCACAGTCAAGTCAGTGATAAGGTCAGGGCTCCAGGGAGGGAAGGCTGGAAGGCTGAGGTCCACATCTCTGGTCTTCATAACCATCTCACATTAGGCAGGAGTGCTATGACAGTGGGCACATCTCTGCTGAGGAGCAGGGCAAGGAGTGGCCCAGACCTCTGAGCAAGGGGAGAGGCCTCAAAAGTACAGGGAGCAGGCAGATGGCCAGTCTCACAAGACCTCAGCCTGCTCTTTCCCTTGCTGCCCAGGTGGAAGGAGACAGGTGAGAGGGGAGGGGACATGGGGGGGGGCAGAGCACACACTCACCATCTCTGTAGATTCTTATCCCTCGCCTCCTGGGAACCCAGGCAGGAAGAAGGAACAAATACAAATTAAGCCTCCTGGAATGCCACCAAGGAAAGGTTCCAGGCCCCATGCAAGGCTAAAAGAGATAGAGGTTAAGCCTCTATTTCCTGAAGATCTCCCCCTCCCCGAAGTTGCCCTTAGCCAGGGTGAGCCAAGGGACACACTGTATAGTGCCTAATTCCTCCCAACAGAGAAAGATGGAGGGACACTGTAGGGCAGTTTGGGTGGGAAGACCTCAAAATTCTACAGCTCACAAGGCTGGTCCTAGCTCCTCTCTGAAGTACAGTGGGCACAGGCTTGCTACTTAGCCTCTCTGGATCTAAGCAAGACTCTAAGTGTGTTTAGAAAAGTATCAAGGAGGGCTGGAGAGATGGTTCAGTGGTTAAGAACACTGACTGCTCTTTCAAAAGACCTGGGTTCAGTTCCCAGCACCCACATGGCGGCTCACAACTGTCTATAATTCCAGTTCCAGAGGACCTGACACCCATGGCAAAGCACCAATACATATAAAATAAAAATTAATGAATTAAAAAAGAAAAGAAAAGCACCAAGGAAACAGGAGGCAGAAAAGGCTTTGCTCCAGGTGTGGGGACGCACACCTTTAATTCAAGCACTTTGGAGGTAGAGGCAGGTGGATCTCTGTGAGTTTGAGGATGGCTAGGACTACACAGAGAAACCCTGTCTTGAAAAGCCAAAAGAAAAAAGAAAAGAAAGAAAGAAAGAAGAAAGAAGAAAAAGAAAAAGCTTTTCAAGAGCTCAGCACAGAGCCTGGCCCAGGCAGCCAGAGCATCATGTTTGCAGATGAGTGAGCAGGGAATGACAAGCACGCTCACGGGGCCATGTCTAACAGGAAGCAATGTCCAATCTTTGGTCAACACAAAGCAGAGTTCCCAGAAGGCACAAAGAGAAGGAAGGTAGACACAGAAAGTCACTAACTGCTCTCCGTATTCCCCTAGACACTAGCGGTCATTCTCCTCTGTGAGGGAGGGGTTAAGGAGGAGACAGGGCGGGGCACAAGGACCTAGAGACCCGCTGGCTCCTTACCCAGGATTCACAGGCTCCGACTCTAGGGGCACCTTCCGTGTCTTGCTAAGAGAGGCCAGAGGTGAGCTCATAGCTCTAGTCTCAAGGCTAGCTGTCAGGAACTCCTGAGGGGAAAGAAGGAAGTCAGCCCTTGGGGACAGAGGAGACCAGGGCTTCAGGTCAGGGGGAGGAGCACTGTCCAGGAGAAGCAGCCCCACTCCTCCAACGTGGGCTGGGGTTCCTGAGGTCTGCTGGTTCCTCTGAGCAGCTGACCCTCTGTTCTAACACAGAACCCCTTGCCTGGTGGGGTGCAGGGCCTGGAGCTTCTCCAAGTTTAGAGTGTGTGCTCTTATGAACCCAAAATTGAGCTGGCTGGCATAAAGCCCAGGTATCTCCTGTCAGCCTGTCAGAACCCAGGTGCCCCCATCATCTCAGAGGGAGAGCAGGCTACCCACAGGCAGAGTTCATTGACGACACAGTCATGTGCCATCGAAGCCAAGTGTCTCGGCCCTTGCACATGCCCTACTGCCCACAGGGCTAACTGGCTCCTCACTTTCTCCCATGTATAAGGTGCATGGTATCGGCACCTACCAGGCAGGTGGCTGGATGGGGGTGGGGCACAAAGTCCCAAAGCATTCTGCCCAGTGCCCAGCTCAAGGCAGGCACCTGCCAGTTGAATTGTGGCTATGTGTGTGGAATCATTGTTATTGACACGGGGTGAACATTCAAAAATGCTGACTCCCTTCTTCTGATGAAGAACACGCATGGCAAGCCAGTGCTAACTAAGGCCACCACTCTGTCCCCTACATGAAGTGACCAAAACCTAGCAAACCTAGAGCCAAAGAAGGGATCTCTGTTAGGGAGGGTCTGAAAAGAGTCTTCAGGCTAAATCCAAAGCTGTACTCTAGAAATGTGACACGGGCCTTCCCCGATACACTGGGTAGTTTTTGTCAACGGGACACCAGCTAGTGTCATAGTGAAGAGGGAACCTCATTCCCTTGATGAGAAAATGCTCCCATCAGATTGGGCTGCAGGCAAGCCTGTGGGCCTAATTCTCGACTGATGAGGAAGGGCCCAGCCCTCTGCTGCTGTGCCACTCTTGGACAGGGAGGTTGTGAGCTGGATAAAAGCAGGATGAGCAAGCCATGGGGAGCAGACTAGTAAGCAGCATGCCTCCATGGCCTCTATTTCAGTTCCTGCCTGACTTCCCTCCATGTTGGACTGTGACATGGGAAATACAGGTCAAATAAACTCCATCCCCACGGTCCTTTTGGCCATAGTTGTTACCACAGCAATCGAGAGCAAACAGGACAGACTGATACTCTCCAGTAGGGGAACCCATGCTGCCTCAAGGCAGCCTCCCTCACCTTCTTTCTGAAGTCTAGGACTCATGCCCCACCCTTTCCTCAAAAGAGACCCCTCCCAAGGCCTGGGAGCAGAGTTCCCTCACCCACCATCCAGCCTCCTCACCATAACCCTGCATTGCTCGTGGGTCTGGGCTCCCTGATGATTTGTGTGGCTAAATAGGACAGTTCCTAGTGGCTCCTTTTATTCATGCCCACAAGCAACAATCACATGCCACACCCCCCGCACAAACCTCCCCAAGGACTCCTTTCACCCTTGAATGAAAAACTCAAAGCTGGGCATGGTGGTGCATACCTTTAATCCCAGAACATGGGGAGACAGATCCCTGTGTGTTCCAGGCCAGCCAGGGCTACATAGTGAGAACTTATCTAAAAAAGAGGAAGAGGACGAGGGTGGGGAGGAGGAGGAGGGTAAAGAGGAAAATAAAATTCCTATGGGTAAACTGGCCCTGTCTGCCTCCTCAAATTATCCCCCCTGAGCATCCTTGCACTGAGGACACCCAAGCAATGCCTGGAACACAGGGCGCACTGTCATTAGCCCCCTCTCCGGGGAACCAAACTTGAACAGCTAAGCCATCTCCCCAGCCCTAACCTCTTCTTCTGGGATGGCCTCCTCCTCTGACCCATACCCTTCCTCTGGCCAAGCTGAACCCTCTATTTTCCTTCTATTTCTTCTTAGGCTATAACTTAGCTTTTTATTTGGAAATTACCAGAGATTCACAAGAAACAGTTCTGAGAGGCCCCGTCACCCAGCTTCCCCCTGTGGTTACCATCTTATGCAACGCAGGAAAGCGTGAGCAGCAGGAATGGGCTGCTTCTGTAGTTTGTGTGTACAGACCCGTGCCATCTGACCACACAGACAGATTGGGTTTTACCACCGCCACCAAGATGCAAGCCTTTCCCATCCTCACAGCCTTTCCTCCTGCAGGCTGAGTCATACTATGCCCCTCACTAGCCTTTCCCATCCCCACAGCCTTTCCTCCTGCAGGCTGAGTCATACTATGCCCCCTCACTAGCCTTTCCCATCCCCACAGCCTTTCCTCCTGCAGGCTGAGTCATACTATGCCCCTCACTAGCCTTGACCTCTGGCAACCACCACTGTTTTATCTAGAATTGTCTTTCTTTCCTTATTTATTAAGACAAGGTCTCAGTGTGGGGCCCTGGTTAGTCTAGAACTCACAGAGATCTCACCTGACTCTCAGTACCAAAGGTAGAGACATGAGCCACCACTCCTGCTCAGCTCTGGAATTTCTTTGATAAAGTTACATAAGTAGAATCATATACTAAAACCACCTTTTTTTCTTACATAGCCCTGGCTATCCTGGAGCTTGCTCTGTAAACTAAGAGATCCCCTTGGCTGATTCTGTTCCCAAATTGCTGAGATTAAAGGCATGTGCCACTGCCTCTCCGAAAAGGGCTTTTTTTTTTTAAAGATTTATTTACTTATTACCTATACAGTGTCTGCATGTCTGCCTGCACACACCAGATCTCATTATAGATGTTTTTTGAGCCACCATGTAGATGCTAGGAATTGAACTCAGGACCTTTGGAAGAACAACCAGTGCTCTTAACCACCAACTCATCCCTCCAGCCCAAAGGGGTTTTTTGTTTGTTTGTTTTTATTTTTGTTTTGTTTTTTGATTTTCAAGACAGGGTTTCTCTGTGTAACAGCTCTGACTGTCCTGGAACTTATTCTGTAGACCAGTCTGGCCTTGAACTCACAGAGATCCACCTGCCTCTGCTTCCCGAGTGCTGGGCTTTTAAAGGCATGTGCCACCACCACCCAGAGAAAGTGTTTTTTTTTTTTTTTGTTTTGATGTTTTCTTTTTGTTTGTTTTGCTGTTGAGACAAATCTCAATATCTAGTCTAGGATGGCCTCTTACTTGTGATTCTCCTGACTCGTCTCCCTGGTGGTCAGAGGCCTGCAGATGCCACCACTATTTATTTATTTGTGTGTTTGGGGGTGCACATGTGTACAGGTGCATGTGCATGAGTGCTTTGAGGACCACCCAGAGTGTCAGTCCTCAGGCACTCTCCACACTATTATTAGTTTTTGATTTATAGGGTTTTTCTCTAGCCTGGAACGTGTCAAATAGTCTAAGGTGGCAAGCAACAAGCCCTAGGGATCCACCTGGATGACAAGTGTCTGTCTGTGCCATGTGTGTGTTTTTGTTTTGTTTTCAACACATATTTATTTATTATTATGTGTGGGCGCATGCATACAATGATGAGCATGTGGAAGTCTGAGAATAACCTGAAGAACTCTGTTTTCTTTTTCCACCACATGGATCCTGGGGATGGAACTCAGGTGGTCAGACATGGCAGCAGGAACCTTTATCCACAGAGCCGTCCTGCCAACCCTCACACCTGTTCTAAAGATCAAAGTCAGGTCCTCAAGCTTGCAAAGCAAGTGCTTCGCCAACTAACCTGTCTCCCTAAACCCGTGTTATTTTGAGATAAGATTCCACTGTTTAACCCTGGCTGGCTTCGAAGTCACAGAGATCCTCCTGCCTCTGCCTCCCAAGTGCTGGGACTAAAGGTATTGGTCACCACCGCCAGGTACTTAAACTTATCTTTAATGAACTTTTTCAGGACTAGAGAGTGAGCCTAGGGTCTTGCACATGTTGTACTGCTGCGATCTATCTATGGTCTTTTTTTTTTATTAATGAAATAAAGTGTTGGTCTTAAAAATGGCTCAGAGGTTAGGAGCACTCGCTGCTCTTGAAGAGAAGAACCTGGGTCCCGTTCCCAGCAATCACATGATAGGCAGTCATGACCCTCTTGTAACTCTAGTTCCAGGAAATCGGATGCCTTCTGGCTTCCTCAGACACCAGGCATGCACATGGTGCACATACATACATGCAGACACTCACATTACGTATAAAATTATATATAAAGAAAAAGGAAGGTCTTTGCCCAAGATGGCCTTGAACTGACTCTAAAGTCTAGGCTGACTTTAAACAAGTGATGCTCCTGCTTCAGCCTCCGGAGTAGTTAAGATTACAGGTCTGCAGACCACCAAGCCCCAGACTCTATTTTGTTTAGTTACTGTTTGTTTTTGTTCGTTTGTTTTTAGAGACAGAGTCTCACTTTGTAGGCCAGGCTGGCCTCAAACTCGGAGATCCTTTCCTGCCTCTGCCTCCCGAGTGCTGGGATTAAGGGCGTGTACAACCACACCTGGCCTCGATTTATTTTTTAAAATTTGAGACAAGGTCTCGCTGAATTGCCCTAACTGGCTAGGGACGCCCTATGAAACCCAGACGAGCTTCATACTGGCAGTCCTGCCTCAGCCCGCCACAACCGATGAAGGCTGCAAAGGTATGGTTGTCTCCTCCGATGAGGGTTACAAACGTGTCCTATGCTTCTCCATCTTGAGGATCGAACTCAGTGCTGCCCTAGGCGTTCATGCCTCGACACTCGGGGCTCTGTGACTGCCAGGCGGCTGCGCGCCACCCTCCTAAACCCTTGCTGGGCGTGTTTGCAGGGTGAAGCAACGGCGCCCAAACCCCGCCCCGGGAGCCCGCCCTCCGCTCCGCCTCCACGCACCGACACGGTGAGCGCGGTCCCCACTGCCCTCCTGAGCCGAGCCACGCAGGCCGCGGGCCATCGGAGTCCGGGCGAGGGTCCCGGCCTGCCCGGAAGACTTGGCGGAGCAGAAAGGCCTGGGGCCGAGACTCACCACAGGGCCAGCGAGCCGTCCCACGGCGCCGCCATCTTGTTGTCTCGGGGTTTCCCAGGCGACCAGGGCCCGAGCACTTCTCATTGGCTAACTCCCAGAGGATCTCTGACGAACCCAACGAAAGCGGGTGTAGCCGACTGTGCCCGAATACTATTGGCCCACGGTAAAGATGAGCTGCTCGGGATACTTCAGATCCCAGAATGCACCGCTCAACGAGGTCAGAGGTCAGAGAGCTCTCCTCCGGCCGGGACTTTGCAGCTGGAACCTCTGGCCCTGAGGCTGTGACAATGACAGTGTCAAGAGTGAGCTAAATTAATCTTGGGGAAATAACATTTCCTTTGTTTCCCCATCTGACCATGGAAAAATGAATTGGGCTGATGCAGCTTACTTAATAAATATTTGAATCTCAGTTTCTCCTCTAACTTACGGACCAGGTAATGCCATGAAGGAAAGTTCTAATTCTAGTTCCTAGGTGGAAGAAGTGGGTAGCATACCCCACTCCCAGTTTACAAATAAATTCCATTCCTTGACGGCTCAGCGGGTAAAGGCGCTTGCAGCCAAGCCTGAGGACCTGAGTTCTATCACTGGGGCACACACAACAGGAGACAAGGACTCCTGGGGCTGTCCTCTGACTTCCATACAGACTCTATCCACAGGCACACACAAAATAAGCTGCTAAAGCCGGGCGTTGGTGGCACACGTCTTTAAACCCAGCACAGAAGCAAGTAGATCTGAGGTCAACGCTAGTGTGGTCTACGGAGTGAGTTCTAAGACAGTCAGGGCTATGTACAGTGAAACCCTGTCTCAAAAAATTAAAACAACAAAATCACCAAATAAATAAATAATAAAATTAGACTAATGACGCAGAAGTAACTACAGACAGTTTAGTTAGGGCTCTAAACTTTGTCCTCACCAGGCAAAGGTATGGCCTTGGACACCCGACAGGGTCGCTGGGATGGTTAAGTGAAATTAATGCAAAGTACTTATGAAAACATCTGTACAGATGTTTTCAAAAATATTTCTTGCCAGGCAGTGGTGGCGCATGCCTTTAGTCCAAGAACTCTGAAGGCAAAGATAGATCAATATCTGAGTTCAAGGCCAGTCTCGGCTACAGAGTGAGTCCCAGGACAGCCATATTGGTTGCGACCCTATTGGGGGTCAAATGCGAGATATCCTGCATATCAAATATTTACATTGATTCATAATAGTAGCAACAAGATAATTTTATGGTTGGAGCCACCACAACAGGACGAACTACATTGAAGAGTCACAGCCTTAGGAAGGCTGAGAGCCACTGCCCAGCTCTCCCCAGAGCCACTTCCCAGGTCTTGTCATTCAGGGTACCATCTTAGAGACCCTGAGAATCTCTCTGAGGTCCCCAGCTTCAAATAAGCCTTAAGTGCCAGAAGACCTTGGAGACCCATCTGCATAGCCTCCACACTCTCTGGGACTCCCTCTGCTTCCAGGATGGAGTGTGCCCGCTCCGCTGACTGCCTCTGTCTCATTCACAGTCTGAGCGTCTGTTCTTTCCAACACAGGATCTCTATGGAGCCCCGGCTGTCCTGGAGCTCACTCTGTAGACCAGGCTGGCCTCTAACTCAGAGAGATCCGCCTGCCTCTGCCTCCCGAGTGCTGCTGCCGCCGCAGCCACCACCACCACCACCACCACCACCATCGGTATCCAGGCATTAGGCTGACTCTGCCCCTTGACAACCGACATGCAGGCAGATACTTAGGTAGCGTGGCTATGCCATGGCTACGTCATGTGCTATTTGGCTGCGTAAGGACTCTGTGCGCATGTGCAGGCTTCCCCTTTAAGCGAGCGCCTCCCGTGCCTTCTCTCTCTCTTGTACCTCTGCTCCTGGTTACCTAACATCTACTCCTCTCTTTATTCCCTTTTCCCAATAAATTCCACGTAGGTTTGTTGAGTCTTGTGATTCCTGTTTCATCGCCGGTGGCCCACAACTGAGGCAAAAACAAGTGGACAGAGTCTGCTTGACTTTTTGGTCATTTCATGGAAGATGCTTGTCAGGGCTGGCTCCTTTGTGGTTAGGAGTTTATTGGGCGCTAGCCGCTCAGGGAGGAATGAACGGAGAAAGGGGCACTTCTAAGCCTGTGGAGTCCCTGGGGACTAACCTAGCTCCACCCCTCCTTCCCCCTCTCTGTCACCCCTACAGCCCCCTCCTCTGATGAAGAACTGTCTTCCCCAGCTTATCAGAGTGCTTGAAGCCTTTATGGTTCCTGTCCAGCCTTCTATCCTCCACTTCCAAGCGGCACACTCCTTCTTGGGTGCTAGGATTTTTCTGGGATGCCTTCCATCGCTCCTCTAGAATCCCTCTCCTTCAAGAGCCAGCTCAGATGCCCCTCCTCCAGGAAATCAGCTCAGGTCTTACTCCAGCTCCTTAAGCATATACTCTACATTCTGCGTTAAAGCCTGGTGCCATGAGGGTCTTCCCATTCGGTTTTGTGACCTATAGTCTCTCTCTCTCTCTCTCTCTCTCTCTCTCTCTCTCTCTCTCTCTCTCTCTCTCTCTCTCTCTCTCACACACACACACACACACACACACTCACTATGTGTCCTCAAGGGAAGAGTCTCTTTCTCATTCATCTTGCCCAAGCTGCTAAGTAGCAATAGATTAGAAGAGTAAGTGAGCAGATGGATGGATGGATGGATGGATGATTTACCTTGATAGAAATTTGAGGACAGCTTGGGCTACATTGTGAGTTCCAGGCTAGTGTAGACTACCAGAGTGAGATCCTGCCTCAAAAACAGCAGTAGCAACAACAAAGATTTACCCTGAGTGCTCCATAGTGCTATTAAATCATACCTCTCTCCACAAAAACTAGAATCTTAGGGCCGACCACATGCTCCCACTGTAACGTGTGCTGCAGCACCCTCCCCTGCTTTATCCCAGGTCATCACGGAACAAGGTACATAGTGAGTACTTGTTCTGTGTGGGCCTTGTGCTACGCCCTGGGGAAAGTCATTAAAGAACACTGTGCAGCTGTCCTGGGTAGCACAGTGCCACATGCCTATAACCCCAGCACTCAAGGGGCAGAGGAAGAGCTTGGGAGGATCACACGTTTAGGGGCAGCCTGGGCTACATAGTGAGACCCCCCCCAATCTCAAAGAAGGTTTGTGGGAGGAGGAGAGGAGCAGGGAAGAGGCATTCTCCTCCTCCCCCATCTCCTCTCTCCCGCCCCTCTCCTTGTCCCCCAGCCTTTGAGAGAGAATACTGTGCAATTGGGCTGTGGTAGCAACCTACAGTGCTGTGTGTCTACATGTTCCCTCCAAGTCTGAGCATTGGCAGGTCCTCCCAGGGTCCAGTCCTGACCGCTTGTCTGGATGTGTTTTCTCCATTTCTCTCTTCTCACATCTTGATTTCTTCAGGATTTATTGAAACCTGAAATTGCCAGTCTCTTTTTATCTTCCCCCATTTGAACGTCAGCTCCATAGGTAGAGACCATGTGTTTTTGTTCACGGCTGTGTCCCCAAGGCCTAAACAAAAACCAGTAACAGGCACACAGCCGGTCATGTGGCTCTCTCTTTAGCTGCATCCAGTCTTTCAGCCCTGCCCATTGAGCTCTTCTCTTCTCTTTTTTTTGGGGGGGAGGGTTTCAAGACAGGGTTTTTCTGTGGCTTTGGAACCTGTCCTAGAACTCGCTTTGTAGACCAGGCTGGCCTTAAACTCACAGAGATCCACCTGCCTCTGCCTCCCAAGTGCTGGGACTAAAGGCGTGAGCCACCACTGACTGGTTTATTTTTATTTAGTTATTTTTCCAGTGCTGAGTATTGAACCCATGACTGCGCACTAGGCATGTGCTCTCACTAAGCATGTGCTCTACCACTGACCCACCCTTCAAGAAGCATCATCTTGCAAAGCTCCAAAGTTTCCTTTTCAGATCCTGAGATGTGAGGTGTGGCGTGATGCTCCCATTGGTGCGGATGTAGTGTTGGGTGGTGCAGGATGGGACATAAGGTTTCTGAGAACATCCTTAAGGGCCATGAGGTCTTGGACACGGACAGATGTTTGCTGCCTGTCCACCCCCAAGAAAAGAAGTAGGGTTTCAAACATTTGCCTCTCTTGGCCTCTGGGCAGCTACATACTGTCTTGATGGTATTTGAATAGACAGAGCCTAGTTATCAAACTGAGAGGGCTTCTAGAAAGCCCCATTTGACAGATGGGAAAAGTGAGATAAGGCAAAAGCAGGCTGGAACTACATACAGGCTTGACCTCCCAATGGCTGTGTTCCTTCTCTAGGTGAACTTTGAGCCTTGACAAAGCAGGATAGTTGTCCACATGCCCCACACCTCTCCTCAGAGCTGGAGACACAATTCCTCAGTCTAACAATTGAGCCTCCCACCCCCAGCCTTCTCCCTCAGGTTCAGACCTCCACTCCCCTGTGCATACCACTGCACAGCACAAATTTTAATTGGTCTCAGTAATAACCCCCCAACACACTTGGAATGAAGAGCCAGAGGGGATAAGGCTGACTCAAAACTAATCCAGCCTCAAATCTAAGTGATCCTGACCTTTCACAAAACTGATGGCGGCATCCACTCCACTGTAGACGGAGTTTTCTGTACCACCTGGTTCCACCACCCTTCAGTCCAAATAAACACACAGAGGCTTCTATTAATTATAAAGTGTTTGGCCAACGGTTTAGGCTTTTTATTGGCTAGCTCTCTCTTAATTATTAACACATGACTATCAACCTATGTATTTCTACATGGCCTTATCTTACTGGAGAATGCCCCATATTCTATCTTCCCTGCAGCTACTGCTCCTGTGTCCTCTCCCCAGAATTCTCCTCCTCCTCGTCTGGTACCCCACCTATACTTCCTGCCTGGCTACTGGCCAACCAGTGTTTCCCTCATCAACCAATAGGAGGAGTATATATTCACAGCTACAGGACATCCCCCATCCCTCCTCTCTTAGTTCCCTGGTCTTGTCTGTTCTTTTGCATGTCCCGGGCAGCCCAGCCTGGCCTCAAAGTCACTGTATATCTGTACCTGCTCTTGATCCCCTCTTCCTGCTTCTACCTCCTGAGCTCTGGTGTTACAGGAACTACATCTTCAAACACTTCTACCATTCTTGTAATAGTTGCTAATGTTGGTTATTACCAACATTCAGGATTTGTGTGTGTGTTGATTTGATACTGGGTCTTACTATGTAGTTCAGGCTGCCTTGGAACTCACCATGTAGATCAGGCTATCGTCAAACTCAGAGATCCACCTGCCTCTGCCTTATGCTGGGATTAAAGGTGTGTTTCACCGTGCCCAGCTAGTGTTCTTTAAAATAGATAGTGATGGCATATGCCTTTGATCCCAGAAGTCAGGAAGCAGAGGCAGGCTTGTTCTCACCCCCCCCATCTTATGTGCATGTGTGTCTGTGTGAGTGTCAGGTTCTTTGGAACTGGAGTCACAGACGGTTGTGAGCCACCTTGTGGGTGCTGGGAAGTGAACACGGGTCCTCAGGAAGAGCAGCCAGAGTTCTTAACTGCTGAGCCATCTCTCCAACCCTTTGTTGACTCTTTTTAAAATAAGTTATTAGCCAGCAGGGATGCAGGCCTGTAATTCCAGCACTCAGGAGGCTGAGACAGGAGGACCCTGAATTTAAACCTAGCCAGAGTGATTTAGACCACGTCTCAAAAATATAAATAAAATAAGGGCATAAAATATAAAATATAAAAATAGCCAGGCATTGGTGGTGCATGTCTGTAGTACCAGCACTTGGGAGGCAGAGGCAAGCATATCTCTGTGAGTTTGAGACCAGCCTGGTCTACAAGAGCTAGCTCCAGGACAGGCTCCAAAGCCACAGAGAAACCCTGTCTCAAAAAATTAAAAACAAAAAAAAATGAAACAAAACAAACAAAAAAGATTATTGCCGGGGTGGTAATGGTCCATGCCCTTAATCCCAGCTCTCAGAAGGCAGAAGCAGGCCATTTCTGTGAATTTGAGGCCAGCCTGGTCTACAGAACTGGTTCCAGGACAGTCAGAGCTACACAGAGAAACCCTGTCTCAAAAGAGAAAGAAAGAAGAAGAAATAAGGATTAGCACTGCATTTGATCCTCCAGCAGCAATTTTTTGTTTGTTTGTTTTGCTTCTTTTTGTTAAAGACTCAGAGATTCAGCCTTAGGCCTGAGGCACTAACTGTCAAATGATGAAAGCAAGGACACATGGTT
Source organism: Mesocricetus auratus (assembly GCF_017639785.1). Taxonomy (NCBI): domain Eukaryota; kingdom Metazoa; phylum Chordata; class Mammalia; order Rodentia; family Cricetidae; genus Mesocricetus; species Mesocricetus auratus. Next base: position 9,323,355 of record NW_024429197.1, read on the forward strand.
CCAAGTCTAGGTAGGTACGCCCTACAGTTGCCCTCTTGCTGCCCCTCATTCCCTGCCTGGGCTTTTGAGAACTCAGAATTCGCCTACCAGTTCCTGGAACCTCAAGGCTAGTTTCATCCACCCCCAGGTTTGAAAGAAGGTAGCTCCCTTCCCCGCCCCCAGGCCCTCCTTCTCCCACCCCCTCACCCCTCCCTATCTCCTCTGCCTCCAAGTTCAAAAGCAGCGGAGCTCAAAGAGGCCTCAGATAGCCCAGAGCCCATCTCTCACAGCTGCCACCAGAGCCTCGAAAGGTCCAGGATGAACAGCTTCCTCCTCCTCGTCACCATCAGTCTCCTGGTTGCAGTTCAGGTAAAGAGCCCTTAATCCCTGCTTCCACTGATGACTGGGTTGGGGTGAGGAAGGGAATGCCAGTTCCTGGGCCAGCCAGCCTTCCACCACAGTGACAGAGGTAGATGGTCACCAACAGGAAACCTGGGATACAGGAGGGCCTGTATGCCTGGGTTCCCACTTCTCTTAGCGGCCATCAGACTACCCTCTGGGAAGCCCAGGGTCCCATGTGGGGAAGCCTCACAGGGAGTCAGGTACATGGAGGCATTCAAAGGGTTTTGTGCATTTCTGGATCATGAAGCCTGGGGGGAAGCTCTGTTGAGGAAAGCTGCAGAAACAGCCCTTTGGGCAGGGGAGAGCAGATGTCTAATAGACTGCCGTAGGTGGCAGGGGGTTCCCCGACCCTGCTGTAGAGAAGCCTGGCTATGTGGGAATGCAGAGTCTCCCAATCACTCTCTAAATCAACTGCCACTCTAGGAGGCAGCCTCTGTGGCCCCAGTGTGCCCAGAGGGGACCTGATTAATACAGGAATGGAGCCATCAAGTTCTTGATCAAGAACATCTCGTTCAAGCATCAAGGGCAGTTTGATTGCCACCAAAAGCAGCTTCAGTTACCACTCAATCAAGCATCAAGGACAACTTGTCACATCTGGCCATTTCCACCCCACACTCTGCCAGGGACCTTTTCATTCGGCCCTGTCTAATGTCATACTCCCAGTCATAATGGACTCTTCCTGATAGGAGAAAAAATTCCCAACTGGAGTACCACAAACCCAGAGTACCCCCACATTTCTGGGAGGGGAGCCCTTTCCTCAGGTTCAGAAGATCAAGGATGGGTTTCTACTACCCTCTGCGCTGGAAGATCTGGTGGCCTGAAAAGTGACAGGAAATTTCTGTGGGGGTGGGAAAATGACAGGGACAGAGACGCCTTTATCCCTGCCTGTGATGAGACAAGAAGCCAGACAACCCGACAGGGCCTATGGCAGAGGCTTTATGAAGGCCTAGAGTGGGGAAGGCCTGCTGGGGAGTGAGCTCTTAACCCGAGGTGCATATCCTGTGCACTGCAATTCTCTTGCAGATACAAACAGGAGTCTTGGGAAACAATGCTACCAAAGTGACTACTCCTGCTCGTCCTGCCACTACCGTCAAACACGCCTCCCCACGGAGTGGGGCCTCCTCACTCATCGATGCGGGTGCCTGCAGTTTCTTCTTTTTCGCCAACTTCTTAATGTGCTTCTTCTCCCTCAGCTGAGGTGATGATGTCACTTCTACAGCCCTATGCTCCTCAAACAACTGCCACTGTCGTAGCAAGACACCCCAACCCAGCCCTTGGAAATGGTTGACACCAGAGATCCCAGGAAGTTAAAATCGACAGCCAGTGGCCAAAATGGGGAGGTGCTGATGGACGGGGGCAAGTGACACCCAGCTGGGGCTCAATAAAGTTATACGTAGGCTTAGATGGGACCCCACATGTGGTCACTGGTCATTACTGATCCCAGGAGTCATGTGTGCAGTAGCATTAGGAGCTTTCTGTGGCCATGTGCAGGGAAGGTGGCATCAAGGCACTTCCCCCAGGGTCCCTGCCTTAAAGTCTTCTTGCAGAGACATGGACAGGAAGCTGTCACTCTCATTGCCACCATTAGTTGTATTTGCTTCACTTGTGCCTGAGTATTTAGGAGTGATGAACCCAGTTCTATCCACCCGACACCTCCCAGGCCCTCAACACCTCAGGTTCAGGCAGACTCCCACCCCATGACCTAGGTGCCTTCATAATGACAGATGCAGGGAAATCACAGATAGTTTGGCTCTGTCTCTATCAAAACTCCCAGCTGGAGTACTGCAGATCCAGAAGCATCCCCTATCTGTAAGGGTTCCAAAGGCATCTCATGAGTCACCTGTCTTTATATCTCTACCACAAGGCTAGAGGCCGAGGAGGCAAGTGTTACCACCCACACCCACAGTCAGGGAAGGCAGGAAGGACAAACAGCTCCTCTAGCCACTCCCCCTCCACGGATTGGGGCTGATGTTTGGAGCTACAAAGTGAGGGAAAAAGCCCAGACTGGTCCCCAAGGGCCCCCGCCTCTGTGTCTTCCCAGGAACCTCTACCAACAGAGGACTGGGAAGCTTGAGTATGTCTTTAGGTCTCTGATAGCCTGACCTGTTACCTACCCAGGAACCTAGCCCCTTCTGGCTTTTTGGACTAAGGTCAAACCTTCAGGTTTTGAGACTAGAGTTGGAAGAAGCAGGGAGGAGCCCCAGGATAAGGCTTCTTGGACTGTAGACCCCCTCATCTCTCTTGCCATGCCCACTGTGGGCTCATACCCTGAACCTTGAAGTTTTCACCCTTGGACACATCTGTATCCTAGAACATTTTCCCCTGCTTCCTCTATCTGGCCTGGCCAACTCCTTCCCATGTGTGTCAGCTAGGGGTGATTCTTCAAGTGGGACAGCCCTTCACTTCTGTTCCCAGAACACCCATCAGGAATCTGTACTGGCATGGAACACAGGGGCTTTGTGCCAGGCCCCCACAGTCAGGAAAGCAGAACACATGGCACCCCGTTAGTCTGGCTCGGGGGCTCCCTCTGGTGACAGGGGGCGGCTGTACAAGGAGAGAGGCCAACACGAAGAGGGGCCAGAAGTTTGGCAACGGTGACCCTGTCCCTCCCAAAGGCAAGGTGCAAAGACATGACAACACCCAGCAGCGTGATAGAAAATAGCTTATGTTACAGCAAAAATCTGTTAAAAAACAAAACAAAACAAAAACGTTTCATCCCAGCAAAAGCCTGCAGCAGGAAACTGGGGTGAAGTTGGTTCAGAGTATGTGGACACTCCAGATCTGGGAAGGCCTGTCCTTGGTTGGTTCCCATAGCACCACGTGGTCCCGGTCATAACCTCTACCACCTGAGGGTGAGATTTCAGACATGGTCAGGGTGAGGACACAGCAATGACCCCAGTCCCCTTGGGTGCCCCTTTCCCACAGCCTTTGTTACCCTTCACGTCGAGGATTTGGCCTTCAAACATCTGGCTGCAGATGTGACCCAGTTCACTGATGCTCCAAGTTTGGCGTGGCAGGCGGCTCTCAGCCCACAGCACGACTTTGGAGCCTGGGCTAGGAGGTCCAATCACCTGTAGGCTCATGGCAGGGGCCACCTGAGGCCCCAGAAGATCATTAGACATTGCATTCCCCACAGGAAATCGTCCATGCTCAAGCTATCCCTTAGATACCGGATTTCTGTGTTTCTTTTGTCTTTGAGACAGGGTCTCATTATGTAGCCTCGGCTGGCCTAGACCTTACTGCATAGACCAGGCTGGCCTTGAAATCATAGATTCCCAACTGTTTCTGCCTCCTGAGTGCTGGGACTAAAAATATGCACTGCCATACCCAGCTTGTAAGTTGGTTTTGAATGCTGGCTATTACAACTGAGGCCTCGGCAAGTCTCTTTATCCTTTTTTAGACTTATTTTATGAGTATTTTTTCTGAATATCTATCTGTGCATCACATATACACCTGGTGCCCACAGAGGTCAGAAGAGGGCATCAAATCCGCTGGAAATGGAGTTAGGAGTGGCTATGAGGCATCATTTTTGTGCTGGGAACTGAGCCCAGGTCCTCTGCAAAAGCAACAGCTTTTAACTGCTGTATCATTTCTCCAGTCCCCAAAAAATAGTTTTTGGAAGTTTAACATGAGAACACTAAAAGAGGTAGCATTCTCTACTTCCTCCATGCATCTTGGATCTAACTGGGCTGGGATTTCCCAAAGTAGGGTTGCAAACCTGGAGTTCAGCAGAACTGGCTAGCTCCAGAACCATACCTGGTTCTTCAGCAGTCCATCTTCATAGTACCAGACACAGCTGCCCCCCGCTCGGGGCTCAGAGACCACCACACGGCCTGCTTTCATGTCCTCTACCCGATCAGGCACCGCCAGGAATCCCCCTAGCGCCGCATTCCAGAGGCGGAAATAGGCTCGGCGCTGCCGAGGAGGAGAAGCTGAGAGTTTGCAGCCAGGGATGCCACCACCCTCAATCCTGAGCCCTCCAGGAGACTCACACCTCCAAACCCTCCTGGCCTCCAAACTTTTCCCGACCCTGTTCTATGTCACACCTTTTTCACACACCCATACTGAGGGCACATGCATAACACGCGTGCACAGTTCTGTGACCACAGATACCTACACTTGTATCTAGGGACCCTGGTGGATATACCCACAGTCCACAAGGTGGCACAGTTTACAGAAGGCACAAACAATTCCACAGGTCCATGCAGTTATCACATGCACACATCATAATTGACACACAGATCCTTCCAGCCTGTTTAGTGCCAAGTACCTATGCTTGCTACAGGTACAGCTGATGGTAAGAATGCAGATTACAAGGACACACACACACACACACACACACACACACACACACAGAGAGAGAGAGAGAGAGAGAGAGAGAGAGAGAGAGAGATGCATGCATGCATGCATGCATGCATCTATACTAAAGCTAAAGGGAAATACAGTGACACTAAATGGCCAGATATCAGAACTGGCTCAGCCAGCATCAGCAATGTCCTCATTAGAGGTGACAGTAATAGAAATAATGATGAAAGCCCTATGTATCATTTGTGGCGTGTTTCCCACTAGGGCACTGCCCAAGGATTCTGCAGTCATTATCCATCTTCAGTCCTCAACAAAGTCAGGACACAAATGCTACCCCCATTTCCCTATTTTATAGATGAGGAAGCAGCTGGGCATGATGGAGCACACTTTAAATCCCAGCACTTAGGAGGCAGAGGCAGGTGAATCTTTGAGTTTGGGGCCAGCTTGGTCTACATACAGAGTTCCAGGCTAGTCAGAATTTTATACACATAGTGAGTCCCTGCCTTAATATATAGGTGTATATACATACAGAAACAACGATCCCAGCAGGGACAGTGCTTGCCCAACTAAATTCCACACCCACTTCCCTGGGTCTTTATTTCCCCATGTGAGAGTTAGAGATATCTGCCAGGATTTCTGCTAGCATCACTGCCATGACAGTCTGTTAACAGAGAGACTAAACACATGCTCTTGCCCTTGTACACAAGCATATATGCTCAGAAGGCTTTAGGGCTGAGGTGTAAATAGGCACACATACCCATGTCCATGTACACAGAAACATACAAATCACCTCCACAGTACTCATATGCATGACCTCAAATGACATAGACACAAACATATTCTTAGATGGGCACATGTATGTTATGTGTGCATACACACACAGACCCTCAGGCCACAGCCATATCCTAGAAATATGTGTGTGCAGAAATGAAGCCAACTTCTAAACAAGCAGGTACAGACATGCACCCTCACATGCAAGCTTCATGCTTCCCAAAGCCAAGTATGCCGACTCCTGGTTAAGTGGTACATGAGATGATTTTCAGTTTGGGGTGAATAAGCCTATTGTGTGGTCCTTTAGGACAAGGACGTTGTTCTGTTTTCAAGTTTGTTTAGAAGAAACTACCGAGATGACAACGCAAGCAGAGGCTAAGGACAAACTGTGACACAAACGTCAAGCTTTGAAACACACAGATGCACGTGAGGCAGCCACATCCAGGGACAGGCACACCCAGAGGTGCTCACGCTGACTACTACCTACCTGCTTAATAGGGTAGAGGGAGCCCACCCTCTGAGTGCCGCTGTAGGTCAGCCAGTTGGTAATCTCACAGCCACCCACTAGCCACTGCCGTCCCCGGAAGTCACTGTGTTCACACACCACCCAGCTGCACCCAGCAGATGCCAGAGACACGGGGACACAGAAAGACAGAGGCCAAGGCACAGGTGTTAGAAAAACCTCTGCCTCCTCTTCCCTCACACCAGGATAAGGGCCCACAGTGGGGAGGAGGAGGCCAATGAGTAATTTGGGTTTTTAGGACCCAGCATCCAGCAAAGCTCTGAGACCCAGAGGCCCCCAGTTCATACTGATCCCTTCTTCCTAGCCTGGAGTGGGGTTCCCCAGCCCACGACTCACCCAACCCAGCCAGGAGCCTTCCCCCCACACTCACACGCCGCCTTTGACGCGCACAGACAGCACGTGGTTGTTGAAGCCCTGGGCCTGCAGGCTTCGCACCTCCCGGGTTAGCTCGATCTCCTTGCCCTCGAAGCACTCCAGGCCAAAGAGGGACAGGGAAGGCTCTGAAAAGTGCTGGGGCAGAAGAAGGGGAGGTGAGGCCATGAAACCCCCAGCTCAGGCTGTCCTACAGTCCCAACAGCTGCACCCCAGATCTGCGGGCCTCCTAGCTTCTGAGGGCATTTTCTATCAGCAAGGCCCCCAGATTTTCAGTTCCAGCACGTGACAGGCTGGTACCAGCTCAACTCACAGTCCTTGCTTTGAAACATTTCTTGCATATTTTATTTTATTGTATTTTTGAACAGGGATCTCACTAAATTGTTCAGACTAGTCTGGGACTCACTGTAGCACAGGCCTTAGTTTCCTGAGTCTTGGAACTGCAGGTGCAGATCACTCTGCCTGGCTCTCAGATAGCTGGCACTCCTAAGAACTAATGGCTAAGCTGGAAACCTGGGGGCTCATTTGACATCATCTCTTGTTGATATCATCTCAATGATGATAACTAATAATCACATCAATTTATAACCGTTCTCCTTTATCTGTGGCTCACTGCAGGCTAGGTCCTTTGTAGAACACTTGGTCGAATTACATTCTAGTAACTCAACAATCCTAAGAGGTGGATGCTATCACGATCTCTGTTTAGCAGAGACAACACTGAGGCTGAAGAATGTGAGATTGAGGATTTGAAGCTCCAGATCTGGGTTCCAGGCCCAGGTCTAACTTAACTGTCCCCAGAGCCCATTGTATATGGTGATAAGGGGCTCAAGCTGTCTAGCCAGGCAGCCTGAGGTAGTGCCAGCTGCCTGTTCCCAGCCGTGTAACCTGGAACAAACCAGAGTGGCTCTGGGACTTAGTTTCTACATCAAATAATGACAAGAGCTTCCCACACCCAGCTGCTTTGATTCTGTACCATCCAGTCACTCTCCGCCTCTCCCCACACGCTACCACCACCTAGTGTACACTGGCTTCTGTCACTCTCCTCCAGGAGTAGCACATCACCTCTATTATGGGTCCCTGAGGCAACATCGCCCTGCCTTCCCCTCCCTTCTCTCCTCTGCAGAGCCGTCTTCCCAGTTGACTCTGACAGACCTCTCTGAATGGACGGAAGCTGGCCCTGCCTCTCAGCCACTCTGAGTGTCAATCTCTCCCATCCCAGCACTACCTCTGGTCTGGATACACCACTCCACACTGCCACCTTTGGGTCCTGTGTCTAACTGAGTTTGGTGTCTCGGGGAACTATTTCAGGGAATGTTCAATGAACACCTGGTCAGCCGAGCTGGCTTAGGAGCCTCAGAGTCAAGGTCTCCCTGAGAGTCTGGAAGCCATTGCTCAGCTTCTAGGTGGTATGTAAGACAGGACTCTGCCTAGGACCCTCCCTCTGTCTCTGCGGCTGTTCGGGATAGAATAGGGAACTCACCAAGGGAACCTTCCGGAGAGAGCCCAGGACAGTAGAGGCCAGGCAGCCCATAGCTGTAAGAGTGGGGAATTCTCCCTCTGACACAACGTGCTGGTCTGCCTCAAAGTTCTTCTCCTCAAACAGGACCCAGCTGGAAGGGAACACATGGGGAAGGTGATACCAGAGCCTAGCTTTACACCTGCCAGGTTCCTGAGAGTCTACAGTGCATGCGGACTTGATGGTGTCCCTCTAATCCAGAAGAGGTCCAGGATAGACAGGCACTACAGCAGCCCGGACTGAGGTCAAGACTTAAGAGAGGACTTACAGGGGAGAAAGGAAGAAAGAAAGAGTAAAGATAAAGGATCCAGCACAGCGCACTCAGGAAAGCAGAGGCAGGCTGATCTCTGAGTCTGAAACTAGTCTGGTCTACATAGCAAGTTCTGAGCCAGCCAGGGCTACATAGAGAAGCCCTGTCTCAACAAAGACAAACAAACAAGGACCTGAAAGAGCTCATGCTGCCCGTTGAAGTGGAATCAGGCAGTATCACACAAGGCTTTGTAGGCAATCAGATCTGCCAATGCACTATCTAGGAGTCTGTTCCAAGGTTGCCCTTCAAACCCATGAAGTTACATGTGGAAAAATCTATTCATCAGCACTGCTATAGCAAAGCTGGGGGATGGGGGCATGTGACCCATGTCCATCAGTAGGGAGCTGGCTAACATTGGGCCTAGTGGCTACTTGGGAGGCTAAGGCAGGAAGATCACACAAGTTCAAGAATAACTTAGGCACTGGGCGGTGGTGGTGCACACCTTTAATCCCAGCACTCGGGAGGCAGAGGCAGGTGGATCTCTGTGAGTTGGAGACCAGCCTGGCCTGGTCTACTGAGCCAGTTCCAGGACTGGCTCCAAAACAATACAGAGAAACTCTATCTTGAAAAAACCAAAAAAAAAAAAAAAAAAAAAAAAAGAATAACTTAGGCTACTAAGTGAGTTCAAGACTAGTTTAGGCAGCTTAGTAAGACTGTCTCAAAACAAAAGTAAGGCTCAGTGAGATGGCTCAGTGGGTTAGTTGGACACCTGCTTCAGTTTCTGGAACCTGCATGGTAGAGGGAGAGGGCCAACCTATGTTCTCCATATGTGGCCTTTAAGATGGGATGAATTCCCTTTTAAGAAGAGTAAGAGGAGTGTTGGGATGGCCGAGGGGTCTAAGGCAGCAGACTCAAGAAGAGATCAGAGCCCTGCTCTCTGTAGTAATAAGGGAGGATGCAGCAAGAAAAAAGAAGCATAATTTACAGCTGGGCGGTGGTAGCGCACACCTTTGATCCCAGCACTCGGGAGGCAAAGGCAGACAGATCTCTGTGAGTTCGAGACCAGCCTGGTCTACAAGAGTTAGTTCCAGAATACTCCAAAGCCACAGAGAAATCTTGTCTCCAAAAACCAAAAACCAAACAAGAAAAAACGATTATTTTCTTCTCTTTAAGCCACAGAGTTTACGACATCCTGTTAGAGGAGCCTGAGCTACAATAGGAACCAGGGAAACAGTTTGTCATTAAAACTACTAAGGTCCCAGCCAACTGTAGTGTTTGCGTGTTCTCCAAGGTGAGACTAGCCTGAGAGACATCCCTGCTCCCCACGTCTTCAGCTAGATAAATTCATTTAGTCTGAGAGCCTTGAGTAGTGAAGCCTGAGGTTTGTCTTCTGACCACAGGGCCTTGGCCATCATCCCCAAACCAGCCGGAAGCCTTCTTCCCAGCCCTTCTTCCTCCTGCATTCCTGTGCAGACCGAACTGTAGCTCATCAGGGAAAACTACTCAGGTTATTTGCATTAATTGATTAATTGAGACAGGGCCTTACTATATAGCTCTGGCTATCCTGTACCTCACTTTGTAGATCAGGCTGGCCTCAAACTCAGTGACTCTGCCTCCTCGAGTGCTGGAATTAAAGGTGTGTACAACCATGCCTGCTTATTTGCATAAATTATAATCTTCAAAAGACTATAGAAAAAAACAGTGATGATTAGGATTTGGGGATGTAGCTCACTGGTAGGTTGCTTGCCCAGTATATGTGAGGTCCTGGGATCAACCTTTGCCCTTACAAACAAAGTGTCCCCCAAAATTAAAAATACAAGCCGGCGTTGGTGGCACATGCCTTTAATCCCAGCACTCGGGAGGCAAAGGCAGGCGATCTCTGTGAGTTTGAAGCCAGCCTGGTTGACAGAGTGAATTCCAGGACAGGCTCCAAAGCAATACAGAGAAACCCTGTCTTGAAAAACCAAAAAAAGGGCTGGAGAGCTGGCTCAGAGGTTAAGAGCACTGGCTGTTCTTCCAGAGGTTCTGAGTTCAATTCCCAGCAACCACATGGTGGCTCACAACCATCTGTAATGAGATCTGGTACCCTCTTCTGGTGTATAAGCATACATGCAGGCGGAACACTATGTATAATAAATAAATAAATCTTTAAAAAAAAAAAAAGAAAAACCAAAAAAAAAATTAAATTAAAACTACATTAAATTAATCCAACTATGTATGAGGTTTGTGACATAATCACAGACAAAAAGCTAATTCAGGGGGCAGATTGATGGCTCAGAGGTTGAAAGAACTGGCTGCTCTTGCAGAGGACCCACATAGCAGCTCACAACTGCCTGTAACTCCAGCTCCAGGGCATCTGACGCCCTCTTCTGGTCTCTACAGACACTGCATGCAAATAGTGCACACACATTAACATACAGGCAGGCAAAACATTCAAACAACACACAAAATAAAAATAAAATAAAAGATTATTTTACACTTCTTTCAGATTTTCTTTTTCCCATTGTTCCAGGATGGCCTCAAACTCACAAGGCAGGCAAAGGTGATCTGTTTTTACTTCTACTCTCCAAGTCATGTTCTGCCATGCCCCACTTTGTCTGGATTTTGTTTTTGTTTTTGTATTTGTTTTGCTTTTTTGAGATCAGATCTCAGAGCCCAGGCTGGCTTCATGGAATGCATGATTCTGCTATCTCAGCCTCTAAGTACCGGGGACTAAAGGGATGTTCAATTGTATGGGCTTCAATTTTCTTTAAAAGGTAATTTTTTGACTATTACAAACTGTGTAGATGTAAGAGAATGCCACAGAGACAAAAAGAAGCACAAGGAGCTCCCACGGCTCTCAGTGGCTCCAGTCTGGGGAGCAATAAGAGCATTATAATTTTGAAATATTTAGCATGCAGATTATAATACGTTATTGGAGGCATGGCCTTGTTGAAGTTAGTGTGGCCTTGTTGGAGGAAGTGTGTCACTGGGGGGTGGGTTTTGAGGTTTCAGAAGCTCAAGTCAGGCCTAGTGGCTTACTGCCTCTTCCTGCCTGCCAGTCCAGATGTAGAACTCTCTGCTACCTCTCCAGAACCATGTCTGCCCAAATGCTGCCACGCTCCCACCATGATAAAAATAGACTAAACATCTGAACTGTAAGCCAGCCCCAATTAAATGCTTTCCTTTATAAGAGTTGCTATGGTCATGGTATCTCTTCACAGCAACAGAAACCTTACTGAGGCAGTCACCATGTCACGCCTGGTGACCTCAGAGGTCAGAAGAAGGCATTGGATACCCTGGAACTGGAGACCCAGATGGTCATAAGCCACCAAGGAGATGCTAAGAACAGAACCCATGTTCTTTACAATGGCAACGAGTGCTCTTAACCACCTGAACCATCTCTCCAGCCCGTTTTTATCATTTTTAGTTATGGGGGCAGCTATGTGCATGTGAATGTAGGTTCCCGAGGAGGCTTCTGATCTCCTGGAGCTAGAGTTACAAATGGTTGTGAGATGCCTGACAAGGCTACTGGGAATCAAACTTGGTACTCTATCTCTCTGGCCCTGAAAGTTTCTGAACTTTTGGAAGGAGGTAGATTTTTTTAAAAAAATGTGTGTGTGTGTGTGTGTGTGTGTGTGTGTGTGTGTGTGTGTATGTGTGTGTGTGTGTGTAAGATACATGTGTTTTGGGGCATGTGCAGGCCACAATGCTCATGTGAAGGTCAGAGGACATTCAGAATTTGATTCTCTCTGTCCACTGTGGGATCCTGGGATTGAATTTAGGCTGTCACACTTGCTTTTATTTACTGAGCTACTGAACCAGCCTCAGATTTCTTTAAAGTACAGGTATAAAATGGAACAAAGCTTTTTGTTGTTGTTTAAGACTGGGTCCCATGCAGCTCAGGCTGTCCTTGAACCCCCTGGGAAACTGAGCTAAGGTTAGCTTTAAACTGATCTCCCTGCCTCAACCGCCCAAATGCTGGCATTACAGGCTGTGATCTTCGCTCAGTTTGGGGCTCTTTATACTAAATAATATCTCCAGAGTTACATTTCCTATTAAAATGTTATTGTATTTGTTTTAAAGGTGAGTGACTCTCAGGACATAACAGTTAATCTTAAGAAAGAAAATCACCTAAAAGATATATCCCTTACCCACAGCCCCCCCACTCCCCCACCCCCTAACTCCCACCCCCCCACCCCCACCCCGGGCCTCACCTCTCAGCATTCCACCCCCTCCTCCTGCTCACCTGCCACCATGAACCCTGCATGACTGGGGATGGAAGGAATCGGGCAGAGAGGCCTGGTCATCCTCAAAGGAAATGTGGTCGCCCAGGAAGTTGGGGCCTGAGAAAAGCTGAATCTGAAGACAGAGAGGTGAGGTGAGATTGAAGGGTGAGGAGGGGGGCAGGGGGAAGGGCCAAGGGGAGAGGGCTTTGCCTCGAAGGCTGTGAAGATTCCACCAGATCCCTGAGAAGCCACCTCCTTACCTTCGAGACAAAGTGGAGATCGCTCTCCCCAACCTGAAGGGAGAGATCAACGCTATGACTAAAGGAGGAGGTCAGCCTCAAGCTTGGTCCCCTGAACTTCAGAACCCTTGGGGGATCCAGCTCTCCAGCAGCTACAAGCTTCGCCTCTCCTAGTTGCCCCACCCCCAAGGACTCGGGCCCTCCGTGCCCCGCCCCGCTCTGCATGACACGGCTAGCCCCTCCCACCACCGACAAGCAATGATACCAGTCTAAACTCACCCCTCTCCATCAATGCCCCGCCCATCCTCCTATGCCCCTTCCCTCCTCAAGAGGTCTGGGCTTGCCAATCTGGCCCCGCCCACCGTTTGGCCCCGCCTCCGAGGCTACACACCCATCATTCTGGCACACACCTGCACTACCGGCTGAATGGAGCCAAGGGCGCAGTTACCGGATCCCCAGTCGTCGCAGTTGCGGTACACACCCTTCTCCAGGATATACTGTTCGCCGGAGAAGCCCACCTGCTCATAGGCCACCCACCTGCGAGAAGGGCGTGGCTTGGGTCGGAGAGGGCGGGGTTGGCACTGCTCCTGGGTCCGCCCTGAGCCTGGGGTGGGGATTACTCACACGCCGCTGAGCACATGGATGGCTTGCGTGCTGGGTCCATGCTGCGCTAGCTCCACATCTGGCAAAGCGGAGCTCACCTCCACGCAGTGCCCCTGGAAGTCCATGTCCTCAAACAGCACCACGGCCGGATCTCCAAAGTCCTGGGTACCCAGAGACAGGTTTCTCTCTTACACTGATGCAAACCCCTGAGAGTGCCCAGACCTCAAGGAAGCAGCCCATCCCCAGGATTAGGTGTAAGGGGCCGGTATGTTCTGGGGAAGAGCCGCTGGAGGAAGAGAGACCCTGCCAAGAAAACAGGGCAGAGGAGTGCAAATTCTTCCCTTAGATTGTGCTGGGGAAGTTGGAGTGTTGCCAGATAGAAAAAATAGCCTAATTGCCCCCTGCTCACCGTCCGGATGACCCGCAGGGAAGTCAGGAACTCATCGTAGCCTCCCCAGTGTGACCAGTCAGCATATTCACCCTCTTCCAGCAGGTACTGGTGGCCTCGGAAGCCCTCCTTCTCGTAGCCCACCCAGCTAAGGGAAGGGGAAAGATGAGCAAGATAGCCATGAGTAAGATAGTCCACTCTACACTGGACAGCCCAAGTCACTCCCCACCCTCAAGGGTAAAAGCCTATAGGGACAAGGCAGATAGAAGAAATCTCTTGAGTCCTCACCAGCCCCCAAGGATTCGCAGGGACCCCACGGAGGTCAGCTGGGGACTCCGGCTGTCCTCTGGCTGCTGAAGGTTGTAGATGTCTCCACTTATTTCCCAGCTCTGCCCCTGAAAACCTGGGGCCTCATATACCACAGCCTGCATGAAAGAGGTGTCAGGGTGACAGATGTCATCTGGACCCAGACACGGAGAGACTGGCTTCCTAGAAAGAGCCAGCCTGCAGTCCCCAACTCTCCCTTTGAGCACTGTGACTTGTCTACTCTGACTTCTGGGCTGATTCGCACACCAAAGCCAGAGTCTAGTGAGCCCATCAGGCCTGCCCTCCTAGGCCCACAGGGTCCTTATCTCCTGTTCAGGCTACAGTGACTACCCCTCAGACACACCAAATACCCTCTGGCCCTGAGTCTGTCCCCTTACCTTGGGCTCCCCTGGCTTCTCCACGCTTGGACAACCCTGCAAAGGAGACATGGCTGAAATGCTAGCCCAGAGGTGCTTAAAGACAGATGAAGCTGGAAATTTAGGATTTTCTTGATCTAAGACTCCTAAAAGGTGCAGGCCCATATCTCCCCTATCCCACACCTTGGGCTGATCCTCCTCCTTTAGTCCAGTTCCCAATAGGAGCTCTGGGGCACTGCGTCTGTTCTGCGGTTACTCCCCATCTCCTGCCCACAAATGCAGGGCCACCCCACATGGGACTATAGACAGAGTGGCTTGTGGGTAACCCCCACTCCTTACCAATCTCATGGGTTTTAGTGAACCCACACTGGGGCCTGATGTACCCCAGGCCTCCAAGGTAGGATACTCTCCGGGCTCTAGGATATAGGGAGTGTCTTCAAAGAATGGTTTGGGGTAGAGCAGCCACCTGAGGGGTGGGGACAGAGGAGTTACTGAAGTTGGGACACAGACTTGGAATCAATCATAAGGCAGGCTTAGTGGGGAGGAAGGGCTCTTGAGAGGGACTTGCTCGAGTATACTAGAGAAGACATTACAATTCTCTCTCCATTCTAGAACAGCTTGTCCTTGGTATCCTTGCGGCTGGCCCTATCCAGTTACACAAGGCAGTTAGAGTTATTTGTTACACACAGACCTGCTTCAAACCCTAGTAGCTCTTATTAGCCTCATAGGAAAGCCGAGCTACACCTAGGCCCACGATCTCCCTCCCTTGGTGCCTCCTATCTTCCCCCCATTGTTATAACTGTTACACTGCTATACTCTTTATACTGGCCAGGCTAGAGGGGTTTTTTGTAGTCTGATCCTGGGGATGGGACCCACGACCTCATACTTGCTGAAAGTGCACACTCTACCACCGGATAACTCCTGGTCCTACACCAAGTTTTTTGCTTTTTGGTTTTTTGTTTATTTGTTTTTGAGACACAGTCCAAGGTAGCCTTGCAATTCCAGCAATCATCCTGCCTCCACTTCCCAAAGTGCTGGGATTATATGCATGCAACACTTCCCCCTGGCTGGGCCTAAACTTCTCAAGATGTAGTTTTTTTTAACTGCTCACTCTTCACAGGCTGCCCCCCTCCCAGACAGACTCTGCCTCCAGTCATACAGTGAATAAATTCTTAAGCGGCTGCCCGTGTTTCTCACACGGGGATGACGGAGCTGACTAAACCATACCAACTAAGACCACTCCGAATGTGCCAGATCACATCAACACAACATACAAATTGCTGCCCTCTTGTAGGTCAGCTTCTCAGCTAGCTCAAGCCAAATGACACACTACCTCCTCCAGGAAGGCTTCTGTGACTACACCCAGCTCTCCACACCCACTATTCAGCTGCTTTACTTTAACATGTCCCTGCAATCCTGTGCCCCCCCCCCCCCACATTCCATAACATTCTAGGTGCTATTGTTGACTGTTTACATATCTGTCCCCACCAGAAGAGTGCGCTTTTTCTTCCTGTTTGAGACAGTCTCACTATGTAGCCTTGGCAGGCCTAAAGCTCACAGAGATCCACCTGTCTGTGCCTCCCAAGTGCTGGGATTAAAGGCATGTGCCATTGAACCCGGCCTCAGACTAAATGCCTTTGAGGAGGGGAACTGTCTATCGTGTCTGATCTGTGTCCCCAGCGATTGTCAAGGGATTCCAGAACAGTCAGACTCACAGTCCTGCAGAGACAGTGGCAGATGCCACCTGTAGGGGTCTCTCTAGAGCTTGAGAGTCTTTCAAGTCCCCAGTCAGCGTCACTTGCTTGCCTTTGAGGCCCTGCTCAGAGAACAGGCTGATCCCTGGGATGCAGTAGTCCTGCGGAGAAGAAGGGAGTACATTCAAGTGCGAACTGCAGGCTTCTCTCACCCACTGCTTCCCCGGTCCTCCAGCCTGCCAGGGTACCCAGAGGCTTCTGGGAAAGCCCAGCTGGTTGTGTTCTCCACAGCCAGCCAACCTAATCCCAGACCAAGCTTCTCAGTGGTACCTTGTGGACTTCTGGAACCCAAGACCAGAGTTCCCAGAACCTGCAAGGTGTCAAGGCTGTCCCCTTTCTGGGTGGCTGGCCTCCCACTTGCTGGAGGGGGCAAGATGGATAGCCACTTTCTGATTTCACCCTGATGTAGTTCCAACCTCTGTCCAGACTGGCTTTTTGTTACTGGTCATGTGGGTGCTGTGTCTAGAATCTGCGCCCTTGCAGGTGCCAGGCAAGGTCTCTACCACACCTCGTGTTCCAGGGTGACTTTTTCCTTTTTTTTTTTAATGCAAGGTTTCATGTAGTCCAGGCTATCCTTGAACTCACAACGTAGCCAAGTAGTTAACGCTGACCTTAGACTCATTTATTTTTAAATTAAATGCATTTGTCTGTTTTGCAGGGGAAGGGGCACAAGCATACCACAGCATGTGTTTGTAGTTCAAAGGACAACTTTACCAGGTGGGTCTAGGAGATCAAACTCAGGTTGTCAGGCCTAGTGACAAGTCGCTAAGTCATCTCATCAGCCCCAACTTTTGTCTTCTTATTCCCCTGCCTCAAGCACCCGGATGCTGGGATTACAGGCATGTGGCACTATGCCTGGCTTTATGTGGTGGTGGGGAATCCAAATCAGGAGCCACAGTTGCTTGGAAAGCGCCCTACCAAACAAGCTACGTTCCCAGACAGCTCCTCCCACCGCGTAACCAGCCTGGCCTCATCTCCAGCAAGCCGAGCCGCGGCAGGTTTCTTTGCACTCTGGGTCTTTCTTCCTCACCGGGACCATTTTCATTGGTCACACGTTCATCAGCTGATAAATCATCTCTAATGCTAAGGCCATAGCCTACCTAACTGGGGTCGGTCAGTCCCTCAAAAGACGGTCTCCATCTAGAAACGAATATGTGATTCCCAACAAAGTGAAGATCACACAGCCTGTAAGCAGCACAGCTGAGAACAGAGGGTGGTGGTTTTTGTTTAGTGTTGCAACCCAGCACCTCCCACATGCCTGGCACACAGTAGGTGCCAACTCAGTGCTGAATGAATCAGATGATTCCAGTGCTGTGTAACCTGGGAGCTCTTGTTTGTCTCCGGTGTCTCATGCCCTCCTACACAGAGACGAACTTACTGAGTCTCATAATGGATTGCCCACCAACTTGTGCGTTTCCGTTGAGCCTCTGGAAACTATCATCCCTTTTGCCCAGTTCTCAACCTTGTGCCAGGTCCTCAGCTTTAGGACCTCACCAGCCTTACCAGAGAGAGAACAGCACTGGGGTCAGGGCCTCATCTCCCCTGAAACACAACTAACTGGGTGCAGTGACGCATGCCTGCAATCCTAGCATTTGGGAGGCGAAGGCAGGAGGACCAGGATTTCAAGACCAACCTCTGCTACTTGGCGAGTTTGGGGCTAGCTTAGGCTAACATCAGACCTTGTCCTTAAAAGAAAAGAAAAATGTTGCCAGACATGGGGACTCATGCCTGTAAGCCTATAAGCATACATTGGAGAGGCAGAGGGTTGAATGCAAGGCCGTGGCCAGCCTAGGCTACATAATAAATACTAGCTAAGTTTGTGCTCAGTGTGAGATCCTGTCTCAAAACAGAACAAACCCCCACAAACAAACCATCAAGGGTCTGGTGGGTCTTGTTCCTAGTATTGTTTCGCATCTCTCTAGGGGCTGACCTCATTTTGTCAAATTCAGTATCAGTTGTTTATAAAGTTGTGCTATGAACATGATACTATCCTTTTTATTTTACAAACACCAAATTACATTGGCTTTTCAAACCATACACCCATATCTCAAAAGTGACAAGTGTAGTGGCATACACCTGTCGTCTCAGCACTTGGGAGGTTGAGGCAGGAGGATTGTGAATTTGAGACCAATCTGTTTTATCTAAGACCTGGTTTCAAGACAGCAAGAAAAGAGCCATCTCTTAGGAGAGAAATCACGACCCTTCCAGTCTCATCATTTTTCTTCTTGGAAGCTGGCTCTCGGCCTGTGGGTCTCGACGCCTTGATAAACTGAATGCCCCTTTCACATGGGCTACATGTCAGATATCCTGCATGTCAGGTATTTACATTACGAGCCGTAACTGTAGCAAAAGCACAGTTACGAAGTAGCAACAAAATAATTTTATAGCTCCACAGCATGAAGGGCTGAATTAAAGGGTGACAGCATTAGGAAGGTTGAGAACCACTGTGGCAGAGATTCATAAGTCCCCAGGCTAGTCCAGCTCTTCTGGGCCCTCCAAATCTGAAACTGACTATGACCTTTGGAGGGAAACCCCCACCCAGTTGCCTGGCACAGAGCCTGGCACATAGTAAGGATAAGAGGAATGTCTGTGGGGTTGGCAGGGTGTCTCAGCAGGTAAAGGTGCCCTCTTCCAAGCCTGGAAACTGGAGTTCAAGCTCCAGGACCCACATGGAGGAAGGAGAGAACTGACCTTCTCAAGCTGTCCTTTGATTCTACATTCATTCATGCTGAGGCATGTAGGTATGCATACATGCATACACACACAAATTAATTAATAAACTTTTATTAAAAACATGAGAGAGGAAAATGCCTGTGAACAAGTAAGTGAATAAGCTCCCTGGCCTGCTGCCCAGGGTGGTGGGTGACTCTGTCCTGTTTCCGCCACTCTGACGTAACACTGGTCTAGCACCGGCTCACACTTCCCCAGCTTGCTTACCCAGGGGTACAGCCCCCACCTACCCTTCAGCCTACACACCCCCAAATGTCTTTCTCTCTCAGTGTCTCCAAGGTCAGGGACTTAAGAGAGATACACCGTACTGACCCCCTTCTGATCTCTGCCCCATTACCCACTCTAGGTACCTGACCACTCACCCGCACAGCCCTCCTCAGGGAGCCGATGCCTCGGGTACTCCAAGTGGATGCCAGGGCTCTGAGTTCCACATCCCCTTCAGGTAGAACCAGCTTCTCACCTTGGAACTCCGGCTGTTCGTATAGTATCCAGCTGTGGACCCAGAGACCCCAGGGTCACAGGGCAGGAGGTTGCACCCAGTGTCTGAGTAGCTGTTAGGGCTCCTACAGGGCTCACCACCTTCCTCGGCCCCAGGTTCACAGACAGGGCTGCACTCCCCACTTACCAGCCTCTTACCACCCTCACAGAGGCAACAGGGGCCCAGCCTGAGGTATCTGCAGTGTCTCCCCAGACCTCCCTGCTTCTGCCCTGGCAGCCAGGCTCTGAGAAGAGGGTCACCTGGGAAACAGAGAGTGTCCTCACGCCTGTTGCCAGGTACTGCCCCGCCAGCATCCATTGGCCCTCATGTTCCTACCTTCCCAGGCCTGGTGTTCAGCTTGCCCTGTGTCTTCAGTGCTGGACTCTGGAACAGAGAGGGTTCAGAAATCTTGTGGGGCCACCACTTCCCCCACTCTGCTCTTCCCAGAATACCATATCATGCTACTGCCCTCCACCCCAAGGATACAGCCCACAGAGATTACCACCATTGCTGCCAGCTCCCAGGGCCTCATAACCCTGTCCTAGGAGCTGGAAAATGTTCCTTCCTCAGCTTCCAGGCAGTCAGAACCAGCAAGCCTTTTGGAATCTATACACTCCCACTACACTGTCATGGACACTGAGGCCCCAAGTGACATGCACTGCAGAGTTCAACTAAGCTCAGACCCAAGCCTCCTGCCTCCTGCGACCCGGCCTCCCAACACCACTCTCTTCAACCTCTCAAGGGGAAGCCAGGTATCTCCCAGGCCCCTACAAGATCTCACTCACCCACCCTTCTGGTGGCTGGGTAGGTGCTGACTTCTCTGGTGGTGGTCTTTCACTGCAGAGCAGGGGCAATTGTCCAGGCACCTTCCTGACCCCTGGTGCTCCATGGGGCGGCAGAGCAGATAATTTGGACCCTAGTGGTTCCAGGGAAGAGGCATCCTTGTTGGCAGGCACCAGATTGCCAAAGAGAAGGCTGCCGCCCAGGCGAGAAGTAGGCCGGTTGCTGGGCTGAGGCTCGGGGCCTGCTACATGCTTTTTCATCATCTCCAGAGGCGAGCAGGAGACCTTAGCAGGCTTGGGTGGGTGGGGATCCAGAGAGGGGCTGGGCCCTGCTTTCTCCTGCCTGAGCTGAAGCTTCTCATCATCACTCAGGTAGGGGTTCTCCAGCTCCTCCTCGTCCTCTTCTGATGCAGGTCCCTCCTGGGGACCGGGTCTTGGAATAGATGGCCCCAGCTGATCCTCCTCAATGGGAGGCAGCGTGGCATACATGGCCAGGTAGGAGGAGCGGGGGGCTCGGGGCAATCGGTGAGTTCGGAGGATCTCAGGGGGCTCCATGCTCCGCAAAGTATCCAGGAAAATCTCCAGGTCAGCAGTCAGGGCCGCTTCGTCCTCCTCCCTAGATAGCTCTGAGGTCCCATCCTCCTCAGTGGAGTCTGGGATGAGCTGGGACTCCATGCTGGCCTCTGCCCCCAATGACTTTGGGGCAGGAGAGTCTTCTAGACTAAGAGACGCTTTGACCTCTGAAGAAGGTGGAGCAAGGGGCATGGCAGGGCTGTGGGAACCTTTGTTTAGGACAGGTGATGAGAAAGAGTTCCCTTGCGAACTCTGAATAGCTGTATCCTGTTTGGGGGTCAGGAGAGCAGGGACAGTGGTGCCTTCAACAGTCTCTTTCCAAGAAAGGGAAAGGGAAGGGCTATCTTGAGGATGCTGGCCATCCTCCTTCTTGATGGAAGGACCTCCTTCTACACCCTGGACAACCTTGGTTGGCCTGGAGGAAGGGGCAGTGGAAACATCAACCTCTTTGGGGGCACAGGAGTGGACAGGAACACTAGGGCCCGGAAATAACTCTTTCTGAGTAAGAAGAGAAACAGGCACATTTTCAGGGTCCTGAACAAACTTTTCTTTTGGTGAAGTCAGAGCAGAAAGGCCTTGTGGGCCAGGGACAGCTTTTCTCCTCACAGGGGATGGGCTAAGAGGCTGTTTGGGTATTGTAACCCCACCCTTCACCACGGGCAGAACAGGGGCCATGGGGAGACCTGTAGACTTCTCTTCCACGGGGGGCAGGACATGAGGCATAGGCTGCGCTTTGGGGTATGTGGGTACCACTGGGTGCTCTGGAAGATGGACCAGGGAGGAGGCAGGGGCCTGGGGCTTGGGAGAAGGGGATGCTGGCACATGGTTCTGAGAAGTCTGGTTGGGAAGCAGGACAGGACTAGAGGCTCCCTGTAGCCTTGAATATTCCCCAGTCCTAGCATCTGAGTCAGCGCCTTGGTCTCGGACGGGGTGAGCTACTGGGACCTCTAGATTCTGAGTGGGGTGATCATTCACAGGGATGCCTCCGGGAGCCGGGGTTGGGCTGTTCTTCAGTTCAGTTGTGCTGGTCTCAGGTAGCTGTCCCGGGGTTGTTGCCACTGCGCCTCCAAGGGCTGAGCCCCTTGAAGTAAGTCCCATGAGCCTTGGGATTCGGCTGGCAGGAGGGCTGCGCTCAGCTGCTACAAGGTTGCTCAGCAGTTCCAGGGCCTGGCTGCGGCTGGGTGAGTCCTCAGCTCTGGGGCTCACCACCACTGCCCGGACTGTTCGGCTCACATTGCGGCCTCTGGGCAGGGCCTCGCCTGACATGGGTGGCCCCACGCTCATAGAGCTGCTCACTCGGCGGTCCACTTGCCCGCCCACCACCGTAGTGGTCGTAGTCCTCACGGTGCGTGTCACTCGCCATTCCTCACGGTTCCTGGAACCCCCACCCGTGACACTCACACTGGGATGGGGACTTGGCTCACGTGGCCCAGGCAAGGGCACCAATAACTCAGTCCTAGCCACGGATCCCATTCCTGGTGGGTCCGCTCTGGGAGCCTGGGGGCCACCATCACCCCGATCCAGAGCCTCCTGCAGCCTCACCACTGGCCTTTTCTCCTTGGGGGGTGGAATATATTTCTTGGAAAAGATGGGCCCATGGCTCTGAAAGTTCATGGGTCGAGGCTCCTCCCCAGGACCTTGGCAATTTATAGTCTCCTCCTCCTTCTTAACGAAGCCATTGATTTCGCGCCGGAAGCTACGCTCAAACACATCCTCCTGAGGGGCTTCCCTCCGGGCATCCGATACCAGGGACACTTTGTGAAAACGGTGTCTGGTCTCTTCCTGGACAGGAGGCCGATGGCGCCATGTCAGAGTGGCACTTACCACGCGGGCCTCAGCTCCAGCCGGGGTCCCAGCTGTCTCTTCCATATTGGGCCCCAGCAAAACCTGAGATGTCTTTGGCACGCTGTGGCCTGGCTCCCTGCGGAGGATAAAATGGGAGAAAGGTGAGCACCAGGGAGTAGAGGGAGGGATCCCTCAAAACACAAAGCAACTACCAGGTCCAGACCATGCTAAGTAACCTCAGGCAAGTCACGTGAACTTTTGGACTTTCTCATCTGTAAAATGGGTGTGAGACTCTCCACTCAGACTGGATAATCAGAGCCTCATAGCTGCTCATCTCACCACTTCCAAGTGATGCCCTCTGTCCAGGTCCCCAAAGGGACGTGGATCTGAGCCCAGGTGAGAGAAGAAAGGATGAGACTCCCGGCCCACTGGCTTATGGGGGAAGGCTGGATCTCTATCCGGGGAGCTCCTTCAAGGTTTATTAAAAGAGAAGCTGAGGGGAAATGTTTGGCTTCAAGAAGTGCTGGGTCTCCTACATCTGTTGGTCACTAGCTGGATGACCTGAGGTAGGTCACTTCAGGCCTGGAGGACTGAGTTCACACTTCACAGGGCTTATGCAGATCCAGTAGAAGAGAGAGCATAAACTGACTTTATAAACTAATGCTGGCCAGTTGGTGGTGGTGCACACCTTTAATCCCAGCACTTGGGAGGCAGAGGCAGCCTGGTCTACAAGAGTTAGTTCCAGGACAGGCAGAGGCAGGCGGATCTCTCTCTCCCCAGTTCAAGGCCAGTCTGGTCTACCAGAGCTAGTTACAGGACAGGCTCCAAAGCTAAACAGAGAAAACCTGTCTTGAAGAGAAAAAAGCAAAAAACAAAAGAAAGCAAAACATTCTAATGCTGGTTCATCAACTTCCCAGTGTCCCTTTGGAGGTCTGTAACTATACACTGGCAGGGATGTGTGTGAGTCACAAGAGAAATGGTCTGAGGACAAGACCTCACTGCTTCTATGGGTCTCAGCGGGCCCTACACATACCCTGGGCTTACGATGCACTTTGCCTTAGATTTCTCTCCCCTGACATCATTCTTTCCCCTGGATAGATGGAGAAATCGAGGAACAGAGAGGTGCTGGGATTAAAGGCATGTGCCACTATCTTCTGTTACTTATGGTGTGTGTGTGTGTGTGTGTGTGTGTGTGTGTGTGTGTGTGTGTGTGTGTGCGTGCTTGAGTGTATGGGGGCTGTACACCACATGCATCAGGAACCCCTGGAAGTCAGAAGAGGGCTTTGGATCTGGATTTAGAGTTATAGATGGTTGTGGGGCACCACAAGTGTGCTGGGAACTGAACCCCAGGCCTCTTCAAGAGCAGCAAGTATTCTTTTTGCTTTAGTTTTTGTTTGTTTGTCTTTCAAGACAGGGTTTCTCTGTGTAGCTTTGGAGCCAGTCCTGGCACTCACTTTGTAGACCAGGCTAGTCTGAAACTCACAGAGATCTGCCTGCCTCTGCCTCCCAAGTGCTGGGATTAAAGGTGTGAGTCACCACCATTGGGGCAGCAAATGTTCTTAATGGCTGAGCCAACACTCTAGACTCCCTGATCTTATTTCTTTATGTTTATGTGGTGCTGGGGAGCAAACCCAGGACTTCATGCATGCTAGGCAAACACAGTCATATTCTCAGTCCTCTTGCTAAGCCCCTCCCCCATCTCCGAGAGTCTCTATTACCTCCTTTACTAAATAGGGACAATGAATAACACCTGCCAACGCTGAGATCTAGGTTTGGGAATTTCTGTTTTGGTAGCTATAGCAGCAGCAGCCACATGTTGAGGGCACCCTCTGGGGCACCTGGCCAAATGCTTTCCATTTGTTGTCCTACTGAATCTGGGGAGACTGGACATCATGAAGAATAAAGTGTGGGCTGGAGAAATGGCTCAGCAGTTAAGAGGGAACACCCCGCTTGCAGAAGACTCAAATTCAGTTCCCACGACCCATGTTGGGCTGCTGACAACCACCTCTAACTCCAGGTGGGAGATCCAATGCCTCTGGCCTCTAGGGCACCTACACTCACATACAGATACCCCACACAGATATGCACGGATATATGTAATTAAAATAATAAATATTTAAATAGAATAAATCATAGGGGCTGGAGAGATGACTCAGAGGTTAAGAGCACTGGCTGCTCTTCCAGAGGACCTGAGTTTAATTCCCAGCAACCACATGACAGTTCGCAACTGTCTGTAACTCCAGTTCCAGGGGATGCAGCACTCTCACACAGATATACATGCAGGCAAAAGCACCAATGCACACAAAATAAAAATAGATAAATTGTTTTTTTAAAAAGAAAAAAATTGCCGGGCAGTAGGGGCACACACCTTTAATCCCAGCACTCGGGAGGTAGAGGCAGACGGATCTCTGTAAGTTCGAGGCCAGCCTGGTCTACAGCACAAGTCGCAGGACACGCTTCAAAACAATACAGAGAAACCTTATCTAAAAAAAAAAACAGAAAAAAAACTAAGAAAGAAAGAAAAGAAAAAATCATAGCTGAGTGGTGGTGGCGCATACCTTTACTCCCAGCACTCAAGGCAGGCAGATCTCTGTGAGTTTGAGGCTAGCCTGGTCTACAAAGCTACAGAGAAACCCACCTTGAAAAAAAAATCATTACTAAATTATAAACAAGCATTTCTATTTTGCCAGTGAAACTTAAAATGTTCAGACAGATGACTCTGAACAAGTCACACCTCAGCAGTAGAGACTTGCACTCCAATCCTAAGAGCTTAACCACACTCCGAACTCACCATATGTATATATAGCTTTACATATTTATTGGTAAACCAAGTCTCTGGTTTGGTGGTGACTCTAATTTTTTAAAAATATTTGTTTGTTTTTATTCTTTTAGGGAGGATCTCATTATGTAGCCCTGGTTGTCCTGGAACTCGCTATGTAGAGCAGTCAGGGACTCTGTGGAACTCAGAGATCCACCTGCCTCTGCCTCCCAAGTACTGGCTTAAAGGCGTGCGCCACAGCTGCCAGCCTCTCTATTGTTTTGAGACAGTATCTTGCTATGTAACTTGACTGGCCTGGTAGTGGTTATGTAGCCCATGGTAGCCTCCAATTCATACAGACTCTTCTTCTCAGCTTCCTAAGCCAAGTGCAGAAAGTATATGATCGTAATTCATGGCTGACTGGGGGGTCACTCTGAGGTTTAGGGTCTCATGTAGACCAGTCTGGCTTTTAACTCCCTATGTTGACAAAGAGCATCTTGAACTTAGGACCACCTTTGTCCACTTAACCATCTCCCAAGCCATGACCCTGAACTTCTAGTTCTCTTGCCTCTACTGGCTCTGAGTGGTAGGATTTTAGGCATGCACCACGACTCTGGTTTTCACAGTGCTGGAATACCACCTAGGGTTTCATATGTGTTAGGTAAATACTCTACCAGCTGAGGTGCATCTCAGCCCTGGGGTTCATGTTAAAAAAAAACCCACAAGAGAACTTAAGGAGCAATCTGCCCGTATCCCCAAGAGGACTACACTCTGAGAAACAGGTCCACTGCTCCAATTCTATTCTCCCATCTCTACCTCCCTCCTTCCTGAGAAACTAGAAGAAACCAGAACTTTGACCTGCTCTGTGGCCCCAACAGTGAGTGACTCAGGTTTTATGAGGGGCAGAGATGAAAGGCCCAGGGATGCCTGACTCGATTCCAGGACCACTGGTGGCTACCACAGCATCTAGGATAGAGCCCGTGGGGCCCTTGACAGTCTGTGAGTGGGCATGGGGAGGCCTAGATGACTCCCAAGACCTCTCCAGACAGAGTGTGTTAAGAACTGACACAGCAGCCGGGCGTTGGTGGCGCACGCCTTTAATCCCAGCACTCGGGAGGCAGAGGCAGGCGGATCTCTGTGAGTTCAAGGCCAGCCTGGTCTACAGCTCGAGTTCCAGGACAGCCTCCAAAACAGTACAGAGAAACCCTGTCTCGAAAAAAAAAAAAACAAAACAAAACAAAACAAAACAAAGAACTGACACAGCTAGACACCGGAGGTGGGAACTCAGCTCCTCACAACAGTTCAGCCCAACTCTCCCAACCTGTCTGAAGCATTGTCCTTTGCTGGGAATCCCCTACAGAGCTTTGTCCCTCACTCAGCTGCCTGAAGTCCCTTCTCACAGAGTTCCCTCTCCATTTCTGAGGGAGAACCACTATCTTCCTTCCTCTCCCCTCCCTCGTGGCCGATGGCCAATGGCAAAACCCGAGTTATAACTTGCCCGTTCACTTTTTCATTCATTCAGTGCTGATTATTTGAGGTGAAGTGGCAAGTGCCGGTCAGACTCACCCAAAGGTAGCTTTCTTATGAAGTTGATATCCCAGGAGTCCACAACTAAAGGATCAGAAGTTTGGAAAGTCCCCTGGGCTTTAGCAAAGTCCCAGGAAAAAGCAGCTCAAGGGAAGTTGACTGCAGTCAGCCCAGAGTCTATTGATGACCTCCCAGCAATCAGCTCCATGCCTTTCTCAGCCCAGCCCAACCCTGGGCCAACACCCCCTGATGGCCATTCATTCCTTAAGCATGTGGTCACAGCTTCTACCTGCATACTTCTAGGGACAGGGAGGTCACCTCCTGACAGTTCACCTGTCTATCCCTGACTGCTAGAATATTTTTTCACATGTATTGGAATGTGCCTGCCTATAGCTCCCCATTTTTGTCTTTGTCTGGAGACACACCCCAGTAACCTAGCTACCTCCCCTACAAACAGAGGGCCAGTTCCCAGAGCCCTCTCGTCTCAAGGGCCCCAGTCCACAAGTGGGTTTGTTAGCAAGATGACCTGTGATCTCTAAACAAGGTGTGTGGGGATGGGAAGGGAGAGGCTGAGGAGGGAGGTGGGAGGGGGGAGTGTGGGAAAAAATCTCATCTAACCCAACAAGTCCTGGGATTCTCTCCGCTTACCTGTGAGTCACCCCCAAACTAGGCCAAACCAGTCCACAGGCCCACATAGTGCCAAACACATGCTGCATCAGGTAGTTACAGCGCCAAAGACCCACAGAGTCAGTCACACAGCACAAAAATACATAGACACCCACCTAGACAAACAGCCAGGAACACACACCACCACATACATGGGCACACACCACGAGACACAAACACACAGAGACATCCACATACAAGCCACACGCTCCACTATGAAACACAAAGGCACCATAACGAATATCCCCAGCACACACCCATTCGGTTCACAGCCATGAACAAGCTTACCCTTGACCAGGGATACATACTTGGTGCATGCATAGCTTACACATTTCCCACTTGCTGCCCTGGCTGGTCTCTAACCCTTTCCCCAGATTAGTTGAGAACCCTCGAGCAGAAAGTGGGTACAGAAGGGTAATGTCCCCAGGATTCACGCTCCTTCATCCCTGAGTGGATCCTAGATTCCAACTTCAGTCTTTATTCACTAAGACCCCAACCGATCAGAACCCTGTGTTCCCCAGCCCACTTACCATTGCTCCCTGTCTTTTTCCAAATCTAGCTCACCTCTCACCCCCTCATCCTTTTGCAGGCTGTCTTCCCATAGTGGTTACCCTGGCAGCTCTCAGGGCCAGTCTGAACTACCCATGTCCTCCTCACTAGGCACAGAACCAGGCACACCAACTCCTCATGGGGGGTTGGGGAGACCGGGTCTCCATGCCTTGGCCTCTGTTAAAAGTATTGTCATATTCACAGTGTGTTCCACACAGCAACCACAGGCCACGCTGAGTTCTGCACAGGCACAGAGGCCCCTCTACAAGGCAGGCGGGCTGGGGCTGGGGGTGGCTAGGGCATAGGCAAACCTGGTTTGAATTCTGATTGTCCGGTTGGCTTTAGGCGAGTGGCTTATCCTTGCTCAGCCTCAGTCCCCCACTCTAATTAGCTGGGGGGGGGGATGGAATCTTAGCCCCTATTTCGTGGATTTAGAGAAATCATGCTTAAAAGGACCAACCATTAATGACAACTGCCACCACCATCAGTTGGTGCTTCTCAGAGGCCCTTTTGGTGGCCCAGGACTCTTTCCTAGTGAGGACCCCAGTTCGTTCAGCCTACCAGGCTGACTTAGGAGACTCAGTTCACCACAAATAAAAACCTAAGCTTGGGAGTCTCGGCGCCTCTCCTGTGGCTGCCAGCAGAGCCAGGTGGTATAATTACCACTGCCATTGGCGTGTAATTAATAAGCATCCCTGCTATTTTAGCAGCCCAGCTGAATGGAGTTCAAAGCATGTTCCCTTAGCCACCTCCTTCTTCCTCACTCTGACTATCATACCCACTCAACAAAGCAAGACTCAGAGAGGTTAAGTGACCTGTCCTTGGGCACCCAGCACCTTGGTTGGGAGCCCATTCCCAGACTGGGTCTGCGATCTCTTACAAAGAATGCAGGAATAAGAGCGGTTGCCAAAAGGAAGGCTACCCTGACTAGCCCACCCTCTCCGTGATGAGCTTTCCCTCCTGATGGTGGGCAGGGGAGGAAAGCGGTGCTGGGCTTTAGGAGGCAGCCTGGGAGAGAGAAACAGAGTCAGGGAGTGGACACAGCTGGCTCGCACTCAAGGTACCGAATGAATGGGAGCCTCAAGCCCGAGAAGTCCAGGAACAAGACAGAGAGACCCAAGCAGGAGTCACCACGCCAAAGTACCCTCCCACCGTCTCGTCCCTCAGGCACCAACCTCACTTACCTGTTGCGTGGAGAACCAGGTTCCCAGCCCACTCTGAGTTCCTGCTGGGCCTCGCTTCCCCGATGCTGTGGAACACTCAGCTGTGGCTCCTCAGGCAGGTTGATTGGACACCCGGTGATGGGGCGGAGTTCCTGGGGAGGCTCCTGCCAGCCCCTGGATTCCTCAGGGCCACAGGGGTGGGGAGCTGGTCTGGCCGGTTCCTTACCTTCCTCCCCAGGTGCCTGTCCGCACCCCTGCAGGGTGACAGTGATGTGGTAGCGGGTCCTCTTGACCCGGGGACGAGTGCTCAGGGTTTCTGGCTCTGGCTGGGCTGGCCCTGGGGTGTCCGGCTTGCCCTTTGCCCTTGTTTCTGTGAGGAAGGACACCGGGTGGGGCAGGAGGGGTGCGTCTTCTAGGTTGCGGAGCGGCTCTGACCTCAGCAGAACCTCTGAGGTTCTGTGTTGGGGGTGTTGGCAGGTGTAGCCTGGGGACCCCTGTCTCAAAGGAGCAGGCTCCAGGCAGGAGGGATGGCTGGGAGCACCAATGGCTTCCCCAGAGCCTGCTGGTGGTGCTGGGCACTCATGCTCCGCAGAGCCAGAGCTGGCCAAGTCACAGGCACTGCCCACAGCCGGCCTCTGCAGCCTTCCCAGGGGTCCACTTCCTCTCCCTGAGACGTGTAGTCGCTTCTGACTCCAGAAACCACCATGGCTCCTAACCTGAAGGTCCCATTCTGAATGACTTTGGGTTTGGACCTGGTGGGAAGCAGAGACAGGGACATAGTGACAGGGACATGGTGATGCCATCTCCCCTCTGGAATCTAGGTACCTCTGAATAGTCTTGGCCGAACTCCTTGACCCACAGGAAACTGAGTAGGACCCTCAGAGCTATAAAATGGGGCAAGACCCTGGCCAAGCCCTTGCTCTCCTGTCTCACCCTGGAAGAAAGTGAGGCCTGGAGAAGACAGAGTCACACAGCAGGGGGTGAGGACTCCTCCCTCTCAGGCACAGGGACAGCAGCTGGGCCCTCCCTGCAGCTTCCTCACAACCCTGCTGCTGCTTTCTCAGACTCCCCGTCTCTGGCCCCAATCTAGGTACAAGGGAATGCGTAGGCACACCTGGCACAACACGAAGCCTCTGCCTGCTCCCAGCCACCAAAAGGCCTGCAGCCACTTCCCATAAACCCTCTCAGCCCCAAGTCCCCACAGTAGACCTGGGAGGATGCATGTGACACAGAGACAAGCACAGGGCGCGAGGGAGGTAAGGGTGAGCCCACTATCCTGATGCCAAGAGGGGCACAATTTCTGACCTGTCTGCTGTCCTCCCTGGGATCCAGCCTGACTGTGGGAACAAGGGGGAGAGGGTGAGGATCCCAGACCAAAGTAGACACTGGCCTCACACTACCAGTTTTCAAGAATGGACTTGAGTCCTTGACATTGGGGGAACCAAATCTAGGGACAAAAGTCCCACCTAGCAGTGGCCTCTGATTCCATCATCTTGTCTGTTTGTTTGCTTGTTTCAAGACAGGGTCTCACTATATAGCTCTGGCTGTCCATGTAGACTAAGCGGGACTTGAATTCACAGAGATCCACTGGCCTCTGCCTCCCAAGTGCTGGAATTAAAGGCATGGCTTGATTCCATCATCTTTAAGTTACTCATTTATGAAATAGATACGGCCTTCCGTTCCCCAGGGGCTAGACACCCGGAGATACAGGAGACAGGATGATCGGGGAGGCAACCTGGGCTTGGATCCCAGCTCCACCGCTTGCTAGCAGAGGTAGACAGCACACATCTTCACTTCCTGATACGTAGGTATGTAAATTGAGTGTGATCATAGCAGCACCCAACTCCTGAGGTGTTACACAGACGGTTCGGGATAATCCACACAGAGTGCCCAAACACAGGAGCACTCAGTTACATGAAGAGGAGCAAAGCAGGGGTGGGGGGTAGGGGTGACCTGGCTGCTTGAGTGACTCCAGAGGGGGAGGTTTTTGTTCTCCAACTGTCCTGCCAATGGCTCAAGTCCCCGTTGCACAGAGGGAAACCACCCAGAAGGCCAAGCCGCAGGCCCTGTATCACATCTGCAGGACCAGGTCAGGAAATGGAGAAGAGAAGGCCAAGGGGGATCAGGAGGCCCTGGAACAGCCCCTTTGGCTGCCTGCCTCCCCCAGCACTCCAGAGCTAGAGGCACACTTTTGTTATTTTTTAAACATTTCACCTTCTTACTCATTGGGTATTTACTTTTATTTTTAAACTATGTGTACACGCATGTGTCTGTGTGCAGATATGTGCAGGTACCCACGGAGTCCTGAAGATGGTATTGGAGTCTTTGAAGCTACAGTTACAAGCAATTGTGAATCACCAGATTTGTCAGGCCTTCGGGAAGAGCTCCTAACCACCGAGTGGTCTTGCCAGCACCGAATGCACTCACTTTTGACGCCCAGACCCTATACTGGCCTTCTGCATCTGTCCCTGAATTCCTCCCCACAGCCCTGACAGAGGCATTATTGTCCCCTTTGGCAGAGGAGGGGAGAGATCTCCTGGGCCACACAGGCAGTGGAAGCAGAGGGAGGGCCCACAAGTCTGGGTTCCTCATCCTGCCCTCCTGCCCCCCCCACAAGTCCAGGTTCCTCATCCTGCCCTCCTGCCCCTGCCTCCTGCTCTTCAAGGTTTCTCCTACCTTGAGGCTGACATCGTTGTTGCTGCCCTGATCCTGAGCAAGGTTAGGGCAGCTCTGGCCACCCCAGGGCCTGGGAAGGAAGCACAGGAGAAAAGAATCAGCAGAATCCTGCTGTCCCCACACCTGCCACACACTGAGTCTAGAGGTCCCTCCCCCATCTAATCCAGGTCCCAGGCTCTGCAGGATGACCCACTCAAACCTTTGGAGGAAGCCTACCAACAGCCTCTTCTGCTTTCTTCCCCATTTCCCCAACATACAAACACACACAGACACATTCTGTCACACACAGAGACACATACACACTCATAGACACACACTCACATACAAAGACACACACAAACACACACACACACACACACACACTCACAACAAGAGGATAGTGCCCTGATGAGTTTAGAGCTTCATGTTTACCAAGAGCCTCTGGGTGCCAGACTTAACTCTAGGGTCTATGCCTAACTGATCACTTTCAGGCCTCAGAAAAATATCAGTGCCTAGGTACTTCAGATAAGAAAAACAGAGGCAGAGAGTCAAGCCACTTGTTCCAGAGTCACAGATACTGAGCCTTAGAACAAAGTTGCCATGGCTATCCTCCAAAGCTTGATTAAATATTGCATTAGTGGGAGAAAGATTTACACATGTGTTACCATCCCTCTGCCCCTCTCCTGAGCAATCAGCAGGGGTCAAAGGCCTGTGCCTCACTTCAGGGCCCCATTCCCATGGCTGGTAAGAATGGGGTCCAATTGTATACATAGTGTGCATGTATCATCACGCTGGACCAGCATTCCCTCTCCTGCCCTCCTCCTGACTCACCTGCACCCCAAGCCAGCCTCCTCTGTGAATGTGGAGGGGTGTGGGGAGAAGCTATCAGGCCTATAGGGCAGGTTTCTGCCAGACAGGGTAAGGGAGAGGGTGTGTCTTCCAGGTGGGGGTGGCAGAGCACTGGCAGGGTGTGGGCACCCCAGGGCACCCAGGCTTCCAGGCACAGAGTGGCTGGGCCCTCCCCTCTTTAAGGTGAGAGAGCAGTACAAACCCCTCCCCTCTGCCCCCACCACGCCCTCATGCTTCCTGAGCCAGCAGGCCGAAGACAGCTGCGTCATGATAAGATCTGAACAAATTGCCCAGTAACAGCACAGACATATAAACACCCAACACCCAGCACTGTCAGCACACCCACACATTCTGCTCATGCGGGGCCGTATGAGCTACGGGGGCCTCTTCACTATCCCTAGAAGCCGTCAGGCTCAGCCATCCACAGGGCACACTATTCTCCATTCAAACAACTGCCAAGAAGGGCTCGCAGAGGGGAAGGATGTTACTCCTGTTACACAGCCAGCCGGCGACTATGGGTTGAGCAGTCTGCCATCATGGCTTTCCCATCTGGCCATCTCCATAGCAACAGAGCTTTTGGTGAAGTGAGTTCAGAAGTCAGCCAGCTAAGGGGTGTGTCACAGCTTCACAGCTTCCCAACTGTGTGACTTTAGGTAGGTGACTTCACTTCTCTGAAACTCAGCTTCCGGATCTGAGTCACAAGGGATACACGGCTCACAGGGTCACCAGGTTGGTTGCTTCAGAACATTCAGGGAAGGCAGGAAGCAAGGAGCATAGGAAGGTTCATTGTGGGTACAGTCTAGAGCTATCTCCAGGTTCCAGGATGGCAGGGAAAAGCTATGTATGGCATCTGAGGGCAAATACAGTGCAAATACAGCTCTGGAATCTGTCAGACTCACAACAAAAGACCACAAAGGCCAGAGAAACATTGACCTGTGATGTGAGAACCAAAGTCCACAGCGGGCTGCAGAAGGAGGGCGGAAAACTCACTGGTTAGCAGCTTGTCTGACAGGAAGTTATCAAAATTGCTTTAAGTTAAAAAAAAAAAAGCACAAAGACTGTCTGTCCAATGCAATGGAGTTTGTTTGTAATCCCAGCACTTGGGAGCCACGGCTGCTCTACATACATACATGGGGATACCGTATCTTCTAAAACGGGGGGGGGGAGTCCACGGAGAAATTCCACAGTTCTTAGATCCAAATCTTGACACACTGCCACGTGTATTTTTGTGCTCTAAGATATTCACATGCTGATTTGAACTCTCATTAAATTTTTAGACACACTAGTCCCAAATGCATACCCCTAGGCCAGGGACGCCCCACCCAGCCTTTCTCCATCTCCCCTCACCTATCCGGGAGTCTGGTCTCCTTTGAGATCTTGCCCCTGCGCTCCCTTCGGCCACCTAGTCCAGTCAAGAGCCGGGCCAGGCGAGCCCTGAAGCCTCTGCGTGGCTCTCTCATGGCGAGATCATGGTCTGGGGCTTCAGCCGGTGGGGCACTTGGCTGCAGGTGTCACCCGGATCCTCTGTCCAGGCAGGGAAGCGCCTCCTCCGGCCCGTCCCCCTGAGCAAACAGCAGCCTGGCTCACAAGGACCGCGGGCGGGGACCTGATCCAGATGTTGTCGCGTCCTGGGCCTGCAGGTGCACCTTCAGGGGACCGTGCCCAGGCCAGGTCTCAGTCCGGAACACTCCCACACCGACCTCCCCCTCCAGGGCTCCTGCTCTCTACTCGGTCCGCTCTGCAGCTCTGCAACTTCACACCTCTGATGATGTCGGAGGTGGATTTGCGTAAGCACTCGGGGAACTGGACCTGAACAAAGGAGTCTGGGACCCGCCGGGACCGGGGAGCTGGACCGAGCCTAGTAAGGTCCTGGAGTTGCTACTGCACTGGATTGGAGCGCGCACAGGAAAGGGGCAGACTCTCACCAACCGAGTGGGGCCTAGCCTAAAGGGTCGGCATCCCCCGCGCCCCAAAGGCGTGACAAGGTGAGCAGAACCCCGACCTTCGTTGCTGGAGGGGCCGAAGCCCACCTTGCTATCGCCTGAGCAGCTCCCTAGGAGGGTTCTCTCAGTCTTGGAGCTACCTACCACGTGGAGTGGGATTGTCACTCCTTATGGAGATGAGGAAGCCACACGGAACCAACAGAGATGCGACTGGCGCCCTCTGCCGCAAGTCGGCCAGAGAACCTCACAGTGGTTAAATGAGTCATTCTTTGTAGCCTTCCTTTATTGTGGCTCTAACCTGATCCTCCCGGGCAATTTGCTTTCCCACCTTATGGCGCCTGGCTCATGCGTGGAGGAAGGGAACACTTGGCCCATCTAAGGGGATCCCGTGCAGACAGGTCATCCGTAGGGCTGCTTCTTCCCTGTTTGTTGTCCTAGTTGGCTGGCTACCCCTTGACCTCTGGTGCTCTGGTACACAGGGGACATCATGATCCTGGGTCATGAGAGGATGGGAGCATCAGTTCTTTCTCACCCCATCCCGTGGACATGGCAGGGTTAGTAATACCAGCTGACCTCTCCACCTTGGCTGAGTAGGAACTGAGATGGGAAAGCGGTAGGCAGGAGCCCACGGACAATCAAAGGTGTTCAGGAAGGAGGGCAACGTGTCCTGTGCTTGGACTGCACACAAATCAGCCTGGCTCCATTCTCAGTGGCTTCCAGGTGCTCTCTGTCCATCAGACCAGGCAGCTAAAGTGACTGATAAAAACCAAATGGCTGCAGTCCTCCTGCCTCCAGTGTCGCTCCTCCCACGGAGGGCACTGCCTTCATCCAGTCCTGAAAGGCAGCACTGTCCATAGGTGAGGTGAGATGCAGAGCTCAGTCCCAGATAGGTCCCAGACAAGGAGCGGAGCCCAAACCCAGCCTGAGTTGGATGGCTGCATGTACCCACCCCACATGGGCTGTGTGCCCGGCCCTGCTCCCAGGTGAAGGATGGGATCTGGCAGGTGCACCGGGACACGCCCCTCCCCTGGAGATGCTCATGAAGCCTGGACTCAGCACTGAGAGAATATTTTAATTGCCAACACTCCATTCCCAGAGAAACCCTAGCACCACTGTTCAGGCTGGCTGCCCTTGCTTTCCCTGGGACACAGAGGACACCTTGACCTTGCCACATCCCAGCCCATCCTCTCTGGTGATGCTTCCACGAGACCCGGTGGTCCTCGGTGCCACCGGGCAAGGCAGGTGAGAGAGGGGAGGGGGATGTTGGCCAGGCTATAGGGCCGAGGAGCCTGCAGCCCACGGTGCAGCTTCAGACGAACATTCGCAGTGAAGCGCCTGGAACACACGTTGCACTGGGAGGGTTGGGCACCTGAGTGCAAGCGAAGGTGGGTCTTGAGGTTGCTGGGGCTGCTGAAGCGCTTGTGGCACATCTGACAGGAATGGGCACTCATGTCATCCCTGCCCTCCAGCGGGCTCAGGGCCTCTCCCCCACCCCCACCCATCCTGAACACACCTCCCCTAACCCAGCTTCCTGTTAAGGCAGACCCAGAAGCTTTTCTGATTGTTTTTCCCTGGGACCCACAGCAGGGCACATTAGAGCCTGGCAGGTGGGGGTTAGCATTCTCCTTTTATTCCTGTGTGACTCTGTGTGAGTGACTACCCTCCCTCTGAGTTTCTTTCTTTCTCTGTCAGTTATAGATGAGCACTGATTCCTAGCCTCATTAGTTCGGGAAGACCAAATAAGGTCAATTGCTTAGAGCCCTGATGTGAGGGGCTGCAGGGGCGGTGGGTGTAGTCGACACTCACTGGGGAACTGGTCAAGCCAGGAGCTGACCTTGCATAGTCTTCCCAAAAAGCATGACTAAAACCCGGTGAAAGGGCAGAGGCTCAGAGCAATGAGGCCTCTGGCCAAGGGCCACACAAGTTGGGAGGAGGAGGTAGGCCTTGAACAGTGGTCTGACTTTGGAGCTCAGACTCAGAACCAACGACATTGCTCTCATTTCTGCCCCTGTAAAAGGAAGAGACTCCCTGCCTCTGCCCTCCCAAAGAGTGAGAGCA
Source organism: Mesocricetus auratus (assembly GCF_017639785.1). Taxonomy (NCBI): domain Eukaryota; kingdom Metazoa; phylum Chordata; class Mammalia; order Rodentia; family Cricetidae; genus Mesocricetus; species Mesocricetus auratus. The sequence continues at coordinate 9,359,864 of NW_024429197.1, forward strand.
GACTCAAGGAGCTGCACTGATCCAGCTGTTTGCCTGTTTGGATTCTTTTGCATATGCTATGGTTCCTTCAACAACCCAGGGAGGTAGAGAAGGGCATGCATGCTCTGGGATCTTCAACTTCACTGTTCTCTGTGCACAGGCCTGAAGCTGTATTTTCTCCTCCAACACCACATATCCCAGTGGTCCGTCCAGAGCTGGAGCACGGGCATGCACGCACGAGCTCTCCACACTCCCCTTCTTCCCACCCTCTACCCTCTCCTCTCCATCTTTATTTACTCAGGGAAACAGAGGCCCAGGTGCCACCCCTCCAGGGACCTAGGATCCCTCACCAACTTGAAGCGTACATGTGAAGAGGACAAGGGTCTCACCCGGCACTGGTGGGGCCGCTCCCCTGTGTGCACCAGGTGGTGCTTCTGCAGGTGGGCCAGCTGGGTGAATCTCTTCTGACACAGGGCACACTGAAATGGACGCTCCCCACTGTGTACACGCAGGTGGACCTGGAAGAAATATTGCCAGGTGCCCAGAATGTCTGACGGGGCCCAGCATTCACTCCAAATCTCCACCCACACCCTCTGCAGGGTCCATTGCTGGCATCCAGGACTCTATCACCTCCCTCTAACACTATCAATACCCAGAACACTCTCATTATTTGGTCTGCCCTGTAGCTGAGATTCAGGAAGACAGATAAGGGGTACCCCAGGTATTGCCTAGAATAGCTACGTAAAGTACAACTCACAGACCAGCAGCATCAGTATGACCTTGGGAACATGCTAAAAATACAAAGCCTATGGACTGGAGAGATGGCTCAGTGGTTAAGGGCACTGGTTGTTCTTCCAGAGGAGCTGGGTTCAATTCCCAGCATCCACATGGCAGCTCATTTTTGGTTTTTCGAGACAGGATTTCTCTGTATTGCTTTGGACCCTGTCCTGGAAGTCATTCTGTAGACCAGGCTGGTCTCAACTCACAGAAATCCACCTGCCTCTGCCTCCCCGGTGCTGGGATTAAAGGCATGGCCACCACCATAACATAAACAAATTTTTAAAAATGCAGAATCTAGGGCTGACCCCTGGACCAGCTAAGTCATCATCTCCGTGGCTGGAACCAGGGAATCCGCAGATTTGCTCGCTGTCTGAATGGTTTGAGGTTAAGGCTTAAGCATCCCTTCCTCAGAGGATCCAGTAGAGCGGTTTCCCTGGTAACCTAACCTGCACACAGCTTGTGGTCTTGGCTAACAGGGAGGGGCCCGTGGGTATCCCCTGCTGGATGATGTATAGTGACACCTACAGCACCCAGCCTGATTTGTGGGATCCCACTTGAAAAAGGTTGTTTGTAAGACTGTGGTCTCGTGTCACCAAAACCTACCCATTCCCCCTTTTTGATCTTCAAAAGTAAGAAGGAAGCTTAACTGGGGACCCAGAGAGGATACTGTCTGGGAAAGAGCTTGGTAGTTGATGCCAAGAAACTGAAATTCAAACTCAAACCCACTAGAAAACTGGTTACCTTGGGATCCTGCCTATTAGGGACCTCAATTTCCCCATTTTTAACTTCAATAAAGTGATCTCACAATCCTTCAGGATGGAGGAGACTTGGTGCGCATATACCACCCTTTATTTTTTGAGACAGGGCTTCTCTGTGTAACCCTAGTTGGCCTGGAACTGGATACATAGACCAGGCCAGCCTCAAACTCCCTGAGATCTACTTGCCTCTACCTCCCTGGTACTGGGATTAAAAGCCACCACACCTAGCTTTTTAAATGTGTTTTGTTTTCTTTTTCTTTTTTAAGATTTATTTATTTATTATGTATACAGTATTCTGTCTGCATATGTGCCTGCAGGCCAGACAAGGGCATCAGATCTCATATAGATGGTTGTGAGGTGCCATGTGGGTGATGGGATTTGAACCCGGGTCCTCTGGAAGAGCAGGCAGTGCTCTTAACTGCTGAGCCATCTCTCCAGCCCTGTTTTTGTTTTGTTTTGTTTTTGTTTTTCAAGACAGGGTTTCTCTGTATTTTTGTAGGCTGTCCTGGAACTAGCTCTTGTAGACCAGGCTGGTCTCGAACTCACAGAGATCCACCTGCCTCTGCCTCCTGAGTGCTGGGATTAAAGGCATGTGCCACAATCGCCTGGTGCTTTTTTTAATTTTAATTTTTTTATTTTTAGATGGTGTAGAAGTTTGAATGAAAGTGGCCCCATAGAGCTGGGGGCAGTGTGGTGCACATCTTTAATCTTAAAACTCAGGAGGCAGAGGCCAACAGATCTCTGAGTTCAAGGCCAGCCTGGTCTACAGAGCAAGTTCCAGGACAGTCAGACCTACACCAAGAAACTGTCTCAAAAAAGGAAAAGAAAAGAAGAAAATAGCCACACAGGCTCATGGAGAGTGGCTCTATTAGGAGGTGTGGCCTTGTTGAAGTGGGCGGGGTTTTGTTGGACACAGTTGGTTACTGGGAGAGGCTTGCAGGTCTCAGAAGCTCAAGGTTGGCCAGTGTGTCTCTGCCAGAGGACCAGATGTAGAACTTTCGGCTACCTGTCCAGCGCCATGTCTGCCTGCCTGCCGCCACACTTCCGCATAATGCACTAAACCACTGAACTGTGGGCAAGTCCCAGTTAAATGCCTTCCTTTGTAAGAGTTGTCTCTTCACAGCAACAGAACCCTAATTAAGACAGGTGGAGTCTCATTATATTGCCCAAACTGGCCTTAGACTTCTGCTATCAGCCCCCTGTCTCAGTCTTCTGAATGTTAAAACTGAAAGTGAGCTCCACCAAACCCAGACGGTGGTTAGCTTATCCTGTATCCCCCCTTCCCCTTCCTGCCCCCCCAACCTCAAGACCACTTGGCCCTAGGAGGTGCTCAGGAGTGGCTTCCAGATTTCAGGACTTGATTCTAGAAGCAAGGGGAAAGGCAAGAGAGTCATTAAAGAGTGAAGGGACAGCGGGACCCGGGAAGCTGATACCTTGAGATTGGACAGCTGCCCAAAGTTCTTGCCACACTCATTGCACTCGTACAGGATTTTACCATTCCTTTTCTTCAGAGGGTAGGGCAGGGTTACGACGCCGGCCTGGGAGCCTGGCTGCTTTGCAGGAGCTGCCACAACAGCCTGTCCTGGGGAGAAGGTTGAGGTATCTCTAGCACTCTGACCCCTGACCCGGGAGCATAGGGTGTGTCGGGCACTCTGGAAAGCCCCCGAGGAGAGAAGCAGGGGCTTCTCCTGGGTGATGTGGAGCCCAGCTTCATTGGCTGTCATAAGCAAGCTGGGTGGGGCCACAGTGGGGTGTGAGGGGCCTGGGGGCAGCGTGAAGAGGTGTGGACATTGGGCAGAAGGTAGGGTCGCATAGGTGAATAGATAAGGGGGAGGCAGGAGAAGTGGGTACCCAGAGAAGACTGGGTAGGCATGGATAGGGAGTTCCTCGGAGATGGCAGTGGGAGGAAGCCAGGGCCAAAAGGTTGAGGGACTGGGGCTCTTTCTGTCCATCCTGAGGTCTGGGGAGGAGCTGGTGTGAGGAGGGAGGGGTAGGCAGGAGCCTCTATCCAGCTGGTTCCCCGTCTCATCTCTGTTCAGTGAGTCCTTGGCAGTGGGTTTCTCAGTGTGCATAGAGTCTTCATGCAGGTCTGGTGACTGGAGCCCTAACCCGGAAAGGAAAGGAGATTAGGCCGCACAGTCTGGACTCAACATCTGTTCTCTCCTAAGCCTGCCTAGAACCGGCAAGATAATGAGGCAAATTGGGCTGGGCACTTCCCTCTGGGACTCAGTTTCCCCAGTGCTACCAAGCCTGAAATAAAAGCTTCCAGGATGCAGGAAGCACCTGAAAACTTCAGGGAGAAAAAACTGTATATGCAGCCCACTAGACATGAGGGAGAGGGTCAAGTGCACAGCTTACCACATGGGGAGGAGAGGCCAAGTGTGCAGATAGGTAAACTCAAGGTTAAGGGAAAGGTCCCAGATTAAATATATAAATTTGGGTGCCATGGGGGAGTTGATTATCTGCTTGGACCCTATTATTTCCTCAATCAAAAATTATTTTTTGAAGAGGCCGGAGAGATGACTCAGTGGTTGAGAGCACTGGCTGCTCTTCCAGAGGACCCAGGTTCAATTCCCAGCAACCTCATGGCAGCTCACAGCTATCTGTAACTCCAGTTCCAGAGCATCTGATACCTTCACACCAATGAAGACATAAAAGAAACATTGAAAACATCTTTTTTGAAACAGGATCTTTCTGTTATGCAGCCCTGACTGTCCTGGGAGTTGCTGTGTAGATGAGGTTGGCCTCCAAATCAGAGATCCACCGGCCCCTGCCTCCCAAGTGCTGGGATTAAAGGTGTGCACCACCACACCTGGCTCCTTCAGTCAGTTTTAAGGTGCTGTTTCACTCTGTGTTCTATGCTAGGGTCCTGCTTTGGGCCCCAAAATAAAACACTGAGCAGGTCAGTTCCTGTCGTCCAGGAGGCCTCAGAGTTTTCCAGTACAACAAACCTAGAACAGCTGCAAAGGAGACCATGCCTCTATGGACAAGCAGGGCAGCGGATGTGCCTGAAGGTGGGGAACTCGAAAGGACAGAGGTCGGACTCAAAGCCCAGTGTGATCCCCAGTCCAGGGCTCCTGCCATCTATCTTTGTTTTGCTTTATTTTTTGAGACAGGGTTTCTCTGTGTAGCTCTGTAGACCAGGCTGGCCTCGAACACACAGAGATCCGCCTGCCTCTGCCTCCTGAGTGCTGGGATTAAAGGCGTGTGCCATCAAGCCCATCTGAGCTATCTGTCTCAGGCAAGGACAGCGGGACCACTGAGGCTTGCTGGCCACCAAGCCTACCTCCGGGTCCAGTGAGAGACACTGCCTCGAGGGACTAAGGCAGAGACTGAGAGGGTAGGACTGTGAACACCCTCCCTCTGGCCTCCACATGGGTGTGTGGCCTACAGTTACATACATACACACGTGCACACACACCACATACACATGCACACACAAAAATTAATTGGCCATAATAAACATTTACACTAAAAAAAGTAGACAAGGAATTGGCTCAGTAGATGAGACACTTGTTACCCAGCCTGTCAACAGGAGTTTGATATCCTGGGTCCATGTGGCAGAAGGACAGAGCTGACTTTTGCAAGGTGTCCTCTGACCTTCACACGAGTGTCCAAACACATAACTAACTAACTAAATGCTGAATCAAAGCCTGCTTTAGCTCGAACATTCCAGGCCTACAGTGTTACCTCCACCTTGATGATTGGCTACACCAGCTGCCTGTCTTGAAAGGTCATGGGCAACTCTGGCCAGAACCCCAACATTAAATGAGATAAGAAAGTATGCCTGGGGCTCTATACTCATTAGTGACACACAGGTCCCAGTCCCTTCCCCATCCCCAAACCTGTGTCCCCTTCAACCCACCAACAAAGCTCTCAGGTCCAACCCCAGGCCCCAGACTCACTCATATTTGAGGCGTCCTCTCTGAGCCCCTGTGGGGTCATGCCCAGGAATGTCTTCTGCAGGCCATAAGGGTGTAGGTCTGAGCCTTGTGGATATGCCCATAAGGAAGATTTAGCTGGTGCCAGAGGCAAGGGACACATCCAGTTGGCCCAGGACAGGTCATGAGTATCCATTGTGTTTGGAAGTGGCCGAGAAGAGTTGGCTGAGGAGGCCTAGGAAGCAGGAGAAAGGCTTGAGGGTCCAGGACTGGTTGTCTCTGGCATAGGCTCACCCCTGGTTTGGTTTCCAAAGGTAAGAAGCTAAGCTATGGACACCCACTCACCGTGTCTTTCAGTCAAATGGCTCCCTTCCCTCCTACAACTGTTTCTTTGTCCAAGGGCTTTTTTCATTGACCCTAGACTATCTCCTCTTCCCTATACGGCTTGCCCCATTCTCCCTCCACACCCCTACTTCTGATCACCCTGGTGTCATCTGTTGTGTTGTTCTGGATAGGACCAAGATAAACTTGGGGGGAATCCTCATCCAAGACTGCAAAGACCACAGGATGCTTCTGAGCCCCCACTAAAGTCCAAGGCCATGGTCACCCACACATTCTGCGTGGCCTTTCCCTCTTCTTACCTTTAGGACAATCTGAGTCCCTGAAGCATATACACAGGGCCTCTGGCACCTCTGCCCAGCCCATTCAAGCATTCCACCCTTCCTCTTAATTGGGCAGGCATTTTCAGAGAGAAGGGCATGTCCCATACTACCTGGTCATCTTGACAGAGCTGGAAGCCCAGAGCCTTTGTATTGTGGTAACAACCCAACCAGGCGGCTGGTGTTCCCTTCAGGCTCCCACTACCAGACGGGGAGATGGGAGTCAAAGGGAGCTGTAAAGGCTGGGTTCCAGCACTGGCACACTCACTGTGAGGAGAGGCTGGAAGCAGGTCGCTTTCTTCCTGGCCTCGGAGTCTCTACATGAGAAGCCGAGGGCTAGGGACTGCAGATGGGGCTCAGTTGGTAGAGTACACGCCTTGGGTTCCATCTCAGCCACACATAAACTGTAATCCCAGCACCCGGAAGATAGAGGAGGGAGGATCGGGACTATAAGGACATCCATGGCTATACAGGGAGGTCAAGGCTATTAAGACCTTGTCTCAAATAAAAGTAAAGAGAAATGGATATGGTCCTAGCCAATGTGTGACAAACTGTCTTAGTCCTGCCATGTAGAAGCTAATGACACTTCCCTGGAAGGTGTAGAAAGGATATTAAATGAGGAGCAAAGCCCTTATGGGGGCTCTGGGGGAGCATTCTAGATCCCTTGAGACCATCGAGAATTGGGGAGCCTGCCTTTTCCATAGAGAACGGGACCATAGCAACCAGAGGCTCCCACCACCCAGGCTCACCTAGGTAGCTTTTCTGGGAAACATTGGGGTCTTGGGAACCTTGGCTCTTCCAGGGTCAACTCCCTCAGCAGGGGTGAGTTCCTAGAGAGGGAGAGGCCCCAGGTACCACCTGCCTAGCCTGACAAGAAGGTGTCCCAGTGTTTAGACAGCTGCCAGTCAGCACCCTGCTGCTCTTCAGTCTTCATCTGAGGCCACACAATACATAGATCAACTTAGCCAGGCAACTGCCACCTCACCCCTCCCCCTCCCGCCCTAAGTGGATCCAAATGCCCCTCAGACTCTAAAATCCTCAACCCAGTGTCTCAGCCCCCGCCCAACACCCTGCTCTTTCCCTCTCCCCAGCCTTGCCTTAGGTCTCAAATACCGTGTCCTAGAAGGCACCGGCTGGACATGTGGGCTCTTCACCTGGTTCTACAGCAGCCGTCTCTGGCTGGGCAGGATGGAGGTTGGGCAGACGGGCAGCAGTGCCTGTGTCTAAGCCATCCCCTGGGGGGGGGTGAAAAATGACAGGAAGATGCAACACGTTTGAAGTTGCCTTAAATGGGCTTCCAGGAAAGAAAGAGCCGTTCAGAAGAGGGTGCCAGGCCCCTTTGGTTCTAAAGCATAATCTCGTTTGGATTTTTTTCTTTTTTTGAAACACGGTCTCAGCCAGGCAGGGGTGGCACAGTGACTTTTAATCCCAGCACTCAGGAGGCAGAGGCTGGTGGATCTCTGTGAGTTCAAGGTCAGCCTGGTCTACAAATCGAGTTTCAGGACAGACTCCAAAGTCGCAGAGAAACCCTGTCTTGAAAAACAAATAAACAAACAACAAAAAGCAAAAACAAAAAAAAAAGTTTTCATATTATTGTATGTGTATGGTGCCCTGCCCACACAAATGCCTGTGCGCCTTGTATGTGCAGTGCTCATGGAAATCACATGCCATGAGTGTGCAGTGCTCGTGGAAGTCACACACTATGTGTGTGCAGTGATCATGGAAATCACATGCCATGAGTGTGCAGTGCTCATGGAAAGTCACTCGCCATGAGTGTGCAGTGCTTGTGGAAAGTCAGATGAAGGCATCAGATCTCATGTAGGTGTTGGGACTTGAACTCAGGTCCTATGGAAGAGCATCCAGCACACTTAACCTCTGAGCCATCTCTCCAGCCCCAACCACTACCACCCGATTCTATTTCTTGCCTTGTTTGTTTTGGGTTTGGTTTGGCTTTTCAAGACAGGGTTTCTTTGTGTAGCCCTGGCTGTCCTGGAACTCTGTCCTTGAACTCACAGAGATCTGCCTGTCTCTGCCTCCTGAGATCTGAGATTAAAGGTGTGAGCCACCACGGCCCTGCCTTTTTCTTGCTTATTGTACAAAACTTTTATTAACTTTTTTTTTTTTTCCAGACAGGGTTTCTCTGTGGCTTTGGAGGCTGTCCTGGAACTAGCTCTTGTAGACCAGGCTGGCCTGGAACTCACAGAGATCCACCTGCCTCTGCCTCCCGAGTGCTGGGATTAAAGGCGTGCGCCACCAACGCCCGGCTGGAGTCCTCGAATTTTTTTAGACTTATTTCTATTACTTTTAACTATGTATGTGTGTGTGCAGGTATGTCATACCTGCAGGTGAGCAAGGTCCCTGAGGAGACCAGGAGCATCCCCACTGGAACTGGATTTACAGCTAGTTGAGAGGCACCCAACATGGACACTGAGAACAGGAAGTGCTCTTAATCCTTGAGCCATCTCTCCAGCCCCTAAATTTTGATGTTAAGCTGTGTGTGCAATTATAAGATGCATGTCATCTCTCTTTCTCCAGCCCGGTGACTGTGCCTCTCTCTTGGTTCATGCTGTGCCCCTGCACACTGTCTCCTACTCTCTCCTGACTGGGAAGTGAACCTTTGCCAAGGTGTGCGTGACTCCTGTATGGCGTTCCCTATTGGTGGACACAGAGGTCACAGAGGTGAAGCTGCGTGTATGGCGTTCCCTATTGGTGGGCACAGAGATGCAGCTGTAATAGCCCCCAGAGTCAACATGTGGAGTTGTTAATCCAGCTCTGCTAGGCCCCATCCAGCTGGGTGACTTCCCCATAAATCCCCTGATCTCTCTTGTTTCTTCATCAACCAATCTCCACCTCAAGGAGCTTTGTCCAGGACTCCTCAAAATAATCAGTGTCAAGCCTCTAGGATGGGCCAGGCCCACAGCAAGCACTTGGAAGGAGTGAGTCGCTGTGAGGGTTTTACATCACCCTTTGTCTTGTCAGGCAGTGGCCCAAGACAGTTGCCCATCAGGGTCCCGTGGGCAGGACTGCATGCACTTGGGTAGACTGAGTTCTGTTTTATGGCTTTGTTCATTAACCCTCTCCTGGCTGGAGCAGACATGTAGGACATGATTCTAAGGTCTGGGCTAAGGGGGCTCCCCACCAGTTCTGTGGTTGACACCTCCTTCCCTCTGCCTGACACCTTCTTGCTTATCTCTTAGGACAGCCCAGCTGTCAGTCTGTCAGATGCTCTGAGTGGGCCCTGACTTCACACCCCAGGGTGAGGAAGAGATCTTGAGATAGGGTGTTCCGCTCTCACATTTGCAGAGGGGCATGCAGCGGCTTGCATCCTTCCCCTGCACCCTCGGCCACTTTCCATTCCCTCTGGGTGCAAAAGTCCAACCATGTCTTCCAAGGTCATCCCCCCCAAGCCTCTCGTTCCAGCCATCCCGAAGGGTTGGAAACAAAAGGCCGAATTGCTAGGACTCAAGCCCCGCCCCCACCACGTTCTCTTGCATGCATGTGAATGTCTGTAGTGCGCACGCACAAGTATTCACATATCACAAGTATACACACACTCACACTTCTGTGTGCAGGTGCAAACGTGCCTTTGTGGAGGTCTGAGGCTGACATCCAGGGAGCCTTCTTCGACTGCTCTCCATTACTTACTTAAGCAGGTTTTCTCAATTAAGCCCAGAGGTTTAGGATATGGCTAGTCCACAAGCCAGCTCACTCCAGGGAATCCCCCAGCTCCACCTCCCCAGATTTGGGATTATGTAACTGGGAGGCCCCACTCTTTCACACAAGTGCTTACCCACTGAGCCATTCCCCCCACATCCCCCAAAAAGCTAACACACTCTTAGCCACTAGGAAGCATGGCCTACCATGTGTGTGATGTCCTCTCTAGCCCATGTGGAATGGGGAAAAACACGAGTCCACATCTATATCCACCAGAGAAGGAATGCAGTGTAAAATGGACATTTATGCACTACACATAGAGAGAGTTCACCTCTCTATCCACCAGAGAAGGAAAGCAGTATAAAATGGACATCTGTGCACCAGATGATGCTACAGGCAGGAAGAAGCAGTGCACTTACGGGCGCCTCCCTCCTATACGCCAGAGCTCTGCAGTCAGTCATCTCACATAATGGCCTTGATCGTGGTTGATGGTAACAACTATTAATGTCCCCGTTTCACAGCTCAGCAACCAAGAGTGAGGTCCAGCAGAGAGCTTCAGCTGGAGGAGTGGTGAGGCAGCCCAAGAGTAAGCGAAATGAACTGCACCTAACATTCAGTCTTGGTGACAAGGCTACAGCAGGGAGTCACAGCTCAGAGCAGGGACTGCTCTTGGAAATGGAACGTTGCACCATAATTAGAGACCAGTGCTGCCAAGGTCTTCATTGTTATAGAAAATAGGAAGATCACAGTTTTTATGGGAAAAACCTCTTTGTTTTGCATCTTTGTTTTTGTTTTTTGGAACAAGGTTTCTGTGTGTAGCCTTGGTTGTGCTAGAACTTGTTTACAGACCAGGCTGGCCTCAAACTCATAGAGATCCACCTGAACCTTCTGTCTATTGTCTTCAAAAGCTGGACTGTGGTGGCGCACGCCTTTGATCCCAGCACTCAAGAGGCAGAGGCAGGAGGATCTCTGTGAGTTCGAAGCCAACCTGGCCTACAAAGTGAGTTCCAGAACAGCAGGGCTACACAGAGAAACCCTGTCTTGAAAAACAAAACAACAACAAAAATCTTCAAAGATTCTTCCAAAACACAAATGGAAACACTTTATAACAGTCTGTAAAATTAATGATATCCTGATCCTTAAAACCCAAGACACAGGTGGGCATGGCAGTGTAGTGTACACTTTAAATTAAAAAAAAAAACTTGGGTGTTCAAGACAATTGGAGGCACTGTTAGTGGCCAATGTATTTCTCTATCTTTTAGAATATTTTTATCTGATATGTATGGGTGTTTTGCCTGCCTGTATATCACTTGAGTGCCTGGTACCCATGGAGGCCAGAAGAGAGCTTTAGATTCCCTGGAATTGGGCTCCTGCAGGACTGTGAGCCATTGTGTGGATGCTGGGAATCAAACCTCTGAAAGAGTAATTAGTGTTCTTAACCACTGAATTGTCTCTCAAGCCACACCTCCCACGCTGGTTGTGTGTGTGTGTGTGTGTGTGTGTGTGTGTGTGTGTCTGTGTGAGTGAGAGAGAGAGAGAGAGAGAGGGAGGGAGAGGGAGAGAGGGAGAGAGAGGGAGAGAGGGAGAGAGACAGAGACAGAGAGAGAGACAGAGACAGAGACAGAGACAGAGACAAAGAGACAGAGAGGGAGAGAGAGAGAGGGAGAGAGAGAGGGAGAGAGAGACAGAGACAGAGAGAGAGACAAAGAGACAGAGAGGGAGAGGGAGAGGGAGAGAGAGATAGGGAGAGAGGGAGAGAGGGAGAGAGACAGAGACAGAGACAGAGAGGGAGAGAGGGAGAGAGAGAGAGAGAGGGAGAGAGAGAGAGCCAAGCTCTGAAGCCCTAGTTGGCCTAGAACTCACAAAGATTGTCCTGCTTCTGAAAGGCTTGTGTCACCATGCCTGACTTTGTTCCCCAGACTTTGATCCCCCGCCCCTGCCCCAGAGCCCTGGCTGGACCAGAGTTCCCCCTGTAGCCGAGAAGGACCTTTAGCGTTCTGGCACCTCCACTTCCCAAGTGCTGGGATACAGGCACACACCACCACAGCAGGCTTAAGCACTGCCTATCCTGCCCAGCTAACAGTCTCTTTTTGATCTAAACCCCCGGGTAGGAGTAGCTTAGTGGCGGACCACTTGCTGGGCTGATTCAAGCTCCCCAGTCCAGTCTTCAGAATCATTAAAAAAATGAAAGAAAGAAAAAGTGAGCACAGTCAGGGAAGTAGAGCAGAGGTGACCTATTAACCTCGAGGGCTCACCTTTAGGGGCCCGGTGGCCAGGCAGTTGGTGCCAGTACCCAGCTGCGAAATACCCAGCTACAAGAGGCTCTCAAGCTTTGAGCAGCGTGAGGAACGGCTCACAACTGTCTGTAACCCCAGCTCCAGAGGATCGGACACCCTCTTCCGGCACCAGAGGCTCACATGGTGCACAGACACACATGCAGGCAAGACACCCACACACACAAAACAGGAAAGTAACAAAGCAATAAAAAACCAAAATAATGTAGCGTTAGGCAGAACCAACAGAGGGCCCACTGTCTAAATTCGCCTTTGTAACAGATGCCTAGAGTGCGTGCCTTCGGTGGGAGCTGAAGAAGGGTCATGAACTCCAGTCACCCAAGTCTCCTATATAGTGAGACTCTATCTCCAGACCAATCAACAAAGACAAGTAAACAAAACCCAAAGCTGTGTCCCTCCCTGGGACCAGCCAGTGGGAAAGGTGGCCTTGAAGAGAATGTGGTGATGGTATCTGCTGTGACAGTTGAGTTAGGATGGCACTTGGAGATGACCAACCCTTCCCTGAAGGCAACGATCATGGTACAGCAAGACCAGCTGTGTATAATAGTGTTCATTATTCATATCATTTTCCAGAACATTTTAAAAGAAGAGGCCTGGGGAGTTGGCTCAGTAGGTAGGAAAACTTGCTGCTCATCCAGAGGTCCTGGGCTTGATTCCCAGCACCAACCTGACATCAGTTACTCCAGCTCCAGGGGACCTGATGGCCTCTTCTGACATCTGCTGCCATTACCAGGGCGTCGTCCCCTGACAAGACAGCAATGCTGGTGTGGGCAAACGAAGAGCAGATAAACCTCTCCGTGATGGTTTCAGGGAACAGCACAGATAAACCTCTCCGCGATCGTTTCAGGGAACAGCGGCTGCTCTATCTCACATGAGTAACCACTGATACAGTGGAGACGCCATCGGCCTATGGACCTGGGATTGGGCAGTCAGACCACCAGGGTCTCTGTGGAAGACGCACACTGAAGAGACCTGGGGACCACAGGCCAGCTGCTGGCTGCTCAGGCTACTTCAGAATTCAGTGTTCTGACTTTAGGTGCGTGGTGTGCCATGACTCTTATTCAGAAGTGCAGTGTGCCAGCCAGGTAGGCTGGCCACTAGGTCATGCCTGCATTTTCTCCTACAGACATCCATGGGCGCCACGAGGTCATGCCTGCAGGTATGCACGTGGTCCACAGACATCCATTAGACAAAAAAAATAACTAAAATTAATTAGACACATAAAATTAAATAAATCTTTATTTTAAAAAAAGCTAAGAGAGGGGGAGGGGAGGGAGTGAGGGGGCCAGAGACAGAGAAGCATGCACCCAATTTCATGAATGAAGTTCCTGGGAACATTTTGGAAAATTCTGGATTCCATAGATTCCCGGTTGAGAAGTAACTCGGGGCAAAAATAGAGGAAGCAAGGTAGAACAGGCACATCTTGATTCTAGTCTCTCTCTGACCTTAATGTGCCATAGGGGTGTCTTGAGATGACTTGCTTGGTTTTCACACCTTAAAATGGGGGACAAGAGAGACAGACAAGATGCTCACAGTCGAGCTTGAAGATCTGAGTTCGATCCCCAGAACTGCAAGATAGGAGCGCACTGACTCCTTCAAATTGTCCTCTGACCTCCCCACTCGTGCTGTGGCACACTCGAATGAGTGTGCCTGCACACGCATCCCTCACAGGCTCACATACTAAATAAATGTTAAAAAATGGGGACAAGGATGAGGAGACCTACTCTTCAGCACCCACTTAGAGAAAGCCTGCTGGGAAGGGAACATTCACACCTCTGACATTCACCCTGACTCCGGTCCCACTTGGTCCTGGTAAAGCAGGAACCTTATTCTCCAACCCCTCCACCACCAGCTTCTCCTGAGCGAGACAGCTGGGCTTCTGGTCTGTGGTTTCCCTCAACTCCGTAGAGCATCTGTGGGGGCAGCAAGGTGGGAATCTTTGAAAGAGTTGTGGTAGGCCAAGGGAAGGTGTCACCTCCCTAAATAGCCTCTGAGGAAAGAGTGGTAGCCACTCTGAAGCAGACTCTCACCACCCCCACTTCCCCCAGAAGTTCCCAAGAAAAATAGTCTTGATCCAAAAATCATAAGTCCTCGTGCATAGACTGGAGTCATGCCCAGAGTCTAGAGAGTCCACCGGGTCTGGGGGGAATCAGGGAGCAGGGTGAGGAGGGGGCAAGGGTAATATCGTGAAGCTGTCTTAGGCCTGGAGGTGGTGGTGCACACCTTTAAACCCTGCACTTGGGAAGCAGAGGCCGATGAAACTCTGTGAATTCAAGGCCAGCCTGATCTACAGAGCAAATTCCAGAACAGCCAGGGCTACACAGAGAGACCCTGTCTTGAAATACCAAACAAGGAAAAAAAAGACAGAGAGAAAGAGAAAAAAAAAAAAAAACAACAACAAAACCCTCAGCACACCTCCACTGTCTGAGTCTATGCAATCTTCTCTCCATCTTCAGGAAGTTGGGCCTCACCACTGCCTGCTGCCTCCCACCTCCCTGCATCCTCCAGGCTCCCACTCCCTCTCAGAGCAGCTCAATTTCCAGCTTCAGCTCCCTTTGGACTTCCCCTCTGCTTCCTTCCCAGCACACCCAGGCCAGGTTCAGTTCTGTCTGTGTCCATCCTCGGACCCTGGCAGATGCCTCTGTTAACTCATTAACGGCACATACCTGAAAACTAAGTCTAGCTCTGACCACATAAGAACGGTTCACAGGACTGGTCACACCCAGTAAAGGAGAAAAGCCCCAGCCCTGACTGTCTGGCTGTGTGCCAAGCACAAGCTAACTTCTTACAGCTGTTGCCCTGTTCCCTCAACAACTGCTTCAGAGCCCTTCCGGCTGATAGGCTTGTGTCAGGTGATCTGTGGGCGCATCCTCCCAAATTTGGCTCTCACTATTTTTTTTTAAGATTTATTTATTTATTAATACAACATCTTGCTTCCATGTATGTCTGCATGCCAGAAGAGGGCACCAGATCTCATTACAGATGGTTGTGAGCCACCATGTGGTTGCTGGGAATTGAACTCAGGACCTCTGGAAGAGCAGTCAGTGCTCTTAACCTCTGAGCCATCTCTCCAGCCCGGATCCCGCTTTCTATCATCAGAGGTCCTGACTTGGGACCACTTAGAGTGGTAGGATGCAAAAAACAAAAGAAACAAAAACAAATCAAAGAAAGATGAGGACATGTCATAAGACCCAAGAACCAGTTGGATAGATCTGGGACAGTCTAAACATCAGATACCTGACAGTGGTTTGTGGGTGGTGCTCAGTGGTAGAGCACTTACTTAGCATGCATGAGGCCCTGGGTTTGATCCCTCATACCTTAAAATAGATAAATGAATAAAGGATGAGTTAATGATGACCCTCATGAAAAAAGGGAATTCATGAATGCATTTTGATACAACAGCAGAGATAGGAAATGCTTCTTTCAATACATATAGAGGGAGAATGTATCTAGAAAACCACCAAGCTGTGTCTATGCATCTGAGGGCAACATGGGTAACTTGAGGAAGTCACATCTAGAAAGAGAGAGAGAGAGGTGGGAAAAGGGGGAAATGAGAGAGAAAGGGCAAGGAAGAGGAAGAGAAAACAAATCACCATTTGTTAACCATTAGAAAAGAGTCATTGGCCAGGCGGTGGGGGCGCACACCTTTAATCCCAGCATTCGGGTGGCAGAGGCAGGTGGATCTCTGTGAGTTCGAGACCAGCCTGGTTTACAAGAGCTAGTTCCAGGACAGCCTCCAAAGCCATAGAGAAACCCTGTCTTGAAAAACCAAAAAAAAAAAAGAAAAAAAAGAAAAAGAAAAAAGAAAAAAGAAAAAAGAAAAAAAAAAAGTCATTGGGGCCAGAGAGATCGTTCAGTGGTTAAGAGTACAGGCTGCTCTCCCAGAGGACCCAGGTTTAATTCCCAGCACCCACATGGCAGCTCAAAACTGTCTGTGACTCCAGTTCTAGGGGATCTGACACCCTCACATAGACATACATGCAGGCAAAACACCAATGTGCATAAAAACAATGAAATCTTAAAAAACAAAACAAAACTCGTTACTCAATTAACCAGGTGGTGGTGCTGCATGCCTTAATCCCAGCACTCTGGGAGCCAGAGGCAGATGGATCTCCAAGAGCTCAAGAGTTCAAAGCAGCATGGTCTACAAAGAAAAAAGAAAGAGAACTCACTGAAACAGAAGTCTAGAGAGCTGGCCCAGTGGTTAAAAGGCTATGCGATTTTGCGGACCAGAGCACTTCAGATCTCGGCACCCACCTGACAAGCTAGGTGTGCCATTACTGCCTGCAACTCCAGCTCTGAGGACCCCACATTTGCCTCTGTGTGTGCATGAGCAAGCATGCTCACTCAGATACACACACATAAATAAAACATGAAAAATACCATATTTGAAAAACGTTTAGTGAGAAACAGGACTCTTACATAGTTGTCAATGACTGTCCCTATAAAATACTTAATTACCCCCCATGGCTATGGCTCACACATTTAATCCCATCACTCAGGAAACAGAGACAGGTGGATCTCTGAGTTCGAGACTAGCCTGATCTCTAGAGTGAGTTCCAGGGACAGTCATGGCTACACAGAGAAATACTGTTTGGGGAAGAAAAGAAAAAGATGCTTAATTACAAAGGAGTAATAGTGGTCTTGTCCTGGAGAAAGCTGGCAAACACCACCTCAAACATGTGACTCAAATTTCACATCTTCTCTAATGAAACAAAGTGACATCATGTACCACTTGTGTGTAGGAAAAAATATGTATCACTTTTGTGATATTCTTGCCAACAATGAATAATTTGAATCTAATTATGAAGAAACAGCAGACAAATCTAAATTAAAGGACACTCAGTCATGGTCTTCTTACAGAAGACCCGAGTTCAGTTCCCAGCCCCTGCAGGGTGGCCCACAACCATCTGTAACTGCAGTTCCAGGAGATCCAATGCCCTCTTCCGGCACCGTGTACATGGTGTACAGAATAGATGGAGGCCAAATGTCCATACACTTTGAGTACAAATAAATCTTTACTTTTAAACAAACTATTTTATTTTATGTCTATGAGTGAGATATGTACCATGTTCATGCCTGGTGCCTGCAGAAGTCAGAAGAGGCCGTCACTGAGGGAAGTCAGGACAGAAACCCAAGACCAGAACCTGAATCAGAAAAGCAAGGAGAAAGGGGTTGCTGCTGGCTGGTTCACTCACAGCTTCATGTGTGGTGATATTTATGACTTATTAAAGTTTACCTGAGGATTCAGAAAGCAAAGTCAGCCACAAGCTATGGAGCTCAGGAGGTGGTGGCACACACCTTTAATCCCAGGACTCAGGAGATAAAGGCAGACGGATCTCTGTTCAAGGCCACCCAGAGATACAATAGAGTGAATCAGTCTAAAAGAAAAGCAGAGCTCATGCCTTAACCCCAGGACTCAGGAGAGGTATTTAAGACAGGAACAGGGTCTCAGTCTCAGGCATTCATTCTCCAGCCATGCTGAGGAGAGGCAGCAGGATCAGCCCATTCCACCTGAGGTAGTGGTGAGAGCTAGTGGCCAGCTACTTTGCTTTTCTGATCTGCAGCTTGAAGTTTGAACCCCAATATCAGCCTCTGGGTCTTTTGTGTGTGTGTGTGTGTTACATTCATGTTTAGCTAGAATTCTTTTGTTTCTCTTTTCTTTTTTCTTTCTTTTCTGTTTTTTTCTTTTTGTGTAGTTTGGCTGTGCTAGGAATTCACTTTGTAGACCAGTAGCAGCCTTGGCCTCTTTGCAGACCAGGCTGTCTTTGAACTCACAAAGATTGCCCTGAATGCTGGCTGGGATTAAAGGCGTGGGCCACTACTCTGCTTTAGCTAGATTTCTTATACAGTCCAGGATCACCTGCCCAGAGTGTTCCAGGCTCCCCTATATCAATTAGCTTGATCAACACTATTTCCTATAGACATGTCCACTGGCCAATGTGATCTGGCCTCAGCTGAGACTCCCTGCTGGGCTGTGTCAAATTGACCACTAACTAGGACAGATGGACAGCAGCTGAGTCTCCACACAGACTTACTGCCCCCCAGGGAACCTAGGCTAAGGTGTAACTTGGTGGAAAATGTACGTACTTAACAGGTAGAAGAAGGTCAAAGTCAATCTGAGCTGCACTGTGAGACTGTGCCCACCCTTAATAAAGCCGAAGATGGTATTTTTCCAAAGGGAGAGGACCTGAGGAGATAGCCAAAGGTGGTAAGAGCACTTGCTGTGCAAACATAAGCCTTGAGTTTAAATCCCAAGTACCCACATCCTAGCTGGGCATGCATGCCTCTCACCGCAGCGCTGGGAAACAGAAAGAGGTGGATCTCTGGAACTCCCTCACGCCAGCCTGGCGAGCTTTGGGCTCAGTAAGAGACTCAGGAGTGAAGCAGGATGAAATAAAGGAAGATACCAATGCCTTCTTCTGCTCTCCCACAGGCACACACACACAGACACCATACACACACAGACACCATACACACATACATACCATACACACATACAGACACACACACACACCATACATACCATACACACACGGACACCATACACACATACAGACACACACACACCATACATACCATACACACACATGGACACCATACACACATACAGACACACACACACCATACATACCATACACACACATGGATACCATACACACATACAGACACACACACACCATACATACCATACACACACAGGGACACCATACACACAGACACTATATACACATATATACACACAGACACAGACACACACAAACAGAGACATACACACACACACCATACACATACATACACACACTGACACATGGACATGTGGACACACACATGGACACCATACATAGACACACAGATACCATACGAACATAGACACATGAACACACACAGAAACACACACGACATACCAAAATAGCTGGGCAGTGGTGGCCCATACCTTCAATTCCAGCACTCAGAAGGCAGAGGCAGGCGGATCTCTGAGTTTGAGACCAGCCTGGTCTACAAGAGCTGGTTCCAGGACAGCCTCCAAAACCACAGAGAAACCCTGTCTCGAAAAACAAAACAAAACAAAAAAGCTGAAAATACCACAAATATCAAAAATAACATAAATACGTAACATGGCACTGTCAAATATTACAAAAAATATTTCTGATTGGCACACCGATATGCTGTTTTCCGAGTCTTTAGCTGCTGGCTAGCTATCTACACATTAAATTTCCAGTAGTAATGAAAATGTTATTCAAGCACAGCCCCCATTCCTCCCAGGAAGGAGGGCCAAAGCTGGCTTTGAGAACACCTCTGACCCACTCACTTCCTGAGGGCGGGGTTTATGGTACTTGGTTACTCTAGGAAAGCCCCCAAGATCTGCGGAGGGGGGAGCAACGGCCAAGAAAAATAAATAGTGAAAAGTTGAGGGTCTTGGTGTCCCAGCCATAGTACAAGAGGATTCTGCACAGGAATGGTTAAGTCTCTGACCACAGCTGAATTTAATTCAGCCTTACCAGGCTTTGCCCACCCACCCCCATTCCCCATACTCGCCCATCTTGCCCCACACGCAAGGGGACCCAAATCTTTCCTGCCTCAGGGTCTTTGCAAACTGTTCCTTCTGCCTGACCCCTCCCAGCACACAAGCACGTCATCTTCATCGCCGTCACCTTCTTCGCCACCTTCCACTTGGTCCAGAGATAGGCATCCGGTAAGTCTCCGTTTCTCAGGAGCTTTGTACGGTTGGTTCCCTATCCCTAACATTAAATCGCACTGCTTAGTCACTCGCTGTCATCCTACCCTGCACGTGCCACGAGGTCTGGGACTTTGTGTGTCTTTTTGTGCTTGTGTTTTTCCAGTCCGCGCACAGTGCCTGGCACACAGTGGCACGCAAACATTTTCAAATGAAATGAATGAACAAAGGACCTGGTGGCTAAGGGACGGAGCCACGTGGGGAAAGAGCGCCCCCTGCTGGGCACAGAGTGCCAGGAGCCCAGAACAGCCTCACTCAACTGGGAGGGGCTGTCTTGGGAACCCTCATCTCACGCCCAGATTCCTGACTTAGGCCTGTTCTCCTTCATCAACTCCACGATCACTGTCCTCCCAACCTCCTTGCTGTCTGTCAAGTCCTGACCCCCAATAGTTTGGCTTCTATCCCCACCCTCCCCACACTGCAGGCTACTTTGGTCCCAGCTCCAGTAACCTCCACCCAATCCTACCTCCAATTAATATCCCTCCCTCCCTCCCTCCTGGGCCTTTAGCTTTGAATAAGAATAGGAGCAGATTCCTCCATCGATCCTCTCCCTCCCTCCTCCCTAATCAATCAATCAGGGTGATTGACTGAGGCACTGGGATGGGGTGGGGGAGATACAGGGCCAGCAGTATTTGTGAAGTTGGTTGGGGGTGTAGTGTCTTGTTTTCTTTCTGAAACAAGAACCTACTTAAAGAATAACGAAAGTCTGAAAAACTGAGTCTGGCAGAATCATAGGCACATGGGGGGGGGCACAGTGGTTAAAGACTCTCAACCCTGACTGAGGACTTCCCCGATACTGCTTTAGCCTGAGGAGTCAGCTTATTCTAACACTCCCAGTTTATACATTCCCCGGAGTGCTCCTACGGGGCAGGGCTTCACAGGAGGAACTACAGCTGAGAGCGATGGGGGGTAGTGAGGAGGGCTGAGAGGGAAAGGCCGAAGTGGGCAGGGTCAAGGGGAGACAGAGGTGGCTTCCCCACCAGTAAGGGCAGTAGAAGGGACCGCACTGTGTCTCTCCACAGGGTTCCCAGCCCCAGCCCCTCCCCCCAGCTATGCCTCCAAGTGGAACTGGGCAAGAGTGACAGTCACTTAACGACCCAGGATCCTGTTCTTTTGAGCGCCCTGTGGCCACTGGTGAGCTGAAGAGGGCTGACGCAGGAGCCCAGGTTGTGGACCTCTGGCTCCCGCAGGACAGGGCAGGGGCTGGAGTGTGTTGCCACTATGGGAGACTGGAGGAACCCCAAGACAGTGAGAATGGACTGCAGCCTATTTTTCACGTTTGAACCAGTAACTCCCCTTGTTCCTACACACACCCTCCTTAATCCCATCCCGACGCAGGGTCTCACAATAGACTTTGGGTATCTGGACTTTGGGGTGTCTAGGGAACAAAAAGCTGAACTTGCAGGGCTTAATTTACTGCTCCCTCCCCTGAGAGATGAAGCCCTGGAAATCCATGATTTCCTGTTTCCAAGGATCCAGTAAGATGGTGACCTCGAACACACTTTGTGGTTGCAAAAGCACTGATGACAGGAGAAAGCTACAAGCTCATTCAGGGGACAGTGCAGTCGGCTCTGTGACATTTGGCAAGCTACAGAACCCTTAGGATCTCAGTGTTCTCGTCTGCAAGATAAAGGGATTGAATCCCTTAACTCTAAGTTCCTTTGCAAATAAAAGATCTGATTCTTTTTTTATTTTTTTGGTTTTTTGGTTTTTGGTTTTCAAGATAGGATTTCTTTGTGTAGCCTTAGCTATCCTGAAACTGGCTCTGTAGACCATGCTGGCCTCAAACTCACAGAGATCCGTCTGCCTCTGCCTCCCAAGTGTTGGGATTAAGGGTGTGCGTCACCAATGACCAGTTTATTTACTGTTTATATGTGTATGTGTGTGAGTACTCACTAGAATACATGTAGAGATCAGAGGACAACTTAAAGGAGTAAATTCTCTGCACCATATGGGTCCTAGGGATCAAACTCCGGTCATTAGGCTTAGTAACAAGCACCTGTACCTGCTGAGCCATCCCCTCAGCCCACATCTGATTCTAAGGAAGGCAGACAGGAATTGAGGCAATAAAAGAGGTTAGGTTAGGAGATGACAAAAAGGAGTCATAGGAATTAAAAATGTAGATCCTAATTTTGGCCATTATTAACTGTTGGAACATAGACAAATTCACTTAGCAGACATTTAACAAGGAATTATGCCAAATCTTTGGCTGGGTCTCCATACTTTTTTAAAAAGATTTATTTATTTATTACATATACAGTGTTATGCCTACACACCAGAGGAGGGCACCAGATTGAATTGTAGATGGTTGTGAGCCACCATGTGGTTGCTGGGAATTGAACTCAGGACCTCTGGAAGAACAGTCAGTGCTCCTAACCTCTGAGCCATCTCTCCAGCCCTGGGTCTGCATACTTAATATGGATATAGATCCTAGCTTCTTGAGTCTATATTCTAATAGTTGGTGGGACAGAAAAATAGGTAAATGGGATAGAGTGGGACAAGTGTCTACCATGGACACCCATGGACATGCCCGGTACTGAAAGAACACTGGGCAAGGGCGTGGTGGGGCAGAGAGATCCCTGAGTGAATGAAGTGTGGAAGCCTAAGGAATGAACAGTGGTGGCGCACACCTTTAATTCCAGCACTTGAAAGGCAAAGGCAGGAGGACCTCTGTGAGTGTGAGGCCAGTCTGGCCAACAGAGAGAGTTCTGGGACAGCCAAGGCTATACAGAAAAACCCTGTCTTGAAAAACCAGAAATGAGCAAGGCCAGGTATGGTGACTCATGCCTGTGATCCTAGCCCTCAGAAGAATGACGCAGAGCCAGGGAGCCAGCTGAGCAGGAGGACTGCCACAAATTTCAAGGACAGCTGAGTTATAGGGTGAGACTCTGTCTCAAAAATAAAGCACAGCGGTAGACTGGAGAGATGGCTTAGACATTAAGAACATTAGTTGCTCTCGCAGAGGATCAAAGCTGGGTTCAGTTCCTAGCATTCACATGGTGGCTCACAACCTTCCCCCAGTTCCCAGGTCTGACACACCCTCTTCTGACCTCCGTAGATAC
This sequence comes from Mesocricetus auratus, assembly GCF_017639785.1. Lineage (NCBI taxonomy): Eukaryota > Metazoa > Chordata > Mammalia > Rodentia > Cricetidae > Mesocricetus > Mesocricetus auratus. Next base: position 9,382,669 of record NW_024429197.1, read on the forward strand.
CAGGCATGGACATGGTGCACAGACATACATGTAAGCAATATGCCTGCACGTAAAATATAATAAATCTAATTTTTTACAAAGAGGCTGGAACGCCAGACGTTGGTGGCGCACGCTTTTAATCCCAGCACTCGGGAGGCAGAGGCAGGCAGATCTCTGTGAGTTCGAGGCAAGGCTGGAAGCAGTGGCCCTTGCATTTAATCCCAGCCTTGGGAAACAGAGGCAGGTGGATCTCTATGAGTTTGAGGCCAGTCTGGTCTACAGAGCAAGTGCCAGGACAGGCTCCAAAACTATACAGAGAAGGGCGGGTGTTGGTGGGGCACACCTTTAATCCCAGCACTCCGGAGGCAGAGGCAGGTGGATCTCTGTGAGTTCGAGGCCAGTCTGGTCTAACAGATCGAGTGCCAGGATAGGCTCCAAAGCTACAGAGAAACCCTGTCTCAAAACAAAACAAACAAACAAACAAACAAAAAAACTATACAGAGAAACTCTGGCTCAGAAAAAAAAAGCCAGCCTGGGCTTCATGAGACTCTGTCTAAAACAATAAAATAACAACAATAATAGTAATCAGCAAACTGAAAGTCTAGGAAATGGTTCTTCATGCAGAGACAGGATTACAAGGAACCGCCAGGAAGAGACAGCCAAGGGTGTCGAAGTCTGAGAATATCAGAATGGAGTGGGAGGCCAAGGAGTTGAGGATTGGAAGTAAGGTTTGGAACTGGGGCAGAGACCTGCCTTACTTTACACAATTATGCACGTCCCTGCTGTTCCAGAAGTCCAAGTTTCTAGGATTCAAGGGGACAATCAACGGGAAACCCCCTTGTGGTTGGAAAAGCATTGTAGCCAATAGCAAGAGGCTAGGGGGTCACCGAGACTGTAGCTGCCTCCATCTGGCTTGGAAACTATTAAATAAAAACAACCACCACCCGTGTCTGAGGCCACACAACTGGGGAAGTGTGTGACCAGGGTTTGAACACAAAGCACTCTCCCCAAATCCGAGTTTCTGTGGGGGATTCATCCTAAGGATGCCTGTGTGTACAGTCTCCAGATCAGGTTCAATTCCATGGACGAAGCAACGATCCCTGACACTGTCCCTATCCCTGCAAGGACCATGTCTCAGCAGCTTCTCTTTTTTTTTTTTTTTTTTTTTTTTTTTTTGGTTTTTCGAGACAGAGTTTCTCTGTGGCTTTGGAGCCTGTCCTGGAACTTGCTCGGTAGACCAGGCTGGTCTCGAACTCACAGAAATCCGCCTGCCTCTGCCTCCCGAGTGCTGGGATTAAAGGCGTGTGCCACCAACGCCCGGCTCAGCAGCTTCTCTTGATAGAAGTCTGTAGGACAATGGTGGGCATTAAGCTAAGCCGTAGCAGCAGGACAGATGGCCTGCAAGAAATCCAAAAGCCTTGGCCCCAAGCACCTTGCCCTGTGACCATCTCCATCCCCCCCTTCCTGACAGAACAGGGGCAGGACATCTGCATGCAGAGTCTCACAGTGCCACTAGCGCTCAGCAGAGGCTGGAGGAGAGTGTGGGCAGCACCGTGTCCCTGTTTCCTCTGTGATAACAAGCTAAAGTCACCTGGGAAGAGGTGCTCAATTGAGAAAATGCCTCCACCAGGTTGACCTTCAGACAACCCTGCAGGGCATCTTCTTGAGTAATTATTGGTGTGTGAGGGCCCAGTCCAGCAGGGTCAGTGCCATCCCTGGACAGGTAGTTGTGGGTTGCAGAAGAAAGCAGTCTGTGCAGATCATGAGGCACAGCCAGTAAGCATCCCTCCTGCATGACTCTGCTGAGTAAGCTACTTACCTTGGGTGTCTCCCCACCTCAGGAGTAACATGGTAATATTAAGCCAGGCCTAGCTCATACATTTGTTGGTGGGGTTGACTGACTTTTGTTGTCGTTTCGTTGGTTGGTTTTGTTTTGTTTGAGATGGGGTTTCTCTGTGTAGCCCTGGCCATTCTGGAACTCTCTCTCTGTAGACAAAACTAGCCTTGAACTCACAGAGCTCTGCCTTCCAAGTGCTGGAATGCATGGGCTGTACATAAGGTACAGCGTTTGGTACATTGCCTGGCCCATGGTGAGCCTTCAAACAAGGCTAGCAGTCATGTACTTTGTTCCACGGATAACTCAGAATCTGGAAAAGGTATCTCCCCCTTCAGTGTCCTCAAAGCAAGTCACAGAGTATCCTTCATTCAGCTACGGTGTGCAGAGCACGGTATTAAAAAACATACTCTGAAATGGTAAATGAACGGCTGGGATGTAGCTCAGTAGCTGAACACTTGCCTCGGCGAAGGACGTTCAAGGCTCTGGGTTTGATCCCCAACCCTCAGCACTGGGAAAACAACACAATAACATTGAAATAACAAAGGCTAGAGCAGCAAAAGGACATACAAGGTCTGCCAGGAACCTTTTCTTTTTCCTTTTTTCTTTTCGTGTGTGTGTGTGTGTGTGTGTGTGTGTGTGTGTGTGTGTGTGTGTGTGTGTGTGTGTGTGTTTGGGGGGCACTTTCACTCTGCAGTTCTGGCTGGTCTGGAACTTGTTATCTAGATCAAGCTGGCCTTGAACTCACAGACATCCCATTTGCCTTTGCTCCGGCATATACCACCACTATACCCGACTTCCAGGCATCTTTCACTGCACACTGGGATCTGCCTGTCTCCTCCACCCCAGCACTGGGTTTCCAGTCAGAGGCTGTGATGTGTGGCTTTTTATGTTGCTGGAAAGCCAAACTCAGGTTCTTATTTTTGCATAGCAAACACTTTACTCACTGGGCCACTGCTCCAGCCTACTCCAGTATAAACCTTTTCCTGGGCACTTAGTAGAGGGCATTCTCATTGATGCTGAACCCTGACCCATTCCTGTACGAGCGAGAAAGCTGCCTATGGTGATACATGGCTTTAATCCCAGTACTCAGGAGGGCAGATCTCTGTGAGTCGAAGGCCAGCCTGGCCTACATGGCAAGTCCCAGGTCAGCCAAGGCTACACAGTGAGTCCCTGTCGAAGACAAATGAAAAGACCCGAAAACACTAGTTTTAACCTGAAAAGCAGTGAGGAATCCCCACAATGACCATCAGGAATTGAGCCTAGAGAGCAGGCAGGAAGAGAAACAGGGACAGGCTCCAGAAGGGAGGGCTTAACCAAAGAAAATGAGAGAGGATTTGAGAGTAAGTGAGGGTACGTCGGTGGAAAAGGCAGCTAAGAAGTCCAAGGAAGAGAAGCCAAATAAGGAGAAGGTTGTCTTGGCAACGAACTGTAGGACATTTCCATAGTCATGACAAAGTAAACATCGGTTACCAATTTAGCTGAAAAATGGTGATTTATCTGTACTTCGGAGGAAGGGGAAAGGGCCCTGTAGGGGGTAAGTTCTCATCCATCATAACAGGAAATCAATAAAGAAGAGCTAAAACCAATAAATCAAGGAATAGACATCCATGTATATTATTTATAGATATGGAAGAATCCTCAAAAGAAATGGCTCAAAGAGATGCGGCCTAAAGGAACGGAGAGTGGCTTGGTCAGGGTCCTCTCATTTATTATAATTTTCCCCACACGAATTGATTGTTAATGCTTTATCAGTTTTGATAGAGAGGAGTATCTTCTTTTGTGATCTGTAATTTGAGGCCAGGCCTTGTCCAGTACAATGGGGGTCACGTTTGGATGGCTGTGAGCACTGAGAGTATACCACAGTCTCACGAGTAAACAGGAACCATGGAATCAGGGGAGGGTGAGTCAAAATAGCATTTAGGAAATGACAGCCTTTGGTTAGTCACCCTGCCTCCTGCCTCTGCGGTACAAGACGACCATTGGTTACAGACAAATGGACGCCACGTGAATGACAGCTGGATGGGCTCGGACAACCCCGCCCCCCAGCCTGGACTAGAGTTCTGGTGAGAGTCCATGAATGCAGCAGCAACTGGCAGGCAAATCCCAGCTGGGCACCAGAGGCTCTACTTCAGAGGGTACCTGGAGAGGAGGGGCCAGCGCTGCACACAGCTCTCACGTGCTCGGCGTGTCAGAAAGAAAAGATTTAGAGGCTGTCAGGGTGAGGGTCAGAGGTCAGCTGGGGTCAGGAAGTCTATTTCATTGAGGTCACTTTCGTCTCCTTTCAATCTAATGAAGCCATTATTGGTGAAAGCAAGGGCCTGGCGTCTTGTTCTGTGAAGCAGGGCCAGCATGGGGAGCAGATGAACGAAGGAGGGGTCCTTAGCTAGTCCTCCTGCAGCTCAACAGGCCTGCACGGGAGACGCGCACACTGCTGACGGATGTAGGACATGCTGGTCCCTGCAGTGAGACGAGGTGACAGCACAGATTGTCTCTCTCTCTCTCTCTCTCTCTCTCTCTCTCTCTCTCTCTCTCTCTCTCTCTCTCTCTCTCTCTCTCTCTCTCTCTCCCTCTCTCTCTCCCTTTCTCTCTCTCTCTCCCTCTCTCCCTCTCCCTCTCTCCCTCTCTCTCTCTCCCTCTCCCTCTCTGTCTCTCTCTCCATCTCTCTCTCCCTCTCTCCCCCTCTCTCTCCCTCTCTCTCTCCCTCTCTCTCCCTCTCTCTCTCTTCCTCTCTCCCTCTCTTTCTCCCCCCCTCTCTCTCACACACACACACACACACACACACACACACACACACACACACACACCCTACTTCAGAATTTCAGCTCTGGAAGACACATTTGTCACCAGTGAATCCAACTCTTATTTTAGCCTTAAAGAATAAACCGTGGTCTTTGGCTGAGCATGGTAGCACGCCTTTAAATCCTGAGCTCTGGCAGCAGAGGCAGGTGATCTCTGTGAGTTCAAGGCCAACTTGGCTTATATAGTGAGACCCTGACTCAAAAATAAACAGCTGTGATTTTCTCTTGTGATCACAGAGATTAACAGGCTGAAAGGACATGCACTGCACACCCACCCATGCTTGCTGTCTGTCTTTGTCTAGAATGGGATCCAGGAGGACAGGAATTTGACTTCTTCTGCCCCCTGTTGTATCCCGGGCATTCTGCACAGTGCCACCTGATACAAAGTAGATGCTCAGTAAGTACCTGCTAGGTCAATGAGTTGAACTGTGCGAGTCACGTTCCTTTATTTGATTTTGATTTTTTTCTGGTTGGTTCTGGCTGTCCTGGAACTTGCTCTGTAGACCAGAGATCCGCCTGCCTCTGCCTCCTGGGTGCCAGGACTAAAGTCGTGCACCACCACTGCCCGGCTTCACATTCCCTTTTTAATGTTCCCATTTTAGTGTGTGTGCATGTACATGCGTGTGTGTGTGTCTGTGTTCAGCTGTACTATGGCACCAATGTGAAGGCCACAGGACAACCTGCAGGTGTTAATAATTTTGTCTGCCATGTGGGTCTCCAGTATTGAAATTCGGTCATCAGGCTTGACATCAGGTGATTTACCTATTAAACATTCTTGTTGGCCTCTCCATTTTTTTACTCCTGAGAAAGGGTCTAACTATATGGAATTCAGATGACCAGGCTGACCTCAAACTCACGGAGATCCGCCTGCCTCTGCCTCCTGAGTGCTGGGATTAAAGGTATGAGCCACCATACCTTGTTCAGTCCCTCCATTTGTAAATTTATTTTACTTTTTTATTTTTGTTTTGTTTTTCTGAGACAAGGTTTCTTTCTATACAACTGTCCTGAAACTCACCTAGACTGGCCTCAGACTCACAGAGACCTGCCTCTCTGCCTCCCAAGTGCTGGGATTAAAAGTGTGCACCACCACTTGCCTTTTCCATTTTAAAATAACAATTAAATTTTTCTTATAATGGGGCTGGAGAGATGCTCTGTGGTTGAGAGCATTGATTGCTCTTCCAGAAGACCCAGGTTCAATTCCCAGCACCCACATGGCAGCTCACAACTGTCTGTAACTCCAGTTCTAAGGGATCTGACACCCTCACATCAATTCACATAAAATAAAATTTAAAAATTTTTCTTTTCAGTGTAGACACATATGTGTGTATGTATGTGGATGCTTGTGTGCCATAGTACATACATGGATGTCAGAAAGTAACTTTTGGAACTTAGTTCTTTCTGTACCTGTGTGGATCCCACAATCAAGCTCAAATCATTAGCCGAAGTGGCAAGTTTCTTGTTGAACCATCTTGCAGATCCCCTTATGGTGGGGCTTAGAGCACTGTCATACTACAAAGGTAACACAAGTAACACACTGCTTTTTGGATACTTTTACTGGGTATTTTAGTTTTTAAATTTCAAGTTCCTCAGTACAGAAATGACCTTGGACTTCTGATCCTCCTTCATCCACAGCACTTTGGTTACGGAGTCCTCTTGTGTGACAAAACTTTGCCTGGGAAGACACAACACACTCTGCCACTTACCCCAGACAGGGAACCCACAACAGACCAAAGTACAGATACCACCAAAGTCCAACTTGCTGAACCAATGAGGTTTACCGGTGTTACTTATAAGAGCAGAGATGAGCTGGGCGGCGGTGGCGCACACCTTTAATATCAGCACTCGGGAGGCAGAGGCAGGCAGATCTCTGTGAGTTCGAGGCTGGGCTGGACAGCCTCTAAAACAATACAGAGAAACCCTGTCTCGTAAACCCAAAAAAAAAAAACAAAAAACAAAAAAGGGCAGAGATGACTCAACGACAGCTGCATCACCAAGGTCCATGGCAGCATGACTGACAGTTCACAAGCGCTCACTGGACAGCCTGCAGGCAGCTCAAGAGGTTGGTGCGTGTGCCTTCTAGGTGCCTCAGTTCGTCTAACAGTCTGGTTTCTGTTTCTTCCAGGCAGCTGGTCTAGACTGAGTCTTCTTTGGAGCTCTGCAAAAATTGTTTACTGGAGCAGGGAGGGGCTTAGTGAATCTGGTCAGTTTCAGGGAGTTCCTGAAACATTTCTTTAGGTTGTTTACCTCCCTGTATCAGCAGCTCCCCTGCAGAGTGGAATGTTTTGATCTTGAAAGAGACTGTTACACAACTCACCCACCACCATACCAGATTTATGGGGTGCCAGGGACCAATCTTAGGGCACTGCCCATGCCTGCAGGCACTGACCTACATCTCCAGCTTTCACTGTTTTATTGTAAAGCGTGGGGCGATGTATCAAAGGTCCTAAGGAGCTGGCATCTTTTCTTGTTTTGTTTTGTCCTTTTGAGACACTGTTCTCATGTAGCCCAGGCTGGCCTTGAGCTCCAAATTCTTCTGCCTTCTGTCTCAGGTACTGAGATTACAGATACACACACATGACAGGCGCTTGCTTGCTTGCGTGCGTGCGTGCGTGCGTGCGTGCGTGTGTGTGTGTGTGTGTGTATACAGCTGGTGAGACAGGTATCTTGGGGAACACACTGGGGGAATAGTTTTCTCCAGGACACACTATCATTCATGTTAGCAGATGGCCAGGGCTTTACATTCAGAGTTGTTGGGGAAATAGAATTTAAAAAGGTATAAAGGAAAATGAGAATTAGAAGTATTTTGATAATGCGCCTTATTCAATTAAAATCTATTCAGGCTTGGTGTGATGGCTCATACCTGTAATTCTAGCACTCATGATGCTGAGGCAGGAGGATTGACATGAGTATGAGGTCAGCCTGAGTTACTGAATGAGTTTCACGAAAGCATGGGCTATAGAGAGTGATCCTGTCTCAAAAAGCCAACCAACCTACTCACAACAATGAAAAATAATAGCCTGCTTAGGAAACTCTTCCTGGGTGAATTCGCAGCCCAAGTACTTCCTTAGGTAATAAGAAGTTTGGGGAAAGAAACACATGGATTTTTAAATTGTATCATCTAGCATTACAGATGTAGGGCAGTGATGTACCTAATCCCTGTGAGTGTAAAATAATATCGTAACTGCTTTATAAAACAGAGTAGTGAGCTTGTTTTGTTTTGTTTTTTTATTTTGTTTTTCTTTTTGTTTTTTTTTCAAGACAGGGTTTCTCTGTATTGTTTTGGAGGCTGTCCTGGAACTCAGAGATCTTCCTGCCTCTGCCTCCTGAGTGCTAGGATTAAAGGAATGTGCTACAGGTGTACACTAATAACACCCGGCGTGAGCATGTTTTATCAGAGTTAGGATTTTAAATTTTACTTATTTATTTGACGTATGGGTATTTTGCCTGAATGTATGTCTGTGTACCGCAAGTGTGCCCAGTGCCAGCAGATGCCAGAGGAGGGTGTTGGATGCCCTGGGGCTAGAGTTAACGATGGCTGTGAATCCTATGTGGGTGCTTGGAATTGAACTCCAGTCCTCTGGAAGAGTAGCAGGTGCCATGAACGGCTGAGCCATCTTCTCAGCTTTATGAGGTCCTGTGTATGGTCCAGGTCCTGACTCTAGGGTCAAACTCAGGGCCTTGTGCATCCTAGATAGACATTCTACCAACTGAGCTGCATCCCCGTCATAATAGTAATGACGTGTGATTAAAAACTATGTGTCGGGCTGCAGAGATGGCTCAGAGGTTAAGAGCACTGACTGCTCTTCCAGAGGTCCTGAGTTCAATTCCCAGCAACCACATGGTGGCTCACAACCATCTGTAATGAGATCTGGTGCTTTCTTCTGGCGTGCAGGCATACATGGAGGCAAGATGTTGTATTCATAATAAATAAATTTTTTTAAAAAAACTATGTGTCAGGTACCATTTTGAAAACATTTTCCTGGAATACCTCATCCCTATCCTTTATTCTCACAGCATCTCTGAACACTAAGGTAGTCTCATTATCTCCACTGGACAGAGAAAGAAACTGAAGCACACAGAGCTTAAGAAAGTTGCCCCGGATCACAGAGTTGTAACAAATATGGGCAATCCAAGTGCACCTGTGCTCTGAGGAAGGCACAGAGGTGGGTGTGGTGGTGCATGCTTGCAATCTCAGCACTTGGGGGATGGAGGCAAAAATTAGGCCTTCACAGTCATTCTTGCCTATATCGTCTGTCTGAGGACAGCATGGGCTAGGGGACCCCATTTCAAAACAGCAATTAAAAAGTGCTTTTCAACCAGGTGGTGGTGGCACACGCCTTCAGTTCCAGCACTCGGGAGGCAGATCTCTGTGAGTTCAAGGCCAGCCTGCTCTATAGAGAGTGTTCCAGGACAGGCAGGACAGTTACACAGTGAAACCCTGTCTTGGAAAAAACAAAAACAAAAAACAAAAAGTGCTTTTCGGGCTGCAGAGATGGCTCAGAGATTAAGAGCTCTAAATGCTCTTCCAGAGGTCCTGAGTTCAATTCCCAGCAACCATATGGTAGCTCACATTCATCTATAATGAGATCTGGTGCCCTCTTCTGGCATGGAGGCAGAACGCTGTATACATAATAAATAAATAAATAAATAAATAAATCTTTTTTAAAAGTGCTTTTCAGTAATGGAACTAATTCAAAATTATTAGTAAATAATATATTATATTCAAAGATATTATCTTTCTTTCTTCATGATCACATGAATAGGCCTGAACTTTTTTTTTTCTAAAGATGAGTTCAGTATTCAGGGCTAGAACCCAGAACCCACATGACTAACAACTATCTGTAACTTCAGCTGCAGGGGACCCAGCATCATCTTATGGCTCTTGAGTACAGTTGTACACACATGTCATACAGATACTCATATGCATAAATAAAAATATAATAAAATAAATTGAAAAAGAAAGAAAGATTTAGCCAGGCAAGATGACACACACCTATAATCACAGTTCTAAGGAGGCAGAGGCAGGAGGACTGTAGTGTGATTGAGGCCATTGTGTGCCGTGTCTTAATAAAAAGCAAAAAGAGGCCGGGCGTTGGTGGCCCACGTCTTTAATCCCAGCACTCGGGAGGCAGAGGCAGGCGGATCTCTGTGAGTTCCAGGCCAACCTGGTCTACAGAGCCAGTTCCAGGACAGCCTCCAAAGCAATACAGAGAAACCCTGTCTTGAAAAACCATAAATAAATAAATAAAAATAAAAAGCAAAAATAGAGTCAGGCGCACGCCTTTAATCCCAGCACTGGGGAGACAGAGGTATTTGGATCTCTTCAAGCTGGAGGTGGGCCTGGTTTACACAGCAAGTTCCGGGACAGCCAGAGCTGTTACACAAAGACACCCTGTCTCGAAAAAAAACAAACAAAAATAAAGCTATTTGTGTTATTTTTATCAGGAGACATTGGGGAAAAAAATCAGGCTTTCTGGGAAGGACTTGGAGGTGAGAAAGCAGGAAGTTCTCAAGGCAGGAAATTTGAAAGGAGGAGTGCGTGGCCGTTTCAGCACCAGGGACAGAGCAATGGCTTCCTCAGGACCCTGGACAGAGCGGCTGATCGAGCCTGCGGGGAAACTCAACCGCGTTGAAGTCGGACCAAGAGAAGCCTGAGCGCTCACCTGGTTCTACTTCCCTTCAGAAGATCTCAGCCACCTACTCCTGGACTTCAGGAGCAGAGGTTCAGGGAACAGTCATTGTAAAGGCGCTACCTAACGGGAACGGGTTAAGCAAATAAAATGGCTTTGGCTGTTACACTTGGAGAACTTTGAAAAGATCTTACAAAAGTCCCCAGTTGGGAATAGGGCACTGTTAATGATACTTAACATTTTTTTTCAGCTAAGTAACAGAAGGCTCACCATAGTCTTTTTTTTTTTAACTCCTAAAGTCCTGTCTCATACATTTTACGCTGAAAACTTTAGTCTCGTGCAAAGCACTTGGTAGGAAATATTCACAGTCACTGATTCTCCTGCCCACCTTCCGTTTCCTATCACATCATCTGTTTTCTCTTCCTCAGATACACACGTGCTCACGAGCGCTCACCGACACTTGCACAGCTGCAGCGTGTGAACCACAAGAGATTCTACACATTTGTGGAGGAGCCTGAAATCAGGGTAAGCGGATGCCCCTGAAAGCAGACTCTGTCCCTTTAAATGGGTTGTAGTCGTGGGGGAGGGGAACTGACCGGAGCTGGCATTGTCCAGTTTGAACTGAGCACCGGAAGTGAAGGGGCAGGGCCTGGGCCGTGCACTGAGCCCCGGGCCATTGTCCATCTCTGACCAGGGCAGCGGCCAACCCCCCCTGCGGTCCACCCTCTTTATCTTCTAGTAGGGAGTTTACCTCTTCAAATGAGAAACCTCTCTACCCATCCAGTCCTTCCACCAGCCACACTACCCGGAGGGTAGCGCAATTTAGGATGGTGACTGAGAACAGGAGGGTCTGGGACTCAGAGGGTCCCGGGTACTGGAGGAAGTGCCTCCACTCACAATCTGTTGCCCTCTGCCAGCAAGGAGTGGGACAGGACGGGACGCGGCGGACAGAATGAGAAGCAGCTATCACAGAGCTGCGCTCCTCCAGGGTTCCCCCTGCTCTCCCAGGAAGCTCTCTACCTGGGACCAACTTTAGTGCAGGCTTGGAGGAAGCAAAGGATTCTTAGCGAAGAATCAACAAGGAGCTTGTTTCTGATTGGGACTAACCCAGCGAAACTGATGTTAAGACTTGGAGATGGAGACATCTAGCTGTAGTCAGAGGCAGACCGAGTTTGAGGGGCAGCGCCTAGGTCAACACAGATCTGCTCTGCGGGGTCTCCAGCCGCTCCCCTGCACCCCTATCCTGGCTTCCTAGTGTCCAGAACTCCAGGTCTATCTAAGCACACGGGGGTGGGGGGGTGAGAGCAGGTCAGCGACAAGCAGCCGGGTCAGCTCCGAGGCCTGAGGGGGAAGGGGGGAGGGGCGCTGAGGGGCCGGGGGAGGGGGAGGGCTCATCCATTTCTCCCTTGACAGGTGGTTTGTGTTTCTGATTGGACGGCGCCACCAGGCTCACACCTCCCTCCCCCAACTCTCTGGAATGTATAATTATCTGCCCGGGGGGTGGGGGTGGTGTGGTGTGTGTGTGTGTGTGTGTGTGTGTGTGTGTGTAGTCACGTGGTTATAAAACTGCCCCCCTCTCAGGTCCCCCACCTGTGTCTGCATTGGGTACCCGTATTGAGTCCTCAAAGTGCAGAATCCCAAATTCTGGGGTACTCAAGACTTCTAGGGCAAAAGACCCCTTATCTCCAGATGTGTGCATGGGGAGGGGGTGTCAAATCTCAAGGTTCTGGGAAGGGACACCCCAGAGGTGTCAGAGACCAGAGAGGTGGGGGAGGGCGGGAGCCAGAGCCGGAGGGAAAGGGAGGGGTAAGGAGAGAGGGGAGGGGAGGGGGCTGCCCGCGGGGGGTTGGGTCATTGTCTTTTAGAATTTGGGAGCCTTTGAAAAGCCGTGGGCCCTCCCACCGCTATTGTGCGGGGGGAAGATGTAGCAGCCTCTTCTCCGAACCACCCCTTTGCCTCCGGACTTCTCTGGGGCCAGCAGCCGCCCGACCTGGGGCCCGGGGCCACGGGCTCAGCCGACGACCATGGGCTCGGTGTCCAACCAGCAGTTTGCAGGTTCGAGCTTGCGATTTAGCGGGCACACCTTAGGGTGCCGGGCGCCCAAGAGCTAACTAGAAGGGAGGTGGGAAAGTGTCCCACGGACTTGTCCGCGGGACCCCAAGTCCCTGCGGCCTCCTGCTTCTTGGGGCCGTCTCTGGAGCAGGGAACCCTGGTGTTCCAGTGGCTTGTGCGCCGAGCCCGTGGGGGCGGAGGGAGAGAAGAGGAGGGGCCTGTCCCGCCGCGTGTGCACGGGCAACACGTTGTGGGAAGACAAGCAAAACTTTCGGGGCATCGGCATCCTCGGTGTAAGCTTGGGGAGGCAGCCAGGACAGGTTTCTTCTTACCAGCTGTTTAGTAGCTGCCTCCTTCTGGGTGTCTTCCCACGGGCTCAACACCGAGATCTCCCGGATGGGTTCCAGAGAGGGCCCTGTAATTGCTTGGCCCCCAGCTGATCACCTGGCCCTCCCTGTCTCCAGGTGGCTGCGCCAAGGCAGCGGAGAAGGCGCCCGAGGAGGCGCCGGCTGACGCGGCCCGGGCCGCAGACGAGCCGCAGCTGCTGCACGGGGCCGGCATCTGTAAGTGGTTCAACGTGCGCATGGGGTTCGGCTTCCTGTCCATGACCGCCCGCGCCGGGGTCGCGCTCGACCCCCCGGTGGACGTCTTTGTGCACCAGGTGAGAATGATTCTGGTAACTTAGCTAGGAAAAAGGAAAATTGGGAGTTACATATATGGGCTTGGCGATGGTCGCTCCTGTTGGATTGGAGGAGATAAAGGACCCTCATTGTGCGTCCCTATCTGCTGGGACACCCCAATTTTGAGTTTGAATAACTACAGTGGACCAAGTAGGAGGCACCACTGATTACCAGCACCCCCTCCCCGCCCCCTTCCGGGAACCCCTCCGGCTTACCACGTGTCTATTACCTCTTTCCCCTGGGAAGGGAGCAGGGGGCAGGGAGGTGACCCCATGTGGCAGAAACTAAGGTTGTATTGTGCTTGCCGGTGGGGGAGGGCGAGCAGGCCGATCAGGGAAGCACATGCAGGGTCTGAGCCGGGCGCTAGCGCCTGGAGTTCTGAATATAGTTTACAGGGCAGGAGAGTGTGGGTAATTTGCCACCCCTACCCACGGGTATGAACCTGCGAGGTCAGGCCCTTCCTCTGTCTTAAGTGCAGACCTCAGTCAGGTGGCCACCCAAAAAGCCAGGTCCTGTATAGATTTGGCAGATCCCGGAAGGATCAATGTGTGGGCTGAAAAGCTCTAGAGGGCTGGATTTCAGTTCAGGACTGGCGGGCACCTCTGCTGTCCACCAGGTCCTGCCAGGAGGGAAAACCGTAAGAGCCCAGGCCTTCATTCCTGGCTGGGCCAGTCTAGGAGACTTGGGTCTGTGCAATCCCAAGTTCTCAGTTAAAGAAGGCTGCGCAGTGGGGAGTGAGATTCAGTGTCGAGGGGACAGGCGGTGGAAAGGAGGCTGGCCTCTTGTCCTATTCTCCTCGGCTTGGCATTTATGGCCCCAGACAGCCATTGACTGCTGTCCCTAACATTCCTAACCCTGAGCAAGGAAGGGAGTAGAGCCTTCAGGCTTCACTGTTAACTCGCCTTACCCTCTCAACATCCTATGTAGGTTCAAGTGGTCCCCGCGCCTCGGTGGGAAGGAGGTTCCTGCTACTCCCCCTTCCACATTTGGTGGTTAAGGCATGACCGGGAAAGAAGAAATTGCTAATCTCTGGCCCTGGAGCTTGACACCCGGTCCGGGCAGGGAGGGGTTACTTCAGGGAGGTTAGCTTTAGGAGCTGTGGGGGAGGGGAAAGGAGGATGTGGGGATTAAGAGTTGGAGCCTCAGGGATGGCGTTCTTGGGGGAGGGGTGGGGAAGGAGATGCTGGATCGACTGGTTGGAGGCTGGAGGCTGCTGTGAAGGCTGAACACTTAACTACCCTCCAGTCAGGGTGTTGAGGAGGGGCAACTAGGTAGATTTGGGTTGAAGGAATTTTGGGACCAGCTCATTGCTGTTGGTGTCATTGGGCTTCAGGAACACGTGTTTAAGAGACCTGCAACAGTACCTTTGGCTACTTTCTTGAAACCCCCCCCCATCACTACCATCAGATTGCTGGTTTCTGGATGGTGGCTTTGTGCCCCATCTCATTTACATATGTGAATGATAACCCACAGGAAGTAATTGTGAGAGAGAAGGGAATTGGCCTCTTTAGATCTATTAAGTCACTTTATTACAGGAACCAGCTTTGAATGGCTCTCCTCGGCGGGTGGCAAGCTTCCCTACTCTTCATTTATCCGATCACAGATTAGAATCTTTCCTGGTCTGGAGTTGTCCCAGCAGCCTTCCCAATTTTGGGAGGCTGGGATATAAAGTAGGTATAAAGCTATCTGGACTTCTTCCGAAGACTTAAGTAGGAAGACACTAAGCAGTATGTACCCTTTGCTCTGAGGTTCCTTGGTAGTAGAACAGATTGGAGAGCTGTGCCTCAGACTTAACCTTAGGATCCATAGCAATTTGAAAGCTATAAGACATCACTGGAAGAAAGCAACAATCTTCAATACTTGCTAGCTTGGAGATCTATGCCCACCAGCCCAAAATTGAAGTTTTTGGTTTTCTATTTTCTTTCTGTTTTTGAGACAGAACCTCACTGTCTAACTGTGGCTGGCCTGGAATTTGTTCTGTAGACCAGGCTGTCCTCTAACTGGAGATCTGCCTACCTCTGCCTGGATTGGGGATGAAAGGCCCATGCCAAGGCTCCTGGCTGGCACCCATATTTGAAAACGTTTCCTCCCTAACCACCACTTTCTCCACACTGTAGTTGGTGTGTTACCACAGCTGATGATGGTGGTTGGGTTGGGCCATACTCTGGCATAATTTAGGCTGGTGGCCTGAGTTCCTCTGTGCTGGAGGAACAGTGTAGACACTGGGTAATCTCTAAAACTTGTTCTCTTCAGAAAGAGTGTTCATGAGGTAGAGAGGGTAAGAAGTCTTTAACAAAATTTTTTCTTCTGGTGATGGGGTAGGATGGGATGGAAGGGAAGAAATTGTCTCAAGATGACATTTGTCATGCCATGGAAAGGGAGGGGATCAGGGAAAACCCTTCCAACATTGAAGTGATAAGGTTCCCTGCACCCTATTAAAGATTGAGTCAATCCACACACTTCTGTGTTTTGAGGCACCGCCTTACACTGACTTGTAGTGCAGGCAAGCCTGGAAGTCACTCTAGCCAAACTGACCTATCATTGGGTGACACACCTTTGCTTTGGCCTCTCCAGTGTCTGATTTGCATATACTTCATTCTGGCCCCAGTGGAAGAGTAGGCCAAGCTTGAGGGGCTATGTATGACCCAGGTGTCTCTGATACCCGGTATAATTAGCCATGAGTCTTTTTAGATCTTGAAATCTGTGTCTGGGATTAATTGTAAAAACCAAAATGTCTTGTGTCTTTCCAAATGTCTCCTGTCTTTCCAAATGTCTCTTGAAGGCAGAATCACTTCTAATTGAGAAACAGCAAGGTATTCATCTAAGCTGGGTGCTGGTGGTACACACACCTTTAATCCCAGCACTCCAGAGGCAGAGACAGGCAGATCTCTGAGTTTGAGACCAGCCTGGTCTACGAGAACTAGTTCTAGGACTGTCTCCAAAGCCACAGAGAAACCCTGTCTCGAAACCCCCCCCATAAGATATTCATCAAAATTATTAGAAGTTGCTGACCACTTTTAAGTGTTGGCTTAACTCTGGTTTTCTGTGGCTCCAAATATAGGCCACCAAGATTCATCGAAAGTAGGAAATAACAGTTTTTGTTTTTAAGACAGGGTCTTTTGTAGCACAGGCTGGCCTTGATCCTCCTACCTCTGTATCCCCAGTGCAGGGATTACAGATGTGCACAACCACCATCTGGCCCAGATGACTGTTTATTGACTTTTTGGCTTACAAGCAAAGACTATAAAGAACTAAGTTGGGTTTGAACAAAAATTCAACACTGACGCAAAAATTGAAGCTAAAACTGCTTAAGCCACAATGGCTTGGACTTTCAGAACATACCTGAAGGTCTGACAGGACAGCTGGGTTGCCTTCCTGGATTATAACACTGTACCACCAATGTGAATGTACTTTACAGAGCAGAGCTTTGCTGTGGGTGATTTTTTTTTTTTTTGGTTTTTCGAGACAGGGTTTCTCTGTGCTGTGGGTGATTTTTCTTTTTTTAATAGTACATTCTTGTTCTAAATTAATGAATGTGGAGCCGGGCCTTGGTGGCACATGCTTTAATCCCAGCACTCTGGAGGCAGAGGCAGGCCTCTGAATTCGAGGCCAGCCTGATCTACAGAGCAAGTTCTAGAACAGCCTCCAAAACAATACAGAGAAACCCTGTCTCGAAAAACCAAAAAAAAAAAAAAAAACCAAAATGAATGAATGTAGAAATGGAAACAGTGAGATATGGAGGATCAGGGTAGACTGCGTGTCTCCCACCAGAGGACAGAGGGAAGACTGTACATGAAGACGCTTTCTTTCTGGACTGTAGGACATGGTCTGGTACCATACAGTGTGCCGAGAGTACTTGTGGGGTACATGTTGCCAGCTCTCAACTCTGAACCCCAGAATAAAGATGGTCTTGGCATTAAACCCAGGGCACTACCTGTCATTCCCATGGCAGTGGGAAAACGTGGCCTAAAAATATGTTTTCCTGTAAAGCTGATATAAAGAAGTCTGTGTGTTATTTTGACATCCTCTTCTTTATGAGAAGATATCCTTCCAGAGAACATCCTGGACAATGCTTTGCCATCATCCCAAGCAAAACTTCCAATATGGTAAAACGTCTGCCTTGTGAATGGTGACATTGCTGCCTGCAGTCTCCGTGGTTTTCAGTGACTTGGTCTAGGGTGCAGGGCATGGCCTTTGCTCACGAATCCCTAATCAGAGAGGGTTCTTTGTTATGTTTCTTGTTTTTTTGAGACAGGGTTTCTCTGGCTTTGGAGGCTGTCCTGGAACTAGCTTTTGTAGACCAGGCTGGTCTCGCCTGATCAGAGAGTTTTAAACACCTTTTTTTTGAGAAACTCACCTGCATGAAGAGCAGCAGGCCTGTGTAGTCCGAGTCTTTCAGGTTGGAGCAGGAATGTTCATAATTGCACTTATATTTTAAGCATGATTTCTGCTGCTGTTAGAAACCAGCTTTTTCTATGATTTTGGTATAAATTCCAGGAAGCTTTTCATTCCTATTACTCCATGCTCATGGCCTAGGAACACAGTTGGATGGGAAGAAAGTCCCGTATTGCAACTCCAGCTGATTGAGGGTGGAAAGGACCAAAAGATCACGCTGAGGAGCTGAGATGTCAGTGCTCACACAAGGCCACTCTCATAGGCTGCTGCACCATCTGGTGGACAGCTGCAGAGGAGCATTTGACCTGGACCACTGAGCAGAAGTGAATGAATAGCAGTTAACCTTGTACTGGGGACATTTATGGTACCAAACTGCTTCTAGCAGTGAGACGTGGGTGAGGCCTTGACACCAGTGTCACCACTGTGATGAATCTTTAAAATTAAAAGGTATTCTTAGTTTAGAAGCATATCTAGGAAAAGTGGTATTTGACATGCCTTATTGGATCTTGCTTGGCTAGCCAAACCAGGCTCTTGGCAGTCAACCCAACACTTAGCCTTTATTGATACTATGATCAAGGTGCTTATTTTTATCTGAAGTGCCTCCTTGGAGCTTCTGTCCCAGCCACTCCCTCTGCCTGGCTTTACCAAATAAATACTTGGCTAGTCTCCACTTCGTTAGGGTTTTGGTCAGATTTCTCCTCTCCAATGCATCTATGAACTTTCTGGCTCTAACATCACATGGGTTTGATAGGAGTGTTAGCACCCTGTGCAAGTCTAAAGTAAACACTGATCTGCATTTTGGTTGCTAAATCCAGAACTGGTCAGAGACACTCATGGGGTCACCCAGAACTGGAATGTCCCAGGGTGCTGGAGAAAAGGAGAGAAGCCCTAGTTTTGGTCCTGGTCAGTTGGGTGGCTGGAGTACAATGAAATTCTCCCACAAAGAGCAGCAGGGAAACGTGTGTGATGCTGAAGAGGCCCATGGATAGAACTCTGGGGTGGGGTATTTGATGTGGGAGTGGGTGGGTGGCGAGTGTCAAAAGACGCAGAAGCCAGGAAGTACTGTAACCGATCAGAGGAGCACCAGGGAGGAAATGCTGTAACTGTTACTAAGTGTCAGTCCCCCCCAACCCCCAACTGCAGTGACCCAAGCAGGCTGCTCACCTGACTTCAACAGGTTGGAAAAGGAACTTGGGATTCCTGCCCCTCCTCCCTGTTGAAAAATTTATCTGCTGAGGGAAGGACCCTTTTTACAGTTCATCCTGGAGGTAGCGGGAGGGAAGATGGGGGTTGACTAGCGAACTTCCCCTTCCTGGGGTCTGACTGGAGAAGAGGTCCCCAAGCTGGTCCTCTCACCCTGACCGTAGTGTAGAGGAAGGAAGGAAGGAACTGGTCGGGTTTGAATGTGGGGGAGGGTGAAGGAGAGCCATCCTGGGGGGATCCGTGCCTTGGAACTCCAGGAATCCGACCACCAGAACCAACCAGTGTCAACCCTTTGTTCCCTGGGGCTGGGCTCTATTGGGGGAGCTCAGGCCATGCCCCTCCCCCCAGAGCCTTTTCTTTTTGGAGGGGATGGGGAGAGGGGCGGGGCCCTGCTTTGTGTGTGGTTGGGGGTGGCTGAAGAATTTTCAGGCTCCTTTTAGATGCTGGCCCTGGGAGTCTGGCTTGGTGGGGTTGCACACTGATTACCTATCTGATAAGAGAAGAATTCAAACTATGTTTTAGAAAGGAGTGGGGGGAGGGGATGGGCAGCCACCCCTGGAGACCACCAGTTTAAATCCTGCCTAGCCTTTATGTGGAGGTGCTCCGGGGCGGTCTTAAGCAGATCTCTAGTGGCGGAAGGGCTGAGGGGCTTAGTCAATCTCATGGCCTTACCCATTTATACTGTCCCCCATGGTTTCACAGTTGGTGGAGGAGGGAGGGTGTTGCTCTCAATAAACTGGACCTCAGAGGGGGCCTGGGTTGTTTTTGTTTTTTTGAGTTCCCAAGAGTGGTTAGTAGTAAAATAATCTGAGCATCCCAACACTTGGCTCTTACTGGTACCCTGCCTCCATCTAGCCTGAAAGGAAGATAATTGGCCCTCCCTGAGGATTTTACATGGCTGGTGAAGTGTTAACTACTTTTCACGTGTAAAACCTCACAGGATCACCATAAAATCAGCATATACTCCAATTTACAAATGAGTAAGGAGGGACAGGGCTCCTCCACTCAGGTCTGGTCTTAACCACTAATCTGCTGGATCACAGCTGGACCATGGAGAGACCCTCTGGAATTGCCTGGGGAGAAAGAAGGCAGGTGGTCTGGCTCCTCTTGGTTTTAGGATGGTTTCAGTGCAGTGGGGGCAGAGAGGTGAATTCTTTTGAATACTACTACTTTTATTTCCTTTTAAGGTTTTACCTCCTTGCTCACATCAAACGGAGGCAGTTAGGAAGTCCCTACACCCTGCGTGTTCCTGAACAGTAGGGGGAATCTGGGTTGGGTGTGCTTAATGCACACGAGTATAGCTTTGGTTCAGTCCAAAGCACCCTTTATAAAAAAAAGTAAAAGGATGTGTCTTGGGAATATTTCTGTGATACAATTACAAATAATCATGAAGTGTTGTACTGCAAGCTTAGTAAGTCCATGCCTATCAGAGTCTGTGCTTTTAAGATGTCCACTATGGACCTATATCTGTTATTCCAGCATTTTGGAGGCTAAAGGGAAAGATTTCCAGATCAAGGCCAGTCTGGACTTCATAGAAGGATATACACCACTTAAAAAGATAAATGATCTCTGAGTTCTAGACCAACCAAGGCTACATAGTGAGACCCTGTCTCAAAAAAAAAATTAAGAAGGCAAGAAAAAGCAAGGAGAAAACCAGTGCCTATCTATTTTTCTGAGGAGTCTTAAGGCCTAATTTATGAGCTTAGAGAATGGAGATGGTGCCCAAATCTGTGCTCTTCACCAACACCCTTGATGAAAGTTTTGTGTAAAGCCCCTAAATGAAAACAAAAGTTACGTTAGTGGTGGTATCACATACCTTTAGCAGAGGCAGGAGGATCTCTGTGGAGATCTGGAGGCCAGGCTAATCTACAGAGTGAGTTCTAGGACTGCCAGGGCTACACAAAACAATCCCCCCAAAGAACCCCAGAAGTTAGAATGATTGAAGAATTTGTGTCCCACCTGGCTAATAAATAGTTGGTATTTTTTTTTCTAGAGCCCTATTGTGAAATATTCTACCAACTGGAATACTAGTGGAACTTGTTAATGCTCTCTCAGGTAGTCCTGGCCAGGTGCAGTGATCCCCTTTTTTTTCTTTGCTGTGTGTGTGTGTGTGTGTGTGTGTTGGCAGGCAGGCCTCACATACACTGCCTCTGCTGGGGTCAAAGGAATGCAGCACCACCAATCCTGTGTGGATCATTTACTTTTTCTTTCTGGGGAAGAGAGAGCCATGGAATGCTACATAGGCACTCTACCATTGAGTCCCATGTGCTAGGGTGATTTCCTTGTTGATGTAATCCCTTCCTGAATCTCTTGCTCTAGTTTAAGCTGTGGTAAAGACTGTTCTGGGAAAGGCTAGGAAGAGCTGTCACCTGCACTAATAAACAGTGGATCTGGTGGCTCCTGTAAGTGGTAGGGGTTCTGGGTTCCTCCATGACTAGTGTCCCTCCTTTTTAAAGGGGCAGGATTTCTGCAAACGGCCTGTACCTATCAGCGTTTCTCAAGTTTCAGGTAGGGCATGCAGTATTCCCAGAAACATTGGTCTAAATCTTTATTTCCACTCACTACCATCATTCCAAATCAGATAATTTACAATCTATTTGCCTGTTGCTGGGCATGCACAAGTGGTCCCAGCGGTTGAAGAGGCTATGGCAGTTTGGGCAACACAGTTGTCAAAAAATAAACAAAAACCTACCTCATTGCCATGGAATACACATGTCTGAGTGCATACTGAGACCCTGTCTCAAAACCAGAGATCCATACTTTGTCACTAATTCATCCAAAAATGTACCCAAATGAGGTACCAAAGTATGGCACGAATAACAAAAAAGTTGGTGGCTTTTGTTTTCACATGCCATAGTGTACACGTGGTCAAAAGACCACATCCTTCAATCCCGTGGGTTCCGGAGAGTGAACTGAATTTTTCAGGATTGACAGCAACTGACATTACCCACTGACCCATCCTGCCAGCTCCCTAATAACTTTTAAAATGTGTCATTCTATGTGCTCTGGCCTTGAAGAAATTATGTAGCCAAGGCTGGCCTACAGCTCCATGCCTCTGAGTGGGGTGGGAAGAGGTACCACCATACCTGGCTAACTTGCATTTGCACGGTTTTCCCCCTAAGTACGTAGTAGCTTTTTGTAGGTTTGTCTGATTGTGTCTGACTTTTTACATTTTGTTCTGTTTGGAGTCCATGCTGGCCTTGAACTTGGCTCCCTCCTGTCTTACTTAGCCTCCCTCCCAAACATTGAGATTAGTGCTGTGTCATAATGCTGGCTTGCCATTCTTTTTCTTAGCAACTCGGTATTTAATTCCTTCAGGTGTATTTTCATTAAGTTGGACAGTGGTGGGATGATGGTGAATGCCTTTAGTCCCTGCACTTGGGAGGCAGAGGCAGGCAAATCTGAGTTTAAGGCCGGCCTGGTCTACAGAGCAAGTTCCAAGCTTCTCACATTCCTGGAATCTCTTCATGACATTCTGTTTTAGTCCTTGCCCTGAAATTGATTTTTAGTAACATTATTTTCATGATTTCAAATTTAAGAAGGTTATAGGAATAGACAAATTCTTTTATAATCTTTCCCCAGATTCATCCATTAACATTTTGTCCTCTATTGTATTCTTATCTCTATACAGTTATTTATTTTTGTGGGGGAGTGGTTTGGGAAGAGACAGGGTCTCACTATAGTCCTGGTTGACCTAGAATTCATATATAGATCAGGCTTACCTGTCTCAGATCCATCTGCCTCTGCCTCCCAAGTACTGAGATTAAAGCCTTGTACTACCACATGTGGCCCAATGATACCACCTGAGTAACCATAAATGTAGCATTAAGTATGTTTGTGTATTTTAATATGTATTTCCCAAGAATGGAGGTGATTTGCTGTTTTTATGGTGATCCTATAATTGGGTGACAGGTATGTGCCCTTTTCAGCCATGCTCAGTTCTTGAGTTGAGTTTTCTTCTCATTTGTGAAATGGGAGTGCTGTCTCTTACTTTGCGGTCTTGTTCTATGGTGTAGTAACAGAAACAAATAGTAAAATCCTGTTTCCCTTTGCTAGAGTAAGCTGCACATGGAGGGCTTCCGAAGCCTCAAGGAGGGTGAGGCAGTAGAATTCACCTTTAAGAAGTCTGCCAAGGGTCTGGAATCCATCCGTGTCACTGGCCCTGGTGGAGTGTTCTGTATTGGGAGTGAGCGGCGGCCAAAGGGGAAGAACACGCAGAAACGAAGATCCAAAGGAGACAGGTACGGCCCAGAAGGCAGCTTGTGTAAGTTGCCAAGAATGGTGTCCACTCAAGTGCCACCGCATCAGGTTCCCAAAGATAATTTCAACTTTGACAATTCAGTCATGGTTGGTTTGCAACTCACTTTGCCCCCTGTTGCTAAGAGTGACTGACACTCACTGGCTGTCCATACTGACTTTCGTTTAGAAGCAAGGCTACCGTGAATATGTGAATGATTCAGTGAGATGGTACGTATCGGTTATTATCTACTGTTCCTTTA
Source organism: Mesocricetus auratus (assembly GCF_017639785.1). NCBI lineage: Eukaryota > Metazoa > Chordata > Mammalia > Rodentia > Cricetidae > Mesocricetus > Mesocricetus auratus. Next base: position 9,405,742 of record NW_024429197.1, read on the forward strand.
CCAGCGTACCAATTGGTTAGTGCCTGCGCTTTTGCTATGGGGCTTAAAACCCCTTATCTCTAACGAGGTTAATTTGGCTTTAAAACTTTTTTCTTAGTCTGGAGGTGGCACATGCCTTTAATCCTGGGAGAGGCAGGTGGATCTCTGGGTTAGAGACCAGCCGAGAAACCCTGTGAAAGAAAGGGGTTGGAGAGAATCATTCCTTGCAGGTCTAGTGGTACATGCTTCAGTTGAAGGCCCCAGGCAGGAATATATACTGGAACCTTGTCTCAACTGAAAATAAATCGCGAAGTGGTGGTGGTGCCCGCCTTTAATCCCAGCACCTGGGAGGCAGAGGCAGGCGAATCTCTGAGTTTGAGACCAACCTGGTCTACAAAAGCTAGTTGCAGGACAGTCTCCAAAGCCACAGAGGAACCCTGTCTTGTGAAAAAAAAGAAAAGGAATCAATAAGCTTGACGAAATGGTTCAGTGGTTGGAGTACTTAATGCTGTTGCAGAAGGCCCAGGGGATGTCTCATCCGGCACTCAAGCTGTACTGCATAGTTGGGATCTATCTGGTTCTCTTCATCTTCTAGATCTAGGGCATAAAGGGAGGGGGGGAGGGTTATAGCAGTAAGCCTGGGTGAGGGTGTGACCCCTTAGGAGGGGTCAAAGTTCTTCACGTGGCTTTATCTCACCTTTAACCATTCTGTCTTGTGCCAGGTGCTATAACTGCGGTGGCCTAGACCATCATGCCAAGGAATGCAAGCTGCCACCCCAGCCCAAGAAGTGCCACTTCTGCCAAAGCATCAACCATATGGTGGCCTCATGTCCACTGAAGGCCCAGCAGGTCCCCACTTCTCAGGGAAAGCCTGCCTACTTCCGGGAGGAGGAAGAAGAGATCCACAGCCCCGCCTTGCTCCCAGAAGCCCAGAATTGAGGCACCGGAGCGGGGGCTGTTCTTTTGCTATTGGGGAGCTTGAAGGAGGAGGCATCAATCGACAGAGTGGAGAAAGTGGGGGATAGGGTGGGTTTGTGGGTAGCTGGCTGGGTTTCCCAGTATCACCCTGCCTTCCCTTGGTGGGGGGAAAGGGAGAGGCAATGGAAACTCCAACCATACTTATGTGAATGCAAGTGAAGGCTTTTGTGGACAGCCACCCTAGAACTTGTATGCTTTAGCTGAGGCTTTAACCTAAAACGACATGCTTTTGAAAGTGGCTGGGATAGGCAAGTTCTTCTGTAGAAGACTGTGATAGTTCCACTTGCCAGACAGGGTGTGAAACAAGTGTAAGACCACATTAATGAACCTAACCCCTCCCTCCCCACAGGCTACTCTGTTCTGTGGGAGGGATTCTTCAGGAGCCAGGCAAGGTTTCTTTCACATCTAGCTTGTTCATAACCCAGTCCTGGGATGCGGTGCCAGGAATGGTATCAGTATCTAGCAACGGGTTGTGATGACAGGCAGAGGGTGGTTGAGGGGACGGGGCAGTTGCAGACCTGCTGTTGCTACCTCACTCCCAGCACGTTCTGGGCCAATGTGATTTTTAATTTATTTGCTCCCTTGGGTAACTGCACCTTGGATCCCACTTTCTCCAGGATGCCAACTGCACTATCTGTGTGCGAATGACGTATCTGTGCGTTTTAATTTTTTTTTCTTAATATAAATAATCAGTTTGTATTTTTGTATATTTTAATCTAAGGCCCTCATTCCTGCACTGTGTTCTCAGGTACACGAGCAATCTCAGGGATAAGTCCACAAGCAGCTCCAGGTCTGCACAGCAGGAATACTTTTTGTTTTGATCACCATGGAGACCAACCATTTGGAGTGCACAGCCTATTGAACTACCTCATTTTTGCCAATTACAGATGGCTTTTCTGCCATATAGTCCTTAAAACCTCCGTCCACCTTAAAATGTTTCACAGGAGGCTAGGTTTTAATTAGGCTACCCGTGACTTGATCTCGGGCTTTTTTTTTTTTTTTTTTTTTTTTGCAAAAGATAGGGAATTAATCTAAACAGGAAAAGATGGTACAGAGAGAGATGTCAAAAGGCTGGGCCAGGTGAAAGGCACAAGAGTAATTTTCCATCCCAAATCCATCTCACCAGATTAGTCGAAGCCTGCCATACACAGCAGGGTGTGAGTGTGCGTGTGTGCGTGCGAGTGTGTGTTGGTTTTTTTTTTAATGCAAATTTATGAGGATGAGGTTTTCTGTTTGTTTTGATTGTTTTTAGATACTGGGATTGAACCTTGGGCCTCATTTGTGCTAGAACATATCCTGCCTCTGAGTTCTCCTGGTAAGGATACAATTTAAGGCCAACACCCTTATTACCATACCACACTGTGCTGTCTAGGGATGGGGACGGGAAACTTAAATCCTAGCCTTTCATAAGCTTGGCTTCCAGAGAGATCCCTGGAGCGTGGGCCTCTGGCAAGTGTCCCGCCCTGCTGCAGTGGTCAATAGCTAAAGGAAAAAAGAGGGGTTTCGTTTACATGTGAGATCACCGCAAACCTACCTCACTGTGTAGAAACGGGACAAATGCAATAGAACACATTGGGTGGTGTGTGTCTGATCCTGGTTTCTTGTCTCCCCCAAATGCTGCCCCCCCTAGTTATTGTATTGTCTGGCCTTTGTAGGACTTTACTGTCTGAGTTGGCGGTTGCTAGGTGCTCTAGTTGTGTAAATATAATGTGTTGGTCTTCATGTTCTTTTGGGGTTTTATTGTTTACAAAACTTTTTGTATTGAGAGAAAAATAGCCAAAGCATCTTTGACAGAAAGTTCTGCACCAGATGGCTGCATCTGAAACCTACGTGTGGTCCTTCTCAAAGTGAGCCTCTGGAACCATGGCTCCCCTTCTCTTCTCCTTCCCCTGTCTCCCATTCTGATTACATCTTTCTGACCTTAAAACAGCTCCAATGTTACCCTCTTCTCCCTCATGAGAAAACTTACATTTACTTCTTGGAGTGTCTGTACAACTCTTGAATGACCCACATAGAAATTCTGAAGAATCCATGAACCTCACTCTCCCCTTGTTCCCAAACTCAGTCAAGAGTTTGGGTTGGTTGTTTTGAGACAGGGTCTCACTCTGTAGCCCAGGGTAGCCTCAGATTCCTGGCTGTCCTCCTGCCTTAGCCTCCTCAGTGCAGGGATGGCAGGTGAGCCACTTCTCCCTAGCAAGACCATTTCTTAGTGTGATTCACTTTTGGATGGATCAAACTGACTTAATCCACGACCCTTAGGTAGAGAGAAGCAATTGTGGGGCCTTCCATTTGAAGACCAGAAAAGGGAATATGAATGTATAAGTCAAGTCACTCAGGAACTTAATGCCGGTGCAAGAAACTTATGTCAAAGTGGCCACAAGATTGTTACTAGGAGACGGACGAATGTAACTCCATGTTTACTGCTAGAAACCAAAGCTTTGTGAGAAATCTTGAATTTATGGGGAAGGGGGTGGGGAAAGTGTGTACTTGTCTGTCCTTTCCCTGATTTCCTTCTCTGTCCTGAACTGCAGGAGACTGAGCCCCCTTGGGCTTTGGTGGCCCCACCACTGGGGTGTTTATTTCATGGTTGATTTTTACTGTACCCGGGTACTTATATTCCTATCGTATAATCATTTTGTAACACATGCTGACTTTCCCTTTCCTTCTTCCCTGGGAAAATAAAGACTTATTGGTACTCAAACTGTTCTCTCATCAAATATTTAGGATGCTTTTCTCATAATCCCCACCTTGGACTGGGAAGTCACAGGGCCATTATGTTTTCCCCTTCCCTCTTTGTTAGGGACGAATCTTGAAAGTTCAGCCCTGATAGCACCTCATTACACTGGATTTTTGTTTCTAGTTAAGGCCTCTTGTCCCTTCCTTGGAAGCTGCCACATTCAAGAGGGGATTAGAGGCCTGGCATGCATAAGAATGGGGATGCCTATGCCACTGGCTGGGATGAAAGGACGGGGCCAGGGCTTAGGGCATGAGACCCTCATAATACTTTGTCCTTTACTCCTCAAAGCTCTTTACAAGTCCTAATTAACCCCTTGCAACACCCCAAAAAGGAAAATACCATACAGGACTGGGGAAATTGAGGCCAAGGGAGATTTTACTGACTGTAAGCCAGTATTTTGAGATACAGTTTGCTGGCTCTCCTAATGCTTAAATGGTTTCCAAAGAGAGGAAGATTTTAATGGGGATGGGAGGGGGGCTTGACCAGGGGGAAACCTCACCATTAACAGAAAGTGGATTAAATAAATCCTCACACTGTTAGCAGAGCAGGGAGGTTGTGACCCTTTAACTAATTGCACCAAAAGTTAAACCTAGCAACCCTAACCACTAGGCATCAGGGGACTCACGGGGCGTCTTGAAAAGTCGTATTAGCAGAAACTTTAAGAATGGAAGTGTGAGACCTGACGAATGGGTTGTTCATCTCCACAGCTTTGTTATCAATCCCGTTTCTGCTAAAACTGCACTTTTATCAGGTAAAGCTGGACAACGTTGGCATCTCTTTCTTGCCCAGTGTCATTGAGCCTGTAGGGCAAATGAGCTAAAAGGGTTCGCTGGGATTTTGAAATTCCTTCACAGATGTAACTAGATTTGAAGCAAATGTATCAGGTACGGAAAGTTCAGGGACTTAGTTTTTTTAAGCTTTGAGAAGTAACAACCTCTCCCTGATCAGTATCACTAAAAGGTCATAGATAATACATTTGAGGACATGTCTCATGAAGTCCTTGCTAGCCCCAGTTTTGTTATGTTCAGTATCCAAAAGTTATGCAAAATTTGCTATACAAATAATGCCTTTGATTTCTTACTTGACTACGGTCTTGTCTATTTTTAAAATCGTTTCTATTTAGTCTGGAGGCTGGGTTTTCCAGCGAAGCTCATTTTAGCCTCAAACTCTAGGTCACCTAAACAGAATTTCCTGCCACCATGATGCTTTGTGCTGGAGTTCTGGCATAACAGGCGAGCACCGCCTATGCTTTATTCCCCTGCTCAATGGCCAGTTATTTTAGAAGTAAAGCCTTTCTGGCTTTTAAATTATGTAGATCTCGGGGACCTGCAAATTATGAATTCTGGGTCTCTTTAGTTAGCCCAAACAGTGACCAAAGAAAGGGACCTCTTTCTGATCAATTAATACCACTAAAAGGCAGTAAATAGAAATGCATTAATTTTTTTAAAGAGATAATGTCCTGTGCAGACCAGGCTGGTCTCAAATTTACTATGTAGCAGAGAAAATGAGCTAATTCTGGCCTCCGTCTCCCGAATGCTGAGTTCAGTGAGAATGCGCCACTATTTTCCGTTAAGACTAGATTGTAGCAGAGCTTTAAAAGGAACCCAGTTCATCCCTGCACGGTTTACATCTACAAGACCAAGGCTGGAGGATTGCCGAGAGCACGATGTTACCGTGTCTCCCAAAACATAAGCATCCAAAAAGTCATCCAAAGAGAGACTTTAATTTCTGAGGTGCCGCAGCCGGCCCCCTTTCCACTCCACACGCCGCGGCCGTCCTGTGACAGTCCCAGCACCCGAGGCTGAGCAGGATGACCTCCAGGTGCCTCAACGAGTTCCCAGCGGGAATCTTAACTCGCCAGCTCACGTGACCTCGGCCTCCCAGGTCGCTGTTTCTACGTCCCCGAGGGAGCGTTCTCCAATAGCCGACTCGAAAGAGCTCCCCCGAAGTCCGCAGGCGCAAGCCGTGGCCCCACCCACCAGGGACGGAGGAGGTGTGTCCTAGCGCGCAGCAGTGACGTGTTCTTCCAGCGCCACGTCGTGAGCCGCCCAGGAGCGGTAGAAAAACGCTTCCCGCGGCATCCTAGGTGCCCAGTGAGTGAACAGGGGGTCCCGAGGGAAGGGAAGCTTGGTGAGGATTCGGCCACGGGAAGCATTAAGGTCCTCCCGAGGAGTGACTCTAAGACCACTAAGGTAACAGGTGTGACAGCCGATGGGGGATGGTGCTTGGTCAGCCCAGAGAGAGATCTGGCCTGCGGGGTTAAAATAGAGGAGGAAGTTGCGGGAATCGACCAAGATGTAGGCACCATGATGTGACAGAATAGTCCGAAGAAATCAGTGCACATAAGAAGGAAAAAAAAAAAGGTGGAGCCACCTTGTCCGAAAGGTTTCCTGTTGGCTTGTACAGCCCTGAGAGATGAAATCACCAGTGTCTCTGGATTCGGGTGCTGGCCGCTTGCCAAAGCCCCAACATCGTCTCTGTAAGTCAGGTCTATTTAATCGCAAGCACGATGACGTCTCTCTCATTTATTCAAGGTTATCTGATTGGCATTTTGTTCTGGGGTGATTTCTGACATATCAAGAATTATGTCATGGATCAAAGAAGGAGAGCTGTCACTTTGGGAGCGGTTCTGCGCCAATATCATAAAGGTAAGTAAGCAGTAGCCCAGAAGGCAAGTTGACCTTTTGGATAGTTGGGGAATCTTGTGAAAATTTATTATTAAATTTTAGCAATCTCTGTTGTTAAGTGGAGTTTAGCAAAGAGATAATCTCGCAATTACAATGTAGCCTGCAGGGCCACATTTCTTGCCTTTATTGTTGGAGTGACTTATTTTTTAAAGGTGAAACGGGATCTCTTAATATTGTACAGCATAGACTGTTAGATTTTCCTTCTGGAAAATTGAAATTTTGGCTTTGGGAATGTCAGAAGAGCTGGCTGGTGGGATATGAATGAGAGTGAACTGAAATCTATCTCCTTAGAGCAGTTTTCCCAACCTATGGGTCACAACCCCATTGGTGTTTGAATGACCCTTTCACAGGGGTTACATGGTAGATATCCTGCATATCAGATATTTGCATTGTGATCACAGCGTTAGCAAAACTGCAGTTATGACGTAGCAATGGAAATAATTTTTTGGTTGGTGTCATCACAGCATGAGGAACTGTATTAAATAAAGGGTCACAGCATTAGGAAGGTTGAGAACCACTACTCTAGAGTTCCCATCCACTTTTCCTTACACTGTCTACTGAATTAATTTTCTTTGATGGCCTCTGCCTCCTGAGTGCTGGGATTAAAGGCATGCACCACCACCGGCCCGGCATTTTTTTTTCCTCTACAGATGGTCAAGCAGCGTGTAACAGTGAATTTAAGTCAGTAAGCATTGTATCTCCATACACTCACATATGAATGCCAGGTAATCAATCATACTCAGGCCAGAAAATGGAAACTCTCTCCTCACGAAACTATGCATGAAAACCTTGTGTTGGCAAATACAAGCTGCTTATCAAAGTTAGATTTTTGAAAAGGCTGTATGTAGAAGACAAGAGAAGCCTGTGGAGGGCTGAGCTGGGAAGATGGCTCAGTGGATAAAGGCTCTTGCCACTAAGTGCAGTACCTGAGTTCAACCCCCATAACCTACACTTCAGAAAGAGAGAACTGACTCATTTGTAAGTTGTCCTCTGACCTCCATATCAGTACTGTAGCACCCATGCACACACACACACACACACACACACACACACACACACACACACACACACACACCAAATAAATGTGATTTTGAAAAAGTTAGAGACCACCAGGCATTGGTGGTACATGCCTTTAATCCCAGCACTCGGTAGGCAGAGGCAGGTAGATCTCTGTGAGTTCCAGGCCAGCCTGGTCTACAGAGCAAGTTCCAAGACAGCCTCCAAAGCTACACAGAGAAACCCTGTCTCGAACAACTGAAAAAAAAAAGGAGCAAATTATGAGTCAATAAAGGAGTTAAATCATTTGAATGGATTTAAAATAATTACAATGAGTACTGAAAAAAATGCTTAGTAGCTATAGCTACAAGGTAAATAAAACTCAAAACTTGATGGGCATTGGTGGCACACACCATTAATCCTAGAACCCTAGAGACAAGGGCACGTGGATCTCTGGATTCGAGGTCATCCTGGTCTGCAGAGTGAGTTCCAGGAGAGCTGCGGCTACACAGAGGAACCCTAACCCTGTCTTGAAGAACAAAACAAAACAAATAAAATATCATTAAGATCAAGTTCAAAAGGGCTGGAGGGATAGTTCAGAGCTAAGAGCAGTTGCTGCTCTTGTAGAGGACTCAGGTTCAGTTGTCAGTGCTAGCCACAGGGAAGGTCACTATAACTCCAGTTTCAGGGAATCTGGTACCCTCTTATGCTGGAGCACAGGTTCACACATGGTACAGACCTATATGCAGGCAAAACATCCATACACATACAGTTATAAAATTAAAAAATAAAATATTTTGTCTCACCATACACAGAATGACAGGCATCAAGAAAATTAAAGAAAAGGCAGGCTTTGGCAGGGATATATGGACAAAGGATCCTTCCACACTGCTGGTGGGAATGTTGTCTAGTCCCTGAAAATCACTAGGAAGGTTCCTCAGAAAGGGAACAGTAGACCTTCCATGTGGTTCAGCCAGGTCATTCCTGTGTACACAAAAATATCAAAACCAGCCCCTCTGCAGACGCCTGCCCACTCAGGGTTATTACTCACTGTTCGCAGTAGCCCGCTTGCCAAATCAGTCCACATGCTTCTCAGTTATGAGGTGGATTTTTTTTAATGTGCCTTTTATACACAGTAATGATTTGTTTATCCATGAAGAATGAAAGCATGCAGTGTATAAAAAAATGAAATTGGAAATCATCATGTTAAATGAAATAAGCCCATCCCATAAAAAATTAACTCCCCATGTTTTCTCTCATATGTGGGAATGGTGGGGGCATGAAGTTAAAGCAGAAGGTGACTACTAGCAGTGTGGAAGGGGAGCAGGGAGAAGAAGTGATGCCAAGAAGGTCAGGGGATGCATATGACAGAAGTATAGCATGCATGGATGGAAAAGCATAGTGAACTGCTTTGTTTTCTACAATTGAAAGACAGCCGGGGGTGGGGGGTAGTGGGGGGGGTTGGGGGTGTACACCTTTGATCCCAGCACTCAGGAGGCAGAGGTAGGTGGATCACTGTGAGTTTGAGGCTAGCCTGGTCTACAGGGCTAGTTCTAGGACAACCAGGGCTCTTACAAAGAGAAACCGTGTCTCAAGAAAACAAACAAACAAAAACAAAAAACAGTATACCAAGTTCTCTTTCTCAGGTTTTATCTTAAGGTATGTTAGTGACATTTATTTATTGTGTGTATATATGTGTGTATCAGTCTGTGTATGTATGTTGTATGGAAGCATATACATGCCACAGCATACATATGGAGGTCAGAGAACAACTTGTAGGATTCATTTTTCTTTTTTTCTGTATGTGCACCAGTCCTGGGGCTCAAACTCAGGTGGTTGGGCTTGACGGAGCATCTTTATCCAGTGAGTCATCTTGCCAGCCCAGGGGTTTTATCTGATTGTTCAAACCTATTAGTTAAGGATATACATTCTCCCAAAGAGAATTAAATTGACTCATCATTGGTCTTATTCTATAGGCTGGCCCAGTGCCCAAACATATTGCATTCATAATGGATGGAAACCGTCGCTATGCCAAGAAGTGCCAGGTGGAGCGGCAGGAGGGCCACTCACAGGGCTTCAACAAGCTTGCGGAGGTGGGTGTGGCATTGGCAAAACTGTTGTCATCACAGAATATTAGACCAATAACACAGTCTTTTCCTACCTTTAGTTTTATTGTTTTGTTTTATTGTATGTCTCATCTAAGCTACTACTAAATGTCTTAACATCTGTGAAATTGCTGGGTCAATAAGGAAGGGCAATAGCCACCAACTCTGATGACCTGAGTTCAGACCTTGGAATACCTGTGGTCAAAGGAGAGATCCAACTCAGACAACTTATTCTCTAACTCCATACACATTTTGTTTTGGGCATAAACACACACACACCCTCAATATCAACTTTTATAATTACATGTACCACTCTAATGAGTCTATACTTGTCAGGCTATTTTGGTTTTGTTTTCCCTTTCTACCTATATTCTAGTCACAAAAATTTGCATACTTGTTTATTTTTGAGAGAGAATTTTGTTGTGTAACCCTGGCTGGCTTGGAAGCCACTGTGTAGACCAGGCTGGCCCAAACTCACAGAGATCTGCCTGCCTCTGCCTCCCAGGTGCTGGGATTAAAGGCATTCGCCACCACCACCAAGTCTGGCTAAATTTCTTAAAAGTCAAAGTAAATAAATAAAGAACTGTTGAGGATGTAGGTCAGTGAGTATAGTATTTGCCTAGCATGAATAAAGCCCTGGGTTCAATACCAGCACAAAGTGAGTTCCAGGACAGCCAGTGGTACAGAGTTACACAGAGAAACCCTGTCTTAAAAAGAAAGACAGACAGACAGACAGACAAAATAAATCAAAAACAAAGACAGCACCTCCCTATGTGTCCAAGCTGGACTTAAACTTGGGGTTTTCTTGAGAGTTCTTAGTGTGTTGTGTTGATGCTCCCAGAAGTTAACTTTTGACGTGGTTCGGCTTTCAAAGTTGACTAATACATCATGTATAAAGTACCATGACAGCAGCCGCCCACTTCTAATAGTTGTCTGGAAAGTGAAACCCAGGAAAACCTTTTGCTGACTGTGAAGTGCTGCCCAGTGCTCCAGTTTTGCTTCTGTTCCGATCTCCCAGGCTTGGTCTGAAGTCATCAAGTTGTTATGTTCCGGGCAGTAATGCCTCACTTTTATATTGTCTTAGCCATCCTGTCAGGATGGATGGATCTGTAGTCCCTTTCTTTTTTTTCTTTTTCTTTCTTTTTTTTTATTGTTTTTTTTTCGAGACAGGGTTTCTCTGTATTGTTTTGGACGCTGTCCTGGAACTCGCTCTGTAGACCAGTTTGGCCTCGAACTCACAGAGATCCACCTGCCTCTGCCTCCTGAGTGCTGGGATTAAAGGCGTGCACCACCAACACCCGGCTCTGTAGTCCCTTTCTGCTAGTAGAGAAACCTAGACCCACAGAGGCTAATGATTGCCTACAGTTCATTACGAGTCCACGATGGAGTCACTGGCTAGAAACCTCAAACTTTATGTTCTTGCTGAAGAGCTCTTTGGGATAAAATACAGATCAGTTTTTAGTTTTTCTTTGTTTATTTTTTCAGATATTGTTTCCTACAGCCCAGGGCGGCCTCAAGTTGAAGATGTAGTCCAGGCTGACCTTAAACTCATGATCTTCCTGTTTTCACCTCCCAGTACTCAGATTATAAAATGTTCACCAGCATGCCTAGATCAATTTCTTCTGTTTCTTTTCTTTTTTTTTTTTTTTTTTTTTTTTTGAGACAGGGTCTTGTTATGTAGTCTAGGTTAGCCTTGATCCTTGTGCCCCAGCTTTTTAAATCCTGGGATTTTAGAACTAAGCCACCATAGCCAGCCTTAGTTTTTTCAGGTTCTTGCTTGCCTCTCCCCGTTCCTCCCGTGTCCTAGATCTTCATCTTTGTTCCCCTCAGACTCTACGCTGGTGTTTGAACCTGGGCATCCTAGAAGTGACTGTCTATGCTTTCAGCATTGAGAACTTCAAGCGTTCCAAAAGCGAGGTTGACGGGCTGCTGGATCTAGCCCGACAGAAGTTCACCTGCTTGATGGAAGAACAGTAAGATGATGGCCAGACTGAAAACCTCTCGTTCCACCGCCTCTAACCCTCCCCGGCCCCAGCCCCCAGGCTCTTTTATCTGAAACTTACTCAGGAGGATGACACCCAGGGTTATGCACTGGTCTCCATATGCACACACAGGAAAGACAGGACTGCTAGTCTTTCTGAATTTATTGGCTGGGACATTAAATCCCTGTGAAGAGATTGGCTGGTCACAGTAAGTTAGTGACAGCCATATTGGGAAATCAGTCCTAGCTCCTCCAGGATCTTTGCAGTTCCTCTGTAAACCTCAAGGACTTCTTGCTTCTGTTCTCTGAGAATAAGCATTGCCATGCACCTCTTTCTGCTTTACCAGCCTGCCAGGACTGGGACTGTAGCAGGACTGTTTGTCTCCTACTTATAGGTAGGGGGAGATTGAGAGACAAATAGGGGCTGAGCTCAAAGAAGCCAGGAGTACATTCAGGATCTTCGAAAGTGGGGGTACTTGAATTGAAATCTAGGTATTATTCAAATTATGCTTTGATTAGACTATTGATTGATTTTTTTGTTTTGTTTGTTTTTAAAGATTTGTTTATTATGTATTTGATGTTCTACCTGCATATATGCCTGCATTCCAGAAGAGGGCACCAGATCTCATTGTAATCTTCTGTGCCTCTGTCTCCTTGTCTGTGAAGGGGAACTTAGAGTGTGTACTTCAGAGTATGGTGCAGGGATTGAATTTGTTGGTCAGAGTAATTTGGCCACCATCTAACCCTATATGTACTCTGAGCTGTCATTATTATCTTATTTCACCAGAGTATAGCAGATGTCATCAGTAATGCAGTCCCTGCCCTGGAGCAGTTTACTGGCTTGCTAGAACGGGACAGGTGTCACTGAATGTGTATAATACAACTCTTCATAAGATCAGCTGAGGTAGTGTCATGTGGCCAAAAGTTTATATTCTCAAGGCAGATAGATCTAGTCAAGTCAGATACAACACTGGAAATGACCTTGGACTGTCTCCATGCCTCAGTGCTATAGATCACTATTCTGAGTATTGGCATGAGTTCTGAAATAATACACACAACAGTGCCTAGCATGAGACAGCACTCAGACAGCTGCTTGGCTCTTGCCTAAGTACCTCCTGCTCATCAGGCACCATGTCACATGCTGCCTCCTTTTTCCTTGCTCAGGGAGAAGCTACAGAAGCATGGAGTGTGTATCCGGGTCTTAGGCGATCTGCATTTATTGCCCTTGGACCTCCAGGAGAAGATTGCACGTGCTGTACAGGCTACTAAGAACTACAACAAGTAAGTTCTCAGGCTGTCCCTTAAGTACCACCAAGGAGTAGTTAGTGATGCTTCTTGCACCTAGAGAGGAGACCAGCTGCCTGACCAGCTACTCACTACAAACCCACCCCCATCACTTGCCCACCCCACCCCACCCCAATGTGTTTGTGTAATTATAAATGCACACACAGACACACCACACATACTTTAGCTTGACAAGAGTTGGGATAGAGATCCATCCGTCCTAGGCCAGGTATGGTTGTACATACTCTTAATTCCACCACTCAGTAGGCAGAACAGGCATATTTCTGAGAGTTTGAGGCTAACCTGGGCAATATGGAGAGACCCTGCCCCAAAAAGGAAATCCAGCCATGCTAATCCTTGTCTGTAGGCCTTTTAAGAGTCTTTTCTTATTTGTTTGGTTGGTTTTTCACAGTTTCTCTGTGCAGCCCTGTCTGTCCTGGAACTAGACCAGGCTGGCCTCAAACTCAGACATCCACTTGCCTCTGCCTTCCAAATGCTGGGGCGTGGCCTACTACCGCCTAACTCAAGACTCTTTTCTATCATACTCTTTGGTTCATGGACAGATTTAGAGGACAGGGTTCAGTAATCCACACAACATTGTGTGTGACTTTGAAATAATATTGTTTGGCAATGATTTTATTTTATATTTGGTCTCCTTCTATCGTATGTTATACTAATATCACAATGGATTTCTATCTTCTGGGCTTGTTGTCAGTAGAGGGGGGCAGGGATAGGGAGGCAATAAGAGGCCATTTTGGGGCTGGAGAGATGGCTCAGCAGTTAAGAGCACTGACGGCTCTTCCAGAGGTCCTGAGTTCAATTCCCAGCACCCGCATGGTGGCTCACAACCATCTGTAATGAGATCTGGTGCCCTCTTCTGGCCTGCAGGCATACGTGCACAGAGAACATTGTATACATAATAAATAAATCTTTTTTTTTTTAAAAAAAGGTCATTTTATTTTGATCTAATTAAATGAGTAACATGTTTATTCCAAGAGCTCTTAAAAGAACCCACAATCTCACCCTTCAAAAGTATGCTGGGAACCTGAAGTGCCTGTGCCCTTCCAGGGAATGACTGCCCTGGAGTCAGACTCCAGCTGTCAGCCGCTGCCCATTTGGTGAGTTACTGTGCTCCGCCATCCTTAGGTGTTTCCTCAATGTCTGCTTTGCATACACATCCCGTCATGAGATCACCAACGCCGTGAAAGAGATGGCCTGGGGAGTGGAGCAAGGTCTGCTGGAACCCAGGTACCTGCTGCTGTCTTTCCGTGTAGCATGGGAAACCCGGATGCACTGAAGATTAAAACCTGTTCTGAGCCGTGTGCTTGACCAGAGCTCAAGTCAGGGTGTACATGGGAAGATTTAGGAGATTTGCCCCAAACAGAGGTTAGGATCATCTGAGTAGACCACACACCAGCAAACTGCTGACAAACAGCCGAACAGCTGCCAAGGCTGCCCCTTCCAGTGAGAAATGACCCCCGCCCCCTGTTAACACTTCTCCAGTCAGTCCTCTGTGTGCATTGTGGGGGAGACTCTCTTAGGTTCCTCATATTATAATTTCATACCACACAACTAAGGTAGTGTGAGGGGTGGCCATAGGGAGAAAGGAAGGGAAATTCTTTGTTTTGTTTTGTTTTCTGAGACAGGGTTTCTCTGTATTGTTTTGGAGGCTGTCCTGGAACCCTCTCTATAGACCAGGTTGGCCTCGAACTCACAGAGATCTGCCTGCCTCTGCCTCAAAATTTTTTTTTTTTTTTTTTTTGGTTTTTCGAGACAAGGTTTCTCTGTGGCTTTGGAAGCTGTCCTGGAACTCACTCTGTAGACCAGGCTGGCTTCGAACTCACAGAGATCCACCTGCCTCTGCCTCCCGAGTGCTGGGATTAAAGGCATGCGCCACCAACGCCCTGCCTGCCTCAAATTTTTAATCATTACCAGTGTAGTGGAATCCTATCTAATAAGGCTTGGAGGAATGGAGGAATTTATTTGGCCTTTCTAATGTTGTTACTAATATATTATTTGATAATATTAATAGATTAATAGCAATAGTAAAATAAAAGCAGAAATAATTGCAGCAATGTTATGTTCCCTGGTTACTGTTGAACTCATAGGAGAGTCAAGTCTTCTTTTCATTTTATAAATGTGGAAACTGAGAGTAGCATATCCAAGGTCAGTCAACAATTCAGAATCCCTGTCTTTTTTTTTTTTTTATGAACTCCTGGGATGTAGGAAATTTTCTGATTTCCTTTTCTCTAGTATATTATGATTGGCTGGGAATTAGAAATCATGAAATTGGGCTGGGCATAGTGGCACAAACCTGTAATCCTCTACTTAAAACACTTGCAAGTTTGGGACCAGCCTAAACAACATAGTGAGACTCCTATCTCAGAACAGCTAAAATGTCAAGTCATCACAGTGAGGTGTAGTCCAGTTGTGGAGCACTTGCTTAGTAGGTGTACAACCTCAGGTTTGATCTCCGGCACCATAAAAGAAAAAGAAAAGCAGATGAACAAATGAGAAGACAGTTGGCCCTTTAAAAACAAAAATGACTGATTCTTACCGAGAAAGTACTGTTTTGTTTTTTAAGATTATTTTTTAATATGTATACGTGTGTATGTCTGTATGGGGGAATGTACACATGAATGCAGTTACCCTCAGAGGTCAGAGAAGGTATCAGATGTCCTGGAGCTGGAACTGTCTGTGGGTGCTGGAAATCGAGCTCAGTCCTCTGGCAGAGTAACAGTCATTCTTAACCACTGAGCCGACTCCAGCCTCAGAAAGTACACAAAGAGAATTTTCTTTCTTTGTGTCTTCATACAGGGTCTCGATAAGTGGCTCTGGTTGGTTGGAATTTAGACCATGGGTCACCAGGTCTGCCTGCCTCTGTTTCCCATGTGCCAGGATTCAGGATGTGTGCCACTATGCCTGGTGTAGCCTTGTATTCATTTTTCTAGTCCCAGTTTGGGTAAGCACATTGCACTGTATGAGGAGGTACAGTGGTGAGAATATAAAGATCTATTTTTCTTCTGTGTTTTGGAGTGCTGGTAAGGAAACAGGCATATTAATAAGATACAAATGAACAAACTTGTAATGGTGATCCGCTGGTGCACGGTAGTGCAAGGGTTTATGGTAAGAGGGAAGAAGTGGTAACTAGGGGAACAAGGCAGGGCTATGAGGTGAGCCTTGGCTATAGCAACTCCTGAATAATGAGACGCCATTGGGAGGGAGCGTGGATTGTGATGGTACTGGAATGGACAAAGCAGCCTGCACTGAGCTACAAAGGGAGGAATTAGGAGATCTCAATGAACTGATTCTGGAGAAAGGCTGTTATCCAGGATGTTTGACACATTGATTTTAACAGTAGACATTGGTGGCCTTCACTGTGCCAGGGAACCCTAGACAGGATCCCATTAAAGAACAGATGAAAGTGGGGCTGGAGAGATGGCTCAGCGATTAAGAGCACTTACTGTTCTTCCAGAGGTCCTGAGTTCAATTCCCGTCAATCACATGGTGGCTCACAACCACCTTGAGTGATATCTGGTGCCCTCTGCTGGCATGCAGGCAGAAGACTGTATACACAATAAATAAATAAAATATTAAAAAAAAAAAAAACAGCCGAAAGTTTGGTTCTGGGTTTGTCATAGAACAGAGATGTTGGATCAGTGGTCTAGGACCACAGGTACCCCAGCAGGGAGGTAATCTGTAGGGTGATGGAGTGAGGAGGGCAAGAGGGAGCTAAAGAGTCTTCTGTGAGTAGAAGGCCAAGGGTGGAGCTCTGAGAAACATCTCACGAGCCTGTAGGACAGATAGGCACTCACAAGAAGAATGGATGGTCTGTATTACAGGACACAAAAGAGGGAATTTGTCAGTACAGATTCAGGAGGAGGTGGGCACAGGTTGGCTAATGCTCTAGAAGGGTAAATTAAGTTGTAGATTATAACTTGGCTGTTGGGGAAATTAAGACCCTAGGTAAGTGGATGGGAATAGGAGGCAGTCAAATTGTCAGGGGTGGGGATAGATTTGAACCTGGTATGTGAAGACCCTAGGTTCAATTTCTAGCACTTCCTAGCCTCAAACAGAGGGAGAGACAGAGAAAACATGAGAACATATATATGTAGATGCAAGTCATTGGTAACTAGCTTAGAAGTAATTTCATAGTTGTTTGTTATGTTTTATGATTCATGTTTCTTGTAGTCTTCTATGTATAAAATAATAATTGAAGTCATCGATGGTGGAAAATATTTATGCTAGAAAGGATACTGTCATTTAACAAGCAGATTTAATATTCCTTGCTGTGAGGAACTCTGATCTGACTCCTAGTGCAGCATGCTTTAACCTCACGCCATGCTTCAGTATTCACTTACCTTGCATCTTGCTCACCTCCCAGGAAGTGTTTCCTAACTGTCTTCCTGATCCCAGGAAGTGTTTCCTAACTGTCTTCCTGATCCTCATTTTGTAACCTGCCTCTGTGGGGTATCAGGTCAACAGGGTAGATAGAATCACCAGGGTCAAGAGGCTGACCCCTCCTGCAGCTTGATCTCAGCCTATACTGAGTTTATTACTGTACTCTCCATTCCAAATTGACACGAGTCTGCATTTATATCAGGGTTATTAGAATTAGGTTCAACTAAGTAAATAAATTTTCTGTGTTCTTCATACTATCATCCAAATCCTTTTTCATTAGGATAAGGGCTTTTTTTTTCTTTAAGAAATAAAATTGACAGGTTGTAGATGGTGGTGGCTCACGCCTTTAATCCCAGCACTAGGGAAGCAGAAGCAGTTGGATCTCTGTGAATTGGAGGTCAGGATGGTCTACAGGGCGAGTTCCAGGACAGCCAGGGAGTTCCAGGACAGCCAGGGCTACACAGAGAAACTATCTCAAAGAAAGAAAAAGAAAGATTAACAGGTTGTTTGAGCCCAGACTTAGAGAAGGAGTAAGGTTGGTCTTTAAACTATTACTTTGAATAGGCTGCTTAGCCTCCTTTGGTCCTCTGTTCTCTATATGAAATAATAGTTGTGACCATTTACTGAGTAAGCACAAGGGCCATTCGAATTTTCTGTATTATTATTAGCTGATTATTATTAGCTGGGCGTTGGTGGCGCATGCCTTTAATACCAGCACTGGGGAGGCAGAGGCAGGTGGATCTCTGTGAGTTCGAGACCAGCCTGGTCTACAATACCTAGTTCCAGGACAGCCTCCAAAGCCACAGAGAAACCCTGCCTCGAAAAACCAAAAAAAAAAATATTATTATTATTTGGTTTTTCAAGGAAGGTTTTCTCTGCGTACCCCTGGTTGTCCTGGAACTCACTCTGTAGATCAGGCTGGCCTCAAACTCACAGAGATCCTCCTGCCTCTCCTCCCAAGTGCTGGGATTAAAGGTGTTATGACACTATCCAGCATTGTTCCAGTTTTAATATGTGTGCTCTTGACCTCAATTTCTTGATCCTCCTGCTTTGCCTACTGAATGAAATGCTGCAATTCTAGGCATTTGCCACCATACTCATCTCTATAATGTACATGCAATTTTTACTCCATTTTATTGGTTGAGTTTATGCATGTGGTTACAGTTTTATGCATGCTGCAGTGCATGAGTGAAGGTCAGAGGATAGCCTCAGGTGTGGAGCCTTACCCTCCCACCTCACGTGAGGAGGGGTCTCTGCTGTGTGCAAGCCAAGCCAGCTGTCTCTCAAAGGTTCTGCTGTGCCTGCCTCCCCACATAGACCCTTGACTTACTGTATCTGGTGTTTGCAGGCTTCTGGAGATCCAGCCTCCAGTCAACAGCCAGCAGTTTCACATACTGAGCCATCTCCCTAGCCCTTACATTCATGTTAAAGATGAGAACACAGAAGCAGAAAAAAGTCATTTTTCTAAGTTTAAATTGTTTGTAAACCTGCCTTGTGTTCTTTGAATTTGGCATATTGACTACCTTATAGGAAGGCTGGAATGGATAAAGAAATCTAACAATAGTGCTGTAGATATGATTCTAATTTCTTATTATTACAAATGATAAAATCTAGCCAGCATAATAGTGGTTTCTTTTGTAGCCTGGGCTGTCCTTGAACTCTCTCTGTAGACCAGGCTGGCCTCGAACTCACAGAGACCCACTTATTTCTGCCTCCTGAGTGCTGGGATTAAAGGCGTGTGCCACCACCACCTAGCCCTAAGTTTTCTAAAAAAGAAAGAACCCAGTTGCATAGTGTTTCCTTACCTTGCTAGGTCATAGGGTGCCTCTTAAAAGCAAAACATCAGATGAAGAGCATCAGTCTAGAGGACACACCTGATTTTAGGCCTATAGGTAAATGAGTTTGGGCAAATTATCTCTGAGCTTCACTTTTCTGTATCTGTAAAAAGGGGTTATGAATATCCTATGTAGGGCTTAGGATGATGTAGTATGTATACTGTTAGAGTACTTGTACATGTACCAAGACCCTGGGTTCAATCCCCAGGGTTGCCCTCACCCCATAGAAAATGCATTGTATGTGGTTGTGCAGATTTAAATTCATTCTTGGGGCTGGTGACCCACTAGCAAATGTATTTGATAGTGGCCTATAAACTGGGAGGCTGTGCATGGGAGTTCACCAAGAGAGTACTACAAAAAGAGACGTGTGCTCTGTTTCCTGATCGTCTAGTGATGTCTCCGAGTCCTTGCTTGATAAGTGCCTCTATAGCAACCACTCTCCTCATCCCGACATCTTGATACGGACCTCTGGAGAAGTGCGCCTGAGTGACTTCTTGCTCTGGCAGGTAAGTCGTGTAGCAGCATGTTATTTTGGCATTGGACTGAACCCAAGAACTGTACCCACACCATGAATGAGAGTGATTCACTCCACTTCAGCACCATTGTATGAGTAGGGACAGAGGGCTAGCGTCTAGAGCAACACCTCTAGGCTGTGCCTGGTAACGCTTACTTCTCATTCCTCACCTGACCCTGGGTGTGTAAAGCATTTCTTGCTATCTGAAGTACAAGACTTTTGTCCTAAAGAGAAAGCAAAGCCATCCTACCCTAATGAAAACTTCACATATGCCCCCTTTGAAGGAACAGGCCCTTGAAACCTTAATTAACCTGGCAATCACTCTAGCATGGCAAATAACCTTACCTTTCTGTTAATAGTCTCCTCTTTAGGACATGGATTATATCTCTGCAGGCATATTTCATGAAACTTAAACTGTATCCAAACTCTCAGGCTTACTGTTGCCTTTTTGCTCAGTTATTCTAGCATGGGTAGTCCCTAAAAGTTCCAATTTAGTTAGGACTATTGATTGTTTAAAAATCTCTGCATCATGACACACATCTATAATCCCAGCATTCAGGAGGCAGAGGCAGATAGATCTCTCTGGGTTTGAGGCCAGTCTGATCTACAAAGTGAGTTCTAGGACAGCCAGGACTGGCCTGATTCACAGAGAAACCCTGTCTTGAAAAACAAAACGAATGCTAGGAAGATAGTGCATTCGTTAAGACTTGGTGCATAAGCATGACAACCTGAATTTGAGCCTGGGCACCCATATAAAAAGTTTGCTGTGATGATGCACACTCAGAATCTCAATTGGAAAGTAGAGGCACAAGGATCCCTGGAGCTCTGATCTGCAAGCCCCAGTATAAGAGAAAGATCCCATATCTTGAGGAACAATAGCCAAGCTATTGAAAATAGACAGCTACTGAAAATGTTTTTGGATATCTTGAAGGAAATACAGTGTATTCTAAATGGTTCTCAGCTAGGTGGTGGTGGTACACACCTTTAATCTGAGCACTTGGGAGGCAGAGGCAGATGGGTCTCTATGAGTTTGAGGACATCCTGATCTGTAGAGTGAGTTCCAGGACAGCCAGTGCTACACAGAGAAACCCTGTGGGAGGGTGGGGGTGGGGGATGAGTACTTCCTCCTGTTCCAGAGAAAGTGTTTAGTATCTTGGTAGCAACTTAAGGGAAGGTGACATTGGTCTAGAATAGCAAACAAGCTGTCCTCTGTGACACAGTTGGTTATTCAATGCAGCAGACAGTAAGCAGTGGCTATCAGGAATATTTGGGACTGGGGGTAACTTAGTTGTAATGATGATAGTTCCTGTTCACGCTGTCCTGTGCTCTCCTTCATGCACATTTAATCTTCATAGATCTGTAAAACCAGACTCTCAGTGTGATCTACCTTTATACTTGAAGAAGCGGAGGCCCAGAGAGGTTAAATAATTCAGTCAGTGCAATGGTAATGGTAGACATGGGCAGTTTGTCTCCAGAGTCCACGGGCTTAAACATGGTATCACACTATTGCTACTTAAGATAACGAGAGCAGCTACCATTTGTCCTGGCTGACTTCATCAGACTGTGTGCATCTCAGATGACCTCCAAGAGACAATAACATAATCCAGATGCTATTTCAGTGTCCTAAAATTGACTTTAGAGACACAGTAGAGCTGGGTTTGGTGGCACAGGCCTTTGATCCTAGATCTCGGGAATCAGGCAGAACAATGTGAATTCTACACATTGAATTCCATTTCAGCCGTTGCTACACAGTGAGACTTTATCTCAAACAAAAAAGAAAAGAGGGAAAGACCCGGTAGAAACATGTATCTTGTCTAGTTTTGCTTTGCCACAGGCAGGTGATCCCTCTTCCAACAATGAGGGAAATGGGCTGGCCACAGAAAACATCCAGAGCTCTGGAAACCTGGGCCATCATGTTTCTAGATCTTTCCCCACTCAGCCTGCCCCTCCATTGGAGGAATGACCAGCAGTGCAGTTCCATGGGTGTGACTAACTCATACTCTCTTCCTTATTTTTACCAGACTTCCCATTCCTGCCTGGTGTTCCAGCCTGTTCTGTGGCCAGAATACACATTTTGGAACCTCTGTGAGGCGATCCTGCAGTTTCAGATGAACCATAGTGCACTTCAGGTACGAGTTGGGTAGGATGGGATATAAAGAGGTTGGCTTTGACACACCCACCTTGCACTATATCTTGCTATGTACTTAAAAAAATTTATTGTATTTATTTATTTGTGTATGTGTTTGTTTGCATAGATGTACCATAGTTAATGCCTGTGTGTGCCGCAGTGCATGTGAAGACAGCTTTTAGAAGTTAGTTCTCTCCTTCATGTGGGACTTAAGAATTGAACTCAGGTTGTCAGACTTGGTGACAAATGCCTTTACCCACTGAGCCATCTTTCCAGCACACCAAACACTTCTTGGCAAGCATAATGATAGTCAGTACAGTTGTAATGCTACCGCCCACTGACCCTACGCTGTTTCAGTCTGCATGGTTTCCACGTGCAGCGCCTTACTCATTACTGCTCCTAGGAACTCAGTCAGGAAGGTCTTCTTAGCCTCTCATGTACAATTGAGTGAACGGAGGAAAAAAGACCGGGTCATGGTTCTATAGGCTTTTAATCCTAGCACTCAAGAAGCAGGGGCAGAGGCCAGCCAGGGCCTGGCCTCAAAAAAAAAAAGGGAAGGAAAGGAAAAAAAATATTGTGTAGGGACCAATGTGGTGTAAGATGTCCTAAAGACACAGGAAAAAGCAATTCAGATTGTCCAGTGGTCTCTAAATATGTTAGACAAAGTCATTGCTGACACCCACCTGTCCTACTAGCTAGTGGGAGGCTGAGGCAGGAGGATTTCACAAGGCCAGTAATACATTGTGTGACAGTGGAAGCCTGCAGACCCAGCATCTTCCAGAAGCACTCATGAGCAGCCAGCCTTGTCTTTCTGCCATCAGCAGTCTCCTTGGGTGCTCTGTCCATGGAGAGGCTCTGCTGGTTCGTTCGTTTGTTTGTTTTTCGAGACAGGGTTTCTCCGTATTGCTTTGGAGCCTTTCCTGGAACTCGCTCTGTAGACTAGACTGGCCTTGAACTCACAGAGCTCTGCCTGCCTCTGCCTCCCGAATGCTGGGATTAAAAGGCGTGAGCCACCAATGTCCGGCAGTTCTTTTTTTATATCAGTGGGAGGGTCAGATCCCCTGGGGCTAGAGTTACAGACAGTCGTGAGCTGCCATGTGGGAGCTGGGAATTGAGCATGAGTCTCTGGAAGAGGAGCCAGTGCTCTTAACCACAGCCATTTCTCCAGTCCTGGTGGTTCTTGTATATTATCTATTTAACCCTCCCTAAATGTAACAGATTTGGTGTCCTCATTTTTCAGATATGAAAACAGGGACAGAGAGACTAACTGTGCCAAGGCCACAGAGCTAGGAACCTGAATTTTGAAATTTGCTGTTTCTTAAGTCTGGAAGATAATGACCAGGAAAAAGGAATGATGTAAGCCCCGAGTCCTGTTGCTCTTAGGGCCCTTTTTGGAAACCTAATGAAAACCAAAGAACATGTCCGATGAAAACCAGGTCTACTCTCCATAGGATTGTACCTACACTCAGCTACGTGGAATACTTTCGGGGTTCACAGAATCCCTAAAATCTGTCCAGGAACCCCGTTCTGAACTCCTGGCTTTAGTTTCTTGAATTATGAGAATTTTATTGAGTCTCAAAATATGAGTAATTTGAACCAGACAGCTTAGAACAAATGAAAAGACAGTAACTACTGTCTCAAGCATGTCATTGTACCTCGATGCCTTTGAAAAGTAAGACTGTTGACGTGAAGCTACATGGTCCCCAAAGATCTGGCTTTGAGACGTCTTGTATAATTTTCTAAGTCCTTCCTCTTTTGTCTTCTGCTGTGTCGGTGACTAATTTTGACAGCATCCCCCCTTCCCTTTCCTTCCTGTTTACTGTTTTAAATCAACTATAGGAAAGAAGGCAGGTAACTATGCACAGTACAGTTGTGTGTATGTAACGGGAGAGTAAACTAACTCTGTGATGCCCAGAGAGCCTGGGGTGTGAGCCTTCCGTGTATGGATATTTTTGTGTGTAGTCCTATAATTTGAATTCCCAGAAGTCTTTTATTATTTCAAGTTTTTCTGTGCTTTGCACATTGTTTGTAGACGATTTGCCACAGGTTCTATCTTTTCCATTAACGTTTATTTAAGAATCCCTGGTATGAGTCAGGCTGTTAGGCATAGGAGAACCAGCAGTTACCCAGCTCTCATGGAGCTTATATTTTTAGTTGAATCGACAGGCAGTAAACAAGCAAACAAATGTAAGGAGATTTTCAGCTGGAGTAGGCAATAAAAAATATACAGTGTGATGACAGGTGTGATGATGTAGAGGCGACCCAAGGTGTCCAGCTCAGGTCTGGGGATCCTGGGAGGAGGGGGAAACCAGCCACAGGCAATTAAATTAGGCCTCTTCTTTTTTTTTCTTTTCTTTTCTTTTTTTTTTTTGTTGTTGTTGTAGTTATGTTTTGTTGAGACAGGGTTTCTCTGTGGCTTTGGAGGCTGTCCTGGAACTGGAACTAGGTCTTGTAGACTAGGCTGGTCTTGAACTCACAGAGATCCGCCTGCCTCTGCCTCCCAAGTGCTGGGATTAAAGGTGTACGCCACCAATGCCCGACTTAGGGGAATGTGTTTGAGATGGGATTTCTCTGTGTAGCCCTGGCTGTCCTTGAACTGGTTCTGTAGACCAGGCTGGCTTCTGCCTCTGCCTTCTTAGTGCTGGGAAAAGGCATGTGTCACTACTACCCCTTATGACTTTTTTCTTTTTAAAGAGATGTTATTACTGACTCTCCCTGTCCAGCCCTTCATAAATGTTTTGAAGCCCAGGCCCCAATAAAGTGGTAAAGAACTCAAGGCTTTGCTCCATCTTGTTCTTTGTGTCTTCTGAGGGTGGAAGAGCAGAGAGGCCCAATACCATTTCTCAGAGTGACCTCAGAGCCTTTGCGCAAGATTGCCTAGACCTGCAGGAAGGTCTCTAAAAGAATCAGAGCTCTTAATAAGGGGGTGGGAGGTAAAAGCAGGAGGAACCAGGAATATAGGGTCATCCCCAGCTACATATGAGACCCTGTCTCAGAGAATGTTCCTTTGATTGTTAGTTACACAGCACATTACATATGCTCATGAGAGACACTACCTTTAGTACTTCTGATCCCTAGACGTGGTGGTACACACCTTCCACCCTGGACCAGGGAGTCAGAGGTAGCAAGATTGCCATCTGCTTGAAGGCAGCCTGGGTTAAATAGTAAAACTCCATCTAAAAACAAACCAAACAAAAAAGAAAGAAAAAAGGTGGGCGGCCTAAAGAGAGCTGGCAAAGTGCTTACAGTGCAAGCATGTGAATTTGGTCCCATATAACAATCTGAGTACAGGGGCTGGAGAGATGGCTCAGAGGTTAAGATCACTGACTGCTCTTCCAGGAGTCCTGAGTTCAACTCCCAGCAACCACATGGTGGCTCACGACCATCTACAATTCAATCTGGTGCCCTCTTCTGGCATGTAGGCAGAACACTGTATATGTGATGAATCAATAAAATAAATCTTTAAAAAAAAATCTGAGTACAGGACTGAGGGCAGGCTCAGTGGTTAAGAGCACACACACACTATGAGATAGAATGCTCAGGATTATTTGTGGGTTTTTTGTTTTGTTTTGTTTTGTTTTAAATACTTTATTTATTTATTGTCTATACAGTCTTTTGCCTACATGCCAGCAGAGGGCACCAGATCTTCATTCAAGGTAGTTGTGAGCCACCGTGTGATTGCCGGGAATTGAACTCAGGGCCTCTGGAAGAACAGTCAGTGCTCTTAACCACTGAGCCATCTCTCCAGCCCTATTTGTGGTTTTTGAGATACTGTCTGTGTAACCCTGGCTGTGCTAGAACTCCCTTTATAGACCAAGACCACATTGGCCTCAAACTCACAGAGATCCACCTATCTCTGCCTCCTGAGTGCCCAACTAGGGTTACTCTTAAACTACTTGTATGTGATATGGGCAATTTATGTTTTTTCTTAGAAATAAAAGGTTTACTTGAAAAAAGAAAGGAAAATAGGAAAAATGACTCAGATATTAAACAGGTTTCCTGCTCTTCCAAGGGATGAAAGCCAGTTTCTAGCACTCACAGGGCTCATAACCACCTGTACCTTCTGCTCTGAGGGAAAGCCAGTGTTTCTGGTCTCTGTGGGCACCTGTACTCATGTTCTCTCTCTCTGCCTCTGTCTTTCTCACACACACACAATTAGAAAAATAATAAAAATACTTTTTTTAAAGAAAGAAGAAATATAGTCTTTGAAAGGTGAGAGTCTTTTGGACATGAATTTCTTCAATTTCAGGACTTCAAGCAAATTCATTC
The DNA here is from genome assembly GCF_017639785.1 of Mesocricetus auratus. Taxonomy (NCBI): domain Eukaryota; kingdom Metazoa; phylum Chordata; class Mammalia; order Rodentia; family Cricetidae; genus Mesocricetus; species Mesocricetus auratus. The sequence continues at coordinate 9,431,636 of NW_024429197.1, forward strand.
TGACCTGAGAAAATTCATGCGGCTTTATTTGTATGGCTAGTGTATGTATGTATGTACTTGTTTGTGTATATCTGTAAGTATACATCGCGTATCTTTCCTTGATCCTTCTCCATCTTTTATTTATTATTAGTGTATGTGTTTAAGTGTAATGTGGGTAGACACAGTGTCCCACTGTATGTATGTGGAGGTCATAGGACAACTTTGTGGAGTTAGGTTTCCCTTTGCAGCTTCTTTATTGTTTTGTTATTGTTTTTTGAGACAGGGTCTGGAACTCACAATGAAGGTTGGGCTAGTCTGCCATTCCCTCTATAGACCAGGATAGCTTCAAACTCAGAGAAATCTGCCTGCTCCTGCTTCCTGACTGCTAGGATTAAAAGTGTGGCCACCATAGCCATCTCTCCCTCCACCTCTGCATGGGTTCAGGGATTGAATTTATGTTGTCAGGCTTAATTAGCACCTTTCCCTACTGATGCATTTTGCCAGCAAGACAGGATCTCTCACTAAAGGTGAAGTCATCTATTTTGCTAGCTTGGAAGGCCAGTAAGTTTCAGGGATCCAACTTGAGCAGCCACCGCTGCCCGTCCCCACCTACACACACAAGTAATTTATTTGTTTGGTTTTTGAGGGGATGTGTTTTGGTGTTTTGAGACAGGGTCTCCCTGTTATGTAGCTCTGGCTGTCCTGGTCACTGTAAACTAGGGTAGCCTAGGACTTGGAGACCCACCTGCCTCTGTCTCTTAGGTGCTGGAATCACAGACATGTGCCACCACACCTGGCCTGCTCACAGCTCCATTTTGAAGGTCAGTGAAACAATGGATGCAGTGGTTGTGAGCATAACATGTAGGGTGCTTCTAGAGTGAAGACAAGAGCTGGACGGTGGTGGCGCATGCCTGTAATTCCAGCACACTGAGTTCAAGGCCAGTGAGTTTCAGAACAGCCAGTGCTACACAGAGAAATACTGTCTCAAAAATAACAACAAAAAAGTGTGAAGACAAGGCAGTCAGAGCTTATAGACTGATTAGGACAAGACTTGAACACAACGTACTATAACACAGTGCTGGATATGGACATACCAGATATGACATACGTATAGACATCCTATATATAGGAAAACCCTATTGCTCACTGGTCAGTGTAGTGCTTATAGTCCCAGTGACTTGGGAGGCAGAAATCTGCATAACATAGTAGAACTCTGTCTCAAAAAAAAAAACACTCCAGGTTGCCCACTCGTGGGATAGATTTGGCAGAACTTCTGCTGCCAAAACTCTGTAGGCCAAATAGATTGGCAGGAAAAGTCCATGAAACAAGCCAGCCCCTTCTGTTCCAAAGGGATTTCCTACTTTTGCCACAAGCACGCGTCCTGTCCTCTTGTGATCATATGGTCAAGTGAGTGAGCACTTCATATGCAGAGTGCTCCAAGTGCTGGAGAGGAAAGGTCATCACTGCCCTTTAAAAAGTTTGTCACCGTCATCAGAAGATGTATGCATGGTCTGAGAGGTACTACCGAGACTCCGATCACACCAGCTGTCAGAATTAATTCCAGGGGCCCTGGTGGCTCTGGAGCCATGAAGGGGTTTCTTTTCCAAAAGAAAGAGCGGACTATAGACTAATACGTGGTCTAGGCAGCAGTAAGGGGCTTAAGAGAGTTGAGTTGGCTTCTCTGCGTTCCTGGGAGGCCTTTGCTCAGAGAGTCAAGCCTGTCTTCCTTATAGGAGGCCAGTCTAGAGCTGGACCCTGGAGAATGGATATGGGGTTGGAGAACCGCATCTCGCACTGACATAGGGACCATAAGAAGACCCAGTGAATGTGTCTCAGACAGTAGACAGCAGCACGTAAAATCCCAGTTTCTCTGTCTGCTAATATGTTAGAGTGGGTTTTGCATTTATTATCCCTAATCCCTTAAATCTCTCTTCAAGGTAGGCACAGCCCCCACTTTACAAATGAATTAAAAAATATATAGCTGGGGAGCATCTTCCCACAGCTATAGAGAATCAAAAGTCAGACTATTTACCTGTTTCCAATGTAAGCTTGAAAGAATTTTAATACAGATATTTCCACACAAAACAAGCCAAGACAGACTGCTGCTGTCTTGACTGTGTGACACGGATGCCATCCACTGTCTTTCCACACTGGCAGAAACTCTGCAGAGTTAGTATACTTGGCCACTCTGCGCCCTGCTCCCCCATCTTCTCCATCCCTCTCCACTCACACCCAAAACTAACTCCCTACCCCAACCCCTTTTCTCTAGCAGAAGGCCCGAGACACGTATGCTGAGGAGCGGAAGAGACACCAGCTGGAGAGGGACCAGGCTGCAGTGACAGAGCAGCTGCTTCGTGAGGGGCTCCAGGCCAGTGCGGATGCCCAACTCCGACGGACACGCTTGCACAAACTCTCCGCCAAACGGGAAGAGCGAGTCCAAGGCTTCCTGCAGGCCTTGGAACTTAAACGGGCCGACTGGCTGGCACTTTTGAGCACTGCACCTGCCTAAGTGAGGCTGGCTACTGGCCACTTTGCCCTGCCCTCTGCCTCATGGGCCCCAAGCTTTTCTTTTCTTGGTGAAAGGCACCTCCCTGTTTTTGATGACTTGTGCTTCCTTTGCTTTGCAGGCAGTCCCAAAGGCAAGGCCTACTGCCTATAGACAGACTCCCTGGAGTTTGAGGGACAGTCTCCCATGCTTCCACTAAGTCCAAGAGCAGTCACTGATAATCTGGAGATCAGGGGATCCTAACTCATCAGCTGTGTTTCCTGTCCCTGTTTTTGGATACACGCTCTTTTTCTGCTACCATATCCTTCAACACGCAGAAGAGGTCTTCACAAAACCTAGGCCTTTGCCCATCCTGCCGGAGCCCCCACCATGTTGACTTCACAAAAGATTTGAGTCTACTGGTAAATAACCGATAGGCAGCCAGCATTGCAGGGCAGGGAAGAACGGAGTGGGAAGGACAGGAAGAAAATTTGCCCATCTGCTGCTCCTCCCCTTGGCTCTCCACCTGGGATTTGCTATTGAATCTCCACCCCTCCCACCAGTACAGACTGCTCACTGAAAGGCTCAGCGCCCCCAATGGCTCACGGAAGCCAGGCGGGTGATTACAATCCAATTACCTATTGTTGACTCAGCCCACACAGGCTTACTCCCCCTGCAGGGCATGGGGCCAGACTCCACTCCCCAGTGAGACCCAACCCCTCCATGGCTACAGGGTAGCAGAAGGGCCTGCAGAGCTCCTAGAGTCTAATCCAACACAGGCCAACTTGTAACACATCAGGACTGAACAGAACCAAGCATTTCCTGATTGACTGTCCCCTTCCCTTGCCAACTCAAATTGATTTCCACTCCCAATCTTCAAGGCTCCTCACAGCTCTTTGACCTGACTCGCTAAGTAGGTCCTGAGACAATTTACTCTCATCATGGCAGAACTTAACTCTAGGCTCTCAGCCTGTGAGGGCCAGCACTGCCTTTCAGGAAGAGACAAGATCCTATCCGTTCCCTGCCTACCCATAGAGCTGAGGAGAGATCACTACCTTTGAAGAAAGGTCTGCAGAGCTATTCCACTTCAGGTGCCCCCAGAGCAGTAAAACTAGCCAGGAACGCTGACCAAATGCTACTCTTGGTTTTCTCATTCTGTCTTGTGAGCCCCTTCCCCAGCTCCCTCCCTCCCAGAAGAGGTGGGTAGGCTATTTCAGCCTCGTTAGATGTGCTCTTTCCTGACTTTCTAGGCCTTGCCCACAACACTCGTTTTGTGCCTAGATATGTCACTGGTGACCTTTTGGCCATCATTCTTCAGAATCAAGGATGAAATCGTGACACTGCAACCAAAAGCCAATCAATGCGCCCTTTGGCAAGGCCCCCTATACACCTGGCACTTCCCAAAACCAATCCCTGGCACAGAGTTCCCCAAGAGCAGGTGCTGTACATTTTCCAGCTTTACAATGAGGCTGTTGACAGCTTTAATTAGGGAGGCATGAATTATGTGGCTATAATGCAGAGCCCTACAATTAAGGCGGGAATGAGAGGCTGGAGGCAGCAAACGAAGTCTGCCCAGCAAGCATGGCTGCTGAGTCCTGGCTGACTTCCTCTTACGATTGGAGTACAGTACAGGTGATTAATGGGGAAGGTATCTTCCAGCCTGGGGACCTGTATTCTGGGAAAGGTGCACAGGGTGGAGCGGGCGGGGGTGAGGGCTGTCTCAGGAGGCACTGGGAGTGGAACGAAGAAGCAGAACCATTGCTGCCCAGAAGCAAAGGCTGATTTGAATGTTTGACTTCTGCTGGTATGGCTGGTGCAAACTAGCTTCAACCCTTGCCTCAAAAAAACAAAGTGGGACCTGTTTATGTCTCTTCCACCCAAGCGCCAAACACCCTGTTGCAGATGTTTAGCTGGTTGTGTTCTGGGTATCAAATAGAATTTTCAAAAAAAATCTTAGATGTAAGATTTGTTTAGTAACTATCGAAAGAACGCTTTGCTTCTGCGCTTGGCACCCTCCCTCGTGCGCTTGGCTGGCTCTAGATCGCTGGGCTTCGGGCTGGGGTGCACCGGAAGGGCCCCTTGGCCATCACACCTGTTCATCTACTTGTTTCCTAATCTTCCGGCGCTTTCCTTCAAGGGCTTTTTCCTCATGCAAGCGGGAGCAAGCCGGTTTGATACTGTGTTGGGAGGGATTTCGCCAGCTGTGGCATCTGCAAAGCCCAGGTTTGGTGGCCTCTGTCGAGTGGGGGCAGCTGGGTTGGCTGTATCCGAGACCCAGAGGGCTTAGGGGGAGGGGAGCGCTCGCGGATCGTGTTGGCGGCTTTTCTCCACCATTCTGTGACGGGGTCCAAGGGGCCGGACGTGCAGGGACTTAAGGAAGCCACCCGATCGATGTTGGGGGGCTGTTGAGCGTTTGGGGAGGCGATTGAGCAGTAGGTGCTGAAAGGACAGCTCCTACCTGCCCCGCCGTACCCGAAAGGCACCCCTGTGTGGAAAGTCTCCACTTCAAGCCCACGCCCCCATCTCCTGGACTGCTTTCCAGGTGAGGCGCACGGAGGGATTCCCCAAGGTGGCAGGCAGCTCGGAAGGATGTGCCTCCGACTGCGCCAAGCTAGCTTCCTCGCTCTCTTCCCACTAGAGCCCGTGGCCCCTGGAGCTGCGGCCCGCGCCTGAAGCGGCGCGCCTCCCGTCGCCTACGGAGCTGGCAGCGCGGCCAGGCCTCGCAATCCCCTCTTCTGGGGCCCCCAGCGGGAGCAGGAAGGAAAGCGGAGATGTGCCCAGTGTCGCACGGCTTGGAGAAGTGGGTAGCAGGGTTGCATAAGGTGGAAGGAACTTGGTAGTTTGCAAAAGCCAGCTCGGGCGGGAGCGGAACCCGAAGCCCGCCGCCTCGCGCACCCCTCATTTACTGCCTCCAATGCGCGCCTCCCCCACCGCGCCCCCCTCCCCCAAGGCGCGCCGCCGTCTCGCTCCCCCTCCCCCTACACCCCCTCCTCACTCCAGAGGAGGTGAGTTTAAACCCCGCCCACGTGACCCCAGCTGGGCCAATGAGCGGCGACGGGAGGTGAAATCCGGTTCTAACCGGTCCGGGGCTCCCAGCGCTATAAAAACTTTATAAACCCCCCGGAGCCCGAGCAGTGTGAAGAAGCAGCGAGAACGACCCCCCGGACGGACCAAACCCGCGCACCGCTGCATCCCCGCGTTCAGCGCCGACGTCCCCCGCCGCCGCCATGCCCAAAAGAAAGGTACGTGGCGCGAGCGCGCGGGACCCCGGGCGCCGCCACTTCCACCGCTCGCCTCGAGCTCGGAACTCGGCGGGTAGAGCGGGCGCGGCGCGGGGTTCCAGCCCGAGTCGGGCCGCAGGCGAATCCTGCGCGGCGCGTTGCCCGCGGGCGCCAGAAGCCATATTGGAGGAGCGGCGGCTGCAAAGACGGGAGGAGCCATGTTGGCAGCTGTTTACCCCGCTCTCCTCTGCCGCCCGCGCCCCCTCCCCCACCGACAGCCCCCTCCCCTCCTCCGGGCGGGCGAGCGAGCGGGCGATTCAAACCCGAAAGGGCGGGAAGGCGGCGCTCGGCTGGGCGGGCGGGGGAGCGCGCTGCCGCCAAAAAACTGCCGCCGCCGCGAGGGGCGGGATCTCGTCGTGGCTCCGCCCCCGGCCGCCCACGTTCTCGGCGCAGAGGCCGCGCGCTGCCGCCCACGAGTTCCCCGAGCTCCCGCCCTCGACGGCTGCCATAGCAACGGCCCTGGGCTCCGCCTCCGGAGTGGTTTGTTTGCACAATCTGCAGCTGTTGCTCCTGCCTGGCTGGTGGCGCCGGGCTGCTTCCCGGCCATGCTCCAGCTTCTCCCGCGCTTTGCTGCCAACCCGCGGGGTCCTCCGTGCGCGCCTCGGGCTTCAGTTGGGCTCGATCCCGACTAAAGCTACTTTTAAGAGAACCTGAATGGATACGTCTTAGGAACGTGGTGTCGCTTTCTGTTAAGTTCCCGATGACTGCGATTTACATCTCCGAGGTAACAAATGTTGGCCTTTCATCTTTTTATAGGCTGAAGGGGATACTAAAGGAGATAAAGCCAAGGTGAAGGACGAGGTGAGTGTTGTCCATATAGGGCTTGTCGCACAGGGCTCCTTTGGTAGTATTTGACCACAGCCCCGGTCTGGAAGTTGCCCTAGAGTTTAATTATTTGCTTTCTTTTTATGTGGGGAAGAAACTGGTGTGAAACTCATGCTTATTTTTCTGACTTGGTTTTTATTTTAACAGCCACAGAGAAGATCTGCAAGGTTGTCTGCTGTAAGTGTGTATTTTGAATTCCTCATGCTTATGCTGAGGTTGGGAAACGTTTTGGGGATCCCTTTGGTCTCATTGAATTATAGTTTGTATCTGGTTTGGAGTCAGTTACCTTGTGGTGTTGCACATCTGGACGTTATTGTTGTCTTAAGCCTTGATGGTAATGACCAAGGTGGAAAGTCGCTTTAAGACTATTAAAAAAAAAAGGCAATACCAAATGATGGGAGCATCCGGCTGTGGTGTGGTGGGTTGCTTCTTTTGGTCCATCATGCTAACAGTTTCTTCTTCTCCTCTGCCTGCCAAAATAAGAAACCTGCTCCTCCAAAGCCAGAGCCCAAGCCTAAAAAGGCCCCTGCAAAGGTAAGCGGGACCCAGAGACCGGTGCTAATACTAGTTTGGTGATTTTTTTTTTTTTTCACAGAAAGAAAACTGTCCTTCACCTCCTTAACCTAATTCAACATAATGGTGACTGTATTAGTGGATGCTGCAAGTTATTTCTATAGCTTCATTTCTGATATTTGGCACGAATTACAAAAAACTACACTTGACTGTTAAAACAAGGGTTTCTAGCTAATGTAGCCTATAAGCCATATTTAAATGACTGTATGCTGAGGACCACGAGTTATAATTTAGTTGGGAGCTGGGGGTGTTATCCAGTAGCCAAGTCTGCTTTGTAGCTTGGTAGGTTATCTCCAGGTATACAAAATAAAAAACTTGTATCCATCCTTCCTTGGTTTTAGAAGGGAGAGAAGGTACCCAAGGGGAAGAAGGGGAAAGCAGATGCTGGCAAGGATGCAAATAATCCTGCAGAAAATGGAGACGCCAAAACAGACCAGGTACAGTTAGAGCTAGATCTTCATTAAGTGTGCACTCAGCCTCAGTCCCGAAATTGCCTTATTATACCTGGATCGCTCTGGGTGTAATGTGATTTTCTTCCTGTCCAAAAATCTTCAGTTCTAAAAATCTGTTATAATCTAAAAGGCACTGCTGTATTGGCTTGTTCTGAAGTGTCACTCCGTGCTGTACCGTGAAATTTTAAAGCTGGAAGTGACCTGGTGTCTTAGTGGAGGGGGCAGATTTAGTAAAGGTGACCACTGTATCATTCTCGAAGTATACTGCGGTCTTGGTTTAAGTGTCCAAAACCTAGACTTTTATTGTGAGTGATACCATGTATAGACTATAAGCGAAGATCAATTTTTATATGTTGACTTTACCTGTTTTTCTTTTAGGCACAAAAAGCTGAAGGTGCTGGAGATGCCAAGTGAAAATGTGTGCATTTTTGATAACTGTGTACTTCTGGTGACTGTACAGTTTGAAATACTATTTTTTATCAAGTTTTATAAAAATGCAGAATTTTGTTTTACTTTTTTTTTTTAAGCTATGTTGTTAGCACACAGAACACTTCATTGTTTTGGGGGGAAAGGAACATGTGTCACTAACAAAATGTCTCCTAAGCTGGATTGATAATAGTGATGGAAAACATCTTTCCCTGACAATTTAGAAAGTCTCCTCTTGGCCTAGGAGAGACGTCCTGGTGTTGACATATGTAGCCACCATGGCAGAGAACGCCTTGTGTGGGAAAACTCTAAATTCATTTTTATAACCTCTTCCCCTGTACCATCAACATAGACTTAACTCCCTTAAAACCAGAGACCTGTTGGAACCTAACCCCCTAAAATTGGTTTTGCTGGTCTATTGGGCAATCTGGACTTTGCAGTGAAAATGATAACCTCAAAAGAGCAGCGTTCCTTTTATATACAAGATTGTGGATCTTCAGATTGATATTTCTGCCGTTTTCGTTTCATTTCCTGAAAGTCAGGGTCGGCTTGTGAAAAGTTGTTAAACAACATCCTTAATGTGAAATGTCAACCCTCACTCTAAGCTCTTCCCCTTTTCAAAACATTGAATGAAGACCGAGTTTTATAGTGGCTTTCTGATTTTGGTAGTCCATACAAGAAGGGAGTTTGGAAGTTCTTGTAAACTGTTAATGATTGTCTGCCCATGTCCTGCCTGAAAATACCATGATTGTTTATGGAAAATATCTTTAATAAAGCTGGATCGGTTTGGCTTGGAATGCTGCCTCTGATCTTTTCCCAACAATGAGGAACCTGGCTCCTAGGTCTCTTGGTTTGATTGAGTGGTCTTGGATTTAGTCAGTCTCCCAAACACACAGTGGTAAGTGGAGGTCACTGTGCATCCCAGAAGTAGACTGAGGAGAGGTTGGTTCTTGAAGGACATGGCAATCCTTAAAGTTCATTATGTGCAACGATTAGCAGGCCAAAGGTATTACAGCTGGGCATCCCTCTGCTGTCTGTCTCAAGGCAGTACTGCTGTGTTTGATCATATGAATCAGGTCTGCAGCTCTACTGACCTGCAACAATGTTAATAGACTGGCTAATTGGAGGGGTTAAGAATACAGGCTGATGGGCAACGCATGCCTTTAATCCCAGCATTAGGGAGGCAGAGACAGGCGGATCTCTGTGAGTTCTGAGTCCAGCCTGTCTGGTCTACAAGAGCGAGTTCCAGGACAACCTCCTAAGCCACAGAGAAAGCCTGTCTTGAAACACGCCCCCTCACCGGGCGTTGGTGGCTCAAGCCTTTAATCCCAGCACTCAGGAGGCAGAGGGAGGCAGGCGGATCTCTGTGAGTTTGAGACCAGCCTGGTCAACCGAGTGAGTTCCAGGACAGAGTCCAAAACAATACAGAGAAACCCTATCTCGGAAAAACCAAAAAAAAGAAAGAAACACGCCCCTCTACCCCCCAAAAATACAGATCTTCTAATGGATTTGTGGCTGTACTTTGAACTTGTTTCACAGAATTCACGTGGCTTATATTTGAGGGAAATAATTTGGGAGACTACAGAAATTGCCCCATTCTATTCCTCTGTCAAAAGGTCGAGTTGACAATTTAGCTCTTGTTGAATTCCTTTCTAGATTAAGAAACTAAAATGGGAAACCTTAAATTTGCCAACATTCTGAGCAATGAAAATGAGTTTTCAAAGTATTTGTCAAGAGTCTTAGTCTCCGATCCAAAGGCCATTTCATTTTGACTGACTTGTGAGACAATCTCAGGGGGACCTTTGGGCTGTCTTCATGGTTACTGTTAGCAGTTTGGAAGCTATAATTGGGTTACTTACTAGTATTGATGGTGATTAACCATGGACTGCATTCAGCCCTGCCGTGTGCTGTGCTGGTCTTTGGGCCAATTCTAGAGTGGACATTATCTCCATATGTCATAGCTGCCTGATAAGTATTTTTCAGTTATGGTTACCTGTTGCCAAATAATTGGGTAAATATTTTGATCTTCGACTTTATTTATTCCTATTGCTTGACCTATTTGACCTGCTCTGTGTCTGCCCTGTGCTGAACTAAAGACTGGATGTAGCCATGTGCTATCTGGGTATAATTTTTTATACTGTGGCCGGAACACTTGGGAGGCTTAGTCAAGATCAGGAGTTCAAAGTTACCATAAGCTACACGAGTTGAAGACTAGACTTGGCTACATGAAAACCATTTCAGCAGCAGAAAGTGGACCTCTAGAGGGCTGGAGATAGACTCAGTGTCTAAGAGCACTTAGTGTGACCTCCAAAGGATGCAGGTTTAGTTGCCAGCACATTATGACATGCTAACACCTGACACTAACTCCAGTTCTAGGGAATCAAGTACCCTCTCCCAGTTTCCATAGACACCAGGCACGGTGCAAACTTTTTTTTTCAGTACACCCTTCCCAATTCAAATCACGCTGTAATCAATCTTTTTTTAAATTATTCTTCACCTGTTCCTTCCATTACTTTTACTTTTTTTTTTTCTTGTTTTATGTGCATTAGTGTTTTGCCATGAGTTTCAGGTCCCCTAGAACTGGAGTTACAGTTATAAGCTGCCATGTGGGTGCTGGGCATTGAACCTGGGTCCTTTAGAAGAACAATCGGTTCTCTTAACCAATGAGTTGGCTCTGCAGCAGTCCACCTCCAATCTCAGCTCATCTTGTTGGTTTTTTCCCAGACAGGATTTCTCTGTAGCCCTGATTGTCCTGGAACCCAACTCTGTAGACCATGCTGGCCTCAAACTCTGCCTCCTGAATGCTGGGATTAAAGGTGTGCCCCACCTGGCCCAGTCTCAGTTTTTAGGAGGGTTATGCTGGGTGGTGGTAGTGCTGTACACCTTTAATCCCAACACTCAAAAGCAGAGGCAGGCAGATTCAAGACCAGAGTGAGTTCCAGGAGTACAAAACTAAACCCGTCCTAAAAAAAAAAAAAAAAGGAAGGATATATAGCAAGTTTTTCCATAGATCTATCGTCCAACTGGCCTGAGACTTCTGGAGATATAATCTACTTACCTATGCCCAGAGGCAGGGTTTCAGGGTTCTTTCTTCAAAATAACCTCATTTTCAGGAAGCTCCTCAGCAGCCTCCGTTTCAGCAGGACTAAATCTTGCTCACCCCAGCTGTCCTCCTGAGGAATGGAAGCACACTGCTTAAACACCATCATTAGAACTGAAGCAGTGGTTCTCAACCTGCAGAAGTTGCCTGAGACAATCAGAAAACATTCACATTATGATTCATAGCAAAAATAGTTATGAAATAGCGACAAAAATAATTGTGGGTCACCAGGACATAAGGAATTGTACTAAAAGTTGGAAGCATTAGGAAGGGAACCACTGGAGTAGACTCACAGGGTTGGGCTGTTGGTGTACGGCCTCACACCCTGTATCTTGTGACCTCCAGATAGACCTGGCCTCATCTGATCTGTTGGACCATGAGACACTGCTGAGTAAAACCTTTCCCCTTTTTGAAAAACACACCATAAAATTGAGTCTTGGCCGGGCGTTGGTGGCACATGCCTTTAATCCCAGCATTTGGGAGGCAGAGGCAGGTGGATCTTTGTGAGTTTGAGGTCAGCCTGGTCTACCGAGCGAGTTCCAGGACAGTCTCCAAAACAATACAGAGAAACCCTGTCTTGAAAAACCAAAAAAAAAAAAAATTGGCAGTCTTGCCGGACAGTGGTGGCGCACACCTTTGATCCCAACACTCAAGAGGCAGAAGCAAGTTGATCTCTGAATTTGAGGCCAGCCAGGTCTACAGAGAGTGTTACAGGACACACAGAAACCTTGTCTTGAAAAAAAATTTTTATAGCAGGAGGCCCAGTGTGTGATATGCACGGGTGTGTGGTGGTCACTGCTGTCTGTAATTCCAGAATGCTTTCATTCCTTTCCCACTGCAAAAAGCCACAAGCTCATTGGCAGTTAATGCCCCATCCCTACCTCCCCAGTCACTAGACAATCCCTAATCATCTATAGTTTCACCTGTTTTGAACATTTCTCTAAATGTAATCAAAGATTCTGTGCTGTTTTGAAATGTAGCATTGCTTTCAAGATCCATTCATTTTACAAAATCACTCCATGACTGTTCCTGACTCCGATGTAGTATAGACATAAGCCACCTTTATCTACACACAGACATTTGGGTTTCCACTTTGGACTATTTTAAGAGTTGTGTCAGGTCCATGTGAACATGTTAGTAAACTTTCTGAAGACCTGCCAGGTTCTTAAGGAACTTGATGTTTGCACTAGTGACCTGTGAAGGGTCTCTACGTCCTCCTCAGCACAGGCCGCTTTTGCTGCAGGTGTCCTAGTGACTTTGATTTGTGGTGTTGATCTGCACTTCACTAGTGACTCGATATTGAATATCTCATGTTTTTACAAGTGTCTTCATACTATGCACATGTGTGTGGGGGCATGCGTGTAAAGATCAGATTGCACATCTCCCTCAATCGCTGTACCCTACTTTTTGAGCCCAAGTCTCTCAATGAACCTGGAGCTTGCTGATTGGCTAGATGAGCTGGTTCATGAGCCAAACCTCACATTGGGATGCTAGGAACACCTAGCCTGACCCACTTTGTGGGTGGTAGAGACCCAAACTCATGCTTGTATGACAAGAACTACCAACTGAGCCATCTCCCCAGCCTCACTGGGTGCCTTTGTAAATGCCCCTGTTCAAATGCTTTGACCATACTTGTTTTTATACTGGACAAGTAGGAACTTTGTATTCTGGACTTTAAATCCTTATATAATTTAGGACTATCTCATTCTGTGGGTTTTATTTTTTACAGGATGTCTTCACTCTGTACCCTAACATTAATTCCTTAATTGTGTGTGTCTTAGGAGACACCATGACCATGCCAGCTCTCGTAAAGGAAAGCATTTATTGGGTCTGACTTACAGGTTCAGAGGTTTAGTCCACTATCATCATGGTAGAACATGGTGGCGTGCAGGCAGACATGGTGCTGGAGAAGGAGCTGAGAGTGCTACCTCTTGATCCACAGGCAGCAGGAGACTGTACCTGAGCGTAACAGACCTCAAAGCCTGGCCCCACAGGTTTACACTTTCTCCAAGGGCACATCTCCTAATAGTGCCACTCCTTATGGGCCAAGCATTTAAACAGGAGTCTATGGGGACCATACTTTTCAAATCACTACAATATGAAATATCCAAGTCCTAAAACTTTTAAATTAATAATTAAAAATATCTTTAGCTGAATGGTTGTTGCACACACCTTTAATCCCAGCAGTTGTAGGGCAGAGGCAGGAGGATCTCTTGAGTTTGAGGCTAGCCTGGTCTACAGAGTTAAGTTCCAAGATAGGCAAGACTACACAGAAAAACCCTGTCTTGAAAAACATACCTGTTCTGCTTGTTTGTTTTGTTTCGAGACAGGGTTTCTCTGAATAACAGCCCTGGCTGTCCTGGAACTCACTGTGTAGTGAGTCTGGGGGTGATGGCATAGTTAGGGGATCCTGAAAAGAAAAATTTGGGTTAGTTGTCAAGTACTGGGAGAGGCAGATATATCAATTGTTGTGTAGTCTCTGTGTAATGGGAAAGTGCAGAGCTTATCTCAAGTGCTGGCTAGAGTAGTCTATGAGGCCGGCTTGAAATTGAAATTTTTCTGAGTAGTTTGTAGTCCAAAGCCACACTTTAGTTGGTGTTTTTAGCTTAGTGGTGTTATCATAGTCCTGGTGGAATCGTTGTCTCTTAGCATCTGCAATATGTCTGTCCATACTCTACTGGCTTTTAGAGTCTCCACTGAGAAGTTGGGTGTAATTCTGATAGGTCTGCCTTTATATGTTACTTAGCCTTTTTCCTTTGCAGATTTTAATATTCTTTCTTTATTCTGTATGTTTACCATTTTGATTATTATATGACAAAGAGACTTTTTTTCCTAGTCCAGTCTATTTGGTGTTCTGTAAGCTTTATGTGCTTTTACATGCATGTCCTTCTTTAGATTGGGGATTTTTTCTTCTATGATTTTGGTGAATATATTTTCTGGGCCTTTGAGCAAGGATTCCTCCTCTTCTTCTATTCCTATTATTCTTCACCTTTTCATGGTGTCCAGATTTCCTAGATGTTTTGTATGAGGAATTTTTTTTAATTTAAGATTTCCTTTGACTAATGAATCTATTTCCTCTATCATATTTTCAATGCCTGAGATTCTCTCTTCCATCTCTTGTATTCTGTTGGTGATACATTAATCTGTAGTTCTTGTTCACTTACCTAGATTTTTAATTTCCAGAATTCCCTCAATTTGTGTTTTCTTTTTTTTCTTTTCTTTTCTTTTTTTTTTTTTTTGGTTTTTCGAGACAGGGTTTCTCTGTGGCTTTGGAGGCTGTCCTGGAACTTGCTCTGTAGACCAGGCTGGCCTTGAACTCACAGAGATCCGCCTGCCTCTGCCTCCCGAGTGCTGGGATTAAAGGCGTGCACCACCAACGCCCGGCAATTTGTGTTTTCTTTATTGCATCTATTTCCATTTTCAGGTCTTAGATAGATCTATTTCCTTCACATGTTTGTTTGCTTTTTATTGACTTTCTCGGCATTCTTCAAGAAATTTATTGATTTCTTCCAATTCTTTTGTTCGTCTCTTCTTTGATTTCTTTAAGAGAAAGAAGCCGGGCGGTGGTGGCCCACGCTCTTAATCCCAGCACTCAGGAGGTAGAGGCAGGCGGATCTCTGTGAGTTCGAGGCCAGTCTGGTCTACAGAGCAAGTTCCAGGACAGCCTTCAAAACAATACAGAGAAACCCTGTCTCAAAAAACAAGAGAGAGAGAGAGAGAGAGAGAGAGAGAGAGAGAGAGAGAGAGAGAGAGAGAGAGAGATTGATTTCCTCTTCAAGGGCCTCTGCCTTCATAAAGTGATTTGATTTTTAGGGTTATTTTCTTGTGTTTCAGCTGTGTTCTGATGGGGCCATGTTGCCCTTTCTGTCACTGATTGTGTTCTTTTTTTTTACTATTTTTTTTTTTTGGTTTTTTCGAGACAGGGTTTCTCTGTGGCTTTGGAGGCTGTCCTGGAACTCACTTGGTAGTCCAGGCTGGTCTCGAACTCACAGAGATCCGCCTGCCTCTGCCTCCCGAGTGCTGGGATTAAAGGCGTGCGCCACCAACGCCCGGCTTACTGATTGTGTTCTTAAACTGGCATTTAGGCATGTGGATTTGGGATGATTACAGATCTAGGTGTTGATTCCTACTTTTGAATTGGTTCTGGTGACTGGAAAGTTTTCAGATCCATTGGGGTGTCTCTGCTATGCTTTTGGGGACCTTGGGTCCCTAGATGCAGCCTGGCCTCCCAAAAAAGACTGAAGTTTTCTTCCAAAGTTGTAGGCCAGAATATGGAACCCAGAGGAGGGGGTGCTGCTTTTCTGACCGGTGTGAGCTGTATCTGGGGCTATGGAGTCTGCTGGAGTTGTGAGGAAGGGCGTCATCAGGAGGATGGGATGAGGTGGGAGGGTTGAGTGGTGGAGGTCTTAGTACCTGTAAGTGTCACAGCTCTGAGAGAAAGCTTTCCTCAGTGCGACTGTGACAGCTCTGAAGGGAAAGGTATCCTGGCAGTCAGGAGCCAAGGAACACCACAAAGTCACATCACACAACAAATCTCACACATGAGATTTATTTGGAGGGAAAAAGCATGCTCTGGTGAGAAGCTGCAGAGAACTGAGCAGAAGGTAGGGTTTATATAGGGTTTCTTGGGGGCGGGCAGATCTTCAGAGGTGTAGATTTTCAGGTGGGTTGGGATTGGTGGAATTTCCAGTCCTGAGCTTGGGCTTTTTACTCTGTCAGTAGAGCATGTCAGTCTGCTTCTGGAGGCTCTGTTCCTACTGTTAGAATGTTCCGCGGGAGTTGCCTGATGGCTGGATGTTCTCAGGGCAGGGACTGGCCACTCTGGAGCCTTGAGGGGCCAGGTGTTGGTGGAACCTTGAGGAGCTAACAATGCCCAATAAAGTTAAAAATCTTGAGGATATACATATACATACATATATTATATAGTCATTTTGTTTTGCTCTCTTTCTGTCACAAGTTCATAGATAGAAATTCCTAGTTCTAGCTGGGCATTGGTGGTGCACACCTCTGATTCCAGCACTTGGGATCAAAGTGAACTCTGTGAGTTCAAGGCCAACCTTGTCTACAGAGTGAGTGCCAGGACAGGCTTCAAAGCTACAGAGTAACCCTGTCTCAAAAGAAGCAAAAGAGAAGGGAGGGAGGGGGGAAGGGAGGAAGGAATTATGAGCTCTCTTTCCTAAAGCAGTTATGGAAGTGGCCAAAGTTGCAATGCACCAGTCAGTCTTCCACTGCCAAGTCCACGACCCCTGCCCACCTTTGTAGGCTTGTTTTGGGTTTCTATTGCTGTGAAGAGACACTATGACCTTGTGGACTAAACAATTACTGGAATCTTGGACCTTCCATTACAGACATAGGCAGCCAGTGTTGGATTAGCTAGACCACAGCCTGTAGCCATTGTGAGAAATCCCATTTTAGGGTTTCTGTTGCAGGGAAGAGACATCCTGATGACGGCAACTCTTACAAGGGAAAACATCTAATTGGGGCTGGCTTCCAGTTTCTGATGTTTAGTCCATTGTCATCACGGCTAGATACGGCGGTACAGGCAGACATGCTGGAGAAGGAGCAGAGAGTTCTACAACCTGATCTGCAAGCAGCAGAAGGAGACTGTATCAAACTGAGTGTAGCTTGAGCCTAGAAGACTTCAAAACCCACCCCCACAGTGACACACTACCTCCAAGAAGACCACACCTTCCAATAGTTCCATTCCCTATGGGCCAAGCATTTAAACAGTAGTCTATGGAGGCCATTCCTATTCAGGTCACCACATCCCCTTCCTTTTTCTTTTCTTTCTTCCTTTTTTTTCAAGACAGTTTCTCTTCGTAGTCCTAGCTATCCTGGAACTGGCTGTATAGCCTCTGCTTCCCGAGTGCTGGGATTAAGGACTTGCACCACCACTGCCCCCCCATATTCATCATTTAAGTTCTTTTACAGTAAGAACTAATACACTTGCAGGCTGCAGCAAGTACATAATTTGTCACAGCTTGCTGCTTAGCAGTCTTCTGTCTTTCTCGCCTTTATCCCAAATAAAGTAGCATCATTCTTGTTCTCCTCTCAGCTACCTGTGGTTTCTATTCCTGTGATAAAACACTGTGCCAAAAGCCACATGGGGAAGAAGGGGTTGACTTCATCTCACATGTCCAATCACAGTCCATCGTGGAAGGAAGTCACAGCAGGAACTTGGAGGCAGGAACTGATGTAGAAGCCTTGGGGTTGTGCTGCTTACTGGCTGGTTCCACATGGCTTGCTCCCCCTGCTTTCTTTTCTTTTCTTTTCTTTTCTTTTTTTTGTTTTTTTGTTTTGTTTTTATGAGACAGGTTTCTCTGTATCGTTTTTGGAGGCTGTCAGCCCGGCCTCGAACTCGCAGAGATCCGCCTGCCTCTGCCTCCCGAGTGCTAGGATTAAAGGCGTGGGCCACCAACGCTCGGCCCCTGCTTTCTTATAACAGCACCAGCCCAGGAGCAGCAACAGCCCAGGAGCAGCACCACCACGGTGAGGGACCATCCCACATCAATCACCAACAAGAAAATGCACCACAGTCCAATCTAGTAGGTTGTTCCTCAGCTAAGGTTCCCTCTTCCCCATGACTCTAGCTTGTGTCAAGTTGACACAGAACTAGCCAGCACAGAGGGCAACAGCTCAGTAGGACACAACCCCAGTCCAAGCCTCCTTAATGCTTGTGGAAACCAGTGTGTTTCTCTGCCTGTAAACTCAGCATTGCAGTGTGGGTCCTGCCTCGATGACCCAAATCAGAATCCTTGAAAATTAAGCCTAACATTCTGATTAAAACAAAAAACAAAACCAAAAGAAACCTCCAGGCAACTCTTTGGTCCAGGGAAAAGGTTTCTAGAAGGGAGAGACCCATTGTTGCTTCCAGTTCCTGTTATTTGATCCAGTCACCTTGTGACCGTGAGGCCAAATGTCAGCACACCTAGGGGACAGACAAAAGAGCCACAGTGCGGGCTGTAAAGCTGTCCTTCCAGACACCTTATTGCTTTTCCCAGTTGTTCAAAAACTGTCACTCCTCTGGGTTGGAGACAGTGAGGATGAGAGACTCATCTGAGGTTGCCCTGAACGAGGACTGAGACGGTGAAAAATGACCTTCCCATCCAACTGCTCCGTGTATGCCCAAGAGTGTGTGATGCCTCTGAGCTACATGCCAAGCCTGGACATCGTCTTTTATTACTTATTTATTTTGATTTCATGTGCATTGGTGTTTTGCCTACATGTAGGTCTGTATGAGAGTCCCAGATCCCCCCTGGAAATGGAGTTACAGACAATTGTGAGCAGTCATGTGGTTGACAGGATTTGAACCCAGGTCCTCTGAAAGAACAGCAGTGCTCTTAACCATCTCTCCAGCCCTGTTTTGTCGTCTTACCTCCCTACCTCAGAGTGTCTTGTTTTGTACCTCAGGCTGGCCAGAAACTATGTACTCCCAGGCTAGCTTTACATCTGTGATCCTACTGCCTTAGGTCCCTGAGTGCTAAGATAATATGTGTGCACTACCATGCCTAGCTTTGGTGAGTTTGTTTGTTTGTTTTTTTGTGAATAGGGTTTCACACAACTCCATTAGCCTTGAACTCCCCAGTCCTGCCTTCACCTCCGTAGTGCTAGGATTGTAGACATGTACCAGAGAGCCATGTAGAACCACGATGCCAGACTGCACCACGGCACCTGGCCCCAGTGACTTTTTCGAGACAGGGATTCTCTGTGTTGTTTTGGAGACTGTCCTGGAACTCGCTCTGTAGACCAGGCTAGCCTCGAACTCACCGAGATCCGCCTGCCTCTGCCTCCCAAGTGCTGGGATTAAAGGCTTGTGCCACCAATGCCCAGCTGGGCTAGGACTTCTTACTGGCTAGCTCTGTCTTCATTATTAACCCATTTCTCTTAATCTATGTATTGCCATGGGTTGTGGCTTACCCATAATCAACATGTTACTCCTTCAGCAGCATCATGTCTGCCTCTCTGCCTCTCTGCCTCTCTGCCTCTCTGCCTTCTCCTCATCTGGTAGCCCCGCCCGCCTATGCTTCCTGCCTGGCTATCGCCCAATCAGTGTTTTATTCATTAACCAATAAGAGAAACATATATACAGAAGGATATCCCCCATCATCTCTTTCTGTCTAAATAAAGAGAAGGGTTTTGACTTTAACATAGTAAAATTATATATATATATATGTATACATATATTTATTTATTTATAGTAAGAAGTATAGTTAACAATATAAAGCCGGGCAGTGGTGGCACACGCCTTTAATCCCAGCACTCGGGAGGCAGAGGCAGGCAGATCACTGTGAGTTCGAGGCCAGGCTGGACCAACAGCCTCCAAAACAATACAGAGAAACCCTGTCTCGTAAAAACCAAACAACAAAACAAAACAAAAACAATATCTAGTCCATTAACATTTGGCAAAATTTAAAGAAAATATTCTACTTCTATCCTATCTTTGTGGGTCTAAAGTTTTATATGTAGCTTATCTTTTATCATAACTAAGGAAAACCATAACTATCTGTCTCCAACTCTATCAAAGACCTCAGAAGGGTAATATATAAACTCCAGAATTTATAGAGACATCTCACTGTCTGGACAGTCACCCAAAGTTGGATATCTATCCATTTGAAATACATCTCTGTATATCTAGAAAATCTAACTAAGCATAAGTTTTGACTATTATAGGTGACTATAATCTGTATTTAATTATACATTACATTTGTACAAGTGCTGTACAAGGCCAGGTGTTGGTGGCGCACGCCTTTAATCCCAGCACTCGGGAGGCAGAGGCAGGCAGATCTCTGTGAATTTGAGGCCAGCCTGGTTCTAGGATAGCCTTCAAAGCAATACAGAGAAACCCTAGCTGTGGTTTACCTATAATCTGTCAATGGCAAATCTCTGTGTAGTCCTGGCTGTCCTGGAACTCACTCTGTAGACTAGGCTGCCTTGGACTCAGACATACACCTGCCTCTGCCTCCTGAGTGCCAGGATTAGAGGCGTGTGCCAGCAAACTCAGCTTGAAGCCTGGGGGTTTTAAAGGTCTTTATGGGGGGGGAAGGGTCTTCCTTCCCCTATTTAATGTTGTTCAGTTTGAAGAAACATAGGGAGGCCAATAGGTCCACAAATTTTGGGTAAACATGTCCTGGTTTGTCTCTCTCTCTCTCTCTCTCTCTCTCTCTCTCTCTCTCTCTCTCTCTCTCTCTCTCTCTCTCTCTCTCTCTCTCTCTCTCTCTGCCTATCAGGAAATCTGTGTTAACTCCTGGTCTTTTGTAAGGACACCAAATGGAATGGGGGAGGCATACCTCTTTCTTCAAGCCTGGAGGATCTAGCAGCTCAGGAAACTACAACTATTTGGAGTGTGTGTGTGTGTGTGTGTGTGTGTGTGTGTGTGTGTGTGTGTGTGTGTGTGAGTGTGTACCACTCTGGCATCTGGAGGCAGAAGTCAATCTCGGGTATTGTTCTTCAGGAGCTGTCTACCTTGGTTTTATTTTGTCACTTTTGTTTTTTGAGAAAGGGTAACACTCTGCAGTACGGAGTTGCCAATCAGGCTAAGCTGCTTGCAGGCCAGCGAGCCCCAGGATCCTGTCTCTCCTCCCCAGCATTGAGATTACAAATACAGGTTGCTATCTATGCCTAGTGTTTCTAATTATTTCTGTTGTGGTTCTTAGTTTTATTTTTTGTGTATGAGTGCCTGTCTTTATGTATGAGCACCGTGTACGTGCCTGGAGCTCTCAAAGTCAGAAGAAGATATCAGACCCCCTGGAATCATGACAGATGATTGGATATTCATTGGCCACTGTGAGGTCCCCTGCAAGAGCAGCAAATGCTCCTAACCACTGAGCCATCTCTGCAGCCCCATCACACCCGGTTTTTTGTCTGGGTGCTGGGAATCGAACCTAGGTCCTCATGATGGTATGCAAGAACTTCACCACGGTAGCTATCACAGCAAACCAGAATAGCTTTTTTGCTTGTTTGTTTATTTTGAGATAGGGCTTTACTATGTTGCCCATACTAGTTTTGAACTCCTGGCTCAGGCTACTCTCCTTCCTCAGCCTTCCTAGGAGCTGGAATTCAAACTGCCTGCCAAGTAGAATATCTACACTTACTAATGACATTGTGTTAAGTGTATGACCCACATGCACTCATTTAACCCTCATAGAATATTTTGAGGCTTAAGGAATTTGCTTGCAAGAATTTGGTCAAAGTTGTGGGCATTGCCACAGACAGGCCATGCATCAGTACCTCTAGTGACCTTTTTGCTTGGTTTGGTTTTCTGCTTTTCGAGACAGGGTCTGTTTACATAGCCCTGTCTACCCTGAAACTTACTATGTAGACCAGGCTGACCTCGAACTCACAGAGATCCTCCTGCCTCTGCCTCCCGAGTGCTGGGTGTGCGTCACCACTGCCTGGCTTTCCTCCATCATTCCTAACAATGCCCACAGCTCTGTGCTTCTGACGGCTCCATGCTCCCAGCACAGTCCCTAATGAGCTCAGACATACCCAAGGCTAAGCATCCCCAAACAAGGGTGACACAACTCAGACACACAGATCCAGACCCTTGGGAGTCTGGCCTTGTTGACTGCTCTGGGTGAGGAGTAAAAATCACAGGGGACTCTGTCAGGCCTACACTACACAGAGACGTCCAAAGGCCGGACATTTGTCCAGAGCCAAACAGTTGTCACCGAAGACAACAGTGGCCGAGGCACAGTGTGCTAATGGCTTCTTGCCTACTCCCCATTTCCTCCCCATATATTTCGGATTACCACAGTGGCCAAGAATTTCCAAGGGGTGGGGGTGCATTGTTTTTTTCTTCCTTCTAAACCTGAAACTATCGCCTGCTCGCAATGGAAATGTTTAAGGAGTTTTCTAGTGCTGGGGGTCTAACACAGGCCTTAGGCAAGTGTGCCACTGAGCCCATAAAAGCCATGAGGACCCAAGTTCAGATCCTCAGCACCCAGGTCAAAACTAGGGACAGGCCAGTCTCTAGGACTGCTGGCCAACATAGTCAAAAAAAACAGGAGTTGCAGGTTCAGTGAGAGACTATATCAGGGGGAACAAGGGGCAGGTAACAGAGGAGAGTACCCAACATCTGGCCTTTTTGTGTAAAAGTATGGGATTCTAAGTGTACAACTCCATGCATAATTTTATTTATTCTTAACATGGTCTCTGGGGTTGCACTCAGGAAATCCCTGCTCATAAAACAGACACTTTACCCGCTGAACGTCTAGTATATAAAATCCTTTGCCTTCCTGACCCATGCTCCTCCCGGAGGCAATCACCAGCATTCTGGCATGGATGCCTCTAGCTTTTTCCAGACAGCACCTGAGGCTCCTTTTCCTCCAGGGATGTAACACAGATGTCAAAACTGGCTTGAACCTTCCCCAGATTAGTAGGACTTCCCCTGCCAACCCCCCATTCCTCACCAACCCCCCCTCCCCATCTCTAAATTTGAGTCCCAAGAAAGTGCTACTGAACTTACTCAAATCATTCAGTTTAATCGTGGCAGGCCAGTTGAGTGAGGGAACAAGGTGCTACACAAAGAATGAGACTTTATTAGGAGAAAGATGGAAGACTCTTGTCAAAGCTGCCTTGCTGGGATGCTGATTTAGGGGCCATTAGGCGGTTGGTGGCTGTTCCCAGACTGGTGGGCACCTTCTCTCAGCTGCTGGACCTGGTAATGCACCTCAGCTCCTTATCGCCTAATCACTGGCTGCCTTGCAGTCCTGCAGATCTCCGGAACAAAGATCGTGATTGCCTGGAGCTATTCTGGTTACCGATTAGTTTGCCCACATGCCGTTCCTGACTGTTACACAACGTACAGGCTGGAGGGGCAGCTGCCTGGAAGCCTTGCTGAGGTCCGCAAACTCACAATGATGAAGGAAAAGACGACTTCGCTCAGGATGGGAGACCAGGGTGAGGTCAAATAAATCAAGTTTGAGGTGTGGTCTCAACGCTTGCCTGCAGAAGCTGAGAAAGTCAGGGGAGGGACTTCACGACTTCCGGAGCCACAGAACCTGGGTTCTACTCCTCAGGCTGTCTTCTCTGATCTTCATGAGAAAAAAGCCCCTTTCTGGATTCTACCGCCTAAACCAGGAATGGTAGTGAGTTAATAGATTTGACGGGCAGCTCCAGCCACTCAGACGCAGCCTTTAGCTCACCTAGCTCCAGCCAAAGGAGAAACGGGAAACCGGCTGCCCAGAGAGCTAATGACTAAAAAAACAAGCCTCAAGAGAGCGCCCTCTACTGGAGGGAAAGAGTCCTCATTGTTACCAGCCTGTGACTGGAAATCTTAAACTCACTCCGTAGACCAGGCTGGCCTCAAACTCACAAATCCACTTGCCTCTGACTCTTGAGATCTGGGATGAAAGGCATGCACCGCCACCAGGAAAATAAGGTGTTGAGAGCATTTTTGTCACATAATAGATTCCACTTTTGTCTTGGTTAGGGTCACTATTGCTTGATGAAACACCATGACCAAAAACAAGTTGAGGAGGAAAGGATTTATTTGGCTTATACTTGCACATCACTGTTCATCACTGAAGGAAGTCAGGACAGGAACTCAGACAGGGCAGGAACCTGGAGGCAGGAGCTGATGCTGAGGCCATGGAGGAGACCTGCTTACTGGCTTGCTTCCTCTGGCTTGCTCAGCCTGATTTCTAATAGAACCCAGGACCACCAGTCCAGGGGTGGCCCCACCCACAATCAATCACTAATTAAGAAAAAGATCGCTGGGCCGTAGTGGCGCACGCCTTTAATTCCAGCACCGAAGAGGCAGAGGCAGGAGGATCTCTGTGAGTTCGAGGCCAGCCTGGTCTACAGAGTGAGTTTCAGGACAGCCAGGGCTACACAGAAAAATCCAGTCACAAAAAACAAAAACAAACCAAAAAACAAAAGTAACCCATTATTATAATTATTAATTATTATTATTATTATTTTGGTTTTTTGAGACAGGATTTCTCTGTGGCTTTGGAGGTTGTCCTGGAACTAGCTCTTGTAGATCAGGCTGGTCTCAACTCAGAGATCTGCCTGCCTCTGTCTCCCCAGTGCACCACCACCACCCGGCCTCATTGCTACTATTATTAATACCATTATTATTATTTAACATAGTATCTCAGTGTGTGTGGCATTGACCTTGTGGTCCCCACACCCACATAGTGTTAGCTCCCTGAATGCTTTGATTACAGGCACTAGCCACCATGCCAGTCTAAAGATACAATATACTTGAGAAGTGCCGAGAGCATAAAATAGACTGGATTTTTAGAATAGAATTTGTAGGAGAAAAAGAACGAAACGTATCAGAAATTTTTATATTGATAATAGTTTTGGTGCATTAATTTAAAATCAGTTTCTATTTTCTTGAGGCTGTGTCACTACTTTGCCCAGGCTGGTCTCGCACCTCTGGGCCTCTGATGATTCTCCTGCCTCAGCTTCCCCAGCAGCTGAGACTATAGGCATGTGCTATCACATCACACGTGGTTTAAAATGTATTATTAAGAAAGACTTTTTTTTTGAGACAGGGTTTCTCTTGTAGCAGTCCTGGATGTCCTGGAACTCGCTTTGTGGACCAGGCTGGCTGCAAACTCACTTAGATCCACTTGCCTCTGCCTCCCAAGTGCTGGGAGTAAAGGCACGTGCCACCACCGCCCAGTACAAAAGGATTTTTTTGAGGCAGGGTCTTTCTATATAGATCTGGCTGACTTGGGGCTCACTATGTAGACCAGGTTGGCTGTGAATTCACAAAGGTTTGTCTGCTCTGCCTGCCCAGTGTTGGGATTAAAGGTCTCCCTATATGCCCAGCTTTTTGTTTGTTTGTTTTTGAGATAGGGTTTCTTTGTGTAATCCTAACTGTCCCAGAACTAACTCTGTAGACCGGTCTGGTCTTGAACTCACAGACATCTGCCTGCCTCTGGGATTAAAGGCGTGCACCATCACCACCTGAGCCAGACTTATTATTAAAATTTTATAATTAATCATGGTGGTGCACACTATAATCCTTGCACTTGGAAGGCAGATGCAGAACAGCTGTGAGTTAAAGGTAGCCTGGTGTAGTTTCTAGAACAGTCAAGGCTACATAGTAAGACCATATCTCAAAACAAACAAAAAAGAAAAAAAAGTATTTCTCACCTGTTTCTGTTTTTGTTTTGAGGCAGGGTCTCACGCTGTAGCCTAGGATGGTCTCTATTGCCTGTCACACTGGCTCTTTTTTCTTGTTTTAACATGATGTACTATTCAGACTTTGCACATGACTGTGTGGAAATACATGTCATAACAAGGGAGGAAGGACTTCTTTGACTGATAACATCCGATGTTCCAGTCCACCAGTGTGGGGAGGACAGTTCAACTCATGACAGCCAGAGAGCAGAGGGGATGAAGTATCAGGAAAGCTGGGTCCCCAGGTAACACCACTAGCAACCTTTCTCAATGAGGGTCCACCTTCCACCAGGCAGCATTTCCCAGTAAGCAGTACAAGTTTGAATTCATCAATGGAGCAAAGCATTCACTACATCAGAGCCCTCCTCTGAAAATGGCCTCACACATTCAGAGGCATGCATTACAGATCCAAACCTTGTCTATGGCCATACCGCCCTGATCGCACCGGATCTTGTCTGCTCTTGGAAGATAAGCAGGGTTGTGCCTGGTTAGCACGTGGGTGGGAGACAGATCTCGACCTTTCTCAGTGATGGGAAGGAGCCAGGAAAAGGCATATCCGCCAAGGACACACCCCACTGACCTACTTTCCCCAATCAGACCCCATGGTGCACTTTCTACCACATCCCAGTAAGGGCATCATGTTGTGGATCCATTAGTGGAGTTAGCCATTCATTGGTCCACAGCCCTCCTGACTGTCTCTGGCCACGCCCTGGAAGACATGCTCAGGGATGTGCTTTGCTAGGTATTTCTGCATCTGAACTAGTTGATAATCAATAATTACTAAGCAAAGGCAAAGGGCTGGAATCTAGGAAGAGTGGAACCCACCCGGTTCAGACCATAAACACCCCAAAGGCTCAGGACCACTTTCAGTGACTCCAGGTAAGCAGCAGGGCAACAGGGAAGGGGCAATTAGAACGAAGTCTAACACACCTGCAAAAAGGCATAAACTGGTGATCAGGGCTGGGGGCTGACTCAGTGGATAAATCGCTTGCCTCAAAAGTGTGAGGACTTGGGTTCAGACCCCAAGAACCCACAGAAAAGCCTACACAGTAGTACACACCTGAGTCCCAGCTTACCCAAGTAAGGAAAGGCTAGAGGCAGAGACTAGAGACACCCTGTATGTTAGGGGGTCCCTGCAGGGCAGGCAGATCTCTGTGAGTTTGAGACTAGCCTGGTCTACAAAGTCTCAAGAAATAAAACAAAACAAAACAAAAACCAACAACAAAAAAGACTGAGTACTCAGGGCTAGGACAAAGTACATGGACCTCTTTCATAAGGATAAGTTCTATTCGCTGGGAGACAAAGTCTAGGATTAGAGTCCAAACAACTCTCAAGATTTTGGGAGAAAGGTGGAGGCTGGCTCCTAAGAGAATTATAAAAGATCACCAGATTCTTTGACCGCTGTATTTGGTTGTTTTACTCTTTGCTCTTTGGGGGCCCTGCCACACAGCTTCCAAATTAATCACACACAGAGTCTTATTATTACATATTATTACTTGGCTTATTTCTAGCCGGCTTTTCTTAGCTTAAATTATCCTGTCTATCTTTTGCCTCTGGGCTTTTGTCTTTCTCTATTTCTGTATATCTTTTCTTTCCTTCTCATTCTGTGTCTGGCGGTGTAGCTGGGTGACTGGCCCGTTCTTTTCCTGCTGCTTGATTTTCTTCTTCCCCCAGATTTCTCCTATTTTATTCTCTCAGCTTGCCAGCCCCACCTATTCTTTCTCCTGCTTTGCTATTGGCTGCTCACTTCTTTGTTAGACCAATCAGGCGTTTTAGACAGGCGAAGTAGCATAGCTTTAAAGAGTTAAATAGATGCAACATAAAAGAATGCAACACATCTTTGCATCATTAAATAAATGTTCCATAGCATAAACAAATGTAACACATCTTAAATTAATATTCTACAACAGACCACTGGGGAACTTTGAGGCTTCAGAGGGGGAGAGGGTAACCCAGGTGCTAAGAAAGTGGGAGGAGCTGGACGTTGGTGGCGCACAACTTCAATCCCAGCACTCGGGAGGCAGAGGCAGGCGGATCTCTGTGAGTCTGAGGCCAGCCTGGATTACAAAGCCAGTTATAGGACAGCCTCAAAAGCTAAAAGAAACCCTGTCTCAAAAAACTAAAAAAAAAAAAAAGAAAAGAAAAGAAAGAAAATGAGGGCCAGCAAGATGGCTCAGTGAGCAAAGGCGCTTGCCGACACATCTGACAATCTGAATTCAGTCCTGGAACCAGCATGGCGGGAAGAGAGAACTGACTCCGAAGATTACCCTCTGACCTCTCTGCACACATGCATAGCTACACACATACACTAACCCAAATAAATTATTAATTAAATGCAATTTTTTAAAATTAAAAACCTTTTTCAGTCTAATGGTGATGTGGTTCAGTGGTAGCATACATACTTGCCTAGGGTATACAAGGCTGAGTTCAGTCTCAATGCTTCAAAATAATAAACATGATATAAAGAGAAGACATGTCCCAAACTTAAGAACATACATGCCCACATTGTAGACATCCCTTTGTGCAATGGATGGCTACAGACCCATTATGAGGGCACATGTTAATCCCACAAATGGGAGGAGAAAGACCACAGACCCACAGGCTATCTCTCCCTAAGGCAAAGTTCAAGAGGTCAGCCTTGGACATAGAGAGATAAGGGTTTTATAGTTCAAGGGTAGGGGGTTTCCAAGTGGGGGGTTGGCAGGCAAATCGGCCAGGTTACAGAAGCAGACTGTGAGCATGGCAAGCTGGTCATAACAGCCTCCTGAAACAAGGACATTGTTGCAGGGTGACCACAACAAAGTGGTCATCACAGAGTGGTCATCACAGAGTGGTCATCACAGAGTGGTCATCACAGAGTGGTCATCACAGAGTGGTCATCACAGAGTGGTCATCACAATGTGGTCATCACAGAGTGGTCATCACAAAGTGGTCATCACAGAGTGGTCATCACAGAGTGGTCATCACAATGTGGTCATCACAGAGTGGTCATCACAAAGTGGTCATCACAAAGTGGTCATCACGAAGTGGTCATCACAATGTGGTCATCACAGAGTGGTCATCACAGAGTGGTCATCACAGAGTGGTCATCACAGAGTGGTCATCACAATGTGGTCATCACAAAGTGGTCATCACAAAGTGGTCATCATGAAGTGGTCATCACAATGTGGTCATCACAGAGTGGTCATCACAGAGTGGTCATAACAACTTTTTGGGAAGAAAACAGAGATTTAATCATAAACAGGAATGAGTCTAGTTTGTCTTTACTATAAGATGGCTTTCAAGCCCAAGATGGAGGCAGACTGGTTTATCATAGCACCATCAAACCTCAGAGCCCTGGGACCAAAGAGAAGCTCCTGTAGCTTGCAAATTGGGAAAGACTTTCCATACAAGGCAGGGGAACTAGAATCCCTATGGGGTTCTCAGTAAACAACGCTGAGGGAAATAACCTCCAACTAGAATTGCTACAATAATGGTAACCACCACAACTTACTGTGTGCCACGTGCCAGTCAAGGGGCAGTTCATAGCTTCTGGGCCCCAGCCAGGTTCTTAAGGGAGAATAAGGAATGGAGGAGATTTTAAGCTGGGCAAGGTCTCAAAAGCTTCTCAACCAAAGAACTACCACTAAAAGATTGGAATAAAAATGATGGTACATGCCTTTAATCCCATCACTTGTGAAGCAGAGGTAGGCCAAGGCCAACTTGGTCTACAGAGTGAGTTCCAGAACAGCCAGAGCTACACAGAGAAACCCTGTCTCGAAAATTAAACAAACAGCAAAAAAAAAAAAAAAAAAAAAAAAAAAAAAAAGGAATATAGTGCCAGGCACAGTGGAGAAGGCCTTTAATCCCAGGATTTGAGGAGTCCGGTCTCTGATCTCTAGTTGTTGGGGAAGTCCTGTGCATTTGTCAATAAAGTACTGTCTGGCCAATAGGGAATCTAGATAGGAGGGACTAGGAGTCCAGGAGGACTCTGGGAAGGAGAAACACAGGAGAGTCAACATGTAACGCCATGGGGTAGGAGCCCAGAACTATTCTCCGGTAAGAGACATACTTAGATTAACAATTATGGGGTAATTACTTAAAGCAGAGCTAGCCAGTAAGAGACAAGCAAGGCCAACAGCTTCATAATTAATACAGCTTCTTGTGTGTTATTTGGGGACTACAATGTTGCAGAGCCCAGGGACTGGCGGGGGATAAACCAAAGCAGCAGAAAAGAAAAAGCTGCCCTTTACATCTAGTAAAGCAGCAAGTTCCAGGCCAGCCAGGGCTACTTAGCAAGACTATGTTGCAAAAAGAAAAAAAAAGTGTGAGTAAATCTAGAAAGATGCTACTATGGCCAGGCAGTGAGAGGCAGAGGCAGGCAAATCTCTGTTAGAGGCCAGCCTGGGTTACAGGGAGCGTTGAGAGAGAGAGAGAGAGAGACAGAGAGAGAGACAGAGACAGAGACAGAGAGACAGAGACAGACAGAGACAGAGAGACAGAGACAGAGACATAGAGAGAGACAGAGGAGAGACAGAGACAGAGAGAGAGAGCCGGCTACTTCAAGCTTCATGACCAGGTGTGCTGAAAGCCAGGGCTGTGGGCAGACAGATGGCAGGTGGTAATCAGCACTGCGCAGTCTTTTTTACCAGTATCTCAGAAGAAAAGGTCCCATAAATCATAAATCATAAATCTAATTAATCTTTTTTTTTTTTTTTTTGGTTTTTCGAGACAGGGTTTCTCTGTATTGTTTTGGAGGCTGTCCTGGAACTCGCTCTGTAGACCAGGCTGGCCTAAAAACTCAGAGATCCGCCTGCTTCTGCCTCCCGAGTGCTGGTATTAAAGGCGTGCACCACCAACGCCCGGCTTAATCAATCTTAATAAATAAAAACCAGAAGTCAGATATTGGGACAAAACCTAGATTAGAGAACCAGGAACAGCCACCAGTTGCTTCCCACCTTTCTCCATCCCTCTATCCCGAGATCCTCTCTCTGCCCTGCCTTATTGCTTCCTGTCTCTCTGTCTACAGTCCTCCAAACCTCTATGATTAACTAGTGGCTAGCTCTGCCCTCTGACTCCAAGTAAGCT
This sequence comes from Mesocricetus auratus, assembly GCF_017639785.1. Taxonomy (NCBI): domain Eukaryota; kingdom Metazoa; phylum Chordata; class Mammalia; order Rodentia; family Cricetidae; genus Mesocricetus; species Mesocricetus auratus. Next base: position 9,461,960 of record NW_024429197.1, read on the forward strand.
TTATTTGTGAGAACACAAACAAAATATCACACATTTCCTTCTTTTTGTCTAAATAAATAGCAAAGGTTTTAACTAACACAGTAAAACTATACACAATAAGCACAATAACTATATAAAACATATACAGTTAATAATCACACTAACAATGTCTAGTCCATATGCATTTGACAAATTCAGAGAAAATACTCCATTATCTATCCTATTTTGGTGAGCTCAGAGTGTTGTACAAATTCACTTTCTGTCCTAAATTGTACTACCAACTCAAAACTATCTTTTTATGTCTCTCAACCTTATACACTTTACAGTTCTTTGTGAGTTATTTTCTGAATTTGTTAATAAAGACAACTGTAACTATCTAGTCTTCAATTCCCCCAGGGACCTGAGAAGAAAATATTACCGAGTTCAAGCAAATGACTTCCAAAAATGTGAGAAATGACAGAAACTGCTGGCTGCCTGGACAGTCACCCAAGGTTCCTCTGTAACATTGGGGATTCTAGCTTCAGGCTACATGCCTACAATATCTGACAGAATTTTCTGGGAAGCAGAATATTCTAAAGGACTTGCCTGCCTTGTCTTAGTAAAGTTTGGCAGTCACTTTCTTTTGTGTTCTGCTTGTCCAGTTTGGACAGCATACCGTCAGCAGCCAGCATGCGGCTGACAAGGGCACTTTCTTGCCTAGCTAGCTTTTGCCACAAAGAAAGTAAACTCCACATGGAGTTTCTTCAATGCCCATCATCTTCTCTGAGGTAGATTGGTGATGGTGGTGCTCACCTTTAATCCCAGCACTTAGGAGGCGGAGGCAGAGGCAGGCAGATCTGGTCTACAAAGCTACACAGAGAACCCGTCTAGAAAGATAAAAAGAAAAGTCAAAATGAACCCAAAGAAGTATGAGATTAGAGACAACAGAATAATCCCTAATTTTAGTTTTTCTTTTGTCCAATATCAGGTGTCTCTTCTGACATGAGACAGAGATTTTTGATTTTCCTTTAACAAGTATGCTTGGGTTTAGAGAAGGAGTGAGCCACAGTCCAAATTCAAAGCCAGCTTTTATTTTTTAATTAAACAGGGACTACCAAAAGGCCATCTGCATAATATGTCTGTAGAGAACAGCAGAAACAAACATTTGGGAAGATTTAAGTTACTCTTTTTGTTGGGACATTTTCTCTGGATGACTTGCCTTCAGATTCCTTAACCGTGTGCCTTCATTCTCCTGGAAAGACAAACAACCCTGCCCCAACCCTAACTTTGGGGATTTTCCCTTTTGGCAAGTCACATCTGATCAAATGAAAAGTATTTGTTAGTCTTGTAAGTTAGTTTAGATTGAATGGTCACACTGGTTGATGAACTATTACCTCTCCTAAGAGGTGTCTTGCTCTGGCAACATCACATCCTCATAGAGAAGACGTGACTCCAACCTCATAGCGAAGCCATGGCTCCAGACAACCCTGCTGTCTCTTCTGACATAAAGCAAATTCCAAGAAACAGGCCTGTGGTTTATCTGTCAGTTAAAGATTAGCCTAATGGAGACTCCCTAGCCCGTCAGAGATAGGCCTAAATAAAGACAATAAATTGTAAAAGATAGGATCAGACCCTGCTGTCGGGTTCCAGGCAACACAGGATGCTCTACCCCGCCCACTGACCTCTTGCCCCGCCAGCGTCCTCGCAGCTGCAGTACCCCCCATCCTTCCCCTCCTCACTTCCCCCATATAAACCCCTTTGGGATGAGTAAAGTTTGTCGACTTGATCAGAATCCTGTCTTGTCATCCTTTCTTATATCTCTTGTCCTTCATCTCTCTCCTACATTGAATGTCCCGAGGGCTGGGACAGTGTCTCTTGTTCAAATCTAATTTTTATCAATTTTGATGGTATCCATAGCTTTTCTTCTCCTGTGGAGACAAAAGCAAAACCCTTTCCCCAATGTAACACATGTCCTGGCTTCCATTCTGAGGTAAACACATCTTTAAAGTATTCAGGTTGATTTAATTCTGTAGTTTTTTTTCCTATTATACAATGTCTCTCTTAGAAGATTTAAGTTAATAAATCATTGTGCAATCTATCTCTGGGGGTTTTATTACCCCTTTATGATTACTTAGCATATCTTTTAGAATTCAATTAGATCTTTGTGTAACTGGTTGCCCTGTAGGATTGTGTGGTATGCCTGTAATACACTTTATATTGTAACACTCAAAAACCTGTTTTTTTTTTTTTTTTTTTTTTTTTTTGGTTTTACGAGACAGGGTTTCTCTGTATTGTTTTGGAGGCTGTTGGTCCAGCCCAGCCTCGAACTCACAGAGATCCGCCTGCCTCTGCCTCCCGAGTGCTGGGATTAAAGGCATGCGCCACCAATGCCCAGCTAAACCTGTTTCATTTTATTAGAGACAGAGACATATACTGGAGAATTGTCAGTCTTTTTTTTTCTGAGACAGGGTTTCTCTGTATTGCTTTAGAGCCTGTCCTGGAACTCACTCTGTAGACCAGGCTGTCCTCAGACTCACAGAGATCCACCTCCCAAGTGCTGGTATTAAAGGCATGCGCCACCAACACGAGGTGAGAATTGTCAGTCTTAATTTGTACAGGTATTCCCATGATGGCCATAACTTCTAACAATGTGTAATTACAAAATTAGCCTTTTCAGAACTCAAAGCATTTGCCCACTGAAATCTCGAATATGTATCTATTTAGTATGGTGTACATATTTTAATTTTCCAAATTCTGCAATACAAAATACATCCATCTGCCAAATTTCATTTCCTTGAGTACCCTTGAGTTACTTCCTGCAGGTAGCAGAGTTTGGGTATACAAAGAACAAGTAGAACATGTCCTTATAAATACCTTGGCTTGTTGCCAAGTGATGGAAAAATCTTTTTTTTCAACCCTTGCTATTTGACAAGGTTTTTTTAAATGAAATTCTGAGGATTCTAGCACATTTCCTATCAATAGTTGATCAATTTCATCATTACTAGTGTTAGAGGGCCTGATAGACCCATATGGGATCTAATATGTGTTATATACTAGGAATGATACCTATTTCTGATTATTTCTTATAACTGAATAAATAGTAAAGTCAATTTTGTATCATCTGGAATAATTCAGCAGTTTCAATATATAAAATAACCCTTGAGAGTCAGTAACTATATTAAGAGGTTCTGGAAAATCTAATAACACTATGAGAATAACAAATAATTCTGACTTTTGAACAGAATCATAAGGGCTTTGAGCTACTTTATTCAAATTTCCTAATTTATAACCTGCCTTTCCTGATTCGTTTGCATCAGTATAAAATGTAGGGGCTCCAGAAATTGGTGTTCCCTGTACAATGTAAGGAAGGAAACAGTTCTCTTAATCTGAATTATTTTGTTTTGGGGGATACTTGTTATTAATCTCTTCCAAAAAACTACTGCAAGCTCTTTGTCAATGTTCATTTTCTGGCCAGGCGGTGGTGGCAAACACCTTTAATCCCAGCACTCGGGAGGCAGAGGCAGGCGGATCTCTGTGAGTTCGAGGCCGGGCTGGACCAACAGCCTCAAAAACAATATAGAGAAACCCTGTTTTGTAAAAACCAAAAAAAAAAATATATGTTCATTTTCTGCCCATAAAAAGGAAATTTCAGCATTAGTAAAAAGCACTACAATTTCTGCTGGTTCCATTCCTGCTAATTGACAAAGTCTCAATTTTCCTTTTAGAATCAACTCAGGAACCTTTTCTACATAGGTCTTTAATTTTTTACTCTGTTCATTAAAATTCCTATAGAGGAGTGCATAGAAGGTAAAATAACCAAGACACCATCAGGCTCTAGATCCAAGTGAGCCACAGGTGCATCCTGTAATTTCTTTTCTACCCAATCTAATTCTCTCTCAGCCTCAGCTGATAATATTCCTGGACTGTTTAAGTCACCTTGTAAGTTTGACATAAATTACTCAGTTCTCGAGTTGTTAATCTAATTGTAGGCTGTACCCAGTTAACGTCTACCAGAATTTTTTTTAATGATTGAGTCAACAATTGATCTCTCCTGATTTGTGCCTTTTGGGGTTGAAGTTTTCATAAACCTATTTTATATCCTAGGTAATTAATAGGATCTCCTTTTGCATTGTTTTCAGGAGCAATTTGTAATCTCCAACAAGGCAAAATTTTCTGTACTTCTTCAAACATTTTCTCTAAAATGTCTATATTTGAATCAGCTAATAAGATGTCATCCATATAATGATAAATTATTGACTGAGGAAACTGTACATGAATCATTTCCAATGACTGTCTTAGAAAATATTGGCACAGGGTAGGGCTGTTTCCCTTGTAGAATCTTCTACTGATCTCTCTCTCTCTCTCTCTCTCTCTCTCTCTCTCTCTCTCTCTCTCTCTCTCTCTCTCTCTCTCTCTCTCGCTTTTAAAAAAACTTTATTTAACTTTATTTTATGTGCATTGGTGTAAAGGTGTCAGATACCCTGGAACTGGAGTTACAGACAGTTGTTAGCTGCTATGTGGGTGCTGGGAATTGAACCCCTGTCCTCTGGACGAGCAGCCAGTGCTCTTAACCAATGCCCCATCTCTCCAGCTCATCTCTCTCTGGCTTTTTGAGACAGGGTTTCTCTGTGTAGCCTGGGAGCCTGTCCTGAACTCACTCTGTAGATGTGGATTGCCCCAAACTCATAGAGATCCCCCAGTCTCTGCCTCCTGAATTCTGGGATTAAAGGTGTGCGCCACCACCTGGTCCACTGATATCTCTTTTTTAAACTTTTTAAAAAATTTAAATTAGAAACAAACTTGCTTAATAGACCAAGCATTATTATAAGCAGGCACCATGAAGGCAAATTTTTCTCTATCACTTTCTTGTAAAGGTATAGTGAAGAAACAGTCTTTTAAATCAATAACTATAATAGAAAATCCTTTAGATAATAGAGAAGACAAGGGAAATCCAGGTTGTAGAGGATTCAATTGACTGAATTACTTTATTTATGGCTCTCAAATCTGTTAATATTCTCCATTCTCCAGATTTCTTTTTAATAGCAAGCATAGAAGAATTCCAATTCCAAAGACTGGTCAATTCTTCAATATGTTGAGCATTTAACTGCTCCTGTACATGCTGTTTAAGGCCTGTAATTTTTCTGATGTCAAAGGATATTGTTCCATCCAGACAGGTTTGTCAGTTAACCGTTTAAGGTAGGGCAGTTAATGCCTTTGAGAGATCAGCAGCTGTTGTGCCCTGTTTTGTACAAACAGAATGATTGGTGACTGTTCTTTGTAATACATTTTAGTATTTTTCCCAGAAACATATACTAGCTTATGGTTTGTTTCTGAAACTGGAGGAATGTTAATCTGGTATTCCATTGCTCTAACAAGTCACATCCCCATAAATTCATTGCTGTGTTAGCCACACATGGCTTTAATTTTCCTCTTTGTTCTTCTGCCCTATGCATTTGACCCATCTTGTTCTTTGTTTTACTGCAGACAAAGTTCCAGTCGCTAAAAGCTGAACATTTACCTCCTGAAAAGGCCAATTTGGACGCCAAGGTTCTGGTGCAATTATTGTTACACCTTCCCTATGTCTAAAAAACCTTCAATTGCAAAATCATTTATTTGTATTTTTAACTTTGGTCTTTGATCATTTATAGAACTTTGACAAAATATTTGCTTTACGGTTTCTTCTGAAATTTTTGTTTTGTCTTCTATAGCTGTCTTATTGTCCAGAACAGTATGGTTTCTTACAATACACATTAGGTCCTTTAATTGCTCTGGGGAGGAGCTTTCCCCATGGTGACAGGGAATTACTGAACAAAATTTGACTTGGGAGCCTATGAGAAGAGCCCCCCATGTATTTCCTGATGTCATCCCTTGATCTGCGTTCATTGGTCCAATGTCAGCCTTCGCCACACCTTCTGCATACAAGGGCCTTTTGTTTAGATTAGAATATTGTTTCTAGGAATGCCCTGTTGATAATCCCTTTTTAGGTGAGCTTGTTTGCCACAATTAAAACACCTGACACTGATGTTTTTCTTCCAACTCCTGGAAATCACCTCTCCTATTCAAGCACCATCATGGTTATGAGATTCAATATTGACTGTATCTGGGATCCATTCCTCTATGGGGGTTGATATTGCCTTTAAAGAACTAATTAGCCTTTTTGTGAATTAGCATTTTCTTTCTTCTTTCTTTTTTTTCAGTTTTTCAAGACAGGGTTTCTCTGTGGCTTGCTCTGTAGATCAGGCTGGCCTCGAACTCACAGAGATACACCTGCCTCTGCCTCCTGAGTGCTGGGATTAAAAGCATGCGCCAAAACCCAGCATGAATTAGCATTTTCAAAACCAGAGATTCAATTATTGTTTCTCTAGCTTTTGAATTTGGTATCATTCTATTTACAGCTGCAGTCAATCTTTGTTAAAAAAAAAAAAACAAAAAACAAAAAAACAGTGAAGTTTTCTTTTGGGCCCTATACAACTTTAGTAAATGACTCAGTTCTCCTTCCAACTTCTTCAATTCTGTCCCAAGTTCAAAGCCTGCGGAGGTTGATCAAGAGAGGCTGCAATAGGAAAATCCCAGACTTGCCGAAAGGGCTTGGGGAAGAAAGGGAAAGGTGATGCCAGATAACGCTGTGATGATAAACGGCACACTTACTGAAAGAAAAACTAAGTATTTATTGTAGAAATTACTCACAAGAGACCAAACAAATAACCCAGATGAGCCGAGTAGCTTTCCGCCGCCGAACTGGAAGCCGGAAGCCAGAAAAAGAGACCAAGACTTCCGTTGTTCAAACTTTTATGCTTCCCCCTCCCCCCCGTAACGCCCCCTAGCCATGCCCAAAAGTGGGCCTGGCTAGTGACGTAGTTCACCGCCTACGTACATATATGTCTTTACATCTGTCCGTATACGTCTTTAGTCATGCCTAAAGTGGGTGTGGTTAGCGGTGTGGTAAACCGCTCTTTTATTACCTTTCTCCATCCCTCTATCCAGAAAGAGCCAAGATCCTCTCTCCACCCCGCCTTATCACTTCCTGTCTCTCTGTCTACAGTCCTCCAAACCTCTATGGCTAACTAGTGGCTAGCTCTGCCCTCTGACACAAACAAAATATCACACAACACATCTCAAGCTGCAGCAATTTGCTACTTTCCTTTTTATTTCAATCCTATTTACTTTGTGGTGTGTGGATGTGTGCACCATAGCATGTGTTTAGAGGGAGTTCGTTCTCTCCTTCCACTATGTGTGTTCTAGGGATTGAACCCAAGTCTTCAGGCTGGGTGGCAATTGCCTCTACCAACTGAGCCATCCCACTGATCCCCTATTTTTATTTTTAAATTTTATTTTATGCCAGGTGATGCTAGGAATTGAACTTGGAACCTCTAATTTGCTTGATTTTTTTCTTTAATGCCTTTGGCCAGGTCTTACTATGTAGCCCAGCCTTGCCTTAAACCCAGAATCCCCACGCCCTCTCTTGACAGTGTATCATGTAGTCCTTCTGGCCCAGAATTCACTGTGTAGTTGAAGATGAGCTTGAACTCATCTCCTGCCTCCGGTTCCCAAGAGCTTGTGGTTACAGGTGTACAGCACCACTTCTGGCAGGCTTCAGCCTCTTCAGGGCTGGAATAACAAGCATGGGCCACCATATTTGCCCTATTGCATTCTTTAAGAGCTTTCTTTACTTTATGTGTATGTGTTTTGCCTGAGTGTGTGTGTGCACGGCACGTCTTCCTCAAGAACTGGAGCTATGGGTCATCTTGAGCCACCATGCATGTGGATACTGAGAATTGAACTCAGGTCCTGTGGAAGAGCAACAAGTGCCCTTACCTGACAAGCTATCTGTCCAGCCCCAGGCTGACTGCTTTGAGTGTGTGCTCCTGTATAAGTGTGTATGTGGGAGCCTGAAGTTGGCAATGGTATCTTCTGTGGTGGTTTTTGATTTTACTTTATGTTTGAGACATGATCTCTCGGGGGATCTGGAGGTCATTAATTCAATGGGCTGGCTGGCCAAAGAGCCCCGGTACCCTCCTGTTTCTGCCTCTGCTGAGCAGTGCTATTAGGCACAGACTGCTTCTTACTTGGGTGCTGGGATCTGATCTCAGGTCCTCTAGCTTCTGCAACAGACACTTTACCAACTGAGCCATTTTTTTTCTTTTCAAGACAGGGTTTCTCTGTGTAGCCTTGGCTGTCCAAGAATCACTCTGTAGACCTGGCTGGCCTCAAATTCAGACCCACCTGCCTCTGCCTCCCAAGAGCTGGGATTAAAGACATGAAACATCAACACCCAGGGCATACTTTAATTTTTGTTTTATTTTTAACTATGTGTATACAGGACGGAAGGAGTGGCTGGAGAGATGACTCAATGGTTAAGAACATGCACTTCTTCAGAGGATCTGAGTCCAGTCCCCGGTCACAACCACAAGCAACTCCAGCTCCAAGGGAAACATTATAGTTAGGGTTGGGGTTAGAGTTACAGGTTAGGGGTTTGAGTTAGGGGTAGGGTAGGGCAGGGGTTGGGGTTGGGATAGGAGTTGGGGTTGGTGTTAGGGTTAAGGTTAGGATTGGGGTTGGGATTAGGGTTATGGATAGGGTTGGGGTTGGGAATGGGGAGAGGTTAGTTACAGTTAGGGTTAGGGTTACTCAGGGGTTAGAATTAGAATTAGGGGGCCGGGCGTTGGTGCCACATGCCTTTAATCCCAGCACTCGGGAGGCAGAGGCAGGTGGATCTCTGTGAGTTCCAAGCCAGCCTGATCTACAGAGCGAGTTCTAGCACAGCCTCCAAAACAATACAGAGAAACCGTGTCTTGAAAAACAAACAAACAAACAAAAAGAATTAGGGTTAGGGTTAGGTTTGGGATTAAGTTAAACTAAGGTTTGGGTTAAGGTTAGGTATAGTGGTTAGGGTTGGGATTGGGTTTAGAGTTAGAGCTACGGTAATGTTTGGGTTAGGGAAAATGTTAGAATTAGGATGAGGTTAGGGTTAGTGTTAGGTTTAGGTATAGGGTTAGGATTACAGTTAAGATTATGGTTAGGGTTGGAGTTAGGGTATGAGTTAGGTTTAGGGTTAGAGTAGCTCACAGTTAGAGATAGTGTTAGGATTATGGTTATGGTTAGGGTTGGGGTCAGTGTTAGGATAATGGTTAGGTTTAGGCTTTGAGTTAGGGGAGCAATCCATGCCTTTAGCTTAGTTCTAAGGCACACACCCCGATAGGGTTAGGTTAAGTAGGTTGGGGGCTAAGGTTAAATTTAGGGTTGTGAATTGGGGTTAGGGCTTTGGGACTGGTTTGGGACTCATTTTGTTGTTGGGGTTGGAGTTTTGATTGGGTTAGGGTTGGCATTATGATTTGGGTTAGGGAAGAAGTCCATTACTTCCAGCTTAGCTCTGGGCATGCGCTCTGAGAGGTAAGCAGAAGAAACAACTGAAAGCCCTTGAGGTACTTCCTCTTCAAGGAAAGATTCAAGGAAGCAGGAAAGGCGCCCACTTAGGGCTTAGGGTTTGGGCTAGGGTTAGGGGTAAGGTTAGGGTTGTGTTAGGGGTAGGGTTAGTGTTGGGGTTAGGATTACTCTGTATTTAGAGCTAGCATTGGAGTTTAGAGTTAGGATTAGATTACATTTAGGGTTTGAGTTGGGATAGGGGTTGTGTTAGGTTTAGGGTTGAGTTAGGGTTAGAGTTTTGGTTAGGGTTAGTGTGAGCATTAGGGTTGGGGATTAGGTTTAGGGTAAGTTTGGGGTTGGGGTTAGTTTTAGGGTTAATATTAGGGTTAGGGTTAGTGGTTAGGGTTAGACTTTGGGTTAGGGTTAGGGTTGGGATTAGGTTAAGATTAGTTTTGTAGTTAGGGTTAGGGTTGGTTTAGGGTTAGAGTTAGTGGTTAGTGGTTAGGATTAGGGTTAGGGTTGGTTTAGGGTTAGGATTAGAGTTAGTGGTTAGTGGTTAGGATTAGGGTTAGTGTTAGGGTTAGCATTAGGGCTAGGGTATTAGTGTTACGTTCAGGTTTCAGGTTTGGGTTTGCATTAGGATCAATGTTAGGGTTGGGTTAGGGTTAGGGTTGGTTTAGTGTTAGAGTTAGTGGTTCAGATTAGGGTTAGTGTTAGGGCTCACATTAGGGTTAGGGTATTAGTGTTAGGCTTAGATTTCAGGGTTAGGGTTAGGGTATTAGTGTTAGGTTTAGTTTTCAGGTTTGGGTTAGGGTTAAGGTTGAGTTAGGGTTAGGGTTAAAGTTAGTGGTTAGGGTTAGTGTTAGGGTTAGCCTTAGGGTTAGGGTATTAGTGTTAGGGTTAGGGAATACAACTTTTTTTTTTTGCCTCCTGAGGTTCTTCACACATGCACACATCCACACGACACACAAACAAGCACATGCATGCATACACGTAATTAAAAATAATAATTTTAAAAATCAAATTTGACTTGCTTTAATCATGTGAATGTGGGGTTCCAGGAGGAATGCATACAAAAGTGTACGACCAGGAGAGACCAAAAGAGGGCATACAATCCCTGACGCTGGAGCTACAGGCAGTTACGAACTTGATGCAGCTTTGAGAAGGCACCCTGCAAGCACAGGGCTCCACGGGCTCCACGGGCTCTACGGGGATTCCACGGACTTCTTTTTGTTCTTGTTTTTGTTTTTGTTTTTTTGGGGGGGTTTGTTTTGTTTTTTGGTGTTTTGAGACAGGGTCTCTCTATGTAGCCCTGGCTTTCCTGGAACTCTCTCTGTAGACCAGGCTGGTCTCAAACTCAGAGATCCACCAACTCTGCCTCCCCAGTGCTGGGATTAAAGGCATGCACCACCGCCTCCCTGCTGTTGCTTCCTTTTTGTACTAAATGAAATTATATTTCATGTTTGTTTGTTTATTTAGTTATTTGTTTTTGCTGTTTTGGATTTTGACAATATTATGTAGGCTATAGCATATATAATCTGGACCTCACCAGAATGATGGCTGTTCAGTCAATATACAAAAAGGACAGCTCCCGCAGACTGCATCAGAACAGAGGACTCCAAGGAAAGTATCTTCAAGGTGAAACTGAGGAATATGGGGTGTGGTAGTCATGAAGATGCAACTCCCTTCCAAGGAAGGGCTTGCTGCCCAGCTTCAGGAGTTTGGGATAACAAATGCCCTCGCTGTCAGCTCCTTTGCAGTTGGCCTCCAATTTAAACAGCTTGCTTATCCTTGATGTTGCCCTTGCAGGGGAGGACACACTTAGGGTGACTGAGCCAGTGGGGCTGCAAGGCTGAGGGCAGGAGCATCAGAAGAGTGTGGCTTTGCCAGGCCTGTCCTGCTGTCCAGTCCTGCTTTCATAGGGAATGAACCTTAGAAAACACCCAGGCTTCCAGAGAGACCCACCCGGGGCACCCGATCCACCTGAGTGCGCGCACGCGCGCGCGCGCGCACACACACACACACACACATACACACACACACAGAGTGAGAACTTTAAAATGAATGAGTCAATGACAAGCATGAACTCCAGGAGGGAAAAACTTGGAAAGGAAAAATAATCATAACTTTGGCAAGTGAATAAATATTGAACTCACCAAGAATATTTTGGCATTCCTGGGACTGTGTGTGCAGTGGGCAGGTGATGGAGATGGGTGTAGGCATTTTGACAGACAGGGTAGGACAGGCATTCTGGCACTCAGGAGCCACAGAATACTGAGTGTTACACAGCTCAGATGGAAAGGTATCCTGGAGCTGGGGAGCCAAGGACCACCACAGGCCGCACACTTTTAATCCCAGCACTCGGGAGGCAGAGGCAGGCAGATCTCTGTGAGTTAGAGGCCAGCCTGGTCTACAGAGCGAGTGCCAGGACAGCCTCCAAAACAATACAGAGAAACCCTGTCTCGAAAAACAGAGAGAGAGAAAGAGAGGGAGAGGATCCTGCCTCAAAACCAAGGTGGAGCCTGGGGTAGTGGTGCCTCAGGAGCTGAGGCAGGAGGATCTCTCTGAGATTAAGACCAGCCTGGTCTACAGAGTGTGTTCTAGGTTAGCCAAGATTACATAGAGAGATTCTGTCTCAAAACACAAAACCCACAAAACTGAAGAGCAGCTGAGGAGCCACCTGGCATCAGCCTCAGGCTTCTGCACACGTGTGTGCACAGACGAGGAAGAGTGTGAGCTCCCTGACCTAGGGACCTAATCCCTTACTCTAAAGCATGCCTAGCACTCTGCACGGCAGGTGCACCTGAAGTATATGTTGGAGTGACTGTGCAAAGTCATCCTGCACTCAAAGTCTCAGTGGCTTCCCACAGTGCATAACATCAAACTCAGAGGCCATTGATGCCCAAGGTGCATTTGCTGTAGGTAGGTCCTGGCCTGACCTCTTCAAACCCCTCTCCCCAGGCTCTTGCTTATGCTTCTTTCAGGCACTCACACTAGAAAGCCCTTTCCAGGGGCTTGGGGGATGGCTCCATGGTTAAGTGTGGTGATACCTCGTTTGTACTCTAACAAATAAAGCTTGTCTGGAGACCAGAGTGTGCAGCTACCCACTAGTTAACCAGAGAGGCCAGGCAGTGGTGCCATACATCTTTAATCCCAGCACTTGGGATCTCATGCCTTTGATCCCAGTATTTAAGAGGCACACACATGAGGCTGGAGAGATGGCTCAGAGGTTAAGAGCACTGACTGCTCTTCCAGAGGTCCTGAGTTCAATTCCCAGCAACCACATGGTGGCTCACAACCATCCATAATGAGATCGGTGCCCTCTTCTGGCCTGTGGACATACATGCAGACAGAATACTGTATGCATAATAAATAAATAAGTCTAAAAAAAGAGAGGCATACCCCTTTAATCCCACACTAGGGAGGAAGAAGCAGGAAGTGATATGGCATTAGGCTGAAACTCAGTTGACTAAAACATAGGATCTCCTGCTCAAAGCAAACTCATCAAGTACACTTGAAGTCCAAAACATCTATTTTCCTTTATGCTTCCTCCCCACTCCCTTTCTGTGGTTATTGGAATGGGAAATTCTCTACCACCGACTACACTCCTAGTTTTTCAGTTCTTTATTTTCATTGTTTTGATTTGGATTTTTGTTTTTGTTTTTGAGACAGGATTTCTCTGTGGCTTTGGAGCCTGTCCTGGAACTAGCTCTTGTAGACCAGGCTGGTCTCGAACTCAGAGATCCGCCTGCCTCTGCCTCCCGAGTGCAAAATTATTTATTTTTATATGCATTTGTGTATTACCTCCATCTACATCTACATCTGTATGGGGGTGTTGGATTCCCTAGACCTGGAATTACAGATAGCTTTGGGACTCAAACCCTGGTCCTCTGGAAGAGCAGTCAGTGCTCTTAACTGCTGAGCCATTTCTCTAGCCCCCTCAGGTTTGGATTTTTTGAGACAGGATCTCCGTATGTAGTTAAAACTGCTTGAACTCCTTTTGTAGCCTAGGCTAGCCCCAAACACAAGAGCTTTATGCCTCTACCTCTCAAGAGCTGGATCAGAGACATGTACCTCCGTGCTTGGCTCCCGCATCTTTATAGTTCACTTCTTTTGCCTAGAATGTTCTAAAACTATCTACACATCCTTCCAAGCCTCAGTATTCACAGCAAACGCTTTTCCCACTGATTCAACTTGCAGACCCAAATATTACCCATTTTCATGTCCTGGGAATGAGGGGACTCCTAGTGTTACTGATCTTTGCCTTCGGCTTTTAGGAAAGGCTCATTTGTTCTTCAATGCCTTCCTGCTTTGGGGAGGGATCAATCCTCATCCACTTAGGTTACAGAATGAGAACGATGCAGAGAGAGGCTGGGTAACCACACTCCAGTTTTCTCTGTCCAGAGTAGAATTCACAGCAGCTAGAGGAAAGCGCTGCATCTGTTCAGCAGTCTCCATGGCAACCTCTGCCGGCCCTCCGGCCTGTCTTCGGAAGGGGGCGGCGTCTGGAAAGCGGATCGCCTAGGTGGCCGCGCGTGCCTGGGTCGCGTGCAGCTTGGAGGAGTCCGCCGGCAGCAAGTAGGCGCTGCTTCCTCTGGCCACGCGGGGGCGACGCAGAGGCAGGCTCCGCGCGTGCGTGGGAGCCAATGCCCGCGCTGGGGCCTCTGGACCCGAAACTGGAAAGCCTCTGATCTGACGTCGTCCTGGGCGCAGGTCAGCCTCTCCCAGGATCGCCCTGCTTGAGTTCGGCTCTGAATAGTCCCTCACTGTCGCTCAGTCCGGCACACACCACCCACGGGCTCCTCAAGGCCTTAAGGGCGGCCAGTCTGTCCCGGGAGGCTCACGGAGCACGCGCACGCACGTCTGTGGGCGGGGCTTATGACTGGGCCTGACTCCGGGGGCGTGGCCTGAGGCTAAGGTGCGCATTGGGTGATGGGAGCAGAAGCGACGGGCGGAAGCGGTGGGAACACCCGAGCTCCTTCGCAGGAGACTACGTGTTTGGTGGGTTTGGGTCCTGGATGGTGTCCCTAGGGTATCTCGGATTTGGGGCTCAGTTGTGTGGTGGGCCGGATAGCCCCAGTACCCGGTTCGGGACTAGATTTAGGGCTTTGGCTTAAAGAGTACTACCCTTGGTATGTCATCCGCTCCTTTACATTCCAGCAGCTGCCCAGGCTTGTCACTCAGTGGCACCCTCCCTCCACACACTACCCAGCCAGGCAGAGATTCTTGAGCCCTTCATTTTCAGTTTCAACAAGATTAGGAAGCCAGGCATGGCGGAGCTTGGGGTCCCAAGGTCACCAGGAGTTGGAGCCCAGCCCTGGCTACATAGTGAGTTCCAGGCTTGTTGACTACAAAGGGAGACCCTGTACCAAAGAATACAAGCAACATTAAAAACCTAATGTCCTGGTGGAAGTATCATGCCAAGCCCCCTCCCCTATCTCCCTCCAAACCCTGCTGCAGCTCAGAAAAACCTGCTAAATGATGACCCCTTCCTCAGAAATATTTAAGGCCACTCCTTTTGGTCCGTGTGTCTGTGCCCTGCCCGCCCCCCTCCGCCCCCCTCTGGCGGGCTAGAAAGCCATCTGGGGCCATTGTATCCATTAAACGTGGGCTTTTTCTACTTTGGTCTGATTTGAGTTGTTGTGTCAGTGGAAGAGGTTTTATCCAGCTGCAGAATTTTTCACCTAAAACAGGCAAGATAAACAGGTATACGTTCACTTTTCCTGCACTGACTGTGACTCCAGCTGCAGCAGTTTCCCTACAGGGAGGGCTGGGGCGACTTCGGATACTTAACACCAGACGTTTCTGTTACAGAGCTGAACGGGATTGGAGGGAGGTGTAGCATCCTTCGCGGTCTGTCGTGGTCTCTGCAGTTAGGCGTGGACATACCAATAAACCCTGCATATAAGCCCTGTCTTGAAAAACACAAAAACAAAACTAAAAATTTAAACCAGGTTTAGTGGTGCACACCTTTAGTCCCAGCACTTGGGAGGCAGAGGCAGGTGGATCTCTGTTAGCTCAAGGCAAGCCTGTTCTACAAAGTGAGTTCCAGGACTACATGGAGAAATCCTGCTTCAAAAAACAAAGATAAAACAAACTTAAAATTTCTCATCTTTTTACTGACATATCTACAACATCCTTGTGTTTACATACTTAAGAGATCTTACATATAAATATAAAGAGGTCACATGCCTCTGGTCTACTCAGTGTATACTGCCCTGTATTTGTGTCATTAAAATAAATATGCCTTGTTATTTAAAGTCAATATTCTAGAAAATGGATATTTATAGTTCAGTTAATCCTCTACTAATGAGGAGCTTTTAGTTTGTGCCTGTGCTTATAACATTATGAATACATGTTCAGCCAGGCATTTGTGGAGGTGGTGGTGGTGCATGTCTTTAATCCCAGCACTCGGGAGGCAGAGGCAGGTGGATCTCCGTGAGTTTGAAGCCAGCCTGGTCTAAGAGTGAGTTCCAGGACAGGTTCCAAAGCTACACAGAGAAACCCTGTCTGTAAAAACCAATAGAGGGCTGGGGAGATGGCTCAGCCGTTAAAGGCTAGGCTCACAAGCAAAAATAAAAACCAATAGATAGATAGATAGATAGATAGATAGATAGATAGATAGATAGAATACGTGTTCATTGTAAAAGGTTTGAGAGAAAATATTGATAGGAGCCAAGAAACTGATGATTAGATGCCCTTCTTCTCTAGCTTGTATTTACTTGTTTATTTAGATGGTTCTGGTTTGGTTGACAGGGTCTCACTTTGTAGCCCTGGCTAGCCTGGAACTCACTATTTAAACCAGGCTGGCCTCAAACTCACAGAGATCCTCCTGCTTCTGCCTCCCAAGAGCTAGGGTAGAAAGTGTTTGCCACCAAACTGGACAAATTGTTTTTTGTCTTATTTTGTTGAGGCAAAGTTCTGTGGCCCAAATAAGCCTGGAACTGGCAATATAACCCAAGCTGGCCTTGAACTTTCAACAGTATTCCTCGCTAACAGCTGAGAATACAAGTGTGAGCCTCGCTGCCTTGACTGCCTTATTCTGTAAACTACACTCCCTGGGGCATTTAATGCTTAGCTATTCATGCAATGGGAACGGAGGGAGGAGAGCTGGAGAAAGTTCTCCAGCAAGACTTGCTTGCTTAAGGCCACCAACTAGAACAGACTGGCACAGTGCCCCGAGCTGGGCCCAACTTTATCTGATCCCACAGTTCTGTTGACCTCTTCCTGTTAGCACTCTGGTGACTTCCTTCCAATCTGTATTTCTGTGCAACAGGGAAAAATATTTACATGTAAATATTCATGGTTTTTCCACCTCCAGTCTTGGTTGAAAGCATACTGTGAAGATTGCAGAGGGAGGAGGCAGACCAAAGCAAAAAGCCTGCTGTGATCTGGAGGAATTCCCTTCTAGGCCCACTTGGGAAAAGCTGCTGGCAGAGGAGGCAGAGGAGTGGGTTGGCAGAGCCAGGGTGGTCAGCAGTTTGGAGGAGGGAGAGCAAGCATGGCTTTCTGGAGCTGTTTTCCTCCAAGCTTCAGACTTGGAGGAAGACTTCGGAGGAGTCTGAGCAGCTATCTGCTCTAAGATGTCCTGGTGTGATGTAAACCCTGCAGGCGATGCAGCCTCTCCATTCTGGTTTTAGCCTCCTGACTGCTTTTGGGCATTAGATGGGTTGCAAGGAGAGAAAAAAGGACTGGTTTATTTAGGTATGTAAACTTGGTTCTCTCTCTCTCTAAGTATTGTTTTTTATTTTAATGTATATGAGTGTTCACCTGCATGATTGTGTATGTACCACGTGCACGCCAGGTGCTTGTGGAGGTCAGAAAAGGATGTCAAATGCTCTGAAGTTGGAGTTGTAGACAGTTGTGAATCGCCACACTCACCTACACACATACACACACACACACACCTGTACATATACAGAAATAATAAACTAATTATTTTTAGAAAAAGAACTGTGCAGGAGTCAAGCATGTGGTTAACGTCTGTAATTCTAGCACATGGGGCATGGAAGCAGGAGGATCAGGAGCTCAAGGTCATCCTTAGCTACATAGCAGTGATGCTCTGTCAGCCCCTTCCCCCAAGCACACACAGAAGAGAACCACAGAGAAACTGCTGCTTTGCGGGTTCCTCAGCCCTGTGGTCAGGCTGGCTCTTCCTGCGCTGTTTGCTGCCGACTGCAGAAGTGCTGAACTTCTCTCTTTCTTGATCTGTATTTTCTTTTTGTTTTTTCAAGACAGGGTTTCTCTGTAGCTTTGGAGCCTGTCCTAGAACTCTCTCAGGCTGGGCTCAGATTCAGAGATCTGCCTGTCTCTGCCTCCTGAGTGCAGAGATTAAAGGCATGAACCGCCACGTCTGGTTTTAAAACCTTTTTTACTGTAGAAAATATCTGGTGTTATAGGCATGAGGATTGCAAATTCAAGGTCAGCCTGGGCTACAGAGTGAGTTCAAAGGGCAGCCTTGGCAACTCAGGAAACCCTGTCTGGAACTAAGAAGTGAGAAGAGGTTGGGGATCTGGCTCACCCATAGTGTGCTTACCCATGTCACGGCGGTCTTCCCTGTCAATTTGTCTGGGCTTAGACTCTCCTAGGTGATGCCCCTGTGGGTGTTCCAGAGCCCTTTCACTGAGGGGGAGGATCCTCTCTGAATGTGGGAGACAGTAAGCTGGGTACCAGCCATCCTTCCTTCTCTCCCCCCTTCCCCCTCCTCTTTCTGACTGCAGCTGTGAGACGAGCTGCCTAGAGCTCCTCAGGCAACACCTGTAGTCTGTACCCTTAAACTGTGAGCCAGCGGACACTCTTCCTTAAGTTGCTTTTTATCAAATACTTGGCCGTGGGAATGAGAACAGTAACTAATTCGCCTGAGTGCTTGAAGGCCTCTAGTTCATTACCCAGTACAGGGAGAGTCAAAAGTTCATAATTTTTTTTAATGTGAGCATTTGACATGTACCTTTCCCACAGTCAATAATTATTAACATTTGCCAAGGCTTGTTTTTCCCTTTGGGTCTAAAATCTCTACATGTCTGGCCAAAAGTGTCTCCTTTTTATTTTAAAAACTGTCATTAGTGCTAGCAATGTTTGGTTTCAGGGTCTCACATACCCAAGTCTGGCCTTGTAGCCAAGGATGACCTGGTACTCCTGGTCCTCCTGCCTCCACCTCCAGGGTGGTTGGTTCCCAGGCTTTCCCACCATACCCATCGCTGAGGTTTCTCCTATATAACCTTTAATGTATGACAGTTACACTTTCATCTTTTTAAATTTTAATTGTGTGTGTGTGTGTGTGTGTGTGTGTGAGAGAGAGAGAGAGAGAGAGAGAGAGAGAGAGAGAGAGAGAGAGAGAGAGAGAGAGAGAGAGGCAGTATGATGCAGGGAAGAGCCTGTTTCCTAGTCATGTGTAGCGTTCAGAGGACAATTTGTGGAGTCAGTTTTCTCCTCCCACCTTTACAAACTCCAATCCAACACAGACTGCCAGGCTTGCACAGCAAGCACCTTTACTGGCCCAGCCATCTCACTGACTCCTCTTTTTCTTTTTTCTGTGCTCTTTATTTGTGGAGGAACCAGAGTGCTTGTCCAACAAGAGGTCCCATACTCTAGAAGATTTGGTGCTTCCTGGAAGTGTATTCAAGCTTACTCTTCTGCCTTAAGTTTCCAGTAAACTGGAAGTCAGATCCAGAGACTTGATTAGATGGGTTTAATGTATTTAGCAACAGTACTTTATTGGTGATGGCCATGTGCACTTCTTGTGTTGTGGTTAGTTTTTCAGACAGGGTTAATGGATTAAAGCCTGACCTGAGACTCCCTGTTGAGGCAAGGATGACCCTGAATCCTGCTCTTCTGACCTCCACCTCTTGAGTGCAGGATTACAGGTATGCACCACCATGCCTGCTTAATTGAATACTAGGGATGGAAGCCAAGGCTTCCTACAGGCTAAGCGAGCACCCTACCGTCTGAGCTGAATCTCCAGCACTATTTACTCAGCAAATCTGGAAGTACAGAGTATCTAGCTGAACTATTCTAGCTGACTAATCAGTGGACTTCATGATCTCTTCATTATAAAAGTCTCCTTTGACCTGCCACTCATTTTTTTGGGGGGGGGTTGTTTTGTTTTGTTTTTTCTCTAGAAGCTTTGGAGCTTTGGAGCCTGTCCTGAAACTCAGTCTGTAGACCAGGCTGGCCTGGAACTCACAGAGATCCTCCTGCTTTTGCTTCCTGAGTGTTGGGATTAAAGGTAAACACCACCAATGCCCAACCTTCACATATAAGTTTTAACAGCCACTAATGAATCATTCTATAGTATTACATATTGCTAGATGGTGGTTTTTCTTATTCTCTTTGCATTCATTTTCTGAATAATTCTTCCATTAAAAAATGAACTTGTCCTCATAATTTACTCTTCTGAAATACAGTTTACACAAGACAGGAAATGCTTTGATCTTTGTGGAGTTTTTGTTTGTTTGTTTGTGTTTGTTTTGTTTTGTTGAGACAGGGTCTTACCACTATATAGCCCTGGCTGGCCTGGAACTCACAACAACCTATCAATCTCTGATTCCCTGGTGCTGGGATAGAAGGCATGCACTACTACACATGGGTTTGTTTGCTTGTTTTAAAAGTAAACTTATTTCCTGTATTTTTATGTGTGGGTGTTTTGTCTACATGTATGTCTGTGCACCACATGTGTGTAGTGCCCACAGACACCAAAAGAGGGCATCAGATCCCCTGGACTAGAATTACTGTTATGAGCCACCATGTGGGTGCTGAGAATCAGACCTAGGTCCTCTGGAAGAGCAGCGCTCTTAACCGGTGAGCTGTCTCTTCAGTTCACCCTTACTGATTTTGTGGGTTTTTGTTTAACACAAAGTCTCCCTATGTAGTTCAGGCTGACCCTGAACTTGAGATCTTCCTGCCTCAGCCTCCCAAGTGTTGAGTAAATACAGGCATGTACTGCCTTGGCCATCTTCCTCTTATAATGCTTTTATAGTTTTCCTGTGTGCAGAACAAAGTGTTCAGAGAATGAATGGAGAAGGGCCTTGGAGTATGTCTGAATTCAACCCCATGGCTTATTGCTATGTAACCAAACAGTCCTCTGAACCTGGGTCTCCTTATCTGAAGAGTAAGGCTTCCAGACCCCCACAAGTGTTTCAAGACCGTCCACATCCACAGAATCACATCTAGGCCTGGATCAAACAACTCCTTGTACATGAAATAAAAAGGAATCAACTGAAAATAAACGCTGGGAAGGGGACAGAAGTATGGAGGGAAGCATCCCAGCTAACCCTGGCACGTGGCAGTTACTGCTGACAGCCTGCTGTCTCAGCATGCCCTTGGAGAATAGGACTTCAGCCAGGTATTATTACTACAGACTCAACTCCAAATGTCCATGCTGGGGAGAGGGACCGTCCCTGGAGGGGAGTTGAGGGGAGATGAGAGGAGATGGAGGCTTTTCTCTGGTCTTCTGTCCAGTGCTAGACAGATCTGCTGTGAAATTTTGGGAACATCAACTACTGCCCTGTACCATGGTTACCTGGAGGATACAGGTTTTTGGGAGCATGGCGTGGCAGATGGGTGAGGATCTGCCCATTAGAGTAGCTGCACTTGGGTGTGAGGGGGGTTAGCTTGGTCTGAGCTGGGAAACTCCCTTTTTGAGCTCTCATCACATTTGAAGGCATAGCAATTATCTCTGTCACTGAGCGGTCATGTGAGACTTGGCTTGGTGCCTAGCTTTGTCACAGAGCTACTACGTACCTGTCAGCCTCTTCCTCTCTGGGATTTGAGAGTCCTCCATTTGTAAAATCAACACCATGAAAGTGCAGAGCAAACACCCACAAGAGCAGCAAAACCCGAGAGAGTGGGGAGTTGGGGGTAGGGCATGGTGGATCCCTGGCAGTCATCTAAGAGGTGGCTGCTCGGTTCCTGCTGAGGTGCAAGGACAGGGCCCAGGTGACCAGTTTTTCTTCTTGTTGTTGTTTTGTTTTATGACAGGTTTTCTCTGTGACAACAGCCCTGGCTGTCCAGGAACTCACTCTGTAGACCAGGCTGGCCTCCAACTCAGAGATCCTCCTGCCTTTGCTTCCTAAGAGGTGTGTGCCACCACTGCCCAGATTATATTGTATTCTTAAATTTTACTGTAATAACACCAATTGTTTACAATTTTGACTTACAGAAAGATCTCTTTGGGGCCAATGAGATGGCTCAGCGGTTAAAGGCACCTGTCACCAACCCTAACAATCTGAGTTTGATCCCCGGGACCCACATGGTGGAAGGGGAGAACCAACTCCCACAAAATGTCCTCTAACGTAATCTCTTCGGCACACGCTTCCTCCTCCTCCACCCCCCATCCCAGTAAATCAATACATTTTTAATGAAGGATCTCTTTAGAAATGACTATGTTGTTGGTGCTGGGGGTTAAAGCCAGGACTGTGTACATGCAGGACATATATCCACCACCACCACTGAGGTCACCCAAGAAGTCAGTTTTGTTTTGAGATAGGCTCTCACAATATAGCCCTGGCTGTCCTGGAACTCGATCCACAGACCAGGCTGGCCTTGAATTCATAGAGAGCCACCTGACTCTGCCTCCTGAGTGCTGAGATTCAAGGTGTTTGTAAACTATGCCCTGCTCAAAGAAAGGACAGTTCTGTCACCCACATTATCTAGAATTGCCAGGATGTGGTGACAATAAAAGCCTACCCAGTTTCATTAAAATCCTTTCAGATAATCCACGCCTTACTTCCTGAACATAGTTGACTAGTCACTACCCTTAGCAGATTTGTGTCTGCCTGAGGCCATCAGTTCCTAAACTCTTGCTGAGGTGAGCCCAAAGAGGCACCTCCCAAAGCTAACTTTCCAGTCCTGACACCTTAAGGGACGGAGGCCGGCAGTGGCTTATTTATCTTCCCTGGAAACAAATCGGTAATCATTAACCCTATCAGGCAGATAAGTGAACACTGCCCAGGAAGACAGGTACACAGATGACAGACCCCAAAGGCACCACAAAGGTGACAGGCTGGTTGCCTCAACAACAAAACTCCCACAAAAAGTGATGTGTGTACCTATGAAGTCCCCCAGAAGTTGCTCCTGAATCCAGATGCTGGTAGTGGGGTAGGGAGTCTGGGAGGATCCTAATGGCCCAGAGAATGAGGGCTGGTCACAATGACCTGGGGCACTGGGATATTGGGTGTCAGCCTGGAGGGTGGAGCATTCCTTTCCTAGAGTGGGGGCTCTGGAGAAGCAGCCTGTGAGGAAATGCTGCGGCCCCTGACAGAGCTGACCTGTCCCCCTGACTGTCTGCTCTGTTCTGCTCTGCTCTGCTCTGCTAAGAACGCACGTTCCTGGAGCCCGCCACACACTGTTTCCCAAGAGCCTGCTCGTAAATATTTCAGACTTTGCGGACCATATGGTCTCTGTTGTAACTACTTAATGTAGTGAGAAAGAAGCGTAGAGGATCCACAAATGGAGCATGGCTGTGTTCCAATAAAACTTTATCTACGGGTGCCCTACTAGGTTTTTTTTTTTCTTTTTTTCTCTTTTGGTTTTCAAGACAGGGTTTCTACTCACTCTGTAGATAAACCAAGCTGGCACTAAACTCAGAGATCCTCCTCTGCCTCCTGAATTCTGGGATTAAAGGTGTCTGCCACTACAACACAGCCAAACCTGAACTTTATAGAACTGTCACACATCATCATTTCTTTTCACTTAAAGTTATTTTAAGATGCAAAATCATCAGACTTAGTGGCTCATACCTCTACTCCCAGCACTCAGGAAGCAGACGCAGGTGGATCTATGAGGCCAGCCTGGTCTGCATAGTCAGTGAGTTCCTAGTTAACAGATGTGAAACCTGAGGGTCAGAGAGGTTAATTTAACTACTCAGAGTCACACAACTAAGAGTTGGGCTGAGAGCTCAGCTGTGCGAGCTGTACATACAAACATAATTTGTGGCCTGTGATATTATGGTGTATACTCATGCATACCGCAGTAAACAAGGCAGGTCCTGACCCTAGAGCTTTTGTTATAATGAGATATTTTTGTTCTTTTTGTTTTTTGGGGGGCCCACCAGCCAGCTCCCAAGTAAGTCATATATGAAGGCGTATTCTTATCTGTGAATGCCTGGCCTTAGCTTGGCTTGCTTCTAGCCAGCTTTTCTTATCTTAAATTAACCCTCTGGGCTGTTACCTTTCTTACTTCTGTATTTCTTCTTACTCTGTGGTTGGCTGGGTTGGCTGGGTTGGCTTGGGTGGCTGTGTGGCTGGCTGTGTGGCTGGCTGGGTGGCTGTGTGGCTGTGTGGCTGGCTGGGTGGCTGTGTGGCTGGCTGTGTGGCTGGCTGGGTGGCTGGCTGGGTGGCTGGGTGGTTGTGTGGCTGGCTGGGTGGCTGTATGGCTGGGTGGCTGGGTTGGCTGGGTGGCTGGCTGGCTGGCTGCGTGGCTGCGTGGCTGGGTGGCTGGCCTCTGATGTCCTCCTCTCCTTGTTCTCTCGTTCTCCCTTCCTCGTTTCTCCTCCTATTTATTCTCTCTGCCTGCCAGCCCCGTCTATCCTTGCTCCTGCCTCACTATTGGCTGTGCAGCTCTTTATTAGACCATCAGGTGTTTTAGCCCAGCAAAGACTCTCAGCTTCACCCAGTTAAACAAACGCAACATAAACAAAAGTCACAACATTTTGTTTGGTTTTAATTTTTTTAGTTATTTTATTTTATTTTGAGATAAGGGTCTCAGTGTGGGCTGGAACTCACAATCCTGCCTCAGTGTTTAAGTGCTAGAATCACAGGAGTTGTCACCATCCGCTCCTGGAGTTTGCTTCTCATGGGGAAGGCAGACAGGTATGCAGGCATGGCATTGGGTTACAGCTGGCAGTGCTGTGTTAGTTTCAACATGGATGAAGTGAAGGCGTGAGAACTGGAGAAAGAATGTTCCAGACAGAGGGTACCACAGGAGCAAACCAAGGAAAGAGCTTATTGGGCGTGCGCAATGAGCCACAGGGATGGTGGCAGCAGGAAGGCAGCAGGCCAGAACAAATGGCACCAGGGAGGTGCAGAGGGAGCAGGCGACTGTCCTATGGGTCTTGTTTGAAGTGTTATGGAGGGTGCACATTAAAGTTTCTGACTGGGGAGTGACACTATCCACTGCCTCAGACCTACAGGAGTGAGTCTGCGCCTCTCACCCCAGCAGATCCCCCCCCAAAACTGGGCTGTGGAGGATTAGGATTGCTGATGCCGGTTTTCAGTCTGAGTTTCCAGTCCAGCTGCAATACCTGCTGTCTGCTGTGGGCGATCCTATTCCTCTTGAGCCTCAATTTTCTTACCTAGAAAATGGGAATAGTAATTTCTGTCTTGTGGCCTTTTTGGGAGACATGTGATGAGATCTTGGCCTACAAAATTCCCAGTTTCAGACAGGAAATATTGTGCCTTGGACCCTCATGGCTCAAACTGGGGATGTCACTTAATGATAGGGCATTTGCCTAGTATGCTGGGAGGGGTCTGTTTCCATTACAGGGAGGGAGAGGTGGAGTGAGGGAAGGAGGGAAGAAAGGGAGGAGGAGAAGAGGGAGAGAAAAAGAAAGGAAGAAGGGAGGAGGGAGAGACGAAGGGAGGGAGGGAGGCAGGCCACAGCCCTCCTGCCTTGGTGGTTATGATGTAAATACCCGGCCTAGTTCTGACACACTGTGATCACTTGGTAAAGGTGCTGTCACTACAGTCACGGCCTCACGCCGTTCCACCTGCTACCAGCAGATTCTGTGCCAAGACCCTCCTCGACTGAGAGGCCAAGAAAGAATTATAACACAGCAGCTCCCCGGGGCGGGCCCCAACCAGACAGGGAGCTCTTCAACGCCACAGCCAGCAGAGCTCAGGCTAGAGCAGAGAGACCCATCCCTAGGGCTCAGCCCCCACTCCCGGCTAGACTTCTACAAGGTACGGAGTGATGACCTCACTGTGCCCAGTGTGGCTTCTCACACCCATGAGTCAGTCATTTAACAAACACCTCAACCACCCACCCAGAACAGCCTGTTCTAACTCCACATTGTTACTATTATTAGCCAGCACTGGCCATGGAGCTTCTCAGAACATGCGGTTAGACATGGGGTCTGGGTTACAAGAGTATCACTGTCATTTCATAGCTGGGCCATGTTGAGCACTGTATTTTGCCTCTTTTCTTCTTTTGAGGAGAAATTGCTTTGCTGATATGATGGCTTGAATGAGAAATGTCCCCCATAGTCTCTGCCATTGGACTGCTTGGCTCCCAGCTGGTGCTCCCGGTTTGGGAAGGCTTAGGAGGCGTGGCTTAGCTAGAGGAAGTATCTCACTGTGGGGTGGGTTTGTGGGTGCAGGCCATTTGATTTTTCTCTTTGTTTCCTGCTTATGCCTGCTGCCATGCTGCCTTCCCATGGTGGTGATGGGCTCTAGAACCATAAACCCAAAATAAACTCTCTTTTCCAATCTGCCTTGGTTACAGGGTTTTATCACAGCAACAGAAAACAAAACAAAACAAAAAACTAATGTAGTAGACGAGGCCAGCCTTGAACTCACAAAGACTTGCCTCTAGCAGAGGCAGGTGGATCCAGCCTCTAATCTCAGCATGAAGAAGGCAGAGGCAGGTGGATCTCTGTGAGTTTGAGGAGGCCAGTCAGGTCTACAGAGGGAGTTCCCAGACAGCCAAGGCTACACAGAGAAACCCTGTCTCAAAAAGGAAAAGTTCAAAGCAACCATGTGATGGTGGTGTATGCCTTTAATCCCCCCAGCACTTGGGAGACAGAGGCAGGCAGATCTCTGAGTTCAAGGTCAGCCTGGTATAGAGTGATTTCCAGGACAGCCAGGACTACACAGATAAACCCTGTCTTGAAAAACACAAACGTGAAGTACAAAGCATCAGAAGACTGGGGAGGTGGCTCAGTTACGAGTACCTGATACTTTCCTCACAGCCATCAGTAACTCTAGTTCCAGGGAATCTAATGCCCTCGTCTGGTCTTCATGGGCACCAGGTACACACATGGTATATACTTACACACATATAGGCCAAGCTGTGTGGCAAAACTTCCTGGGGAAACAAAACACACTCAGCTATTCACCCTAGATAGGAAACCCAGGACAGACCAAAGTATGGATACCACTAAAGTTCAACTTAGTCAACCAGTGAGTTTTATTGGGTTACTTACAGGAGCATAAATGACTCAAAGGCAGGTCTATCACCAAGGTCCACCCCAGCATGGGTGACAAAGCACAAGTCTTGAACCTGGAGCTCAGTGCACGGTCTGCAAGCAGCACCAGAGGATGGAGAGTGTCCTTTCCAGGGGCCTCGGTTGGTCTAAACCCCTTCCAGGCAGCTTGGCAGGATTCTGTTTCTTCCAGGCAGCTGGTCTGGTCTGAGTCTTCTTCGCAGCTTTTCTCCTCTGAGCTTCTTCTTTTCCGAGAGGGAGCTCAGCTTTTATTGTTTACTCTGGCAAGGAGGGCATAGTGAATCTGGTCCATTTCTGGGAGTCCTTCCAGCCTAAGGAGCGCCTCTGCAGGATGGAATGTTTTGATCTCAGAGGAGGAAACTGTTACACAACACACCACCCCTTCCTCTGGCTCTTACATTCTTTCTGCCCCTCTTCTGCAATGACTCCTGAGTCTTGGAGGAGTAAATGAGGCCACCATGTTAGGGTGACAGTCACTTGTTTCCAGGAGTGTCACCGGTGGTTATGAGTTGAAGATGACAACGACCGTGATCTATGTGCATAAACACACATGTCTAGAAGGCAGTTTGATAGGCCCATCCAATCCATCTAGAAAAACCGTATTAGTTGCTTCCCCATTGGGAATGTATGACCTCCCCAGCTACAGGTTTTTGTTCTGGCTTACAGTACCCGGTGTGAACTCCCTCTTGTGGAGTGGGCTTTAAATCCAACTGGAAAGCTGTTGATCTTACCCTTGATAGCCAAGCTACTATTACACAAGCAGGTATATCCTGTCTAGCATGTTGGTATTTCAGTACAAAGGGTCCATAGCCAAGCAGGAATGTTAGTGACAGTTCCCCACCAGCAGCCTGCATGGCCAGCTCTGGCATTCTGAAAGCCAGCCAGCAGGGTGGGAGTTTCCAGTTTAATTTCTCCATGTCCTACAGTCAAAGCATGCACATGTGATGTCCTCAACAATAGACTCTTAGCGCTAGTTCTGGTGTAAAGCAACAACTGTAGCAATAGCCTTTATGGTTTGCGGGGGCCTGGGGCTTCTCCGGCCAACAACTCACAAGGATGTAGACCACCCCTGGCACTGGGGGTTTCATTCAACAGCCTTATGGCCTCTGGGAGTGTCCTTTTGGATTTTCTTCCTTTCAATTAGTTAACCCAACCCCAGTAGGGTTGTAAAATAGGTAAAAGTAACATTATACCTAGTTATGTCTCCAGTGGCTTTCCAAATCTTCAAAAACACTTAGCATTAGCATCTATGTAACTAAATCTTTTCCAGAGAATGAACAAGATGAGGTAACATCTGGAATCATCATTCCATAATAAACAGTGGGTTACAAAGATAACCTTGGTGACACACTCTGGAAGTGTGTTGTCACCTGCTCTCAGCAGGGTCAGCAGATCCCAGAATCTCACAACTAAGATCAAATGAGAGCTGGAGAGATGGTTCAGTGGTTAAGAGCACTGACTGCTCTTCCAGAGGTCCTGAGTTCAATTCCCAGCACCCACATGGTGGCCCACAACCTTCTGTAATGAGAGCTGGTGCCCTCTTCAGACGTGCAGGCAGAACACTGTACATAAAATAAATAAATAAATCTAAGATCATATGGAATGAACATAAGCAAGGTCTAATCTGGCATGGAAAGGGTACATCCATTTGTATCAGTTGCTTCCTCCACAGATCAAAGTTGGGTATAAAGAAAGCATGGATAGGAAACACTAACTTAATTAGCTCCCTACTGCAATCCTTAGTAATTCCTTTTAGCTGTTATGTTCCCATATCTGGAGCTGTTCCATGCAGCCTCCCTACATTTCTTCACACCTATTAACCTCGGTGGGCTGTACACTGTGAAGATGAGTTGCTTTTATTGTTAATAAAGAGCTGACTGGCCAATGGCTAGGCAGGAAGAGGTTAGACAGAATAGCCGAACTGAGAGAACACTGGGAAGAAGGGGAACGGAGTCACCAGCCAGACACAGAGGAAGCAGGAGATGAACATGCCCTGTTGAAAAAAGGTACCACCATGTGGTAGAGCATAGATAAGAAATATAGGTTAGCTGGGCGTTCGTGGCGCACTCCTTTAATCCCAGCACTTGGGAAGCAGAGGCAGGCTGATCTCTGTGAGTTCAAGACCAGCCTGGTCTACAGAGTGAGAGTTCCAGGACAGGCTCCAAAACAACACAGAAAAACCTTGTCTCGAAAAAACAACAACAACAAAAATATAGGTTAATTAAAGATTTAAGAGCTAGTTAGTAACAAGCCTAAGCTATTGGCCAAACACTTATAATTAATAATAGGTCTCTGTCTGGTTATTTGGGAGCTGGCTGGCAGAACAGAGCTGACCAGTGGTCCTGATGGAAAACCTCTGGATAAAGTGGGCTTCACTTCACTTGTTCAGACTTAGGGCTGAGAGGGAACAAGACCCTGCTCTCCCCAGCTACACCTGATGATTCCTTGGGTCAGAGTTGCCATGGGTTGGCACTGTGGATGTAGCTGTTGCCTCTCCATCCACCAACAATGGTTGTTGGGGGAGTCTCTGACTAGGCAAAGCACCTTCACCTCTTGTATAACCTTTTGCTGAAGGGAAATGTACCCTACTTAATGTACTCCACTTAGTCTGGGGATATTACCACCCCTGGGAGGGGAATGTATCCCACTTAGTCTGGGGATATTACCACCCCTGGGAGGGGAATGTACCCTTCTTAGTCTGGGGGGGTAATATCACCCCTGGGATGGGTCTGACCATCCTCTCTTGTACTGTTCTGCCACAGCTGTCTTCTATGAACTCTCCAGGCTTTAAAGCCTTCCAGAGCTCCTAGGCACACAGTTTGGTTTTCTACCACTTTTTTTCCTCGGGAACTCCAGCTCAACAAAAATCTTGCCATATTTGTCTTCCAGTAACCCAGACAGACCTCTTCCTTGGCTTAACTTTTTCCTCATTCCCTAGGTAGCATTCTCCAACCCTACAGGACTCTCTTGCATGCTGGTCTAAGTGACTGAGATCAGCCGAAGCCTTCCCTACTTTATAAAGGTATGGACACACCAAAGACACTGAATGTCCATACCAGCCTTGAGGTCTCTGCTGAATCAACCTTTTTTTTAACTCCTCAGTGGATATCCTGCTATCTGGCCCAGTGATCTGAGATTCCAACACTGCTTCTTTTTCTTTTTTGAGGGGGGAGGGTGTGGTTCAAGACAAGGTTTCTCTGTGTAGCTCTGGCTGTCCTGGAACTCACTGTGTAGACCAGGCTGGCCTCAAACTCAGAGATCCACCTGCCTCTGCCTCCTGAGCGTGCACCACCACTTCCCAGTCTAAACACAGCCTCCCTTATTCCTATGTCCCTCAATAGCATCTCCCCCCACCCCATGGTCCTCCAGTTCCTGATATTTATGGGGACCTCAGACGGAGATAGCCAAGCGTTCCTAATGGCTTTGATAAGTCGGTCATTCTGTCAGGGACTGATTTCCCTCACACTGCCTCAGGTTACACAGCTTTGGCCTTAAGGAGGGATGGGTAGTTAGATGACTTGGTTTCCCTACCTCCACCACAACCACATTGGTCCCATCCACTCTCATGTCCCAAAGTTTCACAAGCCATGTTATGACAGGGATAGACAACTTCACAACTTGGATAAGTCTTCCCTAATTCCAGAAGCTTAAAGGCTGAATATTTCATGTTCACACTAGTTTCTTGCACAGATCATGGCTAATGGCCCCCTCTGCATGCAGGATTACAGATTTCACTCTTTTTTCTAATAAAGAGTGGACTTGATGGGTATCTTTTAATTGCTTTTACCATCTCTCTCTCATCATCTTGTTTATCTAATTTAGTTGCCACATCTCACTACCCATAGCAAGAACCATGCAACTGCTGTCACAGCACACAGGCACACCCACACGCCGTACAGGGAAGGCAACCATTGGAATTTCCTCTTCCATGCTTCCCTGTCAGGCTGCTTGACCTCAGCTGCAAGCTCTGCTGTCTATAGCCAGGACCATGCACTAACTCCTCCCCAACTCATCTTTGCTTTGGTCAGGTGCCTATTTGGGTGTCAATTCTGTTGTGCCACAAAACTTTTCCTGGGGAAGGAAAACATACCGTCTATTCACCCTAGATCAGGAACCCACAATGGACTAAAGTATAATAGATACCACCAAAGTCTAACTTGGGGAGCCACGAGCTTTACTGGGGATACTTACAGGAGCAGAAATGACTCAAAGACAATTGAATCACCAAGGTCCACCCTAGCAGGGATGACAGTGGAGCACACTGTAGCCTGTAAGCAGCTCAACAGGTTGAAGAGTGTCCTTTCCAGGGACCTCAGTTGGTCTAAACCTCTTCTTGGCAGCGAGGCCTGTTTCTGCAGGCAGCTTCTGGTCTCTTTTTTGCAGCTCAGCTTTTTTTTTTTCCCCTCGGTTTTTGCTGCTGACTCTAGCAGGGAGCTGCCCAGTGAATCTGGTCAGTTTCAGGGACTTCCTGATGTCCTTTTGTAGTGGTTTACCTCTTGCTTGAGGAGCTCCCCTGCACAATATTTGGTTTGTTGTTGTTGTTGATGCTGAGGGTTTTTTTTTGTTTTGCTTTGTTTTCTGGGTTTTTGTTTGTTTTTTGAGGCAGGGTCTCACTGTGTAGCTCTGGTTGGCCTTGAACTTGTTATGTAGACCAGACAAACTTTAAGCCGAAAAGGTAATCAGGGACTCAGCCCTTAAGTGAGGGGAAGAGTCCTGAGACAGGAAGGGAGGAGGGAGACTGAGGCAGGACCAGTGTAGCTTCCCCTCCTTTGCTGTAGCCCCATTGCCCTCCACCTTTGCCCGGTCCTCCACAGCACGCTGTGGTTCCCAGTGTGTCTTCCTCCCTAAGTGTCACTTAAGTCTGTGACATTTGTCACAAGATTGAGCAAGTCAGAATCCAGGATCTTTAGTTCAATTTGGGTTTCAGATAAATGACAGGTAATAACTTAATCAAGTATCTGAATTCCGGCTGTGAGCAGTCAGGGCTGGAGCACCACAAACTGCTCGACCATGCTGACACTGATGTTCACAATTGCTGCCATCTGGCACCAAGCTGTCCCCAATGTCCTCATCTGCTATAGTGGGTAGAATAGCCCCTGTCTCATCAGGTTGATTTGAATACCAACCACCAAGGGAAGGCATGGGATACAGGGAACATGGAGATTTGGGAGAAATCAGTGTCTACTTTGCATGCGTACGTATATGGGCGTGCTACATGTGGGTATGGGTGTGGATGTTGTGCCCGTGTATGTGTAGGCAGCAGGCTGACAACCCATGTCTTTATCTTTTTGTTTGTTTATCTATTGTGTGGGTCTCTCACTGGACCTGGGGCTAAGCTGACTGGACAAAGAGCTCCAGAGATCCTGTCCCAGCCACCTCAGTAATGAGATTACAAGTGTTCACTGCATGGCCATCATGTTTCTATTTCTTTCTCTTTTTTGTTGTTGTTGTTTTTTTCCCGAGACAGGGTTTTTCTGTGGCTTTGGAGGCTGTCCTGGAACTTGATCTGTAGACCAGGCTGGCCTCAAACATACAGAGATCCTCCTGCCTCTGCCTCCCTACAGCTGGGACTAAAGGCTTACACCACCACTGCCTGGCTCTGTTTCTATTTCTTCTTCAATTTAACCCCCCCCCCAACAACATCATCATTATGCCGCCAAAGCTGGCCTCAAAGTCACAATCACCTGGCCCCAGTCTCCTGAATTAAATTTATTTCTATTTTTTCATTTATTTACTTAGTATTTTTAGAAACAGAGTATCAATATGTAGCTCTCCTCCTCTTGCCTTCCTAATGCTAGAATTAAAGGCATGCACCATTACACCCTACTTAAAACTGTTACTGCATGTAAATTTATTGGGGGGAAGTTGTCCTTGTGCTCCAGCACGGTTAGGTCAGGACAACTTGTGGGTGTTGGTTCTGTCCTTCCACCATCTGGGGCCTGGGAGTCACCCACGGCATCGGTCCTGCAGGCAAGCTCCTTTACCCACTGAGCCGTCTCGCAAGTCCATCCCACAGCCTTCTAAGCACGAATGTGCCCCCGATCCTGTGTGACTTTGAATAAATCACTTCATCTTTCTGAGTGTCTAGTAGGGGGTAGTGAGTTCTCAAGAGAATCACAAGCCACCTGGAGGTATAGGTCTATACCAAATGCAACTTAGTGTGCAAAGCCTGGCACCCACACCTAGAACCAAGCAAGCAAGGACACACTCACACACACACACACACACACACACACACACACACACACACACTCAGCAGGAGGCTTTTAATGAACTAGCCAGCTTGTCCTTGGGCTCTCACCTGAGACTAAGTCTCACTACACCTGGGCCCTACGACCTCTTTAGGTGCAGGCCAAATCCTGCCAGAGGGAATCCTGATCCCACCGGGCCTAGACTTTGCCCTCTTCACGGGGCTTCAAGTTCAAACCAGACCACCATCCGGCCTGGTGCGGAAGAGACGCTGGACCTGGCCTGAAACCAGCGCCCTCAAGTGATAGGGTACAACACAGACTGGGGGAAAAAATGCGTATTAGGAAATCACCCTGGGGGCGCTGTGGGTCCTGGCGCTGGCCGGCTTGAGACATGGGGATCACATAAGAGGCCCCAGGTGGGCTCCCTGCCGTGCAGAAGCTTTCGGAGGGAGGCGATCCTAGGGTGACCAGAGAGCCTGAAGACACACGGCCCAGGATCCTTTCAAGCCTCTGTCTGGATCAGGCCCAGGACATCCCTTGTAGGGTGGCAGCCCCTCCCGCTCGAGGGAGAAGATTCCAAATGCTGCAGGAACAGGACAACGGTGGCCCGGGCGGTGTCTGCGCAGGGACACGCAGCCCGGGAAGAAGAAACCCGCAGACTCTTGGGTGGGCAGGGCCGAGAGTGGGTCAGGGGCTCGTGTGGAGGCGGGGCCGACTCCCAGGGCGTTGGGGGCGGGGGTCCGCGCCGGGAATGCCGCGCCGTGGGGACTGGGCGGGGCTAGCCAAGCCCCGCCCCCGCGCAGGTAGCCAATGGGCGCGGCGGCGCCGGGTGACGGAGGGAGCCGAAGTGCGAGTGCCGCGGCGGCGGCGGACGGCCCAGCCAGAGCGCGAGGGGCTCGGGGACGCGCGGGGGTCTCAGTGCAGCGGCAGGGACCCCGGGGCCCGGAGGCAGCGCAGCCCGGGGCCGCCGGGTGGAGCGCGAGCGGTTCGGCGGCGGCGCGATGCCGCTCGCCCAGCTCAAGGAGCCCTGGCCGCTCATGGAGCTGGTGCCACTGGACCCGGAGGTGAGTGAGAGGGGCGGGGGACAGGCGCCGGCGGCCGGCCAGCCCGGATCCGCACAGGGGCGGGGCGGCCCGCGTCTCTGCAGCCCCGCGAGGACGCGAGTGCCCTCTGGTCTCTAGCCCACTGTCCGGCTCCACCCCCCTGTGCTCCGGGTGTGCGTGTGCAGGGGACGGTTCTGCTGGGGACGCTCAGTACCTCCTTGCGGTCGCCAGGAGAGGGAACCCAGGGGCTGTCCAGATTTGACACCCTGAGCACCCCTAGGACTCGTCCCGCTTATCATCTTTTGGGAGCTATGGGAGTTGCCCCAGTCATTGCAGAAGGGAAAGGCTTGGGTCAAATGTCTGAGGTTCTATTAGAGACAAGGATTATGGGAATCCGGTTTCTCCCCGTTCCTTCTCTCCAAGAGCTCTCTTCGTTCCTCCACTTCTGACCGTAGGAAGGTAGCCTTTCTGGACCCATGGCTGTTATGGAATGTGAGATGATACCACCTCTGGAGTGGGAACCTCCTGGTTTCCTTCGCCCTAATGCTAATGACACACGGGTCTCCTTCAGGTTATGCTGAAAAGAGGGGGAGCCCTTACACCTTGTGAAGATTCTCTGGAAAAGAGACCCCGCATCCGTCTTCCTCTCTTCCTTCTTCCTTTTCCGTAGAAAAGGCTGGCCCGTGAGCAGTGTGGCTTCTGCCTTCTAGTCTCTCCCAGAAGCAGCTCCTGTCCTTCCAGAGCTTTGTGGTCCAACCCTGAGCACGTAGGAGGCCACTTTTGGTGTTGTCCTGTGACCCTGGGACCAAGGTCAAGTCTTAAACCAGCAAGTTGAAGACTTTGCCCTGCTCTCATGCTGGAAGGAGGTGGTTGAAACTTTGCCTTAACTGGAACTGTTAGGGGTACAGAAGACAGATGGAGACCTCCCTTGACCCCAGGACCTAGATGATTTTTCTCCTGGCTTGAACCCTTACCTATGTTTGGGACCTCAGGGCAGTCACCATCCATCCTGCCTCTCAGGGCCACAGGTAGAGAGGGATCCACAGTGGGGACCCCAGGTTCAGGCACCCAGAGCATGCTGCCCCTTTAAAGGAATGGCCTACACTGGCTATTGGAGGGTGGGCGCGGCTGGATTAGGTAACCAACCTGAAGGCACAATTTGGAGTAAATTGTTCTGGGATCCCTGCCATGGGGTTTTTACAGGCCCTACACAGCCCTCAGAGGTTCTCTCGCTGACTCACCCTGGTAGGTGAGGAGCACTGCCCTGTGCAGCCCCTGTTGCCTTCCCCCTACCTCAGGACTGGGCACAGGCCTGCGGGAAGGCTCAGAGGTGTATTCCTTTGCCTGGGCACGCCCCTGCCACCTGGGCCTCCAGAGGAAGGTAGAGCTGAGCTGGGCATGGTTAGGGAGGGACTTAGCCTGGAGAGTCACAGTGTTACAGGAGCAGTGAGGGTAGAGATATAGGAACTCTGGCCTCCTCCAGGGCAGCATTTCCTGCTTCCCTTTGGGAAATCCTGAGGCCACAGCCAGCTCCATCAGGGGCCAGGTTAAACCGGAAACATGTTAATTTGAACACTGTTGTACCTGAATTTGGGGAGAGGAGACTGTCGGATTTCCTGGGATGGGGAGAGGATTTCTCAATGAGTTTTACTTCAGAAATGCTGAGTGGCCCTTAGTCCATGTTCAGGCTATCTTGGGCTTCTCTTTTCAGTGCCACAAATGCACTTCTAAATCTGCTTCCTGGGCTTGACAAGGTGCAAAGCCCTGGGTACTGCTGCTGGTGTCCCCTCCCCCGGGCCATGGAGGTGCCAGTGGGCTGGGTGCTATTGTTTGGGTAACAGGAGCCATGGGGCAGTGAGGGTGTGCTTTCTTACTTGAGAACAGGGCCTTGCTGTTCTTAGAGCAGATGACATGTAAGCGATACATGTGCCTGACCTGCAGGTACTGTCGCCATTGTGGGCAGCTTCTAGCCAGGAAGGAAGCAGGTAAGGGGGCTGGCAGGAGCATTTGGCAAAAGAGGTTTGGGATCTGAATTTCCCTGCCTTCCCATTGCTCTCACCAAAAGTGGGCTGCTGGGCCCAGGTGGAATAAACCAATTGGAAGTATGGGTGAGGGTGCTGCCTGGGCTTTTCTCAGTTTGGGCAAAAACAGCAGAGTCTTGTCTCCAGGTGCTATCCCGCCAGGGCTTCACTGTCAGTTGTCCATGGATGCTGTGTGTCTTTAATCCTCACAACTTCTCAAGATAGAAATTATGACTCCCGTTTTCAGAGGGGACAGCTGAGCTTGGAAATGCTGGCTTGTGCATTAACGTGTGGAGCAGGATTGGAACTCAGTGCTCTTGCCGTTTCCTACCAAGCAAAGGCGACTAAAAGATGAGCATGGGCTGGCACAGGTGGCGGGTACTCCAAGAGCAGCTCCGGATGTTGGCACACACTTCTCAGGCGCAGGGCCCTTGTCCAGCCTTGGCCGAGGCCTAGCGGTGTCCTGGCACTTGGCCCCCAGGCTCCAGCAGTGCACAGGGCTGCCAATGCTGGGCTCAGACCCCAGTTCCTGGGGCTCCTTCCTGCCTGCGGGGCATGTACCGTCTTTCTCCGTCTGTTCTGCTCCTGGCTTTTCCAGGAGCTTCTCTGGATCCTTAAGTGGGAAGAGGCGTGTCTATTAGGACCAGACTCCTACTCCAGGAAGAGGTGCAGTGCTCTGGGGTTCTGAGCAGGTGTCCATCCTCACAAGTGGTGCTCCTGAGGAAGAGAGGAGTGCTCCAAGAGTCCGAAGGGCCTTCCCAGTCCCAGGCTTTTTGCCCTGGTCCTGGGGTCTGTTCTGTTGCTCCCCAACCCCCTTCCTTCCCTTTCCTTTCTTCTATGGCCTTGTTTATGCTAGACAAATACTCTACCTCCTCCCCTTAGGCCTTTTTAAAAATTATTATTAAAGATTTATTTGTGTTATTTTCATGAGTGTGTGTGTGTGTGTTGGTGTCAGTAGGAGCCAGAAGAGGACATTGGATCCCCTGAAGCTGGAGCAACAGGCGATTGTGAGCTGTTCTACATGGGTGCTAGGATTTGAACTCAGGACCTCTGGAAGAGCAACCAGTGCTCTTAACCTCTGAGCCATCTCTCCAGCCCACCCTAGTCTTTTTAGGACTTCATCCAGTATTCTGAGCCATGGCGTGCAGCTGACAAGGTGGATGTGTCGTGGTGGCACAGAGAAAGAAACTGAGGCTCCAGAAGGCGGCGTGACAGGTGCAGGGCCTAAGTAAGAGCTGAGTCTATGGCTGTGGCTTTGTGGTCACATGGCCGTGTTCTTCCCACTGTCCCGCCACCCGTCAGAGCGAAAGGACAGATGCTCTCTGCTGTCTTCTGTGGCCTTTTTAGTCCCTTATTGAGGACCAGTCACTTCTAGGGACCTTGGGTATCAACTATTAAGAGAAATGGTCCGTGAAGATGATACCTAGGCTAGGATCCTAGCCAAACAAGGGAGGGGAGGTTTCTGAGCTATGCTAAAAACAAACAGATACATAAATAAATGCTTGACGCTTCTTGCTATATCTTCTCTCCTTGACCAGAGATTTAGGCTTGCAGACACATGAGTTTGAGTTATGATCCCATGGCTGTCACCTGCTAGCTATGACAAATCCCTGAGTGCTGAGGCTCGGCTGAAAAATGGGATAACAAGAACCTACTGTGGCCTCCTAGCTGTCCTTGCTGGGTTGACCTTTCACCTTTCATGTTGGACGCTGACCCAGTACTAAGGAACTGATGAAGGACAAGTCACTCTGCCTCCTGAGTTACCCTGTGTGCTCAGTGCTGTGGGTACACAGGAAAGAGGGAAGAATTAGAAGCTGTGAGGAATAGGGTTTGAATTCAGCCCGAGGAGATCAGAAAGGGTTTTCTTGGTAGGTTAAGTCACCATGCAAATGCTCGGTCATGCTCAGGGAGTCGGCTCATTTAGTGGAAGCCCCAAAGAGGGCCCAATAGCGCTTGCTTTGACGGGATATGTACTAAAACTGGAATGAGCTGGGCAGTGGTGGCGCATTCCTTGAATCCCAGCACTTGGAAGGCAGAAGCAGGCGGATCTCTGAGTTTGAGGCCAGTCTGGTCTACAGAATGAGTTCAGGACAGCCAGGGCAATGCAGAGAAACCCTGTCTCAAAAAACCAACCAAACAACCAACCAACAAACAAAAAACCCCAATACTGGAACGGTGCACAGAAGAGTAGCATGGTCTCTGGGCAGGGACGGCACGCAAACTCGTGAAGTGGTCGTCTTTAAGATGACTTAGGTACTTGCTATCGAGTGCGCATGCCCGGGCGCTCCCACGTGTGCACATTCGTGAAGTGAGTTCTCTCCTTCCACCTTCCCTGCAGGCCAGGTATCGGACTCAGGTTTTCAGGGTTGGTGGCAAGTACCTTAAACTGACAAGCCATCTCGCCAGTCCAGCATTCCGTGTGCTTAAAGCTTGAGAAAGAAGGTTCCTTTCGCCTGCCCTGAAATGTTGTAAGGTGGACGAAAATGTCAAAATTCGTTACCTTTGTCAAGAGTGCCCTTCTGGTGAATGTGGTGTGAGTTTTCATAGCTGGCCACTTGCACAGACATTCTTGTGGTAAATGTTGTCTGGCTTACTTGTTTAGTGGACCAGAAGACAAATAATTGTATATGAGACAGGAACCAAAAAAAAAAAAAGGACAGGAACAAGATAGTTGGGTGTGGTAATAACAATAATAATGTCTACAGTGGCTCCTTTGGGCCACTCACATGCCAGGTGTGTGTATTTTGGGGCTTGATTCATTGACTGTGGCAGCTGCCCATGAAATATATTATTTTTATCTCCCATTTTACAGGTGTGGAGACTGAGCTCTGAGAAGCAAAATGACCTCCTCAGGGTCATGTAAATGGTAGAAGCCATTGTGCTGGGTATTTGGAGATGCTGGCCATGGGTTTCATGCCGAGGGTCATATAAATGGTAGAAGCCATTGTGCTGGGTATTTGAAGATGCTGGCCATGGGTTTCATGCCGAAGAACTGGGACTTGATTCTAGTTTAGTCTCAGTCACGGAGGACGTGCAGTTTTCAGTGAACAGTCTGAGTTGAGTGAAGTCGAGGAAGATGAGTGTGTGGGGTACTTCTGGAGGGCTGGGGCAGGAGCTGGTGGGTAGGCTGTTTGTGATTGTAGGTGGGACATCTGTGACACCTAGTCTGGGTAAACTGAACTCAGCAACTGTATCTGACTAGCCCTATCCCTAGGCCCTGACCACCCTGTCCCTTCTCAAAGTGAGTGTGTATGTCATGTATCACTTGGCTCTTGGGGAGTATTAGGGGAATTTAAGGTTCTCAGGGCAGGAAGGATGGCCTGGCAGGCAGGAGGCGGTCACTCCAGAGCAAAGGGATCACATGTAATAGGTGGAACATAGCTTACCTACTGCTGCCAAGGCCAAAGCTGCCCTCTGGACCTGATTCTTGGCTCCAAAGTCCCGGCCTTTGGGAGCTTCCTGTCTATTTCACTGTACTCACTCCATGCCAGGAAGGGTGGGGACAGCTCCTTCAGTTGGGTTTCCAACCTCATAGCATGCAGGAATAGAGAAACTAGGGATGGTACCAAGATAGGTAGTTTTCATCTGGGGCAAAGTCCAGAAGAAACAGAGTAGCTCAGAGGTGGGCCTTGCGCCCGCCTCTCCCTGCAGGTAGCTCCCTGGGCGTGGTAGAGGCCACTCTACAGCAGGCCTTTCCTTAGCAGTGCCTACATTTGGGGCCACATTTCAAATCACCACTTTTCAGGTGTCCCTTCTGCTCCTTGAGCCAGGGCCTATCTCCCAGGCTGTCAGAAAGACTAAACAGTGCCACAGCAGTGAGGCCAGCCTTGGCTTGTGGCAGGAACTCCTATCTGCTCTCCTGGGACTCCCTGTCTCTGGGGAAGGGTGAGTCCGTATGTGACCAGCATACAGTAGAGAAACACAAAGCTGTGGAGGTACAGCCATCGCTTTCCCTGCTGAAGGTTCTCAAAGTCGGGCAGGGCCCGGGAAGCCACCTGGGGGGACACCTGCCCCGACTTTGTCTTCTTCCACCCTTATAGCAACTTGGGGGAGTTAGGATATCTATTCCAGTGGTCCGGATTGGGAAACCGAGGCCTCTCATGGTTGGTTAGTTTGCAAACTTTTGCACGATCTGCCTTGGCAGAGAATGGCTGTGTGTGCCACTTCCTTCTTCCTAGGAAGGGGTACTATTGGAGTTGAGACTGAAGATGATGGGGTGTTTGGGAGGCGGGAGGTTGGGTATTCTAAGTCCTGGAAGGGGCTGTTGCTAGAGAGCTTGATTCTTGCACAGTGAAGCAGAGGTGGAGGGGACCCATGTAGAAATGGCTGTTCTCTACGGCCTCCCATGCTCTGCTATTGGAAACAACCAAGAATGGAGAGTCCCCGGATGCATCTGTCTCCCCAAAGGTGAATTGTGACACTGTTCCTTGTTCTGTTTCTTTTCCAGAATGGACAGGCCTCGGGGGAAGAAGCTGGACTTCAGCCATCCAAGGTGAGGACTAGGGACGGCGGGTGAAATCATGGCCATGGAGTAGAGAGCATTGCTCTTGCATCGCCTGGAGGTGAAGGCCCTGGCCTCTCATCCTTTGTGTAGCTCGGCTCTCTTCCTCCGGTCCTGTCCC
This sequence comes from Mesocricetus auratus, assembly GCF_017639785.1. Lineage (NCBI taxonomy): Eukaryota > Metazoa > Chordata > Mammalia > Rodentia > Cricetidae > Mesocricetus > Mesocricetus auratus. Next base: position 9,502,316 of record NW_024429197.1, read on the forward strand.
TATGCTGGAGACAGAGCCCACTGTCTCAGCCTTTCCTTTCCCAAAGACGAGGGAGGGCCCTGTGCCAAAAGGTAGGGAGCAGGTACAGGGTTTGTGTACATAGAGTATGGGCCTATGGAGAGGTCTGTGTGCCCTGCTGATCTCTCTGGTGGGTAGGACTGGGTGCAGCAAGGGCTTGGGAACATTTGAGCCTGAGAAATGCAATTGTGGGACTGCAAAGGTGACGGCTCTATCCCAACTGTGCCCGTGCCTCCCAGCTGTTTGCTTGGGACTCCAGCTCCAAAGCTTAGCTTAGTCCCTTCCCCCAGTTGTCTCTGTCTCTATTTAGACAAGGCTGGCCTCAAACTCAGAGATCCACCTGTCTTGGCCTCCCAAGTGTTGGGATTAAAGGTGTACACCACCATGCCCAGGCCCAAAAATGTGTTACACTCTTTGTTTTGTTTTGCTTTTTCGAGACAGGGTTTCTCTGTGTAGCCCTGGCTGTCCTGGAACTCACTCTGTAGACCAGGCTGGCCTTGAACTCACTGAGATCCACTTGTCTCTGCCTCCCCCCAAATGCTGGGATTAAAAGCGGGCACCACCACTGCCCAGCAGCACTTGTATTGGATAATTGTGTGTGCCCTTGTGTATATGTGTGTGTATGCATGTCCCTAGATAATTGTGTGTGTGCCCCTGTGTATATGTGTGTGCGTATGCATGTCCCTAGATATGTTGAAGTCGGAGGACAGCATGCTGGTGTCAGTTCTCTACTCCTGTCACGTAGATGCCAGGGATCAAACTCAGTTTGTCAAGATGGCAGCAGCCACCATTACCCACCTCGCCACCTCGACAGTCTTCCGTAGCTAAAAGTTGCTGTGTGACCTCGTTGGGTACCTTGTCCTCTCTGAGCTCCAGCTTTCTTTGTTTTGTTTTGTTTTGTTTTTTGTTTTTCGAGACAGGGTTTCTCTGTATTGTTTTGGAGGCTGTCCTGGAACTCGCTTGGTAGACCAGGGTGGTCTCGAACTCACAGAGATCCGCCTGCCTCTGCCTCCCGAGTGCTGGGATTAAAGGTGTGCGCCACCAAAGCCCGGCAAGCTCCAGCTTTCTCATCTCTGTAGTACGAAGAACCGCACCGCAGTCACAGAGACTGTGACGTCACAGAGCTAGTAGGATATAGAGGGGCTTTGGAAGCTCGCTGGTCAGGGTCTGTGCAAACCTGGATGCCATGTACACCACCCCAGCCAGAAGCTCTCCTGCTCTCTGAGTCTCTGCCCTCATCTGTAAGCTGGGGAGTAAGGCCTTTGCCACTGAACCGAGTGTAGGGCGATGAGTAGTAACTGCCAGCCACAGTGGGACTGCTCTGGTACACTGCTCAGCTCTACTCCCTGCCCACGGCGCCACCTTCTAGCCTGGGTCAGCCCCGCTGTAGGCTCGACCTTTGATTTAGAGTCAGGGTTGGTACTAGTGTTTACATTGATTTACTTTCCTAAGATAAGGTAACTGAACTGGGTGTGGTGGAGAGAAGCAGGCCCCTGCCCTCTCCTGCTGTTGGTTACTATAACAACAGAGCCTTGGGGCCAATAAGCCATGTAGCTTGGACATTGGTTATCTCAGACCGTGTCTGGAGATTCTGCCCACAAAGGAGCTGCCTCTAGTTTCCTTGTAATAAAACGAGGGAGTCGTGGTGTCTTAGGGGATAGCTAGGCCTTCAGGTCTCGGCTTTGAAGGTCCAAGGGGGTCAACGTAAAAGTTTTGGGGAACTGGTAGTGAGCTCAGTTGGTTATCTCAAGAATCTAAGGGGCCCAACCTGGTGGTGCAGGCTGTAATCCCAGTGCTTGGGAGGTAGAAACCGGAGAGTCGGAAGAAAGTCACGCTCTGGTGCCTAGTGAGTTTTAGACTAGTCTGGTCCACATGAGACCCTGTCTCAAAACGAAACCAGAAGGTTGGCTATGTCAGAGAGGGAGCTTATCCAGACAGGGACTTTGTTCGCTTCACTGAGGCGGAAGGTCCTGGTGGGGAAGGGGGTCAAGGCAGTGGGGCTCTCAGATACCACGTGGTGGAAAGCTGAACCCGAGCCTGGCTTCAAGCTAGAAGCTTTTTTATTTGGGATTTTTGTTGGTTGGTTTGTTTTCAAGACAGGGTTTCTCTGTATAGCCCTGACTGTCCTAGAACTCGCTCAGTGGACCGAACTGGCCTTAAACTCACAGAGATCCTCTTGCCTCTGCCTCTGAGTGCTGTAATTAAAGGTGTGGGCACCATCTGGCTTCAAGCTAGAGGCTTTGTGCTCATATATCTTTTTAAAATATTTTTAATTTATGTGTGCCTCACATGTGTGTAGTACCTGATAAGGCCAGAAGAGGGCACCAGAGCCTCTGGAACTGGAGTTAGAGATGATCATTAGTAGCCATGCAGGTGCCAGAAATCAAACCTGGGTCCTCTGGAAGAGCAGTCTTGTAACCAGTAAGCCTCTTAACCAATAAGTCATCTCTCCAGCCTTGTATATGGTGTTCAGAGGTGGAATAGCATTTTCCAGACGAGAAAATTGTTTTGTCGCACAGAGCTGGAAGTCAAGCCTTGCTTGAGCCACATTCCTCCCTAGCTGGTGAATCCAGAGCAGTGAAGAGGAAGAGCACTGGGTGTCTGGGGGTGCGGGGAGCAGGGGGCTAGCACTGAGTGCCGGCTCAGCCACAACTGGCTCAAAATTCCTCAGTGGTCTGGGTTTAGTACACTAGGGGGCACATAACCTGGGACCAGGACCTCGTCATTGTGTAGTGGTTGAACAGGCAGATTCCCCTTTATCACATATTTGTGCCCCATATTTATTTCACTGAGAGACACTCCTCACCCAAATGTGCTGGACACCCCCAGCCTCAGAGAGCACCCAGGTGTGCAGGGAGGTGGAGACAGGAAAACTGGCGGGTGCTAAGATGGGCACATAGAACCTACACATAACACTTCCTCCCCTCCCCCGTTCTTCTCAGGAGAGCGATTAGTGCCGTGAGCACATCCTAGCCTCAGCCAGTGTCATCTGAGCTCTTGGCTGAGTGTGAGCGTCGAGGTGGCCTCCTGTGTGTGACGGGTGAAGGAAGGTTGGGTGGGCACTGGGGTCCCCAGCTACCTTCCCTGCAGAGTTAGCATTTGGCAGGGCATAGAGGCAGGCTTTCCAGGTGAGGTGAGGCAGGCTCAGACTTGGGGGCCAGGCAGTCTGGGTTCTGTCTGGGGCTCATCTGCCTTGCCTGGGGCAAGTTGCGCTTTCAAAGGGCAGAATAGAGCCTAGCTATGAATGAGAAGAGCCTATCTTGCTGGTCATAACCGCACAGACCCTTAATCACAGCACTCAGAGGCAGAGGTAGGTGGATGTCTGTGAGTTCGAGGCCGGCCTGGTCTACATAATGAGTTCCAGGTCAGGTAAAGCTGTATTTCAAGACCTGTCACAAAACAAAGAAAAAGGGAACCTAGCTGTTAGGGCCCCCTGGAAGAGAGAGTGTGCTGTGGGCACCTGGGGCTTGTGCACAATGTTGGTATCTAGTGCTGGCTTCTCTCTCCATTGCAGCTGCAAAGAGGGCTGCGGCTTAGCGTCGATGGTGTGGGGCGAGCACGCCTTGGATCCCTTTAACTCAGTATCTTCAGGAACATCAGGGCCCCTGCTTGCTGCCCCTCTCCCCTCTTGGGAGTGGCTTGGGCAACCCGGCCCCTCCTCTGACTCTCTCCGGACCCCTTTGAAGCCCGGCAGGTCTATTTTGAGAGTATCTCCCGCCTCCCTTCCTCTCTTCCTGTTTATGAAACCCTGATCCCTCCCGGATCCCTTATGCTCCCCTGGCCCGGGAACTTGGGCAGGATGTGACTCTGGGCTGTAGGGAGTTTCAGGCAGCCTCAGTTATTGAGAGAAAATTCTCTTGGATGACCGGAACTGACCAGACTACCTGCTTAGTGCCTGAGACACATGCCTGGGCTCTCTTCCTTCAGCCTGCCCTGGGGAGAACCTGAAGTTCAGTAGAGAGCGGTTTTGTTTACAGTGTCTCTTTTCTCCATGGCCCGTTTGGCTCGCAGAGAGCCATCATCTTAGCAGAGGAGGGCGGATCCTGAGATAAGACTCGGGGCGCACCTGGCTTGCACACTCATTGCCCCACTTCCCGGGCGCCTCGCTCACAATGCTCTTTCTTGGCATGGACTCCTTTTCTTAGTCCCTTTCTGCCCAGCCAATACCTGTTCCTCCTCAAGAGTCAGCTGGACTGACTCATGCCCTAAGTCTTCTCTTCACCTCTGGGAGCTTCAGCACGTTAACTGCAGCCCTGTGGCAGGACAGTTGTGTTTTGTTACCAAGTATTTCTTTTTGGAGCTGCCTGAGGATAAGACAAGCCGTCCTTAGCTGTGTCTGTCTCCCACCTGGGCAAAGCAGGGGCCAGGAGCTGTCAGCCATGTCCAAAGGAGAAGCACCACTTGTGCTTGCAGGAAAGCCTTGCTGAGGTGTTGGGGTGGGAAGGGGTGTGGGGATCAGTGATGAAGTGTGGGAAAGTTTTGGCTGGCTCGGGAGCAGGCTTTTTAGTTTAACTCGTAGCTGTCTGTCCCGTGCAGTCCCCATGGGCTTGGACTTGTCATTTTCTGTCTGGGTCCTGTTTCCTTATCACTAAAATCAGAAAAGAATTCTTCCTTGGGAGATGTGCCAAGCCCAGGCCTGGTGGATCTACCTCAGCCAAGGCTGAAGGAAAGAGTGGTTAAGTGACCATGTGACAGGAGGCTCAAGTCTCATAGATTCTTCCCTGGCCTGACCTGGTGGTTGGGACCAGCCCCTCCCTTAGGATGCCTAGGCACAGTCAGCCTGCCGAGAGGCATGCTGGGAGTCATACCTGGAAGGGCCTGCAGATTTTGCCAGCTGGGGAAGGGATTGTTGGTGGCCATTGGGGCCAGCAACTGACATGTGGGCTTAACCATAGCATGCAGGGCACCCAGAGTAGACAAGGATCAGATGGTGTGACTGTGGGCTTTTCTTCCTGCTGCTCTGTGGAGGAAGACTCTCTGGAGGGCCAGGGCCAGGGCTCAGGAGTGTAAGCTGGTTTTTTTTTTCCTCCCCCGTACGCACCAGAGGCTTCAGGTCCTCCCCGCAGTCCAGCAAAGGCAATTCTGAGAACTTTCCCTCCCTCCTGCTGCTACCCTGCTTGCCACGGTGCTGCTTCCCCTGCTTATGGGGACTAGTGGGTTGAGGGAAGCCTGGCATAGGTGTCCGTGGCCAGTCTTCGGGCAAGCTGCCCTGCCTGAAGCAGCAGGAGCTTTGGTCTTGGGTAGGCATATTTCACAACTTCACAGGCCATCTACCACAGGCTTATCAGAGCCCTGTGAGGACAGGAAAGGGGAAGTACAGCGTGCGTGAGGGGGGCATGTGTTTCTACACCGGGCTGTCTAGAGAGGGTTTCCGATCTCAGCATGAGTGTCTTTGTTCCTGTGGGTGTGTCAGAGGAGGTGAAGCCCCATAGAAAGGGATGGGCCTGGTCCACGCCTGCCCTCAGGAACCCACCCATTCCTCTTGGGTCTTCTGAAATCTTGTCCATCCCAGGGCTTATGATTAGTGTGTCTGAAGAGAAATAGGACGAGGCAGGGTACTACCTGCTCTGTGAGGGAAGGGGTATCTCACCTCCGGGCTGGGCCAGCCAGACTAGCCTTGCTGACTTCTGTCCCATACGTTCTTGGGGAATCCCTAGGGTGTACATTTTCAAATGCTGAATATATATTGTGTGGGCATCTCATCGCCTTGTGACTTCTGTCTGTGTTCCTGTTGTCTCTCTGTCAGAACAGGAGACAAAAAGGGATGTACCTTTCGGCTCTCCCTGGGTCATAGCATGGGGTCTGCAGTGTCCCCTCCTTATCAGGGAGCCTAACTCATCTTGAGTTCCTCCTTCCTGCTGAGAGGGAAGTGAGAAGGAGGGGAGCCAGAGACCCTGCCTTCTGGGCTAGGAAAGCTAAAAAAAGCAGAAGTCGTGGGAGTCACAGGCTCCTCTGGCCACCAGCTTGAGTCCCACCATGCAAACCCCAGCAGATGTCCCCAGGGTTGAGAGAGACTCCGGCTTCTATCCCAGAAAGGTGAGGAGATGGGTAATGTGTCTCCACAAGTGTCTGTCATCATGACTCTGGACACAGAATAGGTTTGGGGAAAGCTGTCTGTCCCCTGGAGTTTCCGGGTAGCTGCATCTGCCCCCAGTGAGTCTTCTCAAACCGACAGTGGAGTTCAACAGCTGATCCTGGGGTGGGGTGAGCAGGAGTTGCTGTGTGGCCTTGGCTTAACCACAGTCATGCCTTCTGCCCGTTCCTTCCACGAGATGGTTTTGGGGGACTGATTAACTTAGTGTTCTTGGGTTTGACGGCACATTTGAGACCCTTGGAGCCTCTGAGAGTGAGGACTTGGGATGGGAAGTCCCAGACTGACTTTAGGACTGAGAGAGAGGGCAGGCTTGGGTGGGCAGGAAGTGGGCTCTGGCTGACTTACCTGCCCACCCTTTCCTGGCACTTGAGGCTGCTGACCACAGTCAGACAGGACCCAGAGGAGGGACTTGACTCAGGGCAGCTCTGTCATTGGTCTGTCTTGAACCTGAACCGCAGTTTCCTGTTCCCCCAGAGGAGCTAGAGGTTTTAGGGATATTTGGATCAGAGTTCACTTAAGGGACAGCCTCCCCCTCGGTCTTAGGCCACCTAGGAAGTCCCTGGGAAAGTTTTGAAAGACCTCACAGAGATGGCGTTGAGCACACACTCAGTGCTAGGCCAGCGGCTTATCTTCTTGTCTCTTCCCACCCTAAGCACTTGAGAAAACCTGCAGCTCTGCCCGCTGTCTTTGCCTGGGGATCCCTGCCCCGGACGCATGTCAGCCTGTGGAGATCCTGAACTCTGCCTGCCTCTCTGCTGCCAGCCCTATCTCTCTTGTTGGGTTCCAGGCCCTGTCTCCAGTTGATAAGTGCCTGTCTTCGTGGATTGGATACACGATAAATGTTGAGTGGTTCCTTGTGTCTCTCTGCATGTTCAGATGAGTCTGTCTGGCATAGGCACAAGTTCCCTCCTGTGTAGTGGACATGTGTTCTTGCCTTTGCCTCTTGGTACAGGTCTCTGTGTGCCTCTTTCCTATCTGCTGAGTAACGGTCCCAATCTACCTCTTCCTGCTTGGGGATATGTCCTTATAACATGCTCCCTGCCTGTTTAATGAATGTGTATGTGCTGTGTACATGTACACATTGTATGTATGTCTTTTTTTTTTTTTTTTTTTTTTTTTTTTTTTTGGTTTTTCGAGACAGGGTTTCTCTGTGGCTTTGGAGGCTGTCCTGGAACTCGCTTGGTAGTCCAGGCTGGTCTCGAACTCACAGAGATCCGCCTGCCTCTGCCTCCCGAGTGCTGGGATTAAAGGCGTGCGCCACCAACGCCTGGCTGTATGTATGTCTTACAGCCCCTGTCTCATAGGTATCTGTCCTTGTCTGCTCCACCTGTCTCTGCCTACCCGGTAGTTTGTCGGGTGCCTGCTCTTCTAGGACCTGTCTGCTCAGCACCTGGCCTGGTGTGGGCCTTTCTCTGTAGGCCCACGGGGAGGGTGAGGGAGAGGTCCGGAGGGCAGACCTCGGCACCGGGGAGTAGGGGGGTGAGAAGGGAACAGAGAGAGGGTGGAACCCTGGAGATGGGAAACCACAGGCCCTACGTGATTGGCTGTCTCGGGCCTGGCCCAGCCCCCGCGTCCTCACCCTGCACATCCGCCTTGGGCCCAGCCACCTCCTCAGCAGCCCCGGTGGGTTGTTGCCTGCCCTTGCCATGGTGCTGTGGCCCTGCTGGGCGGATGGAGCAGGACCCCAAGCTGCCCCGTCTGCGGCTCAGGGCCCTGCTCCCTTGGCTGCTCAGGAAGCAACGGTCCAGGATCGGCCAGACTCTGCCTGGCTCTGGCCCTGGCTCTGGTCCACAGCAGGACTCGGTGAGTGTACCCGGATATCTGGTCCTGGCTTGGCAGTAGCCCCTGGAACAGGTGTTTGGGCAGCCAATGTGGCCTAGCTAGCTTCCGACTCTCCTGGCCCTGCTAGATGACCAGACCTTGCCCAGTCTTGCCTCCTGGGGAAGTAAGGCGGCATCTCAGCGCCTCAGGGCAAGACTGGCAGATGGGAAGGCCAGAAAGGCCCTAGCACAGCAGTGACCGACAAGGGCTCCTACATGCTTCTCAAGAGAAGTTTGGTAGGGCACAGGTCTCTGGCCTGAACCCTCACTGGCCCCAGATGGGCACTGAGTGGGTTGAGAGGGATGTCTGGGTGACTTGGTTTTCTGTGTACCTCAGCCGTATCCACACAGCCATAGGTTTGCCTTATCTCATCCTGACTAGCAAAAAAAGGCCCAGCCCTACCACCCCATTATGAGCTCAAACCTTACTTCCTATTGTGGCAAAACCCAAACAACTGGGGGGGAGGGGAACCTTAGGGTGGGCCTGAGAAGGACTCTACACCAGACCCAAGCCTTGGGTCAACTCATCCTGCCCATGTCTGTACCTTCCTGTGGGTCTGAGCAGGCCCAAGCATCCATGCCACAGGAACAGGGCCTCACCTGAGTTGGCACCCTGCTAGTTGGCCTTCTTGGCCTTTGAGACACTGTTGGTACCCATGAGCCTGAAGGCTGTTGGGGGAGTGGTCTGTTGGGCCTGTGTTGATCTGGTGGGATGGCTTGGATAAGCTGTATGCCATGTTGCCCAGGAAAGGCCCCAAGCCTACAAAGGGGCCCGGGCCTACCACCTCTGTCCCTCCATCAGGATGAGGGCGTCCTCAAGGAGATCTCCATCACGCACCACGTCAAGGCCGGCTCTGAGAAGGCTGATCCATCCCATTTTGAGCTCCTCAAGGTTCTGGGGCAGGGATCCTTTGGCAAAGTAAGTCAGAGAGTTCCCTTACTGGGAGGACACCACAGGACATGTCTCAGGGGGAGGACACCACAGGTCATGTCTGAGGGGGAGGACACCACAGGACATGTCTCAGGGGGAGGACACCACAGGACATGTCTCAGGGGGAGGACACCACAGGAGATGTCTGAGGGTGAGGACACCACAGGTCATGTCTGAGGGGGAGGACACCACAGGTCATGTCTGAGGGGGAGGACACCACAGGAGATGTCTCAGGGGGAGGACACCACAGGTCATGTCTCAGGGGGAGGACACCACAGGAGATGTCTCGGGAAGGACACCACAGGTCATGTCTGAGGGGGAGGACACCACAGGAGATGTCTTGGGGAGGACACCACAGGGTGTCGGGGTTACCTTGGAGTCCATCAGAGGATCAGAGGGTATGGGTAAGAGGTTGATAACCGAGGGAGAGATCTTGGGGTCCTGGGGAGTTTTATAGGCCAGTGGGAAGGCTTTGAGCCACCTCTCACCTCCTACCTGTGTTTTCCTCCTCAGGTCTTCCTGGTACGCAAGGTCACCAGGCCTGACAGTGGGCACTTGTATGCCATGAAAGTGTTAAAGAAGGCAACGTTGAAAGGTAAGAATGCTTCCCTGCGCAGAACTCAAGCTGGGTTTGTGTGAGGAGGAGGCCCAGGCCGCAGGATTGTGGAGATGATGAGGGAAGAGCCTCTGTTTTCAGGGGCCTCTAGCATGGGGCAGAAAGCAAGCCAACTGTCAGCTGCCCTGGGCCCTCTCTGCCTCCCAAAACCAAGTACAGCCTAGAAGCAGTAGTGGGGTGCAGGATGCTTGAGGGTGGGAGGCTCTTGTGTTGTGTCTGCAGAGTGGCTTCATGATGCTTGGATGGTGGAAGCCTGAGGCTGTCTGGTCTCGGGGAGGTTCTGAACAGAGACGAGCATGAGAGAAGAGCGGGGAGCCCCAGGGTGCAGAAGCTGGGGACCCATAAGAGAAGATGAGTTGGAGACGAGGCCACAGAGCTGGATGACAAAGAGGCTCAGAAGGGAGCCCCAAGCCAGAGGCAACAATTCTGGGGGCTTCAAAAGTATATGAGAATGGATAGTTGGCTGTGGGTCAGTTGTTGATTCTGATTGGTCTGGGAACCAATGTGTCCAGACATCAGGTGGATCCCAAGCTAAGCCTTGGCTGGGGGTGGAACATGGAGAAAGGGAGGGGTCAGTCTTAAGGACAGTGGCTTTAGTGTGGGCTGACAGTAGTATCATCCCTCAAGAGAAATTGTGGGAACCACAGGGGAGGAGAAAGATGAAAAGATGTGGCCCCTACCATAAGGGACTTGTGGACTGGGTGGAGAGTCTTAACATGGCCTGGCAGTGAGGATAGCACAGGCTTGTGTGCAGGTCAAGGAGTTGAGGGATGGGCTACGGAGTCATAGAGGTCAGGTGAGAGTCTGGGAGCTCTGAGGAGTAAGCGTAGGACCTGTGCCTTGAAGGATGTCAGGAATTTGCCAGGACGAGATGGTAAAGGAAGAACCCCCAGGAACAAGGATCCATGACCCTGAGGTCGCTGGAAACATGAGGTGTGTTTGAAAGTGTCTGGAGTAGTTAACTGCAGCATGACCCCTGCCACATCTGGGGAGAGAAATGCGGGATTAAAACAAAATAGGAAGTAGTGTGATGGGAAAACGCCAGCATTGTGGAAACCCCAGAGAGCCTCAACCTTTGGGGATACTTCCTGGAAGTGGCAGGGTCTGAACCTCGTCAACCAAAAACCTGCTGGTGGCCAGAATTTATCTTTATCCCCACCCCCACCCCCACCAGACATTCAGGAGACCTATAATTGAAGCGTACGAGAGAGGCAGAAAAGTCAGTAGTTCAAGGCCAGGGTTGGCTACATAGTGACTTTGAGGCGAGCCTGGGCTACATGGCAGCTTGTCTCAAATAATCCTCCCCAGCAAGAAAAAAGACAGTGAAGAGCAAAGCTTGTGTGGAGCGTCCTCTTAGACCCACCTAAGAATTCCATTGTAGCGTTGAGCCTAGGGACTCTTGGGAGATGGAAAGGGGTTGATAAAGGTACCCTGAAGGAGGTAGTCAGCGTCTGGGGGCCTCGGGAAATAGGGCGCCCTGGGCACGGGGTCTCAGTGGCTGTGGGGCGTGGTGGAAGACTGGACAACTGGGCAAGACACCAGGGACTCTACCTGGACTTCATGGGGAGCAAGAGCGGCCAAGCGGCCAAGGGGAGGGAAGAACAGACTGAATGCCCCCCCAGGGTGGGAGCGCCTTGGGCGTGCAGACTCGGAAGAATGAGTGGGAAGAGACAGAGTTGGGCTTGCACAGGCTGTGTTGGGTGTGTAGACTTTTAGTGATTTCCCTTGTCTTCTGGCCAGTACGTGACCGAGTTCGGACCAAGATGGAAAGAGACATCCTGGCTGATGTGAACCACCCATTCGTGGTGAAGCTGCATTACGGTGAGACCACAGACCCTGCCCAAGTGCCACCCTCTCCTCAGTGTCCAGCTTTGCCTGTCAACTGCTGTGTTCCTTGTTCCTTGTCCCACCTCTTATGGGCCAGACCCAGGAGCCAGGAGTAGAGGCACTGGTCCCAAGGCCCAGCTGACGCCATCTTGCCTTCTGCCCTCTCTTAGCCTTCCAGACTGAGGGCAAGCTCTATCTCATTCTGGACTTCCTGCGTGGTGGTGACCTGTTCACACGACTCTCCAAGGAGGTAAGCTGACATCCCACTGCTGGGGATGTGATGCAGAGTCCCATCCTGGGACCTTATGAAGACCACTCTTGGTGTGGTCTAGGCCGTTAACTTCCCCAGATTGACAGTCCCCAAACTCAAGAAAAGTCACCGGACCTGAAAGAGGCCACCCCTGGCAAAGCCTTTACGAGCTTCTCTGATAGACTGAAGATGAACAGGCCTAAATGTGACACCACCATGGTCTATAGTTGCTTGAGGTAGACTGTCTAGGGAAAGAAGCCTAAACCCACCTAGGAAGCTAGACTTAAGATTCTAGCTGGGCGGTGGTGGCGCTCGCTTTTAATCCCAGCACTCAGGAAGCAGAGGCAGGAGGATATCTGAGTTTGAGCCCAGCCTGGTCTACAGAGTGAGTTCTAAGACAGCCAGGGCTACACAGAATCCCTGTCCCAAACCACAAAAAGAAAAAAAAAAAAGACTTAAGTTTCTTGTCCTGTCATTGACATAAAAGGATAGAATATAAAGGACCCAATATAAAAGGATTTTTTAACAATTGGGAACTTTTTTTTTTTTTTTTTGGTTTTTTGAGACAGGGTTTCTCTGTGTAGCCTTGTCCTGGAACTCGCCCTGTACACCAGGAGGCTAACCTGGAACTCACAGAGATCCACCTACCTCTGCCTCCCCAATGCTGGGATTAAAGGTGTGGGCCTCCACCCCAGCTAGGTAAACATTCTTTATTGGTTTCTTATTTAAGCATCTCAGGTTCCTTTGGTAAATACATCCTGTACATGTTGTGAGTCCCTACCTCACGTCTTACCTGAGAAGTATTCGTTTTCTGTGCGTAGCCTCGTGAGTCTGAGTGTCTCAGATTGTTCCGTACCAGGATATAGAAAACCACCTTGTTCTACGTTACAGCTTCCTAGCTCTTCATTTTGCCCGGGAGAGGCAATTTATTCTAGTCTTTCACTCCTGGGGACTTGGATTATTTTTCTGTTTGCTGTTTCCAAGCTGCAGCCCAGTGAGTGACTTGTGTATTAGAGAAAGATATGTGGCATTACACTTATGTCCCCAGGGTAGACCTTAACGCCAAGAGTCTCTGGCTGCCCCGCAGCCCAGCTTTCAGGGAACAGGGTGTCCCGACTATAGCGTGTTTCCTTCCCTGTGGCAGGTCATGTTTACAGAGGAGGACGTGAAGTTTTACCTGGCTGAATTGGCACTGGGCCTGGACCACCTGCACAGCTTGGGCATCATTTACAGAGACCTCAAGCCTGAAAAGTGAGTGAGGCCCAGCCCTACGCCTAGCCTCTCTACAGGGTGCAGAGACCTGGGCCTCTTGTAGAGCAGGGCCTCTCCGGTAGAGATGATGCGTGGTTGGAGCGGGGTGGTGGCAGCAGCAGATTGACCTCAGGTAACTAGGGACTGCCTGACCAGTCGTGCTGCTACCAAAGGCCACCAGGAAGCTGTGTCTTGTCCCATCCTGTCCCCCATCCCCCACCTCCAGCCCCGTGCAGTGTGACGCACAGATGCTGCCTTTATTTTTTTTTTAATTAATTAATTTATTTATTTATTATGTATACAGCATATGTTTGTAGGCCAGAAGAGGGCACCAGATTTCATTACAGATGGTTGTGAGCCACCGTATGGTTCCTGGGAATTGAACTCAGGACCTCTGGAAGAGCAGGCAGTGCTCTTAACCTCTGAGCCATCTCTCCAGCCCCCAGATGCTGCCTTTAAAGATCATTTCCTGGCCGGGCGTTGGTGGTGCACGCCTTTAATCCCAGCACTCGGGAGGCAGAGGCAGGCGGATCTCTGTGAGTTCCAGGCCAGCCTGGTCTACAAAGTGAGTTCCAGGACAGCCTCCAAAGCTACAGAGAAACCCTGTCTTGAAAAACCAAAAAAAAAAAAAAAAAAAAAAAAAAAGATCATTTCCTGACACGTTCCTCCTGGGGTGTTCCTTGGTATCTGAATGCATTGCCTTCCAGTGCTACCTTAAGAGCTAGGACAGCCTGGTGGCAGTTAGACACACCCCAAGTCTGGTGGCAGAGTTAGACACACCCCGAGTCAGGTTAAGTCCAAGAGTTTGAAGGCAGCCTGTACAATATAGTAGACGCTGTGCTTAAAAGACAGACAAGTTCCACTGACATCCAAATCTTGTGAAAGGGAGTTCCTTTCCTGAGATGTCGTTTTCCCTTTAGCCAAACGGGCCCTTCTGACACTGCCAGGCCTCTGTCCTACCACTCATTGGGTAGATCTGGACCCAGCCCTTCTGGGCAGGCCCAAGTTCCTCCATCCCATGGTACCACGAAGTCCACATAGTGCCTGCTGCCCAGGCCCCTGACTCCTGTCTCTCTGTTCCAGCATCCTTTTGGATGAGGAAGGCCACATCAAACTCACTGGTGAGTGAAGCAGACCTGCTCCTTTTAACTCGGGCAAGGATGAGGGGGCCTCCTGATAGGCTCTCCGCTGAGGTCTGGGAGTTCCCTAGGCTTCCTGAGAGGTGGTGCCAATTATAGATATGGATTCAAAGGGCAGTCCTGGTTATGTTACTTGTTTTTATTTTGTGGGGGTTTTACCTGTATATGCGTCTGTACACCTCATGCACGCATTGCCCATAGAAGCCAGAGTACCCTGGAACTGGGCGTCAGCCATCATGTGGGTGCTGGGAATTGAACCTGGTTTCTCTGGAAGAACAGACAATGCTCTTAACTGCTGGGCCATCTCTCAAGATCCCCAGGTCCCAGTTCAGAATCACAGCTCCCCACTACAACCTGAGGCAAATCCCCTTGGTTTTCAGCTTCTTCCTGATGTCTCAGAGGGAATGTCCTGCTCTGGCCAGGAAAGCTAAGTGTGGTAGCAGTGAGGAAGCCAGGGGTCCTAAAGATGGCTCTCTCCCCTCCATCCATGCTGCAGACTTTGGCCTGAGCAAGGAGGCCATTGACCATGAGAAGAAGGCCTATTCGTTCTGCGGGACAGTGGAGTACATGGCTCCCGAGGTTGTCAACCGCCAGGGCCACACCCACAGTGCAGATTGGTGGTCCTATGGGGTGTTGATGGTGAGTGTCCCAGGCTCTGGACTTAGTTTCCCACGTGTACAGCAAAGAAGGCCACTTTGCCCCCTCCTGTCTCACAGCCGAGCTTACTGCCCTGCACGCTGTTGCACCTTCTTTCCGTGGGAGATTCACGGGTGTCGCCCACTCGGAGGCCCTCCTCCCCCAGGGGTGTCGGCTACCCCAAGAGCCTCCTCCCCCAGGAGTGTTGTCCACCCTGAGAGCCTCCTCCAGGGGTGTCGGCTACCCCGAGAGCCTCCTCCCCCGCTTCAAGGCTCAGTGCTGCTTCTGGGCCCTAGGTTGGGATGGGGTAGAGGCAGGCATGGTCCTTGCTCCAGGGAGCCTGGATCAGGGTAGCCTGGGAAGGAGGAGGAGAATGTGGGAGACAGAGACTAAAACTGCACCTTTTTTTCCTGCAGTTTGAGATGCTGACGGGCTCCCTGCCCTTCCAGGGGAAGGACCGGAAGGAGACCATGACATTGATTTTGAAGTAAGGTCCAGTGCTACCCTGGCACTAGTAAGGTCTTCCTAATCCCACGCCAGTTTCGGGCAGAGAGTTGCCTTTCCCCTGGCTCCACAGACCCTTGTCGTCTACTGGGGCCAGTGTGAGATTTCTCTAAAGTCTTTGGGAGGTGAGTTAGCAGTTGACTTGTCTGGACTGACCTGGGACAGAGACCTAGACAGAGGGAAGGGGCTCTGGGACTTCTGGGGTGGGGCATGTCACTGATGAGACCTGCGGCTGTTACAGGGCGAAGCTAGGCATGCCCCAGTTTCTGAGTACGGAAGCCCAGAGCCTCCTGCGGGCCCTGTTTAAGAGGAATCCTGCCAATCGGCTTGGTAAGCAACCCCAGCTCGGGAGGGGGCATGGCAGTGGGGAACAGGGTACAGCTGCAGCCTAGGCCACAGGGCCACATCTGGGACTGAAAGGAGTCGTTGTCCTTTGTGTGAGCAGACAATGCTTCTGGCCACCCCATTTTCTGGCTCCATGTGTGGTGTTGGGAGGGTGACCTGTGTGTAGGGGGAGGGCAGGAACTGAGTCATCCCTGCCCCCTCAGGGACAAGGACAGAGGCCCCACATAGCTTCTCTGCCAAGGTTGCTAGCTCAGGAGAAGGCACATGAGCCGGGGAGTAAGACAGGTCCCAGTACTAGCTGTGTCTGTCCCCGCTGCCTGGCACCTTGCAGTCACTGTAAATATTTGTTGAGTGATTGGGTACCATTTATGAGCTGCGTGATTGGGCAGGTAACTTCACCACTCTGAGCCCCAAGTTCCTTGTGTCACTGGAGACTGAGGTCCCAACCTGGCCCCCAGGTTTCTTTGAGTCAGAAGGACGTGCCTGTCAAGTACTGGAGTCTACACTGTTTGTTGACTTTTTAATTGCTGGCTTCATCTGGACCGCAGCCAGCTTCAGAAAATCCAGCCCAAGTCCCTGAGTTGAATTGAACAAGAGTTTGTCTCAGGGATGATGAGGCCAGTAGGCGAAGGGCATGGGTGAGACTTGTGGCAGGAGCAGATGAAGGACTTTGTTGATCTCAGAAGTCCAGCTTCTGTTCTGACTGTTGTTTGGACAAGTCGCCTGTCCTGCCTGGCCCTTCCTCTGTCAGTACACTGGCACTCGATGATCAGAGGCGCCATGAAGTAGAAAACACTGAGGGGCTTCTGGGTGGTGGGTGCTGATGAGGGCAGGGTGAGCCCAGCCTGTCTTCTGCTGCAGCAGCTGGTCCAGAGCACCTGGGGGACAGGCTTGGTGTCTGAGGTTGGACTTTTCATTTGTCCCCTTTCAGGTTCAGGTCCTGATGGGGCGGAGGAAATTAAGAGGCATGTCTTCTACGCTACCATTGACTGGAATGTGAGTGAATCTGCCCTCACCATGGCTCTGTGATGGTCACAGGAAGGGTGGGAAATGGGGCCTCTGCCAACTAGGCCCTCAGATGTGGGAGACAGAAGATGGGCAGCCTTGAAAGTGCCCTTGGAGGGCAATGCCATGCCCTTGAAGGCAAGACTGGTCTCCCAAGGCTGTTGTCTACTGGGCAGCGTAGCCTCCACTGTTCTTGCCCAGGCTGCTGGCAGACTATGGGGTCACCATGGTGATCAGAGCATACGCCTCACCTTACAGAAGCTCTACCGTCGTGAGATCAAGCCACCTTTCAAGCCAGCTGTGGCCCAGCCGGATGACACGTTCTACTTTGACACTGAGTTCACATCTCGCACGCCCAGGGGTATGTCCCTGATCTGCTTTGTCTGTCTAGGACCGGGCCCAGTCAAGCAGATCTTTGGGGGAATTCTGGAATACAGAGGTGACCTAGGACTCTGGGAGCTCAGGTGTGTGTGTAGGCAGATAGGCAGTGTCTGGCTCTATTCCTACTCAGTCCTGGCCTCACACTGCCTCGCTGCCTCTCTGGGGCTCTGTGGCCTCTTTGTTTCTGGGTGAGGGAATGAGATGTGGGGGTGGTTTAGGCCACAGCAGGAAAGTCAGGACCCCCGCCCCAGGCATCTTCCAGCCCACGGGGAAGACTAACCATGTCAGACCTCCACTAGCGTCAGGCATGAGGAATCTGACCTGGCAACCCTGTGAGGGGAGCGAGAGTCTGGCAGAGCAGAGGTGACATGCCCACAGGTTGGTTGAATGAGGAATGGGCTTTGGCTCCCGAAGCTGGCGCTCCTTTGCTCACCTGGAACATTCAGACAGTCACAGACCCGCCTCATTCCTTGGTGGCTACAGAAAACCAGTGAGGGAGCGCAGGACCCTGACTTTCCGGCCAGATGCTGCCAGTGAATGGGGAGTTTCGTGTTAGTTCTGTGATGCCTTCTCTGAGAGTGATTTCCCTCTCTGTAGCTTCCACACCGCCGCTGACAGGAAGCTCATCGCTTGTGAGCTGTTTCTCTTCTCTCTCTCTCTGCCAAGTCCATTGCAGGTGTCTGCTGTGTGTCAGCCGTAGGAGAGAGGTGGTCAAGACATGGTGACTAAGAGAACCGTGTCGCTCAGTCCGTCAGTGGGCAGGAGATTTTAGAGGGTCAGAGAAGCAACCTCAGGCAACTTTCTCAGAGGAGGGCATATGAACTAAGCCTTGAATGATGGACAAGGAGTAGATCTTCTAATCCAGGGGGACAGCGTGTGTGGCAGCTCTGAGACTCTTTCGAGCATGTGGAGCTCCAGTGGGGCTGACTGCCAACGGGGAGAAAGGGTAGCGTGGGACTCACGTACCCAGACTGGCGTCAGACTAGTAGCAGTTCTTCTGAGCGCTGGGATTACAGGTGTGTGCCACCATGCCAGATTTGCTTATTTATTCATTTAGTATGTGAATGAAAACAATGAGAAGATCTTTACGATAGATAGAAGGGAGGAAGCAGACAGAGGGAAGAGCCCAGACTGAATATGGCCGGCAGAAGAGAGTCAGGGAGGGAGAGACGGGCCAAGAGAAGAGCCACTGACCAAGAGGGGTGGCACACACCAAGAGACTGGAGTAGCCAAAGTAGCTGAGTTATATGGGATCAGGCTGGGGAAAGGGAAGCAGAAGCCCAGCCCCTGGGAGGGAGGGGCTTAAAGTAGGGGGCGGGGTGAGGAGTGCTGGGAGGAGCCACAGGTATTTGTCCCAGGTTTCCTTAAGACCTAACAGTATATATGTTTGTATTTCTTTTGTGGTGCTGGGAGTCAAACCCAGAACATCATACACTCTAGGCAAGTACTATACCACTGAGGTACTCGTGTGAACAGATGGGCATAGGCCTGGTACGGGTGGCCTTGGACATGTTCCCGGCATGGCTGCCTGCTAGGCAGGCCAGGACCCCTGTGGTCTCCCTTTGCTGGACTGCCTTGGGATCGAGGGAACCCCCTTACCCTCATGTCCTCCCCCGCTCTCCTTGGCAGACTCTCCAGGCATCCCCCCCAGCGCCGGTGCACATCAGCTGTTCCGTGGCTTCAGCTTCGTGGCCACTGGCCTGATGGAGGATGACGGCAAGCCCCGGACCACTCAGGCCCCCCTGCACTCGGTGGTACAGGTGAGGGGGGTGGGGACTGCCTCTCGGTTGCCCTTTCCCCTGCAGAAGAGCTGAGAACACAAGTTCTCTAGCTGAACGGGGCAAACTTCTCTGGGGCCCAGACAACCTCGCTGTCATTGTGTAAACCTCTTAGTGAAGCAGTCGGGGACACCTGTCTCAGAGTGGCCCTGATAGGAGTAGGTGGCAGGGACCTTGTATGTGCACACAGATGCCCCTTTTACATAGACCGCTCCATGCAAAGTGTACAGCTAAGGGGCAGTAATGTAATCATCAGAGCTCGTGGCCTGGGCTTAGAGCTGACAAGGTGACCAGTCTCTGAAGGAGACACAGGCCCCTGTGCCTCAGTTTCCTCCTCTGTAACTGGGGCAATGACCAGACCTTCCTCTGCAGTACTGTAAGGCTTTGCATGGCTGATGTGTGAGTTAAGATCACCATTATTTCCTTGTTTTGGTTCTTTGAGACAGGGTCTTACTAAATAGATTAAATACCTTGTCTGGCTTGGAACTCTTTATTGTAGACCAAAATGGCCTTGAATTCACAGAGATCCAAAGACGTCTTCCTCTGAAATGTTAGAAAGCATGTGCCACCCTGCCCTGGCCACTGTAATTTCTTACCTATATTGGGATGTCCTTGTCCAGGACAAACATTAAACCAGATTAGATATGAGGCTAGCAGGTACAAGCCAGAGTTGTCCATAAGGTATGTTGAGACACAGGGCTGGAGAGATGGCTAGTTAGTTAAGAGCACCAGCTGCTCTTCCAGAGGACCTGGGTTCAGTTCCCAGCATCTACACAGTATCCATAACTAATCCCATGGTACCTGATGTCCTCTTTTACTGTGCAGATGAAACACCCATATACATAATATACATAAAGAAATCTTTTTAAAAGATCCTAGAGACATGGGTCTGAAGGAATACCTCATTAGTTAAGAGCACTTGTTGCTCTAGTGGGGAACCTGGGTTCAGTTCCCAGCTTCCTCATGGCAGCTCACAACCATTTAGTTCCAGGGATTTGACACCCTCTTCTGGCCTTTGCAGGTACTGCATGCATGAGGTGCACAGGCATACATACAGGCATCTACCCGTACATAACATACATCTGTATGATTAAATTAAAAATTAAATCATATGCATACATACATACATACATACATACATACTGGTTTTTCAAGGGTTTCTGTGTGTAGCCCTAGCTGTCCTAGAACTCACTCTGTAAACTTCTCAGTGCCTGGTTCTCCTGGTCTGGCCTGGCCCATCTTCTTTGTGTCATGTATTATCGTGGCCCCCACCCCCACCCCCACCCTTGGGCTACCCTGTGATTGTACCCTGCAGTGAGTGTGCCCATTGCAGAGAGTAGAAACTGAGGCTCAGAAAGGGCAGGTTCTTGACTGAGGTGACAACCTGATGACTTTCCTTTCTCCATGCCATCTTTACGGAGCCACCGCCTGATGTTAGGGATGGTCCCTGGACAGTAGCAGCTGGGGTCAAGCTGACTCTTGTCTTCTGCAGCAACTCCACGGGAAGAACTTAGTTTTCAGTGATGGCTATGTGGTAAAGGAGACAATCGGCGTGGGCTCCTACTCCGTGTGTAAGCGCTGTGTCCACAAGGCCACCAACATGGAGTATGCTGTCAAGGTCGGCTTCCCAACCATATCTTGATTAAGGCTGCTGGGTTGGGGGCGAGGCCAGTGTACCTGTGGCACTTTGCTGGGGGGGGTCTGTGGGTTCTGACAGGTGTGTGGCTGATTGTCCCTGGTCCTGTGGTAGGGGCTTCGTGGCAGAGGGAATTGGGCGCTGGCGTCTGTGCCCCTGACATTGCCATGTGCTCCCCACTCTTCAGGTCATCGACAAGAGCAAACGGGATCCCTCAGAGGAGATTGAGATTCTTCTGCGGTACGGACAGCACCCCAACATCATCACCCTGAAAGATGTGAGTGGGAGGGATCCTTGTTTTTTACTTCAGGGCCTCCTCCCAGTGCTCATGAGAAGAGGCAGGAGTCCCTGAGCCCTCCCTCCAGGCTGGGGCATTCTCTGAACCCTCTGTAACCATCAGGGATGAGGCCAGCGCCCACTGTCTAGCAGGATGGGAGCTCAGACGGGTGGAGGTCCAGCAGGGTCACTGGAGTGTCCTCGTCTGGAGAGCTGGTGGCTGAGGGTCCCAGCCTGACGGCGAGGTCTCTGACAGGTGTATGATGACGGCAAGCACGTGTACCTGGTGACAGAGCTGATGAGGGGCGGGGAGCTGCTGGATAAGATCCTGCGCCAAAAGTTCTTCTCCGAGCGGGAGGCCAGCTTCGTCCTGCACACCATCAGCAAGACTGTGGAGTACTTGCATTCCCAGGGGGTGAGTCCAAGGTCATGACCTGCGCAGAGTGCAAGAACTGTCTGTCTCAGTGTGGCAGTCTCCAGATTGCCAGCCAGGGGGGACTGGGGACGGGTAGGTGAGTGAGTCTAAGAGGAAGGAAGCCATGAGGCCAGACTCAGGAGCGTCTGTCCAGTACCCTATGTGCCATACGCCACGCTATGGATTAGTTTAAGGGAAAGTTTCCCTTGTTATTCCAGTTGGGTTTCCATAAAGTCCCAAATTAGATGTTGTTACTGGCCCTTGGCAGGTCAGAAGTCTGAGGCTTGGAGTATACGGTCGTTTTCCTGGGAGCCCACAACTGAAGAAAGTGGCCATGGGAAGTTGAGGGGAGGAGTAGATTTTCTTTGGAAGATGCAGGGGTCCCTGTGGGGAGCCTCAAGGCTTCAAAAGGGGAGAGGGTGACCCAGGTGCTAAGAAAGAGGGAGTAGTTGTGCCTTGGTGGCACACGCCTTTAATCCCAGCACTCGGGAGGCAGAGGCAGGCAGATCTCTGTGAGTTCGAGGCCATCCTGGTCTACAGAGTGAGTTCCAGGACACGGTCCAAAGCAATCCAGAGAAACCCTGTCTGGAAAAACCAAAAATAAAATAAATGCCCCGCAGGTTTGCTACAGGCCGGCCTGATGGAGGCATTTTCTCATTTTCCTAGATGACTGTAGCTTGTGTCATGGTGACAAAAGCTTAACCAGCACACATGGCAAGTACTGTTTTAACAGTCTGTATGTGGTATGTGCAGCTGGGCTATGGCAGCGAATACCTTTATTTGCATAAAGTTTACAGCAATGTTGTCTGCTATGTGGGACTTTCCTATTGGCAAGCCGTGTGTATAAAAGAGATCAGTAGTTCCTTGAACATCCATCCCAGTTCTGGACCTGTTGTTTCCTGCCGGTACCAATTACATTACTTTGTAATTCCCATCATGCCTGTGTTTCTTGAAAGCTGAAACTTGTTGTACCTCCTCTAGCCCTGTGCAGTGCTTTGCCTCACCATTGGCACCGTTCTGTACTTTGATGATGATGACGAGTGGGAGAAACTGTCTTCTTTTGTCCCTGCTGAGGATCAAACCTGATCCTGATGTGTACTAGGAGCACAGTGCTCTTAAGTCTAAAGTCGACTTACTTTCTTGCTCCTAAGTCTAAAGTCGACTTACTTTCTTGCTCCTAAGTCTAAAGTCGACTTACTTTCTTGCGGGAGAGTGGGGCTAAGGCTGAGAAAACCAGCCAAGGTCTGGGATCCATACAAATCCCATAGAAGGCTGAATGTTCTTTATTATTATAGTTGTTGTTAGCTTGGATTTTGAAACAGGGTTTCTCTGTGTAGCTCTGGCTGTCCTGGAACTCACTCTGAAGATCAGGCTGGTCTCAACTCAGAGATCTGCCTGCCTCTGCCTCCCTAGTGCTGGGATTAAAGGTGTGTGCTACCATGCCCTACTTTTGTTTATTATTTTTGAGACAAAGTCTTGTAACTTGCTGTGTAGCCCAGGCTTTTCCTAAACTCACTATGTGGCCTTGCCAGGCTGGCCTGTAACTCACAGAGATCAACCTGCCCCATCCTCCCCAGGGCTGGGATTATAGACCAGCAAGAGTACTTAACTATTACAGGATTCCAGTTTTCTTTGTCCTTAACAGACTATCTATAGAGGAGACTCTGGAAATGGGCTTATTGTGACTGTGTCCAACCGCTGGCGTCCAGGTCCATGTTTTGGTGACTGGGAGGGAAGTAGGTGTCAGGATGTCCGCACGGGTCCACAAGCTTGGGATCTCCTCCACTCATACCTAGGGGCCAGTCAGAGGACCTGAGCTGGTTATGTAGAACAGTGCCCCCCCCCCACTTGGACTTAGGCACTGGCTCTCCTTTTGCAGGACCATCTGATCGCTGTGGGTTGTGTTAGGTAGGCGCTCTGCTACAAAACACTGAAGTGGGGGTGGGGAGCGAGGTCACCTGTCCCCTCAGTGTGACATTGCACTTGATCCTGCCCGCCTCATGTTGCCCCTGACTACTCCCAGGTGGGATGGCCCCGTTTCCTCATCAGGAAGACACTTGTCTGTGGATTTATCCTTTCAGAGCCTTTGAATCAATTCTTCTGCTAGACATGCAAAAATGGCAGTGTTTGACTACATGTAACTTACTAGAAGAATACTTTCACATTTGTTCTCTTAATTAACTTAGTATGTGTGGGAGAGTGTGCCACAGTGCATATATGGATGTCAGGGGATAGCTTGTAGGAATCTCTTATCCCCTTTCAACGTGACTCGGGTCATCAGATTTGGCCACAAGTGCCTTTACCAACTGAGCCTTCTCAGAGCCCAGAATTCTTGTATAAGGGACTTCACCTCATAACTAAAGCTTCAGTTTGGTTGCCACATGTGTGTTTAATGGTCATGTTTGAAGTGGCTTTGGTTTCTTAAATGGCCAATGCAGGCAGACTGATATTTAAACATGTCAGATCAGAGAGTAAATGTTCCCTTTTCCTGTTTCATTCTCAAGCTAATGCTGGTTGAAGGCCCCGGGGGTTTTGTTCCATGGCAGAATCCTTACCTAGAATACTAGAGGTCCTGAGCTCCAGTCACAGTACTGTGGGGGAGGGGCACATGTGGCGGCAGCACATGCTCCTGACTCCAACACTCAGGAGTCTGAGGCAAGAGGATCATGAATCTGAAGCCAGTACGGGCTGCTGTGTAACAAGCTACAGGCTAGCCTGGACTACGTAACAAGTTATGCCAGGGTGGTGGTGGCGCACGCCTGTAATCCCAGGTCTCAATCGCAGGAGGCAGAGGCAGGTGGATCTCTGTGAGTTCAAAGCCAGCCTTGTCTACAGAATGAGTTCCAGGACAGCCAGGGTTACATAGTGAAAACCCTATCTGAAGGCCAGGCGTTGGTGGCGCACACCTTTAGTCCCAGCACTCGGGAGGCAGAGGCAGGGGGAATCTCTGTGAGTTCGAGACCAGCTTGGTCTACAAGAGCTAGTTCCAGGATAGCCTCCAAAACAATACAGAGAAACTGTGTCTCTAACCCCCCCCCCAAAAAAAAACCACACAGAAGAGAAGGAAGAGAAGGAGGAGGAAGAAAAAGGGAAACAAATGCTGGGCCTGAGTTGCTGCGTGGCGAGGTCACCCAGTCCCCAGGGACAGGGTTTAGTCTGGTTGCTGTGTTTCCCTCCGTGTCTCACGCCTGCCCAGCCTACTGTAACTCTGTGCTGATGTACACACCTGATGGCCAGCAGATGCTGTGACGCTTATCCAAGCTGCCCCCACCCCCTCCGTTCCAGCCATGGTGAGGCACAGTTCCTGTTAGAGTTACTCATTGCTTTGTTGCTAGGGCAGGGTAAGATCCCAAACTTCCCTGTCCCTGTTCCCCAAAAGTGTTTGTGCCACACTGAACTGAAAAGACGCTGCATCCATGGTCAGGGCTGAGTTCAAGTTCTGCCCTTGTTGCTCACAAGAGCCAGCTTTTCGCTCAGGGTCTCCATTGCCTCCTATAAAATGTCACCTCCCTTCATACTGAGGTGAGAGGAATAGCCCCAGTGAGAGCATGATTGTGAAGTGATGTTCTTTGGGGGTTTTGTTTTTTGTTTGTTTGGTTGGTTTGGTTTGGTTTTTGGTTTTTGGTTTTTTGAGATAGGGTTTCTCTGGGTAGCTTTGGAGCCTGTCCTGGAACTCATTTTGTAGATCAGGCTGGCCTTGAATTCAGAGATCCACCTGCCTCTGCCTCCTGAGTGCTAGGACTAAAAGGGGTGTGCCATCACTGCCCAGCTATGAAGTGACATTTTTTTAGTTTTATTTATGTGTGTGTCTGTGAGAGAGAGTGTGTGTGTGTGTGTTTACTTGTGCGCTTGCATGGATATTTGTACACGTGAGACAAAAGAGGGTATCATGCATGTACTCTGTTACTTTCCACCTGTTCCTTTGAGGCAGGGTCTCTCCCTTACCCTAGGGCTCACATTTTCTTGGCTAGGTTGACAGGCAATGAGTCCCATCAATCCTCCTGTCTCCTGCCTACTCCACACAGCAGTGGAGTTGAAGGAACAGCACACCAGTTTCTTCTGTAGGTTCTGGGATCCAAAATCTGCTGTGGTCTTCATGATTGCTCTGCCAGGGATCTTCTTTTGATTGGAGGATGGGGTTGAAGACAGGGTTTCTCTGTGTAGCCATGGCTGTCCTGGAACTCACTTTGTAGACTAAGCTGGCTTCGAACTCAGAGATCCACCTGTCTCTGCCTCCCAGGTGCTGGGATTAAAGGTGCCTCCTCCTCCTCCTCCTCCGCTGCTGCTACCTCCACCACCACCACAACCGGCTCAGCCTGGGTTCTTTTTAGAGGTTTATTTATTTACTTATTATGTATGCAACATTTTGCCTCCATGCCAGAAGAGGGTACCAGATCTCATTATAGATGGTTGTGAGCCACCATGTGGTTGCTGGGAATCGAACTCAGGACTTCTGGAAGAGCAGTCAGTGCTCTTAACCTCTGAGCCATCTCTCCAGCCCTCAGCCAGAGTTCTTAACCTGGCAAGCCACCCTTCTGGCCCTGCTTTTGTTGGTTGGGTGGTTGGTTGTATACAAGGACTGTGTAATCAGGTTGGTCTCTAACTGTGTTGTCAAGGACGAGCTTGAACTTCTGATCCTCCTGCAGGGTGCTGTAACACTAAGATACAATACCCAGTCCTCCATTTTTCTTCTTTTCATTTTTCTATTTTTTTCTCTCTCTCTCTCTGTGTGTCTCTCTGTCTCTCTATCTCTCTCTGTCTCTCTCTCTCTCTGTCTCTCTCTGTCTCTCTCTCTCGTGTGTGTGTGTGTGTGTGTGTGTGTGTGTGTGTGTGTGTGTGTGTGTGTGTGTGTGTGTATGCTCATACTGTTGTAGCACATCCATGTGGCAGTCGGGATAATTTATGGGAGTAGGTTCTCCGCTCCTACCATGTGGATTCTGTTGTTCACACATAGATGCGTCTGGGAGCGCTTGTCCCCACTCAGACATCTCACCGCCTCCTTGACTTAGGTTTAAGGAACTCACTCTGGCAACAGCAGAGTCTCCAGGCAGGTGGTGGTGTTAGGGACAGGATTTCCGACAGGAGAGGGGCTGGGAGTGCCTGGGCAGCACCAGCAGAGTTTGTTGGTGAAATTGCTGAGACGTACAGGTAAAGAAAACTTTTTAAAAAGGGAAAAGAACGAATACTGTAGGAGGGAGCTCCTCAGAAGAGCAGGTGATGAGCGGATTGAGGGAGACATTTGGGTGGGCTCAGTTAGAGCCACAGGCATCTTCACGAAGATCTCACAAAGACAATACAGAGCTGGTGAGATGGTCCAGTGTGGAAAGGAGCCTGCTGCCAAGCCTGACGGCCTGGGTTTGATCCCCAGGACTCACAGGGTGGAATCAGAACTGGGGTACACCACCACACATTTTTTAAGGCAATATGCCAACATAGGGCCCCATTTCAACCCTTCCCTCCCTCTCAGGGTCTGTGTGCCGGTCTGTGTGACTTTCCCAATTCTGACACTAGTACCTCTTACACCATATACTAACCCAGCCCTGTGCCCCTAGGTCGTCCACAGGGACCTCAAACCCAGTAACATCCTGTATGTGGACGAGTCTGGGAACCCCGAGTGCCTGCGCATCTGTGACTTTGGCTTTGCCAAGCAACTTCGGGCAGAGAACGGACTTCTCATGACGCCTTGCTACACAGCCAACTTCGTGGCACCTGAGGTAAGTGGAGGTGACAGCACCTCTGGTGCCTGCTCTCAGAGGCCCCATGCTTTCTAGAACTGAAGTGACCATCCCAGGTACCAAGGGAGACCTATAGCCCATGCTTCCTACCTTTCTGGGAACTGTTGGATCGTTTCCGAATGTCCCTGAGGCTGACCACACCCCTCCCACCCCCCTCTGCCAGGTGCTGAAACGCCAAGGCTATGATGAAGGATGTGACATCTGGAGCCTGGGCGTTCTGCTGTACACCATGCTGGCAGGGTGAGTGTGAAGTCTGGGTCCGTGGCCCTGCCTCTGGGAGCTGCCAACCTCCTAACCTACCCCCCGGTGCCAGGATGGAGGCCAGAGGCTAAAGCCAGGTTTGGGAACTTCTCTAGATACACTCCATTTGCCAATGGGCCCAGCGACACACCAGAAGAGATCCTCACCCGGATCGGCAGTGGGAAGTTCACCCTCAGTGGGGGAAACTGGAACACGGTCTCAGAGACAGCCAAGGTGAGTCTGTGAGGCCTGGAGGACAGAGCCAGGCTGCCAACATCAGGGCTTTTCAGAGGTTCACAGAAGGACTTGCTGCAGCCTTTTTCTCCTCAGTAGAATGTTCCACAAATCCCCATTGCAGTCTTCCCCCAAGTAGAGATTCCCAGACATACACCCTTCCCCCCATTGGTCTAAATAACTTCACTGGCCCTCCCGTGTTCTGGTCCCTAAGGGATGCAGAGAGCTGCCTATCCCCTGTCCCTCTCTGGAAAGTTGATATGTAGACAGTACAGGCCTATGGAGGCTGGTCTCTATGGCCAGGCTAACTGTGCCCTGTGGAATGCCTTCCCAAAGGAGACTATACTTGAACTTAGAGCATTGGGAAGTTTCTAGTCACCAGGAACCCCTGTGTAGAATCAAGTCAAACCTACATGAATAGCACCGTCTACACCAGTGTTTGAGATGGGTAAACAGGCTCACAGACTTAAGTAACTGTCCAGGACACTCAGGCTGGTGAGTAGAAGAGCTAAGTTTAGGGTTATTATTTGTTTGAGGGTCTGTTACTGTTTCAGAGTTTGGTTTTGTTTGTTTGGTCTCACCATGTAGTCTAGGATATCCTACGACTAGGTCTGTAGGCCAGGCCAGCATTAAACTCATCCAGATATGACCTTCTCTGCCGCCCCAGTACTGGGACTAAAGTAGTGCACCACCACCCAGCCTTATTTTTATTTTTAGTTGTATGTGTGCAGGAATGTGCATGTGAGTACTGGTGCCCCCAGAGGCCAGAAGGCACAGGGCCCCTGGAGCTGGGTTTGCGTCTGTTGTGAGCCTCCTAACAAGTGCTGGGAACCGAACCCCAGGCCTCGGGGAGAGTGGTGAGCACTGAGCTTGTCTGGTTTGATTTTTACATTGAAGACGGTCTCTCCCAGCCTTCAAGTCTATGTGGCCGAAGCTGGTATTGAACTCTTGGTCCCCCTGGTTCTGCCTCCCAAGTGCTGGGATTAAGATGCCTGGCATGTTTTTTTCAAGGATTTTTCTCTTAGTTTTTGTTCTGCCTCACACTGGGGGTGGAACCCAGCACCTCACGCATGCCAGGCAAACTCTCATCCTCTCAGCTGCATCTCAACCCCAGAAAGAGTCGAATTTGAACCTGTGTATGGTGATATCTCGATGCCTTAAATAAAGCCTGTCTGAAGATCAGAGGGTGGAGCTTGCCACCAGCTAACCATAGAGATCTGGAGGTCTGTACAGACAGACAGGAAGTGAGATGGCTGGGCAGAGAAAGGGATATAAGCTGGAGGAAACAGGAACTCTGTTTTCCCCCTGGGAAGCGAGTGAGGTGAAGGTGAGGCTCCTTCTTCTGTCTGATCTCAGCGTTTTCCTCTGTATCTGACTGCGGGCTTTTATTTATTATGACCTATTAGAATTCATGCTACTCCTGTGTCTCTTTGACCTACGAGTCTTTAGCCAATTCTCACCTTTTCGTGTGGCTTTTCTGAAAGGAAGAGAGAGGTATCCTCAAATGCCTGCAGCAGCAAAGATGGAAGGAAGCTCCTGGGGCTGTAAGGGGAAGGCTTGGGTTGTATGAGGAATGGGTTGCCGGGGCTTTTATAAGGGCCCAGGCCAGAGGTGGCTGGACTCCTGTCTCCCGGTCGTTGGCCATCGGTGAGGCGCCCGGGGGCCACAACTGCCGGCTCCCTCAGTGCCCACCCTTCGCCTCCTTGCCCACTGTGTCTCCAGGACTTGGTGTCTAAGATGCTTCATGTGGACCCCCACCAGCGCCTCACAGCCAAGCAGGTCCTGCAGCACCCGTGGATCACCCAGAAAGACAAGCTTCCCCAGAGCCAGTTGTCCCACCAAGACCTGCAGCTTGTGAAGGTGCCCTGCATGCCCGGGGCTGCTGAACCTGACGGGTGGGGCGGCCTCAGACCACAGAGGCTTGAAGTGGCAGAGCCAGGCAGTTCTGTGTCTGTGCCCAAACCAGGAGATGTGGCAAAAGGCACAGCCCAGCCCCCAAGGGAGTCCCAGACAGACATGCGACAGTGCCGTTGTATTCTCGTGTCCCAGGGAGAACCAGTGGCCAGGAACAGCGCTGGGCGGGCCAGACCCTGGGGCTCATGTGTTTTATCTGCCCCCCCCATGGTTTCATCTCCTACCCTCTCTCTTAGGGCGCCATGGCAGCTACATATTCTGCACTCAATAGCTCCAAACCCACCCCCCAGCTGAAGCCCATTGAGTCATCTATCCTAGCCCAGCGGCGGGTGAGGAAGCTTCCATCGACCACCCTGTGAACCACAGTGCAAACTCCTTGGAGGCAGAGTCCTCCCCAGAGGGAGCAGGCCTGGGTCACAGGACCAAGTGAAGTGGAGTCCTCCGAAAGGACCCGGGAAGTAGCCAGCCCAGATCACCCAAGCGAGGGTGTGAAGTGCCTTCTTCCCCAGGATGGACTCTTCTGGGCTCGAGCTCCGTGTGTGAAATCCATTCACTGTACAAACTTTTTTAAGGGAAAAAAATGGCGTCATCTACCATGGATTTTTACAAGATCCATTTGCCTTTCTAGCCATTGCAGTCCCAAGAGGAGCACCGGGCCATGGAGACTGTGGCTAAGATTCCCTTGACCCGCTTTGGGGCCCTCCCCTAAGCGCTGCCCCCTCTGTGGGCTGGGGAGCCATCTACACGCGCCTCCAAACAGCCCAGTGCTGCCTCTCAGAGTCACCCACTGGCTATTCCGCAGAACTTGGTCCCCAGCCGGCTCCTCTCCATTCTGTTCTGGGGTTCTAGAACCACTTTCTGCTAGAGCCAAGGATGATGCCCTGTCAGCTCTTGGCTCCAGGCACCAGCATCCACATTGCCCATCCACAATGGGCCCCTGCAGTCGGGTCGGACAGCCCCGTGGAGAGGAGACAGAGAGCACTTTTCAGCGGACTTCCTGTCTGCCACTGGACAGAGTTCACAGGAGACCAGGGAGTGGACCACGGGGGACGAGGGCTTTTTCATTTCCTCCTCAGCTGGTAACTCAGGGTTCATCTGTCCAGGGCCTTTCTAATAAACTTACAATCCAGTCAGAGCGTGGGCTCTTCCATTCTATCCCGATTGGGAACTTGGGTAGTGACAGGAAACAGGCTAGGGACACTTTAGCCACCTGCTTGGAGCACAGGTCATTCGGGGAGCATGCGAGAGTCCCTCCTTCCTCTACTCGGTGATCCTAGGAATTGAACGCAGCCCCTCATAGTGCTCTGTCCCTGAAATACACCCACCGGTCTCACTTTTCTTAACCGTCAGGCAGTAGTGGTGCACGCCTATAATCCCAGCACTCAGGAGGCAGAGGCAGGCGGATCTCTGAGTTCAAGACCAACCTGGTCTACAGAGTGAGTTCTAGGACAGCCAGGGCTACACAAAGAAACCCTGTCTTGAAAAAATAAAAAACCGACCCTATCAAATAGATGCTCCATCTTACTGATGGAAGACAGGCTGGGAGAGGGGATGGCATGTTCTCATGCAGCCAAGTCTTACTCCAAAGATTGGGTCAGGGAGGGAGACAGCTGTGGAGAGAGACCCAGAAGCTGAGAGCTGAATGCTAAGAAGGACCGTGGAGGACAGGAGAGTTAGAGCAGACCCAAGGAGGACAATACTCTATCCTGGGAGTTTGTAAGATGAGGCTGGGCAGGGGGCGGGGTTTGCAGGCCAGATTTGAGCATCTGAACAGAGCAAGCTCTTAAAAGGATTTAGCCCAGGCCAGGCGTTGGTGGTGCACGCCTTTAATCCCAGCACTCAGGAGGCAGAGGCAGGCAGATCTCTGTGAGTTCGAGGCCAGCCTGGTCTACAGAACAAGTTTCAGGACAGCTAAGGCTGTTACACAGAGAAACCCTGTCCTGAAAAAAAACAAAATTAAAGCCAGAGACTGACCTACCCAAGGACACAACTAAGTGGCAGAGCAGAACCCACAGAAGAGTCTGAAGGTGCTTCCTACTTCTGAGAATACCATGGGCTGCACAGATCTGCCCCCGCTCCCTCAGCCAGCCACATTGTCACAGGATTCTGAGATTATTGGGGTCTGGAGTCAAAGGCTGTAATTGTTAGAAAGTCCCTTTCCTTGGCAAATAGTGGAAATCGGGAACTTTCCTAGTAATCAGAAAATAGAGCTGGGCAGTGGTGGCACACACCTTTAATCCCAGCAGATGCAGGAGGATCTCTGTGAGTTCAAAGCCAGCCTGGTCTACTGATCTAGTTCTAGGACAGGGCTACATAAAGAAACCCTGTTTGAAAAAAAAAAAAAGAAGAAAAGAAATAGAAAGTTGCCTGATGATGGCTTGGCGAGATCCCAGTGTATACCACCAATGCCCGACTGGCACAATATATATATATATATATATTTTTTTTTTTTTTTGGTTTTTTGAGACAGGGTTTCTCTGTGGCTTTGGAGGCTGTCCTGGAACTTGCTCTGTAGACCAGGCTGGCCTCGAACTCACAGAGATCCACCTGCCTCTGCTTCCCAAGTGCTGGGATTAAAGGCCTGCGCCACCAACGCCCGGCATCTTTCCTTTTTTAAATGTGTGTGTATCTTCACCAGTGTATGTGCAGTGCCTATGGAGGCCGGAAGAGGACACTGGATTCCCTGGAAATGGAGTTAAAGTTTTCAGCCACCTGATGTGGATCCTGGAAATCAAACTCAGGCGCTGTGGAAGAGCAGTACATGCTCTAAACTGCCAAGCCACCTCCACTGCCCCGTGGTTCCTGAGCATTTCTTGCTTTTTGCCCATTTGTGTACCGTCTTTTTTTTTTCTTTAAGATTTTATTTTTGGGGCCTGGAGAGATGGCTCAGTGGCTAAGAGGTCCTGAGTTCAATTCTCAGCAACCACATGGTGGCTCAAAACCATCTGTAATGAGATCTGGTGCCCTCTTCTGGCCTGCAGGGTTACGTGCAGACAGAACACTGTATACATAATAAATAAATTTTTTAAAAAAGATTTTAGTTTTATTTTCTCTGCACTGGTGTCTTTGCCTACATGTTCCAGTGTAACAGTGTCGGATGCCTTGGAACTGGAGTTATACAGACAGGGGTGAGCTGCCATGGGGGTCCTGGGAATTGAACCCGGGTCCTCTGGAAGAGCAGCCAGTGCTCTAACCACTGAGCCACCTCTCCAGCCCCTGTGCCATACTTTCCATGAATGCCTCCTCTCTCCTCCCGCTGCCTGTGATCCACTTGCAGAACTCTCACTACTTCTCCAGCACCATGTCTGCCTGCATCCCACCATGCTTCCAGCCCTGATGGTAACGGACGAAACCTCTGAAACTGTAAGCCAGCCCCAATTAAGTGTTTTCTAAGAGTAAAAAAACACAAAAAGAATACCTCAAAAATAGAGGAAGGGTTGGCTTCTTGCCTGTGCTAAACATTCAAGATTTATTTATTATGTATAGAGCATTCAGCCTTGGATGCCAGAAGACATCCAAGATCTCATTATAGATGGTTGTGAGCTGGGAATTGAACTCAGGACCTCTGGAAGAACAGTCAGTGCTCTTAACCTCTGAGCCATCTCTCCAGCCCTACATTCAAACATGAAGGACCTCAACACATAAATGTAATCCCTTCACTCAACTGTGTAGTCACAGGTCAGCCAAGGGCCTGTCAGTCTGTGGCTTGGCCTTTGGCTGGAGAACTGTCAGCGGTGTGACTGAGTGAGTGACACTTCACACCAGGCAGGGCACTGATGTCACACTCAGAGAGCCGAGATGCTCAGGTGGCACAGAGCTTGCCTCCCATGCACAAAGCTCTGGGTTCCATTTCTAACTCAACACGAAGTAAAGGCAGGAGGATCAGTGGTTCAAGGTCATCCTCAGCCACGTGGCAAAGTTGAAGCCAGCCTGACTCATTTAAAAAAAAAATCCCAATAGTCTCATGAGGTAGGTGTTCTTGGTTTTAGAAGAAGGAAACTGAGGTCAAGTGAGGATGTGACCCCTGTGTCCAAGCCAGGAAGTGGCTCTGCCGCCTTCAGTGTAAAGCATGTGTTTATTATCGTGTGGATGTATGTGCGGGCACGCATGCCATAGCAAGTGGAGGCCAGCAGACATCGTGCAGAAGTTGGCCGCCTCTTATGTGCTTCTGGGGATTGAACTCAGGCCACTAGGGTTGCTGGTGAGTGCCTTTATTTGCGGAACCATCTCACCGGCCCAAGCTTGGTTTGTGTTTGTTTTTGAGAAGGAGAATAGTTCCCACTGCCAGGCAGGCCTCTGTTGCCCAGTCTTGCCTTGAACTCCTGGGTTCAAGCGTCCTCCGTCTCAGGCACACCATACTGCGTCAGTGAGGCAGGTTTTGGACCTAAGTCTAGTCTGCCCCAAAGTTCTCAGGTATCCTACGTTTGATCCTCATTCAAAGGTGAGATTTCAACTCATAGTGACTCACAGAAGCCTACAGTGAGAAGACCTGTAAAGGCCTCGCCCCAACCCCTGCCTCCTACAGGAAGCCCCTTCAGAGAAACACCCAGGCCTCAAGTATCGCCAGCAATGGAGACTCCCCCACACCACAGGGTAGTCCCCACACCATGGAAAGTTCATCCACTGAGAGCTGAGATTTTCTGAGTAAATATGCTTTTTTTTTCTTGAAATGGAGAGAGGGGTTCCCCACTAACTATGGGGGACTCAAGGAAAAATGACTCATTACAAAGGGGAGAAACATCACTGAGTGTTGCACCTTCAGTGACAGTGGCAGCCACAAGCCATGGACACAGGGGCGTGGCACTAAGGCTGTGCCAGAGGCGAGCATGAGGGCTCGGCCCCGGGACACTAGGACCCCTGCAGTATCCCTTTCCTTTCCCCTCCTGCCCAGGTCATCTGAGAAGACAGCAGTGGTGGACAGAACTCAGACACCAAGTCCGTTGGACCTGCCATGTCCTCAAATGCCAAACAAAAATATACTTTATTTTTTTTATTTGTAATTTGGTTTTTTGAGAAAAGATTTCTCTGTGTAGTTTTGGAACCTGACCTGAAACTCATTCTGTAGACCAGGCTGGCCTTGAACTCACAGAGATCTGCCTGCATCTGCTGGGATTAAAGGCATGTGCTACCACTACTGGCTTATTTTTTTTTAATTCCTGAGCAAGTGTGTGTGTGTGTGTGTGTGTGTGTGTGTGTGTGTGTGTGTGTGTGTGTGTGTACAAAACCCAGAGAACAACTTTCAGTGTTCCACTGAGACAGGTCTCATGGGCATGGCCTGAGCTCATTAGGCTAGACTAGCTTACCCCAAGAGTCAGAATCTCCTGTCTCTGCCTCCTGAGGACCAAGATTTTCATGTGCATTCTGGGGTTTGAACTCAGGTCCTTGGGTTTGCAAAGGGGAGCTTTGCCAAGCCATCCCCTGCCCCAAACAGTTGTTTTGAACATGGATAAAGAATGCGTTATAAGCAAACCATCAGGAGGATGAGGAAGCTGGGGTAGTGGTTACTGAGACTTGGAGTCAGGCTGTTTGGTTTGGTTGGGATTTGAGAGTCTCAAGTTGCTAGGCTGGCCACCAACTTTCTAGGTAGCCAAGGGTAACCTCCAACTCCTGATCCTTTCGTACCCACTTCCCCCCACAAGTGCTGGGGGTGCAGCCACTAGACGAGCTCTGGCCTTTGGTGGTTTGACTCTGTTTTTGGTGGTATGGGGAATTTGACTGAAAGTCGCACATGCTAAGAAACTCTCTTTGAAGTATGGGCAGTCTTGGTTTATATCCTGACTTTGGCCACTGGCCAGCAAACCTTGGATAATCCCTGGACTTCTCTTGCCTTCGATTTTCCCATTTTTTTATTTGTTCTTTTGTTTTTTTGAGACAGGATTTCTTTGTAACAGCCCTAGCTGTCATGGAACTCACTTTGTAGAGCAGGCTAGACTTGAACTCACAGTAATCTGTCTACTGCATGCTGGGATTAAAGGTGTGTACCACCACTGCCCAGCTGGGCCTTTTTTTTCCCTTTTTTCCTGCAGGTGAAACAAGATGGTTAAGATAGCTCCGGCTAATACATGTTGGCTGCCACCCTCCTTCCTCCCAGATCACAAACTTCAGCTCCTAGCCCAGGTTCTTTCCTCATTCCAAGCTGGAGGAGAAAAACCAAGGTCTGGAGAGAAGTCGGTTTCTCAGAGGCTCCTTACTCTGGGGAGAAGAGGGAGCCTTCCACGAGGCCCTCACTCTTTCCCTTCCTGCCCAGAACTGCTGTCTGAGCTACAGCTCGCATGTGACTCAATCTGAGACTGCTTTTTATAAGTCATTTCCTCTGCCTCTTCTCGGGTTCCACACCTGCCCCAAAGGCTGTGGGCTGAATTGAGAAACCAAGAGGCAGATGACACATGTCTGACCTGGGCATGAAGCTTGCCTCTGGGACAGGCCCTGGGTCACTCATCCATGGCAGAAAATTCTCCCTGGGGCTGGATTTAGCTCAGCCCAGTGCCTCCTACTGTTGCTATGGAGCTTTAATGACTGGGCCTTCAGCAGGGGCTTCGGGGGCATTCATCTAGAAACTAACTCAGGAATGAGTGGAAGTTAGTGAGGGCACAGATGGGGCTGAGTCTCACTCCAGCCATCGCTAGCTGTATCTTCTCCCCCTGCCCCTTGGTTTTTCAAGACAGAGTTTCTTTGTGTAATAGCTGTCCTGGAACTCGCTCGGTAGACCAGGCTGGTCTCGAACTCACAGTGATCCGCCTGCCTCTGCCTCCCGAGTGCTGGGATTAAAGGCGTGCGCCACCAACGCCCGGCTTCATCTCAGTTCTTACAGAGAACTAGGAAGCCTCCTCAGAGCCAGTGGGAGCACTTTAAATATAATTAACACAGCCAGCTCTGATGACTCAGGGCTGTAGTTCCGACTCCCTGGAAGGTTGAGACAGCAGGATCCAAGTTCAATGTTATCTTCAGCAACTGAGTGTGGCTAACTCAAGCTAAAAAGTAAAAATAGGGCTTGGGACATACTCAGCAGGAGAGCACTGGCCTAGACTATGTAAGGACGTGGGTTCAATCCCCAGGACTGGGAAACAAATGACGGGGACTCAAGGCTCTGGCAGTGCCCGTGAACAAAAGAAATGGGCACAAAGATGCCTCCCGGCTCTGGTGTGGAATTGGTGCAGGAATCCTAGTCCTTGTGGGTGGAGGCAGGAGGGTCAGGAGTTCAAGGTTGTCCTTGGCCACATATTAGAGATCAGTGTATACTAAATGAGATCCTGTTTCTAAACAACAGAAACAAATAAGCAAACAAAAAGGAATGTCTGCTGGGAATGATGGCACATGCAGAGGCAGAAGGATCTCTGTGAGTTTGAGTTCAGCCAAACTATAATTTGCTTGTAGACTAGGCGTAGGCTTGCCTGGAACTCAGATGTCCACCTATCTTTGCCACCCAAGGGCAGTATTAAGGGTGTGTTATACAATGTTTGGTGAGACAAAGTTTTCATCAATTCCCAGGGGTTTGAAATATACTATAAGGGCCCAGGCCAACCTTGAACCTGCTATGTAGGTTTGCCAAGCCTCAAACCCACAATTCTACTGCCTTGGTCTCCTGGGAATCACAGGTATGTGCCACCATCTCAGGTAAAATCACAGAGTTCTGAAGGAAGCCCTCTTCTGGGGCTAGAACTGAAAATCTGACCAAAAAGCCTTTCTTTCCCTCTCAGAGAGCTCTGCCAGGTCACCTCCAGGGGGTGCTAGTGAGCTGCCTACCAGTTAAGTGTTCAGTTCTTACCCGCTCACTTGGACAAAGGATTCTCATCATAAACTCTAACTCAGGCTGATAGGCCCAGGAAGAAATTTCATGTTCATGTTTATATTGACTATGTTGACTTTTTAATTCACATACAATAAAATGCACAGGGTTTTGCAATTGGATGGTATTTAACAAACGTAATGCCACACCAGTCTCGAGATACAGAGCAGAATAGAGACAGATCTTCTACCGTGCAGTGACTACACGGTGACCGCAAAGCTCAGTGGAAACACCCCAGCTGTTCACTTGGAAGATGTGGGCTCCTGCACTATGTTCTTCCTTGTCCTGGCTCTCTGTTGAGGTGGCATGGACCTGCGCCCCTGGGATCCGGTCAAGGTGGAAAAAGATTATCTCAGGATGTCTGATAGTCTCCAAATGTGACAAGTCAGCAAACCTGGTCTAAGAAAGTAGTTTTTCTGGAACTCACTTTGTAGACCAGACTGACCTCAAATCACAGATTCATCTGCCTCTGCCTCCCAAGTGCTGGGATTAAAGGTGTGTGCCATCATCACCTGGGGAAAAGTAGTTATTGAAAAGGCTACTTAGGCTAGGCATTGGTGGCACTCGGGAGGCAGAGGCAGACAGATCTCTGTGAGTTCGAGACCAGCGTGGTCTACAAGAGCTAGTTCTAGGACAACCTCCAAAGCCACAGAGAAACCCTGTCTCAAAAAAATCAAGAAAAAAAAAAAGCTACTTAGGGCTAGAGAGATGGCTCAGAGGTTAAGAGCACTGGCTGTTCTTCCAGAGGTCCTGAGTTCAATTCTCAGCAACCACATAGCAGCTCACAGCCATCAATAATGAGATCTGGTGCCCTTTTCTGGCATGCAGACAGACAGAACACTGTATATATAAAAAGTAAATAAATCTTAAAGAGAGGGAGGGAGAAAGGGACAGAGAGAGAGAGAGAGAGAGAGAGAAAGAGAGAGAGAGAAGACTGCTTAGAACCTGGTGGTGCAGGCCTTAATTAATCCCAGCACTTGGGAGGCAGAAGAGGCTGATCTCTGTGAATTTGAAGCCAGCCTGGTCTACAAAGTGAGTTCCAGGACAGTCAAAGACAGCTACAGCTACACGAAGAAATCTTATCTCAAAAAATGGGGGTGGGCTGGGGGTAGGGTTACTTAGGGCTGGAGAGATGGCTTAGCAGTTAAAGCACATAGTCAGTCCTCTAGGACCCAGGTTCAAATCCCAAAACCCATGTCAGAGGACTCACAAGCACCAAGCAGCAGTGAGTCTAGGACAGCCAGGGCTACCCTGTCTCAAAACAATAAGTAAATAAAAGTACTGCATGCTTGAGGCTACCCTAGGCTACAGAGCAAAATTCTGTCTTGAAAAAAACCATCCGTGTGT
Organism: Mesocricetus auratus; assembly: GCF_017639785.1. Classification (NCBI taxonomy): domain Eukaryota; kingdom Metazoa; phylum Chordata; class Mammalia; order Rodentia; family Cricetidae; genus Mesocricetus; species Mesocricetus auratus. The sequence continues at coordinate 9,540,494 of NW_024429197.1, forward strand.
GTGTGTGTGGTGTGTGTGTATTTCCAAAGGCTTCTGCTACTTTACTACCAGTAATACGTAAGTTCCAGCTGTTACTCCTAGGCTTTGGTCAAAGGGCTACGTGGGTCCAGGGATGGCTATGAATGAACCCAGCACATTTGTAGATGACAAGAGCATGTTGAAATGTCAGTCAAAAGGTTGGACACCTGCGCCTCAATTGTGATACCAGTTGTTTTAAATTTAGTCACGCTGGTGGGTGTGGAGTGGTTTCTCTTTGTGAGTTGAGTCTGCATTTCCTGACAACTAACGGTAGTGAGTGAGCATTTTCACACTCACATTTCTATAGGGTCCTACTCATGTGAGCCTTTTGCTGGGTCTTTCACTAAATATTTCTCTTACAGATTGTAGAGAACTCCATGTGTGTATATATCGTGTGCAAGACTTTTACCCTATATATATGTTGCAAATATATTCTCCAAATCTGTGACTCATTGTTTTATTTGAAGAATGAAGTTTTTGTTGAAGACAATTTTTTACATATGATTTATTTTTATTTCATGTGTATTGGTGTTTTGTCTGCTTGTATGTCTGTGTGAGGGCATCAGAAGTCCTGGAACTGGGGTTGCAGACAGGTGTGAGCTGCCATGTGGGTTCTGGGACTTGAACCTGGATCCTCTGGAAGAGCAACCAATGCTTTTAACCACTGAGCCCACTCTCCAAGCCCATTGAAGAACAACTTACAAATTAAAAAAATATATTTTTAATTTAGTTGTACACGGTGATGCTCACCTTTAATCCTAGCACTGAGGAGGCAGAGGCAGAGACAGAGAGATTTCTAAGTTCAAGGACAGCCTGGTCTACAGAGTAAGTTCCAGGACAGCCAGAGCTACATAAAAGAGAAACCTTGTCTAAAAAGACAAAAACAAAACAAACAAAACAGGTGCTAGAGAGATGGCTCAGAGGTTAAGAGCACTGGCTGCTTTTCTAGAGGACCAGGGTTCAATTCCCAGCATTCACATGGCAGCTCAGAGCTGTCTTTGACTGTAGTCTGATGGGATCTAATGCCCTCCTCTGGTATGCATACATGCACACAAAACACTCATATACGTAAAATACACACATAAGTTAAATTTCCATACACTGTTCTTATTGTAAGAAACCGTGTGGAGGGCTGAATGAATGCAGTTAATGCGGTATACAGCCCCATTTGGGGCACTGATGGGGAAGTCCTGTGTATATGTCAATAAAGCACTGTTGGCCAATAGGGAACCAAGATAGGTGGGACTAGGAGTCCAGGAGGACTCTGGGAAGGAGAAACACAGGGAGTCAAGATGTAACAGCCATAGGGATAAGAAGCCTGGAAAGTTCTCCGGTAAGAGAAATACTTAGATTAACAATTATGGGATAAATACTTAAGTCAGAGCTAGCCAGTAAGAAACAAGCAAGGCCAACAGCTTCATAATGAATATAGACTCCAGTGTGTTTATTTGGGACTGACGCGGCTCTAGAACCAGGCGGGTGGGAAGGCTTCTCTTTACAGGGCACCAAGCAGATGAGTAAGGTTCCTTTTGTGTGGACCCTCTGAGTTCGTGGGCACACAGGCAGACCACTTTTGGGTTTGGCTTGTAGTGTGCCAGTGAGCAAGTGAGTATGCTCTAGCCAAGGAGATGGGAGCAGAGGCAATCTGTCAGCAGTACTTTGAGCGCAGAATTCCGGCAAGCCTTTCATCCCAGCAGAGGCAGGCGGATCTCTGAGTTCAAGGCTCCAAACAGAGCTAGTTCCAGGACAGTCTCCAACAGCTACACAGAAAAACCCTGTCTCAGAAAACCAAAAAACCAAACAAAACAAAAATAACAACAACAAAAAGAACTTGGGAGCCGGGCGTTGGTGGCGCATGCCTTTAGTCCCAGCACTCGGGAGGCAGAGGCAGGAGGATCTCTGTGAGTTCGAGGCCAGCCTGGTCTACAGAGCTAGTTCTAGGACAGCCTCCAAAACAATACAGAGAAACCCTGTCTTGAAAAGAGAAAACAAAACAAACAAACAAAAAGAACTTGGGGATGTAACTCGGTGGTAGAGAGCTTGCTCAACTATATATGACATCATCATAGGACCTCTCCTAGAAGAAGAGAGAGGGGGCAAAGCGAGGGCTTTTCGTGCCCCTGTGGTGTAGTGTGTCATTGTTCAGCGCTCTCCCCAGCCCTGGATACCTACTAGCCCACTTTTTTTATTATTGGTTTTTTCAAGACAGGGCTTCTCTGTATTGTTTTGGAGGCTGTCCTGGAACTCACTCTGTAGACCACACTGGTCTCGAACTCACAGAGATCCACCTGCTTCTTCCTCCCAAGTGCCGGGACTAAAGGCGTGCGCCACCAACGCCCGGTTTACCAGTCCACTTAAGCTATGTGACCGCTGGTTCTCATTCTCTGTTCCAATCCTTTCTCAGCACTTACTCCCTAGCTTTTGTGTCTGGCTTCAGAAAGTTCAATGTGGTTTAAATTTGCATTTGTCTGCTGACTCACGACAGGACTCTAAGGTTTTCTAAGTATATCTTTTCTGGAGTAAAATCTATACAAACCTTTTGCCTGTTTCTTGTTGGGTTGTCTAACTGGTGAGCAGAATCATTCTTTTGTTTGGTCTTTCAAGACAGGCTTCCTCTGTGTAACAGCACTGGCTGTCTTGGAACTCGATTTTTAGACCAGGTTGGCCTCAGACTCAGTGAGATCTGCCTGCCTCTGCCTCCCAAGTGTGATGGTGGCACATGTCTTTAATCCCAGCACTTGGGAGGCAGAGGCAAGCGGATCTCTGTGAGTTCGAGGCCAGCCTGGTCTACAGAGTAACTTCCAGGGCAGACTCCAAAGCTATAGAGAAACCCTGTCTCAAAAAACAAAAACAAAACAAAAAAAATTCTGATATACAAAAAATAATTCAACTCTATCTGTGTGTGTATATGCCAACAGAAGTCAGAGGACAACTTGTGGGAGTCAGTGCTCTCTACCCCTGTGCGGTCAGGTCCCAGGGATTGAACTTAGTGCTTCAGGCTTGGCCTCAAGTACCTTTATGCACTGAGCCTCTCACTGGCCCATGTTCCATTTTTATGAGTATATCTGTTCATATAATAAATCAGTAAACTGTTGAAAGAAAGAAAGACAGGAGGAGGGAAAGACTAGGAGGGAAAAGAGAGAGAGACAGGTAGAAGAAGAGGGAGGGAGGAAGAAAAATGTTTTGGGTACATCAATGCGGTTCACTAGATGGGCTTCATCTCTATTTCCCTGCTGTTCTACTTTTGTACAGCAGGTGGCAGGCTAATCCCACAACAGGTGGCCAGGACTTGATTTAATTGCACTGAGAAGAAAACTGCTTCTTTTCCCACACGGATTTCTTTCCCCAGATAAACAGGGCGGTGAGCATCTGCCTGCTTATCAAGGAAGTGAGCCACATAAGAAGGTTGCTTCTCAGGCGAGGCACATGAGGGTCGCCAACTCTGAGCTTCAAGTTACAACACAGCAGACAAGTTCCTCAGAAAGAAGCCAATGTTGCTTGAAAGTCAGTTAAAATTCCACATAATCTAGATTTCCCCAGTTAATAATCATAAAAAGTTTATAACCAGAAATTAGGCCCTTCTGTGGTAATTGTTAGGGTTTTAGAGTCAGTGGAACACTCTCCCACACAGGGGAAGTTTTCAAAGCCCTCCCCTCTCCCCAGCCCTTCACAAAACTGTCAGGGTAATTGACTCTTCCTGGGATGAGTTTGACTTCCCACCCTGATTTGGTAACAGACGTTCTTTTGGTGAGGTTCTTTGTTTGCAAATGCACAATAAAAAATGGCTTTTGAGTGACTTCAGAGGGACTCTCCTTTTCTGGTGCCAATAACAGATTCCAAAGCAGCTATTATCCCCGAAGTGGGGGATCAGGTCCCTCCAGACTGTTTAAGTATCGGTTTTCAAAGAGCTCCGGACCTGAAATGTCTTGTACGGTATATTTGCAGGTGCTCCCGGGCTGTAAAGGCGGCCTTCCTGTGGTCGAAACAGACAGACTGAGCCTCTTGCTTAAATTGAAGGCTGCAATGTTGATAACAAATCTGATTCTAATTCTCCCGTGTCACTTCAGCCCAAAGGTGCCTTTGTCTCCCAAGAGAAAGAGGGTTGGAAGTGAGTGAATGGTCCTTCACCAGGGCGGTGTGGAAAACACTGCTGAGGGACACTTTTGTCCTCAGACTGGAGGTTTAGGGCTGATATGTGTGAAGTGAGTTCTCTTTGTTCACAGCCAACCGGCCTGAATGCGTGCGATGCAGAGGTGACTGAAAAATGCTTTAAAAGCGGCCTGCAGTGGGAAACTTGGCGCATACAATGGCGTTATTTTTGTTAGACATAGTTCTCCTACCTCGACGTTTTATTGCAGTAACCAAAATAAGTCTGGATAGGCTGCCTTTATGTTGGAAGGAAAATGGATATTGCCTCTCCCCATAGCGTTTGAGAGGCAGTACATAATCCTAGCTATATCCAGATAGGAACATGCCCCGCTCCGGAGAAACATTTCCTGGGATAGAATAGCACCAAGAAGTGTGTTCACGGTGGGGCTGGAAGGTTCCGGACTTTCTGGGTAAGACACCTAAAGAGACACCGCGAGAGCCCTTTGCACTCCCGCTTGTAGTCAATGCTTAGGTGTGCAGCGGCATCCTGGCCCCCTCTGCCCTACATCCGCATTTGATCCCTTGATGACACCCATGAAGCCCCGGCTGTCATCATCATCATCCCAAACCCACTGGGCTGTTGACTCCTGAGAGTCAAACAGCTCAGTTTAGGAAAGCGAGGAGCCAGGGAGCTCCTTCTGAAACGAAGTGTTTTTTGTTTATTTCCTTGTTCTCGTTTTTTTTTCAAGACAGACTTCCTCTGTATAGTCCTGGCTGTCCTGGAACGCACTCTGTAGACCAGGCTGGTCTCGAACTCACAAAAATCCACCTGCTTCTGCCTCCTGAGTGTACCACTGCCTGGTTTAAGTGTGTCTTGAAGGTTTGGGTGAAACTTCTTCCCTCAGGTGAACTGAGGGGGGGATGTGGGTGCCACACTCAAGCCCCAAAGGTGCCTCTCAACAGGAAAGGCTGATTCGCTGGCCCTCCTACCATCAGCTTTGAACATCCGCTTGATTGTGTTCCAGGCAGATGCTTCTAATTATGGGGGCAATTCCCATGGATACAGAGAAGAAAGAACCCTGGTCAGGAGGGGGCTGAGGAAGTGTGTTGCCTCAGTGGATAAGAACATTCATTGATCTTGCAGAGGACCAGAGTTCAATTCCCCCACCCACAAGGTGACTCATAACTGTCCCAGGAAATCTGACCCCCTCTTCTGACCTCTATGGACATCAGCATACATGCGATACACATACATACAAGCAGACAAAACACTCGAACCAGTTGGGCCTGGTGGTGTACACCTTTAGCCCCAATGCTTGGGAGGCAGAGGCAGGGAGATCTACAAGTTCAAAGCCAGCCTGGTCTACACAGTGAATTCCAGAACAGCCAGGGCTACACAGCTGTCTTGAAAAACAAAACAAAGCAACTCAGACCCTCAAGTGATCACTAGCACTGTAAGTTTATATCCTGCCCCTCTCTTTCCTCCTTACACAGGGCAGGTGCTCCCTATCCCTCCTCCATTCCTCCAGATAGCTGTCTCATTTGTGTCAATTAAGAATTCTCTACTGCTTGATTTAATCGAATGAGTTTTCCCCGAATAGAACCTTGGCGGCAGATAGAGCATCAACCATCTCTCTCATTGTCCGAAAGTAAAGATTATTAAATCACAAGCGAGGCATCACACGTACCGTAGAAAATAGCGAGGGGTCCTACCAGCTTTGCCAGGAAACGTGACGACAAGATGGCAGACCCAACTCCTCGCAGATACTAGGTTATGTATCAGGAAGCCTCTCACCAGTCAGCAACCCGGGCACAAAGATCATTTGTGCTTCTGCGATGGGGTCTTGAGGCTCCAACACCAAAGCATCAACTAGAATTGCAGACTTCTTACTCTTTCTTACTCTACAAAGCGCCTCCCATCACTCAGAAGCACAGCTTGCCTTTCTGGCCACTAGTCCTTTAATAAAGTAGATCCATGTCTGTTTCAGATAGGGTCTTCTCTAGCCCAAGCTGGCCTCGAACTCCCTGTGGAGCTGAGGGTGGTCTTGAATTCCTGACCCTCTGTCTTCTCTGCTGAGTGCTGAGGTTACAGGTGTGAACCTGTAATCTACATCCAGTGTGTGGTGCTAAGGACCAAACCCATGGCCTTGTGCATACCAGATAGGCAAGCACCCTACCAACTGAGCCACAGCCCAGCACCAGAACCTACTCTGTAGTCAGTCACCCGTCTCTTGCTCTGCACCGGCCATATGGCAGGCACTGTTATGGGAGCTAAAAGCAGATCTTTCAGGCCAGCCTGGTCTACAAAGTGAGTTCCAGGGCTACACAGTAAAACCCTGTCTCGAAAACCCAAAAGCAACAACAAGAAAAGGTTTTTCTTCGATTCTTAAGCTCGTTTGATTGGATTTTTGTTTCCCTTCGTGAAGTCCAGACTGATCTCAAACTGTCTATGAGGTCACGGATGACCTTGATCTCTCCTGATCCTCCTGCCTCTGGTGCTGGGATCAGAAGTATGTGCCACACACCTCTCTGTAAAACAAACAAACAAACAAAAAAAACAGTCTTCTGGACTGGCAAAATGGCCGAAGCTAAAAGTGTTTTCCACACAAGCTTACGTTTGATCACTGAAACCTCCATAAAGGTGAGAAGAGAACTGACAACTCTGAGTCAGTGTCTAACCTCTTATGCCTAAATATGCCCCACAGACATCTCACATGCACAAATAAATAGATAGGTAGACAGATAAAGCAGAATCATAAGAGCAGAAAATAAAATGAAGTTCCTATTTTCAGGTGCATTAGTTTTCTCATCACTAAAATAAAACACCTGAGTTAGGCCTTTTCTTCCTTCCCTTCCTTCTTTCCTTCCTTTCCTTTCCTTCCTTCCTTCCTTTCTGCCCTCCTCAAAAAAAAAAAGTTTCTCTGTGTATTCCTGGCTGTCCTGGAACACACTCTGTAGCCCAGGCTGGCCTCAAACTCAGAGATCTCACTGCTTCTGCCTCTAGAGCACTGGGATTTATGTCTTTAATCCCAGAATCAGGGGGCAGAGGCAGGTAGATATCTGAGATTGAGGCCGACCTGGTTACATACAGAGTTCCAGGTCAACCAGGGCCTCAAAGTAAGTTCCCGTCTAGATACATGCATACATACATACATACATACATACATACATACATACATACATACATACAGAGGACTTATTTTGGCTCACAGCTTGAAGGGTTCAGTCCATCATGGCTAGATACCTAGCTATCCTAGAGTTCAAGGCAGTTTACAGCTATGACAGCCTGAGCACAAGGCTGCTTGTTTGTATCGGTGAATCAGGGAGTTGAGAGAGCTTGGGCAGAGCTTGGGGAGCCACAACCATAAGCCCCAACTAATCCACTCTCCCATAAAGCCCCACCTTGGAAAACCTCCTCAACCTCCCATAACAGCTCCATATGAGGAGCTGGGAACCGGGTGTTCAAATGCATGGGCCGGTGGAGGATGCTTTATACCCAAACCATATTGCGAGCTTGCATTCTAATTCGAGGGGAACAGAAAGGAGATGTTTACAGTGTGTCAAGTGCTAAGGAGACCTGTAAAGAAAGCAGTGCGAAGGGAAACGGCTTTGAGCAGAGTTTGCGAGTTTATAAACCATAGTCAGGAAGGACATGCTCAGAAGGGAATTTTGATTTGAGATGGGAGGGAGCCACACAGATCCGAGGGGGAGGAGTATTTCAGAGAAAGGATGGCAGATACAGAGGATCTGAGACACAAGTTTGCTTGTTGAAGACCAGTGGACTAAGGAGTAGGGAGAACAAGCCAGGAGACAGATGTCGAGGGAGGCAGGTCAGGAAAGTAGGAGTGGAGAGGCAGGCTTTGTAAGGCTTGGGAAAGCACAGGAGAGTCTTTGGTCCTTATTCACAGAAAGAGAAGCCACCAGAGAGTTTTTTTGTAGAGTTATGACATATTTTAAATTATGTTAATCTATGTTCTAAGCTGCACTGTTTCTGGCTGCTATGAAGGGAACAGGAAACAGCAATGCAAGAGTAGAAGCAAGAAGAGGAGTCAGGGAGACTGAAGATGGGTCCAAGTGGCAGCAGTGGAGACCACAGATATTTTAGGTAAGGGTGCCAATATTCACTGATGGACATGATGAAGAAAGAGATCATGGCTGGTCATGGTAGCTCGTACCTGGAATCATGGTACTCAGAGTGAGAGGCTAAGGCAGCAAGATTGCTGCCTGTTCAAGGCCAGCCTGGGCTATAGTGCAGGACCCTGTCTCAAAACCAAGAAAGGAAATGAATGAACTAAGAGGCTGGAGAGATGACTCAGCAGTTAAGAACACTTGTTGCTCTTGCAAAGGACCCGGGTTTGGTTCCCAGCACCCAACAGCAGCTCACAGACCTGTGACTCTAGTTTCAGGGCATCTGATGCTCTCTTCTGGCCTTTGAGGGCACTAAATGCACATTGTACACATACAACATATCGGCAACCACTGAAACACAAAATAAAAATGAATAAATCTTCTCAAAACAAGAGTAGTGGTGAAATTATGAGAAACAGAGCTCAGATCCCAGAACCCATGTAGCAGATCTGGTATCCCATGCAGCTCTGAAGAGGGCGAACACAGGTGGGGGGGGATGTCACTGGGGTTTCCTGGGCAATCTAAATTAGCCATTTGTTATGCTCAAAAAAAAATCTGGGGCCAGCAAGATGGCTCAGTGGGTAAAATCTCTTGCCACCAGTCTGTTGACCTCAGTCTGACCCTCAGGACCTATATAATAGAAGAAGAGAAACAAACAAGACCTGCATGTGCTTATTGTATATTCATGCACATACACACACAGTAAATAACATGATAACTTCTTTGTTTGTTTGTTTATTTATTTATTTATTTATTTTTTGGTTTTTCGAGACAGGGTTTCTCTGTGGCTTTGGAGGCTGTCCTGGAACTAGCTCTTGTAGACCAGGCTGGCCTCGAACTCACAGAGATCCGCCTGCCTCTGCCTCCCGAGTGCTGGGATTAAAGGCGTGCGCCACCAACGCCCGGCCCACATGATAACTTCTTAATCTGTTTTTTATTTTGTACAATCTGAGTCTATTTCTCTGATGGAAACATTTCTGTCTGTGTTGAATCAACACCTTCAACTCTTTTCCTATACATAATACACCAAGCTTAATGTCTACATATGGTATCAAAACTGATTTTGTTCTAGGGTGTGTGTATCTCTCTCACACACACACACTCACACACACACACACACACACAAGGTCAGGGTGGAGAGTTAACCCAGTGTTCACAAACAATGGCTGCTTTTCTAGAAGATGAAGGATCAATTCCCAGCTCCCAGCCGGCAGCTCCCAGCCATCTGTAACTCCAGTTCCGGGGATCTGACATCCTCTCCTGGCTGTGGGCACTGCAGGGCACTCACATATTACAGAGACATACATGACGGCCAACCACCCATACAAATGAATTAAAAGTTTTTAAAAACTACTTTAAGCAAATAAAGTAAGCAAATAAAGGTCAACCTGGGCTACACAAGAAGACCCTATCTTTTTTTTTTTTTTTTTTTTTGGTTTTTCGAGACAGGGTTTCTCTGTGGCTTTGGAGGCTGTCCTGGAACTCACTTTGTAGACCAGGCTGGCCTCGAACTCACAGAGATCCGCTTGCCTCTGCCTCCTGAGTGCAGGGATTAAAGGCGTGCGCCACCAACGCCCGGCCAAGAAGACCCTATCTTAAAAAAAAAAAAGTTCAGGGAAGAGATGAGGGCAAAGGGAGAAACCAAAGTAGGGGAGAGAACCAGATAGCCAACTTTTAGAGAAATTCAAGCAGTAAGTGACAAGGTTCTTGCTTGACCTTTTTGATTTTGAAAATAGGGAGAAAGAATCAAATTCAAGAAGCATCCTTTCTATCTCAGCTGCTTGAATTCGGGTGCCGATAAATGTTGGGGCTTGGCGAGCTCTGTGCTGTTGTTTCTCAGCATCTGCGAATTCCTTGTCCAGGAGCCCAGTGGTAGAAGCGGATAGAGTTTCGGCTGCAATTGAGGCATCCAGTCTGTAGGACCTATGCCTTGGAACCTGTGCCAGCTGCCTGCTCTTTGGTTTTAAGTTTAACTTCACAAGCAGCCTTTCCAGTGGCACTGTGGCTTTTTCTCCCTTTTATATGACAGATGTGGTTTCACAGGGCACCTAGAGGTTGCTTAGATTTGGAGTGAATGCTGAAGGTAGCTATTCTAATTTGGAAACTGAAACGGCAACTCTGATAGAAGAAATAAGCTGTTTGGAGTCAAAAGACTTGAGTTTTAACACTTGGCTCCACCATATTTTTTAGCTGTGTGACTTAATGCTAGACACTTAATCTCTCTGGGAATTAGCATCCCCAATGAGTATTGAACGACCCCCACCCCATGAGTACTGAGCATCTCCGTGAGTACTGAGTAAAAGGGCAGTCAACGATCTGTACTTCACAATGCAGGGCTGAGATCAAACCATAGTACAGAGTGAGTTCCAAGACAGCCAGGGTTACACAGAGAAACTCTGTCCTGGAAAAAACAAACAGATAAATAAATAAAACATAAAACATATCCTCGGGAGGCAGAGGCAGGTGGATCTCTGTGAGTTTGAGGCCAGCCTGGTCTACAGAGAGAGTTCCAGGACAGCCTCCAGAACAATACAGAGAAACCCTGTCCAAAAAAAAAAAAAAAAAAAAACAGACTTGGGGCAGAGGGTGTCAAGATAGCTCATCCACTAAGCCTAGTGGCATGAGTTGTTTCCCAGAACCCAAAGAACAAAAGGAGAGAATCGATTCCCCCAAGTTGTCCTCTGATCTCCATGTGCACATTGTGACACACACAGACACACAGAACAAAGGAGCAAATAAATAAATGTAAAACACAAAACAAAAAGCCCCAGAGCTGTGATCTAACTCTTGGTAGAGTGCTTTCCTGAAGCCCTGGATGACTAGCTTGAGCACATAAAACCAGGGATGCTAAACCAGGTTTGGCGCTGCATGACTTTAATCTCAGCACCATCTACCAATTCAAAGTCAGCCTGGTCTACCCTGGTCTACCCAGGAGTTCCTGAACAGCCAGGGGAATGTAGAAATATCCCGTCTCAAAAAACTCAGGTGTAGGGCTGAAGAGATGGCTCAGAGGTTAAGAGCACTGACTGCTCTTCCAGAGGTCCTGAGTTCAATTCCCAGCAACCACATGGTGGCTCACAACCATCTACAATTCAACCTGGTGCCCTCTCCTGGCAGAACACTGTATGTGTAATAAATAAATAAATCTTTAAAAAAAAAAAAAACAAGCCAGGCATTGGTAAAGCACGCCTTTAATCCCAGCACTCGGGAGGCAGAGGCAGGCGGATCTCTGTAAATTTGAGACCAGCCTGGACTACCAAGCCAGTTCCAGGACAGCCTCCAAAGCCACAGAGAAACCCTGTCTCAAAAAACTAAAACAAAATGTTTAAAAACAAACACCCCAGGTCTGTTAGTGCACACTTGTAATCCTAGCACTCAAGAGATAAATTCAAGGTCACCCTTGGCTATATAGTGAATTACAGGCTTACAGAAGACCTATTTCAAACAAGCAACACCAAATATAAAACCAAATATCTATTCCTGTCATCTTCATTCTAATTAGTATAAATGAGAACCTCTTCCGAGAAAATTTCAATGAACTTTTGGATGTTTGGTTTTGTGTGTGTGGATTTAAGTGTGAGTGCATTTTGTGGGTACACGGCAGTGCACGTGTGTGCCATGCAGGACAGAGGTGTTGTTTCTTTCTCAGGAGACTCCTCCCTGTCTTTGGCAAGGCCTCTCATTGGCCTGCAGGTCACAGAACAGGTTAGGCTTCATGACCACTAAAGCCTGGGTTCCCACCTGTCATCCTCCCTGAGACTGGGGTGACAAGTGTGCACTGCCATACCTGGGGTTGAACTCGGGTCCTCACACTTGAGCATCGAGCACTCTGTGGGCTGCCCCATCTCCTCCTCCTGAGTGTGACTGCTGTTTTGATACTGGCTCAGTTCAGGCTGACCTTGAACCCAGTCTCAGCCCACAGGGAGATGAGATCTCAGCTGGCTATCACACCTGACCCTGCAATTAATCCCACCACCACCACCACCACCACTCCCCTACCCCCCCTACCCCCTTCACCCCCCCACCCCTGCACTATACCTCCATATTTCTAAGTGGCAGTGGCAATACTATTTGGATGTGAAATGTAAAATTTGCTCATACATTCTTCAAAGCCAGGGAGTGCATGTGTGCTGAGGAAGCACTTTACCACATTCTGGTACCCAAGTTTTACTTCCTTTTCTTTGGCATGGTGTCTCGCCGTGTCGCTCAGGCTGGTCTGGAACTGGCAATCCTATACTGCTGGGTGCTTTGTTTACAGGTATAGTGAAATTTTCTTTTTCTCTTTTCCTTATCTATTTTTTATTTTTCCAGACAGAGTTTCTCCGTGTAGCCCTGGCTGTCCTGGAACTAGCTCTGTAGAGTAGGCTGACCTGTAACTCACTGAGATCCGCCTGCCTCTGCCTCCAGAGTGTTACCAAGTCCAACTTTTCTTTCTTTTTTTTTTTTTAGTTCAGCTTTTCTTTTCTCTTTTTTTTTCTTTTGCATTTTGGGGACCCCATCTTATTTATGGAAAGCTGGACTCCGCTTTTGCTGATCTTATCACACCACCTAAGTGCTGTGATAACAGGTCTGTAACACCCCCTCTGGTTTTAGGTCATTCGTCCACACAGTAGACAAGCATTCCATCAATGAGTAGCAGCCTCTTACTATGCAGGACAACAATTTACTATGTAGACAGGCTGCCCTTGAACTTACAACTCACAGCGATCCTCTTCTGCCTCGAAGTGCTGGGATGACAGCGTGAGACACGGAGCTAGGCAAACATCTCCTTTTGATATGGACCTTTCTTCAGCAGAGAACTTAAAGGCTCTATAGCTTTAATGAGTAACTGCTGATGGGAACATGGAGAGATGGCTCTATTTACAAATAGATTTACAGCAGATTTAGGCACCTGGTTTACACACCCTAGATCACAGCCCAGGATCTGAGAGGCACTAAAGCACTTAGTTATCTGGAATTCCCAGATAAGTGCATAGCTCTGCCTACCTGCTTCCTTGTCTCCTGCAGACAAGTACCCCAGTCACTTTTGCAGTGAGATCTTCTCTACCTAGTCAGTTCACATTTCTAATCTTTGTGTTTGTTTTGGTTTTTCAGATGTGGTAGCCCTGGCTGTTCTGGAACTCGATTTGTAACCTAGGCTGGCCTCTGTCTCCCAAGTGCTGGGATTAAAAGTACTGCACCCTGCCTGGCAACATTTTAAAATTCTTTATTCTTATTTTATCTGCATTGGTGTTTTGCCCACATGCATGTCTGAGGGCATCAGATCCCCTGGAACAAGTGTTACAGTTGCAAACTGCCATGTGGGTGCTGGGAATTGAACCCTGATCCTCTAAAAGAGTAGCCAGTGCTTTTAACCAAAGAACCAGCTCTCTGGTCCCTTATTTTTCTCTCTTCTTTTTTTTTTTTTTTGGTTTGTTTGTTTTGATTTTTTTGTTTTTGTTTTTGTTTTTTGAGACAGGGTTTCTCTGTATTGTTTTGGAGGCTGTCCTGGAACTAACTCTTGTAGACCAGGTTGGTCTTGAACTCACAGAGATCGCCTGCCTCTGCCTCCCAAGTGCTGGGATTAAAGGCATGTGCCACCATCACCCGGCTGTTTTTTTGTTTTTTCAAGACAGAGTTTGTCTATAGCTTTGGAGGCTGTCTTGGAGCTCCCTCTGTAGATCAGGCTGGTCTTAAACTCACAGAGATCTGCCTGCCTCTGCCTCCCGAGTGCTAGGATGGGCCACCACCACCTGTCCCATCTGCTCCTTTTTAAGGGAGGGACTTGTTCTGTAGCCCAGGCTAGCCTGGGGTTATATAGCAAGGGGCCACTAAAGTCACTGCTATAATAGTCTGTCAAATAAAACCACACAATTGGAAGGGACCCTTTTCCACTTTGAACGAGTAAGGACTTCTTGGTACTGTCACCTCACTGAGGACACAGAATATGGAAAGATGCAGAACACTGTCTAGGTGCCATCTGAGGGATCACTCACTCTCCCAATCCCTTGGCTCTGGGCGGCTTGCCTGTGGAGTGAGGTTGGAGTTTTAAGATAACCCTCTCCTTTCACATCCGGTGGATCCCTCCGAAGAACAAGTGCCCAGGAGGGGAACAGGACTGAGTCAGTCACTTACTGCCTGAGCTAGATTCAGGATCTGAGTGAAGACACATTTTGCTAATTCTGTAGATATGCTTAGGACACAATCAGACCAACTCTTTCACATGCTGAACTCCTCTGGCTCCTGAGTATCATTCCACAGATGCCACAGAGGGCAGCTGCTGTGGGAGCCTAGGGGATGGTTCTGCTCCACTAACCAAGCTCTAGCCACTTCATCTGTGCACCTGCAATGGCCAACAATTCCCACACACCAAATGGGTACCACCGGGGGAACAGACTTCCTGTCTTCTGACTGTGCCTTGAGGGGCAGGCTTGGTTGTGGATTGCTCTAGTCAGGTCATTCAAATGGTACAAATAAGTCCTTTCTCCCCTACATAGTCCTGACTGTCCTAGACGCACCCGTAGACCAGGCTGACCTCGAATTTACAGCCAGGCAGTGGTGGAGCAATCCTCCTGTCTCTGCCTCCTGAGTGCTGAGATCAAAGGTGTGCACCACCATGCCCTGCTTCAGTGCCTCAGTGTTGCTAAGCACACAAACAGTCCAGCCACTGACCTCTACTTATGTAGTTGAATGCCAATGTTTATACTGAGGTTGAGCGTTTCCTGGGCCGAGAGCTGTGTGCAATGATTCCCACCTCTGACCAGAGGACTGGCTATTCTTTTTTTGTTGTTGTTGTTGAAGATTTGTTTATTATGTATACAGTGGTATGCCTGCACGTCAGAAGAGGGCACCACATCTCATTACAGATGGTTGTGAACCGTCGCCATGTGGTTGCTGGGAATTGAACTCAGGACCCCTGGAAGAGCAGCCAGTGCCCTTAACCTCTGAGCCATCTCTCCAGCCCCCAGGACTGGCTATTCTTAAGGTATATACAAAAATTACAGATTCCTGGGCCCTGTTTTACAAAATGGAATTTCAAGGAGGAATTTCAAGCTTGTGTTTTGGCTTTTGAAGCTGGGTCTTCCTACATAGCCAAGTGTGGAACAAACACACAACACACACACACACACACACACACACACCTCCTTAGAGCTAATCTGTTTAACAGCACCCAGTGGTTGTCATGATGAACACAGGAATCTTTTTTCTTTTTTTTTTTTTTTTTGGTTTTTTCGAGACAGGGTTTCTCTATGGCTTTGGAGGCTGTCCTGGAACTAGCTCTTACAGACCAGGCTGGCCTCGAACTCACAGAGATCCGCCTGCCTCTGCCTCCCAAGTGCTGGGATTAAAGGCGTGCGCCACGGACACAGGAATCTTTGGGAGTATTTACAAGTAGCATTTGCACTCTGACCTGACCATAGGCACTTTATAGTCTCTTTGGAAAGATAGAACTAAGATGTAAAATAACAAAACGAGGGCTAAAGAGCTGGCTAAGAAGTTAAGAGCATGTACTGCTCTCACAGAACCCACTTAGTTTGGAGTTCCCAATACCCATGTCACAACTGCCTTTAACTCCAGCTCCAGGGGATCCAATGCCTTTTTTCTGGTCTCCGTGGGCAACTGGACTCATATGCATATACACCCTCATAGACATACACACATGAATAAAGATAAATCAATATCCAGGCATAGTGGTGCATGTCTTAAATCCCAGCATTTGGGAAGCAGAGGCAGGTGGATCTCTGTGAATTCAAAGTCAGCCAGATGTTTATGGTGAGTTCTGGTACAGCCAGGACTACACAAAGAAACCTTGTCCCCAAAACGACAGATAAATGAAATTACAAAATGTCTTTTATCAAGTGGCCAGGTCAGCATCTTGGTCCATTACTCCCGCATGAATGAGGGAAGAGAGGATCTGCACTGGGGAAGATCAGAGGAAGAAGTGGAAGAAGTGAGGCTTTGGTGGGACACAGGGTCCAGAAAGGATGTGTGTGAAGTCACCAGGAGCACATGGAGGAAAGTCACTTGAGAAATGGGAAAGGATTTTGAGGCAGAGCCGGAGCAGCATGTTCCGAAAACAAGGAGTCTTGCCAGATTTGAATATGTACTAATGAGCAGTTCCAAAAAGGGTTTGGTGGGAGCCAGGTTACATAAGTCAGGCAAAGAGTTCAACCTGCCTGAGGTGGGAATCCAAGAAGTAGACACAGGACTCTCCAAGGGGCAGCAGGGGGCAGATTCTGCAACCTGTCTGAGAGTGAAACCAAACACTTCTTGGCTGAGCTCCCCAGAAGGGAACGACCAGCTGAGGATGCGTGGAAGGCTCCCATCCCACACTGATGCTACTGTCTCCAGTCACAAATTCTCTGTGCCTCCTCCCACTGAAGTTAGCAGGAAAGATCCCAGTGAGGCATCATGGTTTGGAGCCATGCTTGCCTCTATGCTAGGGACCCATCTGAGTCGTATGAAACATGACTTTTCTAAGTCCTGAACACATATTGGCCTGGAAATCCCCCATGAGGGGGAAGCAGTTTGACCACACTGAACACTCTCTCAAGGTATTGCTTTCCTATTCTCCTGGTAACATGACTTGTGAACTATGACCCTACAGAAAGCCATTGGAGGACACACTGGAGAATGCTATGTACCAAGTGAGGGAAAAATCTCTCCTCACTTTTCTGTTTCTCTGAAAGCTACAAAGACAGGAAGTTTCAGAAGCCAACACTGGAGTCAGGGAGCCAGGCTCCTAGGTGATTGGGGGTTTTCTGGTTTCAAATTAGACAGAAAACTAAATTAACAAATTAATTGTTGGATGTGTTTCCTGGGCCCTTCATCAGCTGCTGCATGACCAGTAGCCAATGAAAGATGGTTTCTGGTTGCCCCAGAGAGGGGGCAGGGTTCAGAATCAGGTTCTGTCAGTCTCCAAGTGTCAGACATTTTAATTTTAAATTACTTTTGTACAGCCTGGTGTCAAAATGATTAAAGCATGAAGAGAAAACAGAAGGGAAGGAGAGAGAAGTGAAATGATCTACCTTGTATTGGCAGCAGGAACACTCACAGTCCTCTTTAAGTGGTTTCCTTCTATGAGATAAACCAGGTTTAAGTTAAGGCCCGGTAGTGAACACCTAAAATGGGGAGAGTAGTATATGGCACACACTACTTCTATACAGCAGTCTGCATTACTAACGCGAACGCATTGTCATCCCCAATAAAACCTTACTCTGATCATACGTTGAACACTTATGCTAAGTATATTTTACATTAAAGCCGGGCGGTGGTGGCACACGCCTTAAATCCCAGCACTCGGGAGGCAGAGGCAGGCGGATCTCTGTGAGTTTCAGGCCAGGCTGGACCGACAGCCTCCAAAACAATACAGAGAAACCCTGTCTCGTAAAACCAAAAAAAGTATATTTTACATTAAAAATGAAGGCTCTAGTTTTAACTTTTCAGTATTGGTAAAACAAAGACAGTATATCAAATAACCTCCACAATGGTACTGTGACGAAGGAAGGGTTGCTATTACCCTCATTTACAAGTCAGAGAACCAAGGCTTGAATAAGTCAAGTCAGCTCTTGGCATGGTGATACATGCCAATAACCCTAGCATTTGGAAGGTGCAGGCAGCAGGATCAGGAGTTCAAGGCTAAGCCTCAGCAACGTAGCAGGTTTGAGGCTAGTGAGGGCTTCATGAGACCCTTTCTCAAATAGAGGGGTGCAGAGAGGGCTAAGCAGTCAAGAACACTTGTACTCTTTCTAAAGACCACATGGGTCACTGCTGTCAATTCCATGAGCTCATGCAAGTAAACACACACATAAAATTAATAACAATAGGGGGCTCTGTGTAAAAAAAATAACAATAATAATTATATGTATTTAAATATAAAAGAAATAAAGAGTCTCACTGTGTATCCCTGCTGGCCTGGAACTCTATGTAAGCCAGACTAGCTTCAAACTTACATAGATCTGCCTGCCTCTGCATCCTGAGACTTGAAACTAAACCCAGGCGTTGCCCATACAACAAAACAACCTAGAGTGCACACTTAAAAAACATGTGGATTCAGTTTTTACTTTTTTGTTTTGAGGACTGTTATACATGTTTGCTTTTTTTTTTTTTTTTTTTTTTTTTTTTTGGTTTTTCGAGACAGGGTTTCTCTGTGGCTTTAGAGGCTGTCCTGGAACTCGCTCTGTAGACCAGGCTGGTCTCGAACTCACACAGAGATCCGCCTGCCTCTGCCTCCCGAGTGCTGGGAATATGTTTGCTTTTTAATATGTATTTATTTTGTTTTATGTATATGTTTGAGAGTCTGCACATATATGTGAGTCATGTTTGCTTTTTAGTATGTATTTATTTTGTTTTATGTATGTTTGAGTGCCTGCACATAGATATGTGAATCATGTTTGCTTTTTAGTATGTATTTATTTTGTTTTAAGTATGTTTGAGAGCCTGTACATAGATAAGTCAGTCGGGTTCATGCCTGGTGTCCACGGAAGAAGATAGCATTGATCACCTAGAACTGAAGCTACAGGTGGTTTTAAGCCACCCTGTAGGTGCTAAGACATGAACCCATGTTCTCTGCAAGTGTTCTTAACTGCTGAGCTATTTTCCCAAGCCAGCCATGCCTAATTTTGTTTGCTTTTTCCCATTGGCACATGCCTTTAATCCTAGCAATCAGGAGGAAGAGGCAGGCAAATCCTGGAACTTACTCTGTAGACCAGGCTGGCCCTGAATACACAGAGATTCACCTACCTCTGCCTCCCGAGTGCTGGGATTAAAACTCTGCACCACCAACACTGGCTTAAGGTTCAGTACTTCTGAATTTATCACAGCAAATTTTTTTCTTTTCTTTTCTTTTCTTTTTTTTTTTTTTTTTTTTTGGTTTTTCGATACAGGATTTCTCTGTGGCTTTGGAGGCTGTCCTGGAACTCGCTCCGTAGATCAGGATGGCCTCGAACTCACAAGTGATACAGCTGCCTCTGTGTTGGGATTAAAGACCTGCCTCCCCTACGTGTTGAGATTAAAGAATGCCTCACTGCCCAGCTGAGGCTCTCTTTCTAAATGCCAAGAACTGGTGATGAGCTCCATGGCAGAGTGCTTGCCCAGCATATGCAAGGTCCTG
This sequence comes from Mesocricetus auratus, assembly GCF_017639785.1. Classification (NCBI taxonomy): domain Eukaryota; kingdom Metazoa; phylum Chordata; class Mammalia; order Rodentia; family Cricetidae; genus Mesocricetus; species Mesocricetus auratus. The sequence continues at coordinate 9,559,821 of NW_024429197.1, forward strand.
GCTTCATCTCCAGCATCTCAAGAGCACCGAGAAGGATATATTCAGTCCTAGAATTTCTTTCTTTCTTTCTTTTTTTTTTTTTTTTCGAGACAGGGTTTCTCTGTATTGTCTTGGAGGCTGTCCTGGAACTCTCTTTGCAGACCAGGCTGACCTCGAACTCACTGAGATCCACCTGCCTCTGCCTCCCGGGTGCTGGGATTAAAGGCGTGCACTACCAACGCCCGGCTCAGTCCTAGAATTTCAAGAATGCATTATCTGTGGACTTGAAAACAGTCTTAATTACCTGGTGGTGGTGGACTATGCCTGTAATCCTAGCACTCAGGAGGCAGAGGCAGGTGGATCTCTGTGAGTTCCAGGCCAGAATGGTCTATAAATGGAGTTTCAGGACAGCCAGGGCTACACAGAAACCCTGTCTGGAAATAGAAAACAAAACGAAACAAAAAAATCCTATGCTTTTCAAGAACCTAATGAGCAGGTTATACTGATTTCCCATGTTCTACAGCTTCCCAGAAAATAGCAGTGTCACACAGGCCCATGATAATGTACATTTCCAGTGCCACTAGTCATACAGACTTTGTTCCATTCTAAGGTGGCCTCGTTTATATTCACAGGACCTCGTCCATATTCTTTTCTTTTTTTTAAAAAAAATATTTATTATGTATACAGTATTCTGCCTGCATTCATATCTGCATGCCAGAAGAGGGCGCCATATCTCATTACAGATGGTTGTGAGCCACCATGTGGTTGCTGGGAATGAACTCAGGTCCTCTGGAAGAGCAGTCAGTGCACTTAACCTCTGAGCCATCTCTCCAGCCCCCTCTTCCATATTCTAAGCTATAATATGTGCCTAAATTTCCTACCCATATGTTCTAGAGCCTTGCTTCGGTCCTGAACAAGTCAACTTCCTTTGTTTAATTTTTGAGACACGGTCTTAGCCTGGAACTTGCTATGTAGACCAGGCTAGCCTCAAACCTCCATAGTGTTAGGACTACAGGCTCACTCGACCACACCACATTTAACAAGTCTAATCGCTTTTCCATTGCTCATGAATCCAGCTTCCCTGAGAACTCCAAGCCTTCGCCTTGCTTTAGTTGTTTTCATTATATACCTGGAGGAAAATGTGTTACTTAGGAATGGTGGGACAGGGTTGAGTGCAGCCCTTTCCCCCATTCCAAAGGCTGTATTTCCATCTATCTAAAATTACTCCTGTTCCAAAGCTCTACTTGGAGAGAAAAGCCCTTCTGACTCCTTAGCACCTTCCCTGCCTAGCACTGGGCTTTCATGTTTATGTTTCTTTTGTGGCTCTGTCACAACACGCCCACACACTTCTCTTCTTTGTGACCTTGACCCCCATTCTTTCAGTGTATTAGTGATGTGGAGTGCACACAACTACACTCATTTCTTCTCTCACCTCCCCTCTTCCCACTTTCACTTCCTCACGTCTACCTGCACAAGAGTCTCCAAGCTGTGCTCTCAGCAGCTGGCTTCTTTGTAACAGGTAGTAGGCACACTCCAAAGCACCACTGCCGCGCTGTCGGAACGTGTCTAGCCTGGTTAGCACTCATAATGCATATGCTGACAGTCCGGGGCTGGTTTCCAAGACAGTAATCTGATTTGGGAATGCTTCCTCTAAGCAGGTCTCAAATTTCACTTTCTTGAACTTCCAAAGGAAAAATGCCTAGCCTAACCTAGGAGCTGCTCATATAGATCACATCCTCCGTGAAAACGTGGGGAATTAAGAGTCACTGTTCTTTGCATGGACAGTTAAATGAGGATCAGCTTGGGTGACAGGAAGCAGCTGGAAACAGCCTGTATTCAAATCCCAGAACTGTTGTTCACAGGCTGGGTGTTCCTGGTAACTGCTCCATCTGCAGAACGGTGGCAGCAACAGTGGCCACCTCTTGGACCTACTGTGAAGAGTTAAATCACTTAAAGCATTTAGAACAAGGTCTAGCTCTCACGCAGTTAACAAAAAAACAGCCATTATTATTCCCTCACGTCGTAAAAGGATTTAAAGGTACAACAGAAACAAGATCCTTTTTCCCAGGCACTTGGGTTTCTCTGCTGGAATCTCTGCAAGCCTTGGGTCCTTAAGCATTGGTATGGAGGTTTTGGCTTTTTAAGGAAGCAGACATTCAACAGAGGCTCAAGAGTCATTTGTGAATGAATGCCCCTCCATCTGGAGCTAGCAAGGCATAGGGTACAATTGTTATTTACGAGGAAAAATAAAGGTTGGAGGACCTGGAATCTACCAGAGCTGAGCTCCAGGGTTGGAGCTTCCTTTCCTGCCTATTGGAAAACAATAAACCAGAGACAACAACAAACAAAAAACCGTTTCAGACAAAAACAAGCCAATGTGGATCCTAGCTAGAGTTACCAAAAAATGGGCTAAATGGTTAAAGTCTTCAGATTTTAAAAAAAGAAAGCATGACCTCTCCTTTTCCTTTCAAAACTTCCCTTTTTATTTCTTGGTCATACAGCCGTTTAATATAGAATTAATTCTAGAAAACGACAAGGGTCCCACAGACAGCTATACTTTGTCATAGGGCATGGTTCGAGGCTATACTACATAGAAAAAGACATTAAAGTTGTTTCAAATCACCTTAAAACACATTAAGTAAATGGAAGACCCAGAACAAAGAGAGTGATTAAAGCTGGTTTAACCGCATTCAAGCTCACCACGCATACCCCTCAGGGGTTCACGTTAAACAGCAAATTTGGTCTCATGGCCTAAATCTTTCTTCTTAAAAGAACAACATTTTCTTGCAACTCTGATGTTTCTTATTTTTCAGACCCCGAGAAAGAAAAGAGTTTACCTGATTGAGTTGCATTTTAGGACAAGAGCGACTAGAAAACGGAACCAGAGGGTGATGGTTTACACAATCCTCGTAGCTACTGAGGCATGGGTGTGTGGGATAGTTCAGCCCCAGAAAAGGGCCAGTTAGTGACACCCGGGATGAGGACTTCATCCGGCAGCGAATTAAATTAGGCTGCGAGAGAAAGAAAAGGTGTAATTAAGCCAGTGCCGTTCGTGCCTGCTTACGGGGCCTGGCAGCAATTTGGTTGAACACCCTTCATCTTGAGAAATTTATAATTTGGCAGTAAGTTGGCACAAACCCAGTTTAATATTGCAAAATCTGGGAAATGTCGAAATATGGCTTGCTCATTGAACTTTTCCAGGCTCTCTCGAATTATTTTTCTCCCTCTCGGATTCAGAAAGCAGCGTGCCTCTTGAGAGAAGGCCACGAGGATATTTTTTTAAAGCACAATGTCAAGGAAACGCAGTCATGCGGGCTGCAATCAACTTTCCTGATTTCGACCTTTGTGTACGGAGGGGAGAAAATGGGTTTCAACTGCAAAACCCGAGTTCCCGCGGTTGGTAGCCCTTTAAAAAAAAACCCCACAACCAGTACTTTGGTTTCCGGAGTGAGAGCCGCGCAACGCTTCGCCCCGGCCTATTCCCCGTTGTTCTAAAGTACGAGAGAGGTCGCCAGGTTAAGTGACCTGTGGCCAACTCTGGCTGCCTGGGTCCAAGTTGCTCCCAGCGGCTTCTGGAAAGTAGCTGCAAGTTTTCTGACAGGAAACCGGGCAGTTTTAGAACGTCCCGGGTCCGGTTCCCACGGAAGCGGCGCCCCCCCGACGCCTCCGTCGAAGCCGCGGCGAGCGGCAGGGGGCAGCAGCGGGAACCCGTTGTTCTGGAGGCGGGGTGGGGCGGGAAGCGCCCCCCACCTCGGCTTCCGCGCCCTCCCCTCACCCGCCCGCGCGGGCGCCCCTCCCCTCGGCGGGAGGAGGGCGGGGACGCCGAGCCCTCCCCCGGGAGGGGGGGCGTGAGCCTCGCGCGCACCCCTCCCCCCGGCCGGCTCCCCTGGCGCCCCGAGGCGGGAGTTTCCAGGAAGAGCTCCGAGCGCGGCCGCACCACCGGGCGCACGGACACGTTAAGTAGTTCCTCCGCGCGTCCTCCTTAGGCGGGCACTTTCTAACTGCCAGGGCCGGCCCGGGCTGCAACCCGGAAAAGACAGGAAGGGGAGGCCCGGCCGGAGGGACTCCAAGGCGAAGAGGGCTGCGAGCCCACTTTCCGTTCCTGGAGGAATGTGAGGGGGCGGCACAACGAGTTCCGGCCGAGGGCTCGGGCGCGCCCGGTGGAGTGCAGCGCGGCGCAGTCGAAGCGCTCACAGAGTTAAAGTGGGCGGGAAAACCCGGAGCGGACTCTCGGTAGCACGCCCAGGACCTCCCGCCCCGCTCTTCGTGGGGGAGGGGGGAAGGGAGGGAAAGAGCCCCTTTCCTCGGCTCCCTAACCCCCAACTGAAGAAACAGGTGTCCGCCCGCCCCCTCTAGGGGCCCCCTGCAGGCCTCGGGGGGCCGCGTGTCGCGGGAGGGCGGGGCGGCTCCTCCTCTTCCAGCGTGCGCGCCGTCGGTGCTGGCCGCGCAGCGGCAGCGAGCCTGCCGGGCCAGCGGGCAGGAGGAGCGGGGCGCGCATGCGTGCGGTGGGAGCGCACTTCCCGCCCCTTTCCTGAGCGAGTTCGCTCCTCCCCTCCCCCCACGTTCCTCAGCCGCCACCTCAAAGCCTCCCCCGCAGCCCGCGCGCTGCCCTCGGGGGAGGTGGCCGGTCTCGCCCGTCCACTGAGTAACCCCTTCACCCCAGTTTCGCCCCGCCTCTTGCCGAGCTCCGGTACAAACTCCGCAGCCGAGGGCTCGGCTTTCACATTCCCGCCTCCGCCCTCCGTCTCCCTCCCAACCCTAAAGCACTTCCTGCAAACTGCCGGCTGCGCGGCTGCTTTCCGTTGCGGGTGCGGCACCTCCCTGTACCCGGGCTCCCTCTGACTTAGCCTGCTCCATTTTACAGACGGGAAACGCAGGGTCGACGCCTTAGGGCCACTGGAGTTTTCCCCAAAATGAAGCCCGAGAACTGCCATCCCGGAAAGCTAAATCTCGACTTTCCACAATTTAAGCTATTTCGTCACCAGCCCTTGCCCTACTGGGACCCTGCGATCCGATCCCTCTGTTCTCCAACAGCCCAGTTAGCAATCGCCAGTGAAGCAAGTGATCCCAAGTCATGTGAGAAAGACTTCTAAGAGAGGGAGGAGAGTCGTTTGCTACAATTTTTTTGCTTGATTGCTTGCTTTTCTGTGACAAGTCTTAGCCCAGGCTGGCCTCCAACTCTAGCTAAGGATGACCTTTAATTTCTGATCATCCCTCCTTGTCCCCAGTGCTGGGAATTCGAATCCAATACTCGCTCGTGCTTGCTACAGGTCCACTGTTTAGTCAACTTTAAACATAGTATATATTTTCTTAGACTTTGTAGATTTGTTAGATTTTGTAATTCTGTTATTGTCTCCTGCACTTGAGAGCAGAGACCATTCTTTGAGATTGATAAGGCTCCAGATGTGGCTCAGGCTGACCTTGAACTCATGGTCCTACTGCCTCAGTCATCTGACTATTTTATCTTCAGAGGAAACCTTTCCTTTCTGTTAGTACTGTTGGTCTTATGTTCCGGAACACTCCCATGTCCCCGGTGTCCGATCTTTCTTGGGCTTCTAGGTCTAATTGTAGTTAGTCCAAGTCCATGAGAGGCCTGCAGAACTGACAGATGCCCAGAGAATCCTGAAAACATTAGCGCCGTAAACCTATTGTGTGACACAAACTTAGAAACTATAACCAGGAATTTACCTATTTATTTTGGTTTTGTTTTGGACACAGGGTTTCTCTGTATTGTTTTGGAGCCTGTCCTTGAACTGGCTCTGTCAACCAGCCTGGCTCTGCCTCCAGAGTGCAGGTTCTTGGGAATTTAACTCCAGTCATCAGGCTTTTAGGCAAGTGCTTTTCCCATAACCAGAAATTTAAGGGAACATATTTAGGGAACCATTATTTCAGATTTAACTGTTTAGAGAATCTTATTATGAACATTGTAAATATGGAGGTATTTTTGATCAGTTTTCTCTTATTTATTTATTTATTTTTGTTTTCCAGATACTGTTTTTCTGGGTAGCCCTGGCTGTCCTGGAACTCACTCTGTAGACCCGGCTGCCCTTGAACTCAGAGATCCACCTGCCTCTGCCTCCTAAGTGCTGAGATTAAAGTGTCTCCAACTGAGCGTAAAGCTTGCCAAATCAGCTAGACTAACTGGTCTGGAAAGCACCCAGAATCTTCCTGTCTCTGCTTCTTTGTTGAGATGACAAAAACTAAGGCAAATTCATGACAGTGCTCCTACTGTAGCTCACTGTGTGCAGAAATTAAAGGTGTGGGCTTCCATGCCCAGCTAAGAAAATATACATACTTCCAATTCAGAAATCTTTATGCTTTATATAAGTTTTTTTCCTACACTCCCCCCCCCCCCGCCGAGAGAGAGAGAGAGAGAGAGAGAGAGAGAGAGAGAGAGAGAGAGAGAGAGAGAGAGAGAGAGAGAGAGAGAGAGAGGGGGGGCACGCACAGCACAGACACAGAGAGAGGGTCTCTCTGTATAACAGCCCTAGCTGTCCTGGAAATCACTGTGTAGACCAGGCTGGCCTCCCACCATCCCTGGATCGCATGAGGTTTTGCAGGCATCTGAAGATTCTCAGGACTCCTGCTTGGGCATCAGAGTCCCCTGCAGCTTGAGTGTGGCTGTTGTGTCCTAGTCTGCAAACCAGTCCTCTCAGGGGCTGCGCTGAAGGTGATACAAGGTTTCCAGCTCAAACCTATTTCATTTCCAACATTTAAATTCAGAAGTTAAATTGGAAGACTGTCAAGAACATTGTCTTTCTTAAGTAAAATGAAAAAATTACATATGAAAATATATTCTTACTTATCGAATCTAGGGATAATTTCCAGAACTCTTGTATGTTATTATTACATCAATACTCAACCTACAACAGTGTCCTAGAGACATTAGAGTCAAATTGCTATGGTGTATGCAACCCCCTGAGTTGGGGGGGCACTGCAGGAGCAGTGTGATTCTTGAGGGAATCACATGATAAGACTGAACAGGCTCCTGCCTGCAGTTACAGAGACTGAAGCAGGAATACTCAAGGCCAGCCTGGGCTACAGAGTGTGGAGTCAGGCTTTCCTTTGGGCTACCAGCTCACACATAGCAACACGGAGACTCATTAATTGTGAAAGAAAGTTCGGCCTATAACTTAGGCTTGTTCCTAACTAGATCTTATAACTTAAATTAATCCATTTATATTAACCTGTGTTCTATCACGTGGTGTCACCTCTCTTCCATCTAGAACCTTCTGTTTCTTGTTTGTGTATTTTGGCTTCTCCTGGCCCTCGATTCTGCCTCCTCCTCCTCCTTTCTCTCCCTGGTGGCTGTTCAGTGTCATGTTGTATCGTCCCCCTCCCCGCCAGACAGGGTTTCTCTGTGTAGCTCAGTAGACCCGGCTGGCCTCAAACTCAGATGTCCGCTTGCCTCTGCCTCCCCAGTGTTGGGACTAAAGGTGTGGGACACCACCGCCTGGCTAGCTGTTCCGTTCTTTATTAAACTGATCACAGCAATCTGTCTTCCCATAGTGAACAGATATCCCACAAGAGTAAAGCTCTCAGAAGAAAAGATGGGCAAGGGAAGGGCGGGCAGCGAGACATCTCAGCAGGCGCTGGTGCTTGGTGCAGAGTCTGAAGACTGGAGTTGGAAGCCTGGAAGCCACTCGGTGGGAGCAGAAGAGGACCAACTCCTGCAAATTGTCCTTCTACGTGCACATGTATATTACAGCACATGTGCACACTCACACTGTACACACACACAGATAAATGTGGAAAGATAGCCCAGTTTGTATAGCTTGTCACCCAAGCATGAGGAGCTGAGTTCAAACCCCCCAAGCCCACATGAAAAAAATAAAGACAGGCATGGGGCAAACACTTGTAATCTCAGTGCTGGCCCGGAGAACATGGCAGCATAATGTCAAGTACCAGTTTACAGTGAACCACAAGTCACAGTGAGGGGCTCTGTCTCAAAAACAGGATGACTGGGGGCTGGAGAGACAGCTCAGTGGTTAAGAGCACTGCTTGTGCTGGGTGTTGGTGGTGGCACACCTTTAATGCCAGCACTAGGGAGGCAGAGGTAGGTGGATCTCTGAGAGTTCAAGGCCGGCCTGGTCTGCAGAGCAAGGGCCAGGACAGACTCCAAAGCTATATAAGGAAACACTGTCTCAAAAAACCAAAAAAAAAAAAAAAAAAAGTACTGCTTGCTCTTCCAGATGGACCCATGTTCAATTCCCAGGACCCACATGGCAGCTCACAGCTGTCTATAACTCTAGTTCCAGGGAATCTGACGGCAATGCACATAAAATAAAAGTTAAATATTTTTTTTTCTGTGCATTAGGTGCTTTGCCTGCAGATATGCCTGTGTGAGGGTGTCAGATCTTGGAGTTACAGACAGCTGTTAGCAGCCATGTGGATGCTGGGAATTGAACCCCCGGTCCTCTGGAAGAATAGTCAGTGCTCTTAACCACTGAGCCATCTCTCCAGCCCCAAAAGTTAAATAAATTGTAAAAAACAAAAACAAGATGGCTGGATCCTGAGGAACTCTGCCTTCCACAGGAGTGCACACACATGCACACGCACACAGGTGAAAATACACAAAGCCTTTCATACAAAAAATTCTAATTCATAGGAGAAGCAACACAAAATGAGAAGTCGTCAGCTGTCTTCCATCAAAGTCCAGGCTATCATTTGCTTCTGTCTTAGAGCAGGTCATTATTGTGGCTTTTGTATCCAAGTTGGATTCATTTACTCATTCATTTATTTAGGTGCTGGGGATTAAACCCCATGTGTGCTGTGTGCTAGGCAAATGCTCCCTCTCTGAGATAAAACATTACTGTGTAACCCAAGCTGGTCACAAACTTAGTATCTCACCTTTCTATCTAAGGTGGCTGACTCTAGGGTACACCCATACAGCCCAACACCCAGCTAACTAGAAATTTGGATTCCTCTCCTCTGTCCCTTCCTCTCCCCTCTCCTCTCTCTTTCAACAGGGTCGCACTCTGTAGTTCAGAACATCCTGGAGCTCACTATATTCCCTTACTGGTCTTGGATTTATGGTGAATCTCCTGGTTCACCCTCCCAAGTCCTGGGATCACAGGTATGCACGATCACTTCCAGATAAACTGGGCATTTTCATTGCTTTTTATTTGAGACAATGTCTCAGATAACCTAAACTGTATCCTCAGCCCTTTAAGCCAGAACTTTCTTTTTGGTGTGTATGTTTTGTGTGTGCATTTTCAAGTGTTTATACAAGGTTAGAGGTTGATACTGGGGTCTCTTTCTCCATTGCTTTCTGCCTCCTATTCTTTTGTTGTTGGAATGGTGTTTTTTGTTTTTGTTTTTGTTTTCCAAGGCAGGGTTTCTCTGTATTGTTTTGGAGGCTGTCCTGGAACTCGATCTGTAGACCAGGCTGGCCCCAAACTCACAGAGATCTGCCTGCCTCTGCCTCCCGAGTACTGGGATTAAAGGCGTGCCCCACCAACGCCCAGGTGGAGGTGGTGGTTTGTTTGTTTCTTATTTTGGTTTTTTTCTTTTTTTTTTTTGAGATAGGGTTTCTCTGTGTAACAGCCCTAGCTGTCCTGGAACTAGCTTTGTAGACCACTTGCCTCTGCCTTCCAAGTGCTGTTATCAAAGGCATGCACCCTTTGTTTCTTGTTGTTTTGTTTGTTTGTTTATTTTTTAAATAGGGACTCACTATGTAGCACCAATTGTCCTGGAATTCACTCTGTAGATCAAGCTGGCTTGGAACTCACAGAGATCTAACTGCCTCTGTTGGGATTAAAGGCATGCACCACCATGCCTGGCTAAACTAAAATTCTTTTTTTCGGTCTTTCGAGACAGGGTTTCTCTGTATTGCTTTAGAGGTTGTCCTGGAACTCGCTCTGGAGACCAGGCTGGCCTCGAACTCACAGAGATCCGCCTGCCTCTGCCTCCCGAGTGCTGGGATTAAAGGCCTGCACCCAGCTTGCAGCCAGTGTTCTGAACCACCTCTCAAACCACCATTACTCCATTAAACAAATCAATTTATTTTATGTGTGTTTTACCTGCAGCATGCCTGTTCATCTCCTGGGTACTTGGTACAGGGGGAGGTCAGAAGAGGACATGGGATCCCCTGGCACTGGAGTTACAGATGGTTGTGACTACATGTAGGTTCTGGGAACTGAACCTCGGTTGAATGCAAGAGCATCTCTCCAACCCCATTACTGTATTTTTATTGGATCTCAAATAAGCCCTTTCTCTCATTTTCTCTTCTGTTTCTTTTCTGTTGGCCTTCAAACCAGCTCGTGATGGGCCAACCAACTAGCTCCGGGCCAGTGACAGGGACAGAGGCAGAACTGGAAGAATATAGACTATAGGATATTTTTTTTTTTTTTGTTTTTCAAGACAGGGTTTCTCTGTGTAGCCCTGGCTGTCTTGGAAATTACTTTGTAGACCAGGCTGGCATTGTCTGGACTTGAGTATCTTTTTAATTTTTATAATTTATTTTATTTGCATTGGTATGAAGGTGTCAGATCCCATAGAACTGGAGTTACAGACAGTTGTAAGCTGCCATGTTGGTTCTGGGAATTGAACCTGGGTCCTCTGGAAGAACAGCCAGTGTTCTTAACCACTGAGCCGTGTTTCCAGCCACCATCAACCTGAGTATCTTAAAGCCATTTCTCCTTTTTTTCTCGGACCTGTGTCTCATTAAATCTTAGTTTTTCTCCATTGATAGGGCTTTTTTTTATACTAAGAATTGAAATCTGGGACTTGAATGATAATGTGATCCCAAAGTGGACTATTAGAGAAACAGGGACATTCTTTTTGTTTTGTTTTAGTTTTTCTAGATAGGGTTTCTCTGTGTAGCCCTGGCTGTCTTGGAAATTACTTTGTAGACCAGGCTGGCATTGTCTGGACTTGAGTATCTTTTTAATTTTTATAATTTATTTTATTTGCATTGGTATGAAGGTGTCAGATCCCATAGAACTGGAGTTACAGACAGTTGTAAGCTGCCATGTTGGTTCTGGGAATTGAACCTGGGTCCTCTGGAAGAACAGCCAGTGTTCTTAACCACTGAGCCGTGTTTCCAGCCACCATCAACCTGAGTATCTTAAAGCCATTTCTCCTTTTTTTCTCGGACCTGTGTCTCATTAAATCTTAGTTTTTCTCCATTGATAGGACTTTTTTTTATACTAAGAATTGAAATCTGGGACTTGAATGATAATGTGATCCCAAAGTGGACTATTAGAGAAACAGGGACATTCTTTTTGTTTTGTTTTAGTTTTTCTAGATAGGGTTTCTCTGTGTAGCCCTGGTTATCTTAAAACTTACTTTGTAGACCAGGTTGGCCTTGAACTCGCAAAGATTCATCTGCCTCTGCCTCCTGAGTGCTGGTATTAAAGGTATGTCCTACCACCATCTAACATAACAAGAACATTTTTGGTGTTCAGGAAAAATAGTAAAAAATCTTTCAGTCCGAGCTGGGCGTTGGTGGCGCATGCCTTTAATCCCAGCACTCGGGAGGCAGAGGCAGGCGGATCTCTGTGAGTTCAAGGCCAGCCTGGTCTACCGAGTGAGTTCCAGGACAGGACAGCCTCCAAAGCCACAGAGAAACCATGTCTCGAAAAACCAAAAAAAAAAAAAAAAAAAAAAAATCTTTCAGTCCATCAATGTGGGAGGAGGGTAAAAGCACACTTTTATTATCACTAATTTGTGGTTGGTATTTAGCATTATCCGGGGTGGGAGATTTATCTCAGTGGTAGAGCTCTTTCCTAGCAAGGGCAAGGCTCTGGTTTTGGTCCTTAGCTGGGGGTGAGGGCAACACCACATGACGACATAGACAGGGACCAAGGTAACTGGTATTTTGCATTTCCTATTAGTATTAGTATAGGAAATAAAACCACAACACTAGTAGCTGCCCAGGACTTAGAATTTTATCATTTAAACATAAAACACAGATTGGCCATTGGGATGACTCGTCAGGTAAAGGCACTTGCTGCCAAGCCTGGCCATCCAAAAGGTGGAAGGAGAGAACTGATTTCTGTAAGCTGTCCTCTGACCTCCACACACATGCCATACAAGTGCACATCTTGCTGTGTGTGTGTGTGTGTGTGTGTGTGTGTGTGTGTGTGTGTGTGTGTGTGTGTGTAAGAAATCTCAGGCTGGATGGTGGAGACACACACCTTTAATACTAACACTCGGGAGGCAGAGACAGGAGGATCTCTGTGAGTTCGAGGCCAACCAGGTCTACTGAGCAAGTTCCAAGACAGCCTCCAAAGCTACAGAGAAGTCCTGTCTTGAAAAACAAAACAACAACAACAAAAGAAATCTCAGCATGTCCAAATCAGTCTCAGGTACATAGTGAATTCACTTGCAGGAGCTCCTTCTACTGTGTGGGGCCTCAACATAGAACTTGGCTACCTGCAATCATCTTAGGGCTCATAAATTTGTAATTCTTTGTTTTTAGAGACAGGGTTTCTCTGGGTAACAGTCCTTCCTGTCCTGGAACTCACTGTAGACCAGGCTAGCCTCGAACTCAAAAATCTGCCTGTCTCCTGAGTGCTGGGATTAAAGGTATGTGCTACCCCTACCTGGCTTGATAACTGTTTCAATTAGTACAGCAGAGGTTGAGAATCCATGCTTTTTGGATATTTGCAAAGCAGTATGTTTTGCCATAGGTTATTAAGTAGTTATATAGGGGAAATTGTGAAGGAAACTCACTAAGTACCTCCCTGACCAAGTCATCAAACCTAATGTCCCTCATGGAACAAACTGACTTTATATGCTTACTATATGAACCAATGAGAGCACTTTCTTTTTTTTTTTTTTTTTTTTTTTCGTTTTTTGAGACAGTGTTTCTCTGTATAACAGTCCCCTAGCTGTCCTGGAACTAGCTCTGTAGAAAGACTGGACTCTCGAACACACAGAGAGCCTCCTGCCTCTGCCTCCTGAGTGCTGGATTTAAAGGCATGCACCACAACCACCACACGGCAGAGACGGCTACTTTAATCCTAGCACCAGGGACGCAGAGACAAGAGGATCTCTGAGTTTGAGGCCAACCTGGTCTACAGAGTGAGTTCCAGAACAGCCAGGGCTACACAGAGAGACTGTGTCTCAAACAAAAACAAACAAAAAAGGAAGCAATGAAAGATGGTGGGTGGTGTGTGCGTCTCAGGTGTCTGGGCCACTGGGCTGGGCCTCCCACGGATGTGTGTGACCCATGTCCAGTGGTGCCCATGGCGGGGAGGGTTCAGGTCTCTTGTGGCAGGCCCTCACCTACATTGTGGCACTACCCAGGGTGGGGGTGAATATGCTCAAAGTTTTCTTGAAGTTGCCACATAAGAGCATGAGAGAAGCCGGGTGTTGGTGGCGCACGCCTTTAATCCCAGCACTTGGGAGGCAGAGGCAGGCGGATCACTGTGAGTTCGAGACCAGCCTGGTCTACCGAGTGAGTTCCAGGACAGCCTCCAAAGCCACAGGGAAACCCTGTCTCGAAAAACCAAAAAAAAAAAAAAAAAAAGAGCATGAGAGACCCAAGTTCGTGGACTACGCCCATCTCTGCATCAGGACCAAGCCCTTCCCATCTTTCGACTGTCTATTAAAATGGGTAAAGAGAACCTGGACCTTCCCCCAGGCAGCAGTGGTTTGCAGCTGTGTGTGGTCCAGGAAAACACATGGGATGCTAAAGCTCATCTTTCCTTGTATCAAATGGTGACCATTATACTGATCGTCCAGCATCCCGTTGCTTGTAAGAGGAGATGGCTTGAAAAAATAAACAGAAGAAGAAGAAGAAGAAGAGGAGGAGGAGGAGGGCTGGAGAGATTTCTCACTAGTTAAGAGCACTTGCTGACAACCTGGTGTTATGATGTACACTTTTAAGCCCAGCACTTAGGGAGGCAGAGGTTGGTGGATCTCTGAGTTCAAGGACAGCTCAAACAAACAAACAAAACAACAAACGCAAATGCTTGTTACCAAAGGACCCAAATTTTGGTTCCCAGCCCCCAGGTCACACAGCTTACATTAGCCTGTAACTCCAGGTCCAGGCATCTGAAGACTGACACCCTTGGCCACAGCATATGCACCCATCTGCATACATTTAATTAAAAGTAAAAGAAACTTAATCCCAGCACTCGGGAGGCAGAGACAGGCGGATCTTTGTCAGTTTGAGACCAGCCTGGTCTATAAGAGCTAGTTCCAGGACAGCCTCCAAAGCCACAGAGAGACCCTGTCTCGAAAAACCAAAAAAAAAAAAAAAAAAGTAAAAGAAACTATGAGGACATGACATTGCTGCAGTGTTAGTTCTATCAGAAATGCACACACTGAATCTAGTCACAAAGAAATGTCAAATAAACCCAAACTAGTTCGAGGCCAGCCTGGTCTACAAAGTGAGTTCCAGGACAGCCTCCAAAGCCACAGAGCCCTGTCTTGAAAAAAACCAAAAACCAAAAAACAAAAACAAAAACAAAAAACCCAAACTGACAGCCATTTTATAAAATAACTGAGCTGTATTGTGGAAGCATAGGAAGGGTAGGAAACAGAAAAGAAAAGCCTGGGGTACCAGTCAAGATTTAAGGACACAAAAACTGGGGAGGTGGGGAGGCTGGTAAGGAGGGAGGCAAAACTGGAATCAGGTCATAAAATTAATTAATTATTTAAAAAGAATCACAAAACTAACATAGGTAAGCAGGACAGTGGTGGTGCATGCCTTTGATTCCAGCCCTGGAGAGGCAGAGGCAGGGGGATCTCTGTGAGTTCGAGACCAGCCTGGTCTACAAGAGCTAGTTCCAGGACAGCCTCCAAAGCCACAGAGAAACCCTGTCTCAAAAAACAAAAAAACAAAACAAAAAAACTAAAGTAGGTGTGTGATCTTGTATTTGATTCTGGACCAGGAAAAATAGTAGTTTATGTTGTTAGGACAACTGACAAAACTGAAGAGGAATCATGCTTTAAATCAATATATACCTTTGTTAGAGGTCTTAGTTGTTATGGTTATTTGAAAGAATGTTTTATGTTTTTGGTAAAAAAAGAAGCAAAAGAAAATGATGTCTCTCTAGTCAAATAGTTCAGCAAAAAATGGGCAAATATTTGTAACTATGTTTGTAAAGAGAGAAAAAACAAACAGAAAAATGGAAATGATTTATGGTTTGAATTTTTTCTTTCCTTTTTAGATAGTCTCATAGTGGCTGTGCCTGGCCTGGAATTTCTCAGTAGCTGAGGCTGCCTCTGAACTCCCTGATACTTCTCCCTCCATGCAAATCTGGAGATTTTGAGAGCTGCAGGTTTGTTCAAGATCTCCCAGCAGATCTGGGAAGAGTTAGGCCCAAACCCCAGTCACTACGCCAACTGAGTCAGTCAATGTTGGCACTTGGGTGGCAAAGGTTGAGCCACCCAGTTAGTTCTCCTTTTCAGATTTTTAGTTCCCTAGAGCTAGTTCCTTCTACCAGAAACCCAGAGTGCCATCACTAAACGTGTCTTTCAATTCCCTCATGAGCACCGAGGCAAGGATGGGTTTGAAGTTTCTGAGCTGCAGTTGGGATACCCCTTCCCACTGGTAGGTTCATGACCAGCCTTTCCCTGCGTGTGGTTGGCAGCTCCTCCCTGGTATTGTTTGTCCTGCATAGAGGGGTGTTTGAACTGCTGTTGTTTGAATCCAATCCTGCCTGTCATAGAACTCACTATGTAGACCAGGTTGGCCTCATGCTCACAGAGATCCACCTGCTTCTGACTCTGAGTGCTGGGATTAACAGAGTGTGCTACTACCACCCAGCTACTCTGTTTCTTTTTGCTGTTTTGTTTGAGACAGCGTTTCTCTGTGTAATCCTGGTTGGCCTCAAACTCAGAGATCTGACTGTCTCTGCCTCCCAAGTGGACTAAAATGGATTAAAGGCAAGGTGAGCACCACCACCATCTTGCCTTTGTTGTTGTTTTTATTATTGCATTTTGTTTATTTATTTAGTGTGTGTTTGTATGGGAATGTTTTCTCCATGGCACAAGTGTGGAGGTCAGAGGACAGAGGACGTGCATCAGCTCTTGTCTTTCACCTTGTGGGTTTTGGAGATCAAACGCAAGGCCCACCTCTTCAGGCTCGGTGGCCTATGAACAATCTTGCCAGCCCTGACTTTTGATTTTTTTTTTTTTTGGTTTTTCGAGACAGGGTTTCTCTGTGGCTGTGGAAGCTGTCCTGGAACTCACTCTGTAGACCAGGCTGGCCTGGAACTCACAGAGATCCGCCTGCCTCTGCCTCCCGAGGAACTCACTCTATAGCTCAAGCTGGCTTTGAACTCTTTACCTTCCTGGCTTCACCTCCCAGGTGCTGGGACTGTGGGGATGAGACACCACACAGGTTTGGTAACTCAACCCATGTCTTCAATATCATCTACTCTGAAAATAATCCTAAAGACAATTGTATGGTTTCATATATGTGACCCAGTGACTTATTTTCTTCAATTGGTGGAAAATTATAGCAACAGCCTGGTCTACAAGAGCTAGTTCCAGGACAGTCTCCAAAGTCACAGAGAAACATTGTCTCAAAAAAAAAGAGAGAGAGAGAGAGAGAGAGAGAGAGAGAGAGAGAGAGAGAGAGAGAGAGAGAGAAAGAATGAAGTAGGCTGTAGTTATTCAGGTGAACTGTAAGATCAGTTCTGGGAGAAGGGAGACAAGACAGACAAGAGGATCCCTGGGCTTTCTGGCTAACCAAGCTCGCTGAAAAACAGTTGAATGAAACAACCTGTTTCAATAGAATAAAGCAGAGATCAATAAAAGAAGATATCCAATGTCATCCTCTTGCCTCTGCATGTGGGCAACATACACACAGTCGAGAGAGAGAGAGAGAGAGAGAGAGAGAGAGAGACAGACAGACAGACAGACAGACAGACAGACAGACAGACAGACAGACAGACAGAGACAGTCTGGTGCCAGGCTGTGATGGTGCACACCTTTAATCCCAGCACTAAGGAGGCAGAGTCAGGTGGTTCTCTGAGAATTCGAGGCCTGCCTGACCTACAGAGTGAGTTCCAGGACATCTAGGACTGTTTCATAGAGAAACTCAGTCTTGAAAAAACAAAGAGAAAAAAAAGTGTCTGGTGAGATGGCTCACTGGATAAAGGCACTTGCCACTAAGCCTGAGGACTGATGACCTGAGTTTGATCCCCAGAAGTTACATGGTAGAAGGTGAGAACA
Source organism: Mesocricetus auratus (assembly GCF_017639785.1). NCBI lineage: Eukaryota > Metazoa > Chordata > Mammalia > Rodentia > Cricetidae > Mesocricetus > Mesocricetus auratus. The sequence continues at coordinate 9,576,936 of NW_024429197.1, forward strand.
ATTTATTGAAAGTTGTCCTCTGATATCCACAGTGGCGGCGGCACATCGGAATTTAGCTGAGTGTGGTGGCACCCAAAGACCTACAGAATATGGTATTTAAGGTATTTAGTAACCTAAGGCTTTCATGACAGAGGGACACCTCTGCTCCCCAAAACACCAATCTACTTCAAAAAAGAATGATGGTCACTGAAGAACCTCCATTTCTTTATGGCAAAGGTGAGCCATTTGGGCAAAGAAACTGCCCTTGCCTCAGTTGCTAACAGTTTACTTTTCAAACTAGACCAGCAGGATGGAAAAGAAAAGGTCTGCCAAATTTTGCCTAGACAAGGTGAGAAAGTCCTTCAAAATTCCCTGCTTCTCAGCAAAGTCTGTCAGATATACTAGGCCTGTAGGCCAAAGAGACATGTCCCAATGTTACAAAAGAACTTTGGGTAACTGTCCCGGCAGCCAGATATCCCTGTTGTTAAATAACATTACACCCTTCTTACCTGATAATTGTTCTTATAGCTTTATTATGTTAAAGTTAAAACCTTTTTTAATTAGACAAAAAAGGGGGAAATGTGGAATATTCCTTTACACTGTGTGAATATATGTCACTGTGATTGGTTTAATAAAAAAGCTAGGGCCAGGCAGTAGTGGTGCATGCCTTTAATCACTGGCCTCAGGAGGCAGAGGTAGGCAGATCTCTATGAGTTTGGGTCCAGCCTGGTCTACAGAGCGAGTTCCAGGACAGGCTCCAAAGCTACAGAGAAACCCTGTCTCAAAAAACCAAAACAAAACAGTGGAGTCTACAAAATAGCTCAGCAGGTAAGGATGCTTGCCTCCAAAGCTGATGCCCACATGGAAGGAAGAAAGACCTTCCTGTAGATTGTCTTCTAAGCACCACCTACCTGCCATGTGCCACGGGGTAGGAGTGCATGCACACCCACACCCCATGCACATTCATACATGTACAAATAAAAAAACAAAAAATGTAAACAGAGTCACACTTGGAAGGCTGAAGGAGGAGGAGTATAAGGCCAGCCAGAACTACACAAACAGTAGTGTCTTGTCTTGTTGGGAGGTGGGGCACCAGAAAACCAAACCCCAAACAAAGGAAAACAGGCATGGGGATTTGAGGGTATGGCTAGCATGTGCCAGCACTGAGTTTTGTCTCCAGCACTGAAAAGAAAAGAAAAAAAAATTACTGACATAAGAAGCCGGTGGAATCAAGGTTTCAGGCTTTGTTTTGGTTCATTTTGTTTTGAGATAGGATCTTGCTGTGTATCCCAAGCCGGCCTCAAGCTTTGTGTTCTGGCTATTTTATGTCAACTTGACACAAACTGTAGTCATCCGAGAGGAGGGAACCTCAGCTGAGAAAATGCCTCCGTAACATCAGGCTGCAGGCAAGCACGCAGAGCATTTTCTTAACTAGTGATTGACAGGGAGGGCCTAGTCCAGGGCTGGTGATCCTGGGTTCTCTAGGAAAGCAGGCAGAGACCTGGTGGTGGTGGTGGCATAAAACTTTAATCCCAGCACTCAGGAGGCAGAGTCAGAAGGATTTTTGAGTTCAAGGCCAGCCTGGTCTACAGAGTGAGTTCCAGGACAACCAGGCTATACAGAGAAACCCTGCCTCAAAAAAAAAAAAGGAAGGAAGGAGAAGGGAATGGAAGGAAAGTAGGGAAGAAACAAAGAAAGAAAGGAGGAAAGAAAGAAAGAAGAAAGCAGACTGAGTAACCATGAGGAACAGGCCAGTAAGCAGCTCTCCTCCATGGCCTCTTCATCAACTCCTGTCTCCAGGCTCCCACCCTGCCTGAGTTCCTGTCCTGACTTCCTTTAATGATGAACAGTGAAATGGAAGTGTAAGCCACATAAACCCTTTCCTCCCCCCAGCTGATTTAGTCATTTCTTTCATCATAGCAATAGTGACCCTAAGTGAGACACTCGGGGTCCTCCTGTTTCAGCCTCTCAGATAGGTACTCCCACACTGGGCTTCAGTTTACTCTTCAAGAGGAAGACTTTAAAAATTCTCCCTTCTCTGAATGGCATTTAGATTTCCTCTATTAATCTTTTGGAGGGGGATATGTATATGTGTGAGTCTGATTGAATGTATGTGTGTGCGTATGCACATATGTGTGAATGCGGAGACCTGAAATCCTCAGTGTCCTCTGTTGCTCTCCACTAGATTTAGTGAGATAGAGCTGCGCACTGAACTCTGCTGGAGTCTGGTTAGTCTAGCCAGCCAGTTCTCCCTGGGATCCCCCATCTCTGCCTCCAGATTGTCAGGATTACAGGCTGTCCAACCCTGTCCAGGTTTTATGTGGCTGTCAGCTATGTGCACTCCAGTCTTCACGTTTGCGTGCCAAGTGCCTCATCTGTGGAGCCATCTCCCCAATTCCCTTATTAATCTCTTTACTCCTGTTAGCTTACATATATACGAAAGCTTTCCTGAAAACCATTTGTGGCAAAGCTAGATACTTTTCTCTGGAGCCTAAAGGATGTATAAGTAAGAATAAGATCATTTCTGGTCTCTTTTTCTTTCAAGCTAATTGCCCCACTATTCATAGACCTAATTTGGAAACAAGAGACTTCTTTATTGAGGGCATATGGAGCTATACTGTCAGTAACTGTAAATGGGTTGGAGAGACTTGATTCTGTCTTAATGAAGCAAGAATGCTTAACTCTTCAGTTCTATTACTTGCAGAATGATTGTCAGTTGTTCCTATTAGATAGCCAGGGCTGGAAGACATGTCTGCTTCAGGGTACACTCCTAGAATAGAGGAGTGCTGAGAGGTAGAGACCACGTTATAGGTGCTTCATCAAATAAAAAGGCATCGTTGGCTCATCCCGAGTGTCTGTAGGTTTGCAGGTGTTACCTATAAATACAGTGGTATTACTTTGAAACATTTTGAGATTTTGCACATTTTGTTCATAGTTATCTTTTATTTGTTGAGCTTGCTCTAGGATCCCCGGAAAAAGGACCTTATTAATCGGCTTTAAAGAGTGACTTACGGCCGGGCATTGGTGGCCCACGCCTTTATTCCCAGCACTCGGGAGGCAGAGGCAGGCGGATCTCTGTGAGTTCGAGGCCAGCCTGGTCTACAAAGTGAGTTCCAGGATAGCCTCCAAAGCTACGGAGAAACCCTGTCTCGAAAAACAAAAAAAAAAAAAAAAAAAAAAAGAGTGACTTACTAGCCAGGCATTGGTGGCCCATGCCTTTAATTCCAGCACTGGGGAGGCAGAGGCAGGAGGATCCCTGAGTTTGAGGCCAGCCTGGTCTACAGAGTAAGTTCCAGGACAGCCAGGACTGTTTCACAGAGAAACCCTGTCTCAAAAAACAAAGACAAACAAACAAACAAACAAAAACCCAAAAAGAGTAACTTACTGCTGATCACTGCCTTCTCAGGATTCTTCTGGCCTAGAGAGCTTAGCTAATGAACTTGACCTAGTTAAGAAGCTGCCTAGAATATACACCAGCTATGACATTCAATGGTATTTTGTTTGTGTGTGTACAAGTATCTGTGCATGTGTATGTGGCATATATGTTTGTGGCATGTGTCTTTGTGTACAGGAAATGTAGAGGCTAGGAGCTGTTGTCAGGGGTCTTCCTTAATCACAGCCCTTTGGCCTTTTTGTTTTGTTTTATTTGAAGCAGCGTCTCTCACTGAACCCAGCACTCATCTGCTGCCGAGACTGGCTGGCCAGAAAGCTCCACCCCACTCTCACACCCATGCTGCTGTTGATCTGAACTCAGGTCCTCATGCTTGCATGGCAGGCGTTTCTCCTAAGCCCTTGTAATTTTAAATAATATTTTTACGGTCAGAGATGCCTCAGTGGGTGTCTTAGCTAGGGTTTTTATTGCTATGAAGAGACACCACTGACCATGTTACCTCGTTTTCTTAATTTTAATTTTTAAAATAATATACTTTTTTTTTTTTTTTGGTTTTTCGAGACAGGGTTTCTCTGTATTGTTTTGGAGCCTGTCCTGGAACTCGCTCGGTAGACCAGGCTTGGTCTGGAACTCACAGAGATCCACCTGCCTCTGCCTCCCGAGTGCTGGGATTAAAGGCGTGTGCCACCAACGCCCGGCAAAATAATATAATTTTTTAATTGAATCTTTGGGTATCTCCATCATGTGCCCCAACCCCACTCATTCCCCAGTTCTTCCATATTTGCCTTCCACCCTTGTAGCCTCCCCTCCAAAAGTAATTTAAAAATGAATACTTAGAAAAAAAGAGGAAGAAAACAAAACAAAACTCTCATTGACCCCTCTGGAAAATGACCTGGTCCTCTATCAACTGCAGCATTCTGAGCATATACTATTCTACTCTGTCTTTTCCAACTCTCCATCACATATTCCTTGGTATTATGGCATTGGAAGTTGCAATGTGTCATGTAATATACCCTTCTGCCCGATCAGCACAAACATTTACTTTTGAATGTCCATTGTTGTAAGTCAGTAGGCTAGTTCAAGACTCCTGGCTTCTGCCACAGGGTCAATACTGAACCCTCATAGAGGCCCTCAGATATCCTGCTGTGGCCCCGAGATGTGGAGCCTTGCAGCTACGGCTCTGCCGTGCCAGCCCCTTCACATGCTCCAGCAGCTCCTAGATGAGGAAGATGTTGGGTGGCCAGCTCGAAGTCCTGGATCTGGGCCTGGGTGGTAGCTGAGTTGGTCAGCCTGCCGGCTTTCCCATACCCATCACACCAGAACCAACTCCCTTTCTGGCCAGGTGCGGGGAGAGGCCAGCTCTCTGGCTCTCCCATGTACTTGTCTCTTAGACCAGCTCTTACGTACTGCCGGGGCAAGGGATGGGGTCAGCTCTCCCACTCTGCTCAGGTGATGGGTGGGGCCAGCTCTCTTAGACTACAATTCTTTTTGTTTGTTTGTTTTTCGAGACAGTGTTTCTCTATATTGTTTTGGAGGCTGTCCTGGAACTCTATCTGTAGACCAGGCTGGCCTCTGACTCACAGAGATCCACCTGCCTCTGCCTCCCGAGAGCTGGGATTAAAGACATGCGCCACCAACTCCCGGCAACTGTGCAATTCTTATAAATAAAGGAAAACATTTAACGGGGCTGATTTACAATTTCAGAGTTCACTATTGTCATGATGGGCAGCATCACAGTGCACAGGCCGACTTGGTGCTAGAGAAGGAGCTGAGATTTCTACATCTGGGTCCACAGTCAGCAGAAGGGTTTTTGTGCCATGCTGGGCATATAAGACCCTCACAAAGCCTGCCCTTACAATGACACACTTCCTCCAACAAGGCCACACCCACTCCAACAAGGACACACCTCCTAATAGCGCCACTCCTTATGGGCCTCTGGGGTCATTTTCTTTCAAAGAACCACAGGGGGTAAAGGTGCTTGCTGCCAACCTTGGAGAGAAATGACTCCCATACATGTGTCACAGCATGAGCACACACATGTGTCACAGCATGAGCACACACAAAATACATTTAATAACGTAAAATAAATACTTCAGTATCAAAAAAGGCAGCACTAGAACTATTTGGATTTTTTTAAAGATTTATTTATTTACATATACAGTGTTCTGCCTATATGCCAGAAGAGGGCATGTATCAGATTGAATTGTAGATGGTTGTGAGCCACCCTGTGGTTGCTGGGAATTGAACTCAGGACCTCTGGAAGAGCAATTGATGCTCTTAACCTCTGAGCCATCTCTCCAGTCCCTAACTTGTTCATTTTTATCTTTCTGTTAAAAGTTGTGCCTGGGCACAGTGTCCAAACCACCCAGACAGCTGAGGCAGAAGAATCACATGATCCTAATTCAAGTCCTGGTTAGGCAACAAAGCAAGCTCTACTCTTAAATTATTAATAATTATTCCAAGCACCCTTCATAGTTTTCATAAGGCTGACTACTAAATTGGCCAGGATAGTTTTCTTCTTGGATTTTTTTTTTTTTTGGTTTTTCGAGACAGGGTTTCTCTGTATTGTTTTGGAGGCTGTCCTGGAACTCGATCTGTAGACCAGCCTGGCCTCGAACTCACAGAGATCCGCCCGCCTCTGCCTCCCGAGTGCTGGGATTAAAGGCGTGCGCCACCAACGCCCGGCTCTTCTTGGATTTCAGTATCTGCTTACACCATATACCGTTCCCTGTACTGACAGGATTCTTCAAGATATTACTAGACATTAAATGTACTAAATACTATACCTCTCATGTGCAGTCATAATTTACATTAATAATGGCTTCCAGAAAGCCTGCAGTGGAGAAATCCTATTAATTTTGTTTGGTCCTTGTACTTCATCAATACTTTGTAAATAGAAGGTTGTAATTCAAATGTCATTTTCCACATGAAGCCTTTCATAACTCCCTCGGGCAGAATCCAGTATGCCTGCCACTGAATTCATGTAGCTCAGAGTTACATTATTAGTGCTGTGAAATGTTACTTCCTGTCAATATTGTGACATAATATTTTGATTGCAGGAGACAGAAAACATCTTAAGCTGTCTTAAATAAGTAATTGAATTTGGGCCTATTTGTTTATTTGTTTATCTGGAGTCAGGACTAACCGCGTAGCCTTGGCTGGCCTAGAACTCAACCTGTCTGCGTCTTCCCAGTGTTGGGAGGAAAGGTGTATGCCACCATGACAGGCCAGTTGTCTTTGAGAAGAGGCAGTAGTCCTCGAGCTAGAATGAAAAGAGAAAGGCATTGCTTACCTAGTGAATAGAGTAGGGAAAGATTCTAAGGCGTCACGTGTGAAATAGAGCACGACATAGTAAGGTGCTCCCCCCACCTTTTTTTCTAAGACAAGGTCTCATTGTATAATTTAGGCTGACCTTGAAACTCACAGGAATTCTTTTGCTTCAGCCTCTGGAATGCTAGAATTGAAGGTTTGTACCACAGAATTTGTCTATAGATGGATGCTTTTAGAGGGAGTACAGTAGTTACAGTAGTTTGGTATATTCAAGATCTCAGCCATTTCTTCCGTATCGATGTCCCCTACTTACAGAATTAAGTGGAATGTGCTTTCCTGCAGGGGGGGGGTAACTGTGACTCAGGCCACCCCTCCACTGAGCACAGCTGAGCACACTGGATGGAGTGTTTAAGAAGCCACACTCTAAAAGACACTGAAGAATGAACTGGACTTCCGTTTTAAGGACTTTGGAGTGATGAGCCCAGCATGCCTGCCGTTTTGTCTGAAGCATTTTGCTGATTTAGAAGAGATAACTAGGAACCTACAATGTGATTTTGGCAGCCACAAGAGCCCAAAGGGACAAAAGTTGGAGTCCAGAATGCATAAAGGGAGTTCAGGACTCATAAAGGGTAATAACCTTGACAAATTACAATGTTTTGGTCCAAGTTTAAAATACTGTACAGTGGGTATAAGGGAGACAAAAGTGAATTCATCTCACACAGACAACAGGTCGACTCCAAGTCATACAAGAGTGGAAAAAAATCTCAAGGCCTGGCCTTGGATTAAATTGGTCCTAACTACTGGTATCAAGGACATTAAAAAATCTATGGCAGCATTTCAGAGGTAGGGACAGGGAGAGGTTTGTGAATTCCAGGCCGGCCTGGAATAGAATTGGCCAAGCATAGTTAAGGCAGGGCACCATAGTGAGACCATGCCTCAAAACAAAAACAAAAACAAACTTGATGGTGCTAGAGAAATGTTTTAGCAATTAAGAAGACAGCTCTTTTAGAGGGCCCAAGTTCTGTTCCCAACACCCACACTTGGTGGTTCACAATCACCTGTAACTCCAGCTCCAGGAACCCATGTGGGTGAGGCTGATCCTGCTGCCTCTTCCTCCCGAGTACTAGGTTACGGGGAAACTCACCTCTAGGACTGTCCTTTTGAGATACAGTTTTGGCTGGCCTGGCACTTGCCATGTATCCCAGTGTTACCTCAAACTCACGGCAATTCTCCTGACTTAGTCTCCTGAGTTACCACCAGGCCCACCTTCATTGATTGATTTAGAAGGTCTCAAGACTTTGTTGGATTAGGTATTGTTTTTAATCTCATTGGAACAAAAGTTTGTATAGTTAAAGTTTTTGCTTGTTTGTTTCAAGACAGGGTTTCTCTGTGTATAGCTTTTTCTTCCTGGAACTCGCTCTGTAGACCAGGCTGGCCTCAAACTCACAGAGATCCACCTGCCTCTGCCTCCCAAGTGCTGGGATTAAAGGCATGCGCCACCACTGAGGGGCTATTTAAAGCTTTAAATTGAAAAAGATTTTTATTCTTTATAACAGTCCTGGCTGTCCCGGAACTCGTTTTGCAAGCCAGGCCTTTCTTTTTTAATCTAAAAACATATATTTGAGATAAAATCTTACTCATTTACCCCAAGATAGCCTTGCATGAATTCTGCAGCCCAAGCAGGCCTCAGCTCTAAGTCCTCCAGCCTCAGTCTCCCTCAGCTTACAGGCTGGCACCACGAGTTTGGGCCGAAATTTCATTTTCTTTTTTTTTTTTGTTTTTTGTTTTTGTTTTTTTGTTTTACGAGACAGGGTCTCTCTGTATTGTTTTGGAGGCTGTCGGTCCAGCCCGGCTTCGAACTCACAGAGACCTGCCTGCCTCTGCCTCCCGAGTGCTGGAATTAAAGGCATGCACCAGCCGGGCGTTGGTGGCGCACGCCTTTAATCCCAGCACTCGGGAGGCAGAGGCAGGCGGATCTCTGTGAGTTCGAGACCAGCCTGGACTACCAAGCGAGTTCCAGGACAGCCTCCAAAACCACAGAGAAACCCTGTCTCGAAAAAAAAAAAAAAAAGGCATGCACCACCAACGCCCGGCCATCGAAATTTCGTTTTCTAATAGTATCAGTGACTTGTCTCAATGTTCCATAACTGCCTAGTGGGTTAAGCCTGGTTTATCTTTCATTTCCTCTCCCTTTCTTTTTTTCCTTTTCTCCTTTAGTTTGGTTTAATTTAGCTCCTCAAGTGCTGAGATTACAAGAATAAGTCACCACACACTGGTTAAGCTTTTGTTTGTTTCTAGTACTGGGGGTTGAACCCAGGGCTTGTTGTATGCTACAGAAGTACATTAATTTAACTCTACCTCCAGCCTGTGAGCTTCTTTTTTTCTCCCACGAATCTATTTTGTGTGTCTGTGTGTGTGGTGGTGGTGATGTGCCCCAGTGCCACAGCCCATGTGTCAAGAACACCTTGTGGGATTTGGTTCTCTCCTTTCCATGGGATTGAACTCAAGTCTTTAAACTTGGTGGCAAGCTCTTTTCCCCACTGAGCCATCTTGTCTACCCTTGAACTTGTTTTTTACAGGTGTCTGGGTTGACTCTTTGGACAGAAGACAGCTTCTTCATAAATAATTCATTTTCTACATTTACTACACAGCTGCTAAAAGCTGCATGGCCTGGCTTGTGTTATTTACCTTCTCTTCGTTCACCTGGCATTTGCAGGTCCCCAAAGAGATCATTTGATTGGACTGATTTGTCATACTCAGTATTGAGTGCTGCCCTTGAACACAAAAGCTATTACCATTGGCTCACGGTGGTTTTGGCTAGCCTGCATAGAGTTCCTTTGAGTTTGTAATCAGGTTTGTTTTGTTTGCATTATGTTATAGGACACACATGGTTCAGCACCCTACTCAAGAGACTGAGGTTCAAGGAACATGAATTTAAGACTTGCCTAGGAGCAAGATGTGCTGGCACTCAGGAAGCAGAGGCAGGTAGATGCCTGTGAGTTCAAGGCCAGCTGGTCTACAGAGTGAGTTCCAGGGCAGCCAGGGCTACACAGAGAAACCTTGTTGTGAAAAACAAAACAAGAAGAGACTTTCCTGAACTACAGAGTGAATCCAAGGTCAGGCTAGCTGGTGTGTGCTACCACCACGCCTGAATTTATTTTTTATTTTTTATTTTTTGTTTTGTTTTTCGAGACAGGGTTTCTCTGTATTGTTTTGGAGGCTGTCCTGGAACTCACTCTGTAGACCAGGCTGGTCTCGAACTCACAGAGATCCGCCTGCCTCTGCCTCCCGAATGCTGGGATTAAAGGCGTGTGCCACCAACGCCCGGCCTGAATTTACTTTATTAATTGGCTAATAATGTTGGGTATTTTCTTCTGGCTATTTATATATCTTCTGTTTCTTTCAGTTTTTCAAGACAGGGTTTCTTTGTGTAGCTCTGACTGGCCTAGAACTAGCTCTATAGACCAGGCTAGCCACCACCACCCAGCTTCATATTTCTTTTTTTGTTTGTTTGTTTTTGAAACAAGGTCTTGATATATATATCATACTAATTTAGAATTCACTATGTAGCCCAGTATGCTGGTTGGTTTTTGTCAATTTGACATAAATCTAGCCATTTCTGGGAAGAGGGAAACTCACCTGAGGAATTGCCTCCATCAGATTGGCCTGTGGGACATTTTCTTGCTTGCTGATTGGTGATTGATGGCACCCATTACAGTCGGTAGAGCTACCCATGTAGTTCTGGGTTGTTATAAGAAAGCAGGCTAAAGCTGGATGGTGGCGGCGCACGCCTTTAATCCCAACACTTGGGAGGCAGAGGCAGGTGGATCTCTGTGAGTTCGAGGCCAGCCTGGTCTACAAGAGCTAGTTCCAGGACAGCCTCCAAAGCCAGAGAAAACCTGTCTTGGGAAAGAAAAAAGCAAGCAAGCTAAGCAAGCCTTGAGGAGCAAGCCAGTAAGCAGCATTTCTGCATGTCATCTGCTTCAATTCCTGCTTTGAGTTTTTGTCCTGACTTGCTTCTGTGATGAACTATAACCTATAAGATGAAATAAACTCTTTACTCCCTAGGCTCTTTTTGATCAGTGATTTTATTGCAGCTGTAGAAGCAAACTAGGCTAGCCTAAAACGTGTGATCCCAATGTTTCAGCCTCCCGAGGACTGGAGTTACAGGCATGTGCCAACACTTCAACCTTTCTACAATAAAGTTCTTTGGAGAAGTGTTAACTCAGATCCTTTGCCCATGTGAAAACATTTGTGTGTGTGTGTGTGTGTGTGTTGTTTATTCTGTCTTTTTGAGACAGGGTCTTGTTGTGTTACCCAGGCTGGCTTCAAACTCCTGACTTTGTGCATTCCTTCTAAAGTAGTTGGGACTTCAGGCACATGATGCCAGGCCTGGCTTCAGTTTCTTCCTACATCAGTCCTCCCTCCTGACCCAGTTGAATTCACATCGTCTTTTGTTTGTTTGTTTTTGTTGTTTGTTTTTTGAGACAGGGTTTCTCTGTGTAACAATCCTGGCTGTCCTAGAACTTACTCTGTAGACCAGACTGGCTTCGAACTCACAGAGATCCTCCTGCCTCTGCCTCTCAAGTGCTGGGACTAAAGGTGTGTTCCATAACACCTGGCTATCACTGTTTTCTTTTTTTTTGGTTTTTCGAGACAGGGTTTCTCTGTGGTTTTGGAGGCTGTCCTGGAACTAGCTCTGTAGACCAGGCTGGCCTCGAACTCACAGAGACCCGCCTGCCTCTGCCTCCCTAGTGTTGGGATTAAAGGCGTGTGCCACCAACGCCTGGCTATCACTGTATTTCTAAGGCTTAGAATAGTGCCAGGAAAATCACAGACCATTTATGTTGAATGGATGATTGTCATCATTGAATATGTTAATTATTGATAGTGTTAAATAAATTGAATATGTTAATTTAGATATAATAAAATGGGCTATTTCTGGGAAAGCATCCAAGCTCTCCTTAGGAGTTCTCAATAGTTGCTTTTTCTCTGTTTTTTTTTCATTTTTTAAATAATTAATTTATTCTTATTTTATGTGCATATATGTCTGTGTGAGCCTGTCAGATCTTGGAGTTACAGACAGTTGTGAGCTGCCATTTGGGTGCTGGGAATTGAACCAGGGTCCTCTGGAAGAGCAGTCAGTGTTCTTAACCATTGAATCATCTCTCCAGCCCCATGTTTTTTTTTGTTTTTTGTTTGTTTGTTTGTTTTGTTTTGTTTTCAGTTTTTTAAGGCAGGGTTTCTCTTTGTAGCCCTCACTGTTCTGGGCCTCTCTCTGTAAACCAGGCTGGTCTTGAACTCAGAAATCTGGGTTCTGGGTAGTGAATACTGGGATTAATGCATGCACCAGCCTGCCTGGATCAACATTTTCTTTCCTTTAGTCTTTTCTGGGGACTGTGGTAATGAAACACTCCTGGTTAGCAAGTCACAGACTGGAGCTGTGATGTTCATAGTGTCAAAAGAGAGAACCCAAACCGGGCGTTAGTGGCGCACGCCTTTAATCCCAGCACTCGGGAGGCAGAGGCAGGTGGATCTCTGTGAGTTGGAGGCCAGCCTGGTCTACAAAGCGAGTTCCAGGACAGCCTCCAAGACAATACAGAGAAACCCTATCTCGAAAAAACCAAAAAAAAAAAAAAAAAAAAAAAAGAGAGATAGAGAGAACCCAAAAAGCTTAAATGAGAGTATTCCAGGGACACACCATGGGCACAGAGATGCTGCCCCTAATGGTCTTAAAAACTCCTCTTTAAACTGTGCAGTGGTGGGTGACTCATGCCTGTAATTCCAGTACTTAAGAGGCAAAGTCAGGCAAATCTCTGAATTCAAGGTTAGCTTGGCCTACAGAGTGAGTTCCAGGACAGGCAGAGCTACACAGAATAACTGTGTCTCAACAAACAAACAAACAAACAAACAAACAAACAAACCAAAAACACCCTTGTTTCGAACCATTGCTTTTCCATTTTTGGCTATACATGATCTGAATGTAAAATATTAGTTGGTGTGGTGGTAAACCTGTAATCCCAACACTCAGGAAACTGAGGTAGGAGGATCTCTACAAATTTGAGGCTAGCCTAGGCTACATAGGATTACACTGTCTCAAAAAAAAGTTTGAACACAAAAACTACTTCAAGAATGATAAATTTTGTCTTTTTTTGTTTGTTTGTTTTTTGAGACAGGGTTTCTCTGTATTATGATTATTTGGGGGGTTGTCCTGGAACTTGCTCTGCAGACCAGGCTGACCTCAAACTCACAGAGATCTGCCTGCCTGTGTTCCCGAGTGCTGGGATTAAAGGCATGCACCACCAACACCCAGCTTTTTTTTTTTTCCTTTGGTTTTTACGAGACAGGGTTTCTCTGTATCGTTTTCAAGGCTGTCGGTCCAGCCCAGCCTCGAACTCAGAGATCCGCCTGCCTCTGCCTCCCGAGTGCTGGGCCAGCTTTTTTAAAAAAACATTTATTTATTGTGTGTGTGTGTGTGTGTGTGTGTGTGTGTGACTGTGTGCATGTGCGTGCATGCGTCATGGAGCACATGTGGAGGCTGTAGTATGAATAATAAAAACCCAGGGCAGATATTGGGGTTCAAGATGTAGACCAGACTAGCAAAACAGCCAACCACTAGAGAGTTCCTATCTCTACCAAGGCTGGGGCTGTGCTCAGTGTGGCTGGAAACTGAATACCAAAGAATGAATACTGAATACAGAGACCCTGAGCTTCTGTGCTATACCCCTCTCTAGTGCTGGGATTAAAAGTGTGCACCACCACCCAGCTTCTATGGCCAACTAGTGTGGCTGCTGGAATTAAAGTGTACCACCACTGTCTGGCCTCTGTGGCTGTGGCTAGCTTTGCATTCTGATCTTCAGGCAAACTTAGAACATAAACAATGTATCACCACAGGAGATTAGAGGACAACTTTTTGGATTCAGTCCTCTCCAACCATGTGGGTTCCAAGGCTTGAACTCAGGTTCGAGTGCTTGGCAGCAAGCCCTTACCTGCTGTGCCATCTTGCCAGCCCTGTGTTCTCTCTTTTTAACCAGGATCTATAGTCCATGTTGTTGTTATGTTTTGGTAACTTAAGGTAGATTCAGTTTTGCTTCTGCTTGGTGGCAGTTCTTTCTCTATGACCCCAGAAGGTCACAACCTGGTGAGAAAAGCTGCCTGTGGAGGGTGGGGTCTCATTCTCTTGATGACAGAGCTCCATCTGGACTCACGCTCTGCATTAGTCCGAAGCCACCGAAGCAGGAAGTGAAATAAAGGAAACAATGAACAGATCCTGCCTCCAGTCATTGATAACTCAGCGGTGCTCTGACACTTTTGATTGGCATCTACTCACATGTAACTTGAAGGAAGCAGCCTTGAACTCAGAACTTTGCTGAGTTCTCTTTAGCAGACTGCTCTCCTTTTATCTTTCCTATCACTGTTTCCTTATAAATTTGCATAGCAACGTAATGTGATTTTGTTTGTTTGTTTCTATTTTTTGAGACAGGGTTTCTCTGTGTAACCCTGGCTGTCCCGGAACTTGCTCTGTAGATCACGCTGGTCTTGAACTCAGAGATCTGCCTGCCTCTGCCTTCCAAGTGCTAAGATTTTGGACATATACCACCATGCGTGACTTATTCATTTTTGAGACAGGGTGCTGTGGAATAACCCTTCTGTACACTGTGAAGAAGTGTCTTCATCAAGGCACTTTCTGATTGGATTAATCAAGACCTGACTGGCCCGGAGGGACAAAAAGACATTAGGTGGGAAAGCCAAATGGAGAGGACCCTGGGAAGAAGAGGGCGGAGTTAGGGTCTGAAGGAGATGCCAAGAGAAGCACAGTGAACGGGATGGGAAGTTGAAAGGTCTCCATACCCCGATTATTAAGTCTCTCCGTCTACACAGAAATGCAAACCAAGCCAAATTAATAAAACCAAAGAACAAAGCAACTCCTGGGTGATCTGGGGGAGAGATAAATTACGTGGCAGGTAGGCTTGATCTTGAGCATCTCAGGGGGAGGAGCCGCCTCTTGTTTGGCTTTCTGAGAAGGGGTGGGGTTTGGAATGGGGGGGTAGGTAGAGTGAGGCTGAATCAGAGCTTCCAACTAAACAAAGTACTTGGATGGGGTAAATGAGCCCCAGGGCAGCACAGAGATTAATAGAAGCGGGTTAATTTAAGTTATAAGAGCTGGGTGAAAACAAGCCTAAGCTATCGACAGAACATTTATAGCTAGCAGTAAGGATCTGTGTGGTTATTTGGGAGCCGGCTGGCCAGACAGGGCCGACTGCAGGGACCCAGAGAAAGTCGGCCTACAAAAGAATCTAACAACTATGTTCTTAGGTTGACTTCAAAATCCTCTGTCTCTGCTTCCTGGGAATAGCACTGTAGTATGTGCCACCATCCCCTAGAGGACCCAGATTTAGTTTAGTTTGATAGGTTGTTGTGCCAAAGAAACCCCCAAACTGATGTAGTTAGTGAAATAGCATTCCATTAAAATAGAAAATAATAATAAAAGGAAGTGTGTGTGTGTGTGTGTGTGTGTGTGCATGTGTCTGAGGATGCAAGTAGAGGCGAGAGGTCAGCTTTAGGCATCATTCCTCAGGAGCCATCCCCCTTGGTTTGGTTTTATTTTGAGACAGTCTCTCTAGGTAGTTCTAGCTACCCTTGAACTCACTCTGCAGACCAGGCTGACCTCAGAGTCACAGAAATCAGCCTGCCTCTGCCTCCTGAGTGCTGAGGTTGTAGGCATGTGCCGCATCCCCCCCATACACTTTGTTTTTTGGGAAAGGCCTCACCTTTACCTGAGGCTAGGCTGACTGGCCAGTGTGTGCAGGATCTATGGTCTCTACTTCCCCAGTCTTGGGATTATAAATATGGACCATCACACTTGGCTTCTGCGTGTGGGTTCTGGGGATTGAACTCATGTTTCTTTTTTGCGGGGGCTGGAGTTGAGGCAGGTTTCTCTGTGGCTTTGGAGGCTGTCCTGGAAGTAGCTCTTATAGACCAGGCTGGTTTCAAACTCACAGAGATCCGCCTGCCTCTGGCTCCCGAGTGCTGGGGTTAAAGGCGTGCGCCACCAACGCCCGGCTTCTTTGTTGTTTTTAAAGCAGAGTCAGCAAACATCAGTGATTTGCCTGCGCCATGTTCTTTCACAGCTCCAGGGGCTGACTTAACAGGGTGTCAGGGAAGGGAAAAGAGGACAGACACACAGACATAATGCAGATTGCGCTCTGATGGAGTTCCCAGCACCCCGGGAACTCAGCGTGTTTATTGCGTGCAGTTGAGAGGGAGGGTTATGACATACAGCTCAGCTTAGTAGGCAGGGTTAGTCAGTCTTGGTATGAGCACTTCGCTCGGGAGCAGGCTTCAGTCTGTAAACATCTGGGAGAGAAAAAGCACATACCGTCAGCATTGGCACTCAGTCCAGAGGAAGGCTTTGCCATTCCTTTGAGCTGCACCCATGGAAGGCTATATCACTCATGTGAACCTGAGGCTTCACCATCCCTGACAGGCTGTGCCCATGTCAACAACACACATTCCTTCATTCAATCCCTACATACTTGTCTTCACCTTCCCAGCTGTGGGATTACTAACTCATGCCTCCATGCCTGACTTTCTTTTAATCTTGTTTTTCTGAGACAGGGTTTCTCTACAGCCCTGCTGGGACACAAAGAAACTCTGTCTACAGGTTTGTTTTGGTTTTTCCAGTCATGGTTTCTCTGAGTAGCCCTGCTAGCCCTGACTGTCCCAGAACTCCCTCTGTAGACCAGGACTAGCACTCAGAGATCCACCTGCCTCTTGCCTGAGTGCTGGGATTAAAGGCTTGGGCACCACTACCCGTTTTGCACCTGGGCTGTGGATTCAGGCTCTCATGCTTGGCAAGTATTTTCATGACTGAGCTGTCTCCTCAGGTCTGTTTTTCAGTGCGGGGACTTGAACCCTGCCTCCTGAATACTGGTATTAAAGACTTGTACCAGCACACTTGGTCTTACATATTTTGGGAGGGGACATACATTAATCTTGAAGAGTTCCATGGAAAATCAGTTTCTAGTCTATCCACAAGCTTATCATTTCATTTATCACTCTCCTGAATGCCACAGTTTGCTGAATGAAAAGTTAGATGTAGTTTCAGTCTCAGTGATAAGACTGTCCTAGTTTGATTTCTGTTGCTGTGATAAAATGCTGAGCCAGGCAGTGGTGGCACACAGCTTTAAATGCAGCAGAGGCAGGCAGATGTCTGTGAGCTGGAGACTAGCCTGGTCTACAGAGTGAGTTTTTTTTTTCCAGGACAGCCAGAGCTGCTACAGAGAGAATCCTGTTTTGAAAAACAAAACAAACAAACAAAAGAATCCCACTGACTAAAAGCAACTTGGAGAAGAAAGGGTTTATTTCATTTTATAGATTACAGTACATCAAGAAGGAAGTTAGGGCAGGAATTTCATGAAGGAACTGAAGTAGAGGCCATGGAGAAACGCTGTTTGCCTGTTTGCTCCTCTTGGCTTGTTTGTCTATCTTTCTTACAACTCAGTACCAGCTTCCCAGGAGTGGTGCCCCTCACATTGGGCTGGGCTCACCCATAGCAATGATTAATCAAGAAAATACCCCATGCACTTGCCTACAGACTAATCAAATGGAGGCATTGTCTGTGTTGAGGTTCCCTCTTTCTAGATGACTGTAGCTTGTATCAAGTTGACAAAAATCTAACCAGCAGAGACATGTGAAAGGATGTATAATTAAGCCCAGCATGACAGCATCAGTGATTGAAAGGTGGAGAAGGTTGTGAGTTGGAGGGCAGCCTAGACTATGTAATAACACTTTGCCTCAAAACAGGAATGAAAATCCTTTCTAATAGGTTTTTCTGTCCCCTGTGTTAGTATTCAGGCATCTATACTGGCCTGCCCTTGGGGTCCTGGCAGGATACGCCCTCAACTGCAGCCACTAAGAGCACCACCTGTGGATATTCACTGTGTGCCCTTATAAACGATGGGCCTTGCCCGCTTCTCCTGTCTCTCTCTGCTCTCTCTCCTCCCCTCCTCCTTCCCTCCCTCCCTCTTTCTCTCTCTCTCTCTCCTCCTCTCCTCCTTACCTCTCTCTCTCTCTGCTCTCTCTCCTCCCCTCCTCCTTCTTTCTCTCTCCCCCCTTTCTCCCTCCCCCCCTCTGCTCTCTCTTCTCCCCTCCTCCTTCCCTCTCTCTCTCTCTCTCTCTTCTGCCAGGGACTGGTCTATGCCACTCCTCTGCCCCCTTCTCTGCTCCTTCTCTCTCCTCTTTCAATAACCCTCCCATGTGAACTCTGTTGTATGGTGTGACTCCTTCCCACCATTTCTTTTTTAAATTATGACACCCTGATAATAGGTTTCTCCATTAGCGCAGTAAGCCAGATCAGGCCAAATTGAAAAAATTATAACAAGTTTATTTGGGCAAACCAACTCCTGGGTGGGTTCTCCAGTCCCAGAAATGGAGACCAGAGAAGCCTCATGCCTGAACTAAAGCAGGGAGATTATGTAGCTTGTAGGAGAGGGGTAATGACGTGTCCTCTTCAAGCTGGGTTTATGCCCAACTATGGTCAAAAGCTAAACACTTTAGGCTGGGACTTGGGCTGCTGGCATCTTTCGGGGAGGAGCTGCCTTTGCTGCCAACAATGAGGAACTGAGCTTTTTGGTGCCTTCCCTTTGTTCAGAGACTCTGAGTGGGTGGGGTTTGGAGAGACAAGAATGGGGTTTCTCAGACTGTGTCAGAGCTACAAGACTGACCTGGAGGCTCCAACCAAACACTTTACCCAAGAGTCCACACACTATCCCACATGGTGCTTTGTGTTTAGTTATTCCTGGGAAGTTTCAGGTTTTTTGTTGTTTGGTTTTGGTTTTTCCAAAACAGGGTCTCTATATATCCCTGACTGTCCTGGACCTCACTCTGTAGACTAGGCTGGCCTGGACTACCAGAGATCTTCCTGCTCTGCCTTCTAAATGCTGAGATTAAAGCTGTGCATCACCTCAGAGCCACAGGAAACTAGTGGAATGGTGAATGCATCAGGAAGTTCAAGATCATTTGTGGCTACCTGAGATCTGGTTTAAAAATTTTTTTTTGTCCTGCAGGGTAGTGGTGGCACACACCTTTAATCCCAACACTTGGGAGGCAGAGGCTGAGGCAGAGGCAGATGAATCTCTGAGTTTGATTGAGTCCAGCCTGGTCTACAGAATGAGTTCCAGGACAGTCAGGGTACACAGAAAAACCCTCTCTTGGAAAACAAAACAAAACAAAACAAAACAACCCACAAAACAGCAACAACAAAAACCAAGTTTTCCCCAATTTAGCAACTCCATACATTATTTCCCATACTTTCTATTGGTCAGGGGTTGACAGTGATGTGGCTCAGACTTTAAGAGGTTGGTGGGTTCTTTGTCAGTGTGACAAACACTAGAGAAAACAGTTTTCAAGGACAACAGTTTATTTTGGCTCATGGCTTCAGAGGTGTCACTTCATGACCACTAGTTCCTTTGTTTCTAGTGTGTTAAGGCAGACTATCCTGGTGAGGGAAAAGCTGCGTATCCCATGACAACCAGGAGGGAGGGAAGGAGAAAAGGCAGAGGACTAGAACACTAAAGGGGACACTCTCCCACTGGGACACAATTCAGAAAATAAGGAAACCCTGAGTCAAAACTTCAGGGTCATCCTTATTAGTATTCAGGCATCTGTACTGGCCTGTCCTTGGGTTCTGCCTGGACACGTCCTTAGCTACAGCCACTAAGAGCATCCATTGTGCACATTTACTATGTTCCCTTTGAAAAGGGCCCTGCCCACCTCCCATTCTTCTCTTTCTGTGTCTGCCTCTCTGTCTCTCCTTCTCTCTCCCTCTCTCTTCTCTTCTGCTGCTCCTGTCTCCAGAGGCTGCTCTCTCCTCTCACCTCCCCCATTTTCCCATTCCCTTTCCCCTAATTAAAAACAAACAAACAAAACAACAAAAACCTCCACATGAGGTCTGTCACATAGTGTCTTTTTCTCTCCTGCTGATTTTTTTTTTTTATAAATTACAACAATCCAACAATCCTCAACAACATAGTAATTTCAAGACCAGCCTGGGATGTATGAGACCCTGACTCTAGAAAAAGAAGACCAAAGTAAGAGGGGAGAACAACTCTCCCACGACCCGCTTCAACAAATCCTATTTCCTAACGTTCTTTTTAGCCATGAGTTCATCAGTGGATTAGCCCATTGATGAAGTTAGAGCCCTCGTGATTCTACCACTTCTGAAGGCTCTACTTGGGAACACTGCCAAGCCTCTACTGTTTGTTTGTGGTACTATATCAAAAGGTTACAGGCAGAATCGTGGTGGCCAGAGTCATCTAAGGGATGAGTCGAAGGAAGAAGATCCAATGCCCAAAACCAACCAAACAAAAACTTCTTCCGAGGGCACAACCCGAGGCCTTGCTGTTTTACCATGAACCTCTTCATAGGTCGGCTGGACAAAGGTAAGCTAGTTTTCAGTAAAGGGAACAAAAAGTGATCCAAGAAAGAACAAGGGAGAGACTGCGGTATCTTTTGATCTTTTGTGACTCGGCTTGGATGGTGCCCACTGTGTCTCCATAGTATTCTACCCGGTGTGGGAGGCAGGCAGAGAGGAGTAGGGATCAGTTTGGACCACCATCTTGGAGACAGGTTCCCAAAAAATCTTTTTTTTTCTTTCTTTCTTTTCCCCAAGACAGAGTTTCTCTGTGTAACAGTCCCAGTTGTCCTTTATCTCAATTTGTAAACCAGGCTGGTCTCAAACTCACAGAGATCCACCTGTCTCTGCCTCCCGAGTGCTGGGATTAAGAGTGTGTGCCACTAACGCCCAGCACCAATGAGAATCTTTTTTTTTTTAGGTTGGCCTGGAACCCTCTTTATAGACCAGGTTGGCTTCAGACTCAGGTTCTCTCTCTCTCTTTTTTTTTTTTTTTTTTGGTTTTTACGAGACAGAGTTTCTCTGTATTGTTTTGGTCCAGTCCGGCCTCGAAGTCACAGAGATCCGCCTGCCTCTGCCTCCCGAGTGCTGGGATTAAAGGCGTGCGCCACCACCACCTGGCCAGACTCAGGTTCTCTTGAGTACTGTGACTCAAGGTGTACGCCACCACACCCAGCCCAAATATTTGAATCTTTTGCATGCTGACTGGCATCAGACATTTCAGAAAAGGCCAGTGGAATCATTTTATATATGGACTGACCACATGATTGGGGGAGAATCAGATTCCATTGTGTATTAGCATCTCCTGCTTCCTGAGGGTCCCAGTCCTGCCGTTCTTCCAGAAACGTTCAGAGCTGAACACCTGAACCAAGTACTCATATTCTGGTAGAAGCAAAATTCAAGAACAAATGCTTCAATGGACACATGAAAGATCGGAGAAAAAGATCTCCATTGGATAGGGTCAGCAAACCCTGGCCATAGGTTCAGCCTGCCATGGATCTGTTCTGTAAATATCTGCGGCTCTCCAGCAGCTCTCTGATTGTCTGTTGTGTGGCTGCTTCCGGGATGAGAGTGGAGAGGAGCAGTAGAGACCTCATGGAGCAATCTCATCACAGCCTGCAGGATTTACCATATCTAACAGGATATTCCTTTTAGAGCACACTGGCCACCCTAAGCTTTGCTTCTGAACGTGTGTCTGTAGTCCCGACACACAAGAGACTGAGGCTGAGGGATCTGGAGGTCTGAAGGGTAGTCTGGACTACTTGGTAAGACCCGGGTGATGGTGGCGCACGCCTTTAATCCCAGCACTCACGGAGCAGAGGCAGGCAAATCTCTGTGAGTTTGAGGCCAGCCTGGTCTGCAAAGAGAGTTCCAGGATAGCCAGGGATACACAGAGAAACTGAGTCTCAAAAAACAAAACAAAAAGTATAATACATTTTTGGGCCTGGGCATGGTGATACACACCTTTAATCTCAACACCAACACCTGGCCAGTTGATCATCCTGTTGCTGCTTCTCTAAACACACACACACACACACACACACACACTCACTTACACACACATGCATATATTCATTCTTTTAGAATCTTGAGACAGGGTCACATGGAACCCAGGTTGGCCTCTCACTCAATAAGTGGGGAGAAGGATCTTGAACTCTCAGTCCTGCTGCCTCCATCTCCCAAGTGCTGGAATTACAGATATGTACTATCATCTTTTGTTAATAAAAATTTTTTTTTCGAGACAGGGTTTCTCTGTGGCTTTGGAGGCTGTCCTGGAACTCGCTCGGTAGTCCAGGCTGGTCTCGAACTCACAGAGATCCGCCTGCCTCTGCCTCCCAAGTGCTGGGATTAAAGGCGTGCGCCACCAACGCCCGGCTGTTAATAAAATTTTATCTAACTTTAGAAATCTAGAGTTTGAGGCCAGCCTTGTCTACAGATCGAGTTCCAGGACAGCCTTCAAAACAGAGAAACACTATCTTGAAAAACCAAAGAAAAACAAAACAAAACCAACCAAACAACCAACAAACAAAAAACCAACAAAAAAAACAAACAAAACATCAAAAAAAAAAAAAGCAATAATGGCCAGGTGTTGGTGGCACGTGCCTTTAATCCCAGCACTCGGGAGACAGAGGCAGGCTGATCTCTTGTGAGTTTGAGGCCAGCCTGGCCTACAGAGCAGGTTCCAGGACAGCTTCCAAAGCCATGCAGAGAAACCCTGTTTCAGAAAAACAAAAACAAAAGCAATAACCAACAATTAAAGAAAAGTCAAGAAAGTTTGGAGGTGGGATGAGGAGGGCTAAGAGACCCTTTGTGGCTGGGGGAGGAGCATCAGAAGAGGTACGGGAGGGGTCTGCAAGTTGTTCTTGCCATACAAGCCTGAAGACTTGAAGTCGGTGCCTAGAACTGATTCCAAAGTTGTCCTCTGGCTCCTCCCTTCTCAGTTTCACAAGCACCCCAACACATGTCAATACAATAACACTTTTAAATGAAAACAAAATTGATTTTGTGTTTATGTGCACTTGAGTATGCTCCTGGGACAGTATTTTGAGGTCAGGGGACATCTTGTTGGGTCCTAGGGGTCCAGTTGAGAATTCAAGTCATTAGGCTTGGCAACAGGAGCCCTTTACCCATGAAACCATCTTTCTGATCCATCTTTGAGACAGGGTTTCTCTGTGCAATGGTCCTGGCTGTCCTGGAACTCACTCTGTAGACAAGGCTGGCCTCCAACTCACAGAGATCCGCCTGCCTCTGCCTACATCCAAATACTTAATTCTGTTTTTTTCCTTTTGAGTAAGCATTTCATATATCCCACACTGGTCTCAAACCTGCTTATTTCTGAGAATGGCCTTAAACTGTTGATCATCCTGTTACTGCTTCTCTAAACACACACACACACACACACACACACACACACATTCATTGTTTTAGAATCTTGAGAAGGTCACACGGAACTCAGGTTGGCCTCTCACTCAATATGCGGGGAGAGGGATCTTGAACTCTTGGTTCTTCTGCTGGAGTTACAGATATGTACTATTATCCTTTGTTGAAAAAAATTTTTGTTTGTTTTTCGAGACAGGGTTTCTCTGTATTGTTTTGGAGGCTGTCCTGGAACTTGCTCTGTAGACCAATTTGGCCTCGAACTCACAGAGATCAGCCTACCTCTGCCTCCTGAGTACTGGGATTAAAGGTGTATACCACTGCCTCCTGATTTAAGGGATAACTTTTAGAGTAGCTTTTCTCCTTAGGCATGTAACACCACTGCCTGGCTTGTTTTTAATTTATTTTATTTGCATGTGTTACATGCCGTGTGTATATGTGGGAATGCATCCACCACGACTACATAGAGAAACCCTATGTCAAAAAAGCAAGCAAACAAACAAACAAAACAAAAAGAGATTTAACTAGGCAAAGGAGACAGAGGTGGATGTCTCTGAGGTCAAGGCCAGCCTGGCCTACAGAATGATTTCCAGGCCAGACAGGGCAACATAGTGAGGCCCAGTCTCAAAAGCAGAGAGAGAGAGAGACATTATCACTGTGCATTCTTTTTTTTTTCTTTTTCTTTTTTTTTTTTTTTGGTTTTTCGAGACAGGGTTTCTCTGTATTGTCTTGGAAGCTGTCCTGGAACTCGCTTTGTAGACCAGGCTGGCCTCGAACTCACAGAGATCCACCCGTCTCTGCCTCCCGAGTGCTGGGATTAAAGGCGTGCGCCGCCAACGCCCGGCCTGTGCATTCTCTTTAATCTTTGTAAACAGAAATCAGGAACTGGATGATTTCATATCAGTTGAGTCAATTTCACAGCTATGAAAACTGAAATTGTTTATAGGACCATAAGGAAAATTGGGGATGATAAAAAACCCAGGCATGACCTTAGCTGGGGGATAGTAGTGTTCAATTTATACATACGACAAAGATTTGGGCACTTTTTATCTGTGACTTGAATGGCAAAGAGCTGGACAGTTCACATGTGAAATCGGCTAATTCTTACCAAAGTGTCGATGTTCCCAAAAGAAGAGTGTGCTATACAGTATGCTTATTTAAGAAGACATGCGCCAGGTGGTGGTGGCTCAAGCCTTTAATCCCAGCACTTGGGAGGCAGAAGCAGGCAGATCTCTGTGAGTTGGAGACCAGCCTGGTCTTCAAAGAGAGTTCCAGGACAGCCTCCAAAGCCACAGAGGAACCCTGTCTCCAAAACAACAACAAAAGAAGACACTTGAGAGAATAAGCCAAGCACGGGGTAGGTCTACAAGGGCTGTAATCTGCCCTCATATCCTGTCCTGAGGCAGAACTCCAGACAGAGCCTGCAGACAACTGCCATGAATTAAGATCCAAGTATTCCCTTTAAAACTAAATTTACTAGAGTGGGGTGTGGTGGCACACGCCTTTAATTCCATCACTCAGTAGCCAGAGGCTGTTGGATCTCTGAGTTTGAGGTCAGCCTGGTCTGCATGGTGAACTTCAGGACAGTCCCAGTTATGTAGAAAGATCCTGTCATTAAAACGAGAAACAACAGCCGGGCGTTGGTGGCGCACGCCTTTAATCCCAGCACTCCGGAGGCAGAGGCAGGCGGATCTCTGTGATTTCCAGGCTGGACTGGACCGACAACCTCGAAAACAATACAGAGAAACCCTGTCTCGTAAAAACAACAACAACAAAAAAAAAACAAGAAACAACAAACTTATTTTGTGTGTCTCGTGTGTCAGTATGTGTGTGTCTAGATCAAAAACAACTTGAAGGAGTCAGATCTCTCTCCACTATGTGAGTCGTAGGCTTGAACTCAGGTCCTCAGGCTGCTGAGACATCTGATGTTTCTTGAATGAATATGAAAGAACAGCAATGTGAGCCTAAGATTCTTTGAGCTTGGATTTGAACTGTCCTTCCCAGGGGTGTGTCTGAAGTAGAGAGAGACAGATTTTCTGGAAAGTTCTGCAGCAGAGAATAACATATAAAGAAACTAGATGCCCCAAAATCATTTACAGAGGATCTCGGAACCAGGCTCTAGCACTCAGGGAAAGTGTCCCTGCTACTAAGTATTCTTTGAGAATGACATTCAGTTCAAATATGCTTCGTGACAAAAACTTGGCATTGGGGAGCTTCCTCTATGAGAAGCAAACATCTTGACTTAGGGAACAGAAAATCTTGTTTATTCTGCTCTGCATTATGGGTAGACTATTTAGGCTACTTTTCCCCTTTTTCTTTTTCTTTTTCTTTCTTTCCGTTTTAAAGACAGGGTTTCTCTGCATTGTTTTGGAGGCTGTCCTGTCCTGGAACTCGCTCTGTATACCAGGCTGGCCTTGAACTCACAGAGATCCACCTGCCTCTGCCTCCGGAGTTCTGGGAATAAAGGCGTGGGCTACCAACGCCTGGCCCCCTTTTTTTAAACTTAAGCACACCTGATGTCCAAATATGCCAGTGTTGTGATCCCTGCAAGTGGCAAAAGGAGTCAGCCCATGCAGAAACAAGCTATGAGATATGGTGATGTTCCCTGGTCCGTGAACATCAGCTTGGGGAAATGAAAGCGAGGTGAGGAGAGGAGAGAAATGGGAGCCAAGAGAATCAGGAAGAGAGTGTAAGGCGGAGATCCCCTAGGCCCCATGCGCATTTACACACACGCACATGCTTCTTTCTCTGCCTCTTGGTCCCTTGCATAGTCCCAGCATTGTAAACCCTTGACCTCTTCTGGTGACCCTCTGTCATGAGCAACAGCCTTGATCGGCAGAGAAACAGCAAAGAGCAGGGGTCTTGGATGAAGAGAGTGCTTGGTCCACTGTCCATTACTTCAAGAAATGGGCATAAGGTGGCAGCAGCGGCAACTGCTGCAGGTGTCTGAGGGAAGCTTGGCCAAGGGCCAGCTACACTTGAGCTGTTAAGTCCCCGGGAGAAGATGGAAAAAGGAAACTCCACTGAGGGCCTCATCATTAGCCTAGATAGAAGTAGAAGAGGGAGACGTTCCAACATACACGTGTGTTTCTGTTTGCCTGGTACACCTGGCATAAGCAACTCTATAGATAGGAAGTAGATCAACTGTTGCCTAGGGCCTTGAGTTGTGTTTGAATGAAGGTTAAAGCTGATGAAAACACAGGGTTTCTTTGCAGGGTGATGAGATGTTCTGAAACTCAGGATAGGACTAGATTGTTATTTTTGTTTGTTTGCTTTGTTTTTCGAGACAGAGTTTCTCTGTAGCTTTGGAATCTGTCCTGGAACTCTTTCTGTAGACCAGGCTAGCCTTGATCTGCCTGTCTCTGCCTCCCAACTGCTGGGATTAAAGGCCTATGCCACCACTGCCAGGCTGAGCATATTTTCTTCTATATATTCTCCATCTTGATATTTTGTTGGTATGCATGCTTCCTGTGTGTGGAGGGCTGAGCATGTAACTACACAGTAGAGTGTTCACCTAGTATGCAGGAGGCCATGGGTTCACTCACCAATAAAACACACACATTTTCTAAAAATCCATTTAAGGAAGGTGTTGTTGTCTAGATTCTAGAAAAATCCATATAGATTATTTTCTCTTGCTGGGCATAGTGACATACACTTTTAATCCCAGGACTCTGCAGGTAGATCTCTGAGTTTGAGGCCAACCTGGTCTACATATCCAGTTTCAGGACAGCCAGGAAGACAGAGAAACACTGTCCTGAAAAAAGAAATGATACCCCCCACTTGTGCGCAGGCTAGCTGATGCGTGTCTGACTGGGCTGGTCAAGCAACCTTACCCGAGTTTGGACTCCAGATATGGACACAGAAATCAGGATGCTTGACCCAGTAAGATAAAGTGGAGTTTATTAGGAGAACAGAATTTACACAGGAAACAAATGGCTGTTGCCGGCTCCCTCTCCAAGGATGCAGACCCTGCCTGCCGGATGCTTTCTGCAACCCAAGAAGAGCTCTGAGTCCCAGTCCTATTCCTTTTAACCTTCAACATCCTCACCTGTGACCACGCCCAAAAGGGAGTGGTCAACGCTATAGATGCAGAGTGTGTGTGTGTGTGTGTGTGTGTGTGTGTATGAATATATCACTACACATGCCTTTAATTCCAGCACTCAGGAGGCAAAGGCAAAGGCAGATCTCTGTGAGTTCAAGGCCAGCCTCATCTACAGAGTGAGTTCTAGGACAGCTAGGGCTGTTACACAGAGAAGCCCTGTCTGGAAAAACAAAAAAGAAAGAAAGAAAGAAAAAAAAGGCTATTTTTTCCTGTTTTTTTTTTTTGTTTGCTTGCTTGTTTTCTAATCCTTGTATTTGTGTGCGTTCATATGTATATACATAGTGTGCCAGGGTGTATTTATTGAGGTCAAAACAGAAGAAATGTCGGGGTAGATCCTAACCTTTCCCCTCCTTTGAGATGGGGGTCTTGAGTTTCTAGAGACTGTCCTGTCACTGCCTCCTATTTCTCCACAGGTGTGCTGCCGAATTCAGCTCCACATGGGTTCTGGGGACCTGAACTCACGTCCTCACAGTTGCCTGACAAGCATTTTTCCCATTGAGCCATCTCCCTAGCCCTTTCCTGTTCTTTTTGTTTGTTTTATTTGAAACAAGGTTTTTTCATTATAGCTTAGGGTATTTAAAACTCATTAGGTAGCCCAGGCTGGTGTCAAACTCATGGCAATCCTGCCTTAACCTAGTGAACGCTGGCAGAAGGTTGGGTTTGAGTCAGCGTCCTGCTATATAACCCTGCTGGCCTCCTTCCTTTGCTTTCTAGGTGCTAGAATTATAGGTATGTGCCACTAGGCCCTGCCTAAAAGATTTTATCTATTTATCTATTATTTATTTATTTGAAGCAGGATCCCTTTATGTAGTCCTGGCTGTCCTTGAACTCATTATGTAGAGGCTGGGTTTGGACTCACAGAGATCCCCCTGCCTCTGCCTCCAGAATGCTGAGATTAAAGGCCTGAGCTGCCACTGTCTGACTTTAAAGATTTTATTTTCACGTATGTTATGTATGTTTTGCCAACATGTATATATGTGTGCCACATGCCTGGTGACAAGGAGGTTAGAGAGGGATCAGATCCCCTGGAACCGGAGCTCTGGGTAGAAGGTTGTGAGCCACCATGTAGGCGCTGAGAATCAAACCTGGGTCCTCCTGAAAAGCAACAAGTGCTCTTAACCACTGAGCCATCTTTCTGGCCCCATCTTACTTTTTGAGATAGGGTCTTTCACTAATCTGGAGCTCACTCATTCAGCCAGATTGACTGGTCATTGAGTCACCTTCTTGTCTTTACAACCCTGGCTGGATTATAGGAATAGAGCGTTCTGTGTGGGGCCTGGGGACCTGAACTCCGTTCCTCACTTTACCAAAGGGGTCACCCTCCCAGATATTGCTTTGTTTTGTTTCAGGACAGGCCTGAAGCTATTTAGCCCCAGGTGGCCTGGGATTCACTAACAGACCAGGCTGGCCTGGAACTCTCAGGACTCTACCCTCTGAGTGCTGGGAAAACAGATGTGTGTTATCATGCCAGCTTTGTGTTTGCTTTTGTAAACTATAGACAAGAGTGTAATGCCAGCAACCTGAAAGTGGATAACATTTAAGGTAAACACCATTCCGATCTTTATACATACTGTGATGGGCAGCTGCCTTTACTACATTGTTTTTAAGAAAAAACAAAAACATTTTAAGTAGAGGATTCTGTTAAACATGTATTTGCAAATTAAGGAAGAACACCAAGGGTTTGGCACATCCGTCTCTTTATCATCTATTTATCAGAGCCTTAAACAGGATTCCTTAGATTAATTGTTCTGCTCTGTGTGGATGCTAGCGGAGATGTCCACAAAGGCTGACCTGAGGAACCAGATGCTGGAGAGGGGCAGCCACATAATCACAGAGTGAGGAAGTGATGATCCTTGGTCTGGGACTTCCCAGGTCACTAATTTTGAAACCCACCCCCAAATTCTGAGGTCTCAATGGAAAAGTTTGAAAGGTTGGGAGACTGTATTCTCTTTCTCTCTCTTGCACCAGGCTCTTTCTGTAGCAGCCAAGTGGACTCCACGGCAGGCTTGCACTTTCTGTTCTCATCTGTCCAATTAAGGGCATTATTTCATTTGGTGCATCTTAGCCATTCATTTTGGCCGACAGTTGTTTCTCTTGTTACAAAGACCATTCTAAACCCAGTCAGCCAAAGAAGCAGAACAAATATCTCATAGTTCCCACATACCTGCCCTGGGAGCACGGGATTTCGAGTAGAGTGGGGTCCCTAACTACCCTGATCCCTAGCACGCTAGGGCACTGCTCTGTGCAGAAGCCTGAACCTCAGAGGCAGACATGGCATCAACAGCACATGGACAACATTGTTGTGCCCTTAGGTCCTTGAACAACCACTCAAGTATTAGAGACCCTGAGACAAAATGACAGGAAGAACAAGAAAAAATGGCTTTTGGGGTGGGGGTGTGAGGACTGGGAGGGGTTTCCTTAATTCTCTTCTCCTCTAAGGGGAAGTAAAGACTAAACTAAACTATAAACCCCAAAGGCAACAATAATAACAATAACACCTTTCCTAATTATGCCTGTGTTCTCTAAGGACAACTCTACTCATCAAATCCTAAGTCTCATAGAATGAGAACCACTGCAGCCAGGTAGTAGTGGCACACCCTTTAAACCCAGCTCTTGGGAGGCAGAGATAGGTGAATCTCTGTGAGTTCAAGGCCAGCCTGGTCACTGTAGAGTTCCAGGGCAACCAGGACTACACAGAGAAACTCTGTCAAAAAAACAAACAAAAAAACTCCAGTGGTTAAAGGCCTGTCCCACCACTGCCCTACCTGAGAAACACTGTAGCTTTAATAGCTCCTTGTCTTTCTTTTCTTTTCTGTTTGTTCATAGTTTTCTTAGAAAATGAGACATCTTGATCAGAACACTGGGAAATTATAATGTGGCTTTTTTTTTGTTTGCTTTTTAGGCAAGGTCTCATGTGTCTCAAGCTAGCTATGTAGTTGATAACTTTGAACTTCTGATCCTCCTGCCTCTTCCTCCCAAGTGCTGGGAATGCTGGCATGCGTACCACCCCTGGTTTAGTGGGGCTGGGGACTGAACCTAGAACCTAAGCTTTTGTGCATGGTGGGCATCACTGTACCAACTAAGCTACACTCCCAAGTTCTAAATAACATCCTAACATGTTCTGTCTGTGTTTTTCTTTTTTCTTTCTTTCTTTTTTTTCTTTTTTTTTTTGGTTTTTTTTCGAGACAGGGTTTCTCTGTGGCTTTGGAGGCTGTCCTGGAACTCGCTCGGTAGTCCAGACTGGTCTGGAACTCACAGAGATCCACCTGCCTCTGCCTCCCGAGTGCTGGGATTAAAGGCGTGCGCCACCAGCGCCCGGCTTCTCTGTGTTTTTCTTTTTGTTTGTTTTTGTTTTTCGAGACAGGTTTCTCTGTTTAGCTTTGGAGCCTATCCTGGAACTCCCTTTTTTTTTTTTTAATGATAAATGGGTGCTTATTGGGGAACACTTACACAGGAAAATACAAAGAACTACAGGATCATTTCTCTGCCCTTCCTACCAAAGAGCATCCAAACTGAAGCCACTGGAACTTGCTTTGTAGACAAGCTTCAAACTCTTAGAGATCTACCTGCCCTGCTTCCTGAGTACTGGGATTAAAGGCATGTGCCACTACTTCTCTCTCTCTCTCTCTTTCTCTCTCTTCTCCTTCCTCTCACTCTCTCTCTGTCCATCCCAGGACTTCAGTGTTGTACTGATCTATATCACCAATATATAAATACATTTTGAGTAAAGAAAGTCTATGCTAATTTGGAGGTATGTTGATTCCTTTTAAATAGAAATCCATTTATAGTGAATCGAATGAGAGGATTGGCATCCCAAATCAAAAAGTAGAAAAGTCCCTGACTGATTTCAGTGAAGAAAAAAACCTTTCAGCCAGAGAGAGTGGCATATGCCTGAATTTCCAGCATTTGGGAGATAGAGACAGGAAGATCAGGAGTTCAAAGCCATCCTTGGCTACCTACCAAGTTCAATGCCAGAGCTTCTGACCTCAAAACAGAAGAGGTGGGGAGACAGCTCAGTGATGAGGAGCACTGGCCGCTTTGGAAGAGGACAAGAGTTCAGAGGGCTCACAACTGCCCCTCTCTCTCTCTCTCTCTCTCTCTCTCTCTCTCTCTCTCTCTCTCTCTCTCTCTCTGTCTCTCTCTCTCTCACACACACACACACACACACACACACACACACACACACACACACACATTAAAATTCAATGAATCAGTTTTCTTTAAGGGGCTGGCCCCTGGGAGTTTGACCTTGGTCTAGTGAGCATATAGGTAGCACAAATTGGACTTGTGTTTTTTTTGTGTGTGTGTGTTCGCCACCCCAGATAGTGTTTCTCTGTGTACTCCTGGCTGTTCTGGAACTCACTCTGTAGACCAGGCAAGCCTCAAACTCAGATCCCCCTGCCTCGGAGTGCTGGGATTAAAGGTATGTATCACCACCATTCAGGTTTTTGTTTTTTTGGGGGGTGGGGTGAGGAAGGTCACAAGAGTGGGGGGCAGACTTCAGAGGACTGGGAAGTGCGATTTGGTTGGGGGAAAAAAACAAAAAGGATGATTACACAGCAAAAAACACAAAAAAACAATGTATCTTATTTATGTGTGTGTGTAACTCTGGCTGTCCTGGAACTAGCTCTCTATGCCAGAATTGCCTCCGACTCACAGAGATCTACCTGCATTTGCCTCATGCTGGGATTAAAGGCATGTGCCACTATAGGCACTTGGGAGGCAGAGGCAGACAGATCTCTTAGGTTTGAGGCCAGCCAGGTCTACAGAGAGAGTTCCAGGATAGCCAAGACTAAACAGAGAAACTCTGTCTCAAAACGAAAGCAGTAACAAAACAAAAAACAACAACAAAGACAATGAATCTTTTGTTTGTTTTCCAGACAGGGTTTCCCTGTGTAGACCTGGCTGTCCTAGAACTTGCTCTGTAGACCAGGCTGGCCTTGAACTCACAGAGATTTACTCCCCTCTGCCTGCTTCACAAGTGCTGGGATTAAAGGCTTGAGCCACCACTGCACAGCTAAAACCAATGAATCTTGAAAAGAAAATAAACATTCATTAAAATCCCGGGGGATGTCTGATCTTGTGTTTCTGTACACACATAGTCCTTGTGATTAGCTTTGAGTCTGTA
The DNA here is from genome assembly GCF_017639785.1 of Mesocricetus auratus. Classification (NCBI taxonomy): domain Eukaryota; kingdom Metazoa; phylum Chordata; class Mammalia; order Rodentia; family Cricetidae; genus Mesocricetus; species Mesocricetus auratus. The sequence goes on from NW_024429197.1 coordinate 9,609,097, forward strand.
TGAGATCTTGGATATTGCAGCTTATAAATGGGCGTTGCCAGTTGGGAACCTTTGTATGAAAGTCTTAGGCTGGTGGCAGGGTAGACTTGACTCATTGATTTAGAGCATTTATTGCTTTTGCATAGGACCTGAGTTCAGTTCCCAACACTGACATGGCAGTTTACAACTGTCAGTAGTTCCAGGGAACCCAATATCTTCTGGCCTCTGACGGTACCTGGCATTCAGGCAACACCTTTACACACATACAGAAAAAATATGCATAAAATAAATTCATATGCATAAAATAAACGTAATTTTTATCGTCTAGAGCTTGACTGATGGCTCAATGGGTACAATGCTTGCGGTGCAAGCAAGAGGACATGTTTAAGCAGGACACCTTTAATGCCAGCACTCGGGAGTGAGAGGGACGTGAATCTCTGAGAGTTCAAGGTCAGCCTGGTCTACAGTCTGAGTTCCAGGACAGGCTCCAATGCTACAGAGGAACTCTCTTAAAAATCAACAACAACAGGGCTGGAGAGATGGCTCAGAGGTTAAGAGCACTGGCTGCTCTTCCAGAGGTCCTGAGTTCAATTCCCAGCAACCACATGGTGGCTCACAACCATCTGTAATGAGACCTGGTGCTCTCTTCTGGCCTGCAGGCATACATGAAGTGGCGTATACATAATAAATAAATTCTTTAAAAAAAATCAACAACAACAAAAAGGACATATGTTTAGATCCCAAAATATGAATACATGGGTACAAAGGTAGGCACAGAGTTAAAAAAAATATAGAAATATCTACATAAAACTAAGCAGAAAACCAAGATCTCCTACTATTCAATGGCTTTCATTGCTTTGAAAATACTTCTGCTGCTCCTGTTAAGTGTCTTTTCCCATCATACATCAAACGTATGTGCTCACGCACATGCATGTGGTAGAGGTGACTGGCAGGGAGACTCAGCCGGATAGCCTACCGAGAGGAATGGTGAAGGAACCCCTAAATTAACCGTTCTTCCTTTAGCAGGGTACTGCGATATGAAGGGCCCACAGGCAGTTGGAAGGCTCAGCCTGACTACATGGTACCGCACTCAGTCCTGGTTCCTTTGCATTACAGGGATCTACGGGGAATTTCTTTCTTTCCTTTTTTTTTTATTAAAGATTTTTATTATTTATTACATATACACCAGATTGAATTGTAGATGGTTGTCAGCCACCATGTAGTTGCTGGGAATTGAACTCAAGACCTCTGGAAGAGCAGTCAGTGCTCTTAACCTCTGAGCCATCTCTCCAGCCCCTCTTTCTTTCCTTTTTAAAGATTTCTTTTTATTATTTTTATCTGTGTGTAGGTCTGTGTGTATGTGTAACGTGCATGTAGATGCTTGAAGAGGCCAGCAGAAGGCATAGGATCCCTGGAGCTGGAGTCACATCTCCCCACCCCCACCAATGTGCTGGGATCTAAGCTGAGTTATCTACTCTTAACTGAGGATTCATCTCTCTAGCCCCTCTGGCGAATCTCACTGTAGAACCTGTGAAAATTTCTACAGCCAAGAAACACAATTTCTGTTCCATTTATCAGTAGTCTAGGAGATAGTTAAAGCCAAGCAAGGGATGAGGCACTTAATGAAGTTTATAAGTACAGCTTTGGGATGTTCTTACTATCAGCAAGTGTACAGTATTCATATCAAAAGAACATCAAGCAAGATTTCTTTTATTTATTTATTTATTTTAATTCTCTTGAGACAGGGTTTCCCTGTGTCGCTTTGGAGGCTGTTTTGGAAGTAGTTCTTGTAGACCAGGCTGGTCTTGAACTCACAGAGATCCGCATGCCTCTGCCTCCCGAATGCTGAGACTAAAAGCATGTGCCACCACCACCCGGCTACCAAGCAAGCCTTCTGACCTCAGTAGAAGGCTGATGCTGGTGGAAGTAACTCAGAAGAACACACGAGACTCAAGAGCTAAAGATGAGCAGGTGCCTGAGGCAAAGCTGTTTCCTTGGGGAAGACGATAGGGTAGAAACAGTATGTCCTGGTCTAAACATTACTCAGGCCCGGCAGTGGTGGCGCACGCCTTTAGTCCCAACACTCAGGAGGCAGAGGCAGGCGAATCTCTGTGAGTTCGAGACCAGCCTGGTCCACAGAGCAAGTTCCAGGACAGCCTCCAAAGCCATAGAGAAACCCTGTCTTGAAAAACCAACCAAACCAAACCAAAAAACAAAAACATTACTCACATAGTATGCCATGGGCTACAGCAATGAGTGGGCAAAGCACTGGATGCCAAGCCTGAGTTCAATCCCTGGAACCCATATGGTGGAAGGACTCCATACTCATACACAAACACACACTTGGACACACATACATGCTCACACACACATTTATACATACACACACTCATACAACTCCACACAGTTGTCTCTGACCCCACACATGCCCCATACCATATGTCACACACACCACTACCACCACCACCAATAATAATAGCAATCAATAAGATTACTTTTTTTGGTTTGTTTTTTAAGACAGGGTTTCACTTGGTAACTCTGGTGGTCCTGGAATTCACTCAGTAGACCAAGTTGGCCTTGAACTCATAGAGATCTACCTACCTCTGCCTCCCAAGTGTTGACATTAAAGATGTGTACCACCGGGCTGGAGAGATGGCTCAGAGGTTAAGAGCACTAGCTGCTCTTCCAGAGGTCCTGAGTTCAATTCCCAGCAACCACATGATGGCTCACAACTATCCACCATAATGAGATCGGGTGCCCTCTTCTGATCTGCAGGGATACATGCAGACAGAACACTGTATACATATCAATAAATAAATAAATCATTTTAAAAAAAAAAAAAAAAAAAAAAAAAAAAGATGTGTACCACCAAGCTCAGGAATAAGATTACTTTTTAAAAAGAGTCTTAAGCCAAGTGTTGGTGGCTCATGCCTTTAATCCCAGAACTGGGGAGGCAGAGGCAGGAGGATCTCTGTGAGTTCGAGGCCAGCCTGGTCTACAAGAGCGAGTTCCAGGACAGCCTCCAAAGCCACAGAGAAACCAACCCTGTCTCAAAAACCAATAGAAAATAAAAAGTCTTTAAAAATGTGTTATCTTGGGCTGGGGATACAGCTCAGTTGACTATCATACTTAAAGATATAGAAAAAAGTTCGAGGGCGAGCCTGGTCTACAGAGGGAGTAGAGGATAGACTCCAAAGCGACACAGAGAAATCCTGTCTCGAAAAACCAAAACTAAAAAAGTACAATTTTGCTGCAAGATAGCTCAGTGGTAGAGGCTTGCCCAGCATGCTGCTAGGTCATGGATTCAATCTCCAGCACATCAAGTATACTCTAGATTCTTGTTTGGGACATAAATATAGTGTCTAATGTTAGTATTGTGTATTCTTGCTGTAGATGGACTCTACTCATGAAACACAATGTGTGTGTGTATCTGAGTGTGTAAATATGTATGAATGTGTGTGTATATATGAATTCCATTGTGTGTGACTGCACATATGAGAGTCTGTATGTCTCTGTGTGTATGAGTGTGTATGCATGTGTGTGTATATGAGTGAGTGAGTGTGTATAAGTGTTGCTATGTGTGTGACTGTGCATGCATAGTTCCTTTTTTTATTTTTTTTGGTTTTTCGAGACAGGGTTTCTCTGTATTGTTTTGGAGGCTGTCCTGGAACTCGCTCTGTAGACCAGGCTGGCCTCAAACTTACAGAGATCCACCTGCCTCTGCCTCCCGAGTGCTGGGATTAAAGGCGTGTGCCACCAACTCCCGGTGTGCATGCATGATTTCTAAAGGATTTGAACAGGCTAGAGGAAAGCCATTACCTCCTTGGCTTTAGGGCTTTCCTGTCTCTAGCAGAGCTGGACAAGCTGTAATGTACCTCCTCAGAGGCCTACCAGGGTCTCATTGGGGAGGAGGCCATAGAAACTGGCTGGCTGCTCCCACACCTCGAGCCCTCTGGTAACTTCTGGAAACTGTAGGAAGGCAAGTGGAGAACATGGCAGCTTTCTTTCTTTTTTAAAAAATTTTTATTAAAATAAATTATGTCTTAGAAACATGCATGCTTCACATGTCAATCCCTGCTCCCTCTCCCACCCCTCTTCCCTTGTCCCTCCCCCAGATCCCCACCCAATCCCCACATCATTCCCCAGGGAGGGGGAGGCCCTCCTTGGGGGGATCTCCAGAGTCTGTTATTTCATCCAGGGCAGGACCTAGGCCCTTCCCCATGTGTCCAGGCTGAGAGAGCATCCCTCCATGTGTAATGGGCTCCCAAAGTTCATTCGTAAGTCATGGTAAACACTGATCTACTACTCAAGGGCCCAGAGACTTCTGAGGCTTCTTCACTGATGCTACATTTATGGATTCTGGATCAGTCCCCTGTTGGCCTCTCAGCCATCAGTCTGGGGTTCAAGAGCTCCCCCTTGTCCGGTCAGCTCTCTTTGTGGGTTTCACCAGCACGGTCTTGATGCCTTTGCTCATCATTCCTCCATCTCTGTCACTGGGTTCCAGGAGTTCAATTCAGTGTTTAGCTGTGGGTATCTGTCTCTGCTTCCATCAGTCATTGGATGAAGGTTCTGGGATGGCATATAAGGTAGTCATCAACCTTATCATCAGGGAGGGGCTATTAGTGTAGTCTCTCCACTATTGCTTAGTTTGCTAGTTGATGTTATCCTTGTAGATCTCTGGAAATCTCACTAGTGTCAGCTCTCTCCTTAAACCTATAATGACTCCATCTATTAAGGTATCTCTCATCCTGCTCTACTCTATTCTTACCCCGACTCAACCTTCCTGCCCCCCATGCCTTCTTCCCTCCTCTTATTCCCCTCTCTCTTTCCTGGTTCCCTCTCCCCTCCCCTGATGTTCCCAATCTGCTCAGGAGATCTTGGCTCATTCCACTTCTCTGGGGTATCATGCATCTCTCTTGGGAACCTCCCTGTTTCCCAGACTCACTGGCACTGGGACTGTAGGCTGACACTCCCCTGCTCCATGTCTAAAATACATATGTGAGTACATACCAGAGCATGGCGCTGTCTGTGGTGTCCCTGCTGAGTCCTTCCTTCCCTGGAGCAGGGTGCCAACCCATCATCACTCCCACCACAGAGACCAGTCTCATGACTGCCTTTGAGCTTGGAAGACGTCCTTTTCAGTAGTGATAGATGGGTTCAAAACCAGTCAAAGCCAGACAGAATGCTTTCCCTGAGGGCCAGCCACTTCCTGTCTTATGCTTAATAGATTCCTTCGGATTGTCTTTGCTTCTACCATAAAAAAGCCTCCGAGTGTCATGTGGAGGATTCCCTTGAAGTGGTTGTGTTGTGGAGAGCAGTGGAGCATCCGGGTTTCTAGCTACCTCTCCTGTTTCAGGGTGCACGCCCTCCTCCTCCATTTTTCTATGGGTTTTTTCTCCCTCCCTCCCTCCCTCCCTCCCTCCCTCCCTCCCTCCCTCCCTCCCTCCCTCCCTCCCTCCCTCCCTCCCTCTCTCCCTCAGTCCCTCTGTCCCTCCGTCCCTCCCTCCTTCCCTCTCTCTGTTTTTTGGATTTTCCACACAGGGTTTCTCTGTGTTACAGCCCTGCCTTGTCCTGGAACTAGGTCTGTACACCTACACCAGGCTGGCCTCAACTCACAGAGATCCACCTGCCTCAGCTTCCTGAGTTCAAGTCCTGTGATTAAAGCCGTGCACCAACCCTGGCTTTTTCTTTTCTACAGAGTCTGTAGTGAAGCAGATGACTCCATTCCAGATCCATTCCACAGTTGTTGTGAGGAATTCCCTGTCCCACCTTAGTAACATGGCAGTGTGAGGAAGCTGTGGGAGCCAGAAGGCCTGAGAGAGGACCACCTGGAACATTTGCATTTCTCCTTCTGATTGCCTTCTCCTTCCTCGATTTAATACTTTCTTCCAATAACGTTATATAGAGTGAAGTGTTTTTTTTTTATAATTAGGCTTTATAGAACAAAGCAAAATCAGTTTACATTGGTTTCGTATTTGTGACTGTGCCTTTCTGGAGTGATCTTGCTGGCGTTGAGCTATCTGTCCCTAGAGAGTCAGTTTGTAGTTGGTGCATGTACAGAAAGGTTATCTCGTCTTTCATGGCTGTTGCCGTAATCATCAACCTTTGTTGGAAACACCTTTTCAAACATTGGTTTTGTTTCAGTTATTGAACACAAATCTTCAGTGAGACTTGGCGGAAGCAAGAATTCCAAAACCGTGCAGTGGGCTGGGTGGGTGAGGAGCACCCAGTAGGCTGGGGCCGGGGGACGGAGGCAAGTTCATGGCCAGTCTGGTCTCCAGGTTTCTGAAGACAGCCTGATCTGCCCAGCAATTACATAAACTCATTATTATTTTAATATTGGCAATAATTTTATTATCCTCTCAAAAAGAGTTAGTAACTCAACAGTGAGATGAGAAGCTGAACCTGAAAATTTACCTACAGCATTAGAGCATGAAAGACTTGGTGCTGTTTTCCTTCTGTTAGGTTGACCTTGGGAGTTATGTTTTTTTTTTGGGGGGGGGTTTCGAGACAGGGTTTCTCTGTGGCTTTGGAGGCTGTCCTGGAACTAGCTCTTGTAGACCAGGCTGGCCTCGAACTCATAGAGATCCGCCTGCCTCTGCCTCTCGAGTGCTGGGATTAAAGGCGTGCGCCACCAACGCCCGGCTGGGAGTTATGTTTTATTTGAAGTCATCCACAGACCAGAACCAGCACGGATCTGTATTTATTTTATGTCATTATTATTATTTGAGTACTACTGGGAATCAAAGCCCAGGGTCTCATCCAAGCAAAACGAGGGTCCTACCATGGAACTGCATTCATCTTATTTTTTATTTCACTTTTTCTTTGGGGGGGAAGAGCTAGTGGCGAAGACAATTCTTATGTTAACAAGAGACACCGGTGGATTTATGACCAAGGTTATTTTTAATTCGCTGAGAAAAAAAAGTCTCATTCAGAAATGAACATTTCTTAAAATGGGTCCTTTTATTATTTTTGAAATGTACAACCTCCCAAATTGTTTTAAGACTTTGAGATGAATGGAAAACTGATCCAGAAAAGCAGTGTGAGAACCCTCCAAAGCTGGAAGCCTACCGGTTCGCTCTTTGGGCATCGTAGGTCGTCGGCAGGCACAATTTTACCGCGAGGAGCTGTGGAGCGCCATTCGGACTCCGTTCCCTGCTCGCCCGCGACAATCCAGTTCATATCTTACCACTCCTGTGTGCGAGCCGGGAGCATAATGAATTGCCTTGACTCTAGCTTCAATCCACTTTCCTCGCTTAATATGCAGCCCAAAGTTTTGCGGCTCACTGTCAGATGGTAGTGCTAGACTTTCACACTGATCCCAAAGCCTCCGCTGGGGCTGTTTCTTCACACGGAGTTACAAACTTTAAGAAACACAGCTCCAGACGGAAATCCACGCCAGGCTTTGAACTCTGCTTCTGGCTTCCGTCAACTGACACAGTTGCCCTTTTGCTCAAACTCGCAGCTCCAGTTCGCACTTGAGAGCGCTCGGCTGGGTGTCTGCTGCGGCGCCGCGGCGGGAATGTGCGGGGGCCACAGCCCGGCTCTGCACTCCTCAGCCCGGAATCCAGCCGAACACTTCCCCTTCCCAGCAACGTCCTGCCCCGAGTGGAGCAGGGAACGAGGTCTGCGAGGCCGACCTTTTGTTTGTTGGAGGAGTTTTGTGTTTCAGACATTTAGAGTGAGCAAACTGCGAGGGAGGAAGGACTTGTCCTCCCTGCAAGCGTTTATTTCTTTTAGCAAACCCTCCAGGCCCAGCTTCCACATTTTGCAGTTGACTGTGTGGAATCTTCCTAGGTTCATCCCTCATTCTCGGGCCCAATCCACGCTGTGCAGCCAGAGAAAATGAGAGCACATCCTCTGCCATTTTCAGTCGGTTGCTGCCGGCAGCCCAGCCCCCTTTCCTTGGTGGTGGCAGTCGCCGGAGTTCCGGCGCCTAGGAGCGGCACCCGATCCGCGCGGCCCCGGCTCCAGTCCGCTTTTGCCGAGCGCCGTCCTGCCGGGCTCGGTGATAAGAACTCTCCTGTGAGAGCGAGCGAACGAGACTTTAGTCCGGTTTCCATGTCAACGATTCAGTCCATATTTGCCATCAGGCTGTCGGTGGCAGAGGCGCTTTCGTGAGGGGAGCGCTGTCCTAGCCCTATAATCTGCGCCGGGATTCCTGAGCTGCCTGGGTGTGGGGTGAAAAGGCAGGGGCTGTGGGGGAAAAATACCCACCGAGGGGAGGACCCACGGCTCCGAGTCGGGGTCTCGCTGCTCGGGCCAGCCACGTGCCCGCTCCTCCCCTCCCCCTTTCCCGTTCCCCGTGCCCCTGGGGAAAGCGGATGGACCAGTTTCTAAGAAAGTTCCTCAGCCCAGCAGTCCTTAGGTTAACGCTGTAGAGCTTTGAGTGGAAGGATTTGAGAGAAAAAACAAAAAGGAAAGAAAAAAGTAGGGAAGAAACACACTACCTCTCCCGACCCAGGTGGATGTATTTTTATGCACTTTGCCTCATTGCTAGATTAAAATGGTGACTGTTTTCAAAACAGCGTGACCACGTGTAGGGGAAGGGATTTTGGCGCTTTTCATATTCACGGCCATGGAAGAAGGCCATGTGGACTTTCCTTGAAGACAAATCCATTCTGGCTTCCAGATTTTCACTGGGCTCCAGGTTTCCCATTACACCCCAGCTCTGAGGAAAATGGCAGGGTAATTGCATGTAAAAAATTCCTCATTTGTGTGCGGGACTCAGGACTGTTTGGCAGCTCTGAGGCAGCTGATTAAATAGCAAAGCTCCATTTATGAGGCAGCCTATAATTTGGTTTCTAGGACCTAATGCACCAGTGGAGTTGTTGCTCCGAGGACTGTGAATCAGAGAGGGCACTGGTCCATACCAGCCAGTCCCATCTCGGCAGGTTCGTTTGGGTTTTGGTTGGGGGATGGGAAAGCACAGGGGTCAGGCTATCTCCCCTCTCCAATCACCAGGAGGGTTTGTAGTGTAGCATATTCTGGATTTTTTCTTGGGGGGTAGAAATGAATGTAACCCTTTAGGATTATTTATGTTAACCTGCAACATGGTCAGAACTCCAGGGGCCTTCGGAATCCAGAAGTTCTAAGATAATGGTCTATGGCTCCCAGTCTCCATTTATACAGCCTGAGAGGAAAAGAGGCCTTTGTCAGTGATGCCAGAGCCCTGGCCTTTCCCAAGGCAGCCTTGGGCCTGGCGAGGAGCGAATTCCCTCTGGTTTTTCCTAGCTTGCCATGTCAGAGCATTCCAAGCCTGCCTGAGAAGAAAAGGCTGCTGTGGGCTTTGGTGAGGGAGGCCTGTAGATCCGGACAACTGAGCTTTTCCGTGAATGCCTTGATCTTTCCAGATAAACCCTGGCCTTAGGGTCTCTGGTAAACTTCAAGGAGTGTCTACACCTTGGGATAGACTACAGATCTGAGGGGCATCCGTTTTCTCTGTGACCTGTTGGGCTCCGCTTTTTCTCTCGTTAAAGAGAAAATGGTTCCCATTTTCCGCATCCCTCTTGTGCAGTGGTCTTTGAACACAGGTTCCGCCAGTCCCTGGAGCCCCTTCTGTGGGCTGTTTACAGACTCCCAAGGCACTGCCTTCTGAGACTAGGGCTACTGGCCATTGTGAGCTAGGTTCCCCTAGGACGAGCTAATGGAGCTTGGCTTGCCTAGAGGGCTGTCGCAGGCCCCCAAAGCATCACTAGCCACCATTTTAAGTGAAGTGGTGAGATGACCGTTTGATCTGAAACCCCTTCTGACACTCTGATCCCATTGTTGTATTAGCCCACAACTGTAATGTTTTTCTTTTTTATCCCTCCTTTGGCTAAGTAGACACGATGCAGCTTTGGTGACTCGGTGACTCCACTTCTTATAGCCACTCTCTTCTGCCCTCTGACTTTAAGTGACCTGGGCAGTCCCTTCTCTTCTGTCTGATGATAAAATGGGGATAATCCAGACCTCATGCCCCCAGGGCCTTGTCAGGGCGGGCTAATGAGGGCAGGGACCTGAGAACGGATAGTTTGAACAATGGTCAGTCCTCCTTTGGGGCTAGCCAAAGGGGGTAAAAAGCAGGGCTCACTCAGCTGGGTCTCCAGAGCAGGTCTGCAAGAGGCTTTGAAGAAAAGTGCTGGAGAGGTGCTAAGTCGCAGCCAAGAGACCAGGCCCTGTGCCAGGGGGTCAGGCCCGGGCCGCGGCGGCCGCGGTTTCGGGCTCTGTCCAATTTTGCAGGCGCGGGTAAAGTTCATGCGGCTCGCTCCCTTCGGGGCGGCCAGGAGGGGACAGGCCAGGATGGGAACGCCGCGAGAGAGGCGGCGCAGGCTCCGGAGGCGCCCGCTCCGGACCGGGTTTTCCCCGAAGCCTTCAGCGGCGGCGCTGCCGAGCGAAAGAGGCTGAGGGCTTGCCGCCGCCGCGGCTCGTTCTCTCCCCCTCCTCCTTTGTGAGGGGAAGGGAGAGAGTCCATTCCACGGCCTGCGCCCGCTCCGCGCTCCACTCCGGGTTTTTCAGGCGGCCGCGACGGCGCTGGGTAAAATGGCAGTGCTGAGCCTCGTGTCGGAGTGAGGGGGACTCGGAGGAGAGTGGGGCGCTCTAGCCGCTCAGTCCCGCCGCCCGCCCGCTCGCTCGCTCGCTCGCCCGTCCGCCCGCCCGCCCGCCGCCGCGCAGCAGCCTCGGCCCGAGCCGCGGCCGGGGAGGCGAGGCAGGGCGCCCGCCAGAGCCGCGCTCCTACTCTGCCTCCCGGCGCCCCGTCCGCTGCCGCGCGCCCTCCAGCCCGCCCGTCCCGGGTCCCCCTCCCCCCCGCTCCCTCCCTCCCTTCCCGCCCCCTCCCCCTCGCCTCCCTCCCTCCCTCCCTCCTCCTTTCTCCGGCAGCAGAAAGCGGAGAGTCACAGCGGGGCCAGGCCCTGGGGAGCGGAGCCTCCACCGCCCCCCTCATTCCCAGGCAAGGGCTTGGGGGGAATGAGCCGGGAGAGCCGGGTCCCGAGCCTACAGAGCCGGGAGCAGCTGAGCCGCCGGCGCCTCGGCTGCCGCCGCCGCCTCCTCCTCCTCCTCCGCCGCCAGCCCGGAGCCTGAGCCGGCGGGGCGGGGGGGAGAGGAGCGAGCGCAGCGCAGCAGCGGAGCCCCGCGAGGCCCGCCCGGGCGGGTGGGGAGGGCAGCCCGGGGGACTCGGCCCCGGGGCGGGGTGGGAGGGGGGAGAAGACGAAGACAGGGCCGGGTCTCTCCGCGGACGAGACAGCGGGGATCATGGCCGCGCAGGTCGCCCCCGCCGCCGCCAGCAGCCTGGGCAACCCGCCGCCGCCGCCCTCGGAGCTGAAGAAAGCCGAGCAGCAACAGCGGGAGGAGGCGGGGGGGCGAGGCGGCGGCGGCAGCGGCCGAGCGCGGGGAAATGAAGGCAGCCGCCGGGCAGGAAAGCGAGGGCCCCGCTGTGGGGCCGCCGCAGCCGCTGGGAAAGGAGCTGCAGGACGGGGCCGAGAGCAATGGGGGTGGCGGCGGCGGCGGAGCCGGCAGCGGCGGCGGGCCCGGCGCGGAGCCGGACCTGAAGAACTCGAACGGGAACGCGGGCCCTAGGCCCGCCCTGAACAATAACCTCACGGAGCCGCCCGGCGGCGGCGGCGGCGGCAGCAGCGACGGGGTGGGGGCGCCTCCTCACTCAGCTGCGGCCGCCCTGCCGCCCCCAGCCTACGGCTTCGGGCAACCCTACGGCCGGAGCCCGTCTGCCGTCGCCGCCGCCGCGGCCGCCGTCTTCCACCAACAACATGGCGGACAACAAAGCCCTGGCCTGGCAGCGCTGCAGAGCGGCGGTGGCGGGGGCCTGGAGCCCTACGCCGGGCCCCAGCAGAACTCGCACGACCACGGCTTCCCCAACCACCAGTACAACTCCTACTACCCCAACCGCAGCGCCTACCCCCCGGCCCCCCAGGCCTACGCGCTGAGCTCCCCGAGAGGTGGCACTCCGGGCTCCGGCGCGGCGGCCGCCGGCTCCAAGCCGCCTCCCTCCTCCAGCGCCTCTGCCTCCTCGTCTTCTTCGTCCTTCGCTCAGCAGCGCTTCGGGGCCATGGGGGGGAGGCGGCCCCTCAGCGGCCGGCGGGGGAACTCCCCAGCCCACCGCCACCCCCACCCTCAACCAACTGCTCACGTCGCCCAGCTCGGCCCGGGGCTACCAGGGCTACCCCGGGGGCGACTACGGCGGCGGGCCCCAGGACGGGGGCGCGGGCAAGGGCCCGGCGGACATGGCCTCGCAGTGCTGGGGGGCTGCTGCTGCTGCGGCGGCGGCGGCGGCCGCCTCGGGAGGGGCCCAACAAAGGAGCCACCACGCGCCCATGAGCCCCGGGAGCAGCGGCGGCGGGGGGCAGCCGCTCGCCCGGACCCCTCAGGTACACAGCTGAGTGGGGAGGGGGCTGGGGCCAGCGGGGCCGGGGGGGTGGGTGGCGACCGCGGGGAGCAGGCCCGGGCCGTGGGCTCCCCTCAGGTCTGGGCCCCCACTGCCGGGGAGCTGCCATTGTCTGGCTCTTCTCTCTTAAAATGGCTGCCTGTCTGCCTTCCTCTCCTTCCCTTGATCAGCCTTTGTGTGGGGCTTCTCCAGAGGTGTCTGTCCGGTTTCTCCCTCTCCGCTGGTCCTTTCGAACTCTGGGGGTCCTCAGGGGGGGTGCGGAGCAAAGTGTGCCTGGAAGGGCCAGGCCCGGGCGAGAGGGTGCTGGGGGTTCAGGTTAGGGGTGTAGGCAGTGTCAGGAACCCGAGAGACAGAAGGCAACATTTTCTTGCTCACCTGCCGCTCCTCTGTCCCCCTTGCCTTCCTCTGGGCTGTCCCCTAATGTGCCTTCAAAGAGTGGCCCCTAGGGCTCGGGGACCTCGGGGGAGAGCTGGGGCCTGCTCCGGGGCAGCTTGAGGCCGACTGTGGTTCGCCCTGGGCCGCCCGGGCCACCTCTTGTCTTAGTCTCCGCAGGCCCAGTGGCCTGGGCTTCTCTCTGGAAGTGCTGGTAAACAGCTGAGTGATTGGAGTAGTAAGTGCAGATTGCTTTGGTTTGGGATTTGAATTATGGAGGTAAAATCCTTCTGTCAAAGCCAGGAGACAGTTGGTCTTAGGTTGACATCCTATCTGTGATCTGATTGGCTCCCCATCTTCTGCTCTTGGCCATTTATAATTGCCTCTGATGTAATGGTACAACAATCCTGATGAGCTCATAAACTTTTACACTCTGCTTTTCTGCCAGTGATAACCCAAACCATCGCTGCCACTATCTGCCTTTTATTCCAGAGCTGAAATTGGCTGTGACCTTGAGGAGGGATGTTTAAGCAGCAATACTGTATCAGTAGGAGCAGAGCCCCAGACAGGCTGCCCTTGTTACATTGTGCCTGAAACAAAAGAGGAGGCGATGGCATTTTGCTTGTACCTTGGATTTATTTTGCTTGTTATGTTTTATGCAGTCTGAAATAGATTCTGTGTTGTTGGAACAGTAGCTGAGTTTTTCTCTACAATGGGTTTGCTGTTTGTTTTGGTTTTGTGACTTTCCTGATGGTATAAATGAGTTCTTTGATGGCTCTGAGGATACATTTGTCTTGAATAATTTTTGACACTGTTCCACTTTACAGAATTGAAATTATTTTACTGGCCTTTTTATTGAATGGCAAATGTGGGATCTGTAGGGGAAGAAGATGGTTTTTGTTAATATTTTTGCTCAGAGCTTTCTGAGGGAATTTGATATTAGGATCAAGAGTTCCCTTTTAAGCAAAGCTTTCTTCTTTCTTTGTTTACATGTTGAATCTTGTTAACACTTTTCTTTTGTTAATTGAACTTGGGAGAACAGTTTAATTGAAAGAAATGGTGATCTCTTCCAGATTTAGAGAGGGATTGTCTCCTAAAGGCTTGTTGTAAGAAATTTATGACTTATTCCTGGAATATTTGTTTGCCACCAGTCATTTTAGTACTTTAAGTGGAGATTGGCCAATATTTTTCTTTGTATTTTAAGGTTTTTTTTTTTCTTCTCTTTTTCCCTTTTATCTTTCAGGGTGTAAAGACATGAGCTACAGTGACACTTATGATTGCCACTTTTGGTACCTTTTCGTACATTTTGTTTTATTTCTCTTTGCTTTCCTCTTCCTGGGTGCTTTGGTCAGGAATATTATGCCCCTTTGGGCATGCTATTTTCAAAGAGCAAGGAACGTCCTCAGGCTCCCATTCCCAGCACTTGTACCTTTGTGCTAGATTTTGTTCCCTTGGAACAGTGATTTCCTGTATCCCCCTCCCGACCCTAGAACTACTTTCTAGTCTTCTGTTGGGCTTGGAACTTTGAAAATAGCCATGGAAGGCAGTTCTCCTGTGATGCTACAATCTTACCCAGTGTTCTTCATCTGTGTGAGAATAGGACAATCCCAATTTTTTCCTGCTGCCTGGAGGATAAGTTTTGTCTTAGACAGTATGCACGTGTCTCTCATTCTGTGTTATATGTCTGCTTTTCCTCGCTGTGTTTTCTTTTGACTAAGAAATGTTCTTTCTTGGGAAGTATTAGAAGAAATAATTGGGGATGGGTGTCAAGGCTCACTAAAAACTGTGTTTTGTTTGTGTCAGGATGTCATGGACCCCAGGATGTATATGAAGCCTAAGTTGGTTTTGCACTCCTGATTCTCCTCTCTCTACCTCTCAGGTGTTAGGATTACAGTTAGGAGCTATGTTTTATTATTTATTTTTAGTCAACTTTTGTGGTACAGTAATTTCGGTTTTTGGTCATTAGATAATTGAGCATTCCCTATGTGTCTAGGTACAAGTCATATATTCTGTCCAAAGAACATAATAAGAATGTGGATACAGTCCTTGTTTAGAATGTTATGTCTGCTGCTGTTGGATGAATTTTTAAAATTTTTTTATCACCACCAGGCCCCAGCACTCAAAAAATAGATTTCCTATTCAATTTCATTTCAGTTCTGAGATGGCAGGGAATGAGCTGGAGAGCAGTAGTAACTCGTGGAAAAACAAATAGTACAACCTGAGTTTTGTAAACTACAGTTGTGTAGCAGTCTAGGTGTCTAATAGTCTATGGCCCTTAGGGCTATAGGGGGATGGCCTTGGCTCTGAGATTCTACTTGTTGCTTGAGGTTAAACCTGTTATGTCTTTGAAGTCTCAGGCTGGCTTTGAATTCAAGGATAACTTTATCCTCTTGATCCTCTTGCCTCTACCCCTGAAGTTCTGGGATCTATGTGTGCATGTATCACCAGGCCTGTTTATTCTGTTTTTGTAGAGTTTTAAAATTTTATGTGAATGTTTGTGTACCTACATGAGTTTATATGTACCAGATATGTACAGGTACCAGAATTGACCAGGTGTTAGATCCCCTGAGCTGTCTGTGGGTGCTGGGAACTGAACCTAGGTCCTCTGCTAGAGAGCAGTAAGTGCTCTTAACTGCTGAGCCATCATCTGTCTCTATAGCCCTAGGCCAGGTTGGTTCCTTCCTTCCTTCCTTCCTTCCTTCCTTCCTTCCTTCCTTCCTTCCTTCCTTCCTTCCTTCCTTCCTTTTTTGAGACAGGGTTTCTCTGTGGCTTTGGAGGCTGTCCTGGAACTAGCTCTTGTAGACCAGGCTGAACTCACAGAGATCCTCCTGCCTCTGCCTCATAAGTGCTGGGATTAAAGGCATGCGCCACCACCGCCCAGCTAGGCCAGGATTTTAATGTAGGACTGGGAGTTGAACCCAGGACTTCACAGATGCTAGATAAGCACTCTGCCAACTGAGCTATATCCCTAGTCCTAAGTATTATTAAGAAAGGTCATTCCTTTCCCCATCCCAGTCATAGCTTAAAGACTTTTTTTTAGGATTAGAAGTAAGTGGAACTCTTGAGTTAGAGGCCAGCCTGGTCTACTTAGTGTGTTCTAGGCCAGTCAGAGCTGTACAATGAGACCCTGTCTCAAAAAAGCAAAACAACAAAAGAATATTTTTTCAAACATGATTAAGTAAGGTGATGCTGTTATTTGACTTTGCTTTTAAGAAATAAAGATTGCCGGGCATTGGTGGCGCACGCCTTTAATCCCAGCACTCGGGAGGCAGAGGCAGGCGGATCTCTGAGTTCGAGACCAGCCTGGACTACCAAGCGAGTTCCAGGACAGCCTCCAAAGCCACAGAGAAACCCTGTCTCGAAAAACCAAAAAAAAAAAAAAAATAATAATAATTTTAAGTGTGTGTTTTTCATAGGAGTTAGGACAATCACTGAAGTTTTCCTTCATCCTTTTAATAACAAGTAGCATGTTTCATGGGATTGAATGGTATTGATGATGTGGTTTTAGGTTACTATTCGGTGAGTTTTTGTAAAGCTTTTTTACTTAGGTCACTTTTAGCAGTATACCTTGAGTAATAGTAGTTCATCATAGTTTTTGTTTGCTTGTTTGTTTTAATAGGGTATAGTCTGGTGTGGTGGTGGGTGTGTGTATTTGAGGTGGAGGGATCAAGAGCTTGAGCCACAGAAACCCCCATTTCCAAGCCAAACAGAGCTACAGTAAATAGTTCTGGGCATGACACTAGCATGTGTCCAAACTTCTGGGAAACAGATACGGGAATCCTGGATTATCAGGATGTGTGGTAGATATTGTTGGGCTGTCTGGATACAGAACAATTGGGAGTTCTCTCTTAGGAGGGGCTAGGAAAACCACACAGAAAATACAGCATGGAGACTTTGTATTTCTTTACTGTTAGTGGTTGTGAATGAAGGGAGTTGGGATAGTGATGTGAGAAGAGAGGAAGCAGTAAGGTTGGTTTCTTTTGTATTGATCTGCATAAGGACTTTTTAAATTGAAGGTCATAGGTCCTGTGTTGTGTCGTTCCCCCCCCACTACCTGCTGCAGCCTTCATATGTTGGATACATTTGTACAGGTGTGGTGTCAGCTACAGTAGGCATTTCACATAGCAGTTGGTGAACTTTTTTAAAAATGTGGGAGTAGGCTAACAAAGTAATGGTCTACATCCTTTCCTATTCCCAGCCCCAAAAGATCATATTGATGTGCTTAAAATCTATCAAGTTTTAGAAGCAATGGCAGCATGCATATATATTTAGAATATGGTATTCAAGAGTCAGTAATAGTGGTTGACACCTGTATTCCCAGCACTCATAATACTGAGGCAGAATAATCTTTACATTTAAGGCTAACCTAGGTTACACAGTGAATACCAGGCCAGCCTGGACTACCTAGAGAGAAAGCCTGTATCAAAGGAGAAAAAAAGTATGGTAGCACATACCCATGATCCCAGTAGGGAGACTATGGGGCCATAAAGATTTCTGTGATTGTTTTTTGAATCAGCCAGAGCTGCATAGACCCTGCCTCACAACAAACAATCCAATAAAGCATACAGAATAAATTGATACCAAATAGTATCCTTCCAGTGTGAACTCTGATTCCTGGGGCTCTGAAAGAGATTCTGAATCCACCTAGCTTTTATCTCTGCTTGTTCTTTAGTTTGTTTGCTTAGATTGGTCCTTAAACTGCACACTGAGTTGTGTTGTCTACTGGTGAAGGATCAGAGAGCTGGCAACTCAGGAGTGAGGGAGGCTTTCTCATGAAACTGACCCAGGGCAAGTCATTTGCATTTTCGGTTAAATGAAACTGGCCAACCAAATAATCTTGCGCTATGTTGGAACTCATTGATTTCTTCATAGTAGATATGTTCCTTCTTCAGTAGCTTCTCATCTACCTGTGTGTTGTGTGTGAGAGATAGAGAGGGGGGGGGAGCAGAGGGAGAGACAGAGGGTCCTCAGATTGACTTTCTGTTTTTTTTTTTTTTTTTTTGAGACAGGGTTTCTTTGTATTGCTTTGCTCTGTAGACCAGACTGGCCTCGAACTTACAGAAGGCTGCCTCTGCCTCCCCAGTGCTAGGATTAAAGGCATGAGCCACCAAAACCTGGTTTCTCAGATTGACTTTCAAACTCATGTAGTCTTCCTGGGTTAAGGCTTGAGCCTGATTTCAGTGGTGTTTTTAAGGCTATCTTTCTTTTCTAGGCTTAAGGAACTGAAGATTGTCTCCTGGGCTTTGCAGGGATAAGCTCAGAGAAGTTGAATGCTACAAAGAAAAAACTTGTCTCAAAACTGTTAATCTGTTTGTCATTAGTCATTTCACCTGGTTGAAAGTTTTAAAACAGTGAAGGTAATGAAATATTAGCAGACTTCATTAAAATTTGAAAATAGTTGCTTTTGGGTCCCCAGGAGGCTAGCCCCTGAGGTGGGATATGAAGTAGGTATTGATACAATTTAACATCAGCATTCTGCTTTGAGGTGGGTGGTTAGGGAAGGGAGGGAGAGGTAGCATTTAGCTCTTCAGACGCTCAGCCTCAGCGTTGGGGCAGGTCTGGGTCTGGTTTGGGCAGTTGGTTGTAATCTGAGTGCCTGGACTTGCCCTGTAAGTTTTGCTGAGAGAAACAAAAGTTCCTGAGCTGGGAACAGGAAAAACTAAGTGTTAGACTGTAAATTCTTTAGGTTGTTTGCCTTCCTGTACCCTGGTTTAAGGAACTACATGGTGTGGCTTGCTGTAGTCCTACAAGTCTTTTCCCCCAGCACCCCGGGGTTTCTCATCTTTTTCTCTTAATAGTTTAGAAGTGTGATTTCTGCATGTTGGAGCTGTGCTAGAGGGAGGCTTGCTTCTACAGAGGAGGAAAAAGGTAGAAGAAAAGGTGTTTGATTCTCCGCTTGACACAGCAGCTTCTTCCTCTGAAGGAACCAAGTGTTTCAGAGCTTTGTGTAAATACTTGCTGAGCTGTCAATATGTACCCAGGAGGTTTCTGTAGTAAGATGTAAACGGCTCTATAGAATGTTTGACAGGCAAATTAATAAACAGTTTTCAGGCAAAGATAATGCTAGTTGCCTCATGAGGTAGAATAAAATAACCCTGCTGAGAAAGGGATGGGGAAGAAGGCAATGCTGTGGGGGCAGGGCATGCAGGATGGAGAAATTGGGAGAGGTAGAACTACCAAGGAGAAGATGCCACCCTGGAAGGGGAACAAACCTCTGTGGTTTGACTTCATGCTAAGTTGAAGACATGAAACCTTGTTAAAAGTCAGTTGCAGTTACATAGGAAAAGCCGACAGAAGTTTGGAAAGAACTATCTATGTTTCAATAGTGAAATAAATGTGTTCCAAAAGCTTGGCTTTGGAGACTTTGAGTTAAAACCTCGGTTCCTTTGGAAAAGGATTTGTAGTTTGGCATGAAGTCTGTTGGATTGGATTTACATTTCTAGAACACCAGAAAGGAGAATGATACTGAAGGTCCAGCGTCAGCTCTCCTCTCTTGTTAAGCTGTGAAGGGCTGAAGGACCTGCCTTATTTATATATATATATAGCTTTTGTTGTTATTGGTCCCCCCCCCCTTCAAGATAGGGTTTCTCTGTGGCTATGGAGTCTGTCCTGGAACTAGCTCTTGTAGACCAGGCTTTTAAGACTAAATCCACCAATCCAGGCATGGTGGCCCACACCTTTAATCTTAGAACTCTGGAGGCAGAGGCAGGTTGATCTGTGACTTTGAGACCAGCTAGGGTTACATACATAGTGAGTTCTAGGCCAGCCAGAGCTACATAGTGAGACCCTGTCTCACCACTACCCTTACACCCACACCCTCCAAAAAAAGGCCCCGAAATTCACTGATACCAGTTACATCA
Source organism: Mesocricetus auratus (assembly GCF_017639785.1). Taxonomy (NCBI): domain Eukaryota; kingdom Metazoa; phylum Chordata; class Mammalia; order Rodentia; family Cricetidae; genus Mesocricetus; species Mesocricetus auratus. The sequence continues at coordinate 9,628,684 of NW_024429197.1, forward strand.
CAAGAAGTGTGTGTTTTTTTTTTTAGATCAGTGTTCTATGAGAGCCTGTTTGATTTAGCTTGGATAATAGCAGGGAATATGAATATAATTATGGCCCTGATGATAATTTTTAGGTTCAGTTCTTTTTACAAAAGCTATCAGGTTATTTTAAAGCAAAATTAAGAAAAAAGAAATTTGATGACACTGATTTTCATGCCCAATATTAAGGCCTTCCCATTACAAAGATGGTAAGGTTATTAGAACCTCATCTTGATACCTAATGTCCAGGTCAGGAGATCTGGAAGACTTCAGTGGCCTGAGAAATGGGCCCATTTTGCATTTGACACTGACTGGGTACTAGATAAAACATTTTCACTGACTGGTTACTAGGTAGAACACCTATACTGACTGGGTACTATATAGAAAAGGATTTAAAAGGTAGAGACAGAACCAGGTATGATAACCTGTAATCTCAGCACTTAGGGTTTGGGATTTGGAAGGTTTGAGGCAGGAGAATGGCTTTTAAATTCAAGGCAGTCTAGGATACATAGGCAGACTGTTTCAACTCCACCCTGCTCCTTAGAAAAGATAGAAGCAATATCAGCTTTAGAGGAATTTAGTCATCTTGGGCTGGGTACACACATTCAGAAAACTTAGCAAAGTGGTTTTACTGTGGATGTGCCTCAAGTCAAGTATACAGGCTTAAGGGAACCAGGAATGAGGACCAATCAGAATCTAGCAGACTTAGGGATAGCTACCTATTCAGATGTGTAGCATTTAACAAACTAAATATTTTATTTATTTATTTATTTATTTTAGATTTTTCGAGACAGGGTTTCTCTGTATTGTTTTGGAGGCTGTCCTGGCACTCGCTCTGTAGACCAGGCTGGCCTCGAACTCACAGAGATCCGCCTGCCTCTGCCTCCCGAGTGCTGGGATTAAAGGTGTGCGCCACCAACGCCCAGCATTTTTTTTTTTATTTTTTTAAGACAGGATTTCTCTGTGTAGCTTTGTAGACTAGGCTAGTCTCAAACTCACAGAGATCCTCCTGCTTCTGCCTCTCAAGTGCTGGGATAAATATTTTAAAAGGAAAAAGGTTAAAATATTAACTTGCCCTTTATCCATAATGATTTCTAGTTGCGTGGGCTTTATAGAATCCAAACTGTGTGGCCATTCCTAGACCTGTAGTTTACCTTGGTGTTACAGTGACTTTTAGATGACATGCTAACCATACAATTCCTGAAAGAGTGGTTGCACTGATTTTGTAGTCCCTATCTGCTAAGTTTCCCAGTTTTGGATTTATTTGTAGTGATTCTGCATTTGGAAGGTCTTCTGAGTTGTATATTCTGGACAACCCTGTAGTCATAGTGGTTCAGAACAGCTTAGTTGGTAAACCTGATTTTATTTGGGTGAGTAAATAGCACATGGACTTAGGTGCCAGAAGAGGAGGTTGGATCCCTTGGAGTTGGAGTTACAGGTGGTTGTAAGCCAGCCAATATGGGTGCTGGGAAATGAATTTGGGTCCTCTGGAAGTACAGGAAACATTCTGAATCACAGCCATTTTTCTAGTCATTAAGTACCTGTTCAGAACTCTTATGCTGCTGTTACTTTTGACAAGGTGGGAATTGTGCTCAAGCTGAATTGCTTTAGAACCTTATATTGGTTGATGGGTTGATGGATATATGCAGTTTGCCAAAAGAAATTCAATGTTACAAACACGATTATTCCTAATGGAGCCTCTGAAATGCAATGATTGTGATTTGCCTTACCTACTGGTCTTTGTGTTTGACAGTTGTTAAGGACCATCAGTGGATGCTTAATAGCCAAGTGTGAATTGTGTGTCCAGGGCCAAGTACTACAATACAAAAATGCTTCCTCCTGGAAGTGGATAGGTAATACTGAACCAGCATGGAATTACAGAATCTTTAAAACCGTGGGCTTGTAAAATTGCCATGGAGTGTAGAGATAGGTTATCTTGTGGAGTTGATAACCTCTTTCCACCTACCTTTACATAGAGAGTGTGAACTCTGTGTGTGTGTGTGTGTGTGTGTGTGTGTGTGTGTCTGTGTGTGGGGTTGGGGGGGGTCTTGTCAGGCTTTTTTGTTTTAGAGACAGGGTTTCTCTGTGGCTTTTTGAAGCCTGACCTTGAACTCACAGAGATCTGCCTGCCTCTGCCTCCTGAGTGTTGGGATTAAAGGCATGCTGAGAAAATACAATTTTGCCCACTGAGCCATCTTGTCAGCCCTGTAAGAATGGAATCTTGAATGTAGATTCTAATTTAGAAATGTTTCTTCCGACTTCCTTTTGTCTTGGTTTTTGCATTTTGGAAAGTGAATTTTGAGTAATTTCAGCACTAGGCATTTTAGTTCATCTGTCCTGTATAGTAGGTGTGCGGGAGTTGAAGATGATGTACCCCTTATTTATTTATTTATTTTTGAGACAGGGTTTCTCTGTATTGCTTTGGAACTCTCTATGTAGACCAGGCTGACCTCGAATTCACAGAGATCTGCCTGCCTCTGCCTCCAGAGTGCTGGGATTAAAGCCACCAGCACCCGGCTTTATTGTATTTTTTAACTGTTGACTTTATGTGTATGTATCTGAGTGCATGTATGTGTTTATGCACTTGCCTCTGCCCACTGATTCGGAAGAGGCCATTGAAACCTCTGGTACTGGTACAGGTAGTTGCTGCTTTGGCTTTCAGGAACTTAACCCTAGTCTTCTGCCTTTTGCAGGGGCAGTAAGCACTCATAACCATGGAGCCCCAGTCCCACATTTTAGAGGAATCAAGTTAGGGTAAACATTGACTTGATCAATTTAACCTCCATGAAATTGTCCATCCCCATTGAAATGGAGGAAAGGATTTATTGTTGTTATTTTGTTGCTTAAATTGCACATAAAGGAAATACCTGAGGGAGTTTTTGTTGGTCACTTGTGCATATCAGGGAGAGTGTCATTGGACAGGTTGAATATTTCTCAGTGGCTTCTACATATTCTAAGGGTGGACTGGAATGGGAAGAAGCCTGATGCCAAGAAATACATTCCAGAAAGCTGCAGTGGGAAGTTCCTTAGTGTTGGTTATGGTGCATATTAGAAATCACCCAGTAATCCAGGACAGTTTTTTGTTGTCCTCTAGGAAGTTATGTTGATACTACATACTAAGAGGCTTTGGGTGTTGGGCTATGTGCTCTGCAGGCTCAGAGTGCATTGTTTGAATTGCCACCCCCATGGAGAGGAAATATGTACAACCAACCCTCCCCTTTGCATTTGGGTATCCTTATGGCTTTGTTACTTCTGTGTTCCCAAATCTGCAATGTTGGATATTAGATTTCCTTTTCCCTTGGCACTGGCACATTCATGATTTTTCTGTGGCTCCTTACCAGCAGCCAAGATTTTTATATGCTTTTCACTTTTAAACTTGTTAGCTTTCAACTTACTTGTTTATCTCTGTTAAAAGGATCCCACCCCACCCCACCTCCAAAGATCTAACACCAGCGTTAGGGGTCCGGTCAGTGTGACATCACTTATTTAAAAAACCATTTGCTGTGTGCTTGATTTTTGTTTTGCCTCCCTTTTTTCTTGAGCTCACAGTGTGCTCGCTGAGCTTTCCCAGCAAGAGTGCATTTGGGCTTGGCTGTTTACTCTGAATTGGCTCTAGTGTGGTGTACTTTGACTTTAAGAACACTATGAGGGGCCGAAGACATGGCTCAGTGGTTAAGAGCACTGACTGCTCTTCCAGAGAGCTGGGTTCAATTCCCAGCAACCACATGACAGCTTGTAACTGTCTGTAACTCTAGGATCCACCAACCTCACACAGACAGGCAAGACACCAATGCACACCAATGCACACAAAAGAAAAATAAATAAATAATTAAATAATAAAAAAAGAACAGTATGAATTTGATTATGTGGTAAAGGACTGAATTCTGCATTGTTCTGAGTACATCCTTTTGGATCTTCTACCCAATGATTTTCCTTCTCTGGAATACACATTACTTTTCTTCTGTCCTTAGCAAATAGGCTACCTAGACAGAAATGCTGTGTTTATGGCCAGGTTGTCTTAGGGAAATACAGAAGGCTTTCTCTCTGCTCTTTGGACAGCATTCTGTTTGATCCTGTGGAATTCACAGGCTGGTCCTACATTAATTAGTCCAGAGCCTCAAACTTTTTTGTTTGCTTGTTTTTTTCTTTCTAGAGAAGGTTTCTCTGTGTCGTCCTGGCTGTCCTTGCTCTTTAGACCAGGCTGACTTCAAACTCAGAGAGATCTGCCTGCCTCTGTCTTCAGAGTGATGGGGTCAAAGGCGTGCACCAACACTGCCCAGCAGAGTCTGAAACTTTTTATCATCGAGTTTAGATGACTTATGCTTTGGCTTCCTACTTTTACCTGTGTAGAAATCTGGGCTCCAAAAGAAAAAAAAAGCAACTATCATAATAGACTTAGGGAACAGTTTGTCTAAAACATTTTTTCAGGGTCAGGCATCTTTACTGAGACTTTGGCACTAGCATGGTGAAAGTGAGAATTCAGGACAGCTACTGTTTACTCTGAGCCTGATTTTTGCTGAGTAAACATTATATTTGATTGTCAAGAGGCAGATTCCCTCATTCCTTTTGGCTTCCAGTCACAGAAATAGTTATAACACATTCTTTAGGGATAGTAGTTATTTAAGGCTCTGAAGGTATTTATTTGTTTTTTAAGGTACTAGGAATTAAATCTAGGGTCTCTTTGCTAGGCAAGTATTCTTATCACTGAGCCATCTCCTGTTAAAATACTAATTTTGTGTTTGCAAAACAAATTACTTAAGAACCAGGACTACTTTTTTGTTTTATTCTCTCTGGCTTTGGAGACTGTCCTGGAACTAGCTCTTAGAACTCATAGAGATCTGCATGCCTCTGCTTCCCAAGTGCTGGCATAAAGGTGTGCGCCACCACCGCCCAACATGAGAACCAGGACTACTTAGGACATTATTTTTGTAAATGCCTAGAACTTAAAAATAGTTATTTTTATTTGTTTGTATATGCCTGTGTTGAGAGCCTGCCACATATGTGAGGGTACTTGCAGAGGCCAAAAGAGGGCTTTGAATTTTCCTGGTGATCAAGTTTCAGGTGGTTGTAAGCTACCCCATGTGGGTGTTGAGAACTGAAGATCAGGAATACTCATCACCACTGAGCAGTCTCTGCACCTTGCTGGAGAATGGTTCCTGTGACACTACCTAGTTGTTGGCCCTGTCCATTTTTCCTATTTAAAGTTTTATTATTCTGGGTTTCTCATAAATGGTCATGGCACCTGGTTTATTGCTGTTTTGTAATTCCTGGGAAGAGAACTGGCAGTATTTGGTCCTCTGAGGCAGTTATCAAGATTCACCTTTCAGACTGGGGATGGGATTTGGGTTCTAAGATAGGACTACTTTTGTCTGAGTGACTTGCATTATGAAAATATTTACAGAATAATTTTCAGAAACTTGGCGTGCCGGGCGTTGGTGGCGCACGCCTTTAATCCCAGCACTCGGGAGGCAGAGGCAGGCGGATCTCTGTGAGTTCGAGGCCAGCCTGGTCTACAGAGTGAGTTCCAGGACAGCCTCCAAAGCCACAGAGAAACCTTGTCTCGAAAAAAAAAAAAAACAAAAAACAAAAAACAAACAAACAAACAAACAAAAAAGAAACATGGTGTGCCAGTTAGAGAGGAGCGTATTACTGGAACACACGGTTAAGTGCCACATACAGCTTCACAGAAGAGTTGATTCTAGGTTCAGGGTTAAATTTTCTTCAGACTGTGCATCTTTAGATCAGCTATTTCTCTTACTCTGTATTCTAGACTACATGATGGCAAAAAAAATTACCCTACTTTGTAGGTTGTACTATATACTAAAGAAGAATGGAAGTACTACTAAGTTATAGAAATTCTTTTTTAAAAAGTTTTTTTCCAGGCGGCGATGGTGCACGCCATTAATAATACCAGCACTCGGGAGGCAGGAGGATTTCTGAGTTCTAGGCCAGCCTGGTCTACAGAGTGAGTTTGTTCCAGGACAGCCAGAGCTACACAGAGAAACCCTGTCTCAAAAGCAAACAAGCAACCCCCCCATCTTATTACTATGTGTGTATGGTGTGGGTTCAGATGTATGACATTGTGTATGTGGAGGTCAGAAAACAACCTTGTGCTAGTTCCCTTTCCACTTGGGTTCTCAGGATCAAACTGGTTTTCAGGCCTGCATGGCCAACTGTTAACTTGATGAAGCAGCTTTTTCCTTTTTTTGAAGCAGGGTCTTGTGTTATGTAGCACAGGTTGCCCTTGAATTTGAAACTGCTATGTATAAGCCTCCTGAGGGCCACGTCACCATATCTATCTGCCTGAAAAACCCAAATTTTGGCCTTGTTTGAGAGACTACCTGGGTGACTTGTTTAGAAATTGAAACCGTGAATCCAGACTTCCTAGGTTTACTTTAACAGGTTCTCTAGACTGTCCTGATGGACATCAAATGAGAGAAGTACTTCATAGCGCATTTACACTGAACTAGGCTTCAGGGCATATCTGGATTGCCTGAGGTGCTTCTAATTATACTGTAGATGGATGTTTCTGATACATCTGTTTTGTATGATGAAAGTGTTACTGGATAGAGAAAAGGCTGTAAAAAAGTGTTGTGTTAACCTCATGGTCTACTAAGTAACAAAACTTTGTAGATTTTATTTCTCACAGTTCTGGAGTGTAGAGGTGCAAGGTTAGATGTCAGCAGAGTAGATTTTAGGTGAAGTCTCTTGCTTGTGGTCTTCTTTTCTGGTGTTTCTAGACAGTTTCTCTGTATAGTCCTGGCTGTTCTGGAACTCGCCATGTAGATATACCAGACTGGCCTCAAATCTTGTTTGCTCTAATTCCCAGTATGGGGAGCTACCATTGTGATCCAAGCTGAACCCAGTTTCTGCCCAAGGCTCCACTCTGTAAAACCATTCTGTTAGGGGTGAGGTCTTCATCGTAGACATTTCAGGGGTATCCAAACATTTAGCCCGTGTAGAAAATAGATGAAACTCTAATAGGATGGCACCCATACTCTTTTTACTCCTAGTTCTGCCGTGAGGTGGTGACATGGCAATAATCTGTATCTGTGGTCTTGGGAGTTGGAGGAATGTACAAAAGACTATTTCTGGGTATGTTTGACGACAGTCTCCAAATACTACCAGTTTAGTGCTCACCTAATCCTAGCACTTGGGAGATGGAGACAAGACTATCAGGAGTTCAAATCCAGCCTCAGCCACAAGAGATCCTGTCTTTAAAAAAAAAAAACCAAACATACCAGTGTTTCAACACTAATTAAATGCCTTGTTCCTTCTGTCTGTGATGACCACCTGATCTGAGAACACTCATAGTAACTCCCTTCTCCTTCATGCCTAAGTGTTGTTTTATTTTAACCTTGTGTCCCCTTTGAAGTTTTAGCAAAGTAAGAATCCTAGCAAATTATCCCATCACTGAAATGGGTGAGCCCTGTTTGAGGAGTGAATGATTGAGCTGAGACCTGTTTTCAGTTGTGTGAGTTAATGATATTCAAGAGACATGTCTCCATTTATATGAAGAGTTCTTATTAATCAAGATTGTCCTTGGCAATGTAATGAAAATAGCAGAAATGGTCAGTTAATAAACATTATTGGTTCAAATAAACAGTGGAGAACCAGTGCTCTAATTCACATGTGCTTTCAGAAAATCTCAAGTAGAATGTCTGTCCTTTCCTTTAGAAACAAGTATACAGCCAGACCTTTTCCTTGCTGCCCGAGAAATGCATCACTAAAACCCAACCAGGATAGGTCAGTAGTTTCCAGGAGGCTTACAGTTTGGCCTGTGATTTGACATTTGGATATACAGAGGAATACTTTCAGTGGGGAGTTCTGTGTTGTACGTACATGTTTCTAACTTTTTTTTTTTTTTTTTTTTGAGGCAGGGTTTCTCCGAGGCTTTTGGAGGCTGTCCTGGAACTAGCTCTGTAGACCAGGCTGCTCGAACTCACAGAGATCCGCCTGCCTCTGCCTCCCGAGTGCTGGGATTAAAGGCATGCGCCACCAACGCCTGGCTACGTTTCTAACTTATTTTATCTCCTACTTTTGGCTTTATTTCTTTTTACACCCCTCCACTGCCTTTCATTCCCTCACTTGGAATCTAACTTAGTAGAATATGAAACACATGGGTGCTCCAGTAACTTTGCCATGCTAGAGTTGGTATAGGCTTGGAGATGCAGTTAGTGCTACGTCAGTATAACATTTCTGAGAAGACCCTAGTGTCTTACTGCTTACCTCTGTTCTAAAGACTGGGATAATTAAAAAGCAGGTGGCACTTTTGTCTAACTAATAAAGAAACAGAAGTTCCTGAATGGCTAACACTTTCTTCCTCACTGTCCTTCAGCTTTTGGTCTAAAGGATGATCTTAGCCAGCCTTACTATACAGGGTTCAGTTGGCACAGGACAGCTTATAACATTTCTGTTTTTCCTTCACTTTGTGATTTTAGTCCTTGCTCTCTAGTGCAACTTGGAATTGACTTCTCTAAAGCACCCAACAGAAAACATCAGGTGGCCAATAGTGGTTTCATGATGACATTCGGGTTTAAAATAAAATAGGGCCGGGCGTTGGTGGTGTACGCCTTTAATCCCAGCACTCGGGAGGCAGAGGCAGGTGGATCTCTGTGAGTTCGAGGCCAGCCTGGTCTACAGAGCGAGTTTCAGAACAGCCTTCAAAACAATACAGAAAAACCCTATCTCGAAAAACCAAAAAAACCAAACAAAACAAAAACTTAAATAAAAAAATAAAATAGGATTGAAATAGTTGGGCTCACCTGCCCAGACACACTAACGGGACATTCTTAGTGCTTTGAAGTAAGATAATATCTGAGGAGTGTGTGAACCAGAGTGGACTAGGAATGCAGGAAGAGATGTGAGAGGGTAAGATGTTGACTAGATTTTTTTTAATGATTGTTTAGTATGCCAAGTATCCATCTCAGATGATCAGCTGGCTAGGGTGCAGAGAAAGAAAACTAACAATGTCCCTCTAAAGAGATAGCTGCTAACTTCAGTCTTGAAGTAGAGCCTAATGAACGTATTCCTTTGTACAGTGGTCTAGGAGTTTGATAACAATATAATTTGGAAGCTTTGAAAGGAAGTAGCGATCCTTTAATTGCTGACCTTAAATCCTAGGATTTGGATGTACCTAGAATAATGCTAACAAACTAAGATTAGCGCCCCCCCCCTTTAGTTTTTGTTTTTTGAGACAGGGTTTCCCTGTGGAACAGTTCTGGCTGTCCTGGAACTCAACTCCGTAGACTAGGCTGGCTAGGAACTCAGAGATCTGACTGCCTCTGCCTCCCTAGCTCTGGGAACAAAGGTGCACACCACCAAAGCCCAGCCCAGATGAGCCCTCCTTTAGCTTCTGTAATTGTGTCTGTTGTAGCATTCAGTAGATTTGGCGTGGGTCTAGGCTGAAAAAAAGTGGCATTTTAGGGGAGTAGATCAAGGTACTTCTAGGAATTAGTGAAATAAACTGAGTGGTATTGCTGCTGCTTTTTGTCAAAGTATAATACTTGATTTACATGTCTGTATGTAAATTAAGTTCCACCCTTCAGTGATGTGCTCCACATACCCTTTTTAGTATAGGAGGAAAACTTTGGCAAGAGAAGAAACCATGTACTTAGATTTAGTATCTTTAATTTTATTACATGCATTTGTGTGTGCGCGCATGCCACCTGTGCCTTTACAAGAGAAAGGTGTAGGTTCTGCCTTTACTTGTTTAGCTGGTTTTGAACCAGATACTGGAGCCGGAGGAGTATTTTAAAATACTCCGAGGAGCTGGACAGTGCTTTGTGCTCGCCTAGGTGAAGCTGTGTCTGGTTACATGACTGTACCTCTGTATTCCTTTTGTGCCATATCACACAGTGATAAATATGGCATGTTGAAGACTGGCAAAAGTACCAAGAGAACTGCACCCCGCCAAACTTAGGAAGGTTTCACCCATACCAATGTCCGTAGTAGGTGCACTAGGGAATGGCAGTAGGGTCTTGTTTTGGTATTAAGTCATGTCACTTTGTGTGAGTATCAAAGACTAAATTTTCAAATTCCTCATTGTCCATTATGCTTGCAGAAATGACACCTAGATTAAGTGTACAATAATTGGGGTTTTACAAGCATAAGTCTTACAGCAAAATGTTTAACTAAGTGCTAGTCCACTATCAATCAGCAGTAAGTTACTGAGGTACAGCACTGTCAAAACAGTGCTGTGAACACAGGGTCCACATTCCCTGCCTCTTCAGATACTTTGTAGTGAGGAAGAAATTGCTCTAAATAATAATAGATATCAGTATGGCTGTACTTGTAATAAAAGCACAGAGGGAAAATAATTTTTGTTTGTCTTCCAACAGAAGTTTGGTGGAGTGTGTGTGTTGTTTGAGATGCGATCTTATGTTTCCAACCAGAGTAACCTGGAACTCACTAAGTAATCTAGGCTGGTCTCAAAGTCACAGCAGTCCCCTTGCCTTCCACATGAGCTACCAGGCCTGACACCAGCTATTGCTTAAAATAAAATGCTATGCTCTCCTCAGCTAGCAGGCGTCATACTATTAACTGTTAAGGTCAGTCCTGACTTCTTTCTGTTCTCTTGGTTGTTCTATGTGGTAAGTTCCGTAAGTTGTAACTGGTGGGTGAGGACCATCTTTTTCTGTGGAGCTGCACTGGAGGGTATTTGGAACTTGGCTCCCCAAGTAATAATTATCAGTAGCATTATGAAAGTCTGACAACAACAAAAACAAGTTTTTCATAGATTTAATTAAAAACACTTAGAGTGGCTAGTGTTTTCCCTGTTGAAACTGTTGGCTGTTGTGTCAGACAGAGTTCTTTCCTGGAAGGAGGTACTGAACAAATTCAGTCTGTGAAAACACTGAAAGTGGGGATGCTTCAGACTTGAACTGTCCAATCTTTTTGGTATCTAATTTGTGTGTTGGTGGTTTTGTTTGTTTTTTTGTTTCAAGACAGGATTTCTCTGTATAGTCCTGGCTGTCCTGGAACTTAACTCTGTAGACCAGTCTGGCCTAGAACTCAGAGATCCCGCCTGCCTCTGCCTACCAAGTGCTGGGATAAAAGGTGTGAGCCACCACCACCAGGCTGTTCTTCTGGTTTATAAGCTTTGCTGCTGGAAGTTTGAGACTCATGCAGGATTAAGATAGCCAAGAGTGCTAGATGACAGACATGGCATGGAATCATACACACATGCATTGCTACCTCCTGGGGCTTACATGCTGCCTAGGTACATACATTAAGCAAGGATAAGCAGATATACCTACCATCCCTTGTGTGGTAATGGTATGGTGGAAGAAAAAACTACAGACTTTGTAGAAGGGTTCAGAATTCCCATTTATAAATGAAAAAAGGCTGCACAGAAGAGTTTGTCTGTTTAAGGGCTGTGTGTGTTTGTTGGTATTGAGACAGACTGACTTCAACTCTGAAGCTGAAGATAACTGGAACTACAGCTCCTCTCTCCTGAGTCCTGGATCCTCAAGTAGAATAGTTCCTACACTAGAGCAGTTTCATTTGATGGACGGTTTCATTTGATTCACTTATTCCCTCAAATCCTCAAGATGCAATTATTAGGGTGGTATAGTAGTTTTCCGCCCCTTTTTCTTTAAAGGTTTATTTTATCTTATATATGGGTTTTTGCTTTTTTTAATTTTGCTTGTATGCCTGCCTTGTGTGCATGTGTGTTTACCTGCTGCCATGGATGCCCTGGAACTGGAGTTAAAGTTGTGAACTCCCATGTGGATGCTGGGAATTGAACTCAATGTTTTAATCACGGAGTCATTTCTCCAGCCCCAGTAGCCCCAGCCCCTTCTTGTCTGTAGTTTTACTTTCTGAGATTTTAGGTACCAAAGGTCAGCTCCTATCTGAAAATACTAAATGGAAAATTCCATGTTTTGAGAGAGACATTCACCTAACTTATAATGCATTGCTGCAAATGTTAACCTCTTGCTGTGGGTAGTATATAAATTAAACTTCTTAGTGAGTGGTGGTGGTGCATGCCTTTGAGGACAGCTCATCTCATAAAGCTAGTTCTAGGACAGCCAAGACTAATCAAAGAAACCCTGTCTTGAAAAGCCAAAAAACAAAAAACCCTAAATTTCTTCACAGTCATGTATGTATTGGAAGTATGTGTTGTGCATGTGTATGTGTGTGATATTGTGTGAGGTTTCGGATCCGGAGGGACTGATACGATTATTGTCTCTATCTCAATTTATTCCAAGCTGGTTCATATACCCATGAAAATACCTGTTTGATGGCGGTGGCATTTTCTGTGCTAGGAGTCAAATACGGGTCCTGATGCTAGACAAACACTGAGCTAAATGTCCCTGTGTATGTATATGCATGCTCCTGCTCCTGCTTGTCTATGTTGGGTGCTTTCCTCTGTCACTCTCCATCTTATTTTTGAGGATAGTGTCTTTTAACTGAACCCGGAGCTTGCCATTTTGACTAGACTGGTTGGCCTTGTCCTTACTTCCCCAGCATTGAGGTTAGAGACACCCACTCCTGGGCTTGGCTTCTACAAGGGTGCTGGGATCTGAACTCGATCTTTATGCTTGTGCAGCACTGAGCCAGCACCCTAGGCCTTTTTTAAAGATAGGTTCTCACTTTGTAGCCAAGGGTGGCATCAAACTGCAATCCTCCTGTTTTGCTCTCTTAATGATGGACTGACACCTGGCTATTCTCTATTTTCTAACTCTCTGTGCATGCGTGGTGTGCCTCTGTGTGAAAGAGAGTGGGGGTGGGGTGGGTGGAGAGAGACAGATATAGAGACACAAAGAGACAGATTTTCACTGTGTAGACCAATCTTGACTCAAGCTCACAGAGATCTGCCTACTTTTCCCTCTATGCTCAGTTACCTCTTCTCTTGATGAGGAAACTGAGGGACAAAGAAATTAGAAACACCATGGGCAGAGCTTTTAATTCGGTGGCTCAGGATGGTCATACAGACCCTCAGAGCATGTCTTTTCCAGTTTGTCGTCTTGTATTTTAAGCAGTATCTGAAGAGCTATTCCTTAAAGTAGTGAACCTTGCATATAGTCCTACCTTCCTAGAGTTTAAAAGGTTATAAATAGTAAGAGAAGTAATGTCTCCCTTGAGAATTGATTCCCGACCGTCCTTTTTTTTGGGGGGGGGGGGGATTGGTTTTTTAAGACAGGGTTTCTCTGACTTTGGAAGTTGTCCTGGAACTAGCTCTTGTAATCCTCCTGCCTCTGCCTCCCGAGTGCTAGTATTAAAGGTGTGCATCACCAACACCCACCTGACTCTGTCCTCTTGCCACTGATTTAGAATCCTGGATGGTAGCATTAAATACCATAATGAGTTAAAATCAATTCATTCTTGCTTGTCCTCCTATGAAGCTGTTGTGAGGACTGGTATTGGACCCCAACCTGTTGTACCTCTGAGTATTCTCCTCAAGAACTTTACTGTTGTGAAGGGAGCTCCTGATTCATCAGATGACCTTTTGTTTCTGCCTGTGCTCTTGGGGGCCTTAGCCTGTTTTTAAGGCCCTGTGTTTTAGGTGACATCTGAAAAATAGCTTTCTTCTGTAGTTTTGTTTTTTTCAAGACAGTGTTTCTCTGTGTGTATAGTTCTTGGCTGTCTTGGAACTCACTCTGTAGACCAGATCTGTCTGACTCTGTTTCCCAGATGCTGGGATTAAAAAAGCCTGCCCCATCACCACTCAGCTGTGTAGATTTTATTCATTCATTTTTTTTTTGAGATAAGGTTTCTGTTATGTAACTCTGGTTGTCCTAGAACTTACTATGTAGATCAGTCTGGCCTTGAACTCACAGAGAGATCAGCCTGCCTTTGCTGGGATTAAAAACATTCACTACTACACCCCTCAGCAAGAGGAATATTTTTCTGAAGAAGTTGCTTGTTTTCCTTAGAGATACTATAGTTGGAAGTAGGAAAATCGAGCATGTAAGTTCAGTCTTAACAAAAAGCAGTTCTTCATTGTAAGAACTGTAAGAAGTGGTTAGTGAAAGCGCCTGGATGACGGAGACTTTCCTTATTAGTCTGGTGCTCTAGTTGCTGCTGTTTGAGTTACTCTTTTGGTGCCAGTGAAGAAGTAAAGAAATACCAGTTGTGGTTTTTTTCTGGTGTGCTTCTTTTGGGTGGGCAGCTGTGAAGTGGTTATTAATTAGCTCTCCTATTCTGTTAGTTTTATTAGATGGCTTAGTGACTTTCTCTTTTGGTTTCTGTTTCTAAATCTTGCTAAATTTTCTGTGCTCCTTTGATCTGTATAGAGAGCCATTGTCCAAAGACCCTTTATTATTTTGACTCAGAATCTAGCTTTTTCCCCCTTCCCCAAATTGGCTGTAAATAACCCAGGCCATCGCCAAACGAGCTGTGTCCTAAATGCTGGGATTTTAGGCTTGGGTTAGCCCATGCCCACCTTGTTTTTGTATCACTCTAAGGTAGTATGGGCTTGGAAGGGCATTAGGTCTGGTCACAGCCCTTGCCTGATTTGTTGGGAATGTGATCTTATTCAACTTGTAAACATAGGAGAAGTTTGAAAGAATTTGAAACAACAAAACTGACTTGGAGGTAGTGGTTCCAAACTACCAACCACAGAGGCAGGTGACTAGTTTCTTCAGAACTTAAATGAACTGTTTTTTTTTTTTTTTGTTTTCAATCTTCTGTAAGATTATAAATAAGACTCCTAGATCAAGTGGGTTTGATTCTCTGGGTAAAATGTTACATAAGGTTGTCATTTTCCTACCCTCCCTAATTTCCATTTCCTCATGGATGAATGATTGATATGGTTAGGCCAAATAGGAGGTTAGGATGTTGTCATCTTTCCCCTCTTTAAAAGTGGCTGGGTATGGTATAACTGCCTATAGTCTCAGCACGACTGATCATTTGAACCCAAGAGTTAGAAACCAGCCTGGACAAGATAGCAAGACACCATCTCAAAAGAACAAAATAGCATCCCACCTTCCGGCCCCTGTATAGTCTCATTTTAGGAGGCAGGGTCTCAGGATATAAAAATCTGAGCTGATTTCATAGTACTTCCTCTTGGATTTGGGTAGGAATCTGATGGCGTACTGGTGGGGGTTGGAGTGGGAGGGGAGGCAAGGATAGTCTGTAGTTGTAGAGAAAAGGGACAATGGGAGTGATTTGTGCTGGTCAGTTTATGTTCCAGGGAACAAGACTGTTCTTGCAGGGGAAGTCTCCTTCGACCTACTATCTAAGTGATTTCTGTGGAGCTGGCGGGAAAAGTGAAAGTTTGCTGATTGGGAGAGGCTTTAACTTTTGTATTTACTCTGTTAAGGGGAGTGCCCCTTAGCAGAGGAGGGTCCCCTCCGGACACTGATCAACAGCTGCCGCCAGTCCCTAGAATCACAGGAAGCTGAGGCCTGGTGCCTTTGTATGGGAGCTCTGCAGCCAGACAATAGTTTGTGCTGGCGGG
Organism: Mesocricetus auratus; assembly: GCF_017639785.1. Taxonomy (NCBI): domain Eukaryota; kingdom Metazoa; phylum Chordata; class Mammalia; order Rodentia; family Cricetidae; genus Mesocricetus; species Mesocricetus auratus. Next base: position 9,644,108 of record NW_024429197.1, read on the forward strand.
GCCATGTGGCGAGTCACGTGACCCAGGGCTGTATTCTGTTGGGGTCCTTACCCATCTGTTCTCTCGGCTCTTTCTGGGTTATCAGGCTCCAGTCCAAGTCTTCCCAGGCAGCCAGCTCCATGGCCATAGATTACGAGCACTAACCTTCCTGGCAGGGGCGGTGTGGCTTCGAGTTTATGCAGATTAGCCATGTGTTTCTCACTTCAAGGCAGTCCACAGGAAAAGCCTTTTCCTGTGTTTGGATCTCGGTGGGCGGTTCCCAGCTTACTGTACTGGGACTCAGGCAGCAGGCATGCACGAGAGGGATCACAGTACACTGCCCCCCTCCACCTCCAATGCTACGTCACCACAACACAACCACTTGCGCTCTCATACTGTTGGTGTCATTCATTCGGTGCCAAGATTGCTTTAAAAAATTCCCTTGGCCCCAGTTCAAACAGGAGTACAGCTGGGATGTGTTAGATTTTAGGCAGTCTGCCCTCAATTTGAGATGAGTTATAAATAGCAGTGCCGACTTCCTTAACTACCGCTCTCTGAGGTAAAATGCAGGTTAATTACTGTGGGAATCAATTAGGGGGTTCTTTCGGTTAAAGAGCCAGGGATGCATTTTTTATTGTTATTATTAAAACTCATAAACAAATCTGGCCAGGAATAAATTGAAAGCATAAGAAGTAAGAAATAATACGTGGAGGCCCAAAATCCAAGGGTAAGGTTCTGGGTTTATACTGGCACCAACTAGTTGGCATTTAGAGTGAAAGAACAAGTGTGTAGTGCTCAGGGCTTCTTTGTGACCCACCCATTCATTTTATTCTTTCTACTCTGGTGGGCGTTAAAGTTGGCCCTTACCTCCACTTCTGATCACTTCCTCAATGCACCGTTGGCTTGGGATTGATTATCAATTCCTTCTCAGACTTTTATTTCAGAATTAGTTTCTTTTTTCTGGTGCCACTACCACATAATACAGCCAGGGAGTGCTACCGCTTGGTGTTTGTGTTAGTACTTGGTCTTGTCTGGTCTCTCAATGGCTCAAGGTCAGATAGAGAATTTGCAACTATGTTTAATTTTTTGAGTGTCCTGAAATTGGTTACGTCTGACACTTAACCCTGAGGAACCTTGAAACGCAGTTTGTTACATTCAGCAGTTCACAGGGTCACTGTGATTTTTCCTTGATACATTGAGAACTTGTGATTCCAATAGCCAACTGGTCTGGAGGTGCTTGTAATTCCATTTGCTGAGAGCAGGGGAACTCTGCAAGTGGTTTGTTTGCAAGCTGTTTGTACTGAATATATTCAGACGGATAAGCCTTTGATGCCCCTAAACTGCATTCTTTTCATTTGTCAGGCAGTTTATAACTTGGCCAGTGATCTGGAAGGAGCTAAGTGGTAGACTGAGATGTGCTTTCTTATAGCTCTTTCACCCTTTTTATTTTTATTTTTTTATGAATGCAGGAGAGTATATAGCAGGGGGCCTGACTTCCCTGATCAAGGGCCAGCATTTTCCTCTCAATTATGTGTCTCTGTGGCAGAGCCTCTGCTTTTGAAGTGTAATCACAGTAATCTACTCCTGTGGTTTCCCATTGAAAGGATTTCCTCTCTGTCTTTCCCAGAGTGGAATCTCTGGCTCTTTTGCAGCAGCTCTAATTCAGGGTTCCCATCTTCTGCTTTGTGGCTGCTCACTATTGAGACCGGCTTTTCTACTTTACATGTAGTAGAAAATTTTGTGTTTCAGTAAAACTGATCAGTGAAGATTTAATGGTATTTTCTACTTTAAGAGATTGGATGGTGCCTTTTTTTCTATGACTGAAAAACATATCTTTTCACAATATTTTTAAGTCTCAGAAGTGGGGATTAGATTCTCTTTTGAGAGGAGCAGATATTTAACTTTGACATGAGACCAGTGTGGTCTAGTTGTTGGAGCTGGATAAATTTTCAAATAAGCTCATCATGATAAGCCTTTGAGGGGAACAAGTCTGTCAGATTCATTTTGAAAGGCAGTTCTTGAACCCCACATCTTTTAGAAGTAGCTCTCTCTGTTCAATTGGGCACATATGTCTTATGTGAGAACAGACTTTTAACCCATTTTTAAAAGATCCTACTGTGAGGCCAAAGTGGCCTTAGACTTTGCCTCCTCTAAGTTCAGGGAAAATAGATGCCACCATGCCATTGTAAGCTTTTATATTTTGGCCATGTGTTTGGGGCTGGTATGCATTGGACCCTTGCTGGTACAGGCTGGGTTATCTCAAAATGTCCTTGTTCCTTTATGACTTTTCTATGCCCACCCCTTTTCTAATTCAGTTCAGTCCATTTTTTCCCTCTGCCCACAAGGTTCATAGCCTGTTTTATTTAGCTGAATAGTTTGAACTGTGCTTTCTCTCTGGGTTACTGAGAAGACTTTGAAAATAAAATTCCTAAACTCTTGTGTCTCAGAACTTGACCAAAGTAAAGTGGTAGTTTATGCCTGTAATTCCTCCTATTCTAGGGTTTTGTTTTTTGTTTTTTTCTTCTTCGAGACAGGGTTTCTCTGTATTGCTTTGGAGGCTGTCCTGGCCTGGAACTCGTTCTGTATATCAGGCTGGCATCGAACTCTCACAGATTCACCTGTCTCTGCCTCCCGTTAAAAGCGTGCTCCACCAAAGCATGGCTTCTTCCTATATGTTAATATTGTGGAGTTTAATAGGAAGTTCGGAGCCATATTTAGCAGGAAATGGTAAATTATTTAGAAACATTCTCAAACTACATTGTAGTACGGTAGCCACTAGCCATATGGATAGCTTGGCTTATAGAGTTCTTATCAGACAAATTTTGCCCTGGATTTGATCTCAAGCACCACATAACCTAGTTGTGGTGGCACATGCCTTTAATCCCAACATTTAGGGAAGCTAAGCTAGACAGAGTCAGGAAAATCATCAGTTTGAAGTCATCTTGTTTGAGGCCTTGAGACCCCTATTTAAAGGCCCTGCCTTAAAAGAAGTAATTAATAAATAATAAATGAACTAATATAATGCCAAGCTTTCACACAAGCCTTTAATTCTATTTACTCTAAAGCTGAGGTAGAAGCATCAAATTTCAAGGTTAGAGGCTGAAGAGATTATTCAGCTGTCAAGAGCACTTGTTCTTGCAGTGAGCACTGTAGTTTGATTCCCAGCACCCAAATTGTGGCTCGCAAATATCCATAATACCAGTTCAGGGAATTCAACATCTTTTGCAGGCATGTACATGGTGCAGACAGATGTCGGAGCAAAACACTCATACACATAAAATGCATTAAAGTTCAAAGTTATCCTGGGCATCTTAGTAAGACCCTATCTCAATAAAAAGTAAAACAAGAACCAAAAAGTGGTGAAATATTTATCATGTATCAAGCTTTGTGTTAAATTCCTAGGTCTGCAAAAAGTAAGCGAGTATAAAACAATAAAAGTATCCAGGTAGTGGTGGTGCCGCCTATAGTTTCAGAGCTAAGGAGGCAGAAGCAGACAAATCTCTTGAGTCAGACAGCAGCATTAAAAGAATAAGATTAAATGTGGAAGCCCACACCTTTAATCACAATATTTTGACAGCTAACGCAGGGAGAGTACCAATTTGAGGTTAGCCTGGTCTCCATGTAGCAAAATCTGTCTTAAGAGAGGGGAAGGCAAATAATTTAGTTCCCCAGTTACATTTCTTTTTTTTGGGGGGGGGGGTTTCGAGACAGGGTTTCTCTGTGGCTTTGGAGGCTGTCCTGGAACTAGCTCTTGTAGACCAGGCTGGCCTCGAACTCACAGAGATCCGCCTGCCTCTGCCTCCCAAGTGCTGGGATTAAAGGCTGCGCCACCACCGCCCGGCACACATTTCATATTTCAAGTGTGTAGCAGTAGCACATCACAGTCCATTTTATTGAATAATGCTTTACTGGTTCTCTGGTTTTCAGCTAATCACATACATCAGAATCATTCATGGATCCAAAGTGGGGGGAAGACTCAAGCCATCCCACACCAACAAAATTGGAACCTTGAGACCTGGGCATTTGTGAAGCTCATGGAAAATTCTGATCTACAGCCATTGTTAATAGCCATTGCTGTAGAAGCTCCATAATAACACCATCGTAATAAGTGCACCTGGCGTTAGGCCTAGACTGACACACAGCCAGAGCATGCTTGTGTCTCTGTGTAGAAAATATTGCCCTCTTCAATTGAGGGTCTCAGATGGCCCCTGTAGCCTGGGATGAGATGAGGTGTGATGTGTGGCATTTAAACTCCCCTGCCCCACCCCATCTTTGTGCCATTTGCCAACAGTATTGGGGGAATTTGTGGTATTTATCACTAGCGGGGGTTTTTTGTTAAACTCGATTGTCCTAAGTGGTACAAAATCACCCCTGTAGGTACCAAAAATCTAATTGGGAGCATTATTGGGACTTCTGATGTAGAAGTTAAGATTGTTGGAAATAGCCTGGAATAACACTGAAAGGTAATGGTTTGAGACATGGTTTTCCTGTGATCCTCTTGTCTGGAAAGAAGTACTCCCATTACTATGGTTATCTTTTTAGTTGAAATTTATCCATAATCTGAGAGAACTTTGCCTCTCTCTTTCATTTTGTTTCTCTTCGAAAACAAGCAAAGCTACATTTATGTAGCCCTGGCTGGCTTTGGACTTGCTATATATAGACCAAGCTAGCTTTGATTCTGTGATGCTCCTGCCTATGCTTCTAAGTAGCAGGGGTCACAGGTGTGCACCACCATATCCCTTCCACTAGCTCCTGGGTTTTGTTGTTGCTGTTGTACTTGACAGCATATTCCTTCACAATAGCTTTACCTCTTCTAGTATAATAAAAACACACAAGAGGGGAGAAGAATGGAAGAAGGAAGAGCAATTGTTTAAATGGAGCACATCTTATATTATCAAGAAATTAGTATTTATTTAGTAATGGAACTAGAAAGACCCCTCAGGATGATCTAGACCTCTAGGTCGCCTCCACCCACCCACTTTGAGCCCCCATCCTCCCCAAACCTGGAACTGGAACTAGAACCTACTACTAAGCTGTCTCCAGCCCCTAAGGCAGTGCTGCTGTTCCTCCTTTCCTCCTCCTCCTCCTCCTCCTCCTCCTCCTCCTCCTCTCCCCTTCCTCTTCCTCCTTCCTTCTCCTTCTGGTTCCTTCTTCTATTTTTTTTTGTTTTTCAAGACAGGGATTTCTCTGTATTGTGTTGGTTGTCCTGGAACTCCGTTCTGTAGACCAGGCTGGCCTCGAACTCACAGAGATCCGCCTGCCTCTGCCTCCTGAGTGCTGGGATTAAAGGCGTACACCACCAACGCCTGGCAAGGCAGTGCTTCTTAAAAGTATCATGGTCACCAGGGAACTTGTTACAAATATGCATATTCTGGGCAGTATGTGAACCTACTGAATCACAGATGCTAGTGGTCTGATTTGACAAGCTCTCCAGGTGATTTTGGTGTATGTTACTGGTTTGCTAAACTACTTCATTTGAAAGTTAATGATATTTATATCTATAATACTTAGATTTACATCCTACTCCCAAACTAAGATTCTGTTCCAAGTTTTGTTTAGGGCTCTGAACCTATCTTCCAACTGAGTGTATTTGAGAGCTATTTAGAAGAATTCTTCCCTCTTCCTGTCACCAGTAGATGCAGGCCAGCATCTGACAGAGGAAAATATGTTAGGAACATATTTTCTGTTTCATCCAGTAGGATAAAACCATGTCAGAAAGTGAATGAGCTGATTGAAACTGTTGGCACACAGCATGAAGGGCTGGGAAGTCATGAATTTCCGTCCGTCCGTCCGTCCGTCCGTCTGTCCGTCCATCCATCTATCCAGAGACAGGGTCTCATCAATTCAAGTTGGCCCAAAACTTCTTATGTAGCTGAGGGTTACCTCAAATGCACAACTCCCCCCTACCTCAGCCTCCTAAGTGCTAGGATTACAAGTGTGAGCCACAATGCCCAGCTAGAAAAGCTGTATTTGTGCAACGATGTCTGTGCTTTGAACTTTTGAGCTTTGTGTTGGTGTTGTATTTGGTTGCTTTTGGCTTTTTGAGACAGTCCATTTAACCTAGACTGGTCTCAAACTCACTTTGCATCTTAGGATCATCCTCTGTCTGCCTCAAGTGCTGGAATTACAGACATTTGCCACCATACTCAGCCTATAGCTTACTATTTGTTTAAAGGTTTCTTTCTATGTTTGTCTGTCTGTCTGTCGTGCCCCCCCCATGTGTGTATTTGTGTGTATTTTGGCATGTATGGGAGTCATAGGTGGTTGTTGGCCACCCAATGCTAACTGCTGAGCATTTCTCCAGTCTTATATTTTGTTCTTTAAAAAGACAAGGTTCTGGCCTTTTTTATTTTCAAATTCTTGATTTTTAAATGAAATGGGTTTTTCACTTGAAATAAACAAAGGCTCCAAATTCATTACTGTTCTTTCAATAGCTATTACTTAGCTTTGTTGTTCACTTGAAGAAGACATAAATTGAAATGCTTTGTGCCATAGCTTTACAAAAATGCAAAGGAAAAGTTTCTATTAATGGACTATGGAATCTGTTCTTCCCTACCCCCAGCCTGTTTTTCAGTTTTCTAGAATGCTTCTGTATCTGGTTTTGAAGCTTCAAAAATGCTTTCACGTGGCATTATTATTATTTAAATGAAAATCTAAGTTCTGAAAAGAGTTGGATGACTACTTGAGGGCTACTGGATCTGTCCCATTACTTTTCCATAATAACTGGTTTCTTACATAGTAGGCTTAATTTAAAAGACTTCTATGTGTTCATGCTGGCCAGAGGCCGTCAAAACTTGAGGCTAATGAAAATGTTCTTTATTTTGTAGCCATCCAGTCCAATGGATCAGATGGGAAAGATGAGACCTCAGCCGTATGGTGGGACTAACCCATACTCACAACAACAGGGACCTCCTTCAGGACCGCAGCAAGGACATGGGTACCCAGGGCAGCCATATGGGTCCCAGACTCCACAGCGGTACCCAATGACCATGCAGGGCCGGGCTCAGAGTGCCATGGGCGGCCTCTCTTATGCACAGCAGGTATATGATGTTCTTGACCTTCTTTGCTGTCTAAAATCAGTGTTCCAGGATTAGAATGACTGAGGCCTCCTTGATATGCACATAAGCTAGCTAAGAAGAACAAGATCGTGTACACCATCCTGTGTATGTGTCTGCCTTTTTGTCTGTCTCAACATATCTTAGGGTTTGAACCCCATCTACATGTCTTCTTTCCCCTCTTCTCCCTGACCTGACTGTTCTTCTCTTCCCTTGGGGGAGGATAAATGGTAGAAGGCCATGGTGAGTACCTGTGTATTGCTACTACAGTAGAAACCTCCTTGTATGTGAGGAAGCCTTTCACTTTTCTCATGGCCTGTAGCATAAGCTGCCGGGGTCAAAGAGAAGTTTAACAAGGATTTGGTGTGAAACACAGAAGGTAATATGATGAACAATATAGATGCAAACAGTGCTGTGACAGAAGAGACTCCTCCTGTTTTTGTTGTTGTTTTTTTTTTTTTTTTTAGAAAAAGATGTTTCAGCCGGGCATTGGTGGTGCACGCCTTTAATCCCAGCACTCGAGAGGCAGAGGCAGGCGGATCTCTGTGAGTTCAAGGCCAGCCTGGTCTACAGACCGAGTTCCAGGACAGGCTCCAAAGCAACACAGAGAAACCCTGTCCGGAAAAATCATGTCAGTCTGACTGATTATTCATACCATTGTTTTTTTGATTTTTGGTTTTTCCAGTGCTGAGAATCAAACCCAAGGGCACAATCATACTAGATAGGACTCTGCTTCTGAGCTCCAACCCCAGCTCTTGTACTGTCACCCTTTAAAAAATTATTACTATTATTTACTTGGATAAGGACAACTTGCTCAAATAGGGATTGAACTCAGGTCATCAGGCTTGATGGCAATTATCTTTATCGGTTAGTCATATTGCTGGCCCTAATATCTATCATCTTGTCATTTTTGTTTTTGTATTGGCAAACTTTCTGCCATTTATGTCTGAGTAACAAAAAGGCAAGGACAGTGTATGAAGCTTGAAATTATTTCTAAAACAAAGTACAGAAAATGAAGTACATACTCTTCTTCTTTTTTTTAAATTTTTGTTTATTTTGTCTTTAAAGATAGGGTTTCTTTGTATAGTCCTGGCTGTCCTAGAACTGTAGATTAGGCTGACCTCAAACTTAGAGATCTTCTTGCCTTTAATCCTGGGTGCTGGGATTAAAGATGTGCACTACCACTCTGCCCAGCTGCTGCTGTTGCTGCTTTTCCTTCTCCACCTCCTCTCCTCCTCTTTTTTTCTTTGAAATAGTATCTCTGTAGACCAGTCTGGCCTCAAACTCAAGAGTTTTGCCTCCATCTGCCTCTCAAGTGATGGGTGCTATCTTTCTATGAGAAAAGTGAGAGGTGACATAGGGTTCTTTCCTTGGGTTGTGTCGTGTGGTCCATCCCCCCTCCCTCTGGTTTCAGGATGACCTTTAACTCTAGAATATTCAGAATGACCTTGAACTTCCTGCCTCCAGGTCACCAGTAGGGGGATGGAATTCGAAGCAATCTCTATCCATCATGCCTAGTTTATGTAGTATTGGGGACTATGTACATTTTAGGCAAATACAGTAACTCCTGAATATTTTTAAAATGAAGACTAAATGAAAGAGAACCAAGGCAGCTTAGTGATTTGGATACTATTCAGATTGTTACACACTGGGCCTTCAATTGTTGGATTCAGGCTCCTAGTGCCTCTTCATTGTGATTAGGATAAATTTCCTAAAATAAAAACAACCTAGGCCATGATAAAAAAGAATAACCTTCCTGGGGAAAATAACTGTTATTGAGCTCATGTGAGTTGTTGGACTCACATGAGCTCAAAAGTGGCATGACTTTTTAGTGGGTGAATTCAGTATTATGTATAAGTAAGCCATTTTTTAGGGCTTGTGTAGAGAGTGGTAGTAGAAGAAACCTGAACTTTTTTTTTATGAGATGAGGCTTGGGTACTTTATATTCCTGTTCAGGCATTACTCCTCACCTTTCTTCATCTAGGTGAGGCAGTCCTAAAAGTATCTTTTCTTTCTTGTAGATTCCACCCTATGGACAGCAAGGCCCCAGTGGGTATGGTCAGCAGGGCCAGACTCCATATTATAACCAGCAAAGTCCTCATCCCCAACAACAGCAGCCACCTTACTCCCAGCAACCACCATCCCAGACCCCTCATGCACAGCCTTCATATCAGCAACAGCCGCAGACTCAGCAGCCACAGCTTCAATCCTCTCAGCCTCCATATTCCCAGCAGCCATCCCAGCCTCCACATCAGCAGTCCCCAACTCCATACCCCTCGCAGCAGTCCACTGCACAGCAGCATCCCCAGAGCCAGCCCCCCTACTCACAACCACAGGCACAGTCTCCCTACCAGCAGCAGCAACCTCAGCAGCCAGCATCCTCGACGCTTTCCCAGCAGGCTGCTTATTCTCAGCCCCAGCCTCAGCAGTCCCAGCAAACTGCCTACTCCCAGCAGCGCTTCCCTCCACCACAGGTGAGTTGCTCTACCTCTTGTCCTCCCTGTGCTAAACAGAGGCAGCTTGCAGCTTTGTGTTATGTATAAAACCAATTAAACTCTGGGTAAATGTACTAATAAAGGCATAACCTTTTTAACTATATAAAGACCTATAATTCTTATTGTAAAAAAATAAAGCAATGGAAAATCCTATAGACAGGAAATAAATGGTAATGGGGTCTGATTCCCACTCCCCCAAACAGTATATCGTAATGTGAACATCCAAAGTAATCACTTTAGGTAGCTGTGTTATATGCAGTTTATTTTTGCTGCTATTCTGTTCTGTTACTCAGGATAGTCTGGATTATGAAATTCTCTGTTTGGAGTTTTGTTTGTTTTGATAAAGTCTGGTCTAGAACTCATTTCTATCTGCCTACCTCAACCTCCAGTGCTGGGATTAAAGGTGTGTGCCACCAATTCCTGGCTGCTTAGCTAGTTTTTAAACAAACCAAATTGTTTAATCCATTGCTTGATAAGATACTAAACTTAGTTAACTATAGTTAGTTATGTTTCTTCCCCCAGCCCTAAGAAATGGCTCTCCTTGGGTAGCAGTAAAAAGACAACAATTTCCACTGTTGACATTAATTTGTTTGGAGGGTTTTTTTGTTTGTTTGTTTTTGAAGCAATGCCTCACTGAGTAGCCCAGACACGCCTTGCTATCCTTCTGCTGTAGCCTGCCTAATACTGGGATCCCAGGCATTGACCTATACCATATCAGGCTCACTCTTGACGTTCTTAAGAACCATTGCTTAAATTTTTGTCTTGTCAAATAATAATATGTGCAGTTGCACTTCTCACAAGAGTCTCCCGTGTAAGAAAGCACAACAGTTCTTTTACCCTTTTACCCTGAATCAAGTTTTCTTGCTTGATTCCTCTTTTTCAAACTTTTTTTTGTTTGTATAGATGTTTTGCCTGTATGTTTGCCTGTGTACCTTGTGTATGCCTGATGCCCACAGAGGTCAGAAGAGGGTATTGATTCCTTTATAGCTAGATAGAGATGATTGCGTTGTGAGCCTTCATATGGATGCTGAGAACTGAACAGATGCTGAGCTATCTCTCCAACCCCAGCCTGATTGATCTATCAGGTCTGTCAGTTGGTCGGCCTCTCTCTCTCCCTCTCCCTCTCTCTCTGTTGTTACTGTTTTGAGTAGGAACTCATAGACCCCCCCCTGCCTTTGTTTGCCAAGCATGGAGATGAAATGTGTGCCACCATGTGGGGTAGGCTTTCACAGCGTCTTTGCTTTTCTTGTAGGAGCTTTCTCAAGATTCATTTGGGTCTCAGGCATCCTCAGCCCCCTCAATGACCTCCAGTAAAGGAGGGCAAGAAGATATGAACCTGAGTCTGCAGTCAAGACCTTCCAGCTTGCCTGTGAGTGTTTCTAACACCTGTCAGTGGTGATGGACTAGAGAAGACACAAAAACTGTGTTTTGGATGTTTCGGTGGCACTGATTGATCTAAACTGTTCAAAATTCTGAGTGGGAATTCAAAAAGCTAACTTTGTAGAATATCCGTTCTGTTTACCTATCCAGGGATAGGTTTGTGGTCTCCTTTTTTAGAGTTGTTTGTTTTTGAGACAGTCTCTGGTATCCCAGACTAGCTTTGCACTCCCTAGATGGTAGAAGCTGCCTCTGAATTCCTGATCCTCTTGCTTCTTCCAGAGCACTCAGATACACTTGCACCACTATTCCCAACTGGTTTGGTTGTTGGTTTGTGACAGGGTCTCACTATATAATCCTGTCTGGCCTCAGACTCACAGGCTTAGACCTGCCTGTACCTTCACTTTCCAGCCTTTGTTTTGATTTCTCAAAATCTTGGGCCTCTTATGCACGAAGTAATTAATATGAGGGATAGAAAACATAGATGTTGGAAACTCTTGCTCTCAATCACAGGTACAAAGAAAAGTACGGGGTTTGTTTTTTTGACATTTCAAATTTTTTTTAAATTACCTTAATTTAAATGTTACTTTAATGGGTTTTTAACTCAAACATATTTGTACTACATACATGCCTGGTACCCTCAGAGGCCAAAAAAGGATATTGTATCCCTTGGGACTAGAGTTTCAGATGGCTGTGAACCAGCATGTGGGTGATGGTATTGAACTCCATTGCAAGAACATCCAGTGCTTTTAACTGGTGAACCATCTCTCTGGTTCCTCTTTTTTTTAACCTTGCTTGTCAGGTCTTAGTTTTTAGGATTTTGGCTTAATATTAGTTCAAGAAGTAGTATCTTGGTACATTCAAGCTTGTGATGTCACATTGCACATGAGTTGAGTAGAAGTGGCTGTTCTGGTCATTTGTGTGAATGTGTGTTTTTATGTACTCAAGTGTTTGATCTCAACCTAAATACTTATTATGGAATCAAGTCCTTGCTTGTGGAATCAACTGATTGTACCATCAAAATGGCAGTGTATCCTAGAGCTTGGGCTGCAGGCGGATCCTCACCTGCTGCCAAGCCTGATAACTTGGTGTCCTCACGTGTGTACTGTGCCACACCTACACACTGTTAATCCCAGAATTCAGGGAACAGAGGCAGGTGGATCTCTGTGAGTTCAAGGCTTGCCTGGTCGACAGAGTGAATTTCAGGACATCCAGGGCTACACAGAGAGACCTTGTCTCAATCCCTGCCCTCCAAAAATGTGTTTCAGCAAGCCAAATTTCCTAGAACTGCATCTTAATTCTACTGCCATACCTACAGCCTGTAACTAAGTCACATCCCTTTTCTGTGCCTTTGTTTTTACATTTGTAACGTGACCATAAGCTAGTTTACTTAGTAGTACTTGATATTACTGGTTAATAGAGAAGAGTGCTTGGTTTATGGTAGGCATAGTGACTGGCATTGTAGTCATCTCAGATGGTACAGAAACTGCTTGATACCTATTACTTGTGGGAACGTTTGCGTGGGGGCTTTTATCTGGGCAAAGTCTAAACCTCTAAAAGTGAGTTTCTTGGACACAAATAAAATAGGTTTCTTTGAAATCTCGTAAGTTGGTTGATAGCAAACCCACCATTATAAATTTTGTTTTAGTTAGGGAAATGGGAGTTCAAACCAGGAAGAGTTGTGGTGGCTTATGGTTGTTATCCTAGCACTGGGGAGCCGAAGGTAGGAGGATCACTCTGAGGTCAAGGTCAGCCTGGCTAATAGTGTGAGAATCTGTTTCAAACAAACTATTGAGTCTACTTGGATGTTTGCAACCTACTGCTTATTTAGGCATCAGAGAAATAGCATCTTATTTCATTTTGAGTTATCTTTTGAGAAAGTTTCTTTATGTATGTATCCCAGGCTAGCCTCAAACATGTAATTCTCCAGCCCCTGCCTCTCAAGTACCGAGATTACAGTTATAAGCTACCATCCCCAGATGTCTCCTAGACCTTTAAGGAACACACAGAGAGCAGTAACTCCTCATCATGAAGCTTCCATGGCTTGCCTTCAAAATCACTAAAGTTCTACCTCAGGGGAATGTCAGCAGAAATTTAGTCCAGGCTTCTGAGTCTGAGAGAAGGGCTGTGGTCGGGATAAGATCTCTGGGGTGACTTTACAACTGAGGAAAGGTCTGCATGAAGCAGTGGCTTATCTCAGGTGAACCTCAGTGAGTTCCAGACCAGTCAGGGCTACACAGTGGCCCTGTCTCACAAGACAGACAGACAGACAGACAGTTATTTAGCTCTTCTTATTGTCTATGTCTATGTCATTTTCATCAATGTGTGTGTGCACAAGTACCACAGTGCACACATATAGGCTGGAGGCTAACCTGTGGAATGCATTTTCTCCTTTTATCTTTATGTAGGTTCAAGGGATCATACTCAGGTCACCATACCTGCATCATTGGTCACCAAATGCACTGGGCCTCCTCACTCACTCCTCTAAACTTCACTTGAATGTCTAACTACCCTCCCATCTATTATTACTTGTGGCTAAGTCTGGGTGACATGCTATTGTGACAAAACCTCAGATTGATGGATTTCTGTCAATATAAGTTGCTGACCTTCAAAAGGTTTCTTGATTCTGTGAGGGTTTCTCTGTATAATCCAGGATAGCATTGATCTCCTGGCCTTTGGATTAAAGAATATTTGCTCTTTCTCTGAGAAGGGTCATAGGCAGGCATGCTAATGTGTCTTCTAAGGATTGGAAACTTGAGACCTTTTGATTCAGTCACTGAGTGAAAGTTGACCTTCCAGGAATTGGGAGAATAGTGTTTCTGGGAATACCAAGAACAAGTACCATTTCCAGATGTAGGCTTCTGTTAATGGAACCTGTCTAACAAGATATGTAGGCAAGCTGGCTAACTTATTGGCAACTTGTGGTTTTTTTGGTTGGGTTTTTTGAAATAAGATGCTGCTGTATAGCCTTAACTGGACTTGAACTCAATGCAGTTCTCCTGCTTCAGCCCCCATTGTGACACCATGCCTAACTGCTGCCTTATTTTTAGACCAGGAGAGAACTCACAGAGATCCGCCTGCCTCTGCCTCCCAAGTGCTGGGATTAAAGGCGTGCGCCACCACCCTCCGGCAGAACCATGCTTTTTACACAACCCAAGAATAGCTGCTTAGGGATGGCATCACCTAGAGGGGCTGCACACTCACATTGGTCATTTAATTAAGACAATGTTCCTCTTCAAACTTGCCTGCAGGCTCCTCTTCCCTGATAACTTTGTTTGTCTCAAGCTGACAAAATAGTAATAGGACCCTTGTGTCTCTTCACTGAACAGGAGTGTAGAGAATCCTCTGAGTTTGGTACCAGTTCAGAGGCCAGAATGTCCTTCCAGTTTCCTGTCACCCTTGTCACTGGTATACCTCACTGTGTGACTCTTGGTTTGTAATCTTTATCCTCTGAGATAATAGTAATTCTTCTAGATGCTATTACCTTGAATACTTTAACCCAGCATTTAGTGAGTTAATTTATATTGGTTTTTAAAGATTTATTTATTTATTATGCACTGTGTCCTGCTTGCATGACAGAAGACATCAAATCTCATCACAGATTTGTGGTTGCTGGGAATTGAACTCAGGTCCTCTGGAAGAGCAGCAGTGCTCTTAACCTCTGAGCCATCTCTCCAGCCCCATTATTATTATGCCTGCTTGCACACCTTGCATCATGTGTATCAGGTCTAAAAGGGGCATTAGATCCCCTGGAACTGAAGTGAGCCATCATGTAGGTCTTGGGAATTGAACCTAGATCCTCTTAAAGAGCAGCCAGTACACTTAGCTGCTCAGCCATCTCTGTAGCCTGTGAGTTAATTTCTTATTACTCTTAGCATAAAATCCAATACTTTTTTTTTTTTTTTTTTGAGACAGGGTTTCTCTGTATTGTTTTGGAGGCTGTCCTGGAACTCACTGTGTAGGCCAGGCTGACCTTGAACTCACAGAGATCCGCCTGCCTCTGCCTCCCGAGTGCTGGGATTAAAGGCGTGCACCACCACCGCCTGGCAAAATCCAAAACCTTTTATATATGATCATTACCCAGACATTAGAAACAGATTGGTGTGCCTCTCATCACCACATTTTTTTTCTAATTGTAGGTCTGAAGTAGGGCATTCTTATTGAGCTCCTTTTGTGACATTTAGTTCTGCAGACCATGGACAGCACCTTGAGAGCCTCTGCTCTTGTTTCTGTGTATTTCAGCTATCTCTGAGACCTCATGTGTTTTTAGCTTTTATACCTTTGTTTGAACTCACACTTGTTCAATTCCTTCTGTTCCACTCTAGTTCATTTCTTTTTTTTTTTTTTTTTTTTTTTTTTTTTCCGAGACAGGGTTTCTCTGTATTGTTTTGGAGGCTGTCGGTGCAGCCTGGTCTCAAACTCACAGAGATCCACCTGTCTCTGCCTCCCGAGTGCTGGGATTAAAGGTGTGGGCCACCAACGCCCGGCTCTCTACTTCATATCTTAAGTGTCATTTATTCAGAACGTAAATAACTTTCTATGATGAATTAACTAATGTTTGAGATATGAACAAGTATAAAGAATAATTCCATGTCTGGATGGATATTCATCCTTAGAAACCAAACTATACCTCCAAAGGTGCTCCATGTTGGCAGAGCATTTTGCTTAATACATCCACTTATTTAAACAGCAAGCTCCCAGAGAGTAGGCAGCTTGTTATTGAACCCTTGAGCCCTATGCCTCATGTACCTTTGACATGAATCCAAGACTAGGATTGTTAAATATGTTTTAGAGTAACCTGTTAGAAACAAGCAAGCTATGTATATATTTTGTTTGTTTGTTTGTTTTTTGAAGCAGTGTTTCTCTGTTGCTTTGACTGCACTGCAACTCACTCTGTAGACCAGGCTGGCCTCAAACTCACAGATATCTGCTTGCCTTTGCCCCTTGAGTGCTGGGATTAAAGGCATGCACCAACAATGCCCGGTGTATTTTTATACTTGCCTTTTTTTTTTTTTTTGCTTATTACCTTACCATCATAGTGCCTGGCATATGATACAGCTTACCAATTCATTGGGGGGGGGGAACCCTCAAAGATATCCATAATAAACAAGTAGTAAAAATGAGGTCAAGAATTTGAAAGAGAGTGGGAACGAGTTTATGGGGTATTTGGAGGGAGGCAAAGGCAAGTGAGAAATGTGATTAAATTATAACCCCCCCCCAAATAAATAAATGAAATGTCTATAATATTACTCTGTCTGATGGGGACAGTTTGGCCCATTACTAGATTGTTGTTTTTTGTGCTAGGTCAGGGCAGAGATGACAGATCTATACTCCATTTTAGAAGCTGTCTTGTTTGTCCTTACTGACTGTGGCCTTAGGAAGTGAGGCTAAGGTTTGTTACCCATCTTGTGAAATAGCTGTCATTTTATATTAAGAAGAGCCTCGTAAGGGCCAAATGAGGTCTTTCATTTCCAGGCAAAATCTTGGGAGACTAGCCTGAAACAGATGTCTGATTTGTAATTAATTAGGAGTGTGGGGCTGTTGGCTTTTTGGAGGAAGAGGAAAGGGGGTTTCAGCATTTCTTTATGTCATTTAGGCGGTGTGGAGCCTTCTTCTGCCTTGCGTATATAACACCGCTCATGCCTGCAGGTGTTTCTTTAAAGACTGTTTGGTTCATATCAAGCTGCTTACAACTGTTAGTACTGGCTTGCTCTTGGGTCTGACAGGATACACCCTCAGCTGCAGCCACTAAGAGCACCGCATGTACACATTCACTACATTTCCTTCTAAAGGGGCCCTGCCCACCTCCCATTTCTTTCTCTTGCTTCTCTGCCTGCCTCTGTCTCTCTTTCTCCCTCCCCCCTTCTCTTCTGCTGTTCCTGACCCCAGAGGCTGGTCTCCCCTTTTCTTCTCCCCTTCCCCCCATTCACTTTCCCCCAATAAAAAAGTCCCTCTATCCAAGCTCTGTTGAATGGTGTCCTTCGGGACTTTTTAAATTACAATTGCCTATATATATAACTCCAGCTCCAGAGGATCTAGAACTCCTCTGACCTCCCCTGCATATACATGTACAATACTGCACATGTATACACTTAGGCACAAACACCTATGGGGGTATTTTTGTGAGTATTTTCTCTTTAGCTGAGTATTGTGGTTGGTATATACTCACTATTCTCAGCACTGGGAAGATTAAATGGGATCATGCATGGAGGCTATGTAGTGAGGCCTTATCTTTCAAAAAAAAAAAAAGCAGCTATTTAAACAAGTGTGTGGTTTCCCAGAGTAATGCACATTTAAGTTTTTATTTTTACAGGGACATATTTATGAGTTTACATTTGGTCTTGAAAATATGCCTGTGATAGGGCATTGAAAATGGGTACAAGATTGAAAAGCCCTATTGAGGTAACTTCTACATTTTCAGTATGTATTAAAAATTATCTGGCACTTAATGAAGATAGATTACCAAAACCTACTTGAGATTCTGATTAAATAGATGTGAAATAGTACCCCAAAATTTTGTATTTTTCAATTGGTTTAAATATGTGATTTGAGACAGGGTTTCTCTGTGTAACCTTGGCTGTCCTGGAGCTCACTCTGTCTGCCTTAGCCTTCTGAGTGCTGGGATTAAAGCTACACCACACTGTCCAGGTTGTTAGACCCATGAAACTGAAACAAGAAAAAAATTCAGTAGTTTAGGAGGCCACAATGACAACTTTGATAATAATGGTAACTTACACCTCTGGTGATTACGTGGGCAAAAAGTGAATTGGAAATGAAGAAGAGAGGATATTCTTGGGCTGGGGAGGTTCAGATGATAGACTGCTTACCCCATAAGTACAAGGGCTCCAGCATCCGTGTAAAAGAGTCAGAAATAGTGGTCAGTGTTTATAATACCAGTACTGGGGAGGTAGCCAATAAGAGACCTTGTCTCTAAAAACAAGATGGATGGTACCTTCTGAAGTACAACACCAAAAGTTGTGCTTTGGTCTCAGCAGTGTATTCTGGAGTTAGCCCTTGTATGTGAAATTACCTCCCAGAGAGCTCTGCTCTGCTCTGCTCTGGGGCACTCATCACTGAACCTATTCCATTACCATTGCTTAGTAGGGCCACTAAATTCTAATCCACCTAAGAAAAAGATCTTGGGACTGAGAGGTGGCTCAACAGATTACTACACAGGCGCCATCTCAGCTCAATCCCCAAAGCTTGAGTAAATGAAGAGGGAGAGGAACCAGTTTTACAGAATTGTCCTTGGCCTTCACACTTGTGCTGAAGCACTTGTACACCAATATTTACATATCACAAATACAGTAAAAATGATTAAGTTTTTATGAAGGAAAAGAAAAGTCTTTTTAGCTGGTCGTTGGTGGCACACACCTTTAATCCCAGCACTCGGGAGGCAGAGGCAGGCAGATCTCTGTGAGTTCGAGACCATCCTGGTCTACAGAGTAAGTTCCAGGACAGCCTCCATAACAATACAGAGAAACCCTGTCTCCAAAAAGAAAAAGAAAGAAAGAAAGAAAAGTCTTTTTGTATATGTTCTGCTCTGCCTGTTGATGCCTTCCAGGTCACTATTAATCTCTCACTTGTCTTGCTATAGGGTCTTGCTTGTCTTTTCTTTTCCTCCCATTTTCCTTCCAAGTGTGTCTGTTAACTACCTGTTATAGTCTATAGGTTTGTTATAACATAAAGTTTCCTTTCTTTGGTATTCTGAAGGATAAGGACGGATACACGTACATATATGTGAGGGGCATATTGATCTTATTAACTCCAGCCTCCCAGAGACTGGGCTTGCATGCGCATGCTAAAACATGCCCAGTGTAATGGATACTTACTATATGAGAGCCCAGAATAAACGGGAGTCAAGTATTTATTCTAGAATCAAACTGTGGTAGAGAACCTCTTCTGCCCAGAGACTCTTGAAGCTGTGATTCCCACTGCTGCTACCGCCCAGAAAGAGAGCTTGCTCCTCATTCCACAAGTAGCTCCTGAGGCCCATCCCAGAAGGGGCTGGTACCTCAAGGACTGCCTGCTGAACGAGCTCTCACAGCAGCCCACCCAGTATAGGGAGAGGATTGTTGTTTATTATAAAGTCTTTTGATGTTTGCATACATGTGTCTGTGTAGGTGCCCCTTACAGGAGCAGCAAATGGTCTTCTGCGGGGCCAGCAACTAGCCCCATACTTTTTAATATTTTTTTTTCCAATTGGTTATTCAAGACAAGATTTCTCTGTGTAGCTTTGGAGCCTGTCCTGGAACTTGGTCTGACCAGGCTGACCTCGAACTTACAGAGATCTGTCTCCGAGTGCTGGAAATAAAGGAATGCCCCACCACCAGCCAGCTTCCAAGTGTCATTTTTATGTTATAAATTGTGATTAGCTTTAGTAGAATCCAGAAAGACTAAAACCAGGATAGCAGTAATTCTGGATTTTTTTGGAGAGCTGTTTTGCATGGTAGTTAATAGCTAAAGGATGAAATGAAGAAGACCTCAGAGCCTAGGAGTAGAGTATAGAGCAAGGAACCAGATGGAGCCCTGTACAATGCCTGTAGTAACCAGGTGGATACAGCCAACAGAGATGGAGTGATCTGCATTTGACCAGGATTGTGTATTTCTGGAGCCAAAGAAGAAATGAAAATAATTCATATCAAGGAAAACAGACAGGTGGATTTGTCATGAAGCATTATCATTGGGATCCTTTTTATATAGGAAAGGGAAATGAACAATGGAATAGTAAAAAACATTCTTGTTCTCCCTCTCTCCCCCATCTCTTTCTTTTTTGTGTATATGTGTGTGTGTGGGGTGCTTGGAGACAGGGTTTCTCTGTGGCTTTGGAGGGTGTCCTGGAACTTACCCTGTAGATCCGCCTGCCTCTGCCTCCTAAGTGCAGGGATTAAAGGCGTGCACCACCACCATCGGGAGCCCCCATCTCCTTCTTTTTAGTCTCATGTAGCCCTGGTTAGGCTGAAACGTCCTGATCATTCTGCCTCTGCCTTCTGAGTATTACAGGTGTATCACCACACACAGTGAAGAGAATTGTTGATAAGCACTGAACAGGAGAACTGTCTAGATTAGCCCAAACCCTCTGCTTCATCAGTATAAGACAGAAGAGGGCCGGGCATTGGTGGCACACGCCTTTAATCCCAGCACTCGGGAGGCAGAGGCAGGCGAATCTCTGTGAGTTCGAGACCAGCCTGGACTACCAAGCTAGTTCCAGGACAGCGTCCAAAGCCACAGAGAAACCCTGTCTCGAAAAACAAAAAAAAACAAAACAAAACAAAACAAAAAGACAGAATAGGGAAGGATAAAGATACTAGCGAGTATTTATAGAAGATAAACCCTTTCTAGGGAAAGAAATCTGAGGACACCTGGCTTAGTTTATGGAGTTCTCTCTGCTCAGCCCTGGCAGTGGTGGCACACACCTTTAATCCCAGCATTCAGGAGTCAGTGGCAGGTGGATCTCTGTGTTTGAGGTCCGCCTGGTGTGCAGAGTGAGCTCAGGACAGCCATGGATACATAAAAGAAACCTGACTCAGTGATTAAGGACACTGTTATTAAGATCCAGGCTCAATTCCCAGCACCCACGTGGCAGCTTACAACTGTCTGTAACTCCAAGATCTGATACCCTCACACAGATACACATGCAGGCAAAACACCAATAACATAAAATAAAAGCAAACTATTAAAAAAAGAGGAGGCTGATGGCAAAAGATCTAAATTCCTATGTCCCTGACTTGGTAGGAATAGGTGTTATTAATACCAGGATGAGGTAGAGAGAGGAGTGGAATTTGTAGTATCTATGAAATCATAGATATTCTCTTATCTCTAGGATTTCTGTCTTTGGATATCACTCAAGGGGGTTAAGAGATGGCCCAGTAGTTAAGAACACTTGTTGCGCTTGCAGAAGACCCAGTTTAAGCTCCTAGCACCCACATGGTGTAACCCAGCGCTATGGCTCCAGCGTCCTCTTCTGACTTGAGGCACAGAGCGCGCATGTGGTGCACACATACATACAGGCAAAATATTTGGACAAATAAAGTTAATTTAAAAAATAAAAGCAAAAGGTTTCGCTAAAGGATGTGCCAGTTTGGATTATGAGTCCTAGAAAGTAGAAAGGGGTTGGGAGGATGCTATCCTCGGAATCTGAATCCTAGAAAGAGAGAGGGAGACCTGAAAACAGCGACAGGCCACACCCATGATTCCAGGAAGACAATAATTGAAATGCGTCTGTTCCAGCATTATATGTGAAATATACAAAGGTTTTAATCCAAATTTGAATCCAGCTCTGATATTTCAAGTTAGACATTTCCTTTGTCATGCTGCCCAGCACAATAATGTCATAGATGATCCAGTAACTTGTTCTGTTTTTTATGTTTCAGTGTTCTTGTTTTTGTTTTTAATGATTTATTATTTTTATTCATTCATTCATTATTTTATTTTGAGACAGGGTTTCTCTGTGTAGCCCTAGCTGTCTTGGAATTCGCTCTGTAGATCAGGCTGGCCTCCAACTCAGAAATCTGATTTTGCCTTTGCCTGGAATTAAAGGCATGTGTGTGCCATCATGCCTGGCTGATTTATTTACTTTTATTTTATGTGCATTAGTGTTTTGCCTGCATGTGTGTCTGTGAATGTTTCAGGTTTCCCTGGAACTGGAGTTAGAGACAGTTGTGCCCTGCTGCCATGTGGATGCTAGGAATTGAAGCAAGTGCTCTTAACGACTCAGCCATCATTCCAGCCTTGTGTTTTTTACTTTTATTTGTGTGGACATTCTTGTATGTATAATCTGTACTGCATGTATGCCTACAACCTGCAGAAGATAGAAGACTGCCTCAGTTCCCTAGGACTGGTATTATAAATTATTTGGAGCTGGAAGTTAAATCCAGGTCCTCCCAAAGAATAACCAATGCTCTTAAGTTGAGTCATCTCCCTAGTCCATCCTAGTCTTATCTCCAACCTCAGATCTTTCTACCTCTGACTCAGAGTGCTGGGATTATAGGCATGTGCCACCATACCCTACCCTCTGTCACACTCTGCCATAAAACATTAGGATTAACCTAAAAGAAGGACATGGATTTCCACTTAATGTTTTAGAAAATTATGTTTGTCTATTACATAAGCATCTGTGTGCATTATCAAAAACCAGTGTTTTGTGGTGGAGGTCATAACAGCTTTTTGGAGTATCCACTAATTCAGGTCCCTAGGGCTTCTCCATGCTGAGCTATCTTGCTGGCCTGCATTTCACTTTTGTTTTCTCAGATCTTGTGAGTCACAGATGATAAGTTATGAAAGGGCATAATTGTCCTCCAGGGTAACCTGTGGCAATTGCTTGGGGAAGGAGCAGTCTGGAGAACTGCAGAGAATAGGGTAGGGATAGGATTTAGTTCCTTGACTCCTGGGCATCCCAACAGGAGTAGGCCTTTACCTGTATTACATATCTTTTGGTCTAGAATAAAGCATCCTGGTTAATAAAGTTAAGTCAGATCTCTGCCACTCAAAGGATTGTCATATGGTATGAAGATTGCTTGGCAATGCAGTTTCTGAGGTCTCATTCATGATCTATTCTGCTCTTTTTTAAAACAAAAAATTGTTGTTGGTTTATTTTTTGTTTTGAGATTATAATTACACCATTTCTCCTTTCCCCTTCTTTCCTCCAAACCTACATGTATACCCACCTTTCATTGATCTGTTTCAAATTAATGGCTTTTTCTTTAATTGTTGTAACATATATATGTACCTATATCTATATGTTTCTGAATTCAACCTGCTCAGTCTGTAACAGTATACAGACTAACATTTCTAAATATTTTTAAAATATTTATGTATTTTATGTATGAGTGCTCTGTCTGCATGTATGCCTGCATACCAGAAGAGGGTGTCAGATCCCAATGTAGATAGCTGTGATCTGCCATGTGGTGCTGGGAATGGAATTCAGGACCTCTGGAAGATCCTCCAGTGCTCTTTACTACCGAGCCATCTCTCCAGCCCCATTGTATATATTTTCTGGGTGAGATTTCTTAATGGATAACAAATTGAAGTGTTTTCTCCTGGAGAAAACTTTTTAACTATTCCTTAGTTGTCTGTAGTTTTTTGTATCCATTTGAGACTCCATGGACTTTCCTTCTTCTTGTTAGCATGCTTAAGGTGTTGTCCTTGTTCTGGTCATATTTAGGCAACCATGTTGGTGAGACTTCATGGGTGTTGAAGCTGTATCCTTTAGGATTATTTTGTTTGTTTCAGACAGGGTCTCTATTCAGCTTTGGCTGACCTGAAAATCAGAGATCTGGTTGTGAGATAGTGTTACTTGTTTTGTGGATCCTTTGGGACCATGGCTCAAGGGGCTACAGCTCCTAGCATCACTCTGCAGCCTCTCCTACTCATAGTTCCTGGTTTTGCTTTGTTTTGTTTTTTCTGCTGTATCCTTTTGTCTGAGATGTACTTCTTTCTCATTGTTTCTCTCTGAACTAGAACTCCGTGTAGCCCAGGCTATCCTGGAGACCCTGTCCTGCCTCCTAAATACTGGGATTACAGGAGTAGGATATTCAGCACTTGTTCTCAAGACAAATGGGTCTCTACTGTGGCTTCACAACCCCAGTGAGGAGTCTTCTCTGGGACATCTTTATTTTTGGTGTTAGCATAGCACCATACCTGTTACCTCTGCTTGTGTGCTTCAGATTCTCTGACCTCTGTTGCCTACTGAGTTTAGATAAGGTATTCAGCCAGCCTTTATGAAATGATCCTAGCTAAGCTTAGAGGCCAGCCTTTTCCTGTCTATCAGGAGAAGCAACAAATCTTGTGAATGCTTAACATTTTGGGAGGTTTGAAGGATTTTAATCATACTGTTTTTGTTCTATTTTCTTCTTTCATAGTAAGAGAAAGCCAACAGTCCTTGTCTGAGATATCCTGATTTATTTTCTAAGGGTGGCAAATACTGGTTACAGTTTTGGTAAACAAAAGGGTGATCTGTTACCTCAACATCCGGCCACATCTGGAATAGAACCAGAGTGCTCTCACAGCCTTGAAAAGGAATCCTCACCCTCACCTTCAGACTGCCAGGTCTGATGCTGCTGCTCCAAGCAGCGTGTACCATGTAGATGTGACCATCCTTCTAGAACGCTTGTTCTCTGGCAGAGCCAGCCAATCCACTTGCCCGTTTTAGTCACACTACTCTATCCCTGATACTGCCTGGTGCCTTCCGGAGCCTGTGCTGCACATTACTGCATGCTTGTCCCGGGGCCCATTTCCTGTTTCTATTCTAGTCTCTGGTGGCTCAGCTATGCTTCCTGCCTGTGTGTCTCACACAGATTCTTCTTGCTGGAACCTTTTGTTTTCTGTAGAACGTCCTCCGCCTAAGAAGTAGCTGGACTTAATGTGATAGCTCCTGAGTCGATCAGACATAAGAGAACTGAAGGGAAGAACACCACATAACTTTGTCTTGTTTTCTGTTTAGTCCTAGCCTACTAGAAGAAGCTATAGACATAAACTTGTAAGAAAACAAAAGGGTTATCCCTGTTCATTGGAAATACTAGGTTGTCAGGACCTGTTCCACCACCCCCATCCACCCTGCCCTGTGACAGGGTTTCTCTCCTGGAAATCCTCCTGCCTCCCTCCCGAGTGCTGGGATTAAAGGTGTGCACCTTCACTGCCCCACTGTTCCTTGTTCTTTTGCAGCCAGTGCTTACAAATAGTTTTTTCTAGGTTCAGGAAGGCACATGGTTACCATTCTGCTTAGGATAGGTAGGTATTGCTGTCTTTAGGATAGCCTATAGAGAACATAGGGTGGAAAGCTTTCCTGTTTGTGTGAATAGTTCAAGTCTTTTTGTTTTTGTCTTGTGTTTTGGTTTTGAGACAGAGTCTCACTACGTAGCCTTGGCTGACCTGTAGACAGACTGTCCTCAGATTCAAATAAATCCATCTACTCAAGTCTGCCTGTGATTGAAAGTGCTGGAACTAAAGACTTGTACCATCACACCATTTAACGTCTTATGTACCTCCCCCATACACTTATACACAACCTACACACACACACACACACACACACACACACACACACACACACACACACACACACACCAGCTTAGAATCAGAGGTAATGTGCAGGGAGGTGGGTAAAAGAGAAGAAAGAAGGCCTTTCTTAACAGACTCCCTCCCATCCCCAAGAAAAAAGCATTTGTTTTGCAGAGTAAGCTCTGTGACTAAATCTGTACTGTTTTCTGCATAGCTACTCTTATTGGGTCACCAGATAATGCTGAAGCATAAGATATAGTTCTGAACCCTGTGCCTGGGTATGGTTGTAGAACTTACAAGGAAAGAATCGAGGGATATGATCCAAGTATAGACCAGAAACAGACAGCAAACTTGTCCTTAGTTTAACCTAGACACACTATCAGACTGATTATCCTGAGGTTACTCTTTCCCAAGATCTGTGATCCAGGAATCACTAGGGTAGGATCAAAAAGCAGCAGTTGCAGCCAGTACTCGGGAGGCAGAATGTAGGCAAACCTCTGAGTTCTAGGCCAGCCTGGTCTACAGGGTGAGTTCAGGACAGCCAGGGCTACAAAGAGAAATCCTGTTTCAAAATACCAAAAACAAAGACAATAGTAGTTGTTACCACCAGAACCAGTACCTAGTTAAGTAGAGGGTACAACCAGAATGCTCCTGCAGAAATGAGTGGGCGAGTCAGATATGGTCTCAGGAACACTTTTGGTTATATCTCAGGAGTGTGCTTAACAGAGGTCACTGTATATGTAGTTTATCTTCAAAGATTTTAGTTTTATTTAGTTTTTAACTTTTACAGTTAGGAAAAAAGGTAAAATGTAGACAGAATGAGTATTAAACATACTAACACCATCATTGCCTTTACCCTCCCACTTCCCACTTTGCGTATAGAGAGATTAGATACAAAAATGATTAAAGCTAGAGGACAAGTATTATTGAGTAAGAGAAAACTTGGTCCTCTCACTTCCATTAAATTTTACTGCCGGGTGATGGTGGCGCACGCATTTAATGCCAGCACTCGTGAGGCAGAGGCAGGCGGATCTCTGTGAGTTCGAGGCCGGGCTGGACTGATAGCCTCCAAAACAATACAGAGCCCCTGTCTCGTAAAAACAAAAAAAAAATTTTTTTTTTACTGTTGGCCAATTCCTGCAAAGAAAGAGCAGAAAGATACTTTAAAAAGAATAGGTGAAGCCGGGCGTTGGTGGCGCACGCCTTTAATCCCAGCACTTGGGAGACAGAGGCAGATGGATCTCTGTGAGTTCGAGGCCAGGCTGGTCTACAAGAGCAAGTTCCAGGACAGCCTCCAAAGCCACAAAGAAACCCTGTCTCGAAAAACCAAAAAAAAAAAAAGAATAGGTGAGCCTCAGAGGTGAAGGGGATGAAACAGAGTGCTAGCTATGCAGAAAGAACAGAGGAGCAATGGGAGTGGCTCAGGTTGGCCTTTCTAAGTGAAGAGCAGAGCTGCTGGTGGAGCTTCTGGACTTAGGTATGTTCTCTGGAAAGATGTAAGAAGCAACAAGCCCTTCAAATCCAGAATCCTGGAATTCCTGAGTCAGCTTACAGGTGATTATGTTGCCTTCCCATCAACGGGTTACCTGTCCCCCCCCCCCTTTTTTTCTTTTTCTTTCTCTCTCTCTCTCTCTCTCTCTCTCTCTCTCTTTTTTTTTTTTTTTTTTGATGCTTGTATAAAGTTCTGCAGAGAATACCACCCAAACTAGAAAACTGACCCTGGAATTCATGGTAACCATGGTTTTTTGTTTGTCAAGGGTAGGGTGTTTGGGCCTTTGGAAATAAGCCATGTCTACCTAGAAATACCTTTGGAGAGAAACCACTGGGTACTCCCTTCAGCTAAGCTTAGAATCTGTCAGACGTAGTCCCTCGGTGTGGAGTCATCTTTTTCCGTTTTGAAGACATGTTGTCCAGCTTTGAGCTGCGCTGAGCCTCCTCAGTTTGAGCTCTGGCGCTGTGCATCAACTCCTGTAGCCTAAACTTGTTCCGTCGTCTTACATGGCACCAGCATGGAATTGACACGTATTGTGACATAATCTTTGATTACCATGAAGTAGAGGCTACCTCCAAGTTGGTCCCTACCTTCCCATTTGACCTTTTCCAAGGATGCTGAGAAGCCACACCTCTTCAAAGGTGGGAACCTAGAGATTGAAGGCTTGAGAATCAGCAGACTGGTCGCTTAGGGCTTGCCTTAACAAAAGGGATTCTGAATGCTGTCTACTGAGGTGGGTTAAAGTAATTTCCCAGTGTTTGGGGGATAAGAGAGAAACCAGGTGTCAAATAAAAGAAACCATATTGATAGGAAGCGATAAGAATGTTTGGGTTTTTTTTTTTTCTCCACATTGTCTTCTAGAACTTGACAAGAGCTCACCTACTTCATTGTCCTGGTTTTTAAAGGACACAGAGGTTGGTGCCTTATCTGCCTTCAGAATTTTGTCTATTCCTGATTACCAGGTCTACTACTTACTTGTTTGACCCAGATATTTAGACTTTTATCTAGATCATGGTAGTGAAGATCTCTACCTGATATAAATTTAGAACTTTACAAACTGAAGGCATCATTCCCTAATTCCAATTCATGTTTAGCACATTGCCAACATAGCTTCCCCAGGTGATCTTCCTTGCTTTCTGGCTGCTGTGGTTCTGAGGGGAGATTCAGATGCAGTAGAAGCCCAAGGCAACAAACACTCTCCCCTATTGACCTTCTCAAAGTCTCCCTGCTTCTCTCCAGCTCTTGGCTGGACACTGATGTTGATGGAGCAGGCCTTGATTGGAGAAGAGCAGTTGCTGGGTGCTTGCCTTTTCTAGCTCTGGAATTAGAGCACCCTATTAAATATGCAGTGCTCCACCACTGGTCAGACGTAAGCCTGTTAACTAGTGATTAACTAATGTTTTTTCCAGACACGGCTTCTCTGTGTACCCCTGGCTGTCCTGGAACTCACAGAGATCTACCTGAACATCTGTTGTTTTTTTTTGTTTGTTTGTTTGTTTGTTTGTTTGTTTTGTTTTGGCCAAGAGGTAGTTACTAAGTCAGTAAGATGTTTCCCTCTGGTCCATATGAGAAGCCTTTGAGGGAGACAAGATCCATGTATGGGGAGGTTGAGGTGGCCAAGTAACATCAGGGCCATAACAGACTGGAAAATAAAATTTCTTTTTCTTTTTTGGTTTTGTGTTGTTGTTGTTGGAGACATGGTTTCTCTGTCCTGGAACTCACTCTGTAGACCAGAGTGACTTCATACTCACAGAGATCCGCTTGCCTCTGCCTCCTGAGTACTGGAAGTAAAGGTGTGCACCACCACCCCCCAGCCTAGAGAATAAAATTTCAACCAATTACTATCCTGTGGGAGTTCTTTTTATTTTTTTAATGTTTGTTTATTGGTTTTTTGAGACAGGGTTTCTCTGTGTAGCTTTGGAGCCTGTCCTGGCACTCACTCTGTAGACCAGGTTGGTTTCAACCTCACAGAGATCCGCCTGTCCCTGCCTTCCAATGCTGGGAATAAAGGTGTGCACCACCACTGCTTGGCTTGTCCTGTGGGAGCTCTCTTAAATCCCTCATTAGAATGAAATTTATTCAGTGATAACAGCCCTGCCTCCCAAGAGCCTCTTCAGACATTCCTTCCTTGCTCGGCTGTAACTCCTCCAACATATTCCTCTAAGTTTTGGGCACCATGTACTTCTCAGTTTTTAGTTGGGAGAGTCACTGCTCTGGATCAAAAATGAAGAGGGAAAGTTGGAGATGAGAGGGATGGCACACGCCTTTAATCCCAGCACTCAGCTTGGTAGGCAGAGGCAGGTGGGTCTCCGAGTTCAAGGCCAGCTTGGTGTACAAAGCAAGTTCCAGGGTTTGCATTTAGAACTGTTACACAGAGAAAACTTCGGAGGGGGATATGATATGTGTGTGGAGATTTAGTTCAGTGGTAGCACTTGCCTAGCAAGCCTAGGTCCTGGGTTTATTCCTCAGCTTCAGGTATGGGGTTGGATGATTTAGAACCTCACCTGGACAGCAAAGGTGATGGACCAGGAAGTTATCCTGTTGTCTTGATTTAAAGTAGATTTTGTAAAGCCAAGTATCGCAGTATCCATCTCCTATAATCTCATCACTTGAGAGGTTGAGGCCAATCTGAGTTAACAGAAAAGTTTCAGGCTACCATACTACACAATGAAACTGTATCTCAATAGAAAAAGAAGAAAACATGAAGGGTTGTGCTTTAATCCCAGCAGTCAGAGGGCAGAGGCAGGTGGTAGACAGGCTCTAAACCTACACAGAGAAACCCTGTCTAGAAAAAACAAGAAGAAGAAAACAATAAGATAAATACTCTAACAGAATGGCGGGAAGATCTTATAAGTGTAAAACTGGGTTTTGTTTCTAAAATAGAGGTTTCTTTATTTTGGCAATACTGGACTTAGACTTGAAACCTTTAGCCTTCCAGGTAGCTACGCCTGTGAGTACACATGATGGCATTAATTGGTTTTAACCTAAAGTTGTTGTATCTATATTACATTTAAAGCAGTTGGTCTCCATCCTTGTTCTATGATTTGATGATGGTAAAGAGAGCTGACATGTGTTTAAAGGAGTCCTTTTGGGGTAGTGATTCTGTGACCAGGTTGGGAAGTGGGAGTTGAAGCTTATTTAGTGGTTTCTTTCAGTAAGGAGTCTTCCCTTCTTTTAACTTGGGGAATGGGGTCTCCAAACAAGTCCCAGTTTGAATGTATCTCTGCTGAGCTGAACAAGGAGCAAAATATGAAGGCTTGCAGTCTAGAAGACTTTTCTGTCTGAGCCATATCCTTTTGGTTGACAATAGGATTAGAACAAAGTTGAAGTAAATCCCCAGCATAGGGCTAGACAAGAATTAAAAGCAGCCTGTTCATTTTTTGATTCACTTCTGGCATTGTATCTAATACCAACTTGCCTGTTGTAGAAGTGTCTCTTCCTATTGCCACCCTTGATAAATAACTGTGGTGCTTTTCTCCTCCTCCTCCTCCTCCTCCTCCTCCTCCTCCTCCTCCTCCTCCTCCTCCTCCTCCTCCTCCTCCTCCTCCTCCTCCTCCTCCTCCTCTCCCCCCCCCCCTTGGTAGACCAGGCTGGCCTTGAACTGATATCTGCCTGCCTCTGCCTCCCAAATGATGGGACTGAAGGCGTGTGCCTCCAACACCTGGCTACTATGGTGCTTAAGAAAGAGTTTTTGTTGTTGTTTTTAAGGTTATGTCAACAACAAAAAACCTCCTTTTTGAGACAGGGTTTCACTTTGTAGCTAAGATTGGCCTTGAACTCTCAATCCTCCTTCCTCTGCCTCAAGTACTAGGATTATAAGCATGTGCCATCATGCTTAAACCTCCCCAGACCTATTCCTCCCTATGCCCTGTGAAGTCTGCTTCCTGTATCATTTTACCCCACCCCCACCCCTTGGTCCTGAGAATTTCTTCCCATTCTCCAGCCTGAAAAGGAGCTCATTGCTGTGACTGCTTCTGTGTGCCAGTAGGGGTAGAGGAACTAAACAAATACCAGTGGAGATTTCCTATTTCACGAAAAGAATGTAGACTTTTCTAGTGTATGTGCTGCTGAGATTGAGTATTACAAACACCCTGTATCCCCACCCCCCCACTCCTCCATATTGAGTATCAAGCCCAAGGTCTCAGAAGCACATGCAAGTGAGCAATGTCCTCAGCTCTCAACTAGTTCTGTTGAATGTTTTACCTGCCAGCAACAGCATAAAGCTAGCAAAAACTCTTCACAACTAAGTAGATGTAAGAACTCATAAGTATATGGTTGCCATGTGTATCATCCTTTCATAGTTCTGTTGGGAGATTATCTTCCTACTCTCTTTAACCCTGAACTGGTAGCTAATTGCTTCACCAGGCAGCTGCTTCATGATGGATCTTGTATTTGTTTTTTGTGTTTTTGTTTTTCTTTTTTCTGGGAGAGCTCAGCCCCCAACCTCCTCCATGAGGTATGGACTGTGAATTCAGGCACGGTTTGTTGTGGTGTGAAGAGAAGGTGTCAGCTGCTGAATTCTGTTTGTCAGCAGAGCCTGACAAACCCATGCTGGCACACTCTAGGGCTGGGCAACCAATCACAGCTGGAACAGTTATCGTCATGGAGTCCCTATGGGCTTCCTCTATCAGGTCACATCCCAAAATAACATTGGGCAGTATTTCAAGTGAAGAAATGAAGGCTTTCGGGGCTGTAGCCAGCCTGGAGTGTGAGATTCTGTGTGAAATAGTTGGACCCGCTCCAGCGCTTTTGATCTGCATGGTAGATGAGCAATAAAATTCATGAAACACGTTGGAAACACGTGAGGAAATTCTTCTGGCCCCGCTGCTTCCTTGGTACTGGCAAGGGCACTGAGTGGGCTGATCCCCGCCTCCCATCTCTCAGCAGGCTTATACTGGGAGAAGAGAAAACCCAAGGAAAAGCTTTCTACTACAGAGGCATTGCTACAGTTCTTTTGGCAACCCCCTCCTCTCCCAAGAAATACGTATTAGATGGGTCCTTTTAGTAGCGTTTTAAGAACATGTGGTTCTGAAATGCCTAAGGCAGCCCCTACTGGGGAAAATAGGGGCTTAGATTTAGGAAACTGTACTTTTATAAGTGTGTTGTAGAGATCTGACTTGTTAGGCACACTGGAGGTCTGACATCAGCTCTTTTGAAACAAGACCTGAAAAACTGGCTTTTTTATAGAGTAGAAAGCAGAGGTGTGTCCCATGCAATAAAAGGTCATGAGACCAGGATAGTGTCTGTCCCCACAACGGGTTTGGTAGGCAGCTTTTGGATATTTACACCTTTATTTCCAATTAAAAAAACAAAACAAAACACATTTACCATGTAATTAACCTCTGGGACTAATGAATATGTCCAACATTGCCTGCTGCTTGGATATTGTATGCTTCTTTTCTCTCTTTTATTGAAAGAAACAACTTACGGTGAGTGCTTGTGTGAGGTTTGTGTGTGTAGCTGTGGAAGCCAAAGGAGGACATTGAGTGCCTTGCTCTATCCATCACTTATTCTTTTGAGAGTATCTCTCATTGGACCGAGAGCTTGCCATTTGCAGGCACTACGCTGGCTGGCCACCAAGCTCCAGCAATCCTGCCTTTGTCCCCAGTTAAGAATACAAACTCAAGTCCTTACCTTAACTCATTGTGCCATCTATGCCCCAGCTGCCATTCTTATTCTAGAATGTTGTGACTGGTCTCTTGGCCCTAACTTGTATTATACTAGTAGGTTTTGTGAGCATGCCCCACAAGTATCATAAACTCCAATTGCATCAGCTTCCTTCTTATGATAATGGTGGTGTGTACAACCAAGGGTTGGAAAAAAAGGAAAAAATAGAAATCCCAGACTGAGCCTGGAATGGTGGCATTTGTAATCCTAGCATTGGAAGATGGAGTTGGGGGTAAGAAATTCAAGGTCACCCTCAGTTTGAGTTTAACCTGAAATATATGAACCCTATCTCGAGAGAAAGAGCCAATGTGACACAAGTCTTTAATCCCAGCAGTCAGGTGGGGGGCAGAGGCAGGCGGAACTCCTAAGTTCGAGGCCAGGTTGGTCCATAGAGCGAGTTCCAGGACAGCCTCCAAAACTACACAGAGAAAGGCGGGGTGGGATGGGGGAGAACACCATGAGCCCCAGGTATGGTGGCACACCTCTGTAAACCTAGCACTTGAGAGTCACAGAGTACCTTGCACGTAACAGTTGGTCAAATAGTAGCTGTTACCTTGGAGGGGAGTGTTGCTTTTGTTGTTTTAATTTTAAGATAGGGTTTCTCTGTAGCTTTGGGACCTGTCCTCGAACTCACTCTGTAGACTAGGCTGGCCTCGAACTCCCAAGCACTGAGATTAAAGGTGTGCACCACTATTGCCCAGCTAGTAGCTGTTATTAATATTTGACCTCTTCCTCTTTCCAAATTCTTAAATGTTCTGCTTCTTAAAATCACTTCAAACCAGTGTTCTGTGCTGACCAGTCACCACCTAACAAAATATAACAGTTTACTACATTGGTTTCAAACCAATCAAGAGAGAAATGCTGCTCCCTTTCCTGGTACATTTCTGTGCTTGGGCATCCTATCTGACATGGGGCTATTGCTGACAGTATCTTATTTAGCATGCTTTCTTCAAGAAACTTAAAACATTTTATCAAAACTGACAACTCTCTTCAGGTTGCCTTTATTAAGGAAGTCTACTCTTTGCCATCCATAGATCCTGAGGCCTCGGCCAAAGGCTGCTTCTGGGCTCGTTCAGCCAAGACTGAACAATTACCTAACAGATGTGTGGTGGGGTCTGCTCTAAAAGAAGTGCAGTTGAGCCATCTCCTGACCTGTAGCCATGCTGTGTGTCCCAGGCATTTTGTCTCCTTTTTCACTTTTCTCTAAGAACATGGACCACCTGCTGTTACGGGAGGCAAAAAGATATTCAATATGGCCATAGGCATTCTTGTAATGTGTTTGCTGAGATAATGTTTGTATTTTACTTGTGTAAATACAAGCACTCCAAGAAGAACACTTGATTTTTTTCAAAGCCATTTGAACTGAAGCAGATTTCAGGCTTTGGGGGCTAGAGAGAGCTCAGTTGGAAAAGTACTTACCTGGCAGACAGTGGCCCTGAGCTTGTTCTTTAGAACTCATGTCAAAAAGAACCAAGCATTCCAGGCAGTGGTGGCATACTCCTTTAATCCCAGCACTCAGAGACAAAGGCAGGTGACTGAGTTAATGGCCAGCTTGGTCTACAGAACAAGTTCTAAGACACCCATTGCTGCACAGGAAACTGTGTCTCAAAAAACAAAAGCAGTCATGGTAGTCCACACACTTTTGTAATACTGATGTGCCAGGGAGGCAGAAATAGGCTTGCTGGCGAGCAATCTTAGTCTTCTTATTCAGTTCCAATTACATTTAGAAATTCTGTCTTTAAGAGACAGACAGACAGTTGGGAGGGGGTATACAATGAAGACAGTACCTAAAATTGACCACTGGTCTCCACATGTGCAAGTGCACACACCATATCAAAACACAGAAGCACAAGAATACATGCAAAGGTATAGGTCTTGGAAGTCAACTGTGCATGCCTGCAGTCCTGGGACATGGGAGGTGAAATTCAGAGTCGTCATTAGTTATATAGTGAATTCAAGGACAACCTGGTCTACATTAGAGCCTGTCTCACAAAAGAAATAAAATGGGTATTTGATTCTTACTCTCTGGCAAATTGTGCTAATTTCTTCTTACAGAAAGCAAGGAGGTCATCTCAGCTGGCAACTTTAAAAGGAGTAAGGACTATATAGTACACAAGGGAACCTACTGGTAGCTAGAACATAATATTGAGTTTGTTCATTTTGCAAACTTGCACCCATCCCTATTGTAGATTGGGAGTTGGAAAATTAGTGCCAAACCTTCTTGGCATTTAAGAGATTCTCTTTCCCATGTCCCATATCCCTTTCTTACCTCCTACATCACATGTTACAAAGGTTTGCATGGAAAGAGTCCTTAAGATTCAGAGGTTTACAGTAATGGGGGGTGGGTGAGGCTAGACATTGTGAGATAAGAGCTCTTCCAGAGGACCCTGGTTCAATTCCTGTCACCCACATGGCAGCTCTCAGCTGTCTGTAACTCCAGTTCCAGGATATTCAATAGACTCACACAGACATATACAGGCAAAAAATTATTGCACATAAAAAATAAAAAGGAAATTGTTAAAATTTTTAAACAAAACAATAATGTGAGAGGGGGTGCACAGCACTTAAATCTCGTAGAGACTGGCATTTTTTCTCCTTGTCTAGGGGAATGAGTATCAAGTAGCAGCTGTTCTACAAGAGCTTAGTGGGGATAGAATGGACCAGAGAACTACAATTTGTAACTCAGCTGCCCATATTATAAACAAAGCTTATGGATACACATTTTTAATGTTTGTGGCTACTTTTGCTATAGTAGCAGAATTGAGATAAGTTTTAGTTAATTGGCTTGATCATGGTATAAACCAGGCTGGCGTGCATGACAGGCTGGCCTTACAACCCTTCTACCTCACTCTCTTGAGTGCTAGAATTACAAATGTGTACCGCCTTGTTCAGAAGAATTGAATAGTTGTGGTCCAGAAGGCCCACCAAGTCACAAATATATTCTTTGTGTTCCTTAATGAAGTTTACTGTATGCACGCTAGTGTTATGACCAAGCATATAGTGTGTTTGTCCTCCTTTTACTTATTTCTATCCTTGTATGTCTATTTCAGGACCTCTCTGGTTCAATAGATGATCTCCCCATGGGGACAGAAGGAGCTCTGAGTCCTGGCGTGAGCACATCAGGGATTTCCAGCAGCCAAGGAGAGCAGAGTAATCCAGCCCAGTCTCCTTTTTCTCCTCATACCTCCCCTCACCTGCCTGGCATCCGAGGCCCCTCCCCATCCCCTGTTGGCTCTCCTGCCAGTGTCGCTCAGTCTCGCTCAGGACCACTCTCGCCTGCTGCAGTGCCAGGTACCCTCAAGTACTGGTCTTTGTGAACGGGGAACACTGGTTGGTCATGATGATACAAGGGAGCATTGGCTCGTGTCTGCATGGATTCCCCTAGCATTTGAAGAAGGGTGGTGGCAAAAATTTGGGTGGAGACCTCTTTATATATGACATAGAAAGTATTTAGCCATTTCCAGCGCCTAATTTACCTCTTAGGTAGAATTTGCAGGTTGATCCACTGTTTGCTTACTTTTGCTTGTTTTGTCTGGAGCAGGCAACCAGATGCCACCACGGCCACCCAGTGGCCAGTCAGACAGCATCATGCATCCTTCCATGAACCAATCAAGCATTGCCCAAGATCGAGGTGAGAACTTGGCTTAGAGTAGGGACAGAGGGCTAGCAAGGGCATCCAAACCACTGCTTTATGACATGATGTCAACTACAAATATGTGGGCCAAATTCGTAGCTGTCCCACGAGCTACAAATTGAATGTACCTGATACTAAAGCATTTACTTCAGTGCTCTGTGCAATAACTTTTAGAGACCCACATGGCAATGGCTTAGAATAATCCAACAGCAAAATGTGAAGTTCCAGTGAGCTTGGCCACATTTGCAACTCCAGCTGTCATTCTTCATACTTCATTGCGAAGCAGCATTTTGGTAGCTTGCACCTTTCATTGTGCCTAATTTAGTCAGCATTGGCTCCTTTACTTACTTATTGGATCCTTTGTGTTGTTTGTTTGTTTGGTTGGTTGGTTGGTTGGTTGGTCTCTCAATTTTCTGTTTAGTATGAAAAGTGATATAGGACAATGTTGGTGCAGTCCTTTAATCCCAGCACTGGGGAAGCAGAGACAGGTAGATCTCTGAGGACAGCCAGGGCCACACAGAGAAATAGAGAAATCTGTCTCAAAAAAAGAGGGAGAGAAAGAGAAAGGGAAAGAAAGGGAAAAAATGGATATGTATATACTATGTAATGGCATATAACTTTCAAGGTACCTACCTGAAGGGACAAATGACAGATTCCATGCGGGGAAAGCATTTATTCCTATTACACTGAGTAGGTAATTATATGGATACTTTCCACAACTAGGTTATATGCAGAGGAACCCCCAGATGCCCCAGTACACTTCCCCTCAGCCCAGCTCAGCCTTATCTCCACGTCAGCCTTCTGGAGGACAGATGCACACAGGCATGGGCTCCTACCAGCAGAACTCCATGGGGAGCTATGGCCCCCAGGGGAGTCAGTATGGGCCACAAGGTAAGTGTGGTACCTAGTTAGAAGGAGACAGATGAGAGGAGAAAACAGCTGTGTTAAAAGAGTAGGACTGTTCTTGACTGACATCTACCCAGCCTAGGCCCTGAAGCAGAGCAGGACAAGATTGCATCTTGTCTTCACTTAATTCTATTGCCTTGAAAAGCTTTTGAATTTCTAAGCCAACACAATGACTTATCAGGTGAAGGCACTGAACTGTGAATCCATGTACATTCATAGACACAAACACCCACAAAAATAAATGGAGGGGGCAAAAAATATGTAGCTAGGAAAATATTCTCTTGGAAGCTGAAAGGCCTACATAGTAACAGAGCCAGCCATTGTCTGTGCTGGGAAGTCCTAGTCCTGCTAGAGTATGGCTCAGTAATATAACACGTACGTTGTATGCACAAAGCCCTGGATTCAGTCCTCAGCATAACCCACCCCCAAATTAGGGGGCAGGGCAAGAGATGCCTACCTTCACATGCCCATAGCTTCTCATTATTTATTTATTTTTTAGAGCGTGGAGTTGTTCATTTTCATGAGCAAAATATTGATTGATTCTTATTGTTTGGAGTTTTAGAGTTTATAAATACTAGAGCTCACTAACCAAGACTTGTGTTCTCTTTCTCCCCTCTCAGGAGGCTATCCTAGGCAGCCTAACTATAACGCCTTGCCCAATGCCAACTACCCCAATGCAGGCATGGCTGGAAGTATGAACCCTATGGGTGCTGGAGGTCAAATGCACGGGCAGCCTGGAATCCCACCTTATGGCACACTCCCTCCTGGGAGAATGACTCATGCATCAATGGGCAACAGGCCTTATGGGCCTAATATGGCCAATATGCCACCTCAGGTTGGGTCAGGGATGTGTCCCCCACCAGGGGGGATGAACCGGAAAACTCAAGAGTCTGCTGTTGCCATGCATGTTGCAGCCAACTCTATCCAAAACAGGTAAGGCATGGGAAGTGAAGGGATGTCCATGCACAGTTTTGATGCTACAGCAGAATGTTGTTTGTGCATGCATAGACGCATGTACATATTTTTAAGAGCTCTTCAGAGCATTCATAGTTTAATCAAATACATGCTAATTCTTAAAAATCCTAGAGTAAAAATATATGTACAGAACTTCAGCTAGGTGTGTTGGCTTATGTCTACAGTCTGGGCAAGAAACGATGGTATAAGAGAGAATGCTGAAGTTCAATCTGTGCCATTTTAACATGACAGTTAAAAGTTAAAATTTAGCATATCTTATAGGCCTTTTACCATAAAGAGGGCCTTTGAATAGAAATATAGCAACTTTAGAGATTGTTTATAGCAATTCTCCAAGGATTCTACCCCTTCTGACTAAGCTAGTGTTTGCTATGCAAAGCTCGAGCCTTCCTTGAGCCATTTGTGAGTAATGGAAGAATAACTAGATATGGCTTGAGTCTGGTTTTCTAACTAGATGATCACATAACTCTATTTAGCTCATGCCCAAATCTGACCTAACTTATCTTGTATTAATTTTCATCTTCTTCCTTAGGCCACCAGGCTACCCAAATATGAATCAAGGGGGCATGATGGGAACTGGACCTCCCTATGGACAGGGGATTAACAGTATGGCTGGCATGATCAACCCTCAGGGGCCCCCATATCCTATGGGTGGGACCATGGCCAACAATTCAGCAGGTAAGTATAAGTCATTGCTTATCCCAGATATTTCTTCAAGAATGATCTTCAAGTTGTAACAAAATTATTGAACTTGAATGTTTTTCTTTTTTCCAGGTATGGCCGCCAGCCCAGAGATGATGGGCCTTGGGGATGTTAAGTTAACTCCAGCTACAAAAATGAACAACAAGGCAGATGGGACACCCAAGACAGAATCCAAATCTAAGGTAATGATTTTTGTCTTGAGTCCTCTCTGATTTGTATCTTATCTCCTTCACTGAATGATAAGAAGGAAAAATGACAGATAATGGCAAGATTTTAGTATGTTATAATTGGTAAAAATTTCCATTGCTCCCTACTATGAAGAAGAATCCTAAAATGACTGTTCATGCCATTGTTTGAAGTTACCTGTAGGATCTCCATGTAGATAACAGCATACTGTCACTACTACCTTCCAGAGAAAGCACCAGATTCCGCAGCATAGAATTCTCTCTGAAGCTTAGCCTTCCATACAGGCACACTGATAATTTGTGCTGGAGGCAACTAGCTGTCTAGACTTTACTCAGAGCAGCAAAAATGATTGGTACCACAATTCCACAAGGGGGACAGTGACACATGTGGGGATTTGGACTCTTGACCCCCATGTAGATTGGATCTAGGTGTGCTGTTAGACTAGTATGTGTGTGCTCATGTGTACATGTGCCAGTGCCAAGGAGGCCAGAAGAAGGTGTGTTTGATCCCTTGGAGCTGGAGTTACAGGGACTTGTGAGACATGTAATTGGGAATCAGACTGCAGTCCTCTAAACAGATGAGCCCCTGGCTTGTTGTTTACCTATTTTGTTGGTGTGTGGGTTGAGACAGGGTTGCACTATGTAGCTCTGGCTGTCCTGGACCTCACTATGTAGAGCACTGGGATAAAAGTGTGCACCACCATGCCTAGTACCCAAGTACATTTTAAAAAATAAACCTGATTATTTTTAAAAAAGAAACAAAACAGCCTTGTTGGGGAAGAAGTTGGTACATGTCCAGCACTCAGGAGGCAGAGGCGGGTGGATCTCTGAGTTGATGCCAGGCTGATCTACAGTGAGTTCCAGGACTGCCAGAGCTGGCTCTAAAAAAAAAAAAAAAACAACTTAATTAGGGGGCTGGAAAAGTGGTTTAGTGGTCAGGAGGATGAGTTCAATGCCCCTCTTCTGATCTTGCAAGCCCTACACACATATAGTGCACAGACATACCTACAGACAAGAAAGTCATTTGAATGGCAATTTTAATAGTTTTTTTTTTAAAGCCAGTGACCTCTGTAGTATAATCCCAGCACCTTAGAGACCAAAGCAGGAAGATTCCACCAGCAGCCCTGAGCTCTTAGAAGACTTGCTGTCTTAAAGGGAGGGGACAGAGAAGAAGGGATCTCTGGCCCCTTCCTATGCATTGGCTTTGATTTTGATGAGTCTGATTTTTGACCCACTCCTCCAGAAATCCAGCTCTTCTACTACAACCAATGAGAAGATCACCAAGTTGTATGAGCTGGGTGGTGAGCCAGAGAGGAAGATGTGGGTGGACCGATACCTGGCCTTCACAGAGGAAAAGGCCATGGGTATGACAAATCTGCCTGCTGTGGGTAGGAAACCTCTGGACCTCTATCGCCTCTATGTGTCTGTGAAGGAGATTGGTGGATTGACTCAGGTAAGTACTAGACAGTTGACTTCTGATGGTATCATGCATCCCACAGGCATAGTACTCTAGCGGGCGGTGGTGGCACACACCTTTAATCCCAGCACTCGGGAGACAGAGGCAGGCGGATCTCTGTGAGTTCGAGGCCAGGCTGGTCCGACAGCCTCCAAAACAATACAGAGAAACCCTGTCTCGTAAAAACAAACAAACAATCAAAAAAAAGAATGTGACCTTAACCAAGGTCTACAAACCATATAAGCTTTAATTTTCTTGATGGTAAAACAGAGACCACGGGAGGCAGAGGCAGGCGGATCTCTGTGAGTTCGAGGCCAGGCTGGACCGATAGCCTCCAAAGCAATACAGAGAAACCCTGTCTCGTAAAAACCAAAAAAAAAAAAACAGAGACCACGTGGAACCTTCTGCCCTGCTTCAGCAAGGGTCCCACCAAATCACTTGGTCTGTAAGTTGGCATGCCAGGCAGGTTCATTCAACATTTGAATTCGTTCGTGTCTTGGGGGATTTAATTTTCAGAGTAGTTTACGGAGGAAGAAGTGAGATGGTGAAAACATGTGTCCAGTTATTTTATACTGCAACTTCAGTCATGTGCTTGCAGAGTGCTTGTGTTCAGCTGGAGACTCACTGGTGAGGCTCCACTGACTGGCTGTGAACCCTCACAGACTTTTCTTCAGAGGGGTTATCTTCCTTGTTCAGACCAGAAACTGCAGGGTGGGCATGGGAGAGCCTGAAAGGGAGAGATGTATTCCAAACTAAATCAGAAAAGGAAAACAGCTGTCACTAGAAGTAAAGAAAGTGATTGGAATGAAGCCAGCTAACATTCAGTTATGGATTCTTTCGCACTTCAGGCGTTAGTTCCCTCCCTCACAAAGGAAAACAAAGCAGGGCATATGCAAACTGCCATATAACTGGAGTGGGAGGCAAAGCTACTTAGGGCAGCTGAGATGATCCTGGGTACATTTCCTCCTCCTCGCTCTATTAGGCCTAGTGTGTTGCTCATGGAATAGAAAGAGAGATTGGTTGCTTTGCCTTCATTACTGGGCCCAGGAACTCACTGAATACAGAACAAGGTGTACAAGGAATTTCTGAGCCTAAGCTTGTATTCCAGTTTGAAAAGAAAATTTGTTTTGTTTTTTCAAGACAGGGTTTCAGGGTTTCTCTGTAGCTTTGTTTGGAGTCTGTCCTGGAATGAGCTCTGTAGACCAGGCTGGCCTTGAACTCACAGAGATCCACTTGCCTCTGCTTCTCAAGTGCTAACATTAAAGGCATGTGCCATCAACGCCCAGCATTTGCCCTGTTTAAATAAGCAGTAGTACCTGCAGTTACTTAGAACTATACGTTTCTTGTAGCTATCAGTTTGGTCTCATAGCTTGTTTGTTAGAAGACCCTGTCAAAGTATAATTTGACTCTTCTGGTTGGTATTATAGGTCAACAAGAACAAAAAATG
The DNA here is from genome assembly GCF_017639785.1 of Mesocricetus auratus. Classification (NCBI taxonomy): domain Eukaryota; kingdom Metazoa; phylum Chordata; class Mammalia; order Rodentia; family Cricetidae; genus Mesocricetus; species Mesocricetus auratus. The sequence goes on from NW_024429197.1 coordinate 9,685,473, forward strand.
GCGGGAACTTGCAACCAACCTCAATGTGGGTACATCAAGCAGTGCAGCCAGCTCCTTGAAGAAGCAGTATATCCAGTGTCTATACGCCTTTGAGTGCAAGATTGAGCGGGGAGAAGACCCTCCTCCAGACATTTTTGCAGCTGCTGATTCTAAGAAGTCCCAGCCCAAGATCCAGCCTCCCTCTCCTGGTAAGAGTACAAGCACCCCCAAGACTGGGAGCCCTAAGAGCCTGCAGGGTTCCTCAAGCAGTGGTTCCTCCCTCCCTCCCTCCAGGAAGCAGAGCAGATGCCAGAGATGTGTGTTTCACCCTTCCTCATGGGTTAGCAGGTTGGCAGACTAAAGAGCAGCAGTGGCGACTCCCTTGGGAGGTGCTGTGCAGAAGCCTTGAGTTTTCACTTTCTAATTTTCCTGTTGTACACCTGGCATCTTGCCAAATGTTTGTAAACTAGTGAGTGGGAGGGACACTAGAGGAGTGAGGAAAAACTGACAAATAGCAGTGTGGCTGGGCCATCTGGGAGCTTTGGCCTGCTGATGTCAGTGCCTTAGAATACAGCTCAAGCTAGAGCCCTAAATTCCCCAGAGAGCTAAGATGGTAATGAATGAAAGGAGGGGGTAGGAAGGGAATATGAATGGAACTTTCTAATGAGAGGAGTGCTTCTTCTGCCCAACTTCCTTTCTCAGGAGACTGAGGCCTAGGTTAGCATGAGCCCTAGAAGGTCGGTGTAAACATACGTGCCTTGTTTGTTCATTCACCTCAGAGAGTAATGCAGTCCTAAGTTGGCTCATCAGCTGGAGAGACCTCAGTAATGGGAAACTAATGGAAACATTAATTATTGGATACTCTGTGCTCTTCTCTTTAGAGGAACGTTGGAACCTAAGGATGACATTTGGCTGCTTAATAGCAAAAACCATCTAGGTTCTGGCCATGTGGCTTCTCTGCACCGTAGATTTCAGTTTTTGCACTTCTATCCTCATGGTGCTTATCACTAGACAAGTTCCTTGAAGAAAAAAAGCAAGGCAGTCAGGAAAGTTACCTGTGATTTAATGACCTGGCATGGTGACATGGCTATATCATCTTTTCATTTCTAAGCTATGAATGCAACCAAAGATAAAATTAAGGAGGGTGTGTGTATATGTGTGTTTATTTATTATGGCTCGATTATGCAGCTGTCAAATGTGAACTTTTATGTGCCAGTGTTGTTTCAAGACATGCCTGCATAAGTGACGATCCGTTCCCCTCTTTATGACTTGTCCCTTTAGATCACCAGCTATGAAAAGACTGCTCAAGAATTTATTGTCCTTAGGAAAATCTCTTCTAGAGAGATCCTAAGATGGTAGCGTACAATGTAAGTCCTAGCACTCTGGAGGCTGAGAAAGTTCCAACCAGCCTGCACTACACAGTATGAGACCCTGTCTCAAAAGAAACAGACAGACTCATACTGTGCACTCAGATTCTACAGCATCATGTTTAGTGAGAGTCATTTATGTTTCTAGCAAGTAAACTGCTCACTCTGTATCTCTGTCCACAGCGGGATCAGGATCTATGCAGGGGCCACAAACTCCCCAGTCAACCAGCAGTTCTATGGCAGAAGGAGGAGACCTGAAGCCTCCAACTCCAGCATCTACACCACATAGTCAGATTCCCCCCTTACCAGGCATGAGGTAAGGCCCATGAACAGGAATAGAATTTGGGAGTGTGTCTGCGGGTGTGATCCAAGGGCCGTTTTCCCTTCTACCTGCCCAGCGAGTGACTCCTGTGTCTCTTGGCTTTCATGAGGAATTGGTCTACTGGGGGTTTCATTAGTTTTCCTTACTCTGGAGCAGGAGCAACTCAGTTGGAATCCAGGATGCCTTTCCTGATGGAAGTGACCCCACATTCCAGAAGCGGAATTCCATGACTCCAAACCCTGGGTACCAGCCCAGTATGAATACCTCTGACATGATGGGGCGCATGTCCTATGAGCCAAATAAGGATCCTTATGGCAGCATGAGGAAAGGTGACCGACTAACTGCTGGGTGTTGTTGGCCTTGTGCTTGTTCAGAGGGAGCGTGAGTGGCTTGGTGGTGTTGCTGAGGTAGCCTCTGAGGTTCTCCTGCCTCCCCCGACCACACTTGTTCCTCCTTCCCTGCCTGCCTTCTCTTTCCTTTCTGCTGTGATGCAAGGGGTCAGGTTAAACCTAGGGAATCATATGTACTAGGCAAGCATACCACTGAGCCACCATCCTCCTTTTTTTTGTGTTTGGTTTTGTTACACCTCTCTTATGTCTTGCTTTACCTGGCCACTCTTGAGGCTTTGTATTTCCCCATGAAGCCTGTCAGGAAAGCAATAGGAACAAACCACGCATGCTCTGTAGAGAGCCTGGAACTTTGGGACAGGTCTTGTATTGCTTGTCTACCCTGCCAACCTGCCAGTTTTCTTATTGCCATCCTTTCTACACTCAGCTCCAGGAAGTGATCCCTTCATGTCCTCAGGGCAGGGCCCCAACGGCGGTATGGGTGACCCCTACAGTCGTGCTGCTGGCCCTGGGCTGGGAAATGTGGCTATGGGACCACGACAGCACTATCCCTATGGAGGTCCTTATGACAGAGTGAGGTAAGCCTCTGCACTTGCCCTGTCCTTGGTGTACTGAAGCTACAGTGTACTCAATTCCCTTCTCTGATTTTGTTTAGGACGGAGCCTGGAATTGGGCCTGAAGGAAATATGGGTACTGGGGCCCCCCAGCCAAATCTCATGCCTTCCACACCAGACTCGGGGATGTATTCTCCTAGCCGCTACCCCCCACAACAGCAGCAGCAGCAGCAACGGTGAGTGAATCCTTGTTCCTTTGACACTGTTGGCTTAGCTTTTGTGATTTTCTACCCTGACCCCACTCTGTCTTGTGCAGACATGATTCCTATGGCAATCAATTCTCCACCCAAGGCACCCCTTCCAGCAGCCCCTTCCCCAGCCAGCAGACCACAATGTATCAGCAGCAACAACAGGTAAGAAGGATGGCTGGGAATGCATTGGCCCACGGGTTCCCCTGGAAAGCGGTAACCCATCAAATTTAACTGGCTGCAGTCTATAAAATTCACTTTGGCTCCTACTTTGGTGTTCCTCTTGCCCAACTAGGCAGTTCTATGTAGTTTCTACCCCTCAGTGTCCTCCCTGTCTCTCAAGTCTGTCTTTTCTCTAAAAGGGCTAGAAATAGCAAGCCAATTGTGGTGCATGTCTTTAAATCCCAATGTTGGGAGGTAGAGACAGGCGGAGCTCTACAGAATAAGTTCCAGGACAGCCAGAGCTGTTACAGAGAGAAAGCATGTCTCAAAAAGCAAAAGAAGGGGGTGGGTTAGAAATTGATTTTATTTTTTTGGTTTGAGGTTTTATGTATTTTTCTATTTGAAGGGAAAACCCTAGAAGAGAAAATAGTGTTTTTTTTTTTCTCAGAAACTGTATATGTCTTGTCTTTCAAGGGGACAAAAGATAAATGAATTAGTGTATAATGGGAGTCACCCGTGTCACTTGTGACTTTTGTGACTGAATATACAATACTGATTTACTCTCTGTTTTCTGTCTTAGAATTATAAGAGGCCGATGGATGGTACATATGGCCCTCCTGCCAAGCGGCATGAAGGGGAGATGTACAGTGTGCCATATAGCGCTGGGCAGGGGCAGCCTCAACAGCAACAGTTGCCTGCAGCTCAGTCCCAGTCTGCCAGCCAGCAGCAAGCGGCCCAGCCTTCCCCTCAGCAAGATGTGTACAACCAGTACAGCAATGCCTATCCTGCTACTGCCACCGCTGCTACTGAGCGCCGACCAGCAGGCGGCCCCCAGAACCAATTTCCATTCCAGTTTGGCCGAGACCGAGTGTCTGCACCTCCTGGTTCCAATGCCCAGCAGAACATGCCACCACAAATGATGGGTGGTCCTATACAGTCATCAGCTGAGGTTGCTCAGCAAGGCACCATGTGGCAGGGGCGTAATGACATGACCTACAATTATGCCAACAGGCAGAGCACAGGCTCTGCCCCCCAGGGTCCTGCTTATCATGGTGTGAACCGAACAGATGAAATGCTCCACACAGATCAGAGGGCCAACCATGAAGGCCCATGGCCTTCCCATGGCACACGCCAGCCTCCATATGGTCCTTCAGCCCCTGTTCCCCCCATGACAAGACCCCCTCCGTCTAACTACCAGCCCCCACCAAGCATGCAGAATCACATTCCTCAGGTATCCAGCCCCGCTCCCCTGCCCCGGCCAATGGAGAACCGTACCTCTCCTAGCAAGTCTCCATTCCTGCACTCTGGGATGAAAATGCAGAAGGCAGGTCCACCGGTACCTGCATCACACATAGCGCCTACCCCTGTGCAGCCCCCTATGATTCGGCGGGATATTACCTTCCCACCTGGTTCTGTTGAGGCCACACAGCCTGTGCTGAAGCAGAGAAGGCGCCTCACAATGAAAGACATTGGTAAGGAGAGCTCCCTGATTGGGTGGCTGAATCTACTACCCCTTTCCATCTTTCACATGTCTCCCTCCATTCTGATATTCTGGATTTGGTTAAATCAGGTACACTGTTTACTGAAATAATGCAAAAGAATTTGAAGGGCGGAAGAAATCAGCTGATTTCAGGTTTTTCTTTAAGGCCCTGCCGTATACGGGTGTCCTAGGCAGCTTAGGAGCAGTGAAAGCAGAGTAGCCTGACTAACGGGACAGCCTTGGGGTGCTTCCAGCCAGCCAGGGCTTGGTGGATGAACAACACAGAGGTTTATTTCAGGAACCCCGGAGGCATGGCGGGTAATGATGTCCCTCAAATCTGGGCTCCTGGCGGAGAGCACGTGGGCGTTAGACACCATTAACATCCTACTATATGATGACAACAGCATCATGACCTTCAACCTCAGTCAGGTGAGTACAGGTTTCTGGGTGAGATGGGGGAAAGACTAGGATATTCTTCAATGTAGATAATACAAACTGACAAGCGTGAAGCCATCCTCCGCTGACATACTTGTCACTTTGCTGGAAATGTGTTTATCCTGTTTCCCTTGACACTGAGCATGTCAGTCCTGTTGAGGTTGGTTTCTTTGGTTTTGAGACAGGGTCTTACTAACCTCCTCGGACTCATGGTTCTTCTGTCTCAGTCTCCCTAGCTTCCATGCTCAGCTAGGAGTTTGTTTTGTTTTTGTTTTCTGAGATAGGGTTTCTCTGTAGCCCTGGCTGTCCTGAAACGTACTATGTGGACCAGGCAGGCTTCTAACTCACAGAGATCTATCTGCCTCTGCCTCCATCCTCTTAAAAATGCTGCTCCCAACTGGGAAAAATTTTGTTCATGGTAAGAAACCAGTAAGATAGCTCAGCACATCTTTAATCCCAGCACTCTGAAAGCAAAGGCAAACAGATTTTTTATTTGAGGCTAGCCTGGTCTACAGAGTGAGTTCCAGGGCAGTCAACAGTACACAGAAAAACTCTGTCTCAAAACAAACAAACAAACAAACAAACAAACAAAAAAAAGAAAATCAGTAAGATGGCTCAACTGCTAAGACACTTGCCAGTGGAAACTGAGTTCAGTTCCCATGTAGAGGTGTAAGGAGAGAACAGACTCTTCAAAAATCCTGCTCTGACTTCCATGACGTGTGGAGTGGCATGCCTCTCCACCCATAACACTGTTTCCTTCCTTCCTCCCTCCCTTCCTTCCTCCCTTTCACTGATTTTTTATCTTGTCTTTTTGAGACAAGGTTTCTCTGTATAGTCCTGGCTTTCTGGAACTTGCTTTGTAGACTATGCTGGCCTGGAACTCATATAAATCTATCTGCTTCTGCCTCCGAGTGCTGGGATTAAAGGCGTGTACCACAACCACCCAGCACTAAAGGATTTTATTTATAGCTTAATTAAAAAGAAATTCAAGACTCGAGACTGGGATTATAATTAAGATGAAGTTTATGACCCAAAGATAGACTTCCAGTACCATATAAATCAGGTATGGTGGCACAAACATAGTCACAGCACTCAGGAGGTGTGTGCTTAGGAGATCAGAGGTTCAGAGTCGTCTTTGTTTACCTAGGTAGTCTTGAGGCCAACCTGGGGTACATGAGGCACTATATGTATGATGATGATGATGATGTGATGACGACGACAGAAAAAGGGAAGATAGACTCTTTGAGATGTTTCCAACCTACCAGGAATAGCATTGTTGTATCCTATTTCTACTCTTAAATAAAAGAAGGCATTGCTAATCTTAGTTTTCTTTCATGACTTAACTGGGATTATATCTCTGATTCACCAGCTGGCCAAAAAGCATGACTATTTCCATTGAATAATTTTGCTATCCATAAGAAAGTAATGAAATTTTCATTATTTTTCAAATGCTAGACCAATTTGAGGTTTTTTTTTTTTTTTTTTTTTTTTTTTTTTGGTTTTTTTAGAGACAGGGTTTCTCTGTATTGTTTTAGAGGCCGTACAGGTTGGCATTGAACTCCCAGAGATCCGCCTGCCTCTGCCTCCCGAGTGCTGGGATTAAAGGCGTGCGCCACCACCGCCCAGCCCAAGGCCTAATTCTAAAAATCAAGTGGATGGAAGGAATTCAACCAAATGTTAATCTTAACTGGAAATTAGTGGAGAATAGATGAACATCTGTTGACAGTGCATCCCCTTTTGTAGCTTGTGTTGGGAGGGCTCAACCCAGCCCGCTTAGACTTGGCCTCCATGTGACCATGGAATATAGAGGCCACCCTAGAGAGGCGATGGCATTGGCCGGGAAGAAGCCTGGTGAAAAGCAGAACATTCATTCAGAAAGAAGAGGTTTAAAGGTATTAGGTGGTACTGGTGGGAGACTAACATTTGCAGCCTGCTGGGGGCAGGCTTCTTCGTCTGTTGTTTAGGCAGAAGAAAGCTTTGTGTACTTTTCTTTGAGAAGGAAATGGTGTGCGAGAAGTGAATACCCAATCTTCTGGAACAGGAAAGAGCCTTTAGAAGGGAAAGACTTTACCTCCTCAGGGAGAAACGTCTTAACTTGAGAAGGAAAACTGGATAGAGCTTCAGGATTCTTGGGTCAAGGATTCTTCCCTTGGTTCATTTACTTTTTTCTGTCTTTCAGCTCCCAGGGTTGCTAGAGCTCCTTGTGGAATATTTCCGTCGATGCCTGATTGAGATCTTTGGCATTTTAAAGGAGTATGAGGTTGGGGACCCTGGACAAAGAACACTACTAGACCCTGGGAGATTCAGCAAGGTGTCTAGTCCAGCCTCCACAGAGGAGGAAGAGGAAGAGGAACTCCCAGATCGTAAGCTGGAGGAGGAGGAGGAAGTGGTTGAAAATGATGAGGAGATGGCCTTCTTTGGCAAGGACAAACCAGCTTCAGAGAATAGTGAGGAGAAGCTAGTCAGTAAGTTTGACAAGCTTCCAGTGAAGGTCGTGCAGAAGAACGACCCATTTGTGGTGGACTGCTCAGATAAGCTTGGGCGGGTGCAGGAGTTTGACAGTGGCCTGCTGCACTGGCGGATTGGGGGTGGAGACACCACTGAGCATATCCAGACCCACTTTGAAAGCAAAGTGGAGCTGCTGCCTTCCCGGCCTTATATGCCCTGCCCAACGCCCCCTCGGAAACACCTCACAACAGTAGATGGTGCACAAGGGACAACGGAGCAGGAGGGACCCCCACCTGATGGCCTTCCAGAAAAAAGGATCACAGCCACTATGGATGACATGTTGTCCACCCGGTCTAGCACGTTGACTGATGAGGGAACAAAGAGTGCAGAGGCCACTAAGGAAAGCAGCAAGTTTCCGTTTGGCATTAGCCCAGCACAGAGCCACCGGAACATTAAGATTTTAGAGGATGAGCCCCACAGTAAGGATGAGACCCCACTGTGTACCCTTCTGGACTGGCAGGATTCCCTTGCTAAGCGCTGTGTCTGTGTTTCTAATACCATCCGGAGCCTGTCATTTGTGCCAGGCAACGACTTTGAAATGTCCAAACACCCGGGGCTATTGCTTATCCTGGGCAAGCTGATCCTACTGCACCATAAGCATCCAGAACGGAAACAGGCACCACTAACTTATGAGAAGGAGGAGGAGCAGGACCAAGGGGTGAGCTGTGACAAAGTGGAGTGGTGGTGGGACTGCTTGGAGATGCTCCGGGAAAACACGCTGGTCACCCTTGCCAACATCTCGGGGCAGTTGGACCTATCCCCGTACCCTGAGAGCATCTGCCTGCCTGTACTGGATGGACTCCTACACTGGGCGGTTTGCCCCTCAGCTGAAGCCCAGGACCCTTTCTCCACCCTAGGCCCCAATGCCGTCCTCTCTCCCCAGAGATTGGTCTTGGAAACCCTCAGCAAACTCAGCATCCAGGACAACAATGTGGACCTGATACTGGCCACACCCCCCTTTAGCCGCCTGGAGAAGTTGTATAGTACCATGGTGCGCTTCCTCAGTGACCGAAAGAACCCAGTATGCCGGGAGATGGCCGTGGTACTGCTGGCCAATCTGGCACAGGGCGATAGCCTGGCAGCCCGAGCCATTGCAGTACAGAAGGGCAGCATCGGCAACCTCCTGGGCTTCCTGGAGGACAGCCTTGCTGCCACACAGTTCCAACAGAGTCAGGCCAGCCTCCTCCATATGCAGAACCCACCCTTTGAACCAACTAGTGTGGACATGATGCGCCGGGCTGCCCGAGCACTGCTTGCCCTGGCCAAGGTGGATGAGAACCACTCAGAGTTCACTCTGTATGAGTCACGACTGTTGGACATCTCGGTATCACCGTTGATGAACTCATTGGTTTCACAAGTCATTTGTGATGTACTGTTTTTGATTGGCCAGTCATGACAGCCGTGGGACACCTCCCCTCCCTGTGTGTGTGTGAGTGTGTGGAGAACTTAGAAACTGACTGTTGCCCTTTATTTATGCAAAACCACCTCAGAATCCAGTTTACCCTGTGCTGTCCAGCTTCTCCCTTGGGAAAGCCTCTCCCGACCCCCACTCCCTCACGCCTTTCTGTTCCTCATCCTCACCTGCTTCCCTCAGGACCCCACCCTATTTGAAAAGACAAAGCTCTGCCTACATAAAAGACTTTTTTATTTTAACCAAAGTTACTGTTGTTTACAGTGAGTTTGGGGAAAAATTGGCTTTCCCGGTTCTTGCATCAACGGGATGCCACATTTCATAACTGTTTTTAATGGTTAAAAAAAAAAGGAAAAAAATACAAAAAAAACCCTGAAGGACAAAAGGTGACTGCTGAACTGTGTGGTTTATCGTTGTCCATTCACAATCTCGCAGGAGCCGAGAAGTTCGCAATTGTGAGCAGACCCTGTTCACTGGAGAGGCCTGTGCAGTAGAGTGTAGACCCTTTCATGTACTGTACTGTACACCTGATACTGTAAACATACTGTAATAATAATGTCTCACATGGAAATGAGAGAAGACGCTGGGTCAGCAGCAAGCTGTAGTTTTTAAAAATGTTTTTAGTTAAATGTTGAGGAGAAAAAAAAAAGGCTTTTCCCCCAAAGTATCATGTGTGAACCTACAACACCCTGACCTCTTTCTCTCCTCCTTGATTGTATGAATAACCCTGAGATCACCTCGTAGACTGGTTTTAACCTTTAGCTGCAGCGGCCGTGCTGCCACGTGTGTGTATATATGATGTTGTACATTGCACATACCCTTGAATCTCCACAGTTGGTCCCCTTCCCAGCTACCCCTTTATAGGATGACGAGTTAACAAGTTGGTGACCTGCACAAAGCGAGACACAGCTATTTAATCTCTTGCCAGACATCGCTCTTCTTGGTGCGATGCTGTACAGGTCTCTGTAAAAAGTCCTTGCTGTCTCGGCAGCCAATCAACTTATAGTTTATTTTTTCTGGGTTTTGTTTTGTTTTGTTTCCTTTCTAATCGAGGTGTGAAAAAGTTCTAGGTTCAGTTGAAGTTCCTGATGAAGAAACACAATTGAGATTTTTTCAGTGATAAAATCTGCATATTTGTATTTCAACAATGTAGCTAAAAACTTGATGTAAATTCCTCCTTTTTTTCCTTTTTTGGCTTAATGAATATCATTTATTCAGTATGAAATCTTTATACTATATGTTCCACGTGTTAAGAATAAATGTACATTAAATCTTGGTAAGACTTTGTGAAGCTTTTTTATTTTTACACTATTTATGAGCTTTACCTATGCCTGGAAAGATGGTTCAGCAGCTAGGAAGACCCATGTGTGGATGGTGCATAACCTCCTGTTCAATTCCATGGGATATGACACCTGATTTGGGCCATAGACACCTATACTCACCTCCACAAACTCACACATTATTAAAACTAAATCTTTAACCAGGGCCAGAGAGATGGCTCAGTGATTAAGAGCATTTCATTTTAAAAAGCACCCTGGTTTAATTCTCAACACCCCCATGGTGGCTCACAACCATCTGTAACTCCAACACTAGGAGTGATCCAACACCCTGTTCTGACCTCCATAGGCCCTAGGCACACAGGTGGTATACATGCATGCAAGGCACTCATACACATTAAACAAAAATCTTTAGCCAGTCTTTTAAAAGTAATATAAACCAGGCATGGGAGTACAACTCTTTGATCACAGTACTTGAAAAACAGATGCGTTTCTGAGTTTGAGGCCAGCCTGGTCTACATAGTTCCAGAAGAGCCAGAACCATAGTGAGACTGTTTTGCTCTTTATCAGGCTGTCACCTCTCTAGTGTTTCATTGTCCAAGGAGTGTCCACTCTACACAAAATACAACAGATGGTTTCATGGCTCACATTATCATCTGATGTTTGTCAGGGGTCTTGCCATGCTCAGAGCCAGAGAACATGTCCAAGGCTTTCAGTTCAGGCTCAACTTCCCAAAAGAGTTAGAGGGCATCAGGTGGTGGTAGAGCACACCTTTTGAGGCCAGCCTGGTTTACATATATACTTGGTTTTTTGGTTTTTCGAGACAGGGTTTCTCTGTGGCTTTGGAGACTGTCCTGGAACTCGCTCTGTAGACCAGGCTGGCCTCGAACTCACAGAGATCCGCTTGCCTCTGCCTCCCGAGTGCTGGGATTAAAGGCGTGCGCCACCAATGCCTGGCTTACATATATACTTGTAAAGGTATTTGCTGCCAAGCCTAATACACAGGCCCCAACTCCCCAAGACCCACGTTAGAAAAGAACCCAATCCTCTACTTCTAAATTTTCTCCTCTGTGGCTTTGGAGGTTGTCCTGGAACTCCTCTGTAGACCAGGTTGGCCTCGAACTCAGAGATCTGCCTGCCTCTGCCTCCCGAGTGCTGGGACTAAAGGTGTGTGCCACCAACGCCCGACTGCTTCATTCCTTTCTAACATGCATCCTGGCACGTGGTATCTACTTAATAACTAGTTAGGTGGCATCAGAGTGGCAGATGCAGTTTCTTTTAAGTCAATACTGTGATAACTATCCCCTTCTGTTCACCCCTCTCTATTCATCATCCCTTTCCTTAGTAAACAAAGTGCAATGACTCCCTTTCATATGCAACTCAGGGCCCACCTGACCAAGGCCCTCCATCCACAGCAGGCTTCAGGGAGAGTGGTTTCTGTTGGATTTGACAAGGGGCAAGTGTCAAGAGTTTTAGTCAAGCATTCATCAAACTTGGTGTAGCTGTTAAAGCTGTTAAATACATTTGAGTCAGGGACAGGAATGGCAAAGTAGTACTTACTGAGAAAGAAAAACCTTTGTCAACCTACATGGTTTCTGATTAAAAACAAAAGGGGGGGAGCAGTGGGGGCCTTTAGTCCCACCACTTGGGAGGCAAAGAGGTAGGTGGACCTCTATGAGTTCAAGGCCAGCCTGGTCTACAAAGTGAGTTACAGGACCGCCTAGGCTATTACACAGAGAAAACCTGTCTCAACAAAAACAAAAAAAAAAGGTGGGGGGGATGCTTTTCATATCTATTTTACTTAATAATAACTACTAATCGCTGTTTTTGCCTTGGGCCTTGAACTTTCCAATCTAGAGAGTGCATTTCTGGGCTGTGTGTGGAGCATTACCTAGGAGTTCTGTTTCCTGGGTTTCTTTAATCGGCTCGCCTGCAATTTCGGAGCAGCCTAACCCAGTCCCCAGTTTCTGACAGGAGTTACCACTGGCCAAGAGAACTGCTGACCATTGAGCTGTGAGTAATTGGCTTTTGAGAAGTAAATAGAACCTGGCCAGTAGAGAAACCCGGGTGTGGCCAGTAGTTCTTTTCCCAGGCTCCTCCCTCCCACCCACCCCCAAATGACCTTAACCTTCTTTCAGAGCTGGACAGCAGCCAAGTCCAGCCTAAAGCTGATTGGCTCTTTTGCTTGGCAACCACTGCCACCCCCAAGGGACTAAGGCCTTCCCACCAGGTCTCTCAGTGGAATCAAGGCTTCTAACTATTGAAGGCAAACACTGAAGGAGGTGCTTTTGTACATGTCAATGGTTTTTGAAGCATCAGTGTTGGCACTTGCAACTGGAAACAGGGAAGGGTCCTAGTAACCTGGGGTGTGTGGGACATGGCAGAGGTCAAACAGGATATTTTTGGTAACTGTCCAAAACCTAACTGATGTCATATCAGATGTCAGGATGGCTGTGAATACTCACAGCATCCTTGGAAACTGTCAGTGAATAGTTTTTTATTGTTTTATGTACAGTGAGAAGTATCAAAAGTTCACTGTTCGCCCGGCGTTGGTGGCGCACACCTTTAATCCCAGCACTCAGGAGGCAGAGGCAGGCGGATCTCTGTGAGTTCGAGACCAGCCTGGACTACCGAGCAAGTTCCAGGACAGCCTCCAAAGCTACAGAGAAACCCTGTCTCGAAAAACCAAAAAAAAAAAAAAAAAAAAAAAAAAAAAGTTCACTGTTCATCGTGAACACTAACCTTGACTACTGACAGTTGCTGGGAAGGAATCAGGGCCATATGGTCACTTTCATCTCCATGGTGTGGCATCAGATCTAGTGTCCCAGGTCAAGGTCAGCTACTGCAATCCCATAGGAAGGGGGCTCTGGAAAGTTTTTTTGAAGGGGGGGTTGTTTTGGGTTTTTGGAGACAAGATTTCTCTGAAAAAGTCCTGACTGTCCTAGGACTCTCTGTAGACCAGGTTGGCCTTAAACTCACAAAGATCTGCCTTCCTCTGCCTCCCGAGTGCTTCGATATAAGGCGTGTGCCACCAACGCCAGGCTCTGGAAAATTTAACGCCTGGAAACACGATAGAGAACAGATATTTACACTGGGGCAGTTTCTCAGCCCAGCCTGGGGCCCAGGTCATGTCAGGTGTGGAGGCAGACAAGGCAAGGAAGCTACGAGGAGCAATGAATTGTCAGAGTGCTTCAGGGAGGGGAGCCTGGTGTCTACGTACTCGGTGGGAAAACCGTTCTTTGGACATGTGGTTAGAACAGCCCCAAAGAGTACTTTATGCTAATCACTCGTAAATCACTTGAGGGCCAGTGGTTTCTGAACACATCTTCCTTGGTGGCGCTTCCTCATTGCCAGTGGCCTGGTGTGGTCCCACTGGAAGAAAGAGAAGGTAGGTACTATTAGGACTTGATGCGCCTTTTACAGGATACTAAGTGCAGTTCCTAGAGACTCCTAGCCAGGAAGAGATAAAACGTTTAAACTTGGGAACAATTACTACATGAAGTAACTGGGCATGGTGCCTCACACATATAAGTAATCTCAGCCCTCAGGAGGCTGAAGTAGAAAGGATAATGAGTTTGAGGCCAAGCTAGGCTACATAGCAAGACTCTGTCTCAATAATAATACCTTTTTCTTTCAAGACAGGGTTTCTCTGTGCAACCGCCCTGGTTGACCTGGAACTCACTTTGTACACCAGGCCTGCCTCTGCCTCCCAAGTGCTGGGATAAAACGTGTGTGCCACTACTGCCTGGCTGCTCAATTATATTAACAGAGCCAACTTGGAAAACTGGGACCTAAATTCAAAACACATGTAACCTTGGGCAATTCCTTTAGTGAACCTTGATTTCCTTATGTTCAAAATATGGCATAAAGTTAAATCGATTTGTTCCCCAATCACAAAACATGCAAGGCACTGTGAGGTTTTGCTGCTGTTTTTGTAGCACTAAGGATTAATTGAATCTAGGACAAGAACTCTGTTACTGATTTACACTCCCTGCTCACGCTGCCTTTCCAGGTGTTCTAATACTTGGGTGAAAGATTTCCTGGTCTTCCATTGTATTTCAGAAGTTAATATTCCAAAAGAGGAAAACAGGTACTGAAATGACACAGACAGGATAAAGCAGACGGTGCTGAAACAGACAAGTGACAGAACAGGGTGACAGATGAGGATGGACATAATTTGTCCATGAAGCCAAAGGGTGGTCTGATGTGATGTTTCGAGCAAAAAATGCATAGGCAGACAAGTTCAAAGAACAAAAATGATGTCATCCTCTTGAATTTTAGGATTGTAGAAATCACGGCACATTGCTTGCATTGATTAGGAATCTGTATTGTGAAACTGTTCCCTGGAGTATTTCCTTTTAAATGCAAGGTGGGAAATGTGGTCTTTCTGGAGCCCTGGGACATGGCTGGCTGTCTCCCTTGCCTTCTCTCTTTCTAGTGGCTCGGCTGGCTGTGTTGCTGCAGGCTCCGTTTTAACTGCAGACTGTGGGGGCAAACTGCAGAGTACTGCCTCTTTTACCTCCCAGCCTTGGAGCCCCAGTGCCGGCTCCCATCCCATCCTGCCACCTTCCAGTCTAAAAAGCCTGACTGGCAGGGCTTTGAGAGCTTAAGATGCAGCTTCCTCGTTTTCCTGTAGGAGTAGAAGCCAGAAAATGAAACGGGAAACAGAGCAGAAGAGGAGGGGGTTGGGTAGCTGGGAAGGAAGGAAGGAAGGAAGGAAGGAAGGAAGGAAGGAAGGAAGGAAGGAAGGAAGGAAGGAAGACATTGCCGCCAAGTGCAACTGAAGAGTAGACAAAGTTCTCCCTCCAAAGGGTGTTTCAGCAGACACTCTCATTTCTCACAAGAGGGCCCCTGCGTTTTTGACAAGTAGATTCTGAGGGAATTCGATGTGAATAGACAGAACCTTGAGCATTGCCCCCTGTGAATTCACAAAGCAAGGACAGTTCATTTCTCCATTTTGTCTTTAAAAGACAGAGTGCTGCAGAGCCTCTAGAGATTCAAGTCACAACCTTGTGCCCTACTCACAAGTCACAAGTGTGCCCAAAGAGGCGTTGCCATTTCACTCACTCGGCTAGCAACAATTGCGTGGTTTCTACACACTGAAAAACATGGGAATGACTTTGTAAACTCCTTTTTTCTCTTTACCAACAACTAAAATGTGCCTTATACTTTATCCACCTTAAACACAAATATCCAGCAGACAGTTTTAAGTTCCAGGGCCTGAAACGATATGGCTCCTGGTGCCCACCAAACTGATGTGGGCAAGTTTTCTTTGCTTGGAGAGATAGCGACCATCTCTTTGTTCCCACCCACATCAGTGGCTGTTGCAGAAGATAAACCCCTCCCTCGGCCAGGGTTGTGGCCAGAGGTTAACCCAGACCCAAGCTACGTTGAGAGGACAGATAACTGAAACCACAGGCGGCTTTGGAATCCTGAGAAACAAGAAATCCAACGGAGAAGGATTTATTATCTGTTTCCTTTAGGGAGGGTGCAAAGTCGTTCTAACAGTTTCCGTTACAGGGGTACCAACTGGCCGCCCTCCCCAACAGATGGTTTTGTTGAATTAGCTTCCTTTTTTTTCTGCTTTTGGCGCCACTTCCTACGACAGAAACTGCTTGAGGGAGGAGTCCTCGGGGGTGTTCTCTGAGGTTTCTTCCTCGTCCTATACGGCCACCTGAGGTGGGACTGAGAACCTCCACAGCCAGAGGAAGGGAAAGCCAGGGGATCCCCCACTTTCTTCGCACCCAGGCGCGGGGTACCGCTGCTTGAAACCCCCAAAAGGGCTTTCTTTTGCCCATTCATATTGTCTATCGTGTGCCAGGCCCTGTGCTGGGCTGGTGAGAGAGAGGGACAGGCGAGAACGCCCGGCTCTGGCTGCAGGGAAGAGGCCTGGGGTAGTGCCCGGTCCAGCCTCGGCCCACTGCGGGAAGTCCGAGGCCGCTTGCGGGATGGGACTGGGGAGCGCCGACCGAGAGCGCAGCGCCCGCGCACAAACTGACAGCGAGCGAGAGACACACTCCTCAGGTGTCACCACGCCGGGAAGGTGCGACGCACAGACTCGGCCCCCGCCCCAGCAGGGGTCAACATGGCCGCCGAGGAAGGAGGCGGGGCGCTCCGAGTCCGGGCAGGAGCTGGGCGGGGCTGCCGTCGGCGGAGTCAGCGCGCAAGCGCGGGACGCTCGGGACCCGGATGGAGGTGCTGAGGTCGGAGCTCCGCGGGGGTGGTCTGGACGCTCGGGTGCGGAGGACCCGGCGCCAGCCCTGGAGCTCGGGAGTTCTCCGGGGAGGGAAGCTGTCAAACGGAAGCCGAGAGAAATTAGGCGGAGGCCGTGGAGAAGCGAGGAGCCCCGCCCCTCCGCCATAGCGGCCCCCGGCGCCGCCTCTTCCTCTGCGGCCTCCGGCCCTCGTCTGCTTCCGGCCCTATTGCCTGGCCCGGCCCTGCGGTTCCCTCGGGACGAAGTCCTGGGCCGTGGCTCCCTTGGGGTGAGGGTCAGTACCCCGTCCTGGATAGGAGCTGTGTCCGAAAAGAACGGGCTCCCGTCACCGCGGAGCTTAGCAGGAGGAGGCCGTTGGCCCTGCGAGGCTTCTGGCCCTGAGCACTTGGGTCAGAGCGCATCATCCCACTGAGGAGAGTCCAGGACTCAAGTTGAACAGGCTTTCCCAGATGGGGCCCGTCACCCTAAGCTTCCAGCAACAACACGTGCTGTCGCTGGAGGAAGTGCTGGGCTAGGTGGTGGAGACCTGGGTTGCCCTGGCTGGAAAGGAATGCAAACCCTTTGTGTTTCTGGCAGAACGAGCCCATGACTTTGGGCATAAGGTTTTAGAAAGCAGAGCATGAGGCACTTTAAGTAGTGGGCGTGTCACTTGGCCCAGTGAGCCTCAGTTTTCACATCCGTAAAATGGCGATGGTAATTATACCGCCTCCCCGTGTCTAATGAGATCTCCAGATCCTATCTCACGGGAAAATTAAAGAATGAAACTGGTTGGTTCTAAGCGTCCTGCCAGTTAAGTGTCGGGTTTTCTTTCAAAGGGAAGTTGGCAAATAGCTAGGGGAATAATTGTGTTGATTTTTACTTAGTTTAACTGCAAATTAAGCCAGGGTTGTATCTCCTGTGGCCACTGGGGCCATAGTTTGAAAGAGGAAGAGAATGCGAGTCTGATCAAGATACAGAAGTGGATTCAATACTTTTCTGTTCTACTTTGTGCGCGCAGGTGGGAGGCCGGGGCAGGGGGGAGGCGGGGGAGGGCGAGGGATGAAATCCTTCTAGGACAGAGGAGATGGGTGTGCGTGTTTCTGGGTTTAGTGAATCCACTGTTGGAGATACCGTGTGTAGTCAGGAAATACTCCTTCCCGGGAGTGTTCAGAAGCTTAACTTTAAACTCAACATTCATGGGTAAACCGATGTGGAGTTGGGAGCTATGAGGGGCCCTCGTTTTCTCCTGGCCTCTTGGTGATGAAGTGAGCAGTAAGTGCCCCCTTGTGCCAAGGAAGAAGTACTGTCGCTGTTAGCCAGTTCCCTTGGTCGAGAATTTTGTTTTCTCCCGTGTTTTCTGTGACTTTGCCATTTGTTTTGTTGTTTGTTTTTCGGATTTTTTTGAGTTAAGAGTTTTTTCTGTGTAGCTTTGTAGACCAGGCTGACCTCGAACTCTCAGATATCCGCCTGCCTCTGCCTTCCCAGTGCTAGGATTAAAGACATGCGCCACCACCACCCAGCTTGTTTGTTTTAATTGTTACTTTGTGTGCATGTGTTTGTTTATATGTGTGTGGCTACTTTGTTTTAATTGTTACTTTGTGTGTATGTGTGTGTGACTACATGTGTGTCATGAAGTCAGAGACCAACTTGTAGGAGTACCTCTTTTTCGTCATAGTAGGAGGGGAAAGGGGAGGGGGGAGAGAGAGAGACAGAGAGACAGAGAGAGAGAGAGAGAGACCCAAAAACGCCTTGAGGTGCATTCTGTGCCTCAGAATGGCTTTGGGTTTTTTGTACATTGTTGCCACTCCTGTGGAGATGGGAAATAGCATTTAGTCGTTTACTCCTTCCCTGTGGTAAACTCTGTCTTTGCTCTTAAGTTTGTTTTAGCAATGGAAGCTGGCCGAAGTCCTGCTGAGCAGTGGTTTTCTTTTCCTTCTCCACTTAATTTAACCGACCAGCTGAACACACATCAGAGAGCTAAACTGGCATGTGTAGTTATTACGGGCTTCTAGTATGGTTCTGTGTCCCATTTTGGGGACTCTGGTTTGGGAATTAGTTTATTATTCTGGGCAAGAGGGAAAGGGTACGTGCCAAATAATAGCAGCCACAACATTGATTTGTGTAGTGCTTTTTAGTTTAGTCTGTTTTACCATGATGACAAATTTGTGAGATGGGGTGGGAGGGGGTAGTCTTACCCCATTTTACATATAAGAAGGAGGAGTCTCAGGAACTAAATGAGAACTTGCAAGTAACAGATCTGGGACTTGAACCCAGGTCTTTGACTCCTACATAAAAGTATTCAACGGGCTTTAAAAACTTCTGTGAGCTTAGCTTTCCAGCTTCCTGCTCATCTGAGTGTAGAACTTTCCTGACTAGAGTACACAGTGACACCCAGTGGTCCATCTGCCTTCTGAGATAGCCTTCCCTCTGCAAAGTCAGATGATTCCATTTGCCATGAGATGCTGATGGGGGTGGCTCCTGTGAAGAAAATGTTAGTGCTTTTCTCTTGGCCCACGTGTGACATTTTCTTCCTTGTGTGTTAGAATTTAGGAAGCTCAGACCTGGTGAGAGGATGTGGCCCTCGAACCCATCCCAGAAGGAGGTGCTGAGATTTGCAGTGAGCTGCCGCGTCCTAACTCTAATGCTACAGGTCAGTCTCTGGTCCTCTCCGTGGACATGCTGTTGCTGTGTGACTGAGCTCGAATGGAGGACAAATGGTCCTCATCTCTCCACTCCCTGTGGGGTGCCTTGTCGTGTGGTTCTACCTGGCAGCTGAAAAGTGGGCAAGAGCCTTGGTGGTGGTTTTGATTTTGTGTCTTACACATGAAGCAGAAGCAGCAGAGGCACAGACAGGTTAAAGGATTTGTCTAAAACTATGTAGCAAGATAAAGGGCCAGAGCTGGACCTCAGGCTCCCTAACTCCCTACTCTAATTGGAGTTTTTCTTACAGACCTTAGTTTTCTGATGGTTTCACCAACAGAGATACTTTGAAGCTGCGCTTGACAGCTCAAAGTATTGCCAGGGTTCCCTTCCTTGGAGCCTGAGTACTGTTAGTTGACTAGGGAGAGAGGAGGTACTTGTAGAGCTCTGAGACCATCTGTGAGTATTCATCAGGAATGATTCCCCTTGTCTTAGCCACTCGGGTGGTTCTCAGTGTGTTTGCCCTTTTGCCACTCCTTTCCCCCAGGCTGCCTTGATAGCTGTTTTAATCAAAATCACACATATATGAAATACGTGGTGCCTAGCTTAGTGCTTTACACTTGGTTGTCCTGAGTTTGTGATCATGAGTGAACATAGGTCAATATCCTAGAGTTGCTGTATTGATATAATGATGTATGTTTCTATATCACCCGCGTCTAGGGCTCCTAGCTGCTTCCTTTGTAGAAACCTTTTCTTTCCTCTGAATCGTCCCTCACCCATTAAATGAAGCACTTCCTGCTGGCTTTGAGGATGAAAGTGCCATTAACATGGAGGCCAGTGCTGTTGCCTGTGACTGTTACCCCATCCCTTTTCTTTTCACTGTTTACAGTGGCCTGATAAAGAAACTGACTAGAGCCAGGCAGCTGTAGGCACCTTTGACCCCAGCACTCAGCAGATCTTTGTGAGTTCGAGGCCAGCCTTGTGTACTGAGTGAGTTCCTGGACAGCCAGGAGAGAGAGACAGAGACAGAGAGACAGACAGACACAGAGACAGAGACTGATGGGAAAGAGAGCGAGCCTCTAAGTGAGCTGTGCTCTTGTTGCTAGGCTGGGGAGCCTGACTCAGTGATGGCTCTGAACCAGCATCAGCTGAATTCCTGGCAGAGCCAAAGGAGCAGTGCAGCAAGTCAGCATCTAGGGTCAGGAGCCAGGACAGCTGTGTTCTCGTTCAGTGTGATTTTGGAAACAGTGTATTTCCTCAAATCCCTGAAGCTCAGCCACCGAAATTATAGCAAGTACCTATTCCCAAAACTGTGCTAAATTGTAAGTGGAAGGTCATGTTTTCCTTCAAGTAACTGACGACCTAGTGAGGCAGAAAGACGTATAACAATAAATTGGATTTCACTCTCTCTTCCTTATGCTATCAGATTATATCCCTAGCTACCTCCACTGTTGCTGTCTCTGTCAATGACAGTTATTCTTAGAAGATTTTAACTCCTGGTTCACTGTTGCTCTTACTGGTAACTGCTTCTGTTGACGACCGTGGTTTCATTATTAATCAGATGATATGTTCAGCACCCGATCCTCATGTCATCATCCCACTTCCTTCCAGGGACCTTGTCTTCACCACTCCATAGTGGTGCGCCATAGCCAACCCCTGCCAGAGGGCCTGTTTGTACACCTCATTCTCTGGCCACTATCTCCTGTCTCTACAGCTCATTCCTCAGACCTGATTCTGTCAGGTTCTCTGGCTTTGTAATCCATGGAGCCTACCGTGTTGCTCTGGTTTTTGCCCCCCAGCCTTCAGCTTCCTCTTCCCAAGCCAAATCTATTCCTTTGTGGTGAAAACCCCTATGCATACATGCAACGCTCTTCTTCCATTATCCCTGTTTTATTCATAAGACACAAGTCTCATCTTGGTGAATATAGTGATCTGCGTCCTTCATACCCAGTGATCTGTGTCCTTCATACCCATTTAAAAAAGAAACATGCAAGGATATTAACTAGTGTTGTTGTTGTTGTTGTTTTTTAAATGCAAGACCAAATGAGTCATTAGTATAGCCCACTCACCCTCCTGTTCTCTTAAATGTTTTTTGCATATCACTGTTACCTGGGGACTTTTTAAAATTTTTTAAAAATTTTTTTAAAGATTTATTTATTATGTATACAGTGTTCTGTCTGCAAGTATCCCTGCAGGTCAGAAGCGGGCGCCAGATCTCATTACAGATGGTTGTGAGTCACCATGTGGTTGCTGGGAATTGAACTCAGGACCTCTGGAAGAGCAGTCAGTGCTCTTAACCTCTGAGCCATCTCTCCAGCCCCTGGGGACTTTTTTTTAAAAAATGTAGCATTGCATGGAGATGTAGCTCAATGGTAGAATTTGTGCTTGTGTGAGGCTCTGGATTTTTTTTTTTTTTTGGTTTTTCGAGACAGGGTTTCTCTGTGGCTTTGGAGGCTGTCCTGGCACGAGGCTCTGGATTTTATATTCTAGAGCGCATACATGTCCACATGCACGCGCGCGCGCGCACACACACACACATACGTATAAAAATGAAAAATTTAAGATTCTAATACCCAGGGCTTACAGGATGGCTCAGAGAGTAGTCACATGCCTCCAAACCTGATAACCTGACTTTAGTCCCGGTGACCCGTGTGGTGAACCAACTCCCGCAAGCTGTCCTCTGCACACATGACATGGCGTATACACATCCCCGTACATAAAATAAATAAAAACATAATATATTTTTTAATCTAATGTCCAGGCTCTGTTCAGTCCATTTTAAGTAACTAAGGGAAAGACCTGGGGATTGTCACTATTGTTTAAATTTTATTCGTTTTTCTCTTTTCACAATTTAATCTTTGTTTTATTATTTTATGTGTATGAGTGTTTTGCTTGTGTGCAAGCATGAATACCAAATGCATACAATGCCCAAGGAGGGCATCAAACCTCTGGAACTAGAGTTATGGACTGTTGTGGGCCATCATATGGGTGCTAGGAATAAAACCCAGGTCCTCTGCAAGAGCAGCAGGGCCTCTTAACAGGGCAGTCTCTTTACAAATCCATAAGAAAGCCAGGAGTTGGTGGCGCACGCCTTTAATACCAGCACTCGGGAGGCAGGGGCAGGCGCATCTCTGGGAGTTCGAGGCCAGCCCACAGAGTGAGTTCCAGGACAGCCTCCAAAACAATACAGAGAAACCCTGTCTCAAAAAACCAAAAAAAAAAAAATGCATAAGAACTTTCCCCTCATACTTTCAAGTAAGAATTCAAATTCCGGGATAAAGTCTCAGGGCAATTAGGCTACCTACATGTGTTTTTGTGGCTTCGTTACTGATTGTGTGATAAACCATCTCTGCTCTTCCATCTGTTCAGCAGGCACTGGCTGCCCTGTTACCTGCCCAGAGTTCCTTCCAGTATCCCTATTCAGTGGTTTCTTTTCATTGGCTCATTCCAGTAATGTGCAAAAATTTATCTCTCATCCCCTCCTCCCACCCCCACACCCCCCCCCCACACCAGGCATGGTGACACACATAACAAGCTTTGGGACATGCAGGGCCAGAGAGATGAAATTCAAGGTCTTTCTCAGCTCTGTTTCAACTTTGAGCCCCATTCACATACATGAGACTCTGTCTTTGTACTTTACATTGCTCTACCTACTACCACATTTCTCCCCTCATCTTTCAGCAAAACTCCTTACAATCACTACATGCACCATCTCCCTTTTTCTGTTAGCTAGGTGGCTTCTCACCTCCATTCTGCTGAAGTAGCTCTACTGTCACCAGTGGCCATTACATTGTTGAAGTCTGTGACAGGTTTGCAGTTGCTGTCTTACTTGGGTCCTGTCAGCAGCACTCAACCCTTTCTCAATCCTGGTTTTCTCCTGGTTCTAAGACACTGTTCTCCCCTGGGTTCCCACAGCTCACTCATCATTCACTGGTCTGCTTGTGTGCCTGGAACTCACTGTGTATATCAGGCTGGCCTGGAACCCACAGATACTTGCTTGCCTCTGGCTCCTGAGTTCAGAGATCCAAGGCTTATGCCAGCATGTCTGGCTTCCTGCTTTTTCTCCATGCTGGATCATTACCTCCTTGCCAGGAGGACTCTTCATCATTAATGGCCCTGTCTTTAGATCTCTTCTGTACCTCTACTTCCTCCCCAGGCAGTCTTCTTCAGTCTCACACCTGGGAATACCATCCCTACTGCCAGCTCCAATTTATGTGAATCCTGATCTTGCTTTCATTTGTAGACGCAGGCATCTCCTGCTTGGCTGACCTCTATGCTAAAGTTAACTAGTTAGCATTGATTCTCCTTATGCATGTGCGCGCACACGCGCGAGCACACACACACACACACACCATATCAAGTCTGTTTCTCCCATTTTATTAAGTGGGAATTCTTTTCTTCCATTACTCACCAACATCCTGGTTCTCCTTCATCCCACAGGCACTCTTCAATGCCATCATCCCAGATCACCATGCGGATGCCTTTTCTCCTCCCCGCCTGGCCTCCTCAGGCTCTGTGGACCAGCTTGTGGAAGGTCTCCTGGGTGGTCTGTCTAGATGGGATGCAGAGCACTTCCTGTTTATCGCTGAGCACGGCTACCTTTATGAGCACAACTTTGCCTTCTTCCCTGGCTTCCCGTTGGCCCTGCTGGTGGGAACTGAGCTGCTGAGACCTTTGCAGGGCCTCCTGAGCCTGCGCAGTCGCCTGCTGATCTCAGTGGCACTTCTCAACTTCCTGTTCTCCGCGTTGACTGCAGTCACACTGCATGACTTGGGTTGTCTGGTTTTGCATTGTCCCCGCCAGGCCTTTTATGCAGCCATGCTCTTCTGCCTCAGCCCTGCCAATGTTTTCTTGGCAGCTGGTTACTCAGAAGCTTTGTTTGCCTTCCTGACATTCAGTGCCATGGGGCAGCTGGAGAGGGGCCGGAGCTGGGCAAGTGGGTTGCTCTTTGCTCTTGCCACTGGGGTGCGCTCCAATGGGCTGGTCAGTGTCGGCTTCCTCCTACACTCTCAGTGCAGAGGCTTTTTCTCTTCTCTTGAGGAGCTGAACCCCTTGAAGCCCCTCATGAAGCTGATGGCCTCTCTCTGCTTGTCAGTGCTCATTGTCAGCCTTCCCTTTGCTCTCTTTCAGTATTATGCCTACACCCAGTTCTGTTTGCCAGGCTCTGCCCACTCCATTCCAGAGCCTTTGGTAAGGTTAGCTGTAGATAAAGGCTACCGGATTACAGGGGGAAATGAGCCCCCATGGTGCTCCTGGGGTCTTCCTCTAGTATACAAGTATATCCAGGATGTCTACTGGAATGTTGGCTTTCTGCGCTACTATGAGCTCAAGCAGGTGCCCAATTTTCTACTAGCTACACCAGTGGCTGTACTGGTTGTGTGGGCAACCTGGACATATGTGACCGCCCACCCTTGGCTCTGCCTTACACTTGGACTACGAAGAAGCAAGGACAGTAAGGCCCTAGAGAAGTCCCATCCTGGCTTCCTCAGTCCAAAGGTGTTTGTATACCTGGTCCATGCTGCAGTGCTGCTGCTCTCTGGAGGTCTGTTCATGCATGTTCAGGTGAGGTGGGTTTCTCCTGGGATTGACTGTGAATGCCGGCAAAACCTCACAACCGGAACACAGTAACTCCCTCAGTCGATGGCCCATGCCTAATGTAGTCAACAACTGTATACAGTCAGGTGTGGTCAGGCACTGAGGAGGAGGAGGCAGGATGCTTTCAAATTGAAGTCAGTCTGGACTACAAAGCAATTTTCAGATCTGCATAGGCTACACATAGCCAGACAGACACAAACCTGGGTCTGTCTTTGTTTCAGAATCTAAATTAGAACTCTGAGGATGGGATGTAAGTAAGATAAAATGCCGCACACCTTTAATCCCAGCACTTGGGAGGCAGAGGCAGGTGGATCTCTGTGAGTTCGAGACCAGCCTGGTCTACAAGAGCTAGTTCCAGGACAGGCTCCAAAGCCAGAGAAACCCTGTCTCAGAAAACCCAAAAAAAAAGAAAAGCCCCCCCCCAAAGAAAGAAAATCCAATTAAGTGGTCAGATAAAATAAAGTACTACATATGTACTGAGAGTAGAGCACTTGCCTGCCATCTGAGAGCTCCGCATTCAATTCGCAGCACACAAATAAAGGTACAGGCACTTGTTGTCAGGCATAACTGACCTGAGTTCAGTCCTTAGCATCCACATGATAGAAGAGAACTGACCACACACACAATCAGTGAGTGTATTTGTTGTGGATGTGAAAAAGTGGTTGACTCTTTAAGGTAGCATATTTAAGATGGGTTCTGAAGAGTATAACTTCCCATGTAAGAAGCATGTAGGAGTGGGGAGATGGCTGAACTGTGTGTGCTCACACATAGGAGACTGCATCCTCAGCTTAGCACCCACTAAAAAAAGCAGACATGGTGGTGTTCATCTGTGATCCTTGTGCTGGGGAAACTGTCAGGAGGACCTCTTGTGTGCTGGCCACTCAGTGAACTATCTCAAAAGGTAATTCAAGACCATCCTCATACACAGAGAGAGTTTGATGTCAACTTGCACTTCACGAAATTCTGTCTCCAAGACAGAGAAACAGCAGAGGGCACAAGCACAGGTGTGAAGGCTATGAGAAGTTGGTGTTCAGCTGGGATGTAGGGGTGAACACAGGTTCTCTTGGACCCTTTCCCTAGTACACAGATTACCTATGATGGTCTTTTAGAGTGTGGAGCACAGGCAATAGACTATCCTGTCCAGTGTTTTGGGTTGGTATTGGCAGTATAGGATCAGGGGTTTGATGTTTTTGGGGGAGGAACTAGCTCTTGTAGATCAGTCTGATCTCGAACTCACAGAGATCCACCTGCCTCTGCCTCAGGGGTCTGATCGTATGTCCCATTTTTAAGTTCTTGGCTGTCTCCAAGGAAGTCTTCACTGTGCCGACCTGTCCTCCCCTCACAGGCATATAGTGACAACCTGTGATGTTCTTTGAGCCATGTGGTTAGAGAAAATACAAAATAGTCATCTGTGACTGGATCAGCTTCGAAGTGAGTGCCAGGCAAGCTCAGACTTTGCAAGGTGGATGAGCGCTCTTGGCGATTTGGCTCAGAACTGTGAGATGGGGAAGGTGACTGCTGCTTCCCTCTGCCCCCAGCCATGTGATAAAGAGCCTCCTCAGGTTCCCAACCTCCAACAGGCTAAAATTATGGGCTGTGGGCTAAAATAAGACCCTATAGAGATTTTAGTATTGGTTGGCCAATTATTGTGGTAATTAGCCTGAGACTGATTACTGGTAACTCCAGTTGCTGGCGGGTGGTACACAAATCTTTATCAGGCAGATCTGCAGCTTTGCTGAATTTGCTTTGCCAGTGTGAGTTCCTAGTTGTCAGGCATGATTCACCCAGCCACATGTTTGGTGCTCCAATCAATATGGGATTTTTGTTTTTGTTTTCTTAGGTTCTCACACGATTTTTGTGCTCTTCCACTCCTGTTGTGTACTGGTTCTCAGCTCACTTGCTTCAGAATCAAGAACCACTGTTGAGATCTGTAGACGCAGCTCCTGAGAAGCTTCTTGAAAAAAACTCCCCACCAGGACATGAGGCTTCCAGAAACTGTGTCATGAAGCTCTTGTACAACTGGAAAGCCTGTTCTCCAGTCACAAGATGCATTCTTGGCTACTTCCTGACTTACTGGCTCCTGGGACTACTCCTCCATTGCAACTTCCTGCCTTGGACTTGACCTGGAATCTCAAGGGACAGGCTGGAAGCTGATTTAACCCAGAGGCTGAATACTTCAAGACACTGGCTGGGACTGCCTGCTCATCCCTGAGAGTGCTGTCCTTTAGGATCTCCCCCTGTGCCCCTGGAGTCCAGTTAGGAATGGAGAATAGCAAGGAGTGGAGCCCCTGCTTGTCCTTAGTGAGAGAAAGAGCTGTGTTCTGTGCTGAATGGAGTTGGCTCAGATCTCCTTGATCAACAAGCATCAGACAAGCTTGACCTCTTGCTGACCAATGTGGGAGATTTTTGTTCTTTAGAGACAGGGTTCACTGTTGCCTTAGCTGTCCTAGAAGTTCTAGAACAGACTGGCCTGGAACTCAGAGATCTGCCTACCTCTGCCTCCCAAGTGCTGGGATTAAAGGTGCAGGCCACCACTGCCTGGCTTCCCATGTGTACATTTAAATTAAATGTTTGCTCAAAGCTCTAGCAGACAGCCTGGTCCACTTGAGATGGCGGGGACAGGACAGTGAAAAAGAAAAAGGGGCCACCTTCTCTAAGTGAGACATTTCTGAAGTTTCCTTTATGTGTGCATTTATGTAAAAAATTCTACGCTGCTGGGTGGTGGTGGCACACGCCTTTAATCCCAGCACTTGGGAGGCAGAGGCAGGCAGATCTCTGTGAGTTTGAGGCTGGGCTGGACCAACAGCCTCCAAAACAATACAGAGAAACCCTGTCTTGTAAAACCAAAAAAAAAATTCTACGCTATGAAAATTTTAAAACTTGTATTTGCAATGAATTTGGGGGTGGAGATCAGGGGAGGTTGAGACAGGGTCCCTCTGTGGAGATCAGGCTGGTCTTGAACTCACAGAGATCCAACTGCTTCTGCCTCTTAGTGCTAGGACTAGGACTAGCGGTGTGTGCCAGGCTCTGCTGAGTTACTTTTTATAAATTGTAAGAGTTTGGAGCTAGAACTCAGTAGTAAATAAAGCATGTGAGGCCCTAATTTCATTAATAAATTGTTTGGATCAGAGCACAGGATCTGTTTTTTTTTTTTTTTTTTTTTTTTTTGGTTTTTTTTTTGGTTTTTCGAGACAGGGTTTCTCTGTGGCTTTGGAGGCTGTCCTGGAACTCGCTCGGTAGTCCAGGCTGGTCTCGAACTCACAGAGATCCGCCTGCCTCTGCCTCCCAAGTGCTGGGATTAAAGGCGTGCGCCACCAACGCCCGGCTAGAGCACAGGATCTGAACCCTGGATTCTAATCCTCAAGTTTCAACTATGTAATCCTAAGTATTTTGAGAGCCTTCTTTACCTACTCTGAAAACAAGGAGGGTGCTGTCCCTGGGGTATGGTTTAGGTCTTTCAGGCCTTAAGTCTTGAGGTTCCCTTAAACAACAGATCCCAATCTAAACACCTGGGAGCTCAAATGTGACCTAAGTGGGAAGTCCCCCATTTCCTATGGCCAATTAAAAAGAACCCCACTTCGCCGGGCGTTGGTGGTGCATGCCTTTAATCCCAGCACTTGGGAGGCAGAGGCAGGCGGATCTCTGTGAGTTCGAGACCAGCCTGGTCTACAAGAGCTAGTTCCAGGACAGCCTCCAAAGCCACAGAGAAATCCTGTCCCGAAAAACCAAAAAAAAAAAAAAAAAAAAAAAAAAGGAACCCCACTTCACCTCGGAAACAACCCTGAATAGGAGCTGCCATGGAGGAGGAATGACACCTGCTGGCTAACCCAGGATGGCTGGTTTTCCACCCTCAAAAGCTCATGATTGCTAGGCATGAGTCAGAGGCACCAACACCGCAGCCCTGATGGGGAGGGGAGCACTGCAGCTCTGTTCCTGTGTTCCAGGTTGTTGACCTGCTTCCTGGCTCTTTACTATCACTGACCCTGATGAGTGTGGTAGTCAGAGGCACCAACACCGCAGCCCTGATGGGGAGGGGAGCACTGCAGCTCTGTTCCTGTGTTCCAGGTTGTTGACCTGCTTCCTGGCTCTTTACTATCACTGACCCTGATGAGTGTGGTAGTCAGAGGCACCAACACCGCAGCCCTGATGGGGAGGGGAGCACTGCAGCTCTGTTCCTGTGTTCCAGGTTGTTGACCTGCTTCCTGGCTCTTTACTATCACTGACCCTGATGAGTGTGGTGGCTCATACTTAGCCCAACACTCCAGGATGCTGAGGCAGGAGAGTTTGAGGGCAGCTACAGAATAAGTCCCTGTCTAAGCTTAAAAAAAAAAAAATGCTGGCCCTGCCCAGCAGTGTTAATTCGTTTCTTAAGTCAGGTAAGAAGAGTTTGGCTCTGTATCCTTATCCTTACTCCCCACTGAGCCAAAAATTCCAATAAGCAGCATTCTTCAAAGCAGATGGCAATCCGCAGCAGCTTCTGGAAAGCTGAGAGTTAGAACTTGGACACACTCCCTCCAACCGTGACAGAAAGCTCAACTTGCCAGTGAAGGGAAGCTCCTGGCCGAGACCCAGCACCCTCCGTGGGAGCCTCCAGCCAGCCTGGCCAACTAGCATTCCCACCCATCACCACAGAGCTAGCACAGCCAAGCATTTGGTCCAGAGTCAAATGCTACTGAAATGTACACACAGATTGGGGCAGCCCTCTGCCTTCTGCCAAGACACCGAGTGCCCTTCTTGGCAAAAGACAATCACCTCTGCCCTAGTGTCCCTCCAGCTGGCAAAGACTGAGCCAGCAGCTGCAAATCCTAGGACTTCTCCCTCTCCCAAAAGTAAATGTGTGGGAGGAGCTGGGGTCCGGTTGACTGGAGCACTGGGTCCCTTGGTCTCGGCTTCACTTTGTCTCATTTTAAGGGATAACCAGAGGTGATTGTTCCCCTCCTAGGAGAGGTGATTCACCTCCCACGGAGCAGCTGTGTTCTTATTGCTTGGTCTCCAGACCTCATCACCCCAGAAACCCTACACCTGAGGACCCCTGCTAGGTGAGCAACACCTGGAGAAGGGCTTGCTCTCTCCCTGACCTTGGAGGGCTAGTGGCTGAGGTTCTAAGGAATGGGCTGCTTTTATGGCCAGCAGCTGTCCTTTTACCAGCCTATTAACAGTCTCTAATAGTCTGAGACAGGAACATGAAGGGCCCAAGGCAGGAAGCTTCCTGTTTACCGGAGGTCTAAGAATGCCACAGCAGGGTTGGGCGGTCACAGTTTAGAGAGAAGTCATTTCCTTCTAAGACTCTGCTGAAATACAAACCAGACACGCTGCAGACCTAGAGGTAGATAGATGTCTTTTTGTTCTTTAATGAAGGTGGGAGAAGAAGGAGCATTGACGGGTCTCTGGTAGTCAGTCCCTCTGGGGTGGAGTGAGCGGAAGTTTGAATCTAAAAATGTGAAGTGTGGAGGCTTAAGAGATTTTAAATGATTCTTTTCACCAGTTGTTTTTTAATGCCTATTTTGGACTAAGGAAGACAGGCACACCTCCTGTCCTTAAATATCTATAGTGAGTTGCTGGCCAGTACACAAATGCTTTCATTAGGGAAGTGGTAAATTCTTTTAAAAGCAACACTTTTTAGTGTGTGTGAATATGAACATTCCTTAGCATAAACACAGAAGTTAGAATTACCCGTTTGTTTGTTTGTTTCAAGACTTTCTCTGTGAAACAGATAGTCCTGGCTGTCCTGGAACTCACTCTGTAGACCAAGCTGGCCTCAAATTCACAGAGATCTGCCTGCCTCTGCCTCCCAACCGCTGGGATTAAAGGCGTGCGCCACCACCACCTGGCTCTACTTGAATTTTTTTATGTCGAGGATGAAGTAAAGGTGTGATACACACATGCAGTCCCTGAATTTGTGAGGCTGGGCAGGAGGACTGTAAAGCCTAGTGTGGTGCAAACCTTCAGTCCCAGCACTCAGGAGGCAAAAAGGTGGGTTTCTGTGAGTTCCAAGCCAGGCTGGTCTACAGAGTCAGTTTCAGGACACCCAGAGCTACATAGTGAGACCCTGTCTCAGTCCCCTCCCCCAAAAAAGGAGGGACTGGAAAGGTGTTTCAGTAGTTAAAAGCCCAGTGTACTCTTACAGAAGACCCAAGTACAGCAACTACCTGCAACTCTAGCTCCTGGGGATCCAACACCTGGAAACTTTGGGAACCTGCACTCCCATGCACATTCCCACATAGAAACATACAAAAACACATTTAAAAAATCTTGATGCTAGAGAAATAACTCAGTGATTAAAAGTGCATACTGCTCTTCCAGAGGGCTAGAGTTTGGCTCCTAGCAACCTTGTTGGGAAGTCCCTTTGAGAACTCCAGTCCCAAGGGATCCAACCTCTTCTAGCTTCCATGAATGAATCCCTGAACATGTGTGGCATAAACTCACACAGATACATATATACATACAAATACATCATCCGGCAGTGGTGCCTCACGCCTTTAATCCCAGCACTCGGGAGGCAGAGGCAGGCAGATCTCTGTAAGTTCGAGACCAGCCTGGTCTACCAAGCGAGTTCCAGGACAGCCTCCAAAGCCACAGAGAAACCCTGTCTCGAAAAACCAAAAGGAAAAAAAAAAAAAAAGAAAAAGAAAAAAGAAACAAATAGTTGAAAAAGGAAAGCAGTACTAAGTATATTGACTTTGTTTTTTGTTTTTGTTTTTGTTTTTTCAAGACAGGGCTTCTCTATGACTTTGGAGCCTGTTGTGGAATTAGCTCTTGTAGACCAGGCTGAACTCACAGAGATCTGCCTGCCTCTGCCTCCCAGGTGCTGGGATTAAAAGTGTGCACCACCACCGCCCAGCAGAATTTAGACTTGTGACTTTTTCATTACTTCCTAAATAATACAACAATTATTTATATACCATTCACATATTATGTATTATAGATATTTGAAATATGCAAAAGCCGGGCGTTGGTGGCGCACGCCTTTAATCCCAGCACTTGGAGGCAGAGGCAGGCGGATCTCTGTGAGTTCGAGGCCAGCCTGGTCTACAAGAGCTAGTTCCAGGACAGCCTCCAAAGCCACAGAGAAACCCTGTCTTGAAAAACCAAATCAAAAAACAAACAAAAAAAAGAAATATGCAAGAGGGTTACATAGGTTATATACAAAATCTATGTCTTTGTGTGTGTGTGTGTGTGTGTGTGTGTGTGTGTGTGTGTGTGTGTGTGTGTGTGTGTGTGTGAGTGAGGAGTGTGATTCCCTTCATGGACCCTGGGACCAGTTCTCCAGGTCACTGAAGAAAAACTGCACTGAACATGGAAAGGAATAACATAGTCTTACAGAATAATTGTGAAAATTACATAGTACCACATGGGAAACCATTAGAAAAATGTTCACCAAAGAATAGCTGTATTTGGGGCACGCTGAGTGTATAGTGCCATCAGCACATTCATGTTGGGAAAAGTGGACTCAGATCCAAGGGGAGGAGTCAGGAACCATCCTCAGAAACAGGACCATTGTAGTTATGCAAGGGTTAGGATCGTCCAAAGGAAGAGAGATGGGGGGTGGGGGGCTGTGAGGCTTTGGGCAAAGACTGGCCCTCTCTGGACCAGCCTTCTCATCTACATGTCTTCCAGGTAGAGCAAGGCTGCTGCTATTCTAACATTGGAGTGCTCGATTGCCTGTGTGTGGGATGGAGCCGATTAGCATCCCTCACAGAGGGGAGGGAGTACTCATTCTCGGGAGGCACTGTACAAGGTCCTTCCCTTCCCTGAGGATTACATGAGCCAGTAATGGTTGCTGGGGACGGACTGCACTTTCCTTTGGTGCGGAAGCTGCCAATACTCCTGTCGGCTGACCTAACTGAACTCATTGGTTCACCAAGCTAGGCTCTCAGGTTTGCTGCTGAAGCCCTGTCTTAGGGTGGGCAGACATGTGCTCATATGTACCCAGGTAAGCTAATGTAAGGATATGGTAGCATGAATTCCACAGAGTACTCATGAGAATGGTGCATGGGACAGCACATAGAGACATCACTACATTAACATATCATTAACATGACATCATCACTGGATACAAGTAACATTTGTGGAGGGGGAGAAGAGGTGGGGGGGTAACCCATTCTATAAAAATGCTTGCCACACAAGATTGAGGACTTGGAGCTGGGCTCACTGTCCAGACAACCTAGCTGCAGTGAGAATGGCTCCCATAGGCTCCTGTGTTTGCACACTTGGTTCCCAGTTGGTTGGTAGAACTATCGGGAAGAGTTAGGAGGTAAGGGCAAGCTTTGAGATCTCAAAAGATTTGTGGCATTGCCACTGTTCTCTCTCTCTCTCTCTCTCTCTCTCTCTCTCTCTCTCTCTCTCTCTCTCTCTCTCTCTCTCTCTTTCTCTCTCTCTCTGCCTCCTCTTCTACTTTTGTTTTTCGAGACAGGGTTTCTCTGTATTGTTTTGGAGGTTGTCCTGGAACTCGCTCTGTAGACCAGGCTGGCCTTGAACTCACAGAGATCCACCTGCCTCTGCCTCCCAAGTGCTGGGATTAAAGGCGTGCCCCACCAACGCCTGGCCCCTCTCCTACTTTTGGATTGAGTTATGAGCTGTCAGCTGCTCTATCACCATACCCCTGCTCCATCATTATGGACTCTCACCCTCTGAAACCATAAGCTCAATTAAATGCTTTCTTTTACAAGTTCCCTTGGTCATGGTAATTTGTCACAGCAAGAGAAAGAAGTAAGGCCGGGCGGTGGTGGCGCACACCTTTAATCCCAGCACTCGGGAGGCAGAGGCCAGGGGATCTCTGGAGTTCAAGGCCAACCTGGTCTACAACAGCTAGTTCCAGGACAGGCTCCAAAACAACACAGAGAAAGAAGTAAGATACCAGTAGAATCATCAAGCCCTATGTCCTCATGGGGAACCTCATTTCAAGAAAGTAGATGTCCTCTCCGGTGGGATAATCTTCCTGTGTTTGTCCCTTCACAGGGCAGATAGGGGATGATGGCTGGAGCCCCAGTGATGTGGATTGACATCTCTGCAGAATGGAGAGGCAACCCTGACCCCTCCCACCTGAAAAAACTAAGGCTGGCCGCTGGTCTCTGCGTGCAGGTGTGCAGCGCACTCACAAGGAACACAAATAATGAAAAGGCTCAGGTGGCGGGACGGGGGAGAAAAGCTGTGCAGACTGGAGGGGGTGGGGCCCAGCTGCTCATGGTGTCCTCTGAGTCTAGCACTTAGGAGGCTAACGTAGGACAATGACAAGTACTAGGCCAGCCCTGGGCTACACTGTGTGTAAATTATTTACTTATTTATTTATTATTTTGAGATATGGTTTCTCTGTGTAGCCCTTGTTATCCAGGAACTCCCTCTGTAGACCAGGCTGGCCTTTTGCCTCTGCCTTCTAAGTGCTGGGATTAAAGGTGTATGCTATTATGCCAAGTCACACAGTAAGCACTTAAAAAAAAGAAAAGAAATTTTTTATTTTATTTTGGGGGTGCGTGCATGCTTGGAGGTCAGTTCCCTCTTCCAGCCAGCTCCCAATAATTTTTTTAAAAGGCCCTGGGTTCAGTCTGCAATATGAGAAGAAAGAGGAGAAGAAATAAGGAGGTGGAAAGAAAAGAGAGAGAAAAAACACTTGCTTTTGGGGGGACAGGTATTGAGACAGGGTTTCTCTGCAGCTTTGGAGCCTGTCTTGGAACTCTGTAGACTAGACTGGTCTTGAACTCACAGAGATCTGCCTACCTTTACCCTCCTGAGTGCTGGGACAAAAGGTATGTGTCATTACTGCCCAGCTCAGAAAAACACTTTCTAAAGCTGGACATGTTGGCAAACGCCTTCAATCCCAACACTCAGGGGGCAGAAGCAGTCAGATCGCTGACTTCAAGGCCAGCCAGGCAGCCAGGTCTTCAGAGTGAGTTACAGGACAGCCTGGGCTCAAAAAAAAAAAAAAGAGACAGAGAGAAAGAAAGAGAGAGAGAGAGAGAGAGAGAGAGAAGAAAAGGATAACACTTTCTAAAATTCAGTGGTTCATGCACAATAAGGCCTTTGAGATAGGATCTCACTGTGTAGCCCTGTCCAGCCTAGAATTCAATATGTAGACCAGGCTGGCCCCAACTCACAGATACCTGCTTGCTTCTCCCTCCCTATTGCTAGGATTAAAGCAGTGAGCCACTATGCCCTGTCTTTCTGTCTATCTGTTTCTCTGCCTCTATCTCTTTCTCTCTATATATACACATACACACACACAACAAGAGAGAGAAAAACTTCTGGGAGTTGCTTCTCTTCTAACACAATAGGGTTGAGGCATCAAAATCAGGTCATCAGGTGGCAAGCACCTTTTACTCTACCCACTGAGCCATCTCTCTGGCCCAGAGGTTTCTGTCTGGTTTACACTGTAGTCTAGTACAGAAGTTTCTGTCTGGTTTACACTGTAGTCTAGTACAGAGGTTTCTGTCTGGTTTACACTGTAGTCTAGTACAGAGGTTTCTATCTGGTTTACACTGTAGTCTAGTACAGAGGTTTCTGTCTGGTTTACACTGTAGTCTAGTACAGAGGTTTCTATCTGGTTTACACTGTAGTCTAGTACAGAGGTTTCTGTCTGGTTTACACTGTAGTCTAGTACAGAAGTTTCTGTCTGGTTTACACTGTAGTCTAGTACAGAGGTTTCTATCTGGTTTACACTGTAGTCTAGTACAGAGGTTTCTGTCTGGTTTACACTGTAGTCTAGTACAGAGGTTTCTATCTGGTTTACACTGTAGTCTAGTACAGAGGTTTCTGTCTGGTTTACACTGTAGTCTAGTACAGAAGTTTCTGTCTGGTTTACACTGTAGTCTAGTACAGAGGTTTCTATCTGGTTTACACTGTAGTCTAGTACAGAGGTTTCTGTCTGGTTTACACTGTAGTCTAGTACAGAGGTTTCTATCTGGTTTACACTGTAGTCTAGTACAGAGGTTTCTGTCTGGTTTACACTGTAGTCTAGTACAGAGGTTTCTGTCTGGTTTACACTGTAGTCTAGTACAGAAGTTTCTGTCTGTTTACACTGTAGTCTAGTACAGAGGTTTCTGTCTGGTTTACACTGTAGTCTAGTACAGAGGTTTCTGTCTGTTTACACTGTAATCTAGTACAGAGGTTTCTGTCTGGTTTACACTGTAGTCTAGTACAGAGGTTTCTGTCTGGTTTACACTGTAGTCTAGAACAGAGGTTTCTGTCTGTTTACACTGTAATCTAGTACAGAGGTTTCTGTCTGTTTACCCTGTAATCTAGTACAGAGGTTTCTGTCTGGTTTACACTGTAGTCTAGTACAGAGGTTTCTATCTGGTTTACACTGTAGTCTAGTACAGAGGTTTCTGTCTGGTTTACACTGTAGTCTAGTACAGAGGTTTCTGTCTGTTTACACTGTAATCTAGTACAGAGGTTTCTGTCTGTTTACACTGTAATCTAGTACAGAGGTTTCTGTCTGGTTTACACTGTAGTCTAGTACAGAGGTTTCTGTCTGGTTTACACTGTAGTCTAGAACAGAGGTTTCTGTCTGTTTACACTGTAGTCTAGTACAGGTCTGGGATGGGGCCATCCGTCAAGACATTGGGAAGCTAGTCCTTGCTTTGTGACCTGGCCCTTCCATGACTTCCCAGATTCCTCTACATCCTGAAGCACACTGGTCAGCCTCAAAGATACTAGCACTGTTTCCATCAACCTTCCATTGAGCAAAGCAGCCGTGTGACCATATCTACAGCAAGGAAGGGAACACAGGTGATCATGAATCTTTTCTTACTTTAACCATGTTCCAAATATATTGCACAGGGCATATTTATGATGAGAAATTCTTGGTTGTTTATCTGAAATTCAAATCCTGTACTTCTACTTGCTAAACCTGGCAGTCCCTATGAGGAAGTGAAGTTTGGCCCAGCGTTCAGGAAGATGAAAACTCAGATATTTGTATGTCAATGCCTTTCTGAGCCAAATACCTGTTTTTCCTTACAGAATACATTTACCCCAAGTTCCATGGAGTCATTGTTCTAAGTACAGTCTCTCAAGCAGTTATTGGTGGCGACCAACACATTAAACAAGTCATCTGCAAGCCGGACAGTGGTGGCGCATGTCTTTAATCCCAGCACTTGGGAGGCAGAGGCAGGCGGATCTCTGTGAGTTTGAGGCCAGCCTGGTCTTACAGAAGTTCCAGGACAGCCAAAAGCTACACAGAGAGAGACCCTGTCTCAAAAAAAAATTGTCTACACTTCACAAATACACCCAGTGTCCACTGGCAGGGCATGAAAGGGTAAGTCAGCTGGGTAGTGGTGGTGATCAACTTTAATCCCAGCACTTGGGAGGCAGAGGCAAGAGGATCTCTGTGAGTTCGAAGCCAGCCTGGTCTACAAATCGAGAATCAGGATTGCTAGCCGGGCGTTGGTAGCGCACACCTTTAATTCCAGCACTTGGGAGGCAGAGGTGGTGGATTTCTGTGAGTTCGAGGCCAGCCTGGTCTACAAGAGCGAGTTCCAGGACAGCCTCCAAAGCCACAGAGAAACCCTGTCTCAAAAAAAAAAAAAAAAAAAAAGAGAGAATCAGGATTGCTAGATCTACACAGAGAAACCCTGTCTCAAAAAAAAAAAAAAAAAAAAAAGGGAAAAGAAAGAAAGGGTAAAGTCTGGTCAGAAAAGGGAAGCGGAGGAAGAGGGACTTCTAACGAAATGCTGCTGCATTCTCACTGGTCAGGCATAGCAAAACCCTTCCTGAGCCTAGGGGATGATCTTGGATTAGACCTCGATTTCCTATTGGAAGGACTCCTTGGTCTGTTGCTGGCTTTGGCTTCCCTTCCTTTCTGGGACACTGAACTCTGGAAGTTCTACTATGTTGACTGTCCTCATGAGACTTCTGAGATGGACCTGAGTTTGGCTGCCTTGGGAGATGTTCAGCTTTCACCACTGACTTCCTATATGGGGTTCTACAATTAATTGTAAGGCTCAGTCAGATGAAGGCTGTGTGGAGATGGGGCTTAAAATATAGTTTTTAGGTCCAGAAAGATGACTCAGCGACCACTTATAGCCCAGCCTGATTCTTGAGTTCGATGCTCAGAACTCACATGGTGGAAGAATAAAACCAACTCCTATAAATTGTCCTCCAGCTGCCGCATGGGCACATATGGGTGCACATGCAGACACACAATAAATAATAAAATGTAATTTTTTTGGAGGGGGCTTCGAGGCAGGGTTTCTCTGTGGCTTTGGAAGCTGTCCTGGAACTAGCTCTTATAGACCAGACCAGTCTGGTCTCGAACTACAAATACATATAATCTTAAAATTTATTTAATGTGTATGAGTATTTTGCCTGCATATAAGTCTGTGTACAATGTACATGCAGTGCCTAGAGAGGTCAGAAGAGGGCGTCGAATCCCCCGGGACTAGAGTTACACACTGCTGTGAGTCTCCATGTGGTGCTGGGAATCGAACCTCTGCTCTCTAGAAGAGCTAACTGTCCAGCTCCATGTACATATTATAAAGATCTCTCTGCTGCTAATTACTGCGTTTTTAGCTCCTCGCTTCAAATTCTTTTTTGCCATCCCTGTTCCCTTTCCTGCTGTAAGATACTGGCGCTCAGCAGAGAAAATCACATAACCGTCTTCAGCTGCCTCAGTATTTGGCTCTGCCAATAAAGGCCACGAGAGGGCGATAGTGAGGCCAGAGGAGGAAAGGAGCGATTTGCTCCTTCAGCTGACTTCCTGTGATGTAAGGGCTAGGACTCTAACTCTCCTTCCTGCAGCTGCTGTAGAGTGAACTTTGGAGGTGTGTTTCCCCAGCAACAGTCACAGAACCAGCTCCATAGCATCCGACCCACAGACACCAGCGGCCAGCTAGGTAGCCTGTCCTCTGCGGTCACTGCAAGTGCGGAGACAGCGGGCAGGAGCGCCAGACTTTTCCAAGGTCGGGGCGGCTCTGCCCAGTCCCTCCAGGGGTCCCAGGTTCAGCAATTCCCAACTTTTGTCTTTATTCCCTGGTCTAGACCTGCAGGTGCTTCCTGATTGCTTTCTCATTTTTGGCTTTGTTGTTGTTTTTTCCAGACAGGGTTTTTCTGTGTAGCACTCGTTGTCCTGGAACTATGTGGACCAGGCTGGCCTCAAACTCAGAGAGATTCGCCTGCCTCTGCCTTCCAAGTTCTGGGAAAAGGTGTGCACCACTATGCCCCGCTCAAAGGAAGAGCAATTTTATCACCAAGGAATCTCCAGCATATAGTGATAATAAAAGTCCTACCCAGTTTCAATAAAGGTGGGCGCTACCACTACCCCAGTGACTTTAAAATTCTGATCTTACCTCCCCCTCCCAGATTCTGAGATTACAACCGTCTGCCATCAAACTGAGCCAAGGCCTCCTGAATGTTAGACAAGCACTGAGCTCTCCTAGATAGTCTCTCACCTTTGCCTACCCTATCAATCACAGTTATTCCTTTGTTGGTTTTTTTTTTTCCAAATGTAGCCTTGGCTAGCCTGGAACTCACTGTGTAGATCAGGATAGCCTGAAAGTCACAGAGATGTGGGCCACCAAAACTGGCTTATAGTTAACAATTTTGTACTTAATCAAAGAATGTATTTCATTTTCTCTGCAAATTACTGCTGTGATTTCTGTTGCACCGAGGAGAAGGGCTCCAGTGGCTACAAAGATTAGTATTAGGCAGGGTCCCAAGGAAATAGATGAGAGTCAGAAACCAGCTTAGCTGCCAAGGGAATGGGAACGCTAAACTGTAGGAAGAGATCTTACTAGGCACCTGTGGTGCTGACCAACCCAAACGGGCGTGGTGACAAGTGCCTGCGTGGGGTGTGGTGATATTCCACTTTCATAATACGGTCATTGATTTCCCTCGTGACAAATCTGTTGGGTTTCTCCGCATTACGGAAGTCAGTCATTAGTGTAGAGGTAGCTCGGAAAGTCACCAGGAGCCGAATACAGCCACTGTAGCCTCAGTCACATTGCCCTGATATCTGCTCTGAACTGGTTCAGACCCTTCACAAATGACAGCATCTTGTTGTTACACATATGGTCCAGGTTCAGCTCGATTTCATGGGTAAGTTTAATTATGAACTGACCAGCCACTTCCGCCACCGCCGCTGCACGAACCATTTAGTTCTGCTGAGGCACTTTCTGAATCAATTTCTTGTAGGTATCCAAATTAGTGCCCAAATAAGGACAGTCCTCATCCTCACAAAACCGGAAAGAAACTGCTGGGATTCCAGAATATGCGAGAAAAAGGGAAAGCAGCATTGTCAAGGGAAAGTTTTTCAACTTTGTTGACCCAATTGCTGTCTCCATGTAGAGGTTTCCCGTCAATTGGATGTTTTATGTCCTGCATTGTCTTCTCAATAAGTGTATATAATAGAGGTCTGGGGGCTGGAGAGATGGCTCAGAGGTTAAGAGCACTGACTGCAGCCGGGCGTTGGTGGCGCACGCCTTTAATCCCAGCACTTGGGAGGCAGAGGCAGGCGGAGCTCTGTGAGTTCAAGACCAGCCTGGACTACCAAGCGAGTTCCAGGACAGCCTCCAAAGCCACAGAGAAACCCTGTCTCAAAAAACCAAAAAAAAAAAAAAAAAAAAAAAGAGCACTGACTGCTCTTCCAGAGGTCCTGAGTTCAAGTCCCAGAAACCACATGGTGACTCACAACCATCTATAATGAAATTTGGTGCCCTCTTCTGGCATGTAGTTATACATGCCAGAACACTGTATACACAATAAATAAATAAATCTTTTGAAGAAAAAAAAAGGTCTCTTTCAGTTAAAAAAAAAATAGAGGTCTGCCAGAAACCTTGAAGTTGCTAATACCAAGGACAACTTTATCCAGATTAATATAAGTGAAAGCTTTCAAATGCAGAGATGAAAGGTATCCCTTTAGCCACTCGGTGGCACCAACAGCTCCAATGTCTCCTGCTCTCCACCTGGCAAAGATAATGCTTCTTTCTTCTGGATTTGAACCCACCTCTTGAAACCATATCTGAGAATGCTTGGACAAGTTTCAACAGAAGACCTGTTCCCACACTGGATTTTTGCTGCACCTGGACCCCAGACATCTCTGTGGGCACCTACTACAATGTACTGGTTTGGTTCCTCAAAACCTTTAATAACTCCAAAAGGTTAAGTATTCTTGTTTCTTTCAGCACATTGCCCAGAGAGGTTCACATTTTTATCCTGTAAATATGCCATCTTATGTGGGAACACCAGACCTTGAGCAGAGACCCACTTCCCCTTCTGCCTGGGAGTAGGTAGCTGTAAGACAATGTTTAGTAAAAACATGTTTACTAAAAACGATACAATAAGTTCCTGGCCACTTCCCCTTCTGCCTGGGAGTAGGCAGCTGTAAGACAATGTTTAGTAAAAACATGTTTACTAAAAATGATACAATAAGTTCCTGGGAAAGGCCTTCCCACGGAAACCGCCCTGACCTCGACCTTGTCCAGAGACTAACCGCACCTTCAAAAACCCACACACATCCACCTCTGGGGTCAGAGCAGAACCAGCCAGGGGAGAGGAGAGAGCAGAAGCTTCTCTGGTGGGAGCTTTTCTTAGGAGGTTTTCTTGAACCTTTTTGGAGCCTGTTTAAAGTTCTCTTTATATCATTGAACGAGTCTCTGTGTTTTCAATACCCGACACCCTCTGCACGTTCTCGGACACAGGCCGCGCAGCAGACGTAACAATCTTACACAACTAGGAGGAGTTCCAACTAGGAGGACAGTTTCCTTCTTCTTCTTCTTCTTCTTCTTCTTCTTCTTCTTCTTCTTCTTCTTCTTCTTCTTCTTTTCTTCTGTTGTTGTTGTTGTTTTTTGTTTTTCAAGACAGGGTTTCTCTGTGGCTTTGGAGGCTGTCCTAGAACTAGCTCTTGTAGACCAGGCTGGCCTCGAACTCACAGAGATCCGCCTACCTCTGCCTCCCTAGTGCTGGGATTAAAGGCATGAGCCACCATCAGGTTTTTTTTGAAACCCTGTCTCAAAAGAAGAGAGAGAGAGAGAGAGAGAGAGACAGAGCAAAAGAAAGAAAAAAAGGAATTTATTTAGTCTGGTCCATGTATATCAGGACACCAACTGCATTAAAGTTTTTGGCATTTAAAGCCTTTTCTGCAAAAGTGATTTTCCCTGCTCTAACAATCACGAAAGATCCATTCACAGGATAATTTAAATCTTCTAAGTCTTTTTTAGTGCCGAAATTAGCATGGAGCAGTTTACCAGTGACTCCAGCAGCTTTACTATACGCCACATAGCCCCAGGATTCTCTGGTTCAAATCACCATTTGCATTTATTATGGTCACTGAGTATTGAGCAACACTGCCTTTCACCTGAATCTTCACATAATATTCATCTGGCCAAACTTTGCTGAGTTTAAAGCCACTGATTTTCAATATAATAGGCAAGATTTTCATCTATTTGAGATCCAGCTTCCCAAGGGTTAGGGTCAGCTGCTTGATGGTGTCAGTGAACTCTATGGCGTCCAACTTCTCTGACAGTACTTTTGTTTTTTTTTTTTTTGAGGTCTGCCCAATATAAGGGAGAAGATTTACTTTTTTTTTTCCAGACAGGATTTCTCTGTGTAGCTTTGGAGCCTATCCTGGCACTTGCTCTGTAGACCAGGCTGGTCTCAAACTCCCAGAGATCCGCCTGCCTCTGCCTCCCAAGTGCTGGGATTAAAGGCGTGCACCACTAACATCCAGCTGCGGGAAGATTTAGGAATGTCTTCTGT
The DNA here is from genome assembly GCF_017639785.1 of Mesocricetus auratus. Lineage (NCBI taxonomy): Eukaryota > Metazoa > Chordata > Mammalia > Rodentia > Cricetidae > Mesocricetus > Mesocricetus auratus. The sequence goes on from NW_024429197.1 coordinate 9,727,673, forward strand.
TTGTAAGATTTCTAAATTATCTGTCTCCATTTCTGCCAGTCTTGTTTTTTTTTTTAAGCAGACACAATGGTACATGCCTTTTTTTTTAAGATTTATTTATTACATATACAGTGTTTTGCCTACATGCCAGAAGAGGGCATCAGATTGTATTGTAGATGATTGTGAGCCACCATGTGGTTGCTGGGAATTGAACTCAGGACCTCTGGAAGAGCAGTCAATGCTCTTAACCTCTGAGTCATCTCTCCAGCCCCATTTCTGCCAGTCTTACACAGTCTTTTTATTCTATGCGTTTACAATAGCCCAAGTAGCCGATCATAAATCCAATCAAGAAAAAGGTAACTACTGCAATTGTCCCAAAGAGTCTTCCATTAAACCTTCTGTGTTTTCGGACACTGGCCTTCATGTTATGGTCAGTTGCAGCCAATTTCATCTCCACATGACTCTTATCTCCCATCTATTTGCCAAGCCAGGCTAAACTGGGTGTATTTCAATGGTTCTCCACCAAACAAGTTAGAGATTGCTGATCTGGCTTGATCCATCATTCTGAGCTGCCACGGGAAGCACTCTGAGGCGTCTCTGCAGTTCAAAATAGTTCCACGCGTGCTCTACATGCCGTTTCCTACCCAAGCTCCAGTGTCATAATCGTTATACTCAATGCTGTCTGTATACAGGACCCATTCATCCAATGGTGCTGATCTGATCTTTAAGGGACAAAGCACCTTTTTGCATTGTGGATTTGCATTCTCATAAGCTAGGGATTCTATGAGCATCCACCTAGAATCTGAATCTGTTACCTGTAATTCTACTGCTCTGGAATATAGTTATATTGCTGTAATCTTGGTCCTTGCTGAATTATTTTAGGAAGCTTAAGCTGTTGTACAACTAGGTTCCCCAGAATTACAAATATTTTCACTCACAATCTTATTTCTAGGAGATAAGCCACACATAGATTTTGGTCTTCAAACACTTCATAGACCTACAGCAAATGGCATTTAAATGTTTAATATTAGTACTCTGTTAACATGAGACACATTTGCTCCTGACAGCACCAAGCTTCCCAAGAAAATGTTGGGCACCGATGACACTCCTTCTGGAGTCCAGTCTCTCCTTGGCTAATGGCCTCTCAGATAAAGAACTGCCCCCACCTCAACCACTGACTTTGGGCATGCTGTCCTACTGTGCTTGCAGGAGATAGTTTAGAAGACTGCCGAACCTTGTCAAGTCAGGGTAAGACAGCCTTTCTACCTCCCTGCTTCTGTGTTGGTCAGTCAGATTCTTCAGAGCTTAGCCAAAGCTGGTTGCTCCTATGCTGCTGTGAGACTTTGGGTGACTGTCCAGGTAGCCTGCTGTCTTCACAGCATGTTTGGAAGCTGCTCTCCTGGACTTCCTGCCTACCCTAGTATTGTTATCTTCCTTCTCAGGTCTTTGATGAGGTTGAAGATTAGACTGTTACAATTATTGTTCTCTCTCCCCAGACAGAAATATTAGGTACTAGACTTAAACTTTCCAGCTTAGTACAGCTCTGTAGTAATCTCTGTGATGCCTTTACCCTAGGACTGGTTATGTAGTTCTTGCCATTTGCTCTTGTTGTTTACTGGCTTTAGATGTTGAGGGAGCATGTTCATACTTCTCCTTTTCCTAGTGCATACTTGAATTTTGCCATCTTTGTATATAGTTTTTTTTTTTTTTTGGTTTTTACGAGACAGGGTTTCTCTGTATTGTTTTGGAGGCTATCGGTCCAGCCCAGCCTTGAACTCACAGAGATCCGCCAGCCTCTGCCTCCCGAGTGCTGGGATTAAAGGCGTGCGCCACCACCGCCCGGCCTGTATATAGTTTTGTATAAAGTCTGAATCTTTTCTTTAGACGAAAAGGGGAATTGTAGGGAGAGATCTTACTAGGAACCTTTGGCACTGACCACACCCGTTTGGGCGTGGTCACAGGTGCATATATGGGGTGTGGGATAAAGACTTGGGGAGAGGCAGCTCTCTCTCTCTCTCTCTCTCTCTCTCTCTCTCTCTCTCTCTCTCTCTCTCTCTCTCTCTCTCTCTCTCTCTCTCTCTCTCTCTCTCTCTCTCTCTCTCAGTCCAGTTGAGTCTCGGAGCAGCAGAGCACTGATCTTGGGTTTTATTTTTTTTTGTTTTTTGTTTTTTTTTTTTTTGTTTTTTTGAGACAGGGTTTCTCTGTGGCTTTGGAGGCTGTCCTGGAACTCCCTTGGTAGTCCAGGCTGGTCTCGAACTTACAGAGATCCGCCTGTCTCTGCCTCCCGAGTGCTGGGATTAAAGGCGTGCGCCACCAACGCCCGGCTGATCTTGGGTTATGGTTTCTCATGTAAGCGATTTTCCCCTAATAACATAACATCTGATATCCCTATCCCGTGTATCCGTGTATGGTAATCTTCCTGTTACACTAAGCTCCATGCCAATTCAGTGTTCTCAGCTCCAGCCCCACAGCCCCCACAAGTAACCAAATATCAGCTTTGGTTATTTGTGACAAAGTGCCAACTAAAGCAAGTGTGTTGTACTTGACAGTTCTCATATTGAATACTTGCAGAAGAAAGAAGAAGCCAGGCATGGCAGTAACACATGTCTGTGAACTCAGGATTCAAACACTGAGGAAGGGGGATTAAGAGTTCAAGGCAGCGGTGGCTTATACCTTTAAACCCAGGACTCGGGAGTCAGAGGCAGGCAGATCTTTGTGTGTTCAAGGCCAGCCTGGTCTACAGAGAGAGTTCCAGGACAGCCAGGATTACACAAAAGAAAACCTCCTGCCTTCTGCCTCCTGTAGGGAAAAGGGTCCAGCCAAAGAAACACACCTTGAGTAGAGCCAAAGAAACACACTTTGGCCCAGAACCAAAGACATGTACCCTGACCCTGAAACCAGTGCCAAAGAAACACACGTTATCCCTTGAATCAGAGCCACTGAAAGATATACATCCTGGCTCTAAAACTAGAGTCAAAAAGCTAAAAAGGACCAGAGACAGAAACACACTTTGGCCCTGAAACCAGAGCCAAATCTGACCCTAATCCTGTGCAGAAAACTAACCAATCCCTGAGCAGGAGCTCTAGCCAATCTGAGCTCAGGATTGAAATCTGACCAATCCCCACTCTGGAAAACTCCACCCCCTAAGAATCCCTATATAGAATTGGGCGTTGGTGGCACATGCCTTTAATCCCAGCACTCGTGAGGCAGAGTCAGGTGGATCTCTGTGAGTTCGAGCCAGCCTGGTCTACAAGATCGAGTTCCAGGACAGCCTCCAAAACAATACAAAGAAACCCTGTCTCGGGGGAAAAAAAAAGAATCCCTATATAAACCCTGTATCTGTTCAGCTTGTGGCTGTTCAGGCTGCCCTGCTGTCTTCTGCCACCCTGGCAGGGGGCAGCCACTCTGCTGGATTTTTCCCTCCCAATGAATCTCTTGAATGAAGTTTAGGTGAGACCTTCTTTCCCTGGAGCAGACAGAGCCTGGGTAGAGCAGAGCAGGACTGTAACACTTTTCGCCGGGGTAAACCTTCCCCTGGTGAACTGCAGTGTTACACTCTCCAGGGGAATGGAACTGAAGTGTCGGTTAGGAAGCCCTCTTCTGCAGGAGCAGAGCTGATACACTGGGGAAGCCTTTCTGCTATGCTTACTGTGACCTATGGTATTCTTTGGCTCCCGAGTGCCATAATCCATCCCCATCCATGCCATCCAGTCTGTGGAAACGCTTACACCTCCTGCCTCCGCCTATTAAAGGTGTGTGTCACTACCACCCAGCAACAAAACATTTTTAATGAATTCAATGTAACCTAAATGTAGAGCAATGGTTGAGGCTATCCTGGTCTACAGAGTGAGTTCCAGGACAGCCAGGTATACACAGAAAAGCCCTATCTAAGAATAACCAAGCACCAAAAAAGCGAAAAGAAGGGTTGAGAACCACTGGTATAGAGCGCTCTTGAAAGCTCCAGTGCTTTGTAATAGGGCCCTGGCTCTTGAAACCCCTCAAGGTTCATTCCCTAATCCACCCAGAGTGACTTTCAGTCCTCTAGGCTCTGTCATGGTGAGTGCTGTTCTTAGTAAGTACCAGCAGCGTGTCTGGCCCTGAGATGGTTCTCTGTGAGTTCAAGGGCAGCCTGGTCTACAGAGTGAGTTCTAGGACAGCCAGGGTTACACAGAGAAACCCTGTCTTGAAAAACAAAACAAACAAACAAAAGCCCCAGTAACAACAAAAAGTCTCTGTAGCCCGGGCTGGACCCAAACTTGCTATGTAGCCAAAGCTTCTCTTGGGATCCTGTTCCTCTGCCTTCCATGTACTGAGACACAGGCATGGGCCTTTACACTGCCACTGCACACTGTGTGTCCAGTTATGTTAGATACACAAATAACAGTCTGCTACAGTTGCCCATAGTATTCGTAGAGTTTTGGGGCCTAGGAGCAAAAATGGGCTATGTTAGATAGCTCACATATGTATTCAGTTGTTTCTCTCAAGTTGTTAGATTTGTCTGCATACTTTTTTTTTCAAGACAGGGTTTCTCTGTGGCTTTGGAGCCTATCCTAGAACTCGCTCTATAGACCAGGCTGGCCTCAAACTCACAGAGATCCACCTGCCTCTGCCTCCGGAGTGCTGGGATTAAAGGTGTGTGCCACCAACACCTGGCTCTGCATACATTTCTGCACCAAATGTATGCAGTACCCTTGAAGGCAGAAAAGGGACTGGAGTTTCAGACCATTGTGAGCCACTATGTGGGTGCTAGGAATTGAATCCTGTTCCTCTGGAAGAGCAGTTAGTATTCTTAACCCCTGAGCCATCTCTCCAACCCCTCATTTAAGTTTTTGTTTTTAGTATACATGATGATATTCACCAAGATAATAAGATAACAAAGATTAAAATTTTCTTTTCTTTTTCTTTTTCTTTTTTTTTCTTTTTGGTTTTATGAGACAGGGTTTCTCTATATTATTTTGGAGGCTGTCCTGGAACTCTCTGTTGACCAGCCTGGCCTCGAACTCACAGAGATCTGCCTGCCTCTGCCTCCCGAGTGCTGGGATTAAAGGCCTGCACTACCACCGCCCGGCTTCTTTGTTTCTTTCTTTTTTTTTTTTTTTGAGGCAGGGGTTTCTTCTCTTCATAGCCCTGGCTATCCTTCCTGGACCTCTTCCTGTAGACCAAGCTGGCCTCCAACTCAGAGATCCACCTGCCTCTGCCCACAGAGTTCTGGGATTAAAGGCATTCGTCACCACTGGCCTGTGACAAATTTCTAAGAATATATTCCCATAATTAAGTTATAAATGAGAGGTCAGTAGGTAGCCCAAAGGTTAAGAGCACTTGATACTCTTACAGAGGACCAAGGTTTGATTCCCGGCACCCACATGATGACTCACAACCATGTAAATCCAGTTCCAGGGGCTCTGACACCTTGTTCTGGACTCTTCATAGATGGTGTACAGACACTCATGCAGGCAAACCACACTTACACATTCCTGCCTCCTCCATCCCGTGGGGGGGGGGCAGAGATCTGGGTCATTTGATTCTGGCCCATAGAAAAAGGGCTGTATGGTGGGAAGGACCAAGAGGATGCCCCCAGAACATGTAGATGAAACTAGCAAACTAGAAGTAAACGGCATTCCAGCGTGTATGGACTGACCTGTGTCTCCCACAATTCATATATTAAATCCAAACCCTTCCATGAGTGTCTGGAGATAGCACCTTGAAGGAGGCAATTAAACGAGATTATAACAAAGGCACCTAATCCAATAGGACTGAGATCCTCACAAGAGGGGGTACTGGAGAGTGTGCAACAGGTCTGTGGAGACAGCCAGAGAGAGGCCCCCACCAGAGAGCCCTTCTGCTGGCACATTCCTCCTGTAGTCCCTGGAACTAAGGGAGAAGCCTGTGTGTTCAAGCCACGCCCCCTGTGGTATGGCAGCTCCACAAACTCATGACTAGGGGAGCTGCACATTCCAGATCCTAGGTGATGGAACTGATCGAACCCGTATTTAGCCCACATGTTTGGTCTGTAGATAAGACAGCTGGATCATGATGACTGCAAACTGCCATGGATTTAATTAAGCAGGGACTCCAACTACAGCCGGTGTTCTGAGTGTGGTAGCACTCTTGCTGTTTGAGATCCATCCGGCTCCTGACCTGACAAATGATTGTTTTCTTCAATGTAAATTGTGAGCAATGCCAGGAGCCATTAGCTTTTACCTTAAAGATCACTGTCAGGGCCCAAAGCACACCTCTGTACTCAGAGCTCCATCAAGTCTTTGGTTTTCTGTCATGTCATAGGAATTGGGGCTGGAGAGATGACTCAGCAGTTAAGAGCACTTGCTGCTCTCCCAGAGAATCCAGGTTCCAGTCTCAGCACCCATCGGGTGACTAACTGTAGCTCCAGTTCCAAGGATTCTGATGCCCTCTTCTGGCTTCCTTGAGCATCAGACACACAGGCTGCAGACATACATGTGGGCAAAACACTCATACACATACAATTCAAAAGCAAATCTAAAAAATTTAAACATCAGCCGGGCGTTGGTGGCGCACACCTTTAATCCCAGCACTCGGGAGGCAGAGGCAGGCGGATCTCTATGAGTTCGAGGCCAGCCTGGTCTACCGAGTGAGTTCCAGGACAGACTCCAAAACAATACAGAGAAACCCTGTCTCGAAAAACCAAAAAAAAAAAAAAAAAAAAAAATTTAAACATCATAGAAATCTTTCTTTTCTTTCTTTTATTGGTAGGGGGGCTGTTCAAGACAGGGTTTCCCTGTAGCTTTGGAGCCTGTGCTGGAACTTGCTCTGTAGACCAGGTTGGCCTAGAACTCACAGAGATCTGTGCCTGCCTTTGCCTCCCTAGTGCTGGGATTAAAGGCGTGCGCCACCATCAGGTTTTCTTGAAACCCTGTCTCAAAAGAAGACAGAGAGAGAGAGAGAGAGAGAGAGAGGGAGAGAGAGAGGGAGAGAGAGAGAGAGCAAAAGAAAGAAAAAAAGAAACACCATAAATTTTTTTTGATGAAGCTGGGCATGAGCCTTTAATCCCAGCACTCGGGAGGCAGAGGCAGGCGGATCTCTGTGAGTTCGAGGCCAGCCTGGTCTACAGAGCAAGTCCAGGACAACCTCCAAAACAATACAGAGAAACCCTGTCTCGAAAAGCCAAAAAAAAATTTTGGGGGGGTAAGTCTCCTACTTTAGAGAAGCACCTGGGGCCACATTCAAGCTGTTTCCAATGTTTCCAAGCTACTCTTGAACCTAAGTCAGCTAATTCACTGGTATTTAAAGTCTTCATGTCAATAGAGATGCTGTATGGAGACATTGGGAAGTCCCATTTGGTGAATCACCATACAGAACTCTCAGATTTTGGAACAAATCCATGCCCTTTTCTGGAGACGACTTCTGTCTTCTTCCTTACTTCTGTACTTTGGTAGGCACTAACGGCCTAACCACAGAATATTCAGCAGTCATATGACCCGACCTGAGCTCCACGAAGTGGCTCAGTGGGCTCAATGCTTGCCACCATGGTTGGTGAGCCGAGCTGGTCCTTGGAACACTCATGGTGGGAGGAGAGAATCACTCCCGCGCGCTGTCCTCCGACCTCTACGTACACACTGCTGTATGCGTACACAGGAAATAAATACTGGAATGCCAAGGGATAGACCGCAAAGAAGCAGGGTGTGTGAAGGTGAAGGCGTGGGGAAGTTGATAGGCAGGTACTTTTCCTTCGCCCTTGGCTCCCGCGGCACTTCCTTCCCCTAAGGAGTCCCTGCTGTCTACAGCCCGGTTGCAGATGGCCCAGCACGGCAGGCTGCCACCACATGAAAGCTCCACTCACAGGCGCTGCTGAAGGACAGTGATATACTCACTCACTCCCCTTGAAGATTCAAAGCCATCAGAAAAGAGATTTGGGTTACCCTACCCGGGAAGGAATTATAAACAGCTGAGATTCTGCCAGAGAGCAAAGAGAGTATGGGATGAATAGTAGGAAAAGCTACAAATACCAACTATGGCTTTGTGAGCAGTTAGAAAAGTGCTCTTTAAGCAACTTGTATTCCCTTCATTTGTTATTGTATGGGTATGAAGTCATGATGCATAAATATTAGAATGATAAAACAATTGTAATTGTGAACGTATAAATAATACATATTTCCTCTTCATAGTATGCAAATTTTTGTTCAAAGTTAAATTTTTTTTTTGAGACAAGGTCTCACTCTGTAGACCAGGCTGTCCTTCAACTCAGAGATCCTCCTGTCTCTGACTTCCAAATGCTGGGATTAAAGGCTTGTGGAGGCCAGAAGAGGGCATCGAATCCCCTGGAACTGGAATTACAAATGGTTGTGAGCTACTGTGTGGGTGCTGGGAATAGAACATGGGGTCTCTGGAAGAGCAGCCAGTGCTTTTAGCCATTGTAGACCTCCTCCTGTTTGATTTTAGGGTGTGTTGTTTTAGCATTGGGAATTGAACCACTGACCATGAATACCCCTGCTCCTGTTGTTTTGTGTGTGTATGTGTTTTCTAAATAATTTATTTATTTTATTTGCATTGGTGATTTGCCTGCATATATGTCTGGGTGAAGGAGTTATAGACACCTGTTAGCTGCCATGTAGGTGCTGGGAATTGAACCTGGGTCCTCTGGAAGAGCAGTCAGTGCTCTTAACCACTGAGCCATCTCTCCAGCCCCCTTTTTTGTTTTTTTTGAAACAGGGTTTCTCTGTGTAGACATGACTGTCCTGGAACTCACTCTGTAGACCAGGCTAGCCTCAAAGTCACAGAGATCCACCTGCTTCTGTCTCCATAATGCTGGGCTTAAAGGTGTGTGCCACCACTGTCCAGCTTGTGTGTGTGTGTTTTACAATGACTCTATCTTAGTTTAGCATTTGATGTCACTATTTTGCAGTGCTGGGGAGGACTCACACTTGCTCTAGCACTGAGCAGTTAGTTACCTACATCTACAGAGAAAGCCCATCCTCTCAGGGTCAGACTGTGCAAGTGGAAGGTAGCTATAGAAAGCTGGGTTGCAGCTTTTGGCTTCATCCCTTTGTCTTGTTCTGGCTATGTTAATCAGGCTAGTGTTTAACTCATGCAGTTAAGTGATCCTCCTGCCTTAGCCTTCCAGAAATCTGGGACTGCAGGCTATTCCTACACTCAACTACTTTATTTTATTATTTTTATTTATTTATTTATTTTGGTTTTTTTGAGACAGGGTTTCTCTGTATTGTTTTGGAGGCTGTCCTGGAAGTAGCTCTGTAGACCAGGCTGGCCTCAAACTCACAGAGATCACCTGCCTCTGCCTCCCAAGTGCTGGTATTAAAGGCGTATGCTATTTTATTTTATTTTATTTTTTTGGTTTTTACGAGACAGGGTTTCTCTGTATTGTTTAGGAGGCTATCGGTCCAGCCTGGCCTCGAACTCACAGAGATCTGCCTGCCTCTGCCTCCCGAATGCTGGGATTAAAGGCATGTGCCACCACCGCCCGGCCTTATTATTTTTTTAAGATTTATTTATTATGTATACAGTGTTCTGCCTGCATGTATGCCTGCAGGCCAGAAGAGGGCACCAGATCTCATTACTGGTGGTTGTGAGCCACTATGTGGTTGCTGGGAATTGAACTCAGGACCTTTAGAAGAGCATTCAGCATTCTTAACCTCTGAGACATCTTTCCAGCCCCTTATTTTAGTTTTTTTGAGACAGGGTTTCTCTTATATTTTTGGTTGTGAGCCTAGCCTTTAACGGCTGAGCCATCTCTCCAGCCCGAGACAGGGTTTCTCTATGTCCTGGAATTCACTCTGGAGACCAAGCTGGCCTCTCTTGAATTCACAGAGATCTGCCTGCTTTTGCCTCCTGAGTACTAGGATTAAAAACATGGGCCACCACCACCCAACTATTTAATTTTTAATTTGAGCATATAATTGCAACCTCAATGAAAAGAAATTCAGATAGGAAAGGAGGAGAAAGTTGGGGAAAAGACATGGGCAGGAGACTCATCTCTCTTCTTTTCTTTCTTCCTTTATGTGTGAGTGTGCATGTGTGTGTGAGTATGTAAGTGTGTGCATGTGAGTGTGTATGTGTGCATGTATGTGTGTATGTGTGCATGTGAGTGTGTGTATATGCATGTGAGAGTGTGTATGTATGTGTGTATGTGAGTGTGTATGTGTGTATGTGAGTGTGTATGTGTGTATATGTGTATACGTGTGCGTGTGAGTGTGTATATGCATGTGAATGTGTGTATGTGCATGTGAGTGTGTATATGTGTGCATGTGGGTGTGTGAGTGTGTATATGCATGTGAGTGTGTGTATGTGTGCATGTGGGTGTGTGTGTTAGAGGTGGAACACACGGTCTCATGAATGCTGTGTTCTACCAATAAACTGCATTTCCAGCCCCACATCTGTTCAGGTGAGCAGAATGGAGGGATGGTTCAGTGGTTAAGAACACTTATTGTTCTTCCAGAGGACCTGACTTCAGTTCCCAGAACCCACACTGGCCAGTTCACAACTGCTTGTACCTCCAGCTCTCAGAGGATCCAAAGCCTCTGGCCTTTGTGGGCACTTGAACTCAGGTACACATGCCCACACGAAACCACAGGAACATGCGTGTAATTAGAAATAAATTCATTTGTTAAAAGATGAGTAGAAAGGCCGGGTGTTGGTGGCGCATGCCTTTAATCCCAGCACTAGGGAGGCAGAGGCAGGCAGTTCTCTGTGAGTTTGAGGTCAGCCTGGTCTACCGAGCAAGTTTCAGGACAGCCTCCAAAACTACACAGAGAAACCCTGTCTCAACAAACCAAAAAAAAAAAAAAAAAAAAAGAGTAGAAAGACTGCAAATAGACGTTTTGTTACAGACAGGAGGGAAACTGAGTGCCGAGTAGGACAGCCCCAGCTTCTGTGAAGTGACAGGATTAAGAAGAGGATCCAGTAAAGCTGGAACCAGCATGTCCAGTTTGTTGACCATCTCGCAGCTGGGCTGCAGGAGGAGCGGGAACACACAGTGAGGTCCACTCAAGGTGAAGCCTGCCAGACCCGGAGCTTCCAATATGAAGAGCACAGCTCAGCAGCCTTTGTCACATTTGCCTCTTAGTGGCTCTTTTGGGGGCTTATTTATTTTATTTTGATGCTGAAGTCCAGGCTGGCCTCAAATTTGATGTGTAGCCAAGAATGGCCTTAAACTCCTGATCCTCTTGCCTCAGCCTCCAAAGTAACAAGATGACACATGTGTGTCACTATGTTTTCTTGGTGATGTTGGCGGCCCTGTTTGTGCTGGCAAGGGAATTGCTGTGTAGACCAGGCTGTCCTTGTGCTCACAGAAACCTGTCTGCCTCTGCCTCCTGGTGTTGGGATGATAGCGTGACCACCTTGTTTGGCTCCAGTTAGAGATTCTGCTTGTTTGCTGGTGGACAAGGTTTCAGGCAGCCAATGCTCCCATCACACCTGTGGTGGGGCTCGAGCGCCCAGTCAGTCCTGCCTCCGCCTCTCAAGTGCCACATTACAGGAGCACACCGCCAAACCTGGTTAGAGATTCTCAGGGGCACTCCTGGCCTCCTACCCCAGCTTTCTGCTGTATCCCTGTTTGTTGCTTGCTTGTAGACAGGGTTTTGGTGTGCAGCCCCAGCTGGCTTCACTTCAGCATCCCAAATGAAGAGATCTCTTGGCGTGATCTGCCATGATCCACTCTGTTGTGTATTTAGTCTTCCTTACTTCCTCCAGTCTTAGTCCCCTGGTCTCCTTTCCTTGGGTTTTGCAGTAACTTGGGCTTGCTGGACAGATCTTATGATGACCACCGAAGATCCTGCCTTCTGATACTCACACAGTTGTAGGATCCCCTCCTCTTGATTGCAAGTATCACCTATGATTTTCTTCCCATCACAGACGATAGCAAAGGTGATGACATGGTATTTCTGCGATGCTCAGGCTTGGGCACTTGGAGAGATGGCTTAGGAGTTGAAAATACTTGCTGAACAATCTCGAGGGCTGGAATTCGGATGCTGGCACCCTCTATCAATTTAGGCATCCTGAGGGTCTGACACCTCAGGCCGCCATGCATGCATGAGCTATGAATCCTGTCTCTCCACGTCCACATTCATCCACACAAACACAAATGCTCTGTCTTATGGCTGGTGAGGCAGTCCATTGATGGAGGAGGTCCTGGGTTGGATACCCAAGTAGCGCAAGACGAAATCAAGCTCTGTTCTAGGAAACGGAAGTTAAACTGTCCTTGTCAGGTTCATGAAGTACACAGCTCCTTTAGAGAAGCCTCCATGGTGAGTCACTGGGTAATCTCTGGGAAGTTTGGGTGGAGCGTCAGCAAAACTCCCAGGCCTCCAGTCATATCACAAGAAAGAAGTTCTGCCAACAACCTGAATGGCTTACAAGGAGGCTGGTCCCCATTTGATTCTCCAGACGAGAATTCAGATGATCTGATCTAGCCTTGAAGACTGCCTTGGGAGACTGCATGTAAAAGAATTTGCCAAAATATTTCTGAACTCTTGACCTTAGGCACTTGAGATAAAGTGCTTGTGAGTATTCATGTGTTCATGATTCAGTTGGGGTCTCACTTGTAGACCCAGGAAGGGTGCAAATCCACCCTGTATCCTAAGCTGGCCTTGAACCTTTATCATTTCAGGCTCCAGGGTGCTAGAATTGCAGAGGATTGATCCACGTTTAGGGAATATCTAGTAACCTAGGATTGGACCTGGGTCTAGGTCTAGGACAGCTAGGAGGGAAAGACTAGAGGCTAGAGGATGTTTTACATACAGCCCTTTAGACACTAGGAATTTTCTTCTTCTTCTTCTTCTTCTTCTTCTTCTTCTTCTTCTTCTTCTTCTTCTTCTTCTTCTTCTTCCTCTTCTGTTTTTTTGTTGTTGTTTGTTTTTGCTTGTTTGTTTAATTTTGTGAGACAGGATTTCTCTGTGTAGCTTTCGGGCCTGTCCTGGAACTCTCTCTATAGACCAGGCTGGCCTCGAAGTTAGAGATCCACCTGCCTCTGCCTCCCTGGCACCACCTAGCACCCTAGACACTCGGAATTTTCAAAGCAAATTGTGTACCACCCTTCCCTACCTGCGCTCAGAGGCGGGCGAGCCTGCGCTCGGAGTTACCGCCTGGGCGGTCCCCTGAATCTCCGGGCTCTGCCCAGTGCCTGGCACCCTGCACTCCTAACACAGGGTCTGAGTGCAAAGGCCCCGGAGGGAGCCGGGGAGGCCGCACCTGCAGTTCCCGTGTCGGTCGCAGGGGCGCTGCGGAGCGAACCGGGGGCGGGGCGGCAGCGGGATGGCCAACCCGAGCGAGCGAGCCCGCCCGCCCGCCAGCGCCGCGCGCGCCGCCGCTACCTCCGCCGCTCGGCCCGGTCCCGGAGCGGAGCGGCCGGCCCGCGGGGCGCGGAGCCGAGGCCCGCGGCCGGCCGCATGAAGGACTGCGAGTACCAGCAGATCAGCCCCGGGGCCGCCCCGCCGCCCGCCTCCCCCGGGGCGCGCCGCCCCGGCCCCGCCGCGCCCCCCGCTCCGAGCCCCGGGCCCGCGCCCGGAGCACCGCGCTGGAGCGGCAGCGGCAGCGGCAGCGGCAGCGGGAGCCTGGGCCGCCGGCCTCGGCGTAAGTGGGAGGTGTTCCCCGGCCGCAACCGCTTCTACTGCGGCGGCCGCCTCATGCTGGCCGGCCACGGCGGCGTCTTCGCGCTCACGCTGCTGCTCATCCTCAGCACCACCGTCCTCTTCTTCGTCTCCGAGTGAGTTCGCCCCCTTCCTTCCCCCCGCGCGCTGTGTCCCCCGGCCGCCGCTCATTCCCGACGCGCATCCGTCTACCTTCGGGCCTCCGCCCGCCCCGGACCCCCGCACCCCTCCTCACCATCCGGACTTTGGGTGCCCGGCCGCGGTCACCGGCCTTTGCGGGGTTCCTCAGGTCCGCCTGCCTTCCTATCCTTGGCCGGTTCACGCCTATCCCAGGCTCGTTCTGACCCCTCTAGGCGTCTTTTATTCCTATCCTCAGACAACTAAGTTTTTGTATCCCTTGGCTATGAACACCATGAATCTTTGCAGGCGTCTCCTCAGGTCTCTCCATGGTTCTGCAGGGTCCTGGCTCCCTCGGACTGTCCCCTCATACACCCCCTCACCCCCCCACCCCGCTTTTCCTCAGTCGTGCTCGCCCTAGGCCCCGAAGCATCCTCTCTAAAGCGTCTTTGGGCCTCTCAGACTGGCCCTCCCCTCTCCAGCGCTTTCCTTAGTTTCGCCAAAGCTGCTTCTTCCTGACCCTCCCTTAGCTACCTAGAACCCCAGGTGTCTCTCCAACCCTGACCTGGCTCTTTCCCTTCTGGACACCCTGGAGCATCCCCCACCAGGACAGCTGCTTCCCTCCTTTTCCTGAGAGGGACCTTAGTGCTTCCACATGACAGGTCTTAATCGTCCCTATGGGCTTGTGACCTTTTTTCCAGTAGCCCAGCGTTGGCATCTCCCGTCTCGGAGCTGAGGAGTGGCTGCTCGTGGCTTTATCAGGGTCACTCATGCATCCCAAGTTTCCACCCCACCCTCAGCCTCTAGCTGGAGCCACCAACCATGTGACTTCTTGCACACACACACACACACACACACACACACACACACCACACACACCACACACTCCCCCACACACGCTGGGTGAGCCCCACCGTTCCCTCCTACTTCTCTCTGTTCTTTGAGGTTGGCTTTCTTTATTATTCAGTCTAGTTAGGACCTCCATCTTTAATTCCAACACTCGGGAGGCAGAGGCAGGTGGATCTCTATGAGTTCGAGGCCAGCCTGGTCTACAAAGCTACACAGAGAAACCCTGTCTCAAAACAAAACCTCCGTCTTTGGAGCCACTTTCCTTCTTTTCCACCATCCACCAAAGTGCTCTGCCGTTCCATGCTGGGTCAGGGTGGAGAAAGGTTCAGGGTGGTTTACACAGAGCAGCTCTGGGACCCCCACCTGGCCTCCAGGCCAGGTTTCATCTCCACCTCACTGTGGCCTCTTGGGGTGCTGTAGGAGTGCTTTTTCCGGGGACCCTGGCCACTCTTTTCCCTCGGTGCTCACGCCCAGGCTCACGCCCAGGCAGGAGGAAGTAGTGCTGGCTGTAGTTGCTCTGTGACCCTTCAGGGTCAGATCTGGACTCCCGAGAGCCTGAACTTCTTTATTTCTTTCTTTATTTTTATTTTATGTGCACATTTGTCTGTGTGAGGGTGTCAGATCTTGGAGTTACAGACAGCTGTGAGCTGTCATGTGGGTGCTGGGAATTGAGCATGAGTCTCTGGAAGAGGAGCCAGTGCTCTTACACGGTGAGCCAGCTCTCCAGCCCTAGCCTGAATTTCTGGATGGTGATCCTGAGTTGCCCCCAGCCAGAGAAGAAGGGAGAACTCCTGGGCTCAGGGAAAACAGACCAGTCCGTCACCTTGGCCTTCATCTCTGGTTCTCACTCTTGGGTGGTGACTTTGGGAGCAGGGTGAGGTTACACCCCAGAGTCCTGCTGGGTGTTGGGTGTTGGGGGCTTGGAGAGCTCCGAAGAGGACCCAGAGCAGTGGGCACACTTTCAGTGAGGTCGGGAATGGTAGGACATGCTCACTCCTGCTGCTCTGGGGGGAGACCTTTCCTGCTGAGATGGTTTCGCTGCCCTGTTTGGTGAGTAGTGATGTAGCTTCCCAGTGTGGCCCCGCTCTTACCCCCTTTCTCTCACACGGCAGCCTTGACATCAGATTTCAGACTCCCTGCTCTACCTCTAGATGAGAGCTAGAGCTCTAATAGTGGCCTTCTGTGGCCTCTGGTCCCTCTCTCAGTCCTCCTGCTGGGTTCTCTTCTGCTGAGTTACTCTCTCCAGTTCGTGACCTGCAGCTCACTCCTGCCTCACGGCCTTTTGGAGCAAGCCCATGGCTCACTCATTTCTTTTTATCACTCTTTCCCTCCAACACACGCCTGTGTGCACACGCACACACACAATCGGTCATTCTGAGCCTGCCTTTTCTGGGTGAGCATAGTAAGTATCCATGCTGCTATATATTTAGTGCCTAGAGCCAGTGCAAGGGAGACCATCAGTGGATGGATGGATGGGTGGGTGGGTGGATGGATGGATGGATGGATGGATGGACGGACGGACGGATGGATCTTGCTGGGAGTCTGGAGTTGCCAGCTTGTAATCGGCATCCTGGCTGGGTGACCTTGAATCTAGCTGTGGAAATCAGAGCCTAGGACTCGGTGTGGTGTTACCCCAGGGCCCTCTCTGCAAGTCCCAGTCTTCATTTTCCAGGCTGTGTGTGAGCTAGGTGAGCTGTCCAGCATTGGAACTGAGAGTGACTGCTGGTTCTTTTGAAGAACTGGACATGAAAGGTGTGTGGAGCGGAGGGTAGCCGCTTGGAGCCCTTGGCTTTGTCAGGCTCTGGTTCTTAGAGGAAGGCAGCTGCAGGTTTCAAAAGCAATCTTTGGATGTCCTGGTCTTGCTCCCTGCATCTGTGGATCCCAAGCCTCCCGACAGATGCATCCTTCAAACAGCACCCCCCTCCCCCATCACATCCCCTCTGGCTCCAGTGGGAAGCAGTGGCTGGCTGAGGTTGGTCAGCATGAACTACATAGTCATGAGAAGAAAGGGCCCTCCTGCGTTGCCCAGGTTGTTTAAACTTTATGAACGTCTTCATCTGTGAAGTTTGGGGCATAAGGTTAGAGGGTCGTGCCGAGAGTGCACAGCAGCCTATCCAGCACATAGTAACTTATCTGTGCCAGGCATTTAATAGCTAATCAATTTTGAAACAGGGTCTCACCGTGTAATCCTAGCTAGCCTTGAATTCACAGAGACCCACCTACCTGCCTGTGTCTCCAAGTGCTGAGGTTAAAGGCATGAGTGATTGTGTTCCACAGAATTAAAATTTTTTGAGACAGAGTTTCTCTGTGTAGTTTTGTAGACCAGGCTGGCCTCGAACTCAGGGATCCACCTGCCTCTGCTTCCTGAGTGCTGGGACTAAAGGCGTGTGCCACTGCTGCCTGCCCGGCTTGAACTCAGGGCTTTGTGCATGGCAGAGAGCATTTTACCACTGAGCTATATCCCCAGCCTGTGGGTAGTATTTATAATGACTTACTGACTAGGGCAGTATCTAGCACATAGTAAATCTTCAAAAGACATCAGGTATTAGGGCTGGAGATGATAGAATGGTAAAGTGCTTTCCTAGCATGTGTAAGACATCGAGTTTGGTCTGTAGTACCGAAAACGAATATATGGTAGCTACTTTCTCTCCATGAGGGGCGTGCCACTCATTTGGTAGGTATTTACTGGGTAACATGCAAAGATGCTGTCTGTGCCCACAGAGAAACTTGTCACTTAGCAGGCAGGTAACTTTCTTTTTTTTTTTTTTTTTCTGGTTTTTCGAGACAGGGTTTCTTTGTATTGTTTTGGAGGTTGTCCTGGAACTCGATCTGTAGACCAGGCTGGCCTCAAACTCCCAGAGATCCACCTGCCTCTGCCTCCCGAGTGCTGGTATTAAAGGCATGCACCACTAACGTCCGGTTGCAGGCAGGTAACTTAACCACACAAGCAGTTAACTTTTTCTTTAGGCAGGATCTTCCTCTATGGTTGTGGCTAGCCCGGAACTCAATGTATAGACCAAACTGGGCTCAAATTTCCAGAGAGCTGTCTGCTTCTGCCTCCAGAGTGCTGGGGTTAAAGGCATGAGCTGTTGTACCCTAAATTAATTAATTTTTGTTTGTTTGTTTTTGTTTTTTTGAGACAGGGTTTGTCTGTGTAGCCTGGCTGTCCTGGAACTCACTCTGTAGACCCTGCTGGCCTTGAACACAGAGATCCACCTGTCTCTGCCTCCCAAGTACTGGAATTAAAGGTATGTGCCACCACTGCCCAGCTTAACTTACGTTTTTTAACTTTATTTTATGTCTTTGAGTGTTTACCTACATTTATATTTATGCACATACATAACACACACATATGCATATGTGCTGTGTGTGGCATTCACAAGAAGGCATTGGAACTCCTAGAACTGGTACTAAAGATGGTTGTGAGTCACCCTGTGGATGCTGGGGGCTGAACCCAGATTCTCTGGAGGAGTAGTAAATGTTCATAACTACTGAGCCATCTCTAGCCCCCACAGCTAACATTTTTTTTTATGTACGTAGTATTGTGTCTGCACATATGTCTGCAGGCCAGAAGAGGGCACCAGATCTCATTACAGATGGTTGTGAGCCACCATGTGGTTGCTGGGAATTGAACTCAGGACCTCTGGAAGAGCAGCCAGTGCTCTTAACCTCTGAGCCATCTCTAGCTTCCACAGCTAACATTTTTAATAAATGCTATACAGAAAATAATCTTGGAGAAGGACTGCTGTATCTGAGCAGTCAAGGAAGGTCCTCTGAGGAGGGAAGAACATTCCGGAGGAAATGAGCAGTCAGTGCAAAGGCCTTGAGGTGGGAAGGAGTCACAGTTGTGTGGAAATTGCCATGAGGCCGATGTGATGCGAGCAGAGGGGGTGAGGAGAGTTTTTGCAGATTGAGGCGGGAGAAACCTCAACATAACTCAGGACATGGCCGGCCTAGTAGGCCGGTTGAGAGTCTGGATTCCATTTGAAGCCATCAGAAGGTTTCAAGCAAGGACATGACAAGATCTGATTTACAGTTGCAGAAAGTGGCTGTGACTTTGTGATAGGCAGCCACAGTGACAAAGAAGACTGGCCATAGGGCGTCCCAGTAGGTTCACTTCATGCTAAAGTCATGCCCCACCAATATCCAGAACTTCTAGAACATTACAGGCTTAAAATGGAAGCAATGGCTCGAAGAGGGATGTGGAAGCCTGTGGTCCCTGGAGCAGCCTGGATGTCTGGGGGCACACACTGTTTTCCTTAACCCTCTCCTCATCCTTCTGGGTGTGGCTGCAGCTTCAATCTTTTTTACTCTGTGGCACGCACCACCGTGTGTGACAGTTCCCTGTTTGCTGAGCTCTTTTCCCCTGTTGACCATAAGCCACATGGCAGAGAGACTTGTCATATTCATAGCCATTATTCCTGCTGTTTTGAGAGTGTTACCTGGCACAAAAAAGAACTCAGTAAATATTTGTGGAGCAACTGGCTGGATAGATGAATGAATGAATGAATGAATGAATGAGATTGTAGCATCGCCGTGGATGGTTATCTCAAATGGCAGCACCCTTAGTTAGTAGTGGCTTCCTGAAGTTCTGTGTCTCCTAAAAGGACTGAGAGCTAAGGCTGAAGCCAAGTGCTGCGATAGGTCTGGAGGGATGGTTCAGTGATTAAAAGCACTGGCCACTCTTCCAGAGGACCTGGGTTCAATTCCTAGCACCTACATGGTGGCTCACAACCGTCTTTAACCACCATTCAGGGGGTTCAGTGTCTTCTGCTGGCCTCTTCAAGCACCAGGTATATACAGGGTGCACAGACATGGGTGTAGGTAAAATATCCATAGACAGGAAGTATTAAAATGCTGGGTACCGAGCTGGACACAGTATTGCGTTCACATGCAGCCCTAGCTCTTGGTGGGAAGATGGCTGGAGTCCAAGGGTTTAGGACCAGCCCAGGAAGCCCCCATCTTTCTGTTTCCATCTCTGTCTCTTTGTCTCTCTCTCCCTCTTCGGTTTTTAATTACCTTTTATTTATTTTGTTTGTTTGTTTTTGAGACAGGGTTTCACTGTGTAACAGCCCTGGCTGACCTGAAACTAGCTTTGTAGACCAGACTGGCCTTGAACTTGCAGAGATCTGCCTGTCTCTGCCTCCTGAGTACTGGGGTTAAAGGCGTGCACCACCTCTGCTGGTTGATTTTATTGATTTTGTATGTGTGTGCCATGGCATGCATGTTAAGATCAGAGGACTCCTTGTGAGAGTCATTTTTCTCCCTTCATCATATTGGTTCCAGGATCAAACTCAGGCCATCACGCTTGATAACAAGCATTTTATATACTGAACCACCTCAGTAGCCTGGTTTTGTTGTTGTTGTTGGTTTGTTTGTTTTTGTTTTTTGTTTTTTTGCATGTTTAAGACAAGGTCTCATATAACCCAGCTTAGTCTTGAGTTTACTATGTATGAAGAATGGCCTTGAACTCCTGATCTTCCTACTTGGGCCTTCTGAGTGTTGGGAATATAGGGATGTTCTGCCACAAAAAAGAAAGCTAGGTCTAGTTGTGTGTGTGTATTCAGGAGGCGGATGGAGGCAAGAAAATCTAGAGTTCCAGGACAGTTTAGAAAGTTTCAGGCTAGCTGGCAAGTCCCTGTTGGAAAGAAGGAATGGCAGAAGAGGGATCTGCCTGCCAGCGTGGGGTAAGGGAGAATATCTGTTTGTCTCATCTGACGTTGGAAACACTCCAGGGTTAACCAGAAATGTCCTCTCTGGGCACTTATGGGGAGTGGCTGCACTTCAAGAATATGGCATCTATCCCAGGGAGCCCTGGGGTAATCTGAACTCTCTTCTCTCCTAGCTGTCCCTACCTGGCCAGCAAGCTGACCCTGGCCATCCCCATCATCGCTGCCATCCTCTTCTTCTTCGTCATGAGCTGCCTCCTGCAGACCAGTTTTACTGACCCTGGCATCCTACCCCGGGCTACCACCTGTGAAGCAGCTGCCCTGGAGAAGCAGATTGGTGAGGCTCTGACTCCTAGCCCATGATGGCTCCACGTTCCCGCCTGTGAGAGGAGGCCTGGTTTTCTCCTACTGCACTGTGCTAGGAATTCAGGGTATAGCAGTGAGCAAGGCAGGCTGGAGCTGACACTGTAGCAGAGGAGGCAGATGATGAGCACACAGGCGAATGAGTAAGTAAGGAAGAAATGCGGGCAGCTTTTAAGCTGTCCCTGTGTGTGTGACTACTGATAGGCCATTAGCCTTTGGGTCAGTACTGTTACTCTTCTCCTCTTCATTCATTTAAATTAGACAGGGAGAGTTTAAATACATAGTTCAAGATC
Source organism: Mesocricetus auratus (assembly GCF_017639785.1). Taxonomy (NCBI): domain Eukaryota; kingdom Metazoa; phylum Chordata; class Mammalia; order Rodentia; family Cricetidae; genus Mesocricetus; species Mesocricetus auratus. Next base: position 9,748,520 of record NW_024429197.1, read on the forward strand.
ACACAGCTCAAGCCAGGCAATGGTGGAGCATGCCTTTAATCCCAGTGCTCAGGAGACAGGCTGGTGGATCTCTAAATTTCAGGACAACTTGGTCTACAGAGTGAGTTCCAGGACAGCCAGAGCTATATAATTGACACCCTGTCTTGAAGAAAACAAAACAAAAGCAAGCAGGCAAAAAAGGTCACACAGTAAGCATAGGAACTGTGATGTACCTCCAGGCAGCAGTTGGCCTGAGCCCTGCTCTTAGATGTGTTTAAACTCTCTTTCTTCCCCCAGACAAGGTATCATGTAGTCTAGGCTTGCCTACTATGTAGCTGAGGATGGTCTTTCTTTCTTTCTTTTTTTTTGTTTTTTGTTTTTGTTTTTCGAGACAGGGTTTCTCTTGGCTTTGGAGGCTGTCCTGGAACTAACTCTTGTACACCAGGCTGGTCTCGAACTCACAGAGATCCACCTGCCTCTGCCTCCCGAGTGCTGCGATTAAAGGCATGCGCCACCACCGCCCGGTTTAGGATGATCTTAATTTCTGACCTGTCTGCCTTTACCTCCTAAGTGCTGGGATTATAGGCGTGCTCCCCACACTCAGCTGAATGTTTGTATACTCTTTATTCATTGTATCATGAAACATTTATTGAACCCGTGCTGTACGCCGTGAGCTATCCCAGATGCTGGTGACAGAGGAATGAAGGAAACTGACAGTAATCTCTGTCCTCATGGAGGTCGAGGTGACATTCCAGGGTACGAGAAAGGCGGTTAGCAAATAAAGAGACTCGGGACGAGGGTGGGGGCACTGTGCGGGAGGTGGTGTATGAGTGAAGAGGCCTGGCCAGGGGAATGGGTGAGGGTCGTAGCAGCATGGGGCGTGGGCTAGTTTAGCCTAGCCAATCAGGACAAGCCCTAGATGCTATGGCTCTGTCTACAGAGGTGAAAGCGTGGGGAGGGGGGAAGGCTGGGTGCCCAGAAAGAACCTTCCAGGCCTCTGAGTAGCTAGCCCTGTATTCCTCCCAGTGGAGAGAGCTGTGGCCAGGGCTCTCAGCTGGCCCACCCCAGCTCCTTCCTGCTGAGAAGTGACTCGGATGTTTGCACACCTCCAGGGTTTCCGGTCATGTTTGGCTCCTTGCCCTAAGAAGGCAGTATACACATAGGCTTTTAACCGCCTAGCTGGCCTGGTGAGATCTAGTGACCTGTAAATGTCAGAGCCCAGATACATCCATCTCCAGGAATTATTTTTGCTGACTCTGGAGCAGCTGGGGAGAGCCCAGGAGAAGATACCTTCCTCGCCTCCTCCTCCTTGGCCCAGGAAGGGGATGGAGCATGTGGGGGGCACACCCGTGGTCTTCCTCTAGAAACCAGCTTCCTTCCTCTTTGCACTGGTCTGGCCTTCCCTTGTAGCTCCTCAGTGTATGACCTGGGCTGCTCACCAGCCACTGGGTTCACAGCTTCTTAGGCAGGCTAATCCTGAGGCAGGGTTATTGTACAGCTCAGCCAGACAGACCGAGCCGGGTCTGGCTGTCTGGAATCCCTGGGTTCTGAGCTGCTTGGCCAGTAGCAACAGTAATCCCTGTGTTTAGGGAGAGCTTGGATCCGTGTCCAGTACTGTCCACTGTTATCCCCACAGATCTTCACATCTGCAGAGGGAGTTCCCAGATGTGTCAGTACAGACTCCAAGCAAGGGGTCACAGGATTGAAGGGAGAGGGAGGGAGTAGGTACCCTCTTCCCACACTCCAGGCTTTGTGTTTGGAGATGGCAGCAGAGATACATCCCTCTATCCTTTCATCTCCACTTTAATGTCCTGAGTCCTGGGCCAGACCTTCTATGACACATTCCCACAGAGCTACATGGTGGTCATGATGAAATTGTTCTTCACTGGGGTGTTAGGGCAAGGGAGATGAGGATGTGGGTGTCTGGTTTACGTTTTCACCGTGCAGGAACCTCATATGGTGTTAGCTAAAGAAAGGGATGGATGACCGGGCGGTGGCGGCGCACGCCTTTAATCCCAGCACTCGGGAGGCAGAGGCAGGCGGATATCTGTGAGTTCGAGGCCAGCCTGGTCTACAGAGTGAGTTCCAGGACAGCCTCCAAAACAATACAGAGAAACCCTGTCTCCAAAAAACCAAAAAAAAGAAAAAAAAGAAAAAAGAAAGGGATGGATGGAAGGATGACTGAGGACTGGGAGCCTCCTGGGGCTCTTCTTGCTGCACTGGGGGCATTTGAAAGGTTTTTGGTGTCTCCCAGGGAGGACATGGTGGGTTCATACAGTTAAATACTGGTTCTACACAATGGCTCCTGGCAGCCAACTGGATGACAAGAATCTTTTTATTTATTTATTTATTTTTGAGACAGGGTTTCTCTGTATAACAGCCTTGATTGTCCTGGAACTCACTCAGTAGACCAGGCTGGCCTTAAATTCACAGAGATCCGCCTGCCTCTGCCTCCTGAGTGGTGGGATTAAAGGTGTACGCCACCCCTGCCTGGATGGATGACAAAAATCTAAAGACAGGAATCTGATACAAAGCCTACCCTATGGGGTCAAGGCCAGTGTTATGTGGAGAGGTCTGACTGGAAGGGGCCTTGGAGGATAGTTGGAAGGAATCAGGAGTGTCTTCTCTATGCCAGACTTTGAGAGGTGACGGTTGCTACCCAGTGAATGTCCACTGGGCTTAAGCACAAGAAGCTGTGTGAAGGGAGGCCTCCAGGCAGATGGGAGAGCAAAGAATGGACAGAGCAGGAGGGCCAGGCATGGGGCCACTGAGCAGGCCACATTAGCTGAGCATTCAGGAAGCCATGTTTGGAAGAGTGGTGTGGGATTGGAAATAAGACTCCTAGGAAGAGTGGCATCATTACAACCTGCTTGAATTGGTCCTAAATTTTGAAATGTGTTCAGGAAGCTTCTGTCAGAGTTGCAACACATTTTTCTGAAAGGATCTAAAGTCCCTGAGTCCTGGCTCTGAGGTGAGTGTTCATAGGAACAGAAACTCATTGGGTGGTGAGAGAGGAGGGGGGCTGAACCTTGCAGCTCCAACAGAGGCAGCAGGGGACCAGTTCCTCCCTGTTTGCCCAGCACTAAAGCAGAAAAGTTTGAGAACTGAAAGCCTTGTCTTGGGGAAGCGCCTGAGGTAAACTGAGGCAGTTGGTCCTCTTCATCTGAGAACTGGGCTCATGAGCTGATAGTTGCTAGGGTCAGAACTGTTCCGAAGGTATTCCTGGTCTAGTGGGAGACAGCCCACTCCAAGGTCTTCACCTAGGTCCAGCAGCACTGGGACAGACACAGAGTCCGCTCTCTGGGGTGTCCTGTGACACTCACAGCCTGTCCCATTAGCTCCATGTGTCCGCCCCTGGCTGACTGAGAGTCCTTTTCAGGGCAGCTTGCCTCATCTCCTCCCCAGGCTGGCTCAGGGCTCTGCTGACCCGACCACCACTCCTGCTTTCCCGATCGGAGTTGTTTTGCCTCTGACCCTCCTCAGCTTAGAATTTGGGTGATTCCCTAGCGTGGAATAGCAGTCACTGGAATTCAGCCTGCATGGTTTTCCCTTCCCGGATCCCAGCTCTACCTTCATGTCTTTTGTTCTTTTGTGTGTTCTTTTGAAATAGGGTCTCCCTGTGTATCCTTGGCTGGCCTGGACATGTATGGTCTCAATATATAGACCAGGCTGGTGCTCCTCCTGCCTCTGTCTATCCTGGGTGCTAGGATTATAGGCTCCTAGCCCATCTAACTCACATCTTTTTTTTTTTTTTTTAATCTCTGAGTGTTTTGCCTGTGTGTATGTATGTGCACCATCTGTGTACATTCCTGGCGTCAGCATAGATCAGAAGGCATTGGCTCCTCTGGAGTCAGTTTGGGCGGTTATGAGCTACCATGTGGGTACTGGGAACCGAACCTGAGTTCTTTGCAAGACTTAACAAATGCTCTTAATCACTGAGCCATCTCTCCAGCCTCACCCATCATTTCGTTAGAGTTTTCCTTCAAATGGCTCACTTCTTTTGTTTGTTTGTTTGTTTGTTTTTGAGACATGGTTTTACTGTATATAGCCTTGGCTCTCCTGGAACTCACCCTATAGACCAGGCTTGCCTTGAATTGGCGGAGACTGGCCTGCCTATGCCTCCTGAGTGCTGGGATTAAGGGAGTGTGCCACCACCGTCTTACAAATGGCTTACTTTTTTATGAGACTGGTCTGCATAACAAGTTTCAGACCACCATAGTGAGATCCTGTGTCATCCTTACCCCAGAATAAACAACCACTTTGAAATACAGCCTTATGCTGGATAACAGTGCTTTAGTCACCAACAAACCCCATATATGACTGGTCCCCAGCATGCCACCTGATGGAACCAGAGCCTTCTTAATTTGTGTGAGTACTTTCTATGACATTTGCATGGGGAAATCACCTACTGACACACTGCTCCTACGTGACATGTGACTGTATATTTTAAAAGAGAAGTTTATGTAGGCCCCATGAGGACAAAGCCACTTGCTCTGCATGGACTGTTGCTGTAAGAGAAAGCCAGGTTGCAGAGCTCCTGTCAGTGTAGTGGCCATTGAAGGAGTGTGAGGTTCTCAGTGCAGGTGGAGATTCTCCCTTTGCTGGAGAAAGGATGGAGAGGCTAGAAAGGGGAATAACTTTCTCAGACCATGATTCACAAACCTAGTGCAGGAAACTCCCTGCGGGGGCGGAGCCACAAGACGGCCAGCTGCAGCCACCCTCCCCCACTTCCTCCCACTCCCCACATCCCAGGACCTCAGGGCCATTCCCTTTGCTTACCCTATTCCTGGTGCTCGGTGCTGCCCCCCCATCCCTGCTGAGCTGGTATCTGTACCTGGTGTATTGCCACTTTGTGTTTTATTTTACTTTGGTTTTTTGTTTGTTTGCTTTATTTTGTCTGAGGCAGGGTCTCACATAGCTCAGGTTCACTAAAGATGGCCTTGATGCTTCTGGGCACCCCCCATCCCCAGGTTACTAGCTTGGTCCTGGGGATCAAAGGCAGGGCTTTGTATGTTAGGCAAGCGTGCTGCCAGCTGAGCTTATATCCCCAGCCTGAAGTTAGGTTGTGACACAGGGTTTCATAGTGTAGTCGAGCTGGCCTGGAGTCCCTGGTAGTCCTGCCTTCACCTCCCATTTGCTAGGAGCACGGTATGTGATGTCTTACCTGGTGATGCTGTTTATGGTATTTTATTTGTTTGTTTTTAGAGACAGGATCTTAACCATGTGTTCTAGGCTGTCCTGGAACTCACTATGTAGAGCAGACTGGTCTCAAACTCACAGAGATCCGCCTGCCCCTGCCTCCCAAGTGCTGGGGTTAAAGCCATGCACCATATTTCTCCCCTTCCAATAGATGGATAATGTGCCAATGTGGTTATAACAAGGTTGTGGGAGGCATATGTTACATAGTTGTAAATACCTTATCATCATGTTCATGAACCTCCCCCCAAAAGAATTCTATTATTTTTGGGGGGTGGGGGTTTGTTTTGTTTTGAGGTAGAGTCTCACTATGTAGTTCCAGACCGGCCTCAAACTCACAGAGGTCCGCCTGCCTCTGCCTCCTGAGTGCTGGAGCTAAAGGTATGCGCCACCATTGGCCAGGCTAACTTTTGTTTTTGTTTTAGTTTTGGTTTGGTTTGGTTTTGGTTTTTCGAGACAGAGTTTCTCTGTATTGCTTTGGAGGCTGTTCTGGAACTTGCTCTGTAGACCAGGCTGGCCTCTAACTCACAGAGATCCGCCTGCCTCTGCCTCCCATGTGCTGGGATTAAAGGCGTGCGCCACCAACGCCCGGCCCAGGAAGCATTTCTTAACCACTCCCTCCTTCCTTTACTGAGTGTTTTGTATTTCTCGAGTGGTGGCCAGAGGATCTGAAGCCCACCCTGCTGCACAGCAAGGCCTTGTCTCACAACCTTGTATAGGGATGTTGTGCCTGCACCACGTGTGTCTAGTGCCCACGGAGGTCAGAAGAGGGCATTGGATCTCCTGGATTGGCGGGTGTAGATGGTTATGGCACCATGAATGCTGGGAATGGAACTCAGGTCTCTGAAAGAGCAGTCAGTGCTCTTAACCACTGAGCCGTCTCTCCAGCTCCCAAACATTTAAAAATATATATTACTGTGGTGTGCCAAGCAGACATAGAATGAGCAGACATTTCTGGCTCATCTGTATGTATGGGCCCCTTAGCTACCACACCCAGGCCTTGTACAGTATCTTGCATGCAGTGAATGCTTGTATTTGAAAGAATGAACAAATGTATGCCTTGGGAAACAGATTCTAACCTCAGTCCCACCCTCTAATATGGGTTAGTTTGGTTTCCCATCTGCAGAGTGTGGGCTTGTGTCCTGCATACACTGTGACTCAGGAAGACAGTCTCAGTATAGCCTGTCTCCAAAGCCAAAACCAAACAAAAGACAACAAACCCTGAGCTCTTGGGTGGAGTGAGGTGGACATGCCCTGGAGGCAACGAGCTGTCGTGGTGGCAGCTGCTGGGCAGAGCAGGTGGCTGTTTGGCCGCCTCATTATTGCCCTGCCAGCCTCCTTTGACCAGCTGTGACCCACCAATAGCACCCGAGTGGCACCTGTGCTCTGCTGCTCTGTTCCCTCTGGCTCCTGGCATCTTGGCAGCTTAACTTCCTGTCACAGCTCTGGAGGGGAGGAGACCTCACTACCAGAGACTAGAACAGGCTGCTGGGAGCTCCCTCCCTGCCTTGTGGGAGAGACCGAAGTTTCCCTGTGTCCTGAGGAGGATCTCTGGGACCTGGTGAGATTCCCAGTGGGATCTCTCAATACTAAAGAGGGTCTGTGTCTCCCCTCCACTCCCAAATGGTTGTGTTCCAGAGGGCGCTTTATAACTCTGTATGTGCCTGGTCTGTAGTGTTCCTATAGCAGCAATAATAATGTTAGCTTATATTTACAAGACTGGGCATCCCTCAACCGAAAATCCTAAGTGATTCAAAATCTGAGACCATGACCAGAAAATTCCACACCTGCCCTCACCCGACAAATTGCAGTCAGAGCACAGGTGCATTGATAATGATCCATAAATTACCATCTGAAGCCAGGTGAGGTGGCTCACACTATTAATCCCACCAGAGGCAGGCAGGTCTCTGTGTTCAAAGCCCACCTACAAAGTGAGATCCAGGCCAGCCAGGGCTACACAGTGAGTCCCTGTGTCAAAATAATGAAAAAAAATTACTTTCTGACTATGTGTAAAAGACCTGTATAAAACCCGTATATAAGAGAATTTCTTGTGTGGCTTGGGCTCCACTCTCTAGACATGTGTATGTAGATATTCTAAAATCTGAAAAATGCCAAATCTACAACATGTCTGGTCCCAGTATTTCAGATAAGGGATGCACAGCCTCCCCTAGGCCCTTGCCAAGCACTAGACAGTGTGTTAAACCCACTTAGTAAATTCTTAGCTAGTTCTCCCAGCAACCCAGGGGGTGGAGTCAATTCTGTTCCATTTTACTGATTTTCAGCCGAGAAGCTGAATGACTTGATCTGCCTAATTCAATAAATGGTTAGGCATAGATGTATACCCGTATATCTTACCAGCTTGAAAGTCCTGTACAAGACAGGGAGACAACCGTGAGTCTGGATTTGGGTCTGGTATAGAGTGATGTCAGTAGCTTGGAAAGAGGTGGGCCTTTTGCCTGCAGGCATGTTATGTCCTGTTGGTCAGGACCAAGGTCAGGGACTGTTGGGACACTAGCATTGTGCTCTTCCAGGCTCACCACAGCAGAGAGGATGGGACCACCTGATCTGTGTTTTACTGAGGAAGAAACTGAGGCTCAGAAGTGAAGTAACAAGTAGAATTCCAGGCCGGAAAGATTCAGACCCAGCACTCTGAGCCTTCCTAGCCTGCACCTCCTGGCGTTCCTGTGAATGACTAGGTCCTTAGCAGTGGCTGGCTCTGGTGGTTTTACCCTTAGCCTTGGACATTGTGGTGCTCCTCTGCTTCTGTAGGCAAGGCAGCAGGGACAGGTCAGGATTTGAACCCATAGCCTGCCTCAGCCTTAAAGCTTGTCTTCTTCCTCTGCTTGCTGACCTTGTGAGAGTCTGGCTAGAGGGAGGAGGCGCACACAGTCCTACTACAGCATCACGCGGTGACCGGTGTGCTCGTGTAGTGTGAGAAGCAGGAGTCTGCAGACCCGGAAGTAGCCGCAGAGCGTGATTGGAGATGGGGTTGGGCTTTGGTGAACCCCGATGAAGGAAGGAAAAGGAAGGAGCTAGGGTTTCCTGGGTTGGGGACAGGAAAACCAAAGCTGTGGCAACTTGTTAGGGCAGGGATGTGGGAGAGAGAAAGGCCCTGAACACACCTGCGTGAGTGTTCTTCGTGCTGTGGATGTAGCTGGTGGCCTTGCAAGCACTTCCCGGGATGATTGGATTTGATTCCCCAGTACCTCAAAGGGAAAAGTGCCGGGTGCCGAGGTGCACACTTTTAATCCCAGCACTTGGAAAGCAGAGGTAGGCAGATCTCTGTGAGTTCCGGGCAAGCCGGGGATACATAGGAAACTCTGTCTCAGGAAAAGGAAGGAAGGGAAGAAGGGAGGGGGAAGAAAAGAAGAAAAGAAAGGTACTGGAGAGATGGCTTAGAGGGTTAGGGCACTGGCTGCTCTCCCAGAGGTCTTGAGTTCAATTCCCAGCAACCACATCGTGGATCACAACCATCAATAATGAGATCTAGTGCCCCCTTCTGGTATGTAGGCAGCACACTGTGTATATAATAAATAATTAACCCTTAAAAGGGAGGGTGGTCTAGGGGTGCAGCTCAGTTGGTAGAGTACTTGTCTAGCATCACAGGTTCTGGGTTTGATCCCAGCACTAAAGACCTGGGTCTGACAGTCCTAGCACTTAGGCAGATCAGAGCTTCATGTCATCCTGACCCATAGCAAGCTTGAGGCTAGACAGGGTCTTCTGAACCTGTCAAAAAATAAAAGTTTATCTCTGGATGGTGTTACATGCCTTTAATCCCAGCACTCTGGAGGTAGAGGTGGGCTGATATCTCTATGTAACAGCCTTGACTGTCCTGGAGCTCACTCTCTAGACCAGGCTGGCCTCAACTCACAGAGATCACCTGCCTCTGCTTCCTGGGTGCTGGGATTAAAGATGAGCATCACCAAGATCAGCTGTTTTTTGTTTTTAAGGTTTATTTTATTTTATGTGTGGGTGGTTTTTAAGGTTTATTTTATGTGTGGGTGGTGTTTTTAGGGTTTATTTTATTTTTATATATGGGTGTTTTGTTTTGTTTTTTGTTTTTTATGAGACAGGGTTTCTCTGTATTGTTTTGGAGGCTGTCGGTCCAGCCCGGCCTCAAACTCACAGAGATTCGCCTGCCTCTGCCTCCCGAGTGCTGGGATTAAAGACGTGTGCCACCAACACCAGGCTGTATGGGTGCTTTTTAGGATTTATTTTATTTTATGTATGGGTGTTTTAAGGTTTATTTTGTTTTATGTATGGGTGTTTTTAAGGTTTATTTTATTTTATGTGTGGGTGTTTTGTCTGCATGTGTGTCTGTGTACCACATGCATGCAGTGCCCAAGGATTCCAGAAGAGGGCAGCAGATTTATTTATTTATTTATTTATTATTTTGGTGGTAGTGGTGGTGGTTTTTTAAGACAGCTTTGGCTGTCTTAGAAGTTGATTTGTAGACCAGGCTGGCCTCAAACTCACAGAGATTCCCCCTGCCTTGCCTCCTGAGTGCTGAGATAAAGGTGTGTGTCATCCCCACCTGGCAAGGTCATTAGAACTGAAGTTACAGCCACCATGAGTGCTGGGATCTGAACCCAGACCCTCTCCCAGAGCACACATGCTCTTAAGCATTGAGACACCCCTTTCAGCTCCTGGGTTCATTTTTTTAATGGTTGAGGATGTTGAGACAGCGTCTCACACAGTCCAGCTTTCTTCAGTCTTGCTAGATAGCCAAGGGTGAACTTGAATTCCTGGGTCTCCTAAGTCTACCTGCTGAGTGCTGGGATTACAAAATGCCTGGCCAGTCTTGTGTTTCTTTGTTTTTAAGATTTATTTATTTGATGTATGTGTACGTGTGCCTGCCTGTTTGAGTTTGTGTGCACCAATGTGTTCAGTGTCTGAGACCAGTTGTGAGCTGTTCTGTGTGGGTGCTGGGGACTGAACCTGGGTCCTCTGCAAGAGCAGTGAGTGCTCCTAACTGCTGAGCATTCTCTAGGCCGCCTCCTGTGGTTTTTTTTTTTTGTTTGTTTGTTTAAAATTTATTATGTATACAGTGCTCTGCCTGTATGTATGCATGCACACCAGAAGAGGGCACCAGATCTCATTACAGATGGTTGTAAGCCACCATATGGTTGCTGGGAATTGAACTCAGGACCTCTGGAAGAGCAGCCAGTGCTCTTAACCTCTGAGCCATCTCTCCAATCCTCTTCTTGTGTCTTAGAGACTCTGGGAAAGGGTTTGGAGCTAGAAGATGCCTTGGAAGAGACATTACGAAGGATGCAGGCGAGTGTAGAGGGTCTGGGAGAGGGAGTTTTCTGGAGCAGCTCTTTGGTGACAAGGGCCTGGCCTGCACTGGGCAATTCCAGTAGAGAGTAAAGGACTGGAGAGACACACAGACCCGATGACTGGCTGGGGAAGGATGAGGGGAAGGAAGTTCTCTGCAGAGAGGCTGGAGGAGTTACTTGTCATGGAACAACATGTCTGAGGAAAGTAACTGAGGGGAGGAGAGGAGAGGAACAACTTCACTGGAGAGATGGCTCAGCGATTAGGAGTGCTGGCTGTTCTTCCAGAGGACCCGGGTTCAATTCCCAGAACCCACATGGGAGCTCGCAGCTGTCTGTCACTCCTGCCGCAGGGCATCTGATGCCCTCCTGGCCTCCATGGCACACCTGTGGTGCATAAGCACACATGCAGGCAGACACCCACACACGTGACAGGGAATGAACTCCGTTTTGCTCATTTGTCTTTTCATTTTGAGACAGGGTTCAGCACCCTAGTAGAGATCAGAGGACTGCCTTGCGGGAGTCCATTCTTCCTATACACCATGTAGGTCCCAGGTATCAAACTCAGGTCATCAGGCTTGGCGATAGGCACCTTTACCCAGCCCTACTTATTTTTAGATTTTTAATGTATATAGGTGTTTTGCCCTAGTGTATATCTATACGCACCCTGTATATGCCCTCAGAGGCCAGAAGTGGATGTTGGGTCTTTTGGAACTGAACTTAAAAATAATTATAGCCACCATATTAGTGTTGGGAACTGAACCCTGGTATTCTACAAGAGTAGCAAGTACTTTTAACCATTGAACCACCTCCCCAGCCACTTATTTATTTGTTTTGTTTTTGTTTTTGTTTTTGTTTTTTTTTGAGGCAGAGTAAAGGCATATGCAGCCACCACCTGGCTCCCCTTGTTTATTTTTTATTTTATTTTTTTATTTTTTGGTTTTTCGAGACAGGGTTTCTCTGTGGCTTTGGAGGCTGTCCTGGAACTCCCCTTGGTAGTCCAGGCTGGTCTCGAACTCACAGAGATCCGCCTGCCTCTGCCTCCCGAGTGCTGGGATTAAAGGCGTGCGCCACCAACGCCCGGCTCCCCCTTGTTTATTTTTAAGACAGAGTTTTATGTAGTCCATGATGGCCTCAAATTTGCCATGCAGCTGAGGGGAGCCTGGAACTGGTGATTCTCTTGTGTCTGCCTCCCAAGCACAGGGACTGCAGGCATGCCCAGCTTGACCCGAGATCATTTCTATTATTTATTTGGGAGTGGTACTGGGAATTAAACCCAAGGGTCTGGTATGCTGGGCAAAGTGCTCTACCTTTGAGCTGCAACCCCAGTATGATGATGTAAAGTGTATTGAAGGATCTCAAACCTGAATTTTGAAACCTGGGTTCAAATCCTGGTTTTGCTGTGTACTGTCGCCTAGGGCAAGTCTTTTAACGTGTTGGAATGCTAAGAATGGTCTTAGAGCATGTAATGGTAAGGAAGACATGTCTGCGTGAGTTCAAGACCAGATTAAACTCAGAAGCAATACCTTATCACAGAAGAACAAACAGCAGGGCAACATGCATAAAGCTGGGCTCAGTTCCCAGCTCCACATAGAGCCAGATGTGGTGGTTACATGTCTGTAATTCCAACATGTGGGAGGTGAGAGGATCCCAGTCATCTTTAGCTGCACACTGAGTTTAAGGCCTGGCTGCATGACATCCTGTCTCACAAAGAACCAAAATGTATTCACCATTCTACTTGTTAGTCCTATTTACAAGTTAGAAAGCTAAGGCGCAGAATTCAATTGACTCAACCTCTGGGCCCCAACCGCCTGCCCTTTCCTGCTTCCTGTTCTAGAGAGGAAGTCTTCAGGTGCTTAATTGCATTTTAAGCATGTGTGGTCAGGGTTATGGTAAGAGTCTCTGTGGTGGTTGGAACTGTAACATAACAATCCCTGTGGGGCACCGGGCATGTGGGGCACCTGGGCTAGTGTCTAGTGCATTGGTTCCACTCAGACACTAGTCACTAGAGGTAAGCAGCCAAACTGGGGACTGTTCGGTAGACCCAGAGTCTAGGAGCTCAGCTGATGAATGTTCCCAAGCTGAATGCTCATGAGAGCTCAGTATCCGCATCAAAACAATAAGTAACGGTGCACTTGGGATACAGGTGGGACTCTGTGAGTTCATGGGCAACCTGGCCTACGTAGTGAGTTCCAGGAGCCAGGGATACATGGTGAGACCTTATTTTCTTTGGTTTTGGTTCTTTGAGACAGGTTTCTCTGTGTAGCCCTGCCTATCCTGGAACTCGCTCTGTAGACCAGGCTGGCCTCGAACTCCCAGAGATCCGCCTGCCTCTGCCTCCCGAGTGCTGGGATTAAAGGCATGGGCCACCAACGCCCAGCTGAAACATCTTTTTCCATAAAACAGAAAACAACAAAAACAGGAGGAGAAGGGAAAGAAGCATTGTAGTTTAGGCTGGCCTTGAAAGCAGTTTTCTAGTTTCATGGTGTCTGGGATTACAGGCACAAGCTACCATCCTAGCTCTAACATTCTGTTGCCATTGTTGGGTTTTATTGTATTTAATTATATTTATTTATTTTTAATTATGTGTGAGGGAGGGAATTGTGCATGTGGCTGCCAGAAGAGAGCTAGGGTGTCAGGCGGTTATGAGCATCTGTGTGAGATCTGAACACAGTCCCAGGCCTGAATGGAGAGCTGGGTCTGTAAGTAGTTTATGACGTTTGTCCCTGCTTTAGTGGGCCGTCCCCCACTCCCTGTTCCTGGGCACATTCTGTCTGAGGTGCCTTCTGTCCCAGCCAGGCAGCTGTGGCTTCCCGATGGCAGGGGCCATGGGCTGATGGGGCACCCCCATTTTCTCTCTTTCCGCCCTCAGACAACACAGGCAGCTCAACATACCGACCGCCCCCTCGGACCCGGGAGGTGACGATCAATGGGCAGACGGTGAAACTGAAGTATTGCTTCACCTGTAAGATGTTCCGGCCACCCAGGACCTCACACTGCAGTGTCTGTGACAACTGTGTAGGTGAGTGAGTGGGAGGCCTCAAGGACCCCTGAGAGACTGCGTCTTGGATGCAGGAAGTCACGTGACACAAGACCGGCAGCCTCTGAAATGCTTAGGGCTGACTGGGGGCTGCTTGGCCCAGACTGTCTGTGACAGCTCTTGGCCCAGGGTTGGTATATCCTGTCCCCCTAGTCCCCAAGTATTCAGCAGACAGAGCCCTTGACCAAGTCTCCTAGTGTTTGTGTACTCCTCAGTAGGTCCATGATCCCAGGAGCCTGGGGCAGCAACGTGGAAACTGAGGCAGAAGGCAGGGTCAGACTCTGGAGGAGGGAAGTGGAGAGCCTGGACCACAACTGGAAGGGGGCTGGCTCTTGAACACCCTCGTCTGCTTGGGTTGTTCGTCACCCTGCTCCTCGATTGCTGTACAGCTTGATGAAGATCATGACGGTCCCTTGGGAGGGTGTCATAAGGGAGAGTCTGTATGACACCCAAGTGAGCTGAGCCATGGTGACAGTGCACTGTTCCCAGGGCAGTGACTTCATCTTAACAGCTCAGCACTCCCTGAAGAGGAGAGCTGGGACAGCAGGCAGTGAAGTGGGTGACTCAGTGGGTGTTATTCACCCCTGCCCGCCTGCCCCACCCACCTCCTTAGAGGGCACCAGCCTTGGCATAAGGCCTGCAACGGGCTTATGACCCAGATTCCCACAGGGACTTTCCTCACCAGTCTGGGTGTGACTCCCACCCCCAGGGACTTAGTGCTGGTATGAGCTCAGTCCCTTGCCCTGGCCTCTGGTGCCAGCTCTCTGTGAGTTCCCTAGCGGCCCAGCCCTTTCTGGGCCTTAGGCCAGAGCTTCTGGCATGTAACTAGTGATAGGCCATGGTCTATGAATCTGTGAACCAGACACGATCGGCCCTGGAGATCTCAAGGGTCTGAGGCGTCCATGTCTTGCATGGATGTCGATACGACAGGGTGCCCCTACCTAGTCTGAGGCCATAGGAGACTTTTTAAGGGAGTGGCTTTGTAGGTGACGTCTGAAGGAGTTACTATGGAGATAAGAGTAGACGGGGAGTGTGTCAGGCTGTTGTTGTGAGAACTGATGATCAAGGACTAGTGGTAGGGTGTATCCCGGGAGGGGCGGAGTCAGCTGGTGCTGGGGGATGAAGAGATGGGGGGTGCCAGCGGGGGGAGGGGGAGGCCTGGCCACCAGTGCTGCTTGGAAATCCACTGACTCCTTCCTTTTCTAGAACGCTTTGACCATCACTGCCCCTGGGTTGGCAACTGTGTTGGGAGACGGAACTACCGCTTCTTTTATGCATTTATCCTGTCCCTCTCCTTCCTGACGGCCTTCATCTTTGCCTGCGTGGTCACCCACCTGACTCTGCGTGAGTGGGGGATGAGGGGTGGAGGAGGACTGGCCAGTGAGCTCAGCCCCAGCAAGGGCCTGTGGCCCACCCGCCCTGAGCTAAGTCTTTGTCTCTTTCTTCCTAGGTTCTCAAGAAAGCAACTTCCTCTCCACTCTGAAAGAGAAACCAGCCAGATATCTTTTGCCAGTTATCCCCCTGGGTGGGAGCTGAGGCCTCCTCATGGGGCGGGTCTCCAGAGTGGGATAGTAGGACCATGCTCGTTCTCTAGAATCTGCTCCACCGGCTACTTTGTCAACACCCAGGCTAGGACTGATCCTAAATGGGTCCTCACCCGTTTTGGGGGTGCAGAAGGCGATCTGGACCACATGAGAAGTGGGGACTGGGTCACAGAGAGGGTAGTAAACTTGCCACTTCAGGGGTGTAGCTCCAGGGAAGGGCAAGTGAGGAAGGACGAGCACAGGCCCAGGGGCTCCGCCCTCCTCTGCACACTGTCCTTGACAGTCCCACTGTGCTGGAGTTGGTCATCTGCTTCTTCTCCATCTGGTCCATCCTGGGCCTCTCAGGGTTCCACACTTACCTCGTCGCCTCCAACCTGACGACTAACGAAGACGTGAGTAGAGCTGGGCGGGGCTGGGAGCCTGTGGTGACTGAGTACCTCCTGAGAGACCCAGGGCAGAAGCCCAGTGTCAGACCTGGGGTTCCTGTGTGCTGCAGGCCCTTGGTTTAGCACCTAAGCTGCCCTTCTTGGAACTCCACAGAGGTTGTAAGCACCAGACGTGTGCCAACGCCTTGCCACGGAGGGATCTTGGCTTTCCCTGTGCTATTGGAGCATGGCATCCTGCTTATGACAGAACTGGGATGCATATTGCCCATGCATGGCATGACTGAGACATGTGGCTTAGGGTCATAATGCTGGGAAGAGGCCAGTCCAGAATTGGTGCCCAGGAGTCGTGACCGTGCCTTGGCATCGACCCCACCACACCTGTGGGCAGCAGGGTCCCTTGGGTGTATGCCGTGAGAGGCATTGTTAGGACAGAAGATGTGGCTCTGCTGACCCCTTCTACCTGCCCCCTTATAAGCCATCGCCAGCTAGCATTATCTGAGAACCCACTGTCCCCAGTCCAGACATGACCTCCCCTTACTGTCCTTCATCCCATAAAAGGAAAGCAGTCCTGATGTTCCCAGGATTGCTGCAAAACACTGATCAGAGACCTACCATCCAAAAGAACACGCACGATGAGGGCAGAAATGACATCAGCCCCAACCCACCCCCATTACCCATGGGTTCCTGAGGGCTGGGTCTGCAGGATCTTCCTAGAGCTTATGCAGAAAGGGGCGCTTGGCCCAGCAAGTGTGCAGGCTTCTGGGTGACACCCAAGTGGGTCCTTCCCGATAAACTCCTTGATGCCTTCAGCAGAGGGCTTCCCCAAGGCAGACTTCATCCAGAAATGCTCTGTCTGCTCTGTGCCCTCGGTCCTGCCCTCCCTCTTAGTTGGTGTCCTCGTCAGCGTTACTGTTGCTGTGACAAATCACCACAACCAAGAGCAAGTTGGGGAGGAAAGGGCTTATTTGCCTTACACTTCCTCATCACTGTTCGTCTTCAGAGGAAGTGAGGACAGGAACTCAAGCAGGGCAGGAACCTGGCGGCAGGAGCCGATGCAGAGGCCAAGGAGGAGTACTGCTAACTGACTTGCTCAGCCTGCTTTCTTATAGAACCCAGGACCACCAGCCCAGGGATGTCCCCACCCACAATGGGCTGGGCCCTGCCCCATCTATCGCTAGTTAAGAAAATACCTATAACTGGATCTTATGGAGGCATTTTCTTCATTGAGGCTTCCTTCTTTCAGATAACACTAGCTTGTATCAGGTAGGTGTAAGACTATCCAGCACAGGTGGGAACCGGAGAGATGGTCTACGCAAACCCCTGCCGTGGAGACCTTTTGGTTGTCTTCTGTGCTCGTTGGAGCCTTCTAGTCTCTGCTGGAGCTGCCCACACCCATTGAAAGGCCTCCTGAGGACTTGTTCCCTCCAGCAGTCCACCCAGGGCTGGTTTCTAAATGGGATTCTCTCTGGCCTCGAGGTTCCATTTCTAGAAAGTGAGGCAAAGGGAGGCAGGAGTAGTTCCGCAGGAGGGTGCTTGCCTTGGTGCAGAAGGGGTTGAAGATGGAGCTCAGTGATTGGTTGGTGCTTCTAATCAATAATGCCCAACACTGCTAGAGGGAGGCAGGACGGAAGGACGTAGCTTACCCAGGCTTCTTCCCTTTCCAGATCAAAGGGTCCTGGTCCAGCAAGAGGGGCGGTGAGGCCTCTATCAATCCCTACAGCCATAAAAGTATTGTCACCAACTGCTGTGCTGTGCTCTGCGGCCCCCTGCCTCCCAGGTAAGCTGGGACATACACGTGAGGTCGCAGGGGAGGTAGCCCTGAGTCTGGCGCTCTCATGGGAGTTGTAGAGGTTCTGGACCTTAGCAGACCTTTCTCCCTGCACGTATGTGCGTAGATTCCCCGTTTGCTGTCTGTCCTCTGCTCTTCTGGATCACTCAGAGAAATTCTGAGGAAGGCTGTTCGTTTTAATCACACGAACTCATTTGTAGAATTAAAAATAAGTGCAACCAGGCATAGTAGTACATGCCTATAATCCTAGCACTTGAAGGAGAATATCTTCCGTGTTCAAGGTCAGCCTAGAGGGGAAAAGTGCAA
Source organism: Mesocricetus auratus (assembly GCF_017639785.1). Lineage (NCBI taxonomy): Eukaryota > Metazoa > Chordata > Mammalia > Rodentia > Cricetidae > Mesocricetus > Mesocricetus auratus. Next base: position 9,766,036 of record NW_024429197.1, read on the forward strand.
AATAGTAAAGATCATAGGGGCCGGGCGTTGGTGGTGCATGCCTTTAATCCCAGCACTCGGGAGGCAGAGGCAGGCGGATCTCTGTGAGTTCGAGACCAGCCTGGTCTACAAGAGCTAGTTCCAGGACAGCCTCCAAGACAATACAGAGAAACCCTGTCTGAAAACCCAAAAAGAAAAACAAATAAAGATCATAGAGTATTCTGTGTAACCCTACTTCTCAGAGATACCACAATGACTGTCATGACCACACTTGGGTGACATGCTCTTCCTGTTCCGGGGTGAGGTCACCTCCCTCTCCGGGAACCTTACTCAGCCCTGCTGGGAAGCTCCATGTCTGTCCTGACAGCAGGGGGCGCCAGAGCTCCAGAACAGCATTAAATGGCCCTGGGGAGTGTGGGGACAAGACCTTCCTTATACAGATATGCCCTATCTGGGGACACAGGACACTAGGCCTCTTACTGCCTCCAAATAGCTATTCTTTCTTTCTTTTCTCTCATTCACATCCTGGCTTCTTGGCACCCAGAGAGTTAACCATGAATAAACTTGGGAGGTAGAGGCAGGCCTGTCAGAAGTTCAAAGTCATGCACAGCTATATCCTCAAGAAGCAATGCTACTTGGGATCCTGTCTCAAAAAACAAAAACATTTGTGAATGGTGGCGCTACTACGTGCCCCTCCACTTTTTTTTTTTTTTTTTTTGAGACAGGGTTTCTCTGTTGGCCCTAGCTGGCCTGGAACTCGCTCTGTAGACCAGGTTGTCCTCAAACTCAAAGAGATCAGTCTGCCTCTGCCTCCCAAGTACTGGAATTACAGGTGTGTGCCACTACCAACCAGGAGCATTTAACTGAAACAGGCAGATCTTTGTGAGTTCAAGACCAGCTTCATCTGCATGGTGAGATCTAAGCCAGCCAGGGCTGCGTAGTGAAACCCTGTCTCAAAAAATAATGAGCTGGGGGCATAGTGGTATGTGCCTTTAGTTCCAGCACTCAGCAGAGGCAAGTGGATTTCTGTGAATTGAAGGCCACCCTGGTCTCCATCGTGAGTTCTAGAATGATCTATATCTACAGAGCTACTTAGTGAGACCCTGTCTAAAAATAGAAATATTAATAAAATAAACAACAAAACTAGTTACTTCATTACATGGCAAAAGCCAGGTACCCAGAAGGCCTTATTTTCCATGCATTTACATGTATGTGTGTATACACACATACAGTGGTATATGCATATGAAGGTCATGGGTCGGTCCTTGGGGTTGAAGTCAAATCATCAGGTTTGGTGCAAACACCTTCACCTGTTGAACCATCTCACCAGCCCCAGGGGAGGGTCTTGAACTTCTGAATGGAGAGCTGCTTGTTTCCTGGGCTGGTTTTCCTGGGAAGACATAGTCTACATTGTCACACCACCTGGCCTTTGGTCTGGAGCCCTGTCAGAAGCTCATGCCCTGTCCTTATGTTTTGGAAGCCTGATTGACCGGCGAGGATTCGTACAGTCTGATGCTGTGTTGCCCTCGCCCATCAGAAGTGACGAGCCGGCCTGTGGGGCCAAGCCAGATGCCAGTATGGTAGGAGGCCACCCCTGAATGTGACCCAGTGCCTGCCACCTGCTGCCCTCCACGCCTGCTGGGACCCTCCCCATACCATCCGAGAGAAGCAGAGCTGCCAAAGACTCAAGTCTTTTCCTATTTATTTCCCGTCCTGCGTGGCTTTCTCTGAACTGTCCCATAGCTGTGCCCTCTGCTCCCCAAACCCAGGTTCCCACAGTTTGGGCCCTAGGTCCCTGAGCTGATCAGTGGCAGGAGAGGAGAGCCACAGCCTCTGGAGGCCACCAGGGAGACCATGCCGAGTCACACTGGAGGCCCAGTGTGAACGAGGGTGGGGACTCTCGTGGGCAGCCTCCCAGCTGGAGGCATGCTTGGGCCCTGGAGAATCCAGGGGCTTCTGGAAGCAGGACTGCTGAGAAGTTAGCCTGAACCTCAGGTGGCAGGCCAGGGCCCTTCCTTGGACTGCTTTGTTCTGGGGCTCCTGCATTCCCTTTGTGATGATCAAGGTTATTTTGGTGGGATTTGGGGGGAGGGTTATATAGAGTCGGCCAATAGGATAGAGCTGGGCACCAGTAGAGAGAGAGCATGGGTAGAGAGGGTGGGAGGCAGCCTGTGTCAGAGGAAGACAGACCAGCCATTCAGGCCCCCAGAACCTCAGCTCCTGTAGAGTCATGGGCAGCACTGGAGGAATGGGGACCCTGCCTTCCCCAGTCATGGGGACTCTAAAGGATCCTTTCCTGTGCCCCTAATCTCTTCCAAGTCAAGGCTAGAGGTGGGTGGATTAGGTGATGCTGGCAATACTTGAAACGGGTTTATTAATGCTGGGTATTTTGCACAATTTTATAGACCTCTTTTTTACATAGCCTTTTTTAAAATAGAAGTTAAACACATTGCTATCTGTGTAGTGCCAAGTCAGGGGTTTCAGAAGGGTAGGTGGTTTAATACATTTATTACAGCAGATCTAGTGAGTGATGAGAGAGAGAGAGAGAGAGAGAGAGAGAGAGAGAGAGAGAGAGAGAGAGAGAGAGAGAGAGAGAGTGTGTGTGTGTGTGTGTGTGTGTGTGTGTGTGTGTGTGTGTGTGTGTGTGCCCCTGTACAAATGCAGCTGACTTCCATATCCCCTGGGCTATTCCCTTTCCCCACTTCCCTGTGTTCAGAAACAACCTGGGGCATGGGGACTGGAAGGATGTACATTAGTCATGAGACCCCTGGGCTCCTGCCCTCTTTCCTTCTACCAGTCATCAGACAGCCAGTGGCTAGGGACTCTGCCACCCAGCCCCCAGGTCAGGCTCCCAGCTGTGACTTGCCCCAACAGGCTGAGGCTAGGTGTGGTGGGTGGGGTCTGGGGAGCAGCTGCTATTCTGCAAGCCACACCCCCTCTTTGGAGTTCTGCTCTGAATATGGGCCCCAGTTCTAGGGACTAGGAGACAGGACATTTTTGCTAATTAGGAGTAAAGAAAGAAGTGGAGTAGATCAGGAGGGCGTGGGTTGGCCAGGAGCTCATAGCAAATCCTCCTCGTGCTGGGAGCTGTAGTTTGTCATCAAAGTTATTCTTCTGGCCCCCTCTTTGGCCCTTCAGGTGGGCTGAAGCCCTTGGATCATAGCATAGGAAGTCTCTCCGCCTTCCTTGCTCCTAAGGCCAGTGGGTCCCAGACAAAACTGGGAAATGGTGTCTGGAGAAGCAGCTTCAGACCCTCGAGGTAGACAGAGGGGCTGCAGGCGAGCTCCCTACCCTGCCTTTTATTGAAGCCGGTTGTCCTTGTTTCTGCTTGTAATAAAACTTGTGTTTTTAAGAGCTGATTTGCTTTGGTTTGGTTTTTTGTTGGCTTTTATTTTGCTGAGTCCCTGGGTTGCAGTGTAGCTCTGGGTTCTTTCAGACACACCTGGATCTTTCCTGGGAACCTGAGGCAGGCAGGCAGCCTGGTGGCTGGCGGGAACTTTGCAGCAGAGGGGCTGTGGCTAACACACCTGTCCACCTTCTCCATGTCTGTCCTCTTGTGCCTCAGGAATTGGGACCTCCTGAGCTCTTTCCTGCTAACTTTCCACCCTTATCCCCAGTGATTGCTCAGCTAAAAACATGTTTGACACAGTAGGTCCCAGTTGGAGTTTCTTGTCCCTGCCCCAACCTGACCTCCTGGGTGCTAACAGCCAGGCAGATCGATCGTAACATAGGCCGACCTCTCTGGTATCTCCTCCAGGAGGACACCTGTCAGGACTTTGCCATCTCCTGCACAGCCTGAGGGGAGCTAACAGGCCTCTCTGCAGAGGGTGAGCTGGTAAGACCACGCCTCACCTGTCAGCCAGCACTGCCCACTCCCCTCACACACCATCTCGTCACCTTCGCATGCCTCAACAGCCCCATGAGTCCATCCATCTGTCTGGTGTGTGGTGTGGTGTGTGTGCACTTGTGGCAGGACCCCAGGGCTCCCCACACAGAAGGCTCCTCTCCTGGGACCTTGCAGAGTACCAGTCCTTCCAGAAGAGGGGTGAGGTTGGGAAGGGTTGCACACCTGCCTGAGGGGCCCGAGCCTGTGCGGTTGGTGTACTGGTGCGCAGGGCCCCCAGTCAGGTCACTAACCCCTCTGCATCCTGCTTTGTGTCCCTGCCAAGCTCTCTCGACTGCCCGGTTTCTCTCCTGCTCTCTTGCCTGCTGCCTGAGCTTTGACTCCTTTCTGGGAGAGAGGCAGGTACTGTGGTAGCCTTTGACCCCAATAGGGTCCCTGCAGGCTACCCTTTCCACCCACCCATCCGCTAACCTTCTCTCTTCTCCTTTGCCATCCTGCGGATCATCCAGTATGCTGCTCGGGGGCTAAAGGACCTCCTTCGGACTGCCACTCTCTGCCTCTCCAGGCGTGGCCTGGGGGGAGCCAGGCCCCCTGCACCTTCACCTGCCTAACCTGTGGCCCATCTGCCACCGTCTGTGCCTACAGGGTCTGTCCCCCAGCCTGTCCTACTTGTATGCTCTCTAGAGACCCCCACAGTGGGCAGGTGTTGACCTCTTGGTCCCCACCCCCACTCCTTGCTGGCCAGAGTATATAGAAAGCCATACTGCAGCCTCAGCACAACACACACTATTGTAACCCTGCTGAACCTCACCCTCCCCACCTCCCCTCATGCCCCTTCCCCAGATTTATGAAGTGTCAAGCCTCTTCAGGAATCCTGCCTTACAGCCTCCCCCCAGTCAGCAGAGCCATAGGCAAGCCAAGCAGGTTCCTTCAGGAGCTATCTGGGTGTCCATGACGCTGCCGAACAAGTTTGGCGACTGTTCTGAGCACAAGGGCTCAACACTGTTCCCACGCCCCCATCCCCCCCAGGAGGATGTGAAGTGTGAGCCTGTATCCTTGGCCCCAGGCACCAAGGGCTACTGGGCTCCATGTTCTTCCAAGGAACCAACCAGGCCAGACGGGGGAGGATCAGCTGTACCCAGCATGGGGGGGGGCGCTGCTCGTCTGCTGTTCACTACCTTTTGTAACAGAAATAAAGACAACCCCCCCTTCTTGCCATAGCCTTGAGTGTGTCTCCCACGTTCCTTTGGGGCCGGGGTGGGGCCTGCTGTGCATGTGTGAGAGCAAGTGTTCCCTCACAGCCTCCCAGTACTGCTCTGGAGACAGTGAGGCCAGGAGGGACATGGGGAAAGTGACCCCTTGGCTCTATCCAGAACTCGTTTCCTTCACAGAAACCTTCAAAGCTTAGCTGAACTCTGAACTGTGAAAAGCCCTGCCTAGTCCAAAATGGGGGTGGGTGTCAAACTCCAGTGTGAGGTTCACATTCCCACCCAAGGAAGTTCCATAGAACCAACCGCCTTTTGTCCCTTCCACGGATGTTCCCACATGGACACACGCTGTACTCTGGAGTGACAGTGCATGTCTGTAATCCCAGCACTTGGGAGGTGGAGGCTGAAGGATCAGTTCAAAGCCATCCTCAACTACATAACAAGCTCGAGGCTAGCCTGGGCTGCATGAGATACTGTCTAAAAAAAAAAAGAAAGAAAGAAAAGGACTCAAAAGATAAGAACCTTGACACCAAGCCTGATGCCCTGAGTTCAATTCCCAGACCCACATAGCAGAAGTGAACTGAGAAACATTTGTCTTAGAAAACAAGCCTCCACATGGTACTGTGAAATACACCACACACACACACACACACACACACACACACACACACACACACGATAAATTGGACAGGAATGCTGCTGCCATTCATCAGTGCTTGCTAAGCATTAGACTGTAGTCTCCCTGTAACCAAAGAGAGAGTTGAGGCTCAGGGAATGTCACCTAGGCATCAGGGCTGTGTTACCCCAGCAGGGAAGGGTAGGGTCTCGGAGAAGCCCTAAACTTGGAGAATGCCATACCCAGGAGGGGGCTGCCAGCCTCTTGTTACTAGTGGGGAGGCCTAAGCCCAGGGGCAGGAAGGGACCTGCCCAAGGCCTCGTATGACCCAAGTGGAATGCAGTTCTACATGCTGACCTCACTGGATTCTGTGCCTATGAATTCCACAGTCTCATACCCTATACTGGGTTGGGGGAGGGAGTGTGGGGAGGTGTTAACCTCGAACAGCAATACCTTAGAAGAAAATGAGGCAAACAGCTGAATCACCTAAGCGTGCTCCTCTGTCCCTTCCCACATCGAGTAGACTGCTTAGCTACAGAACTAGCTCTTAAAACCAACCACAAAGCCGTCTGGTCAAATGTTGAATTTGGTCATTCCAAAGCCAGAAGTTACCCAGGAAATTACTAGAAAAGAAAAGGCTTTGCCAGTTGTGGTAGATTCTTTCTAGTCTATAATAAGAATTCCTCTTGCTGCAATCAGCCTCTCCAGAAAGGTGGGCGCGGGCCCCCAGGATGAGGAGAGCCCCCTGAACTGTAACCCCATCTCCTGTCCTGCTGACTCAGACAGCCGCTTTGGAGTCCCATGCTCTGCCAGGACCTGCTACCTCCTGCCTGCCTGGGCTCCTGGACTTGGGAAGTAGAAGCCTGGAGGCAAAGGGAGGCAACTGAGACAGGAACTGAGTCAGGATCTACAGGCCACAGCCAGCAGGAGTGTCAAGCAGCCTGGCTTGAACAGAGGAGGAGTGAGAGACAGGTTGAGGGTCTAGAAACGCTATAGTTGCCTACCAGGTTCGTGCCTTAAGGGTGTGAGGCACTCCCTTCTTGAACTTTCAATTTTTCCAGCCCCTGCTGTCCTAGTTCCTAGTGCCCTGGGATCTCCAAGTTGCCCCCAGGACCTGGGGAAGCCCAGGCCAGATGAGTAGTGCCAAGGCCCTTGAGGGCTGAGAGAAATGTTCTAGACGGAAAGGGAGGAGTCAGTGCCAATTTCACCTAACCATTTGTGAGTCTGGAGAGGGAAGTATGTGCAGAGGACCCCTTCTCTGACGTGGACATCTGGCTGGTCCACGGATGGTTTGTGATCTTTGCTCATCCATGGAACCCAGCTAGAAAAGAACCAAGAGCTGGGCAGGGCCAGCTCTTTAATCCCAGCACTCGGGAGACAGAGGCAGGCAGATATCTGTAAGTTCGAGACCAGTCTGATCTACAGAGTGAGTTCCAGGACGGGCTCCAAAGCTACACAGAGAAACCCTGTCTCAAAAAACAAAAACAAAGCCACAGAGAAACCCTGTCTCGAAAAAACCGAAAAAAAAAGACTAGCCACAGAGAAACCCTGTCTCAAAAAAAACCAAAAAAGAAAAAGAAAAAACAAAAAAAGAAAAAAAAAAAAAGAAAGAAAGAAAAGAAAAAAAAAACAAACCAAAACAACCAAGATCAGGGATGGGGGCTAAGGATGTAGTTTAGCTGGTAGAGTTTTGGGACGAATGGGGACAATCCCAGCACCACTGCATAAACTAAGTGTGGTGGCACTCCATAGGTAGACCAGACTGGTTACGAACTTGCAGAGCTCCCTCTCCCTCTGCTTCTGCCTCGTGAGTGATGGAATTAGATGTGTACATCCCCCAACCTCTTTTTTTCTGGGGGCTGGGGGTGGGGGACAAAGTGTCTTTTTGTAGCCACCAACTGGAACTCCGCTGCTGTCAGTCAGCCTGAGTGCTGGGACTCTGGACGTGCACTGCCATGCCCTTCCCTAACTTTTAGTGTCGTTTCTTTCCGTCCTTTCCTGGGTCGTGCTCTGAGCTAGGCAAAGCCCTCAGAGAAATCCCACCAGCTTCCTGGGAAACCCCACAGAATTAGCCAGGATCTGAAGAGTCCCTGCTCTTGTGGCATAAGCACATGGCCTATACCTCCCTCCCAGAGACAAGGTGTGCGTTCAGGCAAGGGGTGGGGGCAGTAGTGGGGGACAGGCAAGGCTTGTGCAATAGTCCTAGGATTGGATTGGCTGGGTCCCAGGGAGAAGGTTCCTTAGAAAGGACCCTGGCATCCCATCTAAGCTTGGGGGTGGGGCAGATAAACAGGAACCTCCCCTCTGTGCCCATACTCTTGAAAAGGCTTGAAGACAGGCCCCAACCAAACAGGGACAGGAGGATGGGAACAAAGTGGTCTCCATCTCTGAGGAGGCTTTTCTTAAATTGGAGGCGGGACCTTGATCAGTGAGAAGGGACTGGGGAACCTCTGGGAACCCAAGTGGGGGATCTCCCTGAGCTGGAATGGCTACTCCATAAAACAAAATGGTATGTGTCATTACTGGCTCCCTCTCCTCAGCCCTGTCTTCCTCCCAGGGTGCTAGCGTCCCCCCTGGGGGACCAAACTGGACCGAGTGCCTCAGTAGCCCGCTTCCCAATCTCTGACAGGCAAGAGAGGGGCAGTCAGAGAGCTAGGCTCCCGCCCTCTGTGAGCCCTGCTGACACATGAAGGCCGGCAGCTGGGAAGGGACGGTGCCCTGACGTGGAGGAGGACCAGAGAGTAAGGTCTCAGACAAGTGTCAACAGGCCACCAGCTTGAAAGGGAAAATTGTGCTCTACTGGGGAAGGTGTCCAACAAACCTACTGGGTGACTAATTACAAAGGCTGGGTTCAGCGTCAGAGGCCACTCGTTAAACACTTAATTAAGTGGCACCCTGAGAAGCCACCTGCGCATCCTGGTGCTCAGAGGGGACCTTGAAGAACAAGGACCAGGGGGTGCACCGGTCTTTGGGCCCGCTCAGGGAGAAGTCTGGCTCTCAATTCCAGATAATGGCTCCGGGGTCACAGGCCTCAGTGGATAAAAGCCAGAAGAAACCAGGAGCCAGCAGCTTGTGACCTTAAGCAGTTTCTCCCCTTGAGACCTGATGTTCCCACCTCTGCAGTCCTACGGAGCCATCACGGGAATTATATCAGATCATGGATGCTAAAGTGCATGGAAGTTTATAACCCTGCCTACACATGAATTCTCACCTGAACCATCCCAGCCCCCTGCACCAGCCCACTGAGCTCTGCCAGGGTTAAAGCAGCCCAGTGGCTGTAGCCATCCTTACCCCTGGAAGGACACCCTGAAGCAATCTGATTTGGTAAACCAGAACACTCCTGCAATGCAGGTCTGAACAGCAGGGGGCAGTCTGGAGCCTGAAAGACGCCTGCTCAGGTGGGACCCACAGCCAGGTTTCTCCTGATGACTGTCCTGATGACTCACCCCACCCCCCACTCCCCACCCCCGACATCCCAGCCCTTTTACCTTTAAGGAAAAGCCGGAAAGGGTGTGGGGACAAGAGGAGGAGGCAGGGCCCAGGCCCGCCCCAGGCCACTCCCAACCCTTCTCCAGGCCATGCCACCCCAGCCAAAAGGCAGGCCCAGAGCAAGAGAGGCACAGAATCCAGCATTGGTCTCAAGGCAGCCAGTTCGCCCGCCTGTCTGTCCTCGGAGTCATGGAGAGAGCCAGTCTGATCCAGAAGGCCAAGTTGGCAGAGCAGGCCGAGCGCTATGAGGACATGGCAGCCTTCATGAAGGGTGCCGTGGAAAAGGGCGAGGAACTCTCCTGTGAGGAGCGGAATCTGCTCTCCGTGGCCTATAAGAATGTGGTGGGCGGCCAGAGAGCGGCCTGGAGGGTCCTGTCCAGCATCGAGCAGAAGAGCAACGAGGAGGGGTCCGAGGAGAAGGGCCCCGAGGTCAAGGAGTACCGGGAGAAAGTAGAGTCGGAGCTCCGGGGTGTGTGCGACACTGTGCTGGGCCTGCTGGACTCCCACCTCATCAAGGAGGCCGGAGAGGCAGAGAGCCGGGTCTTCTACCTGAAGATGAAGGGTGACTACTACCGCTATCTGGCCGAGGTGGCCACGGGTGATGACAAGAAGCGCATCATCGACTCTGCCCGGTCAGCCTACCAAGAGGCCATGAACATCAGCAAGGAGATGCCGCCCACCCACCCCATACGCCTGGGTCTGGCCCTGAACTTTTCTGTCTTCCACTACGAGATAGCCAACAGCCCGGAGGAGGCCATCTCTCTGGCCAAGACCACCTTCGATGAGGCCATGGCCGATCTGCACACTCTGAATGAGGACTCCTACAAGGACAGCACCCTCATTATGCAGCTGCTGAGAGACAACCTGACGCTGTGGACAGCCGACAACGCTGGGGAAGAAGGCGGAGACGCTCCAGAGGAACCCCAGAGCTGAAGCGACCCGCGGCCTCCCTGCCCTGCCCTGCCCTCCAGTCCAGTCTGCAGACAGGACTAATATGGAGTGGGACCCGGCCCTTCCCAAACCCTGAGTGTTCTGCCACGCCCTGAAAAGCTCCTTGGAAGGTGCAGCCAGGCTGAGGCCACCAGGGGCTGGGGACCCGCTCTCATGCAGCTGTCGGGTGGGCGTTCCTAACCCCGCCCACCCCTGCTCTCTGTACCCCAACTTCCCTGCACCACTCCAGAACCTGCCCTCCCCCTGTGCCTCCCTCTTGTACCTGTTCCTTCTAGATCCTAGGAGTCCGGGAGGCTCCCACCCCTGTGGCTGAGAACTGGACTGTGGCAAGGGCTGTGTGTGTGTGTGTGTGTGTGTCCGTGTGACTGTGTGTATGAGAGAATGAGAAGGAACACATGTTTGCTGGGTGTGACCATGTTTCCTCTCAATAAAGTTGCCCTGTGACACTCCTCTGTCTTCTCCAGTTATTGGCCGTGGGCCGGGAGTAGAGCTGAACTGAGCTAGAGAACCAGAGTTAGGGCCTTAACTTCCGCTGGGGCTGCCTCGGTGACCTGGAAGTGAGAAGAGCCTTTGGGTCCAGTGGTTTCAGGCGAGAGGCCATCGGGAAGCCCCCACAGCGCTCTGCTTCAGGCCAGGTGAGCTCGAAGGCAGGGCAGGAGAGGAGAGGTGAGTAGCTGCTGTGGGCGGGAAAGCTGCAATGCTCCGATGTGGTGGGAACCAAAGCCACTGGAGACCGAGCACCGTGGCCTTAGAGACGCGCTTCACCAGTGGCACTGAGCACCGCAGATCTGAAAGCGGGAAACGCCCACATCTAGTGCTCAGATCTGAGCCGAGGGGGGCACGATCCGAGGCAGGGGTACAGCGCCCTCGCTAGAGACCCAGATCTAATAAGGGAAAGCTCTCCAAGGCCCAGCGATTCAGGGTGGGGACAAAAGGAAACCCGCTGGCGAGGAGCCGGCGCGAGCTGGGTGGGAAGGGCTGCAGGGAGTCCGGCTGGACCAGCCCGCGGCCCGCGCACCTAGCAGGCAGCAACACGCACCGACTCGCGGAAGCGTGCCGCTGCCTTCAGCCCACGGCCCAATCACAGGACGGGGTCTCCACAGAGTCCGCACCCCGGAACCCGATTGGCCAATGGCAAAACGAGTATTTCCGCCTACCGCCCCGCCGGCCCGGCTACCGTTTGCGGAAAGACGAAGCTGCGTCCCCGCGGTCCGTGGAGCGCAGCGGGCGGGTCCCTTCCCGGTTTCACTCCGACAAGTTGTCACCCGCCCGACTCGGGAGCTCGTCCCCCACCCCCGGGAGCAACGGGACAGGGAGGGGCCGTGTGCAAAATTTAGTCTCCGCCCTTTGAGTCATCGGCTCACCTGGCGGTGTCTGGACCAGGCCCGCGGCTGAGTCGGCTGGAAAGAGGCCAAGACGGTCTTCTCGAACATCAGAGGCAGACCAGCGCTGGGCGCCGGCAGGCTAAGGTTATGTCCCTGGTTGGCTTTGCAGCCCAGAAAAACCATGACACCTCCTTGCGCCTCAGTTTTCCTTCTGGCTCTCCAGTTACGCAAAGTGAAAAGCGGGGAACCTGCTTGGGTGCAAGGTTAAGCAGCACCCAAGGATCTTAACCTTTGGGTTTTCCTTTGAAAACTTAGGAGTGGGAATTTTAAAAGTGCCTTAGCAGGCATGGCACGGTGGCTATGCCTTTAATCCGAGCACTCTGAGGCAGGGTGGAACTTTCTGAGTCCCAGGTCAGCCTGGCCAATTTAACAAGCTCCAGACTATCCAAGGCTACATAGCGAGAACCTATGTTTAAAAAAATTATATATATATATGTATATGTATATGTATATATACAACTACATCAATAAAAACAAAAAGTCCAATTCTAGGCAGGGCATGGTAATACAAGCATTTACTCCCCCCATTTGGGAGGCAGGAGCAGGCAGATTGCTGTGAGTTTGAAGCTAGCCCTGGCTACATAGGGAGTTCTAGGCCAACAGGACTATATATATATAGTAAGACCCTGTCCTAAAAGAAAAAAGATGTGCACTACATTAGTGGATGGTGCATATGCTCAACAAACATTGACCCTTTCAGGAGCTGGGGTGTGGTTCAGCCTACGGGATGTCCAAGGACCTGGACCCAGTCCCCAGCGCTGAAGGAAAGACAGCAACCAAGAAAAGCAAGGGGAGGGACCGTTGGAAATGTTAGTGATTAATTAGTCTTCCAGCCAGTATCAGGACACCGGGGACTTAGCCAGCGTTTCTAATCCCACAGCAGAAGAAGCATCAAGCCCAGTCACTGCCAAAGTTGACCTGGGTGCTCTTTGGACCACATAAAAAAAGCTGGCTTGCTGCTGGAGAGATGGCTCAGTGGTTAAGAGTACTGCCTGCTCTTCCAGAGGACTTGGGTTCAACATGTCAGCTGACTGTCTGAAACTCCAGTTTCAGGGGACCCGAAACTTCCCATGGACACATAAAATTTTTAAAAAGCGAGCAAGCAAGCTGAATTGGCAGCAGGAGGACTCTTTGTGGGAAGGTTAAGCTAGCTCAGCCCAGGGTTACTGGCAGGAGGACTCTTTCTGGGAAGGTTAAGCTAGCTCAGCCCAGGGTTACTGGGTTCTCCATTCAAGTTTGGCCACACCTATGGTACTGGGCTCTTGTTACAGACCCTACTTCAAGGAAGCTGCAGGATGCCTAGCGTTTTCTGGCCCTCTGTTTCCTGGTGATGTATGGGGCTTCAGGGTTCCCAGGCCACAGAGACTCTGGGCTAGGGCAGGCAGCTCCCCTCAGCTCTGGAGGTGACCCGGTTTCTTTCCACCAGACAGGTCTGGTGACTTTCTCTTAATGGGATAGGTCCTGTCTGGGAAAGGGACTCCTGTCTCTCAGCCTCTGCTTTCCACGTGTCTGCTCCAGATCACGCATGGCTGCCCTACATTGGAAACGAGTGGGCAGGAGCTGGGTCAAGGGTATTCAAGAGGACACAGTTGCCCTGCACTGAAGGTCATGATGCCTGCTGTCTATTAGAACTAGAGTGTGGCTGTTTAAGGCTGTAGCTTCTCACCAAAGTGGTCTCAGAACTTTCTGTCTGTGACATGTTAAAAAAATTATGGAGTGGAGAGATGGCTTGGCAGTTAAGAGCACTAGCTGAGTTTGGTTTCTAACACCCACACAGCAACTCACAACTCTCTGCAACTCCAATTCCAGAGAATCTGATACCTTTTTCTGACCTCCATAGACATAGACACAAGTGTGGTACAGGCACGTATGCAAATAAAACGCCCATACAAATAAGAATAAAGTCCAAAAAAGTTTAAAATTTCCAGGCATTGGTGGCGTACACCTTTAATCCTAGCACTTGGGAGGCAGAGGCAGAGGCAGGCGTATCTCTGAGTTTGAGGCCAGTCTGGTCTACAAAGTTACACAGAGAAACCCTGTCTCAGAAAAATAAAAACAAAACAAAACAAAAGGCTTACAGAGTTCCAGGAAAGGCTTCAAAGATACACAGAGAAACCCTGTCTCAAAATACAAAAAAAAAAAAAAGCCGGGCAGTGATGGCGCACGCCTTTAATCCTAGCACTCGGGAGGCAGAGGCAGGCGGATCTCTGTGAGTTTGAGGCCGGGCTGGATCGACAGTTTTCAAAACAATACAGAGAAACCCTGTTTCGTAAAAAACAAAAACAAAAACAAACCCCAAAAAAACAAAAAACAAAAAAAAGTTCAAAATTATGGTCATCTCTTCCTAGTCTACATTTGAAATTTAAAAAGTTCCACTGGGCGTGGTGTCCCATACCTTTAATCCCAGCACTCAGGAGGCAGATGGAGGAGAATCTCCAGGTGTTCAAACCCTAATACCAAGGAAAGCACAAGACTGCCCCAGACAGCCACACAGGTAAGAATGGCAAGTGCCATTTGAAATTGGTGGTGGTCATTCTTACTGTCCCTGTGGATCATGTTCTTTTAACTTTTCGGAAATTATAAAGCCATGCTCAGTTCAGATCAGAGTTTCTCTGTGTAGCTCTGTCTGTCCTGGAACTTGCTTTGTAGACCAGCCTGGCCTTGAACTCACTGAACCTGCCTGCCTTTGCCTACCAAGTGCTAGGATTAAAGGTGTGTGCTACCACTGCCTGGCAGCAGGTGTAATTTTTTTTTCCCGAGACAGGGTTTCTCTGTGGCTTTGGAACCTGTCCTGGAACTCACTCTGTAGACCAGGCTGGCCTCGAACTCACAGAGATCCACCTACCTCTGCCTCCCAAGTGCTGGGAATAAAGGCGTGCGCCACCAACGCCCAGCTCAGCAGGTGTAATTTTTAAGAAGAGAAAAAAGGGGATGTCTGTATTAAATGGGCTAGGATGCAGTTGTACAGGAGATAGAGGATGAGGGAGAAGGGGAAAGGGACAAGGGAAAGGGGACAGGGATATTTGCCCCACAGGAACAAAGGACTGCTTCTAGATAGAGAGGAGACAGAGATGGGACATAGGCAAATGACAGTTTATAAAGGTAAAGGGGGAAACCCTGTGTTAGGATGAGGTGTTTAATTTTTTTGGTTTTTGTTTTTCTAGACAGGATTTCTCTGTAGCTTTGGAACCTGCCCTGGAACTAACTCTTATAGACCAGGCTAGATTCAAACTTAGAGAGATCCACTTGCCTCTGCCTCCCTAGTGTTGGGATTAAAGACATGTGGGTGCCAACACATGCACACAAATATACTCATACACACAAACATAAACACATACATATACATACAAAAGCACATAATTCATACATACATTCATACACAAACACACATACATCCATATACATAATATACTCATATATATACACATTAACATGCATACACCCATATATTCACATACACACGCGCGCACACACACACACACACACACACGTTTAACATCAAAATGTCTCAGGCCTGTCCAGGAAACCTGAATTTCAGATGTTTGCATCAAGATGGCTCTTCTGACCAGCCTCCCCTCATCCTGCTCCTTCCTAGGGATGTGGCAATAGCCTCTGTTATCCAGATCCACCTGGATCTGCTCATGCCTTTAACCTCAAGGTATTGCATGGGATCATGTCTGTTTTACCCATGAAGCAACCGAGGCTCTGGTCACTTGCATAACTTAATAGCCAAGGTTAGACCACTGCTTGTGTTGGGTGTGGGGCAGGTCCGACTTTCAGGCTCATGGTCTTGGAACTACATCAGCTATTTTCAAGCTGTTCAGAAGCTGCCTCCAAGCAGGGCCCAGGTGGCTAGGGTTTCCTGTTTCCACACACTGTAGCTAAAATAGCCACACATATGTCTGTTTTGTGTGTTGGGGTTTCGTGAGTTAAAAATACGTTCAAGAAACATGCATTATGTTGTGCTATCCTGCTCTTGCTTTGGACTTTGTAAAAACCAAAAAAAAAAAAAAAGGCTTTTTCTAGTCACATCCATCTCCTCCACCCAGGCCCCAACAGAAAGGAGCTGTCTTGGGTGGCTGTGAGAGCGGACCTGTTTCCAGCTTGTGCGCACGTTTTAGTCTCCTTAACCTGCTTCCTCTCTTTGTTCCTGTTCTTCGCCTGGTTCTTGGGGCCCACACCATCCCCCACCTCTGCTCTGTGTGGGGTGGGGAAGGCAGGTTTCTGCAAGGTAGGTCTCCCTCCCAAGAGCCCCCCCTCGCTCCACCTACCTACTGAGTCAGGAGCCAGGAATGTCTGTGGGGCCAGCAGACAGGAATGCCATTCTAGGGGTGTCAGGGGCTGATTCATCCCTCCTGTCCACCCGGTCTTCTCCTTACAGGGCTGGGAAATTGAAGTCTGTCTGGAGATAAGAGAGCAACCCTGAGCTCTCAGAAGCATGGAGTTAGATCTGTGAGTAGGGAGAGCATTCAGGGCAGCTCGCTGAAAGGCGGAAGGAGGGGCACATCTCCTCCTCCAGAGAAGCTGACCTAAAAGCTCTTTATCTGACTACAGAGCCTTTCAGGTCAACAAGATGAAGTCTGGGTAACTTCTGGCCGGGGGAATCTTACATTTCAATCTCTCTGCTGTTTCTGTGACTCACACAGAAAGACTGAAACCCTGGAGAGGACCTGAGACGCCGGCTCCAAGACCCTGAATGCAGATCCCAGCTCCCGCACGGAGAGCTCATGCCACAGCACATCCCTCATCCCAGGGATGCAGGGCTCGCTGGCCTGCCAGTCTGCACAATCATCGAACTCCAGGACAGTGGAAGACTCTGTCTTGAGGGCTGGCAAGATGGCTCAATGGGTTAAGGTACCTGCTGCCAAGCCTGAGAACATGAGTTCAATCCCTGTGACACACAGAACTAACTTCTGCAAATTGTCCTCCAACCTCCATCTGTGCAGCCACTCACACATAAATACAAAGTGTATGGTTTACAGAGCAGTTCCAGGACAGCCTCCAAAACAATACAGAGAAACCCTGTCTCGAAAAACCAAAAAAAAAAAAAAAAAAAAAAAAAAAAAGGAAACCAGGCGTTGGTGGCGCACGCCTTTAATCCCAGCACTCGGGAGGCAGAGGCAGGCGGATCTCTGTGAGTTTGAGGCCATCCTGGTCTACAGAGCGAGTTCCAGGACAGCCTCCAAAGCCACAGAGAAACCCTGTCTCGAAAAACAAAACCACAAAAAAAAAAAAAAAAGGCTAGAGATAGGTTAGAGATAGGTCCAGGGTTAAAAAGTGCATACTGCTATCGGGGCATTGGTGACACACGCCTTTAACCCTAGCACTCGGGAGGCAGAGACAGGAGGATCTCTGTTAGTTCGAGACATGTAGGCAAAACACCAATGCACATAAAATAAAAACAGATTATTACAAACAAAAAACACATACTAAAAGATCCAAATTCAGTTTCTACCTGGCAACCATCTCTTAATTCCAAGCACTTGGGAGGCAGAGGCAGGCGAATCTCTGTGCTTGGACTAAAGGCGTGTGCCACCAACGCCCAGCCCTATATCATTTTTGAAACCTTTGTTTATATGTGTATAAATGTTGGCCTGCATGAATATAAAAGCACACCACCTGAATGTAGTACCTATAGAGACCAGAAGAGGGAGTTGATTCCCCCGGAGTTGGAATTAAGAGATGGTTGTCAGGTAGAAACTGATTTTGGATCTTCTAGTATGTGTTTTTTGTTTGTTTGTAATAATTTATTTTTATGTATGTCTGTATGAGGGTACCAGATCCCCTGGAACTGGAGTTACAGATGTTTGCAAGCGGCCATGTAGGTGCTGGGATTGAACCTGGGTCCTCTGGAAGAGCAGCCAGTGCTCTTAACTGAGCCATCTGTGCAGACTCCCAGGACATGCTCTAACTTGCTGAGCCATCTCTACATCCTTCAATTATGTTGAGGTACTGTCTCCTATAGTCCAGGCTGTCCTTGAACTTGAATGTAGCTGAGGCTGACCGTGAATTTCTGATCCTCCAGCCTCTGCTCCCAAGTGCTGAAGTTACAGCCATCACACCCTCATTGTTTTTGTTGTTTTTGGAGACTGGGTTTTGTTTCTCTGTGTAACAGCTCTGGTTGTCCTAGAACTTGCTTTGTAGACCATTCTGGCCTCAAACTCACACACATCTGCCTGGCTCTGCCTCAGGAGTGCTGGGATTAAAACACGTGTGCCACCGCCACCTGGCTATAACCCCTTTCTTAATAGCCTGTGTTTCTGGAGTTGTAGCGGCTCCCTGGCTGGAAGAGAGGGATTAGGACTGAAAACAAGACAGAGCACAAACCCTGTTAGGAGTGATGCCAAAGAGCTAGGCCTTACTCTGCCTAAGCAGGGCAGGAACCTGGGGTGGGCACCTGGGGTACGACAGGGCTTGATCGCCAGGTGTAAAAGAGGTCCAACCTGGGGCCTTGGTACTGGGGTGGGCTGAAGCCCCTCTTGAGAAAGGATGGAAACTCTCCCTTTCTAGTTTTTTGTTTGTCCTGAGACAGGATCGCATATGTGGCCCTGGTTGTCTTGGAACTCAGATCCATTAGACCCTGAAGGATTATGGGCACAACCACCATCCTTCCCTTCCTGTATTGAATGCTTGTCTTATCAGTAACAGACTGGAAACTCCTTTTGTAGCCAGGTAGTGGCAGGTGGATCTCTGAGTTTGAGGTCATGCCAGCCTCGTCCTCAGAGGGAGTTCCAGGACAACTGGGACTACATAGAAAGCCCCTGTCTTGAACAAAAAACAGAAACTTCATGTTTGTATGTTTGAGACAGCTCTCACGTAGCCCAGGCTAGCCTTGAACTTGGTAGGTAGCAAAAGCTGACCCAGACCATCTGATCCTTCCACCTCCATCTACTGGGACTATACAACTGTACGCAATGGAACTTGGATGAGAACCACTTCAATTTATTGAAAAAGAAAATGCTTGCTGTCACAGCAAAGTCTCAAAATAAGTTGTAGCTGGCTCCCCACCTCCACTCTAGGAACACAATAAGAGCACGCTGAGGAGCATGGGCGAGCTGTAAAGCTGAGATGATGCCTTCAACCCCTGCATGTGGTTTGTTCTGGTGATTTAGGGCTGTAATGGGCAAGCTTTACAACCCACGAGTACAGCTACTGGCGCTTTTCAAAAGCACAGAACCCACCCTGCCATACACCTAGGAAGGCACCTGCCCGCAGCCTGGGCGTCAGGGTTCCTGGGCTCCAGGCCCCACGGGTGACTCACAGCAAACCCCAGGCTGTGCCTCCTGGCCTCAGTTTCCCTGGACTGCTCTGTTGGTACTCCCCACCTACTGTGCAGGGCATTAATAGGGGTGAGGCACTTTGAACTCTTCAGATGAAAGAGGCTGGGGAGACAGCACCCGGTTATTAGATCTCCACAGTCAGGCGTGGGAGCTGAGGCCGGCTGCCCCTCTTCCGCTCTCTGCTATGGCTGACCACACTGGGAAGCGAAGACGAGCTGTCTGTCTCCCTGCCACCTCCCAACAACTCTACTAAACTGCATTTTCCCACTGTCCAAAGCGGAAACCCACCATCGATTCAACTGGTACTCATAAGACACGTACAAGCACACACACACACACACACACACACACACACACACACACACACACAGACATGTACAGATGTCTCAACTTTCCCTCTTGTCTAACTATGGACTCCACACGATGATGGCTGTACCTTTTCATCTGTACATAGACCCAAGAGGGGAGGGAAACCCCAGAGTCAGCAAAGTAAGCTAAGAGGGAGCCAGGCTAGTGACATTTCTACCTTGTCTCTCTCTGGGTTGCTGTAAGAGCCACGTGAGGACCCTATGTGTGCAGGCTCTTTGTAAAATGCCAAGTCCCATATATGTGTAGCTATCCCTTGGCCATCAGGATCTTCCTCATGTTAAGGGAAAAACCAAGTCTACTGTGCCACCTACTGGCTGAAAATGCCAACTGCAGCACCTCCCCCCCAGGTGTCTCCTAGTATACATTAAATATTTTCCTTAAACAAATCACTTTGCACAAATCTTTAGACACAGGGCTTCATATAGCCCCTGAAACTCACTATATAGCCAAGGTAGCCTTCAACTCCTGATCTTGCTGCCTCCACATCTCAAGTGTTGGGATTAAAATAACTCTGTTTTTGAAGTAATCTTTATTTTTTGGCAGCGCTCTGGCATCTTGTGCATGCTAGCTGCCACTGAGCTAGTTGCCAGCCTACCTTATGCCTTATGTTACTCCTTTTTTTTTTTTTTTCAAGACAGGGTTCTCTGTATAGCCCTGGAACTAGCTCTGTGGACCAGTCTGGCCTGGCCTTAAACTCAGGAGATCCACCTTCCTCTGCCTTCCACAAGCTGGGATTAAAACCACTGCCTGGCTAATCTTTCAAGCTTTGAATAATATTAGGCAAAACCAGAATAAAACCACAAAAATCATAGGATAAAAATAAAGAAAATATTAAATAAGGTCTGGCTAGGAAGAGGCACTTGCAGATGCCTGAGCTTAAAGCTGTTAGCACTGAAGAACCAACAAATCACAGGAGGAGAGTTGTGTACACATGGGGCTGCTGAGATGGCTCTGCAGGTAAAGGAACCTGTCACCAAGTCCCATAACATGAGTTCAACCCCAGAATCCAGGAGAGAACCATCTCACCCACCTACCACCACCCCCATTCGCATGCCTGCCCACTCACACGCTCGTGCACAAACACTAAATAAACATAATTAAAAACAAAACAAAGAGAGAAATAGAACTATTTGCAGGGACAGGGACATTCCTTTGTTCTGCTCCAAACCCTTGGTTCCCAAGGGTTGAGGACAAGTTTGAAGCACACAAAAGTAGAAAATCATTTCATATCACATCCCATCCCACCACAGCCCAAGTAGAGGCAGTCCGCAACTTAGGCAGCATTTCGTGGTGGCAGGGCTGAGTTTAAAAACACCGATGACGGTGCTATGTCTGGCTTCTTATCCAGAAGTCCTCAGCAGGGATGGATGCTTCCCCCCAGTTTCTGCTCTGGCTGGATACAGCTTTTGGTCAGTACCCAGCTGCCCGTCGCCCAGTCCCAGCTGTTACAGCTGCATGGCTTCCTGCTCTGTTGTCTGGTCCGACGATGCTAAGTACTTCTCTTGGATGCCCAGAGTGCTGCGGGAGGGAAGGTGTGTCAAGGCTTAGATCACAGGCAGGAGATGGAGGCCTGGCCCAGGCAGGATCTGACCTCTACTGAGGACCATCACCCAAACCCATCTGTGTCTGTCCTAGTTCCCACAGATGGATGTGAGCCGCATTCAGGCATTCCTTCCCTGGGGCTCCTGTTTCTTCCCCACTCTGCCTATACCCAAGGATCAGGGAGCGCTAGCCCTCCAGCGTGTGTGGCATGTGCTCTAGGGACAGACCAGGGTGTTCAGATCCTGCCCCTTCCTTTTCCTCTTCTGAAGTCACATGAGAGCTGTGACCATAAAATGAGGAGTCCTCCTCTACACCTGGCACCAACTGCTGCAGTAACTACTGCTACTTTCCTTTTCTTACCAAGGCAAAGACTCCGACTCTGCTTGGGCCACAGGCTCTCTCCTCCCTCCCTCTGGGACAGGATGGAGGTCAATTCACAAAAGGGAAAGACCAGACATCACTAACACCAGCTACACGAGTCATCTCCTTGGTCCACTCACCCCACGGGGACGCCATGCTCTGCTGCCACCACTGTAGTCACCCGTTCTCCAGGGCCTAACACCTCCATCCGACTCCACCTGAGCCTGGAATTCCCGTCTCTAGCACCCTGGGCAAATGCTCCGTCTTTGAGGCTATTGACCTAAAGGATCAGGCCTTTCCCTTCCTGCCTCTTGCACAGCTTCTGACCCAAGGATCACACAACTGGGTCAAAAGCAAAGACCAAAAGCCCAGCTGCCATCTGCACAGTGGTGCCCTAAGACCCAGCGCATCCCTTCTAAAGACAAACCTGTCCTCTCCACCACGACCTCTGTCACTAGCTGTTCTACCTTACCTCCTCCATATTTTCTAACCCACATACCTTTCTCTAGTCTTCTCTTTTGTTGTTGTTATTAACATTATTTGGTTTTTCTTTTTTCTTTTTTTTTTTTGGTTTTTCTAGACAGGGTTTCTCTGTAGCTTTGGAGGCTGTCCTGGAACTCACTTTGTAGACCAGGCTGGCCTCGAACTCACAGAGATCCACCTGCCTCTGCCTCCCAAGTGCTGGGATTAAAGGTGTGGCCACCACTGCTCAGCCTCACTTGTTTTTTTGAGATAGGATCTTACTTTGTAGCCCAGGCTGGCCTCAAGCTTCTGATGATCTTCCTGCCTCAGTTTCCCAAGTACTGGTTTACAGGAATGACTTCAGGCAGGGCTCCTCTTTTCTACTTCACTACATGCTTTAACTAGCAAGACTTTAAGAATTCTCTGGCTAAACCAAAAACAAACAAGTGAAAAAACAAAACAAAAAAAACTCTCTGCATCCCCTACTTACACACAGGAAGTGCATTTTCCACACATACAGGGGTTCTCCTAAACGGTGCATCAGCTGGAGGAAAATCAAGACTTTAAGACTAGCCTGTGCCGGGCGGTGGTGGCGCAGCCTCCAAAACAATACAGAGAAACCCTGTCTCGTAAAACAAAAACAAAAAAAAAGACTAGCCTGCACTACACGGGGTTACAGGCCAGCTAGGGGCAGAGAAACCCTGCCTCAAAACACCAAAATAAATCAGTCCTTACCCCTGAGCTGCCATCTACACACACTTCCCCCACTTTGGTGCTGGGACTCATGGCAGTAGGACAAGCATCCTACCCTGGGCTGGCCCCTCAGCCCTCCACTGCCAGCCACATCTCCTTCCCCTTGTCACATAATACACCAGGCAAACTGAAGCCTGGCTCTTCTCCCAGCGCCCTTTCTTTCCTAGCTTCTGTGTCTGCGACTCTTCTGTTGTCCCTTCCCATGCCCCCCAAGGATACGAGGAGAAATGAAAGTCAGCTCCCATAGCAGCAGACATCATGGCCTCCAGGCTTCGCTGCTCTTGAATCCCAAAACAGTAGCCGTTGGCTTTATCCACAGCCTGGAGGACTCGCTGGATGCTGTCCTTGTCCTGAGCAGAGAAGAGAAGTGAGTGAATCAAGTGTGGAGAGCTGAGTGAGGCCACACCCAACTCTCCTCTGACTCCTCCCATGACAATTCCATATACACCATCCTTGGCCTAGAAGAGATCCCTCCCCTGGGGGCCGGCTAACCAGACAACTGCCCAGATCAGAAGAAAACAGCTCCTTCATGCAGTCCCTGCCTAGGGTTTTCTCCTATGGTAGCACCCCTACCATCCTAGAATAACTGTCTCACTGCTCTTACTGGGCCAAGCAACCTTTAGGGTCAAATGGCAGTGAAGAGCAAGGTATGTTCAGTGTCAGGGAGGCACCCTACAAATACGTATGTTATTTGGCTCATAATTGTTTCTTCATCCATATACAACAGTGAGAACAGTCCATATATCTCAATGAAGTATACAGACCAAACTAAGGCACGCTCGGCTCTCAGTACAGTGTTAGCAGAGAAAGCCTTCACAATGGTGGCTGGCACGGCACACTCTCCTTCTCATACAGGAGACAAGTGTGCTGTTAGAGGGAAAGCCAAGTTAGCTCAAGTCCCCCACCGCAGAAATGAATCTAGGATTACCATATCTCCCGGGTTATCTCTGCCGCAAGCAAAACGCACAGAGGTTGGGTGCCGCTTTGCAAACTACACATAGTCACACTGCGAAATGGACCCAAAAATCTGTCCCCTTGGTCCTGGGTCAACTCCTTGCTGTGACTCTCTGAACTCACTCATGTTCATGCACACTTAGGAGAGAGCATGCGCAAAGCGGACCTGGTGATTCAGACTCACAGGACTACAGTCTATGCTTTTTACTGAGATTATGCTCCCACTGCTCCCAAGCCAAGGGCAGGCCCAGAGCACAGACATCAGTGGAGCCATCACATCTTTTTTTTTTTTCTTTTTTTCTTTTTTTGGTTTTTCGAGACAGGGTTTCTCTGTGGCTTTGGAGGCTGTCCTGGAACTCGCTTGGTAGTCCAGGCTGGTCTCGAACTTACAGAGATCTGCCTGCCTCTGCCTCCCCAGTGCTGGGGTTAAAGGCGTGCACCACCAACGCCCGGCCACCACATCTTTCTATGTCCCTGGCGTGTCAGAGCTATAGCCACAGGGAAGAGATCTCTTCCTATCCAATACCTGGATGTTCAGAGGGATAAAGGAGACCAGACTGTAGTCTTCGATGAGCTGCACTAGCTTCTCATTGAGCTGACGGTAGTTACTGAAGAACCGGTCAGACGCCAGGTGCTCAAGCAGGTAGGAGAGGTCCAGGACTTCTGTGTAGTAGTCCAGGTTGAAGGCTAAGGAGAGAAACTGGAGTTAGAGCCGCTGACATTAGGCTAAAAACGGAAGACTGGAGGGGTTGAGCCGTAGCCCCGCACATGTTTAGCATCCTTAAGGGCCCGGTTCTATTCCTAGCACCCAAAGGGGGATTAAAAAGCATAACCGGGGTGTGGATTTAGTTCAATGGCAGAGCACTCACCCACAAGGCCCTGGGTTTGGTCCTCAGCTCTGGGAAAAACAAAACCATAACCGGACGTGAGGAAGAGTTCAGCATGGAGCACTTGCCTGGCATAAGTGAGGTACTGGATTCTGTCCCTAGCACTGAGACAAGACAGACCCAAAGCCTGGGGCTTTATCTTGCTTGTCTGTCATTGCTGGCCTGCTACTCACTATGTAGCTGCCCAGCCAGCGTTCATAGTGGTTCTCCTACCTCAGATTCCTGTGTGCTGAGATTACAGGCCTGAGTGTCACACTGACTTCCATTATTTACATTCACTAAGATATGTGCGGTGCAGTGAAGTGGTGTCACTTGGTCTGGTGGCAGAGACTGACAATCTCAGATATAAGGCAGCTGAGCACAAGTGCTGGAAGCTCAAGGTAGCCGAGACCACAGAGTAAATTTAAGGTCAATCTGGGCAATTTCGGGAGACCCTAATCAAAATGAAAGAAGGCCTATGAGATTGCTCAGTGGACACCAACATTTGGAGCCAATCCTAACAACCCAAGGTACCCTGGGGAGCCGCACAGCAGGAGATCATCGATTCACACAAGGAGATAATCGATTCACACAAGTTGCCCCGGATCTCCACACAAACATGTGCCCCCCATAAATGAAGACGTTTAATTTAAAGGGAGGGGCTTGAGAGGTTAACAGTGCTTGCTACTCTTCCAAAGGACCTAAGTTCAGTTTCCAATGTCCACATAGGAGGCTCACAGCTGCCTGCAATTTCATCTCCAGAAGACCAAATGACCTCTTCTGGCTCCCTTGGGTACACATATGCCACATATATGTGACATGCAATCACACAACACACAGAAACTTTTCAGTCAGGGTCTCACTATGTTGCTCTGGCTGTTCTGGAACTATGTAGAATAGGCTGGCCTCCATCTCACAGAGATCCCCGTTTCTGCCTTCTGAGTGCTGGGATTAAAGGTGTGTGCCACCACAGCCTGGCCTAAAATTAATCTTAAAGAAAAAAAAAGAGGGCTGGGGCGTTTTCTGCTTCTGAAGGGTAGAATGTATACCTAGCAGGGGTGGAGCTCCAGGGTCTATCCCGGTATCACAAAAAGCAAAGCACCTGATTCCTTCTTTCCTTTCCAGAGGTCTCACTTAACCCAGGCTGGCCTTTTACACCTGATCCTCCTGTCTTCATCTCCCAAGCGCTGGGGTTATAGACACACGCCATCACACCTGGCTACAATGCTTGATTTCATCTACCATTTATTAGGCAGCCATGTGGACAGAGGCATCTATCTACCTTGTGGGGGGTTGTAAGAACAAAAGTGTATAAACCCTGCCCCTGCCTTGCATACAGAAACAACTAATGATCATACTAGTGTACAGCACTGAGAACTATGCTTAGTCCCTGTGCCATGAAGCTTGGTCATACCCCAGGGTCCTAGCATACAAACTGGAAGGACTTTGTAAATGCTGGTCAAACTGAATCGCTGTTTAGTTCAGCAGCAAGGCCTCTTGGGTAAGCCACCTTCCCTTCCCAGGACATCAAGTAAGATGAAGAGACAAAAATAGTCGCTGTAACATCTGGTTTGGTTCTCTGAATAGCTTCCCAATAAGAAATTTGGGCTCCTTGGGAAGTCACCCGCAAAGATGAGTGGACTCTGGGCTGACATCCCTCCATGTCCTGACTAGGCAAGGTCACTTCCATGTCATCTCCCAGCCTCCCTCCCTGCTCATATACTAGGCACGTCAGCTTTCTCTCTTGGGTTCTTTATGGCTTCAGATTTTAAGGAGTTGATGTCATTAACCCAGCAGAAGAATAATTTGGCAGGAAAAAAATGCTGGTCATTGAGACACCACCCAACTCCCGCCATCTTCCCTGCTTCCTGCCATGCGAGGATGCAGGCGTAAGTCAGCAGTCTTCCGCCAGACGCTGGGCCTACCCATGCCTCCATCTTAAGGGTTTCCAACCTCTAAAATACAGAGGAATGTCTGCTGTTTGGACATCGGTGGGTGGTAGTTTCACTACAGCAGTTCAAACTACGGCAAAGCTTTTGCCCTTACTAGATTGGCTGGAACAGCCCCCCAGCGGGCTCCTCACCACCCAAGTGTCAGGTACCATGGCTTCAGAACAGTGAGCAGTTATCCCCTTCCTCGTCGCTGCCCTACTACCTTGCTTTCAATCGCTCTATAGCACCCGCCTGCAATCTCTAAATCTACTGCAGTATCTGGCACAGCGATGCAGAAAATAAAGGGCCAGAAGTCGGGAGCACAGGGAGGCAGCTCCCTTCAAGCTCCAAGCAGGGGCTCTTACCCAGCTTCCCATAGTGCTCAATGAGGTCCATCTTGGAGAGGAGGTTGACATGGGGCAGCTCCACGTGCAGCATGGTGGCCAGGGAGGTGCACAGTACTGAGATGAACTTGGCTGGGTCTGTGCAGTAGTGAGAATCCACGAGGTGGACAGCTGTCAGCTGTGAGCGGAAGACACAGGATGAGCGGGAAGGCCGAGAGTGGGGGACTTCGGGCCACGCCCCATCGTGAGACTGGCGGCTCAGGCCTTCCCCAGCTGTGTTCTGTGTGTCTCCCAGCTGTACGTGCTTGCAACAGGGTTTTGCGGCCTGAAACTCATGATCTTCCTGCCTCCACGCGCCAAGTGCTGCTTACAGGCATGTGCCTCTTCCTCTGGCTCTTGTATTTAATCCTAATAATAAATTTAATTCTAATGTCTTCCTCCCGGAAAACACGAGACTTTTTTTTTTTTAATCTACTATGCTGGGGACCAAATCCAGGGCCTGTCGCCTCTGTTTGCTAGGCAGGATCTCTACCGTTGAGCTAAATCTCCAATCCCTCTTACAAAGTATCTTGCAGAGAGCCCTGTAGCGGCAAACAGGTTCACATTACACGCCTGCCTCCCCACTCTTTCTGCACACCAACGATTGCCGGGCCACTTCCTATGTAATCACTTCCACTGTTTTTTTTTAAATCCCCAACTGAGAACACGTTGTTTAGAGATGACAAAACTGAGTTAAGTGAGAACTTTCCCAGATCACACAGAGATTAGTGGCAGAACTAAAGCTCTAACTCAGAGACTTTAGTTCTGCTCCAAACTCAACTCAACCCCTATCTTGCTGAGTGACTTGGGGGAGTGGTGGCACCTGTCAGCTTCGCTGTCTCAGGGATACAATCTGCATAATGGGCCTGCCTGAGCGGAGACGCACCCTGAGGTCCCACTGTGCCATCTGGGAGAAGATGCTGCGAAGGGCGGCATGGTGCGTGCAGAGCTCCACCTGGCCGGGGCAGTCGAAGATAAAGTAGTGGCCTCGGAGGGGCTCGAGCTTGGCGCGCAGCCAGTCCAGGTTGGCTTCCAGGTACTCCATGCAGTAGAGCAGGCCACCGTTGGGCCCCAGGCGCAGCGCGTCCATCACGTCGCCCAGCCCCACCAGCTCGCCCACGTCCACGGCACACTCATAAGGCAGCCCTTCGTTGGCGGGGTCCAGGTTCACGACCGCCACGCGCCGGCCGAGCGCGCGCAGGAACTCACTCATGCCCAGGCAGTACGTGGTCTTCCCCGAGCCCGGGGGCCCGATCACCGCCTGCCCGAAGGCCGTGGGCGGTGCGGCCCCCGCCATGGGTGGAGCAGGGCAGCCCACAGGCGCCTCTCGAACTAAAACAAGGAGACCCAAACTAACCGGCAAGGAAGGGAAAAGCTCCGACTTCCGGACCTCGCCGGAAATTGTCTAGGAGGAAGTCCCGCCCACACGCCGGCAGCGGAGTTGTGGCTACGCAGCCGCGTTCCTCCCGCAGTCTGTCTCAGGATTTCCCTGGCTTCTCTAAGGCAGACTTCCAGGCTGGGTCCATTCTAAACTCGTTTATTCTCGCAGACCCGCCCCCAGCAGAGGGTAGAGGTGGTGAGGGACCGCCCGACCCTCTCTGGACCAGTTCTCAAGTCCCTTTCCTTTCTTTGGCCTCACGACGTCCTCCTTCAGACCCCCCAAACACGAGCCACAGGCAGTCCAGATCTTCCAAGTTCTGGGGCGAGCCCAAACAAGGCCTAGGGTTCGGAGACCACCCCAGGAGAGGGAGGGTTTTTTCTGAAGTCATCTTTGAGGTAGAGAAGAGACAGGCATGCCCAGGCCTGAGCACACGATCCTGCTGTGCAGACTCCTAGGCTCTGGACGGCTTCAGAGGCCCACAAGGCAAGACCCGGGCTGTTTTTCTGTAGATGAGTGACCCTAACCAAGAACCTAGCCTTACTCAGGCTCCGAGGGTCTCTCCAAGGCACAGCTGGAACCCCTTACAAAAGTCATATCTGTCCGAAACTTCATGCTGGTGGGTGGTTGGCGTCGGAGCAAGGACTCCATCTTGTCTTGGGAAAGAGGCTCATCGTAGATTGTGGAAATGAGCCCCAAGCCACTTCCTCGGGGCCTCTTCAGTTGCCCAAATGGCTGTAGTTTCTCTCCATGGTACCTGGATAAAACAGGGCAAGGGACTCCACTAACCACTACATATCTGGTTTGTCCTGTAACACACAACTGTCTTGTGCAGATAGGGTTTGAACCCAGGGCCAGGCAAACACTCATCCCTGAGCCACACCCCCAGCACCAAAGACAAAGTATGTATCTGCAATTCTGCTCTCCAACTTCTGGAGACAGTCTGTGTCAACTACAAGGAGCTTTGGAATTTTCATCCACACAGTGGAATGACTCCCTTATCAAGCCCAAACACAGACTCGATGAAATGACCTCCTGGGGGATCCGTGATCCTTTTAAGTTGTAACATGAACAAAAGAACAGTATCTATTTCTTCTACTCCTGCCACAAAGTCATCTCCTATGGGTACCCAGCATGCACTCCCAAAAGCAATGGGAAGAGAGAAACCAAACAGCATCAAGGCTGGATTATGACCCTAAGGAGTCCTTAGGGATGCACTTACCCCAATCCACGCTTGCATCTGGGGTTCTGGCCTTCACCGTCCAGGGCCTCAGGCACCCCGGAGCACCTACTACCCAGGCCCTGGCCTTCAGCCCAGCCTTGGCGCTCCATCACCTTCCGACCAATGCCCTGTCAAAGGAGGCGGTGAGAATTAAGAAAGGTGGTTTAAGTTTGACAGTGTGGTGCATGTCCCATTGCTGGGGAGGCAGAGGCAGGATGTGAGTTCAAGGTCAGGCTGGGCTACATATGGAGACGGAAGTAAGGGATAGAGGGAGGGGAGAGGGATGGAGGGAAGGGAAGGAAAGAGAAGAAAGGGAGAGGGAGGCAGGGTTCTTGGAGAAGAAACACAGGGAAAGTGTCAGTGGACTGGGCACCACTCACCTTGGTGTGGCGCTCAAAAGTGCCCACGTGGCGTCCTATCACAGAGCCATCTTCTTGGCCATTACGGAGTCTCTGCTCTAAGCGCATCTGGACAGAGTCACGGGCGTCTTTGTCTCCACCATCTGAGGAACATAACCCATTTTATGAAAAGGCCGCTCTCACCAGGAGGATGAGATATCTGGAGCCCCTCATAAGACTTACTGATTCATTTCCATAATGTCCTGTAATCTCCCTTATGAGACTGGGAACACACACACAGGAGGAACAGAAACCACAGTTCTCACCGTATGGGTGAGGGGCAGTGCAGAAAAGTCACAGAACAGAGAGATGAAATCAGAAGCAGGTTCCTGGGAGCTAGAGATGGCTTAGCAGTTAAGAGTGTGTACTGATTCTCTATAGGACCTGGATTCATTTCTCAGCCCGTATAGGGCAGCTTACAACTGTAACTTCAATTCCAGGTAATCTGATGCCCTCTTCTGCACTCCACAGGTACCAGGCACATGTTATACTTACATGCAGGCAAAACACACATACACATAATAAAAATAATAAATCTTAGTTGAGTGTGGTGGTGTACACCTTTAATCCCAGCATTTAGGAGGCAGAGGCACGTGGATCTCGGTGAGCTAGAGGCCAGTCTGGTCTACATAGTAATATAGCTCTATAGAGCTACATAATGAGATCCTATCTCAAAACACCAAAATAAATAAATTTTAAAAATCTTTATCAAAAAAATAGCAGCCAGACCAGTCTACATATTGAGTTTCAGTACAGCTAGGGGTACACAAACTCTGTCTCAAAACAAACAAAACGCACAGAAACAAAATAAATTCAGGTCGGCCGGGCGTTGATGGTGTACGCCTTTAATCCCAGCACTTGGGAGCAGAGGCAGGCGGATCTCTGTGAGTTCGAGGCCAGCCTGGTCTACAAGAGCTAGTTCCAGGACAGCCTCCAAAGCCACAGAGAAACCCTGTCTCGAAAAACCAAAAAATAAAAAATAAATAAATAAGTTCAGGTCATTTTTCTTTTCAGAACCATGAGTTGATCAAAGGCCAAGCTTCTATTCAGAGCCTGTTCACCCAGACCCCCGAGGGGTGTTCCCAGGGTCTGCCCACCAGCAGCACTCAACTGCAAGCAGTGAGTTCTCCCAGGTAGAGATAATGAGTATAGTCAGCCTGCTTCTACAGGTTCTGCACTTGCAGATCCAACCACTTTGAAACTAACCAGGAAATAACTGCATCTGTACCAACCCGCAGACTTCCCACCCCATCATTATTCCCTAGGTAACACTATGTGCATAGTGTTCACATTTCATTAGTTTCTGTAAAACATCTACGGATGGTTTTGAGATAAGATCTCGCTCTGTTGCTCATGCTGACCTCAGACTTATAGCAATCTTCATGCCTCACTCACTTACCCAGTGCAGATTCCAAACTGTACGCCACCACAGCTGGTGGGTAATTTTTTTTCCTGGCGTTGGAATCGAACCCAGGGCCTCACATATTCTAGCAAAGTACCCTTGAGATGTAACCCCAGCATTTACTAACTTTTTTTGAGAGAGATTATTTAAAGTATGGATGAGGATGTGTGTGTGGGTCTAAAGAATTATATACCATTTTGTAACAGTACCTGCAGACTTTGGTATGCAGGGGGTTCTAGAACCATTCTTGAGCACACTGAGAACAAGCATACCTCTGCCAACTATGTGTGGCTAACATACAGGGCTAGGGTACAAGCTCCTCCCAGGACTGCCACCCCTTGTCCAGTACCTTGGTCATAGTAGACACTCATGTCCACGTCCCAGTCATCGGCTGTCTGCTCATCAAAATCTACAGGGATAAAGCAAGGGTTAAGGACTCTGAGTTCTTTGGTTCTGGGGCTAGGCCAGAGCCAGGGCCTTGCACAAGTTAAAGGTGCTCTACCACCAAGCTCTGTGTCCACCCAATGACTCCCCGTTGGGCTTCGAGCTAAGTCTACTGTTAGACAAACATTCCAGGTTCTATCCCAATTCCTCCTTCCAAAATAGGATGACTAGTCCACATTTACACATGATGGAAGCCATTTCCTAGTTTTGTTTAGACTGTCAGGGAATATCCACTATGTTTGACAGGTCTTGCCTAGGTACCAACCTAACGGTCTAGATCCCAAACATCCCCGACAAAACCCATGTGTTGAAGGCTCAGCCCCAGGCACAGCGGGAAGTAATGGGAACTTTAAGAGGTAGAGCTTCATGCGTGACATTAAAAGGGACCATGGGATCTGGTCTCTTCTTCCCTCTCTCTCCCTTGCATCCCAGCCATGAGGTGAATAGGATGCCTGCACCATGCACTCCAACCACACTGTAGAGCCTCGCCACAGGCATAAAAGCCAGCTGCCCTCTCCTCTTTAGAAGTTAGTCCACTGCCAGTGTCGGTCACAGTAACCACAAGCCTCACCTCCTTCCTCCTCCTGCCAGAACTGAGCGTCGGTGTAGAACACCAGGCCAGAGCCACCCTTCTCCCACTTGAGCTCGATCTCCTCCTCGAAGAGCCGCTCGGAAGTCCGCTCCTGCCTGGTCACGTCCTCATGCAGTGCTTCATGCCGCTCCCACTCCTCACACCGGTCATCGTCCTGGGAGACGGGGAGGGTCAGTGACCTGCGTGTCTGCCTCCAGACCTCAGGCCTAGGAGGAGGAGCTTCAGGGCCCAGCAGGGACATGGGACCTAAACCCCAGCACCACACCTTCAGGCTTCTCCAGAAGCAGCACATTTAGACCTTAAAACTTTGGGGGCTGGAGAGATGGCTCAGAGGTTAAGAGCACTGACTGCTCTTCCAGAGGTCCTGAGTTCAATTCCCAGCAACCACATGGTGGCTCACAACCATCTGCAATTCAATCTGGTGTATATGTAATAAATAAATAAAACTTTGGCTGACACCTGCCGACAGGCCTCAGCCTCTCATATCCAACTCACTCTTAGTTCTGGGCTCCTGGCCACAGTTCCTCCTCCACCCCTTTCACTTCTCTGCCTGGTCAAACCCTCATGCTGAGACCTCCGCCTACACAAGCCCACGCAGTGCACAGCCCCTCACTAGTGTGCTCCTCAGGACACACCACGTAAGCCTTTCTCAGGTATGTCACGGAAGAAGGGACAAGGGCAAGGACCAAGTGGCATTTCCTGCTGCTCAGACCCTCCCTATAATTGAGTTCCTGGAATAATCCCAGTGGCCCTGTGAGGTAAGTGCCATTATTCCCATTTTACAGGAGGGAACCTAGGTCAGAGGTAAGGCTGCCCACAACACTGTGCCAAGAACAATTGAACCAGCAGGCAATCCCAGGCCATCTTCCCACACAGCCTTTCCAAGCTCTTTCTTGGTTAAAAATTTAGCCTCTTCCAGGGCAGGAAATGGATCGTAGAATGTCTTTAGAATTGAGCACTGGTTTTTGGTGTTTTTTTTTTTTTTTTGGTTTTTCAAGACAGGGTTTCTCTGTATTGTTTTGGAGGCTGTCCTGGAACTCACTCTGTAGACCAGGCTGGCCTCCAACTCACAGAGATCTGCCTGCCTCTGCCTCCCGAGTGCTGTGATTAAAGGCGTGCGCCGGTTTTTGGTGTCTTTAATTAAATTTTTTTTTAAGTTTTTGTTCATTGGTGTTCTGCCTGCACATATGTCTGTGTAATAACGTCAGGTCCCAGCCTCCAAAACAATACAGAGAAACCCTGTCTCATAAAAAAAAAAAAAAAAAAAGTATGGTGGCGCATGCCTTTAATCCCAGCCCTCGGGAGGCAGAGGCAGGCGGATCTCTGTGAGTTCGAGGCCAGCCTGGTCTACAAAGTGAGTTCCAGGACAGCCTCCAAAGCCACAGAGAAACCCTGTCTCGAAAAACCAAAAAAAAAAAAAAAAAAAGTAAATAAAAATAACGTCAGGTCCCCTGGAACTGGAGTTACTGCAGGAGTGAGTTGCCATGTGAGTGCTGGGAAAATTGAACCTGTGTCCTCTGGAAGAGCAGCCAGTGCTTTTAACCACTGAGCAATCTCTCTAGCCCTAAGCACTAATTCTTACTACAGTGTACTTAACTGGACTTGTGTAATCACAAGATGACTCTGGCTTGACTCCCCGGGGACCCTATCCTGGTTAAACCCCAAGAGGCCACAGGAGCCAATGCTGCAGAAGGTGCAAGAGGGAAGTGAGGGTCAGCATGGACTACAGGGGACATCTCACAAGCAAGGGGAAAGTGATGGTCAGCATGGGCTACAGGGACATCTCACAAGCAAGAGGAAAGTGAGGGTCAGCATGGGCTACAGGGACATCTCACAAGCAAGAGGAAAGTTATGGTCAGCATGGACTACAGGGGACATCTCACAAGCAAGGGGAAAGTGAGGGTCAGCATGGGCTACAGGGACATCTCACAAGCAAGGGGAAAGTGAGGGTCAGCATGGGCTACAGGGGACATCTCACAAGCAAGAGGAAAGTGATGGCCAGCATGGGCTACAGGGACATCTCACAAGCAAGAGGAAAGTTATGGTCAGCATGGACTACAGGGACATCTCACAAGCAAGGGGAAAGTGAGGGTCAGCATGGGCTACAGGGGACATCTCACAAGCAAGAGGAAAGTGATGGTCAGCATGGACTACAGGGGACATCTCACAAGCAAGAGGAAAGTTATGGCCAGCATGGGCTACAGGGACATCTCACAAGCAAGAGGAAAGTTATGGCCAGCATGGACTACAGGGGACATCTCACAAGCAAGGGGAAAGTGAGGGTCAGCATGGGCTACAGGGACATCTCACAAGCAAGAGGAAAGTGAGGGTCAGCATGGGCTACAGGGACATCTCACAAGCAAGAGGAAAGTTATGGCCAGCATGGACTACAGGGGACATCTCACAAGCAAGAGGAAAGTGATGGTCAGCATGAGCTACAGGGACATCTCACAAGCAAGAGGAAAGTGATGGTCAGCATGGGCTACAGGGGACATCTCACAAGCAAGAGGAAAGTGAGGGTCAGCATGGGCTACAGGGACATCTCACAAGTGAGGCAAAACAAAGAACAAACAAACGGGTCCACTTGATCCATGGAGAAAAGAAATGAAAAAAAGGTCTATTTTGCTAACAAAGCTAAGACTAGAGAGGCTACTGAGGCCAGAATAGAGGTGGACTAAGATACCTGATGAAACCCCAGAGGTTGGAGAAGCCTCGAGAAGGAACTGGGCTCCCATCCTAACTCTGCTCCTACCTCCCGATACACTTCCAGGTAGATTCCTACACATCTCTGGCTCACTGCCTTCCATCTGTGAAAAGGAGCTTTCCCACAGCCTTCAGTACTTTCTGGGTATTAAGAGAATACACTTGAAAATCTGATCAAAACCTGGCCACCGTCCCCCCATCATAAAATATAAACAGAGTTTCATGTTTACTGCTGGAGTGCTTCTACTCCATGGAGGAACCTCCATCATACATGTCACAAGAAAATGGTACTAATGGCTGGTTTGGTTTTTGTTGTTGTTGTTGTTTTATTTTGTTTTTAAATCAGTCTCACGTATCCTGGGCTGGATTTGAACTCTATGTAGCTAAAGATGACCTTGAATTTCTGATCCTCCTGCCTCGACCTCCCCTAGTACTGGGATTACAGTTGTGTAATAAATCCTGCCAGGTTTATGCACTCTGGGCTTCAAACTCAGGGTTTTGTGCCCGCTGGGTGAGCATTCTACCAAATGAGTTGCGGCCCCGGCCCCGGCCACCTACGATACTCACATCATCAGAATGAGACTCTTCTTCCTCCTCTTGCCGCCTTTCATCCTCATCCTCAGGCTCATCCAAGAGGCAGGCTGGTGGATCTTCCAAGCAGGTTCCCTGGGGGATTTCCTCTCCCTCCGCAGTGTACACGTGCTCCTCCTGCTCCACAGTCTCTGAGTCCTCGTACTCGAAGGGCACATTGCCATAGCGCCGGGAGGAGCCCGTCTTGGGGAACTGGAGCTGCAGCTGGGTGATGATTCGAGGCGGCAGACGGCAGGCCCGGATCAGGTCCAGGAAGACCCGCAGGGGCGTGCCCACGTTGCCATTGGGCATCAGCACTGGTGGATTCAGCTCCGGTAGCCGCCTTAGGTCGGCTAGGGTAAAAGCTTCATTCTCTGCCTTTCGACTCTGTAATTCCTTCCGGGTCTTAAAGGGAAAGGGCCCTAGATCTTGGGGGAGCAGAAATAGATGTTAAAACCCTAAAAGCTTTCTTTTAGTAATATTCAAGTCAGAGATATATCTCAGTTTAAAGCTGTTTCCTATCTGCCATTGTTTCAAAATCAATTGTATAAACTTCTTCATCTGGCATTTTGAAAAACTTGGCTTCCTCCTGAATGCACATTCTTGTGCCCTGCCCCCTTCTGCTGCCCATGGTACCGTAAGCCCAATAGTGATCTCCCGTGCTCTCTAGAGCTAATTCTTTCCTCTGCAGAGCCAGTTTTCCAGACGCTTATGTTTATTTGCTTTGAGACAGAGTTTCTCTGTGTAGCCCTGGCTGTCTTGGAACTGGCTCTGTAGACCAGGCTGGTCTTGAACTCCAGGATCCAAGTGTTGGGGTTAACGGCGTGGGCTACCACCACCCGGCTCCAAATTTCTTTTTAGGGAAATCCTGCCAGTACAAAAATCAACCCCTCAGATGGAAACTCATCTATAAAGGCCTGTTTTGGTTTTTGTCATTTAAGTCCCTGAGTGACACTAAGTAGCAAGCTGAGGCTGAAAATGTGCAGCTTTGTCCAGAATTGACTTAAAACTCCAAAACGGTGGCAAGCAGAGGTCTGACCTATCTCCACTACCCAGGAAATGGGCCTCCGTTCCTGTGAGTCCAGTCCATTCTCCCTCCCTCTTACCTGAAGCCTCAGTGGGTAGCCGCAGCCTGCGGATGAGACAGCGGCCCGGGAGCCACGTCCCCTGAGAGTCCAGCCACCGGCGGCCAGAGTACATGCGAAGCAGCCGCTGAGCTTGCGCCACTCCCCGCACCGAGACGATGCAGCAGCAGGTGCGGGTCTGGACGGGAGCAGAGTTCCGGCCGGGGACAGCGCGGGCATCGGGGGCTGTGGTCTGGGCGAGAGCCGGATCCTCAGCAGCAGGGTCCGGGGCGGCTCGGGCCGTGTCGGGAGCCGCCGCCTGCGGAGGGCCCTTCTCCGGCCGATGTCGGTAGTGGAAACACAGGAAGCCCCCGCCGCGCTGTTCCCGGAACTGGCTAAAGTAGTTCCGTAGCTGGGCCGAGCGTAACCCAGGGGGGATACCACTCACCACCAGGTACACCGCCGACTCTTCGTCCACCTCCCTGGGCATCGCCATCTTGGACTGTCACATGATTGTTTGGAGTCCGCTCTCGCGAGAACACCACGTCTCGGATTCTGGAGTTTTTCTAGGGTGCGAATTCTGGGACTGTTTGGTCCTGTAAGTTGTGTTTTTGCTGCTCTTGGAAACCGTTTGTTCAGATCCTCGGGACGATGGGAAATTCCTCAGTGAGAGCTGGCCCAGGGCTCCATCTAAGGAGGAACCAGTGTGCAGCACCCCGGAGGCTGAGCCAGGAGGGCTGGCGGGAGTTTGATGTAGGAGCGGACTTTATAGTACCAATCCAACCAGTGCGACATAACAAGATTGCATCTAAAATAAAAGTTTTTTGTTTTTTGTTTTTTTTGGTTTTTACGAGACAGGGTTTCTCTGTATTGTTTTGGAGGCTGTCCTGGAACTCGCTTGGTAGTCCAGCCTGGCATCGAACTCACAGAGATCCGCCTGCCTCTGCCTCCCAAGTGCTGGGATTAAAGGCGTGCGCCACCAACGCCCGGCTTAAAATAAAAATTTAAAAAGCCGGATGTGGTGGCGCACGCCTTTAATCCCAGCACTTGGGAAGCAAGCGGATCTCTGTGAGTTCAAGAGCAGCCAGGGCTACATAGAGAGATCCTGTCTCGAGAAAACAAAGATGAAGCGATGGGTCAGCAATTAAGCGTGTTTGCTGCTCTTACAGAGTACCTGGGTTGCATTTCCAGCACCTACATGCTACAAGAAGGCTCACACATCCGTAACTCCAGTTTCAGTGCTCTTCTGACGACCAGCACCGGGTACACAAGTGGTACGCATACATGCATGCAGGCGAAGCTCACATAAACAGAAATCTTTAACAGAAAAATTTAAATTAAAAAATACAATAAAAACAATACCTAGGCCGGGCGGTGGTGGCGGCGCACGCTTTTAATCCCAGCACTCGGAGAACACAGGCAGGAGGATCTCTGTGAGTTAGAGCCCAGCCTGGTCTACAGAGTGAATTCCAGGATAGACTTCAAAACAATACAAAGAAACCCTGTCTCGTAAAACAAACAAAAATGTACCTATTTGGATGTAGGAAACTATTCCCAAAAGCGGTTATTAAATGAAAATCCTAGTGCCAGCAGTGAACTACCTGCCTACAAGGTGTTCGTGTCCCTAAACACAAACAGTATAGATACCCTGACTAGTTCAGGTGCAACACCTATGTGCAGTGCTCAGGGAGGCCAGAAGGGGCACTGGAGCAGACAATTGTGAGCTGCCAGGTGGGTTCTGGGACCCCAACCCAGATCCTCTTCAAAAGCAACAAATGCTCTTATCGCTGAGCCATCCCTCTAGTCTCCTGGTGGCTGTACTCTTGAGCTCATAACAACTGCAGATCTGGCCAAAAGTTGACCCTTCAGCCTCCTATACAAGGAAGATGGAAACGCTCATGTGTCTGAATCCCCTCCCTAAAGAATTCATATACTGTTGAAGGTTGATATGAGGAAGGGTTATTCTGTAGTAATTTCGCATGCCTTTAATCCCAGCACTCGGGAGGCAGAGGCAGGCAGATCTCTGTGAGTTCGAGGCCAGTGTTCTACAGAGTGAGTTCCAGGACAGCCTCCAAAACAATACAGAGAAACCCTGTCTTGAACTGCGGCGCCAGCACCACAAGCAACTCCGAGGTATCAGGAAAAGAGAGACAAGACGTCCAGCTGTCTGTACTAAGAGAATGCATGTGTTGCCTTTATTGCCAGGAGAGAGAGTGTGTGTGTGTGTGATTCTTCATTGCAAGTGCTAACAGGTCTCTCCCTTGTAGGAGGGAGGAGCTTTATATACAGGTTTACAGCATAGTGGAAAAACCCCAGGTAGAAGAGAGCATGTTTTCCTCCTGCTAGATATTGATGTCAGAGGGTCAAGGCTAGGACAGTAAGCCAGGACTAGATAACAGAAAGCACTTGGACTGGAAAACAAGTTGCACTTGTAGGCTGACCAGCAACTCACAGAGACCCCATGGGGTTGGGGCCCAACATTGAACTACTCACAAGTCTCACTTTCTAAAACATAAGATTCATAAAATCCCCTCTCCAAGCAGATATAAGCAGTAAGGACTGCTGCTG
The DNA here is from genome assembly GCF_017639785.1 of Mesocricetus auratus. NCBI lineage: Eukaryota > Metazoa > Chordata > Mammalia > Rodentia > Cricetidae > Mesocricetus > Mesocricetus auratus. The sequence continues at coordinate 9,804,749 of NW_024429197.1, forward strand.
GAGAAAAGAGACTTTCTGACCTATCTGGCTGCCTGCAAGTACAGCAAGAACTCCAAGTATACAGTTTTTGTGAGTCATTACCCATTGGGGTGACTTTCCAGTAATGTAGTTGACCGCTTTTGAGTCATCTGTGCTATGATAAGAAATCCCTCACCCACACTCCTGTAGATAACCTCAATAAATTCATTGGTTCACCAAGCTGTACATTGGGAGAACAGTTGCTGGTTTAATTTTATGCAGACTTTGGTCTACCATTGGTTTCCTACCTAGGGTGAGGAGATAATTGTTTTCATTTCCTCCAGAAAAGTCACACTAAAGGGAGGGAGACATTTTCTTTAGTAGTGTAGCCACTGGTAAGGTGTCAATGCTCCTGTAAACACCCCTTTCTTACCCATGCTCCTGTAAGCTACCTTAAAAAACAAAAACAAGCTGGGCGGTGGTGGCGCACGCCTTTAATCCCAGCACTCCGGAGGCAGAGACAGGCGGATCTCTGTGAGTTCGAGGCCGGGCTGGACCGACAGCCTCAAAAACAATACAGAGAAACCCTGTCTCGTAAAACCAAAAAAAACAAAAAAACAAAAAACAAAAACAAAAACAAAAAAAACCCAACTCATTGGTTCACACACACACACACACACACACACAAAAAAAAACCTCTAGGTGGTGGCGGCACACGCCTTTAATCCCAGAATTCAGTAGGCAGAGGCAAATGGATCTCCATAAGTCTGAGGCCAGCCTGGTCTACAGAATGAGTTCCAGGATGGTCACGGCAGTTACACAGAGAAACCCTGTTTTGCAAAACAAATAAATAAATAAATAAATAAATAAATAAATAAATAAATAAGAAGGGAAGAAAGAAAGTATAGGATTTAGAGGCTATAGAGATAGCTCAGCAGTTAGGAGCACTTGTTGCTCTTACAAATAACCTGGGTTTGATTCCCAGCACCCACAGGTCAGCTGATGACTGATATGTGGGTTCTAGGATATCCAAATTCCTTCTTTTGGTCTCTACAGGTACTAGGCATGCACATGCTGTATAACAAGTTTAAGGCCAGCCTGGGTTACATGAGAGCCTGCCTCAAAAAAATAAAAAGAGGTCCTGTATGTGTTTGTCATGAGATGTTTTGACAGTGTGGAGCTTGACCAGAGCCCGGTGACCCAGGATGGCAACGAGGGTTACGGACCCAGCACCATTCCTTTGCGTTCCTGAACATAGTTCATCGCTTTACTCATGCAACCTACATAAGAATCCCGAGTGGGCCGGGCGTTGGTGGCGCATGCCTTTAATCCCAGCACTCAGGAGGCAGAGGCAGGTGGATCTTTGTGAGTTCGAGGCCACCCTGGTCTACAGAGCCAGTTCCAGGACAGCCTCCAAAACAATACAGAGAAACCCTGTCTCGAAAACCCAAAAAAAAAAAAAAGAAAGAAAGAAAAAAGAAAAAGCCCAGGGTACAAAAGTAATCTCTGCACGTAGGAGGGTGAGGCAAAAGGTTTACTACAAGCTCAGGGCCAGGCTGAGTTACAGAGCATAACCCTGTCTCAAACATATAATGGAATGTGAAAAACCTCGGCATCAAAGCGCCGGGCACTGAACCGAACCGTCTGCCCAAGAACCGGGGCCAGACCACTGGCTGCAAATGCAAGAGGTGATTTATTGAGTACACAGGCGCCTGCGGATGCTACTGCAACTCGGGTGCAGAGCATACCGGGCTTGTAGGGAGTACACTATTTATGGAGTTTTAATGATTACATAAGTATCAGCATAGCAACAGATATTTCATTGGCTACTGAAGCATGGGCTGAGATCATCTGGGGGGGCAGGGGTAGTTGCCAAGGACTAGGTTTCCTACATGAAAGACCCCGGCATGCTTCAACAATTAGTATCCGGGTCCTATGATTGCTACAGTGATCAGACACAATTGGGGGCCAGGGTAGTTGCCAAGGACTAGGTTTTCTAGTATTGTCATATGAAAGTTCCCAGCACGCTTCAGCAATTATTATCCGGGTCCCATGACTGCTATAGTGATCACAGACATCCTGTTTTGAGGGTGAAACACCTGGTCTGGGTTTCTTTCATTAGGCAACGGCCTGGCCTTGCTTTTCTTTTCCTAGGGGGTCCTAGGTAGGGGTCTTTCAGAATGAATGAGAGAAAGAAAGCAAAACTCAAAGAAATTATTAACTACAATTGTGGATAGTTGCTAGCTTTGGGGGAAATGATGCATGGAGAAAGCCTTCGAGGTTGATGGAGATGATGACGGACACAACAATGATGAGGACCACTATGCTGTCATGCTTTGTGTTTTGTAGATATAGTGTATAAGCAAATTTTTAAAGTTTTATTTGTTCATGGATTTTATTTATTTTGGGGTTTTGTGGAGACATGGTTTCTTTGGGTAGCCCTAGTTATCCTGAAACTCACTCTAAAGACCAGGCTTGCCTCCAATTTACAGAGATCTGTCTGCCTTTGCTCCCAGGTGCTGGGATTAAAGGTGGTGCCACAATGCCAGATGCAAAAAAAAAATTCTTGTGGGTTTTTTTTTGGGGGGGGGTCTCGAGATAGGGTTTCTCTGTGGTTTTGGAGACTATCCTGGAACTAACTCTCGTAGGCCAGGTTGGTCTCAACTCACAGAGCTCTGTCTGCCTCTGCCTCCTGAGTGCTGGGATTAAAGGCGTGCACCACCAACGCCCGGCCAAAACAATAATTCTTTTTTTTTTTTTTTTGGTTTTTCGAGACAGGGTTTCTCTGTATTGTCTTGGAGGCTGTCCTGGAACTCCCTTGGTAGACCAGGCTGGCCTTGAACTCACAGAGATCCGCCTGCCTCTGCCTCCCAAGTGCTGGGATTAAAGGCATGCGCCACCAACGCCCGGCCAAAACAATAATTCTTAAGACAGTCTTGCTGTGGGTACAGGCTGGTAGGATCTCTTGGCAATCCTGCCCTCAGCTTCCCAAGTGCTGGGATTACAGATGTGTGCCATTATTCCCAACCTTAAAAAAAAAAGCACTCATCGGCTGGAGAGATTGCTCAGTGGTTAAGAGCACTGACTGCTCTTCCAGAGGACCTAGGTTCAATTCCCAGCACCCACATGGCATCTCACAACTGTCCATAACTCCTGTTCCATGGGATATAATACCCTCATAAAGACATTCATTCATGCAGGCAAAACACCAATGTACATAAAATGAAATAAATAATTAAAAAAAAGCACTCATAACTTTTGGTGAGGACAACATCATGTTTAGATTTTATTTACTTTTAGTACTATAAGTACAAACTTTGTACGGGATACACATTCTATTGCACGCACATGGAGATCAGAGGACAGCTTTGTGGCATCTGTTCTTCCCTTACATCTCTACATGGAACTCTGGGATTGAACTCAGGTCTCAAGGTTTTTGCAGCAAGCACCTTTACCACTGGGTCATCTCACCGACTCCCCTGGGTTTTAAAATCTAATAGAAGTTGGACTGGTACAACTTCCTGGCTCCTTTATGGTTCTAGAAATCAGTATGGTGGAAAACTTTGAGGAAGGGTGTAGGTCTGAGGTTTTCTGGGGTATTCTGTTTTGGTGAGGTTTGTTGTCTCTTGTTTACTTGTTTTGACAGAGTCTCTCTATTATGTAGTTTTGGCTGTTCTCAATTTCACTCGGTAGATCAGGCTGGCCTCAAAAAAGATCCACCTAGCAAGAAAAGAGATACCATAATAGAGGGAGCCTTATAGGTTTAAAGAGAAATCTGGCACTGGAGAAATGTCCAGAGATCTACAAATTTGACCCCAACTAAGAATATAAGCAATAGTGGAGAGGCTACCTTAGATGCCCTTCCCGATAATGATATTGATGACTACCTTATATGCCATCCTAGAGCCTTCATCCAGTAGCTGATGGAAGCAGAAGCAGAGACCCACAGCTAAACACTGAGCTGGCCTCTGGAATACAGTTGCAGAGAGGGAGGAGTGGTGAGCAAAAGGGTCAAGACCAGGCTGGAGAAACCCACAGAAACAGCTGACTTGAGCAAGGGGTTGCTCATGGACCCCAGACTGATAGCTGGGAAACCAGCATAGGACTGTTCCAGACCCCCTGAATGAGGAGGTCAGTTTGGAGGTCTGGTTAATCTATGGGGCCTCTGGTACTGGATCAGTATTTATCCCTAGTACACGAATGGATTTTGGGAGCCCACTCCATGTAGAGGGATACTCTCTTAGCCTAGACACATGGGGGAGGGTCTAGGCCCTGCTCCAAGTGATGACAGACTTTGAAGATCCCCCATGGAAGGCCTCACCCTCCCTGGGGAGCAGAAAGGGGATAGGATAGGGGGCTAGTGGAGGCAGGGGAGCAGGGAAGGGAGAGGAAACTGAGATTGACATGTAAAAGAAGCTTGTTTCTAATTTAAATAAAACAATGGGGGCAGGGGGAATCCACATGCCTCTGCCTCCTTGATGCTGGAATTAAAGGTGTGTGCCACCAAGTGCTGGGATATTGTTGTTAGATTTTTTTCCTGTGCTGAGAATTTACCTCAGGGCCTCACACACAGTGAGCTAGCACTCTACTTCTGAAATACACCCCTAGCCTAACTCTGTGTCTGTCTCTGTCTCTGTCTGTCTGTCTGTCTGTCTCTCTGTCTGTCTGTCTGTCTGTCTGTCTCTCTCTCTCTCTCTCTCTCTCTCTCTCTCTGTTTACATGGGCATTTGGGCATTTGGGCATTTGGAGGAGCTATTTCAGACAAGACCTCATTTACCCCTGCCCGTCCTCAGCTTTCTCACGTAACAGAGTCTGACTTTAGATTCCCGATCCACCTGCCTCCACCTCCCTTCTGGGACTACAGGTGTGAGCCACACCTGGTTTGCCCTGATTCCTAAAGACGGCGCAGCTTCGGCTTCCCTCTAGCCCTGCCATGAGCATCAAGCCCCCTTTGCTGACACGATGGTCACCAGTCTCTTCCACCAGGTTCCCTGGAGTTTCCTTTCTCTGTTGTTTTATGATACAAACCCTGTTCACACCCCAGGTCCATCTCCCACTGACTCCAGGCCCACTGGTCCTCGGTCACCTTCAGGAAGCACTCCTTGCTCCCTGGCACCTCTGCCTTTGCGTATTCTCTTCCCTCTGGAATGCCTCACTTCTGCAAAGTTCCAAACATTTCAGAACAGTCAGCACTCCAGAGAAGCACTTTCCTACCTCTGAGCACAATTAACCATCCCCAGGACTGCTGTTCCCAGGCAGTTCTGATCACTGTATGATTATCATCTAGGTATCTTCATCTGCTGGGGTAAGAGTGTTCCACAAGGACGGGGTCCGGGTCTCATTCTTTCTCTACCCTTTCCCCTGACATCTAACACAGTCTGGCCTGAGTAAATGTCAGGAGACACTGAGTGACGCAGTGAGTGACACAGTCAGTGAGTGACAGACAGATCATGATTGAGCACCTCATGTTCTCCACCAGTATCAAAGGTTCTAGGGTGCACAAAGGACCCGAGGGCAGGGTGGCTCATGGCTGGGCACAGCATAGTCAGCTGACAGCTTCTGGCTGCCTGCAGTGTACCAGTGACTTGGCTAATGAAGATAGAGCTAATGATGGCCATAAAGGAGCACCCTAGACTTCCCTGGAGCCACGATCACTCTCCAGCTCTAACTGAGTCATCCCTGGCAGAGCCTCAGGACAGGGATCCTGTCTTAGAAGTAGATGGTCAGTAACCAGTGGTTGAACTGACACCCGACTGCCTGATTCTGTCTGTGACTCACTCCGGTCTCTCCAGATGGCAAGAATTCCACCTCTAGCATCACAGGAGTCTGAGCTCAAGTCTCAGTACAGTGACTAGCTTCAGACCTCCAGAAAGTTCCATACCCCAGCTGGGCCTGCTTCTTCCTCCTCTTCAGGAAACAGGACCCAGGCCCTATCCCAGGATGCTGATAATAGAGACAGTCTCCCAACACTGGAAAACCCCCATGGAGGGAGTGCCACCTCCCTCCTTCCACCGGACATAATCCTTTCTCTGGTTTTGCCATATTTTCCTTGTGTTCCTTGCAGAAGAGTTGAGTGACCAGAGAGATAAAGAAACAGAAGTGGGGGCAGAAAGATGGCTCAGCCTGTAAAGGCTCTTATGGCACAAGCTTCAGATCTGAGCTCCACCCCTCCCCCATCCCCTGGTACAGGGAAAGAACCAACTCTTGAAAGTTGTCCTTGAATGGTGCTCCGTACCAGTGAGGAGGCAGACACAAACACAACTTAGCTCACACACAGAAAGTAAATGAGAGAGAGAGAGAAGAGAGAGAGAGAGAGAGAGAGAGAGAGAGAGAGAGAGAGAGAGAGAGAGAGAGAGAGAGAGAGAGAGAGAGAGAGAGAGAGAGAGAGAGAGAGAGAGAGAGAGAGAGAGAGAGAGAGCACACTTTCTGACCACATAGAAAGAGCAAAATTTTGAGAAGGAACAAGACAGGGTTAATAAGAAAAGCTGTTTGATGACAGAAAGATTAAGTAAGTTGATGGTGTTGAGGAGAATGTGCCCTAAATACTTGGTGGCCCAGGGAAGAGGAAAGTGAGAGAGAGGAAGGTGGCCTGAGGACTTGCGGTAGTGCCACAGTTAACTAATAGAGGCCATTGATGAGAAAGCATCAAAGACAGGGGATGACTCCAAGTGCCTGAATCCCTTTTATCAGGTCACCTGGAGGAAACACCTCCTGGGCCAGCACTGTGGGAGCGTTGGGATGTGCTGGGGGGCAGGCAGGGAGAGGTGGGTGGCTCAGGCCAGGTCTGGAGATGGGGGCAGTGAGGGGCTTTTTCAACTTTAACGAATTTCACTAGAAGGTTTCTCTGGGCTTGGATGGTGGGGAATAGCTGAGAAGGTAAGTGTCCAGGTCACTAAAAAAGTCACTATGAATGATTATCTAGTTACAATCCTGAAGGCTGGGCAGAGCAGTTTGGATTGTAGATTCTGAGAACAACCTGAAGATGTATAGGCACAGGTCTACCACTTCACTCTTCATTCATTCATTCATTCATTCATTCATTCATTCATTCATCTGCTGAGACATGGTCTCCTGCAGCCCAGGCTGGACTTGAACTCACTATGCAGCTGAGGATGATCTGGTCAACCTGTGTCTACTCTCAGATAATCGGATTAGAGATGAGCCTCACTCACGGGGCTGGAGGTCAACTCAGGATTTGGCATATGCTGGGCAATTGAGCTGGGTTCTCCAGCCCTAACTTACTTCAATTTTTAAAAAGTTTTTTTTTCCGAGACAGAGTTTCTCTGTATTGTTTTGGAGGCTGTCCTGGAACTCACTTTGTAGACCAGGCTGGCCTCGAACTCACAGAGATCTGTCTGCCTCTGCCTCCCGAGTGCTGGGATTAAAGGCACCACCAATGCCTGGCTTTTTAAAAGTTTTTAATGTTTTGAGGTTTCTCTGTGTAATCCTGGCTGTCCTGGAATTTGTAGGCCAGGCTGGCCTTGAATTCAGGAATCAGCCTGTTTCTGCTTCCCAAGTTCTGGAATTAAAGGCGTGTACGGTCACACCTGGCTCCCTATTTTTTTTTTCAGACATAGTCTCACAATACAGGGCAAGCTGGCCTTGAACTCATCCGAAGCCTGAACTCACGGCAATCCTTCTGCCTCAGCCTCCTGAGTGTGGGGGTGATTGACATGAGCCTCCATGTTTAGTGAAGTCTGCCTGCCTTTCTTTTTCCTGTGACCTATGAGACGATGAACCACAAATCCCACAGACATCCCAGCAGGTGGCATGCTGGGAGTTCACAAAGCCAGACTGGGTTACATAAGAAGACTCTGTCTCATTTAAAAAGGGAATGTGCTGGAGAAATGGTGTCTTAGTTACTTCTCTACAGTGATAAAACACTGTGACCCAGGCAAAGTATAACAGACAGAATTTAATAGTTTTATAGCTCCAGAGGCTTAGAGTTGATGATGGAGACAGAGGTAGGCGGCTGGAGCGGCAGCTGAGTATTCATGGCCTTGATCTGCAAGCATCAGGCAGAGAGCCAACTGGGAATGGGGTGCATCTTTTGAAACCTTAATGCCTACTCTCGGTGACACACCTCCTCCACCAAGTCAATACTTCCTAATTCTTCCCCAACAGTTCCCCCAACTAGGGGCTGTGTAATCAAACATGAGCTTATGGGGTGCATTTTCATTCAAACCATCACAGATGGGTCGGCAGTTAAGAGCACTGTCTACTCTTCCAGAAGACCCAGGTTCAATTCCAAGCACCCATATGGTGGATCACAGTCATCTGTAACTCCAGTACCAGGGATCCTATGCCCTCCTCTGGCTTCTGAGGGCATTGGGCATGCACATAACGAACAGACATATTTGCAGGCAAAACTATCCACACGCAGTAAAGAAATAAAATACAAACAGAAGAGCATATGCAGATTGAAGGTGTCTCCAAGAAGTATGCCCACTCTTGGGTGCACAGGCACATTGCATTGTGACTGTGGCTTGGGTACCTATGTTTTTTAGGAGCATCTGCTGCAACATGCTTTTCAATACTACGTGGGGGTCAGCTTAGTGGTGTGTGTGTGTGTGTGTGTGTGTGTGTGTGTGTGTGTGTGTGTGAGAGAGAGAGAGAGAGAGAGAGAGAGAGAGAGAGAGAGAGAGAGAGAGAGAGAGAGAGACCTGTCTGTGTGGGTGACCCTGGGTTGTATACCTGAGTTCTGTGAATCCTGGTTGTGGCATCTGAGCTGTGTGGTTCTATTATTAAGAGGGTTGTGGGAAGGCACAGGGGTGTTTTTGGTGCTGGCACTGGGTATCTATAATGGGGAGGAGGCACAGTCCTAAGCTGGGAGCTTTAGAGCCAGGCCTGCCTGGTGATTCCTAGGCTGTTGCTCCTGAAAGAATGACCTCTCTCTAAGCAATAATTAACTTGGCCCCAGGAGATGGATCCAGACTGTGAGGGTGAAGGGGTGGAGCCTGCTCAGCACAGGAGTCATCTGAAAGCCCTGTAGGCAATTGTGCAGTTATGTTTCCTCCTGCTCACCCTTCAGGTCAGTCACCCCATCCAAGGTAACAGGGTCAACAGATCCAACAAACAGACATTAACCAATCAACACAGACCCTAGACAGGCTCTGAATGGAGCAGGACTGGAGTCTGTGGCCTGGTCAAGCACAACCTAGGTGACTAGGACAATGGGAATGACCCTCTGAGGGGCAGAGCAGGGGACAATGGAAGGGAACTCAGGGACTCAGGACACAATGGTTTCAGACTTTGACAACTATGGTGACCACGCCATATGTTAAACTTCTGTCTGTCTGTAACCCCTAAGCTGTTTCCAGGGCAGCCCTGGCTGCTTTGTTCCCTGGTGCTGGGAGAGTCATGAACCATTATCTTCTGTCAATACAAGAAGTGGGGGCTCCGAGGGTCAAAAATTATTGAAAGCAAAGTGGTCTTGTCTATTTTGGGAATGGGTGTTTCTGTGATTAGCTGCAATCCCAATTCCCCGGAGGTGAGAGAGAGACAGCCTCTAGGGGACAGTAACCTGAGAGAGGACAATGGAGGCTCTGGAGACAAGGACAGAAAGTCCCTCTGCTCAGGGAGAAGGGCAAGAAGGTGGCAGGTAGTAAGAGAATGCTTTTTGGCGGCTTCTCATTCAGTTGTAAAATAAACCTAGTCTCCAGCACTGAGGTCACCATCCCTCTCTGGAACGTTAAGGAGCTGGTCTCTGCTTCCATTCCAGGAGTTCCCTCTGGCAAGAGTAGAGAGCACCCTGGAGACTGGCTGGGCCCTTCCATAGGCAACTGCAGTGTCAGCAGGTCATACCTTTTATTACAAAAATCAATAACTTAATTTAGTTCTATACAAAGTCAGGAGGAATTCTGGCTTGAAGTACAGCCTCATTCATGCTCCCATCTCTGCCCCTGGCCCAGAGACTTTGGGGGCCATTAAGGACCTATTAAGCAGTTAGTACGCTGTGTCCAAACCAAGGAAGTCCAAGCTGGGGGCATGGCTGAGGTGAGGGCTGCTCCTGGGGAGTTGAGCTCCCCTTTGGAAGCACTGGACCCACTCTGCAGGTCACCTCAGCCAAAACATGTCTTCCAGCAGCTCAGCGATGTCAACATCTCCAATGATTGGGCGGAAGAAGAGGTCGACCAGAAGGCTGCAGGAAATGTTCTTGAGAGTGGAGGCCATGAGGAGGATTCGGGCCAGGCGGCCTTGGTTAGCTGGGTTCCAGGGCTCCAGGACTTCACACAAGGCCCAGTGAGCCTCCTGCTGCAGGTGGGAGATGTGGCGAGAGGCATGGAGGCCTGGCACATCTATGGCAGAGAGGGAGAAGAGGGCTGGTGAGCAACTACTCCACAGAGGCTAGCCCAGGGTGTGAGAATGTTCCCTCCCCTCATAGGCTGGGGTGCAATGCAGGGTCTTATGCATACTAGGGCATGCTAAGCAGGCATTTTACAATTGGGCTGTACATTGCTGGTTCCTTTAACATGCCAGGGAAGAGTTGTACCACTGAACTACATTCCAGCCCTTAAAGATAAAGAGACCTAATTGTTTGGTGATGCTATGTATCAAATTCAGGGCCTGTAGCTTGGGAGGTAATACTTTACTAATGAGTTACATGCCTTGGCCCACTCTACTACTTTGGAGGTTTCAATCACCATCTCCTTCATTTTACTCCATTTATGTGGATATAATGACTAAGACATACGGGGTAGAGAGATGGCTCAGTGGTTAAGAGCACTTACTGCTTTGACCGAGTATCTGGGTCCAGTTCCCACCTACATTGTGGCTCACAACTCCTGACACCCTCTTCTTGCTTCTGTGATCTTCCACCAAATGACACACATACATACAGGCAAAAACTTATACACATAAAATAATATATAAATAAACCTCTTTCTTATTTTATGTTTTGAGACAGAGTTTCTCTGTGTAGCCCTGACTCTCCTGGAACTTGACCAGGCTGGTCTTGAACTCACAGAGATCCACCTGCTTCTGCCTATGGAATTAAAGGTGTACACCTGATTAAATAAATCTTGTTTTCTTTTTTTTGGTTTTTCGAGACAGGGTTTCTCTTTGGCTTTGGAGGCTGTCCTGGAACTAGCTCTTGTAGACCAGGCTGGCCTCGAACTCACAGAGATCCACCTGCCTCTGCCTCCCGAGTGCTGGGATTAAAGGCGTGCACCACCAACGCCCGGCTCTGACTAAATAAATCTTTAAAAATACGTTTTGAAACAGCCGGGCGGTGGTGGCACATGCCTTTAATCCCAGCACTCGGGAGGCAGAGGCAGGCGGATCTCTATGAGTTCGAGACCAGCCTGGTCTACAAGAGCTAGTTCCAGGACAGCCTCCAAAGCCACAGAGAAACCCTGTCTCGAAAAACCACAAAAAAAAAAAACAAAAACAAAAACACAACAAGGCTGGGGGAGTGGTGGTACACACCTTTAATCCCAGCACTCGGGAGGCAGGGGCAGGCAGATCTCTGTGAGTTCAAGGCCAGCCTGGTCTAGAAGAGCTAGTTCCAGGACTGCCAGAGCTGTTACATAGAGAAACCGTGTCTCAAAAAAACAAAACAAAAAACCCAAATCAAAAAAGAACCAGAACCAGGCTGACTGAATTTGAATCCCAGCCCTGCCACTTGTTAGCTGGGTGACCTTGGATAAATAGTTTAATCTTTCTGAGTGACCTTAGATAAGCAGTTTAAATCTTTGTGCCTTAGTTTCTTCATCTGTCAAGTGGGGATAATGACCGTACCTGTTGCCCACAATTGCTGTGAGGTTTAACCAAATCACTATCTACAAAACCCTCAGACTAAGTCCTGACATATGGGAAATGCATGTGACCCTTTGGTACCATTTCTGCCATTTGGCATTAAGCTTTAACTTTCAGGGCCTGCCTCTTGACTTCCTCAAAGCTACAAAGACTATTTTCCCATGCCAGGCATGGTCTTAGTTTGAGGTCAACTTGCTTTCAATAGTGAGTTCTAGACCAGCCAGGGTTCCATGGTGAAACTCCCTCTTCTCCTCAGGGCCTTTCACCCCACCCCATCGCTGTTCTCCACCCAGGGAGTGATCACAACCTTCCCTTCCATTCCTTTTGTGTGGCCGCTCTGAACCCGTGGAGGACTTTGACCTTCAGAACCTCACCGTGCAGCCTGCCCTTGAAGATGTGGCTCCCGCATGGTCATATTGGCCTTACCGCCTCTCCCCTTCCGGCCCAGTGGCAAACACCAGTCTCTGCACTAGCTTGACTATATTCCCAGGCCCGTTCTGCTTCTGCCTTACTGTGCAGCCTTCCAGTAGTTGCTTAGCCTCTCTATGTCTCTCCTGGGAGATATCTGTTTGAGGCTGACAAGGATGTAAAGAGACAATGATTCTTTTCCTGGCTGGGTCCTGTCCCCACCCAGCTTGGCCCCCATCCAGGAGTGTCCAGGAGCTCACCTGGGTTGAAGAGGATGGTTCCTTTCAAGTAGGCATACTCCTTGGGACCAAGCTCAAGGCTCCCGAAAGACTCCAGACAGCGCTGGAGCCATTGAACAGCAGCCAGCGAGGGCTGTGGCCTGTCTGGTAGCTGGGAACCCTGGGTACCGCTGCTGGCTTCCTCCAGGAGGATTTTTTTAAGTATACTGGGCACTGGAGCCTCAGCCACCTCAAAGGTCACAGTATCTTGAGCCAGCCCAAGCAGGAAGAGAGGGCCCCAGCAGACCCCCAGCAGCAGTCGCTGATCCTCCTGGGGCAGGTGGCAGAAGGAAGGCAGGTTCCTGAGGAATGCTACTGTCTTGGCCAGGACATCCAAGGCTTCCCGGCAGGTGCGGTGGGGAGCCCTCAGGCGAACAGGACGGTGCTGCTGGCACAGGCAGTGGCTTGGAGAAGCGGCAATGGGCCTGGCCCTGAGGCTGGGACTTAGAAGTGCGTACAGAATAGCGGGGCGGCCTGCAGAGCCCTGGCAGGGGCAGCCCCCAGACTGGCTGGAGTTCATGGTTGGTGTCTTGTTCCTGTTTCTTCCCAGCTATCTGGCCCTCTGTACGCTGGGTGCTATTTATATCCTCCATGGGTGGGAGGGGGGAATGACCATGCAACCTTGACTCCAGAAGTCATGTTCATTGAAAAAAAAAAAAAAACCCATAGACACACAATGACCCTGGCGGGACTGGTGAGGAAATGGAGGGGGAAGGGCACTGGAACTCCACGTGGCCTTGCTATCACTTTAGTCAATGAACTGGCCATTGTGGAGCACAGGGCCACCTGCCCACTGCCTGGCTGCCCTTTATCAGATGACTCAAGTGTATAAATAAACAAGGTCATTAACCTAAGCTGTCCAGGGCACCAAGGTCTCAGGTGCTCAACCAGCCAGTGGCTGTGACTGCTGTTTCTATTGGAGGCCACTTTCATGCACACAAGACCAGGGTTCTCACTGAGCCAAGGAGCCAGCCAGAGAAAGCCAGCTAAGGCCTTGAATGCATGACCCAGCCTGGAAGTACCTTATCGCTGCTGTGTTTGCCTAACCTTGGGGCTCTGCTCCTGTTGTCGGTAAGGAACAGGCTGCAGGGAAGGGAGCCAGGTCCCCCGGGGACTTTGCTCATTGTACAGTTTAGGAAGCCCCCCTCCTGTGACTCCAGCGCAGGGGCCCCTTTGGAGGAAGACCATTCCAGAGCCCCCTGCTCCCAGTCTGCGTTCCTATAGCTCGAGGGGCTGGGCCTGCTGGCGCTTGCAAGACTGTGACACTTCAAGACTTCCATTTACTGAGGACCCACTACATATGGGTCACTTTCCACTGGAACGTTGAGGACTTCCCGGAGACACGATAGGTGAAGTGACCTGCTCAGTCACTCCAACTGGAAGGGACAGAGCACAGATATGTCTGGCCTCAAAGTCATCCTTGTTTGTCCCATCTACCCCCAATCAAACGTGCAGCTGAAGTGTGAGTTTCCCGGCACAGGTGGCTAGCAGCTGCTCTCACCCGCCCCTGCCTGGTCTGCAGGTGTGGTCCACCTACGGTGCGACTGAAGACACATCTCTGCTAGCACATGGCTCTTCTGTCCCAGACAGTTGTCTGCAGTGGTTAGAGGCGAGGTATGAGGGAAAGGGGAGGCCCTCGGTTGTGTCAGGTTCCTGACCTTGGCTAGCCTTGCCCAGCAGGCTTGCTGTCGCCACACTCTTGGGCAACCTGGTGCTCCGGATGAGGAGCCCTGGCATCTGGTCTTGGCTCCACGCTTCCCAGTCACAGTGTGACTGACTGTCAGCTGCCCTCCAGGGTTCTGTGAGCCTTGGTGTCTGTAGTGTTGACAGAGCGAGGGCCTGTGTAGGCTATGAAGCTGGCATCCCGCTCGCTCCTTTTAGACATGCAGACAGCCTGCTTTCACTGTAGTGACATATACCTCAGTCCAGGCCTCCTTAGGAAAAGGATAGACAACCAGGTGTGGCAAGGAACGTAAGAGTGAGAGAACAAACAGATGGAATGCAGAACCGGGTGAGGTCCTCACGTGGTCTTGAGGTTATATTCAAGCTTGAATTTTTTGGATTTTTTTTTTTGGTTTTTCAAGACAGGTTTCTCTGTATTGTTTTGGAAGCTGGCCTCGAACTTACAGAGATCCCCCTGCCTCTGCCTCCCTAGTGCTGGGATTAAAGGCATGCGCCACCAACGCCCGGCGTCTATGTCCTTTTAATCTGCTACATTGTTCTGTGAATATACCTTTGTTTTCTGCTATAAAAGACACCAGTTGGGCTGGAGAGATGGCTGGGATCGACATGTGAAGCATGTTTCTAATTTATATAAAAAACATAAGTAAAATAATAAAAAAGACATCAGTCTTCCTAGTTCCTAGAATCAGCCAGTACTCCAGTCTGATTCTGGCATGGGAGTGTAGTTAATGGAGGGAGCGTGCCTACCATGTGCAAGGTCCTGGCTTCTGTAACATGAACAATTTAAGACCCAGAGACAGATATTGGGGTTCAATCTTCAAGTTGGAGACCAGAGAAGCAAAGCAGCCAACCATTTTCTGTTACCTCTACCTCAAGCAGAAAGGGCTGTCCTGTCTCCATGAATCTCCAGAGACAATGCTATCTCCATGAATCCTCAGAGACAAAAGCTCTGAGTTCTGTCTCCTCCTGCCTTATATTCTGTGAGAACACCAGACCTTGAGCAGAGACCCACTTCCCCTTCTGCCTGGGAGTAGGCAGCTGTAAGACAATGTTTAGTAGAAACATGTTTACTAAAAAGGATACAATGCCAGGGGCAATAAGTTCCTGAAAAAGGCCTTCCCACGGAAACTGCCCTGACCTCGACCTTGTCCAAAGACTAACCGCATCTTCAAACCCACACACATCCACCTCTGGTGTCAGAGCAGAACCAGCCAGGGGAGAGGAGAGAGCAGAAACTTCTCTGGTGGGAGCCTTTCTTAGGAAGTTTTCTTGAGCCTTTTTGGGGCCTGCTTAAAGTTTTCTTTACATCATTGAACAAGTCTCTGTGTTGTCAATCCCCGACACCCTCCGCACGTTCTCGGACACAGGCCGAGCAGCAGACGTGACAATTGGAGGTTCCACCGAGATCCAGAGAGACTTGGAAAGACTGGGAAAGATTGGCCAGATGGAAGACTCGAAAAGGAGAGACTCGATAAAGAATCAAAAACAGGTACCTCAACTTCTAACAGTAAAATTAATTGGATTAAATCTCCAGGCCTTCACCCAACAAAGGTTGGGAAAGTAAGGGGACCCTGAGAGATTGCCCTCAGTTGGAGGGTGGATTGGATTAAATCTCCAGGCCTTCACCTGACACCAAGGTCAGGAAAGAAAGGGGAGCCTGAGAGATCACCCTAGGTTGGAGGATGGATTGGATTAAATCTCCAGGCCTTCGCCTGACACCAAGGTCAGGAAAGAAAGGGGAACCTGAGAGATCATCCTCAGTTGGAGGATGGATTAAAAGTGGGTAAACTAAAAATTGGTAATAGTTAATAAATGAGGTACTGGTATTAAGTAAAAGAAAAGGAAATGTTAAAAGTGCATGAAATGAAAAATACACAGAGAGTCTGGATACTGTGTACAGTTGTGTTGTCTTTAAATTGTTTAATTGCTAAGAAAGGAACAAAAACTGCTAAAAGACATTTGATTATTAATGTTGCTAAATTAATCCAACTTGCATGTTTTGAAAATGCTTTGACTTCTAAATTTAAATATAAGGACAGGTTACTTGGGAAAAGAATTTCTGCTTTTGTTTCCACAGAACATAAAAAGCTGTGGGTTCCTTCCAGACTAGTATGGTTTGATGAAGCAAGACCACCTGAAGCAGTGGCCCAGGTGATCCAACACCTAAAACAGCTGAGATGATGCAGCCTTACAGACCACAAAAACAAGAACTTCAACAGGGTTCTGGGTTTGTTTTTTTGTTTTTGTTTTTTTGTCCTGATCCCCATGGTATTTCAACGCCCCTGAACAGCAGGAAGTAGTTTGGAAAGAACGACGCCCACATTCCCAAATATTGTTTATAAATTGGCATTAACGTCCTAGTCACCTGAGATAGGTGCTAATTTATATATATAAAGAAGGGGGGAGATGTTGGGCCCCAGCCCCATGGGGTCTCTGTGAGTTGCTGGTCAGCCTACAAGTGCAACTTGTTTTCCAGTCCAAGTGCTTTCTGTTTTCTAGTCCTGGCTTACTGCCCTGGCCTTGACCCTCTGACATCAACATCCAGCAGGAGGAAAACAAGATCTCTCCTACCTGGGGTTTTTTCTACTGTGCTGTAAACCTGTATAAAAAGCTCCTCCCTCCTACAAGGGAGAGACTTCTTAGCACTTGCAATGAAGACACACACACACAGACACACTCTCCTGGCAATAAAGGCAGCACATGCATTCTCTTAGTACAAACAAATGGACGTCTGATCCTTCTTTCCCTGATACCTTGGAGTTGATTGTGGCGCTGCCTCCACAATCCGAGATCGTGAAAGCGAGGTAACTGGACGGTGTTAAGAAACTATGGGGAATAGTTCCGGGAAGCTAGAATCATTACAGTATCAACTAAAAAAGCTACTTAAAGGACATGGGACTGCAGTCAAGTCTAAAACCCTAGAAGGCTTTCTAAAATCCATCGAACGAGCCAGTCCATGGTTCACTACTGGGGGAAGCTTAAATATTCCAGATTGGGAGGAGGTTCGCTGTGATCTTCACAGACTTTTACGAAAAGAGGGATCTGAGTCCTTGCCCCCTACGACATTCTCCTTATGGAGATTAGTGAAGGGAGCACTTTTGACAGATAAGGTTCGTCACCGCCAGGTAGTTCAGGACACAAAAGAGGCTTTTTTAGAGTTACAAGAGACTGAGACTCAAGCCTCCTTGAGTTCAGGGGCAGAGAGTGAGGAAGAGACCGTGACTGAAACTAGAGGCTCCATTGTTAGTGAGGATGAGGGGGAGTCTCTTAGTAACAACAAAAAAACGGGTAGAGGTCTCCGGGCAAAACCCAAAAAGGGCTCCAGTCAGAATCGGTTATATCCTTCTCTATCAGATCTAGAAAATGGAAGTAGCTCAGACTCAGACTTGTCACAGTCTGAAAAGGAACGGTTACTTGCTGAGATCACGGCCCTTAAAAAAGCACTAAAAAAGATTCGAATTAAGGAAAGACAGGACAGG
Source organism: Mesocricetus auratus (assembly GCF_017639785.1). NCBI lineage: Eukaryota > Metazoa > Chordata > Mammalia > Rodentia > Cricetidae > Mesocricetus > Mesocricetus auratus. Next base: position 9,822,312 of record NW_024429197.1, read on the forward strand.
GAGAGAAACCCTTCTCCATACTCTGAAAAAAGGGACTCCTCCTATGAGATAACCCAGTCCTTCTCGGACCTGGAGGGAAGACCCAGAGGAGGGGTACAATGCTGCCCGGTGGTGGCCCCAGTAATGGAAGTTCCAGATCCGAACAATTCTGGACAGGTCATTCAGCGTCATAACCCTTAAAATTTTAAGGATATAAAACAACTTAAAGAGGCAACTTTAAATTATGGAGCACAGGCTCCCTTTACACTTTCCTTAATGGAATCTTTTGCGTCTCTTAATTTGACACCTGGCGATTGGCAGCAGCTTTGCAGAGCAGCTCTGTCGGGGGGAGATTATTTGATTTGGAGAGGTGAGTTTCAGGAAAGATGCAGCCAGACAGTCCAAAGAAATGCACAGGCCAGACAGCCCCAGAGAAATGTGGAGATGCTTACCGGGAGTGGTCAATACGCCACCATTCAGCAACAAATGCAATATGACATCGCAGTCTATGCCCAAGTGGCAGCAGCGGCCCAAGGGGCTTGGAAAGCATTGCCTTCCAAGGAAGAAGGGGATCATCTGTCCAAAGTCCTTCAAGGACCCTCTGAACCTTTTCAAGACTTCGTAGACCGTCTCAGTCAGGTAGCAGAAAGAATATTTGGGGGCATTGGGCCTGCGATGCCAGTCATCAAGCAGATGGCATTTGAAAACGCAAATAAGTATTGTAAGGAAGCCCTTCGCCCCTATCGTAATAAAAGTCTAAATGACTACATCCAGATCTGTAGTGACATTGATGGGAACTTCATCCAGGGCCAAGTGTTAGCTGCTGCTATTCGGCCCCAAGTGGGGAAAGAAAGACCTACTCTGGGAGGGAGAAAAACATGTTTCAGCTGCGGTAGAGAGGGACACTTCCGTAGAGAGCGCCCTGAAAATAGTACTACAGGTCTCAAGAGACCTGGTTTATGCCCCCGTTGTCGAAGGGGATATCATTGGGCCAATAACTGCTACTCTAAAACTGACTGGGAGGGAAATTTCCTTCCTACTAATAATAATCAGGGAAACTGGAAGAGGGCCCCACCCCAGGGCCCCAAAACCAACTTGTATATGACCCCTGCATCTGGCAGTGGCAGTGACCATGTCTCCAAGCCAGCAGCTTTTGCTGGATGTCAGCATAGACCGAGGAGATAGTCTGGAGTCATGCTTATGCCCGCTATCTTAGAAAAACTGCAGTATAAACAGCCACGGTTTTAACAGATAAGACACATGGTCAGAAAAACATAAAGATTTACAGTAAAGTCAGACTCGGATGAAGAAAAACCTCTAAAGGTTTACAGTGTGTTTAAAAATATAAGTAGGATTGAGAGAAAAAAACAAAAAAAAAAAACCCAGCATAATGTTAAATAGAGAGACCGACCGACCGGGCGTTGGCGGCACATGCCTTTAATCCCAGCACTTGGGAGGCAGAGGCAGGCAGATCTGTGTGAGTTTGAGGCCAGGCTGGACTGACAGCCTCAAACAATACAGAGAAACCCTGACTCAAAAAAAATTGGTAACAGTAAAGAGGTACTGGTATTAAGTAAAGAAAAAGAAAAGGACAAAGGTATATGAAATGAAAAATTTTGTTTGCATTTAAATTCTATTTTGTGAGTCATCTCTAAAAACTTTTGGCCAAAAGCCTGGCCTCTCCACCTTGCATCTACAGAGTTACAAGGAGTAGGTACAGCTGTACCCCATGACTGTAGCTCAAATGGAGGAATGATAAAGAACATATAGGACTTTTTAACCTTTTTAGTTCAAGGATTAGCTGGAGTTGTTCTTTTACATAGATTTCAATTAAGGAAGCTTCATTGCAACAGACTAATCATGACCTAGGGAAAAAGAATGACTGAAAGATGCATGTATGTTCTGAATGTATGGTGTGGCCACACCGGTATGTATGAAATGTGATTGTGAATGCGTGAGTGTGAACTGCTTATATGATTAAAAGGATACTTAAATCCCTTCAAAAACAGTTCAGAAGCTACCTAGATTGCTTTATATATAGCCAAAAGGAACATCCAGCCAGTCTGTTAATGTTTTAACAGAAAAATTTAAGATGCAAATGAGGCTTTGTCAGCTAGTGAGAGTTCTACAGGTTAGATTGGGAAAGACTGCTCACAGACTTCAAATAATTTTCAAAAGTTATTTGGACACAGTATAGTTTATAATCTTTGAGTGATTTTCAAAAGTTTTTGGGAAATATTTAATGGATATGTCATTTTTAATGGACATCTACAAATAATCTAAGTAGTAATTCCAATTTACCTAGATAGTTAACCAAGGAGGGTAGAGAAATCCTTCTACTGTTATGGTCCAGCTTCAACAGTTCCAAAAAAATTTTTTTTTAGAAAATATAAAAGGGGGAATAATGCCCCCAGTCCCCACATGACTCATCAAATAATACATTCCTCATTTAAAATTTTTATAATGTGAATGCCAGTGAGCTTCAGACAGATTCTGGCATGATGGAACTTGAGTAACCATTGCTCAGGTCAAATGGAGACATCCATGCACTAGACAGTGGAGAAGACCCTAATTTGGGGTCGAGGGCATGTTTGTGTTTTCTTGCAGGAAAAGAATAAAGCTTTGGCAGCTGTCAGACCATTTAGTGAAATGCATGGAGCAGAGAAAAACTGGACCTGAGACCATGGGAGCCTACCTAAGCCAGTTTGAGATCTCCTAAATCAGTGTTCCTGACCCTTGATGTCATCGAATCTAGAGCCCAAGAAAGAAAGAAAACAGTCGGTTCGAGATGTCCAGTTTCTCAACAGACCTGCTGCATCAACCTTCCGGACCCATGAGTTTTCATCGTGAAGCCAACAGAGAAAAAAGGACCCATTTAAAGCATTTGGACATTGGTATGGACTATGATGAGTGGCAAAAGCCTCTTTTCAGTATTTGAACAGGACATGGTCACTTGAAATATCAGACTTGATGGTTCCTGTTTCTGGAATCACGACTAGGCCAGTGTATTTTTCTGGAGAAATGCAACTTGTCCTAATGCGACAACTATTGTTCATATTTTTCATAATGCTACATGTATAACATCAATGATTGTGCCCAATGTATCTGTGCAAGTGCACTTTCTAAATGCTTTCCTGAGCAGATCTTGAAACGATTGTAAACTTTATCAAATTGTAAATGTAAATCACATGCAGGTTACCCTTGTAACAGAATGTAAATCACGTGCATGTTACCCTTGTAACAGATGAAGGCTGGTAGAATGTTATGGCCCAGATCTGGTGATGGGTATGGTGATGGTGAGGCGCTATGTCAATGGGGGTCCTGGAAATGGTGGCAGTGGCAGTTGGCATTCTGGCTTTATGCCGAGCTCAAATGTGCCTTGTTCCAGAGGCAAGAGATCCGTAACCAAGTATTGCTTAGCTTAGCCCATGGCAATCCCGATAGCCATGAAGGTTGGTTACAGATGATTTAAGGTTGGGGCGTCTCCGACGACGGGCAACCTGTGGGGAAGACCCCTCCCACCTAAGACAGGGGTTCAAGGTCCCCCAAAGACGGGAAAGGGAGGGTGACCCTACTTGACCTAAGCCAGGAGTGCCTCATTTGAAAATAAAAAGGGGTGAATTGTGGGAACACCAGACCTTGAGTAGAGACCCACTTCCCCTTCTGCCTGGGAGTAGGCAGCTGTAAGACAATGTTTAGTAAAAACATGTTTACTAAAAAGGATACAATGCCAGGGGCAATAAGTTCCTGAAAAAGGCCTTCCCACGGAAACTGCCCTGACCTCGACCTTGTCCAAAGACTAACCGCACCTTCAAACCCACACACATCCACCTCTGGTGTCAGAGCAGAACCAGCCAGGGGAGAGGAGAGAGCAGAAACTTCTCTGGTGGGAGCCTTTCTTAGGAAGTTTTCTTGAGCCTTTTTGGGGCCTGCTTAAAGTTTTCTTTACATCATTCAACAAGTCTCTGTGTTGTCAATCCCCGACACCCTCCGCACGTTCTCGGACACAGGCCGAGCAGCAGACGTGACAATATTCCTTTCTCTGCTCAGCAGATCACTCCTGTCTCCACCTCTCTACTTCTGGGATCAAAGGAGTGAGCTCTGCTACTCTTCACTCTTGTGTAGGTCAGGGTAGCCTTGAACTCAGAGAGATCCATCTGCCTGTATCCTGAGTCCTGGGATTAAAAGGTGTGTGCCACCACTGCCTGGTTCTATGGTTTGCTAGTATGGCTGCTGGGATCAAATGTGTGTATCACCATTGCCCAGACTTCTATGACTTGTGACTAGCTTTGCTTTCTGAACCTTCAGGCAAGCTTTAATAAATCATAATATATCACCACAGGCTTATATGCTCAACCAGAGCAAGGGGGGTTAGAGAGAATAATGGGACTCTCAGAGGGGGAGATGGCAGGAACCTGGAGGCAGGAGCTGATGCAGAGGCCATGGAGGAGAGCTGCTTACTGGCTTGCTCCTCATGGACTGCTCAACCTACTTTCTATGGAACTCAGGACTCCCTGCCCAGGATGGTGTCACCCTCAATGGGCTGGGCCCTCCCCCAACACTCGATAATTAAGGTTTACCTCTGTGGGATTTTTTTTTTCGAGACAGGGTTTCTCTGTGGCTTTGGAGGCTGTCCTGGAACTGGCTCTTGTAGACCAGGCTGGTCTCGAACTCACAGAGATCCGCCTGCCTCTGCCTCCCGAGTGCTGGGATTAAAGGCATGCGCCACCCCCCCCCATACCACCCCTGCCTTTTGTGGGATCTCATGGAGGCATTTTGTCAATTGAGGCTCCCTCCTATCTGACGACTCTAGCTTGTGTCAAGTTCACATAAACCAGTACAGCTTCTAACTGACAGACGACACAGGTCAGCCTTCAGAGACCTGAGTCTGTCAAGGGAGATGTGTCCTGCTCCTTTCGGAGTGTTTAGCTGAGGTTCAACACTCTGGAGTCCCTATTCCACGGACGGAGATACAGCCAGGTTCTCAGTAAATGTTTGGTGATAATCTTCCAGCAGTATAGCACTTCCAGGTTTATGAAGTGAAAAATAAATGCACACGTGGGGTGGAGGGCTCTTAAAGTGATGCACATGGGCAATCTCAGCGCTTGGAGATGAAGGCAGGTGAACCAGAAGTACAAGTTCGTCCTTACCTCCAATACACCGTCCCTGTCATGGCAAATCAAAGTAAGACATCACCATCACTCCCACCACCAAAAAAAAAAAAAAAAAAAAAAAAAAGAACAGAAAAGCTAAGAATTTCCAGACAGTAGGGGAAGAGCATTAATCCAAGTGCAAACGGTTTCTAAACCTGGGGCTCTATGCAAACTACAGTTTTGTGCGCTCTTCCAAAAGCCTGGTCCAGTATGATGGAGTAGGTTGTCCCTTTGGTGAGTGCTTTCTTCCTGGGTCTCAACTGTCGCTGGTAGGAAAAGACAGCAGAAGGTACTGCTTGATCAAAACTTCTCTTAACTTCCAGCTCAGAGCTTTCTAGAAGGCTCCCAGGTATCCGGTGACCATAGCAACTCAAACCAAACTCTGCGGCCGCAAGTCCCGCCCACCACTTTAGGGTCGCGCCTGTTGATTTGCTCCTCCCGTTAGCCAATGACCGGTGAAGCGGGCTGTGTTCCGGGAGCACAATGGCCACCGATGGGCTGGGAGGCGGGAAGAGAGCAGGGAAGGGCGGAGACCCGGCGGCCGGGACAGTGCGTGTTTCCGGCTCCGCTGCGGAAGGCCGGCCAGGGGAACCGTTGGGCCCGACGCGAACCGTGCCGAGCGCGGGCATCGCCGAGCGCGAGTGCAGAGCTCGGGAGTGCAGCGCGATGGGCGGGGAACAGGAGGAAGAGCGCTTCGACGGCATGCTGCTGGCCATGGCGCAGCAGCACGAGGGCGGCGTGCAGGAGGTAAGCGGCGTGGCCCCGCGCCCCAGCCCTCCTCTGCCGTGGTTCCCCGAGACCTCCCCCACCCCGGCCGCGCGGGTCCCCGAGGCCTCGCAGATTGTCCTCGCGCCCCAGCTTCCGGTCCGCCCACCCCGCGAGCGAAGTCTCACTCCCAGGCCCTCAGCGCCCTGCACCTGGCCCCCAAGAGCAATCTCGTTGTCCCAGAGTGACCCCAGAGCTTCCGCATCCATTCTGTGCTCCACGCGGGCTTCCGCTTGCCTTTTAATGATTACTCCCTAGAGCATCTCTGGACCGCCTCTCCCAGACGTGATTTCCATCCTAACCTGAAGCGGAGCCTAGCTACCACCTATCGCGTACTGCGTGGGGTGGTGAGAACCGGGGTGAGGTCAGCACGTGGCCTCTTTAAGCTTGAATCGGGGAAGTGAACTGGAGACCTGTAGACGTCTTCTCAGTTGCCTTCTACTAGGTTAAGCGTCCCGCATGGTCTAGCCTCAGGTATCTAGCCTGTGAGGTGAAATTTAGGAATCCCAGGTCTCGGGTTTTGCTTTTGTTTTTTGAGTCAGGGTCTTGCTATGTACCCCTGGCTTGCCCAGAATTTGTTATATAGACCAAGGTGGACTTATAATTTAGGATCATCCGCATGCCTCTTTCTTCCAAGTGCTGAGATTCAGATGTGCGCCTAGTTTTCTTGAGTTTTAGGAAAGTAGTACTTCGAAGGGAAAGACCAAGTTCATAAAAATAAGATTTGTTCATCATGTATTTGTCATTATCTTGTACCAGACACAGAAGACTGGGTCCTGGGGATGCAGACACAGACAGAGACCAGGCCTTGCCTTCATAAAGTTACTGATGTACAAAGAGAACTTGCTTTAAAAATACATTATTTGGAGTCAGGTGTGCCTTTAATCCCAGCACATGGTAGGCATTTTGTCAACAGAGGCTTCCTCTTCATATGACTTTAGCTTGTGTCAAGTTGACATAAAACCAGTCACTACACATTCCAAGTCTTTTTCTCTAGGTGCTTGTGTTGATCAGGGACTTCTGAATCCCTTGAAGGGGCAGAGTGTGTCAAATCTGCAAATGTGAACAACCTCCTTCTCTCCATTTCCTAAACCGACATAAGATGGATTTGGGAGTGAGTTCACTTTCTATTTTAAAGTGCCTAGAAGTAGGGATTACATACAGTGGGTTAAATTCTCATGTCAAATTTAGAACCATAAACGAACCTGGAAGACATTATGCTAAGAAAAAATAAGTCATATAAGAAAGACAAACACCGCTGCCAGTGGTGGCACAAGTTTTTAATCCCAGCACTCAGGAGGCAGAGGCAGGTGGATCTTTGAGTTTGAGACCAGCCTGGTCTACAGAGTGAGTTCCTGGACAGCTAGAGCTGCACAGAGAAACCCTATCTCAAAACAACTACAAAAAGCTGAAAATGTAAGTGAACAGTCCAATGATAACAGTGAACCTTCTGAACATCAGAGCTTAGCAACATGGTGCAATGCAGAGAACCGGTGGTTTGCTTTTGTGGGGAGTATCGGCTGCCTAGGATTGCAAGGCGTCGTCTGTACACATAGTCCAGGGACGACCAAACAGATTCAATTTCTACTTGGCGCATGTTGCTGTTGTACCAAGGTGAAGTCTAAGTAAACCCTAAGGTGCCTACCATCATGAGCTGGTAACCATCTGTACTCTGAGCCATGGCTCCTGAGTCTTGTGCAGGAAGAGTCTGCCATCCTCTAGCCCATCTCCCTTTCTGTGCCAGATGCTCGCTGCCAAGGGTTTACTGTGTAAATAGAGAAAGTCCCAGCATTCATTGTGCTCAGCTTATGGAGGATACCATGTGACCATTTCTTCAGTCTGTGATGTACCAAACCCTGGGCTATAAACCAAAATAGACCCTTTCTCCCTTACAGTGATTTTCTGTGGTGTCCCGACATCCCATGTCATGCCCCCCCATTTGTCTGTGTAACATCCCTAGCTGTCCTGATTGGCCTCGAACTCAGTGAGACCCGCCTGACTCTGCTTCCCGAGTGCTGGCATCAAAGGCTTGTGTCACCACCACTCCCTTTTCTCAGGTTTTCCATTTAAAATTTTTTTTATTTTATGTGCATTGGTGTTTTGCCTGCATGTATTTCTGTGTGAGGGTGTCAGATCTTGGAGTTATTTACAGACAGTTGTGAGCTGCCATGTGGGTGCTGGGAATTGAACCTGGGTCCTCTGGAAGAGCAGTCAGTGCTTTTACCACTGAGCCATCTCTCCAGCCCCCAGGTTTTCTGTTTTTGCTTTTAGTAACAGCAGCAGGAAAAACCTAAAACAACACTGGGCGAATAAAATCACCCTCTGCTCTTTTGAGACAGTCTCACTTGAGAGCTGAGCCTGACCGTAAGTAAACCCATGATCCTCCTGCTTCAGCTTCCTGAATATTGGCGGGGACGCTGGCTGTTGGGTGGGAGGTTCGGAGGTAAAGACTCATTCAGACTCTCCTAAACCAGAACATCGTCTCTTGCTGAGGGCCCCGTCCTGAGCCCCAGGCCTTAGCTTCCCCCTCTGTCTTTCAGCTCGTGAACACCTTCTTCAGCTTCCTTCGACGCAAAACGGACTTTTTCGTTGGAGGAGAAGAGGGGATGGCAGAGAAGGTCAGTGCTGGGGACTCCTTTTCCTTGGGTGTGTCTGTTGCTGGGAAGACCAGCCTGGCCTGGCTTGTCTAAGCAGGAGCAGAGTGCTAGCAGGAAGGGGCTGGGAAGTGAGCTCTCACCGAGGACCCACTCCTGGAAGGGTCCTTTGCTCTGCTCTTGCAGTTTCACGGGTGTCAGCCAGCCCCATTTTAGGGGTGAGGAAGTTTACTCACGGGTGTTGTACACTCTGCAAAGTCCTGAGCTGGACTGTAGAAACACCACAGAGACCATCTGTTGTAGGCTTGCCTTCTGTCCCTGAATCGCTCTCCACCCCCACAGGGTTTTATCAATTATCTGGCTGGAGGTAAGTGGACAGATACTACAATTTGAGGCCAGCCAGTGCTACACAGTGAATTCAGATCTATGGTATGAGTCACCATCTCAAAAAAGAAAGCAAAAATTAAAAAAAATCACAGCTGCCCAGGCCTGTCATTTCAGCACTTGGGAGATGGTGGCTCAGGGCCATCCTTGGCTATATAGTCACCCTGGGCTATATTACTACCCCTTTCCTCCAAGTTACGATGAACTCCTACCTCGGACTCATTCAAACAGCTTCCATCAGAAAGATAAGAAAAGCTGTGTGTGATGTTGCTACACAAGGTTACTGTGGAGGCTGGGGCAGGGGGTGGCAGGTTTGAGACCAGCTGGTACACTTGAAAAGTGACAAAGATTGGAGTCACTGGGCATAGCAGCGGGGGTGTCAGGTGGTGCATCTACTATGGCAAAGAGCCTGGTGGCACCTCGGGTGTAAAAATGGAGTCACTGTGCCCAGCATTCCATTTCTGGGCAAGACAGGAAAGAGTTGCTTGCCCACCTCCATTTCTGGTAACAAGCATTCAGAACAATCAGGAGGTGGGTGGGGCTTTGAGGGAAGGCTCTGTAGTAGGAGGGCTGGCTGCAGCTGCTCCCACCACCCACATCAGATGGCTCACAACTGCATGTAGCCAGCTTCGTGGGATCTGATGCCCTCTCCTAGTCTTCTTGCCCACTTGGACTCAGTTGTGTATACCAGCTCAGAGATGCACATGTGCATAAATAATTAAGGGTTTTTTTTTTTAACTTGTTTTTGTTTTTCCAGACAAGGTTTCTCTGTATAGCCCTGACTATCCTGGAACTCTCTGTAGACCAGGCTTGTCTCGAACTCACAGTGATCCACCTGCTTTTGCCTTCTGAGTGCTGGGATTAAAGGCATGCGCCACCATGCCCAGTATGAGATCTTTTTTTTTTTTTTTTTGGTTTTTCGAGACAGGGTTTCTCTGTGGCTTTGGAGGCTGTCCTGGAACTCACTCTGTAGACCAGGCTGGCCTCGAAGCCTCTGCTTCCCAAGTGCTGGGATTAAAGGCGTGCACCACCAACGCCCGGCCCAGTATGAGATCTTAAACTAAAAGCCCAATCCTTTGACACACCATTCAAGTCCAGGACTTATCGAAACTTAGGTTTGCTAAGAGCTCATTTAGAAAGAGAGCTTGGGGAGAGTGTTTCTTCTACTGACTTTTATTATGAGAGGTAGTGGGATGCACTCAGGAGGCAGAGGCAGGAGGATATCTGTGAGTTTGAGAGTAGTAGTAGTAGTAATAGTAGTAGTAGTTGTTGTTAGTTCTAGGTCAGTTCTCCTTCTCTCTCTCCCCCCTCCTCTCTTTCTCCCTCTCTCTTCCCCTCCCTCCCTCCCTCCCTCCCTCCCTCCCTCCCTGCCTCCCTCCCTCCCTCCCTCCCTCACACACACACACACAGAAGCAGAGCATGTGGCAGGATTGAGGGTGTGGCGCCTCCATGCACTGAGTTGCTTTCTTCCCAGGATCTTCATGTTCAGCGACTGGGAACGGTCCCGGCTCCAGTGTTTAGGGATTTCATGTGTGGCTGTGATTGACTGCCCAGTCATTGGCTGCTGATCCTTCAGTCTGCAGGTTCTCTCCACTGGGGAATGGCTTGTAAGATCCAGCCTCAGATCTCGATGAGTCTTCTAGCAACCAACCAGTCCTGATTCTCACAGACAGGGTTTCTCAGTCCAACACAAGATTCGTCCTTCCGTCCAGAAATACCAAGGACTTAGAGCTTTGTGTCGGGAGCCTGTGACAAAGACTTGGTTTCTTACGTTAGCTCACGTCCTTCTTGTGGCTGAAGTGTTCTTCCCTAGAACTGCACTGTGGGTAGACAGGAAGTCCAGAACCCTGAGTGCTTTCTCTCCTGCGCTGTCGGCTGTCTGTCATGCCTGTACCTATCACCAATGATGTTCTACCTCTTTCCTTTATTTGGAGAAGCTTCCCATCTTTGCTTCTATGCAGGAAGGGCCCATACTCCTGCTTTCAGAATAATTACTAGTGCATTTCCAAGGTGATTCTTGAGGTGGGTTTTTTCTCTACTGTTAAAACTCATGGACTTGAGTAAGCATGTTCCAGGGTTATTACCAAGTGAATCAAGAGGGAAATCTGTGTCAAAGGACACAGGCCATTTTGGCTTTTGATCCTAGTGTGAGACTGCCTATCAGCCCTTGTCCCAGGCCCCATGTAAACTGCTGTCAGCTTCCATCTTGGGAGTTTGTCATGCTATTGTCACCTTGCTTCTTTGATTCCCTCTACCTAGCTTGCTTATGTGAGCCACCCCTACTTCCTTTTTGTTTGTCTTTGGCTGTCCATAAAGGGTAATCAGTTGTCATCTAATTGCTTTTGTGTGTGGTACTGGGGACTAACCCTTAGGCTGACGCCTTGCTAGGTAAGTGCTATGCCCTTTGTGTATTCCCACCTCCACCCCAGTCAAAGTCTAGATATGAGAAACCCAGTGGCCTCAGACTCCATCTTCCCTCTTCTGCCTCCCAGTGCTGGGATTACAGGAATGGAGCCACTATGCCTGGTTATACCATTGAGTCTTTACAAAAATTCTTTAAATTCTGTAAGTGTTTGAACAGATATACTTCCTAGTTAGCTGCTTAATACAAGGTGTTTTGTACTGCCGGGTGGTGGTGGTGGCATTGGCGCATGCCTTTAGTCCCAGCACTTGGGAGGTAGAGGCAGGTGGACATCTGTAAGTTCGACACCAGCCTGGTCTATAAGAGCTAGTTCCAGGACAGGCTCCAAAGCCACACAGGGAAAGAAAAAAAGTGTTTGAAAATTCGTCTACATTTAGAAAAGTAGTTGTGATTGTGATGCTACAAAGAGAGGCAGTGGGCTGGAGAGATGGCTCAGAGGTTAAGAGCACTGACTGCTCTTCCAGAGGTTCTGAGTTCAATTCCCAGCAACCACATGGTGGCTCATAACCATCCGTAATGAGATCTGGTGCCCTCTTCTGGCCTGCAGGCATACATGGAGGCAAGATGTTGTATTAATAATAAATAAATAAATAAATAAATAAATAAATAAATAAATAAATAAAAAGAGGCAGCATCTGGTTCTGGAGGGCCTGGGGCTGCATGGGGCACAACCCTCAGGATGCCACTCAGGTGAGGAAGGTGCTGATGGCAGGGTTAGATGCAGGTCAGGGGCCTTGTTCTTCACAGGACAGGGGATTTGACTTGGGAAGAAACAGAAGGTGACCTGAAAGCTGCCTGAATGGGACGGGGCTGTCCCAAGTAAAGGAAGCAACTGTAGCAAATGTATCGCTGTGGGGCTGGAGAGATGGCTCAGAGGTTAAGAGCACTGACTGCTCTTCCAGAGGTCCTGACTTCAATTCTCAGCAACCACATGGTGGCTCACAACCATCTACAATTCAATTTGGTGCCCTCTACTGGCGGAACACTGTATGTGTAATAAATAAATAAATCTAAAAAAAAAAGTTTAAAAAAATGTATCGCTGTGGAAATTACTCAAAGACAAAGTTGCATGAAGCACACATGCTGGCTTTGCAGGCCAGATAGAAGGGCCTGGGCAGAGGCTGAGCACATAGGCTCCTTGCTGGGAAGTGATGGGCCATTCTGTGTGAGGTGGTACCAGGAGGGTCTTCATAGGTGACTCTTTGCTCTGACCTTGATTACTTGGATGACTCAATGAGAAGCTTCCTAGGAGGAGAAAGATGCTGGGCTACTGGTTTGTGGAGTGTAGGAGTGTAGCAAGCTTCCTTGTCGGGTTATCTTTGGATTGCCAGCCCCCAAGTAAGGACACAGAGACTTATTCATTATGAAAGCTTGGCCTTAGCTTAGGCTTTTCCCCAACTAGCTCTTTTTTTTTTTAAGATTTTATTTATTTATTACATATACAGTGTTCTGCCTACATGCCAGAAGAGGGTACCAGACAGATTGAATTGCAGATGGTTGTAAGCCACCATGTGGTTGCTGGGAATTGAACTCAGGACCCCTGGAAGAGCAGCCAGTGCTCTTAACCAGTGAGCCATCTCTCCAGGCCCCCCCCCCCCCCAACTAGCTCTTATAACTAACTTAAATTAACCTGTCGGTATTAATCTACGTTCTGTCACGTGGCTTGGTCACTGCTGCTCTGTACCATGTGTCCAACTTCTTCAGAGTTTCCCTGGCATCTCCCTGCCTCTCCTTCCTAGAGTTCTCTCTTTCCCCAGAATTCCTGCATTTTCTCTCCTGCCTAGCTATTGGAAATTCAGCTCTTTATTGGAGAGAAGCCAAGTTGGTTCTGCCTGTTTCTTAGGTGAGGGCTGCCAGCTCTGTGTCTCTTCCATCCCAACTCTAGGCATCTCCTTGTGAGAACTCTGGGGCCTGTGGGGCCACTTGTTAGTTGAGAGAGGGCAGGGGCCAGGTATGCCACCCCAACACAATCTGGGAAAGGGAGAAAGATGGGGTAGGCAGGGCCAAAAGACAGAATCAACAGGATGCTCTCCCTGAGCATCCCTGACCAGATGCATCCTTTGTGCTGCACTGCTTGTCAAGCGTTACTAACCTGAGGGCGGGCAGGGTCAGGCTCTCATGCCCTTGGGTTCTGCATAAGTGGCTCTGCAGTGTGCCCTTCCAGACTAGGAACCATTCTTGTCCCCATCATCTGTTAAGAAAACACCTGTGGTCAACCAACCAGGCTCAGAATACCTTACTCTGTCCCACCTGCCAACCTGTGGCTCCTAACCATGTGTTGGTGACTAAAGCTTGACTCGCAGCCTCCACAGCCTCTGCGTAGGCCACCTCTAGCCTGCCCTTTGGTGGGAGGGGCTGGGAAGAAGGGTCAGAGGCTGTTCTTGTTGGCTTTGACTTTGCCTGGTGGCTCTTTGAACCTCTTTTAACCTCCAGTGCCTAGGAAGTAATAGGACAAATGGATTGTGACATGATTTATGGGGCTGGAAGAGGGGAGGGCCCTCTGGTTCCTGTCCCTCCTTGGCCAGTGATTGTCAAATGGCTTGAGTTCAAGGTCCCCATGATGAGAAACTGGGGGCAAAGCCCTCTGGTGGAACAGCCTCTGCTGCTGTTGCTTCATGATGACCTGCTGTTTCTTTCCACAGCAGCACGGCCTCTGAGTGCCTCGTTTCTTTCACTTCTGTTATTACTCTTTTAAAGAAGTAATTAACTTATTTTTATTTTATATGTATTGGTGTTTTGCCTGCATGTGGGAATCAGATTTCCTGGAACAGTTGTTACAGACAACTATGAGCTGTCATGTGGGTGCTGGGAATTGAGCTGGGATCCTCTAGAAGAGTAGCCAGTGCTCTGTTCAGAGTCGGCTAGAGTCGTTTGAGCTGGTCCTGGAGACTGGCCAGTAAGACAAAGAGCTCATTCTAGGTGAGAATAGCATTTGCCAAGACTGTTTGTTTAGACAGAGAGATGAGGATGACTCTGGGTCATTCTTCAGACCTGTAGCAGGTGGGGGTTGCAAATCCTGGGTGGCAGGGAGGGCAGGCCTCTAGTAGGTCCTGGGGTTGAAGTATCATGGGAGACTTGCTCAGTGGACATGGAAGGACTTGAAATTGGAAGCTCTCTGTTTAGGAAGCAAAATAGACTCTTCCTTTGCTGATTCTGGGTGTGACTTTGAGTGCCGACAGCCAGGGAGCAGACGTGTAGACCTGGCTACTAGGGTAGGCTTCCTAAGGGGACTGAGCCTGAGCTCTGGTTGTAACAGAAGCCGTACCAGCACCGTCCTTACCAGTGCTCAACTGTGTACCTGGCACCAGTTGCAAGGCAGAGGTGGGCAGGAGACAAAGCCCTGTCCTGATGTTTCACTGTCTTCCCCAGCTCATCACGCAGACCTTTAACCACCACAACCAGCTGGCACAGAAGGCTCGGAGAGAGAAGCGAGCTCGGCAGGAGACTGAGCGTCAGGAGAAGGCAGAGCGGGCAGCCAGGCTGGCCAAGGAGGCCAAGGCAGAGCCCCCTGGGCCACAGATCAAGGAGCTAACTGATGAGGAGGCAGAGAGACTGCAGCTGGAGATTGATCAGGTGAGCTGGGCGCCCCTCCTGCCCCCACCCCTGACTGCATCGGTCCTGGGAAGCAGGGATCTGCTCACCTGTGCTCCTTTGTCACAGAAAAAGCATGCAGAGAATCATGATGTCCAGCTCAAGAATGGCAGCCTCGACTCACCAGGGAAACAGGTAAGATAGACTAGCGGGGGCTGAGCTTCCTCCCTCCCACGGAATTCCCTCCTCACCCTCCCCTGTCCCCAGCCTTGAGGACTCTTTCCAAAGAGAGGGAAAACACAGATCTAGTGTGGTGGTCCACACCAGGAACCTCAGCACTTAGGGAGCGAAGGCAGAAAAATTGGTGTAAATATGGGCTATAATAGTGAGAACCTATTTCAGAAGAAATTAAAATAATGTTTTTTTCAACCCAGGCATAGTGGCACACGCCTTTAACCTTAGCACTCAGGAGGCAGGGGCAGGCGGATCTGAGTTTCAGGTCAGCCAGGGTTTTGTAGAGAGAGATTGTCAATGATAGTAAGAATTTTTTTTTTTTTTTTTTTTTTTTTACGACTGGCCTTAAGACTGGGACAAGAAAACCCACAAGTGGGCTGAAAAGTGGTTAGGAGCACTTGTTGCTTTTGCAAAGGTCCCAGGTTTGGTCCTCAGCACCCACATGGTAGCTCACAACCATCTCCAACTTCAGTTAGGTGCACTCTTCTGTGCTCTGTGGTGCCAGGCATGGACACGGCGCACATGCCTACATGTAGGCAAAACACTCGCATACTTAAAATATATCTGAAAATTCTCACAAGTCAGAGGGCACCATGCAGGGTGGACTGAGGGGTGGGGCAGTCAGCTCCGCCATATCCCTTCTCACAGGATACATTTTGAGCCCCCCTGGCAGAGACCAGAATCTGTTTTTACCTTTGGCTCCCAGTGACCCGGGGTGTGTGGGTGTGCGATGCTTAGGTCTGCTGTCGTGTGGGTGTTGTGTCCAGTGGCAGTTCTGGGCCTGACGTGGTGGAAGTCTGGTCTGTCCGGTAAGTCACTGAGCACCTCTGACTATGAGCAGGATGCTGAGGAGGAGGAAGAGGAAGAAGATGAGAAGGACAAAGGGAAGCTGAAGCCCAACCTAGGCAATGGGGCTGACCTGCCCAACTACCGCTGGACCCAGACCCTGTCGGAGCTAGACCTGGCGGTGCCCTTCCGAGTCAGCTTCCGGCTGAAGGGGAAGGACGTGGTGGTGGACATCCAGCGGCGGCACCTCCGGGTGGGCCTCAGAGGACAGCCACCGATGATTGACGGGGAACTGTACAATGAAGTAAAGGTGGAGGAGAGCTCGTGGCTCATCGAGGATGGCAAGGTGGTGACGGTGCATCTGGAGAAGGTATGAGGGGCCCTGCCCAGCCCGGGGCTGGCTGGGGAGAGACCTGCTGACTTCCGCTACTGTGTTACTAGGCCTTGGGGACTTACTCCTCACTCTGCCCTTGCTTCGTAGTCAGGAAAAGCTTCGATTCAGCTGTGTGACTCGCTTAGGGCAGGTAGAGTCAGGTCTTGTATGTCAAGCCTCTTCCCATCATGCTTGCACGTGGGTTCAGTTCCACACATGAATACCTGCCTCGTGCCAGGCGCTGTTCTCATAGAGCCCACATTGTCTCCTCCATTGCCTTCCTAGAGGAAGGGTATTTACTGGAGTAAATAAAGGTGGCTTTTGGAAAGGGCCAAGAGTCCAAGGACAGCTTCCCCTGGCACAGGTGACTGGGCTGCCGCTCACTCACCGCTGTGCCCTTGGCGTCCCTCCTTTCTTGTTCTCTGCTCTTCCCCGCTCCTTCTTGTTCACTGCTAATACCTGTTACTCTAGCCTCTCCGCCACAGCGAGCGGCCATTGCACAGTCTTGCCCTGCTGCATTGATTGGTAACTGCTGGCCTCTGTGTCTTCCCCGGCTGCTGGGTGGAGAGGGGTCCTGTTCTCCTGTACCCTGCTCCCAGCGCAGGCCTGCATGGGGCTTGGATACAAGATGTGGATGGGAGAGAGTTCAGTTCTAAAAGGGTTGAGGTGTAATTCCTGGGTCACAGAGCTTTCTTTCCCCATGGATGGCTTCCTCCTCTCAGATCAATAAGATGGAATGGTGGAACCGCCTGGTTACCAGTGACCCCGAAATCAATACCAAGAAGATTAACCCTGAGAACTCCAAGGTGAGTTCTGGTTGCCCAGGAAGTTTGTTGTGGAACTTGAGGGGCTAGGTGGTCCATTCGTCCGTCTCCCTGCCTCTCTCTAGCTGTCAGACCTGGACAGTGAGACTCGCAGCATGGTGGAAAAAATGATGTACGACCAAAGGCAGAAGTCCATGGGCTTGCCCACCTCTGATGAACAGAAGAAACAGGAAATCCTGAAGAAGTAAGTAACTCAGGGTCAGGGAGGATTGCTCTGGGTGACGACAGTGTGGCGATATCTTGCTTGTATAAATAAAACCCGTCTGGGGGTCAGAGAAGCAAGATCTCACCACATGACAGTGCGCCATGGGACTCTAGACTGCCCTGCCCCATCCAGCACAAACCAGCCAAGTTCAAGGTTCTGTGGCCTTGCCTTGCCTACTCTGACCACCTGTCAGGGTCACCTCCAGGACAAGGCTACTTAAGAGTAGGAAGCAATAGGTAAGAGGAGGTCATTGCCACCTACTGGAAACTGGTGCCAGCGTCAAGGGCCCAAACAGGCTTTCAGCTGAGGCCCCATGTGGCTTAGCCCCAATGTTTTCAGGGTTCTGAGGAGGTTAGGCCCAATGTCAGGACTGGAAATAGTAGGCTAGCTCAGAGTGGACAGCTCCCCTTCACTCTTAATGTTTCTCCTTCCCAGGTTCATGGATCAGCACCCAGAGATGGATTTCTCCAAAGCCAAATTCAACTAGCTCCTATGTTTGCCTTCCTGAACTCTTGGGATTGAGCCCCTAAACTTCCTTTCCCACCTTTTCCTGGGACCTTGGAACCTTAGGGCTGGGACAGGCATGGGACCTCCCAGGCATGTGAGCTCCGGGGTTTCACCGGAGATGGGCAGGGTCTTGGGGTCTTCTCCCGATTTGGCCTGTTACACATTAAAGCTCTTTATCCTGCTTCGCTTGTGTCCTCCCTTTAGCCCCTCCCTGACTGCTGCAGGGAGCTGGGGTTTTGGTTTCCAGCCCAGATTCTGTTGTGTAGAATTCTAACTACCAGGCCAGGTTCCTGACTCTGGTTCTCAGCCCCTCCCCACCCCCATGACATAGGGAGGACTGTGACACAGGTTTTATGTATTTATTTATTATGAGACAGGGCTTCTCTGTATCCTGGGATTTCCTGGAACTCACTTTGTAGACCAGGCTGGCCTCAAACTCAGATACACCTGCCTCTGTCTCCCTCATTCTGGGATTGAAGGCGTGCACCCCAACCACTTGGCCCTGTTTTGTTATTGTGTGTGTGAACATGCTAGTGTAGACATGCTACATACAGCACATGTATGAAGTCAACTTTGTGGGTCAGTGTTCTCCATATTTATGTGGGCTCCAGGGATGGAATTCAGATTACCAGACTTGCCAGTCTGAGCTGTCTCAACCTGACACATGTGTGGTTCTGAGCGAAGGTGATTCTGGCCACAGATTCCCAAAGGGACCCAGACCTTTGCTGCACCTCTAAAGCAGCTGTGCTTAGACGTCACCAGGAGCTCAGTTCCAGAGTCAAGTATTTAGACTGCATGGTGTGCAGAGGCAGAAGAGTAACAGCTGGGGTGACACTGCCTGAGGGTGGGAGCTGGGTAAGTGGGGTGCAGTCCAGTGGACCCCACCGTTTGTCCCTGACTTGCTCCTCTTCAGAGCCAGCATCTATACAGTAAAGGGCCAAGGAGACATTTCTGTCCACATCTGCTTCCTCCAGAGGGTAGGGGGGGTCACTGAGTGTAGGCTAAAGTAAGTATCCAGATGTTTTGATAACCCTTTTCTGGGAGTGCAAACAGTACTTCACAGAGCTGTTGGGAAATTGGCTTCTAGGCCAAGGCTAGAGTTTAGGGACTGTTAACATTCTTACTCTGGTTTCCCCTGTCCGTAATCTTTTCCTTAAAAAAAAAAAAAAACAGATTAATGTGTTTTCTTGTATGTATATATATGCACCATGTACGTGGCTGGTGCCTATAGCAGAAGAGGGCGTCAGATTGTCTGGAACTGAAGTTAGGGATGGTATGAGCCACTATGTGGGTGCTGCACCCCTTTTGAGGCAGAATCTTGATATGTATCCCTGGTTAGCCTTGAACTCAGTGGCCCTTTTGTCAGTTTCCTAGGTGGAATTACAGGTGAACACACACCCCTTTTCTCTTGCAAAGGTGGAGATAAAGCCAGGACCCCACATACATGCTAGGCAACACCACAGTACAACTCTACCTGGTTATTCTACTTATGCCTAAACCTGGGTAACACAGCAGCTCCCAGGAAAAGGGCCAGTTTGATTGTTATAGCTCTGCTGGGGTCCTGTGGTCACAGCCCCAGGGGACCATCTGTTGTATCTCTTAGGAAATTAGATAAATGAACAGACAGTAAACAAGGTCGTTAAAGGAAGCTGGAAACTAGCTCCCCATGCTAGCCTGTGGTCACTGGGCTAGCTGAAACTTAAAATGGGGCCTTAACTCCATGGTAAGGAATTGACTTTAAACCCACTAACCCAGTGGATCCTGTACTTGTGGCTTCACCCTCTCAAGTAGCTGTGATTACAGAACTGTTCCCAAGCCAGCACCTGTAAAGAGCAGCTGAGGAAGGGCCCTGGATGGAGCTAGCCCTGTGCCCAAACGAGGGGAGCCTGCTTTTGACTCAGGGAGCTCAGCCCCCCAATGTCTTTGAACACCAGGCTCCCTCAAGTTGCCAGTAAGAGTGAGAGGTCACTGACAAGTGATGAGGTACTTAAGACTGAGGGGTGGCCAGAAGCAATGTACTGGGGGAATGGCAGTCCAGACGAAGCCGCCAGTGTTCCTTTTTGTTTTTTGTTTGGAAGTGAAGCTAGCCTGTCTTGCTCCAGCCTTGTTCTTCTCCATAATGCTGAACAGTAGTTGGGGTAAATGGCACAGGAGGACCCATTTAACTAACCCTGATGACCAGGCATGTGTGTGTACTTGCAACTATGGTCATGCTAACAATATAGAACAGCCAAGATCCAGTATGAGCTGCTCAGCAATGTAACAAGTGGGCATTTCCCAGATAATCACATATAGAGGCCATGTGTCCCCAGCCCAACCTATGTAGCTTCCATGATTGCTTAGGGTGCCATGGGAATGGACCTGGGAAGTGACTTCCCAAGGATTTGCTTTCAGGCCAAAGGAAGAAGCAGGCCCAGGCAGTGGTCAGTCCAGCTGGAGAGGCAGAGGACAGGCACCACGGCCCTGTGAAATGTACATGGTCTATATCATTCAATGAAAGCAGAAGCCAGAGGTCACTGTTTCTGGGCTCAGGATCTGGCCTCCTCACAAAGGGGTCCTGGTTCTTCAACTCCTGGCTGTGCTTCTTCCAAGGGGGTGTGTGTCTGCTGGACCAGTGTGGGTTAGCAGTACACCTGAAGCAGGGGTGCCCCTGAAGAGTCTGTGTCCGTGCCCTGGAAGGACGAGTCTTGGCTGACTGGGTACCCTGGTTGGAGAGGAAGCAGAGGCTCAGAGAGGGGAAGGAGCTCAGCCAGGCCTACAGGCAGGGAGAAGCCCACTGACACGGGACAGAGCAGGGCTTAAGCATGCTCAGCCGTTATAGCCTTTGCAGCCCACTCCTGATATTCAAACCCTAGCAGTCTGTAAAAGAATAATGACTTGCTCCTAGGGGTGGTGAAGGCCCAGAGGATAGCAGCAGGAACCATAAAGGAGTTTTTGAAGCTGGACGGCTTTCTCTCCACCTTACTCCCCCATCACTTCTGCCTCTACTCTGGGGACCTCGCTTCAAGCCAGCTTCCAAGGTTGCAGTGGGTGTGGTTGTTCAGGCCTTTTCTCGTTTCTGATCCCACCCTCACCCACCCCAGAGGAAGCTGGAAGGTCATCTGAAGGGCCCTAGTGCAGCTCCCCACCCTCTGGTCAGGTCAGGACCACACCTGGGGCTCCATATGGCCTCAGCTTCCTGGCGATGGCATCTGCGGTCGTCTCCTGGGAGATCTGCACTGTCAGTTCTAGGGAGGGAGGATGAGTAAGCAGTGGTCATTATCATATTTTATAAAGCTCAGTCCCTATTTCTTGTAGGTAAGTGAAGAGGGCTGCTTACTGTACACAGGCTAGAGAAATGCTTAGAACAAGGGAGTGTGGGGGCAGCTGGGACTTTGGCTAGGCCAGGTAAGTGGTGCAAATTCTTGGTTTTGTTTTGTTTTTGAAACAAGGTTTCTGTAGCCCAGGTTGGCCTGTAACACTTGACAGACCTTTTACTTCAGCCTCTAGAGTTCTAGAAATACAAGCATGAAATCCTATCACTAGCCTTTCTTGTTGAAGGCAGAGGTCCAAATTCTTGAGTTTTGGGGCTGGAGAGATGGCTCAGAGGTTAAGAGCACTGACTGCTCTTCTAGAGGTCCAGAGTTCAACTCCCAGCAACCACATGGTGGCTCACAACCATGTACAATTCAATCTGATACCCTCTTCTGGGATGTAGGCAGAACACTGTATATGTAATAAGTAATAAATAAATAAAAATCTTAAAAAAAAATTCTTGAGTTTTGGGCCCTGATCTAGGCCAGGCTTGGGAGCTGCTCTGTCAAGTAGTACTAGGGGGAAGAAGGAGCCTGACAGATGCACTAAGTAAGTAAATAAATACTGGGAACAGTGCAATGGCCAAAGTCTGCATGCTCCCTACAATTCTCAGCCGGTTAAGAACCCAGCCCAACCCTCCTGTAAGCCAGAGCTTCCCTTCTTGGGCCCACTTACCATCCTGGCTGAGGCCAGAGCCCACCATGGTCTCATGGCCACTGTCGGGGGCAGTAGCAGGGGCTGTAGAGCGGGCCGAGCGCCCCTCGGAGGTCTGTGGGCGGGAGCGGCTTTTGCGGGTACTAATGCGGATGATGCCACGCACCAGGCGGCCCTCAGCGTCCTGCTCATCCAAGTGGTAATCCTGTGTGATGCTGCTGATCAAGTCTGAGATCTTGCTGGTCTTCTCCAGGAACACAGTGTCCGACGTGCACTTGGCCAGCTCATCAATCTGGTGTACACTGAACAGCTCTGTCAGCTTCTTGAAAATAAGCACGTCAATTTCCCTGCTCGACATGGAGCCACTGCCCATCTCGGGCAGATCCAGGTCCGACTCGTGGAAGGAGTAATACTCCTCGGAGCCGCGGGGGCTGCTGGGGAGGGTGCTAGGCAGGCTGTGCCGCATTGGAGGAGGCTCGGGCAGGGGCTCCTTGCAGCAGGAGTCTGCGTCAGGGACTGGTGAGGTGGCATGGCGGTAGGGGTAGACCGGAATGCCCTTGAGCTTAACGTCAGGGTAGCTGAAGCTGCTGCCCATGCTGGACTTGAGCCGCTGGCCATCCCGACGGCTGGGGGGTGCACGGTCCGGGCTGGGTGGCACACCATTGTGCTCCTTGACCCAGGTGGCTTCGGCAGATCTCTCAGTGGGGTCCCCAGCAGATAAGCAGGGGCTGCAGCCCCGCACACAAGCCCCACAGCGCTGCAGGCAATCCCTGCAGCGGCGAAAGCAGAAAGCAGCCCTGCACCAGTCCCACCCCCAAGGGCGCCAGAGGAGGCAGCAGGTTGGGGTCTCGGCTGCTGGCTCTGCAGAGCCTGAAATGAAGGTGATACTTTCTGGCCCGTGGTGGCCAGGGTCCTTGGGGTCTGGCCTGCGGGTGCGGCGGCCTGGTGGGGGTTGGGAGCGCTCATCATTGGTTTCCAGGCATAACTCTGCTGGCCTCTCCCAGGGACCCAACCGTGGAGGCCCAGATGATGGGCGAGGCTGTCCCGGCCTGGGCATGGCTCAGAGCATGGCTTGCTTTAGCCAGGCACCTGCAGAGGAGAAGCCAGGAGGTCAGAAGCAGAGGTCAGGGACTAGCTTCTGGGCTGACCTGAAGAGCTTTAGACTTCTGGGAAGTCTGTGATGAGGACAGATGAAGCATCCCGTAAACACTTGAATGCTGAGCTCTTCTTGCCCCAAAGAGAAAGTTCTCTTTGTGGTATAACTTAGGCTTTAAAATCTCTGGACTTCTCAATAAATGGCTATTATTGAAAACAAAACAGAAGATTACAAGTGTCAGTGGGGTGCAGAGCAACTGGACTTTGCTAGTGGGGATCTGAAATGCTGTCAGTATTGTGGGAAACAATACTTCTTCAAATTTAAACACACAGGTTGGGAATGTAGCACAGACGGCCTACATAACATAAAGGAGAACCTAAGTTCATCCCCAGTACAGCAAACAAAAAACATAAAAACGGGCTGGACAGATGGCTCAGCAGTTAAGAATGTGTTACTGTTTGACAGGTCCATAACCTTTCCTGTAACTCTAGTTCGAGGGCTGTAACACTCTCTTCTGCCCACACTGCACTCACAGGGAACCTCTCCCCACTCCACACACATACACAAATAACTTTTTAAAAATCTTTTTTAGATTTGTGTGAACATTTTGCTGTATATATGTGTGTGTACCATGTGTCGTAGGAGCTATTGGAACTGAGGTTTTGAGCTATGTCATGGGTGCTAGGAATCCAATCTAGGTCCTCAGGAAGAATAACACCTGTTCTTACCCAGCCATCTTTCCAGTCTTTTTTTTTTTTCTCCTGAGACAGGGTTTCTCTGTGTAACAGTTTCTGCTCTCCTGGAACTCACTCTGTA
Organism: Mesocricetus auratus; assembly: GCF_017639785.1. Classification (NCBI taxonomy): domain Eukaryota; kingdom Metazoa; phylum Chordata; class Mammalia; order Rodentia; family Cricetidae; genus Mesocricetus; species Mesocricetus auratus. The sequence continues at coordinate 9,845,929 of NW_024429197.1, forward strand.
GACCAGGCTGGCCTCAGACTCAGAGATCCACCTGCCTCTGCCTCCTGAGTGCTGGGATTAAAGGTGTGCGCCACCACCACCCGGTCCAGTCCTTTTTTTTAAAATTATGTGTATATGAGGGCTGGAGAGATGGCTCATGGTTAAGAGCACTGGCAGTTCTTCCAGAGGACTGGGGGTTCAATTCCAAGCATGGTAGCTCACTACCTTCTTTAACTCCAGTCCTAGGGGATCCAATGCCCTCTTCTGCAAGTGCAGTCCAAGGGGATCTGCCATCCTCTTCTGGCGGCCACAATGCACATGGGTATACAGACACACATGCAGGCAAAACATGTACATCAAATAAAAATAAAGGTTCAAAAATTAAAAAAGTAAATCACTGGGTGAATGGACTCATAAAAATGAAACATTTTGGGGATATCTTAAAAAGAATGAAATTCTTTTGTGCTTTGACATGAATGAACTTTGAAGACATTCTAAATGAAATAAGCTATACAAGAAAGAACAAACATTCTATAGTCTAGCTTATATGAAATAGCTACAACTACAAATTTAACAGACATAGAAAATAGAATGGTGGGTACCAGGGGCTGAAGCAGAGGAGCATGGGAGTTATGTGGAATGCGTACAGGACTCAGCTGGGAAGGCGTCATAGTGCTGCAAAGCATGTAGATGTACGTATTTAATGCCACAGGATGGTGTGCTAAAAATGGCACGTGAAAGATTAAAGTGAAAATTTTGATGTATATTTTACCACAAAGAAGGAACAGGAAAGCTCGATGGGGACCTCACTTCCTGGTCCCACTTCCCGGCCATCACTGAGCCCCGTGCAGAGCCTCTGCTCAACAGATACCTTTCTGTCTGCCTGGCCATGATCATCACCACTATCCTTCCTTCCTTCCCACCCTTCATCCTAGGCACCGGTCTCTCTTATTCAGATTTGCCCTCCAAGAAACATTTGGCATGAAACAGGTCTCTGTTCTTTTCGGAGAGGGAAGGGTTGGTTTTGTTAAGACAATGGGGTCTCATGTAGCCATTCTGGCCTCAAATTTGCTAGGTAGCCAAAACTGCTCTAAACTCCTGGCCCTTCTACTCCCTTCTCAAGTCCTGGGACTAAAGGACTGTACTACCTTGCCTGGCAACAATAAGCAGTCTTGGTTCCTTGCCACAAAAATAACCCTCATGGACTTCGGGGATGGCTCACTGGGTGAGCGCACTGACAACCAAAGAACCCAAGTGGGAAGCTGGCTGTGGTGACAACCATCTGTAATCCCAGCACTCCTACAATGAGACGGGAAAGAAAGAACTGCCTGGAAGATCACAGGCCGGCCTGCCTGGAGTGCACACCACAGCATAGCACAGCAGCAGAAATAAGAGACCCTGCTTCAACAAGGTGGAAGGTGAGAACCAACCCTTAAAAACTGTCCTATGAGCCGGGCGTTGGTGGCACACACCTTTAATCCCAGCACTTGGGAGACAGAGGCAGGCGGATCTCTGTGAGTTCGAGACCAGCCTGGTCTACAGAGCGAGTTCCAGGACAGCCTCCAAAGCCACAGAGAAACCCTGTCTCGAAAAACCAAAACAAACAAACAAACAAACAAACAAACAAACAAAAAACTGTCCTATGACTTCCATACGTGTACACCTTCAAAGAAAACAGCTCTGTCGTAAAATAGCACTGATCTTCATTCCTCTTTGCTGGGTATCTCAGAACTACGACTGTTTTTGATGAACACTGAGCCTGGCCATGTGTCAGGCAAGGCAAAATCAAAGATAAATGATCTTCATGGTTCAGTTTCTAGAAAAGCTTCTAAGACAAACTGAGTGCAATAATACCTGTCTGAAAACCTAGTATTTGGGAGGTGAAGGTGTCATCCTGCACTACAAAGTGAGTTCCAGGCTAGCCAGCCCAGTACATGAGATTCTATCCAAACAAACAAACAAACAAAAAACACCTAGCCAGGCGTGGTGCTCAGTTTTTTGTTTCTGTGTGTTTTTTTTTCAAGACAGGGCTTCTCTCTGTAGTCCTGGCTATCCCAGAACTTGCAGAGATCCACCTGCCTCTGCCTCAAGTGTTGTGATTAAAGGTGTGTGTCACCACCACCTGGGGGTGCTCACAATTTTAATGCCAGCATGGCATAGGGTCAGGTGGAAACAAGTGATCTCTATGAATCTGAAGACAACCTGGTCTATATAGAGGGTCCTAGTTCAGCCAGGGTTATCTAGTAAGACACTATCTCAAAACAAACAAAACAAACAAAAACCTCCTAAGGATGAAGCATGTGGGATTGAGTAAATCCAGAGGCTCCAAGGGATGATGGAGTGCCATACTCAGGAGGACCTTAACCACAGTTAAGCCTTTGCTGGGCAGTAACTGTCCTTAGTCTGTATTTTATTTTATTTATTTATTTATTTATTTATTTATTTATTTATTTATTTTTGGTTTTTTGAGACAGGGTTTCTCTGTGGCTTTGGAGGCTGTCCTGGAACTCGCTCTGTAGACCAGGCTGGTCTCGAACTCACAGAGATCCGCCTGCCTCTGCCTCCCAAGTGCTGGGATTAAAGGTGTGCGCCACCAACGCCCCGGCCTTTTTTTTTTTTTCCGAGACAGGGTTTCTCTGTATTGTTTCGGAGGCTATCGGTCCAGCCTGGCCTCGAACACACAAAGTATTTTTTTTTATTTTTATTTTTTTGGTTTTTCGAGACAGGGTTTCTCTGTGGCTTTGGAGGCTGTCCTGGAACTCGCTCTGTAAACCAGGCTGGCCTCGAACTCACAGAGATCCGCCTGCCTCTACCTCCCTAGTGCTGGGATTAAACCTTAGTCTGTATTTTAAGTCACCATGTGTGTGCTAGGAATGGAAATCAGGACTTCTGGAAGAGCAGCCAGTGCTGTTAACATTTGACCTAGGAGCTCTAGCCTTTTTTGAGATGCTGACACTACCCTTGTACCCCTGATTTAATCACTACAGAGTCCTAAGAACTAGTGATATGAAAGGAACAAGGTTGGAGACACCAGGATCTGTCTTCTAATTCCCATTCTTGTGCTTATAAATTGTGTGCTTAGGGCTAGGCGTGGAGGCACACACCTTTAATCCTAGCACTAGGGAGGCAGAAGCAGGCAGATCTCTGAGTTTGAGGGCAGTGTGGCCTACAGAGTAAGTTCCAGAACAGCCATGGCTACACAAGAGAAACAGGTATTATTTATTGTTTTTAGTCCCAAAAAACCAAAAACAAATACTGCATATCATGGGAAAATAGTACCACCTCCCCAAACACCAAATGCCAACAGCACTCCTGTTCTGGTCTCTTCTATATGATGCAGCCAGTGACAATTTTAAACCCCACAAGACTGGAGAGACCACCCAGGTGCTCTTTAACCAAATGATCAAAGGCAATGTCACCAACAGTGAAATAAAATGACATCAAATTATAAGGAGGACACATTGTGAAGATTCCAGCCTCTAACACAGAACTGGGATGTGGACTTGAGGAAAGGGCGGACAGCCAGCTTCAGAGAGTGTGGGCCAGGGGTCAGGCGAACAACTGGGAACTTGGATAATGTGAATAACTAGTGAAAGTAGAAAACGCCATGTTTATATGCAATATATATATAACTTTATATTTATTTTGATTTTTCAAGTCAGGGTTTCTCCTTGTAGCCCTGGCTATCCTGAAACAAACTCACTCTAAATCAGACTGGCCTCAAGGATCCACTTGCCTCTACCTCCTGCCTCCTGAGGTGTGTATATATTATTTATTTTGAGACAGGGTCTCCCTATGTAGCCCTAGCTGTCCTTGCTAAATTGACTGGGCTGGCCTCGAACTTAGAGATCTGCCTGACTCTACCTCCTGAGCACTGGAATTAAAGGTATGCCAGCTGAACCATCTATCCAATTCCACCAGATATACACATTTCTATGAGAAACAGAATAGCCTACTATCTCTGTTTAGGAAGCAGACTAAGGGACACATATCTGCAGTGTGATCATCAATGGTTTAAACTAGCCAACCAGCAAATGCCTGGAGAGCTCGTGTACAGGCAGACAGGGAGGCAATGAATATTCATTGTGCTGGATGAGGACACAGAAGTTATTTCTTCCTGAAACTTTACAGCCTTCTCTGGGACCCACTCAGCTCTCCTTCTCTAGACCTTGCTCTATGTGGTCAGAAAGTGTGATTTCTCTCTCTCTCTCTCTCTCTCTCTCTCTCTCTCTCTCTCTCTCTCTCTCTCTCTCTCTGTCTCTCTCTCTCTCTCTCTCTCTCTCTGTCTCTCTCTCTCTCTCTCTCTCTCTCTCTCTCTCTCTCTCTCTCTGTCTCTCTGTCTCTGTCTCTCTCTCACTGTAGACCAGGCTGGCTTTGAACTCAGAGATCCAGCTGTCTCTGCCTCCTGACTGCTGAGATTAAAGGCACCCCCCACAAGGCCTGCTGAGATCTCTTGATGACTGGGTCAGCCTTGTATCCAGTTTCAGAATAAGCCTAATTCCCCAGGGACTTTGACCCTAAAGGTCTGCCTCAAGGCCTAGAACAGGGTCAGTCTGGAAGGTGTTATCATGGCACAGATCCATTCTAACTGACTTTATGGTAGGGCCAAGACAATTGAATTGGATGGAAAGAAAAGGACTTGGACTCCAGGTAGACCAGAGCAGGAGCCAGAACTCTTAGGGAATGGTGTGTGCCTATGTGGGATCCCATCTTTGGAAGTCTATAAACTGAAGGAGGTATTTTCCCCTAGGAAAACCTCCTACCCTGCTGCTCTATTAAATAAAGAAATGGTTAAATCCCAGCACTCGGGAGGCAGAGGCAGGCGGATCTCCGTGAGTTCAAGGTCAGCCTGGTCTACAGAGTTAGTTCCAGGACAGCATCCAAAACAATACAGAGAAGCCCTGTCTTGAAAAACCAAAAAAAAAAAAAAAAAGAGGGGGGGGATATACAAACTGAAATTGTAATAAGTAATCTTAAAAGTTTTTCACAACTGAATGTGGTGGCCCACACCAGTCATCCTTGTATCACGAAGGTTGAGGCAAGAGGGTCATGACTTTGAGACCAACATATACTAGATAGCAAGACCCCACCTCAACAAAACAAAATGTTCTCCATAATCCAGAGGGAGATAACTAAATGTCCTGATTTGATCGACATGAGGTTGGGCATGGACTCAGTCATTCAACAAGTACTGAGGACCTACTGTGCATCCTAAACTCTATGGACACAGTGGTAAAACAGACTAACCCCCTAGTCTCAAGAGCTTACATTCCAGTGAAAGTAATTATTGACAGCCTACATTACTTTAAGCATACTGCCTGTAATAGATTTATTCATTCTTGAGGCATTCTTAGTATTATTCCACAATACTAAAGCAGAAAGGTTAAGTGTCCAAAGCCATACCTGTTTCTTGAGAACTGGCCTCGAACTCACTGTGTAGCTCAGTATAAGAGTGACCTATTGATTCTCCTGTCTTCACAAGTGCTGGTTCATGCAGAGCTGGGGCTCTAACTCCGGGTCTCATGCATCCAAGGTGCTCTACCAATAGAGCTATGCCCCTACAGACACACTTCTATTTGTACTCACTGGCCTGGCTCAGACCCTTATCCACTCCTCATCCAAGTCCTCAAGAGGGCTTCTCTCCTCCTGTACCCCATCCCTCTGTCAACTTGAGAGGAAAGGGCCAGTTAAAGCTTCTAGCAGGAGCTTTGAGGGGTTGCATCTGGAGTCCCAAACCATCCACCCCAGCATCCACACGCTGTTCATTGACACCAAGCTGAACTTTGAGGGTCTATGGGAATATTGTGGTTATTGACATTGGGCTGGGTCACTGTCTCTTTCTCCCCCACCAAGGATTTAGGACTGACTACTGTAGATTGCATTCATATCCAACACATTTACCAGCTCTGTGCTGACTGAGGGAACAGCAGTGAATGGGCTCTAGCCAGAGACCTTTCTCATTACTTAGTTCTTACAACTACCATGTGAATAATTCATCTTCACTCCACAGCCCAGGACTCTGAAGCTCAGAGAAGGGAGGGGATAGGGCAAGCTGGGAAGAACAGGATTTGCTGTAGTGGGCTAGGCTCTTCAGCCCAGGCACCTTGTTCGGTGCCACATCTCCAGTCAGGGAAGAATGGAGAGAAAGGGAGCAAAGCCTAGGAGAAACCAGGGAGGGTGGCTCACGAAGGTAATCCCAGCACCAGAGAGACCCAGGCAGGCAGATTCCCTTAAGTCCATCTTCAGCCTGGGCTATCAAGAGAAACCCTGTCTCAAAACCAAACAACCAACAATCAGCCTCCCTACTCGTGGTATGAGAGTGTCTGTCCCTTCAAACAGCCCATTCACTCCAGGCTTCATCTTCCTTTCCCTACCACGGTCCCTGCTCCAATCCAATCCATTAACACGGGTCACTTAATTTAGTGGTACCAGTTCTCGCCTCTATTTTAGCTTGGAACAAGACTCTTGGCTCCAGTTTCCTCTTCTTTAAATAGGTTCACTTTAGATTAGTGAGGTGGCCCATGTCCGTAATTCCTGCACAAGACAGGATGATTAGGAGTCTGAGCCACATGAGACCCCGTCTCAAAAGCAAAAAACTAAATATATAATTTATTAATTAAATATAATTTTAAAAATACATAAAAATTAAGTGAAATAAAATACAAATAACATTTGAAAACCTCATCTCCCAAAATGGGAGAGATTAATGTGTTTTTAGCGCTGCACTGAGGTATTGGTGTTTAGCGAGAGCCTGAGAAGATGGGCTCGGTCACTGGGCATTCGAAGGCATCACAAGGATGCTCCAGGGTCTGGTGGCCCCAGGACTGACTGCTCACTGCCTTTGCCTTTCTGCCAGTCCCCGCAAACACACACACACACACACACACACACACACACACTCGGGGCTCTCTGTGGGCCCTCTCCCTGCGTCCACAGGACGGACGGGCTGCACCAGCCTCTGCCCAAGCAAGCTTCGGGTCCCCAAGCCGTGGTCAGCTCATCTCGCGCGCAGGGCACGGGCATCCCCACTCCCCCAGGCACAGCCTCAGCCGCCCTCCTCTGCAGGCACCGAGTCCAGGCGGCCGGGTACGCATTGCCGTCGGGGCGCGACCGCCTCTGTCGCCGCGGCAAACACCATTGCCTGCGCGTCCCAAGGCTGTTCCACTTACGGTTCCAGCCACCGCTCCGAGGTGCCCGGCCTCGGCTCCGAGGTGCCCGGCCCCGGCCCCCAGGCCTCCCGGCCCGTCCAGCCCCGCGCCCATTCGGGCCGCCGCGGCCCGGCCCGGCCCGCGCACCCCGGAAGTGGGCGTCGGATCCCGAGGAGCCAGGCCCGCGTCCCGCTGCCGTCCAAGAGCGGCCTCCAGGGTCACCTACTCGGGGCTGCACCGCTCCGCGCCCCCGCGGGTCCGCTCCGGACTTACCTGCCCCGCCAGGTGAGCCGCCTCCAGTCAGCCCTTCCCCCGCCCCTCTCGGCACTCACCTGGATCGCAGGTGAGCGTCTCGCGGGAGCGCGGCACGGGTCGCCGCTGGGGACACACTTCCCGGCTCCGCGAAGCGCGGCCGCGCACCTGGCCGAGGCCCCGCCCAGCCCCGGCCTAGGCCAGGAGAGTGAGGCCCGGAGAAGGGCAGCCAAGCAGCCGTGCTCAGGGCCCTTCTGCTCTGTAGTCCAGCTCCTGGAAGTCTCTGAAAGGCCCTGGAGTGCCTTACCGGCCTTCAAAACTCCTACTCAAAGAGCATGGCTGCTGGGAAGCTGTCCCTGACCCTTGAGTCCCTAGCTCTATTATGTGGAATAATTCTCTGTCCTCAGCAGGTTGTTTCTTTCTTGTCTTCTGTCTCCTCTTTTTAGCGTCTGACCTTGAAGGTAAGGTCTGGTCTTGTTTCCCTAGTACAGGGTCTGGCATATACCAGACGCTCAGCAAATAATCTTCACTGTTTGAATAGGTAGACAGTGATCTGTTGTGGGTCTGTCGGCATACTCACTTATTTAGGTTTCTTTTTTACATTAAAGTTTTTTCATGTGTGTGGGTTTCTTGCCTTCATGCATGTACATCTGTGTGCCACTTGTATCCCTGGTGCCCGCAGGGGTGAGGAGCAGAAGCGGGCATGGGAGTTACAGTTAGTACGAGAGAATTGTACTTGGGTGCTTGGGACTTGGAAGAGCAACCTTTCCAGCCCCGCTTAGTTAGGTCTCCCCATCCAACTATAACCAGATCCTATCCTGCTTAGCTTCGAGATCAGACTAGACCACGAGTGTGTAGAAGGGCGTGGCAACAGAATGTTTAGGTTTTCTGAGATGGTGTCTCATGTGTCCCAGGCTAGCCTCCAACTCACTATGTAGCCAAGGCTGGCCTTGTTGTCATGTCGGGAGTGCTGGGATTCCAGGCATGTGCTGCCACACCCAACATGGGCTCTGCTTTCTTTCTTTGCTCTGGGACAGAGCTAGGGGCTCCCAGGTGGCTGGTCAGTTCATCAGTGTATGCAAATGAGCCACTGAATTAGCACCTACCTCACTGCAGAGGCCTTGTGTCCTGAGTAGAGTGAAGGAGTCGTCAGGCTGTATGGCCCTGAGACACACATGGGAGGTGAGGTCCCCAGAGACCAAAAAGCATGGTGGCTGCTGCTTTCCCCAGGAAGGCCCCATAAGAGGTAACTAACCGTACTGGGTGGCATGAAGTCGAGGCTTACTCTCCCCTGACACCTGCTCCATAACTGGACTGCAGACGTGACTGCAGAGGGTCTTTACGGTCCATGCTAAACCCCTCACTTGCATCGTATTGTTCAATCTTCCACTAACCTTCAACTGACAAGTCTTGTTCATGGTAGCTGCAAACTGGAACCACACAAATACCACTGACAGGAGAAAAAGGAATGTGGGAAGTAGCTGTGAGTCACACACACAGACACACACACACAGACAGACACACACACACACACACACACACACACACACACACACACACGCCATTGCTGATGTAGAAACTATGCATAGAAGGGAGACACTCTGTGAGCAAGGTGCTTTCTGTCTTTCAATTTCCTCTCTGTAGATAATGGAACTTCTCTAGCCAGATGTGATGGTGTACTCTTGTAATCCCAGAACTTGGGAACACTTTGTCACAAAAACCAGACCAAAACCAAGACATAAGGAGGCATGCCTGCTACCTCTGTGGGGGCATAGTGGTGCATGCCTTTAGCCCCCCAACACTCCAGAGGCTCTGTGTGTTCCAGGTCAGCCTGGTCTATGTAGTGAGTCCCAGGATATGCAGGGCTATGTAGAGAGACCCTGTTTCAAACAAAAAAAACTGCAAAGCAGTGGTGACACATCCCTTTAATCCCAGCATAAGGAAGGCAGAGGCCAGCCTTGTCTACACAGCGAGTTTCAGGACAGCTAGGGCTGTTACACTGAGACAACATGTCTTAAAAAACAAACAATAGAAAGAAAAAAAAACAGAAGATAACCTCTGTTAACTGGGGAGGAGGAAAAAAGCTAACAGACACGTAGGAGATGACAGATCCAGGAGATCACTGGGGCAAATACACACAGGTGTGCTGCTCCCTGACGACAGACCTTCCCACCACAGACATCCACATTTCCTTCTGGGGCAAGGGGCGCAGTGTACTCTCATTTGGAACTAAGAAAATGAGTCCCATGGTGTGCACGGTACTTCCGTGTACTCTAAGACCAGTAAGGCCTGTTCCGGGTACTTTACAAGACGATCTTGCTGTGCTGTGCCAGGAGGAAGTGTACAAGGGTCTGGGAGAAATGTCCAGCTCATTGGCTGCTGATGGCACAGCCTTGATCCCAGCACTTGGGAGGTACTTCACTCTGTGGATTCAAGGCCAGCCTGGTCCACAGCGTGAGTTCCAGGACATAAGGGGCTACACAGAGAAACTCTGTCTCGAAAAAAAAAATCAGTCAACAAACAAAACACACAAAAAAAAAAAAGAAAAAGAAAAAAGAGGAGAGAAGAGAAGAGGAGAGAAGAGGGGAGAAGAGAAAGAAACCCTCAACAAGATGTGTTGCCACAGCTCATCATTCCAGCAAGATCAGGAGTTCAAAACCATCATGGGCTACAAGGGACTATATTATCTCAAACCAAGCAAAAACCATGGTTCCTGGTAGCCTCAAAATGGAAATACAAACAGCACTAACAGGAGATGAGGAAAATTTGGAGAAATCTTTACAGAGCACAGGGGACAAATGGAGACCAGAGGCATGTGCTAGTGTGTGCCTAACAGGCCAGTCCTGGATGATTCCATATAAGAGGGGTCCTTTTCATGTAGCCCCAAGCCAACCAAGATCACGTTGTTTAGGCATAATATTAGCCTGAATCATATGATGTTGCTGGTATCTGGACTATTTTGACTTAAAAAACAAAAAATTCATAATCCAACCTATTTCATAAATCAACAAAACAATTAAGAGCCATGGGGCAGATGAGAAGGTTCAGTGGGTAATGGTGCTTGCGGCCAAGCCTAATGACCTTGGTTCCAATCATGGGAAGAGATCCATGGAAGTATGTTGTCCTCTGACTACTACATATGCTCATGGCATACCCCTTAAATGAATAAATCAGTAGGTACATGAATTTTGTTGGTGGTGGTTTAAAATTTTTAAAGCTGTTTTTAATTGTGTGTGTGTGTGTGTAAATATGTGCATGTGAACGCAGATGCCCACAAAAGCCAGATGAGTTGGATTCTCCTGAAACTATAGTTTACAGGCAGTTGTGAGCTGCCTTACCTGGGTGTGGGTCCTCTGGAAGAGCAGTATGTGCTCTTAACTCAGCCATCTCTCTAGCCCCTCTCTTTTTTTTAGCTTTTTTATTATTTTTTTTAATTTTGTGAGCATTGACTAGTGTTTTGCCTGCATGTAGGTCTGTGTGAGGGTGTCAGATCCTCTGGAAATGGAGTTACAGACAGTTGTAAGCTGCCATGTGGATGCTGGGAATTGAACAGCCAATGTTCTTAACCCCTGAGTCATCTCTCAAGCCCCATTGTTGTTTTTTTGAGACAGAGTCTTACTATGCAGTCCCTGCTGGCCTCAAACTCTCAGAATTCCACTTGCCTCTGCCTTCCAAGTGTTGGGATTAAAAGTGTGTGTAGAGTGCAGCCTTCCTGCCAGCCTGGTTCCAGAGCCACATCAGTCCCAAATGAACACACCCGAGGCTATATTAATTATGAAGCTGTTGAATGTTTGCTTGTTTCTTACTGGCTAACCCATAATTGTTAATCTAACTATTTCTCTTACCGGAGAAAAGGGTCCGGACATCTTACTTCTCTGGTGGGCTACATTGTCTGTGCCTGAGTCTCTCTTTCCCAGAATCCTCCTCAACTCCTAGTCCCACCTATCTTGCTTCCCTATTGGCCAACAGTGCTTTATTGACATATACATAGGACTTCCCCATCATCGCCTCTTTTCCGTCTAAATAAAAAGAAATATTTTAACTTTTTTTTTTTTGGTTTTTCTTTTTTTTTTTTTTTTTTTTTTTTTTTGGTTTTTCGAGACAGGGTTTCTCTGTAGCTTTGGAGGCTGTCCTGGAACTCACTTTGTAGACCAGACTGGCCTCGAACTCACAGAGATCCGCCTGCCTCTGCCTCCCGAGTGCTGGGATTAAAGGCGTGTGCCACCAATGCCCGGCCTGAAAGATTTTAACTTTAACATAGTCAAATTATATGTAACAGAACAGTTATCAAGTAAGAACATAGTTACAATATTTTGTCCATTAACATTTAGTAAGATTTAAAGAAAGTATTATCTATCCTATCTTTGTGAGTCTAAAGTCTTATATGTAACTTATCTTTTATCATAACTAAGGAAAACTATGATTATAACTATCTGCCTTCAACTCTATCAAAGACCAGACCACAGAAGGATAATATATAAACACTAGAATTGACAGAGACATCTTGCTACCTGGACAGTCACTCAAAGTTCCTCTGTAATGTTGGGGCATCCATCTTCAGCCCATAGGCCACAGTGTGTCTGGAAGACTTCTCAGTAAAGCAGGAAATTTCAAGCTGTCCATCTGCATTGGCAGTCCATCAGTCATTTTCTGTGTCCTGCAGAAAGTCTGGCAGACTCTTCCATGAAGCAGGAACCCTGTAAGACTGAGTTCAGCAGTCACTTTTCTGTGGGTCCTGCATGTCCAGTTTATACAGCAACAGTCAAACACTCTAGGCAAGAGCATTTCTTGCCCAAATGGCTAACTTGCCATGTTGAAAGCAAACTCCATAACGAGTTTCTTTGATGCCCATCTTCCTCTCAGATGTAATTGATGCTGCCAGGAGCAGACATTTCTCATTGTCAAGAAAAACCCTAAACCATTTTAAATGCCATTTTCTGGAGGCCTTTGAAAGGTTTGAAGACTATCTATCTCAAATACATCTCTATATATCTAGAAAACCTAACCTGCCTAACTATAAGTTCTGACTATTATAAGTAACTATCTATAATCTGTATTTAATTATGTATTACATTTTAAAAGATCAGTATAAACACAATACTTAAACAAGAGGAGAAATATACATATCACAAAATTGACCTTGAATTTGTATCAATAAATGAAAAACTATACCCATAATAAGTATTCGTTTCCATACCATAATCCCCCTTTTACCATTAAAAAGAGATTGGCTGTGATCATTAACCAATTATAAGCAACCCCACTTAAATGAAAACAAAGATTTATAAACAATATGGGTATTTGAACGTTGCTCATTCCAAACTGCTTCCTGCTGGATGGGGGCGCTGTTCATACCATGGGGATCATGACAAAACTCAGAAACCTGTGTGAGTCCTTATTTTTGGGGTCTGTAAGGCTGCATCATCTTAGCTGTCTTAATTGTTGGAACACCTGGCCCACTGCTTCCGGGGGTCTTGGTGCATCAAACCACAGAAGGAATCCATAGCTTTCCATTTTCTGTGGAAACAGAAATAAAATATCTTTTCCAAAGTAACATATCCTTATACTTAAATTTTGAAGTCAAGGCATTTTCAAAAAATATAAGTTGAATTAATTCAGCAGCATTTATAATCAAGTGTACTTTAGTAGTTGTTCCTTCCTTAGCAAACAAAAAAACTGAAAAACACAATAGCATACAGTATCCAGACTCTCTGTGTATTTTCCATCTTTACGTGGCTTATCTATTTATCTATTATTACACTATTTCTTTGACTTTTATTTGTTTTCTCTCAGACAGGGTATCTCTGGAAATCTGCCTGCCTCTGCCTCTGGAGCAAATCCTACCGGTGTGCGCCACCACAACCAGCTTCTCTATTTATTTATCGCTATGCCGTTTCTTTTTCTCTCTCAATCCTACATATATTTTTAAACACACTGTAAACCTTTAGAGGTTTTTCTTAATCCAAGTCTGACTTTACTGTAAATCTTTATGTTTTTCTGGCCACGTGTCTTATCTGTTAAAAACCATGGCTGTTTAAACTGCAGTTTTTCCAAGATGGTGGGCGTAAGTGTGACTTTAGCTCATGGCCTCAGTCTATGCTGACATCCAGCAAAAGCTGCCACCTTGGAGATATGATCACTGCCACTTCCAGCTGCACGGACACACCTTTCAATTGTTACCAGAGCCTCTTAAAAAACTTTTTTTTCTTTATGCTGAGTCAGGAAGACTCCCTTAAGTGAGCCATGTGAGTCTCTGCTTGTCTCTAGAAAACAGAGCTCACCTGAGAAAAATGCTGCTATCAAGAAGCCGTGCTTTGGGCTGGAGAGATGGCTCAGCAATTAAGAGCACTGACCGTTCTTCTAGAGGTCCTGAGTTCAATTCCCAGCAACCACATGGTGGCTCAAAACCATCTTGAATGAGGTCTGGTGCCTTCTGCTGGCATGCAAGCAGAAGATTGTATACATAATAAATACATTTTTTTAAAAAAGAAGCCATGCTTCTCTCTGTTCTTTAGTTTCTAAAATCCCTTTAAAGGTTTTGTCATTCTACGTGGAAATTAAATCCTACTTCTGACTACCATAAGTGTGCATTGCCATGCCCAGCTAAGTAAATAATTTTTCTTTTTAAAGATTTATTTATTTATTATGCATACAGGCCAGAAGAGGGCACCAGACTACATTACAGATGGTTGTGAGCCACCACGTGGTTGCTGGGAATTGAACTCAGGACCTCTGGAAGAACGGGCAGTGCTTTTTTTTGTTTGTTTGTTTTGTTTTGTTTTTTTCTAGACAGGGTTTCTCTGTAGCTTTGGAGGCTGTCCTGGAACTCACTTTGTAGACCAGACTGGCCTCGAACTCACAGAGATCCGCCTGTCTCTGCCTCCCGAGTGTTGGGGTTTAAGGAATGTACCACCACCACCTGGCTAATGGGCAGTTCTCTTAACCCCTTAGCCATCTCTCCAGCCCAAGTAAATAATCTTTCAAATGAGAAAATTACTGAGTGTGGTAGCATACACTTCTAACCCTAGTACTCAGGGGGTAAAGCAGGAAGATCATGGGTTTATGGTCAGCCTCAGCTTTCTAGTGAGACAAAAGAGCAGGGGTGATGTTATTTCCCTCATGGAGTGCTGTTTCAATTATTTTTCCTGTTGCTGTGATTAAAAAAGTAAAGCAACAAACAAATGAGAAAACCTAAGAAAAGCAACATAAGAGAAAGGGCGTATTTTATGCTCCTGGTTACAGTTCACCACAGTGAAGTTATGCAAGTAGAAGCTCAAGTCACTTTGTCTGAGAGCTCAGCCCTCTTTTTCCTCTTTTTAAAAACACAGTTCAGGATCCCAGCCAGGGGATGGTGCCATCCACAGAGGACAGGTCTCCCATCCCCGAGACTGACTATCACAACTGCTGGAGTCTGGCAGTGGCAGTGTATGCCTTTAACCCCAGCACATGGGAGGCAGAGGCAGGAGGATCTCTGAGTTCAAGACCTACAAATTGAATTCCAGGACAACCAGAGCTGCTACACAGAGAAACCCTGTCTTGAAAAAAAAAGACAAACACTGTATGATTCTACCAATATAAAATATTGAAGTCTTCCCCATGGAGGGCCTCATCCTTCCTGGGGAGCCGAGTAGGGATTTGGTGGGGGGTTGGGTGGTTGTTGAAGGGCTGGGGGGGTGAGGGAGGAGGGGAAGGAGAGGGAGCTGGGATTGACATGTGAAGCAAGCTTGTTTCTAATTTAAACTTAAAAAAAAAGATAAAAAAATTATTGAAGTCTATGTATACAACTCAGAAGTAGAGTATTTGTCTAAAGTGTATCAGGCCCTGTGTTCAATTCCTAGTATTGTGTAAAATAAAATAAAATAAAATGGATATGTGAAATACTAAACATAGTCAGCTTCACAGAAGCAGAAAGAGTAGATGTGACTCCCTGCTGGATTGGAGGTCACAGGCAACTATTGCCTCATAGGTGCAGAGTTCTTCTTGAATGATGAAAACATTTTTGAAATAGAGATTGTGTAATACTACAGATGTAATTATTGCAGTTAAATTGATGCTTCAGTGTTTTAAGGGGTCTGGGGTGACAACTCAGTGGGTAGAGCACTCGTTGCACTAGTCTGAGGCCCAGTTCAAATCTCCTCTGGCCTCTGCACACGCGCGCGCACACACACATACACGACACACACACACCACACACACACACACACACACACCAAAATGACTGAAAATGGTTTAAGCTGGGTGTGTGGAGAGCTGGAAAGGTCTGAGGGTAGGTCTAGCTGTATAGTGAGCTCAAGGCCAGCCTGAACTATACAATGAGACTCCGTTTCAAAAACTATAGAAAATGAGAATAAACAAACAAAAACTAAAAGAATATGCACAATTTTTAATTCTCATTAAAGTAAAACAAAAGAGGACATTCTGGAAACAAAACAGTGTCTCATTGGTCTAGAATTCAACAAGACAAAGAAAAGAACACGCCGGGTGTTGGTGGCGCACACCTTTAATCCCAGCATTCGGGAGGCAGAGGCAGGCGGATTTCTGTGAGTTCAAGGTCAGCCTGGTCTACAGAGTGAGTTCCAGGACAGCCTCCAAAACAATACAGAGAAACCCTGTCTCGAAAAACCAAAAAAAAAAAAAAAAAAAAAAAAAAAAAACAGATTTCTGGGGGAAGGTCCCGGATGAACTTTCTTCTGGAGTGATTTATTTATTTATTTTTATGTTATGTGCTTCGGTGTTTTGCCTGCACATATATGTTGTGTGAGGGTGTCAGATCCCCTGGAATTGAAGTTACAGACAGTTGTGAGCTGCCATGTAGGTGCTGGGAATTGGGCCAAGGTCCCCTGGAAGAGCAGTCAGTGCTCTTAACCACTGAGCCGTCTCTCTATCCCCAATTTTTTTTTTTTTTTTTTTTTTTGGTTTTCATGAGACAGGTTTTCTCTGTATTGTTTTCGAGGCTGTCGGCCAAATGTTTTTTAGTTTATAAAACAAACACCTTTTTTTGTTTGCTGTTGTTTATTTTTTGTGCTTTTGAGACAGAGTTCCATGTACGCTAAGCTGGCCTCAGACTCCCTGTTGGTTGAGGATAGCCTTGAGTTATCACCCCCTGAGTGCCTGGGTTAAAGACCCACCTGTAGTGTGCTGTGCTGGAATGGAACCAAGACTTCACGCCTGGAGGCGAGCACTCTACCTAACGAAAGCATCTTTTCTGTTTTAATTAAAAGAATTCTTTTCTAGTATTAGAGCCCAAACCCTGGGCCTTGTATGTGCTTGCCGAGCGTTCTACACCACAGCACTGAAATCGCGTTTCTTTTTTCTTCACAGCGTCTGGAATGGAATCCAGAGCTCTGTGTGTTCTGGGTATGTCCTCGACCTGCCGGGTCTCTCCCATCCCATCCAGCCTACGGTAACCAGGGCCCCCTGCCCTCCTTTGGCCTGATGACTTTGACCTGAGGCGGTTGTCCTGACCCTCACTTTTCACCACTGTTGCTCTGCTACGCTTGCTTTTCCGGTCACCTTCTCTGGTCTGTAGCTCAGGCGCCTGGGTTTGTGCGACTGGATGGACAGAGAGCTTCAGGTGTAACGATGCTAGCTTAGGTTGTACCTGTTGGGTTTGAGGGTCGTCGTGAGGCAGTCAAGCACCTTACAACTGTACAGACGGACGACTGTTTTTTTTTTTTTTTTTTTTTTTTTTTTGGTTTTTCGAGACAGGGTTTCCCTGTGGCTTTGGAGGCTGTCCTGGAACTCGCTCGGTAGACCAGGCTGGTCTCGAACTCACAGTGATCCGCCTGCCTCTGCCTCCCAAGTGCTGGGATTAAAGGCGTGCGCCACCAACGCCCGGCCGGACGACTGTTTTGAAGCTGACACACAGCAACTTTGGGGGCCAGGGGACTGTGGATGACTGGGCATCACAATCAGGCCTCCTTCCCTGGAGGGCGGCCTGCTTCTGCTGTACTCTGCCATAGCAGCACTAGGGGGCAGCACAGAACAGTGGAAATGCCCAGACTTGGCTCACAGGCCCTGAGCTGGAATTGTCGGTGTGCACCTTTGCAGCTACTGTGTGAACACAGGCTTTGAACCTCGGTTCTTCCCATAGCGGTTGGGTTCAGCTACTGCTGAGATAGCACATTGTTTACAGTGTGAACTCTGAAGCCAGAGGGCCCTGGATCGCGCAGCTCTACTCCTTAATGGATTTGTGAATTTGGTTAAACCACGGAACTTCACGGTACTTCTGAAGGGTCCGTAAGTGGTAGCACACTAGCCTTTCCCTGCTTGCGGCTTCATTTTCTACAATTTCAGTTACATGTGGTCAATTACGATATTACAGAGAAAGTTCAGAAATAAAGCCCAGTATGGTGACACATACCTGTAATACCGGGATACCCAAGAGGTAGAGGCGGACAGATTACTGCCAGTGGAAGCCCAGCCTGATCGTCTTCATGCCGGATCAGTCAGGGTTAAATAATGAGAGCTTGTCTCAAACCAATCCAAACCAAACCAAACCAAACCAAGTCAAACCAATGAACAACAACAAAAACACCCAAAATACTCACTCACAAAACAAAGAACCCAAATAAAAACAAAGCAAAATCTAGAAATAAGTATTCCATGGGTGTTTTAAAAAGATATTTTAGCTGGGTGTTGCTGGCACATGCCTTTAATCCCAGCACTTGGGAGGCAGAGGCAGGCAGATCTTTGTGAGTTCGAGACCAGCCTGGTCTACAGAGCTAGTTCCAGGACAGCCTCCAAAGCCGCAGGGAAACCCTGTCTCAAAAAATTAAAAAGATATTTTAAAATGTTGGAACTGGAGCGATGACTCAATGGTTGCTCTTGCAGAGGACCCAGGTTTGGTTCCCAGCACCCACATAGTATCTTACAAGGCTTCATAACTCCAGGTATGAATTGTATGCCTTTTTTGACCTTCATGGGCCCAATGCATGCACATGGAGTACATACATACATACATGTGGGCAAAACACAGAAAATTATATAGTATTTTTAAGGTCTGGGGAGATGCCTCAGTGGTTAAGAGCACTGGCTGCTGTTCCAGAGGTCCTGGGTTCAATTCCCAGCACCCATATGGCAGATCACAACTGTCTGTGATTCCAAAGCCCTCTTCTAGCCTCTGCTGGGCACATGGCACACAGATGCACACGTAAGCAAAACACTATGCACCCTAAATAAACTTTAATAAATTTTTAAAAAGATTTATTTGTTTATTGTGAATACAACAGCCTGCCTCCATGTCTGTCTGCAAGCCAGAAGAGGACACCAGATCTCATTATAGATGGCTGTGAGCCACCATGTGGTTGCTGGGAATTGAACTCAGGACCTCTGGAAGAGCAGTCAGTGCTCTTAACCTCTGAGTCATCTCTCCAGCCCGGATTTTAAGAAATTTTAAAATATTAAAATAATAGCCAGGTGGTGGTGACGCACGCCTTTAATCCCAGCACTCGGGAGGCAGAGGCAGGAGGATCTCTGTGAGTTCGAGGCCAGCCTGGTCTACAGAGCTAGTTCCAGGACAGTCTCCAAAACAATACAGAGAAACCCTGTCTCGAAAAACCAAAAAAAAAAAATTAAAAAAATGTTAAATAGCGTGTATATGTATGTGGGGGTATATGTGCATGTGTGAGTGCAGTTGCTCATAGAGACCAGAAGAGGGCACTGGATACCCCAGAGCTTGACTTACAGGTGTTTTTGAGCCACCAACCAACATGGGTGCTGGGAACTGAACTCTGGTCCTCTGCAAGAGCACTATACATCCTTAGCCACTGACCATTCTCCAGTCAATTCATGACTTTATGTGCTATAGAATAACTTTTTTGTACACTGTGACGATTTGCCACTCAGATTGGTTTAATATAATGCTGAACAGCCAATAGCTAGGTAGGGGTTTCAGGCACAGAGGATGCTGGGAAGCAGACGGGTGGAGATGCAGAGAGTCACCAGACAGACAGGAAGCAGTATGGGCAGTACAGAGTAAAGGTAATAAAGGCGTGAGACAGAATGTAAATTTATAGAAATGAGTTAATTTAAGTTATAAAAGCTAGTTAGAAACAAGCCTAAGCTAGCAACTGATCTATAATTAATAATAAGTCTCTGTGTGGTTATTTGGGAGCTGGCCAGTGGGACAGAAAAAGTCCACCTACATGTAAGTTAGGTGCTGTTTTGAGCGGCAGGCTTTGTCCTGGTTCCCAGACACTGTGTGCATGCTACCCTGTCTGTAGCCTCTTGGTAGCCTCTCATATCAGTTGTCTCTACATTGCAGAGCCTGTGCAGAAATCATCCTCTTTTACTTCATTACAGGCCCAAGGTACAAGAACAGCAATGCTGCCCATCCAGGCATGCCACGCAGAAGCTGTAAAGTCAAAAGGTGAGAGTTCTGAGGAGAGGAAAAAAGGTCGTATACATCTGTAACCCCAGCTCTAGGGAGGCCAAGGCAGGCGGATCTCTGTGAGTGTGAGGCCAACTTGGTCTACAGAGTGAGTTCCAGGTCAGCCTACAGAGTGAGAGTGTCTCATCACTTCTCTGACCCCCGAAAGATGTGAGCACTCTGCTTTCTGTTCCAGAGGTCACGCCTGTCACTTTCTGCCACGCTTTCCACCGTGAAACTCGCCCCCCAAAATCTTAACCCAGCGTTGACTCTCCTTCCATAAGCAGCTTCTGGTGAAGGTGTTTACCACAGCACAGAGGGTTAGCTTCCTGTATCCCAGACTGGCCTACTCATTGTGTGGCTGAGGATGACCTTGAACTTCTGATCCTCCTGCCTCCACCTCCTGAGTGCTGGGGCTCAAAATTTAGATATGTCCTGGCCCCGTTTGTCCTGCTTTTGATGCTGTCATGCTGTCCTGGCCAATGAAGCTATATGAAGATGTTCTCTGAAACTAATGGGCAAGAGAAACCCTCTGCCTAGGGGCTGCTGACTAAATGGATCATAAACTAGCTACATGCTCCTTGCACTTGTGGGCACAAGGGAGGCGTCTGTGCATGAGGCCACCAGCAAGGAGAGCTGGGAAACCAAGAGAAACCTGATGGGTGCTGCAAGGGTTGAGCACCTCACACCAACTGTACGCTGTGCTCCCCTTGAACTCTTCATTTTGGTTAGCAGATACATCCTCTTATTTCCCCTTAAGCCTTCGTTTTTTAAAAGCACATTTGTTTTGTATGTATGTGAGTGTGTGCATGTGTGCATATATGTGTGCTGACACACATGTGGTAGTCAAAAGAGAACTTTTGCAGGCTGGAGAGATGTCTCAGTGGTTAAGACCACTTGCTGCTCTTCCAGAGACCCAGGTTCGTTTCCCAGCACCCACGTCAGGTGGCTCACAGGCACCTGCAACTCCAGTCTGTGTGGGACGATCTTTTTGTACATTGCGAAGATGTGTCTTTGCCAAGACACCTTCTGATTGGTTTAATAAAGAGCTGATGGTCAACAGCTAGGCAGGAGGAGGTTAGGCCAGACTTCTGCCAGAGAGAGGAAGAGAGGAGAATCTAGGTGCGCGAGAGATGCCAGAGGAGATGGGGAGGAAGCAGGACATGCAGGGGGAGAGGTAATGTGGCGGCATGTAGATTAATAGAAATGGGATAATTTAAGTTTATAAGAGTTAGTAAGAAACAAGCCTAAGATAAGGCCCAGCTTTCATAATTAATAAGAAGTCTCTGTGTGATTTTTTTGTGAGCTGGTGTCCTCCGGCCCCTGAAGACAGGCATGGTTACATGGTACTCATAAGCACACACATACACATAAATTTAAAAAATGAAAAACTTTTTTTTTTTGGTTTTTCGAGACAGGGTTTCTCTTTAGCTTTGGAGGCTGTCCTCGAACTCGCTCTGTAGACCAGGCTGGCCTCGAACTCACAGAGATCCACCTGCCTCTGCCTCCGGAGTGCTGGGATTAAAGGCATGCACCACCAACGCCCGGCTATGAAAAACTATTTTAACAAGTAAATAAGCAACCTATTTTGCTGTCTCAGCTGAAAATAAAATCTAGGCCAGGCATGGTGGCACAAGTCTATAATTCTAAAATGTGGGAAGCAGAGGGAGGAGAATCTGGAGTTCAAGGTCATCCTTGCCAACCTGTGACTGTTTCCAGAACCAAAACAAATAACTAAAATGATGGGTTAACCACACACTTACCTTTGTAAGACACAGATAACTACCTCGTAAGGGAAGTGTGGACCTAAGAATGCTGCCCAGTGGTAGAGCATCTGCCTGGAACAGGGGAGGCCTTGGGCTGCATCCCCAGCACTGCGTAAAACACAAAACAAAACAAAGAAAGGACTAGCCTGGACTGTCTTACCAAACTACTGACAGGGGCCGGATACTCATTTAGAGTATGTATTGATTCATACTTACACAAACGCAAGTGTATGTGTGTCTATCTTTGCCTTCCATGGTGTTTGAGGCAGGGTCTCTTCGCGGTTTGCGGAGTGCCCGCCAGGCTAGCTGTCCTGTGAGCCTCAGGGGATTCCCTTGTCCCTACTTCCCCTCTCACCACAGGAGTGAGGGAGAGTGAGAGGGGCGGTGACTTCTTCCTCCCAGAAGACATTGCAGGAAGAAATGGCAGGAAGGCACAGGTGTGTGTGGGTTTCTAAACAGAAGCTGCAGGGGTAAGGGACCACCCAGGTCCCTATAAAGCTCCATCCAGAGTGTATTTAGCAGACTCCCAGTTAAGGGCCCCTCTAAGGCTCCCCCTCCCATGACAGAGGGCGCTGTTCTCAGAAGTTCTGTGTCCATCCCATGGGTCAGTCTCCCAGGTGACCCAGCATCCCTTGGCAGGAGCACAAGTCACAGGCACGTACTAGCACACTCTGCTGTATATGGGTTCTGGAGATTCGAATTCAAGTCTTTTTTTTTTAAGATTTATTTATTTATTACATATACAGTGTTCTGCCTACATGCCAGAAGAGGGTACCAGATTGAATTGTAGATGGTTGTGAGCCACCATGTGGTTGCTGGAAATTGAACTCAGGACCCCTGGAAGAGCAGTCAGTGCTCTTAACCTCTGAGCCATCTCTCCAGTCCCCTCGAATTCAATTCTTAATGCTTCCAGGCTGAGTGTTTTATCCACCAAACATCTCCCTGGCCTCACTCTTGCTTCAGAACCTTTCAGCCAGGGATGGTGGCCTTTAATCCCAGCGCTTGGGAGGCAGACGCAGCCGGATCTCTGAGAATTCCAGGTCAGCCTGGTCTACATAGCAGGATCCAGGAAAGCCAGGGCTACATAGTGAGACCCTGTCAAATAAAAAAAAAAAAAAAAAAAAAAGAAAACTTCACCTGAGTCGTTTAGCCTGATTGATCCCATGCGTGTACCGAGGTACTCCTAGCTTTTTACTCCAGTCACCAGCAGCCCTAAGGCACGGTTCACAGCCTTGTACTGCTCTTTCCCACAGCGCTCCCCAGCTCACCACCGCCACTGGAAGCCTGCAGCCGTGTAAGTGAGGAGGACGCACGGAGTGAAGCGAGTGGAGCCTGGTCTCTGCGCCCTGTCACGATAGAGTCTGAATCAGCATCAGACGTCAAGAGAAGCTGGCTCAGCCAGCCTCAGAGGAGGCCTCAAATGCCAGACCTAAAAGCAGATGGCAGGGGTAGTAGAGCTGTGGGCTGGCACCATCATCAGCTGCCTGTCAGGCATTTCAGGCAGATGGCAAGGCATAGAACGCAGAAGCCTATCCAATGTCACTGGCCAAAGTGTCGCAGTTGGCGTCTTACTGATGCTGGGTCCTCACAGGGTACATGTAAGAAAAGAGAAGTCGTTAGGGGACACACAGAGCTTTGAGGGGGTGACTTGGCTGAGCTGAATCCCAGCAGCAGTGATGGGTGAGGAGGACAGAGTGAAATTTGGGAACCCAGGGCAACAGAAGGGGTTACAAGGCCTCACATTATTTGTCTTGTCCAGGCAACCTGGAGCTAAGTGAATGGAATATTCTGGGCTTTCATTTTGTTAATCAGTCAGATAAAGCTTTAGGTCCAATGTCGCCTTAAGGAGGCTCCTCATGGCTGTCCTCACAGGACAGCAATTGGTGCCACCTACGGCATCTGTGGTCCATTTCCTCAGCTCTGGCTTGTTTTCCCAGCCATCACTGTTTTGGCAGCTTAGGGACACAGTGCTTTGTGTGGAAGGGTTCACTGAGTGAGGAAGTGGTACTTGGGTTTTTCTGTAGGGTGCAGGTGAGGAGGTGGCGGCGGTGTGTGTGTTTGTTTCTGTTGTGTGAACTTTGCTTGGGGAGATGAACAAATGTGTACTTGTTCAAAGAGGCAATTCCATCATAGTTGAGTCTGGTAAATCATTGCATTTAATTAGAGGTGCTTATAGGAGCAACCAGGAGGGGTTACTTGTAGGAACAGGGAGACTTATGAGCAACTACACCACTGAAGAAAATGTCTGTACAGCCTCAGAGAGAGGCAGAGCTTCCCAAATCCCTCTCTCCCTCTGTGAAGGAAAGGTAATGGGTCCAGTTTTGAGCAGGTCTCTGACAGATACAGTGGCTGAGAGTTTAAGATGGCCACATCTGTGAACAGCTTTGGTTTGTTTGATTTTTCTGCTTTTTTGATTTTTTTGTTTGTTTTGAGACAGAGTTTCTCTGTGTGTAGCCCTCACCTGCCTCGGCCTCTGGAGGACTGGGATTAAAGGTGTGTGTCACCACCACCCAGCCTCTGTGAACAGTTTTCTACAAGTTTTATTTTGTGTTTTCAGTTTGAGACATGGTCTCACTAAGTAGCCTAGGCTGGCCTTGAACTCACTATGTAGTCCAGGCTGACCACAGACTTGACATCTTCCTGCCTCCTTCCTCAGTGCTGGGATTGCAGATGTGCACCACTATGCCCTGGCCGCTCCAGCACAGGCCCCGCTGCTTTCTGCACCCCCCCTGACCTCACTGCACAGTGCCTTAGGCTTTTGTCATTCCAGTCCCCTTATCTCATTTCTCCTTCGGCCACCATCCTACCCTATAGCTTTAAGTACCATCTGTATGTTGATACCACCCGAACTTAGATCTCCACACCAGACACAGGATTTCTCTGTGCAGCTTTGTAGACCAGGCTGACCTCGACCTCGAACTCACAGTGCCTCTGCCTCCCGAGTGCTGGGATTAAAGGTGTGCGCCACCACCGCCCAGCTCCACAAATCTTTTTTTTATTGTAAATCATATTTATTTGATTGTGTCACACACATGCAGTGCAATGGCACACATAATGTCAGGGGACACCTTCAGGAGTCACTTCTCTTCCACTAGGTAGGCTCTGGAGATTGAACTCAGGGAGTCAGGCTTGGTTGGAGATGACAGCCCTTATCCACTGAGCCATCTGGCCGGCCCCACCCAATCTGTACACCTACCTGTCACCTACTCCTCATGGATTTCCAGCTGGGGCTTCCCACAGGTTCCTCTATCTTTGTGCAGAGTCTAGCTGCAGATGCATTTCCTTCTCTCTCTCTCTCTCTCTCTCTCTCTCTCTCTTTCCCTTCTTCTCTCCTTTTCTTTTCTTTCTTCTTTTTTTTTTTCCCAAGACAGCTCTGACTGTCCTGGAACTCATTCTGTAGACCAGGTTGGCCTTGAACTCATAGAGATCCACCTGCCTTTGCCTTCAGAGTGCTGTGATTAAAGGTGTGTGCCACCACCACCTGGTGTGGAATATCATTTTAAGATGTATTACAATTGTTTATGCTGTGGAACATTTGCTTAATGATGCAAAGATGTGTTGCATTCTTTTGTATTGCATTTGCTTAACTCTGTGAAGCTGTTACTTTGCCTGTCTGAAACACCTGATTGGTCTAATAAAGAGCTGAACGGCCACAGCAAGGCAGGAGAAAGGCTAGGCGGGGCTGCCAGGCAGAGAGAATAAATAGGAGACTCTGGGAAGAAAAGATCAGGGATAGAGAAAAGAGGGGGCCAACCACCCAACAACACAGCCAGCCACGGAGTAAGTAAAGGAAGATATACAGAAACAGAAAAAGGTAAAAGTCCAGAGGTCAAAAGGTAGAGGGGGCCGGGCGTTGGTGGCGCACACCTTTAATCCCAGCACTTGGGAGGCAGAGGCAGGCGGATCTCTGTGAGTTCGAGGCCAGCCTGGTCTACAGAGTGAGTTCCAGGACAGCCTCCAAAGCCACAGAGAAACCCTGTCTCGAAAAACCAAAAAAAAAAAAAAAAAAAAAAAAAAGGTAGAGGGGATAATTTAAGTTAAGAAAAGCTGGCAAGAAATAAGCCAAGCTAAGGCCAGGCATTCACAAGTAAGTAAGTTCTCTCCATGTGTATTTGTTTGGGATCTGGGTGGCAGGCCGCTAAAGAGCAAAAAGAGTAAAACATAACCAGCTACACTAACCCGTGTCTGGTTGTAACCAGTGCAGAGATTACAGTGAGAGCCGCCTCATCCCAGCCCCTCCTACACAGCTCCGTGCTGCTTCCTGCTACCCCACCCCAGTATTCCACAACTTAGTCTTTGACACAGACTACTCCCTACCTGCCAGGGATAGGGTCATTCAGGGCGCATGTCCACGTGGAGGTCAGAGGTCAATCACGGAGTGGCGCTTTCCTTCCGCCTTCACATGGGTTCTCGGGGTTGAACTTGAGCCATAGGGCTTGCATAGCAAGCAGGCACTTTTACCTGTGGAACCCATCAGCCAGCTGTAACGTAAATCCTTGACCCTGATTTCTCCACCAAACCTGCTTCTCCCCGTTCTCCTCTCTGAAGAGAACACCATAATCTAGCTGCTGTTTTTCAGGCAAAACCAGAGGTCAAGCCCCCGCTCCCCCTCCCCCTCCCCCCTTCCCCCCTCCTCCGCCCCCGCCCCACTAATCCGTTCTCAAGTCCTCTCTTTCCAAACTGAACCCTAACCCATCCGCTTCCATCCTTGCCATTAGGTCTGGTGCTGTCCTCTCTCCCGAGGATTACTGCAGTAATCTCCCTCCCCCCTCGCAGCCCTCCCTTGCCCCCTCCAGTCCAGTCTCTTCGCTCTACCTAGCAAAAGCTTCATCTATTAGAAATGAATCAGATCCGGTCAATCCCCAGCCTAATGGCTCTGCCTGCCCAAAGTCACCTGAAGTTCAGGCTCCATTTCAGAGCTTGGAGGGGGGGGTCCTCCCAGTGTGTGTGTGTGTGTGTGTGTGTGTGTGTGTGTCCTCCCATCTTCCTGCAGGCTCACCAGATGAATGAGCACACTGACTTTCCTGCCCCAAGGTCGTCGCACTTTCTTTTTTTTTTTTGGTTTTCCGAGACAGGGTTTCTCTGTGGCTTTGGAGGCTGTCCTGGAACTCACTTTGTAGACCAGGCTGGCCTCGAACTCACAGAGATCTGCCTGCCTCTGCCTCCCGAGTGCTGGGAATAAAGGCGTGCGCCACCAACGCCCGGCACGGTCGTCGCACTTTGTATTATTACTTTTTCTCCAGGAAGTTTCTCTCCCCAGTTTGCCCATCATCATCCTTCAGGTCTCAGCTAATGTCACCTTTGTAGAGGAAGCCCTAACCTACTCCCTTTCTATCAAGTCACTAGTTTCTTCCTGATTTCCCTGGGAAGCACCGAGGGTTGGTTCCAACACTCCTGGGGTGTGACACTCACCACTCTCTCTGTCCTTCTGTGGATTTACCTATAGAATGCCACCGGCAACAGCATCTCTGGGAGCCATTCCTGGCACAGAAGAAACATTCAGGAAGTATCAGATATTTCATTATCCTTTAAGGCACATTTCCTGGGATTTTTTTTCTCTTCTGAGATGAGATTTGTCAAACAGGGATCTCCTATAATCACACAGTGGCTGTTCATACAGGAGGTGTTTAATTGGGCTGTTGAATTAATACATGATAGGAGGCATTTTATCACCCCTTTGTCCTGTTTATCTTTCAATACCAGGCTGTTTTAGTGATGTGAAACCTGGAACTCTGCCTGCAGATGTAGCTCAGCCTAGCATGCAGTGAGTCTAAGTTGGATGCAAAACAAAAAGGTAATTAAAAAAAAAAAACAATGCCCTCCCCAGGAAAAGAAACAAAGAAAGAAAAAAGCGAAAACCTGAGATCCTACGGGGGGACTTGAGTGCCTGTAGAGGGAAGGAACACCATGTCTACTTGTCAGAAATGTGACAAGATATCAAAAGCATGTGACACCTGCTGCCTATTGTGAAGTCACACCCTTTTATTCCAGGAAAAATAAGTAGGGCAGAATTTTCATCACAGAAGAGATTAGAAACAAAGAAAGCCTGAGCTCTCCGGATGCAGCAGCAGGCAGACTGCAGGCTGTGGGCTACATGACATTGGCAGTGTACTTGTGGCTTGCTGGGGAAGACATCCAGTCTCCTGTCCAAATACCATCTCCTGCTCCCTTAGGAACCAAAGGCCTCATATTACCAATGCAGGAACAGAGGCCCGTGAGAAGGCAGTGCTTAAGCAAATGTGAATGAAACCCAAGGCAGGATTCCTTTAAGCCTTAATGGATTCCAAAGCTCTCTATATGAGATGGAAAGAAAGAGCAGGTGAGAGAGAGGAAGGAAGAGGGTGAGAAGGAGGATGAAGTGTCTATTGGCAGGTGGGGGTGCTGACAGGTGTGGGGGCAACCAGAGACCTTGGGGACATATACCGGCAAGGGGGGGCTGGAGGCTGGGACCTGACTGCCTTATTTTCAGAACTGCTATCTTTATCTGCATCTGCTAAATTATTAAACTGCCATCACATCCTCCAGGGTGTCAGGCCAGCTTGCCAGGAAGATGCATAAGGGGTGGGGGGTGGGGTTGGAGCTTTGTGCTGGGACTGGAATCTTCTAGGCTGGAGTAGAAGTGGACGCCTCAGGCCTTCATCCCTTGTCTTATCCCATGCTCAGCTGATTGAGGTACCTGACTGGGACCACAGGCTACTCCCTGCTCTATCTCTCACAGTCCCCTCCCCATAGGGGACACACACACACACACACACACACACACACACACACACACACACACAAAGTAAATAAGTAAGTAAATAAAAATTTACTTCTTAGAGCTTTGAAAAATTAAAAGTCACTTTTTCAGGTTGGGTATGGTGGCACATGCCTTTAGTCCCAGGACTAGGGAGGCAGAGGCAGACAGATCTTTGTGAGTTCAAAGCTAGCCTGATGGTCTTTATAGTAAGTTCCAGGTCACCAGAGTTGCATGGTGACCCTTCAGTGAGACATTATTCTTTTTTTTTTTTTTTTTTTGGTTTTTCGAGACAGGGTTTCTCTGTGGCTTTGGAGGCTGTCCTGGAACTCACTTTGTAGACCAGGCTGGCCTCGAACTCACAGAGATCCACCTGCCTCTGCCTCCTAAGTGCTGGGATTAAAGGCGTGCGCCACCAATGCCTGGCGAGACATTATTCTTATCTCAAAGGACAAAGGAAAAAAAAAAAGAGTGTAGATCTGGTTTGAATTACCTCCTGAATTCTGGCACTACAGACTGTGTCAGCATACCTGGTTAATGTGTTTGGGGCTGGGATCTAACCCAGGACCTCAGGCATGCTAGCTAGGCAAACGCTCTCCCAACTGAGCCGCATCCTCAAGCCCTCACTCAAAGCACCCAGCTTGTTGGGCTAGGAAGGTACTAACAGCTGTGGTCCCTGTGCACTCCCGAGCATGCAGAGTTAAACAAGATGGCAAGAAAATAGAGAGTTGCCATCCCTCCCTCTACTGGTCTACACATGGTATTCCTACCCCGAATCTGCCCCCACCGCATCTCTGCATTATTCACGTTGACTCATCCTGCAGTTCTCAGTTGAAATACCACCTCCCGCACCTCATCTTCCCAGCTGGCCTCATTGAGCAATGTGTTCCTGGAGCCTGTGTTTCTCCCATGCAGGTACAAATGGTACTGAACTGTCATCCAGTCACCTGTCTGTGTGTCCTGTCCCCTGCAACCACCAGGGCAGGACTCATCCCAGTGTGGCTGTACCTCCTAGCCTATCAGTCAACCCACCAGAGGAAGAGGTCATCGAACTGAGGAGTGAGGGAGAGAAAACATGAAAATGAATGAATGAATGAATGAGTGCAGAGGGGATGTCTCTGTTCTGGTGGTGCCTGCTTCCATCATTCCCCAATTCAAGCAAATGTTTATTAGGATGGTGGAATATCTCTGTGGCAGAACTCTTACCTAATGTGCACAATGCCCCAAGTTTCATATCTGTGTGTGTGTGTGTGTGTGTGTGTGAGAGAGAGAGAGAGAGAGAGAGAGAGAGAGAGAAGAAAGAGAGAGAGAGAAAGAGTCACACAGGGAGTTCTCTTATTCCTCTGTGGGTTCTGGGGATCCAACTCATATTGTCAGTCTTGTGCTGCAAGTGCTTTTAGCTAATGAGTCATCTGGCTGGCCCTGGTCCTCACCTTTTTTGGGACAGGTCTCATACTATAGACTAGAATGGTCTAGAACTCAGTATGTTGCCCAGACTGGCCTCTGACCCATGGCATTCTTAGTGCCTAAGCCTCTTGCACCCTAGGATTATATCTGTGAGCCTCCGTGCTCAGCTAAAAATTAGGTGACTTTGAGGGACTTTGGCTTCCTTTTAGAAAGAAAAGTATGCTGACCTCCAAGTCTAAAGGATGATTCCTAGAGACAGAGAACACTGATTCATTCAGTGAATATCTGCTATCTATCTATCTATCTATCTATCTATCTATCTATCTATCTATCTTCTATATACCATTCATCCATCCACCCATCCTTCCATCCATCCATCCAGTGAGTTAGCTGGTTATTTGGATTTTGAGACAGTATCCTATAGCCCAGGCTGGCCTGGCACTTGCTATGTAACTGAAGACGACCTTGCATTCTGCATCCTCTTGACCACCTCTCACGGGCTGGACAGCAGGCATGAGACATCATAGCTGGCTTGTTGTTTTCATTTTTATGTGGTACTGGGGATTGAACCCAGCCTGAGTGCTGAGTCACGCTTCCAGCCCCTAGTAGATATGCTCCTTCTTAGAAAGACCAATGCCCAAGATCTCTGGAAGGAACCCAGATCTGCTGGATCTGACCAATGGTGGGGTTCAGATTTGCTCCCCAAACACCCATCCGCTCTTTTCCTTAAAAAAAGAAGTTACGTTTTTATTATACTTTGTTTATTTTGTGTGCTTGTATCTGTGTGTCACTGCACACATGTGGAGGCCAGAGGACAACTCAGTTCTCTCCTTCCTTCATGAAGCTCCCAGGGCTGGAACTCACACAGTCCGGCTTGGACATGGGGCCTTTAGCTGTGGAGTCACCTCAGCGGTCCCCAAGGCAGGTTCTTGACAGTCTCACACTCAAAATGAATTTTTTTAATATTATATTTTGAGGGGGTGGTATGGGGTGTTTGTGGGGGTATGGGAGGATGGGAGGAAGAGGGAACTGGGATTGGTATGTAAAATAAGATTGTTTTTATTTAAATAAAATGAATAAAAAGTTATATTTTGAAATTAAAATATAATTACATCATTTCTCTCCTTCCCTTTCCTCCCTTTGACACCTCCCATGACTCCCCTTTGCTCTCTCTCAAATTCATGGCCTCTTTTTCTTGAATTGTTTATATATATTATATATCTCATACTATGTATTATATAATACATTTATAATATAACATATTATATTATAACTATAATGCACATATACATATATTCCTAAACATATACATACTACCTGCTCAGTTTGTATATGGTGCTTGTATTTATATGATTTCAGGCTGACCACTTGGTGTTGGATAACTAATTGGGGAGGTTTTCTCTGGGGAAGTCTATTTCTCTCAGCACTCCATAGTTGCCTGGGCTTGAGACCCTGTGAGATTCCTCCTATCATGTTGTCTACCAACGACATCCTTGTTCCCATCTATAATAGTCTCTGTCAAAGTTCCTTTGATGAGGCGTGGGAGCTACACTTATCTGTGGGAATAAGGATAACTATTTAGAATATGCAGTCAGAAATTGTGCTTTTTTGTTTTTTAGTAAAATGGCAGTTGCAGATTCTCCTCCCCAAGATCTAGGACCTCATTACCTTGAGGTAATTGGCTAGGTTTCCAGAAAGCTATTGGTTACCGCCAAGATATGTGTGCCATGACTGCAGCCTTAGTGCTAACAGTTCATAGGCATCACAGCTGGGTAGGACTATTGGTTGCTTCCCTCCCAGGAGCTTGCATGGGACCTTCTGGTGCTATGAAAGTTAGTCCTCAGAGATGAGGATTTCCAGTCAGGGTTAGTTTGGACACTTTGGGTCCTGTG
Organism: Mesocricetus auratus; assembly: GCF_017639785.1. Classification (NCBI taxonomy): domain Eukaryota; kingdom Metazoa; phylum Chordata; class Mammalia; order Rodentia; family Cricetidae; genus Mesocricetus; species Mesocricetus auratus. The sequence continues at coordinate 9,877,479 of NW_024429197.1, forward strand.
TCTATGGTGCATAGTGCCTTTGGTAATAGTGACTTTCCTTCAACCCCTGGAAGCAACCAAGGGCAATGGCCATGGCCTACAATGTTTTAGGAGTCATTTGGACTACCCTGAGCAACAACTCCAAAAGGGGCTTCTCCAGCTTAGTATTGGGAGTTTCGTTAGATAGTCTATGACTCTTGGGGGTAGCATTGTCAGACCAGGTAGGAAATTTTTATTTAAACGATGTATGTATGTGTATACACATAGACTTATATGTATTATATGTAATTTTAGATAAATAATGATTCCTTATTACTATTTGTTTTTTAGATAGCCTCACCATCATTATACCCTCCTCACTCTCTTTCCATCTTTATTGTTTGTTTGAGATAGAGTTTCTGTTTTGTTCTGATTGCCCTGGAGTTTACCACGTAGATCAGGCTGGCCTGGAACTCATAGAGATCCTTCTGCCTCTGCTTGTCAAGAGCTAGAAGGAAGAGCACGGGCTGCCATTCCTGGCCTTTCTCTCTTTAGCTAGGGTTTCATGTAGCTCAGGTTGGCCTTCATCTCTTGATCCTCCTGCCTCCACCTTGGAAATGCTGGAATTACCGGCTTGTGTCACCATAAAGGAATGGGTGGGAGGGATATTGGGACTTGGGGGGCAGTAGACATCCGTTCCTCCATTCATCTGGGGAGTTGGCAGCAGATATTTACCTGATGCAGAAAACACCAGTCAAGCTTCTCTGAGTGAGGTGCTTTTGCACTGAGAGGCCCAAAGCTATTCTCAAAAGCAGAGTCATCCATGTTTAGGATGCCACCATGGGGGAGGGAGGGCATTCGTTCTTGCTGAGCCTCCCTCACTCTCACTGAACCCTCTGATTCTCTGAGTTCCCATGGCCTGGGTTTCCCTTCCCCCACTTTGCCGTGTTGCGCCCCCTCCCCAGTCTCTATACCGAGGCATCGATTAACGGGCAGCCCTGGGTCCTGTTACTGAACTCACTGAGCTGACCGGCCCCTGGCCCCTCCTCATCGGAGTCATCGCCTCTGAGGGCTACTCCAGTCCACTAAACACCCCCTTTCTACCTTTGAGTCGGCTCTCTTCTCTGAATCTATCTCCGATTCCTCCCTGGCTCGGTGAGCTGCCTCTGGAGACTTGTTGTCATGCCCACAGTTCCTGAGTAACTCAATCAAAAGGCGCCTGTAAGCACTTAGAGAAGGTCAGCGGAAAGGAGGGACCGAGGCTTTCCTCCTCCTCTACCCAGATTCCTCTCCAGATTCTTTGAGATTCATGGCGCCGGCCACACCTTTGGCAGGTCCTCTGAAACCCAGGGGCCGCTGCAGTTCTTCCTAATGGGATTTAAAACTGCTTTTCCGTCCTCCGGATCGTGCCCCCTCCCACCACGGTCCCCTTCCATCTTCGATGGCACATTCAAATAGATACATTGGAGTCTGGGTCAAGGTGAGAACAGCAGGGCTACTTCTGCTGTGGTGGAAAGAAACTGGGTAGAGTCAGGAAGATTAAAATCCTAGATATAGAGTCGAGCGCCTGGGGGAGGGGAGGACTCCAAGTATCTCAAAGGGCTCTGATGAATGGCTGAGCTTATTCGATTCTGACCACTATCCCACAAAGTGACCTTGAGCATCGCGGCTTCTTCTGAGTTTCCCCCTCCGCGTAAAAGGAATGGGGGAGGTGTTTTGTGTGCTGGCAGGTGCACACACAGGCAGGGCTGGAGCTAGAACATAATTTTGGACACCTTGGGGTTCTTTAAGGGCCCCCACGAAAGTTGGAGGGCCCAGCAGCTGCGGCTGTAGTGTTTGCTTTGCAAGTTAAGTGCCTTCCTGGTGTTCAAACAATCCAGTCATCTCCAACCTTCTGTGGACGACAGTTGTCCCTCTGCCTTAATCACTCTCACAACCCCAAAATGATGGGAGAGGGAGTCCTAGCGAGCCTTGTGGCCCAGGAGACCCTGAGCACTGAGTTCTAGGCCAGGCTCTCACTGTCATGCTGACGAGGAAGGGGTGCGGGGGTGACGCTCAGTCCAAACCCTCCTCTGGGTGGAGACTGAAATGTATGACTTTTAAGCATCACTTGGAAGTTTACTGCTGTGAGAGTCCAGGCGAGGAAAGTGACCGCCACTTACCCACCCAAAACTTGGTGTGATGTCCAAATAGGGCCAACCTGGAAGAAGGACCGGGAACCTGAGGCTCTTGGGGACCCGCTTCTTGGTGGAGGGCAGGGCCGATTGAGGACGAGCAAGTCTCGATTGGCTGTGTTGCCCATCGCTCCGCCCCACGTGTTATAAGTTGCTGGGCGGTGCGTGCGGCCTGGGTGTGGGCTCTGCAGCCACCTCTCCCTCGTCTCGTGCCCAGCGTCTCTCCTCCCAGCGCACCGACAGCTCGGGGCCGCCGCGGGGCGGGGGATGCCGGGCTGCCGCATCAGCGCCTGTGGCCCAGGGGCCCAGGAAGGGACGGCAGAACCGGGGTCCCCCCCGCCGCCACCCCGGGAGCCCCTGCCGTCCCTCCAGCCCCCGCCCCCATCGCCGACCTCGACCCCGACACCCGCTCAGTCACCGTCGTTGCCCGAAGCGGCGGAGACACGGGCGGAGGGGCAGGAGCTGCAGCGCTGGCGCCAGGGTGCTAGTGGGGGTCCCGGGGGCGCGGGCTCGGCGGGGGGCGCGGGCGGGGGAGCGGGCGCGGCGGCAGGGGCCGGGGGCCGCGCGCTGGAGCTGGCAGAAGCGCGGCGGCGGCTGCTGGAAGTGGAGGGCCGCCGGCGCCTGGTGTCGGAGCTGGAGAGCCGGGTGCTGCAGCTGCACCGAGTCTTCTTGGCTGCCGAGCTGCGCCTGGCGCACCGCGCCGAGAGCCTGAGCCGCCTGAGCGGCGGAGTGGCCCAGGCCGAGCTCTACCTGGCGGCGCACGGGTCGCGTCTCAAGAAGGGTGCGCGCCGCGGTCGCCGGGGTCGTCCCCCCGCGCTGCTGGCATCCGCCCTCGGCCTGGGAAGCTGCGTGCCCTGGGGCGCCGGGCGGCTGCGGCGCGGCCACTGCCCGGAGCCCGACTCGCCCTTCCGCCGCAGCCCGCCCCGCGGCCCCGCCTCCCCCCAGCGCTGACCTCAGAACCCCGGACCCCTGGGCTCCGGAGACGGGCAGAAGGACGGTCGGACCGACCGACGGGTCCGGGTGCTGGCTAGATGGACGGCATCGTCTACTCGGAGGAGACAGTCGGGGGCCAAGGGACCCTGAAAGTGAGACTGAGGTGAGGTGGTGCGGACTGGTGCTTTCTGGAGTACAGTGTGTCTGTGTCGAGGGGTGCAGCGCCCGGGACCTCCCATCTCTGGGGCGTTTGGCGTCTGTGGGGCTCTGATAGAACCGAACGGTTTTTTTCGTGGTTTCTTCCCTCATGCTGGGTTAGATGGCAGTGCCAACCTCCCTTATAGAGCAGAACTAGTGGAGGGTCGGGCTTCAGGAAGGGGTTTGGTGGCAAACTTTAGCCAGCCGGAGCCTGCTGCCATATTGCAACATCTGCCACCCTCACCTGTGGTTGTGTGGTCTCTCCTGGGTCCCTTGGGACTGTAAGTCAAGTCCTGCCCAGCTCCATCTCTTGGGGAGGGAAGAATAAGGTCCCAGGATGGAAGGAGGGTTGCCAAGGGGCTGTATGCCCGGATTCTCCTCCTCTGAGCCCGTTTCCCATTAGAGGAGACAGAATCCCATAGAGGTTGAAGATTTGGTCCCATAGTATTTAGGCCTCTCTGCTTCTAGGACACAGTTTTTCTCCTGCTTCTAATAATTTTGCTACCTGTGTTTGTAGCCTTACGTAGATGACCAGAATGGAATGTTTATCACCTGCTCACCTAGCAGCCCCCCTCCCCCAGTATCTCTAAGATGGCTCTGCCAGGGATGGAGGCAGGTGACACTCTTTAGCAGCCCCAAGAGGGCAGGCCTGGCATCAGCTTCCAGAAATGGGGCCTTCAAGGGCCAGACTGGACGTGCCACCTGCTTCTTCCTGACCAGATGTCCTTCAGGCCCCATTCCTCCGTCCCCACTCAGTGACCTGGCTGCAGCCACTGCCAGTGGTAAAGTGGGTATATCCGCTTTTCAGGAGGCTGTGGGGAGGCTAAAAATGGGGTGAAGGATTCTTTTTCCCCACTATAAGTCATGGTAGGATATTTTGCTCATTTAAATCATACCTAGAGACGGGTGCTGGCTCGTCCAGCCAGGAGCTGATTTAAAGTCCTCACTTTATAGACTGGAAAAGGGACTTCTCAAGGTCACATGCCAGAGAGAGCCTGTGTGTGCTCTTTTCACTGTATCCCAGCTAAGGAGAGCTGACCTCTGGGCCCTGTCTACAGTGACCCTGAACAGTACTGCCCCTCTCTGAGTCACATCTTCTCTGTCAGGCCTGAGGAAGAGGAAGATGTCAGAGTCACAGCAATACCATTGTCCTGCCAGTAGTCAGGTTTATTGTCATAGGCAGGGGTCCTCAGCTGACCCCACCCCCTCCAGGCCTTTCCCTCCACACATATCAGACTTACTGACTGGGTTCTCAGAAGACCTTCCTGAAGCCTTCTTAGTTGACCAGCTCAGAGCTTCTAAGGGAGCCGTGGGGCCAGGGCCGTGAGGACTCTGGCATGTCTTGGCCTCCCCGGATAGGGAGGACTTATTGAGGCCTCTCAGGTTATCTACAGTGCTGAGAACACAGGACTCCCTGGAGGTGACATAGTTGGTGTTCAGGCTGCAGCTCTGGGCTGCCACCAGGGCCGCCTGGTTTCGGGTTTGCAGGGATGGCACTGGATCTGGAGAAGCTAAAGGCATAGAGAGCTTCCTACCATTGCAGTTAGGGCGGACTCTTGTAATCAGCTTTGACCTGATTTAGAGGTGGGGGTGGGGGGATACATAGAGATGACACTTGTTGGAGAATGGCGGGTGGGCAGGTAGAGGTGCTGGCAGCTGTGGCCCCTCCCCTTCCAGATGCCAGCCCCCCCCCCCCAAGAAAGTCGGGGCCAAGGCACACAGCTCACTGACTTGAACCTTAGGTTATGTTAGTGTGCTGTGCTAACGTCACCTCCTCACCCTGCCTGGCCCTCCTAGGACCCTGTGTAGGGTTCCCAGGTCTGGCCCCATTCTCTCCTCACCCAGCAGACACCGATTTCGATTTACTCCTTGGGTTTCAGGAGGAAACACGCACCGGAGGGTCTCTACCTTGAAGGGCTTGCTTTCCAGACCTCTTCCGGGTAGCTTTCCCTGGAGGTCACCTCCCAGGAGACCTAATTGGGGCCCAGATTATTTTCTCATTTTGTTTTTTGAGGCAGGTTTGCCTTAACCTCCATAAATAGCAGGGGATGACTTTGAACTTTTTTTTTAAGCATTCATTACTTATTCATGGGTGGGTGAGCAGTGTGCACGTGCCAGAATGCTGTGTTGAGGTCAGGTGGAAACTCAGCAGGAATCCATTCTCTCTCCCATCACGTGGGTCCCAGAGGTTGCGCTCAGGTGGTCAGGCCTGGCAGAAGCTGTGAGATTCTGATCTCTTGCCTCCCTCTCCCAAATCATGGGTTTCAGGTAAACACCCCCCTACGTTGTGTTTATGTAGTGCTGGACCAGGGCCTGGTCCATGCTGGACGGGCACTCTACCGACTGAGCTACATCCCCAGCCCCTGGGAATTATGTGGGTTTTTTGTTTTGTTTTGTTTTTCGAGACAAGGTTTCTCTGTAGCTTTGGAGCCCGTCCTGGAACTCCATCTGCAGACCAGGTTGGCCTCGAACTCCCAGAGATCTGCTCCTGAGTGCTGAGCTTAAAGGCGTGTGCCACCACCGCCTGTCGGAAATTATGTTTTAGACTGGCTAACATTACTGTACACCTGAGCCAAAAGCGCTCTTCCAACATGACTTCCTGATGTAGCTCTGGCTGAATACTTTCTTGATGACCCCTAGCCTGCAGCCTGGGTGAGTTCAGGGACCCTGGGGATCTATGCAATGAGGACATTATGTCAACCAGTAAATCTGGGTGCTCAGTAAACAGGAGAGAAACAATCCCCTTTCCGTCTTGACTGGTCCAGAAGCTAGCTTAGCAGTGCCACCAGAGGGCAGTGTGGAGCTGCTGAGTAAGAGTTGGGGGCGTGGCCTGGAGCGTGTTCTGTTCGCTGTGGCCCAGTCCTCAGCCATCCCCTTCCCCTGTGGTCCTGGGACTTTCTGGCTTTGGGTGGTAAGGGTCTGCAGAACAAGCGGAGGTGGCTGTCCCTGGGGCGCATTACTGAAGGAGTGATTCCAGTGATGGCTTCCAGCGTGAGGAGGCTGGAGTTCTGATCTGCATCTATCACTCCTGGGAGCACAACTCTACAAGAGGCACACAGAGGACCCTGGCTTCCAGAGAATCTCGTAGGGAAGGTTTCTTGGGAAAAGGCCTCCACTGTTGAGCGTCACCACCCGAGTCAGTTCTGTGGGCACAGACTTGTTCCGCCCATGACAGCACTGGGACCTGCCTCCACCTAACTACCGAGGTGTTTCCTAGACAGGAGGCTGAAATGACAGGTCCAGACTAAGGTGTTCCAGCCCTGCGGTGGGCAGTGCCTTGTGCTGACAGCTTGATTCCTTGAGAACCACTCAGCTGTCCTGGAGAGACTCTAGGCGGGGAGGGAAGTATTTAGGAAAGCTGGAAAAGTCCCAGCCTATTTCTTCCCCCATTATTCTTTTGACTACACCCTGGCCAGAAGTGACGAGAGGAGAGAACCCTTAGTTCTGGAATAAATGAACCACTTCCTTCACACTGGGTGCCATGCCAGACACTCTACACCCATTATTCACATTGTCTCAAACGCTGCAAAGCAGTGTTCTTAACCCCATGGCCATCGCGGGGTCTGAGGGCCGAGGTGGCAGATAGCTTCTCAGAGGTGGAGAGCCTATGATTTCAATGGGCTAGTGACAGTACCATTTTGGGGGGCTTCTGAGTTCTCATTTTTAATGGGTCCAGTCCTGGGGAGGGAGGCGTGAGATACTGGAGGGGTGGCAAAGTGTGTCTGGCACCCTGTCCCTCAGGACTGGACACACCCTTTGCCAGGTTGTCTGGGTTCTGGGGGTGAGTCAAGCTGACTCAACATACCGGGCTTGTGGCAAGGGTGGGCCAAACATGTTCAGGGCTGTATGCAGGGCTGAGGCTTTCCTCCGGCTGTCTCCCCTCCCTGAAGACCTAGGCAGGGATGTTTGGAGCCAAGGAACAAAAGCCTGGGCAGCAGGAGAGGAGGATGGCATGTACTATGGCAGGCAGAAGGCCTAAAGTAGAACAAAACAAACCCGAGATTTGGTCTTTGGGTGAATTGAATTGTGTCAGCTTGGGCAATGACTTTCTCTTTTTAAATCTTTTGTTTTTTTGGGGGGACAGGATTTCTCTGTGTAGCCGTGGCTGTCCTGGAACTTGCTCTATATAGACCAACCTGGCCTCAAAGTCAGAGAGATCCCAGTACTGGGATTAAAGATGTGTGTCACCACCAGGCTTTAAATTTTTTTTATCTGTTTTTATTTTAACTGATGTGTACATGTGTGTGCAGGCGCCCTTGGAGGACACCAGTGTGGGACCCCCAGGAACTGAAGTGCCAGGCATTTGTAAGCTGTTTGGTGTGGGTGCTGGGAACCGAGTTCGTGTCCTACACCAGAGCACCACATGCTTTTAACTTCTGAGCCGTCTCCCCAGCTCTTGAATCAATTATTTTGAGGAACACTAAAGAGCAGCTAGCTTCTGGGTGTAAGAAGTCCTACTGAGTGCCTCATAGTGGGGCTCTGTGAATAGTGGAACCACTCTGCCCAGAACAGGAGAGAACGAACGCCAAAGATAACATTCCACTGGAGGAGCAATGCACCCCTTGGTGGCTCTAGAGCAGGGGTTCTCAGCCTATGGGTTGAGACTCCCATAGGAATTGCCTAAGACTATTGGAGAACGCAGATACGGTTCATAGTAGTGGTAAAATTACACTCATAAAGCAGCAAAGAAAATAATTCTGTGGTCGGGGTCACCACAGCATGAGGAGCTGTATTAAAGGGTGCAGCGTTAGGAGGGTTGAGAACCGAGGCCCTAGAGCACCACCATATTGGGAATCTGTGGGACAGCCCTGGGGAGAGGGGGCAGGCTCTTCATTCCAGGAACATTCCATTCCAGCTGCTCAGACTGGTGGAGATCCCAGCCAAGGACAAAGACCCAAGGGAACCTTTGCTCCTCCGATCCCCTTTCCATAGCAAACCCTCTTGCCCTGCCTCCCCATGGTAGTCCTTCTCAAGGAGAAAGATGCGGAAGGTTGTGGGTGGGGTGGGGCAGCTTCTGGAAAAGGTAGTTAAGGCTCTTGGCATTTTCTTCCAGCTCCTCAGAGTCTCCACTTTCTGGGTCTGGACTTCTGCATTCCACGCCTTCTCTGGATACCGCCCTCAGGAAGACTTCCAGGATTGACTGCACCCTCCTCTCAGAGCCTTTACAGTGGCTGGGGCCTGGGGCCTGGGAACTTGCTATACTCTGAATTGCTTTGCATACCCTGCATCTGACTTGGTTTATACAGGGACCCAGATGCTGTCAGGTAGCTGAGAGTGCAGCAACCATGAGAAGGATTTCTTCTTAAAGACAGAGTCCTCATTCTTAAACAAGTCACAGTGTAGCTGGAGTCCCTGTCACAAGTCACAATGCAGCTGGAGTCCCCATCACCACAAGTTGGTGTAGCTGGAGTCCCCATCATCACTAAGTCCGATAGCTCCAGGAGGCCTATTTGAGGCCTGGTGTAGGAAACGCCCATTTCCCCATCACCCACTGTCTTTGTCCTCCCCATGTGAGTGAGGACAATACTTGCTTGCAGACAATCAGCTGCTGCCTCCTAGGGGGACACCTCTTTCTTAGGATGAGGTGGTGGAGACATCAGACTTCCAAGCAAAGTTAATGCACAAAGGAAATCCATTTCTTCACATATCCTGATGAGGGAAGGAGGCACATGTACTCGCACACCGCCCAGAACTTAGAGGCTTCTGTAACATGGTTGTATATCGACTCAGTCCCCAATTGTATACACGCGGGAAGAATAAATCTCAGTAATGTGAGGCTAAACCGTGCAGTTTTGAGGTTCATGCTGCCAGTGTCCTTGCTGCCTTTCCTCCGGGTGGGTCATGTCTCTCAGCTGACAGCTCCTGGAGGGCTTGTTTGGTTTGGCAGTCTGGGCCTGGGGACTGGCTCACAGACGGATTGCTCCCTGGCTCAGAGCTGACCCTCAGGAAATCTGTTTATGGGTGTGATGAAGATGCCCAGAGACAGGAATGCGTGTGAGAGACCGAGGCTGGGATACTGTGGCAGTGTCCACCGAGGGCTCCTCGGGAGACAGGCACATTTAAACTTGGGCGAGTTTTTTTTTAAAGGGACTCTTTCTAAAGGTGTGGGGTGTACCTGAGAAACTAATAAATGGGGGAAGCCAGGACTGGTGACATACAGCTGTAACTCCAGCACTTGGGAGACTGAGGCAGGAAGATGGGAGAATCTAAGGCTAGCCTGGGCTACATGGGACTAGAGATACTTCAGTAATAAGGTGTTTCCCTAGAATGTGGGAGGCCCTGGGTTCTAGAGAGCTCCAGAGAATTCACAAGAATGAACACCTTCCATTGTTGGGTCTGCAGCAGGGAGGCAAGGGTTAAAGAATTGCTGTCATTGCTGGAGGGGTGTGAACCATGATAGCTTGGAGGGGAGGGACTAGTCACGAACAGCAGGAAACCAGGAACAAGGGAGCCTTTGACTCCTTCCAACAGCTTCCCCCAGGGCCTGAGCAGAAGGGCAGGTAGTGGCTCTGGAGGGGCCGGCACACCATGTGCCTGCCTGGGGTGCCCTTTCTCAAGTCTACATCACCATGGCTTTGCCCTCTGACTTCATTCTGGAAGGGAAGGGGCTAGGTGGGCTGTTGCTGGTACAGCGATTAGAAGGTGAATGAAGGACAGGACTCTCCCCCCTCAACTGGCCTCTGATTCCAAATTCCTGATGCCTGCACATCCTAGCTTCCACAAGAACAAGGACAGGTACAGAGTGTCTTTCTCACACCCGGAAACAACGCACCACACCCACAGGTTCACAGGTGCGCTGTTACCACAACAGGTCCCAGACAGTCACCCCAAGCCATGACTACAGCACAGACACATCAAGAAAATGTATGTCAGCCGGGCGTTGGTGGCTCACGCCTTTATTCCCAGCACTCGGGAGGCAGAGGCAGGCGGATCTCTGTGAGTTTGAGACCAGCCTGGTCTACAGAGCGAGTTCCAGGACAGCCTCCAAAGCCACAGAGAAACCCTGTCTCGAAAAAAAACCAAAAAAAAAAAAAAAAAAAGAAAATGTATGTCCTGGCACATTACTGCACTTTGCCAGTCATACAGAAAGTAGCCTTGCCACACGCACACAGAGACAGACTTGTCACCATCATTCATGTGGCATCACAATGCAGGGTGGGTTGCAACATTGTGAGTCTGACAAGCCTCTTGGACCACTTTGGCCTCCGTTTTTGTCTCTAAAATGGAAATAGTACTATTCTCTGGAGTTGTTAGAAGGATGCAGCTCCACGTGATGGCTGGGCACACCTAAGCATGGCATCTGACCTGGAATAAACCATGCTAGACAGCTGCTGCCACGCCCACACCTCCTCACGTCATGCACGTGTGTGTGCCCCGGCTCCAGAGAGTAACCACGCCCACACAGCGGCCAGACATCCTCAGGCACACGTGCCCTCCTGCGGGCATGCCTGCCAGGGCACGTGTGTATTCACAGACAAGCTCCCTTGGCCCAGAACACTTTCTCCAGACAGCTACATGGCTCCCTTCCCAGAACCTGTCTGCCTTTGTTCAATCCAATACCATCTTTCAATGAGGGGCAACTCGTGTGGATTGAAGTTCCTTGTTACATTTTTATGCACTGCTGACCTCCTAAGACCACAGTATACCTTATTAGGCTGCAACTGTCACGAGGGTAGGGATCCTAAGACCCAGAACCATAACAGGCATATGGTTGAGCTCAGATAGTGCACACATGCAGAGACCAGGACCTCTGGGATTCTCATCTTCTGAACCAAGCACATCCAGGTGAACCCTCACCCCAACCACTGAGCCTGCTGTGTTTACTCTGCTTCCAGCTCAGGGTCAGGCTCACGTGGCCAAACTGGGAGGTAGGTTTTATCTGAGAGCTTTAGTTAGGTGGCCACATCTGGGTGGGACAGAGCCCTTTCAATTCCCTTTCCAACTGTTTGGAGCCGTGAGAAGGAACTGAGGCGCTTGCCAAACCCACAGAGCAGGTGAGGGCTATCTGCTGACCTGGGGCAGCCTCTGCTGCTTTAATTTTTCCCACCCTGACGGGAACCATCAAAGTCACCACTTCAGAGCAGCCTAATGAGGCTGAATGTGTCCAAGGCTTTGGGATCCCCAGATCAAAGAGGCAGGGTAAACAGTGGGCAGCGTCCAGAGGTGAGTGCCAATGCCCTGAGGGAGCAGCTCCCCAATAGCTGGTACGGCTTCAGAGAGACCCAGCACCTCTCCAGGAAACCTGTTTACAATAAGCTAGAGTATGCCCATGTCTACTTGCTGGGGAGACCCTACCTGGAGTCTGGGGGACCCTCCAAGTCCTCCAGCCTCAGCCTTCAGTCCAGTTCAGATTCACCCTGCTGGCTTCCTGGGGAGACAGACTGGAGGGCCTGCTCACCAAAGGCCAGGTTCCGGCCTCTAGGACTCCAGGGACAGAACCTGGAGAGATGGATATACATTCCTTTTAACACGAGAGGTCTAGACTTGCTGAAGCAACAAGGAGACCAGCCACACTCCCAGTTCATAGTTGTCGAGCTGTGGACAGGAGGGACACACCACAGTCACTCCTGGCTCCTCCCACAATACCAGCCAGACTCAGCCTGGGGAGGTAGTGCCAGCCCTGTGTCGTAGAGATCCTTACCCCGGGAGATAGCATTCAGTTATGCTCACTCGCTCGGTGTAGATGATCTTTATTGGTGGAAGAGTGCAGCACAGCAGCCAGTCCAGAGAAGAGAGATGGGGCAGGCCTCCCTCCCCCTGGTGAAGATCCTGTAACCAAGCAAGTGGGGTGGGTGCCCCTAACTGCAGCAGCTCTGGACCCAGCAGCCTCCAATATTAAGTGTTCAGACGGCAGGGCTCCTGGGAGGCCACAAGGGAAGGGAGGGGTATGGCTGCATCCTGTCCTGCTGTTCAGAGCCCATTCACTGTAAACCTCAGCACCTCAAGAAGTCCATGCAAGTCCCAGGGACTGAATTCCCGTCTCTCCAAAAATCCAGGGAGCTGCCTCATACCTTAGTTTATCTCTTCCTAATGGTCAATGAAGTTGGGCCACCAGGCTCTGAGTCATTCAGCTAGACCCCAGGTGAGTATCCTGTCACATGATGTCATATTTTAGCCCGCACAGGAGCTTCTGGGTCCCTGTGGGCTGACCCCATCTAGGCCATGGGGATCAACCCAAGGTGTTGCTGCTGAGACTGCCCCCGACCCCAGAGCTGACTTTGTCTTTTCAAGACACATTAGCCTCCATGACCCAAGTCAAGCAGGCCCAAGAGTGTGGTGCGAGGACCAAAGGGTCCTCCTCTCAAGACCCTGACTTGGCTTAAAGCCCATAGGACATCATGCAGGGAAAGTCTAGTCTGTTCAAAGGCCCAGCGCTATAGTCCCCGGCCGGCTGACACAGGTGGCCTGTGTCTGGTCACATCCTCCACACACACACCTGATGACTCCGCCCCACCCCGGTGGCGCACATTTCCTCCTGGCCAGGATGAGAGTCAGTTGCAAGGCAGCCAGGTGGGATAGGAGTGAGCCCGGGGCAGCAGAGGCTGCATGGGGGTCACATAGTAGTTAACCGTGGCTGGCACAACCCCATCGGAGCCTAGACGCCGCCAGGCCAGGGCAGCGGCGGCAGCAGGGCCCTGCTCAGCTAGGGCCTGGAGGGCTAGCATCGCGATAAGGTCCAGAGTCTGGCGGCGCTCATGGCTCATGAGGCACACTGTGCTCTCGTTGACCACCTGGTGCAGTGTTACAAGGCAAGCGTACCGGCGGGCTGCATCTGCTCCGCCAAAGTGGGCCTCTAGGTAGCGCTCCAGAATGCGCCTCTGCTCCACCGGGTCCGGAAAGTCGATGAAGAAACGGGAACACATGTATCGCTGCAGGGCCCGAACATCAGTGCTGGGCCTTGGCCTGAAGCCCCGCACCAGGAGGTGGCAGTACTTGAGGAGGCCACCGCCACGGATCTCCTCGGGGCTTCGCGTGGCAATGACTCGGTGCTGCAGGTGCTCCAAGGCCTCAGCAAAGTCCCCGTAGAGGCTCTCGCCTGTCACAGTTGGGTGGAAGGCCTCTGACATCGGCGTGGATGAGCACTGGCCAAAGAGCAGCAGGGAGTCCAGGATGATCTGGAAGGAGTCAACGCTGAATTCAAACTGGCGCCTCACGGAGTCCACGAACTTGAGCTCCACGTTCTTACCGCTCTTGTTGGATAGCGAGATGAGGCTCCAGCGGTCCAGGTCCGTGCACACTTTCACCAGCTTCTGCACATAGGCCTCCTTGAGCGTCAGTGGCGTGATCTTGGCCCGGCTCACTCCCACTGGCAGGAAGTCCAGCAGGCAAGCCAGGACCACTGCCTTGGTCAGCTGGAAGGATGCCTCACTCTGCAGGTCCATCTGGAACACCAGGTCCAGGTCCTTGTAGCCTAGGCCACTCTCAGGATGCAGCACGTGGCTAGCGGCTGAGCCGTGCAGTCGAACACTGTGTACGTGCAATCCCTGTTCCTCCAGGCTGCTGCGGACCACCTGCAGGGGAGGGTGGGGGGAGAGACGGGTCAGGTAGCTGGGTCTCTCAGGTCTGCACCAAGGACTTCCAGGATCGATTGATCATGCTACCACTGTTGGCCTCTTACCAGCTTCTGTGTCTTTGTGAAGTCTTTTAACTTACCAAGCCTTGATTTGCCAATCTGGAGAAGGGCCCAGTTGAAAGGAATGACTCAGAAGAGCAATAAAAATAACAAATGCAAGCGGAGAACTTACGAAGCACTTTACATTAAAATACAGCCTCACTTAATCTTCATAATAACCTGATGAGGCAAGGTATATTCCTGCTTCACAGGTTGGGAAAGAAGCACAGAGCAGCCTGAGAACTGTCCAAAGTCACACAGCTGGTAAAAACAGAGATGGCATGCAACACAGAGCTGAGGTCTTCCCACGGCACTACCTGACCTTCCTAACACGGCAAGGCAAACACTTGGTATCATGCCAGGCACTGCGTGATGGGCTGCTTAGCGCCACATGCCTTCACACATTAACTCCCATGACAGTCCTTTTTGAGGACTGCTATCCAGTCGACAGATGAAGGGGTGTAAAAAACCACATCCAAGGCTGTAGCATAGGCAGCCTAAGACCGGAACTCAGGTTGATTAGATTCACAAGCCCACGTATGCCCTTGAATTTTTTAAATTTTGACTTAGCTTTATTCATCTTTTTATTTTTATTTCTTTTTCTTTTTTAGAGACAGGGTCTCACTATGTAGCAGCTCTGGCTGTCCTGGAACTCATTCTGTAGACCAGGCTGACCTCGAACTCAGAAATCTGCTTGCCTCTGCTTCCTGAGTGCTGGGGATAAAGGGGTTTTTCTACCACGCCCAGCTATTTTCAGTTTTTTAAATATTTTTAAATCTATGTATATGTGTGTTTTGCCTGCATGGACACATGTACTCCATCCATGGAGGCTAGAAGAGGGCTTCAGAGTCTCGGTCCCGGAGTTACAGGTGGTTACGAGTTGTCTTGTGGGAGCTGGGAATGGAAGCCAGTCCTCTGGGAGAGCAGCCAGCGCTCTTAACTGCTGAGCCTTCTCTCCACCCCGTTCTTTCTTTTGACTATGACAGATACTTTTTTTTTTTTCTTGCTTGCTTGCCCTCAAAAGGAACCAGGGAAGCAGATACTACACGAGCAGAAGCCATTCAGAAATGACAGGGCTGAGTTGAGAGTGGTGGAGCAGGGCTGTAATCCCAGCCACTTAGGAGGCTGAGGCAGGAGGATACGGAGGACCCCACCTGGAGCCCCAGGGTTGATGGCATGGGAGCATGACAGGGACACCTGTGAGCCTTCTGGAACTTGGCTCTTAGCTAGGGTACGTGGGAGAGGAGAGAAGCTGGGGGTGAATAAATAAATACAGACACGGTTTCTCAGCAACCCCAAGCCCTTCGCATGGTGTCCTGAAAGTGACCAGGCAGCATTCCTGCCCTCAGTGACTCTGCAACCCCACCTCGTTGCCAAGTCAGCACGGGCTCTGGGGCAGGTTGTTCCCCAGACTCCCAGGGAATTACTGTGAGGAAGAATGCGTGTAAATGCTGAGCAGGCAAGCTGCAGTGCGGCAATCTGAGGCGGGCGGCTCCTCCAGGAAGACTTCCGGAAGGAGTTGTCATGGTAATGGGGCTGGGAAAGGGAGGAGTACCAGGGTTAGGTATTTAGTAAGTACCAGATGCAGGACCTCAGCAGAATCTATGATGGGGGAGGCGACTTGGGTGCGGCTCGGCTGTACAGGGCATGCTTGACATGTGTGCAGAGTCCATCCCCAGCACCAGAACCTAACCAAAGTAGCCAATCCACCAAACAAACCTGAGGGGGCAGATCCTCATGACCCCCATGTTACAGGTGGGGACACAGGTTCACAGGCGTGAAGCCACATCCTTAAGATCAAACCCAGCTATGGCCAATTCCAAGCCTGTCTTTTTGCTTTGCTGCTGAGCGAGGATTGAACCTGGAGGTCATGTTTGCTAAACTCACTCTCTACACTTATCCTTACTGGATAAACCTAAACATTTTAACACCACCTACCCCCAGCACAGCCTACCCTCCTCTCTACCACCTTCAGGCCCAGGCTTCAGAAGCAGCAGACTTGTTTTCTAATCCTTTCAAAACTTCACCTGGGCATGACAGAGGATGCCTGTAATCCTAGAACTTGGGAGGGCTGAGGCAGGAGGATCTCTCAGAGTTAGAGACCAACCTGGGATATATAGCAAGACCAGATGTCAAAATTAAACCAATTTCCCCAATCCTATCTGTCTATCTACCTATCATCCATCTATCTTTCTTTTATACACACGCACACATCTACATAGATATAGACATTTGAGACAGAGTCTCAGTAGCTCAAGTTGGCTTCAAACTAGCTGAGGTTGTCCTTGAACTCCCAATCCCCCTATCTCCATCTCCTAAGGAAATGCAGGTGCACTACCACACTTTTTTTCTTTTTCCTAAGTGAGGATGAACCACAAACTACCGAGGCCCAGAGTAGTTGGTGGTGGGAAGGTGGGGGCTGGGAATGGCTTCAGCCAAACAGGACCAGTTCCTGTAGCCAGCATGTGACCTTTCAATCGCACACCCCAGCAACTGTCCCCAGGCAGCCAGTGAGAGACCATCCCCCCTCCCTGAGTCTCAGGTGAGCAGACTGGGCCTTAGTGCCAACTCCTGGTCCCCAGCTGATGCCCACCTCAGGGCATGGCATCTGGCCAGGTGAGTGAGTACCTAGCAATCCCCTCATTATATCCCCTGCGTCAGGGCCATGGGGCCAGCTGTGTCAGCCAAACCATTGGTGATTGTTTCTTTCCCAGGTATGACTATTGCCAGTTTGACAGGCTGTCCCCAGATACTGCCACACCCAAGGACTGCAGGGCAGCTTGCAGCCTCCCAAATCGGACTTTCCAGCCATGGAGGGGGCACTGACTACGGCTTCCTTCTCCTGTGCTGAGGCACCCAATTCCCCAAGCTGCTCTGTTCAGGGCTTCTGCTGAGACCTTGGGAAGACTAGAGACTTGCAAAGCTTGCAAGAGCAAGCCCTCTGGCTGCAGCTGGAGAGATCAGGTTGTTTAGTTCAGTTCTCTGGGGTGAGAAAGCAAACGACTTGTTCAAGGTCACAAGCACAGTAAGTGGCTGAGTTGAACTAGAACCTGGTCTCCAGAACCAGAGAAGGGGCTCCAGTAAGAAGGGGTCCCTTTAGCCAGGCACAAGCAAGGATGTATTTTTCTAGCTGCTCCGATTGTTGCAGTAGGGAAGACCCTGTTGGACACAGAGGTAGAAGGCTTCCGCTCTTGAACCAGGAAACAACTTAGCACTGGGGAGAAGCCCTACAAGTTCCTCCCTCCCCAGACCCTTAGTACCCCCACAGCTTTTAGAGCTGCCACCAGAAGTCAGTGACTGCTCAGGCACGTGCTCCCTTGGGAGTCTGGAACCAGACAGGATATTGAGTAGTCAAATCCACTGCCATGGCACAGATGGGGCCACGGAGCGAGGGAACCAACAATGAACCCAGACACCCAACTTCTCAGTCTAGCCCTGAGGCCTCTGCCACCTCCCCACTCCGCAGCCAGCAGTTCCCTGTTCTGGGATGTCCCTAGTTTAGGAGGACCATACCATGAAATTGGCTGCCTCACATGACTAGGAGACAGGTTGGTACCCAGTCACATTTGTGCCCTTAGTGTCAGTTTGGATACTTGTCCCTGGGGAGGTGTGATCATGCTGGGCAGCACCTTTGCCTCCCTTCATGCCTGGGACTATGGTATTTCCTCAAGAGAAAAATAAGCATAGTGGGCATTCACCTGTAATACCAGCTACTCAGGACGCTGGGGCAGGTGGATCATTTGGACCTACAAGTTTGAGAGGAGGCCAGGCAAAACATAGGAAGACCCTGTCTCAAAACAAAACAAGTCAAAGCGGGTTTACTAATAACCCAGACAACAGCGGAATGCTTTAGCCAGCTCCACAGGGACAGCCAGTGAGTCAGCCCAGGAGAATCCGTCCCCGCCCCCTCCATCTCATTCCTTGTTCCTAGGGAGGGTGAGACCATCCCCCAGCAGCCACCCTCCCTCTCTGTTGGAAACTATGGCAGCAGGGGGATGTCCAGCTTCACCTGGTTTTTGCGTAAAGCCCATGATTGGCAGTAACCCACAGGAAGCATCACTAGACTTTTCTGGTTTCCATTATCAGACTCCTCTAAGATCTAGATGTTGAGTTTGGGAGTCAGGGGAATGATGGCGAACTCTGGAACCTGTACCATCTGCTCCCGGGGAACTCCTGGAATGCCCCGAGTTTTCTCTCCACCATACTAAGTAGTCTTAGACAGCTCACTGTCCCACCTGAGGCCTCAGCTAGAATGGGGGGATGAGAACAGGCATCCCCTTGGTGTTTCAGAATACCGAAGTGCTCAGGCTATAACCCCAAAGAGTAAGTCTGAGGTCATACAGGGTTAAATAAAAGGAAGCTAGAGTTTGATGGAGGGAGCAGCTGCTAGAACCTTCCCCAAACATCCTCAGGAGGGGGATGGTGCCTTGGGGTCTGAACCCTGAACTGGCCTTCATTTCCAGTCTTAAGGGAAGAGGAACACCTAAAATGGAAATCTGATGCTATCTTCAGGGGTGGGGTCTCGGGTCTGGCCGAAGCACGTGGGAGGCAGGGAGTCTTCCCAAGGACCTCTGAGCTGTTTCACCTAGCCAAAGTTTCTTGAGTCAAGGGCTGTGGGAACACAAGGACAGTGCCCCTGGATCCCTGAGGGTGCAGGAGGTTCAAGGGTGTGGACTAGAGGAAGGAAGCTATTTTGGAACAAAGCACACACACTCCTCATCGGCGGCTGCCCGTACCTTTTGCCTTGGCTTGCAGATGGGGAGGTGCCTCCATCTAGTGCCTTCCTCATCTCCCGGCCAGGGTCTTGGTGAGTGGTTCCCAGGGGATAAGGACGCCCCCAAGATTGTGGGCAGGAAAGCTCAACAGGGTGCGGGAAGAGCAGAGCTGGTAGCCCCGGTTCCGATTCCTTAGTTTTCCTAGTTGCCGGGCCAATCGCAGACTCCAGGTGTCTTGCGGCAGAGCACCCCCTAACCCCCCGCCCCTGCCAGCGCCCCCTCACCTGCACGATCTGTCGGGGCTGCACGCTCAGCGTGGGGAAGTTGCCTCGCCCGTGAATGGGGATCGGTTCCCTCAGCAGCGCGTCCAGCCGCTTCACCTGTGGCCAGCTCAGCCGGCTCTGGTGTCGTCCCGGAGAGGCCGAGGAGGCCTCCGGGTCCGGGCCGCCGCCGGCCGCCCCAGCCGTGGCCACTGCCAAGGACGCATCCGTCCCCACTTGCGCAGCTGGCCGCTCCAGGCTCTCAGCTCCACTCCCCGACGGCATCATTCGCCCGGCCCCGGCGCCCCGACGGCAGAAACCCGGGAATGGTTAAGTCGACGAGAGTAGTGAGAGTGTCTGCGCACCGGCCGAGGCTGGGGGCGGGGTGCGGGACCCGGCGGCGGCGGCGGCGGCGTGGCAAACCCAGGGGACACCTCCGACGGCGGCTAGGACTAACAGACCTGAGAGCCAGGTGGATGGGGCCCAGCTGATTCTTATAGGCCGCGGGCCGCACCCCCATTGGTCGGCACAGCTGTCACACAGCGGGAGCCTACTATTGGCCAGCCCAGTTTTGCACTGGAGTACTGGCTCCTAGGGATCCTGGTTGGCTGAAAGGCACGCCCCTTCCCCGCCCCCTCTCTCCGGCTGAATTCCCTCCTTTGGTCTTTAAAGAACTTCTGCCGACTGTGATTGGCCCGAGCCTGCCGGGACCCAGACGGACAGCGCCCTCAAGCGGCAGGAGGGAGGGAGGTCTTTGTAAAGTATGTTGCAGTATTTAATAAAGCGGCTGCTTTCTAATTTATTCCCTTGATTGGCCCTTCGAACCACAGCAAGCCTGACCTACATTTTAGGTAAGGTGAAATCTGCTCAGAGAGAGGGCATTATTACCACTCATCGCGTAGCGTGTGAGTGCCCGTTATGGTCCTGATGGAGGTGTAAAAATCTATGCAGCACCCTCTCTCTGCTTCAACTGGGCAGATCCCGGGCCTTTCTGGAATGGATATTTCTGTTTTTCTTCTCTCTCTTTACGGATCATAGATGCTGAGACTTATTGCTACTTTTGAATTTGCCAAGTTTTGCTTTTTTTTTCTAGATTTTAAATACATGTGTCATGGGGAGGAGGAAAAATCGTAATTGAGTCACCCTGATTCATAACTGCAGTGTTTTTTTCTTCTCATTATCCCAAAAACATAACGAATTCCATATCCTCCTGCTCTCCTATAAGGCAGGCTAAGGAGTAACATGACAGTGAAGGAGGAATCAAGACTTAGAAGCATGCCAGGCGTTGGTGGCACACGCCTTTAATCCCAGCACTCGGGAGGCAGAGGCAGGCAGATCTCTGTGAGTTCGAGACCAGCCTGGACTACCGAGCGAGTTCCAGGACAGCCTCCAAAGCCACAGAGAAACCCTGTCTCGAAAAACCAAAAAAAAAAAAAAAAAAAAAAAAAAAAAAGACTTAGAAGCAGCTACTACACCCCAGGGTCTGAGGACACTGCTTAGTCCGCCTTGAGCCAGAATACACATTTCTTTCCAGAAGCCAGCCCCAGCAACATGCTACCCTTGTTTCCCTCTCCTGGAAACCCCAAGAGAAGGTATCATGTGCTCACCAGGTCAATACCTCTGTATTCTTTCCAGTGAAGTTGGTTGTTATTTTCACTTCTTTATTCTTTTATTTTTTGTTATTTTATTTTATATTTTAGAGACAAGGTCTCATTAGCTGATCTGTAACTCACTATGCAGATCAGGCTGGCCTTGAACTCAGATCTGCTGGCCTCAAACTCAGACACCTGCCTGCCTCTGCCTTCCAAGTGCTAGAATTAAAGGCATGCACCACTACCATTCTTACATTTATTCTCTCTCTCTCTCTCTCTCTCTCTCTCTCTCTCTCTCTCTCTCTCTCTCTCTCTCTCTCTCTCTCTGTTTGTGTGTGTGTGTGTGTGTGTGTGTGTCTGGGGGCATAATCCAGGGATTGAGTTTAAGTTCTCAGCCTTGGTGACAAGATCCTTTATTCCCTGAGTCATCTTTTGGCTTGTTTGTTTGGTGTTTTGTTTTGAGACAGTTTCTCTGTGCAGCCCTGGCTGTTCTGGAACTCACTCTATAGATCAGGTTGGCCTCCAACTCAGAACAAGGCACTGGGATTAAAGGTGTATGCCACCACCTCCCTGTGATCCTGTCTTCAAAAAATAATAAAGGAGAGCTGGAGGTGTGTCTCAGTGACTGATTGCCTGCCTAGCATGCTGGAAGTCCAGGCTTCAATTGCTAATGCCACACAAGGGAAAAATAAAGATGAGAGCTCATTTGACTGACTTATCTCAGAACCCTGGGCCACTGAGGAAAGAGTTTGAGGTCCTGTTAGAGTGTTCTCTGGCCTAGGGGTTTGGCTCAGTGGCTCTGAGAGCTTGCATACACTAGTGCAAGGGCCTGGGTCTATTCCCCAATCACCAAAACCAACCCAAAACATCCCAAAGTCCACAGCATAGCACTGTCACTTGCTTCCTCTCATCCCTCAACAGAAGGGGGGACTAACATTTCTTAAACCTCTACTATGCACCAAATCATGTTACATATGTTGATAATTCATTCTTGAAAATATGCCTCAGCAGGTGAGATCATTTTTCTAGATATGCAGATGAAGAAATTAAGGCTCCAGAGATCAAGTGATGTGTCCAAAGTCATACAACCACTAATTGGCAGTATAGGGCTTGAACTCAGGCCTCCTGACTGTATTTCCAGCCCCTCCTCTTAGAAGTTGGCACAGGTCATGCGGTCATGCTTGGCACAGCCCTGGCATCGCCCATAACACCCATCCCTCCATTTATTCATTCTTCAGTCAGCATCCCCTGTATACACAAGGAACTTATTAGGTGCCAGATGCCAGACTGAACCCTGAGATAGGGCAGGCAACGTCTTTGTCCTTTTAGAACGTTTGACTGTAGAAAGACAGTAGAGAAGTAAACGAGACACTTCAGATGACGGGCTAAGGTAAAATAAAACAGGGCCACAGGAAAGAATAACCGGAAAGGGGAGCGGGAACTGAGATGCTGGACCAGGGACAGCTTCTTGGCCTGGTGAATTTCTGCTCGGTCCCCTTCTGACCCACCTCTCTGTGTTTGTGCCTGAAGAGCCAGGGCAGTCAGAGAGATACCAGACCACATAGTATTAGAAGCCTGAAGGCCCCAGGCGGAACAATGAGGCTGAAAACCATTGAGGGAGTAGTGCCCCTCTTACAGACTTGATCAAGTTTTCTAAGGAAATCCAAATCTCTTTGTCTATCTTTTTCCTTCTGTCTGGGCTAGGAAGAGCAGTTAGCCAGCACATGTACTATATGAGTCACCCTTCTGTCAACACTTCCATTCGCAAAATTGATGCCTTCCATGTTTGCCCAATGGGTTTAGGGGTGACTTGGGGAATTTAGGGAGGCCGAGAGAGAGAACACAACAGGTGCTCCCAGTAAGATCTTTTAAAAAAAGATTTATTTATTTATGTATATGGATACTTTGTCTGCATGTACATCTGCATGCCAGAATAGGGTACCAGACAGTTGTGAGCTGACATGTGGGTTCTGGGAATTGAACTTAGGACCTTTGGAAGAGCAGTAAGTGCTCTTAACCACTGAGCAATCTCTCCAGCCCCCCCCAGTAAAATCTTTTGTTTCCATCACAACCAGCTTTAAAGTATCCCAATGAGTGGAGGCAATGCACTCTGGGTGCATCTTGAGTCCAGTTGGCTTCAGGATGTTATGGGTGAGCCTCTGCCAGGCGCCTGTACACGTTTCCCATCTTAATTATGACTCCATCTGATCTTAAAAGGGAACTTTGTTCTCTGTGATAACAGAGTTGTAGAGATAGAAAGCAACCTCTTTGTCTGGCTGGACCCCAGCTGCTTATTCTGTAAAATGGGAGTGCACCAGGGGTAGGCTCTCCCATTCATCTGACCAGAGGCTAGATTGCCACACTGGCCTCTGGGCTCTGGGACCCCAGAAGAAAGAGTTCTGGGAATGCTGATGTATGGCTGCTTAATAAACCCTCACCACAAGCATGCTGCCTGTCTTATGCTTGCCACACCTCGGCAGATCTCAGAACATAATCTCATGGCCCAAGAACAATAGCTCACTTCGAAGGAGGAAAAACCGAGGCCAGAGAAATGAAGTCATTTGTGTGGAGCCTCAGAGTTAGAGAGACTTCATACCTAGGTCTGGCTGAACTCCAGGCCTAAGTCCCAGTGAGGACCTCACCCAAGGGGTGACTTCGGAAAGCCAAATTACACACAGGTGATCCTTCCCAGTGGCGCTCACCCATCCCCTCTTCCTGTGGGTCTTGGCCTCCAGCCTACTTCATGTCCTCACGGCCAAGGTAATGAACATTGTCATTACTGGTAATTGTGCCCCTAGCCTGTATAGTGTCGACACCGGCCACGCCTCTCATCTCCTCCATTTACACAGCCCCAGCCCCATTAGCTTCTTCCCCCACGGGGTCCTCCTCTCTGCTCCCCCCTCCACCAGCCTAGAGTCCATGGCAGTCGCTGTAATCACTTCCTTGCATACACCCTCAGCCCCCTTGCTCCCCCATCATTAAATTGCCTCTGCCTGGCAAAGCCACACCCTGGCTAAGCCTCCACAGCTGACTGGGGCTGAGGAGGGACACAGCCCTGCTGATCTCACTGCAACATCAGACCCACCATCTTACCCTCTCCAGTCCTAGAGAACACGGACAGGCCTTCCGTTTCTCGACTCTAAATTCTCTACCTGTGTCCCCGTCTCAAGGGATGCCCTTGCTCCTCCTTTCCCTAGGAGAACAGACCAATCTGAAGGACATTTCCCTCCACACTCAACACCTGCTCCACGCACTCTGTGCGTCGGCTCAGCCTCCCCTCCTGCTGCAGGGACGCACCTGTTTGCTCCTCCCTTGAGCACCCGGGCCCCTTCTCCTCACTGGTGGCAGGACTTTTCTCCACTGACTTTCCCTCTCTCATTGACTGGATCACTCTAATCTGCATTAAGACATAATCTCCAAAAAGCTGGGGTGTGGTAGTACATGCCGGTGATCCCAGTACAAGGGAGACATTTGGTTCCACCCTTTTACCTAAATGCCTTTGTCAGATTTAAGGTCGCATTGCTAAATCTAATCCTCAATTTTCTTTCTTTCTTTCTTTTTTTTTTTTTTGAGACAGGGTTTCTCTGTGTAGCCCTCACTGTCCTGGAACTCACTTTGTAGACCAGGCTGGCCTTGACTCACAGAGATCTGCCTGCCTCTGCCTCCCCAGTGCTGGGATTAAAGGCATGTGCTGCCAACACCTAGCCCTTTTTTCCTTTTTTCTTTCTCTCTCTTTTGTCTTTTTTCTTTTAGTTTTTCTTTTTTATCTTTTCTTTTTCTTTTTTTTTGGCTTTATGAGACAGGGTTTCTCTGTATTGTTTTGGAGGCTGTAGGTTCAGCCTGGCCTTGAACTCACGGAGATTCGCCTGCCTGTCTCCCGAGTGCTGGGATTAAAGGCGTGCGCCACCAACAACGCCTGGCTCTCTCTCTCTCTCTCTCTCTCTCTCTCTTTTTTTAGCGTTACAGCTTTTTTTTTCAATGCAGAAGAAAAAAAAAGTTAAAACCCTCAAATAGATGTAGAGAACAGAAAGATGAAGGAGGCGTGACAGTGTGGCCTGGACCAGCAGCCACAAGCCTGGGCAGATGTCAGGATGCAGTGGTAGGAGGAAAGGATGCTGAAGATTCATCCAGAACCCACAAGCACAGAGGATGTCAACAGACACCTGGGCTCCTCATGGAGCAATGCCACATGCCAAGTCATGGGGACCTTATTATCAGCTTCCAGCATTCAGGGAAGCAGAGGGCAAAGTCTGGGACTCCTTTGGCCTCTTTGGCATTTTCCAGAAATATGTCTCAACACAACCTCATGTGTCTTCTGCTGAGAGTGTGCTTTTTTGTGTTTTAAAATTGCACCAGCCATCGTGGTACACACCTTTAATCTCAGCACTCAAGTGGTAGAGGCAGGCAAATCTGTGAGTTCAAGGCCAGCCTAGTTTATATAGTCTAGGTCAGATAGGGTTATACAGGGAGACCATGTTAAAAAAGCAAAGCAAAAAGACAAAAAAACCCTGAAACCAACAATAGAAAACAAAACCACAAAATAAGGTTGTCCTTTTCCTCAGTCTTGGCTTCTGGACAGCACTAGAGCATGGCTGCAAAGCTCTGGATTCGTCTCAGGGACGTTTCTGTGTGGGTGGTGACTTGAGTTGCGTCTCATACATCAAGGCCAATCAAGATGTCTTCATCTAGATAACATGGCAGGCTGCAGACAATGAGGCAGATGCTCACGGCACCAGGGCCTGCAGTGCAGACCCCTGCCAGAGTGTCTGTGGGATCACCAGCCTCTTAAAGGGATGAGCTCCTTTAGCTTGGGGCTCGGGTGCTATTCCATCTAGTCCCCACAGAAGTGACTGTCAGCTTCACAGACTTCAGACTGCTCTTTGACCACCTGGCAGTGAGACTACACAGTCCCGGAAGTAGCACAGCCACCTGAGGCAAGGAGAGAGCATGGGTCGTGTCCCTTCCTCAGCCTGTGACAGCCTTTCCCATCGTATACTCCAAGTCGGCCAAGGCAGACATTGTCAATTGATCACACCTCCCTCCTCCCCTCCTCCCTCCCCCTCCCTCCCCCTCCCCCTCCCTCTCCCCTCCCACCCTCCCTCCCCCTCCCTCTCCCCTCCCACCCTCCCTCCCTCCCTCCCTCCCACCCTCCCTCTCCCCTCCCACCCTCCCTCCCCCCTCCCTCCCTCCCTCCCTCCCTCCCTCCCTCCCTCCCTCCCTTCCTTCTTTCCTTCTGGCTTTTTTGACACAAGGTGTCTCTGTGTAGCCCTGCCTGTCCTGGAACTCACTCTGTAGATCAGGCTGGCCTCAAACTCAGCGATCCGCCTGCCTTTGCCACCGGAGCACTGGGATTAAAGGAGTGTGCCACCACTGCCCAGCTGATCACAGTTCTTATATATGGGACCCAAGCATGAGCGAACTTCACAAACCCTCAATCCAGGGCGCCGAAACTACACGTTCAGGGTTGGTACATCATGCAGTGCCTATTGGCACTCCCGGCCTAGGAACACCTTATGAGTGACAGGGGAAGGGCAGGAACCTGGCACAGACAGGTATGGGTGCAGTGAATTGAAATAGCTGCATGTGTGAGGGCTGATGGACCACGTGAGTGTTGATCTGTCTTTGTTGCCAGTAGAAGCAGTCCCTGCTGGCATACACATTAGAAGAAAAAGCCATAAGACAAAAACCACGTATTAGATTCCTATGTAAACTGCAGAATAGAGCAAAAACACTATATTTAAAAAATTCACTTGTAATGTAGCATGTAACAGGTCCTTGCTTTTTGTTTTCTTTTTCTTTATTTTTTCAGGGCAGGTTATTGAGCCCCTCCCCCATCTTTCCTTCCACACATACATACTGAGCATGTGTTCTGTCACCTGGCTACACCCCAGTTCTATTTTCCTTTACTGCCAGGTATAGTCTTTTTTTTTTTTTTTTTTTTTTTTTTGGTTTTTCAAGACAGGGTCTCTGTGACTTTGGAGGCTGTCCTGGAACTCACAGAGATTCTCCTGCCTGCCTCTGCCTCCCAAGTGCTGGGATTAAAGGCATGCACCACTACTGGCCAGCTCAATGTGTTTTTTAAATTATTTTTTAAAATTATTTTTATTTTATGCGCCTTGGTGTTTTGCCTGTGTGAGGATGTCGGATCTCCTAGAACCAGAGTTACAGACAGTTGTGAGCTGCCATGTGGGAGCTGGGGATGGAGCCGGGTCCTCTGGCAGAGCAGCCAGTGCTCCCAGCTGCTGAGCCCTTTATGTGTTTTTGTGTTATGTTTTTGCTTCTTTTGGGTGTGTTCTCAGAGGTAGAATTGCTAAGGCATTTTTGTTAGGTTTTTTGAGAAACTGCCAGACTGTCTTCCAAACGCAATCTCACCACAATGTCTTTTCAAGCACCCATTGGTCCTCTGTGGTTTCTTTTTTTTTTTTCTTTTTTCTTTTTTTTGGTTTTTCAAGACAGGGTTTCTCTGTGGCTTTGGATGCTGTCCTGGAACTCGCTTGGTAGTCCAGGCTGGTCTCGAACTCACAGAGATCCGCCTGCCTCTGCCTCCGCCTCCCGAGTGCTGGAATTAAAGGCGTGCGCCACCAACCCCCGGCTCCTCTGTGGTTTCTAAAGGAATGTCTTCAGGCCCTTTGCATCTTTTCTGTGTTTCTAACAATCAACAAGCTACTCCTGTCTCTGCCTGCCACACTGCTAGGTTGCCAGGCACAGTTTTTTGTGTGTGTTCTGGGGTTTGAACTCAGGTACTCATGATTGTGCAGCAGGCACTAAGTCATTCCCCTAAGCCCTTTTGTCTTTCATTTCTTAAGAGGTATATCCCAGGCTGGCCTTGAACTCACTAAGTAACCAATGCTGGCTCTCAGTTCCTGACCCTCCTGCTTCCTCTTCCAGAGGGCTAGAATTGCAGACATGTGCCACCACCCCTGGTCTCCTTTTAATATTCTTATCAGCATATAATTTTACATATTTATGGAGTAATATATATATTAGACAAAGATAAAATTAGGGTTATTAGCATGTATTTCACATGCAACATTCCTCATTTCTCTTTGCTGAAATCTTCTTAGCTATTTGGAAATATATACTACATGATGTAACAGGGCAGTGGTAGCGCACCCTTTAATGCCAGCACTCGGGAGGTAGAGCCAGGTGGATCTCTGAGTTCAAACCTAGCTTGGTCTACAGATCAAGTTCTAGGACAGCCAGGGCTACACAGAGAAACCCAAACTCAAACCAAGTCAAACAACAATAAACAAAAACATAATACATAATAATCTATTACATAACATCTGTTACCTGTGGTTCATATCTGTGTAAATAGAACATCAGAGCTTAATCCCCCTGTAACTGTGAGCTAGCTTTGGTACCCACTGTCTAATCTCTTTTCTTCCTCCTTCTACTTCTCCTAGCCTCTTTAGTAACTACTGTTCTATTTTCTACTTCTTTTCTTTTTTAAGACTTATGTATTGTGTATACAGTGTGTTCTGTCTGCATGTATCCCTGCAGGCCAGAAGAGGACACCAGATTTTATTATGGATGGCTGTGAGTCACCATGTGGTTGCTGGGAATTAAACTCTTAACCTCTGAGCCATCTCTCCAGCTCCTATTTTCTACTTCTATGAGAATAGCTCTCTTTTAAAAAATATTTAATTTTTGTTTATTTGTTTGTTTATTTATTTAGGGTTTTTTTCAAGACAGCATTTCTCTTTGTAGTCCTGGTTGACCTAGAGCTCCCTCTGTAGATCAGGCTGGCCTGGAACTCACAGAGATCCCTCTGCCTCACAAGTGCTGGGTTTAAAGATTTAATTTTAAAAATTGGTGTGTGTGTGTGAGTGTGTGTGTGGTATTGATATGGGCTTGTGTGCCATATTCTGGTAGAGGTCAAAGGTCAACTTTTGGGAGTTGGTTTTCTCCTGCATTGTGGGTCTTGTCTTGGGGTTGTGGATTGAACTCAGGTTTTCAGGCTTGTAGCACAAATCCTTACCTGATCAACTGTCTCAATAGCTTCTTTCATTCTTTTTAAATGTATTTTGTTGCTTGTTTTTGTTTTTTTGAGACAGGGTTTCCTCTGTGTAACAGCCCTAGCTGTCCTAGAACTAGCTTTGTAGACCAGGCTGGCCTCGAACTCACAGAGATCCACCTGACTCTGCCTTCTGAGTGCTGGGATCAAAGGTGTGCACCACTGCCTGGTTTAAAATTTATATTTTATGTGTATGGGTGTTTTGCCTGCATGTGTGTGTGCGCTATACTTTCATGCCTTGTGCCTGAGAAGGCGAGAAGGGGCTGTCCCAGTGGGAGCTGCAGACAGTAGGGGTCTGCCTTTTGGGTGCTTGGAATCTAACCTGGTTCTTTGAAGCATAGTTGGGCTCTTATCCAAGGAGCCATCTCTCCAATTAATTTTTTTAAAGATTTATTTATTACGAATACAACATCTTGCCTCCATGTATGTCCGCATGCCAGAACAGGGCACCAGATCTCATTTCGGATGGTTGTGAGCCAGGATGTGGTTGCTGGGAATTGAACTCAGGACCTCTGGAAGAACAGCCAGTGCTCTTAACCTCTGAGCCAACTCTCCAGCTCCCAATTAAATTTTTTTGAGGAACTTGCATACTGTGTTTTTTCTGTTTCTGCTCCTCCTGTGTTTTTGGACAGTCTCCTGTAGCCTACACTGACCTTGAATTTGCAGATAACCTTCTGCCTTTATTTATTTCTGGGTGTGTTCAGGTTACAGATTACAGGTTTGTGGTTCATGTGGTGCTGGCGATGGAATCCAGCACCAAGCACTCTACCAACTGAGCTCTGTCCCATAATACAGAAGTAACCAGATCTTCCGTGAAGTGTGGCCTTAGCCAGATCTCCTGGGATGGGGCTTTGCACTGGGCCCTTCTTAAAATCAGAAAGCTCACTCCTGTTAGTCAGGGGAGCCTGGGCAGTGGGAGCCCAGTGATCCAGCCCTTATCTCACTTTGACCTCCAAAGGGCTCTGTGGCCTGGGTGCAGATCACTCCCATCACTATGCCAGGGTTTCTTTCTTCTGCGTGGGATTGCTAGCTACTTCCAGAACTGGTGTGGGACATCCGTGTACCAGCATTCAGTGGGCTGGTGTGGAACTTCCGTGCATCAGTAGTCAAGACCCGCCCACAATCTCCAGACAGCTCGTTTGCTAATCTGGGTCAAGTTTCAGGCAGGTGTGGTGTGTCTGTTCATTTTGGTAAAGAGGAGAAAGTAGGGAGACGGAGGTAAGAGGGAAAGGCAGGGCCCTGAGGGAGTACAGAAGGAATGAAGACTAGGCAGTGGAGGACATGAGGACAGAGCGGTTGGCGGGCTCAAGGACAGGAAGGAGCCTGATCCCACTTCCCTCAGCTGGGCAACTAGTGAAGGCCCTCCTTCCCAAGAGCGCTTCTCTGGTCATCCAAGCAGAGCAAGCAGGTAGAGAGGCTATGCGAGCAAGATGAGGAAACCGAGGCTCCTGAAGGTGGTAATTGGCACCTCTCTCCCCCACCGCGGCTAGCATGGGTGTTATTCAGGCTCCAGGGCTGAGCGCGCTCACCTCTGTCCGCTCCGGGCCTGGATGGCTGCACTGAAAGCCGGAGCAGTGCTCAGGCATGGGTTCCCTGGTCTTGGTGGTCCCACGGCCCCTCTACTTTTGTCCGCCGGCCCCCAGACAGGGTTTCCCTGTGTAACAGCCCTTGCTGTCTTGAAACGTGCCTAACAGCCTACGAATACACTCTCAATTTGGGGTGTGTGGTTGGAGGAGGCAGGGTCTCAGGTGGTCACAACTCTGACCCTCTCCCAACTACTAGGATCTCAGGCTCCATGGGGTGGGAGTGGGGGATGAGAAGGGAGAAGAAGAAGGGGAGGGTGGAGGCGGGGAAATCAATGTCTTAACTGAAATGTAAGGAAATACTGGAAAGTAATTACATTGAGGCAGGCTGACTTTTGTCACACGCATGCCTGGGAGTCACATGGGGACCGATTAACGCGGATTCTGAAGTTAGCAGCCTGCGGAGGGAGCTGAGAGTACACTCGCGGCTGCCCGGCTGCTGCTCTGCTACCTGGAGGCAGAGACCCCCACCTCACCCGCCACCCTCGCTGCTGCCGTGGGTGACCCGGGCGCTCAGGGCGTCCAATCCCCTCAGTGGCTCGGAGGGCCAGAGCCGTCCCCTCCCAGAGTGAGGGGCAGTTTCGTCCTGGGCCCGCCCTGCCGCTCCAGCCTCATTCCCCGCACCTACATGGCTGGGCACCAGCTGCAGACACAGCAGTTCCCACGGGATTCGTGGATCCTAGGAACGCACCGCGGGCGAGGGAGGGAGGGAGGGAGGCCCGGGCATTGACGTCAGAGGGGCGGGGCCTCGGCGCCCCACCCAACCGCTCCGCTCTCTGCCTGGTCCCAGCTTGGGTCAGTAAATCCCGGTGCTGGCATGGATTCTCTTGGCTCCCTTCTCCGGTCTCTCTTTCCTCGCTCATCCTCTGCACTGTCTGGTTTAGGTCCCTGCAGTGGGGAGTAGGAGCAGACCCAGATGTGCCCCCGCCCCCGATCTTCCTGCAGGAAGGCGGCCACAGAGAGCTAGTGCTGGCCCTGGGGAGGCTCGGAACGCAGTCAGAGTGCGGCTGGAGAAGCATGAACCCTGTGCTCTGAGCTGTGCTGGCGGATGAAACTATCGCCCATACAGCAACGCCAACTGCTGCCATTTCTTGCCAGGAGTATTGAAGTCTACAGTTTACAAAGTGTTTGTTTTAATTATAAAAATTGTCAAGGGGGCTGGAAAGATGGCTCAGTGGTCGCGAGCGCCTACTGTCGCTGAACAGTGGTGGTGCACCCCTTCAATCCCTGCACTTGGGAGGCAGAGGCAGGCGGCTGGATTTCTGAGTTCGAGTTCCAGGACAGCCAGGGCTACACAGAGAAACCCTGTCTTGAAAAATCAACTAAATAAATAATAAAAGAAAATGACGTGTCTGCATGATGGGTAAGTGCTTGCCATGCAGAGGTCCGAGGATGACTGCAGTTCAACTCCATCTTTATCTCTTACTTGACTTCCAGCCGCAGAGCCTGTATCCTCAGGGTTGTATAGCCGAACACTTTACCCCACTGAGCAATTTTGCTCCCCCCAAAGAGCTTTCTTGCCTCCATCACATTTTGTCTTCAATTCTCTGTTACTGTCATTTGACAGACAACAAAACTGAGGCCTAGAGACTGTAAGTCAGGAACACACAGCATCTGAGCTAGGAGGTGGGTCCAGGATTTGAACCTTACACGCTGGACTGCACCAAGATATTTCCTGAGTGTCCTGGACCTGCACTGTCCAGGAAGTCAACCCTTGCCATGCTTAGGTGGGGCTCTGACGGCATGAGATCTTTAGCTTTGGGTGTCAGAACTGGAGCCCTGACGGGGAGATGTTACTCTCAGGTCAGGTAGGGTGCCACACCCTACTCCTTAGGCTCTCAGACAGCCTCTGTGTCCTCAGTCTGTCTCCTCCAAGCTCCCAGGGGGCAGTTAGGGTACAGGAGGTCAGGAGGTTAGGGTAAGAGTGCTCCAGATTAACAGAGGAGCCTGACTGGGAGGGAACGGGGACCCAGTGCCTCAGAAAATGTGCTTGGCCTTTAGACTTTCCTCCCTAAGATAAACATGTGTCACGAAGAAGGAGATGGAAGGGGGGTTCTTGGTCCTCATTCGTTTGTTTATTTTGTGGTGCTGGGGAACAAACCCAGGGCCTTAACACATCCGGACAGGCAAGCACTTGGCCACTAAACCACACCCCCAGCCCTGCTCTTTCTTTCTCAAACTTAGGTTTGTTATGTAGCTCAGGCTAGTCTCTAACTACTAATCCTCCTGCCTGTCTCCACAGTGCTGGGAGTACAGGGGTATGCCACCACACATGGTTTTAATTGGCTTTAGTTTTCCAGGCAGAAGGCTCAGGCCTCAACTGCAGAGGTGACAGATGCTGAGCCAGCCATCCTTGGCGCTTGTTTGGGCTCATGGGCCAGGTTTGTCACAATTTTAAAGTTGAGCTTGAGGTGTGCTTTTGGCTCAGATGGAAGTAGGAACATTTTCTGTAGATCCATCAGGCCTCCAGCCTGGAACAGAAGGGTTTGTGTCTGGGCCTTGAATGATCCCCACTAACATACTCAGGCTCAGAGACCAAGGTCAGAGCTCATCCTAGGCTAGAATAAGAGAACAGGGAGACTCAACCTTGCTTGGTCCCTCCCTGCCCAGATCCAGCCCAGGATTCCTGCTCCAGAAGATTGAGTCAGACAGTGGCTTGGAGCCCCATAGCCTTAGGCTCCTGGTCTGGAGTGGGAGCTCCCGGTGAATGGGCCGGAGGGCAGTGGCGGAGGGGTTGCTCAGCATCCAGGTGAGAGTTAGGAACCTCCTCCTCTCCCTAAGCACCCACCCTGGAACGTACCTGCCAGGACTCAGGACTGTGATTGTCATCTTCATTTGCCACAGAGGCTGGTGACATCACTGTGGCTCGGCCTAGGGACAGCTGGACAAGTGTGGGTCAGTTCTGCCACGACCCTGTTCAGAGTTATGCATCCCGAGAAACCCCTGGGTGAAGACAGAAACTGAAAGTCCCTGCCACAGATGACTTCTGCCGTCACATCCCAGCATGCCCCTTGCTGCGTCCCAAGAACAGCTCTGGGAGGGGCTGGGTCCCTTGGTGACGTGCCCGGTCAGGGTGTTTGTTAGTGGGAAGGTAGTTGTAACCACTTTACTGAGGTTTTAGTTGCCCTCGTGGTTATGGCACTTGAGGCTCTCCTTTCTGCTCTCAGTGACAGGAAGTGTCTGTTACTCAGCTGACAATGTCCAGGTGCATAAAGGCCAATTGGAAACCAAGTCACTTAGGACTATATTGTGCGTGTCTCCAGATAAGACACTTGGATGTGACCCTAATGATATGTCCATCTCCTCTCCTGCTCTAGTCTGGCGTCCTGGCCTCACTCTGCACCGAGGAGACAGCAGCCCACCTGTGTGGCAGGAACCCACCTCAGTCTGCTCCCCTTGAATCCATGTTCCCCATCTCTACCTTGTTCTTACTCAGTCATTCCTGAGGAGAGGACGTGTCCTTCGTTTTCTCAAAGGACACCCTTACTGGCTGGCTTCCAGTGGACAAGAACAGAATGCTGGCTGTCTTTGTCTTCCTCTCCTCCTGCTCCGGCTCTAGTAAGCTCTGGATTCTGCTACCATGTTTCCAGTCTGCAAATACAGCAAGCTTGTTTCTGCTTTGGGGACTTTGAGACACACCTGCCCCCAGTTTCCCCACCTGTCTTCTTCATTCTCTCAACATTGGTTTAGAAAGGCCACCTTTCCAACCCTGCCCTCTGCACAGGGCCCCCCAAGCCCTCCCCCCACTCCAGTAGCCTATTACTGCTGGCTCAGCATCAACTCCTAGCCCTAGGCACATGGTCTGGTCCCTCCGTTCATTGCTGTTTTGGAGACAAGATCTACCTCTACAGCACAGGCTGACCTCCAGCTTCTGATCCTCCTGCTTCAGCTTTCTGAAGACCTGCAATTCTAGACGCAGCGGGTAGACAGCTGTTTAATACAGAGAAGTAGGAATTCACACAGTCCAGCAGGGAACTCTAGACCGCATGGTGCTGACCCACCAAGAAAGCCCCAAATAACACCAGAGCTACCAGCTGACCTGGAAACGTCACTCCAGGGTCCTGAAAGCTGGGGCTCCAAGATACCCACCACTGCTCTCCCGGAGTTGGGCAGGCAGGAAGCTCCTAAATGCCACCACTGATGTCACTAGTAGCCACTGGGTGGCTCTGCAGAAAAGCCTGCACTTGCTGGCTGGTAAACAGCTGGAGGGAGGCAGGAAATGACAGAAGATAAAATCCCAATGGCAGAGGCAGCCAAGAGTGACAGGGTTTTCTAGGAGCCGGTTATGTTTAGTGGTCATCCTGATTCTGTTAATTGATGCTTGAGACTGGCCTCAACCACGCTACGTAGCTGAAGACGACCTTGAACTCCTGGCCCTTCTGCCTCCCCCTCCTGAGTGGTAGGATTGTCACACACATTTTCTGTTGTGCTGGGGATAGAACCTAAGGTATCACACATGCTCAGGCAGGCATTGTCCAGACCCTACTGCCCAACTGCCCCTATTTTACAACAAAGAAAGTACCTGAAGGCTAGCGGAAGGCATCTTTCTTGGACTGAGTCACTCAGGGGAGGAAACAGCGGCCTGGCCAGCTGTCCAACTCTCCAGCCAGAGGGTGTCACAGGAGAATGAAACGCTGAGCCCCAGTGCCGCCCCACGTCACCTGTCCAGAGGATGTGCCACCACCCCACGTCACCTGTCCAGAGGATGTGCCACCACCCCACGTCACCTGTCCAGTAGGACGTGCCACCACTCCACGTCACCTGTCCAGTAGGACGTGCCAGCACCGTTGACCATCGCCAGAACCTCCACCTGCTCATTACCAGCTTTGTCCCTCTTGCTGCTGATAGGCACCAAGATCTGACGGCCGTCATCTTTTCCACCACTGGTCCCTGTTGACGTCACCATTGCTACTGCCATGATTGTTCCCTTTATGTGGCTTCACAGCCGTGGTGGCATCCAGCTGGCACTGAGGTCACTTCCTGGCTGCGGCACTCACATGTAATTGCTTAATGAGCTGGTTGTGCCCCGGCGTGCTACTAGCCTGCGCTCTGTGGGAGTCTTCACAGGCTCTGGGCTCAGTGGATGTGACTGTGACTTCCAGGATCCCAAGAGCCCCTAGGAGGTCATTCTGTCTGTCCTCCTGCCTCACTATCGCTTTGTCCGTGTAGTAGAGAAAAACAGCATCCTGGAACAGTTAAGAGCGTGAGCAGAAACCAGACCCGGTGGCTCTGTAACCCTGGCTCTTGTGAGTCTGAGGCAAGATGGTCGCTGGGCGTTCCAGGTTAGCTTGGCCAATAGTGTAGGGCCCTGTCTCAAAAACTAAAACCAAAACCTAGACAATGGATAAGTAGTACTGCTTGAGTTGTTCTAGTACAGCAAATGACCCCAACCTTGAAACCAGAAACCCAGCCTCAGTTAGCTCATCTGTAAGATGGGAACTCAAAGAACTGTCATACACGGTTAATATGGGCTCACAAGTGAGAGCTTGGCCATGTCTGGTGCCAAGAAGCCCTCAGGTAGAGTCTGCTTCTGTAGCTTTCTTTTGTCAAATATTTAGATTTTTGGTTTATTTCCTTTTGAGACAAAGTCTCACAATGTAGCCCTGGCTATTCTGGAACTCACTCTGTAGACTATGTTGTCCTGGAACTCACACAGATCCACCTGCCTCTGCCTCCCATGCTGGGACTAAAGGAGTGTGCCACCATGCAGACTAAATTTTCTTTTAGTTAATTATTTTTTTTAATTTTTCTAGTATTTTGAGACAGGGTTCCTCTGTGTAGCCCTGGCTATCCTGGAAGTTACTCTGTAGACCAGGCTGGCCTTGAACTCACAAAGATGCACCTGCCTCCGCCTCTCAAATGCTGGCATCAAAGGCCTGGCTAATTAATTTTTTATTTTGATTTTGACTCTGTTTACCAGCAGGTACCTACCTCCTCTCTGGCCTGTGGCTCTGCCCTTCCTGTCCTGCCTAGGCGTCCTGCTCAGCTCTCCCCAGCCAGCTTAGGTCTAGAGGAGACCCTCCAGAAGTCATTGCATCAAGTTCCTTTCCCAGAACAGGCATCCAGGTCTCTCACCTCTCCCAATCAGGAAGTCCTTCCTGTTGTCTGACTTGAATGTGGGCTGAAGCAGCAGTTTCCAAGGAGGAAGCTCCTCAGGGGACGTCTTGTGAAAGGGGTCTCAGGAAACTGGGTTGTGGGGTGCCAGGGCTTTAGGGGTAAGCCTGCGCACCCCAGAGTTGAAAGGGGTTCCAGACATTGGTACAGGGCAGGACATGTGGTTGGCTGTTCCACAGAGGGACTGTTCCTCAGCCCTCCTTGACTACCCAGCAGATTCTCAGCCCTTGGGGACCGCCTTGCCCTTCAGCAGGCCCCGCACAGGCAGCTCAGGACCGCTGTTCTCTGTGCCATTCCTGGTCCTCATGCTCAGGTTCTCACAGGCAGTTCCTGAGGTCCTAAGGCACCCCTCTCTAACTGCCCTTTGACCTCTCTCCCCTGGTCCTGGAGACTTTGGGAACTGACCTTAGACCCACAGCCTGGGCATGTTCCAAGCCCACCTCATCTTCTCTCTCTGACTTGGTTCTATCTTGGCCAGGGGCCCCAAGGAAGCAGAGACCTTTCCCATCTCTCCCCTGCCCCAGACAGCTGACGTTCAGAGGATGCTCACCGTGTACCAGGCTGAGTAGAGAGGGTGCTCACCGTGTACCAGACTGAGTAGCATGCCCAGCTGAGGCTGCCCAGGGCAGTTCCTCAACATGCATGATTTCCATTAATATCCCACAAACATGGTGTGTGGTGTGTGTGTGTGTGTGTATGTGTGTGTGTGTGAGTGTGTATGTGTGTGTCAGTGTGTATGTGTGTGTGAGTGTGTATGTGTGAGTGTGTATGTGTATGTGTGTCAGTGTGTATGTGTGTGTATGTGTATGTGTGTGTGAGTGTGTATGTGTATGTGTGTGTGAGTGTGTATGTGTGTGTGAGTGTGTATGTGTATGTGTGTGTGAGTGTGTGAGTGTGTGAGTGTGTGTGTATGGAGGTGGCAGAGAGCTTCACAATAAGTCTACAAAGGGCGTCTAACATGTGGCCCTGGGGCCACATATGTCCCAGGATTGTGATGAACATGTCCTAGCCCCTTTGTAAATGACAATAGTTTGTCATAATTTCAAAAGGTTACCACCCCCCCTCCCCCAGTCTTTCTTAGGGTTTGCAGACCTGGCTTCCAGATCCCCACTGGGGTCACTACTAAGGGCCACTTTGGATCTCTTCCAGTTCACCCTCCCAGCAGGGATCCCTGGGGCACAGGCATAGGCTCTGTAGGAATGTTGCCCCTGTGGGTCCTGCGCTGCCTTTTAGTGTGTAGAGGTCCCGGCTTGTCACCGAAGATGTCTCAAGGCTCCAACTTCCTGATTCTGCTTCTTCCCTTCCATTTCCTCAGCCAGAGCCTCAAGCCGCATGCTGCACCCTGCAACTGAGCCTCCCACGCTTCTCTGTGGTCTCTCCCCTCACCTCAGCCCAGCTCTTCTCCCACTGGAAAACAAAAGTTATGGTGCACTCCTTAAGCCCAGCACTCGGGAGGCAGAGGCGGGTAGATCTCTGTGAGTTCGAGGTCAGCCTGGTCTGTGGTACGTCCCAGGCCAGCCAGGACTACACACGCCTCCAAATAAAATAAAAATAAAATGTCCGTGTGACTTGCATGCGTATTCGTGATTGTTTGTGTTTGATTATGTGTGTCATGGTTACCCTGTGGAGGGCAGAAGTGAACACCTCAGGTGTTGGTCCCCGACTTCCCCTTTACTTCAGACAGGACCGATTCACCAGGGCTTACATGAGGCTGGCTGGGCCTTGAGCTCCCAGGAACTCTCCTGTCTCTGTGTCCCATCTGTCCATGGGAGCCCTGAGATCACAGATGTGAGAAACAGCATCTGGCCCTCTGCAGATTCTGGGAACCTGAGCTCTGGGCCTCAGGATCACATGGTAATTGCCCTATCTCTCAGCTGTCTCCACAACCCTTCTCTCCTGGGGATGCCAAGCTGTTGGCCCCTCCCAAAGGAAGCCCCTCAAGGCTTAGAATTGATGTGAGGACAAACTAAATGGGCTCCCAACTCCTGTCACCTGGCCTTTCTTGTCTGGTTTCTGTCACCTCTGTCACTGTCATCCCCAGCCCTCCCTCCCGCACGTGTCCCCTCTTCCTGCAGGGTTTTTTTCTCATCCTTTAGATTTCAGCTCAGTGTCCCTTTCTCAGGGACAAGGACATGCCCT
This sequence comes from Mesocricetus auratus, assembly GCF_017639785.1. Lineage (NCBI taxonomy): Eukaryota > Metazoa > Chordata > Mammalia > Rodentia > Cricetidae > Mesocricetus > Mesocricetus auratus. The sequence continues at coordinate 9,915,774 of NW_024429197.1, forward strand.
CTTCCCCCAAACATAGTGAAGGGCCCAGCCCCTCACCCAGCCCCCTGCTTTGGCAACCGTGACAGGCTGCAGAAAAGACACAGCAAGACATAGGCCCCTGACTCAGCAGCATGTGCTGAGCTCCCGACCTTGCCCTAATCACTAGGAAGCAACCGCCAGATGCCCTCCATGTGGCGAGGAACCAATCAGAAGTTAGCTGGCGGGCTCTGGATGTGCTTTACAGTAACAGTGGGGTGCAGGGCACAGCAACCACCCTGGGAGGGCCTCTAGGTACAGCAACCTTTCTGCAGCTGACCAATCAACTCAGGACAGGCTCCCCCTGCTCCTCAGGGTGCACCAACCCTGAGACTGTTCCTATGCAACTAGCAGGACCCCCAGACACTCCCCTTGCTCTACCCCAATACATGCCCTGCCCCACTGCTGCTCAGGGTCCCTCCTGCTCCTCCTGCTGTGTCGGATGGACGGAGGACCCCGGCTAACTTGTAAATTAAAAAGACTCTTTGCTTTTGCATCCGATCTGGTCTCTTGGTGTTTTGGGGGTTCAGAGTCTGGGCACAACGTGTGTGTCTGTCAGGCCTCTGGTGCTGGGGTGGGGCACAGTGCCTGGCATACTTGTGAGGAGATCATGGGAGCCACACCCCATGCTGGCTTCTCTCAGGAGGCCTTAGGAAATAAATGGAGGATGAGTTTGCACCTGCAAACCTGCCAGGGTCTGGTCGGTATCAGTCCTAGGCTGCAAGAGCCATCTATTCCGGACTGATGTCTTTAGGGCTGTGCTCAGAACCAGCTGAACAGCCTCAGGTTCAACCCTGAGAGGCAGAGTGTGGATCAGGGAAGTCCTAGCTACCCAGCAGCATTAAGGATGAGACAGAGGCATCTTGTCATTTCAGGAGAGCTCTCAGTTAATACAGAGACCACGGTTTATTCAAGCATCCCCTTAAATAGCTTTCCAAAGACATCTATTTTCATGTAAATAGGGGCTGACTAGGAAACACCTCCTTTAACCCTAGAGATGGTCCTAGAACGTACACAAGCCCTCAGACTTTCTGTAATGGCGCGTCTCGCCAGCCTTCAGACACATCCCACTAGTCCCCAGGCATGTCCCACTGGCCCCCATGATGGGCGGGTGGTCTAGGTCTATCGTTACACAAACGAGAAACCATTCTCCACTGTGGCCGGGACATTGGGAGGTAACCAGTCGACATCTAAGAGACAATAGAAGATTCCAGCTCCTGGAATTGAGCTGAGGCCTATATCTGAAATAACGTATTCGGTCCCTGACACAAACCGCCGCAGGCAGGCGGTGGTTCAGTTCCTAGAGCGTTTGTCTCCTATGCACAAAGCCCGGGTTCGATGCCCTGCACACCCTAAACCAGGCCTGGAGGTGCACACGGTAACCCCACACCCGGAGGTGGAGGCAACAGGGTCAGGAGCTCAAGTTCATTGCTGGCTCCAAAAGACAGAGAACCAAACCACAAGGACAAAACTTCTGCTGGAGCGAGGGAAAGAGCAGGCGGGCGTGGCTGCCAGATAATCACTGTCCCCACAGCCAGGTGTGGCCAGGCTGGTCCCACCCGAGGGGCCACCTCCCATCCTGTCTGCCCCCTGCAAGATCACGGGGCTCGGTAAGACTGAATAATAACAATAACGATGGCAGCGGTTTCGGCTCCACCTCTCAGCCCTACAGCATCACAAGGCAGGACACAGCCAGCATCACCCCCACCGTTAACACTGTGCCCGGCTCCAGCTTCTTCCTTGAGCCAAGATAAATAAATGTGGGGCAGAGACTTAAAGCCAGGCTGCCCTGCGACCTCAGTGCCCCAGAGAGAGCTGGTGTCAGCTCTCTTTGGACCTTCTCTACTTCATTTTCTTGTCTTGCTGAGGAAAACCCCGGGCTCTACAAGCTTTGTACACCAAGTCACCGCCTCCCCTCCTTTCTGCTCTCCTTTAAGCCACAGAGGCCTCCTAACCCCTGTCCTGTCCCCTTCAGACTAGATGCTCAGCAGCCTTGAGCAGATACCACTCAAAGCCTCAGTTTACCTGTCTGTGAAACGGGCACACTAATCTCTGTCCATTTTGTAGTTAAGGATCACAAATGCTAAATGAGTTGTGTTAAAGTGTCAAGGGTTGGGAAAGAGAGAAAGTGGGAAATGATGTTTGACGTGCCTGAGGTCACCTTGAGCTGGCAGGGGACTAGCTCTGGCTGGGCTCTGTGGATGAGTGAGGTATATTTCGAGGGTGGGAGGCTGTGTGTTTGTGTGGGGGTGTGAGTGCCAGCCTTCCCCCGCACCCCAGGACTTCTTGGAGGTCAAGGAAAGCCCCACATTGCTTCTCATTTCAGGTTTCCATCGTATTAAATAAAAAGGTAGAAAGATTGCGTGGAACACGGCGCATTTTGAATGTTTACATGTAACAAATGAATGCTCTGAACGAGCACATAATGTAATGCAGCATAATTGTGCTATTCACGGGATAATTACAGGATTTATAGAAAATATTAATTCCTCCGCACCGCGGGAGGCGTGGTCGGGTAACGGGACACAAACTCAAAGCTGGCGACGGGCGGCCCGGCCTCCTGTTTCCCACGTACATCTTTGTCACTCACGCCACCGCTTCCGCGGCGCCACTGCCGTCCCACGGCTGGCAGCCTCCGCGTTCTGCAGACCCCCTCACCTCTTACGATCTTAGCCGCCCGCATCCCATGTTGCCGCCTCTCCTGCCTCCCCGAGACGCCCCTCCTCAGAGGTCCTCACACCCGCACCTCCACACCCTCCCCTTCTACTCAAAGGTGTGGGGATGCCTTGCGGGCACAAAGCCCGTCTGAAGGCCAGAGAACGGAACCCGCCACTAGCTCGCCACAGCGGTCTCTCTTTGAGACAGGGTCTCACTATGTGGCTAAGGCTGGCCTGGAACCTGGTATGCAGACCAGGCTGGCCTAAAACTCACAGAGTCCCTTCTGCCTCTGCCTTCCAAGCGCTGGGATTTAATCTGTGCACCCCACATGGTCAAAGGTCACTTTGCAAATGTCTTCCACACTACCCTATTGAAACCGCGAACCATTTCCTGTCCCCTTTCTTCTTCCTTCTCTTTCTTTTACACACGCACTGCACAAGCTCCTGATAGGAAGCCCAGGCCTCAAGCTCGCAATTCTCCTGCTTCGTGCATTTGCATATCTAGCTGGTCCTCCCTGTCTTTAAGAATTGTCAGGAATACAGACAAGCGGGCTGGCTCATTAGGTTGAGGTGCATGCCTTCAAGCCTCACAGCCTGAGCTCAAGTCCCACAACTTGCATAGTGGAAAGAGAGAACCAACTCCAGAAAGTTGTTCTATGGCCTCCACACCAGTGAGTGGCACAATGTCTGGAATTCATACATTGCAAACACACAATGAGTGTGCATGTCCACGTATGCACATGATTGGTTGTCATCTGCTGTGTCTCCTGTGTCCTGACTGTTGGAGCATAGTAGGTGCTTAAGATGCGCTGGCAGAGGGACAGAATGAGCTACACATTAGAGAAAAGTCTCAGTGCCTTCCCTGGGGCCCTCTACTGACCATGCCCTGAAGTGCATCAGTTTCTGTGCTCGTCTCAGGGTTTCTGTGCTATGGATTTCATCCTCCCAGCATTCTTACCTGGACAGGAGTCACGGCACCCGCAGGGGGAGAATTTGATTTTGTGACTTTCTAGATCAAATCACTTGCTGGTCTTCCCCCCCCTCTTTCTTCGTTGACTTGGGAATCATGATGGACATCCCCCCTCCAGGTTCATGACTACCCTGGAGTCCCCCCTTTCTAATTTTATTTCACCTATTGTGTGTGTGTGTGTAGAAATGGCTCAGCAGTTAAGAGTGTGCACCACAAAGCCAGGTGTAGTGGTGTGCACACCCCTAATCCCTGCACTCAAGGCAGAGGCAGGCGGATCTCTGTGAGTTCAAGACCAGCCTGGTCTACAGAGAGAGTTCCAGGACAGCCAGAGATACATAGAGAAACCCTGTCTTAAAAAACAAAACCAAACTTAAAAAACAAAAAACCAAACCAAGAGTGTTTACTGTTCGTGCAGAAGTCCTGAGGTCATTTTCCAGCACCCATGTTGGTGCCTCACAACTGTTTGCCATGATAGTTCTGGGGAATCTGGCACCCACTTCTGGCCTCTGCACGCCCTTGCATATATCCACATGCCTGCATATAGTCACACACCTGCATATAGTCACACACCTGCATATAGTCACACACCTGCATATAGTCACACACATGCATATAGTCACACACATGCATATAGTCACACACATGCATATAGCCACACACCTGCATATAGTCACACACCTGCATATAGTCACACACCTGCATATAGTCACACACCTGCATATAGTCACACACCTGCATATAGTCACACACATGCATATAGCCACACACCTGCATATAGTCACACACCTGCATATAACACACCTGTATATAACCACACATGCATATAGTCACACACCTGCATATAACACACCTGCACATAGCCACACACCTGCATATAGTCACACACCTGCATATAGCCATACACCTGCATATAGTCACACACCTGCTTATAGTCACACACCTGCATATAGTCACACACCTGCATATAACACACCTGTATATAACCACACATGCCTATAGTCACACACATGCACATAGTCACACACATGCATATAGTCACACACCTGCATATAGTCACACACATGCATATAGCCACACACCTGCATATAGTCACACACCTGCATATAGTCACACACCTGCATATAGTCACACACATGCATATAGCCACACACCTGCATATAGTCACACACCTGCATATAACACACCTGTATATAACCACACATGCATATAGTCACACACCTGCATATAACACACCTGCACATAGCCACACACCTGTATATAGTCACACACCTGCATATAGCCATACACCTGCATATAGTCACACACCTGCTTATAGTCACACACCTGCATATAACACACCTGCACATAGCCACACACCTGCATATAGTCACACACCTGCTTATAGTCACACACCTGCATATAGTCACACACCTGCATATAGCCACACACATGCATATCACCGCACACATTCATATAGTCACATACGGACACAAGAGACACATGTTAAAAATAAAACAAATGTGGCTGGAGAGATGACTCAACAGCTAAGAGCACTGGCTGCTTTGGTAGAGGACTCAGGTTTAGTTCCCAGAACCCACATGGTGGTTCATAGTTATCTATAACTCCACTTCCAGGAAATCTGATGCCCAGGCACCAGGCATGCATATTGTGCACAGACATACATGCAAGTAAAACACCCATACATGTAAAATAAGTTTAAAAATCCTAAAACTGTAGTGTTTGCTGTATGTGTTCCTGAGTGTGCACATGCATGCAGGCATGCCTGTGTGCCTGTGTGCAGGTGTGTGTTTGTGTGTGTGTGTGTGCAGGTAGGTGTGTGTGTGTGTGAGAGAGAGAGAGAAAGAGAGAGAGAGAGAGAGAGAGAGAGAGAGAGAGAGAGAGAGAGAGAGAGAGAGAGTCAGAGGACAGTTTCAGAACTACTTCCCACTCTGTTTAGTTTTTTTGAGACAAGGTTTCTCTGTGTAACTCTGGCTGTCCTGGAACTCACTTGGTAGGACAGGTTGGTCTCAAACTCACAGAGATCTGCCTTGCCTCCTAAGTCCTGGGATTACAGACATGCACCATCATCATCTGACTCTGCCTTGGTTTTCTTACGGTTTTTTTGAGACAGGGTTTCTTTGTAGCTTTGGAGCCTGTCTTAGAACTCACTGTATAGACCAGGCTGGCTTCAAACTCACATAGATCTGCTGGCCTCTGCCTCCTGAGTGCTGGATTAAAGGGTGCGTCACCACTGCCCAGTTCTACCTCACTTTTGAGGCAGGATCTCTCACTGTTTCTGTTGCTGTGCTGTGTGCTGCTGGCTGATTCTCTTGTCTCCGAGCCCCCTCTTGTTATAGGAAAGTTGTGATTGCAGACGTGGGTCACATGGGTTCTGGGGATAGAGTTCATGTCATCAGGCCTGTGTTGTAAGTGTTTTTACCCGGTGAGCTGTTTTTAGCTTCTCCTCTGTCTCCCTCTGAGTGCGTGTGTTCTTGAGTGTGCACATGTGTGCAGGTGCACACACGTGTATGTGTATATGCTGGCGTTAATAAGATGTGTCCTGCAGGTGCACACATGTGTATGTGTGTGTGCTGGCGTTAATAAGGTGTGTCCTGCAGGTGCACACACGTGTATGTGTGTGTGCTGGCTTTAATAAGATGTGTCCTGCAGGTGCACACACGTGTATGTGTGTGTGCTGGCTTTAATAAGGTGTGTCCTGCAGGTGCACACACGTGTATGTGTGTGTGCTGGCGTTAATAAGGTGTGTCCTGCAGGTGCACACACGTGTATGTGTGTGTGCTGGCTTTAATAAGATGTGTCCTGCAGGTGCACACACGTGTATGTGTGTGTGCTGGCTTTAATAAGGTGTGTCCTGCAGGTGCACACACGTGTATGTGTGTGTGCTGGCGTTAATAAGGTGTGTCCTGCAGGTGCACACACGTGTATGTGTGTGTGCTGGCGTTAATAAGGTGTGTCCTGCAGGTGCACACACGTGTATGTGTGTGTGCTGGCGTTAATAAGGTGTGTCCTGTAGTCTTAGGTTTTTGAATATTTGGTTCCAAGTTTTTGGCACTGTTCGGGCAGTCACAGGAAGTGTGGCCTTGGTGGAGGAAGTGTCACTAGTTTAAATGCTCAGCCATTCCCAGCTTGATTGTTCTGCTCCCTGCTTACCGTTTCACTGGGAACTTTCATGCCCCTGCATCCGCGTCCACCCCCTGCTGCCACAGTTCCCACTGTGATGAACTTTTAATCTCTGGAAGCCTAAACCTAAGTAAAAACTTCCTTCCATAAGCTGTCTTGGCCACCGTGTTTTATCTCGGCAATAGAAAAGTGACTTCAGCGTTCATGCTTGTGCAGGCCACAGGACGGTGTTGGGCACCTTTCATAATTGGGCTCCATCTTATTTTCTGAGGCCGCATCTCTCACTGAACATTTAGCTGTGATTGGCTCCTCCCGTCTCTGCCTCCCCAGCAGGTGGGTCACAGATGCATGCAGCTGCCCTGGTTTTTCCCATGGGTGTTGGGGACCCGAACTCAGGACCTCAGGCTTTTGTGGAAAGCACATTACCACCCGAGTCATCTTCCCAGCCCTCTACCTTTCTTTATATGTCTCTGCTCCACTCTGATGGCCTCCAGCAAGCTTGTCCTGAAGATTCTTCACCCCACCATGCCTCTTCTGGGTTCTCAAAACTCCTGTGCCTCCCTCTTGCAAAGCACTCTGGGTACTTGGGTATTTGGTGCCCTTCACCAATCTGTCCTTTTTCTAGGCTGTGAAGGCCTCTTGGGTAAGGGCAAGTCTCCTTTTCATCCTGTCATTGTTTATTTTGCTTGTTTATTCACAACATTTATTGACAACGCACCATGTGTTCTGAAATCCATTGTGAATTTTGGGGACACAGCATTGAAGGAAACAGATAAATCTCGGGCTCTCAGGAAGCCTAGAGACCCGAGTGGGATACAGACACATAACGAAGGCATTGCCAGGGTCTGAGGCCAGAGGACAGGGCATCCCTGTGTCCAGCTCAGGGTCTTTTGCAGCTCTCCAAACACTTGGATTTAAGCTGAACTGTCCCAAGCTCAGACATGCAGGACCGCTGCCCCTCTCCGGTACAGAAAATGCTTTTTTTGTATTCTTGGGAAAACCCGTCTTTCTGTGCCTCATTTTCTGCATCTGTAAAGTGGGAGCACCAATGGCCTTTAAAGGTTGTTCTGAAGTAAACGTGGGTGCACAGAACCTAGCATATAGTCGGCGCTCAATAAATGGAAAGAAGGCTGGGTGGCGAGTGCGGCTCGGAGGCAGAGCACTTGCTTGGCAAGTGAAGAGGCCTGGTCTTCATACCCAGGCCACAAGTAAAAAGAAAGGGAGAACGGGAGACGAGAAAAAATGGGCATAAGGAGGGTGCAAGACCTGACAATTGTCCTGGGGCTCTCTTGCCTTTGGATCTCTAGGTGATTCAATCTGGATGCACAGTTCCAGAAATAACCACAAGGTGGCACCAAGATCACGGGTGGTGTGGGAATTTAGTCTGTAATTCTTAGGGTAAGTTTTTAGTTCAGAGTAGAGACCAGACAAACAGGTATCCTGCTCCAGCTAGGGGTGTGTTGCTCTGAGGCCAGGAGGAAGTCCAGCCTTTCCAGCCTCTCTCCTGCAGTTCCCTGACTAAAGTTCTCCAGTGTTGGGGACCATTTTCAGCAGAGAAGACCACACTCCTTGCCCCTCTGCGCCTTGAGACACTTTCCTCTCTTCTCACTCGTGAGGCAGGCGTGAGTGTTTAACTCTTCCTGTGTGACTGGGGATAGAGGAGATGACCTGTTTCCTGTTCTTGGTGTCCTGAGGACGGGGCGAGACATGAGAACAGAAAATTAGCTAAAGAGAAAAATAACAAACATCCTCAAGTTACATAAGACTTCTCTCTGTGCCGTGTGTGTGTGTGTGTGTGTGTTGTTGTGCGCATGTGCATGTGAGTGTGTGAGTGTATATGTGAGTGTGAGAGTGTATGAGTGTGTGAGTGTGAATGTGTGCGTGTGTATGAGTGTGTATGTGAATGTGTGCGTGTATATGAGTGTGTATGTGAGTGTGAGAGTGTATGAGTGTGTATGTGAGTGTGAGAGTGTATGAGTGTGTATGTGAGTGTGAGAGTGTATGTGTGTATGTGAGTGTGAGAGTGTATGAGTGTGTCAGTGTGTATGAGAGTGTGAGTGTGTGAGAGTGTGTATGAGAGTGTGAGTGTGTGAGAGTGTGTATATGAGTGTGTATGAGTGTGTATGTGAGTATGTATATGAGTGTGTATGAGTGTGTATGTGAGTGTGAGAGTGTATGTTAGTGTATGAGTGTATGTATGAGAGTGTGAGAGTGTATGAGTATGTGTATGTGAGTGTGAGAGTGCATGAGAGTGTATGAGTGTATGTATGTGAGTGTGAGAGTGTGTGAGTGTGTATGAGTGTGTGTGTCTGGGTCAGGAAAATCACAAAACGGAGAAGATCTTTTGTCGCCGTCTAGCTGCCCAGCACCTGGCATGTCACAGAAGCGGAGCCTGAAGCTCAGAAGGCTGCACTGTGGACACTGACTGCACCGTTGTCTAGCGGGCTGTGGAGACTTGATCCAGCCATCTGTGGCGTTTTGTCAGTGCCTAGCCCTTCCCTCAGGGCTGCCTACAGGGTTGTACAGAGGTAGCGACTGCTGCCCCACCTGAACAGACTGGGGGACAGGAAGGTGTGGGCCACTCCACAGATTTCTTCAGGACCGAGGGTTTCAGCATGTGGCACAAGCATAAACTAACTTGTTCTTTTAGTTTTTTAAAGACTATTGAGTGTTTGGCCTGCATGCATGTCTGAGCACCTCACGGGTGCCTGGTGCCCGTGGAGGTCAGAAGGTGGCATGGGAACCCCGGAAGTGGAGTTGCAGGTGGTTGTGAGCCGCCGTGTGGGTGTGGAAAGAAAACTCTGCAAGAGCAATGTTCCGATTGCTGAGACATCTCTCCGCCACCTCTTCCTTCCATTTCATTTCGTGAGACAGTCTGGTGTGTCTCAGGCTGGCCTCAGATTTGCTATGTAACTGAGGGTGACCTTGAACCCCTGACCACCCTGCCTTCAGCTCGCAAGTGCTGGGATTACAGGTGAGTCACCACACCTGTCTCAAAACAAATATAATTTTCAAAAAAACGTCAAATCATAATCCTTATACAAATAAAACAGTGAACTCATGCCAAAGTCTTTTGTGAACTTTCCCTTTAAGCAAGACAGTAAAACAATTTTAAATGAGAGTCTGACCTTTCCGATTTGTGCTTTATTCTGGGAAGGAGTCGGTTGCATTATGTGTTTTTTTTTTTAAAGACAGGGTTTCTCTGTGTAGCCTGTCTGTCCCGGAACTCTCTCTGTAGACTAGGCTGGCCTTGAACTCAGAGATCCACCTGCTGCTGCCTCCCAAGTGCTAGAATTAAAGGCGTGCACCACCACCTCCAGGCCAGACTATGAACTCTTTTTTTTAAAAAGATTTATTTATTATGTTATTATGTATGCAGTGTTCTGGCTGTATGCATGCCTGCACACCAGAAGAGGACGCCAGATCTCATTACAGATGGTTGTGAGCCACCATGTGGTTGCTGGGAATTGAACTTGGAACCTCTAGTAGAACAGCCAGTGCTGTTAACTTCTGAGTCATCTCTCCAGCTCCCACATGATTTTTAAGAACGGTTCTATTTTTTGTTTGGTTTTTGTTCGTTTGTTCGTTTGTTTTTCCAGACAGGGTTTCTCTGTGTAATAGTTCTAGCTATCCTGCTTTGTAGATCAGGTCTTGAGCTCTGCTCATAGGAATGTATGCAGTGCCAGTGAAAGCCAGAAGGGGGCAGCAGATCCCATGGAACTGGAGCTACAGGAGGTGAGAGGCCCAACATTGGTGCTGGAAGCCAAATTCTAGTCTCCTGTAAGAGCAGCAAGTGCTCTTAGCTGCTAAGCCATCTCTCCGCTCCATCCCATGATTTGTTTTCTTTAAGTCGGTTCTATCCCTGCACAGCTGTGGACTCAGTGAACCCAAAGTTCATCTCTCCCCTACAGAATCACAGTGCTGGAGGTCAGCCTGGCGGTGGTGCCGCACAACTCGGATCTGAGCACTTGGGAGGCAGAAGCAGATGGATCTCGGTGAGTTCCAGGTCAGCCTGATCTACAGAGTGAGTTCCAAGACAGTCAGGGCTGTTACACAGAGAAACCCTGCCTCAAAAACAAACAAACAAATGAGATAGCAGCAAAAAAAAAAAAAAAAAAAAAAAAAAAGCACTGAAGGTTACCTGGATGACATCCATGACATCCAGCCCTTCTCCAGGAGGACAGACACCCAGAAACCTCTTTGTCTGTTCCAAAGCATATATTTGTTTTATTTTTGCATCATGAACAACCTCACTATGTAGCCCAGGCTGGGCTTGGACTCATTATCCTTCCTGATTCCGCCTCCCAAGTGATAGGATTACAGGCATGCACTACAATGTCCAGTTTGTTCATTTTGTTTTGTTTTTGGCCATCCAGATCAAGATGAATCAGGCACTAGCCTTTTCTCAGGGGAAAAGGCAGTTTTCCCTTCGCCATTCAGGCAACAACCTCTAATTCTGGCCACAGTTAGTGCCAGCCAGCAGGTGGCGCTGTGGCAAATGTTCAGCTATTTGGGAGGGAATTCATGGACTGGCACCTAGCAGGCCTGCCCACTTTTGACCCTTGCTGACCTCTGGGAGTCTGGTTGCATGATTGCAGGACTACCCAGGGCTACAAATCTTGCCGGTCACGAATTCAGTCTTTCCTTTCCGTGCCAGAAACTGTAGATGCACACACACGTCATACTCCTGAGTTCTCCCGACATGTCTGCCTGACTCCTGTCTGTGCTGCCCCAGGGACAGCAGGTCACCCACTCAGCCCCCGTCTGCCTCCTTGTGTTTCTCTTTCTGGAAAATTCTTCTCACTGAAGGTTGACTAAAGGACTTTGCTTCTGTAACCTCCTTCAACTTCTTGTCAGCCTGATGTGACAGGTGTCATACACACTCCTCCTCTGTCCCCCAGGCTGCCCAGACTGGAGATGCCACCACTCGGCTGCACAGACATTGGTCTCCAACGCATGGATGGTCCTGAACTCACAGCAACCCTCCTGCCTAGCTTTCCAAATGCTGAGATGACCCGAGTCAGGGGATCGGCTGGAAAGCCCCTTGTCTCACCATTGCCTGTCCCAGCCTGGTCCTGAACTCCTCTGAGCCCCACAGTATGACTAACCGCTCCCTAGTGCCGCAGAACCGTCTTTGTACACTGTAAATATGTGTTACTCTCATTGCCTAATAAAGGGCTGACTGGCCTCTAGCTGGGTTGGCGGGATTGGGCAGGAGAGATTGGGAAGAAGAAAGACGGGGTCAGAAGAGTCGCCGGGAGACGCAGAGGGAGCAAGGCATGGTGAAGTCACTAGACATGTGGCAGCACATAGATCAATAGTTGTAAGAGCTAGTTAGTAATAAGCCCCAGCTATTGGCCAAGCATTTATAATTAATATGGAGTCTTTGTGTTGGCCAGCAGCGGAGGGGACAGAACTTATCAGTGGTCTAGATGGGGAACTCTGCCTACACCCCAGGGTCGGCCCAGCTCCAGAAGGCTGCAGAGTCAGTGAAACTAGTGCATGTCAGTGCAGCAGGCGGAGAGCGCTGGAGTGAATACGCTCTTCCCTTAGTCAGCCCAGGGACGGTGACGCTGACAGAGGAGGTGGGCAGCCGCCAGAGTCCGAGGTCGGTGCTGGGGTGATCCCAAGGGTTGGGGCACCTGTGGAATGGGGTTCTTAGAGGAGGCATTAGCTCTCTGGGGGACCGGACAGGGTTTGCTCCAGCTTCTTGATCCTTCCCGAAATGCTGGACTCTGGGACACAGGAAAAGAAAATCTTCCTGCCACCACAGGATGGACTAAGTCAGGGTGAGAGTCCGGCACCCAGGCACCGTGACAGCAGGACAGTGGTCTCCGCAGTAATGTGGCCACGCCTCAGGGAGTCCCCCAAAGGAGAGTAGATGAGGAAAAAAGGAGTGGGGTTATTTGGGAAGTGAACCCCAGGGCTGGAGGGAGGTGCTGTCCCTAAGGGTCTTAGGAAGTAAGGCCCAGCGGCAGCAGAGTAGAAGGAATGAAGAACACTCAGGTGCAGCGGGGAGTCCGTGTCTGTAACCCTTGCACTCAGGTGCAGTGTGGGGAGTCCGTGTCTGTAGCCCTCACACTCAGGAGGCTGGGTCAGGAGAATTGTAGTCTGAGGGCAACCTGAGCTACATAATGAGTTCCAGGCTAGGTTATAGCCTGAGACCTTGTCTAAACACACACACACACACACACACACACACACACACACACACACACACACCAGAACCAAAAGGATTTGTGAAGGGTTAGGAGGCCAGGGAAGCCCGGTTCACGTTCCCCATGCACAATGTGGTGCAGGTCGCTGATATAGCTGAGTCTCCAGGAGAACCTTAGCCACGTGCTTCCAACTCAGGAGCCCTCAGGAAGCTGTCATCAAGATGTCAGTTGGCTTGCTTGTTGCCTGGAGGCTTGGCTGGTGCCCAGGAGCTGCCAGAAGGTAGCCCACTCCCAGGGTTGGCAGGTTGGTGCTGAGCAGGTGACCTCAACTCCTCACCTCATGGTCAACTCCTCACGGTGGCTTAGGTGCCCTCATGAGACGCCTGGCTTCCCTGGAAGGCCATTGACCAAGGCGGAGAGGTTGAAGCCACAGTTTCTTTCATAATATAGCCTTGACAATCATGCGCCTTCACTCCCGCTCTATCTTACTGGACAACCATATCATTTCTTATGCCTTCTGGAAATCTCTGAGTGATCTGATCCATGTCTGAAGAGGGATGAAACTGTCAGGATCCAATATCTCCCCTCTACTGCCCCAGCCCCAGTGAGTTCCAGCCAAACCCAGGTGCCAAGCTGTTCAACAAAGCCACCAACTGTCCTCCTCTCCCACTGCCAGCTCATGAAATTCATGTGGAGGCCAGTGACAAGGATCCACTCACCTAAAGGGATTTAGTGGAGGGAAGACAGGGCGTGCCCCAAGAAGCTGAAGAGCCAAGATTCAGGAAGGGCAGGGACTGGTGGTCTGGACCTTGACAGCAAGGGGTGACAGTGCCTCAGGATCAGGCTGGTGTCTCGGTTGGTAGAGTGATTGCCTTCGAGCATGAGTGTAGGTAAAGGTGTGGAACATTCTCTCTCTCTCCTTTTCTTTCTTCCCCCTCTCCCTTTCTATCTCTCTCTCTCTTTCTTTTTTTCTTTTTCTGAGACAGGGTTTCTCTATGTAGCCCTGACTGTCCTGGAACTTGGTCTGTAGACCGGGCTGGCTTTGAACACAGAGATTGCCTGCCTCCGCCTCCTGAGTGCTGGGATTAAAGATTTGTATGTATACCACCATGCCCTGTGGCATTTTCTTGATTAGTGATTGATGTGGGTGGGCCCATCCCATGTGGAGGGTAGATGGCCCTAGCTTCTGTAAGAGAGCAGATGAGCAGGCCCTGGGGAGAGAGCAGTGAGCAGCGCCCTCCACGGCTGCCGCTTCAGTTCCTGCCTTGAGCCTTGAGTTTGTGTCCTCTTCCCTCAGAGATGGAGTGTGGCCTGAGAGTTGAGATGAAGGAGAGCTTTTCCTCGGGGTGTTGCTTCTGGTCAGTCACTACCACAGTGGTAGAAACTTAGCTAAGACGCACATACAATAAATAAATAAATCCTGACTGGGAGTTGGTGGCGCACACCTTCAATCCCAGTACTCGGGAGGCAGAGGCAGGCAGATCTCTGTGCGTTTGACCCAGCCTGGTCTACAGAGTGATTTCCAGGACAGCCTCCAAAACAATACAGAGAAATCCTGTCTAAGAAAAAAACAAAACTAAAACCATCCCTGAACCTGGCTTAGGAGTCCCCCTTGACCATCCCTTTGACCGTACCCTGTACTGACAGGCCGCATCCAGGTGCCTCTCCCGGCAAGAGCAGGCTCCCAACACCCAGCCCTCTGTTCTGACTGTTGGTGGGGCCACCCCTGGGCTGATGTTCCTGAGTGCAACAAGACAGCGGGCTGGGAATAAGCCAGTTGGCAACACTCCTCCATGACCCCTGCATCAGCTCCTGCCTCCAGGTTCCAGCCCTGAGTTCTTGCCCGACTCCCTTCAGTGACGTTCTTAAAAGTTGTAAGATGAAATAAACCCTTTCCTTCCCGACTTGCTTTTGAACAGGGCGTTTCAGCGAGAGAAGCCCTAATACAAATGGATTCCTTCATGTTATTTCTTACTGTAAACCAATAATGGAAATCAAATACATGTGAATTGCTAGGACCCTTTAGGCTGAAAGAGATGAAATACTCAACTACACGTTGCCTAGTGAGGGGATTTCACTCTCTTCAGGGGTCTTGAGGGAGCCATCTTCAGATCAACTCTCCTCCTTCCCTCCTCCAGCTCTCCCTTTCCCTCTCTTCCCCCCTCTCCTCTTTCGGTGCTGGGGAACGGAACTTGGGACCTTGTGAAAGAAAGTGTTGTGCCTTAGAGCTACACCCCCAGCCCCTGCCTTCCCACCCTCCCTTCAGGAGTGAGAGACCATCCGGAAAGCTCCTGGAATCACATCCCCAAATGACCAGATCTAAACAGCCACTCTGAGTGGACTGGGCTCCTGATCCGTGTAGCCATTTCATCCTTGACTGCCCACTGGACCGGAGAGCAGCCGGATGAGGAGGATGAGGCCGGGGAAGGTCAGGAACCCTGCGGAGGAACCCTCCGGAAGAGGCAGAACCATGTTTTAACCCAGAGTCTGGCTGCGGAGCCTCCAGTGTGAATAGCTCCACTGTGTTCCGAGGTGTCTCCCTCGGATGGGGTATGGCATCCGCACTGAAATGGCTCTTTTCATTAGGGCAGAGACTCCTTCCCAGAAGCCCCCACCGGCTCTTGTTTTGTCTCGTTGGCTGGACAGTAACCTGGGACCAAGTGTAATGACCTTTGACAGGTCGTCTGACCTGGGTAGGGTGACATGTAGTCCTCGCCTTGCTTTAGGCAGGGATCAGGGACACTGCCTGCCCTTACAGCATGGAAGAAAGCCAGGGTTAGCGACAGCCTGCCCTCCCTGAGGTTCCTGCAAGCTGAGCTATTCCTCTGGCTTCTGCTGAATTCCAACAGCTGTCCCCATGGCTCCAGCCTTGGAGACGACACACACACAATGCGGCAGTGTCTTCTCCGGAGCAGCCTCCGTGAGCAGAATTTCACTGGAAATTTCTGGTTCCCAGGCAGAATAACAGCTGTTTGGCACACAGCTGTGCAGGGTCTTCCTTGGGCCCCAGGGTCATCCCGTCTCATCCCCGGGAGCCCACGGGACCACTAGGCCTGCCATGTCTTCCTTGCAGCCCTGCCTGCCACTTCCACGGCCCTAGCCTCCCGGCTCTCAGAGACAGCAGCCCTCTTCCCCTGTGTCCCTCTCTCTCCTCTGACACTTGGGCCAGGCTGCCAAAACCAACAAAGCCTCAGAACAAAGAGACCTTTGAGATCTCCGCCCCCCAGAAGGAAGCGGTGCCCCTAGCTAGCAAAGGTCCCCTCTGCAAGCTCTGGGGATTCAGACTTCAGAATGAGTATGGCCAAGATGGTCATCCTCCTGCACCTGGCCACTCAGAGTCCTTGGCAGAATCACAGGGAAATAGTTACCTTCCCAGAACCCAAGGAGGTGAACGCTAACTGCATTAGGAGCTACACTGCAGTTCCTACCTGAGCCTCCATCATGGTTCACACAGCACAGCCCACGGCCACTTCCCACAGCAGCCAGAGAAGTTCCCATCCTTTTTATGAGCCTCCAAGTGAGGTAAAGCTGGCTTTGCCAAAGAAAAGACTTTCAGGAAAAGTCAGTATGAAGCACATTGCAGCTTATTGAAAGATCTTTTTGTTTTGTTTTGTTTTTTTGAGACAGAGTCTCTCTTTGTAGCCACAGCTGTCTTGGAACTCACTATATAGACAAGGAACTCATTATATAGACCAGGAACTCACTCTATAGACCAGGAACTCACTCTATAGACCAGGAACTCACTCTATAGACCAGGAACCCATTATATAGACCAGGAACTCACTCTATAGACCAGGAATTCACTCTATAGACCAGGAATTCACTCTATAAACTAGGAACTCACTCTATAGACCAAGAACTCACTCTATAGACCAGGAACTCACTATATAGACTAGGAACTCACTCCATAGACCAGAAACTCATTATATAGACCAGGAACTTACTCTATAGACCAGGAATTCACTCTATAGACCAGAAACTCACTCTATAGACCAGGAACTCACTCTATAGACCAGGAATTCACTCTATAGACCAGGAACTCACTCTATAGACCAGGAATTCACTCTATAGACCAGGAACTCACTCTATAGACCAGGAACTCACTATATAGACTAGGAACTCACTGTATAGACCAGGAATTCACTCTATAGACCAGGAACTCACTCTATAGGCCAGGAACTCATTCTATAGACCAGGAACTCACTCTATAGACCAGGAACTCACTCTATAGACCAGGAACTCACTCTATAGACCAGGAACTCACTCTATAGACCAGGAATTCACTCTATAGACCAGGAACTCACTCTATAGACCAGGAACTCACTATATAGACTAGGAACTCACTCCATAGACCAGAAACTCATTATATAGACCAGGAACTTACTCTATAGACCAGGAATTCACTCTATAGACCAGAAACTCACTCTATAGACCAGGAACTCACTCTATAGACCAGGAATTCACTCTATAGACCAGGAACTCACTCTATAGACCAGGAATTCACTCTATAGACCAGGAACTCACTCTATAGACCAGGAACTCACTATATAGACTAGGAACTCACTGTATAGACCAGGAATTCACTCTATAGACCAGGAACTCACTCTATAGGCCAGGAACTCATTCTATAGACCAGGAACTCACTCTATAGACCAGGAGCTCACTATATAGACCAGGAACTCACTCTATAGACCAGGAACTCACTCTATAGACCAGGAGCTCACTATATAGACCAGGAACTCACTCTATAGACCAGGAACTAACTCTATAGACCAGGAACTCACTCTATAGACAAGGAATTCACTCTATAGACCAGGAGCTCACTATATAGACCAGGAACTCACTCTATAGACCAGGAACTAACTCTATAGACCAGGAACTCACTCTATAGACAAGGAACTCACTCTATAGACCAGGAACTCACTCTATAGACCAGGAATTCACTCTATAGACCAGGAACTCACTCTATAGACCAGGAATTCACTCTATAGACCAAGAACTCACTCTATAGACCAGGAGCTCACTATATAGACCAGGAACTCACTCTATAGACCAGGAACTCACTCTATAGACCAGGAATTCACTCTATAGACCAGGAACTCACTCTATAGACCAGGAACTCACTCTATAGACCAGGAGCTCACTCTATAGACCAGGAACTCACTCTATAGACCAGGAACTCACTCTATAGACCAGGAATTCACTCTATAGACCAGGAACTCACTCTATAGACCAGGAACTCACTCTATAGACTAGGAACTCACTCTATAGACCAGGAACTCACTCTATAGACCAGGAATTCACTCTATAGACCAGGAACTCACTCTATAGACCAGGAACTCACTCTATAGACCAGGAACTCACTCTATAGACCAGGAACTCACTCTATAGACCAGGAATTCACTCTATAGACCAGGAACTCACTCTATAGACCAGGAACTCACTATATAGACTAGGAACTCACTCTATAGACCAGGAGCTCACTATATAGACCAGGAATTCACTCTATAGACCAGGAACTCACTCTATAGACCAGGAACTCACTCTATAGACCAGGAACTCACTCTATAGACTAGGAGCTCACTATATAGACCAGGAACTCACTCTATAGACCAGGAAGTAACTCTATAGACCAGGAACTCACTCTATAGACCAGGAACTCACTCTATAGACCAGGAGCTCACTATATAGACCAGGAATTCACTCTATAGAACAGGAACTCACTATATAGACCAGGAACTCACTCTATAGACCAGGAACTCACTATATAGACCAGGAGCTCACTATATAGACCAGGAACTCACTCTATAGACCAGGAACTCACTCTATAGACCAGGAATTCACTCTATAGACCAGGAACTCACTCTATAGACCAGGAACTCACTATATAGACCAGGAACTCACTCTATAGACCAGGAACTCACTATATAGACTAGGAACTCACTCTATAGACTCACTCTATAGACCAGGAACTCATTATATAGACCAGGAACTCACTCTATAGACCAGGAACTCATTATATAGCCCAGGAACTCACTCTATAGACCAGGAACTCATTCTATAGACCAGGAATTCACTCTATAGACCAGGAACTCACTCCATAGACCAGAAACTCACTATATAGACAGGAACTCACTATATAGACCAGGCTGGCTTCAAGCTCATGGATGGGCTGCCTCTGCCTCCCGTGTGCATCACCATGTCTCACACTGAAAGATATTAAACATAAGGACTGCTTTTTAAAAAAGACATACCCAAGTGTGGCCATGGTCTCTCAAAGGGGGAAAAACAAACAAACAAACAAACAAACAACCTTGGTAGTGATGAACAGGACAGTAAGACAGAGAAAATAGTAAAGAGAGAAGACAGTGGGGGTGCACGCCTTTAATCCCAGCACTCAGGAGGCAGAGGCAGGCGGATCTCTATGAGTTTGAGACCAGCCTGGTCTACAAGAGCTAGTTCCAGGACAGGCTCCAAAGTCACAGAGAAACCCTGTCTTAAAAAAAAAAAAAAGAGAGAGAGAGAGAGACATGAGGAGGAGAGACAGACAGAGAGAGAAAGAGGGAGAGGGAGAGACAGGGACAGAGACAGAGAGATAGAGAGAAAGAAAGAGACAGAGAGAGAGAGACAGAAAGACAGAGAGAGAGAGAGAACCTCTCCCCCTGGAATTCAATTGAAGTTTCTTTCCAACAGACAGCAAGCATTCCAGCGCCCCTGCCTGAGGCCTTTCTCTCGTCCCAGCTACCAGCCTGCAGTTTCTCAGGAGCCTCACTAGGAGAGTTCTTAACTCCTGTGCGACCTTAGGGGCTCTTGCTTTCCCGGCTCAGATTGCTATCTAATGCTGCTCCAGAGCACTTCACTGATCTCACTTAAAAGAGAATGAAGGAAAGTTTCTCAGCAGCCCTTTGAGATGTAACCTGGGAGTCACCAAATGGCGCGGATGGCCGATACTGAGAAAATCAGTGGCAGCTCTCCCTGAGGAGCCTGTGCCCACGCTTAGGCGCTTAATTCTGCCTTACTCTCCTCTGAGAAGCATACACCCTGGCTGTGTCTTATTTCTTCTGGGCGTCTCTTTTCCCCTTTCCCCTTTTGCTGAAGTCGATAAAAAATACCTATAATGAAACTTTTAACTGCTTCAAAGTCTGTTCGGCCTCAAATCCCTGTCGGCGTCGAAGCCACAAAGCTTGATGGGGCCTGACCTGAGGTCCCTTGAGGTCTACGGAAATTCCTCAGGCTGTTGAGGGTGACAGTTGGGAGCTGTGCCTGTGCCTCTGTCCCCTCATGACTGACAGTGACACTAGCTTAGAAAAGTTTGGAATTTTGTTGTTTAATGGATTAAAACCTCCTTCCCTTCCCCCTATCTCCACTCAGCTCCCACCTCAGCTCTCACCTCAGCTCCCACCTCAGTTCCTACCTCAGCTCCCACCTCAGTTCCTACCTCTGCTCTCACCTCAGCCCCCACCTCAGCCCCCACCTCAGCCCCCACCTCAGTTCCCACCTCAGCTCCCACCTCAGCTCCCACCTCAGCTCCCACCTCAGTTCCCACCTCAGTTCTCACCTCAGCTCCCACCTCAGCTCTCACCTCAGCTCCCACCTCAGCTCCCACCTCAGTTCCCACCTCAGCTCTCACCTCAGTTCCTACCTCTGCTCTCACCTCAGCCCCCACCTCAGCCCCCACCTCAGATTCCCACCTCAGCTCTCACCTCAGTTCCCACCTCAGCTCTCACCTCAGCTCTCACCTCAGTTCCCACCTCAGCTCCCACCTCAGCTCTCACCTCAGTTCCCACCTCAGCTCTCACCTCAGTTCCCACCTCAGCTCTCACCTCAGCTCTCACCTCAGTTCCCACCTCAGCTCTCACCTCAGCTCTTACCTCAGTTCCCACCTGATTCTCACCTCAGCCCCCACCTCAGCTCTCACCTCAGCCCCCACCCCAGCTCTCACCTCAGTTCCCACCTCAGCTCCCACCTCAGCCCCCACCTCAGCTCTCACTTCAGCCCTCACCTCAGTTCCCACCTCAGCTCCCACCTCAGTTCCTACCTCAGTTGCCACCTCAGTTCCCACCTCAGCTCTCACCTCAGCTCTTACCTCAGTTCCCACCTCAGTTCCTACCTCAGTTGCCACCTCAGTTCCCACCTCAGCTCTCACCTCAGCTCTCACCTCAGTTCCCACCTCAGCTCTCACCTCAGCCCCCACCTCAGCTCTCACTTCAGCCCTCACCTCAGTTCCCACCTCAGCTCTCACCTCAGCCCCCACCTCAGCTCTCACCTCAGCCCCCACCCCAGCTCTCACTTCAGTTCCCACCTCAGCTCCCACCTCAGCCCCCACCTCAGCTCTCACTTCAGCCCTCACCTCAGTTCCCACCTCAGCTCCCACCTCAGTTCCTACCTCAGTTCCCACCTCAGCTCTCACCTCAGCTCTCACCTCAGTTCCCACCTCAGCCCCCACCTCAGTTCCCACCTCAGCCCCCACCTCAGCTCTCACCTCAGATTCCCACCTCAGCTCTCACCTAAGCTCTCACCTCAGCTCTTACCTCAGCCCCCACCTCAGCTCTCACCTCAGTTCCCACCTCAGCCCCCACCTCAGCCCCCACCTCAGCCCCCACCTCAGCTCTCACCTCAGATTCCCACCTCAGCCCCCACCTCAGCTCTCACCTCAGCTCTCACCTCAGTTCCCACCTCAGCTCCCACCTCAGTTCCCACCTCAGCTCACTCAGTTTCTATTGAATCTCAGGCTACAGCCCAGCACCTTCTGTTGCTCCTCAGTCAGGAGAAATACTCCCCTCTCCTCCTCACTTCTGTCAGTTCCAGGACAGAAGTGAAGGCAGTGGCTGAGGGACATCAAGGGCACCAGGCGCGGGTGCTGTGAGCATGAGCCCGAGAGTGGGGGCCATGGCTGGGTTTGCACAAGTCTTGTCGCAGTTCTTGGGGTGCAGCCTGCAGCTTGTGTGGCAGCATTAGCCCCTCCCCATCAGAGTCTCAGCTGTGCTCCCTGGACCACCACTGGCAGCAACAGGACCTGGACACTCGGGAGAAATACAATTTTAATTTTATTTTTTGAGACAGTATCTCAC
Organism: Mesocricetus auratus; assembly: GCF_017639785.1. Lineage (NCBI taxonomy): Eukaryota > Metazoa > Chordata > Mammalia > Rodentia > Cricetidae > Mesocricetus > Mesocricetus auratus. The sequence goes on from NW_024429197.1 coordinate 9,937,765, forward strand.
TATGTGACCAGGCTAGTCTGGAACTCACAGAAATCCGCCTATTTCTGACTCCCGAGGGCTGAGATTAAAAGCCGGTTACCACACCAGGCATGAAGTGGAAATTCCTGCCCACACTCGGCCTGTTCTGTCAGGGTTGGGGTAGAACCCAGCAGGCTTGGGTTTAACCTCTGAGGCGATCTGGTGCGTGTGCAGCTGGGGACCCTCTAGTCAATGCTGAGGAAGCCGAATATCACGTAACTACGGCGTTCTCGGTGTTTCTGCCAGGTGTTCATTTGGGGCAGGGAAAGCCCATTTTAACTGACGAGCCAGAGAGAGGATTCCAGAAAGAGCCTCAGGCACAGCCCTTCACACAAGCGAGAAAGACAGCCGGGCGGTGGCGCAGCCTTTAGTCCCAGCACTCGGGAGGCAGAGGCAGGCGGATCTCCGTGAGTTCGAGGCCGGGCTGGACCGACAGCCTCCAAAACAACACAGAGAAACCCTGTCTGGTGAAACCACTGAACACACCCATCCCTCATCAGGTCCCATTCTGCAGGGGAGGAAACTGAGTCACAGGCTTGCACAGCCACTATGCAGAGGCCAGGCTTCGGACCCAGGTCACCGGGAGCGGCGTGGCAGGGTTTCTGAGAAAGACGGCGGGAGGGCGGTGAAAAGTGTAGAGCAGGGCTGGGGCTGACAGAGCTTTCAGGTGTCTCTGACACGCTTGGTGTGTACAACCCCAGTGGCCAGCGATGGGGGGATGGCTTGGGGCGGGGCATGTCTCTCTTGGTGCCGGGACCAGGATGAGTCAGGGCCAGATGCGGCTGGAGCGGGACAGCCACAAATCCCAGCCCCTTCGGGGAAAGAACAAACTGCAGGTCCCTCCCGGGCGTCACTGCAGGGCGTCACTCCAGGGCATCACTGCAGGGGGTCACTGCAGGGCGTCACTCCCGGGCGTCACTGCAGGGCGTCACTCCCGGGCGTCACTGCAGGGCGTCACTCCCGGGCGTCACTGCAGGGCGGGCGTCACTGCAGGGCGTCACTCCCGGGCGTCACTGCAGGGCGTCACTCCCGGGCGTCACTGCAGGGCGTCACTCCCGGGCGTCACTGCAGGCTCACGGAACACTGGAGAAGCGGTTGGTTGTCTTGGTGGCGCTCACGGAACACTGGAGAAGCGGTTGTCTTGGTGGTGGGAGCGCTGCGGACGGGACCCTGGACTGCACGGGTCGGGCTCCGGCCCTGAGCTACACTTCTTTTTTATTCTGCATTTTCACCTTCTGTAGTCACCATGCTTCATTTGCCGTTTTACGGTGACTTTCGTCATTGGTTGAATGCATGAGGAGCAGACTTCAGTCTTCCTCCGCGCACGGGCGCCCAGGGGCCACGGTGTCAGCGCTGCTGGTGGGAGCTGCGGCTCTGGCAGCTGGCGTGGGCGTGCTTCCGTACCTTCACGTCCTTCAGTCCCCACCCCCTGGCCCAGGGACCCGTGTGGAGAGAGGCAAGCTGGAGGCCACCCGTCAACTGAACACACCTGGTTTCTCTCCCCTTCCCTTCGTCTTCTGAGTCAGGGCCCCACGACGTAGCCAAGGCTGCCCTTGGGCTTGCGCGGGCCCTGTAGTGCGGGGTTTACACACAAGCTCCCCTGTAGGGTAACGAAAGGGCGGGACCGTGCCGCTAACCACACCCACTTTGGGCGTGACTAGAGACCACATCCATATACGGGTCTCTAGAGCGCCACGTGGCTAAGGGCGGAGGCCTCAGTTTCCCCCACACTCCCCACACTGGCTCCAAAGGTAATCTTTTTTGATTGTTTGTTTGTTTTTGGTTTTTTCCAGACAGGGTTTCTCTGTACTGTTTTGGAGGCTGCCCTGGCACTCGCTCTGTGCAAAGGTAATCTTCAATCTGTTGGGCTAGCAAACAAAGACTAGTCCGGCCTGCCTTGCAGGGACCTTGGAGGGACTGACCTCCTGACCTCCTGACCTCCTGACCTCCTGACCTCCTGAGGGCTGACCGCTCTCTGTGTCTGATGGAAAGAGTTTCTCTTTGGTTTTCACCGTTTTCATTTCACTGTTCAGCTCCTTTGATACTTTTCTGTGCTGGAAATCATCACCCACAAACTGGAAAACACACACACTACATACACACACTACATACACACACACATGCACACACATACCACACACATACCACACACACCACCACCCACACCACACACACACACCACATACAGACACCACACACACATACCACACCACACACACACTACACACACACACCATGACACATACACACACACACAACGCACCACATACAGACACCATACACACCACACCACACACACACACTACACACACACTACCATGCACCACATACAGACGCCACACACACATACCATGCCACACTAAACACACACACACGCACTCACACACATACACACACACCACACAATATACATATACAGCATGTACACATATACCACACAGCACACACACACACATACACTTGCCCCCACACATACACACCACACACACATACCACACCACACTAAACACACAGGCACTCACACACATATATACACACCACACACACATATACACATACCACATACACCACCCACTACGTATATACTACACACACACAGGCACACACACACACACATATACGTATACAGCATGCGCGCGCGCGCACACACACACACACACACACACACACACACACCATGTCACTCCTCCTTTGTTGCAACAGGTCTGCAGTCGATCTGGCTGGAATGACCACGTCTGAGTGTAAGGCGAGTGTGTTCAGGAGTTTCCCTGACTCAGAAGACTTCCTCCTCCTTCCCTCTCCTCCTTCATGCAGCCATGATGCTGGAGCTGAAGCTGGAGCAGCCTTGGACCATGTGACAGAAGGCAACTATGGATCATTCCGGAACAAGACAGAGGCGGTCTCTAATGCTTGTGTTAGTCTTCCTGGACTAAATTCCCTTTTTAAAAGATTTATTTGTTTATGCATTTACTGTCTGCACGCCAGAAGGGGACACCAGGGGACGGTGTGAGCGGCTGTGTGGCTGCTGGGAACTGAACTCAGGTCCTCTGGAAGAGCCATCTCTCCAGCCCACACCCTTTTTTGAGATAGGGGCTCACTATGTAGACCAGGCTAGCCTCAGTCTCACAGAACTCTGCCTGCCTTTGCCTCAGAAATGCCACCACGCCCGGCTGTCTTCCCTCATATTTAAATGGAGATGGGCATTTTTACCTCATTTTTGGGTCTCTGTTATTTCAGGGTTCCGTCACTCTGCATCCAGTTTTGCTCGCCTGTCACACATCTGACGGTATTTCTCAAAACTGAGATGCACGGTGGTTTGAAACAGGGTCTCATGTAGCACAGGTTGGCCTTAAACTCACAGCTGAGGCTAGCTTTGACCTCCCAAATTCTGACGAAATTAAAGGTGTGCGCCACCATCAGCGGCCTTCTGCTGGTGGCCCCAGGAGAGACCGGAAGCCTGGTGGGGCAGCTGTGGGAGCTGGGTGTTGTTTGACCTTGGCACAAAGTCAGGCGCGTCTGTCTGGAAGCCCCGGAGCTGCTGCAGGTGGCTCGTTCCCTAGGGTCCCTTCCGCAGCCTCCGGCTGCCCCTCCTCCACCTTCTCCAGGAGAAATGGAGCGGGCACACACCGCACAGCTCAGCAGGAAGCAGCTGCATCTCCCCGCGCCTTCTGGAACTCAGAGGCAAAAGCGCGAACTGGCATGGCATCTCTGTGCGAGGCTGGGTCTCCATGGAGCTGAGTCCCTGCGCGCTGCAGGAGAATGACCCGGAGTGAGGAGTATGGGCCTGTGTTAGGTGACAGAAGTGTCGGCCATGCGGGTGGCCTTGGGCCCCTCATCCCCACTCTTCCCAGGGAGATCTGAGTTCAGGCGCTGCCCCCCCTCGAGGGACGGGAAAGCACTAGTCCCTGCTTGCTAGTTGCCAAGCAACCCGAGGATGAGCCTTGGAGGTCATCTCTCAGACAGCTCTGCGCCTCCGCGCAGCCTGCGAACAGATGGCCCCGCAAGCAGCCAGCCCCAGCCCTGAGCAATCGCTGTGCTCCTGCAGCCTGTCTCCCGGGCGGGCGTAAGCAAGGAGGAGGCGGCCTCTAGGGACACAGCCAGGGCGGCGTGGGGACTTTCACGAGGAAGGGAGGGGCCCAGGCTAGGCTCCAGGCAGCCCTACGGCCATTCTGCTCTTGCCCAGGGCAGTGCCTGGAGGACGGGGAAGGGGTGCGAGGCTGTGCTCCACTCCATTCTTAGGTGGGCTGGATTGTGTGTGAAAGTCGGCTCCGCTTGACGGCTCACCAAAGTGCAGCCTCTGAGACAGGGGAGCCAGGAGTGACTAGGGACATAGCCAGCGGGGAGAGTGCCTGTCTAGCGTGTAGGAAGCCCTGGGTTTGAGCCCCAGCGTTTCCTAAAACTGGGTGTGGTGATGCATTCCTGTAACCCCAGTACATGGAAGATGGAGGCGGATCAGAAGCCCGAGGCCACCCTTACCTACACAGGGAGTTAAAAGCAAACTTACATTACATATCTCAAAAATACATAAATAAAACTGGGTGTGGTGGCCTGTTGGGCCTAAAAAGGCCAGGACACGAGGCCTAGTGGAATTTCCTGAGCCTGGCTAGAGTTTGGCGACCTGACTCAGCAAAACTGCGTCTGCCCAGCTACTGCTAATGTGGGGGAATGTTATTGGCCCTTACACCCCACCCATGCTGAGGTGCCCGGCTTCTTTCTCAACCCTATATAAGCGCATGTCTCTTACAATAAAGTGGGACTCTGCTTTGACCGGTCTTCACCCTAGTTTCCTCCGGTGACTAGGAGGGGGTCTGAGTCATCAACCCGACCTTCCTGGTCTATGTATCAAGTACTAGGCCAGCCAAGGCTATTTAGTTCGACCTTGTCTCAAATAAATAAGTAAAAAATAAAATAAAATTCAGGAGACACCTGTGATATTACTATATCTTTTCTTTCTTTTTAGAACAAAATTTGAGATGACGAGTCGCCCTCAGGGAAACTTTCCCCTCTGATTGCAGGACGACACACTCTAGAAGAGAAGCAGACCTCCAGGGCCCCCTCTGTCCTGCTGTTTTGATTTTCATTTTATTTATTTAATTATCTATTTCGGTTTTGAAGTTTTGAAAGCATTTCACTGTGTATCCCCTGGCTGGCCCTCACTCAGTGTGTATGAGGGCCTCTGCAAACATCACAGCCAGAAGCAAAGTAACCCGAGAAGAGACGTGAATGAAACTCGGTTCAGCTCAACTTTAGTTGCCCCGCGCTGGTTCAAACTCCTGGAGTCTGACACCAGGTGGCTTGACTTAGCCCTATTTAAGCACAATTTTGGAGAAAAGTTTCCTGATGACTCAATCCCATGTGTAGAGCAAAGCTTAAGACATACTTACATTGAAACTCTTCACAAACCGCATGCGGACTCTTTTCATAAGGATGGGTTCTGTAGACTTACAAACAAAGCTCATGATAAGGGTCTAGGGAGAACGACGGAGGTAAACGCGATGCCTGTGGGACTCAGGATTGGCCTGGCCCTAAGATAACATGGAAGTCACTTAGGCTGTAGTAAACTGTAAGTGACATTTCTTATGAGGATGGTTTTATGGACTAAGAACCAATGCTCAAGATCTGGGGCGGGGGAGTCTGTGCTAAATAATATAACAATATTCTGGGGGATTCGGGTGCAGCCTGGCCCTGCAGATAGCAAAGATCACCAGGTTGTAAGCCACATCCTTTTCCAGAATTCCAAGCAGAAGACAGCTAAGCATCTCCTTGCTTTGAAGAGACAAGCATTCGTGTTTCTCTTTCTGGTTTCCCTTGTGCTTATCTGTGTGCAGGGACCTCTTTCCTTCTACAACGCTGCAGACAAGGCTAGCTTCAGATTCACAGAGATCTGCCTGTCTCCACCTCCTGAATGCTGCTGGCATTACAGGTGTGCACCTCCGTCCCTAGTTCATGCAGCTTATTTTTATTTTTTAGTGTGTATGAGTGTTTGACGGCATGCATATGTGCACCGTGTGTGTACCTAGTACCCTCAGAGACCAGAAGAGGGTGTCAGATCTCCTGGAACTGGAGTTACAGATAATTATAAGCCACAGCGTTGGTTCTGGGAACCTTACCCAGGTCCTCTGCAAGAACAAATACAGTTAACTTGAGCCATCTCTCTGGTCCCTGTTGTCCTATGTTAATGCAAAGCAGAAAGACCTGCTATTTCTAGAGCAGACTCCAGCTATGTGTCCTCTAATTCAGTCCGGTTCTGATGAGATCTGCCTGCAAGTGGTGTAACACCCCATAGGTTCAGGGTGTGGCTCCACGGGTCCCCTTACTGCAGGTCCCAATGGGTAGATTGTCATATCCACTTCTGACCAACCGGCTGCAAACTATGGCTGCTACTCACCCGTCTCTGGGTTAAACCGCATTGCCGGCATTCACAGTACTCAGGAAAACACAATGTTGGCCAGCTGTCTATTATTGTTGCTAGTGTTTTGTTTTTTTGTTTTTTGTTTGTTTGTTTTTTGTTTTTTTCGAGACAGGGTTTCTCTGTATTGTTTTGGAGGCTGTCCTGGAACTCGCTCTGTAGACCAGGCTGGCCTCGAACTCACAGAGATCCGCCTGCCTCTGCCTCCCAAGTGCTGGGATTAAAGGCGTGCGCCACCAACGCCCGACTTTATTGTTGCTATTGTTAAGATAGGTCTTGCTATATAGGCCAGGATAACCTTGAACTTGAAATCCTCCTGCCTCTGCCTCGGAGTGCTGAGGTCACAAGCCTGGCACCAGTTATATTAATAAAGATATTTCTGCTCAGTAGTGTGTGCCTGTAATCCCAGCACTCAATAGGCTAAAGTTGGAAGATTGTCACGAGGTGGAGGCCAACCTGGGCTACATAAGTAAGTTCCAGGCCAGCCTGGGTTGTGAAACTGTCCTCTGTGTGTGTGTGTGTGTGTGTGTGTGTGTGTGTGTGTGTGTGTTTCACATCATGTGTCCAGATCCCATTCATCTCCTTGTTTCTTCATATGTGCCCGTTGACTTGCAACCTCCCCCACCCAAGTAAAATTTAAAAGAAAACACAAAACCAAAAATCAAAAACAAACATACAAAAAGAAAAAAAGAAGCTGTATGGTGACACAGTGAGTCACATAGCATACCTTTTAGTCCATAAATCTTGTAAGTGGTGGGTGCAACGAGTCATTGAGGCTTCTGGCTTCTGCCACACCCTCCATACAGGGTCCTCACTGGGACTTCTCCTGGAAATCCTGCTGTTTGTTGTCCTGTGTCACGGAGATCCTACAGGTTCAGGTCTGCAGGTCCAGCCCTTCCTTTCTCCTGCTCCAGTAGTTCATAGATGGGGAGGGTGTTAGGGTGGGCTGCCTCATAGCCCTGGTTCTGGGCATGGGTGGTAGCTGGTTTGATCAGCCTGCCAGCTTCCCTCATAGACATCACCAGGGCAAGCTCTCCAGCACCGCCTGGACGAGCTCACCCACTGCAGCAGGCAGCAAGGAGCAGTGGGGGTGGGGGTGGGGAGCAGTTCTGCTCTCACACACTCAGGGCGGGCTCACTGGCACTTACATCACCAGGGCCAGATCTACTGTGTTGCCCAGGCCAGGTGCAAGGTCTGATCTCCTGCAAAACCTTTTTTTTTTAAGTGTAAGCCAGGCAGTGATGTCACACGCCTTTAATCCTGGCACTCAAGAGGCAGAGGCAGGTGGATCTCTGAGCTCGAGGGCAGCCTGGTCTACAGCGTGAGTTCCAGGACAGCCAAGGCTACACAGAGAAACCCTGTCTCAAAAAACCAAACTAAACAAACAAAAAGTGTAAATGAATACAGCATTTCTGAATATGGGGCATCTGCAACATTTGTTAAGAGTCTGGTCCTCTTGTCTCTTTAAGGGAATAATCAGAAAGGACTTTTGGATCGGAATGAGAAATGTCCCCCATCATATCAATGCTTGAACACTTGGTTCTCAGTTGGTGGCGCTGTTGGGAAGGCTGTGGAACATTTAGGAGCTGGGACCTTCCTGGAGGAGGCAGCTCAATTGGTCCCTGCATGGGGGGGGGTAGCTTTCGGTGTCTACAGTGTCACTCTTCTTCCTGTTCACGGTGCTGCTTGTGTCGAAGCAGCCTCCTGCTCCTGGCTCCATGCCTGCACCTGCTGCCATGCCTGCCCTCCCCCGTGGGGCTCTCATCCCCCGGAACCACAGGCTGGGGTATTACTTTCAGGTGTGTGACTTGTCTATGCTGCATTTGTTTAACTGGGTGAAGCTGTGACTCTTTGCTTGTCTAAAACACCTGATGATCTAATAAAGAGCTGAACAGCCAATAGTAAGGCAGGAGCAAGAATAGGTGGGGCTAGGCCGGGCGTTGGTGGCGCATGCCTTTAGTCCCAGCACTCGGGAGGCAGAGTCAGGTGGATCTCTGTGAGTTCGAGGCCAGCCTACAGAGTGTGTTCCAGGACAGCCTCCAAAACAATACAGAGAAACCCTGTCTCGAAAACCCCACCCCTCCAAAAAAAAATAGGTGGGGCTGGCATGGGAGAACAGGAGAGGAGTCACGACAGGGCCGGCTACCCAGCCAGACTTGGAGTAAGATTTACAGAAGGAAGAGAACAGGAAAAGCCCAGAGGCAAAAGGTAGACGGGATACTTAGTTAAGAAAAGCTGGCTGGGAACAAGTCGAGGTAAGGTGGGACATTCATGACTAAGAATAAGACTCCACGTGTGATTTATTTGGGAGCTGGGTGGCGGGCCCCTCAAAGAGTGAAAAAAGTCAGAGAATAAAATTGACACAATAACCATAAGCCCCCCAAAAAACCTATTTCTTCCCTAAGTTGTTTTGGGTCATGGCATTTTATCACAGCAACAGAAAAGTGACTAATAAAAAGGACAAAGTGAATGCTAGTTTAGTGCCTTGTGACCGTGCACACCTGTGACCGTGCACGCCTGTGACTCCACATGCAAGAGTCCAAGCAGCAGTGTGAGACCTGGGCTACACTTGTCTCCAAAAAGATGTTTAAAGATATGACTGTGAAATATAGCTGATGTACAGAAAGATGCATTAGACAAAAACATATGTTGTAGTGTGTAATTATGAGACAGACGCCTGTCCTGTATTCACCACCCAGACCAAGACCCGGTAGACTGCCCGCACCATGGGTGTCCCTGTGTCTCCGCCCTAGTCTCGGTTCCGCCCAAGGGGACTCATTCCTGTGCTTTTTCACGATAGTCTCTACCTACCGCTATAGTGTCAGGGTTCTAGTTCACTCGTGCTCGACAGTATAATCTGGATTTTTCTGGTTTTAAAACTTATGTAGCAATCCGTCTCAGATGGGCTTCAGGTTCTGCTCTTTTGTTCAGGTTAGCGTAACATCAGTCTGTGCTGTCAGGGAGTACCGTTTACTCAAAGCAGCTTCATGGCCCATGGTACAATTATAAAGCCAATGCAGGGCTGAAGACCCAAGTTTGATGTCCAGAATAAAAACATCAGATGTGCCGGGCATTGGTGGCACACACCTTTAATCCCAGGACTAGGGAGGCAGAGGCAGGCGGATCTCTGTGAGTTTGAAGCCAGCCTGGTCTGCAGAGTGAGCTCCAAGACAGGCTCCAAAGCCACAGAGAAACCCTGTCTCGAAAAACAAAAAACAACAAAACAAAACAAACAAAAAACAAAAGCAGGTGTATCTGTAATTCCAGGATGTTATGGTAAGACCAGAGAATTTTCTAGAAGCTACTGGGTCAGCTAGCCTGGAGTAAACTGTGTAGCAGGAACAAGAGAGATGCTGCCTCAGCACAGTTGAAGGCAAGAACAAACATCCAAAAGTCCTCTGACCTCCACATGACCTCCACATGACCTCCACATGACCTCCACATGACCTCCACATGACCTCCACATGTGTACTTACATTCATAAACAGAAAATAAATTTGTTCACTTAGAAAAGAAAAAAGAAAAGCTTTCCCCTCAGTCAGGAGAGGTGGCTCAGGGGTTAGAGCTTGTTCGGCTCTCGTAGGCAACTTAAGTTCAGTCCGAATTACTGTGCTTGGCAGCTCACAACAGACGGCAACGCCAGCTCTTCCAGCCTCTTCTGGACTCCGTGGGCACCCGTGGGCACACACCTACACACCCCAACACACACACGGTTACAAATACAAGTAAATATTTTTAAAGAAATGCATCTATGCATTTTACTCGAGATAGGCTTTCAAGTTTTTGTTTTTACATTTTAATTTATGTGTGTGTGCGTGCGTGAGAGAGAGCAAGTACACCAGCGAGAGAGAGTGGGTGAGCACTTGAGGAAGTCAGTTCCCTTTCTTTCTACTGTGTGGGTTCCAGGGATCCAGTGCAGACCCTCAGGCTTGGCTTAAGTGCCTATTCCCACTGAGCTACCTCACCTGCTCCTTGAAAGGCTTTTAAATTATTTCTAGTGTGTGTATTCTGAAATTATTATTTTTTTTCTGTGACAAGATCCCATTATACTGTCCTATGTAGATGAGGCTGGCCTCGAACTCACAGACATCTGCCTGCCTCTGTACCCTGAGTGCTGGGGTTTAAGGAGGCGTCAGCAAGGCCAGCTCTGAATGCTTTTGTACCCATTCTCTGGCACACTGTGCATTTCCTAGGATACTTTTCTGGTTTGGTGTCCTGGGTCACAGTATATGAATGACATATCACTTGACTAGAAAATGCTGACCAGCTAATGAGTGAGAAACCAATCTGGGCTATTTAAGAAAAAAACTAAAACACAAACAAATAATTTCAATTTATTGGAACTCTTGAGGTTTAGGACATTAATCACCCCTGAGAACATTTGCATTTCCTTCCAGAAGTCACAGGATCTTAAGGTTACAGCAGGCAAAAAACATACAAGTTAAGAAAAAAGCAGATTAGCCGGGCGTTGGTGGTGCACGCCTTTAATCCCAGCACACGGGAGGCAGAGGCAGGTGGATCTCTGTGAGTTCGAGGCCAGGCTGGACCGACAGCCTCCAAAACAATATAGAGAAACCCTGTCTCGTAAATACCAATAAATAAATAAATAAATAAATTCTAAGATCACATGTGGGAGTGACCGTGGGCAATACTAAAACACACTTCCTGGCAAAGACTGCTGGAAGCCAGTGTATTCCCCTCTGGTATTGTCAGCAGTTATTCAGCCGTTCTTTGAGAGACATTTTCCAGCCTGGTGTTTGCACAGTGCTGGGGGTCCCAGTGCAGGTCTTCTGCCTGTGTGGCAACACTTTACCTAACAATCACCGCCCCCGACTCCCCCAGCCCATGGTGGACAATCTTGACTGCCAACCTGGCAGGATGGAGAAGCATCCAGGAGATCTCTAAAGCACACTTCCGGGTGTGTCTGTGAGGGCGTGGCCAGAAAAGGAGTGAACCATGGGGAAGAACCATCCCAAATCCCATTCCATTGGCTGAGGGTCCAGACGGATAAGACAAAGAGGAGAAACCTTCTTTCTGTTCTTCCTATCCTGCTCTATTACTCCCCAGCCCACCCCCACCCCATCCCTGGCACCATGGTGGGCAGAACCTTGTGAAGCCACGGGTTGGTAGCAATCTTCCCTCTGTTTATGCCATTGATGCTGTCACAGCCAGGAGGGCACGACGGCCTCTGAAAGAGAGGGCTCAGCTGATGATGGCTTTGCGGGCTCCGTGTACTCCTCCCCTCTGGCTGTGCCGTGAGCAGGAATGCAGAGAGGCCTGCTGTAGGCATGGAAACGAGGCTGAGTGAGCGCCTGCCTCAACTGCACGCTGGATCTTTCCGGAGCAGATGCCTTACCTCTGACACCAGCACATGTACAAACATGTGGGCATGTACATGTACATACAGCAGGTGCTCTGGGTTTGTTTGCTAAAAGGCATGGCGGCAGTCTTCCTCTCCTTGTCTGTAAAATGGGCTCACATGCTGCGCTGACTCCCAGAAATCCATCTTTCCCAAGCCTACAGCTCTTCTAGATTCCAGAACTTTCTTTGTCCCTTTAAGTCTACCCTCTACTCTGGAGGGAGCCCTTCCTCAAACCCTTTTTGATTTCTTGAGGATGCTAGGCATGGTGGCACACACTTTTCTCATCTCAGCACTCAGGAGGCAGAGGCAGGTGGATCTCTCGAGTCTACAGAGTGAGTTCCAGGACAGCCAGGGCTGTCACACAGAGAAACCCAGTCTCAGAGACAGAGAGAGGGTGGGAGGGAGGGAAGGAGAGAGAGCTTTGTCCCCACTCGGGGACTGACTGGCTACCAGAGGAGCCACAGAAGCATCAGTGGCAAAGCCTGGGGTCGGGTGGCCCACACACCCTGACTAGTGCTCTTGTAACCTCCTTGACAGGGCCTGGTGGACAATGGTAGGCCATGGCGTGCTGTGGCATGACAGTTACTCACTGTATGGCCAGAAGTGGCATGAGGAGCCTGGTGGGGTGATGGCAGACCAAGTGGCAGCATTTAGTGACCATGGTGACGGCGCTGACTACAATGGTGACAAAGACTGGGCATGGCTGATCTGGATGGAGGGTCTTCACTCGGTCAACCACGGGGCAGCTGCGGCAGAGGACCGGCTTCTGGTGAATGGTGAGAATCTGAGCCAGTTACACGCACAGCCCCATTAAGCCTTTCCCACCAGGAAAATCACGTGTGTTGAGGGGCGTGGCGTGGAAGAGGGCTGGAGAGGTGGTTTAGTGGTTAAGAGTGCCTGCCCTCTTCCTGAGGACACACCCCCTCAGGCAGTTCACAACCGCCTGTAATTCCGGCTTCCGAGGATCCTTTTCTCTGTAGGCACACACACACACACACACGCACACGCGCGCGCGCACACACACACGCACACACACTCACTTACTTTGAGGGGGGCATGGAAAGATGGTTCAGCAGTTAAGAGCACTTGTTGCTCTTGTAGGAGACCAGAGTTCAAGTCCATGGGACTTGGGAGGCCCACAACTGCCTGTATATAACTCTAGTTCCAGAAGATTCTATGCCCTCTTCTGGTCTCTGGGGGTACCTGCACACATGTGCAAATACACACACATACACACACATACACACACACACACACACACACACACCAAATAAACAGAAAAGAATGGGAGCCGAGACCTGAGATGGGGCCGTCTGGCTAGAACTCTGTGCTGTGTGAAGCTGTGGGCGCACAGTGCACCCCGCAGCCCCTGTGATGCCAGCAGCTCCACTCAGTTTCAGTCTTTTCTTGCTTAAAAACCATTCAGTAGCCGGGTGGTGGTGGCGCACGCCTTTAATCCCAGCACTCGGGAGGCAGAGGCAGGCGGATCTCTGTGAGTTCGAGGCCAGCCTGGTCTACAGAGTGAGTTCCAGGACAGCCTCCAAAACAATACAGAGAAACCCTGCCTCAAAAAACAAAAACAAAAACAAAACAAAACAAAACAAAACAAAAAACCATCCAGTGACAGCAGTGGTGGCGCACACCTTTAGTCACAGCACTCAGGAGGCAGAGGCAGAAAGATCTTTGAGTTACAGGACAGCCAGGGTTACACAGAGAAACCCTGTCTTGAAAAACAAAACACCCCCAGTGACTCTGCCTGGGGCAATTGGATCCAAAGGGGCACTGAGCTCCCCCACGATGCAGGCCCAGCACCTGCCCTGGTCTCTTGGGACATCCTCCTATAATGACAGCCATGCCCAGGATGAGGAGTACAAGGTTCATTCTGAAAGGAACTTGTACACATTCAAGGAATGGCCAAAGCTTGCGAAAGCTGCCAGGAGCCTGGGTTGTATTTGAGGGTGTTAGATTAAGGAAGACAAATTTGGGGGTTAAAGAAGCCAAATGAGTTGATGTAGGCATCTTCACTCAGGCCCGGGGTTGTGAGGATTTGAAACTTGGTGTAGTTTGATTTGGGTTAGTTGGCTATTTGGAGCCTGAAATAAGTAAAAACAAAACAAAAACCAGCGAATCACCTAGTGTTTTGGCTCAGGGGATCCTTCCTGGGAGAAAGGCCACCATGTCCCAGTCCCTCATGCCCCTCCTGAAGGACCCACAGTCTCCTTGAAATAGAGAAACGCTCTGGCTCAAAACTTGTAGCAATCCTTGGTGATTGAAAACTCCACCACAGACCCCGAATGGCATGGAGGTCCGGGTGGTTTTTCCAGTTGCTGTGGCCCAGACTTCTTACTGCAACAAGTCAGCGGGCTGACTTTGATCCTTTGATTCCTGAGGGGGTTCAATGCAAACGGCTTCCTAGGCTCATATATCTTGAGTGTTTGGTTCCCAATTGGTGAACGGTTTAGGAAGAATTAGGAGGCATGACTTTGTTGGAGGAGGTGTATCACTGGGTCACAGAGGTAGGGGGTGGGGCATTGAGGTTTCAAACGCCTACACCAGGCCTGGTCCTGCTCTCTTTCCTCGAGAATAAGATGTAATTCCTCAGCTGGGCGTTGGTGGCCCACACCTTTAATCCCAGCACTCGGAGGCAGAGGCAGGCGGATCTCTGAGTTTGAGACCAGCCTGGCCTACCAAGCAAGTTCCAGGACAGGCTCTAAAGCAATACAGACAAACCCTGTCTCGAAAACAAAAGACAAAACAAAAAGAAGATGTAATTCCTCAGCTACAGCTACAGTGCCTGCCTGCCTGCCGCCATGTCTCCCACCATGATGGTCATGGAAAACCCTCTGAAACTGTAAGCCAGCCCCAATTAAATGCATCTATTTATTATTTATTTTACTTGCTTATTTTTGTCGAGATGGAGCTTCTTTGTGTAGCTTTGGAGTCTGTCCTGAACTCGAATTGTAGACCAGGCTGGCCTCAAACTCACAGAGATCCGCCTGCCTCTGTCTCCCGAGTGCTAGAATTAAAGGCGTGCGCCACCACTCCCTGGCAAATGCTTTTTTTTAGAAGGTGTCTTGGTCACGTATCTTCACAGCAATAGAATAGTGACCAAGCTAGTCCCCAAATGTTTACCTCACTGTCACCTCTAGGATCTGCCCACACTCCTTTTATCTATCACATTATAAGCCAAGGGTCATGAATCATCATGATCAAGTTCTGAACACGAGGCCAGCCCATTACCTCACAACTCTCACAAGCTGTGCTCTCACCTCCACAAGCACACACACTCACGCACACAAGGTAAATAAAATGTAATACGACTTCTAAAAAATCAATAAAGGGGGCTGGAAGGTTGGCTCAGCGGTTAAGAGCTCATGCTGTTCTTGCAAAGGACCAGGTTTCAATTCCCAGCGTTCTCATGGAGACTCACGGCCTCCTCACACACTAGGCACACAGGTATATACGCTGGTAAAACACAAAACAATCAAAATAAATCTAAAGAAAACAATAAAGGAAGGAGAATAAATCTCACAAAACTTCAGGGACAGCCATGCCAACGAGGCTCCTAGGGGACCCCAGTGGTTAGGGTCTGTCAAGATCTTTCCTCTAAGATGAGAGACCAGTGGCCAAACTTCACGCCGCCCTCTTCAAAGAAAGAAGCAGAAGCCAGGCGTTGGTGGTGTACGCCTTTAATCCCAGCACTTGGGAGGCAGAGGCAGGCGGATCTCTGTGAGTTCGAGGCCATCCTGGTCTACAAAACAAGTTCCAGGACAGCCTCCAAAACAATACAGAGAAACCCTGCCTCGAAAAACCAAAAAAAAAAAAAAAAAAAAAAAAAAAAAAAAGAGGCAGAGGGTGGGCTTTTGTGGGACTTGGAATTTTGGGAGCAGTATCTACCACATCCACATGTGCTGTCAAAGTCATTTCCTTAAACTCTGTGAAGCTGTAACTTTGGGGAACAGGGGCCCCGAAGCAGGTGCAGGCTGCAGAGGACAACACCCAGTCATGTGAGCGTTGAGAGGGAGAAGGAGAGAGAGGGAGAGAGAGGGAGAGAGAGAGAGAGAGAGAGAGAGAGAGAGAGAGAGAGAGAGAGAGAGAGAGAGAGAGAGAGAGAGAGAGAGAGAGAGAGAGAGAGAGAGAGGCTGCGGCAGAAAGATGTTGGGCAGACAAGCTCCAACAGGAGCCCCTGGTACTACCGACCCTTGGAGTTTTCTATTAAACCATGCCAGCGATTTATACCAATAACTATTCTCCACTTGAAAAGTAGCCCACAGCGTAGGGACAGAATGCCTGACTGTGGGATACCAAGTGACCCCTGTAACCAGAGCTGGAGATTATCTGACCCATCTCATAAAATTGGACACACATGCTGGCATTCTGTTATTAAACAGCAACTACGAGGTCAGGTCTGGACAAGCCCAGAAAGCGCAGGAAACTGCATGAGCAGGTGGTGCAGACTCCCCTGGCATGTAGCAATTCTCTCTAGCTCACACTTGAGTTGCTGCTGTTCCATTAACTTGAAGGAAAAGGCACAGACAGGTTTGCCGTCTTTATATATATTATATAGTCCATAAAGTGATATATATGTATGTATAATTTATTTTTATCACCTTGTAGCAGTATCTTGTTCTGCTTGACTGTCCCCACCTCCCCAGTGTTGAGGTCACAGCAGCTCGCCTCTGAGACAGCACTTTCTGTGAATGCTGGGCATCTGAACACCAATATATAATCAGAAGACTTTAGAAATAGGGAGATTAGGGGATTAGGGCCTGGGGAGAGGGCTCCTAGTTTGAGGACCATCGCCCAGGGAGTAGCAAGCAACCTGGGAGGTTGACACCCTTTCTTTGTGAAGGAGCAGTTTTCACCTCAGGGGTCTAAGTGCTGCTAATGACCCCGACTTCCATTCCCACCTGGTTGCTTCTGCCAATACCATTATTTCTGGATTCTGCTGAAAGTCTCTCACTGTCCTCTGCCATTGGATATACACCATCTGCAGTATTCCACAGACTGCTGTGTTCCCTACGGAACCCTGCTGCTAGCAGTACCAACTGGATAGAACAATGGAAGCTGGAAGACTTCCCCCTAAGTTGGGACCTCTGATGGGCAATGACACAGTGCGCACTCCAAAACAGTAGCCACTGTTCTCAAAGCCTGGATTCACAGGCATGGGAACAAGGGACGTAGGACTGGCTCTATTGTTCAAAGTTACCTACTGGAGGGATTCCTGCCATTATTCCTTGACTTGTGGTCATGCTGAACTCTGTATGTGGCTTAGCGGAGAGACAGGAAGAGGGCCAAGTACATCAGTTATAGGGTAATTATCCTGGGTTATCAGAAATAAACTAAATTTTACTACACAATGGGGGTGGGCAGAAAGACTGGCTGGAATCATGGGGTTCACCAGAAACCCCCCAGTTCTCCTGTGGCCCTTGGCTGTGGGGGACCAGGGAACCCAACAAACATCACAGCAGTACCAAGTACAGATACACAGGTCCCTTCTCTTGACCTCCCAGCTCTAGAATTTGTTATTGCTATTCTGGAGACAGATGTGACTAGGTACCCCATGTAGGAGCCAAAGAACCCCCTTACTGTAGCCCAGGGTGGAAACCCAATCAGCCACGGTATTGCCCATGATAAGGACAGAAAGCCAGACATATCTAAAAGTAATATGGGAAGTACCATCTTATGTCTCCTGTGACCAGCCATAAAAGGGAGGCTGCTGAAGTTTTCTGTTTTTATGCTCCATTGTCCTAAGGAGGCCCTAATGACTACCTTTATTATTATTTTTTCCTGAGACAAGGTTTCTTTGTGGCATTTTTTAAAGACAGGGTTTCTCTGTGTAGCTTTGGAGCCTTCCTGGAACTTGCTTTGTAGACCAGGCTGGCCTCAAACTCACACAGATCCACCTACTTCTGCTAGAATTAAAGGCATGTGCCCCCACCATCCAGCTATGACTACATTTTGGTTTTTTTGAGACAGGGTTTCTCTGTATTGTTTTGGAGGCTGTCCTGGAACTCACTCTGTAGACCAGGCTGGCCTCGAACTCACAGAGATCCGCCTGCCTCTGCCTCCCCAGTGCTGGGATTAAAGGCGTGCGCCACCAACGCCCGGCTCAGCTATGACATTTTACAAAGTTCTTTGTGAGTCTTCCTCAATCCCTCTCCACTTTAATTTTGAGACAGGGTCTCTCTCTAACCCTGAAGCGCATCAGTGGTGGCTGGCCGCCGGGCTCCAGGCATCCTCCCCACCCCAGCCTGGCCTCCCCAGTGCTGAGATTGTCCATACTGCAGAGCTGACTTTTTACATGTATCATCGGGGTCTAAACTTGGTTAAAGTCTGGCAAGCACTGTAACCACTGAGCAGTATTTCCAGCCAATTATTTTAGTGTTCCCTCTGTAGTTTAGGCGGCCTCAAACTTGTGGCAATCCTCCTGCCTCAGCCTCTTGAGTACTGGGGTTATTGGGAATACAGGTGTGAGCAAACATACTCAATTTGTGATGATTAACGTTGCAAGTTAATCCCTGAGTAGGACTGAAAGATGACAGGGATACAGTGTTGCTAAGATTTTATTTCCCGTGTTGAGGATAAGGGTGCTTCCTCCCCTTCCATTAAAGAAAAACTGACATGAAAATCTTTGTTATTGTTGTTGCCTTTTAAAGACACAGTTTCTCTGTGTAACCCTGGCTGTCCTGGAACTCTCTCTGTAGACCAGGCTGGCCTCAAACTCACAAAGATTTGCCTGCCTCTGCCTCCGGAGGGCTGGAACTACAGTCGTGCCCCACCACTGCCTGGAAAGATTTTTTTATTTGTGTATACGTATATGCAGGTATGAGTTTGTGTGCAGTGGTCAGAGGGTGTTGGACCCTCTGGAGTTGGAGTTGAGTTATTAACCACTGAGCCATCCCAGTTGGGAGAACCCGAGTGGAAATTCTGATCTGATATTTGTGCACATAGCATGGCTGGACAGCACCTTCCAGAACCACAGCTCTAGAACCTTTTATTGTTGTTGTTATCCTTGGGGCAGAGTGTGGCCAGGGAGTCCCAGGTTGGCCTCAAGGAACCCTCCTACTTCCGCCCCCTTCTGGGATCAGGTAGAGTCCTGTGCTCTGGGTGGGGTGGAAGGTTCATGTTTTCCCCGAAGTGAGATGTCGTGGGCCTCATCCCTGGTGGGTATTCATAACGCTGCCAGCACCTTCTGAGTGTCCCAGCTGTTTCCTGATGGGACAGCAACACAGGAGTGCAGTGTGGTCCTTTGTTATAATCCTTTTGGCAAGCCCGCTTCGGACATCCTCAGTAGACAGCTCTGAATCTAAGTCCCAGGCAGGGCAGAGAGCCTCTTGGACAGTACAGGTTCCTCCGTGCTGAGACCTCACTGCCCTCTGGTGGTCAGCTACTGGAAATGCAGCTCAGTTCCCACCAGCATCACACAAAAACCCCTTACTCTAACAGGTACAACCTCTACTTCCCAGGTGAGAACACAGGGCTTCAGAGGCTTTGCACCACCCAACCATAAACTACAAGTTCCACCCTTCCTTTCTGTTCCCCTGGGCCAGACACACTGCTTTTATCATGCAGAGCAAACAGAGGTATTAAGGAAAAGCGAGAAAGAACTCAGGAGAGTAGGAGGAATCCCAAGGGGGAACGGCCCATCCTGACCTTCTGAGGCCTGCATGTCTTCCATTGGCCTCTGTAGGCATAAGTCCTGGGGTACTAGTCAGGAGTCTTCCTGACAACGCCCTGCGGCCCTGCAGACTATGCTCACCACTCAGGGGTTTCCAGCTGCGTGAGCACCATGAGGCCTTGGGTGCAGTCTACCCCATGGCGCCGTATCTCCAGCACCTGGCACAGTGCCAGCCACACCAGCAGCTGGTGGGGCAGTGTTTCTGTGCCAGTCTTTGAGCCTAGTTCCTCTGGTGACCTCCTTCCCAGGAAGCAGCCCTGGACTCTTATTAAAAAACTCACATTGATTTATTAGAATATGAAAAAGGTTCAGTTTCTTTTGTACAGGCGGCAGAGCGGCAGCAGCTGCGGTGGCTTTGTACATGGTTGTCGATGTCACCTTGCGTGGCAACTCCTGCCCAAAACAGCACTCGCATGGAGAAGAGACAGCTGGGCCAAGCACCCATGGCCCCATCCCCTGGGAGGGACCACTCTGACTATTGCACGGTCCTGGGGACCACTCTGACCATTGCACGGTCCTGGGGGCCACTCTGACCATTGCACGGTCCTGGGGACCACTCTGACCATTGCACGGTCCTGGGGACCACTCTGACCATTGCACGGTCCTGGGGGCCACTCTGACCATTGCACGGTCCTGGGGGCCACTCTGACCATTGCACGGTCCTGGGGAGGGAGTGCTTGGGGGTTGGACAGACACCCACGGGCTTGGGCCCAGCCATGGTGGCGGAAGGGAGTATGTGCCTGCGAGCAAAGGCCTCTAGGGACCCTGTCCTCTGTCCACTGCAGCAGCCCTGGCCAGGACAGGAGCCCCTCAGGGGATGTCTAGTCCCCAGGGCTGGGCTTCACTGCAAGTTGGGTGAGCAGGCAAGAGTAGTTTGGATAAGGGCGGTGGTAGAACAGACCGGCGAAGGGAAGGCAGGCCCAAGAGCGAGGCCAGTGCCAGAAGGCACCTTGCTCATGAGCTTGAATCACAAGGTGGGCCATGTCTCAATCAGTGCCGTGGGCAAAAGAGCCCAGCAGGCAGAGGTTCGATTTAGGGGCAGGGTCAGACAACAGGAAGGAAGAGGAGGGTAGGAGGTGGAGCTCTGGCTGGAGGGAGGGTCTCAAAGGGTCTACAAACAGGAGTGCCTCTGTGCAAACAGGGTCGTACTTACTTACATGGAGGTGCGGATAAACAAAATGTAAAAAGGCAGCACTTTCTGGCGCCTTGGACGGTCCCTCCCATGCAGCAGCCCCAGAAAGGCCCAGTGGTCCCCATCACCCAAGTCACAACTGTTTAAAACCCAGTTCCCAGCAGAGGAGCTCTGAGGTGCCCCTAGCCTGCGACTCTGAGTGAGGTGGCTGGCCAGGGTGCCATGGCTGACAGGCGTAGCGTAGGTCTGCCTTGGGTCACCCATCTGTCTCCCAGCCACATGCCTGCTGTCCTCTGATACAGGAGGGCCCAGTCGAGGGCAAGGAAGGTTCAGCTCCCTCCTTTCCTGGTAGGACCACAGTGGAGCCAGTGGCTCTTTGGTTAGAAATGATGATCAAAGATGGAAAATTGGTCTGGATGAGGAGGGGACTACGGGAAGGTGGGGCCTCGTGGAGCCCTGGTTCCAGTATGAGAGCCTGGATCTAGAGATGGGGCGGCCCGCCTCACCAGCCCAGCTGTTCTGCCGAATGAATTGGGAAGGCAGTTCTGGTGGGAGAGGACACTTCCCAGGAGGCAGGGGCAAGCCGTGCTGCAGTGGGGGCTGTGGACCCAGCTGCCATGCGTAGGAGGGGGCCGGACCAATCCAGGTCAGGAGGCAAAGGGAGCTCCCAGCCCCCACTCTGTGGGAGAGTCTATGGGACACCCACTGGCCTGGCCCTACTGCCCTTTGGGGATGAAAGGCTCTCCC
This sequence comes from Mesocricetus auratus, assembly GCF_017639785.1. Taxonomy (NCBI): domain Eukaryota; kingdom Metazoa; phylum Chordata; class Mammalia; order Rodentia; family Cricetidae; genus Mesocricetus; species Mesocricetus auratus. The sequence continues at coordinate 9,959,114 of NW_024429197.1, forward strand.
TCCCCAGGCTCGGGGTGGGGGCCTGGGTCACTGAGGCAGCGCTGTATTCTCTGGGAGCTGGGGCTGTCACTTGGTGCAGGGGTGAAGACATCATCGGTGCCTGGGGATGAGGGCTCCTTGCTGCGCATCATAATGACGCCATCCTCATCTTCATCTTCCTCCTCCCGAGTCAGCCTTGTTGGATCCCGGTTTAGCCCTAGGACCTTGCCCTTCAACTCCTCGTTCACCAGGTCCACAGACTCAGGTGACTGTGGGGAGGCTGGGTCGATGGTGATGACAGGCAAATCCGCCTTGGGCTCATAGGCCAGTGGGTCTGTGGATTGAAAGCAAAGCATAGACGGGTTCTGTACCAGTGGCTCTCGGACCTCCCCATGATGCAAACATGTCTATGGGCTTCACAACTTTGTCCACACGGGCCCGAGTGAGCCCAGTTACCAGCTGCTCTCCTTGGATCAGGGGCTCCCACTGGTGTCCCACAGGTTAAGAAATAGGGCTGGAGAGATGGCTCAGAGGTTAAGAGCATTGGTTGCTCTTCCAGAGGACCAGGGTTCAATTCCCAGCACCCACGTGGCAACTCATAACTGTCTGTAACTCCAATTCTAGGAGATCTGACACTCTCACACCAATGCAATAAAGTTAAATAATTTTTTTAAAAAGAAAGAAATAGGACATTTTCCTGAGTCATGGCCTGCAGGCCGAGGCCTGCCTGTTTCTCTTCATGGACTAGTGATGTCTGCCCCCTGCCAGGTGCTCTGTGTTGTAGCTCCGTGGTAGTCCCCGTCCTGAGCCCCTCTGGCAGCACCTTGTACCTGCATTTGACAGCGGGGAGGTCTTCCCTGACTCTGAGGCCTGTCCCTGGCACAAAACACCCAGCCTGAAGGCCCCTCTTTAGCCCTTTACCTGAGCCTATGCGGGCCCGCGACATGGTGGGTGAGTCTAGTTTGTGGGCTGGCACCGTCAGGTAGTTGCTGATCTGCCAGAGAGAGCGGACAGGGTGAGTGTGGGCAGCGGGCTGGCAGTGTCCTCTGGAAGGCAGTGGCTCAATGGGCTGTCCCTTTGTCAGTGCCGGCACCCACACAGACACTCCAGGGCCTTCTGGGGACTTGTCCCAGGCTCTCAGCAAGCCCTGTCGCCTTCCTGGGTAGACTCAAACAGATCTACTTTGTGCTAGCCTTGCCTCCAACCCACAGCTGACTCCCAAGATTCTAGAGTAAAACAAAACAAAACAATAGACCAATAGCAATAAAAAACAGCTTGAGGTGGCATGCCTAAATCCCATATGGCCCCAGGCGGTCAAACCCAGGCCATCACAACTGAGCTCAGCCCCTTACCTGTCATCAAGCCTTGTCCCTTTCTTGGGTACTCGGTGATCTCTACCACCCCCTTCAGATTCCTGTTCCACCCAAGTGGCCCCACCTCAAACTAGTCAACCCAGCCACCAAGCCTTGCTGGCTCCACTTCCCAGTGTCCCTTGGGCTCACTTCTTCCTTTCCTTCCCTGCCATCCCCACCCTTTCTCACAGGGGATAAAGCCGCACACCATCAATTAACCTCTCCGTCTGTTGTCTGGATCTAAAATAGGTGCATGCCCTCAGAGGAGCTTGGCAGGCCTGAGGTGCCCTTGGGTGTGAGTGCAGGAAGAAGAGTGCAGCCTCCAGCCTATGGGGTGGGAGAGGCAGGCCCAGCCCACACCGACCTTCTGCTCCAGCTGCCGGGCCTTCTGTCTCCGGAGCAGCATCTGGTTCCAGGCTTCCTCGTAGGGGTCGGCCACCAGCGTGTGTCTGTTATAGGACCGCAGCTGAGGGAGGAACACCATCGGGAGGGGAGGACTCAGGAGCTGGGCAGGAAGGCCAGGGCCAGAGAGGCTCTGGCTGTGTGGGAGGCAGGAGAAGGGTAGGGGATGCAGAGCAGGTGCCAAGGAGGTTCGGGGGACAGCCGCTAAGAAGGTGGCAGGCTGGGGCAGGGCCTCACCCGCTGCCGCGTCTTCTGCAGGTTGCTCCTCAAGATTTTGCGGATCTCCTCCTCCTTGTCCTTGGACAGTGCCGGCAAGATGCGCTCCGATGCCATAGACTTGGGGTGGATGTTTCTGGGACAGCGGAACATGGGTTAGATCTCCATTTCGGCAGCAGAAGGCCATGCCCAGGAGTGGGTGACCAAAGCCAAGCCTTACTATAGATTTAAGGACTCGAACATCCACCTTGACTAGCTAGACAGCAGCATAGCCCTGGTGGCCACCCCAGGCGGGGGCTGGGGAGGTAACACGGGTGCAGATGCTGCCCAGGTTGCCCAATGGACTCACTGCATGGAGACAGTTGAAACAGCAGAAGGGATTTTGCCCATGCCTCCACTTTCCACCAGCTCGATGGCCTGCTTCATCTCCATCTTGTGGTAGAAGGCAATGAGCTGGGGCTCTTTGGAGCGCTCACCAGCTATCAGACACTTCTTCACGTACTTCTTATTAAACCGGTTGAGCCTGTGGGAGGAGGGAGGTGGATGGGGCTAGTTCCTAGGCATAAGAAGATGCCTGGGCCCCCAGGGACCCTTAACTGTCCTCCCGACCCTCCTGCCCACCAGACCGTCACCTACTTGTCCTTCCAGTGATGGTGGCCATAGTGACCACAGATGTCCTCGATGCCTGTCAGAAGGTGGTCCAGGAACTGAAATGAGCCCAGGGCCAGGTCAAGCCTTACTTCTGGGCTCCTTCCCTACCCCACCCACCTCCAACCCAACTATGGGTCTGCTTAGCCTGGCCCTATAGTTCCAGGAGTAGCCAGGAGGTGGCGCCTTCCCCTCATTCATCCTGAAGCTCAGCCCACACACCCTGGTGAGCCCGCTCCAACCCACTTGCACCTAATGACAGAGGCTGGTTCCAAGCAGAGGAAGGGATGGCATAACAGCCTCTTGAGCTCCTAACTGCTCACACCACACTTTCCCTTCAGCTAGAACCTGTCAGGGGGCCCCAATGGGGCCGAGAGACCACCTAACACTGGGATGAGGGAAGGTGGGCTTACGCCCAGCTGTGCCCAGATCCAGCCTTCTCCAGCAACCCAAGGCCCAGTCAGTCCAGCCTCCAGTACCTGTGTGTGGATCTCCTCATTGATGGAACGCTTTGTTTCTTGCTTTTTCTTCACAGCCAAGAGGTCTACCAGGGGCCGAATGGTCATGCCCTAGAGGGCAGGTAAGTATCAGACATCGTGGTTCTGCTACCCTGGCAGGGAGGCTAAGGGTTCCTGAGAAGCTCCCCTTGGAGGCCTTCAATCTCCCAGGACTGGGGGGTTTATAACTCTCTACCTCAGGATGTAAATAAAGGCCCGTTTGTAAAGCCCACTTCTTCCTGGAGACAGCAGTCAGAGATCTGACAGCTCAGCCTGTGGAAGAAGCCTCACTGCCCACCTACTTGGGGCCTGGGTTCAGTGTGGGCTCTACCACAGGTCTGTGTGCAGCCCAGGGAGTCAGGCCCTGCAGACAGGGAACTCCTCCATCCTGCTTCCCTCACAGGCTCTGTGTGTTTCTCTAGTGTCTGTGCTTCAATGCCAGCAGTATCCCCGAAACCTGGCTCCTTAAAATGTTCCCATTTTACAGCTGAGGAAACTGAACAGTAGAGAGGCTAAGTGATTTCCTAAGGCCCAACAGAAGGAGCAGACCCAGAGTCAGACGGGCTCGAGGGGATCAGCATCGTCAGTGAAAGTGGGCTTGGAAACCCATTGAGCAGATGCAACAGCAAAGGCCAGATAAAGCAGTGTTTCTGAGGACACAGCAGGACAAGAGCACAGAAAGAAGCTCACTCCAAGAAACTGCACCCCACCCCAAGAGGTCTCCCCACATCTTCTCAAGAAAAAGCAAAGGAAAGACGGGATGGAAGAGAAATGGAGACCCAACAGTTTCTCCCCCATTGCAGGCCAGTCAGCTATGGGAGAACAGTGTGCAACACCCCACATGGGCTTCCCTGGGAGGTGGCTAGAGACGGGTGGAGCTCTGCTGAGACTGGGTCATGTAAATGCCCAGAACTCTTGGGATCATCTAGTGCAGTCTCCTCCCTTCACAAATGGGGAACAGAGACACAGACAGGTGCGCCACCCCAAGAAGCACAGCTAGTGGAGCATTAGGCTGAGCCCAGGCCTCAAGTTCCCCGGCTCAAGAGATGGTGCAGCTGCCATGCTGTGAACCCTGCTGGAGACGACAAAGCATGAAACCACTGCAGCCCTGCTGCGAGCTGGGGCAGGCGTATCTCAGGCTGCCGGCTGCCCATGGTGCTTCAGTGGCTCTTCCTGAAGTTGGGCAGCACTCTGCTCACGTCACACACTGATCATTGACTTCACAAGCTCCCACACATCACCACAACTCAGAACTGAGGCCTAAAGTCAGAGTGCCCACAGCCCTTTTCACCTTCCCCTTTCCCCAGAGCAGGGGCACGCCCACCCCGGGCCCAGCACCTGCACGAAGACTGTGAAAAAGATGACAGTGATGATGGCGGTGAGGAACAGGTCACACATGGGGAAGTGCTTCTTGTCCAGGAGGTAGCCCAGGGAGAAGGCGATGGCCCCGCGCAGGCCCCCATACGCGATGATGAATTGGTCCTTGGGGGTCAGCTTGACAATGCGGAACTTGTTGATGAACCAGGTCAGGCCCAGCACACCTGCCAGGGAGCAGGCAGAGGAGAGGTCAGGCTGTCCAGGAAGCCCCTCCTACTGACCTATCTAGATCACTCACTTCCTGGGTCCCTCAGCCACGAGCTCCAGTTCACTCACCCCAACACCTCAGTGGGTCTCTAAAGGGTTCTTTCACCTGCATCTGTTCTGAAGATACCCAGAGTCCTTCAGGGCTACAGGTCAAGGGATAGGAGATGATGAGTGGTGATGAGTCTTACTTATTACAGGTGAGCAGGAGGGAAATCATTAGTCTATTGTCTCACTTTTCTATATACTGGAAACTGTCCATAATAAAACATTATTTCACAATGCAGGGAAGATGAGGAAGGGTGTTGTGCCCTGCACGCATGAGGCCCTCGGTTTGATCCCTAACATCACAGAACATACAAACAAAACCTGCTTGCCAACAATAAAAATCCCACAAAATCGCACCCCTGTAATTCCAGCACTCATGAGGCTGAGGCAGGATTACCAAGAGTTCTAGCCCAGCCTGGTCTACATAGTAAGACCTTGTCTCAGACAAACACAGAAACATACAAAAAACCCAAAAATATGTAGAGAGGGACAGGGGAAGCCACCACTGTGGACCTCTGGCTTCCACGTGCATAGGCACACACAGACCATCACACAAAGGGCCCCAAGTACATGTGATAGGAATCGCAGACTTGGCTCTCATCACAGGGAAAAGGGAGCAAAATACAGAAGGAAACATTGCTTCACATTGAAACAAGGACAACCTGGCGCATGGGGGTGGATCCCACAGGATTAGATCCCACAGTGACACTAGCCTGGTAACTTTGGGAACACTTGATCAGAGTCACAAGCTGGGTTTAGGGTCTGAGAAAGTCACTAGGCTTTTGGAGGGTCTTAGGGACTCACTGTGGCATCGTCTCCAGTGTCTCCACACACTATGAGCATGGGGCTTCTCTCCCCTCAATGGTCTCAAATGGTGCCAGCATTGCAGAGAAGAGATGGGAGCAGCCAGGAACACACTGTACTATCCACATCTCACAAACTGGCCCCTACACACTATACACTCCACAGATCAGCCCCTCAATACTCTGCAGCAGACACCCACAACGTAGCCCCTCCTCACCTATACCACAGCATCCCACAGCTCAGCACCTCAATACACGGTACCCAACACACCTCACAGTTCAGCTCCTCCACACACTGTGCTGGACATGCCCCACAACTCAGCTCCGCCACACACTAGGTACAGACACCCACGGCCCAGCACCCACCCACAGCCCAGCACCCTCATACACTACTGACACTCCCAGCCCTTCCCCTCCACATGCTGTACCATACATCACAACCCAGCTAGCACTGTGTCACACACGCTATAGACCAGCTCTAACACACCTTACCACACATACACAAACAGCACACACACATACCGCAGTCCTGTTCTTAGGAACACATACACACCCCACAACTTAGTCTCATTCTATATTACACATGGCTCCTCCACAGCCTGGTTCCTGCTCGCAGTCACACACACACACACACACACACACACACACACACACACACACACACACACTCCTCCCTTGGCTTGGGTCTGGCCCTTACCCAGTACCCGGGCGATGAGGCAGAAGAGCAGGGTGCTGATGACAAAGGTCCAGTTCCACTGGTGGGAGCCGGCCACAGTGGAGACACCCAGGAAGATGAAGATGAGGGTCTCGCTGACGCTGCTCCACATCTTCAGGAAGTATTTGATGGTGGTGTGTGACTTGTGGGAGATGTTGGCCTCCACATAGGGGCGCATCACTACTCCTGAGGCGATGAGCCTTGGGGTGAAGAAGAAAAGTCTTGAGGTGAGTTGTACCCACTATTAGCAGGCTGACCAAGCACCTGCTCACCTGCTTACCAGGTAACACGTGAGGACCAAAAACACACACACTGTGTCTCCTTGACCCTCACATTAAGCATACACACGACCAGCGAATTCTTGCATTTTTCAGACATGAGACGGGACTTTTGGAAAAATAAAGTCACCCCCATTGTCTAGCTGAGGTGAGTGGCAATGCAAGAGACTAAAGCCTGTGTCCTCCACTTTAGATCGGCCTCTGCACTTCTGCTCTCCTTATCCCTCACCGACTCTTCCCATGGTCCACCGCAAAATCAGCAGAGACCCCAGGGCTTTTATGACTCAGGTCTGGTAAGATGCTGGTGCCCTTCTAGGAGCCTGTGCCAGCTTCTACCTAGTGATCCACTTGAGAAAAAGGGAGGAAGTAGCCGGACTGAGACCTAAGACTTCAGGCTCGGGGCTTCCTAGGGCAGCACAAGAGTCTGCCTCCTGTGACTGAGGCCAGCCCTAACCTGGGTTGCTTTCTGCCTCATCTGCTTTCAGGCAATCTTCAGATTCCTGAATCCTAGAGCCCAGTGGTGGCTTTTTATGGGCAGCCTCTAATGACCTGGACCACTCCAGGGGACAGCAGGGAAGTCTGCAGCCCAGTGTCCATGTGCCGGGAGCTCCTTGGCAGCCACGCAGACCTGGGCATGGCATGCTAAGTGGCTCCCCCTACCAAGCCCACCGCCCGCCACACCTGGACTCACGCCATGATCCCTGACAGGTGGAAGAGCTCAGCTGACAGGTAAGCCATGTAGCTGTAGAGGAAGACGAAGAGCGGCTCGATGACGCGGATGTGAGAGGTGAATCGTGAGGTGAAGGCTGCGATGACCCCGTAGACCACACCCACAAACACCCCACCGAGGGCCACTACGAAGAAACTCAGGAAGCCGAGGAAGATGTCCGAGATGCCCACATACTCATAGCTGGCAAACTCCTCAAAGAGGTGATACAGGACCTGAAAAGGACATGTAGGCTTGTGGGCAAGGAGGTCAGGACCCCGGCCCCATGGCTCCCTTGTTATCCCACCGATGCTTATCCCACCCCTCCAGGACCCACAGCCATGAACATAACCTACACGGCAGCAGAGAAACCCTGGTGCTGAGTAAGTGTGGAACCCTGGCCTGGGCGTTGGGGACCTTCCTCTTTGGAGGCCTGCGGCACACAAACTCTAAAGCTGGGCAGCTAAACTGCAATCCCCTGTACACACGGCCAATAACCTAGTCTTCCCGTGCTTCAGTTTAGCGGGCGGGAGCAAGCGGAGCGCCCGTCACAGGCTGTCGGAGAACTGTTGGTGAAGTGCTCAGCATGGCACTCCCTGCGGTGCTGCCACTACCGGTACCACCGAGTCTACTGATCTCACGGTTTGACCTTGCATAAACCGAGGCCTCTCTGGACTGCCTCTCCTTTAGCTCAAAGCAGGGAAGTTTGGACAGCAAACAAGAATAGGACCTGTTAACCTCTGAAAATTCATGGGGCCAGGCCATACGCAACTTGGGACCCACCACGTGGGAGTGAAAAATCTCCATTAAACAAGCTGCCCAGGGAGCTGGAGGCCCCTCTACAGCTTCCCAGCCCTGGAATGGGAAACAGTCTGCAAATGGTCGTCACACACCGACGATCTTTATCAGTGTGCAGGCCAAGGATACCTCCATTAAACAAGCTGCCCGGGGAGCTGGAGGCCCCTCTACAGCTTCCCAGCCCTGGAATGGGAAACAGTCTGCAAATGGTCGTCACACACCGACGATCTTTATCAGTGTGCAGGCCAAGGAAACCTATCTCCTTGCTGGAGGGAGGTTCAAACATACCAGCTAACAGGCCAGAGGGGCCCGCCAAGGGGCAGGACTGGGCTCAGAACTTGTTCCCTCAGTCTCTGGTTTTTGTTCTAGGGGACTGACATGGTGGCTCCCCAGTCTACTCAAGTCCAGCCCTAGACAGCTCTGCTGGGAACCAGATAGGAACTTTCCAGGCCTGGAAGGAAGGGGAGGCAGACAGGAAAGGGTGACAAGACAGAGACCTGATGTCAGGAGGCTCAGGTGCAGCGTCACTGTCTTAGACTGTCTTAGGATTATGGCTTCCACACCTGTACCACGCTCTAACTTGGGCCTGACAGGAGGGGTAGATGCTGAGCACTGGCAGGATCCAGTGCTGCCGGCAGGTCACACCCATCTGGGAGACAGGATGGATCTCAGCAGCAGGTGTGCTCCTCCCTACTCTAACCTCCCTCCTGGCCTGGGGATGCTCACGAGTACTCCAGTGGTCTGCCACCTGGGCCACTGGGACGGTACATAGGCCAGGGCCTCCTTTCTAGCCTGGAGCTATCGCCAGTGGTGTGACAAGAAGCCAAGAGAATATGGAGTAGGCCTGTGTGTAGGGTCATGTGACTCCAGCAGCTCCCCTAAGCAGCCAGCGGAGCCTCTTAATACCTCCGCTTCGTCATGTGGTGACACTTGAATAAAAATGCCACTGCCCTGGTTACCTTTTGCTATCTTTTTGTTTGTTTTCCTGAGATAGGGTTTCTCTGTATAGCCCTTGCTGTCATGGAACTCACTCTATAGACCAGGCTAGCCTCAAACTCACAGAGATCCGCCTGCCTCTGCCTCCTGAGTGCTGGGATTAAAGGCGTGCGCCACCACTGCCCAGTCATTTTTTGCTAACTTTACACAGCCAGAGTTACTTGGGAAGAAGACCTTCAGCTGAGAAAATGCTTCCATCAGGTCCTGGGTTGTACAAGAAAGCAGGCTGAACAAGCCAATTAAGTGGCTCTCCTCTAGTTTCTGCTTCGGTTCCTGCCTCCAGTTCCTGTCTTGACTTCCCTCAGTGATGGGACATGACCTGACTGTAAGCTGAAATAAACCCTTTCCTCCTCAAATTGCTTTTGCTCATGGTATTTTATCACAGCAATATAAACCCTAACGAAGACTCACTATGCAGCCAGAATCACTATGCAAACTAGACAAAGCAAGATGCATTCAGACCGGAAGCAGCTGGACATGGGCCACATGATCACCACTGTCAGGAGATGGCACAGGTCCTACACACCCAGATCTGAGTTATCACCTTGATGCCAGCTTGCCATTGTTTCCAGTAGTGTCAACATGAATTCATATCCAGACTCAGCTGGGGAGGGTTCAACTCAGGTACCAAGTAGCTTAGGGCATACATTAATAAGCAGAGGTCCTATATGATCCCCAGGAAACTGACAGGCTAGCTTCTGTACGAGCTGAGGCTCATGTGTAACCCTTGGCAGGGTTGCTAGAAGAGACCAAGATGGAGAACTCAGCTGTGTGAGAAGTGGCCATCTATATTAGCATCGGTGGAAGGATATGACGGAGAACTCAGCTGTGTGAGAAGTGGCCATCTATATTAGCATCAGTGGAAGGATAAGGCATTGCGGATGCCCCATGTGTGTGTGGTGTGGCCCCTGACCCCTCACCACAGTGACAGCATCATTGAGCAGGGACTCCCCGAAGACGAGGATGTGTAGCAGTTCGTTGATATGGATTTCCTCAAAGACAGCCAGCACAGCCACCGGGTCCACGGCCGAGATGATGCTGCCGAAGAGCAGGGTGTCCAGCAGGTTAATGTTGTTGATCTGCTCACCGCCCACCAGGCACACGGCGTACAGGAGGCCACCCAGGAAGAACGCGTTCCACAGTGTGCCCACCACAGCAAAGATCAGGATGGTGCCCAGGTTCTCCGTGAACTGCCGCAGTGGCAGGAAGTAGCCCGCATCCAGGATGATGGGTGGCAGCAGGAAGAGGAAGAAGACGTCTGACTGCAGGAAGGGGGGCGTCTCGCCGACACCCTTGATCAGGCCCCCCACCAGCAGCCCCACCACGATCAGCAGGCAGCTCTCCGGGACGATGCTCGAGATGGTGGGGATCACATGGAAACCTGTGAAGGGCGAGAGAACGGGAGGCCGTGGGCTTTTCAGGGGAGCCAGAAGAACAGAAGTTTGGGGACAGGACTGGGGACCAGGAGAGCATCTGGCGAGAGGTGCACAGGCTTGGTCTCAGAAGGCCGCTCTGTTAACTCTCTGAGCCTCGGCTTCCTTGCCTGTAAAATGGAAGGGATAATACCAGCTTCACAGGGCTGTGGTATAAAATAAATTATTCTTAAAATTTACATTTACCTGACATGCATGTGTGTGCATGCATATACATGTGAGCATGCGCCATCGCACGTGGGTGGATGTCAGAGGACAACTTGTGGGAGTTGGTTCTTTCCTTCTAGCATATGGGTCCTGGGGATTGAACTCAGGTCCTCAGGCTTGGCAGCAAGTCTTTACCTTTTGAGCCACTTTAGGCTGATGTTTTCACAGATCATTCACCAGCTGTCTCTGTCACAGTCATAAACTGTTAGAAAGCTGCAGCTCTATATGCCTCTAGCAGACAGAAATTAAACTGGTCACCAAGGTGCAAAGTGCCTGAGACATCAACCTATTCCTGAGCATGGCATCTTTTCAGGCACAAGTTCAGGGAGGCTGGCTTACGTCCCACGCAGGGAAGAACAATCTAGTGACTCTGTCTTGGGGAAGGCGGCGAGCTCCACGCCATGGAAGTGTATAAGCCACGGCTGACAATGACTGGTGTGTAAGTGGAGACAGCAGAGAGCCAGGAGAACCAAAGAGCACCAGTGCCAGGAGGAATGTGGGGACAACAGGCCTGGTCTGCAAAGCTGCAGAGCACATGCAGAGACCTCCAATCCCAGACTTGCAGGCAGGAAAGCGGCTGTACATAACCGAGGCATGCTTTTCCGGATACCAGGCAGCTGCTCCAGACAAGATCCCAAGAGTCAAAAGCCATCAGTCAGCTTGGGCAAGTGAAGGGAAATCTCTCTGCCACCCTTCCTTTAGCCCATCCCACTCTAAAGACAGGCAATGGAGGCTGGAAAGGTAAAGGGACTTGCCCAAAGTCAGAGCAAGTCAGTAGCAGAACCATGAGGGAACCTAGGTCTGATGCCCAGCTCCCAGCCAACTCCACAGTTCTGAAGTTTTAGTTCTCCTAGCCTCCCTCCCCATCAAGCCATCCTGACAGCCACCAACTATTTCTCCAAGTATTTCTCCATCGGTAGCATCCATTCTCTGTTGTGGACCCCAGGTTTGGTTACAGAGTCCCACGTTCCCTATGAGCTCTTTGGTTTGGTTTTGCAGTGGGAATGTGGGTGAAGACCTGGGCACCCAAATGCAATGCCAGCTGGGTCAAGAGGTAGTGAGCTCTTTGCTCAAGAATGATGCTCCCTCCTCTCCCCTACCTAGCAAGCTGACTTGAAAATACCCACAATCCTCAAGGACCTGCCTGACCAGATCCTTGCCTTCATTTCCCCCTTGGGAAAGAAGGACATTTCTACCTCTAGCAAAGAACATCCAATGTCCAGGTACTGACCGGGGCAATATGAGCACCACAACAGTCCAAATACAATGCCAAGCTCCTAGGAGACGCTGACAACATACTAGGGAAAAACACATCTCTATCTTAGGGTAGGAAGGACCCTACCTTGTACATGTTCCACGTTTCAAAAGTCACCTCGTGTGCTGAGAAGCTGTCTAGGCTGTAGGGTCTACCAGGAACACCCAATGTTCAGCTGGCGGGTACATCTCTTGTCCCATTCCCCTCCCCAGTCCCTATACTCAAACTCTTCCAAGTTTCCCAAAACGAGCCTGTCTTTTTCCAGTTGAGAGGCCCCAGCTGTGCGGCTGGTGAAGTGTACATCTGCCTCCTCATCCGGGTCCTCCCTGACCAGCCTGTCTGCCGAGGGCAAAACAGGACTCCCTCTTGTGCCTCCTCTCAGCCTCCGAGCCACAGTCATCACCTTTCTTCCTGCCCCTCAGAGGCCAGGCAACCAGCTACAGAGTGGAGACAGACCACAGCACCTTACCCAGAGATCTGCACTGCCCTGAAGCGGAGGCTGTAGGTCTGCTACACTGTGGATCTGAGTGATTCTCAGGCTCCAAGTTTTAAAGGGTTAGTAACAGGCGGTGACAGATCCTTCAAGAGGTCAAGTGAGGCTTTTAGGTCACTGAGAGGGAAGTAAGGGACCCCCACTCACAAAGTTCTCTCCCTGCATTTGGTTCACCATGTGCTGCCCTGCCCCCACCATGTGCTGTTCACCACAGACCCAAAGCAAGAGGGTCATTCAATCTTAGACTGAAACCTCCAGAACTGGGCCAGGGTTGGTGGCTTGCTGGGTTAAAGTGTTTGCTGCCCCAGCAAAGGACTGGAGTTCAGATCCCCAGCACCCACACACATCCTAGGTGGGTGTGGCAGACCACCTATAATCCTGCAAGGGTAAAGGGAATTAGGGATGACCCAGAGCAAGTTGGCTGGCTGGACTAGTTGAATCAACCAGCTCTGGGCTCAAGGGAGAGACCCTCCCTCAACGTACAAGGTGAAGAGTTATAGAAGCAGACACCCAACTTTAACCTCTGACCTACACACACACACACAATGTACACACCCAAGGTAAATACACACATACACACAATGTAAACACATATATACACATACACACACCCAATGTAAATACACACACACACATATACAAAATGTAAACACATACACACAAAGCAAAAAACAATACCCTCTAAAACTGAGCTTAAAAGTTTAAAATTGTTTTTAAATGGCATTTACTCATAGGAAACTGAGTCAGTTGAGTTTAGGGGAGTAGATTTCTTTCTTTCTTTCTTTCTTTTTTTTTTTTTTTTTTTTTTTTTTTTTTGAGACAGGGTTTCTCTGTATTGCTTTGGAGCCTGTCCTGGAACTTGTTCTGTAGACCAGGCTGGCCTCGAACTCACAGAGACCCGCCTGCCTCTGCCACCAACGCCCAGCAAAGGGAGTGGAATTCTTTTTTTTTCTTTTTTTTTCTTTTTTGGTTTTTCGAGACAGGGTTTCTCTGTGGCTTTGGAGGCTGTCCTGGAACTAGCTCTTGTAGACCAGGCTGGCCTCGAACTCACAGAGATCCACCTGCCTCTGCCTCCCGAGTGCTGGGATTAAAGGCGTGCGCCACCAACGCCCGGCATGGGAGTGGAATTCTTATAATGGGCCAGAAAGCAGCTTACAAGGTCAAAAATGCAGCTCTAGGGACTGGTGAGATGGCTCAGTAGATAAAGGTGCTTGCTGCCAAGCCTGATGACCCAAGTTTGAACCCTGGGTGCCACACAGTGAAGAGAACCAAGCCTTACAGGTTGTTTTCTGATCCCCACAGGCAGGCTATGGCACTCCCACACATACACACAAATAAATAAATCCTTTTAAAAGTACCACACCACCTCCCAAAAAAGAGTCCAGCTCCAGTCAGCTGACCTTCCTTGACTGTCGTGGTCTGCTCTACAGAGTCAGCAACAACAGTGGCCTAAGGAGACAGAGTCTAAAGAGACAGTGCGGAGCACGCAGAAGACAGCATCCACCCCCACCTAGCAGCAAGGCTGGGAAAACGCCTCCTCTGTGCTCATCAGGCCATTCAGAGCTGGTGTACAAAGATGAGCTGGTCACAGCTCCTGCCTGGACAGAGTGAGTGAGCGAAGCAAGCTGGGGCAGTAACGTGGAGGATGCTGGCTGTTCTGACATGTCCCCTGGGCCAGCACTGCGCTGGAAGCACGCGCCATCTCACTCAGCCCTCCTCACGTTGGGTAGTACAGCTACACTGCAGCACGCAGCCCTGCGAGGAAGGATTCTGCTCCGGCATGGGTGTCTCGGGCCTGGGGAAAAGAGCTCTCAGTCACTTGCTGGAGTGTCAGTACTTTCCTAGGCTGGCTCTGCTGGGCCCTGGGGACCTCTGTGAGGAGCTCATGGGGATGGCCATGCTTTTCTGGAATGAGTCCTCTATGGCAGGTGAACAGCTGGTGCTCTGAGAGGCAGGATGTGTCCTCGCAGGCTGCTCAGGCCTGGGTTTGGGGTCTCTTGACCAGGGGACAATGTGCTTTCTCCTACTGAAGACAGCTCCCGGGGTATCTGGTCAGCACTCACGTCCCTGGCATCCTTCCCCTCCCATCCCGTCTCCCCAGTCTTCTGTTCGGTCTTTTTTCCTAGTATTCTGCAGTGGGGCTTCAGCCCTGAGGGGCCTCTAGACTGAGCCCAGGCTACAGTAAAGGGCTCGATCTCTTCACTCCTGGCTTCTTGCCTGCAGTGGGCGGCACATTACTGGAAAGTGCTTGAGGGAGGGGCAGCACCTCTCAGGAGGAGGAGACTCCTTGGGGAAAGGAGCGTGCCTGCCCATGGTCTGTCCTAGCTTGTTCCTCTCCCAAGGTCAGTTTTTCCCACCCTGTATCCCCCAACAGTCCCCAAACACAGGGGACTGGCTGACACCTGCAGTGAAAGGGGCGAGGGCGACAGATGGGTCCCGGCGTGGTGACAAAGGGTCAGACTGAGGCAAGAGTTCAAGAAATGGGGCTCCGCCCCGGCTCAGATTGACAGTGGTGATTTAGCTGCGATGGAATCTGGGTAGGGCAGACATAGTTAGAACCAGATCTAGAGACAAGGGAGCTAGAATGGACCTCAGAGAGCATTTAATTCTCCATCTTATGGTCAGTAAGAGAGACCAAGTGACCTATCAATGGCCACAGACCAGTTCCACAGGAGCTGTGCGCTGCAAAATCAGCGATCCCCTTACGCCCCACAGCGTCTTTCCAGGCATCCTGTCCACACAGAGCTGTGAGGCAAGACGGTGTGGAATTCCACATCCCCAGCCTTGCACAACTCTTGAATGCAGCTCTAGTCTGGCCTCCCCGTGGGGAGTGGCTGTGGAGAGGTGTTCATTCCTTCCCGTTGAACATGTGTGCGTACAAACGCAAACTGACAGAAATGTCACTAGATTTTGGATTGACTGGGGATTCTCAAGGCTCTCTGCAGCTGCTCTGTCCCCCACCACGAAAACGTTTTATTCATATTTCTCAGGCTGTCCCCATCTGCTTGGGTGGGCACAGTAAAGCAGGCAGGGCTGTCCCATGTTACCCATGGTTGCCAGGGTGACCACATGTTTCTGGTTCCGCTTGTCACGGGCTTCCCTGGCTTGGGAAGTCACAGGGGGGAAGCTGGGAAGATGGATCTCTGAGGCCCCCCAGTGATCCCCTAGCCACTCCACTTCCAGGCCTGAAGGCTGCTCTGGGGCTGCAGTTCAGCCAGTGCCCAAGGGATTTCTGTCTCCATTGCACAGTGACTCCATTTCTTAAGTCCCTCTTCAGCTGCCTCAGCGGCATTCTCCACGGCAGCAATGGGAGGCGAGGCCTCACACGAGAGCTCCTGTGACTCCAGGCCTCAGCAGTGTGTGCTAACCATGTTGATCTCATCTGCTCCCCACCATGGCTTCGAGAAGACCCAAGTTTAGATGAGGAGACTGAGGCATAGAATGGTCAATCAAGCAACCTGGCTTAAATTCACAAAGCCAATAACTGTTACCCACTCCAGGCCCCGGAGTAGGTTCTTAGTCATTCATACCATTACCTCTAGCTACATTCCCAGCTGGTTTCCCAGAGGACCCACCCAGCACCAAAGCGGCCAGGAGCAGTTCCCTGAAGACCAGAGGCAGCCATTTTTTTCCATGAGCCCTTCTTCCTCAGGGAAGTCCTTGCACAGTTCCTCTCTCACAGCCCTCTTGAAGATCACCTGCCTTTGAAGGCATCCTCCCAGGAACTATGAGTGAGCACAGTCAGAAGGCTCTTGGGATAACAGGTGGCAGTTACTCAGACATGGTTTCTCACTGTGACCTCATCGGGGGTGGGGGAGGGACCCAAGAAGCAAAAGGAGCTCAGATTCAGCCACTGCCTCAGCATGTTCCCAGACAGACATGCGGGAGACGAGACTGTGTTCCATTGCCCACCCATGCTGCATTCCCACAGCTAGCAAAAACTGGGTTCTAATCAGGGTAGGTAACTGACTAGCAGGGTGGCCTTGCCAAGTTACTTCATGGCTCCCGTCCTCAGTTTGCCCACCTGTAGCACGGCAGTGGGTAAAAGTAGATGGAGTAGGAGATAATAGAGCTAAAGAATGCCAAGCAGGTATGGGAGTGCATTCCTATAACCCTGCTGACTTGAGATGCTGAGGCTGGAGGACCACAAGTTTGAGGCCTGCCTGAGCAACTCTGTGGGAATTCTGATGTCCAATGTAAAATGTGACAATCACTCTATTAACCTTTTCATCAAGGGCCAACAAGATGGTTCAGAGGGTACAGTTCTTGTGGTACAAGACTGGTGACCTGAGTTTGGATTTCTGGAAACCAAGTAAAAGTGGAAGGAAAGCTGGGTGGTGGCGGCGCATGCCTTTAATCCAAGCACTCAGGAGGCAGAGGTGAGTTCAAGACTAGCCTGGTCTACAGAGTGAGTTCTAGGATAGCCAGAGCTATACACCGAGAGACCCTGTCTTGAAAAACAGAAACAGACCAAAAAAAAAAAAAAATGAACTAAAGGTTGAAGGGAGTAGCTCAGGGTTCGTGATCATCTAGGATGAACAAAGCCCTGGGGCTGCTCTCCAGCACCAGGAAGGAGGGAGGGAGGGGGAGGGAGGGAGGGAGCTGGTAATGTTCTTCACTCTGCTGGACTTCACATGATCACAAGTCACTGGACAACACATTGTCCAGCACAGAGAAAGGAAGACATTTAGTGACACTCAGACTCTGATGTGAGGAGCAGTGCTTGGGTCTTCACATGTCTCTTTACATATCACACCTGATCCTTATTTGATGGGTAACAAGAAGGATCAGAGAGGTAGGGTGACTGGACCAAGGTTCCATCACTGGGAAGGGCTGCCAAAATTAGCATCCAGGTCTCCTAATTGCCAGTTCTTTGAGCTCCACGAAATTTAAGCCTGTCAGGATCAACAGAACAAGAATTCAAGTCTGCCATATGCCTCCCCCACATAAACAGTCAGAAATAAATCTGCTGGAAGTACCTGGGCAGGAACCATCGTGGTACCCAGAAAAGCCAGTCTCTCTCTGTGCCTCTCCCCAGCATTTCCATACAGCAGCTGTCTCTAGTTTCCATCCACACATCAGGGAGTCTTTCTAGATTGGGAAAGGAGAACACAAAGGGTCCCACCCCTAGGAATATCAAGTCTACAAATTAAGCAGCTAAATTTCTACCTGAAAACAACAGCGACACTGAGCTGTCTGGGCTAGGAAAAGATGGAACCAGGGAGCCAAGAGCAGGTCCAGGCCTGATCTGCTCTCTAGTAACCCTGAGCCCTGTGTCTTCCAGGCTTCCACCACAGAGCCTTTTTCTGTGTGTCATCAAGCCAGAGTCGGGGGCTGGACCCAGAAGCACCTATATTCTGTGATGTGGCAGAGGTGGCTGGTGAAAGACAGAACAGAGAGATGAGCCACAGCCAGTGGGAGAGAGCCAGCAGCCTGGAGGAAGCCAGGTGATGAAGCCAACAGTCACCTCTGCAAGGCCTGGTGGGAGAGGCTGCTCTAGACACAGATCGCTGTGACCAAGGACTGTGTGCACATCTTCTCTCAGTTCACAGGCACTTTTTCTTTTCTGTTTTTAAATTCATTTATTTTAAAAACAGGGTTAGCTCTGTAATCCAGGCTGGCCTCAAACTCACAGCAATCCTCCTGCTTCAGCCTCCCAAGTGATGGGATTAAAGAAGTGAGCCTTTGTTTTTCTCTTCACTCTTCTACCTCCATCAACCCCTCTTCCCAGTTGCCAGAAGCTTCCTAGTCCTGCTTCTGTGTATACAGTGAGCAACTCTTCATCTTGAACTTCTACCCACTTCCCAAAACCCAGTCAGGCATCGCCTCCTCTAGGAAGCCCTCCCTGCACACTCCAGACTGAGCCTGCTGTTCCTCCAAACTGAAAATGTGCTGGACTCTCTACTTTAGCGCCCATCTGCTGGGCACCCCAACACAGCCCGAACCCTGAAAGGATGACACTCGGGAGGAGAGGGTTCAGGGGACAATGGGAGCCTCCTAACTCCTCAGATGCCTCTCAGAGGGGGAGGAGAGAGGGGACAAAGCAGGGAGCAATGACCTCTAAGACTTCTGAGGCTCCGGGGCTCGACAGTGCAAAGGACACTGGCCACAGGCCTGAGACACATGCAGAGCTGATACTGAGGACCCAGATGGTCTCCCCTGACCTTCAGGCCTCCCCCACCTACATGGACTGCAGCCAAGTCCTCCTGCCATCAGCCTTCACCCTGTGGCTCACAGACCCTTCCGGTGACCTCAAACCCATCCCATCCCCCTCCTCCTGCTCTAACAGCAGCGTGTCCTGTGTCCCAGTGTCCCAGGCCTTCAGTCACCAGAGCTCTCCATAAAGCCACAGTCAACGAATTCCCTCTCGCAGTGAGGCAGGTGATGACTCACACAGGGTGAAGGGAAGGACAGGGACCAGGACAGCAGTAAACAGTGTGTGTTGACAAGAGACAGGATTGGCAGTAACAGCAGTGACAGGAGAGGGCCCAGCAGCCAGCAGGGTCGTTACCTGGAAGGGAGACCAGGGGCTGTGTGGGGCAGGTCAGTGGGGTCTCAGGATCCCAAGTCTCAGCACTAGTAGGGGGGACCATGTGATCCACACTGATTTCTTTCCATTTTCTCAGAATGGACACAGGCTGCTCTGGTGGTTTTATTTTTGGTTTTTTGAGGCAGGGTTTCTCTGTGTAGCTCTGGCTGTCCTGGAATTCACTCTGTAAGCCAAGCTGGCTTCAAACTCTGAAGAGATCCGCCTGCCTCAGCCTCCCGAGTGTTGGGGGGAATTAAAGGCGTGTGCCACCAACGCCCCACACCAGCTTGCTTTAGTGATTTCAAGCAGGCCCATGTTAATTTGAAAGTATCTGCTAGTACTATGTACGTTTGCCAATGCTAAGTGCTTTTAGAAGGCAACTGTCTCCCTGACTCTCCTCTTTTCTGTACAACCAGCCCAGCCCCCACCGCTAAGCTGACTTTGGAGATCTTCAAACTTTTCTGCTTCTCTAGTTTTGTTTCGTTTTATTTTCAAGTGCTAAGAACAGATTCCAGGGGCTTCTAGCGTGCTATGCAAGTACTCTACCAGTCGCATTTTTCATACATTAGTTAAAGTAATAAATTTAAGTTTTAAAATTATGTTTAAGGGGCTGGAGAGATGGCTCAGCAGTTAAGAACACGTGCTGCTTTTGCAGAGGACCTGGGTCAGTTCCCAGCACCCATGTCAGGTAACAATCACAGCTCCACAGCGTCCTCTTGTGGCAGCTACAGGCACTGCATGCACACAGAGACCACACATATGTGGAGGCACACTCATACACACAAAGTAAATACTTACTAGAAACGATACAAAACAAACAGCCGGGTCGACTGGTGCACACCTTTAACCCCAGCGCTCAGGAAGCTGAAGCAGGCGGATCTCTGTGAGTTTGAGGCCAGTCTGGTCTACAGAGCGAGTTCCAGGACAGCTAGAGCTGCATAGTGAGAACCTTAATCCCAGATCCAAGGGAATACCACACCTTCTTCTGGCCTCCTCAGGTACTGCACTCATGTACATATACTCACACAAATAAAAACGAGGACTAAAATGCTTTAAAATGAGCAAAACTATGTACCAGTGGTTGACTCTCCTCTGAGGACTCCGCTGCAAAGCCTCACCCAGTGTCTCAACCCTAAAGCACTTGTGGGGTTATTACCCTCGTTTGGAGACACAGACCCAGCTGCCAACATGGCTCACAGGCTAAGTCACTTACTGTGAGGCCCAATTGCCCAACCCCACTCCCTGGTACCTACAAAGTGGGAGGGCAGAAGCAACTCCCCAAAGCTGTCCTTTGACCTCTACACATGTACCATGGCGCACGTGCATGCCTCCCCCAACAGAAAACATTTTTAAATATTTATTTATTTTGTGTACAGTGTTCTGTCTGCATGTGTCCTTGCATGCCAGAAGAGGGCACCAGATCTCATTATAAATGGTTGTGAGCCATCATGTGGTTGGAATTGATCTCAGGACTTCTGGAAGAGCAGCCAGTGCTCTTAACCTTGAGCCATTTCTCCAGCCCCAGAAAAATAATTTTAATGTATTTTTTAACATCATAAAGAGATTGGGTGTGAGGCAGGCAGTGGTGGTGCACACCTTTAATCCCAGCACTCGGGTGGCAGAGGCAAGTGGATCTCTGTGAGTTTGAGGTCAACCTGGGCTACACAGAGAAACCCTGTCTCAAAAGAGAGAGACTGCGTTTGATGGAGCATGTCTGTAATTCATCACTTGGGAGGCATGAATTTGAGGCCCGTCTGGGCTCCATAGTAAGTTCCAAGTAAGCCTAGGATACAAAGCAAGATTCTGTAACAAACAAATGGTACACAAGCCCAGCGTTGGTGGCATACGCCTTTCATCTCAGTACTTGGGAGGCAGAGGCAGCCAGATCTCTGGGAATTAGTGGCCAGCTAGAGGCCAGCCAGTACAGGCTCCAATTACACAGAGAAACCCTGTCTTGAAAAAATAAACAAACAAACAAAAAACTAAATGATACACAAGAAAGAGGCTAGAGTATGCCCACTTACCCCAAGGACACACAGCCGAACCTGCAGAGTGTGTGAAGTACTTCAAACAGGGGGCGGGGGAACCCGGTCCTCCCTTCACACCCTGACCTGTGGAGTCAGCTTACTGTAGACAAGGCCGTGCCTGACCCATAACAGAGCAATTCCCCGCAATGGCATTAGAGTGAAAGGTGGTTTCTTGTGCTCTGATAACCTCTACCTAGAGCCCCAAACAGGCCTTGCCTGTGTCGTTGGCAGTGTCACCAGGCAGCCTTGGTGTCTGGTTTCAATGTACCTGTATCCATGGCACCCCTGGCACTGGAAACACCTAACTGATATTCCTGGCAGTGGAAGCTCCTCTTGGCTCCCCAGATTTCAACCTTGGGGTGAGAATGAGGTGAAAACAGAATGCTGGAGCTTACAAGAAACCTGGAAATGATCTAGTGTCAATCAAGTCACTGTGTCTTCCTTTCACTGCTGTTGGCCCTGGTGTGTGCCTGCCTGGCTGGAATTTCGTTCCCACAACCACTCCATTTCTGCCTGGCCTGTCCCATGGGATGCTCCAAGGACCTGCAGAGTACCGTGCCTCATGGCTGAGGTGTGGCAGCAGGGCCTATGGAGAAACAATGCTCTCGTGTTTCAGAATCTTTCAATGCTTCTGTTGTTAGAAATCTTAGATCCATGAGAACACTGGATTTTCCTTTCTTTTTGGTGGGGTAAGATACAGTCTGCAAAATGCAGACAAGACAGAACTGAAGTTGAGCACATTAAATACCTGCGGTTCCTAAGCGACCCTCTCAGCCTGAGACCTGTCTAATTCAGAAGCATCTGAGAGTTCACGGCATTGTGTTACACAGAATTTGCACTTGAGCAGGGACATAAAGGAGCAGCAAGAAGAAAGCAGCACAAAGGGAAGCCTACAATTCCCAGGGAAACTCCCTGCAGAAAGTGAGTCACAGTGCCCCATTTTCAGCCGTCACAGAGGAGGGCAGGGGTTACAGGAACCAGGCTCAGGTGCTGCTGGCTCTGTCGGGGAGAGAGAACAGGACCCCCCGCCCCCCCCAGGGAGGGGGCAAACAGGATCTGTTATGTGCTATCATTATCGGTGATAGAGAACGGGTACCCACCGTCTGTGAGTTACCTGAGCACTTTGGTAACCTCTCACAGGACCATAGAGATACCAGGGAGAACTGGTGCAGGCTTGTACTTGAGAAGCTGAGGCAAGCTGGGCCTGCCTGAGCTACAGAGCAAATCCAAGGCTACCTTGAACAGCTTATGGAGACACTAGCAAAAAAAAACCTTGAAAATGGCTTGAGGACATAGCCTAATGGTAAGCACTTCCCTGCCTTATTCATGACCGTGGATTTAATCTCTAGTACTCTAAAACGATGGGGAGAGGGAGAGGAGGAAGAGAAAGAGAAGGAAGACAGGAAGAGGCAGTGGTGGCGGTGGCCACAGCAGCGGCAGCGGCAGAAGATGACTGAGAAGGCAGGGCTGATGTGGGGACTCTGGAGGAATGCACGGGTGAGTCTGCAGAACAGCAAGGATGCAGGCAACTCCTTCCCGTTTCTCCTTCAGTGGCTCACGCCCATCTGTGGCATCACTCATTACTCCTCTGTGGTTTTCACATCCCATACCCCACCATAGCCAGAGGCTGCTTCCTTTTAGACCTGTGACTTCTTAGACCCCTTCACTACTCCTCTGATAACAACTGGTCCAAGCACACGATTGCTGGGACCACTGCAGCAGTGTCCATCAGACTCCTTCATCCACCGTAGCACCTGGGGCTCTTCCTATCCCAGCGGGGTGGCGCACACCTTTAATGCCAGCACTCGAGAGGCAGAGACAAGCGGATCTCTGAATCTGAGACCAGCCTGGTCTACATAGTCATTTCCAGGCCAGCCAGGACTATACAGTAAGACCCTGTCTCAAAAAGCCAAACCAAACAAACAAGAAAAGAGTGACACACTTTTGAAAGTTAAAGACTAATGCTAGGTGGTGTGGTGCACCCTTCTAATCCCAACACTTAGCAGGCAGATGGTGTTAGTGTCCAGGCATCTGTACTGGCCTGCCTATGGGGTTCTGACAGGATACGTCTCAGCTGTGGCCACTAAGACACCACCTGTGCCTATTGATTATGCTCCCTTTTATTTTATTTATTTATTTATTTATTTATTTATTTATTTATTTATTTTTGGTTTTTACAAGACAGGGTTTCTCTGTATTGTTTTGGAGGCTGTCGGTCCAGCCCAGCCTTGAACTCACAGCGATCCGCCTGTCTTTGCCTCCCGAGTGCTGGGATTAAAGGCGTGCGCCACCACCGCCCGGCTATGCTCCCTTTTAAAAGGACCCTGCCCACCTTCCATCCTCTCTCTCTCTGCTCTTCTCCCTCTCCTCCTCTTTCTTCTCTCCTCTCTCCTGCTGCTCCTGTCTCCAGAGGTCGGTCTCCATACTTCCCTTTCCCTTTTTAATGATCTCTTTCTCCCCAAAACAAAAAACAAAAAACCCTCTGCTTGAACCCTGTCACATGGCATCTTTCTTTCAAGCACCACTTTTCTTAAATTACAACAGATGGATCTTTGAGTTAGGGGCCAGCCTGGTCTACAGAGGGTGTTCCAGGTCAGCCAGGGGTAGAGAGACAAAACCCTCCAGATACTTTGCTCCACAATAACCCTCCCTCCCACTCTCCTGACTGTCTTGTTTTATCCTGAATCCCCCCTTAGAGTCCCTCTGTATCTGCATGGGTGGATAGCATTTTCTCTCCTTTCCCTCAGGTCCCTCCACCTCCTCCGGAAGGTCCTTCTCCCATCCCATGCTGCATGAGTAGGCTCTTGTCTACCCTTGCTGCCATGTTCCTGGCACCTAGACTAGTGCCTAGCACACAGTCAGTCTACAACTGATGACTGACCTATAAATGATTATCTCTTGCTTTATCCTGGTCCAGGTGATTCTCAAGATCGCAGAAGACCATAGATAACAGTGGACCGCCAGGGTGGGTCACCTTGTCCCTGGGAAGCCCTAAAGAGACAGATGCCGTCTCATCACACTGAATGGAAGACTGATTTGTTTCCCCTTGGGACCACAAGCAAGCGCCTTACTCCAAGCAAGGACAGTCATGTCCTTTTACCTTTGACTCTGCAGCACCAAGCCCAGAGCTTGACATAGGATGACAAGAATCAAGCCTGTCTGGTCCAGCAACTGGCCGTATGAACTGAACTCTAGCAGAGCTGGCCTTTTCCGGTGAGGTCTAGAGAGGCACCCACCGAGGCAGAAGGGAGAGGAGCAGAGTGCTGGCACAGGTGGGATATCTCCATTGGGAATAAAGTGACAGCAAAGACTAGACAGGAAGTTGTTGGATGAGCACCCAGCACTCCTGTCTCTGGTTCTCATAAGAAGCAGTGGAAGACAGACAAGTTCACAGAAGTCCACAGACTCGCCCAAAATAACACAGGTGGCAGTACAGACAAAAGTCCTGTCAGGAGTGCTGACTCCCAGTCCAGTGCTCACCCAGGGCTAGATGGGACAATGTCACACATTTCTTTTGTGAGCAGGGTCTTATTAATCCACTGAGTAAGACAAGCTGCAGGGCTCTACCTACTCAGGACAGCACCCTGGAACATGGGACAGCTGTCTGGATGCAGTTGAGAAGTCTGAGCTCCAGGGAGACCAGCAATGGCCCCTGTGTGATACCAGCAGAGTGGGGAGACCCCATCCTCCCACATCCACATGCCTTGAGAGACTAGGAAGCTGCACTGAGAGGGAGAAAGGGCCAGAGCCAGGCCCACACTAGTGATCAACAAACCTGGGTTCCAGCGCCTACACACCAGGCGCTTTGAACCAGCCCTTGCCTTTCTAAGCCTGTTCTTCCTTCCATGTTGGTATAAGCAATGGCTGTGGTTCAGGGCAGCTGGAAGAAAGAAGAACATGAACTGCACACTGACAAATGTTCTGTTTCTAGGCAGATGATGGGTAGAAAGCATTTACGATGGAGCTGGGATGCCAAGAGGCTTGAGTGTTCTAAGGGGAAAGGGATATCTGCCCTACATGGTTCGGCCTGCTATGACTGTCGCTAGTCCTGACTTGGGTCCTACAGGAGCACAGCATGGGTGTGGAAGCAGAGGGGCTGGGCCGTCTGCTGCAACAGAGGTCATGTGTTGCCTGCACCTCTGAATCTCAGGCCAGCTCCGTGCCAGGCCCTAAGGAGGCAAGGGCTCAAGGGTCAGTAAAGCAGCTCACCCTAGGGGCAGTTACTCTAGAGCTGGAAGGTCAGCATTCTGGGGCCTGGGGACAGGACCCACGTGCAAGGTACGAGGGGCTGGTAAAGATGGCTGAGAGGGGAGGCTCCAAGGCTAAGAGGAAATCCCCTGCTACTGACTAGCCAGGTACTTAACCTCTAACTCAGTTCTTCACCTGGGAAGTGGAACTCAACCATTTCCATCTGGAAGGGCTGCTCTAAGCAGCCGAAGAGCTGAAAACAGTCAGCTAAGGGGACCATCCCATCTTGGCACACCCCATTTCTAGCCCTAAAATAGCCCTCCAGCATCAGGATACGGCTACCAGAGGAGCCAGAGGCCAGGCCCCACTCACAGGCGGCACAGCATAAACACCCAGTCCCTGTTGGTCTTCAGGCTAAGCCTGGCTGCAAGAGTCACAGAGGACTTGTAGGGGAGGCTGCTTTTTGAAACAAAGTCTCTCTATGTGGTACTGGCTGTCCCAGAACTCATGCTGTATATCAGGCTGGTCTCAAACTCAGAGATTTTCCTGTCTCTCCCTCCCAAGTGCTGGGATTGAATGTGAGCTCCACCACAGTCCAGCAAAGTGAGGAACTTTAACCTGGCCCTCTGCCTGGTCTTTTTGAGCCAGTCTCCAGCTATGAAGAAAAGCTGGGCTCTAGTTTTCCGTCCTGCGTGGAAACAAACAGGAAGTGTGGGAAGCAAGAGCTGGAGTTTACTGCCAGCTTCTCTATCTTCTGTGTGATCTCAGGCAGATTGCTCGCCCACTCTAAACCGCGGCCCCTCAGAGCCACAGCAAAGCAGACCAACCCTGGGAAGGCAGGAGGCTACCTGGGATCCTAACGAAGACCAATGGAGCTCTGCTGGGTCTGGCCTAAAGTCTCTGCTTAATTACTGCACTCTTGAGGGAGGGGACGTGACAGTCTAGACAGACTGCCACCAAAAGGCAGAACCGGGGACGTGACAGTCTAGACAGACTGCCACCAAAAGGCAGAACCACCAGTAAGCCTCGGCTCTCTCACTTAGCCTCGGCAGGGCCAAAGGCAGGCACTACTATTTCCACTTTCCAGTGGACCGACTAGCAGGCCCAAAGCTTAAGAATTTGCTCGAATGGCACAGGCAGGACTGGATCTCAGGACTGCTTGATTGCCATCCATCATGCCAGGCCTGGTAACTGTTTCCTGCCGATGCTCTGGCCTTCTGGAATGAGCACCAGGCTGGAGGTTGGGACCCTTTCAGCTGAGCCAAGCATGGAAGCCCAAGGGTCCCAGGCAGGATGAGAGCTGCCTGCCTGCCTCCTTGCCAGCCAGCCCGCCCCATAAGAGTAAGTGCAT
Organism: Mesocricetus auratus; assembly: GCF_017639785.1. Classification (NCBI taxonomy): domain Eukaryota; kingdom Metazoa; phylum Chordata; class Mammalia; order Rodentia; family Cricetidae; genus Mesocricetus; species Mesocricetus auratus. Next base: position 9,985,616 of record NW_024429197.1, read on the forward strand.
GTGCACAGGAAGGGATGAGGAAGCCTTTGTCAGCACTGGCTTGTGCTCGGTGCTACACTAACTCTATGGTCTGCAGAGGCCCAATCTCTGCAGAGGGAGGGTACAAATGTCTCCCTGCAGGACCAAGAAGACGCTTATGGCATCCAAAACTGGAGAAGCAGCACCACAGGACAGACAGAGGCTCTGGAACTGGGGAGGAGAGATGTTGGTTCTAATCAGTTCTGTCACCCACTTTCCTCGAGAGTGATGGCAATGCACGCTTGAGTCTCTCAGCTACCCAATGATGTAGGCTTCTTTACATTTCCACCACAGATAAAGGAAACTGAGGCTCACAGAGGCTCCAGACCTCCTAGCTGGCAGGGTCAAGCTGGATTTAAGGCCAAGAAGTGACCCCAGTGGGGGCTGATGTTCACCCACCGAAGTGTCTCTTGACAGTTCCTCATTTGCACCAACAAGAAAATGACCTGGGTGACAATTTTCTCAACGATCCAAAAGACAGTCATAACAGGAACAAGTGAGGTTTTGGCATGAAAGGGAACCCCAGTTCCTGAGCCCCAGATGCCACACTGCCCTGTTTCAGAAAATGACACTACTGGCCCTGGCTCTGCTCCGTCAGATAATGGAGGGAGGGAGCAGACAACCTCGAATGTCTTTCCCCCTGACTTCCCAGGGTTAGGGTTATCCAGTGTCACCACTTCCCTAAGTTTCTACGGTCCTTGCTTACAATTCAGGATCTCTCTGTCCCACAGGAGGGGGCACCTGAGGTGAGCAGGGAGAGCCTCAGAGGGAGCCCAGTGAGCTGAGGCTGGATTGTGAGCTGCCGGTGTCCACAGTCCACAGCGCAGGACTACTTCTCAGCACCATTCACCGCCCCAGGATACGCGTCACTTCAAAACCTCACCCTAAAAGCAGATAGCAGAGCTCTCCCCAGCCCCCGCCCTGAGCCAACAGGGCGCTCCCTGACAGGCCCAGCCTGGCTCCTTGATTATCATCAGCAAAGCCTTTTATAATGAGCTGTGGTCACAAGAGAGGACAGGAGCCGGGTACAAAAAGCCATTTCTGAGCTATCTACGTACCTGGTACTGAATGTGGTGGCTAAACCTGGGCCGACACTGTGTAAACCTTATCATGCCAAATGCTTCCTGGGAAAGGGCTGGGAGAGTGAGGCCAAGGCCTCATCGATGCCAGTCAGATCTGTCCCCAGCTGATCTCAGCCTCAGCTATTCTCACACAGACCTGGAGCTGCCTGCTTTCCATCCTCGCAGAACTAATGAGGTAAAGGCTGTGGAGATCAGTCCCTCAGCAGAGTCTGAGAGAACACTCCCTTGGCATGTGCATGAAGTCTCGAACTGGGACGGGGAACATGAGAAAGAGGAGAAGCTAAGGGAGGAAAGGAGAAGGTACTGGAGTGTGTGTCATACAAAAACAGAGAGGGAGACGTGTGCAAGAGGGAAATCAGAGGGGGTGGGGCAGAGAGTGAGGGGGACAAACTAGAAAACAGTGTAGCACATACATGAAAATAACACAATGAAACCCATTACTTTGCTAATTTAAATAATAAAAAACACTTAATTAAAAATTATAAAACAAGGGGATGAAGAGGTGGCTCAGTAGTTAAGAGGACTTGTTATTCTTGCAGAGGACCTGGGTTCAGTTCCCAGCACCCACAGGGTGTTTTATAACTGTCCAGTTCCAATGGCTTTAATGTCCTCTTCAGGCCTCTGTGGGCATCAGGCAAGCACATACAGGCACAAACATTCATACAGCCAAAACACCCATACACAGAAAATAAATTTTAATTTTAATTTTTCAATTAAAAAACATGGATATGGCCAGGCAGTGGTGACGCACGCCCTTAATCCCAGCACTAGGAGGCAGAGGCAGGTGGATCTCTGTGAGTTTGAAGCCAGCCTGGTCTACAGAGAGCGTTCCAGGACAGCCTCCAAAGCTATACTGAGAAACCCTGTATAGAAAAAAAAAGGGGATATGAGCTAGGTGGTGTTAGTGCATACCTGTAATCCCACCACTCAGGAGGCAGAGGCAGGCAGATCTCTATAAATTCAAGGTCATTCACGGTCAGACTAATCTACAGAATGAGTTCCAGGGCAGCCAAAGTTACAGAGAGAAATCCTGCTTTGAAAAACTAAAATAAATAGATAAATGAAATAATAATTAAAACATGGGTATGTAAACTAAAGAGTTGATTTCATAAAATCAAGCATATACTAGTGATTACCAGAGCCTAGGAAAGGTAGGAGGAAGGAAAACAGAGGGGCTAATTGTACACAGGGTATAGTGGGATAGGAGGAATGACTTCCAATGTTCTAGGACACAACAGAATAAAATATGGTCGGCAACAATTTTTTTGTAGTGCTGGGGATTGTGGGCCTTGCATATGAGACAGACAACCACTGAGTCACACCCCCAAGGTTGATAACAACTAATCAAATATTTCAAAATAGAGGATTTTTGAGTGTTCCCAGGACAAAGAAGTGATCATCATCTGAGGCAATACGCCACTACCCTGATCTGATTAGTATATATTACATACAGGTATTATGATATCACACTGTTCTCACTCATTGGTCATGGGGCCTACACCTTTGATTACAGCACTTCAGGGGTAGAGGAAGATGGATCCCTGTGAATTCAAGGCCAGCCTGGTCTACCGAGCAAGTTCCAGGACAGTCCAAAACAATACAGGGAAACCCTGTCTCGAAAAACCAAAAAAAAAAAAAAAAAAAAAAAGTTCCAGGACAGCCAAGATTACATAGAAAGACCCTGTCTTGAACAAACAAACAAACGAGGAATATAAACAGCAACAGTAAGCTTGTTTTTAAGGTCAACTTTTTTTTTTAAGTAGTTCATACCACTATAGAAAAAAGCCACAGTAGGACACACTGGCATTTAAATTTTTTTGAAAAAAGAAATTAAAACCCACAACCCCCTTAGGAGGCAATTTTCTGAGTCATAATTCAACATTAAACACTACTGTAATAGATTATCTCGTTTAATTCCCACAAAAACCCCATGGAGTAAGTGTAAGAATGCTCCAAGCAGCTTTCTTCATAATTGTCAAAAAACGGAAGCAACTCAACGCTTATCAACAGGAGAACAGGCTGGGGGCAGTGCAGACATCCAGCTGCAGTGCGACCACACATGCAGACATCCAGCTGCAGTGCGACCACACATGCAGACATCCAGCTGCAGTGCGACCACACGTGCAGACATCCAGCTGCAGTGCGACCACACACGCGGTAGGTGTGACAACAAAGAAGAGCCTCACAAATAAGGACAAGAGTCCCTATTATACTTTTGTTTTGGTTTTGGTTTTCCAAGTCTTGGAACTCTGTAGACCAGGCTGGCCTTGAACTCAGGGCTCCGCCTGCCTCTGCCTCCCGAGTGCTGGGATTAAAGGTGTGCACCACTACCTGCATATACTATGCTTTTTATCTGAAAAAAGGTGAACTCCACCGCTGGGGAATGGTGGTGGGGGCCTGTAATCACAGCACATGGGAGGAAGAGACAGGTGATCAGAAGCTGAAGGTCACCTCAGATGCACAGCCTGAGAGGAGGCCAGCCTGGGCTACACAAGACCATCTCAAAAACAAACAAAACACATGAAAAACTAACCATGGTGATAGATGTGTCAGAGTGGCTACTCCAGAGGAGCAGAGGGATGTTGACCAGAACAAGGGGAATCCCGAGCATACACCAATGTCCACTATGTTCATCTGGGTAGTTTCTGTGGATGTACACATTGTAAGTAGCACATTTAAAGATACACATAAAGATTACGTATATTTGTTATAATATATAGGCATGTAACTCGACAATTAAATGCACAGAGAGGGTGTTAAAAAGACATTGATGCAGGCAGGTCATCTTCCTACAACCACAGAGCTGGCACACAGTAGAGCTGGTACTCATCAGGCCTACTGACCCATGACCTCAGGCTTTAGGATACACTGACCCCTGAGACTGTCTGGAAGGATGCCTTGAATCCCACCTGTAAAATCATCCCAGCCTCTCCATGAGTAGCTCAGCTCTAATGCGGGAGCCACTTGCTCCCACTGACAAACACTAGCACCGTGGTTCAGCCACTCAGTCGATCCAGACTCACAAGAAGCCTCAGCATACTGTTCTGCTGTTCTGCCAGAAACGCCAAATAAGGGCAAAGGTCAGGGTAAACGGTAGCTCATGCCAGGATAGGATGCCTGGTCACACCAGCACTCCTAACAGAGCCTGGTCCACAATAATGCAAAGGGCCAGGCCACACGAGACATAAGCAGCACAGCTGGCCTATCAACCTCGTCTCTGGCCTACAATGCCTCCCACTCCCATTAGGATCTCAGCCCGTTAGCCCAGAAAGGCCAGATCCCGGTGGCCCCTGGCCCCTCTCCTGGGACAATGAGAGTTGTGGAGGACTTAGCCACTACTTCCACCCTGCTCTGCATTCTCAGCCCAGCCCAGGCTTCCCTCCCTTTCCCTCTCCCATCTCAGAAGGGAACCACCTCCTGCTGCATGGAGGCAGCTATTTCCTCTCCAATCTACCCACAACTCCTACACAATCCCTGTCCCAAACCATTTCCTGCAGCTTCCCATCTGATCAGTTTCTTAGGAAGCTAATTATCCACAGAGGGAGGAGACAGAAGTCTCTCAGAGCCAAGAGCACTGAGAGAAAACTTGGTCTCCATTCTCCACTTCCCTGACAACCTTGTCCCCAGCACTGCGTCCCCACGCTCAGGCTTCCCCTTGGACACCTGAGTTTCTCATCCACAGCAGATCTGTCTTCCACACTGATTCTGAGCCCACTCTGAATTAGTTCTAACCCAAGTCCAAGCCTTGTCACCAACACACCCTAAGTGACAAGCAGCGTCACTGAGACCCATCTGCCACCAGGACCCATTGTGCTGTGTCCCTGTAGTGCTACAACCACTTTGTGAGTTAGCTGCCATCGCTGACCTCCCAGCTATGGTGGGAACACTGGCCACATCTGTCCCAAGCACAGTAGGTGCTTTGCAGCAAGCTGAGGAGGTGGAACTCCAGAGGGAAGAAGGCCATTTATGTTGTCACAGAAAGGCTCAGCTGGGGGCAGAGTTGAGCCCAACCCCAGCTTTGCTACAGCCAGTTGCTGCCCTTGAGCAAGTCACTTCCGCTCAGCCTTCTGCTTCCTCTTCTGTGAGATGAGAGACTAGGCCAGGCTCTGTCCCTAGCTTCCAAGAACTCTTCTTGCTAGGCGTTCTTAGCATGCTCCCCCCACCTTCTCAACTCTGCGCACGAGGTCCGTGTGGCTGAAGTGCCGAGAGCTCTGGCTGCTTCAGGCCCCCAACTTCCCATTGTCGCACTCGCAGGACTCTGGACTTAGTCTCAGGTCTCAAAGCTCTGAAATCGGATTTGGATTCTAACAGTCCTGCCAACAGCCCTGGGCTGTGACTACAGATCTGAACCAGGAAGAGGGACTTCAGGTCCTAGACCTAGCCACATGCCCTCTTACAGGACGTGGCTGCCGATGGGCCTGAGGCTGACACGGGTCCCATAGACCCTGACACCCCACTCAGCCCCTCCCTCATCCTCCTAGTTGAACCCTTTGTGACTGGCTGCTTTGGCTCTTGGGCCCCTCCCTCCTAGTGGCTCTCCTCGGCTGGCACTCCAGCACCACCAAGGACCTGGTAAGCAGTGCGTTCGTGGGAAGCTCTGCTATCCTGTCTCAGTCCCAGGCTAAGGGAGGGAGGAGCAGAGATCTGCTTTGTACAGCTCACTTTGTAACCAGCCTGAGTCTCAAACAGCTCCTTAACACTGACTCCCAAGATATCCACACCCCAGTCCAGGACAGACCGTGTTGCCCTGCTCCCGACGGGACCACACACATTTGGCATAGATTCCTAAAGAGCCAACCCAAGCCCCATATACGGTCTGGCTCTTGCCCCCTCCATGCTCACATCAAACTTCTCCCCTTGCCCGACTACAGCTTCCGCAAACACATCCTCTTCTGGTCTTTGAAAAGTGGGTGGCCTCTGTCCTGTCATTCAGCCCCCTCCTTAGAGAGCCTTCCTGACCTATGCTTATTTTCTTTAGATACAGATTCCTGTCTGACATAGCTGGATCTACTATTTACTACTCCACACTGAGCCCTAGACACTAAGCACCCTTCTGCCTCGATCCTGGCTGTGTCCTGAGCACCTAGAATAGACTGGCACAGGGGAGATGGAGTTGGAGTTGGTAGGTCAGGGCATGTGCTGACATTAGCCTGGCTGTTCAGGAAGGCCACTCTGAAGAGACGTGTGACTTGAGGCCTGAATGAAAGTGCTAGCTTGAGGCAGTCTACAGGCAGTGTCCCAGGTTAGGGGACGAGCAAACACTATAGTCTCACAGAGAAAATGGGCTGCCAGGGGGGCGGGGCATGACACTGAGAAAGGTATAGGCTACCTCTCTTTTGGATTGTGTCTCAAGTTCAAGAGGAAACATCAGAAATATCTTGAGCAGGGAACACCACGTTCTGGTTTACATTTCTACAAGCTCCCTCTAGCTTCTCTGTGGTCAACTCATTACAGACAGGCCTGTGGGCCAGAGTCACCATAAGAAGCTCACGCACAGATGGAGAGCATAGGTGTGGAAACAGTTAAGGGGCAACCTTTGACCCAACAGCCAGAATCTCAGATGCTCAGAAGCCCAGCCCACCACATCCTACCTAATGTCACTTCCCAGCACGCCAACGCACAAGCTCTGAGCTAGCTGGTGTCCTCTTGGGTGGCCACTCTTACCAGCTGCTCAGTCTTGGACTTTGTCCCAGGCCTCTCCTGATTTGGTACCTCTTTGCTTATGGGACTTGCTGAAGCTGCCTACACTGAGGCCCGCTGGGCATCCCAGCCGCATCTCTTCCCTCTCTAGAGGCTTTTTATGCTTTGTACAGTAGCACAGCAATCCCCAAGTACTAAATTATCCTGTGTCACTCTTCTGTTGGTTGTAAGCTGGATAAAGGCAAACACTATGACTCGATCTGCTCAAAGGCTGTCATGAAAATGGACCGCTAGGCACTCAGAGAGTCTTCAGCACAAGTCCAGGCACTGGAGGGGCTCAGTCAAGCAGCTCCCGCCTCCTGGTCTAAGGGTCTAAGGGTGACATACATCACAGCCTCTCAACCCCAACTACAGCTGAGTACTTCTGCTTCCTCTGCCTGCCTAAGCAGGGAGGTGGGGCTGTTTGGGGGAATGGTTGGAACTGTCCCAAAAAGCAAGCAATTGGGATGTGGTGGCTCACTCTCATAAATACAGCAGTCAGTAGGGTGAGGCAGGAGGACTGCCATGAGTTCGAGGACAGACAGGACTATAATGTGAGCCAATGGCAATCACTGTCATCTCTGGCTCCACATTATCTCCCGGCTGCGCTTTCCTCCCATCCTCCTTCCAGGTAAGCTGAGCACACACACACACACACACACACACACACACACACACACACACACACACACACACACACACACACCACCTCTGTCTCTCTGCCTGTCTCTCTCTCCTCACATACACACTTTCTCTCTCTCTCTCTCTCTCTCTCTCTCTCTCTCTCTCTCTCTCTCACTCACACACACACACACACACACACACACACACACACACACACCATGTACCAGGCCTCTGTGGGCCCCTGCTGTGATATTCCACAGCACATCCCAAATGCCTGTTTACATGTTAGCTTCTCCCCTGGTGATTATTCTTACTCAACTTTCCATCTTCAGCAAGCAGTCCTCAGCAGAAATCAATGCTGGCCGTCTCCCCACTTCTAACTCACAATCAGACAATTCAGTTCATTCTCTGATTTGTACCTCTGAGTACGGATGGCATTTAGGTCTACTCCAGTGCCATCAGATCATATACCTGACAGCGTCCTCTTTCAATTGGACAGAACCAGTGGCGGCTCCCAACACTGTTCAGAGTCTTACAGACACTCCCCTATTTGACCAAAGAAACTGAGGGTTAGGCATGGTGATTAAACTGAAGAGGGGCAGAACTTTCTGCCCTTAACATTGGCACAACTCATCGTGCACTCATAGCTAGAGCTGTTAAAAACTATGATCTCGTGGGCTAAGGATATAACTCAGTTGACAGAGTGCTTGCCTGACAAGTGTAAGGCCCTGGGTTCGATCTCTGGCACCATAAAAAAAGCAGGTGTGGTGGGGTATACCTATAATCTCAGCACCTAAGAGGTAGAGGCAAGAGGGGAAGGAAACTTGAGATCATCTTCGATTACAGATTGTCTTGCAATTCACTCTGTAGCCCAGTCTGGCCATGAACTTACTGGAAAAGGAATGGAAGGAAGGAAAGAAGGAAGAGAGGGAGATAGGGAGGGGAAAAGAAGCCGGGCAGTGGTGGCACACACCGTTAAGCCTAGCACTAGGTGGGCGGAGGCAGGCAGATCTCTGAGTTTGAGGCCAGTCCGGTCTACAGAGTGAATTCTGGGACAGCCAGGGCTACCCATAGAAACCCTGTCTTGAAAAAAACAAAATAAAGAAAGAAAAGAGAGGTCAGTAAAGTGCTTTCTGGGTATTCCTAATGCCTAGACTCTTAATCCCCAGCACCCATGTAAAAAACCAGGCATGATGACACATGTCTGTAAAACCAGCACTAGAAGGACCTTGTCTCAAAAAATAAGGTACAGACCAACTGGCCCCTACCTACACACACACACACACACACACACAGCACACAAATACAAGAACCAATATCTGAGCTGGCTATGGTGGTTCACACCTATAATCACAGCACTTGGGAGGATAACAAGTTCCAGCCAGCCTGGTGGAGCACAGTGAGCTCCAGACTAACAAGAAACGCAGAGCAAAATCCTGTCTGAGAAGAACAAAACACACAAACAAAAATAACTGCTCTATAAAATTGAGTGTTTTTATAGCTACATATTCATCTGCCAGCTAAAATCCCGCCTTCCTCCTTAGATGTATCAGAGAACGAGTCTTGTTACTTCAGGTGGGTAGTTAAGGCAAGAGCAATTTCCTCAAAAGGTTTTCTGGGTATGAAGGGCAGGCAGCTCACTGGCAGAGCTCCTGCTTAGCCTGACAGGGCTTGATTCCCATCCCCCCTCATACAAGGGAATGTATGCTTTGGGTACGCGCAGTCATCGAAAGACCGGTGTCGCCCTGTGCTCAGCACACCACTGAACACCCTGCAGGACACCAAGACTCTCCCGAGTGGGAGGTAAGCCAGCACCCCCTTTCTCCTGACCCTAGAAGTCACTATTTACTCTGGACAACCCATCATATGTCAGTCCTCTCCCAGTACCCTCCCACTCCACACTACTGAGACTCAGTGGGAACGACTTACTCATTCAAGGTCATGGCACAACAAACCAGCAGAGCTGAGATCTGAAGTTAGGTAGCGGAGCCTGTGTCCCTAATCACAACTATTTTCACGGTAAACTGCTTGGGGCGGTTTTCAGCAACCTAATAGTTCTGTCTCAAGTAGAACTTCCAGGGATGCCCAGTGAGACTGAGATTGACAAGCAGTTCAAACACACCTGAGCTACCCTCCAGGGCCAACCTACAAAGTGTTTTGACCTTTCCAGTCTGTCTTCTCTCCCTGCTCCAAACTCCCACTGAATTCCACACACCTCAAGTCCCGCCCACTTCCCCCATCTTCCCTCTGCACTCCTCAAGATCCCTGAGCTTGACAAGAAAAGCAGTTTTGCATCTCTGTACAGCCAAGCAGGACAGGCTCAGGAAGGGTAGTAGTGGTGGTGATGGTGGTGGTGGTGGTGGTGGTGGTGGTGGTGGTGGTGGTGGTGGTGGTGGTGGTGGTGGTGTGGGGTGCCTGTTCCCTTTTTCCTTCCTCCATCTAGTTCTAAGCTCAGTCTTGGACTTGCTTGGTACATAAACTGGCTCTACTCTATGCTGGCATCCTGCCTACCTAGTACAACATCTAAACATCTAGTTTCTTATGGGCCTGACCCAGAACCCAGGAGATAGGATCTTGTTTGATGGTAAAAAATACTATAAAAAGCAGGGCACTTTGTCAGGCATGGTGGCACATGACTTAGATTACACCACTTGGGAGACAGAGGCAGGTGGATCTCTGAGTTTGAGGCCAGCCTGGTCTACATAGTGAGTTCCAGGAAAGCCAAGGCTACACAGAGAAACATTGTTTTGAAAAACAAAAAATCAGAACACTTTAGTTCAGCAACAGCTTGTGATTTACTACACAATGTAAAAGATTCAAATGGGTAAGGGCCAGGACCCAGCAGTTTCCTGGTTCCTGAAAGTTATGACCCCGGTAGGACACCACCCTTCCTTAGGCTTAATGGGTCCCCTGGGGAAAATAAATTCTTCAATGCATGTTACATCAGGCATCACCCACAGCCCCTCCCAGCACCCACAGGTTGGCTCACAACCATCTGCAGTTCCAGTTCCAGAGGACCAATGTCATTATCTGGTCTCCAAGGGCACCAGGCACACAAGTGGTGCATAAACAGCAGACAGAACACTCATACACGGAATAAAAACAAGTTTACTTTAAGACACTTGTTAGTATTGTACATGCAATTTTACTATTTATTAAAGATTAAAAAGCAAATTTACATACTAATGAGACAGCTGGTGATTGTGTATATAAAGAATTAAATTCTGACTGAATAGCTGATACTGCAGGATGCAGAGCATCTTCAGTGTTTTTCTGAGTTGATCAATACTTTAATTTTGTATCATCAATGCTAAAGATGCTGCAATGCACAATATACAGCACCACCAGCTGTGGTGGCGCATTCCAGTAGGAGAGAGATACTGAAGAGGCAGAGGCGAGATGTCCATGAGATCAAGTCCAGCTTGGGCTATACTGTGGAGTGAGGAGGATGGCTCAGTGAGTGGAAGCCTCCAAACCTGATGGTCTGACCTCCATCCCTGGGACCACGTGATGGAGGAGGAAGGCGGATTCTTGTGGGCTGTCCTTTGACCTCTGTGTGTGCAACCATACACATGCACCCACATGCAAATGGACAAATGTGATTTTTAAATTGTTTTTTAAATAAACAAATAAGTTTAATTGTGATAAAATGGCGGAATAACCCAACATTTGGGGCCATTTCAGCAACTGATGGAAAATTCTGTCCTAATCCCTGGCCAAAATTCACTAGACTATCTTCTTTTTTTTTAAATGAAATTCAAATCAACAACTCAAACAGCAATTTCAAAATCAAATAATTTACCGTAATACAATCCAAAGATGTACTAATTTTCTACTTTATATGCTGAGAAATGATAGGGAAATATTAAGTCTTTGTTTCATATAATTAACCCACTATGTTCCTATGAGAACAGAAAATTGTTTATGTATAGTAAAACACCACAAGTAGCTGGGTACGGAAACGTCTGTAATCTCATAGGGAGGCTGAGGTAGGAGGACCACTACCAATGCAAAACCAGCCTGGACTACATAGTAAGTGCCAGGTCGGCCAGGGACGTTCAGTCAGACACTCCCGCAAGTGAATGGATGAGCAAGCAGACAAACAAATAATGGGAGATGGGCTAGAGAGCGGGCTCAGCACTGCTGTTCTTGCAGAGGACTGGAGTTCAGCTCTCAATACCCACATCAGAGAGTCATGACTGCCTGTAACTGCAGGTCCAAGGGATCTGACCCCTTTTCTGGCCTCTACAGACACCCACATATAGATGACATATATTCACATACATACAAATAAAAACAAGATAAAAATAAAATTTTCTGCCTGGCAGTGATGGCATAGGCTTTAATCCCAGTACTCTGGAAGCAGAGGCAGGTGGGTCTCTAGGACTTCAAGTCCAATCTGGCCTACAGAGCAAGCTCCAGGACAGCTAAGGCCGTTTCACAGAGAAACTGTCTGGAAAAAAACAAAAACAAACAAACAAAAGGGCTGGAGAGATGGTTCAGAGGTTAAGAGCACTGGCTGCTCTTCCAGAGGTCCTAAGTTTAATTCCCAGCAACCACATGGTAACTCACAACCATCTGTAATGAGATCTGGTGCCCTCTTCTGGTGTGCAAGCATACATGCAGATAGAATACTGTATATATAATAAATAAATCTTTAAAAAAAAGAGTGCACTCAGGAGGCAGAGGCAGGCGGATCTCTGTGAGTTCCAGGCCAGCCTGGTCTACAAAGTGAGTTCCAGGACAGCCTCCAAAGCTACAGAGAAACCCTGTCTCAAAAAACCAAAAAAAAAAAAAAAAAAAAAAAAAAAAAAAGAGTTTATAACCTGGCCTGGAGGTGGTATCACACACCTTACTCACCTTTAATCCTAGCACTGGGTGACAGAGGCAAGTGGATCTCTGAGTTTGTGTGGTCTATGGGGTAAGTTCCAGGACAGCTAGGGCTGTACAGAGAAATCTCATCCAGTTTGCTCTCTCTGCTTCCTATGTGTGGCGAATATGTGATCTTCCAACCTCCTGTTCTAGCCTGCCTACTGCTATGCTTTCCCAGCCCTTATGAATTCTTCCCTCTGGAGCCAGAAGCTAAAACAAACTCTTTCTTGTATAAGTCGGGTTTTTTTTAATGTAAATGAGGAAGAGATTGGATCACATGGGATACAGTATAGATGGTAGTGAGCTACCATGGGGGTGCTGGGAACTGAACTCCAGTCTCCTCTATAAGTCATTTTGATCATGGTGCTTTACCACAGCAATAGAAAAATAAATGCTACATCTGGCATGCAGAAAAGCCCTGGGTTTCATCTCCAGCACCTCATAAGCCAGCTGCGGTGTGGCAGCACATGCTTTAACCCTTCACTAATGGGTGGTAAAACAGGAGGGTCAGAAGTTCAAGGTCATCCTCAGATACTCAAGTTGAATAAATTTGCAAACAGCCTGGGATTACATTAGGACCCTGTCTCAAAAAACAAGAAAACCACCACTGTTACATTTAGTGACATAATAGTCTAGAATCGGAGCCAAGATGTCCCAAGCACTGTCTGATGGCTTTTGTGGCAGGACTGCACGCATACTGCAGAATGGAGAGCATTGCACACTCAGAACCAAAGCAGGATGCACAATGCAACACAGGGGAGCACTGGAGAAACAGCCTGGGCTGATCACACATTCGATTTAATTAATTTCTGGTGTTATGTTGGGAGACCCACTGTTACCAAATTTACCAAGCTTCATGACCGCATTCAGCTGCAGTTTGAGACGCTGTGCCCTGGTCACCTCACCAGACCAGCTCCTTCCAGAAGCTTCTTTCTCTCATCTCCTCTGGAATTCCAGCATCAACCTGGACCATACAATTCCCTGCCTGTGCCTCCTCCTTTATATACTGCTGTACTTCTCTTATAGACCCATGTCTTTAATCTTAGAATTGGAGATGGCCGTGAACCGATCCATGAGAATTGTGTGCTTTGAAGCTGGAGATGTATGACCCACCCACAAAGGATGAGCCTTGCAGACTTTCCCTACCAAGGGTTTCAGTTTGCCTAGGCCTCAACCAAGCAGGGGCTCCCTTCCAATTAGAAAGTCCCAGCACTCGGGAGGCAGAGGCAGGTGGATCTCTGTGAGTTCCAGGCCAGCCTGGTCTACAGCGAGTTCCAGGACAGCCTCCAAAGCCACACAGAAACCCTGCCTCAAAGAAAAGGAAAGAAAGAAAATCCCAACAGAGCCTTTTTACAGTGAAATTCAGAGTGAAATGAAAGTCCAAAGAAGCAAACGACATATGTAGAAAAGAGGCAGAGTTACTGCTAGGGGTCAAGTCCCAGATCACAGCCTAGAGCCACAAAGCCACTCCATGAAAACTAAATTTGCCTAGATGCACAAAAGCTCACATATTCATGGAGAATCTCTGCAAAAGATGTGCAACAGAGCTGATCTGATGGCAGCAATGTCTGGGAGAATTAATGAATGAGAGTGGTCAGGGGCTAAGCAGGGAGACTTTCACTTCTTATTTTGATTACTTCCTGGGCTGTTGCTGGATTTTACTATACTGTTCTTATTTATTTGTATTAAAATAAATCTGCTGCAAAAGGAAGATTCTGGCCCCAGTCCACACCCAATCCACATACAAAGAAGAGCCATAACGAAGCCTGTCCAGGTGTGACTATAAATTAACAAGATGCCTTCTTATGTGGTTTATGGCCACTGGTCTCATTAATTTAGTCATAGTGCAATTTATGGCTTGAGAAATCTTCTCAGAAAAAGCCTAATTCAATTAGAGCTCTCAAAGCTCCCTACGGAGGCTCTGGTAGCTCACTTTTCCTCACACACATAGAGGGTGGACGAAACAGACCCTGATCCTCCCACAGATACCCCACCCAGCCCGGAGCAGATGCCCTTGCAGACCGGCCATGACCAGTGTCACTTAGACGCCAACTGACACCTAAAGCATCGCTCCATACGCGTCACTTTCAGTTAGCTATCTGGTCTACCATTCAGCAGCCACCAAAAAGCCTCCGAACTCCTTTCCTCCCTCCTCTCTGAGCAACCCGGTTTCTAGTGTACCGCAATCTCTGTATGGACCTGATCTCCACATGGAAGTCAGCCATGTGCTCCTTCTTTCATTCCCCAATAATTACAGAGCCCTTTCTTGTGCCAGAAACAAAATGCACAAAGTGGTACATGCAGCTCACTTAAATCTGTCAAGCAGGCTTTCTGGCTTTTGCTGGCACCGTAACGAAGGAAGGAAGAAAGGAAAATTAGAGAGAGATCAAAGGTGGGGAGGAAGGCTAGCACACAGGTCCTGTCTTTAAGGCCTTCCATGCTCGCCCTCACGGGGACCAGTGTCTAAGTACAGCATGTTGCCCTGCTTCCATTCCCTCCAAGACTCCGCTCAGGTTCCACCTCATCGTTTTGGAAAGCCTCTTCCACTACAGCAGCCCTCAGGGACTGCCTACTCCCTCTCAACTTGCCCTCTGCCAGGAGTCTACCCAGCCCTCAGACATCCTCTCCTGTCTCATCTCGTCCAGGCCTGACCAGACTGGAAGTGCCTACTGAGCCAGGCCCAGCGTCCCTTCCCTAGTGCCTCTTCTGGTCTCTTTCTTCAGGTCGCCCCGCACAAAAGACAGCCTTCGAAGGCTTTACCTGACATGAGGTAAGGGCTGCGCAAGGGGTGCTGGCTATTAATTGTTTTGGTGAACTTCTGGGCTGTCTCACAGAAAACTGATGTCATCCCTCCTCCTTCCCTGAGCTTGTCTCAGACAGACTCTTCTCATTAGAGATGAGCCACTCTGGTTTGAGAGGTGAGTTGCCCCCACAAGCCTGGGAAGGAACAGGACTCCCCACCCTAGCCCTCGGTCCGAGTGCCGGAGAACATGTACGTCTGGGAAGCACTGGGGTAAGCCATCGTCCAGGGACCCCTGACTTCTGACAGGCAGGACTACATTCAGGGCTTAGACTGGCCCAGGAAACATCAAAACCAGTCTTACGTGTTGGATGAGCTTTAGAGGGAAGGAACCGAAATCAGCATAATTCCAGAGAACAGGGGCAGCCCACCGATCCAGGCCAAGCCAAAACTTAGTCCAGTTAAAATTAGATTAGCCCATAAGATTAAAAATACCCACATATAATCACGGGCTGCCTAAAAGTACCAGTTGATGTTTATTGGCATCTAAAGAGACGGTTTGGCCCAGTGCGGTGTGTGCAGACAACCTTGGGGAGACTTGTCTGACTCAGACATTTGCAGGGGAGGAGAGCTGCAGGAGCCCACAGGGCGGGTGAGCGAGGGATGGATGACTCAGGAATAACCCAGGCCCTGCCTGTGCGGAGCGAGACATCTCTGCCTGCATAAGAAGAAAAGCAGGTGGGGGTGACAGGGCGGGGACGGAGGCCAGCTGCAGGTTGTGTACAGGCTGCTGCTCCCAGGGGACAGCTGGGGCCCCTTAGCTCTGGGTCCCTGTCACTCCAGGGTGTATGTGAACGCCATGACCTCCCAGATGGGCAATTTCTTCATTGTGGATCTTGGAGTGGGTCACAGTTTCCCTAGACCCTTCTTAAAAACTGAGTCAGAGCCGGGCGTTGGTGGCGCACGCCTTTAAACCCAGCACTCGGGAGGCAGAGGCAGGCGGATCTCTGTGAGTTTGAGGCCAGTCTGGTCTACAGAGCGAGTTCCAGGGCAGCCTCCAAAACAATACAGAGAAACCTTGTCTCGAAAAACCAAAAACTGAGTCAGAGAGACAAGCCAAGGCTTTCTTTTTTTGTTTTTGGTTTTTCGAGACAGGGTTTCTCTGTGTTTTTGGAGGCTGCCCTGGAACTCGCTCTGTACACCAGGCTGGCCTCGAACTCACAGAGATCCGCCTGCCTCTGCCTCCCGAGTGCTGGGACTAAAGGCGTGCGCCACCAACGCCCAGCAAGCCAAGGCTTTCAATCCTCCAGTTCAGAATGATTATGGGGAAAACGAAATTTCAGAACACTAAAAAACAGAGGCTCCAAAGTTGGCCAGAGCTAGGATTCAACTGTGCAAGTACCCAGCAGTCTTTAAACACCTGAAAGATGAAAATAAAAGCAATGGCTAATGTAATTACAACCATTTAACTAAAGTATCACAAGCCAAGAAGTGGGCTCAGAGACTGCGCTTTACCTAAAATCACAGGGTCGACGAGGACCAGAGCTGGGGAGGAGGAGTGTGACTGAGGAGGAGGAGTGTGACTGAGGAGGAGGAGTGTGACTGAGGAGGAGGAGGAGTGTGACTGAGGAGGAGGAGGAGTGTGACTGAGGAGGAGGAGGAGTGTGACTGAGGAGGAGGAGGAGTGTGACTGAGGAGGAGGAGTGTGACTGAGGAGGAGGAGGAGTGTGACTGAGGAGGAGTGTGACTGAGGAGGAGGAGGAGTGTGACTGAGGAGGAGGAGTGTGACTGAGGAGGAGGAGTGTGACTGAGGAGGAGTGTGACTGAGGAGGAGGAGTGTGACTGAGGAGGAGGAGTGTGACTGAGGAGGAGGAGGAGTGTGACTGAGGAGGAGGAGTGTGACTGAGGAGGAGGAGTGTGACTGAGGAGGAGGAGTGTGACTGAGGAGGAGGAGTGTGACTGAGGAGGAGGAGTGTGACTGAGGAGGAGTGTGACTGAGGAGGAGGAGTGTGACTGAGGAGAAGGAGGTGACTGAGGAGGAGTGTGACTGAGGAGGAGGAGTGTGACTGAGGAGGAGGAGGAGTGTGACTGAGGAGGAGGAGTGTGACTGAGGAGGAGGAGTGTGACTGAGGAGGAGTGTGACTGAGGAGGAGGAGTGTGACTGAGGAGGAGGAGTGTGACTGAGGAGGAGGAGTGTGACTGAGGAGGAGGAGTGTGACTGAGGAGGAGGAGGAGTGTGACTGAGGAGGAGGAGTGTGACTGAGGAGGAGGAGTGTGACTGAGGAGGAGGAGTGTGACTGAGGAGGAGGAGTGTGACTGAGGAGGAGGAGTGTGACTGAGGAGGAGGAGTGTGACTGAGGAGGAGGAGTGTGACTGAGGAGGAGGAGGAGTGTGACTGAGGAGGAGGAGTGTGACTGAGGAGGAGGAGTGTGACTGAAGAGGAGGAGTGTGACTGAGGAGGAGGAGTGTGACTGAGGAGGAGGAGGGTGACTGAGGAGGAGGAGGTGACTGAGGAGGAGGAGTGTGACTGAGGAGGAGGAGTGTGACTGAAGAGGAGGAGGGTGACTGAGGAGGAGGAGGTGATTGAGGAGGAGGAGGGTGACTGAGGAGGAGGAGTGTGACTGAAGAGGAGGAGGGTGACTGAGGAGGAGGAGGTGACTGAGGAGGAGGAGGGTGACTGAGGAGGAGGAGGGTGACTGAGGAGGAGGAGGGTGACTGAGGAGGAGGAGGAGTGTGACTGAGGAGGAGGAGTGTGACTGAAGAGGAGGAGGGTGACTGAGGAGGAGGAGGTGACTGAGGAGGAGGAGGGTGACTGAGGAGAAGGAGGTGACTGAGGAGGAGGAGTGTGACTGAGGAGAAGGAGGTGACTGAGGAGGAGGAGTGTGACTGAGGAGGAGGAGTGTGACTGAGGAGGAGGAGTGTGACTGAGGAGAAGGAGGTGACTGAGGAGGAGGAGGGTGACTGAGGAGAAGGAGGTGACTGAGGAGGAGGAGAGTGACTGTGGTGAAGACTGCGAACAGCTCGGGCAAGGCCCCAACTTCAGTCCCCACACCAGAAGAAAGAGACCCAGGTCAGATCTCCTGCACTCCAACCCACTTCCCGTTGAAATTTCACGTGTCTCCTGCTCCTCTCCACTGAGGTGGTGGTTGGAGCGCCTCCCACGCACTGTGACAAAGAACGCCCTCCCTGTCTCAAAGGCCTGCTGCTCTGCAGGTGAGGAAGGTGAGGGCGGCCAGCACAGTGTGACTTCAGTGGCACACTTTACAGCAGCACAGGCGCTCGGGAGGATGGGGAAGCCTTGTTGCCGAGTGGCCAGAGCTCTGGGCACCCAGATCCTACAGCCCAACCTTCCCAAGGGGGCCACCACCCCTCCTAATAACCAGCAGGTTACCTACGTGGATGCACCTGGTCATCTGGTCATTTTCATTTTCGCTCCTTAAGCCACTTTGGATTTTTTTTTTTTTTTTGGAGACAAGGTCTGGCTGTCCTAGAACTCACTGTGTAGAGCAATCTGGCCTTGAACTTACAGAGTTCTGCCTGTTTCTGCCTTCCTCCCAATGCTGGAGCTAAACTTTACTAACATTCAGTGTCGCTGGGTGTGGGGTGTAGCGGTGCACACCTTTAACCCTGCATCTTTAGCAGGCAGAGCTCTGTGAGGCCAGCCAGGATTACATAGTGAAATCCTACTTACAAAAAACAAAAAACAAAAAAAAACCCCAGCTTGCTGGCCAGGCAGGAAAGAAGACGGAACCCTGAGCTATTAGCAGTCTGTAAACTGTGTCCTTTTCCCTACCTCAGGCAGGTCACAACCCAAGACTCGGTTTCCTCGGCCGTAAAACATAAATTGTATATGCAAGTGCTTTGGAAGCAGATCACAGCACTAATAACAACTACCACCACTGCTTCCAGAGCTACAGAAAGCAGCCACCTGCTCCCATCACAGAGGGTGCCTCTCGGAGGGTGCCCTGGGCCCTGAGGGCCACCAAGAGCAGCCGGTACATTCTTCCTCGGGGCAGAGGTCACAGTCACAAGACCAGCCACCCCTTCTGGTTAAGAAAATCCCCTTTCAGCTGTCACACTCCGACCAACAGGAGAGAAGCCAGCTCTATCAGACAGCTAAGAGTGCACCTGCAGAGAGGGGGCAGGTGGGTCCTGACTGGAGAGCAAGGAACAGTCTCAGCCATTTTAGCAGACAGGTTTAACACCAGGCACAAAACACCTAAGCTCTCCCAGGTAGGACATGCCACCGCCTCAGATGGAGCCCTAGTGGAGCGCGGGCGCTGTGGAGCGTGGCACCACTCCACACAGGGTCTAATGCATCCAACCCATGCAGCTGCACCCTCCAGGAGGCTACGCCAAGACACGAACGGAAAATAAACAGCAATTCAGCATGGCTAAGAACCGGAGCTGTCCCCTCATCTGAAGAACAGAGGGGGCCTTTATCTAGTAAGACTTCAGTGGGAATTAGTAAGATTACTTTTACAAAATCCCTACACTTCTGTAGATATTTGATAAATGGTAATTATTATTAGAACACACACACCAACAACAACAGAAGCCATGTCACAGGCAGGCTAGGCGGAATGCCGAAACTGGAAGAAAACAGTATGGGGAGAGGGTCAGGAGAGCGACAGCAGGCTGGAATGGGCTAGGAAGACCACCTTGGATCTGGAATATTCCCCAAAGGCCCAGGGTGGTACTATTGGGAAGTTGTGGAAATTTAAGAAAAGAGGCCTAATAGGTCTTTAGGGCTGATGGCACGTCCTTGAAGGGACGATAGAATCTCAACTTCCTCCATGCTCTCTTTGGTTTCCCAGTCATGAGGGAGGCCATTCTGGTCCACTACACACTACAGCCATCAAGTGTCACCTTATCTGTAGGCAAACAATGGGCCAACTAATCTGTGAGACCCGGAAACTGTGAACCAAAATAAACTCTTTTACAAATTGATTATATACAGTACTTTTGATATAACAAAGCTGACTAACACAGGGGTGGGGTGTCTAATAAGCTCTAAAAGCCACCACAATGAGCCAGACGCCACCAAAATCAATCTCTACCTCAGACTCAGGTGAGACACGGCCGTCACCTCACAAGTCTAGAGGCATGCAGCAAAAGGCAGCAGCGTCAAGGGCAGAGAGCAGAGCAAGGTTTCCTTAGAGACCAGCAGCCTGTGTGGGACCCGGCTGGCTGGGTGACAGGAAAGGTGACCCCGGGCCTGAAGCTGAACATGAAGTCCAGGTCACGTGACCGGCACACCTGAGAACACACAACCTCAGGCCTTTTCGCCAGGTGCCAGCTGACCTCCCTCACGCCATCCCAGTCAGGCAGCTGTTTTCCCAGGAGAGAAAGGTCATCCTTTTCTTGGTAGTCTCATGGGGCTGAGACAACTTCAAGGTGACCTTTAGGCTGTTTCTTCTCTCCTTTGAGAAGCAGAAGCAGGTCCAGGTCCCACCTTTATAAGACACCAGGCTCACGTCTGCTTATGCCAAGTGGGCAATAATAACTCCCTAGTCTCTGCTCACAAACTCATTCTAAGGAAGAAATAGCAGCACATACCTCACAAAGACCAAAACCAAAACATCACGAGATGTAAAGGGACAAAAGAAGTCTTTTTGTCCCTAATCAGGGACAAGATGAATTCCTGCTTTATAGGCGTCTGGGCCTCTGCCAGGTGTCCAGGTCAGGAGTATGGGCAAACAACAGGGTGCTGCCGTGGTGAGCTGGGCTGCAGGGAGCTGTTCCCTGGGAACAGACACTGCCTGAGAGTCAGGTGAACTGGGACAAAGCGGAATTCATGCAAGAGCCAAACCACAGAACACGAGAGGCGAGGGGGAGGAGAACGGCCCTACCCCAAAGGTTTCGGGACAGTTTGCTCAATTATTCATACATTTGTTTATTATTTACTTATTTGAGATAGGGTCTCATGTATCTGGCTTCATACTCACTCCGTAACTGAGGATGGCCTTGAACTTCTGATCTTTCTGCCTTTACTCCCAAGTGCTGGATTACAGTGTGTTACCATCACACTTGCTTTATGCAGTGCTAAGAATCGAACCCAGGACCTTGGAAATGACAGGCGAGCACTCTATCAACTAAGTTACATACCCGGTTCTGGTTCTCCCAATATTTTAGGTCACTCTTAAACTGCTAACCTCCTCCCACCAAGAAAAGGATTTGATTACTAGCGAGAGCAAAACAGGGTCCAGAGCAGGGAAGTGATCTGCCTGAGGTTACCTCCCAGTCCCAGAGGCATCATTAGTCTAGAACATTAACTCTTGCCCTGTCTCTCCCACGTCAGTCTGCACAAGGTGCTCTTTTGGGTTCTGGGACACAACGTGGATGGGAAAGAAGTCACTGCACTTTCCGTTCTTAAAAGAGGGGGATCTTGCAGACAAGGAGCTGCCACAGGTGCCAGGATAGGGACCCCACCAAAACCCCTACCCACTCTAGAATAATGAGAAAACAGGCAAGACCCTGAAATAATCCTCTGTCTCTTGGATGGCAGCCACGACAGAGATCAGCGCTTTCCCTCCAGCCTGTTATCAAGGCACCATCTCCCCTCTTCCCGCAACCAGCTCAAGGAGGCAGCTCAAGAGAAGGAACAGGACAGCCGGGGCTACACAGAGCAGAGAGGGAGAGAGAGAGAGAGAGAGAGAGAGAGAGAGAGAGAGAGAGAGAGAGAGAGAGAGAGAGGGAGGGAGGGAGAGAGAGAGAGAATAAAGTCAGACCAGGACCAGCAGAACAGATACGGGATGCTGCGCTCCAGTCTCAGAGGATCTAGGAAGTAGGAAAGCTTATGCCTTAGGTGGCTAAAACACTAAGAGCGCAGTGCTGCTCAGCAAGCACTCCCTAGCTATAGAAAGTCAACTGTATATGCATTAGTTTACATCATCACATCACTAGCACCACAGCTGAATTCTACTTCCCACCCCACACATGTGTGGTACTGGGGTGGAAACGAGGTGTTCACCACCACTGAGCTCCACTCTATGCTGTGCTCCCCACTTTATGACAAAGAAACTGAGGTTCAGAGGATGTTAACCACCAGGAGGGAGGTGCATTCTCCACTGCAACCTCAAAGCTAACCTTAACGCTGCATTGTGAAGGTGAGGTGGAGAGTGGGTTTTCACGGTTGCCATCGGAACAGGACCAGCCCTTCACATCTTTCATCCACATTCCCTCTCTGCTTTACCCCCAGAACGGCCAGGTGCCGAACCAGGCTCCTGTTGTGAGGAGCAGAAAAATGCCTTTCCAAGCCAGATACACAGACCTTTGGGACTGCAAAGAGGGATCATACTCAGTCCTCCCATTTTATGACAGGAAAACTGAGATCCAAAGTTGGGGAGCTTTCCCAGGGTTTCGAGAATCGGAGCAACAACAGAAATGTCAGACCCGAAAAGGATCGCAAAGATCAGGTGGAAAAGGAGGCGTGATTGGTCAAGGTCACAGGGGAGGGGAGGGGAGGACTCAGTTTCCTGACTGACACTCTAGCCAGCGCCCCATCCCTGCTGTCCACTCAGGGTCTCAGGCCCCACACCCCATGTTGACAAAGCAGGTCAGGCCCAGTCGGTGCCCCTTAGGACAAGAGCTATCATATCAGGTCTGCAGGGAAAAAGAAAAGTTTCCAGAGTGGGGTCTTTCTGGTCATATCACCAGCAGACACAGATTTGCAGCGAGTGTGCCAACTCCCGGTACTGGGACATGAGGGGGCAGAAGGGAGGTGTTAATTACAGACAGCACTTATGAAGTCTCTTCCTCGTCTGCTACAGACAAATGACATATCATGGTCACTCCAGGTTCTCACAACAAATACAGACACAAGGTTTCATGACTCAGTCGATAAAGTCAAACAGCAGTTCAGGTTCTTATTTCACAAGAGACAAAGACCTTCAGGAAAGGCTCAGCTGCTCAAGGTCATGCATTTATGCAAGAATCCGGACACAGGGTTCCCCTTGCTCAGTCCTTGATTGTTTCCAGGAAGCTGGCTGCCATCAGGGTATAGGCGCTGATGGCCCAGCTCCACAGCCAAACTCTGCAGCCACCATAACGCCTCAGCACCAAAGCCCTGCACTGGGAAGCCAGCTCCCCAGATCTATCAAACAGAGGCATCAGTTAGTTCCTGCAGCCTGCCCCGGGGCCAGCCTCACAATCCAGTGGCAGTGGTGTCCTTGGGAGAGCTTCAAGGCTCTCTGCTCAGTCTCCTCACCCTCAAAACCCAAATCTCAAGCAAAGAGGGGAGCAGAGTCCCAGTACCTTGCACCTTCCACAGTTACCTTAAAGTGGACCAAAAGACTTAAGGCAGCTTGCAAAGCTCCCTGGACAGGACACTACCTCCAGGGACTTCTAGGCTACGTGGCCTCCAGAGAACTCCACCAAGCAAGCACCCAGTAGGACAGGGTGCTCAGACTGGGCAGGGAGCCCAACCCTTGGGAAGAGAACACCTTTTCCGTGCCCTTCTTCCAAAAAAAATATTTTGAGATCTCTTTAGACCTAGCTCTTCCCTATCTCCTCTCCTTCAATGAGCAGTCAATGTCTCTGGTCAGTCCGGTACAGCCCCTAAGCAAACCTCATCTTCCTCCCCTTCCCTACCCCCCAAACGGCCTTTAGAAATGCCTGTGAACCGGGTAACGGTTGGCATTTCTGGTCTGGAACCTGACTCAGAGGCATCTGATCAGCCTTGGCAGGCACAACTGACAGATACTACCCTAGGGATGAAGGAAATGAGACTTTGGTGATGTTCTACCGCACTCCTAAGTCTCCCGTAACCAGTCCCTTACTGTATGCAAAACCCTTAGACAGGCCAAGTCACATGAAGAAGGTAATAAATTGCACTGATTCCTGTTGACAGGACAGAAAGTGTCACTTGCTAAAAGGTCCTCCTGTCTTACACATAGCTCAGCACCCGACTCCTCTCTAGGTCTGATCCAAGCCATAGGAGACCTGCCATGCCTTGGAAGTGTTACTGAAACTACTATCAGAGGTGTCCCATTCTCAAGCCCTGTGCACTCCCCTGGCCCCTTCAGTCCCCCTACATAAAGCCAGCTCTAATCTTAGAAGGTACCAGATCACAGAGGCCAGAGTTGGAGTTTAAGGACCAAACACAAAAAGGAGGATGCCATGTCACAGAAGTGGTTCAGTCAGACCCTGAGCAGCCCCATCTGGTAAGAAATGGGGCAAGAAGCTCACCTATCTGGTGGTGGCAGCAGCAGCAGCAACACACACCTCAGACTTACCTATGTCACAGAAGTGGTTCAGTCAGACCCTGAGCAGCCCCATCCGGTAAGAAATGGGGCAAGAAGCTCACCTATCTGGTGGCGGCGGCAGCAGCAGCAGCAGCACACACCTCAGACTTACCTATCTTCATGAGGCAGGCCAGCAGGATCCAGAGGGAAATCTCAAAGGGTGTGCGCACGTGTAAGTAGTCAATGTCCAGGACTGGAAAGGCCTTTCGAAGTGTCTTAACGCCATGTTCAATGTGTAAATTGGTCAAGTTGCGGTCGTCTGGGTGTTGGAGAGTCTCTGATGGAGCAGTGGTGACATCCCCAATTGAGCGTTCCCGTGGTGGTTCAGACCCTCTGACGGTGCCGGCTGCGGGGCTCGGCTGCAGGCCATGGCTCCTAAGAACAGGTAACAGTCCCACCAAGGCAACCATCACCAGCAGGGAGGGGAAGATCCGAGGCGGACAGAGTCCCCAGATGCCAGACCACCGAATCATCATGCTGCTCCCTCAGCCTGCGAGGCCTCAGCCCTTAGGGAAGTGAGTGTAAGTCCTGGGACATAGGTAGCACGGAGTCTGCAGGTGGGATGAGACTGCAGAAGTCTCTAGGAAAAGTTCATGTTTTAAAGAGGTATTTTGGTTTTCTAGAGATTCACAATCTGAAAGTCCAAACTGGGAAAAAAAAAAGTGGGGGGTGGGGTAAGGGACAAGTGCCTTGGAGGAACTAGGGAGAGCTAGAACTCCAGGCTGGGAGAAGGCAATCGCGGAAACCGCGTCCTAAAGAAGGAGGGCACCGGCAGGGTAAAGGATGAAGGAAGGCTGGGACCTTTGGCCGAGGAAAATCACAAGGGTGCTGGAACTCGGCTAACAGGAAGGAAGGAAGGAATAAGGAACCTGTGCTAGAGGGGATCAAAAAGGGTGAGACCCACTGCAGGAAAAGGAGAGAGAAGGCTTGAAGGCCAGCCTGAGAGAAAGGAGTAAAGCCGGAAAAGGGCTGGGGCTTCCCCACCCAGAGGAGAGCCAGGGTCCAGGCGCGCAGGGTTGAGATTCCGGGGAAATGGAGGGAGGCGGAAGACGGAGGCAGGCAGGCGGCCTGGCGGGAAGGCGACTCGGCGCAGGCTGGAGGCGGCTCGCAGTGAGCCAGCAGCAACACAGCCCTCCTCGTGGACCCCGGTGCAGTACTGTGGTGCACCCCGGCCGAGCGGCAGCTCCTTCACGGTCAGCTCCAGTTCCACCTGCAAGCCCAACACAGCCACGGATCCCGCGGCAGCGGACTGATGCCTCGCTGAGCACAGCGCAGCCATTTATAGGCACCAACGAGCAGCCGGCGCGGCGGGCTAGAGAGACCTGTCAGTGCCCGCGCAGTGCAGCGGCCCCTGTCGCCGAGAGAAGGAAGTATCACGTAAGAAGAGGAAGCGGAGACCCAGATGAAGAAAAAAAAAAAGTACAGTCTAACACGAAAGAAATACCGTACTATCTACAAAGTATTTTCTCATTATTACCACGTAATCTTGAGCAAGTAACTTAGCTTCTGTTTCACAGTTTTCTCAACTGTAACATGGAGATAAGTAACTATAACATGCGGGTAGAATGAAAGGTGTGGGACTGTGGTTCAGAGGCTGAGTGTTTGCCTACGTTTGTAAAGCCTTGATTTCAATGCCCAGCGCCACAAAATAAGCAAAATAAATAAACAAACAAATAAATAAGTGTGGGCTAGAAAGCTGAAACGTTCGCAAGGGTTAGGTTTGTGCTAAGGACTGAGACAGCACAGCTGTTATTACTGCGTCCCACCTACTGCTGCTGCCGTGCTGGCAGTGTGTTGGCTTCCCTGGACTGTGGCAGCTAACTCCAACCTCCCTCCCTATCTCTGTCTCTAGATCCAAATGTTCCCTTTTATAAGGACTCTGGTCTGCCCTAACGACTTTACCTTAGCTTGATCAACTTCAAAAGCCCATCTAAGCCATGAGCAGTGGCTTCTACACATAACTTGCCAGCACTTGGCAGAGAGTTCCAGACCATAGGGCTACATAGGGAGATCCTGTCTCGAAAAGACAAAAAAAAAAAAAAAAAAAAAAGCCCCTCATCTTAATAAGGCCACATCCACAGGCACTTAGTATGGGCAGGGGGAAGACTTCAACTTCTTTTGAAAGGGCACGATTCAACCCACAACGGTAGTGAAACAAAAAAAAAAAAAAAGCAAGAAGCTGGGCGTTGTTTTGGTCTGTCTATTTGTTTGATTGGTTTAAAGAGTAAAGAAGTAAAGAAGGATTTTTATTACCTGCAGGTGCAACACAGCTTCCAAAAATGGTATGTTCTCTGTTTCATGAGTCAGGGTCTTGCTGTGTCTCTCAACCTGGCTTCTAAATTCTGGCAATCCTTTGCCTCTGCCTCTCAAGTGGGATTACTGTGCACCACACACAGATGAAGCTGAGATTTGAATGGAAGGCGATGACTGGGATCGGAGAAATTATGTCTCTATAGTGCAATCATGGGAAATCTTTTTATCCTAAGTAGTAGAATTTAAACACAGAACCCTGCCTATGCAAGGCAAGCACTCCACCACTGAGCCCAGACTTGAGATTTTTTTCTTTTTTTTTCTTTTTTTCTTTTTTTTTTTTTTTTTTTTTTGGTTTTTCGAGACAGGGTTTCTCTGTAGCTTTGGAGGCTGTCCTGGAACTCGCTTGGCAGCCCAGGCTGGCCTCGAACTCACAGAGATCCGCCTGCCTCTGCCTCCCGAGTGCTGGGATTAAAGGCGTGCGCCACCAACGCCCGGCTAGATTTTTTTTTCTTTTTTGGCTTTTTGAGACAGAGTTTCTCTGTGTAGCCCTGGATGTCCTGGATCTCATTCTGTAGACCAGGCTGGCCTGGAACTCAGAGATCCACCTGCCTTTGCCTCCCAAGTTCTGAGATCAAAGGTGTGTGCCACTACCCCCTGGCAAACTGAGAATTTATGAAATCATTGAAGTGCTGCCCTGTTTTGTAAAAAGGAGTTAATTAAAGCCAAGAAAGTCAAGGTGATCCTAGAGGGTAGCTTGGCCTAGAGGGTAGTTCATTTTAGCTTGACTAGACTTTTCTGGACCTGTTCACAAGGCTTTGTGAGGCGCTAGCAACACAAGCATGGGACATGGGGTGGGAGCAGGGATGGTGACTAGGTGTCAGCTCAAGAGCCCAAAGTGAGCGTCCGAGATCTGACAGTGTCCTGTTCCTCAGTTGGGTAGTCTGTACCAAGGCTGCCCAAAGGCAGGTATATTGTGGAAGCTCACCAAGTACTCAGGATTCCTGCACCTTTTGGGGGGTTTGTTTGTTTGTTTGTTTGTTTGTTTGTTTGTTTTTTCAAGACAGGGTTTCTCTATATAACAGACCAGGCTCCCCTGGACCTCAGAGAGATCTGGCTACCTCTGCCTCCGCTGTGATTAAAGGCAATGTGCGATATCACCTCCTGAGTTTGTGCACTTTCCTGTGGATATGAAATCCTTCCAGAAAATGATCTTACAAATAACAAGAGTGTGATATGACAACTAAGTGTGAAAACACTACTGACTTTTCTGAACCTTATAGATAGGTTCAGACACTGGGGGGTGACAGAAAGAAAGAAAGAAATCCAGAAACAGACTGGAGAGATGGCTTAGTGGGTTCAAATCCCCACTGAACTGAATTCAAATCCCCAGCTCTCACATTTAATAAAATAAAATAAAAAGAAAGAAAGTCAAATGTCCCCACGTGCCTTTAATCCTAGCACTATGAAGGACAGAGGCTTGCTGGCCACCAGCCTGACTCCAGGTTCAGTGAGACTAAGACAAAGTGATAGACCAGGAAACCTGATGTCCTAATCTGACCTCTGCATGTGCAAGGCCTCCACCAGCACATACCACACGTGTATACATGTACTACACACACACATGACGGGGTAGGCTTCAGACAGTATCCCAGCATGAGCAAGACCCTGAGTTCATCCCCAGCACTTTAAGAAAACCCTGAGAACAGATGAAAGACAAACATAAGCTCCGATGAAGGAAAGCAAAGAGAAACAGCCTTTAGGTCAAGGATCAGAATCAGCCAGGCTTGGTATCTGGTGTTAGCTTGGGCCTGTAATCTCTGCTACTGAAGAGATTGAGTCAAGAGGATTTCGAGTTCAAACCCCAGCAGGCCTACAGAGTGGGTTCAAGGCTAGCCTGAGCACCTGAGTAAGAGCCTGTTTCAAAATAAAAGTGTGTGTGTGTGTGTGTGTGTGTGTGTGTGTGTGTGTGTGTGTGTATGTGACTGGGCAGCGGTGGCCATGCCTTTAATCCCAGCACTTGGGAGGCAGAGGCAGGTGGATCTCTATGAATTTGATGCCAACCTGGTTGACGAGCGAGTTCCAGGACAGCCAAGGCTATACAGAGAAACCCTGTCTTGAAAAAAAAAATAAAATAAAATAAACTTATATATTAAAAAAAAAGGCTGGGGACATAGCTCAGTGGTGGAGTGCTTGCCTAGCTCACAAAATGTCCTGGGTTCCATTTTAAAACCCCAGAGGATCAGATTCAATAATGCCTCTCAGTCATTCAGTCATTGAGAACTGAAATCAATTGCCCATGTTTGTCAATGGTCAAAGGCCTGCTGTACAGCCGAAGTTGTGGTTATTCCCATTCTCACTTTATAGGTGAAAAATCACGGTTTGGGTTTTTGAAGCTGTTTGCCTAAGATCATATCGCTGTGAGGAGGCAGTGCTAAGATTTAAAGCCAGGCTTTAATCTACACCACAGACTCAGTGTAAATTAATAAAAGGAGAAAAGGTGAAGTTAGTGGAGGCACTTTCCACCCGTGCCCCGAGGCCAGAGTTAGAAACTTTCCAGTACTTTCTAGTCCAGACAACCAGTCACTGGTGCACTCTGAGCCTCCCCTCTGTCTCTTCAGCTCTCAGTAAGTCTTTGACTGCCAGCTGAAGAGAGCACAGATCTGAAGAGGACCAGGAAATACCACCCCCAGGTCCCCAGGACATGAAGAAGGTTATAAAAACTTGACAGTATCAGGAAATAATCCTGGGGACAGCCTGTGGCTAGGGCATAGTCCCAGGAGGCTTTGGGGCCACCTAACATAGATGTCCACTGTCTAGACCCTGTCCCAGCACCACCACAGGCTAATTATAAGACCTGGATAATCACTGTCCGATCCAAGTGTCTTCCACCATAATGCCAGACAGCAACAGTGCTAACCTCATGGCACTGTAATCAGAGTATTAGGCAAAGCCCACAAGCTTTAGAGCAGTACCCGCAGGAATCAACTAAATCTGTCATTGTTATCTTTTCTTGCGTGTGCCTTGAAGTCTTGAACTTAGATTTTAATGTCTGTTTGGGGTTTTGTTTTGTTTCTGAGACAGATAGGGTCTCACTATGTAGCCCTGTTGTCCTGGAACTCCCTATGTAGACCAGGCTGGCCTTGAATTCACAGAGATCCACTGGCCTTGGCTCTCCAGTGCTGGAATTAAAGGTGTGTGTGACTACCCGAAACTCCCTTGGTTTGTTTTTTTAAACCAAATTGCTATTGCTCAGACTGGCTTCCAAACTTCCTACGTAGCTGAAGATGACCTTGAACTTGGGATCTTCCCACCATCTCTCTGCCAAACGCTGGGATCACATGTGTGCACCACCATGTTTGAATATGTTTGGATTTTGTTTTTTGCACTAGTACTTCTCTAAGGTGTCCCAGGTTAACAACAAAATCATGATCCTCCTACCTCAGCCTTCTGAGTGTTCACGTTGCAGGGGAAGCCTTGATACCAGGACCCTGTGCATTTGCACACACAATCACAGAGACAGCAGACAGGCTAGGAAGAGGACCCTCACACTGATGAGACTGGTCCAACGGTCACATCACCTGCTATGACTCTAATACTTCTAAAGAGGCATTATTTTATTAAGAATCACCCATTAAAATTTATTGTACAATGGGAGTGCTTAGCTTGTGCAGGACTCTTGGTTCAATCCTGGCACCACAATAATATAAAGTGTCTTAGGGTTTCTATTGCTGTAAAAAGGCAGCATGACCATGGCAACTCTTATAAAGGAAAGCATTTAGTTGGGGCTGGCTTACAGTTTCAGAGCGTTAGTACACTATTGTCATGGGGAGAAGTATGACAGTGTGCAGGCAGACTTGGTGCTGGAGAGGGAGCTGAGAGTTCTACTTCTTGATATGCAGGCAGCAGAAGGAGACCGTGTGCCATACTGAGTGTAGTTTGAGCGTTGGGGACCTCAAAGCCTGCCTTCATAGGGTCACACTCCTCCAGCAAGGCCACACCTCCTAATAGTGCTGCTCCCTCTGGACCAGGCATTCAAACACAGGAGTCCATGGGAGCCACACCTATTCAAACGATCACGTAAAATAAACTGCAGTATTTGAAAGAAAGAAAAAGGGGGGATTGGTTTTTTTGTTTGTTTGCTTGTTTTGTTTTGTTTTGTTTTTGTATGTCCTCACTGGTTATCATATCATTGCTCTTAACTCGGAAGAAATGTCTACAGACCTTTCCTATGAGCACTGTGTGCCATCTCTCCCCACTCCCCTAAACACCCAATCAAATACTTAAGCCCTTCCACTAAAGGGGCTGGGGATTTTTTGAAGTTATTATTGTGGTGATATTTACGATTTATTAAAGCTTGCCTGAGGATTCAGGAAGCAAAGTCAGATGCAAGCCATAGAAGCCAGGCACACACCTTTAATTGCAGCACCCAGAAGCTAGGAAGTGCTGGTACACACCTTTAATCCCAGGACTCAGGAGAAAGGCAAATGAATCTCTGAGTCCAAGACCACCCTGGGTTAAAAGAGAGTAAGTCAGAGCTCACCCTTTAACCCCAGGTCTCAGGAGAGGTATTTAAGACAGGAACAGGGTCTCAGTCTCAGGCATTCATTCTCCAGGCACGCTGAGGACAGGCAGCAGTATCAGCCCATTCTGCCTGAGGTAGTGGTGAGAGCTATTGGCCAGCTACTTTACTTTTCTGATCTTCAATCTGAAATTTGAACCCCAATATCAGCCTCTGGATCTTTTTTTTTTTTTTTTTGGTTTTTTTTTTTTTTTGAGACAGGGTTTCTCTGTGGCTTTGGAGACTGTCCTGGAACTCGCTTGGTAGTCCAGGCTGGTCTCGAACTCACAGAGATCCGCGTGCCTCTGCCTCCCGAGTGCTGGGATTAAAGGCGTGCGCCACCAACGCCCGGCCAGTCTCTGGATCTTTTATTTGTTCTGCTACTTATTATAGCTGTGCCATCACCCCATATTATCCACTCAACCACTGAGTGTCACAGTGTGCAAATATGTCACGCTTGTTTGTGTCTCCCAGTTTCTTCACGCATATATCAAGTGGATAATGTCATATTAGTGTAGGATGATTGCAAAGACTAAAAGGAGGCTGAGGCAGGAGGATTTCCATGAGTTTAAAGCTAGTCTAGTTGACATAGTAAGACACTGTAGCAAAACAAAACAAGAGGAGCCAGGAGGGCTACAGAGGGGCTCAGTAGTTAAATTGAGTGCGGCTTTTGCAAAGGACCCCAGTTTGATTCCCAGCACACATGGCAGGTGACTCACAACTGTCTGTGACTCCAAGGGCACCTGCACTCATACTTGCACACACACACACACACACACACACACGTAATTTTCTTAAATCTTTTGGTTTTAAGTCAGTGTGTAGCATGGTGGCTAATGCATGAAATCATAGGATTTTAGAGTCTGAAGCAGGAAGATGAGTTACAAGTGGTTGTGAGCAGCCTAACCTGGGTGCTGGGAATCAAACTCAGGTCCCCCGCAAGAGCAGTGCAGGCTTGCAACGACTCCGGCTTGGGCAACCTATTAGTAATAATGAAGCTTCCAGACTGCATTAGGATTTGCTGGTTCCTCCTCTCTGTTTCAGGATTCCAGCTAAGTCATTGTCTTACATTTAGTCCTCACATCTTCCTCAGTGCTCCTGGTCTGTCACTATTCTTCAATTTTGTTGTTTCTATGACTGACAGTCTATTCTTAAGAGAACAAGTTAGGGACTGGCAAGATGACTCCATGGGGAAACTCGACGCCAAGCCTGACGACCTGAGTTTGATCCCCAGAACACACGTGGTAGAGAGTTACAACTCTTGAAAGTTGTCCTCCTTCCAAAGCAAGATAAAGAAGCCCTGTCTGGAAAAAAGAAAAAAGAAAGAAAAGAAAAAGAAAGTTGTCCTCTGACGTCCACTTGTGGCTATGGCATGTTTGTATGTGCTCTCATTTGTGCGCACTCACACTCACACACACACACACACACACACACACGCGCGCGCGCGCGGAATGTTCATTTTTAAAGGTACTAGTTAGGTATTTTGTAGAATGCCCTCTTTTTTTTTTTTTTTTTTTTTTGGTTTTACGAAACAGGGTTTCTCTGTATTGTTTTGGAGGCTGTCGGTCCAGCCCGGCCTCGAACTCACAGAGATCCACCTGCCTCTGCCTCCTGAGTGCTGGGATTAAAGGCGTGCACCACCAATGCCCGGCTCTTTTTTTTTTTTTAACCTGACATTTTCCTCCTGACTTGAGTCATGGACTGGGAAGAACACCACAGAAATGTGGTACCTTTCTCTTCACACCATGCCACCGGCCACACCATACTTGAGCCTTATCACAGGCGGTATTACATTGTCACTCATTAATAAGGAGATCCCTCATTTCTCTAATGTAATTTCCCATTTTCCATATACTAGCCATTGGAAGCAGCATCTAATCACTTTCCTAATCACTAATGACCATTTTGTGATATTTGCCGTAGGGCATGTCTCTCACAGGAATTTTTTAGTCTTTTGCCTATGTTGCAACTCATTTGCTTATCTTTGGTTTCTACTGTACTCTAGGTGCTATTTACATATTAGTCACAATTATCACAATTCATTCATGTCCTGCGAATTGGATGCTTAGATTTCTGTCTCATTTTTATTATTTATTTAATGTGCGTATATGCGCCTGTACATGTATGTGTGTAGGTGCATATATTACAGGAGCCAGAGGACAGTATCAGGAGGCATCCCTTCCCTCCCACCACATGGGCTCTGGGGAAGGAAAGCCGGCTTGTGGCAAGGGCACTCACCCGCTGAGCCATTTCTCTAACTGTATCTTTTGTTTTCAATGCTGGAGATCCGACTCAGGGTCTTGCAAACGCCCAGCAAGTGTTCTACCACTTAGCTATACTCCTAGCTCCCTATGTAAGTTTTAAAGTTTTAATTAGTTACAGCTGGAGGCTGGAGAGATAGATGGCTCAGTGGTTAAAAGCATTGATTGTCCTTCCAGAGGACCCTGGTTCAATTCCCAGCATCCACATGGCAGCTCACAACTGTCTGTAACTACAGTTTCAGATGATCCAACACCCTCACACAGACATATATGCAGACACAGCACCAATGCACATCAAATACACAAAAAAATTTTTTTGGTTTTTCGAGACAGGGTTTCTCTGTAGCTTTGGAGGCTGTCCTGGAACTCACTTTGTAGACCAGGCTGGCCTCGAACTCACAGAGATCCGCCTGCCTCTGCCTCCCGAGTGCTGGGATTAAAGGCATGCGCCACCAACGCCGGGCTCAAATACACAAATTTTAAAAAAATAGTTACATTTGTATATCACTTCCTTTATTATTTTTCTCCATTGTATTTGTTTCCTTTGTTCTTTGTGTTTTTGAAAGTACCTTCTGAACACCTAGCCCTGACTTGCTTATCCCCTAGTGACAATCAGTTCTCATGACATTTATCCTCATTTCTTGTTTTTGCTTCAGATGCCCAATGTTCCTCTTTCCTTTGTTTCCAGCCGAATGTCTAAATATCATACGGTGTCTGTGAAGCTCTCCCTGTGTTTTCAGGTACACTTGGTCGTTTCCTTCGTCCATTGTGATTGCACACGTAGTCCAAGTCTCTATTAAAGCACACACTGTTCTCTCTTGTTCCCCTTGGTTTGTTTCACTGTTTACTAAACTGTTGTGACTTAAGAGGGGCCCCATGTAACCCCAGTTTGAGAGGCTGATGAAAGAGGATGGCTGGAGTCGGAGGCCAGCCCGGTCTGTTTTGTAACCTCCAGGCCAGCCTGGCTACAGTGTGACTCCCAGCCTTTTTTTTTTTTTTTTTTTTTGGGTTTTTCGAGACAGGGTTTCTCTGTGGCTTTGGAGGCTGTCCTGGAACTAGCTCTTGTAGACCAGGCTGGTCTCGAACTCACAGAGATCCACCTGCCTCTGCCTCCTGAGTGCTGGGATTAAAGGCGTGCGCCACCACCGCCCGGCGTGACTCCCAGCCTTAAACAACCACAAAAGAGCAGGAGAGGATGAAGTTGTTTATTGGGCGAATAAATAGGTGACAGGGAAGCCATAGCCTGAATCCGTGGTCTTCACATTCTCTTTTGCTTTTGTGATTCTGAAGAAGTTTTTAAAACTCTGTACCTACCTCCCATGCCTGTGAGACTCCAAGAGAGAAAACAAATGACTTGGTCCAAGTAAGACAGTTCACTGTCTCACATAGAGAGACTGATTTGGTTGTGTGGTCAGGGTGGAGGAAAGTCACAAGAGGTCTACAGGAAGCCGGGAATGGCAGCACCCAAACCGTTGCCACCCTCTGCCTACAGGTACAATTTGCCTTAAAGAGGGCACTAACTTCCTTTCAGCTGACAAGACGGGCTTGCAGAGGCTTCACAGGGCATGAACCAGAGGGGACAGATCCTGATCTCAGTGTCTTCCCTTTCTCCATTCTCTTGCCAGGACTTCCCACTGGCCAATCTCAAGTCAAATCCAGTTGGAACAGGAGCCATTGATATCTTCCATCTAAGAAGTCTGGTCTATAGAACGAGTTCTAGAACATCCAGGGACACATAGAAACTCCCTGGGTTGTTTTGGGGGGAGTTTGGTGTGTAGCAGGGGGGGTGTGTTCATCTTAAATGCAAGTCATTGCTGGATCAAGTGCCCCCACACCCAAAAGAGTAAAACGTTGCTAAGGATATCCTAGTATATTGCAAATATTCATTTAAAAAATTGTTTTGGCTGGGCAGTGGTGATGCATGCCTTTAATCCCAGCACTCCTGGTGTGCGTGTGTGTGTATGTGAAACAGGTGGATTTCTGTAAGTTCAAGGTCAGCCTGATTTACAAAGTGAATCCCAGGACAGGCTCCATAGCTACAGAGAAACCCTGTCTTGAAAAAAAATTTTTTTTGAACAGGGCCTTAGTCCATAAGCCAAACTAGACTAGAGCTTGCTATGCAGTCCAGATTGGCAAAACTTTACAGCAATCTTCCATCATCAGCCTCCTGAGTACTAATATTAAGTTTTTATTTTCTCAAAAAATTTACCATTTTTATTTATTTATTGGGGAGGGAACAGGTCGTGTGTGTGTGTGTGTGTGTGTGTGTGTGTGTGTGTGTGTGTGTGTGTGTGTGTGTGACTATGGGGGCTGCAGCGTGTGTGAGGCAGTCAGAGGACAAGTTTGTGGAGTCAGCTCTTTCCTTTCCCTTTAAATGGTTCCTAGATTGAACTCAGGTTGCCAGGTAAGAGCCTTTAGCCGTGGAGGCATCTCACCAGCCATATTGGTTGTTTTTGGTTTTGAGGTAAGTCCTTACTATGCATTCTTGGATGGCCTGGAACTCAGACTGGCCTCAAACTGGTGGCAGTCCCCTTGCTTCTGCCTCTTGAGCAGTAAATTATAGGTGGGTGCCTTACTGAATGTGAGAATGAAGACAGGACTGCTCCTAGGTATGGGCTGAGGAGTTTTTTGTAGATGTGAGGGAGAGCATAGCCAGAGACGCCGGAGAGATTCAAACTGAACCAGGCCATGAGAGGGAGGGAGGGAGGGAGGGAGGGAGGGAGGGAGGGAGGGAGGGAGGGAGAGAGAAAGACGAGCAGACCAAGAGACACCCAGAGTGGAGCTAGCCAGGGGCCAAGAGACCATGTGTTGGAAATGGCTGAGGTTATATAGGTAAGAGGAGCTGGGGGAAGGGAGGCAGAAATCCAGAGTTGTTTGTTTTTCGAGGCAGGGTTTCTCTGTGTAGCTTTGGAGCCTATCCTGGCACTTGCTCTGTAGACCAGGCTGGCCTGGAACTCACAGAGATCCACCTGCCTCTGCCTCCTTAGTGCTGGGAATAAAGGAAAGTGCCATGTTCACCGGCTTGTTCTGCTTTTTAATGTAGTGCTGGGGACTGAACCCAGGGCTTCCTTCAAGCTAGACAAGCATGCTGCAGACTGAGTTACATCCCCAACGCCCTAAATTCTTTTTTAATGACAGTACAGTTAGAACTTCTAGGGTGATGGCAGGGTGAGAAAAGCCTGGGCTAGAAGGTTCAGGCTCACCTACCTTTCTCCCTCCCCGGTTCCTTTCTCATTCCTGTACCCTCACCGTTATGAGACAGACTCCCACAGACTCTCCCACTATGTTACTACATAGTTCTGAGTGGTCAGGAACTCACTACACAGACCAAGCTAGTTTTGAACATTTAACAATCCCACTGCCTCTGTCTTCCAAATTCTGGAGTTACAGACGTGAACCACCACCACATCTGGCTCTAGGGTTTTTCTTCCATAGTGGGGGCAGGGAGGAGGGAAGTTAGAAAGACCCACATGTTAACAGAAACTGTCTTTCTAGCTAGGCAGTGGTGGCACACACCTTTAATTCCAGCACTCCGGAGGCAGAGGTAGGCAGATCTCTGGATCTCTGTGAGTTCGAGGCCAGCCTGGTCTACAAAGTGAGTTCCGGGACAGCCAGAGCTACACAGTGAAACCCTGTCTCAAATAAATTGTTTTCTAGAAGATGGGTTAAAGGAAAGAGCACAATGAGGCTGATTAGCTTCTTCAAATGCCTGTGACAGGAACCCTGGGGGAAAACCTTCATGAAGCCTGGTTTGAAGACGGAGATGAGATCGTAATCAGAGACACCAGTGCCATCCCCACCCCCCACCCCCCCAACCCCCTCCCTGTGGGAGAAAGCCTGTGGTCACAGACGGGTCCTGTCATCTGCCTTTCCAGGCCACCTTAGGCCCCTGCCTCAGCACTGACTCCTGCACTTCCTCCTCGGGCATCAGGCATATGCGTGGGGCACAGATGTACATCCAGACAAAACACTAAATACATAAAAAGAAAACAAATATTTTTTTAAAATAATACTTAGATTCTTTTTTTAAAAAAGATTTATTTTAGGGGCTGGAGAGATGGTGCAGAGGTTAAGAGCACTGGTTGCTCTCCCCGACGTTCTGAGTTCAAGTACCAGCACCCACATGGTGGCTCACAACCATCTATAATGAGATCTGGTACCCTTTTCTGGTGTGCAGGCAGGAACAATGTATGCATAATAAATAAATAAGATTTAAAAAAAGATTGCTGGGCAGTGGTGGCACACACCTTTAATCCCAGCACTCTGGAGGCAGAGGCAGGCTCACAGAGATCAGCCTGCCTTATAAGAGCTAGTTCCATCCAAGACAGCCTCCAAAGCCGCAGAGAAACCCTGTCTCAAACCTCTCCCCACAAAAAAAGATTTTTTTTTGGTTTTGCAAGACAGGGTTTCTCTGTATTGTTTTGGAGGTTGTCCTGGAACTAGCTCTTGTAGACCAGGCTGGCCTCGAACTCACAGAGATCCTCTTGTCACTGCCTCCGGAGTGCTGGAATTAAAGGCGTACACCACCACCATCACCCGGCAAGATTTATCTTTAATCATGATTATGTCTGTGTAATTGTGTGCGGATGCCCATGGAAGCCAGAGTACATCAGATGCCCTAGAACTGGAGCTGCTGACCTATCTGAGCAACCGTTTCATACAGGAAGCTGTGTCTGACTGTGAACAAAACCCTCCTGGGAGGAGTCTGTGTCTGCAGAGACTGATGGACTGCTTGGATTCCAGTATTGTGGAGAGAGTGCGATTTTGCAGGTTCAGAGGCTAATGATTTGTCTTGGGCTAGTGTTCGACATTCCTTGCCCCACTCTCTACAAACGTTGGCATAATAATAAAAATCTCTTAAAAGCTATTAATTTAGCTAGGCGGTGATGGCCTTTAATCCCAGCACTTGGGAGGCAAAGGCAGGAGGATCGCTGTGAGTTTGAGTCCAAACCTGGTGTATAGATCGAGTTCCGGGACAGCCAGGGCAATTTCACAGAGAAACCCTGTCTCAAACAAACAAATGAGCAAACAAAAGAACAAACAAACGAAGGAACTAATGAATGAAGTAATGGCATTTGAAGGACAGGTAGCTCCTGACCCCAGGAGAGAATCATAGAGAATTTAGCAACAGGAATGATGATATGAGTTGGTATTGCCAGCACTTAAGAGGATCACTTGTAGCTAGGTGGTGGTTAATCCCAGCACTTGGGAGGCAGAGGCAGGTGGATGTCTGTCCTGATCTACAAAGTGAATTCCAGAACAGCCAGGGCAGTTACACAGAGAAACTCTGTCTTGAAAAACAACAACAAAGAGACTCATCAGTTTGAGGCTAGCCTGGGCTACATGGTAAGAACCCATCTCAAAGAAGCAGTGAAACAAAAACCATCTTTGGGGGTTTTGTTGCTGTTGTTGTTTTAGCTTGAGTACTATTTTGTTGAAAAGAAAAACAATGGGGTAGGCAAAGTGGACATCTCAGTAGCTGCCAGGAGAAGGAGCCGGAGGAGAGGAAGCCAGCAAGGTTCAGTTAGCAGCTGGATGGAGCTTCAGAGAAAACGAAGGACAACTTGCTTGGGCTCTAGTCAGTATCTGAAGGAGGCAGGAAGATGGAAGAAAAGGAGGAGAGTTTTGTTTTCCTGAGCCCAGACTCAGATGAGCCGGCAGATTCATCACAGCCATGTGGTAGCTTTGGAAGCAATGCCAAAAAAGAATTTAAAATTAAAAGGCTGAAGGACAAAGCGAACCTCCAGGCAAAGACAACTTGATTCCCGGGTGGCTCAACCTTTTCCCAGCAGGGTGGAGTCCCTGAGTCACTGTCTTCCTGTCAATCCCCCAAGTTGAGAACCACTGGTCTATAACTTTTTGATACCTGTTCCTCCTGAGCTGCACGCTGAGTCTTGCCTTGGACTGTGCATTTATCTTGTGCTGTGAGGAAAACAGACACACTGCATGCAGGACATAATGCTCACCAACCCCTCTACAGAGATGTGGTGTTGGCTGTTTTTCACTCCTTTGGCTCTTTGGCTTTTACTCTTTTGTCTTAGCTCTTTGGCTCTTTTGAGGGCCTGACACCCACCTCCCAAATAAATTACACACAGAGACTTATTATTACTTATGAATGCTCAGCCTTAGCTTGGCTTGTTTCTAGCCAGTTTTTCTTAACTAATTATCCCATCTACCTTTTGCCTCTGGACTTTTTTCTTTCTCACTTCTGTATATCTTATTTTTACTCTTACTCCGAGGCTGCTGTGTGGCAGGGTGACTGGCCCCTAGTGTCCTCCTCTCCTTGTTCCCCTGCTCCCTTTTCTTCCTTCTCCCACATTTCTCAGTCTATTTATCCTCTCTGCCTGTCAGCCCTCCCTATCCTTTCTCCTGCCTCACTATTGGCCGTTCAGCTCTTTATTAGACCAATCTGATGTTTTAGATAAAGTAACACGGCTTCACGGAGTTAAGCAAATGTAACATGAAAGAATACAACCCATCTTTGCATCATTAAACAAATTTTCCACAGCATAAACAAATGTAACACTTTTTTTTTGTTTTGTTTTCAGTTTTGAGTTTTCAAGACAGGGTTTCTCTGTGTAGTTTTGTAGACCAGGCTGACATCCAACTCACAGAGACCGGCTTGTCTCTGCCATCTGAATGCTGGGATTAAAGACATGTGCCACCGCTGCCAGGCTACAAATGTAATACATCTTTCTTTCTTTCTTTTTATTTAAGTTAGAAACAAGCTTGCTTCACATGTCAATCCCAGCTCCCTCTCCCTCCCCTCCCCCCCACCAGGTTCCCCAGTCCCCAACCCAATCTCTACTCCAATCCCCAGGGAGAGTGAGGCCCTCCATGGAGGATCTCCAGAGTCTGTTATTGCATCCAGAGCAGGGCCTAGGCCCTCACCTAAGAGTCCAAGCTGAGAGAGCATCCCTCATTATGGGATGGGCAGCCAAAGTCCGTTTGTATGCCAGGGATAAATACTACCCAAGGCCTCATAGATTACCAAGGCCTCCTCATTGGTACCACACACCCTGAAGGGGGTCTGGATCAGTCCCATGCTGTCCACCCAGCCATCAGTCTGGGGTCCAAGAGCATGTAATACATCTTAAACTAAAATTCTACAACAGAGATGGAAAGCAGCTAGGGTTCAGCAATGATAACAGGCCCAAGGACACACAGAGAAGTGTCGCGGCTGTGACAAGATCCCATCCTGTCTCTTCCTTCTCTGCCAACTGTGAATTCATAAGAAGCCCCTTCAAGGTGCTTCCAGCCTGTCAGTGGACAGAGGTCAGAACTAGACAGGACTGGAGGAGCAGCCCTTAGTCCCAGTACTTGGGGCAGGGACGAGACAGATTTTGGTGAGCTTAAGGCTAGCCTGGTTTCAGGACTTAAAGCGCTACACAGAGAGACCTTGTCTCAAAACAGAAAGGTCAGAGGATGCAAATGTACTGAGGGCCTGGTGAAGTACTCAGACCTCATTTCCCACTGTGGGGTGTCAGGAAAGTTGTCATGGGTCAGGTGACATGGAGAACTGGGTATTTTTCATGTTGGGTAAGAACTTATTTTATAGTCTCAATCTATCTGTTTTGGTGTGTGAGTGTGTGTGTGTGTGTGTGTGAGAGAGTGTGTGTGTATGTAAGAGAGTGTGTGAGAGTGTGTGTGTGTGTAGAGGTCAGACAGAAATCAGTGATGGTATTGAAAGACCCCTACCCAGGACCCCCCAGGAAAAGAAAAGAAAGGCCAGGCCGTTGCCTAATGAAAGAAACCCAGACTAGGTGTCTCACCCTCAAAACAGGATGTCTGTGATAGCAGTCATGGGACCCGGGTAATAATTGCTGAAGCGTGCTGGGAACTTTCATATGACAATACTAGAAAACCTAGTCCTTGGCAACTACCCTGGCCCCCAATTGTGTCTGATCACTATAGCAATCATGGGACCCGGATAATAATTGCTGAAGCATGCCGGGGTCTTTCATAAAGTAATACCAGGAAACTTAGTCCGTGGGAACTACCCCTGCCCCCAAGATGAGCCAATGAAATGCCTGTTACTTACGTAACCATTAAAACTCTATAAATATTGTACTCCCTGCAAGCCCGGTATGCTCTGCACCCGAGTTGCAGTAGCATCCGCAGGCGCCTGTGTACTCAATAAATCGCCTCTTGCATTTGCAGCCAGTGGTCTGGCCCCGGTTCTTGGGCAGAGGGTTCGGTTCAGTGCCCGGTGCTTTGATGCCGAGGTCTTTCAGTATTAGTTCTTAGTTGCACTCTATTTTATTTATTACATAGTTTGTATATGAATATTTACCCATGTGTGTATATGTATAAAGGTCTGGTTCCAACTAGTCTAGCTAGATAGCTAGCTTGTCCCAGAGATCCCCTTTTCTTCCTTCCTGGCGCTGGGATTCCAGGTATGCAGCAGTACCTGGATATCTGACATGGAGCTAGGGATTGAACAGCAACACTTCACCAACAGAACTGTCTCCCCAACCCCTAATTTTTTTTTTTTTTTGGTTTTTACGAGACAGGGTTTCTCTGTATTGTTTTCGAGGCTGTCAGTCCAGCCTGGCCTGGAACTCACAGAGATCCGCCTGCCTCTGCCTCCCGAGTGCTGGGATTAAAGGCGTGCGCCACCACCGCCCAGCGTCCAACCCCTAATTTTTAAAAATAATTTATTTAGTATATGCATTGGTGTTTTGCCTGCATATATGTCTGAGTGAGGGTGTCGGGTCCCCTAGAACTGAATTTGCAAACAGTTGTAAACTGCCATGTGGTTGCTAGGAACTGAACTCTTAACCACTGAGACATCTCTCAAGTCCCCAGCCCCTATTTTTTTTAAATTTTGTTTTGTTTGAAAGTTTATTATACAACGAGGCTGGTCTTGAACTCACTGTGTAGTTGAAGGTGGCCTTGAACGCTCAATCTTCCCAATTCCACTTCCAATGCTGGTTTTGCAAGTGTGGGTTACCATGCCTGACTTTGCATTTATTTGTTTGTTTTTTGGGACAGGGTTTCTCAGTGTAGCCATGGCTATCCTAAAACTCGATCTGTAGTCCAGGCTGGCCTCAAACAAAGATCCACCTACTTCTGTCTCCCAAGTGCTGGGATTAAAACCATGTCCTTGTTTTTATTTTTTTAAAACAGTGCCTTGCCGGGGCTTTGGTGGCACATGCCTTTAATCCCAGCTCTCAGGAGGCAGAGGCAGGTGGATCTCCGTGAGTTCCCCACTCTAAGACAAAATTAGCTTGGAAGTCACTATGTGACCCCAGCTGGCCTAGAACTTAAGGGCAATCCTTGTGTCTGAGTTAGAATTGCATGTTCAAATAACCACCAACTCCCAAAAGTTGTTAATTCTCTCTCTCTCTCTCTCTCTCTCTCTCTCTCTCTCTCTCTCTCTCTCTCTCTCTCTCTCTCTCTCATAGCTCAGGGTGGCCTGAGCTGTATAGCTGAGGATGGCCTTGAACTTAGTGAAACCTCCTGCTTCCATTTGCTAAGTGCTGGGCTCACAGGTATGAACCATCATACCAGTTTTAAATGGCGCTGCAGATTAAGTCCAAGGCAAGTGCAGGGCAGATAAGCACTGTACCAAGTGGGCTGCCTCCCCACCTGTTTTTCCTATACTAAATCCCCCGAACATCATTACTTCATGTGCTCGGCATCCCTGTGACTGATGACTGGGGCACAGGTGTTGAGAAACCCCTGCCTGCATCCTCAGACCCCTCAGGTCCTTGAGAAATTCTACCCGGGAGGGCAGAATAATGCTGACTTGGCTTCTTTAAGCGTTTCTGCATCTTCTGACTTGTTGACCACAGACATGTCTTAACATATAATCAGGATAAGAATAAGTATTAGGTGCTGTGGGTATATGGTGTTCTTAGAAGGGGCCCCTGGTCACAGTTTGCAGGTCAGGTGAAGGTTTCAGTAGGAAGATACAAAGGATTGAACATAATTAATGCTAAAAACAGATCTGGTTGTGTTTAGTTTATAATTATTCTTTAAACTGTACCTACATGCTTGATGTCTATGTATGTTATATTACACAATTTTAAAAACACAGGTCTAAATCTGGATGTGGTGGAGTGGTGCCATACACCTGTAATCTCAAAGGTCAGTTAGGAGGTCGAGGTACCAGGGTCATAAATTCAAGGTCAGTCTTTGGTTCATAGTGAGATCTGCCCCGATAATTTTTTTATTGTTGTTTTTGCTTTTTCTTTTCTTTTCTTTTTTTTTTTTTTGTTTTTTTTTTGTTTTTCGAGACAGGGTTTCTCTGTGGCTTTGGAGGCTGTCCTGGAACTCACTCTGTAGACCAGGCTGGCCTCGAACTCTGTTTTTGCTTTTTCAAGACAGGGTAGCCGGGTGTTGGTGACGCACGCCTTTAATCCCAGCACTTGGGAGGC
Source organism: Mesocricetus auratus (assembly GCF_017639785.1). Lineage (NCBI taxonomy): Eukaryota > Metazoa > Chordata > Mammalia > Rodentia > Cricetidae > Mesocricetus > Mesocricetus auratus. The sequence goes on from NW_024429197.1 coordinate 10,029,330, forward strand.
AGAGGCAGGCGGATCTCTGTAAATTCGAGACCAGCCTGGGCTATCAAGCGAGTTCCAGGACAGCCTCCAAAGCCACAGAGAAACCCTGTCTCGAAAAACCAGAAAAAAAAAAAAAAAGGACAGGGTTTCTCTGTGTAGCCTTGGCCATCCTTGAACTCACTCTGTAGGCCAGGCTGGCCTTGAACTTGGAGATCTGGCTGCCTCTGCATGTGTGCCTTTAATCCCCCCAGTGCTGGGATTAGAGGCATGTGCCACCACTGCCCAGCCCTCAAAACATTTTTTTCAGAGATCCGCCTGCCTCTGCCTCCTGAGTGCTGGGATTAAAGGCGTGCGCCACCAACGCCCGGCCAGAATATTTTTTAAATAATGAAAATAAAGATATAAAGCTAAAATAAAAGTGCAAGTACATCACCCAGTGGCAACCAGCAATGAGCCAGCACTCAGGCAGTGGCTTCTAAATACTATATTCTCTAATAAAAGGAAACAGGAACCTTTGGAGAAATGACAGATTCTTGTACTTGAGCAGGGAAAAATGAGAGACAAACCCACAGTACCCTGTAGTGCCAGAGAGCCAAGAAGATCTTAAAAAGTAAAGGGAAGACTAAACAAAAACAAACAACTCCCCCCAAGCCCTACCAAATCACAAAACAACAAAACAAAAGTAACCCCCTAAACAGACAAAAAAAATCTCCAAAGAAAGCTGGAACCCTTTGACCTACAAAATCAATAAGAATATGCATTGTAATCTAAACTATAGAATAACTATGGATGAGTTCATACTGATATAAATAATTGAATAAATAAGTGAGGGAAAAGAATTATAAATGTCCATACTCCTTGCAGGAGATAGAACTTAAAAGCCCACTCTTTAACTCTAGAGGGTGGGGTGGAGTTTGTAACTTAGAAGAATACAGTTTGGAGCTGCCAGTCATGGGGCACAGGCCTGTGACCCCAGCACTGGGGAGGCGAAAGCAAGAGGAGTTGGAGTTTGCGGGCACTCAGGAGACAGAGGCAGGCGGATCTCTGTGAGTTCGAGGCCAGCCTGGTCTACAGAGCGAGTTCCAGGACAGCCTCCAAAGCTACAGAGAAACCCTGTCTCGAAAACCAAAAAAAAAAAAAAAAGTCAGAGAAACCCTGTCTGAAAAAAAAAAAAAAAAAGAGGAGTTGGAGTTCAAGGCCACCCTCGGCTACATAGAGAGTTGGAGTCCAACCTGTGGACCATAGACAAAACCCCCACCAAGAAAAAAAGAACAACCAACTACCAAACAACAAACAACCCCCCCCAAGGATGAGCTATGGAAAGAATGGAATGGGGGAGGGGAGAGGGAAGGGGCATGCGATCAAGGCTACCATCACCCAGGACAGTGGTGGGCAGCATTTGCCCCTAGCAAGATGTGAAGAGGGAGCACTTCCCACTACTACCCCATGGTGGCAGAGACAGGAGGATTGCTTGGACCAGAGTACTCATCGTGCCCAACTGGGATTGGTCACTCAAACACTTCAAAGTCACATGTTAGGCTGGGAAAGAATAGCTGGAAAGTAATGGATCTGGAAGATTAAAGGCGGAGGAAACCTATCATTTGGGTTAAAAGTAGCCTGCTTGGGAAATCTGCTGGCTAGTTCGCATTTTTTCCAGTTTCTTTTTAATTTTTTTTTCTTCTGTTGTTGTCCGGAGACTTGAACCCGAGGTTTCCAGCATGCAAGCCATTCATTTTACCACTGAGTTGTATTCTCCTCTTGAGATACCCGAGCCATGGCTGTGGATGCAATGTGATTGCATTGCTGGAAGTGTAGGGTACTAGAGTAATCTGCCTAACTTATATTGAAGGTTTAGCCTCCGGACTTTATCTTGTGGAACCACAGAAGTCTATGCAGCAAGGGTGTGGAAGGATTACTCAGCGACTCAGTCTCACACGGTGTACTTCCTGATGTCTTCAGCCTGATCCTCCCCCACCCAATTCCCTTTCAGCTCTCACAAAAATTACATCACAAGCACCGGCTGGGCGTGGTCAAATCCTCCCGTAAATCCTTGTATCCAGCAGGCTACAGGGGAGGATCTTAGATTGAAGGTCAGCTTTGGCGATACCGGAAGTTGGAGGCCAAACTGAGTTATACGGAGACTCCGTCTTGAGAAAGCAACTCAGTCCAGCGTGGTGGCGAACGCCTGACTCATGATCCCAGCACTCAGGAGGCTGAGGCAGAAAGCATCAACGCAAGTTCGAGGTCAGCCTGAGCCACATGGTGAGTTTGAGGCCAGTTTGAACTACAGAAGTGTAGCCTATCTCAAAAAAAAAAAAAAAAAAAAAAAACAAACAAACCAAGCCGGGCGGTGGTGGCGCACGCCTTTAATCCCAGCACTCGGGAGGCAGAGGCAGGCGGATCTCTGTGAGTTCGAGACCAGCCTGGTCTACCGAGCGAGTTCCAGGACATGGTCCAAAAAACAATACAGAAGAAAGCCTGTATCGAAAAACCAAAAAAAAAAAAAAAAAAAAAACCCAGAAGAAAATCCCCCAAACCAGACATCCCTCTAAAAAACCCACCAAACCAAACAAGCAAATGACTAGACCTGAGATAGTTACCTCCAAGAGCCATCCTCCCACCTTTTCCTCAGACTGTCTCAACCTTTTTTTTTTTTTTTTTTTTTTTTTTTTGGTTTTTTCGAGACAGGGTTTCTCTGTGGCTTTGGAAGCTGTCCTGGAACTCGCTCTGTAGACCAGGCTGGCTTCGAACTCGCAGAGATCCGCCTGCCTCTGCCTTCCAAGTGCTGGGATTAAAGGCGTGCGCCACCAACGCCCGGCTTTGTCTCAACCTTCTTTAGAGGCTCTTAGTAGCCACACCCAGTAAAGGAGGGGTGGAGCCACTTTTCAACCCTTCCTGAACAAGATGGAGTTCTCTTGGCTGGGAATAGCCAGTTGGAGCCTTTTGCAAAACCTTGCAAAGCCTTCTCTCCCCTTTGCTCACTAGCCCCTCCCACACCAGTGAGAAAAATCCAGTCTATTGGTGGTGAAAAGGGACTCTGGTGCAGAAGAGGGGTCTTCGAGCCAGGTTTTCGTGCCATCCAGAGAATTGTCGACTTCTCTTCGACGGGGTCTTCACAGAGCCACAAATATGTCCAGGTCAGAAGCCGGGGAAGAAGAATGGAGCGGGTTTGTGGTGGGAGATGTGAGAAAAGGTATTGGTGTGTTACTTTTTCTTCTAGTAATAGTAGCAGAGTTCATTACGCCACTAAAAGCAGTCTTCTGTATCTCTTATCCTATGTGGAAAAGCAATGGCTAGCATTATGGAACAACGCATTCCGCGCTGGACACTGCTTTATTTTGCCCCCACAGCAGCTCTGTCTTTTTTTTGTTTTGTTTTGTTTTGTTTTTTTGTTTTTGTTTTTTGAGACAGGGTTTCTCTGTATTGTTTTGGAGGCTGTCCTGGAACTCACTCTGTAGACCAGGCTGGCCTCGAACTCACAGAGATCCGCCTGCCTCTGCCTCCCAAGTGCTGGGATTAAAGGCATGCACCACCAACGCCCGGCCTCAGCAGCTCTGTCTTAAGTGTTCTTGTTTTATTCACTCATTGATTTAGGTTGGTTTTGTTATGCTTTGTTTTGGTTTTGTTTTTTCGAGACATAGTTTCTCTTTGTAACCCTGGCTGCCCTGGAATTCACTCTGTAGACCAGGCTGGTCTTGAACTCAGAGATTCACCTGCCTCTGCCTCCCGAGTGCTGGAATTAAAGGTGAACACCACCGCTGCCTAGGTGACTGTTGTTTTGAGACCCCTGTGTCATGCGCCGTGGACCTCGCTGCATGACATAAGGTAACCTTGAACTCCTGATCTTCCTGGATCCTCCCAAACCCTGGCATCTGTGAAGAGGTCCCTATTGTGCGTGGTGTGTGTATGTGTGTGGTGTGATGCTTCGGATTGAACTCTGGGTTTGTGTGGTAAGAAAGTCACCCACTGAGGACCATCTCTTGCTCATGGATTTTGTTTTGTTGGTAGGTTTTCGTTCGTTTGTTTGGTTTTGGTGTGTGTGTTTTGTTGGTAGGTTTTCGTTCGTTGGTTTGGTTTTGGTGTGTGTGTTTTGGTGTGTGTGTTTTGTTGCTGTCTTTGAGACAAGGTGATCTCTCGGTAGTTTTGATTGGCCTCCTGCCTCTGCCTCCTAAGTTTTGGGACTAAAAGCACATTTGTCCTGTTTTGTTGTTTAAAACTTGGTCTCACTGAGTAGTCCAGGCTGGCCTTAAACACACAGGTTACACCTTCCCCTGCCTCCTGAGTGCCAGGACCAAAGGCGTGGCTTGCTACTCTTTTCAGTATTTGGTATGTAACTGCATGCCCTTAATCCCAGCATTCCTAAATTGAGTCAGGAAGAAGTCAAATTCAAGGCCAGGTCAGGCTAATATCTAGACCCTGTTGCTCTCTTAAAACATTTTAATTTTCATGTATGAGTGTTTTACCTGAATCTATCTTTGCACTACTTGTATGCCTAATGCCAGTGGGGACTAAAAGAGGGCATTGGGTTCCCTAGAACAAGAGTGTTGAGCTTCTGTGTGGATTCTGGGAATCGAACCTGGGCCTTCTGGAAGAGCAGCCAATTTTCTTAACCACTGAGCAATTTTTACAGCCCCTAAACATTGTCTTAATGCCCAAATCCAGAGTTTTTTTTTTGGTTTTTTTTTTTTTTTTTTTTGGTTTTTCGAGACAGGGTTTCTCTGTGGCTTTGGAGGCTGTCCTGGAACTAGCTCTTGTAGTCCAGGCTGGCCTCGAACTCACAGAGATCCGCCTGCCTCTGCCTGGTGAGTGCTGGGATTAAAGGCCTGCGCCACCAACGCCCGGCTGTTTGTTTTTGAGACAGGGTTTCTCTGTAGCACTGGTTGTCCTAGAACTTGTAGAGCAGGCTAGTGTCTAACCTTGAACTCATAGATCTGCCAGAGCTAGGATTAAAGGCGTTTACCGGGCTTCTCTGTGTAGCCTAGGATGTACTGCCTCTTGAATGATGGGATTAAAGGCATGCACTACCACTAGCTAACTCTTTTTTATTTTATATTTATTTATTTATTTGAGACAGGGTTTCTCTGTGGCTTTGGAGGCTGTCCTGGAACTAGCTCTTGTAGACCAGGCTGGTCTCAAACTCACAAAGATCCGCCTGCTTCCCGAGTGCTGTGATTAAAGGCATGTGCCACCAACGTCCGGCTATGACTCTTTTTTTATTTTATTTTATTTTTTTAAAAAGATTTATTATGTAAGCATTGTTCTGCCTGCAGGCCCGAAGAGAGTCCCATATCTCATTAGAGATGGTTGTGAGCCACCATGTGGTTGCTGGGAATTGAACTCAGGACCTCTGGAAGAGCAGCGAGTGCTCTTAACCTCTGAGCCATCTCTCCAGCCCCGACTCTTTTTTTTTAAAGGCAAAAGTATGGTATGTAGCCTTGGCTGACCTAAGGCTCACTGTATAGACTAGGCTGGCCTTGAACTTGGTACCATCTCCCTGCGTCTACATCATCAGGGCTGCATTTACAAGCAAGTATCCACCATACCATACCTGGCTTTGAAAAATTTTTAAGTTAGTATTACATGTTTATAGAAAGCCTTGGTTCAGTTTGGGGAGTTGGCAGGGAGATAACTTAGGCCCAAAGTTTGCTAGGCCTGGTATCACAGGCCTTTAATCCCAGCTCAAGAGGTAGAGGCATCCGTGGTGATCTCTGTGAGTTCAAGGCCACCTGTTCAACTTAAATTCTAGGCCAGCTAGATGACCCTGACTGAAAGGAGGGCAGAGGGGAGCAGAGAGACCAGAAAAGAAGGAAAGGCAGTTAGATACTGTGATAGCTCCAGTGTTTTCCTGCTGGGGCTACTTTTGATACTGTGTTTCCATATCAATTTTAGACCCCACCCCCCAGTAAAGGGAGTCACTGGAATTTAGGTAGACCTTTTACAGTATCATAAGTCATTTTGGGCAGTGTAGCCATTTCTACTATCTAGCTGCTGATCCGTGGGTGTGAGATGGTCTTTTTTATCTCTTGTTGTCTTCACTTCCAACAGTCTTAACCCATTTAGTGACATGTTGGCCCCAATTTTGCCATTGCATTGAAGTGTCTTCTAGTCCTAGTTTCTGCCAGGATTTTGTCATGATTGAAATGCAAAACTTCATTAAAAAGTCTTTTCTGCAACTATGAAAGGTTCTCTTGTAGCCCAGGCTGACCTCTGCCTCCCAAGTGCTGGGATTAAAGGCGAACATCAGGAAGCTGTTTTTAATCCATCCCTCCCTCTGTTTTCTGAGATACGTCTCATGCAGCCCAGGCAGGAATCAGACTTGCTGAGTATCCAAGATGACCTTGACCTTCTGATCCTCCCATCTGCTGGGAATACGGACCTTTGGCATCACAACTGAGCTTCACTTCCAGAATCCCTTACCCTTTTTTGAGATGTGATCTCACTATGCAAACCTTGTCTGGCCATGGTTGTCTTAAGTCCTAGCAATCCCCCTGCCTCAGCTTCTTTTATAGTGTAGTATTATAGGCATGCACTATTTAGCATTCCTGGTTGTTTTGGGGTTTTTTGGACAACTCACTTTCTATGTCATGTTTTTCTTAGTGAGTTTGACAAATGTGTGGATTCTGCTTGTTCTTTGGGGCCCCAGATGACCAGGCACAGTGATGTCATTTGATCTATGTGACATCATAGCTCTTCCCACCTTCCCACATACAACAGTAACCACTTTGAACTTGCCAGGACTGGCAGCTGCAGTGTAACTCGATGACTTTGTTCTTTCTTTTTTTAGTTCTGGACTGTAACAGGAATGCCTCTTACTAGGTAGCAAGCAGACATAGGGTGGGTCAGGAGCCACCTATCCAGTCAGTAATGGGGACTTAGTGAGACCTTGTCTCAAACTAAACTAGAAAAGAGGTGGCTGGAGAGGTGGCTGTTTCTCCAAAGGACCTGAGGTGAATTCCAGCACTTACATTGGGCAGCTCACAACTGTAAGGATTCAGGCATTATTCTGGCCTGCTCCTGTCACCTGGTAGAATGTACTCAGGCAGTACTCTGGTCAGCATGCAGGTGCAAAGGACCCCTTTAAAAGAAAGACTCCACCACCACCACTTACGGTCTCTTTCTGCTCTCTCTTTCCTGCTGTCTCTCTTTTCTGTCCTTTCTCTGTCTCTTTATTTCTCTTCTCTTTCCTCCCCCCTTTCCCTTTCTCATAAAACGTCTCACTAAGCTCTGTTTGTCTGGCATGTTTGTCCCCTGCCTGGGTCACCCTTACGTGCCATGGAATCTGCCAAGGTTCTCCACATGCTTTATCATAACAATAACAGTTTTTACTCCAACTCCAGGAGATCTGGTGCCATCTTCTGACCTGGGCATTCACACAGACATGTCGCACCTGCTGTGCAGCCTGCATCCGAGAATGTAGCGAGGTGGTCAGGATAGATGACACAGAGACCGGGTCGGTTGCTTTTAGAAAACTTTATGCTTCCCAAGTCAGCTTAGGAGGAGAGACTCCCAAGAAAAAAACTCTTCCCTTTTTAAGGACTTCTGCCATCCATCTACACACAATTCTCCAACAACTCTCCCAGACTTCTCACCCTCCTGGCTGGTGGTTTAATCTCTGGCCCCAGAATAGGGGAGAAACAGCAGGGGGAACAGGAAGAAGCATCTAGCCGTAGGGGGTGTCAAAGTCATGGTGTTTCAGTGAAGCGAGCCCTTATCTGAGCCCTATCAAGAGCTTTATAGCACTGAATTGTTTTCAGTAAACATTATCTCACAGCTGCCTGCTCCCAGGGCGAAGGGGAAGTGGGTCTCTGTTCAAGGTCTGGTGTCCCCACACAGACACACATATATATGCACACCTTTAATTCTAGCACTACCAGAGGCAGAGGCAGGCAGATTTCTGAGTTCAAGACCAGCCTGGTCTGAAGAGTGAGTACCAGGACAGCCTCCAAAACAATACAGAGAAATCCTGTCTCAATAAATAAATAAATAGCTGGGGGTCAGGACAGTCTCCAAAACAATACAGAGAAATCCTGTCTCAGGAAGTAAACAATACAGAACCTGTCTCAATAAATAAATAAATAGCCGCCCCCCCCCCCCCCGCACGTCCCAGCACTCGGGAGGCAGAGGCAGGCGGATCTCTGTGAGTACGAGGCTAGGCTGGACCGACAGCCTCAAAAACAATACAGAGAAACCCTGTCTCGTAAAACCAAAATAAATAAATAAATAAATAAATAAATAAATAAATAAATAAATGAAAGTAATAATGGGGCCAGATAGATGGCTCAATGGTTTAAGAGCACAGCTGCTCTCTCAGAGCAATTGAATTCCATTCCCTGGGCCCACATGGTTCACAAGCACTTGTAGCTCCAGTTCCAGGGGATCCGACACCTGCTTCTTGCTTCCTTGGGTATCAGCCACATATGGGGTACACAGACATGAATGTAGGAAAAACACCCAAGTCCCTAAAAAGAAAACAAATAAAGCAGGAAAGAGAAGGCTGAGGTATAGCTCAGTGGTAGCACACTTGCATGTACTGAAAGACCCCCGCCATACTCATGTAAACCAGGCCCTTCGGCGCGAAATTTGAATGTAAACCGCGCCCTTCTAAGAGCGCGAGATTCAAAAGCTGTGACATCACCAAGACGAGTACCCTATCGGCGGTGCTCTCGCTTCTACCTCAATTTGCATGTCAAGCCTGCCGGACCTGATTGAGAGCAGCTCTTGCAAGGTCCGCAGGACTTAATATGCAAATAAAGCCGCTTCTATATAAGCAGTACTAAATCCAGCCTGGTATGCTCAGCCTCCTGAAATGCTGGAGCATCCGCAGGCGCCTGTGTGAGTAATAAAAAACCCTCTTGCTTTTGCATCCAGTGGCTCTGTCTCGATTTTTGGGCGAGGGTCTCCTGCCGGGAATATCCCCAGTTTTTCAGTACAAAGGTGTGAATTCACTTTCAACACTGGCCCCCCAAAGCCCCCTGCTTCCTGAGGATACTTTGTGGTTACCACCCCTGGTGTGGACACACAGCCCTTTCAATTATATATGTTTTGTATCTTGTTTTGTTTTCAAGATAGGGTGTTTCTGTGTAGTCCTGGTTGTCCTGGAACTCACCCTGTAGCGCAGGCTGGCTTCAAACTTAGATCTGCCTGCCTCTGCCTCCTGAGAGCTAGGATTAAAGGCATGCCACCATCACCAATTTTTTTTTTTTTTGGTTTTTATGAGACAGGGTTTCTCTGTATTGTTTTGGAGGCTATTGGTCCAGCCCAGCCTCGAACTCACAGAGATCCGCCTGCCTCTGCCTCCCGAGTGCTGGGATTAAAGGCGTGTGCCACCACCGCCTGGCACCAATTCTTTTTTTTAATCTTATTTATTTTTATTTTATATGAGTGTTTTGCATGTATCCCTGCACACCAGAAGAGGGAGTTAGAGATAGTTGTGAGCCACCATGTGGTTCCTGGGATTTGAACTCAGGTCCTCTGGAAGAGCACCCAGTGCTCTTAACCCCTGAGCCATCTCTCCAGCCCTGTGCCCTTTCAATTCTTAAGCTAGAGCCCCAGCAGCAACTTCTGTGGCCATACAGTCTAGGAAAACATAGGGAAATTTTTGCTTGTCATCCAAGTCATGCATTTCCGGCCTCCAGCAGCCAGGAAAGAGACACCGATTCATCTTAGTACAGCAGATCGCCTCAGGGGTGCCATGAAAAACACCCTTCCTGTTTCTGTTCGATCAGTTCAGTCACTCATTCCACCAGTCTAGCCTGCCTCCTAATTCTCCCAGATCTGCCCACATCCACCAGTCCTCTGTCCCCTTTACCAGGTGACCTTCCTGTTTTGCCTGGGTCATTAGTCTCCCTGTCAGCTTTCCTGCTGGTCCTTGTCGTTCAGTGCCCCCATTGTGTAATCCAGGTGACTGGTCTGTGGCTCAAATGGCCTGAGACAAAGTCCACAATCCTAGTGTAGCTTTCTTTCCTTTTCTTTTTCTTTTTCTCTCTTTTTCTGCTTCTTCTTTTTTTTTCTGAGACAGGGTTTCTCTATGGCTTTGAACGCTGTCCTGGAACTAGCTTGTAGACCAGGCTGGCCTTGAACTCACAGAGATCCACCTGCCTCTACTGGGAACAAAGGCGTGCGCCACCACTGCCTGGCTCTTAGTGTGACTTTCTAAGGCTCTTCCCGTCTGGCCACAGCCTCATGGCTGAACTAGTTCTCCAAATGGCTTATGGTATTTCTTTGCCCGGAAACCTCGCTTCTGCCGATCATTCTGGTCTTTGCCTGGATATCACTTTCTGCAGGAAGCTGTTAACTCTTCTGCTTCACCCACCTGATGTAAGAAGCCTTAGCAAGAGGCTGGAGAGTTGGTTAAACTGGGCACGATGGCTCACACCTCAGCTTTTGAGAGGCTGAAACAAGGGCAGAGCTGGGTTACACAGTTACTCCCTGGCTAGCCTGGAATAGAGTGACCCTACCTAGAAGACGAGCCAAAAGCAGAATGTGGTCTGTGGGGCAACCAGCAGGTCGTGGCCTGTGTTGGTCTTAGGGACACCAGGCTGGGGAAGAGAACCCTGGCCTCCAAGCCTAGATCACGTGTCACTGCTGGTTTGCATCTGTATGACAGCAGTGGAGTGGATGTCGATGATGTAATCATCCCCATTTTATTGATGAAGCAGAGACTGAGGAGAAAACCGTTGCAAAGCTGCAGGTAGTGTGACCAGAGGTGACAGAGGGGGCATGAGCTCCAGTCAGCAGTGTCACTATAGTGACGGAGGACAGGCGTGGGCTCCAGTCATCTTGATTCAGAAGATCACTTTTCATTCCCCAGATTTTCTGGGTGACTCCAGATGGGTCATTAGGAGCAAGAGGCATCCCAGGAAATAACCGAAACAGTGACATACCCACAGGGGAATGGAAGAGGAGAAAATTGGACCAGGTGATCACTTGAGAATCTTCCAGGTTGAGGGAACCCTCAGGTTCTATCCACTAATTTTTTAAGTTTATTTTTAATCATTATGTGTTTGGACATTTTGCATATGTCTGTGCACCTTCTGCATGCATTGTTCATGGAGTCCAGGAAAGGTCATTGGATCCTCCAATTCTAGAGGTTGTGAACGGTCATGTGGGTGCTGGAAGTACTCTGGAAGAGCTGGACTCTAACCACTGAGCCACCCCTACAGCTCCAGCCATCTGCTCTGCACTCCCTGTGTTGAAGCTGCCTGGGGGTCACATCTTTGTCAGCCATGCTGGCTGGTTTTCTGTCAACTTGACAGAACCTAGAGTCACTTAGAAATAGGGAACCTCAGCTGAGAAAATGCCCCCACCAGACTAGCCTGCGGGCAAGCCTGTGGCAATGCTTACTTTCTTGATGGTGGATGTGGAGGGCTCAGCTCACTGTGGGCGGTGCCAGGCTGGTCGTCCTGGGTGCTATAAAAATGCAAGTTGAGCAAGCTGTTAAGCAGCACCCCTGCATGGCCTCTGTGTCAGCTCCTGCCTCCAGGTCCCTGCCTTGAGTTTTTGCACACTGAGGTCCCTCTGGGGCAGTGTGTGACCTGAGGGATGTAAGGTGAATCCTTAACCCCACAGTTGATTTTTTTTCTTCTTCCCAGAGGAGGCAGGGGAGTTTCTCAGTTGTAACAGCCCTGACTGTACTGGAACTTGCTCTGTAGACCAGGCTGGCTTCAAACACACAGATCCGACTGCCTCTGCCTCCCAGGTATTGGGATTAAAGGCGTGTGCCACCCCCCCCACCCTAGAGATGGGTATTTTATCTTTATTGAGCAACCCAAGGCTCATAAAATTAGATAGCTCTCTCTGAATTGTTTAGGACCCTGGAGTCAGGGACTTTGGAGATCTTTCTGAACTGTTCCCAGACTGTTAAAGGGGCTCATGACATTCTACCTGCTGGCACTTCCAGAAGAAGAAAAGAAATCAAACCAGTAGCCTAGTGAAGGAGGCATCTACCAAGCTGCAGGCCAGAGGACGGGAGGGAGACTTTTGGAATGGAAGTTATGGCTCCACTCAGTGCTGCCACAAAGCCCTGGTTTTATGGATGCTGAAGGTTAGAGGTCAGGAAACACCCTGGAACATTTTCTAGAAGAGTCAGCAGTAAGGTGTTGCCCACATCTTGTGTGGGGAAAGTAGGTCAGAGGGATGCATCTCATGGCTTCCATCCTCCCTGACCAAAGGTTGTCCGAAAGGAGATGCAGTGTTCATAGTCGACCACTAGGTGGTACTGTGAGAGGCGTGCACGTGGATTACCCTCTTAGAACCTCTGAACTAGAAAGGCTTTCAGATCAAGAATCATAAACTTTGTTTTTTGTTTTGCTTTTTTGGGGAGGGGTTATGGTTTGTTGGTTTTGATTTTTTTTCAAGACAGGGTTTCTCTGTGTAGCTTCGGAGGCTGTCCTGGAATTTACTCAGTACATCAGGCTGTCCTGAAACTCATGGAGATCCCCTTGCCTCTTCCTCCCAAGTACTGGGATTAAAGATGTGTGCCACCACTACCAGGCTGGTCTTGCTTTTTTTGTTTGTTTGTTTGTTTGTTTGTTTTTTGAGATATAATCTTGCTCTGTGGCCTTGACTGGGTTCAGACTCATAGCAATCTTTCTGCCGTGGTCTCCAACATTATGCTGCCACACCTGGCTTAAAACTCCTTGTTTTACAGAAGAAATGTGAGGCCTAGAGATGATATCCACATCATTTACTTTTGTGATTGGGCCAGTCCTAGAGACCCAGATTGTTCTCGGTCTGTGTATCTGCCCATCAGCGCCCATTAGATCACATCTACAATCCTTTCCCATTCACTTATGGTGCAAGTTTATTGAAGTCACTGGCATATTTCAGAGCCTCAGTCTTTTGTTCATGGAATAAAGGTTGGGCTATATATTTGAGTTGTTAAGGTCAACACTAGCCACAAGTGAATATCCTAATAAATTAATTAAAGCTAGTTGAAATTTGAAATTTGATTTTTAGTCTCAGCACTCAAGAGGCAGAGGCAGGCAGCCTTCTGAGTTCAAGGCCAGCCTGGTCTACAGAGCAAGTTACAGGACAGCCAGAGATGCAGAGACACTCTGTCTTGAAAAGCAAACAAACAAAACTTAAGTTCACAAAGCTGTTTTCTGGTCCCCAATTGTGGTCCCCCAAAGTACACCATGCCATGAACCCCCTCCACACACACACTAATAATTTTTTTAAAAAGCCCACCAAGATGAGGCCTTGAAGATGGCTCATTTGTAAAAAATAAAAATAAAAAAAATCACTTACTACATAAACTTGGTGACCTAAGTTTGTTTGATTCCTAGAACCCATATACAAAGCCAGATGTGGTGGTGGTACTCATCCCTGCACTGCTACTCTGAGATGGGAGACAGAAACAAAAACTAGTAGACCAACTTTCCCGGCTCTACCTCGAAACAAGACAGAAGGAGAGAACTGATTCCCAAAAGGTTGTTCTCTGACCTCTACATGTTCCCCCCATGAAATAGATGCATAGTTAATTTTAAAAATTGAGATGGATAGCACTGAAGAATAGCACCTGACCTCCATGTATGCACCCACATGCATACATATACATACACACACAAAGGAAAAATAGTTTTTGCAGAGGGAGTGATGGGATACATCTGCAATCCCATCCATCACTTGGAAGATCCAGACAGAAGGATCCAAAATCAAGACCAGACTGGGTTACATGAGACCCTGTCCAGAAAGACAAAGTAGCCAGGTATGGTGACTGAAGGAGAGTTCTCACAAGTTTGAGGGTAGCTTGCTCTATGTAGTGAGTTCTGGACCAGTCTGGTACAAGGAGAGAACAGATTATAAAGTCTGAGGAACAAGATTGATGGATTCTTTTTACTTAACTAGGTTTTCAAGGGATACAGAGCAGTGAGATAATGGAGAAGGACTTCAGGGCAGGCCCAGAGAGCAGGTGTGCTTCTCCCCCACTCCAGCAGGACCCAGTGACAGCAAAGGCCTTTAAGTGACTCACGTAACCATATTATACTAGGCCACAGTTTTCTGGGTCAGCTGAGGGGACTAGCAGAAAGGTCTCAAACCTTTACTGGTGGTGAACTGGATTTACTCTTATAACCAGAAGGTTTTTCGTTTGCTGTTTTTTTTTTTTTTTTGAGACAGGGTTTCTCTGTGTATCCCCTATTGTCCTGGAACTCAGGTTGGCCTTGAACTCACAGAAATCTGCCTGCTTCTGCCTCCCGAATGCAGGATTAAAGGTGTGTACCATCAGCAACCTGCAACACTGAAATTCTTATATGTTAGTAATTATCATAGTACAGGACAGGCACACGCACATGAATGTGTTTCTAACTGTTTTTTGGAGGTGCTAAAGATTGAACCCAGGTGTCTGGCATGTGTTATGCAACATCTCAACCTCAGGTTATAGAACTTTAATGTTAGGTGGGTCTTGTGCCTAGGTCAAGGTGGATTTTTCTCTCTCATTAAATTAAAAAAAATTGATAGGTGAGTGAGGTGACTCAGAGAGTGGCGGTGCTTGTCACCAACGCTGACAACCTGAGTTAGAGCCTCAGGATCCACATGGTTGGAAGGAAAGAACAGACTCCAGCAAGTTGGCCTTGCACATGTATACCCAAATACATACACACAAATACAACTTTTTTGAAGAAATTGTAAAGTTTAATTAGAAACTATTTGAAACATTCAGTAAAAGTCTAGATAATAGCCAGGCAGTGGTGGCACACACCTTTAATCCCAGCACTTGGAAGGCAGAGGCAGGCGGATCTCTGTGAGTTGGAGACCAGTCTATCTACAAGAGCGAGTTTCAGGACAGACTCCAAAGCCACAGAGAAACCCTGTCTTGAAAAACCAAAAGAAGAGTCTAGATAATAAAAAAGAAGTTGAGAACTGGGGGTGGTGGCAAAGGTCTGCAGTCTTAGCATTCGGGAGGCAAAGGCAGGAGAACATTGACATAAGTTCCAGTCCAGCCTGGGTTGCATGATGAGTTCCAGGGCACACAGACCTTGTTTCAAACAACAAAACACACACACAGGCTGAGTAAACTGCTCAGTGGTAGAGAGCTTGCCCAATGTGTTCTTTAGTCCCCATTGGAAGAAGTACAGATAATAATTTAACCACGAGACAAAAGCAATATTTAATATCTTCCATTGTTAATCTCACTTAACTGTCTCTGATTTGTTAATTTATTTGCTTTTCTTCTTTATTTGGTTGCTTTTTGTTTTGTCCTGAAACTCATTATGTTGACCAGGCTGGCCTCCAATTCACAGGAATCCATCTGCCTCTGCCTTCCAAGTGCAGGGATTAAAGGTGTGTGTTACCATGCCTGCCTATACATATTTGTTAAATTGCAGTTTCTTTCTTTTTTAGAAGATTTATTTTATGTGTGTAGTGTTTGCATACATGCATGTCTGTGTACCACAGTCATGCCTGCAAAGGCCATTAGAGATCTTGGATCCCCCTAGAACTGAAGTTACAGATGGCTGTGAGACATCATGTGGGTGCTGGGAATCTAACCTAGGTCATTGGGTCAACTGCCAAACCATCTGTCTCTCTAGTCCAGGTATACATATTTTTGTGTTTATATTTGATATAAAGTCTCAAAAATTGTATCATCTTTATTGTATCATCTTCTAACTTCCATTTTGACTCATTATTGCAATTCTGAGATACTTTAATGGCATGGAAATCATTTAGATTGGATATTGCACTGTGAAAAAGCCACCTGCATCTGCTGACTCTTGTACAGGATACTTGTGTTCTTGTGACTTCGTCTTGCTATTGTAGTGGAGCTGGTAGGAGCCTCCTTGCCTACTTGTGTCTCCTTGTGCCCATGTATAACAGTTCTGTGGTGTTCCAATTGCTAGGTTGTTAGGGGATGTGATGGTGCACACCTTTAATCTCAGTGGTCAGGAGGCAGAGGCAGGTAGATCTCGGGTAGTTCAAGGCCAACCGAATCTACATATGGAGTTTCAGGACAATGAAGGCTACAAGTCTCAAAGGAAGAAAGAAAGAAAGAAAGAAAGAAAGAAAGAAAGAAAGAAAGAAAGAAAGAAAGAAAGAAAGAAAGAAAGAAGGAAGGAAGGAAGGAAGGAAGGAAGGAAGAGAAGAAAGAAGAAAGAAAATTTCTGGGTTGTAAATATGAGAATCTTTGAGTTCAGGTTGACCACTGTTGCTTTTACCGAGGAATCCAATCAGATGAAAATGATGGCAGAGTGACTACCACTGCAGAGTCAGCCATCAATTTGTCATCCTTTGATCTTGGGGAAGAAAAAAGCAGCTATGTAATCATTACCATAAATTGTATTTTGATGCTCTTTGTTTCAAAAAACATAAACCAAATAAGAGATTATTGGAATTTATCCTTTAGTTATCTTCCTAATACAATAATTGGGTCTAGAGTGTCTTGGAGACATAACTGTATTGTGTTCTGAACTTGAATACTACCAGTGATGGAAAGTTGGTAGTGAAATGCTCCCAAAACTCACCCAGCTCTGCTGGTTTAGAAGGCTCTTTCTTTGGCTAATCTGAATCCACTTAATAGCTAGAAGGTATGTCTATTCTGAACTGAATCTTTGTCTCTGTGGTGTTGAGCTCAGGTCTTGCACATTAGGCAAATGATTTGCCACTCAGCTGTATCGTACTTGGTTGTTCTCTCTCTCTCTCTCTCTCTCTCTCTCTCTCTCTCTCTCTCTCTCTCTCTCTCTCTCTCTCTCTCTGTCTCTCTCTCTCTCTGTCTCTCTCTCTCTCTGTCTCTCTGTGTGTGTGTGTAGATTCTTTCTTTTTAATGATTTTTTTTCAAGACAGGGTTTCTTTGTGTAGCTTTGGAGCCTGTCCTGGAACTTGCTCTGTAGTCCAGGCTGACCTTGAATTTACAGCCTCCTGAGTGCTGGGATTTAAGGTGTGCGCCACCACTGCCAGTCTAGTGGGAGTATTTTCTCAATTGAGATTCCCCTTCCCCAGTGACTCTGGCTTGTGTGAAACTGACAAAATACTAGCCAGCACAGATTAAGAGTAATATGTATCATTTCTAACATTAGTCTAATAAATTAGTGTGTGTGAATGTAGCTACGTATACATACAGATACATATATGTGAACTATATATGGAGGCAGCGTGACCAAGCATGAGGACTCCAGTGAATACCAGTCAGAAAGTAAGCAGTAGTTACTGTGGTTATTATTACTTCGAGTCATCCACTCATTGGCATCAAACATTCATTCTGACAATAAATATATCCTGTCATAGTAATACAATCCACACCTCTTCGTCGTCAATTCTGTGACCTGTCACCTAGAACAAGCCCCTATTAAAATAATGGGGATTATTAGTGGATTAGAATTATCTAGGTTTTGATGTCAAACTCTGTCACTTCTTAGCCACGTGATTGAGGGAGTGTTGTTTAATCCACTGGAAACACTTATCTCTCTTGGGGAATGGAGGATAAATATTAGCTACATTGTAGCTTTACTGACCCGGTCACCCTAAGCAAGGCTGTAGCCTGAAGCCAGAGAGAGCTCTGGGTAGATAATGTCAAGGCCTTCTAGTCTCAATGGACATGGTTTGGTTTTGGTTTTGGTGAGACAGGGTCTCATTTTTAGCCCCAGCTGGGCTGGAACTCACTAGCCTCAAGTAGTACAGATTCGATTGCCTCTACCTCCCAAGTACTGGGATTTAAAGGCTTGTGCCATCACACCTGGCTGAGTGTGTGTGTGTGTGTGTGTGTGTGTGTCTGTCTGTCTGTCTGTCTGTCTGTCTGTCTGTCTGTCTGTCTATCTATCTATCCATCCATCCAACTATGTGAGAAAGGTCAGGAGGTATGCCATGCTGCACAATCTTTTTAAGAGAAGAGCATTAAAGACTGAGCTGAATTCTCAAGGGTAGGTTCTTCTCCAGATGGAAAGAAATCAGTTTGAACTAATTCACACAAGTGATGTGAACAGAATTGGGCAAAAAGAATGGTAAACATGTAACCAACACTCTAAGTGCTAAATGTTTGCATCTAGTCCTTAACAGTGATCTCTGCTTGGCTTCAATCTCTGTTTTGTTGTCAGCTATGTGGCCCCGGGCTAGAAGCTTTTAACCTCTTTATGCTTCTTTCCTCTTTTGTAAAACATATAAATCAATACATG
This sequence comes from Mesocricetus auratus, assembly GCF_017639785.1. Lineage (NCBI taxonomy): Eukaryota > Metazoa > Chordata > Mammalia > Rodentia > Cricetidae > Mesocricetus > Mesocricetus auratus. The sequence continues at coordinate 10,047,413 of NW_024429197.1, forward strand.
CTCAATACAGTGAAAATAATTTATTAATTGGACATTGGCATACCATGTACTACCGTAGGTGACATTTCTACTTCTCAGAAGGTAATGACAAGTTTTTGAGTTGAAGCTTCTGGTCTCTCTGCCTTAAGCTATCCTTCGTACCTACGGTGTCACCTTGGGAACTTCTTTTTTTGGGGGGGGTTTACGAGACAGGGTTTCTCTGTATTGTTTTGGAGGCTGTCAGTCCAGCCCGGCCTTGAACTCACAGAGATCCGCATGCCTCTGCCTCCCGAGTGCTGGGAGGGAACTTCTTAAGAGAGGAGAGTGTCTCTGCCCTGACTTGGGACTCCTCAAGGCTTGAAAGTCGGAACAGCAGTGACAACTAGTATTAATTAGATAGACGTTGTCTGCCATCAATCTGGGTTCCTAGAGTGTGTGGCTGATTACTCCAGGCCACCCAACATAGGAACGATTCTCTTTTATCATCTTCCTTCCCGCTCCGGAAAAATTCCTGCATGGAACGTGCTACTTCAGCACCCTCCTGAGCGGGAAGGAGTAGGCTGAGGCACTGGGAGGACTCTGGGTTGTAGCCTAAGGTGTCCCCTAATTTACAGGATCAAAGGCAATTTTGAGGAGCCCTTAGAAAGGCTGTGTTGGACTCTGGGTAAGCATATGGTGTTAGGTCCCAGAAAAGGTGTGAAGACAGCATTTTTATCCCCCTGTGAGATGGGAGATGCGTCCAAGTAACTAATGGTAACCAGGAGGGGCAAGCTCACGCTGCTGGAGCTCCACGATGGCGAAAAACTACGATTCCCATGATACTCCAGGACTGAGTCCGGCTTTCCCGCCCGCCCTCTGGCTGCCGTTCCCGCGAGCGGTGAAGCCGATTGGCCCCGGCGGAGCGGGGAGCTTCCCCGCTAGCAGGTTAGTGGGCGCCACCGGCCGCAGACGTTGACCGGGCGCGCGATGGGGGGGCAGGGAGGACTGGGGCCCGCGCTCACTATTCTGGAAACTGCCGGGCGCCATCGCCGTAGCGTAGCCGCCGACCGTGGGGCGCGGGGCGGGCGCGGAGACTGCGTGGCGCAGGCGCAGTGCGGAGCTTCTCCTGGGTCCCCAGACAGCTGGAGGAGATAAACAGAGGAGGAGGAGGGAGGGGAGTGCGTGTGTGAGAGCGCGCGAGGGAGTGTGAGTGTGTGTGTGCGCGGGTGTGAGGCGGTGCGCAGGGGCGGGCGGAGGCGCTGTCCGGCCCCGGCCAAGCGCCGGGCGGGGAGCATGGGAAGAGGCTAGAGCTGCCCGGGTCCCCAGCCCCCTTCCCGGGATCCCTGCCCCTGCTCCCGGGAGAGGGGCCGGGCCCCCGGATCGACATGGGCTCCTGAAGTTGCTCCGCTGCTGGTCCCGGGAAGAGACCTGACAGGTAAGGGTCGCCGCCGCCCCATCCCCGCTGCAGGCGCCGAGTCGGGGACGGGCTCCAGCAGCCCCAGCACCCGGGCCGCCAGCTCTGGGCCGGCTCCCGTGCTGGGGGGCCTGAGCCCGACCGTCTCGGGACTTCGGGGTGTCCCGAGAAGGGGGCAGGCCTCAGCGGCGAGGAAGGGCAGAGTGGGCCGGGGGTGGGAGGCTAGCAGAGGGAAGGCTGGGAGGTAGAGAGAAGGCTATAGGGGTCCTGGAGGCTCCGCCGGGGCAGAGGTGAAAGTCTTCCTATCACGGGACTTTATTTATTTATTTTTGCGGAGTTTTTGACATCTGATCCGGCGCTGATCGCACTCAGGAAGAAAGGGGCAGGTGGAAGTTTCAGGAGGTCAATAACCTGACCTGCTCTTTCCGTGTCTCTGTCTCTCCCTCTCGGTTTGCCCCTTTCCTGTCTCCCTCCTCCTTCCCTCTCTCCCTCGTGTGTGTGTGTGTGTGTGTGTGTGTGTGTGTGTGTGTGTGTGTGTGTGTGTTCAGGTTTCTGACAGCCACAGATGCCTTCAGTGGTTCATCCTGGCACCAAACTGAACTTTGCCAAGGTGTTTGCATCATCGACTGTAGTGTCCAGTACAAAAGGTCTCTGTTTGGGAGTGGGCTATTAGTACCCGCTTCGAAGGGTAAATAAGTGTAGAGACAGAGACTGCAAATCAGCAGGATCCTTTTCTGAAAAGCTTTCGTGGAGCCCCTTCCCCCTCCCCCAGTAGGGTGGTGGGAGTTACTTGGTGACTTCTGGTTTGCTCTCCACTGAATACCACGACTTCTATTAAACAGGTTTGAGGGGTTACGACTTAGCAGCTGAATGTATTTCTCCTAAAGGTCTTTGATTGAGGTGTATTGTATTGGTGGAGCAACTTGAAAGTCTTGTTCTCAAATTTGAGTTTAGAAGCCCAGTACAGTGACTGTAGCTTTTCCATGGCTTCCAAGGATGGTGTGGATGATTGGGATAGTGTCAGATAAGTGTTCTTTTGTGTGTGTGTGTGTGTGTGTGTGTGTGTGTGTGTGTGTGTGTGTATTAAAACAAGGTCTCATGTAACCCAGACTAGCCTTGAAATCATATAGTTCATGCTAACTAGCTTTAAGCTCTATTCTTCTACCTCCATCTCCCACGTATTGGGATTATGCTGTCATTACACTTGGCCAGCCAGGGATACATGGTGAGACTCATTCTCAAACAAAACAAAATCTAAGAATCAATCAGTAAAGCCTAAAACAGTTTTGAGAAGAAAATGCTTCTGGGTTATCTTCTAAGGTAGGGATGTTTATATTATCTCTACCCAAAGCACAGGTGTGCTCGCTGGTCTCCACTTAAATTGTGAGTGATCAATCTGTATTCATACAGTGAATGAATTCCTTTGGACTATTTCTAGTTTGAGTTCTAGATTATTTTTTCTTGTAATTCTTGTATTTTTAAGAATTGAATTTTTAGGCCAGGCAGAGGTGGCACATTCCTTTAATTCCAGTACTTGGGAGGCAGAGGCAGGTAGATCTCGGTGAGTTTGAGGCTAACCTGGTCTACAAAGTGAGTTCCAAGACAGCCAGGACTGTTACACAAAGAAACCTTGTCTTGAAAAACCATTAAAAGAAAAATTGAATTTTTGCTGTTGAGTGTAATACCCAAGGTTTGTTGGTTTGGTTTTTTTTTTTAAAGATTTATTTCTACATGTATGAGTCTTTTGCTTGTATGTATGTATGTATGTGTGTATGTATGTGTGTATGTATGTGTGTGCACCACATGTGAGTGGTGCCCTGGAAGTCCAGAAGAGGGTGGTGGATTTCCTGGAACTGGAGCTACAGATGGTTGTGAGTTGTCATGTGGGTGCTGGGAATTGAACCCTAGTCCTCTGCAAGAGCAGCTAGTGCTCTTAACCTCTGAGCCATCTCTTCCAAAAGAGACCAGAGAGTAACTAGCTGGGCTGAATCTGAGGCTGAGCAGTTGATTTCTTCATTGTTAAATTGTATTTCATTTTTCTCTTCTCTTCTTGTTGAACATGAGCACTAAGAAGGAAAGATGTCTCAGAGATGCATGTAGGTTCTCTGATAAGAAGTTGCCTCTTTAGTATTTGTATGTTTTGGTTTGTTTTTGGCAGCACCAGGGATTAAGCCCAGGGCCTTGAGCATTCGAGGCAAGCCCTGTGTACCACACAGCTGTATCACCAGTCCTTTTTTTATCACTTTGTAAAAAAATGTATTATTACTCTGAGAGCGTTGTGTGTGCACACATGTGAGTATGCTGCACACATGCATGCATGCACACATACCACTGCTTACATGTCCCGTGACCCGTGTGAAGTATAGTGATCAATTCTCCACTTCACTGTGGGTTCCTGAGATTGAACTTAGTTTGCTAGGCTTGCAGAGAAAGCACTTTTTTTTTTTTTGGTTTTTTTTTTCGAGACAGGGTTTCTCTGTGGCTTTGGAGGCTGTCCTGGAACTGCTTGGTAGTCCAGGCTGGTCTAGAACTCACAGAGATCCGCCTGCCTCTGCCCCCGAGTGCTGGGATTAAAGGCGTGCGCCACCAACACCCTGCTCGAGAAAGCACTTTTGATCACAGAGCCATACCGATGGCCCTTGAGAAATTTCTGAAATAGGCACTTCATAAGTTGCCCAAGATGAATTTACTAGTCCATGCAGTCCTTGAACCTGTGCTATTTCAGCCTCAGCTTCCTAAGCAACACTGGAGTAATAGGCTTGCTTCATCAGGCCCAGCAAGTTGTTGTAGTTCATTGGTACACCGGAGACAACCCTTTCTGTCACAGTTTGGATTAAACTGCCTGTAGGTCTGGATCCTTTTGTGTCTTTGGGGGCCCTTACTTTCAAGTCACATCTTATAAAGGGAATACTACTTTGGGGTTAATTTGGTACAATAATTGAATAACAACCTTTATTTCTGCTTGGGATTCCTTCCCTGGTAGTCACTGAGTGAAAGAGAGTATATATGACATACTGGTCACAATTGCATTGATAACAATGTTTGGACAGTTTTAGAGTTGTCACAAGTGACATTTTTCCCCTTTTAAACAGGAAAGCCTTATTATGGCTTTGGTTTCCAGGTGTTCAGTTCATGGCTGCTTGGCTGACTCTGGTGGCATGAGTAAGTGGCATGGAAAACAGAAAACAGAGCAAAAGGAGGGAAACGGGATGAGGGATGGCATTCAAGCTGCATGCCCTCTTTCCTTCAGTTATGCCTCATCCACCACAGTTTCATCAACCTCCCAAAATAGTGCCACTGACTGGGGAGGAAGCATTGGACACATGAGCCTGTGGGGGCTCTTTCTTATTCATAACATTTGACCCCTGACTCCCACAGACTCTTGGCCTTTTGTAGCGCAAAATACATTTAGTTCTAGTCTATCTGGAAGAATTCTCCAAATCTCAACATGGTCCAAAAGTCCAGATTTGTACCAGTGAAGTGACTTAGCTGGTGAAGGTATGATGCTCATACTCACATGCACACACAATAAGAAAAACAAAGCTTACAGAGCATTTTTAACGTTCCAAGTGTCTTCTGAGACCCAGAGAGACGCTTAAGTGTGAGCCCTTAATGGGAAGAAGCAGAGCAGCTGACTAGTGCTTAGTTGGAAAGAATTCCGTGTGGACACATGAGCATCCTCTGTATGGTGTTCTCATGCCCTGGGGCTTCAGGACCTAGGACATGACAACTGAAGAGCCTCACTGGAGCCCATACTGTAGTGGAACTCGCTGTAGCTCAGGTACCCTAGAACTCATGGCTGTATTCCTGCCTTAGTCTCTTCAGTGCCAGAGTTACAGGCACACACTACCATTCCCAGCATTGACCTATTTAGTTGCTTTTATTTTTCTCTTTTAAAATCATTTGTTTTTACTTTATGTGCATTGGTGTTTTGCCTACATGTAGGTGTGTATGAGGGTGCCGGATCCCATGGAACTGGAATTATAAATAGTTGTGGATACTAGGAATTGAACCCAGGTCCTCTGGAAGAACATCCAATGTTTTTTGTTGTTGTTGTTGTTGTTTGTTTTGGTTTGGTTTTTTGAGACAAGACGGGGTTTCTCTGTGGCTTTGGAGGCTGTCCTGGAATTAGCTCTTGTAGGCCAGGCTGGTCTCAAACTCACAGAGATCCACCTGCCTCTGCCTCCCAAGTGCTGGGACTTAAGGCGTGTGCCACCACCATCTGGCCATCCAATTCTCTTAACCACTGAGCCATTTCTCCAGCCCAAAATTAAAAAAATGTGTGCTACATGTACAGTTCTGAATCTCCAAGACAGACAGCCCTGGACGACAACTCTGGTGAACTGGTGAACTGTGCTTTCTTAGCTGTCATGTCTTAAGAAACCCAGGTCCTGACAGTCACCACCAGAAACCAGTACCTTTTTGTTACATGTAATTCTGATTAACCTATTTGACAGATACACACTAATTGGTTATATCTTTAAAAATGACTGACATATGTCAGTGAACTTGGTTCTAGTTAATATTCTTTTTTAGACCAGGCTGACTTCGAACTCACAGAGATCTACCTGCCTCTGCCTCCTGAGTACTGGGATTTAAGGTGTGCACTACCACTGGGGTAACTAATATTATTTTTATCTGCTTTAACCCTCAGGGTAGTCTTTGTGAGGTGAGAATTATTTTGCTTTACTGTACACATGAAGTCACAGATTTGGAGACTTTTGAAACTTGCTTAAGCTTTTTTTTTTTTCCCTGTGAGTTTGAGGTCAGCCTGGTCTACAGAGTGAGTTATAGGACAAGTAGGGATACACAGAGAAATCCTGTCTCAAAGAAACAAACAAACAAAAAATCTAAAAGAGAGAGACTGGTTTAAATTCACACAGCTAGTTAAGAGGAGAGCCTGGAGTACTCTGTGGTACTGGGCATACTCCTGGACCACAGTCAAGGAGGAAGAGTTGAAGAGTAAGGCTCAGAGTATGGGAACATGATGCTTGACTTCAGATGGCTACTGAAGGAGGGAACTGGACTTTCTCAGCATTCTAGAAGGTAGCATGAAGATTTAAGGACAAATATCTGAGGATTGGCTTTGGTTAGATAGAAAACTTGGCTTTATTTATTTATTTATTTTTATGCCAAGAGGATCAGGGAAGGACAGGATGGGACAGAGTCTCCTGTATCCCAGGCTGGCCTTGAACTTCTGATCCTCCTACCTTTGGAATGCAGTATTATCGGCATGTGTCACCATAGTTGATTCTATTTGGTGCTAGGGATCAGACTCATGGCCTTCTGCAAGGTAGGCAAGCACTGTGCCAAGTAAACCGTGTATCCAGGCCCCTACCCACCCTCCTCTGAGTCAGCTGGCCTGTCTGGGTGGTTTAGGCTGGCCTTGAACTCATGGGCAAGTGCCGCCTCTGCCTCCATGGTCCTGGAAGTATAAGCATGTGTTTGGTAGAAAACTTAGCTTTCTAAAACCAAATAGGCTGCCTTATAAGCAGAAGCTTTGCCACTTTTGTTTTTTGAGATGGGCTCAAAGGTGCCTTTCACCATGAACTCATTCATGATCCTCCTATTTTAGCTTCTAGGTGCTCAGAGATTCACCTCCCTGACTCTGCTTCCCTAAGCTGGGATTAAAGGCAAGAGCTATCACTCCAGGCTTGCCACCCCAGTATGTGAGAGGGTTCAAACTTAAGTAATTGGACTAGTCAGTCTTTTGGTATTTTAAGCTGATATCCTGTGAAACTACCCAACTGCTTTCCTTTTGATCTGTAAAAAGCTGATATGTATCGATTCTCTGCTTTATACTGGACACTTGCTAGAGACTTTTTTCTTAGATATCTCACTTAATCCTACCAGAACCCCTCCCCTGAAAGGTAGACAATGATCACTCTTCCTCCCTGAAGAAACAGGCTCCACAAAGCCAGAGATATGCTAAAGGCTACACAGTCAGGAGGGGTGGGGCTGTTCTGAAATCGTGTCTGCCTCGTATTAGTGATGTGACACAGGTCCTCTCTGAGCTACAGACATGTGTGCTAGCCTATGAAAAGAGCTGATGAGGTCCCTGCTTTTTGAGAGGGTTGATGAGGACCAAAAAGCAGTGTATGCTATTCACTGGCCCTCCCTCTCAGGGGCTCTGCTGTAGAAAAGAAGCACCACTCTGTGGGCTTCCTCAGGGTGAACCCAGCTTGAATGGAGGCACCCGGAAGCCCTGGGCTGATTCTTTGTAATAGCTTCAAACTCAAACTCAAAGCTTCATTAGTGAGCAGTACCTGAAGCCTAGAAAGGATGCAACCAGCAGTCAGAGTGTAAGAGGGCCTGTTTTCCAGAAAGTTGTCAGCCAAGCCTGGTGACACAAGCCTCCTGTCTCTACTTCTTGAGAGTCTGATCTGAGAGGATTGAAAAATTAAGGCCTGCTGGGCTCTAGAGTGAGGTCAAAGCCAGCCTGGGCAGCCTGGTACTTTCAAAATAAAACATTGAAAAAGGAATACAGGCTGGGCGGTGATGGCACACACTTGGGAGACAGAGACAGGAGGATCTCTGTAAGTTCAAGACCACCCTGGTTTACATAGCAAGTGCCAGGACAGGTTCCAAAGGTACACAGAGAAACTGCCTTGAAAAACAAAACAAAACAAACAAACAAACAAACAAAAAAAACAGGAGGTGGGGAGAAAGAGAAAAGAAAAAAAAAAAGGAAAGAAGAAAGAAAGAAGAAAGGCAAGGGCTAGGGATGTAGCTCGGCAGTAGAGCACCTGACCTAGGTCCTGGCCAGGCCCTGGTGTTGCTAAGGGAAGGAGGGGAAGAGTAGACAATTTCCAGACATTCTTAAGAGTGAGGGGTCAAGGTTCACTGTTTATGTTCTTATATTAAATACCTTCTTTTAGAATAAACAAGCTCACAACTGCTAGAGCTGTGCCAGAGCTGGATGCCAAGAATAATGACCCTTAATCCTCCCTGTAGCCATCAAGGGAGGGATTAGCCCCATTTTCTTGGAGTGGAGGTGGGGAGCAGACTAGGACCTTGGCCAGGGAGTTACCCAGTGACTCTCAGGCAGTGTTAGGACCAAAACCTGGTAAACGTTCTATTTTCTATCTTCAAGCAGAATAAAACTCCCTTGTTCTTGAACTTTTAGGGAATCCATTTCAGAATGGGAGCCAGGCTTCTTCAGTCCAAGCCTTCATGCATGGGTGCTGGCGGCTTACCTGGTTCCCTGTTGAGTCACATATGGATGTAGCAAAACTGTAAAGGCAGCATTTCCAAGATCATCACCTTACTTTCCTTTGACCTTTCTGGAGACTGGAGATAGAGGGTAGAACTTCAGGGACCAACCTGCAGGAGTTGTGGCAGGATTTGGAAAGGCACAAATTAAAGATGAAATCCAAGACAGGGATGTTCATAACCCTTGAGAGAGGACAACATTATCAGAGCATGCTTCTCTTTGCTCTCTTCTACTGCCCTATGAAATGTATGCATGGGCCCAACAGCTGGCTAACTTTGAAAAGCAAAGTCCTGAAGACTCAGGAAAAATGTCCACACAGCTCAGCTGGCATTATAAAGCCCATTCAGGCAGAGATGTCAAGGTGAGTTCTTGCTAAATGCTTCCCAGACGGTGAAGCTTTTCTTTGGGTGGACTTGTACAGAAAAAGCTGCTGCCAGTCTCCCGTGGGATCCTGTGAGCCAGGAGGCTCAGCTGTATTCAGAGATGCTCTTTGCTGATAGGACTAGTCTGCAAGCTCCTTTCGACAAAACTGTCCTTGTATTAATTATCCATGACCCCAAAGGCTTGCTGTCTGATCTTCACCCTCTTCTATATAACCACAGTCTTGCTGCCTCTACTTCCTAGATGTTGGGTTATGGATCTGTACCTCTGGGCTAGCATTTTCTTTTTGGAGGCAGCATTTCACTGAGTAACCTAGGACAGCCTTAAACTAATGACCCTCCTGCCTCTGCCCTTCTAAGTGCTGGGGGAACAAGTGTGTGCTGATCCTTCAGGTCTGAAGTGTAGCACTCTTCAAATTTTTGTTTGTTTGTTTGTTTGTTTTTAGACAGGATTTCTCTGTGTAGCCCTGACTGTGCTGGAACTTTCTCTGAAGACCAGACTGGCCTCGAACTCAGAGATCCACTGACTCTGCCTCCCAAGTGCTGGGATTAAAGGCTTGCACCACTACTGCTTAGCCAATATAATGTCTTTTTCCCCCCCTGGAAGTGTTGGTACTGGGGGTTGAACCAGGATGCCACATTCTTTATTGGTAAGCTATACCCTAGCCAAGGTAATTTTGCTTCCTTGTCTAGTCCTAAAGAGTGATGACAGGTGCTAAAGATCATAGAAATGGTTGTTTTATGGCCAGTAGCCTGGGGTCTGGTGTCAGGCTAGGTTGATTCCTATTTAATAACTTAGTGACTTTGGTAAATGAACTTTCCTATGCCACAGATGCTGCATCTGGGGTAAGAAACACACCTATCTTGTGGGATTGCTATGAGGGGTATGAGATGATACTGGAAACTGTTTGGTATGGTGAGCAAATATCATTTAGCAACTTAGTTTCAGACCTTTTACACATGTATTCTCCCGTCACTGGCTGCCCTGCAGAGGAATATGACCAGATTAGGAAACTGAGTCTTAGAAATGCGGAGCAGGAAGTAGATGGCGGAGTTGAGATTTGAGCCTTGGTTCCACTGGATTCCACAGCCTGGCTTTTCATCAAGTTTGCCACATGTGCTGGCCTTCCTTCCAGCCAGGCCCTTGCAATGTTACATGGTCCCTCTGTGGGATTGCTCCAGTAGGGACACCACTGCGAGCAGAAGAAAGGGAAACTTGCATGCATCTTTTGCACAATTCAGAATGTTGAAAGGGGTCAGTTGCCGCTGGGCTGGAGGCACCTGCCTATTGTGGAAGAGGGCTGTCCGGAGGACTGGGAGCACATGTATGTGGTTGAGGTTCCATCTCTCCTGCAGCTGGATTGCGGTGTCTCCTGAGAATCAACAGTTGTTGGAAGTGGTTTTGTAGCTCATCTCCGAGTCTGCTTCTTTCTTATTTTGTGTTTGTGTCTGTGTGTGTGCCTGTCTCTGCCTCCCGAGTGCTGGGATTAAAGGCACCGCCTGACTTCAAGGTCTAAACTCTTAGCTACTGCTCCAGCACCATGCCTGCCTGCCTGCCTGCTGTCATGATGATAATCATGGACTCTAACCCTGTGGAACCATGATCAAAATTAAATGCTTTTTTTTTTTTTTGTAAGTTGCCATGGTCATGGTGTTCTGTCATAGCAATAGACAACTAAGAATAGGTCTCATACATTAGCCCAGGCTAGCTTCCACTCACCCTGTTACTGAGACTGGCCTGGTCTCTGCCTTCCTCCCAAATGCTGGTTTTACAGCGGTGTACCACACTCCCAGTTCTCCTTATTTTATAGATGGAAGAGCCTGGCAGAGTGCAGTTCCTATCACTTAAGGTAGAGAGAAACTGGCCAAGGGCATAGGATCCCAGCTCAGTGGCCCTTCCTCAGTACCATAGGGTGAGCTTCGGTCTTCCTTAAGTGGGGATGATAATAGCTTTGTGGCTTCCTCGCGGGATTGTTGTGAAACAAATTAAAAGCATGAACAAAGGCACTTTGATAGGCATAATGCATTGTGTACCTAGGTAGTCACACTGTTTATTCAGTAGTTACTGGCATCTGCTAAGTTCAGTCGGACTTGGGAACATTACGAGATGAATCAGGTGAAGAGCTGGCCTTGAAGGAACAGAAGCTGCAAAACCACAGTTCAAGGAGGAAACAGGAAAAGTTAAGAGACAGCTTTTCTTTTTGAGTTGTGATTGTGAAATAGAAAAGAGTTTGAGATGTTCATATGCTAGAAATGTATTGACACAAAATGTATAGTTCAACTATTTTTTTTTTTGGTTTAGTAGTTTTTTATGTTGGTTTTTTGTTTGTTTTTGTTTTTCAAACAGGCTTCCTCTGTGTATCCCAGGCTGGCCTGGAATGCAGAGACCTGCTGTGTTTAGCTTTTCATTCCCACTCTGAAGTTTTGTGCCCTCCCTCCCAAGATTAGTATGGCCATATATGTCTTAGACCTGATTGTTGTAACTATGTGTAGATAATTGATTTTTCTCTTTCATTGTTCAGTGTTCCACATTTTGAAAGTAGCTAGAGAGAGTCTTTTTTTTTTTTTAAAGAGAGCTTTTTCTGCATATCCCTGATTGTCCTGGAACTGTATAGATCAGGCCAGTCTGTAGATTGGCCTTCCTCTGCCTTCCAGGTGCTGGAATTAAAAGCGCACCACCGGGCCTTGACACATCTTTAAAAGTTTTACTTGTTTTCTTGGTATCGGGGATCAAACCAGGGCCTCAAGCATGGTAAGCATACTCTCGGCCACAGAACTACATCCTCATCTTTTTTTTTTTTTTTTTTTTTTTTTTTTACGAGACAGGGTTTCTCTGTATTGTTTTGGAGGCTGTCGGTCCAGCCTAGCCTCGAACTCACAGAGATCCACCTGCCTCTGCCTCCCGGGTGCTGGGATTAAAGGTGTGCGCCACCACCGCCTGGCCTACATCCTCATCTTAATCCTCAAACTCATGTTTGAGGCAGAGTCTCTTGACATCCGAGCTTGCTATGTACCTGAGGATGAAGGAGATTTGGTTTGGCTGTTTTTTAGGTTTGAGGAAGGGTCTGATGGAGCCCAGGTTGGTCTGAACTTGCTGTGGAGCTGAGAATGGCCCTGATCCTCCTGCCTGTGCTGGCAAAGTTTGATTTCAGAGGTTACAGGTGTGCACTACACTTCTGCACAAGATTTTTAAAAGTCATACCCGGACTTGGAAAGAAAGATTCTTGTTGTTGTTACTTTTTGTTTTATTCAAGATAGTGTTTCTCTGTGTATCTTTGGTTGTCTTGGAACTCACTCTGTAGACCAGGCTGGCCTCGAACTCATGGAGATCACCTGCTTCTACCTCCCACTGAGAACTTTATCTGAACTCCAGTTCTTGTGCATGCTAGGACTGGTCTACCCAGAGCTACATCCCCGGCCAGGGGCTCTTTCAAAGATGTTCACAGCACAGTTCACACCAGTGAACTCTATCGATGTGGTTGAATGCTATTTAGTCAATAAAAAGAAATGAAGTAGAGATAGTACAAAATGGATCTCATATAAAATTATGATAAGTGAGAGAAGTCAGATACAAAAGGCCATATATTGTTAATGAAACATCTGGAGTCGATAATCGGCCGAGACAGAATGGAGAATGGTGTTTGCCAGGTGTTGGGGATAGAGGGGAACTGGGGACTAATTATTTGCTGGGTTTAGAGTAATGCAAATGTTCTGGAACAAGCTAGGGGGCGGTGGTTGCATGACAGTGTGTGTACTGGAAACGGTTGAATTGTGTATTCAGAAATTATTACTCTTGTGTGAATTCCACTACTTCTGCTAGTGAGTTGGTGGGTGCACATGTGTGTTGTGGGTATGTGTGAACGTGTCTTTTGGGTTAATGTATGGAGGCAAGAGGTCAGCCTCAGGTGTGGCCCACTTTATTAAAATTTTTGTATATATATGAAATGTGGGAGTGTGGTCACAGCCGTGTGTGGGTCAGAGAGTCGGTCTGTCCTTCCACTGAGGGTCCCTAGGGAACACTCAGGTTGTCAGGCTTGCATGGCAGCACTTCTGCCTGCTGGGTCACCACCACCACTTTTTGAGACACAGTCTAGGACACAACTGACTAGCAGGCTCCAGGAATCTACCTGTCCCCCATCCCCCAGAGCATGCCCCAGACCTGGCTTTGTTATTGAGTTCTGGGGATGGAGCTTGCAAGCCCTTTATTTACTAACTGAGTTATCATCCCAGCTCTCCTTCCCCCTTTTTTAGACAGTCTTTGTAGCCCAAAGTTGCTTGGCAAGTGTCTTTACCCTCTGAGCCATCTTGCTGGTCCTGAATATTAGTTTCTTATTAGTGTTAGCCTCATAGAAGAAAGTTTCCTAATAGCCTAAGCTAAAAGCTTGCAGGCAGGATGGGGTTAAAAGTACAAAGCTAGTGATTTTAGGCCCATGGGAGAATACCTTCAGAGAGGTGTGGCATCCACACAGTCACTACTCATGTTCTGTTAGAACATTATGTCATGTGTTTTTTCCTCTGTGCTGGCCCGTGTGACAACGATTCATGAGTGTCTGTGAGGGCTGGCCTGTAGCATCCTAATTACAGATCAGACCCTGAAATCCTTTGTGCTCTAGCTAGAGAAAGTCTTTATTGAGCTTTCATTTTCTATAAACAAATTAGCTCTTAATGTTCTTCCAGCTCGAGTGTGGCTTACCAGTCACCCCGCCTCAGAGTGAAGAGTACATGTTCTCCTTTTCTAGTGGCTCCACACTGTCATGTTCTTCCCATGGTTAATGTTCTCTTCTGTCTTTTCTTCTGAGATTACGAATACAATAGTATAAGTAAGATTCCGTCAAACGTCCAGCTCATTAAAATTCTTGTAACTATTAATTTCAGTCATTATGTAATTTGCATACTGCATCCTAGATAGAATTGTCTGTTGCTGTCTTCTCTAGTCTTTGATCAAGTATGTCACTGCCCCATGTCAGTCTCCGTCCGCCATTCCAAAGCTTCTGTACCTGACCTGTTGACTGTCTCAAGAATGCCCATTGAAGTAGCACTTAAGAATTGGCCACATGCCAGGCAGTGGTGGTGCACACACTTGGGAGGCAGAGGCAGGTGGATCTCTGTGAGTTTGAGACCAGCTAGTTCAAGAGCTAGTTCCAGGACAGCCTCCAAAAGCCACAGAGAAACCCTGTCTCAATGCCCCCCCCCAAACAAACAAACAAACAAAAAAGAGTTGGCCATGACTTCATCTTCTCGTTGCCAAGTATGTTTTGATTTGTTGATCCAATTTTTTTATGTTTGAGAGACTTTTAGATGGAAATATGAAACTAGTTGTTCCCCTTGGAAGATAGATTAAAGACATTTCTTCCTCTGTAAATCTTTTATCTAGTTAGATGTGCCTACAAAACTTTGTGGAAAGGCACTGAGTCTTTGTTTCTTTAAGAAAGGCAAGGCTGTATTCCAGGATGGCTTTCCAGTGTGTTACCATTTCTTCTCAGGACGGAGCAGAGTCTCACAGCAGCACCCAGCTACACACACACACACACACACACACACACACACACACACACACACACACACATCCTCCTTGTTCAGCTTCAGAATCATCCTCTGGCAACAGAAACCAACTCTGGCAGGTTACTAAAAAGGCATTAAAGCTGGGTGTGGTAGCGTAGCCTTTTAGAGGCAGAGGCAGGCAGATTTCTGAACTTTGAGGTCAACCTGTCTATATTGATCCAGAGCAGCTAAGGCTATATAGTCAGACAATATCCTCCCCAAAAGCCACCCCAAACCATAAACAACTTTTCTCCCTCCCCCCCAGCTAAAACTACTTGGTGAGTAGAGACATAGCTTGTTAAAGTGTTGACTGTATAAGCAGAAGGCTCTTAAAGTTCATGTCCCCAGAAACCCAGGCATGGTGGTACCCACCTGGAATCCTGGCACTGGGGAGGTGGAGACAGGAAAGTCCCTGGAGTTCTCTGGGCAGCTAGTCTGCCCATTCAGTGAGCTCTAAGTTCAATGAGAGAGCCTGTGTCCAAAAAGAGAGAGATGACTAACACAGGCATGCCTTCCTCCCCATCTTCCCCTCTTCCTTTCCTTCATGTCCCCTCCCTCTAGAGCAGTGATTTTCAACCTTTCTAAAAGCTGCAGCCCCTTAGTACAGTTCCTCATGTTGTGATGACACCTAATTGTAAAAACAAAATTATGCTGGGCGTTGGTGGCGCACACCTTTAATCCCAGCACTCGGGAGGCAGAGGCAGGAGGATCTCTGTGAGTTCGAGGCTGGGCTGGACCAATAGCCTCCGAAACAATACAGAGAAACCCTGTCTCATAAAAACCAAAAAAAAAAAAAAAACCAAAAAACAAAAATTATTCTGTTGCTACTTCATATCTATAATTTTGCTACTGCTATGAATGTAATATAGATACTGATACTGATATACAGGATATCTGATATGCAGGATATTTGATTTGACCCCCCAAAAGATCCCATCCCACAAGTTTAGAACCATTGCTGTATAACATTTGAAAAGTAGAATGAAAAAAGTCATAACCCCCAACGTAGTTAGTTATATTTCATTTTTAACTCTTAGCTGAGCCAAAGTATTTGTTTAAGGGCTGCATATAGCCTAAGCATTTTCCTTCATGGTTATCATCCTTTTTTTTTTTTAACATTTTTTTATTTTAATTAGCTTGTTTTACATGTCAATCCCAGTTCCCTCTCCCTCCCCTCCTCCCGTACCCCCCATCCCCCCCATCTTCCCACCCTATTGCCAATTCCTTCCGCATAGGGGATATCTAGAGTCCATCATTTCATTCAGGGTAGGGTCCAGGTACTTCCCTAAGAGTCCAGGCAGAGAGAGCAACCCTCTTTGTGTTATGGACACACGATGTCTGTTAGTATTCGAGGGATAAACACTGATCCACTGCTCAGGACCCCATAGGTAGCCCAGGCCTCCTCATTGACTCTCACATTCAGGGGGTCTGGGTCAGTCCCATGCTGGCCTCCCAGCTGTCGGTTGGGGTCCAAGAGCTCTCCCCTGTTCAGATCAGCTGTCTCTGCTGGTTTTGCGGTTATCATCCTTTTTAAAAAAAACTTTATAATGCATTTGGTTTAATGTGTGGAGTGTGTATGTGGTGTGGTTGCATACATGCTGGCTGGAACCATTTCTCTTTCTATCATGTGGTCCCCAGAGATTTAATTAAGGTTGACAGTCTTGGTGGAAAGTAACTTTTACCCAGGAGCCATGTCGATGATGACCTGTGATGTCATATGGCAATAACATTGTTTAGCCAGACTGCTGATACTGAGAACTTGTGTGGGTTTTTTTTTCTGCTATAAAATCTGTGATGAATATACTGAGATTTTCTTGTTGCATTTGTGTTTCCTTTGCTATATATTGAAGAATTAGGTTACTTGCTCTTTTAAACAGGGTTAGATGGTATAGGACTAGCTTCCAGAGGTGATGGGACAGAGGCTAAACTATGCAGATACTGACAGGGGATTTTTTTATTCAGTTGAATCTCAGGCATGTTCATCACACATTTACCATTCTTCTTAAAAAAAAAAAAAACAAAGCCTTTTACTGGGCCAAGGACATCACCAAAAAACCCACAGACTCAACTAACCTAGGCTCACAAGTTTGAAGCCAGCCTGGACTATAGAGTGAGTTCTAGGATATCCAGGGCTACACATAGAAACCCTGTCCTGAACCCTGCGCCCCCCCAAAAATTGGAGCTGGTGATATGACTCAATAGGCAAAGCTCCTGCCATGCAAGCCTGGCCACCTGTGTTGGATCTCTGGAACTCATGTCAAGGTGGAAGGAGTACCAATCCCACAGAGAGGTGTCTGTCTCACATACATATGCCTGCTGCTAGTAGGAGTAGTAAAACTATTTGCTGGTTTATTATAAAGGATATAGACAAATAGACTCATAGGGAAGGCGTGGAAGGGAGCATGGAGCTTCCTTGCCCATTCCAGGAGCCTCCGGAAGCTGCCTTTCTGAGTCTTTATTTGGTGAAACTGCCTATGGTACTGCATTGGTTGTGGGAGAGGCCAGCTGAGGGTCTCAGATAGTTTGCTACAGGTGTCACGGGACATGTGGACACTGACATTTGTTTTGTGTTCTGTTGACTTTAGAACATACTTCCTACCTGTATCCACAGCATTCCTGGTGAGGCATTATGACTCCTCAATGCTTGCTCAGTGCTCCCTGTGGTTATTTATAAGTCACTGTACTCTCCATCTTTGCCTGCTCAAGGTGCTTCAGCACCACAGAGCAAGGCCAACTCATCATGTCGTAACTTACTGGTGGGCTGTTTTAGGAGTGGGATCAGGCTTTTGAAGGTACCTTATTCTATTTCCTAAGGCTTGATGGTGCTTTTTGTTTTCCTTGCAGGTAATTAAATGCTTGTCTTGTGGACCTGGGCTTGGCTGGAATGTGCAAGGGTCTTGAAGATCCTTCTATAGCTTCCTTCTGTTGAACCATTAAGAGAAGATGGCAAAAGTCAACATAACTAGAGACCTCATTCGTAGGCAAATCAAGGTAAGTAGCCCAGACCTTTAAACCAGTGCATTAAGGCCCCCCTTTTTTTCTACAGCAGTGGTTCTTAACCTTCCTATTGTTGCAGCTCTTAGACAGTTAGTTCCTCATGTCGTGGTGACCCCAACCACAAATTTATTTTTGTTGCGACTTTTTAACTGTAATTTTGTTACTGTTGTGAATCGTAATGTAAATATCTGTTTTCCCATGGTCTTAGGTGACCCCTGTGAAAGGGTTGTTCCACCCCCAAAGGGGTTGTGACCCACGAATTGAGGACCGCTGCCCCATAGATTCATTTAAAGATGACTCCCCCCAAAAAAGCAGAACAAGCAGAAAGGCAGGTCTAGAGTTGGTGACTAAAGCCGCATAGTTTACTGGTAGCAGACTGAAGATAGAATCAAGGTCTCCTGTCTCCTGGAAATTTTTCAAGTATGTGAAATTCATGGAGGCTCCTCTGTCCCTGTACTTGTGCCTCCATTGCTAAGATTAATGTAGGCTGGTGAGCCGTCAGTGTAGAGAAGCCATCAATGTCAGAGTGCACACGAGAGCGTAAGTAATAGCCTCTTCACTGCTCCAGCTGCGGAAGTTGCAGACATCAGTCTGAGTACAGCTTGAGGTGGTTCTTCTCTTTGTGACTCCCTGCACTCCGGCCTGTCCTCTGCAGCTACCACGTGAGATGTGTGAGTAACTGAGCAGTTGGGTTCAGTAAGTGAGACAGTACCAGGCAGACTCCAGTATGGAGACCACTGAAGCTTAGACTAGTTTCAAGCAAGGTATATGTGCCTCAATAAGAACCCCAAGCTGGAGTCAGCAGCCTCATATCCCATTGTCCTGAGTAGTGTAACTGCCTGAAGACTAGTCATTTTGTTTACCTGTACTCTCATTTTGTTGTTGTTAAGTGATAGCATCTTTGAAAAGTTAAATGCTAGAACTTTTTTAAACTAAAAAGAAATTTGATTACATAGCAGTCAGTTGGGTGTGGTGATTCATACCTTTAATCTCAGTCCTCAGAAGCAGGTGGAGTTCAAGGCTAGCTTCCCCTACATAATGAGTTCCAACTAGGGCTACATGTTTTCAAAAATAGAATTGTGTAGCATTTGGTACATAGAATTTCTTGTGAATGAACTGGGTGGACTGAGTGTGATATATGTCCTGATAGGTGTACATTAGTTTGTGTGTTTGTCTACTTTACCTTATGTCATTGAGTCCTTTTAAGTTTGTCTTTATGAGGTCTTTGGGGATTTTATTGAACTGGCTGGTCCTTAAAGACCAGAAACTTCTTAGAGGTTCAGTAACAGGTTATTTTTGTATATGTATGAGTTGATGCCCTTCCTTCTGAACTAATGGAAACATTCCCTGTTTGTGTTTTTTCAGTTCTTTGTTATCTTTTGTTTCTTATTGTGCTTAGCATAGGGTTGGTTGTAGAAAAGCTAGATACATTGGAGACTGGAGAGATGGCATGGTGTGTTTAAAGCACTAGCTGTTTTTCCAGAGGGCTTGGGTTTGATTCCCAGCATCACAGCTGTCTACAGTTCCAGTCCCAGGGAACCCAACCCCCTCTTCTGACCTGCAGGCAATAGGCATGCACATGGTGCACAGATGTACATGGAGAGAAAACACCTGTCCACATAAAATTATTGTTTAAAAAGAAAGATACTAAATAATATTGAATTGAATCAAAGAAACTAAAACTGTTTTTTCCCGCCAGGAGCGGGGTGCCCTAAGCTTTGAGCGTCGATATCATGTCACTGATCCATTTATCCGGCGGCTGGGCCTGGAAGCAGAGCTTCAGGTAAGAGATCCAGTTTGCATCCTAGACCCACATGGCCTGTTTCACATCCTCTCTGTGTGGAGGTCCACCTCTGCACAGTGCTGGGATCAAAGATATGTGCCATCACACTTAGCTAGGCTTTTCTTTTTTTAATTAGGTATATGTGGGTAAGTGGGTATGTTCATGGGTGTGCAGACACTCTTAGATGCCAGAGGCATCAGATCCCACTACAGCTGGAGTTACAGGCAGTTGTGAACCACCCTGTATGGGTGCAGGAACTCAACTTGGGTCCTCTTTATGATATGTACTTAACTGCTAAATCATCTCTCCAGCCCTGATTTTCTTAATGTTATTCTTATGCTTGGGGGATTTTTCTAGAACTTCCTACAGGTACAAATATCTTCAGATGCTCAAGGTTTTTATATAAAATGATGTGTCATTTGCATATAGCCTACAAACATACTCCTGGTACTTTGCAATATCTCTAGATTGTTTTTAATACCTAATACAATGTAAATGCTGTGTAAATAGTTGTTATACTATATTGTTTCAGGATAATAATAATGATGAGGAAGAAAATGTCTTTATGGGTTCAGCACAGATGCCACTGCCATAACCCTGACTCTTGTTTCCCTCTGTGCCTGTTTGAATTTACCCATAAGGAACCTTCCAGTACTGAGGCCAGTTACATATCTCACCTTCTCAATTTGCCTTTATTGTACTTCTCTTGTTACTGTTTATGAGATAGTATTTATTTGTAGCCTAGACTATCCTTGAATTTACTTAAAATGCACCCAAGCCTGTTTTAGAACTTGTGACCCTTGTGTTTACAGCTCCTGTGTTGGAATTACAGGTATGGGCCACCACGTCTGGTGCTAGTTGCCTTTTGTTTCCATTTGTTTCTTGTATAATTTGAACATAAATTCAAATTAGACTGAGTTGAGTTGGTATGTCAAAGAAACACCATAGCCTTTATATAAACTGTAGCATGGAAGTGGCAAAGTGTACCTTAAAATTTTATATTTGTCTGAGCTGCTGTGAACATTCATGTACACATTTTTGGGTAGAGACATATTTTTAGATCTCTTTGGTAGGTACCCAAGAGTAGGGTAGCTGAATTACATGGTAATTCAGTATTGTTGTTCCTGTTTCCTTGAGACAGGATTTCATAGTACACTCCAAAGCTTCCTTTGAATTTCAGACCCTCCTGTTTTAGCCCCCCAGTGTTGGGATTAGACATGGACCCCACAGCCACACCTGGGCAGCTGTTTAGGATTTTGTATTTTTACATTTACATTTTACATTTACTCTGTGACAACTTGAGGAAGTAATTTCTCTGCTGTGCCTATGCAGGTCCCAGGGATCAAACTCAGGTCACAGGCTGGGCAGAGGGGCCTTTATGCACTGAGCCTTCTTGTCTTCCCTGTTTTTCTCTTTTCTCACTTTTGCCTTCAGTGCTATATTTATGTCATGAAATTTTATATTTGTGTTTTCTTCCAAGGCTTTTCTTGTTTTAGAGAGTAGGTGTAGGTCTTTGATTCATATATATATATATATATATATATATATATATATATATATATATGTAAACAAAATTCAGTAAGGAGATCCACTGAAGTAGAGGTCAAAAAAATAAAGTCCCTAAGAGGGATCCAACTTCATTCGTATGGTTTTGATTGTGAGCCTAGTCTTTAATACAGAGACATTTCTCCAGTCTGACACTAAATTCTTTGGTTGTTCATGGTGGTGTCAGGGATCAAACCTAGCACTTGCACACCTGTAACTTGTATTTTTTCCCACCAGCTGCCTAGGTTCTGCTGCTGTCTCTGCCCCCAAATAACACACAAGACACTATATTAATTATGAAGCTGTTGGCCACTTGCTATGGTTTCTTAATGGCTAGCTTTGACTTAATTATTAACCCATAATTACTAATATATATATATTTTATAAGGTCTTATCATACCGAAAATACCAGACTTGCGTATCCTCATCTCCTGAGATCACATGGTGATTCTCCACTCTTGACTACATTTCCCAGAATCCTCCCCGACTTCTAGTCCCACCTACCTTGTTTCCCTATTGGCCAACAGTGCTTTATTTATTAACCAATCAGACAAACATATACACAGAAGGACTTCCCCCATCACACACCTTAACCAGGTGCTGTACCATTGAACTGCATCCCAGGCCAAACTTAATTATTTCACATGTGAGCATCTAGTTGTCCCAGCACCATTTGTTGCAAAGACAGCTGAATTATCTTGGCACTCTTACCAGAAATTAAGTACCCATAAGTGTAAAAATTTTGTTAACTGTTAACCTATACCATTGACCAAACTATCTGTCCTTATTCCAGTACCACTTTGTAGCAACTTGGGAAATTAGGGCATGTGAGTGTTCCAACTTTGTTCTTGTGCAAGATTGTTTAGCTATTCTGAGTCCTTTGCATTTCCATATGAGTCTCAAGTGCACTGCCACCTGTTCTTATAAATAAAGTTTTATTGGAGCACAGCCACACTCATTCATTTATGTATTGTCTGTCTGTTTTAGTGATTCAACAGCAGAATTGAATGATTCATACAGAGACCATATGGTGTACAAACCTAAAATATCTATTGTTTGGCCCCTTACAGAAAAAGTTGTCAACACTTACTTTAGATAATGAAGTAAATTCCTGTTGCAATCACCTGAGAAGAAAAGTAGGAAAGCATCTCTAATTCACTCACATAGTCAGGCAGATAGAGTGTGTAGTATATTAGCCAGAGTGTGTTTAGACACTGGAAGATAAATATAGCAGTAAGAGGCCTTGAAGAGGAGAGGTTTTTTCTCTGACCACTGAAGTACATGTGCAGTGGTCCCAACACCTTGTTTTATAGTCTTCATAGCACCTGACTGACTTATGTAGGGGTTTTCCTTCTCTCACTGAAGTTCCCTCTATTATATACACAATAGCATTTATATGTAGAGGAATGCCTGTTATATGCTAGGTGCTCAGTAAAAATGTAAAAAGACTTCAGGGGAAAAAAGACTGCAGGGTTTACTAGATGTAGGCTCAGGATAAGGAAAAAGTGCCTGTTGTGAGTTATGTCTGTTGCCTTCCCTAATATACTTGTCTGTTATATCAGAGATTGAAGTATGTAGCTATAGAGAGATCATTTTTTGTGGTAGTAGTGATTGATTTTTTTTGTTTGTTTTATTTTTTTGAGATAGGGTTTCTCTTTGTAGCCTTGGCTATCCTGGCTGGCACAGAACTCAGAGATCTGCTTGCCTCTGCCTCCTGAGTGCTGGCATTAAAGGGGTGCACAACCACTGCCCGGTAGTGGTGATTGAACCTAGGACCCTGTATATGCTAGGCAAGTACTTTACCCCAGAAAGAAAGAAGGAAAGAGTCTTAGATAAATAGATACTGTTTTATTGATATTCTCTCTCCTTTGTAGTGATGTTTATGAGATGATAATAACACAATGTCTCTGAAATTTAGTCTTGCCTATAGAAAGGAATAATGAGATCACAACTAAATGTCTATGATTCTACCTAGCATTATAATACATGGGTGCTTGGCACTGTCTTCAGGTCCTCTGGAAGAGCAGTCAGTGCCCTTAACCCTATGCTCCAACCCTCCACCATGTTTTTTTTTTTTTGTTTTGTTTTTTGTTTTTTCGAGACAGGGTTTCTCTGTATTGTATTGTTTTGGATGCTATCCTGGAACTCGCTCTGTAGACCAGGCTGGCCTCGAACTCCCAGAGATCCACCTGCCTCTGCCTTCCGAGTGCTGGGATTAAAGGCGTGTGCCACCAACGCCCGGCTGTTTTTTGTTTTTTGAGAAAGAATCTCTCTATTAAGTTTGAACTGTCCTAGAACTCATCGTGTAGGCCTGGCTGACCTCAAACTCACAGAAATCCTCCTGTCTCTGCCTCCCAAATGCTGGGGATTAAAGGCGTGACCTCAGGCACAAGGATAGAAATGATTTTAACCCAGATACAAGTGTGGGGTTGCAACTGAGTGTATGAGAAGGCAAGGGGCCTTAGGTCACCAGGTGACATGGCAGGCTTGAGCAGAGGGTATTTCAGTTGTCCATTCAAGTGCGGAGCCTGTAGGAAGGAGTTCCAGTGCAGAGGGAGGAACAACCTGTGCTGGGAAGAAGAAGACAGACCAACCCTTTCTGAACGGGCTGCTGGGGACCAGATGTCTGGACCTCTCAGTTCTCGCTAGCCCCACTGACTCGTTTGGTCAGTTAAGCAGCAGATACCTACTAGGCACTGCGGCTGGCTTGTGTTGGATAAAGCAGTCACAGAGCTGCAGAGCCATAATGTAGCTGGCAGTAGGAGCCCCCAGGGAAGGTAGTCCTCCCTCTCACCCCAGGGAAGGTAGTCCTCCCTCTCACCCAGGGAAGGTAGTCCTCCCTCTCACCCAGGGAAGGTAGTCCTCCCTCTCACCCCAGGGAAGGTAGTCCTCCCTCTAACCCCAGGGAAGGTAGTCCTCCCTCTAACCCAGGGAAGGTAGTCCTCCCTCTAACCCAGGGAAGGTAGTCCTCCCTCTAACCCCAGGGAAGGTAGTCCTCCCTCTCACCCAGGGAAGGTAGTCCTCCCTCTAACCCAGGGAAGGCAGTCCTCCCTCTAACCCCAGGGAAGGTAGTCCTCCCTCTAACCCAGGGAAGGTAGTCCTCCCTCTAACCCAGGGAAGGTAGTCCTCCCTCTCACCCCAGGGAAGGTAGTCCTCCCTCTAACCCAGGGAAGGTAGTCCTCCCTCTCACCCCAGGGAAGGTAGTCCTCCCTCTCACCCCAGGGAAGGTAGTCCTCCCTCTAACCCAGGGAAGGTAGTCCTCCCTCTCACCCCAGGGAAGGTAGTCCTCCCTCTCACCCCAGGGAAGGTAGTCCTCCCTCTCACCCCAGGGAAGGTAGTCCTCCCTCTAACCCAGGGAAGGTAGTCCTCCCTCTAACCCAGGGAAGGTAGTCCTCCCTCTAACCCAGGGAAGGTAGTCCTCCCTCTAACCCCAGGGAAGGTAGTCCTCCCTCTAACCCAGGGAAGGTAGTCCTCCCTCTCACCCAGGAAGGTAGTCCTCCTCTCACCCAGGAAGGTAGTCCTCCCTCTAACCCAGGGAAGGTAGTCCTCCCTCTAACCCCAGGGAAGGTAGTCCTCCCTCTCACCCAGGGAAGGTAGTCCTCCCTCTAACCCAGGGAAGGTAGTCCTCCCTCTAACCCCAGGGAAGGTAGTCCTCCCTCTAACCCAGGGAAGGTAGTCCTCCCTCTCACCCAGGGAAGGTAGTCCTCCCTCTCACCCAGGGAAGGCAGTCCTCCCTCTAACCCAGGGAAGGTAGTCCTCCCTCTAACCCCAGGGAAGGTAGTCCTCCCTCTAACCCAGGGAAGGTAGTCCTCCCTCTCACCCCAGGGAAGGTAGTCCTCCCTCTCACCCCAGGGAAGGTAGTCCTCCCTCTAACCCCAGGGAAGGTAGTCCTCCCTCTAACCCAGGGAAGGTAGTCCTCCCTCTAACCCCAGGGAAGGTAGTCCTCCCTCTCACCCCAGGGAAGGTAGTCCTCCCTCTAACCCCAGGGAAGGTAGTCCTCCCTCTAACCCCAGGGAAGGTAGTCCTCCCTCTCACCCAGGGAAGGTAGTCCTCCCTCTCACCCAGGGAAGGTAGTCCTCCCTCTAACCCAGGGAAGGTAGTCCTCCCTCTCACCCCAGGGAAGGTAGTCCTCCCTCTAACCCAGGGAAGGTAGTCCTCCCTCTCACCCCAGGGAAGGTAGTCCTCCCTCTCACCCCAGGGAAGGTAGTCCTCCCTCTCACCCCAGGGAAGGTAGTCCTCCCTCTAACCCCAGGGAAGGTAGTCCTCCCTCTCACCCAGGGAAGGTAGTCCTCCCTCTCACCCCAGGGAAGGTAGTCCTCCCTCTCACCCAGGGAAGGTAGTCCTCCCTCTAACCCAGGGAAGGTAGTCCTCCCTCTAACCCAGGGAAGGTAGTCCTCCCTCTCACCCCAGGGAAGGTAGTCCTCCCTCTCACCCAGGGAAGGTAGTCCTCCCTCTAACCCCAGGGAAGGTAGTCCTCCCTCTAACCCAGGGAAGGTAGTCCTCCCTCTCACCCCAGGGAAGGTAGTCCTCCCTCTCACCCCAGGGAAGGTAGTCCTCCCTCTCACCCCAGGGAAGGTAGTCCTCCCTCTCACCCCAGGGAAGGTAGTCCTCCCTCTCACCCAGGGAAGGCAGTCCTCCCTCTCACCCAGGGAAGGTAGTCCTCCCTCTAACCCCAGGGAAGGTAGTCCTCCCTCTCACCCCAGGGAAGGTAGTCCTCCCTCTAACCCAGGGAAGGTAGTCCTCCCTCTCACCCCAGGGAAGGTAGTCCTCCCTCTCACCCCAGGGAAGGTAGTCCTCCCTCTCACCCCAGGGAAGGTAGTCCTCCCTCTCACCCCAGGGAAGGTAGTCCTCCCTCTCACCCCAGGGAAGGTAGTCCTCCCTCTCACCCAGGGAAGGTAGTCCTCCCTCTAACCCCAGGGAAGGTAGTCCTCCCTCTAACCCAGGGAAGGTAGTCCTCCCTCTAACCCCAGGGAAGGTAGTCCTCCCTCTAACCCCAGGGAAGGTAGTCCTCCCTCTAACCCAGGGAAGGTAGTCCTCCCTCTAACCCAGGGAAGGTAGTCCTCCCTCTCACCCAGGGAAGGTAGTCCTCCCTCTCACCCCAGGGAAGGTAGTCCTCCCTCTCACCCCAGGGAAGGTAGTCCTCCCTCTCACCCCAGGGAAGGTAGTCCTCCCTCTCACCCAGGGAAGGTAGTCCTCCCTCTAACCCCAGGGAAGGTAGTCCTCCCTCTCACCCCAGGGAAGGTAGTCCTCCCTCTCACCCCAGGGAAGGTAGTCCTCCCTCTCACCCCAGGGAAGGTAGTCCTCCCTCTCACCCCAGGGAAGGTAGTCCTCCCTCTCACCCCAGGGAAGGCAGTCCTCCCTCTCACCCCAGGGAAGGTAGTCCTCCCTCTAACCCAGGGAAGGTAGTCCTCCCTCTCACCCCAGGGAAGGTAGTCCTCCCTCTCACCCCAGGGAAGGTAGTCCTCCCTCTCACCCCAGGGAAGGTAGTCCTCCCTCTCACCCCAGGGAAGGTAGTCCTCCCTCTCACCCCAGGGAAGGTAGTCCTCCCTCTCACCCCAGGGAAGGTAGTCCTCCCTCTCACCCCAGGGAAGGTAGTCCTCCCTCTCACCCCAGGGAAGGTAGTCCTCCCTCTCACCCCAGGGAAGGTAGTCCTCCCTCTCACCCCAGGGAAGGTAGTCCTCCCTCTCACCCCAGGGAAGGTAGTCCTCCCTCTCACCCCAGGGAAGGTAGTCCTCCCTCTCACCCCAGGGAAGGTAGTCCTCCCTCTCACCCCAGGGAAGGTAGTCCTCCCTCTCAAGGTTCACAGCATTGGCAGGGCTCCTGAAGGAAGACCTGCTCAGTGAGACATGAAGAGCAGGTTGGAATCACTGGTTTGGATATTTTGGACCACAGATAACAGGCCAGTTTTAATTGTCTTAAATAAAAGTGAACTGGGGGCAGGAGGAAGTAAGGTGTCAGGCTTTGTTGCTGTAGTCAGTCTGGCTCCATTTTAGACTATGGGCTAAGCCCTCTTCTGGGTGTTGATTTCACCCTTAGACTGCTTCCCCTCAAGGTAGCAAAATGTGTTCAACAGTTTCAGGAGCCAGGCACCTCCACATCCCTGGCCTACAAGAGAGCAAGGCACTGATGTATTTATTCCAGCTCTCTTGAGAGTGGGAAGGCTCTTTCTCCAGGAGTGCCCAACACCTGTTTCCATCGTGGCATCTGATTTAGGGTCCATGTTCATCTCTCAGCTGATAATTGTGGCCAGATAAATGTTACTGTTTTCTAAGTAGTGTTTGGTTTCAGCCTAATTCCTGAACCCTTTCACTGTGGCACTTGGTCTGATTTCAGGCAGGAAGCTGATAGTTCAATGGCAATCTTGGGGCTCTTAGGAAGGGGGGTTAAAGGGACAGGGTCATTGCCTAATCATTTCATCTCCTCTCCTGTAAAACTCTGGCGTCTGCCCCTTCATACCTTGTGCTTACTTGTAGATTCCTATCTTCACCGTTTCTCCATGCACTTTGAAGTCCATTGTCTGCTGCTGACTGCCTCACTTTCTCTGTTTCTTTCTTTTTTGGGGGGGTTCGAGACAGGGTTTCTCTGTATTGTTCTGGAGGCTGTCCTGGAACTCACTCTGTAGACCAGGCTGGCCTCGAACTCCCGAGTGCTGGGATTAAAGGCGTGTGCCATCAACGCCCGCTCTCTGTTTCTTTCTTTCTTTCTTTCTTTTTTTTTTTTTTTTGGTTTTTCGAGACAGGGTTTCTCTGTATTGTTTTGGAGGCTGTCCTGGAACTCACTCTGTAGACCAGGCTGGCCTCGAACTCACAGAGATCCGCCTGCCTCTGCCTCCCGAGTGCTGGGATTAAAGGCATGCGCCACCAACACCTGGCCGTCTCTGTTTCTTTCTTAAGATTTATTATTTTATTTCATGTGTCTGAGTGTTTTGCCTTCATGGTTCTGGTACCCACAGAGGTCAAAAGAAGGCACCAGATCCCCTGGAACTGGAGTTTCAGATGGTTGTGAGCCACCATGTGAGTGCTGGGAATCAACCCTGGCTTCTTTGCAAAGCAGTCAGTGCTCTTAGCCACTGATCCATCTCCCCGGCCCACTTTCTATTTCTTAACTAAAACCCTCAAGATAAACACTCTAGCCCAGATTTCCTTTCTGTATTCATCTCTAGGGTCTGTCTTTTGTAGGGAGTGAGGATGCAGGGATAAAGGAATGAACTATGGGACTGCAAAGATGCTGCAAACATTCTACCCTGAACTTGTCCATTGAGGGAACTGTACCCATCCCCTCCAGGGATGGGAGCAGAAAACTGTGGTTTACTCATGTATGCTTTTCCTGAAAAAATGGGATCATGAAAGCTGCCATTTATAGCTCAGGTGTCAACTGAGACTGAAGGAAGTACTTTATATGCTGTGGGATGCAGGGCGTGTTAGTTCTGGTCTCCACATGTGGCTCACAAACGCTGCAGGAGAGGCTGCTC
The DNA here is from genome assembly GCF_017639785.1 of Mesocricetus auratus. Classification (NCBI taxonomy): domain Eukaryota; kingdom Metazoa; phylum Chordata; class Mammalia; order Rodentia; family Cricetidae; genus Mesocricetus; species Mesocricetus auratus. The sequence goes on from NW_024429197.1 coordinate 10,075,715, forward strand.
TGCGTGCATAATCCTGCCTGACATTGAGCTTCTGGGGGTACTGGCCTGTCAACTCTTCTTAACCCTCTGTTTCCTCCTCCAGGGTCACTCAGGATGTGTCAACTGTCTAGAGTGGAATGAGAAAGGAGAGTAAGTACCAGATACAGGGGGCCGGAGAAAGGGTCAAAGAGGTTTGGGGAAGAGGACTCCTCATCTTGGTGCATCTAAGGAGATAGACTATTGCTCTCTGACTTTTAAAACTTAGCCCATGACTGTCAACACAGTTAAACTATTAACTCAAGTACTGATAGAAGTTTAGATGAATGTCTAGACCCTGCTTTACTGTAGGCCAATGTATTGGGAGAATATTGAAAAATTCTTAACAAAGTAAAATAGAATCTACTAATGTTATAAGCTCCTTATCCTCTGGAATGGGGATAGGAAGGAGGCAACCTGGGAACTTGAGAAGTCAGAGCTCCTAACTCTGCCCACAGCTTGCTGGCTTCTGGTTCCGATGACCAGCACACTATTGTGTGGGACCCACTGCATCACAAGAAGCTACTCTCCATGCACACGGGACACACAGCAAATATCTTCTCTGTGAAGGTGAGTAAGACAAGCCATGAGGCAAAACTGGCTGTGGGCGTGGCTGTGTTGGTATAGTGTGTCCCATGGATACTAAGTTTGCAGATAACCCTGTGGTCCGAGTATTGGGTAGTGAGGCTGGAAGCCTGTTTCTTCTTTGTTCTTCTCAGAACTAATTGGCCAACTCAAGATCCATTTATATTTATTACATTTTTATTTATTTGTGTGAGGGTACCTGTGTGTCTTGGTACATGTGGAAGTCATAAGAAAACTGGGCGGAGTCAGTTCCCACCTGTCACCCTGTGGGTCTTGGGTCTCATTCAGATCAGCAGGCATGGTAACAGGCACCATTACTCCCTCAGCCATCATCTTGCCATCCCTCAATCCATTTTGTATTTATGTGAGCATGCCTCCTGCAAGCTGTATGAACAGGCACGTCTCTTGTCCTTGCTAAGCCTGTCTCTAAAGAAAAAAAGGAATCAACTAAGGAATATCTTCTAAATTCATGAATAAGTTAGACAAATGAGCAGGTAAAGCTGAGAGATGACTCGACTGTTAAGTCTACTTGCTGCTCTTTCAGAAGACCCGGGAATAATTTCTAGCATCCCATATGGAGAAGTTCACAGCCACTTGTAACTGTCTACAGCATACCTGACATTCTCTTTTGGCTCGTGTAGACACACACACACACACACACACACTTTTTTTTTTTTTTTTTTTTTTTGGTATTTACTTGACAGGGTTTCTCTGTATTGTTTTGGAGGCTATCCGTCCAGCCTGGCCTCGAACTCACATAGATCCGCCTGCCTCTGCCTCCCGAGTGCTGGGATTAAAGGCGTGCACCACCACCGCCCGGCACACACACATTTTTTAAAGAGATTTTTATTTCTATTTATGTACATGGGTATTTTGTCTGCATGTATTTCTGTGTGCCACATGTGTGCAGTACCCAAAGAGCTCAGAAGAGGGCATCAGATCCTCTGGAGCCACCATGTGGTTGCTGGGAATCGATCCTGGTTTCTGGAAGAGCAGCCAGTACTCTTAACAGCTGAGCTATTTCTCTAGTCAATATTATTAAAATCTCAAAATATTTTTTTAAGCTGGACATGGTGGCACACTCTTTTAATCCAGAGTTTGAGTTTGAATTCCAGGTTGCTGTTTTTGTTTTTTATTTTTTTGGTTTTTGTTTTTTTATGATAGCATTTTTCTGTGTAGCCCTGACTGTCCTGGAACTTGCCTTGTAGACTAGGCTGGCTTTGAACTCACAGAGATCTACCTACATCTGCCTCCCCATTGCTGGCATTAAAGGTTAGTGCCACCACCACTTGGCTAAGCTTTTGTTGTTTTTTAATAAAAAGAATATAGCCTGGAGAGATGGCTCAGTGATTAGGAGAACTTGCTGTTTGTGTAGAAGACTGGAGTTTTGTTTCCCACATTGGATCTGACTCCAAGGGCAGATGTGCAGGTGAAAAAAAAAAAAACCTCATACATATAAAATAAAAATAAGACTTCTATCATAGATCTTGTAGCTTTTCTATCTTGTCATAGGAAATTAATCTTTACCCTTGGTCAAAGGGAATTCAGCTGAGAAGAGGTGGGCAGGAGCCTATAGACCTTTGAAGCCCTGTTATGTGAAAACAGCATGAGACTAGATGAAATCTGTTCTAATGTGTAGTCTTCCTGCCCACCGCCTAGGTCCTGTTGCCGCTTCCAGCCCCCAAATAACACACAAGACACTATATTAATTATGAAGCTGCTGGCTGTTTGCTGTGGTTTCTAATTGGCTAGCTCTGACTTTATTAACCCATAATTACTAATATATATTTATTAAGGACTTATCTTTTTGAGGACGCAGTCCTGAGTGCCCATTGCTCTCAGGAGATCACATGGTGACAACTCTCTTCACTACATTTCCCAGACTCCTCCTAGTCCCACCTATTTTGCTTCCTTATTGGCCAACAGTGCTTTATTGACATACACATAGAAGGACTTCCCCATCAATCTGTCTTTTTGTTGTTGTTGTTGTTGTTTTCCTTTTGATACAATCTCGTGTGATCCCAGCTGGCCTGCAACTCAGCTGTGTAGCTGAGGATGCCCTTGGACTTCTGAGCCTCCACTCCGAATCCTTTGAGTGCTCTATCATAATAAATAGGTCTGTGTGGTGCTGGGATGGAACCTTGGGGCTTCACAGATGCTGGGCAAGCCCTTTACCCATTGAGCTCTATCATGAGTCTGCATTCTTTTCATCCCTGTCCACAAAACTTGCTATGTCTTGATCCTAGAAAACAACCCTAGAAGTAACTGTGAGGCCTAGAATCACATGTGGCCTGGAGAAGGAAAGGACTGTTTGCTTGGAGCTCCTTGAAGAAAGTTTTGTTTTTTGAGAAAGGGTGTCATTCTGTAGACCAGACTGCCATTGAATTCACAGAGAAGCACCTGCCCCTGCCTCCTGCATTCTGGGATTAGAGGCATATGCCACCATCCCTGGCTTGAAGAAGGTTGAAGAATCTTCTGGATGTGTATCATGGTGAGGGGCTCTCTGTAGGTATCAGGCCAGTGAGAAGAGGTGAGAATGAGAACTTGGTTCAGATTGACTTTGGGGAGTCTGATGCCAGGCAGTTTATTCCCGACTTGAAACAGTATAATTTGGAAAAAAGTTTCCTAGTGTAATACAACCCTGGTGTATAAGGAAGCAAAATTAAATCGAAACTTGACTCAGGGTACATGTCATTTCTTCCAAGAAGATGAGTTCTAGAGATAGGCTACCTGTGCCAGCTTAAGGCCTATGAGATGATCTGGCCTGGTCTCTCAGTCCTACAGATTGTGTAGTCACCTCTGTCCTGGATGTAAGGGTCATTGAGATACTAGTTACCTCTGGCCTTGGTTGGTTGTAGGAGCTTGGCATGTATGGCCCAACGGATAACACCAGGCTGTTAATCACTTCCAAGCCCCGGCTTTCTGGATGGGAGAGCAGGTTCTTAACATTCCTGATTCTCTGGCAGTGTGTAGGCACAAGGACATTTGTGTTGTGCTCCCGACACCAGTATCTTTGCTGTCTTGTCACTTACTGGTACTGCCAGGTTTAAGGATACAAAATGACCTAAAAGGAAAGGACTTTTTCAGCCCTGAAGTTGGTTTGATATCCGTGGGCATATACAAGTGTGTGAGTGACCTTAGAGAAGCCCCACCAATCTCCTTTCCCTGGTTAATAGCAAGAGCAGTGACAGGCTACCTGAAATCATAGCCAGAGTAGAGAGTTCTAAGCCTTATCACTCTAAACTTTGCCTCATTCCTCTCACCTCCTGTGGATGACTTCCTGTGATTTTTTTTTTCTAGAAGCAGAACAGTTGCAGCTTGGTTCGTGGCTCTGATGAGCAACACATACTATACATTGACAATAGTCTCACTATTCCCTAAGTGCAAGACACAATTCTTTATCCTCCTCTTCTGCTGTTTTTGTTTGTTTGTTTGGATTTGTTTTGGTTTTTGGTGTTTTAAAAATACATTTTCATGGTGCATATCTTTAATCCCAGCACTTGGGAAGCAGAGGCAGGCGGATCTCTGTGAGTTCGAGACCAGCCTGGTCTACAAGAGCTAGTTCCAGGACAGCCTCCAAAGCCACAGAGCAACCCTGTCTTGAAAAATTTAAAAAAATACATTTTCAAAAATGTATTATTATTGTTTATGTATGTATGTGCTATAGGAGAGGGGGCATGGGTACTTCAGCAGGAATATGGAAGTCAGCACACCTTATGGAATTGGTTTTCTCCTTCCTTTTTGTGGGTCCCCGGCATTTATCCCAAGTTACCTTTACCAGATGTCTTTACCCACTGAGCAATCTTGCTAGCCCTAGTTTTTTATTTTTTAAGAAAAGCAGAGAAATAACTCATTTTTAATTGAGGTAGTCAAAACACTATTTACAGTATTTCACCCATGCGCTCCCCCCAGTGGCGACTATAGTACATTACAAATATGGCAGCAGCTATGAGGGCTCACCTGTTTATTTGTATCTCCAGACAGGATTAAAGATTGCTGCTGGCCCCTGAAGTAAGTTCATATATCTCTTTTCCTAATGAACAAGGAGCAAAGCAGGAAAAGTGTCAACTTGTTTCCTTTCCAAATTAAAAACTAAAAAGAGCTGGGATACAGTACTTGCCTAGCATTTTCCATGCCAGTGTCTGCTCCCATTACAGGGAAGAAGGGAGGGGAGACAGAATCAGACAGATAGACAGGGAAGGAGGAAGGGAGGAAGGGAAAGGAAGAGAGAGAAAAAAAATACTCAAGTAACATCAACCCCAAATACTTTCTTCCTCAGAGTTAGATGATAAAGCTGTGTCCTGTGTCCACGAGGCCAAGTTTGTAACTGTTTTGCTCTTGTCACATGTCATCTGGAGTGCTACGTTCTCCGCTTCACTGGGGCGGTGGTCAGCCCTTCTCCGTTGTCCAGCATCTGAACTCTTTCTACCCTTTGCTATTATAAGAAGTGCTGTGCTGGGCATTTTGCCCAGTTCCCTTTTTCTCTTTTGGACTATTTCTTTGAAGTGAGAGTTTTAGGTCAAAAGACAGGCATAGTTTTGTTGTTGTTGTTGTTTGTTTTGTTTTGTTTGTTTCTTTGGTTTTCTGAGACAGGGTTTCTCTGTATAACAACAACTCTGGCTGTCCTGGAACTCACTCTGTGGACCAGGGTAGCTTCAAACTCAGAGATTCTCCTGCCTCTGCCTCCCTAATGGACTGGGGTAGTAGTCATGGAGCTCAGAGCGGATAGCTGTCTATCTCATCTATTTTAGCATGCCCTGGGTTCAGTCTCAGCACCAAACCTGAATCGATAGACACTTTGATGGATGGACAGACATGTGCCATGAAGCAGACAATCTCGGGTTTGAACACAGTCTTGCTGTGTTCTGAAATTCAGTGGTTTCTTTTCATTTGCTTTATTTGGGTGCTGGAGTTGAACCCACGCCTTTACACATTTTTCATGTGGTCTGCCTGTAAGCTACACTCTTAGCCCATGACCCTTAAAGGTAGTTTTCTTTGTCTATGCTAGTAATGGCTGGATTTAGGTTCTTATACATACTAGGTGAATGCTTACCATTGAGATATACTCCCAGCCTCCCCTTTATACTGAGATTGTTTTAGTATCATCAAGGTAAAGTAACCGCCCTGTTGTCTGGTATTTGGAAAGTCTTGGTAAGTGACAGTGAAGATTATCACCCACTCAGCTTCTGCTTGTAGAAGAAACAGGAAAGGGACTCCTTAGGTAATGCAGCTTTGCATAAGTCATTACCACCCCGACTGCATGAGATATATATAAAATAAATAAAATATCGTCATTTTAGCCCGGGAGGCTGATAGGCTGCTGCATGCCATCCGAAGTTATTTTGGTAAGCTTTTATAGGTCATTTATTTTCTTGAGTAACATGGGAGGAACAGTGCAGGCCAGCATCCAGGCCAGTCTCCTTCAGTAGCCAGCTCCACCCTGTCTTTTGCCAACCATGCAATTTCTTCTGAGCAGTTCCTGCCTCATGCTGGAGACCGAATCCTGATCACGGGGGCAGCCGATTCCAAGGTGCATGTCCATGACCTGACGGTAAAGGAGACGATCCACATGTTTGGAGACCATACAAACCGGGTGAAGCGCATTGCCACAGCACCCATGTGGCCTAACACATTCTGGAGTGCCGCTGAGGATGGGCTTATCCGGTAAGGGTGTCTGCATGAAATGGCTGTGTCCTCTGCCACAGTGCCTCCTTCCACAGACCCGCCTCTCCCTCCAGTGGAGAGGAAGTGGATCTTCCTTGTTCTGGTCTCCTGTGCAGTTGCATATTTACCTCAGCTCTTTTCAGACAAAGATGGTACCATTGCCCTTTTTTTCTTTTTCTGTTTTGGGTACTGGGACTCAAACCCAGCGCCTCTTGCTTACCAGATAAATTGTCTACCACTGGGCTAAACCACCAGCAGCAGGCCTTTTCATGAGCGGATTGGATGTTTAGACGGCATCTGCAGCCTGGGCTGGAGAGCTTTCCTTATCCTCTCAGGTGTTGACGAGCATCCCCATTCTTGGTCTGCTCCGTCTGTTGTTTTGAGAGATGATCTTTCTGTTACTCAAGCTGGTTTCCAAGTCCTGGGCTCCGTGGGCCCCCTCTGTGCTTCCTCCGCAGCTGGATTTAGAAGCACACACTGCCATGTTCTGCTGTCACTGCCTTGCTTCAACTGTTGCCTCCAGACGCAGCCTTACGGCTTTTCCCTCACTTCTCCACCTGATTTCCTGGCCGTCCCTTCCATTCCCATATCTTTTTGCTGCTGTAGAGACCCTTCTAAGTGACATGTAAATGCATAACAATGTAGTCACAAGCAGGCCTCAGAACCCAGACGGAGCAGGTCAAATCCTAGTTCTCTCAGTGTTGAGTCTGAAAAGGCCACTTTACCCCTGCACTTTAGTTTCTTCCTCTCTAAAATAGGAATAATCATAATATCACCTTTGTTGATCTGAGTATGACAGTTAAGAACATATATGTAAAACACACAGCACTTGAAAGACAGCCTTCAATGGCCTGTTCAGGAAGCACTTGCTGACCTGTTATCAGGGTCAGCCGGGAGAAAACCAGGCAACCTGAACATCAGGTAGAATCCAGAGGACCTGGTCATGGTCACAGACAGTGGAGGCATCCTAGCAGTATATGATCATAAGCTGGGCCTTCAAGAACAGACAGGATTTGGATGGGCAAGAAGGCAGAGTGGATTCACACACCAGTGGGTTTGTGATAGGCAGGGACAGAGTAGTATAAAAGATAAAGAATCCTGCATTGTAGGCTGGGGACTTAACTCAGTAGTAGAGGGCTCACTTAGAGCCGTAGACAGGGAAAGGGGAGAGACCGGCTGTAGTTATAATTGGCCCACATAGAAAGCTGAGGAATACAAGGTATGTGAAATTGGGTCTTAAGACTGGAGTTTCGTAAACGTAACACTCAGGCTGCAGGTATCAGGTGGCTGAGGAATGATGTCAGACTATTTTAGGAAGAGCTTTCCAGTTAGGATGGCCCGGAAGGACAAGTTAACCATGTGAGGCTGTTAGAGACAGCTAGGCAAGAGATGAGTGATGCCACACACCCCACTCTGGAGGACCCTGTGTAGTGGTAGCAAAAAAAAAAAAAAAAAAAGGTCCCTTTGGAGCATCCGGAATGTGCTTCTGCTGTTGTTTTGGTCTTTTCCTTGGCTGTGCAGCTGGGGCTGTGCAGCTGGCCCTGGCCTTGGTGTCTAGAGACAGCTCTCTCTAAGCTCAGCTCTCTTCCCTCACTGTCATGCAGCTCTCGTTTCTTGGAAGAACATAACAAAGGTGGTTTTGGGGGAGGGGCTTGGAGATTTTTGTTTGTTTAGTTAATTGATTTTTGTTTTGTTTTGTTTTTTGAGATAGCGTTTCTCTGTGTAGCTCTGGCTGTCCTGGAACTTAATCTTTAGACCAGGCTGACTTCGAACTCAGTGAGCCCCCCACCCCCAGTGTTGGGATTAAAGGCGTGCACCACCACCACCCGGCTAGTTGGTTGATTTTTTTTTTTTTTTTTTTAGACAAGATCTTCCTATGCACCCCAGGCTTTTGTCAAATTCACTATGTAGCCCAGGCCTTGAATTCATGATCCTCCTGCCTCAGCCTCCTGAATGCTATAATTACAAGCATGTGCCATGACATTGAGCTAATGGAATAGTTTACATGCCATAGTCTTAACAGGTCATTCCTGCTCTGTATTTCATAGCTATTTTGGCCCAGATAGTTTGTTTAATTTCTTGGAACCTCGTTGTTCTAGTGATACAGGGACGGTAGTGTTTTTAATAGTGCACACAAAACACTCAGGGACAGTATCGTATGAACAGCACAATTTCCCTCAGTATTTTACAATCAGTCCTAGAATAACAGTAGCTGTGATGCTGACATTTATAAGATCTTAACTGTAGAATATATCCTAAGGTGTCCATCTAGGATAAATCAAAATGTGCTAAGAAGCCTACTGCAAAGCCAGATAGCTCTTTACTGCATTTTCTCTGAGGAGGCAGCTCTCTCTTTCTCTCTCCTCTTTGCCCTTCCCTTACTCCCTTACCTTCCCCCAATAAACTTTCCACATTAAAAAAAGAAAAAAGCCAGGTGTAGTGGCATACACCTTTAATCCCAGCACTCTGGAGGCAGAGGCAGGTGGATCTCTGTGAGTTCAAGGCCAGCCTGGTCTACAAAATGTAGTTCCAGGACAGCCAAAGCTAAACAGTGAGACCTTGTCTCAGAAAGAAGAAGCTGGCTGGCAGTAGACACCATCTCCCCATGCATTACGAGGACTTGGCTTCTCCCCTGCTTTCTGCCTCCCTCGCCACTAATTCTATCCTCTCTCACAGTCAGTATGATCTCCGGGAGAACAGCAAACACTCAGAGGTGCTGATTGACCTGACGGAGTACTGTGGCCCTATGGTGGAGGCCAAGTGCCTCACGGTCAATCCCCAGGATAACAACTGCCTAGCAGTAGGGGCCAGCGGGCCCTTTGTGAGACTCTATGACATCCGAATGATCCATAACCACAGGTACGACGCGCAGCCTTGGGGGCAAGACACCGGAACTCTCTACCCTGTCTCTTAACAAGAATTTGCCTGTAATCCCTTCCCATGAATCACTGTATGAGTCCTGTAGTTATTCTATTGTTACTGTTTGTACAGAGTAGTGGCTTTTTAACTACATTTATTATTGGGGGAGGAAGAGATAGGTTCACACGTGACATGATACACATATGTGTAGAGGTGAGAGGACCTTTAAGAGAGCTAAACCTCTGATTCCACCATGTGGGTCCTGAGGTTGCACTCAGGTCATCAGGCTTGGCTAGAGGAGCCATTTTAGCAACCCCAGAGTTAGTCTTTGGCTTTTGTTTTTCCCCCTTCCCTTGTTGTTTTGTTTTTTTGAAATAAGGTCTTGTTATGTAGCCTTGGCTGGCTTAAAACTCACTGTGTAGACCATACTGACTTTGAACTCATAAAGACAAGCCTGCACTCTGTTCCCATGCACTGGGATTAAAGGCACATGCCACTATTTATTGTGGTACCAGATTAACATGGGACCTTACACGTGCTAGGCAAGTGCTTTAACACTGAACTGCATGCTTGTCTATATTTTATTTAAGAAAAAAAAAATGGAAAGGGTAGGGCTGGAGAGATGGCTCAGTGGTCAAGAGCTGCTCTTACCAAGGACTAGCATTTGGTTTCCAGCACTACATGGCAGCTCATAAATCTAGACACTGGGGATGACACCCTCTTCTGGCCTTTTGGGTACCTGCACTCGCATACATACTCATACCCTCACACAGACATAGTCACATAATTTTAAAACAAATTTTTAGAGATTATTTATTATGTGTGCAGTGTTCTGTCTGCATGCATCCCTGCAGGCCAGAAGAGGGCACCAGATGTCATTACAGATGGTTGTGAACCACCATGTGGTTGCTGGGAATTGAACTCAGGAATTGAATTAGTCCTGAGTTCAGTGCTCTTAACCTCTGAGCCATCTCTCCAGTCCCAAAATAGAATATTTTTAAAACAGAAAAGAAAAAGTAAAATCGAGAATGATAGCACACTACTCTAATCCTAACACACGGGAGGGAGAGGGGAAGGACCAAAGGATCAAGGTCACATCTGTTTCTACAGAGCAGAGTCTGAGGCCAGCCTCAGCTGACAGGGCCCTGTCTCAGGAAAGAGGGCGAGCAGTCTGAGATCTGATTGATGGCCACAGCATTGGCTTTTCCTGATCCTAGGACAGGTCCAGCCTGATCTACTGATAATTGTGTCCACAGCCTTCTAAAGAGCAAACCTTGGAGTTGCTTATGTCAAGAAGATAGCTCTAGGGACATAACCCTGGGTGTCCCCTGTGGATCCAGCTAGCCAGAGACCAAGCTAGAGTTTTGACCTGTCTGATTTTCCTTCCCCTCAGAAAGAGCATGAAGCAGAGCCCTTCTGCGGGTGTGCACACTTTCTGTGATCGGCAGAAGCCTCTTCCGGATGGTGCGGCACAGTATTATGTGGCAGGTAGGATCCATCTGGCTCTTGACTAGACCTTGGCTCTCTGGGGGCTGGCCAGGGAGGCAAAGGAGAGCAACAATCAAAAGCAGGCGTTTTAGAATTAGACAGAGCTGGAGTTGCCATTGGCCAGCTGTGTGACTGTCAGCAAATCAAGTAGCCCTGATAAGTTTCTTCTGTAAAATGGGATTATAATCCCAGAACTCTAGAGGCTAAAGCCGAAGGTTCAAAAATCACAATACTGATCTGGACTAGCTAGTGAGTGTGAAGCCAGTCTGGACTACTGAGGAGACCCTGTCTCACACACAGAATGACTAAATAAGGGAATGCGCATAAGCTGCTGACCCATTGCCTAGACCAAGGGCTCAACACTTGTCTCTGCCTCGATGGTGAAGTTGATTGCTAGCATTTTCAATTTTACCGTCTTTACCCTGTCCCCTGCCTCTTTAAGGGGGGCTAGAAGTCTCATCCTAGGGTTATTGTTTTCTTCTTGGCAGGTCACCTGCCAGTGAAGCTGCCTGACTATAACAGCCGTCTAAGAGTGCTGGTTGCCACCTATGTGACTTTCAGCCCCAACGGCACAGAGCTGCTGGTCAACATGGGAGGAGAGCAGGTAGGTTCAGCTGACTGGTGAGGCCCCCCCCCCGCCAGCATTCATGCCATCTGTCTTAGCAGATCAAAGCAATAGCTTCCTTGTAAACGACACTGTGACATGTGAAGGTAGCATGGCATCATGTAGATTACCACAGTTACCTTAACCCAGCCTGCTTACTTTCCTTTTTTTTTTTTTTTTTGAATGAACTACACAGATTCGATATTTTGGTTAAGAATGTAGGTTATGGTCTGCTTCATTTGATCTGCCACGAGGAAAAATGGTAAAAGTGCTTGCTGTTTGGGACTGGAGAGATGGCTCAGTGGTTAAGAGCACTGGCTACCCTTCCAGAGGACCTGGATTCCATTCCCAGCATACTGATGTACATAAAATACAAATTTTAAAAAAGTGCTTGCTGTTGAAGCCTGACAACCCAGATCTCAAGGTAGAAGGAGAAAACCAACTCTCAAGTTGTCTTCTGGGACCAGAGATGGTGGTCCACACACCTTTAATCCCAGAAATTGGGAGACAGAAGCAGGCAGATCTCTGTGAGCTTAAGATGAGCCTGATCTACATCTCGAGTTCCAGGCTAACCAGAACTATGGAAAACAAAGGAGGGAAAATTGTCCTTTGACCTCCACAACATGCACCATGGTATGTGCATGCCTGCGCTCACATGTACGCAGTATGATCACATCTTAATAAAAAGAAGAGCTAGGGATGTTAGTCACTTGGTAGAGTTCTCGCCTAACATGCTCAAAACCCTGAGTTTGATCCCCAGCATCACGTAAACTGGGTAAACAGGTATGGTGATATATGCCTGCAAATCCCAATATTGAAGAGGTAAACACTGGAGGACCAGGCGTTAAGGTCATCCTTGGTCATACATAACAAGTTCTGGGCGAGCCTAGGATACATGAAACTGTCTGACCAGTGTGTGTGCTTAGGGGGCCGGGGGCTAGGTGTGGTGGCACCAGCAGTCTCAGCACTCAGGAGGCTGATGCAGGAGATGGAGAATTCAAGGCCAGCTTCAATTTCATACTTAAGACCTGCCTCCAAAAGGAGCAAAACTGATAGACCCATTCTCAAACGCTAACCTCTTACTTTGTTAGCTGTTTACAGTGACTTCAGGCAACTGCATTTTCCTGAGCCTCAGTTTCCTCTCCTGCTGTTTTCTGGAAGGAAATCCTTGAGGCTCAGAGTTCTCCCAGGCTGTGATCTAGAGCTAGCTTTGCCAGGTGTCACTTGATAATGCCAACGTGCAGAACCCCCTGCTTATGTGTTCTCAACTCTAAGCCTTGTAGGAATTCATCTCCAGTCACTGAGCTAGCTCTCGCTGTGGCGCTAGCATCATCATACACACATGGGGACAAATGCAAATACAAACAGACCTGGAAGTGAGGCAGTGACCCATTACAAAGCAGCGTGTAAACACAGGAACAGAGGGGCTGGAGCATGGGTGAGCACCTGGCCTGAGAGTGCGTGAGCATGAGTGGAAGGCCCAGCAGAGGAGTCAGGGCCAGGCAGACCTGATTTGAGTCTGGCTGTGCTGTCTCCTGCATTTCTCCATCTCCGGAAAGCGTGATATTAATAGGCTCTTCATTTAACTTCCTGGAGCAAGTCCATATAGAACAGTTAGCAGAATTCTGGAACAAAATAAGCATTGAATAACAGTCAAGTATTAACAACAGATAATGTTTACTTACAAAGAGAAGTCATTGACTGTGTCACTTTTAGTAGCTTTTCTCTGAGGCCTCAGTTTTCCCATCTGTGGCCTTTGAGGACCTTTCTAATTTAAATATGTGCTACCAGGTAATGGCTGTATTCCAGCCAGGGCTTTGAGCACTTCCCCCGATACCCTGGAGTCAAAGCTAGGAGTCCGTGCTTCAGGCCCAGTGTGGGGAGACACCTGGCTAGCCCCATGGCTCCATGCTCAGCACTCTCTGTGGGTTAAGGACCCTGGTCTTGGAAGCTGCCAAGACCTTGCCAGTGCTTCAGCTGCACGCGTGCCTCATGACCTCCTCTCCTCCACACCAGGTGTATTTGTTTGACCTGACCTACAAGCAGCGGCCGTATACCTTCCTCCTGCCTAGAAAATGCCATCCAGTGGGTAAGTTCTCCCTTAGGGAGCCTATGTTGAGGAGGGTGGGGTCTTGAGTACTGTCACCTCTGTGGAGAAGGAAACCTACCTGTTACTCTAACTTGTGTCCATGTACTCCAAAAGGAGCACGTCTCCACAGTGACCTTGTCAGAAGGATCACAAGAGGTCAGAGAGATCTGCCCAAGGCGTTGCACCCTGCCCCTCAGGAAGATGGGTTCTTCCAGTGGCTTGGCGCTTAAGAATTTGAACTCTTTTCCCTTCTCATCCTGGTCCACAGATTTCTTTCTGTGGGGTACAGCTGACTACCCCCACCCCTTCTCAACCCTTATTCCCTCCCCAACCTCAGCTGTGGGAAATGTTGGATAGAAGCTATGTCCTCTTTAGCCAGCAGAGGGCGCACGGGCTTTCCTTTATACCATTGCCTGCCTGTCCTGATTTGTTTTCTGGGGTTGGGTTTGATCTGGGAGAATAGTCTCACAATGGAGCCTTCAGAGCCTATGATGGAAGCCAAAGGGATGCAGAGAAATGAAGCCCTCCTCCTGAGTTGTCACTATTACTTTCTTTTCATCCTGCCAGAAGTCCAGAACGGCAAGATGCCTACTAACGGTGTGTCCAATGGCGTGTCTAATGGCCTGCACCTTCATAGCAATGGCTTCCGGCTGCCAGAAAGCAAAGGGTGTATCAGGTGAGGCCTCCTGACCTCTGTGGCCTTCCATTTCTTAGTTGTAGCTTATGGATGGGAGGGAGAATCATGTCCTGTAAACATCTCTCCTGGGGGCTGGAGAGATGGCTCAGCAGCCAGAAGCATTTGCTACTCTCCAGAGGACCCAGATTCCATTCCCAGAACTACATAACAGCCCACAAATGTCTGTAGCTCCATTTCCACGGGATCCAGTGCCCTCTTCTGGCCTCCTCAGGCACTGCACACACATGGTGCACAGACATTGACATAGACTGAACACCCATAACATAAAAATAAATCTCAACAGAAATGCAAAACATACCCCCACACACCCCCACCTTCCTCCTGACCTGAACCCAGATGGAGATTGGGCCAGAGAAGCTTCTTAGAGAGACCAGTGTCCCTAAGGCAGCCTCTACCTGGCGTAAGAGTCTGGAGACTAGCTGCCTCTTATCACTGAGCCTTCTCTCCCACGCAGATGGTCCTCCCTGTTACATTATGTCCCATCCCGTAGCATATTCCTGCCTCACATTTTCCCAGCCCTCTGTTGGGCTTGGATACATAGATGTTGAAATTTTCTAGTCTCTGAGAAGAATGAACTGTTTCCATAGAGAGTCATAGGACAAGAAAGTAGGATGGTCTAAGGTTAATTTGGTGTGGAGGCAGGTAACATCAGTGGCTGGCACCTAAGCCCAAGCATTTGACAAGTAATTGCTATGCACCTGTCCAGATGACCTTACTCCTGTGCACTGACTCACAGGATTTGGAATTGTATCCTTTCTCTCTCATGGTAATAACCCAAGCTCAAGGTGAGAGTGGTCCCTCTGGATAGCAGTGAAATCCTAGGGTCCACAAAGCCATGCATGGCCCTTGGGTAGTACTTCCAACCTTTAACTGGTTTGACTTGGCTCTTCTTCCCTCATAGCCCCCAGGTGGAGCTACCCCCATACCTGGAGCGTGTGAAGCAGCAAGCCAATGAAGCCTTTGCCTGCCAGCAGTGGACCCAGGCCATCCAGCTTTACAGCAAGGCTGTGCAAAGGGCCCCTCACAATGCTATGCTCTATGGAAACCGAGCTGCCGCCTACATGAAGCGCAAGTGGTGAGTGGGCACCGCCGAGGGACCCGGGTCAGAACAAGCACTGAGCAAATGGACCATGGAGCCAAATTGCTAAGGCGTCCAGAGGAGGTGGCCTCGGTAGCCTGCTACCTTTTTGGGCTTCTTGAATGTAGGCCACTCCTTTCCACCTCTAAGGCTGAAGGTAGTCGGGTCCATGTTTCAAACACCAAGACATTTAGTGGTGCATATTCATAAGAAGTTCACAATCCTTTGTTATAAAGTGTGGCTAAAATAGGGTTTAAGAAATTGTTAGCTGTGCGTTGGTGGCGCACGCCTTTAATCCCAGCACTCGGGAGGCAAAGGCAGGTGGATCTCTGTGAGTTTGAGGCCAGCCTGGCCTACCGAGCGAGTTCCAGGACAAGCTCCAAAACAATACAGAGAAACCCTGTCTCGAAAAACCAAAAAAAAAAAAGCAACTGTTAATGTAATTATTAGAGAACTGGACCTTGGAAGAACAAAGGAGTCTTGGTAGATGGAACTGGGGAGCTTGATAAACTCAGTTTTTATCTTCAGAAAATGATGCTGCAGCTAAATGGTCCTGCATTTATTTTCTGGGTTCTTATACCCACTCACTGGACCAAACTAGACCTCAGAGGTCTGAAGTCAGGTATACATTATGTTGGGATCACTGACGGGTGGTAAAGGGGTGGATCCATACCCTAGGAAGCCCCTCAGAGACCATCAGGGCCTCAGTCCTGCCTGCAGTGCCATCAGACAAGCAGGCAGGCGGACCCCCATCCCCCAGCCAGGGCCAAGACTAGAGATGGATAGAGCTGGGCCCACAGCCATTTCTGCTCCGTCTGGCATCCGTCGGCTCTGCCCAGACAGACAGGCCAGCTGGTGTGCCATCGTCTGGCTGAAACTAGGCAGGCCTGGGGAAGCTTAAGAAACCCACCCCAGTAAGCAGGGAGGGGGTGGGGAGGATGCCACACATGCAGAAGTCAGCTTAAGCATCAGGAGTTTCCCCAGGGATCAAGTAGCACCCAAATTCAGAAGAAGACTATTTGGGGGTCATCTGAGGTGTGTCACTCCTCTGTTCCAGTGGTTGGGCAGGATGTGGCAGTCCTCATCTTGACTGAGAGCTCTGCTTCATGTCAGTATTTTCGCTGAGAAAAGTTGATTTCCTAATTCACGGCTTGTTTTCTGAGCTCCTACTATGTGCTAGGTACTGGGGAAACAGAGTTCTGTCACTCTGAGTCCCTGTGCCCTGGAGAGCCCAGCTGCTGGACAAGGATAAAGTCTGTGACATAGTTCAGCATGAAAGATAAGAAAGATGCAGGAAGCAGCGAGTCTGGTTAATGGTCAGGTAAAGTGCTGTGGACATCAAGAAGAGGTGAATCACCTCAGCTCAGGATCAGGGAAGCCTCGGAAAGATGTGGTGTCTGAATGGACTCCAAGTGTGGGCAGCTTATACAAGGAGATGAGGGGGAGGAGAGGACTGGGGAAGGACACTGCAGGGAGATGAAGCGGTGTGAACAAAGGCGTGGGGGCGGGGGACTGGAGAGCCTGCTTCAGAACAGCAAATCCATTTGGCTGAAGCAGAGGGTTCTGGAAAGGACTGGCAGGGGATGAGTCTGAGGTAGCCTGGGGCCTGCCTGGAAAGGGCTTGGAATGCAGAGGGTGGCATTTGGCCTTGATTCAGTGTGTGATGGGCAGCTACTGGAGAGATTTGAGCAGGGATGTGCAGAGGGAGGGCTGTCTTTTCAGGGAGACTGATGGATGGTGAGCCCTGGGGCCAGCCTGCTCTTTTTTCCCCATCCCCACATGCCTGACAGTGACCCCAAGAATGTCACATTCTGTCCCAGGCCAGTCTCCCCAGGGCTACCATCTGTTCCTGGAAACAGACCACCCTCTGGCTCCTGGCTGGTCTTTGGTCTGGCTCTTGCTAGGAGCTCAGAAGGGGCACCTTGCAGGTAGTAATTGGGTTTCCAAACAGCGCCTGCTTCTTCGTCATAGCCACTCATTCTGACGCAGAGCACACCATCAAAGCAGCCTGTTTCATGTCTGCCCCACATTGCTTAGCTGCTGCTTCCTAGTCCCAGTGGCTGCTCCAAGGACTGGGTGTTCCTCTGGCTACCTGGCAAGAGGAGGGTCAGAAGGGATCGTCTATGATAGGCTGACTTTGGCCATACAGGAATACTGTGAACTGTGTCCTTGGTGGAGGGCCTGTTAGCTTTATGATAGGCCCACCCCAGCCCAGTAGGAAGGGGGGGGAGCTTCAATCCCCAATACTGAAAAAAACAAATGCATGTTTCTAAAGGGGAAAGGGGCCCTTGTTGCTGCTTGGCTCTACAGATGAGAGGCAAAGATGTATGTTTCTGGCAACAGGGGAGGCATAGGAACATGAGGGCTTTTCCCTTTCCCCTCTCCAATGGAAAGCATCTCCACTTCCCTTTATCCCCACTTTTCCATTGGAGAAAGGGTAGAGAGGATTTGGAGCTCCTGGCGTGCACAGCCCCCCTCACCATCAGCTTCCAGAGAGCTGACTTTGCCAGACAGCCAGGCCCCATCCTGCAGCCCCAGGAGGTGGAGGCCACAGCTGCTGCAGATCAGTCAGCCAGGACAGAGGGGGGTCTGGCTGAGGGCACACTGCCTGCTGGTCAGACCCCGAGCCCCTGGCCCAGCACTTCTGGCTTCTCCAGACCACAGAACTGTCCTTGAGGGCCCCCTGCCTTGGACATAGCTTTGAAGGCCAGCAGGGAGATTTGAGGAGGTGGATGGAGGAAAAGAGAAGGAGGGCTTGGGGAGTCTGAGGTGGGCAAGATGCCAGGCCTTCTGCTGCAGAGCTGCGGGTGCCTGAGGTGAGCCGTGTACAGTTGCCGTCTGTGCCCGGCAGAGGGCAGCCCGACACTGCTTTTGACTGTCTCAAACCTCAGGGTTCCTGGCTGGCTCCTTAGCTTACTCCATCTCCCAGGGAGGGAGTACCAGGCTAAGCCAAGGCTTCATTTCCATGTCTCCTCACTCTAAAGTCTGTGAGGTGAGCTGAAAGTAGCCACAGAAAATGGAGACTGAGTGGGAGCCTTGTGTTTGCTGCATGGCCTCACCTCTAAGTTGTTATTCCTCTGCCTTCCCAGGGATGGAGACCACTATGATGCCCTCCGGGACTGCCTCAAGGCCATCTCCTTGAACCCTTGCCATCTGAAGGCGCATTTCCGTCTGGCCCGCTGCCTCTTTGAACTGAAATATGTGGCTGAGGCTCTGGAGTGCCTGGACGACTTCAAAGGGAAGTTCCCAGAGCAGGCCCACAGCAGTGCTTGTGACGCGCTGGGCCGGGACATCACAGCTGCCCTTTTCTCCAAAAACGATGGTGGTGAGTACTGAGCAGAGGTTGCTGGGGGTTGCCTCCTGAGGGCTACAGGATCCGGAAGGGGCGTGGTTCTGTGATCCGATCCTATCTGATCTGATGGGAAAGCCCTGGTGTCAGATGCAAATTCTGGAAACCCCATGGCCTGACCCCTGAAACTCAGTTTCCACATCTGAAGGCGTGGGCAGGGTGGCATTGAAAGCCTCTGTTGAGGGTAGTGAGAGCATTCAAGAGCCAGGTACAGAAGTCATCTGAGCCAGTCAGGCTGGGTGGCCTCCAGCTGGGCCTTCCCACCTGTTTCTAGACCGGGCCTTGGCAGCTCACTGGGCTGAGAGAGGCGAGTGTTGTCAGTCTGTACAAGTGCAGCAGACACGGGGGCAAGGGCAGTGAAAATGCCTTAGCTCCCAGCTCAGATCCACCAGATAGAACTGTGGCGGTGGATACAGCATAGGCTCCAGACCAGAGTCATCTAAAGGGCACACAAAGCCTGCCCAGTTCCTCTTGCTAGAGTTGTAGGGAGAGCCGGGTCATGGTAACGTGGGCTACAAACATGGAAAATGGGCTCACTGGAGGGAGATGCCTAGCAAGGATTTGTTGGTTCAGGGAATACTGTTCGGTGATGCTTGTCCGGACAGCCTTCTCAGTTTCCAGAGCGAGGGTGGAGGTGGGCAGTCTTCTATTGCCAGCATTGCGCTGCAAACAGCACAGAGCTGGAGGAGCCCGTGAGCAAGTGGAGGGAGCCTCTCACCTCTCCCTGGTCTCTGCCCTCAGAGGAGAAGAAGGCAGCTGGTGGTGGTCCAGTTCGCCTTCGCAGCACAAGCCGCAAGGATTCCATCTCGGAGGATGAAATGGTGCTACGGGAACGGAGCTACGACTATCAGTTCCGCTACTGTGGCCACTGCAACACCACCACAGACATCAAGGAGGCAAACTTCTTTGGCAGGTCTGAGGTCCCCAACAGGAGGAGGGCACGTGTCACAGTGGGCAGCAGGAGTTTGTGAGCTGGGGCCACAGGGGAGACTTACTCTGTGGCCACTCGTTGCCTGGCTCACCTTTGTGGCCTGCCCTTGGGTATCTCTGCTGGGCCCTGTTTCTTTGTTCCGTGAAGCCAGCCATATACCGCTCAGGAGTCATAATAGACTGGCCTAGTGCAGCATCCAGCCCCTCCCTACTCATCCGCTATCCCAGAGCTTGCTTGCTTGCTTTATCTGGACAGTTGGAGCTTTCTCTGCTGCTAAAAGGGGAGCCAGGACTGTCACAGGCTGGGCACCTCAGACCATGGTGCCCAGGACTGTTAGAGGCTGGGCACCTCAGACCATGGTGCCCAGGACTGTTAGAGGCTGGGCACCTCAGACCATGGTGCCCAGGACTGTTAGAGGCTGGGCACCTCAGACCATGGTGCCTAGGACTGTGCCCTAGGTACTGAGGGACAGAGCCTTCGTTCTCAGACACTCCCACCCCAAGACCTATTCTTTCTTGGTTTATACCCTTTGGGTAGGTAAGGCACATGGACATAAATCAAGGAGTCTTCTCCGCCAACATCCCCTCTAAATGCCACGGCGTATGAGGGCTTACAGTGTGTTAGACCTGTGTTGTGGATGGACTGTAGGATTTGATAGCTGGACCCAGAAAGTGTTGGATTGCTGAGGGAAGCCTTAACTAGATGAGGGTGTTCTTAGAGACCTAAGAAATGGATACAAGAGTTGGTCCAACATCAAGGAGATAATAATGTACCTTGGGGATACTGCAGTACCATCTTGGAGAGACCCAGAGAGTCACTGACTGATGTTGGGTGTTTTGTTGGGGGGTTTTTGTTGTTGTTTTGTTTTGTTTTTCTGCACAGGGTTTCTCTGTGTAGCCCTGTCTGTCCTGGAACTTTTTTTTTTAAAGATTTATTTATTATATACACAATGTTCTGCCTGCATGTCAGAAGAGGGCGCCAGGTCTCATAGATGGTTGTGAGCCATCATGTGGTTGCTGGGAATTGAACTCAGGGCCTCTGGAAGAGTAGTCAGTGCTCTTAACCTCTGAGCCATCTCTCCAGTCCCCCTGGAACTCTTTTTTCTTTTTTTCTTTTTTTCTTTTTTGGTTTTTCGAGACAGGGTTTCTCTGTGGCTTTGGAGGCTGTCCTGGAACTCTTTATAGACCTGGCTGGCCTAGAACTCAGAGATCCTCTGGTCTCTGCCTTCCGAGTGTTGGGATCAAAGGTGTGTCCCCCCCCACCTCCCCACCCCCCCCACCCCCCGGCTGATGTTGAATTTTAATACAGTGATGACTAGTGCCTGCAGTGTGGAAGGAGGAGAGCTCTGAGTCAAGGGTAGCTCCTTGGGTGTGGGGAACTGAGTATTCCCAGGCTTTGCTCTTTCCCTCAAGCCTTTACTTAAGGCTTTAGGGCAGTCTCCCACCTGACCTTCCTGCCATTTGTCCTCTGCCAGCAATGCTCAATACATCGTCAGTGGTTCTGATGATGGCTCCTTCTTCGTCTGGGAAAAGGAAACCACCAACCTAGTTCGAGTGCTCCAGGGGGATGAGTCCATTGTCAACTGCTTGCAGCCGCATCCCAGCTACTGCTTCCTGGCCACCAGTGGCATTGACCCTGTTGTGCGACTGTGGAACCCACGGCCAGAGGTGAGGACACAGGCAAGGTGGCCAAAGCCAGACAACAAGGAGTGCAGAGGCTGTTTAGAGCCTCAGGCTGCGCTTCAGTGCCGGAGAAGGGAATGAGCCATAGAGCCTAGAAGCTGCTGGGAGGTGGGAGCCCCGGGCCCAGGAAACCCTAGCTGCAGTGGGCATTTCTGGGGTGAGATGGGCTTTTGCATTCTTGGAGCACATCCGTGAGCTAGCTGTGACGTGAAATGCCCATCCACCAAGAGCAGGTGTGCAAGAGGGAAGACATAACTGCATCAGCCTCTCACGGGAAGGCCTGAGGCTCCCCAGAGACTTTCCCTTCCTATGCTCCTGGGATGTCTGCCCAGAAACTGTACTAAGGTCTGACTCAAGTCCCAGCGAGGTCCACAGACTTTGGGTCTGAAAACCTTAAGTTTGAGGTCTACTCCTTTAGCTCACTGCCTGTGAAACTTAACCATGGGGGGTGACACAACTCCAAAGGATTCTGTGAGGTCTAAGAAGTGACTCCTGTGCAGTCTTGTCCACAGAACTCTTAGGCCAGTGTGGCCTCCTCTGCTCTCAGTGCCAATGGGCAGGGGAGCATTCCAGAGGCAGCTGGCAGGCTGAAGTTCACATGGGAGATCTGAATCCAGAACTGACTTGCTTTTACAGAAGGGACCCCATAGGAGCCTTCATTGAGAGGAGAAAGACAGGCCAGGTGGTGGTGATACACGCCTTTAGTCCCAGGACTCAGGAGGCAGAGGCAGGTCTACAGAGTGAGTGCCAGGACAGGCTCCAAAGCTACACAGAGAAACCCTGCCTCAAAAAGCGAGAGAGAAAGAGATGGAGAGAGAGAAGAGAGAGAGAGAGAAGAGAGAGAGAGAAATGGAGAGAGGGAGAGGAGAGAGATGGAGAGGGGGAGAGAAACATGGAGAGGGGGAGAGGATAAAGGAAGGACTGTTGTGGGGGGGCAGAGGTGGGGGCCCGTCTCCGGCCCCCAGCCTGACATGCGCTCTCCCCATGCTCCCCCACATGTGTTCCTGCCTGTGTACATCCCCTCTCAATGTGTTTTGCTTTGCGTGCCCCATAGGCTTACACTAGTGTGATCTCTCACATATTCTGGACTGGGTATCCCCTTATGTATGCCAGCATGTGTGGTTACTTCCCCAGCCCCTGTGCTTAAGCCACCGCACATGTGCCCCTCCTATCCTGCTGTCACCTCCTTCCTGAGCTCACTGGAACGGCCTTTTCTTGACAGAGTGAAGATCTCACAGGCCGAGTTGTGGAGGATATGGAGGGTGTCTCTCAGGCCAACCAGCGGCGCATGAATGCCAATCCCTTGGAGGCGATGCTGCTGGACATGGGCTACCGAATTACAGGCCTGAGCAGCGGGGGCACCGGGGCCTCTGATGATGAGGACAGCTCAGAGGGCCAGGTGCAGTGCCGGCCCAGCTAGACTCTCCTAGCCCATCCCCAGCCCTCTGCAGGAGATCAGAGGGCTGGCTTCTGTTTTGGTTTGTCTTCCCACCCCCAATTTTTAATTTTCTGTTTTGTTTGTTAGTTTGGCATTGTGGGTGGGGATTGCTGCAACTTGCTGGCTCTCAGACTCTTGGGCTAATTGTCCCTTGACTGTCCCCAGCCCTGAGCAGAAAAGCAGGAGGGGACGCCCCTCCGTCTGCCCTCACCTCCTGCTTCTGTGTCTCTGGAAGGCTCTGGCCCTGCTCAAAACCCCTTCTGCCTCCAGCGGAGAGGCAAGAGCCCAAGTTGTCTTCAAGGACTGCCCCGCCCTTGAGTTGGCAGCAGAGAGGGAGTGGAGCTCCCCCCTGGCAACGCCTTGCCTTGGCCTGTCCACTCTCCTCCTGCCTACAGGGCTAGCTCCCCTGTGGTCTTCTGGACGGTCCCTTCACAGCCACCAGTGTTAGGGTGGAAGCACAGGAAAGACGGGAGCCCTGGAGTGGCAAGGTCAGGCTGCCTGCCCTGGTGGCAGCGGAACTTCCTCGTCCCCTCCTGGACCTGATTTCCTAGGCTGTCTCTGGGGGCTCTGCCTTTCCTGTGATTGGCAGGGGTGGGGCACATCAAGTACTGCGCCATGGCCACTCTCCTGGGGTGCTCCTCGGCCTCACTGTGACCTTTCTGCCAGAGCTCCCAGCCAGGCCTACTCTGTGAGGTGGCGCTCCCTAAGGCCCCTTCTGGCCCTCTCTGCCCTCCTTCCCACCCATGTGCTGAGCCGCCACAAAGACCAAAGAAGTGATGGCTTTTCTCTGTCCCCTGCTGCTCTGGGGGGGAGGGGTGGGAAAGTCCCTAGCTCAGCCATCCCTCCTCGACAGCCCCCCAAGCTTTACACTGGACACAGCGGCCACTCCCCCACCAAGCCCTCCCCCACCCCCACCCTCGCCTCTCCCCCTGCCCCCTCCGCTCCTGCTCTAGAGGTGGGAGTTGGCTCAACCCAGCCTCCCCCAGCCCTGTGTGCTGCTTCTGGGCTGCAGCCCTCCAGCTGCAGCCTCCGGGGAGAAGCGGCCTTCCTTCTCTCCCTCCTCCCTCCCTTCTCCCTCCCTCCCTCACCCCTGTCTCTGCCAGGTGCCTCCTCTCAGTCAAGCTTCTGAGCAGCCCTGGAGACAGGAGGGCCATGTTAAAAGCTTTTTCACAGTTTTAAGAAGACTGGGGGGGTGAGGCTAGTGGTGGGGGGCCTGGCACCATCTCATTGCTTTAATCTCAGCGACACAGGTGGCAGCTTCTCCCCCTTCCTGCCCACCCCAGGCCCTCTTCCACCCCTCTCTCGTAGCTTGGTAATGAAGTGTATTTATTGGTGAAGGAAACAGCTGCTGCTGCTGCTGCTGGGACTTGCTCCCCTGTCTCTTCCTCATGACCTTTCTCAAGCCAGGGAGGGAGTGTTGGGCTAGGCCTTGGGGCACAAGAACTGGCCAGGGTCCCTTTGCTTTTCTATGTTTAAGCCACCTGCCATTTCCTTCTTCCATGCCTCCTGTCTCCCACCCACCTGCCTAGCCTGGGCCCTGCAGTGTGGAGAGACACATAAGCCTTACTGTCCTCTGGGGGCAGGAGCCGAGCCTTTTTGTTGCTCTGCTCCCAGGAGAGTGAGGGTGACGCAATTGATTAAAACCATTTTGTTCTAGTTGTGACTGGTGGCATTTGTTGGGCTACAAATGGGTCTTGAGTCCCTCCCCTCTGTTGCTGTCTGACCTGGAGCAGCTGCACCTCTACAGGATGAGACCTGCCTCGGGAGGGTCATCAACAGCGGCCACTCAGCCCAGCAGGCCAAGCACAAAGCCCAGTAATCAGCTTTTCCTCTCTGGCTTTCTCCCTGTGAAATGAGGGATTTCAAATTCTAGTCGTTTTTTCAGATTCTTTAACTGAAATCAGAAATACACATTCCACCCTGGGATGTTTCTCGTATACGTACTACAAGGAGTGCATCTTTACACAGTGCCGTGTGTTCTGTGTCCCTTTCTGTTTTGTTTTTTTTGTTACTATTTTTTTATTTTATTTGAGATTTTGCCTGTGTAAGGTTGGATTTTGGAGTTGCAGACAGTTGTGAGCTGCCATATGGGTACTGGGAATTGAACCCGGGTCCTTTGGAAGAGCACTCAGTGTTCTTAAGCACTGAGCCATCTCTCCAGTCCCCCCCCCTTTCTGTTTTACAGCAGAAAAAAAAATTCTAGTTGTAGCCTACTAAATGGATTTCAGAACCCACAGGTGATTTCCTAAACTAGAAGACTCCAGAATTTCTCAGCTCACACCATTGCATGGAGGCCCCTGCCCCGAGCAAAGAATGGCTGAGTTCAATGTATTGTGTAAGTCAGATCACTTAGGGGTTTTTGTGTCCTAGCAAATTAGTTATATTTTTTTAAAAAATAGACATAAATTAGAAGTAACTTTTGAGACAAGATCTCTAGCCCAGGCTGGCCTTGCATTCACTATGTAGCTATGACCTGGAACAGGACCCTTGTGCCTCCTCCCCTGAGTGCTGGGATCACAGATGGGCACCGCCACACCCAGCTTATTGCACCAGTGGAACCTAGGGCATCGGGCATGCTGGGCAAGCACTATCCACTGAGCTATACCCGTAGCTCTTTTTCTTCAATAGCCGGTTACTGATGAGATCCATGTACTTGATTGCTTCACGACTTAACAAACTTCTCTGGAAAGCAAATACCACCACTCATAGTTCCAATTCCACACTGATTGGTTGTTTGTATCACAGTGACTGCTCAGATCCCAACTTTGTGTTTTTGTTTGAGACAGGGTCACTCTATTATGTAGCCCTGGCTGGCCTGGTAGACAGAGCCACCTGCATCCCTCATGCCAATATTAAAGGTGTGTGTTACTATACCCCTCTAAAACTCAATTTTTTGAAATAATATAGTCAAAAGCAGTGCAATGCAGTCTGATAATGAAACTGCAGACTTGCTCAAGCTGGTCGTTTTTCTCCGTGGCCAGTAGATGTTGGTAGCTCTCAAATTTACTGTTTACTGCAAGGACACCATAAGGCCCCTTGATAGAGTTTTGGGGCTTGTAGTGCCACGAGGACAGTTCCACTTGAAACTTGAGAATCTTCTCTTTGTAGCTGCGGGAAGATCCAAACTGGTCTGGCTGGGCCTCATCAAGTCAGGACACAGACTAGACAAAGACCCTGTGTTCCCAAATTAAGTCTCCAGAAGCCTCAAGATATTTCCAGACCATTTGAGAGAGGTACAGTGTCCCAGAGTAAGGAAATAATGCACTGTTGTGTTTCTCTGTGGACCCAGCTTGTATGGGCAGGAGGGGCCAACTGGAGGACTCCCTGTCCTTGGTGAGAGATTACAGGTCCTGCAGACAAGGAGGAGCCATTAGAATTTACCAAGAGGCTGCAAGAGGTGGTCAGTGGTTTTAAGCACTTGATCCTGCAGAGGGCCTGGGCTCTCCACCCAGCACACACATCAGCCACCTTTAGCACCAGTTCCGGGGACCGAGTGCTGGCCTCTTGTGCACTGAACACATGTGGCGCACAGACATATGTGCGGGCAAACACCTGTACACACAAACCAGAAAAGTGAAAAGTCAGTGAGATGCTTTGTGGTTTGTTTTGAGACAGGGTCACACTGTGTAGCCCTGGCTGTCTTGGAACTCACAACATAGTCAAGGCTGGCCTCGAACACACAGATCCACCTGCTTCTACCTCCCTGGTGCTGGATTAAAGGCTCAGTGAGAAAAAAAAGCTTAAGAATTTTACCAGGATTTCCCTTTTATTTGGTATCGGTGCTTCTTTTCCCCCTCTAGAGTAGTTCTAGGCTTATAGGAAATTGAGGGGCTGGGTAGGGAATGGCTTAATTGGTTAAACCCATGCCATACAAGCATAGGGACCCGAACATGGCACGCAGCTGTAGTCCTAGTTCTGGGGTGGCAAGGACAGGAGATGCAGAGTTTGCTGGTCAGTTAGATAGTTGGGTTGAATTAGTGAGCTTCCGGTTCAATACAAAGGCTCTGTTTCAAAAAAATAGGAAAGTGCCGGGTGTTGGTGGCGCACGCCTTTAATCCCAGCACTCAGGAGGCAGAGGTAGGCGGATCTCTGTGAGTTCGAGACCAGCCTGGTCTACAGAGCGAGTTCCAGGACAGCCTCCAAAGCCACAGAGAAACCCTGTCTCGAAAAACCAAAAAAAAAAAAAGCAATGGAGGAAGACAAGACAGCCAGCAGCAGGCTCTGGTCTACACATGTGTGTCTGTACTGCCTACAGACAAGAAAACAGCACAGTTGCTGCTTTGATCTGCTATTTTGTCCCACTGAACTTCCCCTCAGAGGAAGGGAACGATTCTGACTCTGGGAGGCTGTAGCAAGCTCAGTTTATTTTGGGAAGGGTAAAGCCTTAAACACCCCTCCCCACCCAGGGGAAGGGAAAGTTGCAGCGCTGGCATCAGGGTCTTTTCTTGGCGCCTGGAGACTGGTTCAGGTCGTCTCATCTTATGGCACAGCAGCTGTTGCTGGGAGCTCCCTTAGCAGACCTAGGCTGGCTCAATTTGGGGAAGTTATTGCATGCTCCAATAGCCAGTCTAGTCCGGTTTAGGCCAGAAAGGGTCTAGGGGCCCTTTGTGCTGGGTAAATACCTTCCCACATACAGTGAGGTCCACCTATCTCTCCGTGGATAGTTCCCTACTATTGACCCTTGCACTAGTCTATATATTGGTCACTTTTTCCTTGCTGTGATAAAATACCTGAGAAAACAAACTTAAACCAGGAAAAGTTTGTTTTGGTTCATGGTTTCACAGGCTGTGGGTGATGGACAGCTGGTTCCATTGCCTTTCAGCCTGTGGCAACGAGGAAACATGGTGGGATAGGGGCAAAGGGGAGTTGCCCACCTCATAGTAACCAGGATGCAGAGAGAGAAAAGGGAAAACACCCAGTGACTTCTCCAGTCAGGCTTCATCTCTTACTAGCCGACGGTGGATGGATCAACAATTGAAGTTAGCACCACAGAGACCTGGTCACCTATCAGTAGTGCTGCCTGACCGGGCATCTCTTATCCAAGCCACAGATAGCACTGTGGTACATTTACTACCATGAATGAACCAGTATTGATTGATACGGCACTGTAGTATACTTCAGATATACACCATCACACTGACATACAGAGTAATTTGACTACTCCCAGAGTACACTGCTCACCTCTTCACCCCTCAGAAAGTGTTTGTTATAGAGATAGGGTCTCTCTGTGTAGTCCTAGCTGTTCTGCAATTCCCTCTGTAGACCAGGTTGGCTTTGGAACTCAGAAAGCTCTACCTGCCTGTGCTGGGATTAAAGGTGTGTGCCAGCACCACCTGGCTACTAAGATTTAAAACAAAAAAATTTAGGAGTGGGGCTGCAGAGGTGACTTGGCAGTTAAGAGGACGTCTTCTCTTCTAGAAGAACAGAACACATTTCCCAGCACCCTCATTGCGCCACTCAAGAGCTCTCTGACTCCAGCTCCAGGGAATCTGATGCCCTCTTGTGGTTTTCACAGACAACTGCTTATGTGGTGTACACACACACACAAAGACACATTAATTAAAATTCTTAGAAATCTAGCAAAATGTACAAAGTAAAACTACACGCATTCATAGCAAACAAATTATTGTGTTTTGAGACAGGGCCGCACTATGTTGGCTTGGCTGAACTGGAACTCACTATAATCCACAACTTCTGACTCCCAAGGGCTGGGACTACAGGCATGTGACACCATGCCCAACTGTATGAGGTCTATATTATAAAAATTCAAAATCGTTTAATCCCAGCACTCAGGAAACAGAGGCAGGTGGATATCTGTGAGTTTGAGACTAACCTGGTCTACAAGAGCTAGTTCCAGGACAGCCTCCAAAGCCACAAAGAAACACTGTCTCGAAAAACAAAACAAAAACAAATCAGAATTGGAAAAATGAAATTAAATGGGCAATTCTTGCTTATGGATAGGAAAATTCGACATTAATGTGTCAGCTATTTCAGACTTGCTTTATAACTTCAAATAATTTCCAAAAGTCCCAGCAAGTTATTTTATGAATATCAGCAGGATGCTTGCAAGGTTTGTATGGAGAGGTAAAAGATCTGCAATAGCCAAAACAATACTGCAAAATCAAGTTAAAGGAGCAACACTACCCGACTTCAAGATGCACTAAAAACTACAGAGATAAAGACAATACAGTACTGGCAAGAAAAGGTTAATAGACCAAAGGAATTAATAGCCTCCAAACAGACCCACATAATATAGACAACTGGTCTTCAGTAAAGGAACAGTCGGTTCAATGGGGAAAGTATAATCTGTAGTCCACCTGCTTAAGAACAACTGGACATTCTCGTGTCAAAATGAAAGCAATCTAAAGGTTTATTGTGTTTTGTCTATGTGTATGTATGCACACCTGCATATGGTTGTGTGTACCACATAGTGCAGGTGACCCCAGAGGCCAGAAGAGGGCACTGGATTTCTTGGAACAGGAGTGAATGGTAGTTGTAAATTGCCATGTGGGTGCTGGGACCTCTGCAATAGCAGTAAGCACTCTCGACCTCTGACCTATCTCTCCAGTCCACCTTTAATCCCAGAACTCTGGAGGCAAAGACTGATTTCTGTGAGTTGTAGGCCAGCCTACTCTACAAAGCAAGTTCCAGGACAGCCATGGCTGTTACACAGAGAAACAGTGTTTCAAAAGAAACCAAAAAAATAAAATCTGGGTATGGTGGTTTATGCCTGTAATGCCAGACACAAGAGGTTGAGACAAAAGGATCTCAAGTTTTAGATCTGCCTGAGCTACCCAGACCTTGTCAAAAATAGAGTAAAACTTTACAGGAAATAGCAAGAAAATCTATGTGACCTTGAGTTTTGTAATGAGTTTTTAGGTACAACATTAAAAATAAGATCAATGGGGAAAAATCGGTAGATAAGATTTCATCCAAATTAAAAACTTTGGCCCAGTAAAGGACACTGTTTGCTTGAAAAGATAATACACTCAGAAAAGGATTAAGAAAAAAAAATGAAAAATCAAACCTGGAGTTCCAGGCCAGCAAGTACTATATAGTGAAACCCTATCTTATTCGCCAGGCGTTGGTGGAGCACGCCTTTAGTCCCAGCACTCGGGAGGCAGAGGCAGGTAAATCTCTGAGTTTGAGACCAGCCTGGTCTACAGAGTGAGTTCCAGGACAGCGTCCAAAAACCACAGAGGAACCCTGTCTCAGGGGAAAAAAAAAGTCATTACAACATGTCATTACAGAATAGCAAAATAACAGAAAACTACATATCTATCAGGATAGTTTAAACAAATGACAATACTAAATGCTGACAAGAATGTGAAGCAAGCTGGGCATTGGTGGCACACACCTTTAATCCCAGCACTCTAGAGGTAGAGGCAGGTGGATCTCTGAGCTGAAGGCCTGCCTGAGCAAGTTCTAAGACAGCTGCCAAAGCTACAGAGAAACCTTGTCTCAGGAAAAAAAAATTGGGTTGAAGAGATGGCTCATTGCTCAAGAGCACTGGCCAGGTTCAACTCCCAGCACCTACAGGGTGGCTCACAAAGGTCTGTAACTCCAGGGGGGGGGCATGCTCCATGCTCTCTTCTGGCCTCAGGAGCTTCCAGGCTCATATGTGGTACACAGACCCAAGCAGACAAAACACCCATACATATTGTCTTAGGCTTTTTTTATTGCTGTGAAGAGACACCATGACCATGGCAACTTTTACAAAGAAAACATTTAACTGAGGGGGTAGCTCACAGTTTCAGGGGTTCAGTCCATTGTCACGGCAGGGGGGCCTGGCAATGTGCAGGCAGCTGTGGTGCTGGAGCCGAGAATGCTACTGATGGGAGATGATCCTTCTGTATATGTTTCTCACACTGATGATGAATAAAATACTGTTTGGCCAATAGGCAGGAAGATCTCTGTGAGTTCAAGGCCAGCCTGGTCTACAGATCAAGTTCCAAGACATGCTCCAAAACAATACAGAGAAACCCTGTCTCGAAAAACCAAACAAACAAACAAAACCATAGGAAACCTCAAAGCCCTCCCCAACAGTGACAACGTTTCCTCCAACAAGGGCATACCTCCTAATAATGTCACTCCCTATAAGCTTATGGGCCAATTAAATTCAAACTGCCACACATATAAATATATTAATGTCCATAGAATAAATGCATAGCAAAATCAGTAAAGGCAAAATGTATTATGATTCCAGCTACGTGACTCTGGAAAAGGCACAAGTATAAAGACAGGAAAAAGATCATCAGTGTTCCACTTTTAAAGTGTTCTGCTCCTGTGACTCATCCAAAGCTCCCACTGGCCTTGCCACTGGAGAGCCTGGAGTTCAGATAAGCACGCATGGCAAAAATGCACAGCAAAGCAGACATTACAGATAGAAGTGTCTGTTCATGGTGGGCAGGTGTAGCCCCAGAGACCTGCAATGGTCTCCCTCTTTATAGGTCATGCCCAAATGTGGTTGCAGAACCTAAGAGACAAGTTGGCTAGTTCAGTAAATCTCAGGTCTGGCCACAATTGGGGCCACCTAGGATTTTTTGTTTTCCTTGTCGCCTACTCAGAGCTTCTGTATTGCGTTGTCTAAAGTAGAGCCCAGGCATCCATGCATTACTTAGAAACATTCCAGACTCATTCTACAGTCAAGCCAGAGGCAAGAACCACTAATCTGGCCATGTCTAAATTAAATGTGCATCGACAATGAATTCCAAAGAGAAAGAGGGAAAGGATGGCTTGCCTAGGCCCCACAGTGAATGAAGCAATCCTGGGACTAAACCCTGATCTCTGGTTCCTAGACCAGTTCTTGGAGTCATTTCCTTGAGACTGGAGAGATGCTCAGTGGTTGGCAAATTGCTCTTGTAGGGAACTCCCAGCACCCACATGGTGCTCAGAACCATCTGTAACTCCAGTTCCAGGGAATCTGATGCCCTCTTCTGGTCTCTAAGAACACGGCATGCACATGGTACCCAGATACACATAGGCAAAACACTCATAAAAATAAAATATATCTTTGCCGGGCGCTGGTGGCGCACGCCTTTAATGCCAGCACTTGGGAGGCAGAGGCAGGCGGATCTCTGTGAGTTCGAGGCCAGCCTGGTCTACAAGAGCTAGTTCCAGGACAGCCTCCTAAGCCACAGAGAAACCCTGTCTCGAAAAACCAAAAAAAAAAAAAAAAATATATATATATATATATATCTTTAAAAATAAGTCAAATCTTCCCAGCACTCGGGGGGCAGAGGTAGGTGGATCTCTGTGAGTTCGAGGCCAGCCTGGTCTACAGAGCAAGTTCCAGGACAGCCTCCAAAACAATACAGAGAAACCCTGTCTCGAAAAACCAAAGGAAAAAAAAAGTCAAATCTTAAGCCATTTTCTTAGCATGCCCAAGGTCCTGGTTTTTATCTTTACCAAAACACAACAGACATTTTCTTACGTTGATATTCCCAATACAGGTTTCAGCTTCTTACTGTGTATCTGATACTGGGCTGGCCACTGGCTCAATGGGAATGCACACAATAGACTGGTTCCTGCCAGTCCCAGAGCTTCCAGATTATCTGGAAATTATAGCATAGCAGGCTAGGGGACTGTGTGTGGCCCTGAACATTGGCCTTTGATGGGAAGCAGGATCCTCTCCGGTACTGTGCAGCAGGGAGTGCCCCACCACGTCTGTGCCAGGTGTCAGCCTCACAATGTCAGCATGGAAGGCAGGTGGATGGAAGGCATCCTGCACTGGCAGGCATGCGCCACTCATGGTTTTACCCTCTGCTGCACTTCTTTAAATAAGATAGGTTCTGGTCCTAATAAGCCATAGTTTGATTGACTCTCCCTATTCTTTTTTTTTTTTTTTTTTTTTTTTTTTTGGTTTTTCGAGACAGGGTTTCTCTGTATTGTTTTGGAGACTGTCCTGGAACTCGCTCTGTAGACCAGGCTGGCCTCGAACTCACAGAGATCCGCCTGCCTCTGCCTCCCAAATGCTGGGATTAAAGGTGTGCGCCACCAACGCCCAGCGACTCTCCCTATTCTTATTCCCCCTTTCCAGCAGAGACAGCACATGTGGGTTGGATTCTAATATATGCCTACACCTCAGACACATCCCTCCTGAACACCCCCACCTCCCCTCCCCCACCCCAACAACCTCTCTGGGTGTATTCTTGCAGCAAATGGATACTGTTACCTGCTCTGGTTATCTTCCTTTGTTGTAAGGAGGCCCCAAAGGATGGTAAGAGTAAGTGGGTATGGGTTTTCCAATAGTGATGTATGATTTTAATTGCTACATACTAACATTGAATCCTTATCTTGTCCAGGCATCACATCCCCAAGATGGCTGGGGGTCTACAAAAGTGAGTTCCAGATAGTCTGGAAAATACCTAGATAAATAAATAAAAGATTCAAGTGTTTTGTTTTGTTTGTGGTTTTTTGAGACAGGGTTTCTCTATAGCTTTGGAGCCTATTGGGGTTTCTTTCTTTGTTTTTTGTTTGTTTGCCTGTTTGTTTTGTTTAGTTTGTTGAGTCAGGGTATCTCTGTGTAGCTTTGGAGGTTGTCCTGGAACTCACTCTGTAGAGCAGCCTGATCTCGAACTCACATAGATCTGCCTGCCTCTGCCTCTCAAGTGCTGGGATTAAAGCCATGCACTACCACTGCTTGGCCCAAGTGTTTTTTTTTTTTTTTTTTTTTTTTTTTGGTTTTTCGAGACAGGGTTTCTCTGTATTGTGTTTTGGAGCCTGTCCTGGAACTCACTCGGTAGACCAGGCTGGCCTGGAACTCACAGAGATCCGCCTGCCTCTGCCTCCCAAGTGCTGGGATTAAAGGCGTGTGCCACCAACGCCCGGCACCAAGTGTTGTTTTAATAAGATTTATTTATTTATTTAGTAGAATCAAGGTCTTCTTCTAAGAGCTGTATTATAGTCCTGTGTCACTATGCCCAGTATTCTTTGTTGTTTGTTTGTTTGTGGTTTTATTTTTGAGACAGGTTTCTCTCTATGTCAGCAGTTCTCAACCTTTGGATCTCGAACCCTTTGGGGGTTTCATATCAGATACCCTGCATATCAGATATTTACATTACTATTCATAACAATAGCAACATTACAATTATGAGTAGAAACCAAATAATTTTATGGTTGGGGGTCACCACAATGTGAGGAACTGTATTGAAGGGTCACAGGTTGAGAACCACTGCTCTATGTAGTCCTAGTTATCTGGAACTTGCTCTGTAAACCAGGCTGGCCTCAAACCCACAGAGATCCACTTGTTTCTGCCTCCAGAGTACTGGGATTTAAAGGTGTGCACCACGGCACCCAGCTCCATGCCCAGTTTTACGGAGTGCCAAGGATTGAACCCATGACCTTGTATATGCTACGAAAGCACTATAATAAATGAACTATATACCCAGCTGTTTCAGCTCCTGGCAGCAAGGCTTCAGATCTTAAACATGCTAGCCATGTCTTAAGGACACATGTTTTACCTCATGCTTTACTGCCTTTCCCAAAGTCATTTAGATTTCCACCCTAGCTGTACAGTCTGTAACCTTGCTTGGGTAAATTCACCCATAAAAGGGAGCTGAACTGTGATATTTAAAGAGTCAGACTTAATTGTCTGTGGTTTCTTGCATTAAATGATTGACCCCTCCAGGCCCCTCTCAGGTGTGGAAATTTTCACAGCCCTAATGGGGATGGGAAGATGAAAAAAGGAGGGAGGAGAGAGGGGGAGAGGGAGGGAAATGTATCCAGTTTCTGGTAGGCAGAGTATAATGATGGAGCTGAGTAACAAGACTGCACAATCCACAAAATCAAAGACACTGCCCCCTGGCGTGCCACACCCAGCATCCAGCCTCGGGAAGCCGCGCAGCCAAGGAAGCCCCAATTCAGTGCTACTTCACCTTTGCAGGTTCTGAGAGGCTTCTACCCCAGAAAGGGACCATATATGGTCAACCAATAGCTCCTGGGGCACTCCCTGTGCAACCCCTCTCGGCCCCGCTGACTACAGGGACCATTAGATCCAGTCAGCCCCTTTCTCAAGGAGTTTACAGTCTCCAGGGGGAGACAGACACGTAAACAGCTAATGCTAATGCAAGCGCACATGAATATTCAATAGGTGGTAACAGCCTTCAAGCTCTGGAAGCATAGGAGAAGCATCGGTCTGAAACCTTGAACGTGGTGCGGAAGAGGAGGGAAAGGGCATCCCTGATTAAGGAACAGGGTAAGCAAAGACGGGAGGCAGGCCAGCAGCACGAAATCGCAAGGACACAGAGATGAGTCTGGAAAGGAAATTGGGGGTCAGCGCAGGGAGAGCCTTAGATGCCAGAATGAGTAAGGTGGCCCTAGAGAGGAGGTTTGCGAGCTCTGGGGAGTCCCACATGGAGTCAGTTGAGGAGGTGTCCTGACTCACACCAAAACAGGAGTACCCTAAACTCACTCCTCTAACGAGCAGCCGCCAACCCTCAAAGGTTTACCAGCTTGACGTTCCGCTCTGCCATCCTCCCCTCCCCCAGCCAGCCCCATGAATGGATCCAGATGGTCATTCCTATTTTGGGTAGTGTATGTGTTGGGGGAGGGGTGGTTCTGAACCCCATCAATCCTCAAACAAACTCTGTGTAAGAGGAGCCTCTTCCAGGCCCTGCTGTGATCCTCTGAGCCTGGAAGGCAGCGATAGTCTTTGATGGAGATTATCCATCTGGCTGGGGGGTGTGTGGGGGCGGGCAGAGAAGGCAAGGACACAGGCCAGGGAGCTGAGTGCTCTGGGTTAGAACCAAGATGATGCGTGCATGAGAGAAGGGGCCCTGTGATAGCTTGTAGCGGAAGCCAAAGCCGGGAGAGAACCCCCCACAGGAGTCTGAGCTGGCTCCGCTATACAGCCACATGACCTTTGCATCCTGACTTCTGTAGCTACCCAGGGCAAAGGGAGGATAATGTAGGCTGTAAGAAGAAAGCTAGGATACAGAGAAACCCTGTCTCGAAAACCAAAAAAAAAAAAAAAAAAAAAAAAAAGAAGAAGAAGAAGAAGAAAGCTGGGGCTCTCTCAGAACACAGTACTAAAGCGCTGTGCCCACCAGCCTCCAGGAACCCATCTTAAAAGGGCTCAGAGCACAAGGAAGTAGCAGACGAGAAGCTAGGTCCCTGTGCTCAGACAGTCTGTTACCAAAATATTATGCCAAGCCTGTAAGTATTTGTCACAGATCTGGCTTAGTGAATATTGGTTAAAGACCACTAAGCACTATACTAGGCACTGGGTTTACAGAAGGGAAGGCAACCACTCCTCCCTAGTGGAGGAAGCAACCAATATGAGGCTATAAATGTACTATGGAGAAAGGGGTGTTCCAGAGGAGAGTGGCAGGGGCTTTCTAATTCATGTACTATGGAGAAAAGGGGTGTTCCAGAGGAGAGTGACAGGGGCTTACTAATTCAAACTGGAAGCCAAAAACTTGGCTGGCTAAGAAAATGACATTGCATCTAAGTCTGGAAGGATGAATGGAAGTTAGTTTAAGTGGGTAGAGGGGTACATAAAAGGCAGGGGTGGGGGTGTGCTATGTTCCTCAGTATGAAGGGATAATGGCAGGAAGTGATCAAAGGTTAGGGTATCAATAGTGAAGAAGTAAGAGATAAGACGATCTGGAAGGTACAGTGTCCTGTAAATTGAAACATGGTAGACATAGCAGGATGGTGGGGCACATGCCTTTACTCCCCACACTCTGCGGGGTGGGAAGAGGCAGGTGGATCTCTATGAATTCTGAGGCTAGCCTGGTCTGCAGAGTGAATTTCCAGACAGGCTCCAAAGCTACACAGAGAAACCCTGTCTCAAAAAACCAAAAACCAAACAAACAGCCAAAACAACAACAACAAAAAAAAACCATGGTAGATATGTGTATCTTATATTAAGTACAATGGGAAGTCATCGAAGCTTGTCAGGTGAAATGTGGTATTTTGTTAGTACTGCCAACTTTGTGGCAGAACCCCGAGACTTACTTTGGTTGTTTCCTCATATCCATACACATAACAATGGTTAAAAGACATATAAGGTAGTAATGCTGGTAAAGGAATATCAAAGACACACACTTTCCTTGCCAGCCTGGGACACAGAAGTTAAACAAGTACTGTGACTGACTCAAGAACTAATGTGATAACTCATCTGAGCATTTCCTGGGCACTTAATCTATTCTAAACTGTGCTGGAGGGGTTGCTTCCCTGCAGGGTTCAACTGCATATGGTTCACACTGCACAGGGTCATTCATGAAAGGTGTACAAGTGTGCTCAAAGGATTTTGAGTAGATTAGAATTAGATACCAGTGAGGGTTTTTTGGGTTGGCTGGTTGGTTTTGCTTTGTTTTGTTTTTGAGAAAGGATTTCTTTGTAGACCAGGCTGGCCTCAAATTAGCAGAGATCCTCCTGCCTCTGTTTCTGGAATGCTGGGATTAAAGGATTAAACCACCCAGCTCAGTAAGATCTTTAAATGTCAATTAAATTGAGGAACATTTAGTATAAGTTCAATAGGGATGTGCACAGTTCTTGGAACATCTGCTCTGCAGTAGGAATTGTACCAGCTAGTGTAGTCAAAGACATTTGGATTTTCTTTCTTTCTTTTTTTTTGTTTTTGTTTTTGTTTTTGTTTCTCAAGACAGGGTTTCTCTGTGCTTTGGAGGCTGTCCTGGAACTAGCTTTTGTAGTTTCCATACTGTTCCGATAAAGCAGTCTCAGCTTGTTGAGGTAATCTGTCTGCCTCTCTGCCTCGTTTTTCTTATGCCTTCCTGTAGCCTGGTCCCCTTCTTGTCTCCCAACCTCACTTCACACTGCGTCACATTCTACTTCCTTGTCTCTCTGGACATCCCTCCAAAAGCCAAAAGATTTCAAGACTCGGGTGTGAACTTAGACAGTTGCTAACTGCTAAGGTCTCAGTTTTCCTATTGAACATAAAAGGATCTGGCATAGTGACGCACCCCTTTAATCCCAGGGAAAGAGGCAGGCAGATCTCTATGTGTTTGAGGACAGCCTGGTCTACATAGTGAATTCCAAGACAGCTAGAGCTACTTAGTGAGACCCAGTTTTGAAATAAAAGCAAACATTGTCCCCAAAACAACAATAAAGAGGCTCTATCTATCTGCCTAAATCCTGTGACTCCTGGAGCCAGGATGATATGCCCTCTCCGCACACAGTGACCCTCCCAGCTTTCCTGTCTTTGCATCTCTGCATCCCTGCCCTCCCCAGGCCAGAGGCAAACATCAGTATCGTCTTGCTTGCATACTGCACTGCGTGTGTCTCTATCTCTTTTTCTTTTTCTTTCTTTCTTTTTTTTTTTTTTCGAGACTGGGTTTTGTTTTGGAGGCTGTCTTGGAACTAGCTCTGTAGGCCAGGCTGGCCTCGAACTCACAGAGATCCGTCTGCCTCTGCCTCCCGAGTGCTGGGATTAAAGGCGTGCGCCACCAATGCACCGCATGTGTCTCTATAAATAAAAAGGTCAAAGGAAATCTAAAGACTTGTGTTTGAATCGCGGCCCCTCACCTCGTCAAGACTCAGTATCTCATTTGTAACCCGAGGAAAGCAACTAAATTTGTGTGTCTAATTAGTTTGTGGAACGTAGTAACAATGCATGTCAAGTGCTTGGCACCTAATAAGCGCTCAGCAAATACTGCCTGCACCACGTGCCGGCGAACCGAACCGCGATTGGCTGTGGGTCTCCCTGGGCTAGACTGACAGCTGCCTGAGGACCATAGAGACGCTCACCTACAGGAGCGCCTAAGAGGCTACGCTGTCCGGGCACAAAAGGACGAGACTTCAATTCCCGGAGGGAAGACCAACCAGGTGGACCCCCTAACCTCCAGGAAGTGACGATACAGGGGCGAGCGGCTCCGCAGCCAGGCCTTCCCGAGCGGGGCCTGTCGAGCGGGCCGCGCGCAGCATGGCGGAAGCGGAAGGGAGTTCTCCGCTCCTGTCGCAGCCGCCGCCGCCCCCTCCTCGGATGGCGGAAGTAGAAGCGCCGACGGCGGCCGAGACGGACATGAAACAGTACCACGGGTCCGGTGGCGTCGCCATGGACGTGGAGCGGAGCCGCTTCCCCTACTGCGTCGTATGGACGCCCATCCCGGTGCTCACGTGAGTCTCTTCCGGCGTCGCGCAAAAACGGGGAGGGCCCGAGAGTCCTCCGGTGTGTCGTACCAGCTTTTTTTCTCAGACGGGGCAATCCTTACCCCGAGCCAGGCCGGCGCCCCGTCCCTAGAACCCCGCCACCTGTGCGGTGCTTGTTCCGCTTGATGCGTGCTTCCCATCGTGGTTACCCCTAGTCTAACTGGGGAGGAGGACGATTGTAGGCCAGGTAACTAGAAGCCCCTAAGCTGCGCAGGTGTACAGAAAAGTACATTGTCTGAAGGGGTATGTTCATTCATTCGCCGTCATTTTTTTTTCACTCATTGAGCAAATCAATGCTTACTGGTCATCTGCTATACGCAAAAGTGAGTTTAAAAGCAAAAGTGAGTTTGATTGAGGCCACACTTGTTCATGAAATGTCAGCACTGGGAGGTCCAGGCCAACATTTTGGACCCCTACATCTTCTGAGTTGCAAAACAGAAATCAAGTACCTAGGTGTCTGCCCAGTGGAAGAGGAGAAGCAGGTACAGAGGTGCGCTTACTGCCCTCCTACTTTAGGGTTGTTTGTTTGTTTTTCAAGACAGGGTTTCTTTGTATTGTTTTGGAAGCTGTCCTGGAACTCGCTCTGTAGACCAATTGGTGTAGACACCAATGCCGGGCTTCTACTTTAGTTTTAACAGCCTGGGCAGTTTGCAAGTTCTTTCATTCCCTTTTTCTTTTTGGTTTTTTTCCTTTGGTTTTTTGAATTTCTAAAGTAGGAATCCTCTTCCTCGTGTTGAAGCTGAGCTTCTTGTAGCATTGTCTTGGTCTGTTTACTGCCCCAGCAAGAAGACATTCGGAAATCAAATTTACTGTAACTTGTCATTCAGCTGTGTCATAGCACCCCTCACCTGAGGGGATATGTATTTTTTCTTCCATCAAAACCAGCCATCTGCCGCACGCCTTTAATTCCAGCATTGGGGGAGGCAGAGGCGTGAGATCTCTTGAGTTCAATCAAGGCCAGTCTGGTCTCCATAGCTAGTTCCAGGACAGATAGGGCTCTTATACAGAGAAACCCTGTCTCGGAGGTGGTGATCCACACCTTTAACCCAGCATCCAGAGGCAGAGGCAGGCAGATGTCTGAAGCCAGCCTGAACTAAATGGTGAGAAAAAAAGCAAAATCAGCCAGATTGTGTCGAGAAGGAATCATTATTAGCCTCAGATGTTGCTGACCTTAAAATCACTTTCACCATTTGTTTTTGTATTTATTTTATTGGCTTTAAGACAAGATCTTGGTATGTGCCCAGGATGACCTGGTATTTATTATGTAGCCCATGTTGATTTTGAACTCCTGATCTAATGAGAACATTCAAGTTCCAGCCTCAATGCTCTCTCAGGGTCCAGGCTAGGGGCTAGACAGCAGGTTGGTAGGGTATTTCTAAAAGGCGTCTGAGGGTGAGAGGGAGATAAACTGGCTCACACACGCTTCCTCTCATGAATCTTTAGTCTTCAAAATGGAGTCTTCCCAAAAAAGTTCTCTCCAAAGCTCTCTTTAAGATTTCTCTCTTAAAGCTTTCTCCTCAAAAGTTCTTTCTCTAAAAGCTTTCTTAAAGTTCTCTTTAAAAGTTCCCCTTAAAAAAATTCTCTGAAGTTCTTTCTAAAAAGCTTCCAAAATTTTCTTCTTCTAAAAGTTCTCCTGAGGTCTCCTATCCCACAAGAGTTTCTAGTTTTTATACCCAAGGCACTTGTAACAACTCTCTGACAATAGGGCGTGCATATCTCTCAGAGCCAGGGAGGCGGTAGGATCTTGAGAAAAGCAGGTGCCTAATGTCTCTCCCCTGGACATGACTTGCAACATGTGCTGTTAACTGATAAAGGGGACTTCCCAGTGCTATATCAAAGGGGAAAACTAAGGCTATGTGGTGTGAAATCCAGAGGGTGCAGCTCTAACTGCTGACGCCCAGGTGAGAAGGAATTCCTTTCTGTGGGGCCAATTTGAGAATTCAAAGCACCCAGTATATAGTCTATATACAGCCAAATTTGAAGTAATAAATATTCTGGAGTTACTACCTAGATGATTGCTACTTCTGTAATAAATGATAAAGGCTCACAGCACTGATCCCCCTGCCTCAGGCCTCTGAGTTCTTGCAAACCAGGGTTCAATTTCCAGCACCCACATGGTGGTAGTCAGCCACCTGTAATGCCAGTTCCAGGGGATCTGATGGGCAGCTGGCCAACAAGTGGTGCACATACATACATGCGGGCAAAATGTTTGTGTAAATAAAACTAAACCACAAAAGAAAAGCAGCCTGTCAGTGGTGGCGCATGTCTTTTAATTCTAGCACTCGGGAGGCAGCCTGGTCTACAAAGCTACACAGAGAAGCCCTGTCTCAAAAAAAAAAAAAAATCAAAGTCTGAGTCCAGGCACTGTGGCTTATACCTCTGACCTGAGGGCACTCCCAGAGATTAAGGTAGGAGAGTCCCTAAGAGTATTGAAACCATCCTAGGTTACAGAGCAAAGTCCAGGCCAACCTAGGGTTCCAGAGTGAGCCCCTAGATCAAAATACCAAAACTAAAAAGAAACACAAACAACTTACAATACGTGCTTGTTAATTCATTAAATGCTCCTCTAACACATTTGCTAAATGACTGACTCCTTGTGCCTCTGTAGCTGTAGGTGGTAAGGCCTAGCTGTATGGTATATAGCCATACACTGGCAAGTAAAGCAAGTGTGCTGCTTGCTCTTGAGTTGGTGGGAGGAGTAGAGAGTAAACAAGTAACCAATAGGGAGAACTCCGGATGTCGAGTAGGGCTGTGAAGAAAAACGACTTAGTGTGAAAGTGGGTGAGCACGCAGGTGATGTGCTGTTTGTGAAAGCTCGACATGCTAGCCATGTTGACCTTTTCCTCAAAATTACTTATTTCTACCAGGTGGTTATGGCAGGAGCCTTTAATCCCTGCACTTGGGAGGCAGAGGCAGGTGGATCTCTGAGTTCCAGGCTAGCCTGATCTACATACAGATCGAGTTCCAGGACAGCCTCCAAAGCTATACAGAGAAACCCTGTCTCAAAACCACACCCCCCACTCTGTGTGTGTGTGTGTGTGTGTGTGTGTGTGTGTGTGTGTGTGTGTGTGTGTGTGTGTACACATTTATGAGTACCTATGGAGGTCAGGGGACAGCTTACAGGAGTTAGTTCTCTCCTTCTGCCATGTAAGTCCTAGGACTCAAACACAGGTGATAGGACTTGGCACAATTTACACATTGAACCATCTGGTCAGGTCAGCTCCTCTTTTTCTGTTTGTTTTGTTTTGTTTTTCTTTTCTTTTTTTTTTTTTTGGTTTTTTGAGACAGGGTTTCTCTGTGGCTTTGGAGACTGTCCTGGAACTAGCTCTTGTAGACCAGGCTGGTCTCGAACTCACCGAGATTCGCCTGCCTCTGCCCCCAAGTGCTGGGATTAAAGTCGTGCACTACCACTGTCCTGCAAGCTCCTTATTTTTAAAACTATTTTTGCAGCATGGTCCTCTTCAGAAAAATGGTAGCAACTTGAAGTGGAGACATACATCTCCTCACTGTGTGGGCTGGAAGCAGCTTACATCTCAATTCTTTTCAGACATGGGTGCAGGTGCTCCTAAGACTCTGGGCTCCCGTGGAGGACTCGCCCTTCAGCAGAAGGGATGTTTACAGATGGCTTTGTAAGGACATGGCTATGTGATTGCTGAATGCAGGGATAGATGTGGCATGGGGACTCACATTTGTGAGAGGAAGATCAGGGAAAGACACTTATTCCAAGACCTGCCCACCTCTTCTGAGATGTTAATGTTGCCTGTCAGCCAGTCCTTGACACCCACTGTGAAAGCAGATACTGTTGTGCTCGCTCATATGTGGATGAGGGGTAAAGGCATGAAACTCCAGGATGAGCAGCTAACTCATCCACTAAGACCACTGTTGTCCTGGGTTCAGAGGAGACAGCCCTTAACTGAGCTCTGGAGCTTGCGCTTGGGGAGCTGACAGGCTGCCTTGAGAGTTGCTTCCCTGGGGTTTTGCTGGTGCAGAGCTTTAGTGTTGTATCTCCAGCCTTCATTCCCACCCCATCGGCCATCAGCACAGTCCCGACATGGAGTCCCTGCCCCTTGGAAGGAATCTGGTCCAGGAAGAGCCTGGGGTTGGGTCCTGAGAAGCCAGGGGAGCTGTTTCCCATAGTTCTTGGTTTCCGCCCTGTGCTCACTGTGGCTCTTCAGCTGCTTACTCTTTACCTGACCAGGTAGCAGGTATTTACTGACTGCCCAGAGTAGCTGCACCCACGTGTGAGCAGCGGTTTACATGGATTGCAAGCAGTGGTCCCACAGCACAGTGCTGCTACTCTGAGGGAGCTGGGAATGCACAGTCTGCTCAAAACTTAAAGCAGAGCCTGACTTCAGGACCTCTCTGTGGTCCTGCCTGCCCTGGAACTTACTATGTAGACCAGGTTGGCCTTGAACTCACAGAGATCCACCTGCCTCTTCCTCCCAAGTGCTGACTTCATTCTTTTTTTCTAATTGTCACATAGAATAATCTTAAGTATATATGGGGTACAGTGTGACATTCCAGTATGTATTTTTAAGACAGGGTTTCACTATGTAACCCTGGCTGTCCTGGAATTCCATCTGTAGACCAGGCTGGCCTTGAACAGAGATTTGCCTGCTTCTGCCTTCCAAGTG
Source organism: Mesocricetus auratus (assembly GCF_017639785.1). Classification (NCBI taxonomy): domain Eukaryota; kingdom Metazoa; phylum Chordata; class Mammalia; order Rodentia; family Cricetidae; genus Mesocricetus; species Mesocricetus auratus. Next base: position 10,118,941 of record NW_024429197.1, read on the forward strand.
CTAGGATCAAAGGTGTGCGCTACCACTGCCTGGCTCCAATATATATTTTTAAAATGGGTGGGCAAAGTGCCTACCTCATAAATATGAGGATCTGAGTTCAAATCCCCAGAACCCATGCAAAGGTATGCATAGAAAATAGGGCTTATAAGGTGAGGTGGCAGAGACAGGGAGCTCCCAACATTCATGGGCAACTAGCCTGGAGTACACAGCAGTGAGACCCTGTCACAGGGCAGAAGGCAAAGCAGCACCCAAGGTTGTCCTCTGACCGTCACACATACACCAGGACACACACACACACACACACACACACACACACACACTATATGCACTCACATATACCACACACACACACACCATATGTACACCACACACACATACATACCATATACACACAATACACACAGATATGCCAGGGCACATGTGGGTATCCATATACACACAGAATGATGAGCAGATCAGGGTAAATGGTGTATCCATTGCCTCAGCTCTCATTTCTCTGTGTTGGGAAGATTCAGAATACTCTCTCCTGGTCTTTTGAAATCTCCAGTTAGTTGTCAGTTATAGTTACCTTGCTGTGCTGTAGAGCGTTGATATTCCTCCTATCCAGCTGCATCACTCTACTGTGCAATGTAAATCATTGGCTCAGTGTTCCACTGACAGACAGATACATGGGGAGTCAGGAGCTGTGTGCCATGCCAGGCACGCCTGAGAAGCTGCACTGGTGGAAGAAACAGAGTCTTTGTTCTCATGGAGCCCAAGTATTTAGTGAAGAGAAAGAGGCAGCTGCTGAGTAAATGCACAGAATCACTTCTGGTGCATGGATAATGGCAAAGGAAGCAAAGGGGATGATAGGTCTGCGGCTCTGTGGCTGCTGGCGTGTGAAGCGGAGACATCAGATCTTAAAACTTTTCTTTAAACAATTTTTTAAAATGTATTTTATGTACATTGGTCTGAAGGGGTTGGAACTAGAGGTACAGACAGTTGTGAGCTGCCATGTGGGTGCTGAGAATTGAACCCGGGTACTGCTCTTGCAGAGGACCTGGATTCAGTTTCCAGTGCTCACATCCTGTGGCTCACAACTGCTGGTAACTCCAGCTGCAGGGGATCAGATGTCCTCCCTCTTCTGGCCTCCAAGGGCACCTACCTGTACACAGGCCCCATACTACCACACACATACACATGATTAAAATTTAATCTAGGAGAAAAAGAAAGCCCTCTTCCTTTTACAGTCTGACTCCATCACCTATGGCTGTCTAGTCAAGACTGTCATCTAGGGTTGGAACTTCAGTAGTAGCCCCTACGGTGCCCCTCCCGCCTTCTCGGCTCTCCACCCTCTCCTCAGGCTTGTGCATCAAGCACCTTACCCACCGAGCCTTTGCCAGCCCTGCATGAGCTTCCCCATTTTCAACCTCCTCCCTGAAGTGTTATCTGCGTGCTATGAGGTGCGCAGGGCTTAAGCATAAAAGTCAGTTAAGTTTTTAAAGGTTTCCTTCCTTCCTTCCTTCCTTCCTTCCTTCCTTCCTTCCTTCCTTCCTTCCTTCCTTCCTTCCCTCCTTCCCTCCTTCCCTCTTCCTTCCGTCCGTCCCTCCCTCCTTCCTGCCCTCTTTAATTTATGGGCTGGAGACGGTTCAGCAGTTAAGACCATGTACTGTTAGAGAGAATCCAAGTGTACTTCCCAGCCCCTGTGTCAGGTGGCTGATAACCCTGTAAGGCCAGCTTCAGTGGAATCCAATACTTGTGGGTACCCATTCATACCTACATGCAGATAGTTACACATAATTTAAAATAACATTTGAAACTTTTTCATTGTTAATGTGTGCATACAGGAGTGTGTGTGTTTTAGTACACAAAAAGAGGTCAGAGGTCAGCTTTATGGAATTGTTTTCCCCTTCTACCGTGTGAGTCCCAGGAGTTACCAGGCTTGGTGGCAGGCACCCTCACAGCTGAGCCACATCTTGCCAGTCCCAGGGCAATAGTGGTAGATTTGCTTTGTCTTCTCTGGAACACTAAACAGTACTACATTTTATATGCTTTGGTCAGGCTTTCTTTCAGGCGTACACTCTTGAGAGTCTATGTCGTATGTAGCAAAAATGTGTTTTCCATTGTTACATGCAGCTATTGCAAGGCTATGCTGATTTTACTTATTTTTCTGTCAGAAATTCATTTCTCTCTCTTTCTCTCTCTCTCTCTCTCTCTCTCTCTCTCTCTCTCTCTCTCTCTGTGTGTGTGTGTGTGTGTGTGTGTGTGTTTTGTTTTTAAATAGCTTTATTTTTATGGATGGGCATTTTGCCTGCATGTATATATGTGCACTGCACGCATGCCTGGTATCCATGGAGGTCAGAAGGTATCACATCCTGTGGAATTAGAGTCATGAAGGCATGAGCTACCATATGGGTGCTGGGGACTGAACCCTGGTCTTCTCCAAGAATAGCAAGTGCTCTTAATGGCTAAACCATCTCTCCAGTTCCATTGTTTTTTGAGACAAGCTCTCACTGTATAGACAAGGCTAGTCTTTAACTCACAAAGATCTGCCTGCCTCTGCTTCCTAAGTGCTAGGATTATAGGTATATACCAGCCATGTTCAGCTTAGTTGGGTTTTGTTACCTTTTAACAATTAACTTGGAGATAATTTACATTTAACAAAAGTTATACTTTACTTTTTTATTTTATGTTTATGGATGTTTTGCTTACATACATGTCTGTGCGCACATCTGTGCCTGGTACCCACAGAGGCCAGATGGTTGAGAGCTGCCATGTAGGGTTTGGAAATTGAACCCAGATCCTCTAGAAAAGCAACCAGTGCTCTTAACCATTGATCTGGCCTTTTCCCTGCTCTGCTTTTTTTTTTTTTTTTTTTTTTTTTTTTTGGTTTTTCGAGACAGGGTTTCTCTGTGGCTTTGGAGGCTGTCCTGGAACTAACTCTTGTAGACCAGGCTGGCCTCGAACTCACAGAGATCCCCCTGCCTCTGCCTCCCAAGTGCTGGGATTAAAAGCGTGCGCCACCACCCTGCTCTGCTTTCTTACAGGTGGTTTTTCCCCATCATCGGCCACATGGGCATCTGCACATCCACAGGAGTCATTCGGGACTTCGCTGGCCCCTATTTTGTTTCGGTGAGTCTCCATTTTGCCCTGCCCTGGAGAGTATCCAGGCTCACGTAGAAAGGCTGGCCTGGGCCCAAGAAGTCGCAGATAACTCTCAGCCCTGGCCCTAGCCTTCTGCCCCTCACTGGTGTTTGACCCCTTTCCTTCTCTTGCCTCCAGGACAGGCCAGGAGGGCAGTGTGGCCAGAGGAATCTTAAGTAACTGGCTCAGCCCTCTGCCCCCATCCCTGGGTACCAAGACATGGGTAGGGGTTAGAGGCAAGAGTGGAGTCAGACCATCCAGGAACCACATCTCTGGACCTTCAGAAGGTGGGAGCCATGGTTGGGGGACAGGGGAGGCTGACGTGGTTCCCAGGGCTTTTAGACTGACCCAGCTGTGTTCTCAAATCTGCATCCTGGGATGGACCAGCACTAGTCCAGGCTCTTTGCAGATGAGCACATGGCATTTGCCTGTTTTTAGGTAGCTAAGGCTGGAAAATGGAGGGGTGTGATGGCATAGCCTGTTTGTCTTAATGGTTGTTACAACCATCCTAACAGGACAAGGTCTATTGTTGTGAACTTCATACTTTCACTAGGTAGGCATAGTAGATCATGCCTCTCTAATTCCAGCATTGGGAAACTGAGGCAGGAGGATTGTCCAGAGTTTAAGGTCAGCCTGGGCTACATAGTGAGTTCCAGGTTAGTCTTGGGTATAGAGTTGGGCCCTGCTTCAAAAAACAAAACAAGGCCAGGCATAGTATCATATTCCAGTACTCCTGAGGCAGAGATAGTGAGTTCAAGGCCAGCCTGGTCTCCATAGAGAGTTCCAGGACAGAGAGGGCTACTGAGGGGGGGTGTCTACATACAGAGTCTAGAACTCCACAGTCTCTCCCTCATAAGAAAGTTCTCTCTCTTGCTCTGAAGGTATCTGCTCCAGGTTCCATGTGAACTATCACTGTTGCATTGAGAGGTCAGGGAGCTGATGTTACAACCTGAAGGAAAGAAACCTCTGGCCCATGCTGAAAGATCAAAGACTGCCCTGAGGACATCAGGAGAGGGCCAGAGAAGTCCCTGGGTCTTGCCCTGTCTCCTTTCCACAGAGCAGTGGCTCTGGCACTACAGATGTCATGCTATTCCATGTCCCAGCTCTGCTGACCCCTTCTAAGTCACTGCACTCAAGCCAGGGCTGTCATTAGACTGGATGTAGATTCTGCACTGACTTCTGCTCTTGTCTCTCAACAGGAAGACAACATGGCCTTTGGAAAGCCTGCCAAGTAAGTGAATAGTCTTGTGCATAGCCCTAGGCCAGGTTCCTCCTGCTCAGAGCAACAGGCCAGGCCCTGTGAGATGCAGCAGGGCCAGCACCCTGAGGACAGTTAGAGCCCATGAGGCCACAGTGCCCTGTGCCCTGTACCTAGTGTACAAGTTCCCATCTAGGCCTCATCTTGTAGACTGCCCAGGTCTTGCTCAGATCTGGGAGATTGTGTTTTCAATTCCATGGCACAGGAGTACAGACAGGGATGGGACTCACTCGGGCAAGGTCACACAGTTAGGGAGCATCAAGCCTAGCTCTCACAGCCAAGTCTGTCTTCCTGTGTAGCCTGGAGTCCTTCCACCCCGGGGAACAAGCATGCCATTAAGGAATAGAAGACTGCTTGGGGCTCCCCTGCAGCTTTGTTTGGAGGGTGTGAAAGCCGCTCAGGCCCTTTGAGAGCAAAGGCAGGTTCGGTGTAGGCAGGCTTGTCTTTATTCTTCGGCCTAGGTAGTTCCTGTGACTCTTGGCTTGGTGACAATGCCTCAGAACTACAGCAGGCACCCTGTGGCCCAAAGCTACACAGGAAGCTGCTGGACAAGGTGGCTTGGAGCAGAGCTGCCTGCTCTGGCTTCCTCAGGCAGGTAGAGATGTGGTCTGAGGATTTCTTCAGGCTGTTTTTCAGAGTGTTCTAGTTGTTTAATTTTTGTATTTTCAAAGGCATTTTTAAGGACAGTCTGCTCCGAGCAGGAGCCCCTGAGCCCCACAGTCCAGACCACAGTGGTTTTTCCTTTCATGTCTGCTGCTGGTCTCCTGTCACGGTCTCCCCTCCGTTGTCATCCCCCATCCCTGTCCCCGCCATGGGGCCCTCTGCTGCTCCAGAAGCCATCTGACTGACTGCCTGGTGTTAGGGGTTCAACTCTGCCAGTTTCTTTCCCACTCCAGCAGCTGAGTTGGGGAGAACGCTGCTGCTGCTGCTGGGTAACCACTTCAGTGTGGCGTCTGTGTCTCCTGTTTCAGCTGTCACTTCGTTCCCCGACACCTCCCCCCCCCCAAATCCTCCAGGAGTGCTCAGTCGCTTATTTCTGGGACACACTGAACAGTTTATGCTTCCCACCTTATTCAAGCTGTTCCACAGCCCCCGGTGCTGACCTAACCCTCTTCTGTTAGCCTAGACTCAGGTGTTCCCTCTGTCTCATGTCCCTCATGCAGGTTGCCATGACAAAATGCCATTGAGTGGGTGGCTCATCAACAACAAAAATGTCTCAGCATTGGAGAGTAGGAAGGCCAAGAACAGGGTGCTGATATACTCAGTGCCTCATGGGGCCACAGTGCCTTCTTGTCCCCACATGTGATGAAAGGAGTGGAGGGGTCTCTCAGGCCTGTCTTTTAAGGTCACTGACGCTAACCATAAAGGAGTTCCTGGAGCCTAGGATTTCACCTTAAGAATAGGGGAACAATCTACATTAGTGGCAATGATGACACATGCCTTTAGATCCCAGCAGAGGCAGGCAGATCTCTGTGAGTTCAAGGCCAACCTGGTCTACAGTGTGAGTTCCAAGACAGCCAGGATTACACAGTGAAACCCTATCTCGAAAAACCAAAAAAACAAAAATAGGGGACAAACATTGAGACCATACATATAGCACTCTGGATTAGTCTGAGTCTTCTCGGGAACCATTGTGGCACTGGTGGTCTTGACCGATCACAATCGTCTCACTTCCTGGGGAGATGGGAACAGACTTGTGTTCACTCCAGATTGGACACTGATTGCACCCAAATGGAGTCTCATAAGCCTGAATTTGCTGGCGTCACTTACAGGAGTGTGAGTGTCCCAAAGGCAGTAGACTCCCCGAAAAGTTCACCTTATGGGCATAGCTCGTAAAGTGTGTCCCTGCCTTTTCCCGCATGTCATGCTGGCACCTGGGGTTCTCAGTGTCTTCCCCACACCAATTGCTATAACTTGAAGGGCCTTGGGGAAGGGCCTTGAGACTCTTTCAGGAGTTTCCTGAGCCCTGTGAGTTTTCTTTCCCAAGTCTCAGTGGTTCCCCTCTTTCCTGCAGAAGAGAATGTGTCAACTGAGAGAAAATAGCCACATCACACTAGACCTGGACCTACCTGGTCGCCTCACAGCCTTGGGCACCCACACAGAGAGCAGTCATAAAGCTGAAAGGCCACAAAGGGACTGAGCCAATCCCCAGAACTTCCCTTTTCTCTTCAGGTTCTGGAAATTGGACCCCGCACAGGTATATGCTAGTGGGCCCAACGCATGGGACACAGCTGTGCACGATGCCTCTGAAGAGTACAAGCACCGAATGGTAGGTGGGAACTTGGATGGAAAGCCCCCCCTCCACCTCCCCCAGCCCAGTCTGACCCAGCTGCTCTTGTGTCTCCAGCACAATCTCTGCTGTGACAATTGCCACTCACATGTGGCATTGGCCCTGAATCTGATGCGATACAACAATAGCACCAACTGGAACATGGTGACACTCTGCTTCTTTTGCCTGATTTATGGGAAGTATGTCAGGTGAGCTGTCTTCCCATCTGCAAGCACCCCCACACACACACACCACTTGCAGGCCACTCTCCCTAAAAAAGCTGTCACTGGAGTCCTTCAGTCAGCAGGGAGGCTCTAATCTAGAGCAACCGAGTTCCTGGTGGAGAGCACGGTGGCTGTACCAAAGTCCTCCTCCACATGGATTTCCAGCTGAGCTGTCACTTGCTCACTGCGAGGTCCTGGGTAGCTGCTTCTGGGCTACAGCTGTCCCTGGTTAAAGGGCTATCGTGGCTCTGGCTTCTAGAAAAGCTGTGAGTGTACAGATGTCCAGATGAACACACAGATCTCTTGGCTAGTGTCTCCCCCCTCCACACCCACCCACCCTGTGTTCTTTGTCAGAGGCAGGCTTCCAGACAGTTGAGCTTCTAGGCCAGGCAGATCTCTGAAGCCACAGCCTCATGACCTGTGAGACACTCATCTCGCTTACACTGAGAGAATTCAGGATGGTGAGTTCCCTGGATTCCACAGCAGAGCCCAGACTTAGGAACCATCTCACACTCAAGCTGATCCCCGCCCCCCCAACTTTGTTTTTGTTTTTTTGTTTTTTTGTTTGTTTGTTTGTTTTTCGAGACAGGGTTTCTCTGTGGCTTTGGAGGCTGTCCTGGAACTAACTCTTGTAGACCAGGCTGGCCTCGAACTCACAGAGATCCGCCTGCCTCTGCCTCCCGAGTGCTGGGATTAAAGGCGTGCGCCACCAACGCCCGGCCCAACTTTGTTTTTAATGTGCTTATCATTATGAGATTCTGGAAGGGAAATTCTCAGAGGGCTTCTTTGTCTCTGGAAGGCTTTAGAGACTCCCCAAAAAAGAACATGACTGGGCACAGGATTGGGCCCTGCTTCCTAGCCCTGTGACCCTGGCTGTCCATTATCCATTTCTCTCTGTGGATCCCACCCTCAGTAGGAGCTCCTGGTCATGAGCGATTGTAGGTGCCAGCGAGATTACATATCCTTCCTTCCATGGTCTCCATAGTGTGCATTAGGTTAGATCCTGTCCCTTAGCTGACCAAACTGAAGAATAAGTTCCAGGAGCCTTCTAGGAACTTAAGCCCTGTCAGGGTGGGGGCAGGGGGGGATTCTGGGCCATCCATCTGCTTGCCTGACTGTTTCTGTGCTCTCCTTTGCCAGTGTTGGAGCCTTTGTGAAAACCTGGCTGCCCTTTGTCCTCCTGCTGGGTATCATCCTGACCGTCAGTCTCATCTTCAACCTGCGGTGATGGCTTTCCAATGGTCTGAGCTCTCCAGGCCCCCAAGGAGGCCCCTGCCACCCACCCTGGTTCCAGTTCTTTTATCCCCCACCCCCTTGGGCAGTTGGCTTCCTGGGTTGGAAGTAGGGTCAGGGCTCGAGATGGAAATGCTGATGTATGAGGTGAGGACACTTAGAGCCTCCTTGTCCTCTCTCCCTGGGCTGTAACCTCACCTTTGTGGCATCCCCATTGCTGTCATGGGAAGGCCTTCCTTTAGAGCACCTGCTGCCACTGCCACTGAGCTGTTTCTGCCATGCCCAGGACGCATTGAGGACCCACTGGGCAAAGCCGCGTCCAGAGCTGGATTTGAAGCTGCTTTCTGACGGGTTGTGTACTGAAGTGGGGTGTGGTGTTCTAAGAAGCACTGCGAGCCAAGAGACTTGGAACCTTCTCTGCTGGCCTAGAATGGACTGGAAGGGCTGGGCTCTTCTGTGTCTGCTAGAGCTGTGCTAGCATATGTACACCCATTGCCCCTCATCTGGGCCCTGGCTAGCAAGGTGAACGACCTTACAAGCAAAGTGGGTCCCCTGTAAATCAGGTAAGGTGAACCCCACTTATTTCCAGCCCAGGGAGTCTTTGTGCTGCTGATAGAACCCCTCATGTACAAAGTGTACAAAGTGTGAGTAACCCTCAGGGCAGCTGGTGGCACCGTGGATCTGCTTCCAGTTGCTGAGTGAACCCTGTGCAGCCTGCCTCGCCCCCTGCTCCTTTATAAGGGGCTCCATGGCAGGAAATAAAGTTTCAAGTCAGGTGGTGTCTGTTGTTTTCTTCCTCCATCCCCTACCCCCAATTCCATAAGCTCATGTGTCCCTGGGCCTGGGGCACAGAGATCTAGTTGCTAACATGTCTGGGTTTTCCAACTGGAGCTTTGGGGCAGATCAATATTCCTTGTAAATTCTGCCGCTGCACAGACTGGAAAGTTCCAGCTGTTCCCGGTCCATATTCCAGGTTTTCTTCTAGAAGGAATCTTCCGTCTTCCCTAATAGAAAAACTTGGCAGTAGGATTGAAGTTGGGAGAGAACTGCCAACCGTGCACAGTTGGAGTTCGCCAAGAGGAATGGCAGCCCTTGACCACATTGTGTATGGTGGCCATGTTGAGTTCCCCACGCCTACCCCACAATCATGTCACTGCTAGCTTGCTCCTGGTGCGTCTTTCCATGACTGCCAGGGTTCTTGTTCCTCACCATATACCAGTTACGTTCTCCTGGTCCACCAAAGCCCAGCTTAAAGGCTGTTTGCAGGACAAGTGACTGACAGCCTTGTCTAGCATGGCTTTGGGTTCCAGCTGCAGCACTCAAATTCTCGTCTGTACTGGCCCTTGTTACAGAGCGTGATTATGTAACCTCCCAACAGCCCTGTAGGGCAGGCACTATCAGTCCATGGGGAAGATAAAGAAATGAGCACCCACATAACTTGTCCAAGTTCAGAGAGAGCAAGAGGCCCAGAAGCCAGCAGAGCCCCACCTAAAAAGGACACTTGGGCCTGAAAACTGGCAAGATGGGTACCCTCCAGGGTGCTGAGATGGGAGGAGGACAGAGAAGCATCCTTGAAACTTTGCTACTTCCTTCAGTGGGAGAAACTTGCTGGTGCAGTTGACCACTTCCATGGGGACACTCGTGGAAAGCACACATGTGAATTCATGTTTTCACTGAGCTACCTCCATCCCTATACATGTAGTATCTGAGAACTTAGGGTTCATGCAGTAGTGCTGAAAACCTTGTTAACCGACTTAAGGAAAAAGAAACTGAAAATAAGACTGACAAAAACAAGTCAGAGGGTGAGTGGTAGCTGAAAGGTTAAGAACCCTGGCAGTTTTTCCAGAAGATGGTGGCTCATGACCATCAGGAAAAAACAAAACCACAATAGAAAGTGTGGGGCTGGAGAAATGGCCCTGTGTCTAAGAGCAAAAGTTGGTTGCTCTCTGACCTCCACATGCACACCATGGTAGTGCACAGATAGAATGTGAAGAAAAAAAGGCTTTGTAAGGAGGCTAAAGGCCAGGTACTGGTGCACACCTTTGAGTCCAGCACTTGAGAGGCAGAGGCAGACAGATGAGTTCAAGGCCAGAGTGAGTTCCAGGACAGCCAGGGCTACACAGAGAAACCCTGAAAAGACAAAAGGGCGGGGAGAGGAGCGGTCAGGGGGAGGAGTTGAAGAGACGCTCAGCATTTGAAAGCACCTGGGGCTCTTGCAGAGGACCTGGGATCCCAGACACCCACATGGTAGCTCACAACCAGTTCCAGAGTCTAACACCCTCTTCTGGCTCTCTTGTGCAGCAGGCACTCATGTGTTTTACACGCATGCGTAGTCAGAGCATTTATACACATAAATAAAAGGAGAGCTGTGGCCTCTAGTGTCCAAGACCAGAATGTGGATAGCCACAGAAGACCATTGTCCCAAAGCCATATACTCTAAGGCCGGAAACAGGTTCTCCTGATCAGGATGTGGTACCGAGTGTGGGCTCCTCAGCTGGCACTGGAATCCAGGGCTCTTCAAGTAGAAGGATCCGGGGGTGAGGAGATAAATGGTTGTTTTGTGAACATGGGTGGTCAGAGGCACTAAAATCACCACGGACATTGGTCTGTTGGAGAGAGGACACCTGGCATCACTACATGCCGTCTGTACCAGGCGCCTGTGGACCACCTGTACCAGGCACCTGTGGACCACCTGTACCAGGTACTTGACCTTCTCTTTGGGTTCCACTCGTTTTCATAGAAAAATTATTGCTCAGAGGGGTTAAAGCTGCTCAAGGCCACACGGTGCTGAAGCCAGCATTCTGTCCAAGGCTGCTTAGTGGCAACTCTGTAATCGTCCTGTTACTGTAGTTTTTAACTTTGCTTTCAAAGCAATCTTCTATTGGCCCTCTATGGCAGAGTGGATCTGTTACCCATTCCACAGATGGAGCAGTCAAGGCCCTGAGCTAGCCCTGCAGGTGAGGCATTCTTCAGTTACAGGGTAAGTCTACAGTGCAGCTGGACCCACCCACAGGGCCCTGCAAAACTGGCCCTGGGTCCCCTGACAGCTGCTGTGGAGGAGCTGCAGTCCAGGCCCGGTTTTGCACCAGGCCCTGCTGAGGTGTCTCCTCCTCCTCCACCTCCTCAGGGCTGGGGCAGCTGCAGCTGGGCCAGTCAGCCTTAGTCCCCACTGCTCTTCTGGGCTCTGAAACTCCTTCCTGGAGAGCTGGAGTTGCCTTCGAAGCTGTCCTCCCTTCTGGACCCCTACAGGTAACACACCTCCCCTGCCAGTGGTCTGAGGGACAGGCACTGCCACCTGGTGTCCTGAGCATACTCTGGCACCTTGGGAGCTTGGGGTGGGGGAAGCGAGAGCAAGTTTATGACTCTGACCTGTCAGGCAGATTGACATATTTTTTAGCATCAAAACGTCTGTCCCATAATGTTACTACAGGGGGTGGGGGTGGGGGTGGGGGGTGGGGGGTATCAGGCGCTTGATCTGTCTCTGAAAGAGAAAGAGCTTGAGACTTGGAGGCCCACAGCCCAGACCAAGCAAACCTGTAAGACAAGGCCAGGCCCAGTTCTGCCAAATGTCTCTCCACCTTCACACATACACATCTGGTGGTCCCCAGGGCACTAGAGTACACACCACAACATAGCCTGGGCTGGCCAACCACACAGGAAGAAATGTACACACCCACACGGCACTATCTCCAGAAAGTCACTGCACATACCATCTACACTCCTGTAAGACATGTAGTATCGCTCAACACAGCACTTAGGCTCGGATGCTATACTATCCCCTGGCCTGCAGACATGTCTACCCTCTTAATGCTGCAGTTCAGCACAACGCAGCAATGCTCATATACCATGCCACAGAAGAATCCCAAGCTGGCTTCATAGCTGGCATCTGGAGCACAGCCATTCAGGGAAATAGTCACTGTCAGCACACAGGCATCTGCCCAGGGCTATGCAGATACAGAAAGCAGGGTAGGAGAGAAGGCTTGCTTGCTGTGCTTGAACACTGACTCAGCTGGGAAGGGACAGGGCCAGGAGGAGACAGGCACAAGCCAGAACCCGCCCCTGAGTTGCCCTAGTCCCACTTCAGCCCCGCCTGGCGGCCTGGCATGGAAGGGGTAGGAAGGAGAGGAGAGAGGCCCAGTGAGCCCAGGCCAGGGCCACTACTGAGTGCTGGGCCTTTGCCACGTCCACACGCCCCTCTCAGCTGGCAATGTTTTCCTTCCGGAGTGGCTGTGGTGCCTGGGTATGAGTTGTTTTGGCAGCTGAAGCCTCCAGCCAGGTTTGGGGGTTGGGGAGCCCCTGTAATCAGAGGGGCTCAGAATCTCCTCTAAGCAAAAGTGCAGGGCTATTGTCTGTTGTCGGGGAATCTCGGGGCGGGTGGCCTCAATGGAATTGAGCCTTGTGGTCACTTTGCAGGGGAGGAAGTTGGGGGTGAGGGTTGGGGAGGAGGTTGCCTCAGACAGGAAGACCAAATGGGCCAGGGCAGGGTGGAGGGAGGCGAAGGCAGAGGAGGGCTGGGTTGGGAGGCTCCCTGGGTAGGGGCATAAACAAGAGTGGTGGAGAAGGCTAGGTGTGCATTTGCATGTTTGTGCAGGTATATTTTGCATTTCACTAAGAATCAGGTTCTGTTGTGTACAGAGTACTGACTGGAAAAGGAGCTGTCCTTGACTTAAGGAGTTCTCTGCCGGGTTAAATGGGCAGTGTATGAGGGAGGAAAGCCAGGGAGATCTGTGAGTATGCAGGGACTTATTCTTGGATGGAGGTGGGCAATTGTCTCCTTTATGTGGCCATACTGTGTGCAGGCTTGAAACTTACTGTGCACAGCTCTTGGGCTCAGGTCTCTTGTGTATGTGTGACAGTCCTGTCATGAGGAATGTGTGTACCTTACCTGTCTTTGACCAGGTATCCTTGTACCCATATGACTATGTGGAGAACAATGGGTACACATGTCAGTGTGTCCTTAGGGGTGTGTGCATATGTGTCCTGTAGCTTCTTCAAGTGTACCCCCGCCTTGACCTGGCCTTCCTTTGATCGCTCCCTATTACTTGAGTACATGCTTGGAAGAAAACAGGCAGTTGGCTCCAGGATGTGCTGTGTATCTGAGAAGACACTCACCCTTGCTCTGTCCCCAGGAAGCTACTTATGCCCAGCTGGGGCACAACCCCAGCTGATGCCCCAAAGAAGCCACACATCTCACGAGAGGCATTGGGCCCTGCCCTCCCTCCCCATGGCACATGGGCCAGAACCTGACATTGAGGGGTTGCTGGACCTCAGCTTCCTGACAGAGGAGGAGCAGGAGGCCATCACTGATGTCCTCAAACGAGATGCCCGCCTGCGCCAGCTGGAGGAGGGGCGGGTCAGGTGAGACAGCACAGCCACCATCCGGAAGGCAGGCATCCAGGGTCCTTGGAGGCGTCCGTTGGGTCTGGGTGCTTCTCGACTCTACTCTCTGGCCAGCTCAGTGCTCATCCCTTCTCCCAAACCTGTGCTAGGTCCTCCTCAAGTCTCCCTGTCTCTGCGTTTCCCCACTCTGGCCACCACCTTGGGACAGGACGCTTTGGTAGACAGATACCACCTGTCCTTACACTCTGCTGAACCCTCCCCAGACCTCAGAACAGAGTGTCAGAGCCGCTACGTGTGTCCACAGGTCACTCCGATTGGTCCCTGTCATCTCCCCATCTCATCCATTTCCCTGTAAGCCCCACCCAGATATACATAAATCTGCTATAACCATGTAGTGTTTCCCAGTCCCCGAATGCTCTTCGCTTCCAAGCCTAAGATGTCCCTTCTCCCCAAAAGAGCAACAGAGGCGGAGGCCCTCAAGACTGACAAGCACTCTGGGGATAGCTGTATAAACTTTAGTAGATGCCTTAATCTTTTTTTTCGAGACAGGGTTTCTCTGTAGCTTTGGAGACTGTCCTGGAACTCACTTTGTAGACCAGGCTGGCCTCGAACTCACAGAGATCCGCCTGCCTCTGCCTCCCGAGTGCTGGGATTAAAGGCCTGCGCCACCAACGCCCGGCGATGCCTTAATCTTGAACCTCACCTTTCTCAGTTAAAACAGAGCTAAGGGATTTGGGAATGGCTTTGTGGGTGAAGCACTCTCTGCATGGGCTTGAGGAAGAAATCATTTCTCCAGCAGCCACATAAATGCCAGGCCACCCATAAACCCAGTACTTGGGCAACGGTGACAGGGAATTCCTGGAACAAGCTAGGTTCACCAAATCAATGAGTTCTGGATTCAGCTAGAGAAGAATGGGCCAACTTCAGTTTCTGATACACACATGCATGCGACCACAAACATGGGAACACACACACTTGCATGTACACCACACATACATTGCATGTACATGTGCAATAAATAAAGGATCAGGCATGGCTCACAATAACTTTATTGTTCCTGAATAATGATTATTATGTTTCTCAACCTGGAGACTTCCAATTCATCCTTTAAGAAATGATTGCCACTGGGTGATGATGGTGCATGCCTTTAGTTCCAGCATTTGGGAGGCAGAGGCAGGCAGATCTCTGTGAGTTCAAGACCAGCCTGGTCTACAAGAGCTAGTTCCAGAACAGCCTCCAAAGCCACAGAGAAATCCTGTCTTGAAAAAAGAAATGATTCCCACAGAAGGCCCTCTTACTTCCATCACTATACTTATCTATTCTGGGTTCTGTCTCCTTAATAGCCTGAGTGACTCCAGGGCAAGGGTCAAGTGTGATTTGCTGTTGAGCCCCTGGTCCCTGGTCCAGAGTGGGTGTCAGGAAACCAGTTGGGTGAGTAGTGACAGCTGTATCCTCCACTATCCTCTAGCAAACTCAGAGCCTCGCTGGCAGACCCCGGGCAGCTGAAGACCCTGACGGGGGACTGGTTCAAAGAAGCGCGCTCCCAGCGGCATCACCATGCCCATTTTGGGTCTGACCTTGTCAGAGCCTCTATCCGAAGGAAGAAGAGCTCCAGGGGTGAGGGGGGACCCCAAGGCAGGGAGGGGGATCTTTGGGAAGTCAAGGGTAGAGACTGAAAATGGGCAGGACTAGACTTTGGATTCTAAAACTGGCTGCCCCCATACTGAATGTCCGAGTAGCCCTGCACCTCTGAGGGCTATAGGAGATGGATGGGCATCTCCATGGACCATGGCTAGTATGGGGCTTCTAGGGGATGGAGGGTCACAGAATTTCTCATCTGAGCCCAGGGGACCAGGCTCTGGGAAGTGATGGTGAGGCAGAGGATGCTGGGAAAGGCGCCTCCGAGGAAGAGCCGGAGCCCAGGTGAGGAGGCAGCATGGAGAGGAGAGGGGATGGCCAGCTGCCCCGCCCTGAAAACCATCATTCCCTCTTCCTAGGGTCTCCATAGAGATGGCTGTTCCCGAGAGGCACAGTGGGACCCAAGTGAGTACCAGTGACAGTGTGAGCTCAAAGTTAGTGCACTGTGCTTCCAAACTGGGGTCAATGTGCTGGGGAAGGAACCCCACTGCGGGAATCAAGGGACTCGGGGAAGGAACCCCACTGCGGGAATCAACCTGTGGCCTAGACCAAGCCACTAAGGCAATTATGAATCCAGCTAGTAAGACAAAGGCCGGAGACAGGAGGTGGTGGCGCACACCTTTAATCCCAGGTAGAGACAGGTGGATCTCTGAGTTTGAGGCCAGCCTGGTCTACAAGGGTTCCAGAATAGGCTCCAATGCTACAGAGAAACCTGTCTTGAACCTCTCTTCCTCCCCCCAGAAAAGAAGTATAAGGCTGTAGCTCAGTTGGTAGAGTGTTTGCTTAGCAGGCACGAAGCCCTGTGTTTGGCCCACTGTACCATATAAACCATACATGGTGGTGAATGCCTGTGACCCTGGCACTCAGGAGGTAGAAACAGGAGTTCAAGGTCCTCCTCAACCACACATGGTGGTGAATGCTGTGACCCTGGCACTCAGGAGGTAGAAACAGGAGTTCAAGGTCCTCCTCAACTACACATGAGGCATGAAGCCAGCCTACAACAAGAAGGTCGGGGATGGGCTGAGGAGGGCGAGGCTGAGGCCAGGGACTCAGATGTTAAGGCCCCCACCACATGAACCTACAAGTCAGGCTGGCACATCAGGAGGGGCAGGCCTTGGGATGCCAGGGCGTGAACTACAGGCCTGACTGGTCCTGCAGCTGGTAGCCAGCCCTGCCCTGAGGGCAGCCCTACTCCAGCATTGAGAGGGAAGCGGGCTGGAGTCTCTGACCTCTGACCCCAGCATAACCCTTGACTCTTTCCTCATTAACCCCCATCATGACCTCTACCTTTTTCCTCTCTTCAGGGGCCTGATTTCCCCTCACCATATGTAGCCTCAACGGCTTCAGGTCATGAGGATGAGCCCCAGGCCGGGGAAGGTGAGTAGGAGGGTGTGTGGGGAGTAAAAGACATGGAGGCGATCCCAGGCAGGCTTGCGTGACCCCACCGCCATGTTCACGTTCCTCTTCTCCTACCCCTACTACATCGACCAATGGGCAACCCGGCCGTCACTGGGGCCTGAAGCTAACAGGTGACTAGAGGTGTGAACAAGTCCCTGCAGGTTTGCTTAGGGACACACACAGGTGAGGGGCTCTCTCAGCACCTTGTGCCCCACTCCAGACCCCGGCCGCAGGGGTGTGCAGGTGGCAGAGACCGACACAGCGCTGGATCCTGAGCAGAGGGTGGAGCAGGAGTCCTGGCCCTCGGCTGCCCAGGTAGGCAGTAGGCGGAGTAACCAGTGGCTGTTCTCAACACCAGGAGCGGATTCCAGACCGAGAATGGGCCTGCCCCGGGGACGGGAACCGTGGGTGACACCAGCACGGTCCAGGGAGGTCCAGAGAAGCAGAGGGTGCCCCTGTCTCTTCTCTCTCTCCAGATCCAAGCGACCTCCGAGATCCAGGAGAATGGGGAAGAGGCCCCGGGGCTTGGCCCTTCCCTGGACCGCATGCTCAGCAGCAGCTCCTCTGTGTCCAGCCTCAATTCCTCCACGGTGAAAGACTAGGGAGGGGCTGGGCGGGGTACCCAGGCAAGTCCCGCAGTGGGAAGCCTGCCTGGGACCCTGACCTCCCATCCCGCTCCGCCCTGCCCCGCCCCGCCCGCAGCTGAGTGGCAGCCTGATGAGCCTGTCTGGGGAAGCTGAGGCTGGAACCGTACAGGTGCGAGGCTCCGTGCACTTCACGCTGCGCTACGAACCCGGCGCGGCCGAGCTGAGAGTACAGGTGATCCAGTGCCAGGGGCTGGCCGCTGCCCGGCGTCGCCGCTCCGATCCGTGAGTGCCGCCTACCCTACAGGTGGGCTGCAGGTGGGGTCCTTGCCTTGGCCTTGGCCTCAGTTTCCTCCTCTTCAAAAAGGGCACGATGGGAGCCATGCTATTGGGAGGCATGCTAAGATGGATTCCTGTTCATTGATTAGCACCTGGCCACCATGCTGGGTGTGTTCTGGATGATGGTGGAGGACGTCCCCAAAACCAGACGAAGGCTCTGGAAGGGCCCCCTCCTTACCCCCAGCCTTCGCCTTTCTCACCCAGCTACGTGAAAACCTACCTCCTCCCAGATAAGCAGAATAAGCGCAAGACATCGGTGAAGAAACGGAATCTGAACCCGATCTTCAACGAGACTCTGCGGGTGAGGCAACAGGGGTGTTCCCCCTCCCCCTCCCCCGCAAAAGAACAGGGTGCCCTTTGCAGCAGAGTGAGTGGCAGGGTCTGCCTGGTTAATCCTGCTGGTGGCTCTGGGCCTTGTTCTCTGAGGAGAATGACAGAGCCGCCTCTGGTTAGTGCAATCCAAAGCCTGGCAATCTGTCTGGTCGGTGATAGCGAGACCCCAGTTAACCCAGAATCAGGAATCCATCCTGAAAGAAACAGAGAGACCAGCGCTAGTCAACAGGCATGCCACAGCCATGCCAGGGTCTGCAGTGTACTCCACTGAAACTAACCTCCTGTCTGTCCCCAGCACTCTGTCCAGCAGGCTGACCTCCCAGGCCGGGTGCTCAACCTGTCCGTGTGGCATCGGGAAAGTCTGGGTCGCAACGTCTTTCTGGGAGAAGTCGAGGTGCCCCTAGACACGTGGAACTGGGACTCTGAGGCTACCTGGCTCCCCCTGCAGCCCCGGGTAAGGACCGGTATGCAGTCACAGACACCCCTCCTTTACTCCACAGGCCACCAAGTGCCGGTAAACTGTTCCCCAGAGCCTCACTCAGCCTCATACAGGTTGTTGCCATTAAGCAAGGCTTGCCATCCAGGGTGCCCCTTCCTGGGGAGCATTGCCCCTGGGGCTCCTCAGTGGAGGCCCCGTCCCCGACACCTTTCTCCTCCCAGCTGCCTCTGGAGACACTACCCTGTGGCCTGTTTCACCGATGGGTCCGCTCTCCGTCTTTCCAGGTTCCCCCATCTCCAGATGACCTTCCCAGTCGTGGATTCCTCTCTCTGTCCCTCAAGTATGTCCCTGCCGGCTCAGAGGGTAAGTGACTGCCCTGTGAGAGCCGACTTGGGAGACCTGCCCTGTGAGGTGGTGGTCTGAACTGGGGTGTCCCCACAGGAGGAGGACAGCCTCTGAGTGGGGAGCTTCACTTCTGGGTAAAGGAGGCTCAGGACCTTGTGCCACTGCGGCCAGGATCGCTGGACACTTACATACAATGGTGAGAGGCAGCGTGAGACATCATTCCTCCTCCTGCTCCCAGCCTCTGACCAACGTATCCAAGATCGTCAGCCTGAGCAGGAGTTGAAGTGATCAGCTGGGCAAAGCGTTGGAGTTAGGGACTGAGGCTGTGCATGAGTTGGTGGGGTGCTTGCTTAGCATGCATGAGGTCCTGAGGTGGAACCCCACAAACTGCATAATCTAGGAGTACACACAGAGAGATTAGTTCAAGGTCATCCATGGCTTCACAGGATATATAAGACCCTGTCTTAAAAGCTTAGGTTAAGCATGGCGGCATGGGGTTTTAATCCCAGCACGTGGGAGGCAGAGGCAGGTGGATCTCTATGAGTTCCAAGACAGCCTGGTCTACAGAGCCAGTTCCAGGTCAGCCAAGACAACAGAATAAGGGGGTCAGGGTCTTAGTTAGGGTTACTATTGCTGTGATGAAACACCAGGAGCAAAAAGCAAGTTGGGGAGGAAAAGGTTTGTTTGGCTTACACCTCCATGTTGTGGTTCATCACTGAAGAAAGCCAGGACAAGATATCAAACAGGGCTGGAACCTGGAGGCAGGAGCTAATACAGAGGCCATGGAGGGTGCTGCTTCCTGGCTTACTCCTCATGGCTTGCTCACCCTGCTTTCTCATAGAACCTAAGACCACAGGGTGGCTCTGCCCACAATAGAATGGGCCCTCTCCCATCAATCAGTCATTAAGAAAATGCTCTGCAGGCTTGCCCATAGCCTGATCTTACAGAGGCTTTTTTTTTTGAGACAGGGTTTCTCTGTATAACAGTTCCTCAAACTCAGAGATCTACCTGCCTCTGCCTCCCAATTGCTGGGATTAAAAGTGTGCTAGCACCACCTGGCATGGAGGCATTTTCTTAATTGGGATTCCCTCCTCTCAGATGACTCTAGCCCAGTGGTTCTCAACCTGTGGGTCAAAATATCAGATATTTTTATTATGATTCATAACAGCAGCAAAATTACAGCTATGAAGTAGCAATGAAATAATTTTATGAAGTCACCACCACAACAAGAGCTGTATTAAAGAGTCACAGCTTTAGAAAGGTTGAGAACCATGCTCCAGCCTGTGTCAGGCTGACGTAAAATCAGCCAGTACAGCCTTCATTCTGTGGAGGCCGTAGGCCACAGCACTTGCTGTGATGCAAAGGCCAAAGGGCCCCTTCTTGGAACTCTTGGAAGGACAAGCTATGTAGCTTGGCCCTGAACTTGTGATTCAGGGGCTGGTGATTGTAGCTGTCTTTCAACATGCTGGAGACTGGACTGTCTCAGAGGCACACCGAGCAAGTGTTCTACCCCTGAGCTACACCCTCAGCCCCGTGGTTTTCAAAGTTAGGACTGGACTGTCGCAGAGGCACACCGAGCCAGTGTTCTACCCCTGAGCTACACCCTCAGCCCCGTGGTGTTCAAAGTTAGCTTTGGAGAAATCTAAGCATTTCTGGGTGTTTCCTCACTCTTGAGGAGGACGGAGGGAAGCCACTCTGATTTTGGGTTCCCGTTCCGGCTTTCTGTTACTGTACATCAGAGTAACATCGCTGTACGGTTCAGAAGCTTTGGAAACCAAGGGGGTGGGTGGGCAGGGAAAACTGAAGATCATAGGGCCAGGAAATAGCAGGATTGTATTTCAAACACCTCTCTCTGGGATCCCATGAACAGTTGCCAGCTTCAGGAGAGAAAGCTAAGAAAAGATTGGTGCAAAGGTCCCAAAACAGAGAGGGCTGGAGACCCGGGCTTAGGCTGGGGCTGGGGGAACATGGGCCCATGAAAAGACAGGACATGGTGACTGACTGCTTAGCTAGGGAGTGTCCAAGGGGTGGGTCACTTAATAACAGTCCTCATTTACCTGTCACAGCTCAGTGCTACCTGATGACAGTAGAGCCAGCCGCCAACGCACAAGAGTGGTTCGAAGAAGCCTCAGCCCTGTGTTCAACCACACCATGGTTTATGATGGCTTTGGACCTGCTGACCTTCGCCAAGCCTGTGCTGAGCTCTCCCTGTGGGACCATGGGACCCTGGCCAGTCGCCAGCTGGGGGGCACACGCCTCAGCCTTGGTACAGGTGAGCAGAGCAGGGCCCTGTGTGTATGTGTGTGTTGTGTGTGTGTCTGTGTGTGTGTGTGTCTGTGTGTATGTGTCTGTGTGTGTGTGTGTGTGTGTCTGTGTGTCTGTGTGTCTGTCTGTGTGTCTGTCTGTGTGTCTGTGTGTGTGTCTGTGTGTGTGTCTGTGTGTCTGTGTGTGTGTGTGTCTGTGTGTGTGTGTCTGTGTGTGTGTCTGTGTGTGTGTCTGTGTGTGTGTCTGTGTGTGTGTGTCTGTGTGTGTGTGTCTGTGTGTGTGTGTGTCTGTGTGTGTGTGTCTCTGTGTGTGTGTGTCTCTGTGTGTGTGTGTCTCTGTGTGTGTGTGTCTCTCTGTGTGTGTGTCTCTCTGTGTGTGTGTCTCTCTGTGTGTGTGTCTCTGTGTGTGTGTGTCTCTCTGTGTGTGTGTCTCTCTGTGTGTGTGTCTCTCTGTGTGTGTGTCTCTGTGTGTGTGTGTCTCTCTGTGTGTGTGTGTCTGTGTGTGAAACAGCCCTGGCTGTCCTGGAACTCATTTTGTAGGCCAAGTTGGCCTTGAACTCATAAATCTGCCTGCCTCTGCCTCTCAAGTACTGGGATTAAAGGTGTGCACCACACTTGGCTTCGTTTCCCTTTTCTAAACTGCCTTCAAAGAGCTGGGGTGATTGGGTACAGTGCATGCATAATCAGGGACCAGAATGCTTTTTTAGGACCTGGGATACCCGAAGTGACAGTACCCTCCACCTTGGCTCACCCACATCTAGGCAGCAGCTATGGCCTCCAAGTGCCCTGGATGGATTCCACACCTGAGGAGAAGCAGCTGTGGCAGACACTTCTGGAGCGGCCATGTGAGTGGGTGGATGGCCTTCTGCCCCTCAGAACCAACCTGGTCCCCAGGGCATAGCCCTGTCAAACCCCTCTGTACCCCCACACAAAGCACAGCCATGGCTGGAGTCAATAAAGTCTGTTTACAGAGCTACTGCCTGTTCAGCAGGGGATGAGGCCCGAGTGGTAAGGCATAAGCATGGAAACAGCCCAGGAAGTGAAAAAGGGTCACTCAGACATTAGACGAGGGGGGGGATGGGGTGGGTGGGTACACCGCTCCTTGGACATGCCCTACCCCACATTCACACTTCTGAAGTTGCCAAGACAAACGGGGTAGTGAATGTTCTGTTTAATAGTCTTTGATTGTATGCAGTGTCTCTGGGTGTCTCCCTCTTTAGTCCCACCCACTTGGGTTGGGCCCAGGGCCTGCAGTTGCTCCTGGGTGCTGGGACAAGAGTGTCAGAAGCTGTCTGTGTCTTCTCTGGTCATCCATCCACGTCTGTGTGTTTTGATCCATCATTCGGCCTCCCGGGGGCCAGGGGTAACTGATGTGGCTTCTGCTCGCTGTGCCAAGATGGCTCTCCAAATTCGGCATACCATCCCTCCCCTGGGGACATCAGGGATCAATGTAACTCATCCAGAAGAAGGCCTGTGCTCTCTCTTCAGGAACCACTATCCACAGGAGACCTTGGTTCCCCTGTGGTTTTCAGGGAGCAGTCAAGGCAGGCTCACAGCTGTATGCGTGTGCATGTGCGTGTCAGATATTGCTACCAGGTGTGCATGGTTCGTCCCTACAAGGCCCAAGATGTACCTGATTTTGGTGTAGACGAGGTCATCCTGGGTGGCACAGGTGATCAGGGTCTGAAGGGTGAAGCTATGTCTCAGGAGCTGGGAAAGATAAAGTTACAAAAAGATACAGCCAGAAACTAGGGTTCCTGCTTCTTCCAACTAAAATTCTCAAGCAGGTTATTTCCCCTTTTATGGCCTCAGTTTCCCCGTCTGTATAATGAGAGGGGCATACTATGAGCTCTTCCAATATGGAATGTTTTTGCAGCAGGGAAAAACCTTTGAAGAGCTGGAAGACTAACTGAGCGGCCACCGTCACCTGATGAGGGTCAGGGACAGCCAGCACACACTTGCTCACCGTTTGGATAGTGGCTGGGTCTACACTCAGTTCCTGTAGCCATTGTACCAGGCTCTGGTCCTTTGAGAGAGTGGCTGTCAAAAAGTAAGGTGATGAGTCCTCTGTGAGAAGTGGCCTTACACTAACCCACTCAGTCAGGTCTGCTCACCTGGGGGCTCTGAAGCCCGGGCATACGTCCTGGCCTCTGCATGCAAGCGATGTAGGGCCTGGTGCATCAGGGTCTGGCACTCCCGTTCCTTCTCAGCCAGGACACCTCGAAGCCTGTGGAGGGCAGAGAATGGAATGACCTGCGTGTTGAAGCCTGTTCCGCTTGTTCGGGTGATTCCAAGAGGCTTCACCTATCGGTCTCGGCTCGCAGGAGGCCCAGCTGCACAGTCAGCGGAGGAGGCCCCTGCTCTGGCGGGAGCTGGCTCTGTGGCGGCTGACTCTCCGGCGGTTTCTGCTGGGACTCTGCTTTACTCCACTCCTCTGACTTCGGTGAGACTGCTTTCTTCTCCACCTCTGCCAATTCGAGTGGGTTGAGCTCAAGGTGGGAGTGACGCCCGTTTAGGACCCCCAGACGGCCCGGGTGTTGGAAGGGACCAAATAATGCAAATCAGGGTCCTTCCAGATTCACGAACCCCGCCTCCAACCAGCCAAGTTTATGCCCGCCACGCCTCGAGGGTCACACCCACCATAGCCACACCCCCACCTACCCGCATCCAGCACTGCCAGCGCCGCCCTGACTGCGCGGCTGAGCAGCGAGTCCAACACGAACATCCAGTGTGGGCGGATCTGGCGTCTGCGGAGGATCCGCTTCACCTGGGGAGGGCGGGAGGGCGCGGCTGAGATAGTTTGAACCTCAAACAGAGGTGGGGCTTGAGTTGCAAAGGCCTAGAAAGTCTGCAGCAGAAAGGTGGGTGGACTTGGGGTCAAGGGCAGGATTGGGAAACCAGGACTGGACAGACGTGCTTCTTCCCGGAAGTCATAGAATCCTGGAACATCAAGTCTTGGCAGGGAACTCACGTCCTGTTATTGCATAGCCCTAACTGCTAGGAAGCTTTCTCACCGCTTCTGGAAATGCGAAGAGCGGCCCATTCAAAAGTGCAGGCCCCAGGCCCTGGGCCCGCAGCTGAGCTTGCAGGGCTCGCAGCTCTTGGGCCAGCTGCCGGCGGTTAGGTGTGTGGATTTGTGCCCCGAGGCAGCGAAGCAGCTGTTCCACATGATTCTTGCTGAGCCGAGAATCCTAGGAAGAGAGGGGGCGTCCGTGGGTATTTCCATCCGCAGTCAACCTAGAAGCTGGCCATCAGTCCTTATCCCCTAGCCTGACCACCAGGGGGCGCTGGGGCGGGCCGCCCACCTGTTCCTGCTCCAGTAGATTCTCTGCCAGTGTGGGCAGCTCCTGTTCCAGCACCGCGGCCAGCATGGCCCGGCGCTTGCTCTCCTGATGCAGCAGACTCAACCCCGAACTCTCCTCGGGAGACGCGGGTTCCTCGGCTGCAGGCTCCTCAGGCACACTGGGCAAAATGAGGAGCATCAGATGGAGGGTGGGCAACGCCATGCAGCCACCTCTGCTGCGGGGTTTGAATCCTGGCTCTTTTTTTTTTTTTTTTTTTTTTTTTTTACTTTTATGCCTACTTCAAGGGAATAGATTAAGAAGCCCGACTGGGGGTGGACAGAGTGAACCCAAAATGCATCTGGGAGAGGGCAGGAGGCAATAGATGCTGTCCTTGTAAGTGGTCAGGGTGTTTGGGACCCAGGGAGGCCTTTTCTGGAGGAAATGAATAATAGGGAGGCAAAACCAGATGAAGGGAACCCATTCCAGGACCCCAGACACTCACCGGAGCTGCCTGGTGTCCCCATAACTAAGGCAGCGCTTTGGGGGACTGGGTGGGTGCTGAGAGGGTGCCTGGGGTCTTGGGAATGTCTGAGACTGGGTGCCTGAGTCCGTTGAAGGACTGGAGCCAGTGGAAGGGGTGCCTGAGGGAGGAAGCGGCCATCAGTCTTCCCACCACCTCAGAACTTGTTCTGCCCTCCACGGTGTCCTGCCCTCCACCCTCATGGCACCTGGGGGCTGGGGTGTATGACGAGGAGAGCTGGGGCTGCGGCTCCTCTTCCCTGGCTGCAGGAAGGGGTCGCCCAGCAGCTCTTGGGCACTGGCTCGGAGGTGGGGATCTGGTTCAAAAGTTCGGAGGAGGAAGGCTTGGGCCTCAGCTGACAGGGAACTGGGCACTGGTGGATGCACCTTGTACATGCCCACCTGTGGAGATGGGGCAGTAGGGTAAACTCAAGATTAGACGCCTTCAAGGCCCTGTCTGGCTCCACCTTCCCTCCACAGGCCACACCCCAGAGGGACTCGCCTGAAACATAGCAGCCTGAGGGCTCCCTAGTTCGTGGAAGGGTGGCCGACCAGTGGCCATCTCAATCACAGTGCAGCCCAGAGACCAGATGTCAGCTGCTTTCCCATAGCCCCGTGGGCCCTGGTCAATGATTTCTGGGGCCATATACTGCAGAGTCCCTAGAGCATGACAACAATGGCATTCAATGTCTCCACCATCCTCTGGCCACCCACCCCCAGGGTGAACCCGTCATCTCAAGTCGTGGGCGTCAGATCCTGTCTTGAGTTTCACCACCCACCTAGGCTCCATCACCCGACTTCATCCTCCATCTTTAAGCTAGACTGCATGGCGTCCAAAGACTCCCATCAGATACAGGACAGTTCCGGCTTGCAAATGATATTGCACCATCCTCCCTCCCCCAACTCTACCAACCCCTCCCCCCATACACTCATTGCCTTCCATCCATTTTAGGTGCCAAATGCGTTTTCATCAGTTTCCAACCTTGGGGTCTAGATTTTATCACCTCTCCCTGGATGTAGTCACCGGTTCCCAGACTCCACTCACCATTAGATCTGTAACTCTGTGCCCAGAAGAAACTCCATTCCCCAGAAGTCTCCACGGGTTCCACACCTCCCACACACACCTTCCCCCATTACCTGTGAAAGTCTCTGTGCACGGTGTGATGCCTGCCAGCCGCTTGGAGGTGCCAAAGTCAGAAATCTTAAGCAACCCACTGAAGGTGTTGATCAATACATTGTCCCCCTGATTGAAGTGGACACTGGGGTTGGCCTCTGAGATGAACTAAACTCCCCACCATCCTAAGACCCAGAGTTCCTGGGAATTACATTCTGAACCTTCCTCTATTGTGTCCCCCCCCCTGCAATCCCATGCATATGCCCTTCTCAGAGTTGGTGTCTTGCTCTGACTTCATACAAATGACTTTTCATCCTTTAAGGGACCTCTCTGATAGCGCCCCACCCTTTGCAAAAGTGTGCAGTCTCACTCCACGTGGCCAGCTTCAGTCTGGCACAGTGTTTTCCCAGCAGGCCAAGTGGGCCAGCCACAGGCCTAACCTTGATGTCACGGTGCACAATGCGGTTGTCATGGAGATAGCTGAGTCCCTGCAGGATCTGACGTGTGTAGAAACTAATAGTACTCTCGTTGTCCTTTAGTGGTCCCCACACTGACCTAAGCAAGGAGGATAGGCTGCCTGGGTAGAGACAATCCAAGTTAAACTGATCCCACTTACCCCGCTCCCACGCTTCTGCAGGAGGTCCAGGCACGCCCATTCCCATGACCCAGGCTCCCATCACCAAACCCAGTCTCTAATTCTAGCCGACACACACCCACGCTAGACTTCATTTCCCCTTAGGGTTGACACCCCTGTCTGGCTCCATTCCTATGCCCCACACCTCAGGTTTCACTTCCCTCCCACGCAGGGCCGGCCGGTACCTCCAGGCACTTCCTCCATGAAGATCTTGAGGTAGCCACCCTGGCTGGCAGAGCCCAGATAGCGCACTATATTCTTGTGGCGTAGTCGTTTGTGAAGAGCAATCTCTTCATGCAGGGGCTGGGAAAACCTGAGCATGTAGAGGAGAGAGCAATAAGCAAGATGTGAGCAGAGATAATCTCCCGCAATCCTGTGCCAGGAGACCATGCTCCCAGAAACACTTTCTACACTTCCATCACCCCGCCCACGGGCCTCTTTCATCTTCCCTACTGTAAGGGCCACCGTCTCCAGTCCAAACCCTAGCCAGTCATCTTTCCATGCCTACAGTTGCTCGGTTCTCATGTCCGGCCCCTCCCACACACACCTGACCTGCTCACGCCCACCCTCCTGAGCCCTGGGACCTGAGTGAACCGATGCACCCCACCTGCTATCCCGCTCTGGAATCTCCTTGATGGCGATTCGCACCTTTGTGTGCCTATCACGGCCAGCGTACACCACTCCATACGTGCCTTTGCCTAGCACAAGCCGCTCACCGGTTTCCAGGTATTCATAATCAAACTGAGGGGCGCAGAGAGTAAGTATCCGGCTCAGCTGGGTCCTTCACTCTTTGCTGTTCTCCAGCCCCCAGGTCCACAGCCTCACTCACCTCCAGCACCTTCCTTGCGCCCTCTGCCTCCTCCGTGGGTGCCGAGGAATCTGGATTCATCACCAAGACCTGAATTAGGCCACAGAACCTGAAGAAGGCAAACAAGTGGACGGGGCCATCTGGAACCATCCCCCAAGAGCCCCAGCGTGACCGCCTCCCTTCCCTCAGTCCCCTGGGCGTCCCAGCCCTAACTCCAAAAGGCTGAGCTCACCACTGGCATCGTTCTACACTGGGGAAACACAACTGGACATCCTGGGCCGGAGGAAGTGCATAGAGGAAGCAGCAGCGCTGGTCCAGCTTGGAGGCGCTAGAGGGGAGAGGCCAGTGAATGCCAGGCTTGGCAGTGTGTGTGTGTGGGGGGCCTGTGGGAAGGTTCTGCCTCTCACCTGATCCCACAGATGGAGGGGACTGGGAGGGTCCAGCTGGAAGAATCCTCCTGTGAGAAGAAAGGGGGGCGGGAAGGGTTGTGGAGGTGCTGGGACTAGAGAGGGTAGGAGAAAGGAATGCTAGCTGTGAGGGAGGGAGCTCAAAGGGAGTTCACCTGAGACTCCAGCAAACTTAGGGTCACTGCGCTCACTGGGTCTGTGCCCTGAATGGCAAGCTTGGCAGGCAGCAGGACTTTGTTTATCTCCAGCACCAGGACCTTTAGGAAACAGGGGAAGGGACTTGTCAGGACTCCCAAGGCTCTTCCCTGGGCCCCTGGCTTCCACTGTCCTCACCAGGCACTGGTCCGCCTGAGGGGGAGCTGTCTTGAAAGGCTGGCAGGATTGCAGCAAGAAGTGGAGCCAGAAGTGAGCTCGCAGCAGGGGTCCTCCCGAGGGCTCTGGCGTGGGTCTGAAGTGCTGATACAGCAGGAAGGTTTCCATCACCGACACCAAGTACCTGAAAGCACACAGTCGCGGCCTCAACTCAGCCCAGCGCCAGCTGGTGCCGCCCCGCTGCACATAGTCAGAACATGGGCATTGGGTACGGTGGGCAGTAGTATCAACGTATTGGGGTTGTGACTGCGGGGTGCCAATGGATATAGGAATGAAGAAGGCCACCTACCATATGGGGGCATTGAGCTTGTACAGCTGCTCCGCAGCCAGTACCACCTGGATGGGGTCATTGGCAAGGATCTGGGCTCCCAGGTAGAATCCTACATCCCAGTAATACTGCATCTTCTCCACGCAGCCCTTTCGGGCTAGCAGGCAGCCCAGCTTCATGCCTGAGGAAGGGAGGCACGGGCTCCAGTGAGTGTAGGTGCAGGAGTGGATGAGGCCCAGGTGTGGGTCACACTGTAGCCTACAAGCCCCAGAGTATGGACGTGACCGTAGATATGGACCAAAAGGTAGGCGTGGCAAGATCTTGGGTAGGAAGGTCCTAGCACAGGTGAGGGCTTGGGCACAAGTAGATGTGGGATTCAGTATGACAAACACAAGTGTGGGGTTGGGAAGAATGTGGGATTCAAAGGCTCCTGAAGCCTCCAGTGTGGTTCTGAGCACATGAGCCATAGTCAATGAGTCAGGGCTTCTTGCTGCCCAGGGCTCTCTCCTTGCCTTCTCTGTAAGCCACTCTGGACCCTGTCCTGGATGCAGTGGGCTAGCAGCAGGGTTTACCGATCAGCTGGAGCTCCTCAGAGTCTTCAAAGTGCTGCCCAGCAGCAATGAGGAGCACTGCTGCATTGATGCCGGAGTGCAGGCTGGGCTCCACATCGAAAGCCTTGCGGTACCTGGGCAGGGGATGCAGGGCTGGCTGGATGCGCACGGCCTCATCCCTCACCCCCCTAGCTAAGCCGTCTACCCACTCCCTGTGTGTTTACCAGTAGTAGGCCTGCTCCAGGTGCCCAGAATTTTGGAAGCCAGAGCTGAAGAACATGTCCTTGTAGATGCGACCACACATGCAGTACAGATCAGGTGCCACGGGGCCTGCATGCTGCACCAGTGGCAGCAGCACAGCCAGGGCTTTCTCCCGGTCCCCAGGCCTGTTCCTCCTGAGGCAGAGGAAAATGGGTTGAAGATATCTGATGGCTCTGACCCCCCCAGTTCAGGGACCCCTAGGCCATAAACAGAAGGGACCCTTCTAGGGACTTAGTATTCATAAGTCTCAAATGGTACTGATCCTGGCCAGCATTGATCTATAGCATTAGTGACCCAAGGTGGAAGTGATTTCTAGTTGCAAATCACTGTGAGGAGTAGGAGTTTGAACAGCTATGACCCTATCAAGGGGATGCCACCTCTTCTGTCTCCACCACACAGCATTCACGCAGACCAACAGGAGCCTCTTGACAAATCCCAGAGGAGCAGTGGTTCCAAATAGCAATGTGCTGGCTGGAGAGAACAGGCCTCAGAGACCCCACGACTCTGCCTCCAGCCCTGCCCACCTCTCACCTGTTGAGGGCAAATGTGTAATGGAAGCAGACGTTGTGCTGCTCAGTCACGTCATAGGTGGGCAAGGCCTGCAGTGTCTCCACCAGCTCAATGATGGCCGAGTAGTCCTGTGGGAGGGAACAGGCATCGCCATGATGAGCCCTCAACAAGGAGGAAAATCTTTTTTGTGGTTGTTTGTTTTTGTTTTTTCAAGACATGGTTTCTCTGTGTAGCCCTGGCTGTCCTGGAATTCACTCTGTAAACCAGGCTGGCCTTGAACTCATAGAGATCTATCTGCCTCTGCCCTGAGTGCTGAGACTAAAGGCATGTTTAACTAACTGCTCCTGGCAGAGTTCAATCTTTCATCTGAGCCTGTCCCATTCCTGATGCTCTCCTCCCCATACCCTGAAGACTCTGCAGACCTCTCTCAGGTCATGCAAATTCACATCACAGACCATCCCTCCTATGGAGAACCCAGTGCACACTCCATGCTGGGCATTTCTAACCTCACAGATGCCCCGTAAGGCATTGACATCATCATCCCTCAAAAATAAGGAAATGTGGGCCGAAGAGATGGTTCAGCAGCAGGTAAGAGTGCTTGCTGCTCTTCCAGAGGACCA
The DNA here is from genome assembly GCF_017639785.1 of Mesocricetus auratus. Taxonomy (NCBI): domain Eukaryota; kingdom Metazoa; phylum Chordata; class Mammalia; order Rodentia; family Cricetidae; genus Mesocricetus; species Mesocricetus auratus. Next base: position 10,149,076 of record NW_024429197.1, read on the forward strand.
GAGTTCAGTTCACACACACATACACACAATTAAAAAATAAAATACAGGGGCCGGGCGGTGGTGGCGCACGCCTTTAATCCCAGCACTCGGGAGGCAGAGGCAGGCGGATCTCTGTGAGTTCCAGGCTGGGCTGGACCGATAGCCTCCAAAACAATACAAAGAAACCCTGTCTCGAAAAAACAAAAATAAATAAATAAATAAATAAATAAATAAATAAATAAATAAAATACAGCCCAGCAGTGGTGGTGGCACATGCTTTTAAATTGAGCTCTCAGGAGGCACAGACAGGCAGATCACTGTGAGTTCAAGGTCAGCCTGGTCTACAAACAGAGTTCCAGGACAGGTCCCAAAGCTACACAGAGAAAAAAAACCTGTCTCAAAAAAATAATAATAGTAAATAATAAAATACATCTTTAACAAAATAATAAAGCCAGGTATGGTGGTACATGCCTTTATTCTAGTACTCAGGAGGCAGAAGCAGGTGGATATGTAGGCCAGCCTGATCTACATATCAAGTTCCATGCCAGCCAGGGTTACACAGTGAGACTATGTTTAAAAAAAAAATGCTAAAACAAATAAGGAAATGGAGGCTCAGAGAGCTTTGGCAGTTTACTTAAAGTCATCATCAAGGCTCAGCCAGAAGCTGAACTTGGACTTGTGTGGCAATAAATGCCTGCTATTCAGATTTTGACACAGCATCCCTTCTAGCCCAGGGTGGCCTCAAATTTTCTTGTAAATAGGATGACTTCAAACTACTGCTCTTCCTGGCTCTACCATTTGAGTGCTGGAGTTATATCCTAAGCCATGGCCTTTCAGGTTGTCACACACCTGCACATCACGGTATGACAGCAACAGATTCATGATGATATCAGGGGTCAGCAGCTCTACACTGTCCAGTCTCCTCTGCAGGCGAGCCAGCTCCTGCCTCAGCTGCTGCCCACTGAACCGCTCTCGAGCCTGCCGGATATCCTGCCGAATGGTCTCCCGGAAATAGCCACTGATGCCCAAGGCCAGGGAAGGAAGAGAGAGAGAATGATAAGCCTGTCCCTCAGTCCTAGCCCACTTTACCCTCAGCAGCCTCTTCCTGGTGCCCCCTCCTTGTGCGCCCCATTACCAAGAGTCTGTGGGCGTGGCCTCCAACAGGCGGGCAAGCCGGCCTACCAGGGGAGTGAGCAGGGCCTCAGTGCCCGCCCCAGCCTGTACTAGCCCATCAGCTATGCCCCTCAGGAGGCCTGCATCGCCACATAAGACCCGGCCAGTGGCTGTCACCACATAAGGGATCAGTGTGTAGCTGCCAGCGCAATCCTGGTGGGAAGAAGGCAGCAATCAGTGGAGATCACACACAGTCAGCAGCAGAGGGTTAGAGAATGGCCAGAAGTTAGTACCAGTGAAGGCAGCAGAAAAGGGCCACACTTTACAAGAGGAGGTAACACGGAGCGCAGGGTCACACTGATGTCAGAGATAAATGAAGAGGCGGGAAGATTAGTAGAGGTCAGAGGTCACAACAAAGCATGAAGGGTAAATTCTGCTCACCGAGTTCTTCTGGAAAACATCCTCCTGCAGGAGGCAGACAATCAGACGCTGGCATTCTAGGAAGGCCACACCCCAGCCCCACTCCTGCCCCCACCACCCATCTGGCCACTTACACGCAGGGCTTGCAGGTCAGGGAGCTCTGCTTGGGAACAGAGGAGCACATTGTTGGTCATGCTGAAGCTCTCCCGCACTCCCAGGTGGTAGAACAAGGAGGGCTGTGCCAGGGAGTTGCTCACCTCCAACACCACCACATCTGTGGACGCAGAGGAGGCCCAGTGTGATGCACAGTCCCATGGGAAGGCGCCTGGAGATGTCTGCCGCCTCAACTGCCGTGCCTGCCACCCCTGCCAGGTTTGGTTCTGCTCTAGGGAGCTCCCAATGGTTTCACAATACTCGTATTGCTGGTGTTACCGAAGATGCCCAAGGACTCTCATCCCACTGAGAGCCTGGAAGCCTCAGGAGACATATGAGGGTGCTCCAACTAGGCAGCTCCAGGTTATGCAGGAGACAGAAACTTTGCAAGCAGAAGTCTCATACTCTGGCTCCTCAACTAGTCTGTCTGTCTGTCTCTGGTTTGTTTCATTTACACGTATATGTGCGAGTCAGTGTGAGTGTATGATAGCAGAGGGCAATGGATCTTCTGGAGATGAAGTTGCAGGTGGTTGTGAGCCACCCCACCTTTGGGCTAGGGATCCCATGCCCTCTGGAAGAGCTCGTGCTCTTAACTGCAGAGCCATCTCTCCAGCCTTGAAGCCAGGGCATGTGAAGACAATACTGTGTTTTATGTGTGTTTGTGTAGCTTACTGAATCCAGCCATCTTTAAGTGACAATGTTTGCAAGGGAGGGACTGTATGAGTCAACACGGATGAGTCCATGACTCTATCTGTGGTCTGCTCGGGTCATTTTAAACCTGCAATTTCACAGATGTCCAGGAAACACGGTTCCCTGAATCTGGGATGAACAAATAGGGATGGGCTGAAGCATCGGGTAGGTGGGAAAGAGAGGAATAGTCTTCTTTTGACCTCACCTCTAGCCGCCCTGTCCTTCCCCCAGAACCACCAATGCCCCGCCCATTCTCCTTTGACCCCAAGTCTCCAAAGACAATCACTCTCTCCTAGAATCCGGTCCCGACAGGTTGTCTCAGAGCTTCCTTTCCCGCCTCTTTAGTCCGATTAGAGATGGTCCCTTCGAGCACCCTCTCAAGATTCACTTAAGAGTACCACGTGAGATCATCCTGAAAACGCCTACACAGAGAACCTCACTACCCCTCTCTCAGCCCCGCCCCTACAGCTCGCCTGCCCCGCCCCACTTGCTAGGCACCACGCTCACCTTAGAATACTTAAACTCCCGCCCAGGAGCCTGGCCTGGACTCCAGAGCCCCGCCTCATCCATAACCCATTAGTTTCCCCTGTTGTCACAGGCCCGTCTCAAGCCCTGCTTTAGCTTACGGTAGACGCCGTAGATCTCATACCCACGCCCACCCCATCAGGGGTCGCTGAGCTCCGCCCCTTGCCCCGCCCGAGCTCAAGCCCCGCCCCCAGGGGCTCACCGGCGTTGTAGAAGGAGTCGAGCGCCGCGGTGTCACCTAGAGCCAGCGTCGCGAAGGGCAGGCTGCGCAGCTGCGGGGGTGGCCGCGTGCCCTGGAGCTGAGCGCAGGCCTCGCGTAGGCATCGCAGCGGCAGCGGCTCTGCCTCGGTTTCCGCTCCGGGCTCAACCCCGGGCCCGGACTCCCGGGTCAGCACGTAGACCACACTGAGCGGCCGGCTCCGCGCGCAGCCCCGACCCGCGACCGCGGGGGACGAGCGGCCCCGGCTCAGTGCCTCTGCCAAAGGGTCCTGCCAGCAGCTGCCCGCGCGTTCTAGAACCCCGGCCCCGGGACACGGCCCCGCCATGCGGGGGCGCTCGGGCGCCGGACGCCGGGCGCGGGGGACCCGGGTCAGGGCACGACGCTGGGGATGTGGATCCAGCCGGGATCCGGAGATGGGCTGGACGTCCTGTTCCGGAAATCTGAAGTCCAGAGAGAAATCTTTGCTCAAACTTTCGCGGTCCTTTCAGATCTGCAGTACAGGACTGGGTTCTGGGAATCTGGGGTGCCCGATAATCCTCAGCTCACAGGTCACAGAAAGATCCTGGGAATTCACCCGGCAGTGTGCGACACCCAGACTTCTCAAGGGAGTTCTGGCAGTCACTGTGCAGTCCTCATATGTAGGCTGGGCCCAGCCCTTTCCCGACTGGGAAAGCTCCACCCTCGGCCCTGGGGCAATGCGGCTCCCCAGCGACTCTCCCTCCCTCCTCTCCCGCTAGAACCTCTGACACTGTCCACTTCCGGAACAGCCTGTGCCCCTATTCGGGCCAAACACTGTCGAATGCTCTCTGCAGGCGCTTATAAGATGTGTGACTCGGCCAGGGAGAGGGAACAAGAGGCCCCCACCCTACAGGGATCTGGTGAATTAATGGATCTGGGGACACGGAGGGGAGCAAACACTGTGGCTAGTAGGTGTCCCATGTAATGTTTATGCTGGTAGGTAGGGGGTTGACGTCCTGAACTTTGACAGGCTGCTTTCCCAAGGGTTTAACAGGTTGCTTTCCCCAGAGCCTTACTTGGTAGAGCCATATCTACCCAAAACTTGGCCACTTCCGCTGTAAACACCCTAGCTACTCTTTGAAGCTCCATCTTTGGGGGTCCCAGGAGCATCCCAGCTTCAAATTCACCAAGAGCCTTTAACTTCCTACTATGAATTAGTGACCAAGGAATGTGCTGGTATAAACCTGAACTTGGGAATTGGGGACTTTGGGAATCTGAGGTTGCATTCAAGTTTAGGACTAAGATTCTTAGAACCACATTGCTGCCATCATGTTTTATGGTGGTGTTTGTGGCTGGAGAGAGCTGTTCAAAGCGTTTGTTGCTCTTTCAGAGAACCCTAGTTTGGTTCCCAGCACCCACATGGTGGCTTACAACCTTATCTGTAACTGTATTCGAGGGGATCCCATGTACTCTCCTGACCTGAACAGACACTGCACACACATGATGCAATACATACTTGCAGGCAAAACACTCATACGCATAAAATAAATAAATCTAAAAACATTAAAAAAATAATACGCTGTGGCTTTGGACAAATTGACTGTTCAGCAAATGATAAGAAGCCTCTGTTTCACAGCTCTGTTGCCTCATGAAAGAAAAACATGTCTTCCTTGGTTTGAACCAATGGGATGGGCAAGAAGCAATTTAGAGAGAGAACTTGGCCCATTACAGACATTAGGGCAGAAAACACACTTCACAAGAAACAAATAGAAATCAGAAAGCCTTCAATCCCAGCACTCAGGGAGGCAGAGGCAGGGGGAATTTGAGGTCAGCCTGGTCTACAGAGTGAGTTCCAGGATAACCAGCACTAAACAGAGAAACCCTGGATCAAAAAACCAACCAACCAAACAGGAACCAGTGAAAGGGTGAGGAAAATGTGCAATTCCCGTGTAGGGCTTGAGGGCCAGGAGGACTGCCAGCTGATGCCTGAATCCGCAGTCTCACTGCTAGGTGCCCCTCTGTCCTTATCTTGCATCCTTCTGGGGACAGACATCCCGAGGAGGCTGCCCTTCCATCCTCCTTATTAGAAGTTCTTCCAGCCAGTCAGTGGTGGCACTCGCCTTTAATCTCAGAACTTGCGAGGCAGAGGCGGGCAGATATCTGTGAGATCAAGGCCAGCCTGGTCTACAGAGTGAACTCCAGGACAGTCAGGGCTACACAGAGAAACCCTGTCTTGAAAAAGCAAAACAAAACAAAACAACAAAACTTCTTCCTTGCATAGCACTGAAGCTAATGCCCCTGCTCTGCCTTCTGTGGGTTTTTCCCTAGTAAGAAAAAGGCCTGAAAGCCAGGAAAGGGTTACAGTGTGAGAGACGGTTGGCAATGAGGTGGTTAAGGGACGGAAGCTGTAAGGAGTGATAAGGGCACTGACAATTGGAGAACTCTAGCAAGCATCATGTAAACCCTGCAGGAGGGCTGGCCCATGCCTTTGCCTGAGGCCCAGTCATTGATGCTGTGTTTACAGGCAGTATCCATAGATGCAGCTTAGTGTCCAATAGCAGGATCTATACCACCAGGCTCCAGGGACAGTCACCGCCCAGTTGCCCTAACTTGAATCATGGTCTGCTTCATAGGTGGCAGAAGGCTTCCCATTGTGGAAGCTCAGAGAGTCCCCTGCAGGGAAGAGTGGGAGGCACCCTGGCACCCTACAGTATGCCTGTACCCTTAGAGATTATTACCCCAAGGCAGCCTCCAACCAGTGATGAGGTGGATATTCTCAGTCCCCATGAGACACCCGCAACAGCACCAGTGACCCAGTTTTGCTTGTCTGTTTGCCTATGGTCATTCAGCTACTAGGGGGAAGAGCAAACCCATTAGTTTGCTCCAAGTCTTATCCTCTCCAGAGTTCCCAGTTTCTCTCCAGCCTCTCTGTCTACTCTTACTCCCTGTTAACAGCCTGGGCAGCCATGCACCAGGGAGAGCTGGGAGGAACCTCTTGGGCCTTGACAGGAAAGGGGGCTCCCCAGAGGCACCTCCCATAACCACTTCCCCCTTTTGGACATCTCCCAGCACCCACTGGTTCTCTGAAAGACGTCTCTCTGGTTCCTGGAGCACAGAGTGTTGATGCACACAAACCTCAGATAGCAGCCCTACCCCCACCCGTGTCCCCACTCATTTCATACAAGGGGAAACTGAGGTTGTGGCTGGGAAAGGACTTGCCCGGAATCCCATAGGAAGCACTCTGATGTTTTTTTCTCCCTAGAGGAATTCCTAATTCTTTGCCTCCAGCACCATCTTGTTTCAAGACTGCCATTTCCCAGATGAGAAAAACCGAGGCGCACAGATGGGAAGAGGTCACCTAGCCTTTATTCATGTATACAGGGATAATATTGAGAAACAGCCTGCCTCCCTGTTCCCACTCCACAGCCCCCTGTAGGCCACTCGCCTGCAGCGCCCTCTAAGAACTTGCCAGCACCCACTGCCTTAGCCACCGAAGTCTTCCAGCTCTTCTTCCTGGGTACCTGGGAGGAAGAGGAGACTGAGGCCATAGGGATTGGGGCTTCCCTGCCCTCTTGCTGGAAACTCACTCTCCAGAGTCAGCTAGTGTAAATTCTCATTCTCCAGCCAGAACTCAGACTTCTGTCTCCCTAGACCTGACAGGACCAATCCTGTCGCACTTCTAGAATGCCTGTGCACCTGCTAGGACTCCAAATTGGCCTGGGACAGGGGAAACCAGGGGAGGTGGCAGCTGAGGCTGGGTGGATGTGGGGGCAGGAAGGAAACTTCTTTGCTCTTTGGACTGGGGACTTATGGCTCAAATGTGTCTCCTCCAAGTGAGCTTGGCCTGTGAATAGTGATAAACTCAGTTTCTTCGTTAACCTTTGTTGACACTCAACACATGACAAAATGTTGTAAGTCCCTGGGGAGATTGAAATGATAAAAATGTTGTCCTTATCCCTGTGAGATGGCTAGTCTTGCAGGAAGACAGGCCTAATAACCTGTTTAATTTGCTGTGATAAGAACTGAGGTGTTTGCCAGGCAGTGGGGGCACACACCTTTAGTCCCAGCATTCAGGAGGCAGAGTCAGGCGGATCTCTGTGAGTTCGAGACCAGCCTGGTCTACAAGAACTAGTTGCATGTTTCTCTGTGGAGAAACCCTGTCTCGGAAAAAAAGAAAAAGAAAAAGAAAAAAAGAACTGAGGTGTTTAAAGCATAGACATTACCACAGACGCCTAAGTTGGATTCCTGGCCTTTTCCTGTTGCTGTTTCTTTTTCCCGCAAGTCACTCAGTTCTCCAGCCCTAGAGTTTTCCTCTAAAATATCTTTCGAACAATGTGAGTCCAGTTCCATTGATGCTACTTCCCACAGTCTTCTGCCTTGTCCATTGTGTCTTCTATGGTACAGTCTGGCCTTTTGTTTTGTTTTTAGATTAAAAAATTCTGTGTATGGCGAGAGAAAGTAAGTGTGTGTGTGTGTGTGTGTTATCTGTGTACACATGAGTTCTGTTGTTAAGTGTTTAGGGGAGAGAGTGTTCATGTGTAGCATATGTATACATGTGAGTGCAAGTGTTATGTGTTTAGGGGAGAGAGAGTGTGTAGTGTATGTATACACATGAATGCAGGTGCCCAAGGAATCCAGAAGAGCATGTCAGGTCCCCTGGAGCTGGAGTTACAGGCAGATGAACCGCCCAGTATGGGTCCTCTGTATGGTCAGCGCTCTCTTTTAACCGTGGGGCCTTCTCTCCAGCCCCATGCCGCCTGTTATTGAGACAGGGTCTCACTGTACCCACCATGGGCCTCTAACTCCAGATACCCTGTGTTAGGATTACAGGCATGCACTACCATACCTACAGCTGATTTTTCCTTGCTTCCTTTCTCCCTTCCTCCTTCCTTCCTTCCTTCCTTCCTTCCCTCTTCAGCCTTTCTTTCTTTGAGACAGGGTTTCTCTATGTAGCCCTGGCTATCCTAGAACTCATAGAGATCCACCTGCCTCTGCCTCCTGAGAGCTGGGATTAAATGTATGTGCCACTGGGCCCTGACTTATTTTTCTAAAACTAAGTCTGACCTGACCTCTTTTCTCCTAAAATTCTTCCATGAATGCCCTCTTGCCCTCCACATCAGTAATGCAATGTCCTCTGTGAACTGGCCTTTGCAAAGGTCCTGGGTTCCTGTTTGTCTGTTGCTGAACAACACCTCCCCAACACCCTCAGTTTACTCCCATAACTCCTTAACCCTTCCATCCTCCCCCTTCCCTGTCTTGTTTCTACCTGTAACGTGCTCCCACACCTCATGTGCCCTGAGAACTTCCACAGAACCTTTAGAGTCCTTCTAAATGACACTTCCTCCATGAAGCCTTCTCAGACTTCTTCAGGCCCTGCAAGAGCTAGACAAGCACCTGTCCATGTAAGACATGCCTGCTTCAATGGACTTTGGCTCCCCCTAGGGAGACAGGGAGAGAAGTGACCACTGGGCTTTGCCTGTGTCCTTTTTTTCATTTATTTATTTGTTTGTTTATCTATTTATTTATTTTGCTGTGTTCTTTTTTTCTTCCCAACCAGCTACTCTCCGAAGTGTCCAGGTCTCAGAAGACTGGGAGAGCTTTGCCCTCTGGTAGACACAAATGGTACCATCCACTCAAGATGAGACCAGAACTCAGCAGTTCCTGGCAGCTCTTGGAACTGGAAAAAGGGACATAGATTGAGAAAGGCCCCAAGCTATTTCCCAGATCCTCCACCCAGATTCTGGAACAAGTAAGGGACCCAGCAGCCCTCTCAGATCCTGGGAGCTACTGAAGAGAGGTACTACAAAGGGCTTTGAGGAGAGACTCCGCCATGCCTGGAGCCTTCCCAACACCCCAGCTTGGCCTCGTTCCAGGTTCTTTGCTCCTATGAAGGTTTCCTCACCTCCTGCCACTGTAGCAGGCTTGCTGATGTCCTGCCCAGAGAAAAAGAATCAGGTGTCGACTCTGGGGTCTGAGCACCCTAATTGAGGCTCTGTGAGCCCGCAGTGGGGCAGAGCCAGCCCTACTCCAAATCCTCACCATTCCTTCCAACACTCACCCCTCCAGGGCACTTGCGGCCCTAAGTAGCAGAGAGGGCCCAGCCCTAGTCTGTGAACAAAGTGAGGTCAGAGGGTAGCCTCATGATCCCCACCCTGCCTGGTGGTCCAGGTGGCCCTGAAATCCCAGAAGCAGATGTCCTACGCCCCATGCTCAGGACAAAAAATAAAATAATAAAAAAAGAAACAGAATTTGGTGCCCCAATCAAATTGTTGCCCTTTTCTGGTTCTCTAATTGGGGACAAGAAGTTAGTCCTCTCTGAGCTTTACTGTCCTCTGCAGTAAAACATAGACAGTGTGACCTGCCTGGCACATCCCAGGATACTGGGCACATACCTATTTGGAGCCTGGCACAGAGGAGGCTCCTGCTGCTCTGTTGTGACTGCTCAATACAGACAGCAACTGCTGCACCTCAGTGTCTTAGTCATGTTCTGTTGCGAGGACACATCATGACCGTGCCAACTCTTACAGAGAAAGCATTTAACTAGGACCTGACTTACAATTTCAGACGTTTAGTCCATTTTCACCATAGTGGGGAGGATGGTGGCCTGCAGGCAGGCATGGTGCTGAAGAAGTAGTTGAGTTTTTTCCTTATCTGCAGGCAGAGACAGACAGACAGACAGACAGACTGACTGACAGACAGACTGACTGACTGACTGACAGACACAGAAAGACTGAGCCTGGCTGGCATGGACTTTTGAAACCTTTAAAGTCTGCCCCTCGTGGCACACTTCTTCCAACAAGGCCACACCTCTAATCCTTCTCAAGTAGTGCCATTTCCCGATGACTAAACATTTAAATATATGAGCCTATGGTGGCCATTCTTACTCAAACCACCACACCCAGGCACAGGACCTTCCCTGCCAGGTCCTTAGCATCCCTTACATTAGGTACCTGGAGCTCCCTTCTCCCCAGGACTTCCTGGGTTCTACGTGGAGACAGGGCCAGTGGGCACAGGGTGAACATGTCTCCTCCAGACTCTGCAATTCCTTCTACCCCCAGACTCTAGATGTTAAGGTATCTGCTTCCAGAGAGGATAAGGCCTTGAATATTTATATACTATTTACATATATTTGCATGAAAAGTCCAGGTTATCAAACTCTTGCCCTTCTTGGAATGAGGAGAGAATGAAGAGTGGGCTGATGTGAAGGGTACCTAAGCAGCTACCTGGGCAGTTGGGGTGACCCTGGGCCCTCAGGCAGGCAGCCCTTCAAACAGGAGAGCAAGAGCAGTAGGGCCCCTAGTAGGTCCGTTTTGTTGAGGCATCAGTGGGAGGTCCAGCTTATAAGGCCCAGGGTATGAGGGTGGGAACTTGAAGAGAGACTTCTTTCTATTGTCCCCCAGGACACTCCACCCAGACCAGAGCCAGCAGGATTTCCTCCCTCAGACCCCAGAGGATTGGCGTTGCCTCTCCCTGTCTATGCTCACATTCAGGGCACAGCAGCCATCTCTCCAGATCTCCTCACTGGTTCCTGTGGATTTCCCCCCAGTTGCTCAACTCACTCACACTTCCCAGCTAGAATTGTCTCCTTTATTCTCTACCTGAACAGCTTTGCCTCTCCGTGAAGGTCCAGTCCTTTTGCTGTCTCCACCACCTGGTCCTTGTCAACAATATTAATAGTGACCATTGTCACCTGTCACCATGCATGGGTTACCTGTTATACCTGCGTCACTCTTAGTCACCTGGGGGTGGGACAGTGTTCACTCGTGAATGTGGAGGCTAGAGGTCAGTGTTGGATGTCCTCCTCGGTCACTTTCTACCTTGCCTAAAAATTCATTCACAGGGACTGGAGGGATGGCTCTGAGGTTAAGAGGTCCTGAGTCCAATCCCAGCAACCACATAGTGCCTCACAATCATCTATAATGAGATATGGTAGCCTCTCGTTCTGGCATAAAGTTTCACATGCAGATAGGACACTCATAGACATAAAAATAAATGAATCTTTTAGAAATATTTTACTAACATTATCTATTAATTTATTTGAGACATGGTCTCTAAGTATGCAGCCCCAGCTGTCCTGGAACTCTCTCTGTAGACCAGGCTGGCCTTGAACTCAGAGATCCACCTGCCTCTGCCTCCTGAGTGCTGGGATTAAAAGTGTGTGCACTATACCGGGGTCAGGGCACACTTACCTTTTACGTGGGAGCAGAGGATCTAAACTTCAGCCTTTACGGTCACGCAGAACAGCAAGCACTTTGCTGACTTATTCATCTCCCCAGACTCTCATGCTCCTCCTTATCATGGATCCTGTTACAAAGTGGGTGCTTAGTAAACCCTGGACAAATGGGCAGGGATGAGGTTTATTACAGAGCACGTGCTTGGCATTCATGAGTCCTGGGGTTTGATCCCAGCATTTGCAAATGCACTCATGGGTACATATACATAAACAAGAGAGAAAAAAAGAGAGGCTCCGATCAGGCATGCTGGTGTAAGCCTTTAATGCCAGCACTGGTGAGGCAGAGGCTGGCAGACCTCTGTGAATTTGAGGCCAGCCTGGTTTACCAAGTTGAGTTCCAGGCCAAGGCCAGCCACGGCTACATAGAGAAACCCTGTCTCAAAAACAAAACAAAACAAAGCCACAGAGCTCAGAAATGAGCCGTGATTTTGTGGTACCACCGTTGCAGACCAAAGCCACAGATCTTCCAGCCAGTCCCTGGGCAACAAACCCCACCCCACCCAGAGAGAGAAGCACCCTAAGGGAAGGGACTGCTTGCTGCATTTTGAATCCCTTGGAGCCTTGGAACAGTGTTAGCATAGGCAAATCTGTGTGATCAGGTGCCTAGGGGCAATAGGCCTGGGCCAGCTGTCAGAGGTGAGGATGGAGCAGAGACAGAGCATGAAGTTATGGGGGAGAAGGGAGGGAATGAGGTCACTCACTCAGCAAACCCTCTGAGGACCTGTCCTAAGTCAGGCCCAGCATGGGTGGAGTTGGGATGGCTGAGGTGTCAGGAAAAGCTGAGCCTCTTTGCCTATGGGATGGATGGATCCCTGAGAGGGATGCCCTGAAATTCTAATATCCCACCTCTAGGGACCTGTCTTATCCAAGCCTTCCTACAGCAGTGCCAAGTTTTGCACACGGGCCTGTACATGACTCCTGACGAGTCAGTATGGAAATGACCCCAGCAGTCATTGATGGGATCCAGGCAAATAAATTATGACCATCTGGACAAGCCAAGGATGCATCCAATCTGTAAGGAAGTGGTGACTACAGAACAGCATGGACCTACTTTGTGCTACAAAAAAGCTAAACATGTGTGCATAGGTTGTAAATTCACAGAGAACTGTCTGAAATACACTGGAAACTGCAGTTATGTCCAGGGAGGGCCCAAGGGAAGGAGTGATTGTGATAAATACTGTGACCAGGGAAGCTTATAAAAACATTTAATTTGGGGGTTCATGGTTGCAGAGTCCATGATCACCATAGCAGGGAGCATGGCAGCAGACACACAGGTGTGTGGGCAGCAGTGGCCGAGAGTTCATATCTGATCTCCTGCAGGAGACAGAGAGCAGGAGCTAACTGAGAATGGCTTGGGATTTTGCAACCTCAAAGCCCATTCCCAGTGACTCACTTCCTCCAACAAGGCCACACCTCCTAATCCTTGCCAAATAGTTCCAACAACAGACCAAGCTTTCAAATATATGAGCCTAGAGGACCATTTTTTTTCCCGAGACAGGGTTTGCTCTGTAACTTTGGAAGCTATCCTGGAACTTGCTTTGTAGACTAGGCTGGCCTCGAACTCACAGAGATCATCCTGCCTCTGCCTCCTGAGTGCTGGGATTAAAGACATGCAGCACCACCACCCATCTCTAGGGGACTTCTCTTCTTCAAACCTCCTGTTCACTCCATTGTTTTGTTTTTGAGACCATGTCACTCTGTAACTTGGGCTGGTCTCAAACTCTCAGCATCTTCCCCAGCCTCCTGAGAACTCTGATTACGAGTATGCACCAGACCTTTCTTTATTTTTTTACATATATTTCTTTCTTTTTTTTGAGACAGGGTTTCTCTGTATTGTTTTGGAGATTGTCCTGGAACTTGCTCTGTAGACCAGGCTAGCCTCAAACTCACAGAGATCCTCCTGCCTCTATCTCCTGAGTACTAGGATTAAAGGTGTACGCCACCAACGCCCGGCTCATATATTTCTTTATTTGGGTGTGTGTGTGCCATATGACATTTGTGGAGGTCAGAGGGCAGCTGCGTAGGAATTGAACTCAGGCTTTTACCTTCTTTTTTTGTGGGGTGGGGTTGAGGCAGGGTTTCTCTGTGGCTTTGGAGGTTGTCCTGGAACTAGCTCTTGTAGACCAGGCTGGTCTCGAACTCACAAAGATCTGCCTGCTTCTACCTCCCAAGTTCTGGGATTATAGGCGTGTGCCACCACTGCCCAGCGAGGCTTTTACCTTCTGAGCCATCTTACTGGTCCCTATTTGTTTACTACTATCATTATTTTGACATATTTACAAGACAAGGTCTCATGTAGCCCAGGCTGGAGTTGAACTGATCTTCTGCCTGTATTACAGATGCACACAAGCACACCCAGCCCTACCTCCCACCAAGGTTTGTTGTTTGGGATTCTCCTCACTGTGTTTCCTGTCTTGCTTCTCCGTGGTCCATGGCAACAGCTGAAGTTGTGGGTACAATGGAGCAGAATGGATGTATAGAAGCAGACTATTCTTCTGTTTTCTACAAGCTGCATCAGGTCTGGGGCTCACACCTCCTTCCTGCCTAACCTATCTGTATGATTGACAGCACTGTTCCCAGCTCCGTGATCATCAGTGGTTTCAAATTTGCCAAGGTATCCATGCTTCATTACCACAGTTAGAGACCAGATGGTGACTTCAGAGCACAGCCTCACAAAGGTCTTCAGCCTTGTGGGTGACCTTAGAGCACCAGCCAGGGCATTCGAAGGTGTCATCACGGCAGCTTGGAAAGATGGAGGAAGGAGCCCGACTCCAACATTTTTTTCTTTAAGATTTTATTTTGTTTGTTTGGCTTTTGGTTTTTGAGAAAGGGTATCTCTGTGTAACAGCTCTGACTGTTCTGGAACTCACTCTGTAGACCAGGCTGACCTTGAACTCACAGCCTTCTTGGTGCTGGGATTAAAGGCGTGTACCACCACTGCACTGTTGTCCGGGAACTCATTCAATAATTTTAAAGAAAAAGTCAGAATTAGATAAAGGAGGCAGACACGGGAAAGCAAGCGTGTAGAGCGAGCTGAGGGAAGGACAATTGCTATGAGGAACCACAGATGCGAAGGTTTGGAGAAAGAAGAACGCAGGATGGCAGGAGGCAGGGATTCAGGGAGCTAGAGGACTGGCAAAGGGGAGGCTGGTGCCTGAGTGGATAGATGTGAGCCTTGCAGGGATGTGGAGGAAGTGGGTACAGGGGTGGACCCACGTGTGGCAGGTGAGCCCCAAGGCCAAGTAGCAGCTGGAACTACCTGTGGATCCCCGGTTCCTGTGAGGCTCTTCAGCTTCAGTCAGAGACTCCCCATGGGAGCATGGTGGGGTTGGGCAGGGCAAAGATTGCAGGCTGCATTCCTGAAGGGTGTCTGGGTGCTCTGGAGAGGAATGGGTCATGTCCGCCTTTCCACATTCAACCAAGGTGTCACCCCACTTTACAGATAAGGAACTGAGGCCCGGAGCCGTGACAGCACGGGCTGAGCTTGCAAGCTCCAGCACAGCTGGGACGGAATGTTCTAAGTCAGTCCCGAATACAGGCCTGGCAGCAAGAACAGTGCCAGGAGTGTCAGTCTCGAGCTTGCCAGAGAGTCCCAAGAGTCCCGCCTGTCGCCACCCCCACCTCACCCCTGGCTTTGGGGCAGACGCTTAATTTTAGGGACTGAGAGAGCAGCAGATGCTTCCAGAAAGGAATCATGGTGTTCTGTTCACCCTAGAGTCAGAAATCTGAGACTCCAAACCCAGCCTAGCCTCTCCAGTGGTGCCACTCAGCAGTAGCAACATCCAGGGCATCATCATGAGTGAGCACTTACCTGGCTGGTGTCCATACTCTTTCTAGAAGAGGGTCAGAAATACCACAGAGGGCTGGGGAGGTACTCGGTGGGGAAGAGCCACTGCTGTGTAAACATGAGTTCCTGAATTTGAACCCCCGACCAGCTAGCCAAAATGTCAAACTTCCAGTTCAGTGAGACACCCGCCTTATAGCAATAAGAGGGAAAACAACGAAGGGAGAAACCCAACCTCCTTCCCTGGCTTCTATACTCACACAGGGTGAATGCTCTGTGTGCTCACATGTACTACACACAGATAGATTACACATATACATATGCTACACACACCCCACACAGATGTACTACACACGCCCCACACAGATGCACTACACACACACCCCACACAGATACACTACACACACACCCCACACAGATACACTACACACACACACCCCACACAGATACACTACACACACACACACCCCACACAGATACACTACACACACACCCCCCACACAGATACACTACACACACACACCCCACACAGACACACTACACACACACACCCCACACAGATACACTACACACATATGCTACACACACACACACACACACCACAGATACACTACACCCCCATACACAGATACACTACACACATATGCTACACACACACACACACCACAAAGTTACAATACACACACAGCACAGATACTCTACACACACAGTTGTACTAGACACACACACCACAAATACACACGTATAAAAATAAGATTAACCTGAGAAAAGCTATCCCAGATGCAATTCCTTGTTGTGATGATTTTTATTTTTGAGATGGGGTCTCATGTGATTCAGACTGGTCTTGCACTCAGTTGCTTGAATCCTCACTGCAATTGATGATGACCTTGAACTCCTGGTCCTAATTCTACCTACCAAATGCTGAAGTGACAGGTATGTGTCACAATGCCTGGCTTGAAAATAAAAAAAAATTGAGGCCTTATGTAGCCAAAGCTATCCTAGAACTTACTACATAGCTGTGGCCGGCCTTGAACTCCTGATCCCGAGTGCTAGATATATACCACCACACCTGACTCCTGGTACCTAGCTTGGAAGTATCTTTTTTTAAAGTTTGTCTTTATTTTTACTGATGTGCATGTGTGTGTCCAGGTAGATACACACAAATGCAGGTGCCTGCAGAGACCAGAAGTGTGTGATCGCTCTGGAGCAGGAGTTACACACAGCTGTGATCGCTCTGGAGCAGGAGTTACACAAGCTGTGATCGCTCTGTGAGCTGTTCAGCATGAGTGCTGGGCATTCAGCTAGGGTCCTCTTCAAGAAAAGTGCATGGGCAGTGGTGGTGCACACCTTTAATCCCAGCACTCTGGAGGCAGAGGATGAGGCAGAGGCAGGAATATCTCTGTGAGTTCGAAGCCAGCCTGGTATACAGAGTGAGTTCCAGGACAACCAGAGAAACCCTGTCTGAAGAAAATCAAAGAAAAAGAGCAATGCGTGATCTTAACTGCAGAGCCATCTTCCCAATCCCTAAAATACTTTTTAATTTAAATATTTTAAAAATCTACTTGGGGGGTAGGCACATGCCACAGTGCACATGTGTCGCTGTCAGAGGATAACTTGCAGGAGTCAGTTCTCTCCTTCTATTGGGTGGGTTCCAGGGATTGAACTCGGGTGTTAGGATCACACAGTAAGCTCCTTTACCCACTGGGCCATCTTGCTGCCCTCCCACAGTTCTTAAAGGGAGACAACGGTACTAGACAGAAATCCCTCCCTCACCCCATCCAATTCACATACAGGCTAAGACATGGCCAGGAATCATGGGTGGAAAACAGGTCTTTTATTTGGGGGTGGATCCCAGACTGGGTTGGTGAGAAGCTGCAGACATCAAGTACCAGGCTGCGGCCCAGCTGACTGCATGAGCCATGAAGTGGTTGAAGGATGCTCCCAGATACAGGTGCCAGTCCCAGGACAGGAAAGAATGTCAGCCACCAGCCCTAAACCTGCTCGGTGCCCTGTGCCTACGGGGACCAGAAACTGGTGGCCAAAGTGTGTCCCACCCCTAGTGCCCGTAAGGCCATCGAGAGGGTGGCCTCTGGGTCCTCTGTTCTTTCAAGGTGGAGCCAGGACCACTGGGGTCAGATTCTGTGGAGGCCAGACAGAGAGAACACTCAGGGGTGAGGACCCCCCACCCCACTTCCCAGGGAGCAGGCACAGCTGGAAGAGTAAATGCAGGCTGTAATGCAGGCTGCGTAACTGGCCCCACAGCACACACAGCAGGCACACAGAAACCTGGCCCAGCCCCTTCCTCAGAGAAAACCACACTGTGCACACGGCCCTGGCAGCTGCAGCCATGGATGGCTGTGGGTTGAGGACTGGCCTGGGGCTGTCACCTACTGGTTCTCTTCCCTGCTGGCAGCATGAGGAGACAAAGACACAAAGGCTCAGCTGGACCCTCAGACATGGAACTCTGAAGGCTGAGTCCCGGTCCCACCCAACATCTAGCAGGGGAACCTCAGCTAGAGAAAGAAGGGGTATTGCATCCCATGGAGGATGCTGGGAGGGTAGTCATTGTCTTTAGGACCACCCCATAGAGAAACACTGCCGGGTTGCCAAGCAGGAGGGAGTCGGGAAGGCAGCTGGGCCCTGCTGCTGGCCTTGTACTCACAGTGTCTGGTAAGTGCTGTCCTTGGCCTTGAGGAAGCGCACCACAAAGAAGGCAGTTGCTTGCAGACTCAGCACCAGCACAACGCCCCCGATGAAGCTGGCTCCGTCAAAACCTGGGCTGTGGGCTTCAGGGGCTGGGGGAGTCCCTGCAGGGTGAGGCAGGGTAGAGGTTACAACAGGCCACCGTGGAGCCAGATCCCACAGCTGACACCTTGAGGCTTCCTTTAATCCCCAAGAATGGGCCCTTACTACCAGGCTCTGAAGTCCAGTTGAGGGATTGGAGTGTAGCTCAGTGGTGGTCCCTTGCCTAACTTGTCTAGTGAGGCCATAGGTTCGACACACACACACACACACACACACACACACACACACACACACACACACACACACACAGTGGGGAGGTCAGTCCATCTTGGACTCTTCAAACCCTGCAAGCTGGTGGAAGGGATAGTTGAGGCTGGGAAGGGTGGACCTTGTCCAGCCCTGTTCCTGGGTGGCCCCATACCTTTGTGTCACACACACCCTCACCAGGCCTCCTGGTCACATGGAACTAACAGTGATCAAGTGCTCCTGCACCCTTCCTGCCCCTCTGTAGCCCAGTAGAGGAAGGATGGACCTGGGACTCAGTCACCAGACCTCCTTCAGCTAAGGGCACCGGGCTTGGAGCACAGATAAAATGGCACAGAGTCCTTCAGGACTTCTAGCCTAGAGTCCCCACCAAGAGAGGAAGGAACAGAGGGGAGGTGGAAGCCCAGGCCCAGCACCCTACAGAGGCAAGTGAAGACCAAACAATGGGCCAGGCCTCCCCTGACCCCTTCCCCTGCCCTTCGCCCTTGGCAGGAAAGGCCTTAGCACTGAGATACTAGTCCAGGCTTCAGTAGCTACCAGTTGGACCACATTACCATCAGTTCCCACCAGGGATTTGATTTCAGGCCCTGGGCCAGGTGCCCAGGGCAGGAAAACACTGCTAAGTGGAAGATCATTCTGGGACAATGGACAAGGGGCCAAACTGGGAACAGGGTCTCCTTCCCAGAGGACATGGACAGTGCAGAGTCTAAGGACACAGAGTCGGAAGGACGGCCCTGCTGTGGCTGCAGCTGGGAGCTGCAGAGGATGCTGGGGAAGAGAGCTGGGCACGGCAGATCAGGGCTCAAGCCGAGGGAGCTGAACCATCAATAATTTACTCTTTAAGATCAGTTTCCGGCTTTAATTAACCAAGAGCCTCTTCAGCCATCCTGGCTAAGTTTAGTGGCCTCCAGGCCTCGGAGGGGGAGTGGGGACCTAGAGGCAGATTGGGGTTCCTCCCCTGCTCTGCTGGGAGCCCACTTTGGGGCCCTCAGCTTGCAGCAGGTGCTCACTGCAGGCATCTCTTAGCAACTGGAGCCACACCTCCTCAGCTCCAAGCACGGATCCGGAGGGGTCACCCTGAGTTCCCAGAACCGGTGACAAAGCTGCCATTTCCTGAGAGCTTTGGATGCAGATGCATCAGGCAGCGGAGTGGGCCTTACACAGCCTCATAAATCCTCGAGGCACTGTGAGGCTAGGGTCCGTCCTTGCCTTCAGGTGTAGGGAACTCAGAGGACTGAGGTCACGGAGTATGTCAGTCAGTGCCTGTGACCATGCTGCCTTTCCCTTCTGCCACTGCCCTACCACCATTCCCCGGGGACGACCCTACCTGTTGTGCTCATCTCTGGTTCACGGGTGGGATGGTGGTGGGAAGCTGAGGAGACAGGGGATCCAAGATGAACCGGCTCTCTCCTATTAGGAACCTAGCCTGGGTCAGTAGCTGGACCCACCTCCCACTCAGTGGGAGCACACCCCCTCCCCCTCCACTCACGACTAGTCACCCCGCCCCCTCCTCTGTACCATCTCTGTCTGATGCCACTTGCTTCAGGAAGATCCCTCCATCCCAAAGACCTCGCTGTGCCTTACTTCACACAGTGCTAGCTCCCCTTACCCCTGGACACACCTGGGTCAATTTATAGCTAGGACACCAGGCAAGGCAGGGTACAATTGTTTGTGGACAAGCACCCAGCTGTTCGTGGATGCAGCCCACTCCCTGAGCCAAGTTAGTACCTCCCGGAAGCAGGCTGTGGCTGGGGTCACCTCACTCCCCTCCCTTCACGTCGGCTTAGAGTGATCTCCCTTACCTGGGCACGACTCTGAACGGTTGTAGAGAGAGCAACCCTCTTTGAGCACCTCAGCTTGGGCCACACAATGCCCTGGTGGAAGAAGGAGCAGGGAAGAGGTCTGAGGAGAAAGCTGGGGGGGGGGTACAGACGGGAGGATGAATTCCGGGAGGACCCAACTACAAACCTGGCTCGTCTGGCCCACATTGCTGCCAGACGCAGATGGAGAGGTTGTGGGCTCTGTCCACACAGCGTTCACAATGTCGCAGGTGGTTGCAGCCCCCTTGGGCAGTAGGCCAGATGTTCAGGCGGATCAAGGCTCCCCTCCCAAAGCCTCGCGCCCCTTTACCTGAGAGAGGGGGTGGGAATGGGAAGGAAGCCAGGTACCAAGCTGCAGCACCTCCTCCACGACAGCGGCTCCCGCCCCTTACTCTCTCCAGACCCCCAAAACTTCCTTTACCTACTCCCGAAGTTCCCAAGGGCGTTTGGAGTCACCTCCTCCAGACACCCACCTACGTCTCCTAGAACCTATGGTTTTAACACACTCCTGGAGCCCTGCAGACATCGGAAAAGTTCCCTCCTCCAAGCCTATACGTGCAGAAACAGGAAGCTAAAGGGAAGTGCCTGTCCCACCTGCCCCTGCCTTGCCCCCTAGTCAGATTCTGCCCAGCGTTACCAGCTATAACCAGCTGGGCACACAGGAGGAGGCAACCGCCGCAGAGAGCAGCACGCAAGACGCGGGGTCCGGGTGCGGCCATGGGCGCGGGGCTGGGACGGCTGGTGTGGCACGTCCTTTCTTGACGCCACTCGCCCGAGCTTGCCAGAGTGAGACCTGGGCAACGGGGGCGTGGTCAGGCCGGGGCGTGGTTAGTGGGTGTGACCGGTAGGAGGGTTCAGGGAGAGCTTGGCTCTGCAAGCAGAGTCAGAGAAGACCCAGCCAGAGAAGAGGGGATCTTGTGGTGGGCGATTTGGGGCGGGGCTTAATAAGAGGGGTGGGGCTCCGCCGGGTCACGGAAGGCAGCCGAGCAATGGTGGCACATGAATTTAATTCCCCAGCACTTCGGAGGCAGAGGCAAGCAGATCTCTTGAGTTCGAAGCCAGCTTGGTCTACAGGGAGAGTTACAAGACAGGCTCCAAAGCTATAGAGAAATCCTGTCTCGAAAAACAAACAACAATAAAAGAAAGAAGTACAGATAGATGCTCAACTGACTGTTGTGGCACACTCCTTAATCCCAGCATTTGAGAGGCAGAGGCAGGTGGATCTCTGTGAGACTAGGCCAGGGTTGCCAGCATAGCAACTGTGTTTTGGTGAGTTTTTTTGGTTGTTGTTTTTGTTTTGGGTTTTGTTTTTGTTTTTTTGTTTTTTGTTTTGGCTTTTCAGGACAGGGTTTCTGTGTAGTTTGGTGAGTTTTTAGGGGACCACTGTGTAACCCTGGCTGTCCCAGAACTCACTATTGTAGACCAGGGCTGGGATTAAAGGTGTATGCCACTGTCTAGAGACTGTTGTTAATCCTGCTTCACAGGTGAGGTTTGGAATAGGTTAGTGACGAGTCTGAATCCACAATGGTAAAATCTGGACTTGATTCAGGCCAGACCATATAGCATACGCACTTTGGCTGCTTTTGGTTTTGTTTTGTTTTTTTGTTTTGTTTGGTTTTGGTTTTGGTTTTTTGTTTTCTCGACACAGAGTTTCTCTGTATTGCTTTGGAGTCTGTCCTGGAACTCACTCTGTAGACCAGGCTGGTCTTGAACTCACAGAGATCCGCCTGCCTCTGCCTCCCAAGTGCTGGGATTAAAGGCGTGCGCCACCTACGCCCGGCTCACACTCTGGCATTTTGAAGGATGAGCCAGGACTCAGCTACCCCTCAGCTTTGGCTGCCCATTCTCGGTCACGGTGTTGTGTTCTTTCTCCCGTCCTCACATCTCTAGGTCAAAGGTGGCACTATTGCTAGATCACTGGGCCTTTGGGGATCTTCCTCATGACTCTCTCCTGTCCTGTTCTCTGTAGTCATTTCTCAGTCCCTTTTCAGGGAGCCTCTCCTCCTCCCCCACTCCTCCTCAATCACTGTGGCTGTCTTAGGCCAGTGCCTGAGTCTGTCCTCTCCTGGGATCATCTGGGTTCTTCTTCTGTGGTCACACCTCCCCTTAAACACCAGCGTGTAGGGCTAGGGATGTGACTCACTTTGTAGAATGCTTGTCTAGTGTGCATGAAGTCCCAGGCTGGGTCCCCAGCACTGCACAAAATAGATCGGTAGTCCATGAGTGTAATCCCAGAATTTGGGCTGTGACAACAAAAGGATCAGAAGGTCAAGACCATCCTCCGCTACAGAGGGAGTTAGAGGCCAGCCTAGCTAAAGACCTCTGCCTTAAAAAGGGCAGGGCTAACCACACATAGGGCCACTTGTCTTCAATCCCAGCACTCTGAAGATAGAGGTAGTCAGATCTCTGTGAGTCTGAGAACAGCCTGATTACTACATAAAAAGTTCCAGGACAGCCCGGGTAACATAAAGAGACCCTGTCTCAAAACAAAACAACACACACACAAGGCGGGGTACTAGAGAGATGTTGAGGTAATAAGAGCATTGGTTACTCTTCCAGAGGACCTGGCTTTGATTCCCAGCACCACATGGTGACTTACAACCATCTATAACTCTAGTTCCAGGGAATCCAGTGCCCTCTTCTGGCCTCCACAGGCACCAGGCATGAAAGTGGTGCACATACATACATTCAGGCAAACTATCCACCCATATATATATATATATCAAAGGAGAACATATCTGCCACCCTGTCACTTGGGAGGCTGGGGCAGGAGGATTGTGGGTTTTAAGTCAACTTGGGCTACATCACAAGACCCTAATCAAAGGTGGGGTGGGGGGGCTGGAGATGTAGTTCAACAATAAACCACTTGCTTAAAATTGCATGGCCCTGAATTTGAACCTCACAACAACAATAACCAACAAATCTCTAGTCTCTACCTTCATACCAGTCCTGCTATGGCTCTACCACACCTATGAAAAACAGCTTGAAAAATTAGTGACACCCTTTTTAATTAAAAATTTTGTTTTAGGGGTACAAGTATTAAATCTACATTTGTGTCTGTGTGCCCATGTATGTTTGTGTACCATGTGCATGCCTGGTGCCCTCAGAGGGCAGACAGGGGTATTGGATCCTCTAGAACTAGAGTTATAAAAGGTGAACCAGGCCAGATGGTCATAGTGCAAGCCTTTAATACCAGCCCTTGGAGGGCAGAGGCAAGTGGATCTCTGGGAGTTTGAGGCCAGCCTGGTCTATAGAGTGAGTTCCAGGACAGCCAGGGCCACATAAAGAGACTCTGCTCAAAACAACAACAACAAAATTAATAAAAGGCTGTGTGCTTCTGTGAGGTTGCTGGGGATCGAACCTCAGTCCTCCTCAGGAAGGACAACCACAACTCTAAACCACTGAACCATCGCTCCAGCCCTGGTAGCCCTTTCTTACCAACAATATGTAAAATAAAATTCTTTTTGTTGTTGTTGTTGTTGTCTTTTTCAAGACAGGGTTTCTCTGTATTGTTTTGGAAGCTGTCCTGGTACTCACTCTGTAGACCAGGCTGGCTTCAAACTCACAGAGATCCACCTGCCTTTGCCTCCTGAGTGCTGGGATTAAAGGCGTGTGCCACCAACACCCAGCTGTAAAATAAATTCTAATCAGAGCTACTAAGCTAATGCCCCATGGCATGGGCTGTGTCATTTTCAGTTGGCAGCTTCTCAGGGGAAGTTACAACTCAGCGGGGCCTCCTGGGGGTGGGGATGTCCCTGTCTCCTGTGCACCTCCACCTGAGTGTCGTTAGGCCTCTGTCTCCTGTCCTCCACACAGGAGAGCCCTATGCTCTCTGCCCTTCTTACTGCCACCAATCACCCAGGTTGGATCTCACTACTGCTTTACCCCATCCTTGCCCCCAGCTGAAATCCTTAGACTCCATCTCCCCATGTCTCCTGGGCCCTGCCCTATGGTCCCTCCCTGAGCTGGCCCTCACACAGATATCCACATCTCTCTCAGTTAGCCCCTTGTCATCATGACTTGTCCTCCATAGGGAACCCTTGAACTCCTGACTTGGTGTATCTTGCTTGTCTCAAGCTTTGCCCAATCTGGTCTCACTTCTTCGATAGCAAGGCGTTCTCCTTGCCTTTATCCAAGCTCTCTACCCTTGGTTCCATGTGTCTAGCTAAGTGAGCCACCACTGAGAATGGTTCTTGGAGAAGAACCACCCAGATCCTACCACCCCCTCAAGCCACCAGAGCCTTCCAGTTCATGGCTGTCCATCACCCGCCGGAGTCTCCTGATGCCTTCTGGGCTCAGCCTGTGCTCACTTGGCTTCTCTGTTCATCCAGCCTCCCCTCTGGTCCTCATACTCTTGCCCTCCTGGGGGACTGGCTACTTGCTGTGCCCCGTCATGGAAAGTCAACCTCATCTGTTCCCTCTTCAAGTGACTCATTTCCTAATCTCGCTACTGAAAAGGTCTCTCCAGTTATTCTATGTGCCAGCACCTGCTTGGCTTTGGAGCGTGTATCCAATGCATAATTAACTGCCCATTTGTCTCCTGGTCTACATCATTCTCCACAACGACAGAGCCATGACTTTCTTCTTCCCGGGCAACCCCCCTGCACACAGGAGAAAGTAGATGCTAATTAGCTCTCCTGTCCCATTGTCTGTGTGCATGTGTGCCCAGCCCGCTGCTCTGTGAGACCCTCAAGGAACCCTCATGTACCTGATGTCATATTCGGCCTCTCTTTGTGCACTGTCCGTTTCTGTCTGTTAAGATAGGAATTCTTGGAAGAAGGCAATGGTCTTTGTTCACTGCAGTATTTTTCTCTGGGTCTGTCAAATAGCAAATACTCAATGTAAATGAAGGTGGAAAACACAGGAGTATGGCCTGAGTATTCCCTGTCCTCCACCCCACCCCCAGACCCCAGCACTGGACCTGGGTTCAATTCCTAACGCCTACAGCTCAGAGCCTGCAATAGCTCCAGTTCTAAAGGATCTGATGCCCTCTTAATGCCTCAGAGGGTACCAGACTCGGTGTGTGTGTGTGTGTGTGTGTGTGTGTGTGTGTGTGTGTGTGTGTGTGTAACCATCCAGTCTCTGAATTTTGGACAATGCCAGAATGGAGACTGACTTTCTGTGATTCTCAAACATACATGGGCAGACACACACGTCCCTCTCTTTGGATTTAAGGCAAAGATCCCCGGGTTGGTAGAGAAGACAGAAGTAAGGAAAGCTTCACCGGGGTCTGCATGTGTCAGTTCACATGGTAGAATGCTTGTTTAGCATGTAAGCAGCCTGGATTTGGTCCCCTGCACCACATGAAACCATGTGTGG
This sequence comes from Mesocricetus auratus, assembly GCF_017639785.1. NCBI lineage: Eukaryota > Metazoa > Chordata > Mammalia > Rodentia > Cricetidae > Mesocricetus > Mesocricetus auratus. The sequence goes on from NW_024429197.1 coordinate 10,174,299, forward strand.
AGGTGCCTGCCTGTAATACCAGAACTCTGGAGGTGAAGGAGGAAGATTAAAAGTTCAAGTCTGAGGTCAGCCTTGGATATTAAATAAAATAAAATAAAATAAAATAAAGGTTTCACCTGGACAGGGAAGCTCATAGCCATCTGGTGGCTACCTGAGGAACTGCAGGTTTGTCAGTGAGATGACTTCACTCAGCCCCTTTTTGGGAGAGGGTGAGTGGGAAGCATCTTGGACTTGGTCATTGATTCACAGCCCAGTTCTGCTACTCACATTGTGATTTTGGGTGAGTTTCTTGGCTTCTATGAAACGTAGGCTCTGTCCCTTAACTTTGTAGGATTGCTGGTTGGAAAGATGGGCACATGAGTTGGTGGTGGGGAAGTAGGAGATGGGAGGAAGAAGGGCTGCCCTTCCCCCGGAGAGAGAGGTCTCAGGGCGGAGAGAGCACTTAAGAGCGACCTTAGCTGGGTGTGGTGGCTCAGCAATAACTCCAGCTGAGGAGGATTCCCACAAGTCTGAGTCTGCTCTACAGGATGGCGTGCACACGCACATGCACACACATGCACGCACGCACGCACGCGCACGCACACACACACACACACACTTTGGTGCCTGAGAGAGCACACATGTGGAAATCAATTGCACCACTCAATCTTTGAGTCTCCAAGTGGTCTCAAGTTAGAAACACCCTCACACTTTCCCTCCCTGGCAGTCAGAAAGGCAACTTTCACCATAAAGTCCGCAGTGACATGCAAATGAGGAAGTTCATGGCCATCTGCCTTCTTCCGCAGAAACAAATGGTCGTTAATGTCTACACTCTGGGATAACTGTCACTAAGACAGAAATTTGAAGACAACTAGCCCAAATGTCCAAGACCACACAGGATGTCATCTTCATATTTGGATTCAGAACCAATTTTGGTGGCAGGGTTTTGGGGACACTGGGGGACACAGCTTGCTTGGGTGAAGGTCATGATTATTCTATAAAGAAAGATTAATTCAAACATAAATTGCAGGATATGGCCTGTATGAACCAAAGATTTAAAAAAAAACAGCTGGGAGCCGGGCGGTGGTGGCGCACGCCTTTAATCCCAGCACTCGGGAGGCAGAGGCAGGCGGATCTTTGTGCGTTCGAGGCCAGGCTGGACCGATAGCCTCTGAAACAATACAGAGAAACCCTGTCTTGTAAAGACCAAAAAAAAAAAAAAACAGCTGGGGTGGGGCTGGAGAGTGGTTAAGAGCACTGGCTGCTCTTCCTGAGGTCATGAGTTCAATTCCTGGCAACCACATGGTGGTTCACAACCACCTTGAATGAGGTCTGGTGCCCTCTGCTGGCCTACAGAGCACATGCAAACATAAGACAGTATACATAATAAATAAAATCTTAAGAAAAAAAAAAAACAGGGGCTGGAGAGATGGCTCAGAGTTTAAGAGCACTGACTGCTCTTCCAGAGGTCCTGAGTTCAATTCCCAGCAACCACATGGTGTCTCACAACCATCTACAATTCAATCTGGTGCATGCCTCATCTGGCATGTAGACAAACTGTATCTGTAATAAATAAATAAATCTTAAAAAAAAAAAAAGAAAAAAACAGCTAGGGTTGGGGATGGTGGGGGCAAGGATAGGATGGGGATGGGAGGAGACAGGCTCTAGAGAAATAGCTCAACAGTTATAAATAAACACTTATATATATGTTCTTCTATAAGACCCAACACTCACTCTGGGCAGCTCCAAGGGTTGTGATACTATCTTCTGGTCCCTTTGAGTACCTATGCATACACTCAACCTAGAAACACATGCATATGCATAAATAAAAACAACAATCTTGGCTGAGCGTTGGTGGCACATGTCTTTAATCCTAGCAATCGGGAGACAGAGAAAGGCGAATCTCTGTGAGTTCAAGGCCAGCCTGGTCAACAGAGTGAGTTCCAGGACAGCCTCCAGAACAATACAGAGAAACCCTGTCTCAAAAAAAACAAAAAACAAAAACCAACAATCTTTTTAATACAACTTTTCTCTGTGTAGCCCTGGATGTCCTGAAACTGTCTCTATAGACCAGGCTGGTCTAGAACTCAGCCTCTGCCTCCAAAGTGCTTGGGATTAAAGGTCTGTGTCACCACTGCCCAGCAGCAAAAAAATATTTAAAAAAAGAAAATATCAACTGGAGAGATGGCTCAGTGTTTAAGAGCACTGGCTGCCCTTCCGGAGGACCTGGGATCAATTCTCAACACCCACATGGCAGCTCACCACTGTCTGTAACTCCAGTTCCAGAGGATCTGATAGCCTCACATAGACTTACATGCAAGAAAAACACCAATGTGCATGAAATAAAGGTAAGTTAAAAAAAGTATTAAAAAAAAAAGAAAGGAAACAGCTGTAGGGACAGATGGACAAAATAAGAATTCAAAGGCCAGTGTTGGAGTGACAACAGGACATCTTTGAAGACGTCACCTGCAGTGATAGGATCTCAGGATGACCTTTGCCTCCCACGCGCTGAGATTCTGAGTGTGTGCCCCGTACCTGGTAACTGGTTCTCCCAGCACACCAGTGAGCTTCCAAACAGCCATCCAGAAGGGCAGGTGTCTCTCATACGCCACTTTCTTTCATCCCAATGCCACCTCGTTCCTGCCCCCTTCTGAGACCCAAGTCTCGGGTACTCTCTTCTCTCAGGACACACCCCTACTATCACTCTCCTGGTCTCTCTCTGTCATTTTTTTAGATATTTATTATTTTACCTATATATGAGTGAGTTTTTTGTTTGTTTAGTTTTGGTTTTTCATGATAGTTTCTCTGTGTAGCCTTGGCTCTCCTAGAACTCAATCTGTAGACCAGGCTGTCATTGAACTCACAGAGATCCACCTGCCTCTGCCTCTCGAGTGCTGTAATTAAAGAGATGCACCACCACCACCTGGAAAATGATTTTCGGTGTTGCTGTTGTTTGTTTGTTTGTTTGGTTTTTGACAGGATTTCTCTGTGACTTTGGAAGCTGTCCCGGAACTTGCTTTGTAGACCAGACCGGTCTCGACTCACAGAGATCCACCTGCCTCTGCTTCCTAAGTGCTGGGATCAAAGGCGTGCACTACCATGCCTGGCTCTGAGTATTTTGTTTTAAGAGTCCTGAATGCCCTAAAACCTAAGGAACAGAGGAGGGGAGGGGCAGGGACAGGGTTAGCTGGCCATCTGTGATAGGGGTCAGGGAGCCTGTTTGGGAAGGAGTGGCTAAAAGCCACACTCTAGAGGAAGCCAGCCATGCAAAGAGCCTACAACAGGAGAGTCTCGTCTAGCTGGTCCCTCAAAGGCAGAGCTTCCTGTCACCACTCTTCATTGTATTCTTCCTTTTTAAAAAGTTTAATTAATTAATTTTTAACACTTCATTTTCTTATTGCCCATCTATGCTTCTCTGGGGTCCTCCACTGACCAAATATACCACTGACAGCCAATACATAGCCAGTGCTCATAATGGACCCAACGCCTCCTAACAGTCCCCAGTGGGCACTGATGTCACTATTTTAGAAGTGAAGAACACAGGCTCAGCCTGGGAAACTCAGTCACACACGAAATGAGAGGGATTAGGGTTCGAAGCTTGCTTGTCTATTCCTACCGGCTGAACTCACCGTATTCGACCCAAAATGTGCCTTTCTCCTCAGCCCTGGTTCTGTAACGGTGTGCTGTTTTTCCCTGCCTCTCGGCCTCCCTTTCCTCAGCCTCACACCCTAACCTGACTCCTATCACCATCCTATAGTTTTGAATGTTCCAGAAAGGATCAAAGAGAGAGGGGGCAGGACTGGTACTGGGGTCAGGAGAGTTACTAATGGGGCGTTTTCCTAGGCACGGGGCAGGTAGGGTTGGGGAAGAAGTGTTCCCCCTGCCCCACCCCTGGGGTACCTAAGCTGGGCGCTCTCAGAGGCTGCTCTGAGCATGGAGCTGCCCAGTCCTTCTGTTTCCAAGTTCTTCCCGGCTCCCTATCTCCCGCTGCTTCGGGGAAGTGACCCCCCCACCTCGACCTCCCCGCTCTGGCTTTCCAGATCCTTGAATAAATAATTCAGATTTTGAAATCTTGCCAGGCACACCCTCCCGTGCTGCGAGGACGCTATTGGCCTACATAAGTGACGTCACCGAGCTCCTTATCCCAAGCCCAGCATCACGGGACCCGTCCTGGCAGCAACTTCCCTGCTGGGTCACCGTCCAGTCAGACCCCTACCCTGCTCCCTCACTCGGGGCCACCGCATGCCGTTCGATCTTCATCCCGGGACCCCACAGTCCTCGCTTCGCTCTGTCACCTCAGTCCTTCATCCCTTGACAGGGTCACAGTGACCTGAAGTTCTTTCTCCCGAATGCTCATCTCCAAAGCATTGTCACCACCTCTGAGACCCTGGGGTCCCCGAGCTTCATCAAGCTGTAGTCATTGCTGACAGTGCTGCCCTAAGAGCCCTATCCTTCCCCCACCGTCAACGTCCCACAGCCACCGTCCTCCAAGATCCTGTCACCACGCTCATACCGTCACAGCCACCCACCTCTCTCATGCTGCTGTCACTGTCACCCCGGGGCCCTATCAGAGGCAAAGCCTGTCATCCTCACCGGGGACGCCCATTCAGCCCCATCACCTGTCTTATGTCAGCTAATTTCTGACACCCGAGGGTGCTCGTCACCCCCGCAGGCTACCCCGGCCCCTTGTCCCCGTCCTACATCCTCTGTGGCCTCCCTGAGTCTTTTCTGAGGCTCTCCCGCTAGCGCCCCCAAAGCCCCCGACCCGCAGAGGGCGCCGCGTCAAGGACAGCGCGGGCCGACTCCAGAGGGGGCGGGGCCGCGGCCACGGTCACTTTTTATGAATGGGGGAGCGGGCGGCGCGAGGCCTCATTACTATGCCGCGCATCCTGCGCTGCGCTCCAGCGCGCAGCGCCCATTGGCCCACTGGGCTTCTGACGTCACCGAACCGGTGGCCGGGGGCGGGGCGGGGCAGGGTGACTCACGCCGCGTCTCCCGCGGCCGCGGGGGCTTCTTGGGGTCCTCACACACCTTGCCCTGCCAGGACCTGAGTGGAGGCTCCCCGCGGCCCAGCCGCGTCCGGTCCTGAGCGGTGAGTAGTGGGCCCTACCACGGGTACCCAGAGACTGGGAGGACGCGCAGGGTGCAGGGGCAGGGTGCAGGGGCGCTGGGCCGGAGGAAGGCTGCTGGCGTCTGCTCAGGGTCCGGAGGTCGTAGCTGGGATTCTGGACTAGCAGATTCTGCATTAGCACGCGGCTCCCCAAGTGGTGGGATGCTCGAGCGGTGTGATGGGGTGACCCGGCAAACGGCGAGCATTCCTGCGGGACCAGAGGCCCTGGAGGGACCAGCACTTATCTGAGGTTGAAAGAGCATGAGGCATCTGGGTCGGGCACCTGGGCGTCCGAGCAGCGGGAGGTGTCTTATTTAGGGATTCAGCTATCCAAGGCAGGAGGCGGAGTCAGGCCCAAGATCCAGGTGTCCCAGCAGGAGGAGGGGTCTGACTCAGGAATCCAGGCTTCCACCAGGGGGTGTCTGCCGCGGAGACCCAGAGGTTAGGTGGAGAAAGGGGGTCTGTCCGGAGACCGAAGTCTGGAAGAGAGTGTAGGGGAAATGAGGGAAATGACTTCCCAGGTGTTACCCTAGGAATGTCGATTGGGGGCTGGCAAAAAGCTGCACCGGCTTTGCCTGGGGGCGGAGCCTGAGGCCGGCAGTGCTGCGAATCGTGAGGGGTCTGGGAGCTTCAGGAACAGAGTCATCATCTCTGATGGGAGGGAGCTGACTGCCCTCCTTCTTGACACGTTTCCCTCCCCTAGTCATGAGCCTTTTTAAGGTTCACCTTGAATCCTGTGGTTCCCCACTCATTTATGGTAGGCGGGAGTGTCCACTTCTCTGACCACACGTGGCAAACAGGGCTTTGCCACTAATAGGAATGGGAAGGAGGGTGAAGAGACACAGGGAAGAGGTGGCAGGAAAAGGGGCCCTGCAGAGGCCTGGAGGTGTCAGAGGACAGGACATGAACTGGGGATCGGGGGACAGGGCGTTGGTACCCTACCTGTTATCCTGAGAGGTATCTCTCCCCCAGGGGCGTCCTTCGGGATGCAGGCCTGCCAGTGTCTCATAGGGCTTTTCTTCTACAGGTTCCATGATGTGGGGTGCAGGCAGCGCCAATGTGAGCAGTGTGGACCCAGCAGAGGAACCCACAGCCCCAGCTACACTGCTGCCCTCTCCCAAGGCCTGGGATGTGGGGCTGTGCATCTCAGGCACCCTGGTGTCCTGTGAGAACGCACTGGTGGTGGCCATCATCGTGGGCACGCCCGCCTTCCGTGCCCCCATGTTCCTGCTGGTGGGTAGCTTGGCCGTAGCAGACCTGCTGGCAGGCCTGGGCCTGGTCCTGTACTTTGCCGCTGTCTTCTGCATTGGCTCGCAAGAGATGAGCTTGGTGCTGGTTGGCGTGCTAGCAATGGCCTTTACTGCCAGCATTGGCAGCCTGCTGGCCATCACTATAGACCGCTACCTTTCCCTGTACAACGCCCTCACCTATTACTCAGAGACAACAGTAACCCGGACCTATGTGATGCTGGCCCTGGTGTGGGTGGGTGCCCTGGGCCTGGGGCTGGTTCCTGTGCTGGCCTGGAACTGCCGGGATGGCCTGACCACCTGTGGAGTGGTCTATCCACTCTCCAAGAACCATCTGGTGGTCCTGGCCATCGCCTTCTTCATGGTGTTTGGCGTCATGCTGCAGCTGTATGCCCAGATCTGCCGCATCGTCTGCCGCCATGCCCAGCAGATTGCCCTCCAACGACACCTGCTGCCTGCCTCTCACTACGTGGCCACCCGCAGGGGCATCGCCACGCTGGCTGTGGTGCTTGGCGCCTTTGCTGCCTGCTGGTTGCCCTTCACTGTCTACTGCCTCCTGGGAGACGCCGACTCTCCGTATCTCTACACCTATCTAACCCTGCTCCCGGCCACCTACAACTCCATGATCAACCCGGTCATCTACGCCTTCCGCAACCAGGACGTGCAGAAGGTGCTGTGGGCCATCTGCTGCTGCTGCTCTACTTCCAAGATTCCCTTCCGGTCCCGGTCCCCTAGTGATGTCTAGTTTCATCCTGGTGGTTGTGTGGCTTTGACTACTACAGAATTTCAGAATATCAGGCCCACCAGGGCTTAGTCCCAAACTCCCAGCTCCACACCCTTAAGACCCAGCTGGTTCTGGAGTTCTAAGACATTGGGTGTTTTAGGATTTTGTTCAAGATTCCGTCAGGGCCCCAGCCCAGCTGGCTGCATGGTTCTAGAATGTTCCAGATGGTGGTTCCAAGTGGTTTGCAATTCCAGAATGCTGGGAATTTTACAGCACCATTCCAAGTCCATGATCTTCCTTCCCTGAAACTTGACCTTGACCATGTCACTTTAGTTTTGAATTTTGAAAGTTCAGAATTCAGAGAGGTTAATCACTTAGTTGCCTACAGGAAAGATTTATCACTCTATATGTGAACATACAAAGAAAGTATATTTATTTATTTATTATGTATTTATTTATAAATTCACTTATGGGTGATAAGGGAAAAAAAGAGACCCACACTTTGAAATCTAGTATGTGCCAGGGTGTCCTCAGCCCCCTTGTCCCTGTTTTTGACCTCAGTTCCCAGAGTGGGGATGGAGAAAGAAAAACAATGTATTTTGTTATTTTTGCTTATTTTTTATCAGAGAGATCATAGAAACCAGAGCCTCCTCCCCAGGCCCGCATTGCTCGGGTTTGCAGGAGGAACACACCAGCCTCTGGTTTTTTTAATTTTTTAAGAAGCCATCACCTGAGTAACCGAGAATTCCTCTGCGCTGAGGCCCGGCCTCCCTCTGGTGGCCATTTGGGGGAATTGCAACCGACGAGGTAGTCGGGACTGTAAAACGCACCCCCATCTCTTCAGCCTGGCTTTCAGCGCCACAGCCATGGCCTGGGGGCCAGGCCTCTTACCCTGAGGTGCCCTAGAGGATGCGGGACAAGAGCCAATACCCCACCCCTCTGCCAATAGGGGTACGGTCCCCAGTGCATTCCTGCCCAGTTCCCAACTCTACTCAATAAAAAACGATTTTTTGATAAATATTTGTGTCTGTGCATATGCATGGTGTGGCATTGAGCCAGGATAGCAGGACTCCCTAAGGAATCTGGGAAACTAGAGACACAGAGTAGAGTGTGGCTGACACTGCAAGATGTCAGGGCCCCTCCGACCAGACCCTGGATACCAACTTGCAAATTTCAGTACCCAGGGACAGGGACCAGGATATTAGACTCCTCTTAGATTGAGGTATTACTGTCTGTCCACAGTAGCTAGTTCAGGGCTCAGGTATGCAGAACATGTTTCTAGCCTGCAAGTTCTCTTCACAGTAATAGCTTCCTTTCAACAGTGTTTTCTCCCAGCAAGACATTGTGCTAAGGGTACTGTATATACCTAACCAACATCTCGGCACAGATAATATTGTCTCCATTTGATCTTCATGAGAATACTGAGGCTAAGGTCACATAGCTAGGAAATACAAGACCAATATTCAAATCTAGAACATCTGTTTTCCAAATCTGTGTTCAGTCCCCTGGGTAATCACTTCTCATTTCTTTTTTTTTTTAACTGGCCATGGGGCTTAGAACCTTCCGGACCTTGCCTTATATCCTTAGGGGCCAGTGGCTCACATCTGGGAGATGATCACATGGGGTCTGGTCACTGTGGAGCTGGTAAAGCTTTTCCATGTAACTGTGTGTGCAACTGGAGACTTGAACTTGGGCTTAGGAAGGGAGGAAGGCCCTGTGCTCACCACAAGGGCAGAGGCAGCTCACGGGGAAGTTCTGGGCTGGTGTGGCATATGCCTATCATCCTTGGGTTGGAGATGCAGGGGCCGGAGGATTGTGAATACCAGGCTAGCCTCAGCTACACACTGAGTTCAATACCAGCTTGAGTTATGCAGTGAGACCCTGTCTCAAAACACTAAGGGCTGGAGATGCAGCTCTGGATTTAATCCCTAACAACACACACAGACATAAAGGGAAGGCTGGAGAGACAACGCAGTGGCTAAGAGCATTAGCGGCTTCTACAGCGGGCCTGGGTTCAATTCCCAACATCCACATGGTGGCTCACAACCATCTGTAACGTTACTCCCTCTACCGGCCCCCACAGGCACCAGGCCCAGATACACGTGCAGACAAAGCACCCATTCACATAAAATGGAAAAACAAACAGCAGCCAAGTGTAGCAGTACCAGCTGTAATCCCAACACCTGGGGAAGGAGGGCAGGCAAATCAGGGGCTAACGCCATCCTCGGCTCATAACAAGTTTGAGGCCAGCTACATAAGGCCCTATTTCAAAAACCTAAACACATGAGTAAGGACGCTTCGACTAGTTCAGCCTGGCAGGCTGTACCGTTGGCCAAAGCCAGAAGGAGCCACCAGAGCATTTCTGACCCACTCTACATTTCTCCATCGCACAGATAAAAAAAAAAAGGCTCCGAGCTGGGTGTGGACGCACACCTTTAATCCCAGCACTCGGGAAGCAGAGGCAGGTGGAGCTCTGTGAGTTCAAGGCCAACCTGGTCTACAGAGTGAGTTCCAGGACAGCCAGAGCAATAACAAAGAGAAATCCGGGCTGGAGAGATGGCTCAGAGGTTAAGAGCACTGACTGCTCTTCCAGAGGTCCTGAGTTCAATTCCCAGCAACCACATGGTGGCTGACAACCATCTACAATTCAATTTGGTGTATATATAATAAATAAATAAATCTTAAAAAAAAACAAAGAGAAATCCTATCGTGAAAAAACAAAACAATCCCCACCCCCCAAAAAAGAGTAAATTGAGCATGGTGGATGGCACATACCTGTAAATCCCAAAGTTCTATGTAATCCCTGTTACTGAGGTAGGAGGATTGCAAGTTCAAGGCTTCCCTGAGCTACAGACACTCTGAGAGTAATGGCCCGTCACTAGTCACATAGATGTCTTCCTGCCTCTGCCTCCAGAGTGCTGGGATTAAAGGCGTGCACCACCACTGCCCATGCACTTTTCTTGAAGGGGACCCTAGATGAATGCCCAGCACTCATGCTGAACAGCTCACAGCTGTATGTAACTCCTGCTCCAGAGCGATCACACACTTCTGGTCTCTGCAGGCACCTGTATTCATGTGTATCTACCTGGACACACACATGCACATCAGTAAAAATAAAGACAAACTTTAAAAAAAGATACTTCCAAGCTAGGTACCAGGAGTCAGGTGTGGTGGTGTGTATCTAGCACTCGGGATCAGGAGTTCAAGGCCGGCCACAGCTATGTAGTAAGTTCTAGGATAGCTTTGGCTACATAAGGCCTCAATTTTTTTTTTTTATTTTCAAGCCAGGCATTGTGACACATACCTGTCACTTCAGCATTTGGTAGGTAGAATTAATGCTGCTCTTACAAGGGAACTGAGCTACCTGGGCATGGCGGTGCACACCTTTAATCCCAGCACTGTCTCAAAAGGAACCGAGTTCTCAGCACTTACGATGGGCAACTCTCAAGCGCCTGTAACTTGAACTCCCTAGGATCCAATGCCCTCTTTAGGCCTCCACAGACACCTGCACTCACATGTGCACATACCCATACACAGATGCACATGCATGCAAATACAAATGATATAAAATATTTAAAATAGAAAGTAACAGTTACAAAAAAAAACCCTGCCGTGTTAATTACCGCATCCTCAAATAAAAATGAAATAGGGAAAGATAGGGAATAAATGAGTAATTGTAAGATGAAAGGCCTTTCTGGAGCCTGGGATACATTTTGGTTGGGAGAGTGCTTGCCCAGCATGCACAAAGAAGCCCTAGGCTCGATCCCCGTGTGTGTCCATGGCTGTGTGTGTCTGGAGAGGTCACAACCCTCGGAGCTGTGCTGCCTCTGCTTTCTTATCTCATGCTGACTCTGCATCACACCAGATGGACCAGCAGTGGAGGTCAGAGGGGACCACCCAGCCATCGCAGCTACAAGGGGAATTTGAGGCCAACCTGAGCTATATGAGACTCTCAAACAATTCAAAAAAGAAAAGGACAGCTTCCCAGATCGGTCACATTATTGTCAGCTGAGCTGGGATTTGAGCCCAGGTCATACTTGCCTCCAAATCTGTCGTTTTTTCACTGGTTTAGGGAGTGAGTTTTGGGAACAGGTCAAATGAACCTGGCTAGGAATGTGGGGCAGGAAGGCCTGTGCCCATACTAGGGTGAAGCTTGGGCATCCAGGTTATAACTCACCCTCTGAAGAGGCACGGCGGGGAAGCGGCCCCTTCCTTGCCTACCCCTGGGCATCCCCAGGGAGCCCCAGCCCAGGTAGTTTCCTATTCTAACTGGGTGCAGCTGGACCCTTTTTATCCTCATTTCAGCTTCCTGTTCTGGGACCCACACAGGAGCCTACCAACCGCCATGCTGTGTCTAGGAGTCCGTGTTGGATCTCAGCCGAGGTTCTTGCTGTTGACATGGGCAGTGTACAATGTGGTGAGGCATTTGGAGCCTGTGTGTGTCTGGGCTAGCAGAGTCTTCCTTTTTGTGGATTTTATTTTAATCTTCTGCAGAGACAGGTCAGTCCCCCTGCAGCCCAGCAATTCTTCCCCAGGGAGCCCCTTGCTGAGTATTGCTGGGCTTAGAAGAAGGTTTATACAACAACCCTCCTCCTCCCCTGAGCCACAATGTGCAGAAAGGTGACAGTCAGATCTGGGCTCTTGGAGACAGCACTATATCCAGTCTCCAACTGAGGGCACCTGAAAGGAGGGACATTTCTCTTCAAACTGAAGGCTCGTCACAGAAGAGTTCTTTGTCTCCTCCTCAGAGCTCCAGGCTCCTGAAGACAAGGTCGTGATTCTCCTCAGACCAGGAACTCCCCTTAGGCAGAGGGCCTCTAAGAGCCCCTGAGAGCAGGGCTGAATCTCCCCTTGATATTGAGCCTCCTGTCTCTCTCAGCCTGTGTGTCTGGGGAAGGGTAGTAAACCTCCCAGCCACTCTGTCTTGGCCACCCTTCCTACCCCCATGCCGGAGTCCACCACCACACAGGCCAGGAGAGGGTGCTGGGCAGTGGGCTCCCCGAACTGAAGGAGGAGCCAGGGGCTCTCTTCTTGCTGGGCTGAGCCCTGGTCCTTGTGGGAGGTGGGGCGGCCCTGAGTGCTGCACCCCGCAGGGGCCATGACCGTCTCTCCCTGCAATAAGTGAAGAGACAGCAGCTATTAATATAAGATGAGTTCACGGGCTCACAGCTTCCGCAGGCTGGAAACAGGCTCCGGGGGCCGGGGGGCTGCAGCAAGGCTCGTCTGTCAGATTCCCTTCTGCAGCCTGGAGCCCACCATCCCCCAGCTCTTTCCATGCCAAGATCTCTGCATACACAGATACTCACACGCACACACGTGGGAACCAGGCACCTTACTGTTTAGAGACACATGCAAGCATGCATGTATCCATCCCTGGATACATCTGCACACCCAAGCAGGCACACTTGATCTGCATATACCATTATACACATGAGCTTTATGTACCTTACATGCTGGAACACCTATCAAATGTACATATTCTTGCACACATATGTCCACAGACTTAACCTTGTATGTACATACATATATGTAGGTCTAGATAAGCTTGTGTAAGCAAACCCATTTGTATACCACTGCAGTTATAAATACACATATAAAAACCCACACAAGTGTATACAGGTGGCATTCACAGTTATGTAAACACAGTTGCACGCGGGACCGGGACCACATTCAAGGACTTGAATGCATCTACATGCTACTTTACGCAGCTCCCTGCTGTTAGTGCTCAGCAGTCTTGAACCCATGGGCCCATCTACAGCACCTACAGGCCTCCCCTTCCTCTTTTCCCCCTCCCCCAGCCTTATGACACGCAGCTCCTGCTCCTGTCAACCCCATGGCTGCCTTCAGCTTCCCACCCCCTTAGGGGTCCCCAGGTCCTTGATTAACCCCCTCACTAATTGGCCACCAGCCCCTTGACTTTGCTGCAGGGCCTTCTTGGGAGCTGAGAGCAAGGCTGCAAATTGGCTGAGCAGAATAGGTCCAGGGAATTGTGCGCATGTTGTGGGGAGGTAGCTAAGAGCCAGGGATCTGGCTGGAGCCCATCAGGGCACCCCACACACCAGGGCTATACCTATTTTACATGGACTCTCCTTTGTCATACACAAAGTCATTCCTAGACACACATACACACACACACACACACACACACACACACCACTGGCAAGTATATGTAGGCATGTTCTACCTAGCTCTACACACCAAGGCAGGTGAAGTGAACACTTGCATATTCTCAAGTGTATTCATTGCACCTACTGAGCACACACCCAAGCAATATCTTACCTGTGCACAAAGTTACCTGACAGGCAGAAATCACGTATTAAAGATCTATTTTATTTTAGACAGGGTTTCAGGTAGCCCAAGCTGGCCTTGAACCCACTTTGCAGCCAGGGATAACATGAAACTTCTGATCCTCTTGCCTGCATCTACCAAGGGCTGGAATTGCAGGCACGTATCACCAAACCCTGTTTGATACGGTTCTAGGGATTGAATTCACCGATTGGTGCCCTCTGGGCAAGCACTTTACTGGAGTGAAGGTGCCCTCAGATTCCCTGCAGCTGGAATTACAGGTGAGTGTGAGTTGCCCAACCTGGGTGCTAGGAATCAAACTCTGGTCCTCTTTGTAAGGGCAGAAAGTGTTCTTTCCTGCTGAGCCATCCTTCCAGCCCACAGGCAACATGTATATATGTAAACTCACACACAGGGCTGGAGGCCACAGCAAGGCCTTGGGTCCAACCCCCATTTAAAAAAGGTGCCAGCCGGGCGGTGGTGGCACACGCCTTTAATCCCAGCACTCAGGAGGCAGAGGCAGGCGGATCTCTGTGAGTTCGAGACCAAGCCTGGTCTACCAAGCGAGTTCTAGGACAGAGTGCAAAACAATACAGAGAAACCCTGTCTCAAAAAACCAAAAATAAATAAATAAATAAATAAAAGGTGCCAGGCATTGTGCCAAGTGGCTCATACCTAGAATTTTAACACTCAGGAGGCTGAGGCAGAAGGATCCTCCAATGAGTTTGAGGCCAGCCTGGGCCTCAGAGTTACCCTAGAGACCCTGCCTCAACACAAACAAATAACTAGCCCCATAAACACACCTCATCACAGTCACGTGTAATATGTGTGTAAGCTTATATGTACTACTTACTGGCATGTATAAACTAACTCAGGCGATTGCGAACACTATATTCCAGGCCTGTATGCCCCAAGCAAGCAGCCACGGGCTAGGGAGAGTCCGGTTCCCTTGTTTCCTGGCTCTGCATAAAAGCAAGCCAGAGGTTTACCCCATGCAGTAGGAAACAGTGGAATCCACAGATTCCAAGTTGCATTTTCCCAACCTCCCTGCTAGATGCTTACGTGTAGAACTTCCTTTGGGCTTCCCCTAAGTCTCCAGATAGCCATAAGGACCCTGTCAGTGTTTTCCTGCTTGACCCCTCCGCTTCAATCTCCTTAGCTCTGGGACCAAGCTCACAGGGTGCTGTGTTCTTTGGAGCATTGGTAAGGTTTCTATTGCAACATCTGATGCCAGTTTGCTGTGTGACTCTGCACAAGTTGCTACACCTTTCTGTGCCTTTCCACATCTGCACACTAGGAATCAAAGACTCTACGTGGGCAGTCAGGTCTGTCAGGAAGAGTCCGCTGAATGCTTTAAGGATGTGGTCTACTCAGGCACGCATCTGGGACTGTTACTATTTGCAAAGCCGTGAACACCATGGAGCCGCTGAGCCCAGTATCAGGTTCAACTCCTTGCTGAGCAGAGGAAGTGCAGGCCCAGACAGAACACAGAGAGCTTTGAGCTGAAGGAGCTCTGCGTGGTTAGCATGGAAGCCTGCACCTCTACATGGCCTGTGGGAGTGCGAGCATGTGTGCAGTCCCCTAGGGTAGGGCGGGGTGCCTGCCTAAGTGGGAAGGTATCTGCCCTCCTGTCACACCGACTGCAATTCTGCTTTTGATCCCTCAGGACATTCAGGCTGTTTGTGTCCTTACGCTTCAAGAGCCTCCTCTGGTGCTACCCCCCCAGGCCTTGGGGAGTGGGCAGAAATGGTTCCTGACCCCACAATCTAGGTGGTAAGTGGTTGCCAATCACCCTGAGCAGAACTTCAGGAAATGGTGCCAGGTTGCCCGGGTGAAAAGGTGGCCAGGAGGGGGCAGTGAGCCACTGGCCGAGGGAGGCAGCCAGCCAGCACCGAGGCTCTGGAGGGCTGCGAGATGCGCCTGCAATTATGCCAGCTCCTGTGGCTGTGTGCTGACTTGTGCCCTTGTTTTGCACAAGAGCAGAGCTCTGCACACATGTGTGCTTGTATTCCTGGGCTCAGACTGTGTGCCGCTCACGGAAAATGTGTGTAAACGAACATGTGCATGTGTGAACAGGGCAAGGTACACCCACATGGAGCCCATACCGAGGGAACCCACGTTGTTCCTAAGTAGCCAAGGGCACAGGCTACTTCCGATCCAAAGGTCGAAAATGGCTGGGCCCTCAGTCAAGCTTGCTTGACTTCAAAGAGCAAAAATAACCCTCACCTGCTATTGCACCTGTAAAACTGTGCAGGGGAGGAGTGGGTGAGGCCGAGAAGACCTTCGGCAGTCCCCAGTGGAAATGGCATGGCAGGCAGGGTGTAGGCAACTCACTTCACCTCTCAAATGGGGGGACTCATGCCTTTAAAGATCAAAACTACGCACGTGCTGCCCACCGCAGGTAGTGGGCGCCCAGTAAATGCCCATTTTCCTTAAGATGAATAATTCCAGGAGGTGAAACGATTCGCACAGGGTCAGGGCTTCCAAGTGGCAGCAGCGGAGCCGGCATCCAGGCGCGGGCCTCCAGTTTCCCAGAACACTCCTTCCTTCCAGTCCCTCCAAGGGCGGCTCCGACACCATTTTGTCTTCTGCCAGGGCAGGCGGCTGGCTGCCTGTCAGTCACCAGCTCCTGCAGCCAAGTGCTGACTAAACACAGGCCGCACGGGAGGGGAGCGAGGGGCTCCGCGCCCCCTCCCCGGCACCCCACCTCCAGCGATGAGCTCAGAGAGGCTGGCACAGCACTTGCTGACAATTCAAAACTTCTGCCCCCTCTCCCGGGACGCCCGTGGGTGACTCTCTGCAAACAGCAGGCGTGGTGACCCACTGTACCTCCAACCCTGGTCCCTCTCATCTCCCCGGAGCCACCCCACTGTGTCAGCTGGGCCCAGAACTGGGTGTCTGCTCATAAATTACCCCCAGGGACAGTAACTACAGCACTGTGTTCTAAACAACCCTTGCTTTTGGGGCAGGTCACTCTGGGGGGTCAGAATGCAAACCCAGCCCCCTCATTCTTCCTCAGGCAAGCAAGAGAGGGCGTGGAACAGCCTAAACCTTTTTTTTTTTTTTATCGGATTCCATTGTAAACCGTTCTATTTAAGGTAAGTTGCTTGGGTCTGAGAGGCAGACAAGATGCCCGCCAGATGTTGGGAGGCAGCATCGGCATTCAGGGTGTGCACCTCTCCTGGTGCAAGGAGCTGCGGGCAGCCAGCTCTAGGGTGTCCTCACAAGGGCCCTGTGCCCACAAACCAGCTAGAAGCCTCCTGCTCTTGGAGCCTACCCCTGCTGGACCCCTCGCCCACCTGTGGCCCTCCTCCCATGAAACACACACACACACACACCCCAGAGGTGACTGAGTGGCTATGAAGACTTTATCAAATTATTGAAAATGTTGGCATTTAAACTATGCATGTGTTTATTACATAAAAGTTACATGGAACCTTCAGGTCACTGGAGTACAAACGTGGCACACACAATGAGCCTGACAGAGAAGCAAATAAAACCAGACTTGAAACTTAAAAAAATTTTTTTTGGTTGTCCTAGCCAGGTGCGAAATGTCTATAATTTGTGCACTCAGGAGGCTAAGGCAAAGGGATCAGGATTTCGAGGCCAGTTTCAGGTATGTTGCAAGTTCAAGGCCAGCCTGGTCTACCTCAAACACTCTTAAAAACAACAAAAAAAGTGGCTGTTATTTTTATTTGTTTAGAGACAGGGTTTCCCTGTGTAACAGTCCTGGCTGTCCTGGAACTTGCTTTGTAGGCCAGGCTGGCCTTGAACTCACAGACCGGCCTGCCTCTGCTTCCCAAGGGCTGGGATCATCCAGCCTGTGGGTGTTCTTTAACTGGTATGGGAAGGGCAGAAAAAAAGGGCCACTGTGAGGGTGGCTTCATCTCATCACTCAGATGCCCCCTTCCCAACCTTTAGGAGACAGGGTCTATTTTCAGACAGTAATTCCACAATATATTAGCTCACAAAATCTTGATACGGGAAACACACCCGAGAACCTACTGGAATATGTCCTTATAAATATATTTATATCAGAGAAAACAAGGCACTTTGGGAGCATGATAGCTTTCTCTCCTATGTGTACAACATTCTAGGCAGAAAGTAAAAATTGGTTAGTTTCTCAAGTGAATTAACTGAATAAAGTTAATATGGTAACAGAACTGTTCCCGGCCTTCACTATTAAAGTGAACGAGGCAGGAAGTGCAGGAGGCAGGTCTCTCTGCAACACCTGGTCCCAGGTCAGATGGGCACCAGCCAAGTTCAAAGCTTGATGCCCCCCAAGAAGCTGACACAGCTTCTGAATCAGAGCGCCTGGCCCTGGTACACTGCCTCCCTCCCCAGGCCCTGAGGTCAAGTAAGGGGCTGCAGCAGAGGCAGCCCTAGTGCAGAGCAGGGACACGGTGGGAATGCTTAAGCAGGGTCACCAAAGCCACAGAGACCTCAATCTGTCCAAGCTGGCGCTGTGGAGTCGGAGGATCGGCGCCACGGGAAGAGATTTCACATTAGCCCTGACAACACTGCCTCAGCTCTGCGGTGACATTGGCCAGGGTCGTTTCTGAGGGCGCTCGCTCTTCCACTGGAGGCGAGCTGGAGCTTGGGCCAGCTGCTCTGAGCCTCCAAGGGATCCCCCTACCCCCACCCTTGGAATGAAATCATCTCACGACCAAGGCAAAGCCACAAGTCACTTCTGACACTACTGACTGCAAGCTGGGCCCTTGGGCCACAGGAATGGGGGCAGGCCCCCTGGGCCAGGCAGACCAGGAAGGGAGGTGGCTCCTTGTCGTCAGCACTTAAGAGTCCTTATGGGACACTGCTTTATATTCTTACCAGCCTTAGCCCAGTTTAAATAATCACTAAACTTTGTATTCTACAATTACAGGATTCTGTAAACATACCTATCTGCACTGGGTCCTTTCTTATTTTAAAGATCTCGGGGTTTAAAGAAGCATGTTTTAATTTTTCTGTACACATACGCCTAAGTAGAGCATAGAGGACCTCTCTACTGACTGGGCCCCCAGCCCCCCAAGCTGAGGAGGCTCCACAAGGCCGCTGCTACAAAGCAGCGCAGAGCTTGGCTGCATGGATTTTAATGAGAGCGTCAGGCAGAGCTGTGCCGTTGCTCTCCGGGACTTGCAGATCATTACCAAACCAGCTGTAGGATGAGAACACAGCACATCGAAACCCTAGGAGGTCACTGAGCTAATGATCTAATCCTACCTTCGGCAGACAGGGCCCCTCCCCATCTCCTCCCGCCCCCAGTCTTTCCTGGTGGACTCCATCCATTCCAGAAGCCAGGCCAACACCGCCCCTTCAAGGTCGGAACAGAACCACAGTGAGTGGCTCTGGCTTCCCTTTCCCGGAGAGCAGGAGGAGGGGAGTAATTTAGTCAAAACCATTAGGCACAAACCCTGTCCTGGCCAGGCCCCAGGACTTCTATTTGGAAGGACCACTGCCCTCCCCTGCCTCTCCAGCCCCTGCCAGGCTGCAGTCGGGGTCAACAGCCATTTTAAGGTTCTGATGAAAGCACCTTCAGCTTCTAAGACACAGGGTGGGAACACGCACAGCATGGAGTGCCAAGTCCTGTGCCAGACATGGGGTGGGGGAGGGGACGGGACAGACAGTGCACTCTGGAGTAGCCACAGCAGGAGGGCCTGCTGGCACCTGCGAGCTCACTACCTCCAGTTCAAGAGAGGAGGCAGAGGGGAGGCGCTCAGGCAGCGCAGGCAGCAGTGATTGCACTCTCCTCAAGCCGGAGGGCTTTATGAGGGCTTTGGCAATTACTACAACCATTTGCTGTGCTGGGTAGAGACAGATCCTGCTTCTCTTTGTTTCAGGCTCGGAAGCCAGAGAAGCCGATCTCAGCACAAGAGGCCACACAATAGTTGGGGCAGAGAGAAGAAACCTTGCTGTTGGCCAGAGCTGATCAGTTTTTTTTTTTCCTGAACAATAGCACCTGTGTATTAGTTCTGGGAAGGGAGGGTAAAGGGTCTACATCACCATACACAGTGAGGCGGGAGCCAGGAAGACCCCGTCCTCCCTGCCTTTCAGTCTTCTCCATGGCTGCCAGCCCCCCCCCCCCAGGCAGGTACCTGCTGCGGCCACCAGCCTGAGGGACCAAAGTCTCCACAGCTGGCAAAACCTATGCTGAAACTGGGGAGACAAAAGGGCCAGGGAGCTGCAGTGAACTGAAAACCGCACCTGCCGAGGCTGGCTGCCCCACCCTCCCCTCTACTGTCCCCAGCACAGCTCCAGAGCCACACGACTGACTGACTGAGACAGAAGGGGGATACGCGGCCTCAAGAGAGGTTGTGAGTGTCAAAGCCGCACTCGTGGGGCTGGCACAGGCTGCTTCGCCCTCCAAAGGAGACCCCTGCCGTCGGGAGGTCTGGGGCAGCAGCCAGGGCTGCTTCGCCCTGACTCCAGCAGGTGCTCATTATTTGGTCCCAGGAAACACAGGTGACTTGGAAAACAGGAAGCCTGGGCTCTTGCTCTATCACTATCTGTGACCTTGAGAGACAGTCACTTCTCTTCTTGGCCTTAGCATCCTGGAAGTGCAGGACCCAAGGTATTCCATTCTCTTCCAGTCCTGCGGGCCACACCTTCAAGTTTTGCTCCTGACAAGTCAGCAGAGGCCCAGGTCCCTGTGTGCCAGGGCTAGTTTGGTCATCAATATCAGAGGTTAAAACTGGGCTGTGCAGTCTAAAGGCACATGGGGTGAGGGAGGGACACACAAAGGACACCTGGACACCACACTCACTAAGAGGGAGCATGGGAGGAAGGCAACAGCCCCAGCATCACTTCTCGGCAAAGGAGTGAGACATTCTTTAGAGGTCTAATGCCTTCTGGACCAAAGACATCCAGACAGGGCTGAGGAGAGGCAGCCTCACCGGCTGCAGAGGACTGAGTGTGGAACAGAGGTGGCAGTCTAGCTGCCAGGGCACTTGGCCTACCCTGTACTCTCAGGGTATAGAAAAGGGACCAGTTTTGTCCACACAGGCCGTCCCCATTGTTTAAGACCAGGAGACAGATAGCATTATTTGGAGTAACTGAACGTAAGAGTTTTGATGAAGGCCATGTGTTAAAAGGGTTATTAGGGGAAGGCACTATCTCCAGTTGAAACCCAACCAAAGGGATCTGCTGTAGGGTTTTTCCTTCCTTCCTTTCAATAGTTAAAAGCCACTTGAGGGGAAGAGGGATCAGCTCCGCTATGGACTCTCAAGAGCTCACAGCCAGGGAAAGGGAAGTACATGGTGATTTGGAGGGAGACTGCTAGATCTTTGGTTGCTCCACGAAGGCTTTGGCCTTGAACCGTCTGTCCTCCCTTTCTTCCCCCCATGAGACTGGTACAGTTGGTATCAAAGAAGGCAGGCAGGAAGGACAGGAAAAGGAATGTGGACAGCAGGCAGGAAGTTAATCCGACCAGTCGTCTTCATCAAATTCAGAGGAATCATCTTCCGAGTCGCTGTACTCAACAGCAATTCGCCGTGACAGGATGGTGGCCACATCATTGCCCACTACATCACGCTTCTCTTGCTCCCGCTGCTCTTCAACCCTTCGAAGCTGAAACCCTGGTGGGAGAGGGAGCAGAGTTAAGAAGCACAGCCTTAGTCTAGGAACCCTCAAGAATGAGCGTGGGTAATGGCCGATGATCAGGACAGGGCTGTAAAGGACAGAAAGGCCTCCTGCGGAAGAGACAGATTTTACGAAGCCACATCCCTGGGTTATGGGCATCTTTGCGGCCCTTTTCTCACCAGGCTTCTGACGGTGGACTACCACCATACCCTGTCAGGCAATCGCTCAGACTGCTCCAAGTCCCTAGCTACAGTAGGGCTTGTAAGATCACCAACAGGACAAAGCACAGCAAACCCTTGGGACCAATGAGAGACAGGGAGAGAGAGACAGAGACTGAGAATGAGTTGGTAGAGGAGGGGGAGTTGGTGGCTGGGAGAGAAGGGAGGGGGGGAGAGAGTAGAGAAGACAGTTGCAACACAGTCCTGCTGAAAAGTTGCCACTGGGACAGGGACTCATTTTCTTCTGGGGATCTTTCCCCAAGAAAACTATGTATGCAAACATACACAAGATGCTCATTTCAAGGAATTCCAAGATCCCAGCTTAAACATAATTCACGTTTAGCAAATATAGAAAGGGTTCTTAATCTCAGTATCCTCAGAGAGGCCCCGCCCCTGCCTCTGAGGTCCTAATCTCTCAGTTGCCCACGAAAGCTGTTCCCCAGAAAGGGTAAAGATCCTGTACCCTACCCCAGCTTCAGAAAGGGAGCATGTCCTTGGCCCCTCACTGGGATTACCTTGGCGGATGGCAGAAAGCAGGTCACTACGTGCATCACTCACAGCGGGCAACGAGGACTTGGGCTTGGCGGCATCAGAAAGAGGTGGTGGTGGTGCAGCAGGCTGGGCATCAGCACTACTGAAGGGGAGAGGCGGGGGCCCTGGAGGTGGAGGAGGGGGGGGAAGGGGGGGAGCACCTCCAGATGGTTGGGACAAGGGAGGTGGTGGCATTGGGTAGTCAGTTGCTGGTGGTGGGGGTGGGGGAGGAGGAGCAGCAAAATCAGGGTGAGGAGGAAAAGATGGAGGCGATGGTGGTGGAGGGGTCCCAGGGGACCCAAACCCTACAGGTGGTAGTGGAGGTGGCACACCCATTGGAGGCGGAGGCGGAGGCGCAGGTGGCGGGGCAAAGCCTGGTTTGGGGCCTGGAGGAGAACCCAGAGGAGGAGCCGGGGGTGGATGACTTGGGCTGACCACGCTGGTTCTTTTGGGTCCAACCAAGACAGATCCTCTTTGGTTGTCTGCAGGGTAGCTAAAAGGCCAAGGAGACAAGTCACCATAATTTTCATGATGCCAGCTTGCCCAGAGGCAGGCTTATCTATAACGCAGATCCTTCTTTGTTGCCTCTCCTTTCACTGTGGCTCAGACAGATGAAGTGCGCAGCACTGTGGGGAGAGAACTTTCCAGCACAGGAGGGGTCTGGCCAGAAACTGAAGGAAATATCAGAGGGCTGCTCTGGCAAGCAAGGCTGCAGAGACATCTCTTAAGTCCCTTTAACCTTAGTTTTCCTGAACCCTCTTGGACAGAGTGGCCCATGGGTAGCTGTCATTTTAAGCCCAGAGCTAGACCTAAATACATACAGGGAAGAGCTAGAACAAAAATTCAAAGCCAGGTGGTGGGAATGCGCATCTTTAATTCAAGCATTTGGAGGCAAAGCATCCCCAAGTTCAAGGCCAGCCTGGGATGCACAGTGAGAAACCTTGTCTAGAAAAGACAAAAACAACAACAAAAAACCCAAACAAATAAAAAAATTCAAGCCCTATCTGTCTAGTGGGTTCTGTTTCTTAGGCTCTGAATACTCACTGGATTTGGTGGGGGCAAAAATCTATTTGGAGTTGGCCAAATGGAAATAGGAGTTTATGTAGTCTAGGCTGGCCCAGGACACATGACAATTTCCTGTCTTGGCCAACCTCGTGCTAAAATTATGAGCCTGAGTCACCGTGACTGGCTTTATTTAAGACAGGGTCTCACTATGTCTCTCTCTGGCTGGCCTCAAACTCACTGAGATCCTCCTGCCTCTTGAGTGCTGGGATTAAAGGTGTCCGCCACCACAGCACTCAGCTCCCAGCTAACTCTTAACTCAGGTTTGAAAGAGGATGAAAGCTCACTTTACAGATCAGATCTCTAAGAGGCTCCAGCTTCAAGGTCTCAGACCACTTCTAAGACAGATTTTCTTTCCTATTCCTTTCACCTGCCCTACACTAAGAGCTACTGCTTAGAAAAGTACCCTACCAGAAATGTGGGCACATGCCTTTAATCCCAGCACTCCAGAGACAGAGGCAGGTGGGTCTATTTGAGTTTGAGGCCAGCTTGGTCAACACAGAGAGTTCCAGGAGAGCTAGGGATTCATAAAGAAAACCTGTCTTAAAAACCAAAAAAAGAGCCAGGCATTGGTGGTGCACACCATTAATCCCAGCACTAGGGAGGAAGAGGCAGACAGATCTCTGTGAGTTCGAGGCCAGCCTAGTCTACAGAGCAAGTTCCAGGACAGCCTCCAAAACAATGCAAAGAAACCCTGTCTCGAAAACCAAACCAAACCAAAACAAAACAAAACAAAAAAACACCAAAACGATAAAATAAAGAAGCACCCATCTGGGAAATTTCCTCAGATCTTCAAGACTCAGCTACATCTTGACAGGCACCACAAGAACTGATTTGGGGCCAGCTAGTGATGGCTTGTGTCTTTAATCCCATCACTCGGGAGGCTGAGGTGGGCAGATCTCTGTGAGTTTGAAGCCAGTCTGATCTACAGAAAGAGTTCCAGAACAGCCAAGGCTACACAGAGAAACCCTGTCTTGAAAAACCAAAACTACAACAACAAAAAAAATGTGATTTGGAGGGAGATTTGGGCTCAGTGATCTGAAAGCTGAGAATGGGAAAGAGGAAGAGGACAGCACTGCTTTAGGTCTCCACGTGAATCCTTCAACATACCCAGCCACTAGCTGAGTAGTATCCAGGGAGAAATGAGCATCTTCGAAAGCCCACTTCTCAGGCAGAGAGAGGAAAAAGGAGCTGAGAGAACAGAGGAGTCTGGACAACCCTCAGGCCCTTCTAGCCATAATGGACAATCACTTGTACACAACGGCCAAAGACATCAACAAATAAATCCCCAAAGGGACAGACTGGAAGTCACACAGTCTTATTTCCCCCTTTGCCATGTGTGTTGTTCCCCTCCCCCTGCTATGTAGTGCTGATGGCCTGGAACGCACATGTAGTCCAGGCTGGCCTTAAACTTCACTGGGATTACTTGTGTCAGTCACTACACTCAGCTCACGCTTCCTGAGGGGTAAACAGGACAGAAGTGAGCTGAGAAGCAGGAGAGGGCTGTCTAGTCGGTGCCCCATTCTGCTAGCTTGTGAAAGCTGATGCTCACCTTCCGTCAGTTCACTGACCTTTGTGTGATCAACAGATCACTCACCTGTAACACAGGGTAACAACACTGCCAACACTTGATAAATTTTATTCCTGTTACCTACACACTCTTGCCTGAAGTCATTTTAGTGGCCCTGATCTAGATTTTGAACTCTTACTTTGCCCTTGAGTGCTTTTCTACCCAGGATGGATGGAGAGGTTCTGCCATTTACCTGAATTCTGCTGGTGGGGGAGGCAAGTTGTCTTCAGAGAAGGAAGGAGAAGGTGAGGAGGTGGAGTCTGACTGTGGTGGTGGTGGGTAGCTGCCTGCATCCACATTCTCCACAGAGCCAATGCTGCCATTCTGGTACACCAAGGTGGAAGAGACTCTGATAACATACCAATGTCAAAGTGGTCATTTAGAGAATCCAGTTCCATCCAAAGCACTAAAACATGTATAAACACACAGAGCTTGAGTGGCTCTCTCTTTTCTTACTAAAAGATATCACATTGACACAAAAGTTATTAGGGAGGGACAAAACAAGGAGACTCCCCATGTTACACCAAAACTATACTGTAGGCTAGGTATGGTAGCATGTGCCTTTAAAGACAGGTGATCTCCATGACTATGAGGCTAGTGTGGTATACATACCAAGTTCCATGCCAGTCAGGGCCACAAAGTGAGACTCTGTGTGTGTATGTGTGTATGTGTGTGCGCGTGCACACACATGTGCGTTCGTGCATCTGTCTGTCTGTCTAAAATCAAACCCAGCAGTTCTTTTTTCTTTTTTTTTTTTATGAGACAGGGTTTCTCTGCATTGTTTTGGAGGCTGTCGGTCCAGCCCGGCCTCGAACTCAGAGATCGCCTGCCTCTGCCTCCCGAGTGCTGGGATTAAAGGCATGCGCCACCAACGCCCGGCCCCCAGCAGTTCTTTTAAATGCTCTCCCAAATATTAGGTACAGCTAAACCTGAATCCCAAAATCTTACAGCAAAGAATGAAGCCAATTTCCACAGGTTAGCTGCAAACATGTGACTGGCATACAGCCTGATTTTGAGGTAGGCAAGTCCCTGGAGTGTTCAAAGGCTAAGGGTGCATTTGATTGCAAAATCAAGCCAAAGATGAATGCAGGGTGCCATGTGGCAGCAACTGTGGCTTCTCTGCCATGTCCTCTATTACATGATGAGCGGCTGCTTAAGGCAGGGTCCTAGAGCTAGCTGCATGAAATCTTTAAGTACTGGGCCCTGAGTGAACATCAAAACCTCATACAAGCATCAACACACCAAGCAGAAAGTCTACATATTATCATAAGTACACTGGGCACCAGTTAGCAAAGCTGGCCTGCTCTGCCTTCTCTTCCCCTCCTCTGCTCATTAAGCAGGCTCCAGGAACAGACTTGTAGGAAAATAATCAAGTCAGACGATGCTCTCCTGTGAAAAACCCCAAAACCTGGGCACATCTCTTTGACAGCTTCACCCAGAAGCATGTTCTTACAGCCAATTCTAAACCTCCTGGAAAATAGGAAAACGAGGGGCAAGGGCACCACTCCTCACTACCCAAGTCTCAAGTGAGACATGCATCTCTTTGTATAGTCTTGGCTGTCCTGGAACTAGCTCCATTGACCAGGTTGGGAGACCACATTTTTGACAGCTAGCATTATGGCCTCTAGCAGTCACTAAACCTATGCCATGTGCCTATCAGAATGGGATGGGACTGTGGAACGAAATGGCCCCTTACTGGGTAGTGAGATTAGTATTGGTTTCTCTGTAGAAAGGTCACTGTCTCGCTCTGTCTTCATCACGCTTAT
The DNA here is from genome assembly GCF_017639785.1 of Mesocricetus auratus. Taxonomy (NCBI): domain Eukaryota; kingdom Metazoa; phylum Chordata; class Mammalia; order Rodentia; family Cricetidae; genus Mesocricetus; species Mesocricetus auratus. The sequence goes on from NW_024429197.1 coordinate 10,200,366, forward strand.
AAAAACAAGCCTCTGAATCCAGGAGGAACAAGTGTCACAAGTGTCAAGATTCTTAAAAGTCAAGATGTTCATGGCAGAGTTATTCCTAAGAGCAAGAACAACTCAACTCTTTCCTTTTATCACTCCACAACACCCAGTACGGGCTGGCATGGTTCTTTGACAGCCAGAATGCAATGCTTTAGAGGAAAAGCCAGGGTGACACTCATGCCACGCAGTCATGGTGACTTGGCTTTGAATGTCACAGGGGTCAGACATCAGGATAAGCATCAAACCAAGCTTTAAATCCATTCTCCCCCTTTAAACCTCCAGTGTGGTTTGGTATTGGGAAATGGGTCAGGATGACACCCCCCACTACCCACAGAGATATATAGCCTCACAGTGGCCCAGCAACCTTTCCCACACTGACTCTGAGGTCTGCATTCAGTCCCTTTGGCTAGCTTCTCTCCCAAGACTGCAAAGACTGGCTGAAAATTTGTTTTGGTAAAGTGCAAGGCTTGCGTGCTACTCACCCCCCACCCTCCCTCGCTCAGCCCTTCAGTGCAACCTTCTTGTGTACTTGGGAGGCAAAGGCCTCCCAAGACCATTTTTCTTGCTCCTTCAGTCTTTCCTCTGAGACCTTAGGTATACTGGATTCTGGCAGAGGAACAGCACTGGAGGCCATGGCCTTCCCTTTCAGACCACTCCAGTTACCTCATTGAAATTGCTGAGTCTCCTGACTTATTTAGAAATTTTAATCACCAGATGGATGCACTTAAAAGTACTGGACTAACAGTTGTATTGGCCTAAATAAACCCTACAGCTAGATTTCAGAGGGTGTGGAAGGTATCACTCCTGAGCCTATTGTCCTGAGGCCCCCAACCCCTTCAAAGAATGCTATAAAACAGTACCTACCCAGAAGGCCCCAGTTTTTCTTTGGACTCTACAAACTCTTGTCCCATCTTCATTTTCTCCCACTCTTCCTTACGTGTCTTGATTTTACGTGGGTTTACATTGCCCCTATTCGGATTATCTTTCTTTTCTTTCTATAATGAAAGGGAACAGAAAAGCCTTTGTGAAACATTTTCCCAAGTGCTTCATTAAAATTCATTGTGGACACACACTCATGAGATGATTTGCCTAGACAACACATGGTAACAGCAGAATCTACAGAACTACCAGGTTTGCAGTGACCTAGAGGCCATCAATTCAAACCACCTCCCAGGCAAAGCATTTGCTCAGTCTCACACACAAGCACCTCTGGCAAAAAGGAGCCTCAGCTACCTCTCTGGGCAATTGCTTCGCATCTTTAAGTGTTTTAATTGTTAGTAAACACTTATTTGTTATTTGCTGTGCCACAAAGGTCAGTCAAGGGGTGAGGACTGGCAGCTCTAGAGATCTGGGGCAGACAAAGGCAACAGTTAAAAAACCAAACAGAACAAAACCAATGGAGGGTTTTCCAGCTCATGCAGCTGCACTAGCCTCTGGCACTCTCTTGGGCCTGCTGACAGCCATGCTGATGGGATTGCAAGGTCAAAGCTGACAGGTCACACTGCACCAGGAGCCTAGAGAGGCATCTCTACACACCAGGCCGCCCCTGGCCCCACCCACCCAGTAGTGAAGGGGTTAACCTTCTGTTGTAAACCAAATATTGCAGAACCTGGTGCTTGTCTCTGAGAAATGAGCTGCAAAACCGGCAGGGATGGGACCAGGCTAGCAGAGTGTCCAGCAGAGTCAGGTGCAAATTGCAAGAAAAATAAATGGTGAATAGAAAAGTCAATTTTTAAAACTCAGTGCAAATATACTCAATTGTTAATAGTGCCAGGGGAACAAGCACATTTTTGGTGTGATTCATACTTTCTCATCTTGGTGGTATTTGGTGTGGACACACTCTTTTTTTTTTTTTTTTTAAAGAATTTTACCTGGCATCCAAGCAAGCAGCCACTTGGAATTACTTCACATAACACTGGCTTCCTTTTTATCCCCACTCCACAATCGTGCCTACTGATGTGTAGAACAGAGGCCCCTTTCCCCTCACCCTATGCTTTCTCTTCTCTTTCATGATATCCTTGGTGTCCTGCAGCATCTTCTCCTTCCAAAGATCAAAGAAGTATGAAGGGTTGGTGTAGAATTTGAGTGCCTCTTTTCCATCATCCCTGGGATAGAAATGAAGACAAGTAGCTGTCAGTAGACAGATGAGCTCCCAACCAAATCCAATATTCCAAACACCAACCAGTTAGCAGTTTTTACACTAAGGATTCAGGAAGCCATTCAAACCGATTGCATATTTCCTCTCCCACACGGGGTTTACAATGGCCCCAAACAAACCTTTGCCGTACCTTTAATTCCCCTACAGGAATTTGCATGGTCAGGGCAAGAACAGGCTAGAGCAGCAGGAATTCTGATTATTTCTAATCATCTGCAGGGTCACAGACAGCTCCCTAAAGAGATCTGGATACTGTGCACTTTTATTTTTTTTTATTTTTTATTTTTTTGGTTTTACGAGACAGGGTTTCTCTGTTTTGGAGGCTGTCGGTCCAGCCTGGCCTCGAACTCACAGAGATCCGCCTGCCTCTGCCTCCCGAGTGCTGGGATTAAAGGCATGCGCCACCAACACCTGGCCAGAATATACTTCTTTTTTTTTTTAAGATTTATTTATTACATGTACAGTGTTCTGCCTACATGCCAGAAGAGGGCACCAGATTGAACTGTAGATGGTTGTGAGCCACCGTGTGGTTGCTGGGAATTGAACTCAGGACCCTTGGAAGTGCAGTCAGTGCTCTTAACCTCTGAGCCATCTCTCCAGCCCCCAGAATATACTTCTAAATCAAACATTAATACTTGCTTTTAAAAATGCCTTAGATTTATTTTCACTTGTGTATATGTGTCTCTGTGTATGTGTATACACATGTGTGTAGGTGCCCACAAAGGCCAGAAGGGTGTGTCAGATCCCCTGAAGCTACAGTTACAGGCAGCTGTGCGTTGCCAGATGTGAGTGCTGGGAACTGAACCTGGGTCTTCTGCAAGAGTAGCAAATATTTCTTAATTGCTGAAATATCTCTCCAGGTTCTGACACAAATAATTTCTATATTAACTAAATCTTGATCTGAGTTAGAGACACCCCTTAGGCCAAATCTAGATAACTGAGAGGAGATACTAGTTCTGGTATTTTGTGTCTAAAAAATAAAATACCATTCTAGAAAGGTGAACTATCTCAATATTATTTGCTTATCTGTCCCACCATATAAATGCTGTATCTTATCTCTTCTGGTATTATGAGGTACAACTTTATCCAAATTCAATAAGACTAAAGCATGACAGCCACAGGGGCAAACATGACTTCATACACTAGTCACAAAGGGCAGATACTCTGAGCCTGTCTGTATCTGTGTGAAAAGCTTCCCAGTTCCTATCTGAGGCTCTCTGAACAGGCCAGTGTCCTTGAGTTCACAGGTGCACACACAGAGACACTGCTGTGTAGTGAACCCGTTTGATAGACAGCACCCACCTCCAGCCACTTGTAATTATTTTTTACCTGTTCCAAAGTCATTTATGGATACAAGCAAAATAATCACTTTCTACTTCTGTTCAGTTTGTCTGTGCATGATGACATTACCAAATCACCAGAGGGGAGGGACTCTAGGTTATCTGTAAGGCCATCTTCCTTTTCCATGTCTATCTACAGCGAGGAAGGTCCTTGCAGAAAAAAATATCCAAAGGGTGCTCAAAATGAAGTGACTGACATTAACATGGAAGGATGCCAATTACTCCCCATGCTCTGGAAGGCCCCCTGTGAGCCTAGAGCAGCCATCTGAACACTGGTCCCACTAACTCGTCCAAACATCTGGGAATCTAGAGTTTTCCCAGTAAGTGGAAGCCCTGCTAGAGTGCAGCCCTTGGGAATCCATGCTGCAGGACTGCCTGCTAACAAGTCCTTTTGCTTCTGTAATAGCCAAATTCCTTGGATGGAATCCAGATAGACTTGCTTTCACCAAAGTAAACTCTGCAGAATGCAATGTTACAGCAAGCTTTCAATATATAGTAGATACAGATGGTCTCTTTCAGAGACCAAACAAGAGTGAACTGTCTTTGCTGCCATAAGCTCCTCTGGGGTAGACAGTAAGCTCAATAAGACTCTCTGATATAAACATTATCTTTAGGTATTTTAGACAATGCAGTGTTTTTAATCTCTCTCTCTCTCTCTCTCTCTCTCTCTCTCTCTCTCTCTCTCTCTCTCTCTCTCTCTCTCTCTCTCTCTCTCTCTCTCTCTCACACACACACACACACACACACACACCCCCAAGGGAGAGCTGTTACCTGTAAGGACTTAGGTTGTTGAGAGGGGGGGGAGCGTCACAGCTGTTATAGGTTTCTAAGACGGGCACTGGGAGAGAATTTCTGTCAAAAAGCTTCTGGTCTTGGATGGTAGAGCTTCTGAAGGCCTTTCGAGTGTTGATTCCTTGTAGTGACACTGAGAGAAGATGGAAGGCATTAGAAAATGGACGACAGGCTATTTGAGCAAACCCTGAGTCACACTAGTCGGAGAGGCCTCAGCTGCTGTGTTTCTTGGCTGCAGCTGTCTGCAGCCAGGTTTTTTCCTCCCACTCTGGGGAAGCCCCACAGGCTGTCAGCAGCCCAGCCATTTCAGGACTGAACAGAATGAAGCAACACAAAGGTTCACTATGTGGCCAGATCTCACAGGCCTCGCTTTAGGTGAAATGAATCTTCCTTGAGGGAAAGCAGATTTGGGAACAAGGGAACTGGGAAATGGGAGAAAGGGACTGTGGGGGTGTAGTAGAACTAAAAAGATTTCTTTACACCATCTAGGTTTACGTCACTTCAAAGCATAACTGCACTAGTCTCTCTGGTTTCTCTCCTTGCTTTTTAACAAACTAGGGGCAGAATTCTCAGACACTGCTCAGCAAAGCTTGCAGCTCTGGCTCAGTCCCCTTACCTTCTTCTTCCTTGGGATCCAGCTGAGTGACTTTAACTTGTACTCGGTCAACCCGCTCAGCCAGGGAGTTTACCCGGGAGGCAAAGGCACTTGCCTGAGTACAAATCTCTCCGAAAATGTCCTCTGCATATTTGCCTAGAAAGAGCAAAGAGACCAAGTCACTAGTGCATAGGAATGATAGAAACACAAACCCAGTCTCTCTCTCTCTCTCTCTCTCTCTCTCTCTCTCTCTCTCTCTCTCTCTCTCTCTCTCTCTCTCTCTCTCTCTCTCTCACACACACACACACACACACACACACACACACACACACACACACACACACACACACACACACACACACACGCCCTTGGAGAAAACTATTCACCATAGCCTGGGCAGTCTGTGTGTATACAGTCTATAACTAATAGAACCTTCTTGACAAATTATGAACAAACAGGAAACTCAAAGCAGGTTGAACAAAATCAAAAGGTGTAATGTCAACAAATTAGTCCTGGAAGAGCAGACAGTATATGCAAACATTTGTCCATGACTCTTAGTCCCTCCTGTTCTGTAAAGTGCCTTATAAAATGGCTGTGGAGAACAGACTGAGAGTTAAGAGGAGCTACCAGGTGTCCATGATTAATACACTAGATAAGAAATTACTTCCTCAGTAGAATTTCAAATGTCCACTGAAAACCAAGATGAGGGTATCTCTAAGGAGCCTGAACTTTTCTGCACCCCACACAGAGATGCAGAGCTGCTTCTAAGGGTGCAGAGGTCACCTTAACGTCCTCTAACCCACAACTTTCAAAGTCTTTGCTCTAGGTTACAATCCTTCAAATCTACACCCCAGGGAACGAGTGAAAAGCCGAAGTGTTCAAGACCTCCCTAAAAAACAACATACCACTAGTCTTTTCCCACAATGTCTTGCTTTTTAAAACAAGAAAAGAGTTCTGTACTTTCAACCCTGAATGCAAGGAGAATTTGTAGCCAGAGAAACAGCAATTTGGCACTACCTCCATATCGTTATTCAGAGCCACAAGGTTCTTTCTCACTAGGGATGGAAAGAGGTAGGAATGGATAAATTATCATCCTAGATTTTTACTCACAAAGCAAAGGCAGATGTAAGTGACTGCCCAACCTAAAGATATTTTGAGACCCATTTAAAGTAAGTTCTCATTTTTTTTAAAAGCTTAGAAGGTATTTGAGGGGGAGTTAGGCTAACCCAGTCTGAAAGGTCAAAACCACGCCCTCAGGGTGAACTACAGCTAACCTTTCTAGTGGAACCCAGAGAACAAGTGTACTGTGAACTAGTGGTGAATTTAAGCCAATAAGGAGTTTCTAACCTTGCATACCACATGGTCCCATACAGAACAAGAAAGGGGAATTCCTGAGCTCAAAGGACTCAAAATGGCCAACAAGCTGCATTTCTGCTCTGCATGTAGAGGATCCTATCTGATCTCTGTTCTTGGTATGACAGTGTTCCTGCTCCACCAAGTATGAAAACTGCATTGGGGCAGGGGAAACAAGGAAATATACAATATTATGCATGGAAAATAGATCATCCTTAAAAATATCCACTGATGGTGGCTTATTATACCTGTAACCTGAGCACTTGAGAGGCCAAGGAGGATTGCTGTCAGTTCAAGGCCAGATGGGGCTACATAGTGAGACCCTATCTCAAAACAACAAAAGCAAAAATTCAACTGCTCTGGCAGAAAAGAAAAGACACAAGTCAACCCATCTTTGCAAGAAAGGAGTCATATTTTCTGTTCCTTAGTAGAGAAGGGTGGTGACAGTGTGGCATCAGGTAAAATCTCTCAATATACAAAATTGTTAACTTTGTTTTCTCTCTTTTTGAGACAGGGTCTGACTATGTAGCCCTGACTGGCCCAGCTCTTGTTGTGTAGACCAGAACTTTGAAAGCCCGAGTTAGAGAACATAAAGCAGTCGTTTACCGTTAGAAGAAGCTCTGCATCTGTGTCAGAAGAGAAGAAATTCAGGCCCCGTAGAAACGCACTCTCTTGGTTTGAAATTCTACTCTTCCTCCCTCCCTCCCTCCCTTTTTTTTTTTTTTTTTTTTTTTTTTTTTTTGGAGACAGGGTTTCTCTGTGTAACTCTGAAGCCTATCCTGGCACTCACTCTGTAGACCAGGCTGGCCTGGAACTCATAGAGATCTGCCTGCTTCTACCTACTGAGTGTCCAGATTAAAGACGTGCACCACCATCACTCCCATTTTGAAAGAGTGAGTGAGGTAGGTAGGTAGGTTGAAGGCCTTCCCACTGTAACATCAGGTCAGGCCCTGGGCAGACTCAGAGTCACACTATGGGTGATGGGAGATGTCATTCTGTAAATCTGTCTCTCTTATTGGTTGTTGAATAAAGCACTGTTGGCTAATAGGGAAGCAAGATAGATGGGACTAGGAGTCAAGGAGGATTCTGGGAGAGGCAGAGTCAGACACCATGTAGGCCGCCAGAGGAGTAAATAGGTCTGGACCCTTTTCTCTGGTAAGAGAAATACTTAGATTAACAACTATGGGTTAAATACTTAAGTCAGAGTTAGTCAGTAAGAAACCATGCAAACAGCCAACAACTTTATTATTAATATAGTGCCCTGTGTTATTTGGGGGTTCAGACATCGAAGCAGGGCCCAGGTGACTGGCAGGAAAAACTACACTCTACATATGGGAAATGGAAAGAGTAGTGAGCCTCAATCAGGAGACCTGGATTGTTGTGTCTCAGATTTTTATTTTCAGACAGTCTCACTGCGGTCCCCTGGCTGGTTTCAAATTCAGTTAGTAGATCAGGCTAGCCTCAGACTTGCCAAGATCCCATCCTTTTCTTCCTTGGTTCTGAGATTACTGTGCACATCACTATACTGGGCCTATGCCTCAGCTATTTCTATTATGGCAGGGTACTTCTTTTTAATATTTATTTTTATTCATGGGTATGCATTTCTACATGTTAGCATGCACACGTGCATGTGGATACCCACAGAAGCCAGATGAGGGTGCCAGATCCCTTGGAACTGGAGCTACAGGAGATTGCAAGCTACCACATGGGTGCAGGGAACCAAACTCTGATTTTCAGTAAGAACTACAAGTGTTGGCTAGGTGGTGGTGGCTCACACCTTTCACACCTTTAGTCCTAGCACTTGGAAGGTGGATCTCTGTGGCTTAAGGCCAGCCTGATCTACAGAGTGAGTTCCAGCTTCACAGATAAATCCTGTGGGGGGAGGGGACGGGACAGGACAGGGACTGCAGGTTTTTTTTTTTTTTTTTTTTTTTTTTGGGTTTTTCGAGACAGGGTTTCTCTGTCTCTGTATTGTTTTGGAGGCTGTCCTGGAACTCACTCTGTAGACCAGACTGGCCTTGAACTCACAGAGATCTGCCTGCCTCTGCCTCCCGAGTGCTGGAATTAATGGCATGTGCTACCAATGCCCGGCTTCTTTTTGCTTTTTTGAAACAGGGTCTCACTGTGTATCCTTGGCTGGCCTCAAACTCACAAAGACCCACCTGCTTTGGGGGCACTGAGATTAAAGGAGTGCACCACCAGATCTGGATGTAACGAATACTCCTAACAGACAAGCCATTTCTCCAGACCCAGTGTACTCTGTAGGAAGACACAATCGCTCAAATTTGGTTTCACCTGTAAACTGGGGACTAATTGTATCCTCCTCACCAAATTACTAGAAAAATTAAATAAGCTGTTACAATAAACATCTTATTCTTATATTGCTTAGCCAGAGACAATTTTAAGAGCTCACCTATCTAAGCCAGCATGGAGTCTTCCCTGAGCCACTCAGGAGGCTGCAAGGCTGAGGTGGCAGGATCACTTGAGCCCACAAAGTTCCGGTGAAGCCCAGGAAATAGCAATATTTTGTCACAAAACCAAACCAAAGTGCAACTATCTAATACCCTAAATTCACTGGGCGGTGGTGGCACACACCTTTAATCCCAGCATCTGGGAGACAGAGGCAGATGGATCTCTGTGAGTTCGAGGCCAGCATGGTGTGCAGAGCTAGTTCCAGTACAGCCAGGACTCTTGTAGAGAGACCCTGTCTCAGGGAAAAAAACAAAACAACAAAACCCTAAATTCTAGGCTTAGGGGAACCCTCCGCCCAAATTCAGAATGATCTCAAAGAACAGCTTTCCCACCTGCTGCATGATATCACCAGCGGTGAAGGACAACGGAAGACATAGACTTAGACTGTCACAATCATTGGCGTTCTGCCTGTAGGTGTCTGTGTGAGGGTGTCAGATCTTGGAGTTACAGTTATTAGCTGCCATGTAGGTGCTGGGAATTGAACCTGAGTCCTAAGGAAGAACAGTCAGTGCTCTTACCACTGAGCCATTCCCAGCCCCCCACAGAGGAATTTTTAGCTAGAATTCCAATCAATGATTTGATGGTTTCTATTAATCAAATGTAAAAAAAAAAAAAAAAACCCACTGCATTTCTGCAAACAGAAGTATGATACTTCAATAGGATAAAGTCAGAGCCAGAGACTTAGTTCTGTTGAAAGAGTGCTTGTCTTGCATGCAGAGCCCTGGGTTTGATTTCCTACACTGCATCATAATGGTATATGCTGGTATTCCTTCAAATGGGAGGTCAAGATGGAAGGATTGGAAATTCAAGACCATCCTTGGGCTATATGGTGAGTTTGAGGCCAGCCAGGGCTACATTTAGACTGTCTCCATGTAAATAAATAAATAAGGGCTGGAGAGGTGCTCAATGATCAAAGCCCTGGCTGCTCTTCTAGAAAACCCAAGTTTAATCCCCATCACCCACATGGACAACTATCTGTAGTTCCAGTTCCAGAGGATCTGATGCCCTCTGCTGGCCTCCATTGGCACTGCACACACACAGTGCACAATACAAACACAAGCAAAATACCTACACACAAAAAATAAAAAAAGTTAAGTAATCAAAAGAAAAGTGCTCAGTCCAAAGGTAAATTTCACTCATCTAGATATCACCTAGACAGACCCAATATCCATCAGGCTATTCATTAACAAATACCACATTTTGCCAAAAATTTCAGAATAGTCTTCAGGTGGTTCCCCCAACAGCCTCTTAGCAAAATTCTTCAGGTGATATGTTATATGGAAGCATAAACTGGTTAAACTCATTTTTCAAAAGGTGCATCTGCTCTTATTGGAATCTGAGTGGGAGTCAGAGTGCTATAAAGGCAATGCCTCCTTCTACCCAATGCTAGAAACTTTAATACAGCACATTTCCTAGTCACTGAAATGGGGTTCCACCCTCCCGATGGGCACAAAACTGATCAAAAGTGCTGACTGATGGCAAACACCTTTAATCTGAGCCCTTGGGGGGCAGAGCAGGGGAATCTCTGTGAGTCTGAGACCAGCTTGGTATGTGGGATGTGTTGGGAGTTCCTGGGAGTATAAGAGGGAGAATTTGGGGCATGGTTGATGTGATCAAGATGCACTGTTTACATTACATATATGAAATTGTAAAAGAATAAATAAAAGACATTTTGCTAGTAAAATGTAATTTAGTAAAAGAAATACAGATCATTTGTATTGTGGGGTATGCAATAATACAGGTATGTAATAAGCATGTCCAATCATCCCTGAGCTAAAACTATTCTGCACAAGAATAAGGACACCTAGTACTTGGGTGGGGGACTAATACCACACTGATGACAATGGGGAACAAAATATCAACGACCATAGTCTAGAAGCCAGGCATGGCGGTACATGCCTATAATCCCAGCCCTAAGAGGCAAAGGCAGGGAATTTTTGCCTGTGGAGATTACAGGATAACCTTTGAGAGTTGGTTCTCTCCTTCTACCATGAGGGCTCCAGGAACTAGACTCAGGCTGCTGGGCTTGGCAGCAACCACCTTTACACACAGAGTCATCTCATTGGTCCTTCCTTCTCTACTTTAAAAGAACTTTTATTTGAATATTGTAAAATGGGAGACGATGGATACAGAACAGTGGAAAGGAAGACGGGGCTTGAAGAGGCCTTTACACCCGGCCAAAGAAGTTACACTACTCCATAGCGAGGAGCCAAAGGAGATTTAAAACAAAATGTACTTTTTAAACATTTATTAAGGTGGGCCAGTGGCATACACCTATAATCCTAGCTATTTAGGAGACTGAGGCAAAGTTCAGCTTGGGCAACTTAGCAAGATCCTGTCTCAAAATAAAAAAGGTAAAGTGGAGGTGCACGCCTTTAATCCCAGTACTGGGTGGAGGGGGCAGAGGCAGGCAGATCTCTGTGAGTTCAAGGCCAGCCTGGTCTACAGAGTAAGTTCCAGGAAAGTTAGGACTGTTACACAGAGAAACCCTGTCTTGAAAAATCAAATAAATAAATAAGATAAAAAAAAACAAGAGCTAGTATAGATACAGCTCAGTGGCAGTAGGAAAGGAAGAGGAGGAAGATGAAGATGAGCAGGAAAAAATTTGTTTGCAAATTAATGGACAACTTTTTAAAAATTCCCAGGCTAGGCTAGACACGGTGGTATGCTTGTAGTTTTGGTACTTAGGTGGTGAAGGCAGGAAGATATGGAGTACAAGGATATCCTTGGGTACACATCTCGATGAGCGACAGCCTGAAGTACAAGAAACCCTGCCTCAATAACAAATTCCAGATTAGAGCCAGGAATGGTTCTGCAGCCTTCGGGAAGCTCAAGGCCAGCCTGGGCTACACAGTGAGTTCCAAGACAGCTAGAGCTACATCGGGGCACCCTGAGGACAGATCTAAGTAGACACTGAAGGAATGCAGGCTTGGGCAGTAGTTCCCCTGAAACTTCACATGGAGGCTGTAATGTTAGCACATGGGAGCTAAGGCAGGCACGTCACAAATCTGAAGCCAGTCTGAGCCACATTGTGAGACCCTGTCTCAAAAAAGGAGGTTAGTTAATTGATTCAATTTAATTAAAAATATTTTAGGTTAGGTCAACAAAGACTCAAACCAGAACACTACTATTGGTAAGGATAGAATTAGTGGCAGAGCAAATAACTCTCAGCTAAGTTTAAATATTCACTTTTGGGGCTGGGGATGTAACTCTGTGGTAGAGCATGGGTCTGAGCCTTAGGACAAGATATGTAAATACAAAAATAAGTAACAAACGAGCCCTGAGTCTCACTGACTTTTCTTTAGGATCATCTGAAAAATGGGAATACAACTTCCTAGTCTTATAGAAGTATTTGAGGATATTAAATTATATCAACATCTCATTGAAAACTGGCAACAAATAATGAGTTCCCCTCTCACCCTCTCTACTGTTCCCTCAAAACTTATTCTTCCCATCTCTTTTGGTAGATTATGAGCTCCTGGAAGTCAAGGGCCATCTCCTAGTTTCTGTATCCAGAATATAAAATATATTCAATCCACATCTACTGGATGAATAAAGGGTCAGTCAGCACCCTAATGTGACGACGTACTACTGTTTCCTTAGGTAAAAGCTGACCCTGGCCCTCGGACCAGCTTCAAGATAGGAGTGGTTGGATCACAGGTGGGGGAAGCCACAACAGCTCCATTAAAGCTGGAAAAGCATCTGAGAGGGGGCAGGACTCCTGCTGAGTTGAGCAGCAGCAGCGGCTGGGTGCTGTCTGTCCTATGGAGAAGGAGCAGTGTATGACTGACTTCTACCCATTTGGCCTTCTCAGGGTGATGAGGCAGAAGCAGGGCAGGTCTGCAGCTCTCATGTACTTCACAGCGCTGCTGCACTGCTGCGGTTGGCAATGGGTTCATTCTCCATGATGCCCCATCCTGGGGTCACTAAGCCCTAGATCAACTGAGGCAGGCTCTGTGCTAGGTGAAGGCTTAAGTCTCAGACTCCATCCATCACCTGGTCACAGAGCTCAGTCTCCTGAGGGCCTATCACTATCTAGGGGAACACAGGCTTTCTGATATTCCTCTGCCTTCCCTAAGAGCAGTGAGTGTTGGAAATAATTCTCATGAAATGCCTTTGCTAAGGAAGATCACTAAAGTGGCATTTCAGCAGAGGTGCTTATGGGAGCTGGGGCAGCACTAGACAAACGCAGGGCTAGTCCAAGCACCTGCCTTTCCCATACCTCAGCTTCAAGCAAACGTCAGCCTGATTCAGAATGAAATCCAAACCACATGCAAATACCCCCACCCAAGGTAGGCTCATTAATTTAGCCAATTAAAGAATTATATATCTATCTGGATTTCTCTCAACTCCATAAGAGACTGGGCTAACTCCTGTCTTCCTCTAGAGAAGAGTGGCTTCAGTTACCATTTGTGTCACTGTGTGTTCACACAGCTTGCAAAACTCCTAATACTCCAGAGACTGCAGAAGTAATTTTTACCCTGAACTTGGACCTGGGGGCTTGCAGCACAATTAAATGTGTATCTGGGTAGACACGTCAGCCAGAATCTCTATGAGTGCATGCTTGCTTTACTTCCCTTTGGGAAGATCACGGTGGGGTGTTGGGTAGATAGACTATTGGCACATGTGAGGCTTCAACAAAGTCAGGCTACATGGAACAGATCGTTTAATTACAGGAGCATTCCCTGACCCGAGACACGGCTCCGAACCTCCCACTTTACGCACAGAGAGCTCTGCCCCGACACTGCATCTGCAGGCTTCACGAAGCCTCCTGCCACCCTTCCTTCAGATTCTTTTTGAAGCAGGTAGAGGGGAAGGTGGGACATAGAGGGTGGTGGCAGGTGAAGAGAGGGTAGAGGGGAAGAAGATGAACCAAAAACAGGGTCTTCTTTGGGGACAGAGCAGGGGATATGTTTTCACATTACCTAGGGAAGGCAGATGGAGGAGAAATAGGAACATGGAGGAGAGAGAAACTAAATAAAGAGTACCAACGACCCCTGAGGGCAAAGCACAGGCTCTCCAAGGCACTCACTCAGGCTGCCCAGCTGTCGGATGACATTTGCCAGGGTGATGTTGGTCCTGCATTCCAGCTCGCTTGTATCGCTAGGCAACGTCTGACGGCACAGGTGCCTTGGCTCGATGTTCCTGGTTACTAACGGCATGGTGGACCTGCTTCAGGCAATGTTCTCAATGATGAAAAACAACCTAAAAAAGAATTAACAGGAAAGCGGTACTCAACCACAGATTCCAGGCACACTGGGCTATGTGATTCTTCTTTTCCTTTTTTGTATTGTTCTGAGCTGAAACAGTTTTTTGTTTTGTTTTGTTTTTAAATATTTATTACCAAGCCGGGCGCTGGTGGCGCACACCTTTAATCCCAGCACTTGGGAGGCAGTGGCAGGTGGATCTCTGTGAGTTCAAGACCAGCCTGGTCTACAAGAGCGAGTTCCAGGACAGGCTCCAAAGCTACACAGAGAAACCCTATCTTGGAACCCACCCCCCCAAAAAAAAACTAAACTACAAAAAAAAATACCCACTTTAGCCGGGCGTTGGTGGCGCACGCCTTTAATCCCAGCACTCGGGAGGCAGAGGCAGGCGGATCTCTGTGAGTTCGAGACCAGCCTGGACTACCAAGCCACAGAGAAACCCTGTCTCGAAAAACAAAACAAAACAAAAATACCCACTTTATTCCCCTACCTATCTTCTAGTTTAAGCATCTCACCTTTCAAGGTTTACTAAAGAATCTTGCTATGAGTTCAGAAATTCAGAAATGACATCATGGAGGTAGTGAAAACCTTTAGTAGCAATTACTGCTCTAACCAATTAAGAGTGCTCCAGGTAAAGAGGCATGGTCAGAAAATAGCAGGCACAGTATATATCTTATCCATGGGGTATCCACAACCAATACAGATCAGACTCTAGGCTACCAGTTACGAGGTTCAAAAACATCCCTCTGTAGCTAGGGATGTAACCTAACTGGTATGGTACTTGCCTAGGCTTGAGCCCCCTCACACCAACATGATATAAACTGGACATGGTGGTGCATACCTGTAACCCCAGCATTTGGGTGACATAAGAAGCAGGAGTTTGAAAAGTTCACAGGCATTCTAAGCTAAATAGAGTCTAAGGCCAGACTGAACTAAATGAGTTCCTTTTCTCAAGGAAAAATTAAAGGGGAAAAAAAAGGCAGCATTGTCTTCATCTGATACTCTCCACAATGAAATTAGCTGTCATCAATGAGCCCACAATCTCACGGACAAGCCTCTGTATACAACTTCTCTAGGTCTTCCTGGATGATGACTATTAACGTACAACTAAATACTAGCTGCCAGGATCTAGTAACACTACCAAAGAATAGTCTGTAAATTGAGAGGATGAAGGAAAATCAAGGAAAAATTTACATGCTCAATATGTCAAAGGGGATGCTGAGCCAACTGTGTTTTCAGACTCCCTGGCCCTCTTTTCCACCCAATGCTCCTCTACTGATTTCTATACACCTGTGCCAAGACCTGTAGCATGTGTGTAGAAGAGATCAGAAACCTTCCCATTGCTGTTTCTCATCCTAGGGGCTGAGCCCTTCCTTTCCCCAGGAATTCCACCCACCACGCCAGCACTTCAGACTCACCTGGAGCTATCATTTTAGATTTAGATTACCAAATTCCTGCATTACTAATTTAGGAGAAGGTGTTGCTCTCAAGAGAGTGGTTATAATTGAAGAAGTCAAGTCAAAGTGGACAGGTCTTGTTTTCATATCTAGGAAACTATAAAGAAATCTAAAATATCTTAACTGCTTTTGTGCTAGGGGAAATGGCAAATTCGTGTCAAATGAAAATGCACAGAAACAACTACAGAAACTCCTCACTATAAATTCCTAAGAAGAAGATGAGGAGGAAGAGGAGGAATCAGGTTTACTCACATCAAATCCTAAAACACCAGCTCATCATCAGACAGTTGCTTACGAATACAAAATGCTTACAGCAAGCTAATCACGCTGCAGAGCTTAAAAGCAAACCAACATATTGTTCCCCCCAAAAAAACAAAACCCCCAAACTAACAAACACACAGAGAGGCAGTGGGACCCCGTGGAACAGGCTGCTCCTTGTTATGGACATTCTGATCTGCTACAAGTAAAAATAAAACAGGAAGCCAGCAGCCTGGGGGACAAGATTTCCTGTCACCATCAGCAACAGCCTAGAAACTAAAAGAACCAGCTGTTTGCTTCTAACTTTGAACCTTAACGGTCACTGTGTGGCAGCTGTACCTATCTTTGGGGTGCAGAGGTGTTTCCTGAATACTTGTCCACTGTCTTAGGAAATGACTTCCATTCCATATCTCTATTAAGATCCTCCTTTGACCCAACAGGTTTTTAAACCCGAACTCTAGACTTTCTAGTTAACTTTTTCAGTCATTTACTAAAAGCAAATGATGTCAGGTACAAAGATGCACACTTACACTTAATAACATGGTGGAAAGAATCTAGAATGGGAAAGGACAAAGAAGGTTAAAAAAATAGAAGAATGTCAGGCCAGTGAGATGGCTTAGTGAGTAAACATGTTGCTGCCAAACATAACTAAATCCAATCCCCAAGATCCACATGCTGCAAAGAACCAACTTCTGAGGCTGGAGAGATGGTGGCACTGTGGCTTAGAGCATTTATGCAGTGATGATGCACACCTTTAATCCCAGCACTCAGGAGGAAGAGGCAGGTGGATCTCTGAGTTTAAGATCAGCTTGGTCTACAGAACTAGTTCCAGGACAGCCAAGGTACACAAACAAACAAACACTTATTGCTCTTTCAGAAAACCTGGCTTTGGTTCTCAACACCTATATAGTAGCTCCCATCTGTAACTCCAGTTTTAGGGGATCTGATGCCTTCTTCTGACCTCCATGGGTACCAGGCATCTAGATGTATGCAGGTAAAACACACACATAAACAAGTTGTCATCTGACACCTTCACATGTGTGTGCAGTGCAATACAAGCACACATACATACACACAGAGTAAAAAGTTATACATGTAAAATAAATCTTTAAAAATAAAAAGGACAAGCCGGGCGTTGGTGGCGCACGCCTTTAATCCCAGCACTCGGGAGGCAGAGGCAAGCGGATCTCTGTGAGTTTGAGACCAGCCTGGACTACCAAGCGAGTTCCAGGACAGCCTCCAAAGCCACAGAGAAACCCTGTCTCAAAAAACCAAAAAATAATAAATAAATAAATAAATAAATAAATAAATAAATAAATAGGACAAGCCGGGCATTGGTGGTGCACGTCTTTAATCCAGCACTTGGGAGGCAGAAGCAGGTGGATCTCTGTGAGTTCAAGGCCATTCTGGTCTACAGAGTGAGTTCCAGGACAGCCTCCAAAACAATACAGAGAAACCCTGTATCAAAAAACAAAAAATAAAATGGGGCTGGAGAGATGGCTCAGAAGATAAGAGCACTACCTGCTCTTCCAGAGGTCCTGAGTTCAATTCCCAGCAACCACATGGTGGCTCACAACCATCTGTAATAAGATCTGGTGCCCTCTTCTGACCTGCAGGCATACAGACATATGCTATATACATAATAAATAAATAAATGTTTAAAAAAAAAACAAAAAGGACAGAGCTGAGCAGTGGTGGTGTGCACCTTTAGTCCCAGCACTTGGGAGGCAGATCTCTGAATTTGAGGACAACCAGGGATATACAGAGAAACCCTGTCTTGAAAAACCCAAAAACAAATAAACAAATAAATATTAAAAAAAATAAGACAGTGAGAGAAAAATAATGTTAATATCCATCAAGATTTCTTTTAAAAAAGATGGGTCTTTTGGCTGGGTATGGTGGCCCAGGTCTTTAATCTCAGCACTTCAGAGGCAAGGCCTCTGAGTTGGGGGCCTGCCTGATCTATAAACAAGTTTCAGGACAGGCAAGGCTACATAGAAAGACTGTTTCAAAACAAACAAAATGCATTTTTTGTGCTGGCAATAACGGCCAGCAGTTAAGAGCACTGGTTGCTCTTCCAGGACATGGGTTCTAATCCCAGCACCCACACAACCATCTGTAATTCTACTTCCAGGGGATCTAATATTCTCTTCTGGCCTTTGAAGGCATTGTACTCACATAGTGTACTGCCACATGCAGATAAAACACATCTGGGGGAGGGTGCATTTTTCAAAGACATCAAAAAAAGAGACAAGATTCTTTGCTATATGAAACTACCTGTACCAACTGCTCATTTTTCTTTTAGATAATCAAGGATTGGTTATCTTCTGTACAAGAAGTATGAAATTATGCATAACATGAACCACACTAGTAAATTTGACAAAAGAAAAAAATCCTAGATTTTGAATGACGATAAACTTAGAAATGGTAAACAGACTTCAGCCTTTAGAAAATACATGGGTCTTGGAGTTAGGACATACATGAGTTGGTCTCCTGACTCTGATATCTCATAATTGTGATCTTCAACAATTTTCTTATAAACACTGAAAAATATATCTAAAATTTCCTCTACAGAGCTTAAAGCAAAGGGATAGTTATTTGTAGTTCCACAGATCCTAGGCAAATCTTCCCATTGAATTACTTCTATTCATTGATAAATATTTAAAAACACTTTAAACTATGGACACATTACATAGTTGAATGCAGCATTCACATAAAAAATTTAAAGATGAAACTCTAGACTTCAATGAATTTGATGGGTTTTCCCCTGAAGTTGCCCCTAGCTATACTCTCAGACTGCCTGAAATACAACACTCTCTCCTCCAGTCTTTCCCAACTGTGCTCCCCATCTGAACCACAGAACAAAGGAAATGATTAGAGTGACTGTTTTCTCAATTTTCCTCAAGACTGTATATAAGGAGTGCCAACTGTAGATGCCCCGGGAGTTAGTATCTCACACACAGGTGCCCAACAGCATCAGGCTTTTGCTTTCGTGAACTCTAGTTAAGAAGGCTCCTCCACCATCAGAAGGGTACTTCACCAGGAAATGGGGAGAACACTGGGTGTTGAAGAACCACTGAAACAGAGGTTCTAATTTGCATTTTAGACAGATCATCCTAATGTAAGGACAAAGGTTGCACAGGGCAGAAGGCTGGGGGTAGAAGATGAACTAAGAAATTTCATAGGTTCAAGAGAGCCTCAGAGACCCATCAGATCCCGGCTAGCACTTCTGGACTGAGAAACCAGAAAGGTTGTGGAACGGAGTCTAGCCTATCAGTCCCACCTGCTGCTCTTCTGTACTCTTTGGTACAGTTATAGTAACAGAGTGATACCACGTATGCTCCTTTAGTGAAAGGTGTCATTAAAACCTTACATGCTCATGCTAGAGAAATATAAACAAAGGAAGGAGAGCCAACAAAGCGGCTCTTAGTCAAGAAAACCATGTGAGGGCTGGGGATACAGCTCAGAGGTGAACACTTGGTTAGCGTATACTACACCCTGGGTTTGAACCCCAAAATCATTAAAATACAGGAAAAGCCTGAAATGCCCTGTATTTATAAAATCAGTAACTGTCTTTTCCAGTCCTGTTATTTTTTTCTGTATTGGGGAGGTGTTTGTGTGATGCATGAGGCAGTGTGCAGTGCACACAGACACTAGAGGTCATCAGGTGCCCTCCCTATTACTTATTCCCTGGACACAGTGTTTCACTGAACCTAAAGCTTGCTGTTGTGACTAGACTGACTGGCCAGTGAGTACCCCAGAATCCTGTCTCCACCCCACATTGCTGGGCTTACAGACATGCGTGACTAAATCCTAGCTTTTGTACATGGGTACTGGAGATTTGAACTCGGGACCTTATGCCTGCACAGCAAGAGCTCTTACCCACTGAGCCCTCTTTCCAGCCCTTCAGTCATATATTACTTTTTAAAAAAGATTTATTTATGTATTACATATACACCAGATTGGATTACAGATGGTTGTGAGCCACCATTGTGGTTGCTGGGAATTGAACTCAGGACCTCTGGAAAAGCAGTCAGTGCTCTTAACCTCTGAGCCATCTCTCCAACCCCCATATATTACTTTTGATTAGGAAAATTATATGATATAACAGTATTTGCTAATCTGGAGATTTGAGATGATCTTATCTTGAGAGCTGTTACATAGAAAATGAATTAGAACTGTCAAAAATATAAAAGTTAGAAGTAAATTTCAATTTATCTAGTCCTTTATAACTACAGTTGCTCTATAGCAGAATGGGTTCTCTTTGGATAAAAATTATGATCTTTCCAGCCTTTGGATGACCAGCTGTCAGGCATACTGAGGGAGGAATTCCTAGATTATGAGAAGGAATTGGGAGGGGCTTGGGATAATATGTACAAGGCAGGGCTGAGAGATGGCTCAGAGGTTGACAGCATGTACTGTTCTTGCTGGGGATTTGAACTGCTCCCAGCATCCACATCAGATAGTTAACAACCACCTGCAACTCCAGATCCAGGAGATCTAACACCCTTTCCTAGACTTCATGGGCAACTGTATACATATATACACATATGTACATACCCACCTACACCCTCTACATAATTAAAAACGAGAACTTGAGTTAAATTCCCAGCACCCATGTGGTAACTCTTAGCCATCTCTAACTCCAGTTCCCAGGGATCTAACGCTCTCTCTGTCCTCTAAAGGCACCAGGCATGCATGAGGTGCACAGACACACATGCAGGCAAATCCCCATACACGGTTTTTTTTTTTTTTCAATTAAAAAATATACATAAGGCTTGGGTGCATTCCCAGCTTCACAAAAGAGGAGGAGGAGGAAAGGGAACTGAGAGGTCGAATCCTTGGTGCAGGATATAAGGACAGTCTGGCTGAGACATCCGTCTGTCTCCCCACTGATTGCCAGCATCATCTGGCTGATCAGGCTGGCTAGGCAGGTGTCCTCTTACTCCTTCACAGCCTCATGCATGCCCCTCCCCAAGCTGTATGCTCCCTTCTATCCCATAGCTAGCACCAGGACTGCTTTAGTTGTCCTCCCCTGCTCAGTGGCAAAGTGTTAAAGCACTTGCCTAGCATGTACCTAAGGCCCTAGATTTAATCACCACCACCACCACCACCACCACCAAAAAAAGTTGTAATTCTGTAGGTTTCAGTCTCCTCTTCAAATACAAAATAAAGCTAAATGATCTTAGAGAAAGTTTCAAGGCCAGACATATACATTCCTGTTTCCAGGGCAGATTGAGGCAGCAAGGATCACTGAGAGTTCACAGCCAGCCTGGGCAACATGGTGAGTAGACTAGGCCTGCCAGCGCCATATAGCAAGACCCTGTCTCACCAATTCCTGCTCCCTACAGGTATCTGACTTCTAGAATTTCTGGATTTGCTTCTAAGCTGTTATAACCACCTTACCTGGTCAATATCCACTTATGTTCTAAACACAAGTAAGAACAGTTTAGAACGTCAGTTACCAGGACCAATGAGATATACAACTGGCCCAAAGAATATTCTAGAGAGAATACTGAGGTTAAGTTATTTCTACTCTAAGAGAGTCTCAAACCAATCTGAGAGAATAATATAATTTCTGAAGAAGTCCAAAAGAAAAAGGTAGCTCTGGGCCAGTTCCAGAGCAGATCCAGAAGCTATCCCCATATTTACCCCCAGCAAGTTTCAGCTTAGCGAAATAAGTCCAAACACAAAAAAACTCACAATCCATCCCTCCCAAGCCTGGTTGGTAGGTACCAAGCAGTCTGGACGTTGACACCATGATGAGATTTATATTTTGAAAGTGAAGCTGGATGAGAGGGTCTTTCAGATCTCCTTCAAACGACGACACTCTTCAAGTGTGCACACTAGAGATTACCATGGAATATTTACATATCACATTTGGTCAGGAAAAAGTCTAGCTCTGCCTTCTGAACTTCCACAATTCTGTTGGGTAGTTGTGGGGAAACTCAGAGGCTAAGGGTGGAAGAATGTTCCATTTGAGAGGAAGAGGAAGCAACAGTCTGTATTCCACACTCTGAACTCCTGTTAATGACCAGGACAAAAGATGTACGACGGCCCTAATGGCAACAACAGTTTTTTGAGGGCTATGATAAACAAACAATGCTGTATTGAAAACCAAGGTCACTGATAGCACCTACAGATTTCTAAAGTCACAGCCATAACCATTGCAAGGAAACGCTTCTCAAGGCAGTTCCTCTTTGAAACAGCCCTTCGTACTGACCAGCAGTCGAGGGGACAGGACATGTGGGGTGCTGTGCAGAGGCCATCGGCTTCTGCTTTCACTTCCACTTTTCCCACTGTCCACAGCTAACGATGCTTTGAAAGTGGAAAAACAAGATGTTTACTTTGTGGTTTCCTCTTGCAAAGGCAAATTTCTTTGTTTAAAATGTCTAAATCTTTTCAATCAGATTTAATATGTTTTATTAATTTAGTGTGGGCACAGGCCTGTACTCTCAGCACTCAGAAGGTAGAGGTAAGAATTCAAGGCCATCCTTGACTACCTAAAACCTTGTCTCAATACCCACTTCAACACCTTCCCCTCAAAAACTAATGTTCATTGAAAAGTCAAAAAATCATTTGACTTAAGCTGGAAGACAAAGTCTTACCATAGTCCAAGCTGGCACAATAAAACATAATGGCTTAGTGGTTTAGAGCATTTGCTGCTCTTCCAAAAGACCCCCAGTACCCACATAAGGTGATTCACAAGTGCGTGTAACTGTACACATTCTCAGTACACACACCTTAAAAGCACAACTGTTAAATACAGCAGTCTTCACTACCATACAGCAAGGATAAGGAAGAAAGCTTCCTCACAGGCTTAAGCACACATCCACTTCCTGTTGAAACACAGGGTGGGGCTGAACTGACAAATATAATCACTCTTTCCAAACACGAGGCATTACTGACAAATCAGGTTAGGTCACTAAAACAATGTCCAACAGAGATGGCAGGACAGAAATGTCCTGAAGTGGACAGAGAAAACACGACTATGAAAACCAAGCAAGAGAAATTCCCAACTTGATAAATGAATGACCTCTGGCTTATATTCGGACAATGTAAAGAAGCTTCCTGTCTTTACTTGGCTTTGAGATGCCACCTAGGAAACAAATTCTAAACTTCAGTATCATTCTCCTGAGCACACTGTAGTCCATCAAAGGTCACCTTTGGTAATTCCAAACTTTCTACTAGTCCTTGGGAACGACCCACCCCTCGTCTTTACCTTTATTACTTACTCTTCAAGCTTTAGTCACAGCTTTGCTCTTAAAACTAAAATTGAGGGATAACCTTCTTCAAAATTAATTTCTTCTAGAAATTTTCTCCATTAAGTGACCAAAATTGGGCTTTATTTTTAGGAAAGTATGATCCACCTGGTCTCCCAAAAGATAAAGCATTTAAATTGTGAGTTAGAAACCTGGATCCTGCCGGGCGTTGGTGGTGCACGCCTTTAATCCCAGAACTCGGGAGGAGGAGGCAGGTGGATCTCTGTGAGTTCGAGACCAGCCTGATCTACAGAGCGAGTTCCAGGACAGCCTCCAAAACAATACAGAGAAACCCTGTCTCGAAAAACCAAAAAAAAAAAAGAAAGAAAGAAAGAAAGAAACAAACAAACAAACCTGGATCCCAGTTCTTACTCTAATGATGACTGGAAATTAGAGAAAATTTTTTAGTTTGTCTAGCTCAAGAGATGCTGTATAGAATGGAGACTTGTATCCTCAGCTCTGGGAGAAACATTTACTTCTCTCGTTTCTTTTATTTCTTCATTCATTCATTTATTTTTGTTTTTTTTTGAGACATGGTTTCTTTGTGCAGCCTTGTCTATCCTAGAACTAACTCTGTAGTCAAGGTTAGCCTTGAACTCACAGAGATCCACCTGTTTCTGCCTCCCTTCTAGGACAGCCAGCTGTTACACAGAGAAACCCTGCTTCAAAAACTTAATTAATTAATTAAAAGGAAAAAGAAAGAAGACTTCCAAAGGAAGCAGGAAGTGGTATGGAATGCTGAGTTCCAGGAATAACCTGTCTTGAACTTAGCACCTGGAATTGGACCTGCACATCTACTGTCTGAGCTGGATGGAGGCTAAACCCTCAGACACTTCCAATGTGTGCCATGGCACACAAGCCCCCATCCACTCACTCACCCACCCAAAATGTTAAAAACGTAAAATTTCTATTTCTTTGAAACAGGGTTTCTCTCTACATAGTCCTGGCTAGCCTGAAGCTCACTACATAAACCAAGCTGTCCTCAAACTCACAGAGATCCTCCTGCCTCTACCTTCTGAGTGCTGGGATTAAAGGGAGTCAACATCATGCTTCAGTTAAAAAAAAAAAAGTAAGACATAAAGTAGTAGGAGGACTAATTAGAAATAGGAAGGCAATCAATTCAAGTGGGAGCAAAGTAAGAAAGGGTACAGGGAGGTGATTATGATCAAAACACATTACATGCCAGGATGAAAGTATCCTAATTAAGAGCTGGAAGAGGGCTGGAGAGATGGCTCAGCCGTTAAGAGCACTGACTGCTCTACCAGAGGTCCTGAGTTCATTCCCATCAACCACATGGGGCTCACAAGCATCTGTAAAGGAATCTGGCACCTTCTTGTGACCTGCTGGCATACATGCAGACAGAACACTGTATACATAAAAAGTAAATAAATCTTTTTTAAAAAAAGAGCTGGAAGACAGCTCTGTTAGTTATAAAGTTCGATCACATAAAAAGCTAGGTGAGGAGAGAAGCTCTAGTGATCTCATCACTAGGGAGATGGGATTGAGGATAACCTTGAATTTCTAATCGTCTTGCTTCCACCTCCAAATTCCAGGATTATAAGCATGTGCCGCCACGTCTGGTGTATGTGGTGCTGGGGATGGAACCCAGGGTCTTGTGCATATTAAGCAGTCACTCTACCAACCTCACAACTGGTGTTTACACAGGACTCTTATCCCAACTCACTTCCCCTACTTCAAGGACAGAGAGAATGGCACTAAAATATAACTTCTGCCTTGGTTCATTAAGTAGCAGTGAGTATTGTATAGGGCCAAACTCCCAACAGACAAGGCACTTCTGACCACCGGAGGCTGGGATATAGAGGCGTGAAAAACACAGGGAAGGAGACAACCAGAGCTGAACTGCCCATCAGGCAGAGTCTCATCTCGTCTTACCAACTGTCCAACCACTCATTTTAATCTCTGTCTCACTTCGTATTTCAAGCTTCTCTATGCAGTAACTGCTCCCTCTCTAGAAAAAGTAACTGACTTTACACAACTGAGAAAGGCCACGGAAAAGAAGGTTGCAGCGCAACAACAAAAAAGGGAATTCAGCAAAATGTTTTGCTGACAGCTCAGGGCAGTACACAAACACACCGTGTGGTCATGGAGCAAGCAGATGCAGCAATCTCCAGACGTGACTGTACACCAGGAGAGGGGAGAGACCTAGCAATCACAGCTACAGCTGAGCAACAGGGAGCAGAGTTAGGAGCAAACTGCCATGCAAGTCTGTATCAATGGTTCTATTCTGCCAGCTGCAACAAGAATTCATCCTTGAAAAAGTGTCACACACTCATCTGTCCAAACAGCTAAACTGCCAGCAACTGACTAAAAGTCAGCAAAAGGCAGCTGTACACCTACTTCCCCTCATGAGGTCTAGTCACCACTCAAAACACAGGCACTATAAGGAGACTATCTCTAGCAGAGGAAAACTGCCCTCTGTTTACTAGGGAGTAACCAAACCTAGCAAGCACTGAAGCAAAGCTGCAAGAACATGAACCTTAAGAAACGGGGGGTGGTTCACTCCACCACCACATTTTAGCTTTGGCCTAACCTCTTAGTCTGTTTCCTAACCTGATAAATTAGTATTCTCTAAGATTATGATGCAGGGCTGGGCTGGAAAGAGAGCTCAGTTCCCAGCACTCACATAGAAGCTAGGTATGACAGCGAAGCCTACATCCCAGTGATATTCCAGTGTAATCCCAGTGATAGGAAGGTGGACACGGGAGGATTCCTGGGGCTAGCTGGCCAGCCAGTCTACCCAAATGGTGAGCTCCAAGCAAAGAGAGATCATGTCTGAAAGCAAGAGGGCAGCATTCTTGAGGGTGTCCTTTGGTCTCTACATGCATACAAGTATACATATATCTTACAAAATGAATATAAATATTCCTGCGCACATGCACCAGATAGGTGCATCCCTTTGATCCTCACACTCAGGAAGCAGAGTCCCTATTGTAACTAAAGAAGACTTTAAACTCTTTTTTTTATTTTTATTTTTGGTTTTTCGTGACAGGGTTTCTCTGTATTGTTCTGGAGGCTGTCCTGGAACTCGCTCTGTAGACCAGGCTGACCTCAAACTCACAGAGATCTGCCTGCCTCTGCCTCCCAAGTGCTGGGATTAATAGTAGCTGTCTTAATACTGTTTAATTTATCATTTTTCCTGTTTTCTCTTTTGGTGGTACTGAGGATTAACCCTAGGAGCATTTGCACGCTAGGCTAGAGTACTACCACTAAATTATATACCTAGCCTTCTTGTTAGCTTTTATTTTGATTTTTGTTTGTTTTGACACAGGGTCCTGTTTAGTAGCCCTGGCTGTCCTAGAACTCCCTATGTAGACAGCCTGGCCTCAAACTCATAGAAATATGCCAGTATCTGCCTCCCAAGTGCTGGACTTAAAGGTGTGTACCATCTGCTCAGCTTATTTTTTATTCTGACACAGGGTCTTACTGAGTTGCTCAGACTGGCCTTGGCTTTACTCTGAAACCTAGGTAGGCTCCGAACTTCCCATCCTACTGTCTCAGGCTTCCTGTGTAGCTAGGATTACAGTCTTGTGTCATCATCCTAAACCATCTCTGTCTGAGCCTATTTCTTTTTTATTTTGAGACAGGGTTTCTCTG
This sequence comes from Mesocricetus auratus, assembly GCF_017639785.1. NCBI lineage: Eukaryota > Metazoa > Chordata > Mammalia > Rodentia > Cricetidae > Mesocricetus > Mesocricetus auratus. The sequence goes on from NW_024429197.1 coordinate 10,226,899, forward strand.
TGTTGCCCTGGCTGTCCTGGAACTCTCTGCAGCTCAGGCTGGCTTCAAACTCTTGAGATGGGCCTGCCTCTGCCTCCGGAGTGCTGGGATTAAAAGTTATATGCCACCACACACAGCTCTGAGTCTATTTCTACTAGCTGATTTTTTTTTTTACTTCTAGTTATAGATGGTATCTTCTTGAGTATTATGTAATTTTAAGTGACATGTATCCATTTTACAAAAGAATGGGTTTCTTTATAATATTTTCATAAATATGTATCATGTGCCATAATCCTTCCCTTTCCCCCCACCTTCTGGTCTCCTTGTATTTTCATATCTCATTCATTTTTTGTTTTGTTTTTTGTCTCATTGATCCCAGGCTGACACTGAACTTGAATAGTTTAAGAATGCTTATAATGTTTGGGGCTGAGAATTGAAACTAGGGCCTCATGTATGCTAGGCAAACTTTCTACCGATTGAACTATGCTACACACACACACACACACACACTTTAAATCTAGATTCTACATGAGAGAAATTACTGAATTCATTTGTTTAACATGATAACCTACAGTTTCACCCATTTTCCACAATTGTGCATAACAACTTCTTTTTAAAACATATTTACTTATTTTGTTTTTGTTTTTTGTTTTTTTAATTTGAGAGCTTGCGATGTGTGCCCGTGCATCGCATTTGTGTGTGTGGTGACCAAGGAGACCAGAAGAGGGTGTCAGATGCCCTGGAGCTGGAGTTATCATGCAGGTCCTGGGCATCGAACCTAGAACCTCTGGAGGAAGAGTCAGTGGCCCTTAACCATGGAGCCATAGCTCCAGCCCCTGCATAACTTTGGTTGGATACTGGACATTGTGATTTTTCACAGACTGTTGGTCTTTACCCTGTTAGCCAACTAAGTTTTTATTCTGAAAACTGTGTTTAAACAGTTTGGTTAGGAAAGGACTAGGGTAGTCTTTCAAGACATTTTACCCACAATACCAAGACATGATCCTTCTCAGAGCTCCACTTCATGCCCCTAGTAGGTCACTTAGACTTTATACTGACTGATAGAATTCCTGAATGTCTAGAAACAATTTAGTTCCCAGCACTTGGGAGACAGAGACAACTGGATCTCTGGGTTTGAGGCCAGTGTGATCTACAGAGCTAGTTCTAGCCAACCCAGTCTTGAAAAATATAAAGAAACAAAAAAGGATGTTCTAATAGTTTTTGTGCATGGCTCCCAATTACCCTAACTTCCCTTAAACTGCAGTCATTGTCTCTTTAGTACACCAAAACCCTGTTTAAAAAGGGTGTGGTGGTGGCTGGAGAGATGGTTACGAGGTTAAGAGCACTGGCTGTTCTCTCAGATGTGGGGGCACACATCTTTAATCCCAGCACTTGGGAGGCAAAGGCAGGCAGATCTCTGAGTTTGGGACCAGCCTGGTCTACAGAGTGAGTTCTAGGACAGCCAGGGCTACACAGAGAAACCCTGTGGAAGGAAGGAAGGAAGGAAGGAAGGAAGGAAGGAAGGAAGGAAGGAAGGGAGGGAGGGAGGGAGGGAGGGAGGGAGGGAGGGAGGGAGGGAGGGAGGAAGGAAGGAAAAGAGACACCCAGGTCCATCTGTGCTCAAAGTTCATGTCCTTCCCTTAATACGCTGCTAACTCCTCACAAAATATATATAACAGCTAGACAAATATGCTCAAGTTTCTCATTGCAGAATGTAATGCCCCAAGTCCCAAACTAGTGTATTCTCCCTTAAGTCAGACTGCATGCTAGCACAGGAAAGCTTCCTGACATATTTATGCTAGAAGGAAAGTGGTGTTAATGAGAACAGCACACTGCTTTTTCCTCTCTGCACCCAATTTTAGCCAGCTGCTCAGGGCTTCACATCTTTCACTTTAAACAACATAAACACTGGTTCATTTAAAGTGCCAGTCTCAGACGACACGTTCAGATGTACTGCTTTTCAAAAAATAAAATAAAATAATAATCCCTTGTTTTCAGATAGCTAGGCACTCGGGGTTCTGTCACTTCTACTGGTTACTTTTATCTACAGGCCCCCGAGACACACTTTAGGCTTCTGTCTCTGTTCACCGCTCAAGTTGTCAGATCTTTTCACCAGGGACATCTTCTAAAAAGCATCTAATCTCTCATCTTAAGAAAAAAATGAATCAAAACATATTCCTATGGGTAATTCTTAAACTACATATTTTAAAATAATATTCTTGCAACTTTTCTAAAAATCGAGTTGTTTTAGCCCAAGTCAAGACACTAATATCAGAAATGAGTTTTCCCTGATCTCCTATAGTACATACTGAAAAGATGTCTTTTTAAATTATTAAATGTAAATAGCTCATTAAATATAATCCAATTACTTTAATTGTAAAAAGGAAGTAATCACAGTATGTACGTGTATTCTTGCCTAGTAGATTTAATATCTTAAATTAATCTTTTCAGAATATTTTAAATTAACCTTTGACTTTGGAAAAATGTAAAATGATGTCTCTCTTTTAAAATACATGTATATGTGTCTAAAGCTATACTTCACTGGGTTTTGTTGCAGTTTTACCCACAAACAGTTTTGCCAGGAATAGTTCACTCCCTCAGATAGTTCTAATTATATCCTACCTGCCCAAACTTAACTGGTATTTCCTCTCTGCCGTGAATTATGTTAAAAGGTCTGTGTAAAATTCCAATGCTTAAGTGGAACAAAAAGCCAAAAGATAAATTCTGTAGCGTTCCAATCATCACAAAAAAATTTATTTGGAAAGATAATTCAATACAAAATCTGTGATCAGAATGTAATGGCAGGGGGCTCTGTACTTTGTTTCCTAATTTCTACTCTGTGCTCACCAATCAGCGTTCTGGGACTACCCCAGACACCCACTCTTCTTCTCTGGGACTACCCCAGACACCCACTCTTTTTATTCTCTGGGCGCTAGCCCCTCGAGTTTGCCATTATCACGTTTTCTCTGAGTAACCATCTGGTTTTTTGGTTTTTACTCTTTTCTGTTAAGCAACAGTAAATAAGTCTCTATGAACTGCTTTGAAAGTGGGCTCCGATATTTTCAAAGAACATCAATTAGAACAGAGAAAAACACACAAAAAAATTAACAAATTTGACTACACCAGTAATCCATGCACTCAGAAAACTGAGGTAGGATGATCAGGAGTTTGAGGCTAGCCTGAGCTATATGAGACCCTATTTTAAAAAGTTTAAGGGCTGCAGACATGGGTCAGGAGATAAAGATGACTTGCCACCAAACCTGATAATCTGACCCCCACAGGGTGACAGAAGATAACCAACTCTCTCCTTTTTTTTTTAAATTTTCTGTATATGAGTATAATATCTTCATATATGTATGTGCATCATGTATGTGCCTGGTGTTTGCAGAGGCCAGAAGAGAGTATCAGATCTGTTGGAACAGTAATTACGATTGTGAATCGCTATGTGGGTGCTAAGAATTGAATCCAGATCCTCCAAAAGAACACCAAGTGCTGTTAACCACCTATCTCTCCAGCCACAAAAACTGACTCTTGCAAATTGTCCTCTTTTGGACTCAGTTCAATTATTGTAATAGATTTTTTTTTAATGTATAAGAGTGCTCTATCAATTTTATGCCAGAAGAGGGCATCAGATTCCATTATAGAAGGTTGTGAGTCACCATGTGGTTGCTGGGAATTGAACTCAGGACCTCTGGAAGAGCAGTCAGTGCTCCTAACCACTGAGCCATCTCTCCAGCCCCTGTAATAGATTCTTAACGGTTACCAAAAAGTTAGTGGGTGGAATGGGGGTCTTGATATCTGATGAGGACTACAGTGCTCCAGAGGACAGCATCATTAAAAGACTACAAAAAGTAATTTCACGGATAAAAGGTACATCACAGCTAAAACTAAGTCCCATTCAAAATTTCAATGACTTAGGTTTCATCTTGATAACACTGGTATTTCTGTTCAAAATATATCTTATTAGGCAGCTCTTGAAAGTTAAAAAGGTGTCTTTAAATGCCTGCTGACCTAAAATTGCCACGTTCTATACTTTAAAGGAATTGATTCTGTGCAGGACAATAAGATGCCAAATTCTGTTCAATGGAGATCAGAATACTATTTGGTGAAACTATTCTGCACCTGTAGAAGTAAAATAAGACTGGCCTGCACATCCCTAAGGGAGGGTGGTATTTATGTGGGCTCTCCCTATGACCTCTTGGCAGAAAATGTAAGAAAGTCCTTTTCGAAGGCTAAGGGGCGGACCCAGGACTTTCAACTACCCATTCAAGCAGGGTTACAATTCCCCTCCTCCATAATTAAGTTCCCTTTTTCACTCTCCACGCATGCATGAGTTGCTGTGACACTGACATGGGGGCCTGACACTAGCCTTTGAAGGTCATTTAAGTCTTTCCAAGCCCTAAAATCTATGCATCATCCATTCTACAATGCCTGAAAGTAGGATCTGACACAGTCCTCAGAGGGAATCACCTAAAGAGTGCTCCAACTATATTAATTATAAAATGAGCAAATCAAAGCAATAAACATCATAAAACTCAGTTACTAAAGAGACAATAGTAGGCTAGCTGAAATGACTTATGCCTTTTATTGCAGCACTTGCAAGTGCAAGGCTAGCCTGATCTACTCAGCAAGTTCTAGGCAGCCTGGGCTATATAGTGAGATCTACCACAGGATGAATGAACTTATTAATAATACCAGCTTTATCTGGGAAAGAAAAAAAAATCACTCACAACACAGCTGCTCCACATGGCTCAGGCCTCATGTCTTGCTCCTGCCTCAAACAGACCCTCCCCCCTGCCTATTCATTGCACCGTATTCTCCACAATTATGCTTAAGTCTGACTACCTCCCTCATGATTCCCACCAACGCCTAGGGTCTTCTGAGATGGAACACAAGTGAACCATCTCCACAGGTCTTGCCAAAGACACTGATGTCCTCTTCCTCTCTTGCCCTTCTGGGCCTCTCTTTTTCTAAGAACTAGAGAGTCAACCTAGGGCCTTGTGAGCACATAGCAAGTACTCTACCCCTGAGCTATACTCTCTGCCTTTTTTTTTTCTCTTTTAAGATAGGTCTTGCTAAGTTGCCCAGGCTAGTCTGAATTCCATCTATCAATCTTCTGACCTCAGCTTTCAGAGTAAGTACAATTATAGGCTTGTGTCATCAGGCTTAGGTCTACCTTGGTTCTCTAATTTCACTATTCTTGTCCTAATCAGACCATCACACTGGGTTACAATCACGGACTTTCTTACCTGCTCTCCTGATAACCCTTAGTCTTAGTACCTGTGACCATATTAGGAAGCAAGAGACTGCAGGAATTCAGGAGCAAATGAATGAGGCTCCCACAAAGATCAGGATGTGGATGTCTGGACATCTGCTTCTATAACACAATCTTCACAACCCAAAGGATAGCCTGTTTTAGTTTTTGTTTTTTAGACAAGGTCTCTCTTTCTCTCCTCTCCCTCTTCCTCCATCCCTCTCTTTTTTTTCCGACAGAGTCTCACTATGTGGCTCTAGTTGTACTGGAACTCAGAGATCCATCTGCCTCTGCCTCCTGTGTGCTGGGATTAAAGGCTGCTACCACACCCAGCATCTGCTTCAGTGGTTTGTGGGGATTTAGGTTGTTGGGAAAGAACCTCCTGTAACCCAGGGCTGACCTAGAATTTGTTATGTTGCCACGGATGGTCTTGAACTCTTAATCTTTCTACCTCCAAATCCAGGTTGACAGCTTCCATTTTGTGGTGCTAGGGATCAAAAGCAGCAGCTTCCAGCATACAAAGTCACACTGCGTATCCAATTGGCCTGGACTCACTATATACACTAGAGAGCTACCTGATTCTGCCTTAAGTGCTACAATTACAAACTCATGCTACCATGCCTGGTTCAATTTTTTTCTTTTCTTTCTTTCTTTTTTTTTTTTTTTTTCTTTTTTTCTTTTGGTTTTCTGAGACAGGGTTTCTCTGTATTGTTTTGGAGCCTGTCCTGGAACTCACTCTATAGACCAGGCTGGCCTCAAACTCACAGAGATCCGCCTGTCTCTGCCTCCCAAGTGCTGGGATTAAAGGTGTGAGCCACCAACGCCCGCCCTGGTTCAAGTTTCATACTCTTCATATTCATATTCTCTCTTCTGCTCTTGTTTATCTGTTTTTTGAGACAGGGACTGTTATGTAGCTCTGCCTGTCCTCAAACTCAATATGTAGACTAAGCTGCCCTCAAACTCAGAGATCACCTGCCTCTGCCTCAAATGCTGGGATTAAAGGTGTGTGCCACCAAACTCAGCATAAACCTCAAATTCCTGAACCTTCCACCTCAACCTCTAGAATGGAGATTATTGGTATGTAAGTTTAGCTATGAGAGTTTCAGGTGGACAGCGCACCAAGTGCAGAAGCAACACTCTGGGAACAGCAAACAGCTTGGTGGGGCTGAAGAACAGGAAGTAATGAGTGATGAGCCTAATAAGGCAGACAGAAACGAGACTTGAGGGCCTTCCATGCAAGGCTATAGCACTTAGAGTATGCTGAAGGCTACTGGGAGCTATTTAAAATTGAGGGCAGGGAGTGACATGATCAGATTTGCATTTAGAAAGCTCTTTGGCAGCAGTGTGGAGGATGTACTACATGGAGGGGTGAAAGACTGAGGCGGAAGCACTTCTAATTAACTGACAGGAAAACTGCAGCGTAAGATGACGGAAGTGCTCCAGTTAGTAGACGTCGCTTCTGCCACATGAAGCGTCTTCCTTTAACATTTAAATCACACTGCCCTCAGTAGTAATGTTTAGGTGGGTTTTTTGTTTGTTTTTTTTTCTTTTTAGGGTTTGTTTGTTTGTTTCTTGAGATATGTTCTCACACTGCCAGGCTAGCCTCAAACTCTCAGCATAGCAGCATAGTGGAAGAGGACCTGAATTTCTTAGCCTCTTGATTAGCCACATACTGATTTGCAGGCCAGCGCCTCTATGCCCATTTTTTCTCAGTGTTAGGACTCAAACCCAGTTGTTTATGTAACTTAGCCAAGCACTCTACCAGCTGAACTACATCACCTGCCCTAGGCATCAATTTTTATATTCTGAAAAACCTACTTATGCACAAAAGCAGTACCAGGGAGAATATTGACTATGGTCAAATGTCATGGCTCTCTCTTTCTTATTTCGAGATAGGGTTTTTTTGTGTAGCCTTAGCTGTCCTTGGCTGTTCTGGAACTCACTCTGTAATGTAGACTAGGCTGGCCTCAGACTCACAGAGAACTGCCTGGCCCTGCCTCTGCCTCCCGAGTGCTGGGATTAAAGGTGTGCACCAACACTGCCTGGCATTTATTGATATAAACTTTTTAAAAAATTTATTTATTATGTATACAATCTTCTGCCTGCATGCCAGCAGAGGGCACCAGATTTCATTCAAGGTGGTTGTGAGCCACCATGTGGTTGCTGGGAATTGAACTCAGGATCTCTGGAAGAACAGTCAGTGCTCTGAGCCATCTCTCCAGCCCAATATAAACTTTTTAAAAGGGCCAGGAACCATCATAGTGGCACACACCTTTAATCCCAATGCTTTGGAGGCAGAGGCAGGAGGATGTCTGAGTTCTAGACCAGTCTAGTCTTCAGAGTTCCAGAGCAGCCAGGGATATACAGAGAGACCCTATCTCGAAAAACAAAATAAACAAAGGAAGGAAGGAAGGAAGGAGAGAGAGAGAGAGAGAGAGAGAGAGAGAGAGAGGGAGGGAGGGAGGGAGGGAGGGAGGGAGGGAGGGAGGGAGGGAGGGAGGGAGGGAAAAGATGGGCCTGATGGCATGTACTTAATAATCCCAGCACTCAGAAGGCAAAGGTAGGCAGATCTCTTTGAATTTAAGGCAACCTGATCTATAATTTCATGCCAGCCAGAGTTATACAATGAAACCCTGTCTCAAAAACAACAGCCAAAACAAAAAGCGACAGGGGACAGTGAGATGTCTCCATCTCAGTGGGTAAAATGCACTAAATTGCCAACATGATGACCTGAGTTCAGTCCATAGTGGAAGGAGAGAAATGACTCCTCAAGCTGTCCTCTGACCTCTGCATACCATGCTGCACATGCGCATGCACGCCTTTCCCTAGGAAACTACCTTCCTGATCATGGTATCTTCCCTGTTAGGAGAGACAGACAGACAGACAGACAGACAGACAGACAGACAGACAGACACACACACACACACACACACACACACACACACACACACACACACTGTGATTAAAAGGGCACACTGCTCTTACGGAGGACTCAAGCTGAGTTCCTAGCACCCACATCAGACAGTTCACAAGTACCTGTAACTCCAGCTCCAGAGGGCTCCAATGCCTCGGCCTACACAGGCAGCTCCAGCCATGTGCACATTCTCCCACAGATACTCACATACATAATTAAAAATAATCCTAGAAAATGATTACATATATACACAAGGTATAAAGAACCATGATATATAGTAAATAGTGCTTCTATCCCTGCATGCCTCTTCCAAATCTTTCTCTTTTTACTCTAGAATAACAATTATCCTGAAATAACTTCACCATTTCCTTGTTTTTCTTTAAGGCTTTATCATATTTCTATTTCTAAACATTACTTATTTTACATTCCTGAATTTCAAGTATCTCTAATTTTAATGTGTGTGTGTGTGTGTGTGTGTGTGTGTGTGTGTGTGTGTGTGTGTGTGTGTGTGTTCCTTTTTTCTTTTCTTTTCGACAGGGTCACATGTAGCCCATAATGGCCTCTAACTCTCTAAGCAGTCAAGGATGACCTTAAACTTTTGATCTTGCCTCTCTCTCCTGAGTGCAGGGATTTCAGGTATGTACTATGATACTCAGTTTGTGTAGTAGTTGTTCCTGCATGGTGAGTCACATCCCTAATCCTAAATGAATACATTCTTAGTAACTTTTTCATTCTGCCATTTTTCTTGAGATAACACTGCTATAATTTATAATTTATTTGTTTCTACTGATATATAGTATCCCATTTTATGAACATACTATGACTTACTTATCCAACCTCAAAATAATGCACAGGTTTTTTCCCCAATCTTTATTATTTTTCTTAGTTTATTGCCAATAGAGTTTGCTGCTATGAATACTTTTGTAAATATGTCCTAGTACACTTGCATAATATAAGAATTTTTTTTTTTTTTTTTGGAGACAGAGTTTCTCTAACAGTCCTTGCTGTCCTGGAACTCACTCTGTAGACCAGACTGGCCTCGAACTCACAGAGATCCACCTGCCCCCACTCGGCTAATATAAGAATTCTTTAAAGCAAGGTTGGCAAGATGGCTCAGTAAGTAAAGACACCTGTTTCCTAGCCTGACAAACTGCATTCAATCTCCAGGACCCATATAATAGAAAAAGAAAACCTACTCCTATGAGTTATCCTCAGACCTCCAAACCACACTGTGGCATGCTCATGCCCACACTCATAAACACACAGAAAATAAACAGAGAAACCCTGTCTCGTAAAAACCAAAAAAAAAAAAAAAGAATTCCTTGCGGTAGACAGGATCACAAATAGTCAAAGTTGGCCTTAAATTCACCATATAGCAGAGGATGGTCTTGAATTTTTAGTCATCCTGCTTCTACTGCCTGAGTGTTGAAATTACAGGGATATGCCACCATGCCCACTTTTTTGGTAAGAATTTTTTATTTTATTTTTTGCCAGTGATTGACCAGTATTACAATGTTTTTAATCTGTACCTTCTTAGTAATTCCCAATTCCTTTTCAATAAATGACTTCTTAATTTTTCCAAAAATGCAAGCACCTCTGAAAACCTGGAAAGTCATGAATTGCAACAATGTGGCAGCAGCTGCCTCCCAAAAAAATCAGCCAGAAAACTGGTGTCTCTCCACCATATGGGAAAACCACACGACCAAATCTAAGCCCTACTGAAATCCAACAAAAGGGCAAACTTGGAAATGTTTATCTGTGATGGGTCAGGACATTAAAGAATTGAGACAAAGAACACTCACAATTATTAGGTGTATATGTGCTTCATATAAAGGAGGCAGAAGAGCTCAAGGACTTAGAAGCCAGCCTAGACCCTGGCTCAAAATACCAAAACCAATCATGGTGACACAAGGATTTAATCCCAATTCAGGAGGCAATGGTAGGCAGATTTCTGTGAGTTCAAGGCCAAGCCTCTTCTACATATAGAGTTCCAGGCCAGCAGGTCTCTGAGTAATGAGACTTTTTCTTTTTTTCTTTTTGGTTTTTTGAGACAGGGTTTCTCTGTATTGTTTTGGAGACTGTCCTGGAACTCACTCTGCAGACCAGGCTGACCTCTAACTCACAGAGATCCGCCTGCCTCTGCCTCCCGAGTGCTGGGATTAAAGGTGTACGCCACCAATACCCGTGGAGACCTTTTCATTAAAAAACAAAAACTGAGGGTGGACAGATGACTCAGGAATTAACAGTACGTATTTATTTCCCTTGCAGAGGACCCGGGTTCAGTTCTGAGCACCCATGTGGCATCTGTAACTCCAGTTTGAGGGAATCAGATATCCTCTTGTACATACATACATGTAGGAAAACACTCATACACCTGAAACAGTGTTTTTTAATTCAGCATACTTTATACTGGAGTAATGTTGAAAGCTTGTTTAGTTATTGACCATAAATGTTAATCCTCTCTGCGTGACGGTCAACATCTAATTGTATTCAACCTTATCAGAGTACTATTAAAAATAACTACGATTAGAAGAATGGCAATGGACACTACTAGGCTGAGAGATCAATGAGACAGCACACATACCAGGGATTCCAGACTGGCATAATCCTTTTTAACAAACATTAACACAGCCTCAAGACCATACAATAAGGCTATTTCCAAATATCTATGAAAGTTGACAATAGTACTATTCTCTAACAATCTAGTAATACAGATGGCTTCCCCCACTCCATTCTTTGTAGAAATCATGTTAATAAAGATGTTTGGGGATTTATGGTTTTAAATGCCAATATTTTAAAAAACAGGACAAGTGTTACAAAAATTCCTGCTGGTATTTTTCAGACTTGGAGGAAATAGAGTTTGACAAAGAATATTTCCCAAGTGGTCTGGTAGGCAGCAAATGAATTAACAAAATCAAGAAAAGAAAATATGAAATGTATCAGGTAAAGGCCTGACTTCTATTGGCAGGAGAAAAACAAAAGCATCTGTACTATATTAGTAAGAATCTATGGCAAACAAAATTCAATTATAATTAAAAATTACCATGTCTTGTCAAATACTTTAAAACTGAACTTTGCCAACAGGTATCCTCTTTTTTTTTTTTTTTTTGGTTTTTCGAGACAGGGCTTCTCTGTATTGTTTTGGAGGCTGTCCTGGAACTCACTCTGTAGACCAGCTTGGCCTCGAACTCACAGAGATCCACCTACCTCTGCCTCTTGAGTGCTGGGATTAAAGGCATGTGCCAGGTGCAACAGGTATCCTCTTAGGTTACTCATTCATCTTGGTTCGTATCAATGGTTCCAGTAGGATTACCAATAGTCTTCTCTCTTGCTTTAAAAAAAATTGTGTTTTTTTAAACTCACTCTGTAGACCAGGCCAGCCTGGTCTACAGAGTGAGTTCCAGGACAGTCAGGGCTATGCAGAGAAACCCAGTCTTGAAAAACCAGATAGATAGATAGATAGATAGATAGATAGATAGATAGATAGATAGATAGATAGATAGATAGATGATAGACAGACAGACAGACAGCATGTGTATGAGTGTTTTACATGTATGTATACATGTATGCCATGTGTGTATCTGTGACCTAAGGAGGTCAGAAGAAGACATTTTATAGAAGGTTGTGAACCAACATGTGGTACTGGGAAACAAAACCAGATCCTCTGCTAGAGCAACCAGTGCATACAGGTGAGCCATCTTTCCAGCCCCCTTCTCTCTTGCTCTTAAAAGTGAGCTACCGGCTGGAGAAAGCTAAGCAGCTAAGGGCATTTGTTGCTCTTCCAAAGGACTTGGGTTCAATTCCCAGCACCTACATAATAGTGAACAATCATCCGTACGTAACTCCACTTCCTGGGGATCCCAAGCACTCTTCTGACCTCTGAAGGCACCAGGTATACCTACTGGTGCACAAACATGCATGTAAGCAAGATGCCCATAAACATAAAAATAATTTTAAATTTTTTTCTTTTTTCTTGGTTTTCTGAGACAGGGTTTTTCTGTGGCTTTGGAGGCTGTCCTGGAACTTGCTCTTGTAGACCAGGCTGGTCTCGAACTCACAGAGATCTGCCTGCCTCTGCCTCTCAAGTGCTGGGATCAAAGGCATGTGCCACCACCGCTGGCCTCTCATTTTAATGTAATCCAAATATGGAGAAAAGTTCCAAAGAAAGAACTCCCAAGCATCCTTCCCTACGTTCACTAATTAATACCAAGTTACTCTTGCTTTCTACACACACACACACACACACACACACACACACACACACACACAATTTTATTGATTGCTTTCAACCATTTGATAATAGGTTGACATATACCCTTTTCTCTAACTAGGCAGGTCTTGAATTTGTAAAAATCCTTCTGCTTCAGGCTCTCCGTGATAGGACTACAGGCGTGTATCACCACCTGCTCTTGGGCAGGTTTTAACCTCGTTGTGAATCACCTTTCCTATCTGTAAAATGAGAATTAATAACATCTATCTTGTGAGATTTCTGGGAAAGATTGAAAAGTAAATAAAACAGAAAATTCAAAGCCAGGCGTTGGTGGCGCAGGCCTTTAATCCCAGCACTCGAGAGGCAGAGGCAGGCGGATCTCTGTGAGTTCGAGGCCAGCCTGGTCTACAGAGCGAGTTCCAAGACAGCCTCCAAAACAATACAGGGAAACCCTGTCTCCGGAAAAAAAAAAAAAAATTCAGACATAGCATTGAGTGCAAGTATTAACTGTTTTTAGAGAAGGACAGACTGCACAAAGAAAAACTGTCAGATAACAGGATAACTTTTTAGATACTATACTTTCTGAAGTTATTTTGAGTGAATATATCTATTAAGTATAGTGCATATACCCACTTTGGTTTGCTGGTTGAGACATCCGAGCACAAGATGAAGGACAATGTGCACCACCACGCCACCCAGTTGTATGCAGTGCTGACAAGATTTGATGCATGATGGTCAAACATTCCTCCGACTGAGCTCTGCTGTCTCTTAAACAGAGGACAGTAAATATAATTTAACCCTTTCTTGGTAGCTCAACAGGACATCTGCTTATAAAACCAAACGCTACTGGACATGGTGTTGCACACCTATTATCTGGCAGCTGAGGGGTACAGGTCAATGCATTAATTCAATAAATATGTATTAGGAGTTCATGGTAGGCTAAGATGAAGCCTTTGCTTATTTTTTTTTAACTTTTATGTGTATGGGTGTTTGCCTGTATGCCTGTCTAGGCATCATGTGTGTGCCTGATGCAGAAGCCAAGAGTAGGAACCCTGGGAACTGGAGTTATAAACAGTTAGGAGCTTCCATGTAGGTGCTGGGAATTCAACTCAGGTCCTCTGGAAAAGCAGTCAGTACCCTTAACTTCTGAGCCATCTTACCAGCACCCTTGGTTTTTTGTTTGTTTGTTTGTTTGTTTTTATTTTGTTTGTTTGAGACAGGGTCTCTCTATGTAGATCAGGTTGGCCTGGGACCTAGAGATCTGCCTGCCTTTGCCTCCTGAATGCATCACACTTGGCAAGTGTAAGGTTTTAAAAGCAACTTGTTGATTAAAAAAACAACAACAACAACAACAAGAAAAGTTGTGCCAGGCATTAGTGGCCCACACCTTTAATCCCAGCACTCAGGAGGCAGAGAGTAGGTACAAGAATGGAGGGAAAATGGCAAAGGCCTAGAACTAAAAGCAGACAGAGGTCCAGGCTTACAACGTATAACACGGCACCAAATCTGTGTGATCTTAATTAAGCCACTGAATTTAACTGGCCTTCAGCTGCCTTACTGACAAAACACAGATGCATGTTCTCTATAGATAATATACACTAAAGGAATAACACACTAAAGAATCCAGAGATTTTTAGGGAAATGGTAGGAAATGTGCAAGATATATTTGGAACATTGTATCATGTAGAAAGCAATGAATACTACCACAGACTACTACAATTATTTCTAAAAGAACCAGTAATCAACTTGAGGAGCTACTCATTGGTCCAAGACATGGAACCCACATGGCAGAGAAACAATTCTCAAGAGTTATCCTAACCTCCACATGCATTCTGTCACAAGCATCAATCAATCAATCAATGTACACTGAGATACTGAGACAGAGAAATGGGATGGTTGTTTGTTTTTTAGTTTCAGCAGATGTAACTCATGGTGTTAGGCATGCCAGGCAAGCATTCTATTACTACAGAGCCATACCTCAGCAAAGTAAGGGAAGCTTTGTTTTGGTTTTATTTGGGAAGATTTTTTTATTTTTGTTGTTGCTGTACTAAGAATCAAACTCTAATATACTGAAAACAGCAAATAGATTGTTTTTTATCAGAAAATAGAAAATGAAGGCAGGCGGATCTCTGTGAGTTCGAGGCCGGGCTGGACCGACAGCCTCCAAAACAGTACAGAGACACCCTGTCTCGTTAAAAAAAAAAAAAAATTGAAAATGAGAGGATTTTTTGGTGTTTTTTGTTTGTTTGTTTATCTATTTATTGCATCCAATTCCAGTTCCCCAGGGCTCCCTCCTCTCCTCCTTCTCCCCACCCCACTCCTAAGAGAGGGTAAGGCCTCCCCTAGGAGGTCAACTAAGTCTGTCCCATCACCTCATTGAGGCAGGACCAAGGCCCTCCCCCATGCCTAGGCTGATCAGAGTGTGTCTCCATAGAGAATGGGCTCCACAAAGTCAGTTTGTGCATTAAAGATAGGTCTTGGTTCCACTGCCAGTGGCCTCTTATACTGCTCAAGCCACACCATTGCCACCTGTATTCAGGGGGCCTAGTTTGTCCTATGCAGGTACTCCAGTTGTCAGTCCAGAGTTAGTGACCTCTCACTAGTTCCGGTCAGCTGATTCTGTGGGTTTACCCCGTGGTCTTGACTCCTTTGTTCATTTTATGCTCCTCCCTCACTTCAACTATACTCTGGAAGCTCTGTCCAATGGTTAGTTGTGGAACTCTGCATCTGCTTCCATCTGATAGAAATGAGTTTTGATATAGTGCCTTTTCTAAAGATGTATAAACAGCTGGGCATTGGTAGCACACGCCTTTGATCCCAGCACTGGGGAGGCAAAGGCGGTGGATCTCTGTGAGTTCAAGACCAGCCTGGTCTACAAGTTCCTAGTTCCAGGACAGCCTCCAAAGCCAAAGAGAAGCCCTGTCTTGAAAAACAAAAACAAAACAATGTAAACAAATGGTACCCAAGGTATTGAGACTGACCTATTACATTAACATTTAAAAGAAAGAGGGGGGATGAAGAGATGGCTTAGTGAGTAAAGTGCTTACTGTGCAAGCATGAGGACCTGAGTTCAAATCCCCAGTGCCCACATAAAATGCTGGATGTGGGAGAAGATATCTATAACCAGAGCCCTATCTCAAAATTCGAGGTAAAGCCAGGTGGTAATGGTGCACACCTTTGATCCAGCAATCTAAAGACAGAACTCTGTGAGTTCAGGACCAGCCTGGTCTACAAAGCTAATTTCAGGACAGCTAGGGCTACACAGAGAAACCCTATCTGGGAGGGAGGGGGTTTGAGATGACAGAGAAGACATTTTGACATCAACTTCTGGCCTCCACATACATCTGAAGGTATACAGACATGCATATATCACATACATACTATTACTTAAAGCCAGACCTGAGTTTACAAATTTATAATCCGGAGTTTGGGGGGTAGGAGCAGGATGACCAAGAATTCAAGGCTAGGCCAGGCGTTAGTGGAGCACACCTTTAATCCTAGCACTCAAGAGACAAAGGCAGGTGGATCTCTGTGAGTTTGAGGCCAGCTTGGACTATGGAGCAAGCTCCAGGACAGCCTCCAAAACAATACAGAGAAACCCTGTCTCGAAAAAAACAAAATAAAACAACAACAACAAAAAGAATTCAAAACTGGCTTCAAGTTCAAGACCAACCTGGGCTACATGAGACCCTATTTCGATATCCCCCAACACACACACACACACACACACACCCCTAAGCTAGGAGTGCTGGTATGTGTCTGTAATTCTCACACTTGGAAGGCAGACGTAAGAGGATCACTACAAGTCTGAGGCCAGCTTGGTCTACACAGCAAGTGCCAGGCTAGTAGGGAAACTCAGAAACAAAAAATTAGGGACTAGAGACATTGCTCAAGGGTTAAGAAAATATATTACTCTTCTAGAGGACCAGGATTTGGTTCCCAGCACTGACAGAAGGCAGCTCACAACCTCTCCTAACTCCAGTTCCAGTGTATGTATCCAACACCCTCCTCTGGCCTCCTCAGCACCTGAACACATACAGAACACATAGACAGGCACACATACATACACTACATACACATGAATAAATCCTTTAAAAAAGGGATGGGGCCTGGCTTTAGTGGTGTACACCTTTAATCCCAGAACTTGGGAGGCAGAGGCAGGTGGTCTTTGTGAGCTCAAGACTAGACTGATCTACAAGAGCTACTTCCAGGACAGCCTCCAAAGCCATAGAGAAAGCTTGTTCTGAAAAACCAAAAAAAAAAAAAAAAAGGGGGGGCTAGGACTGGAGAGATGGCCCAGTGGTTAAGAGCACCAGCTGCTCTTCCAGAAGACCAGGGTTCAATTCCCAGCACCCAATGGTAGCTCACAACTGTCTGTGATCTGGCACCCTTGCACAGACATGCATGCAGGCAAAGATGTCAATGCAGATAAAAAAAATTAAACAAATAAATAAAGAGGGGGAAAAAAGAAAGTCAAATGTTAGGCCCTACACTCAGTCCTTGACCTTGGAGGAGCAAGCATGGCAGCACATGCCTTTAATCCCAGAACTCTTGGGAGGCAAAGGCAGGCAGATCTCTATTGAGTTTGAGGCCAGCCTGGTCTATAGAGCAAGTTCTAGGACAGCCAATGCTAGCTACATGGAGAAACCATGTCTTGAAAGAAAAATATGAGGGGGTTAAGGAGCACTGGCTACTCTTCCAAAGGACCCAAGTTCTGGGGAATCTGACACCCACACATAGACATACATGCAAACAAAACACCAATGCATACAAAATAAAAACAAACCATTTTATATAGAAATATCTTCCATTTTATCACTTTACTTCACATTAAAGTTGCTTGCAGATGTGTCTGTATTTTTTTAATCTGTCTTTCTACAGAAGTGCTCTGTCCTTTATTCTTTTCAGTTATCCTTCTAGACTGTTTCTATTTTACCTTTTCTGTGTGGCGACCACAACTGCACATTCTATTCTAGGTACAGACACACTGTGGTTTGTACAGGAAGAATAATGAGTCCTGTGTTTCCTAGGCTTCCATAATAACACCCAGCATTTCGCTGGCTTTTCATAGCTGCATTCAGGGTAGAGACTGGGGACTCTGAAACTCCTTCCTGTGTTCAACAGCTAGCTTTAGAGCTCATCTTCTGATAATTATAATTTAGACTATTTTCCCATTACTACATTACCTTATTTTTATCTACATGGAGGCTATTTCCCACAATTTCAGACACATCCAACCTTGGACTTTCATATTTCTCTCTGGTACTGTAGATTCCAAACAGTAGATTCAGTCATTTATAGATTTTTTTTTTAATTTGGTTTTTTGAGAGAGGGTTTCTTCTGTGTAGTCTTGGCTGTCCTGGAACTCTCTCTGTAATCAAGGCTAGCCTCAAACCCAGATACTCTCAGGATCCTGCTATGGCATCCCAAGAGCACCAACACTGCCCACCTCAATATCAAATCCTAAAAGTTACAAAACAGAAGTCAAGAAACAATGTTTTTACTTTGTTACCATTGCTATTTAAACCCAGACCCAACAGGTTTTTGAGGCAAGGTCTCACTATGTAGCCCAGTCTTTCCTTGCATCTACAATCCTGTGGCTTCAGGCTTCTGAGTGCGAGAATAAGCAGGATACAAGAATGTACCACCAAGCCTGGTGTTGGTGGCGCACGCCTTTAATCCCAGCACTTGGGAGGCAGAGGCAGGCTGGTCTCTGTGAGTTTGAGGCCAGCCTGGCCTACAGAGCAAGTTCCAGGACAGGCTCAAAAACAAAAAAACAAACAAACAAACAAACAAACAAGCAAAAAAGAATGTACCGCCACGCTTGGTAATGCAGACTTTCCAAATTCTGTTCTTAGTAGGCTTAGCCATATAATTATAAGGCAAACATTTTTTAAAAACTCTTCTTTCCGGGCCGAGTGTTGGTGGCGCACACCTTTAATCCCAGCACTCGGGAGGCAGGCGGATCTCTGTGAGTTCCAGGCCAGGCTGGACCAACAGCCTCCAAAACAGAGAAACCCTGTCTCGTAAAAAAACAACAAAAAAACCCTCTTCTTTCCTTCTCTTTCTCCCTCTTTCTTTCTATGTGTGCGAAGCAGGAATGCCATCCATGCAGTCAAAACTACTAGCCTTGAACTCACTATGTAGCCAAGGATAGCCTAGAACTCCTGGTCTCACGATTCTGTCTCCATCCCCCAAGTGCCTGCCCCCCACCCTGTTTTGGAGACACAGTCTTTTTACTTAGTTTTGCCTGGCTTAGAACTCACTATGTAGACTAGGCTGGCCTCAAGTGCTAGGACTAAAGATATGAGTCACCACGCCCAACTAAAAGCCTGGCTTTTTACCCTTATCTATAATAATCTGAAGGACTGCTATGAGAATATAAATTCTAATATAATGTTTCAATATTTAGTTGCAATTGTTTTTACTAGACCCAATAAAAAGTATCAGTTTACTTCCTAATTCAGAATTTAAAATAATCAAACTCACTGGTGAAGTAGGGAATGTAGAATTAATAAAAATACAACTCAAAGGTGGCACAAATTCATAGGTAACACTTCCAGAAAAAATTCCTAGAGAAATTATGAATTTTAGGCAACAAAGCCTTAATTTTTGAAATTGGCATTTTCATACCTTCCCTACAAATCCTAGAGTAAGCTTTAAGCAGACATCTTCCTTCTCACCAAAATGGTGCCAAAGGAAAGCAAAGAAGCTTCTGCCACCCCCACCCCTACCCCCAAGTCAAAGCCAAGTCAAAAAGAAAATGCAATGAAGATATTACTGAAAGGCACTGAATAGCACACCCACATTAAAGAGCTGGACATCACCCACTTCCAGCCACCCAAGGCAATGTGGCTCCAAAAATCTGCAGAAGAGCAAACTCAGGAGAGAGCTTGACAACTACACCACCAGGTCCACTCCCACCACTCAGTCTTCTACAGGACAGACAGAAGAGAGTAACACATGGATGTCAAGGTCGACAAGCACCAGAGCAAACAGGCTCTAAAGGAACTACTGTGAAGCAGTCAAGATCAACACCCTTATCAGGCCTGATGGAGAAAGAAGGTACAGTCAGTGAATTCCTGATTACAGCACTCTGAATGTTACCAGCAAAACTGGGATCGTCTAGATTGAGTCCAGCTGGATAACTATACTTTTTGTATCACAAAACAAAAACAAAAACAAAAAAAACACCCCAGGGTGCAAAGTGTGGTGGTGGGTGATGATGGCCCATGCCTTTGATCCCAGTACTCGGAAGGCAGAAGCAGGTGGATCTCTGAGTTCAAGGTCAGCTTGGTCTGCTGATCATGTTCCAGGGCTACACAGAGAAACTGTCTTGAAAAAACAAAATACAAAAGGAAAAAAAGTGTAATTCTGGACTAGACAGATGATGTGCCTGGCAAAATATGCCATTCCTTAATTTATGGTAGCAACTCTTAGTAGTTACTGAGCACTGGACTAAAGAGTAGCATCATTTAATCCTCCCAATATTTCTCTGAAATATGTTTTGTATTTTAGAGATGAGAAAACAGGCTAAGAGAGGTCGTGTCATTTGCCTAAGGCTACTGACAGAGAAAATTACGTATGAATCCAAGTGGACTTTTTGGGGGGCTCTGAAGATCTCATTCTACAGCCCAGGCTGGCCTGATTCACATAGCAATCCTCCTACCCATGCATCTAAGTGTTATGGTGATAGGCATAACCTACCACACTTGGGTCAATATCTATATTCTTTATACTGTTGTTTTACTTTTTTTTTTTTAATTTTTTAAAGATAGATCCTTACTCTGTAGCCCAGGCTGACTTAGAACTTACTCTGAAGATCAGGCTGGCCTCAAACTCAGAGATCCACTTGTTTGTATACTAGGATTAAAGGTGTGAACCACCATGCACCATGTCTGGCTTCAGAATTTAAATTCTTAATCACACAGCAATACTCCCTCCTACCAATGGCAAATGTTGAGTAGTAGAGATGTAAAAATGAGGTGGGTAGTCTTAGGGTATGACATACACTTACAATCCCAGCACTTTGGCAGGTGGAGGCTAGAGGGTCAAGAATTCAAGGATATCTTTTGTTATACTGTGAGTATAGGTCAGGCTGGGCTACATAAAACTCTATCTCAAATACTAAAAGTAGCCAGGTGGCAGTGGTGCAAGCCTTTGATCTCAACCTTAGGGAGGCAGAGGCAGATGATCTCTGTTGAGTTGGGAGACCCTGAGCTACAGAGCAAGCTCCAGAACAGCACTCGGCTACATAGTGAGTTCTAAGCCAACTGGTGGGGGACAGGACATTTCAGTCTGAAGTTTGCTATTCATGAGTACATTTTCTCTGTGGCTGTGGAGGCTGTCCTGGAAGTAGCTCTTGTAGACCAGGCTGACCAGGCTGGTCTCGAACTCACAGAGATCCGCCTGCCTCTGGTTCCTGAGTGCTGGGCTACAGAGTAAATTCAAGACCAGCCTAGGATACTCAGTGAGTCTCTGACTCAAAATGAAAAAGCAAAAAGAAAAGCTGAGGATATAGTTCAGCAGTGAAGCTCTTACCTAGCATGAATGAGGCTCTAGGTCAATCCCAGTACCACAAGATAAGGGAGAAGAAGAAAAAAAAACTGTTTTGAGAAAAGGTCTTGATACTTGCTGAACAATGGCATCATGGGGAGAGGGAATAATTCTAAATACTGGAGAGCAAAGAATTGTTCTTGTTATCAATTGTGTCAACTACTGAGTTTAAATTAGTTTAAGTTATACGAGATATATGTGTGTAATAAACAGGTGTGCATACACTCAAACTGAAACTAAAATGAACCATAACTCTCTCTGAAAAAAAGCACCTATATCCTAAAATAAGAAACTTAATTTTATTTGACTGGAATTAATCTTACAACTAAGAGAATACACTTCAGATTTTCCTATATTTTACCAGAGAAGGAAAACCAGAGCTCAAAAATAAATATCTTAAGTAAAGCTTAATAGCCTCGCCCATCAATCTCAAACTGTTTATTTTTAGGTATCTAGAAATCATGATGAAAAGCAGATTTGTTCTAAGATACGTCTGTATCTGAACAGCATTCCCTCTGTACAATCCTTGTTTCTATTCTTCTCTTTTCTAATTCAATTCTGTTTGGTTTCTAAGTTAAGAAGTGTGTTTCATTTGCATAAATGGTAACTATTCTGAGATACTATTCATGACTATACATTTGAATTCTCTAGAGTACCATTCATAACTTCAAATGAAACAGGAAAAAAAAACATTCATTCAACTTTACCTTAATGGTGACTAAGGATACGAGTAATGCTAATGTCACACTACTGTAGAGAATAAGTCCTGTCTATAGTATAGTCCAGGGTAGGCATGGAAGCAGCCCAACACAAAATCATAAACATACTTAAAATATCACAGAGTTTGTGTGTGTGTGATTTTTGTTGTTGTTGTTACTCAATTTTTCAGGTTTTTTCATTAAGATTTCTAATTTTTATTCCCGTGTGTGTGTGTGTGTGTGTGTGTGTGTGTGTGTGTGTGTGTGTGTAAATACCCAAAGACACCTGAAGAATTAAACTAGGGTCCCTGTTCTCTGGAAGAGCACTCTCCCCTGGAATTTACCTTTAGTCACAGCACTTGAGAGACAGAGCTGTGAGTTTGAGGTCAGCCTGATCTACAGAAAGAGTTCCAGACAGCCAGAGCTAATTACATGTATTTATTTTGTGTTTGTGGAAGTTAGAGGACAACTTGCAGGAATTCATTATCTCCCACCATGTGGGCTCCTGTGATGTTTAGTTTTAATTGTCATTTTAATACAGTGTAGAATGACCTCAGAAGAAAATCTCCAAGAAAGACTATCTAAATTAGGATGGCCTGTAGGCATGTCTATGAGGGATTGTCTTGAGTACATTTATTAATGTGGAAAGACTCAGCCCACTGAGGGTGGCAACATTCCCTGGCTTACCATCCTGCACTGTGCAAAGAAAGTAGAGATATGAGCTAAGCAATAGAAGCATGCATGCATTCATGCTCTCTCTGCTCTTGACTGTGTATGTGATTAGCTGCTTCAGATTCCTGTCTCAATGAATTATGACCTGGAATTGTCAGCAATATTTAAACCCTTTCTCCCCTAAATCACTTTCTGTCAAGTATTTCCTTGGTGCAACAGAAATGAAACATTTTCATCCAGAGGCTGAACTCGGGTCTTCAGGCGGGCCTGTTTTTTTAGCTATAAAGTATCTAAGCAGGGACAACAAAGATTCATCTTAGCCATAAAGCTCAAACTTCAGTTAGAAGAATCTTAACAGGTTCTGGCAACTTCTTCATAAAAGCAATGCAGGTTGATCTTTAGGCCTAAAGCTTTTCTGTGAGTCTTTCATTCAAGAAAGTTAATAGTCTACTAGCTCCTTACTCCAGCTAGTCTTAATCAGTGATAAGAAATTGAATTTACATAGATCTGCATAAATAATTCAGTTATCTGTACTGCTCCAATAGATTTTAACTTGATAAAATAAAATCTGAACAGAATAAAGATAATGTGGCTATTTTAAAGTTGTCATTTCCTGATTTCCCTCAATTTTTTTTCTCATCCAAAGACAGACCTATACCCAAAAAGAAAGAGCAGAAGCCAAACACCCATCTCAGAGCATCTGCAACTCACTTCCTTCCACTGAGTTACCCCTGCTAACTCAGCGGTTTTTGACTGGGGTAACTGGCTCCTCTGTTCATGTAACAATGTCTAGAGATATTTCTGGGTTTCACATTGGGGGGATGCTATTGGCACCCTAATGGGTAGCAAACAGGAGGCTACTTAAAATTCTAATCTGACTATGAAATGTAATTAAGAGAATCCACACAAAAGAACCTAGAAAAGCCAGACATAGTGGTTCAGGACATTAAGGGGCTCAGGCAGAAGGACCAAGAATTCAAGAATGGCCTGCGTTACAGAATGAAATCTTAGCTCAAAATAAAACTACAAAAACAGAATAAAATGGAGGCGCTGGTAGCATTTATTAAGCCTATATGTGGTAACACATGCCTTTAAATCCCAACATTTGGGAGGAAGGCAGAAGCAAGTGAATCTTGTGAGTTTGAGGCCTGCCTGGATTACATAGGGAGTTCCAGGGCATTTAGACAGTTAGAGCTTCAGAGTAAGACCCTGTTTCAAAGAAAAAAAAAAAAGGCTGAGAATGTAGCTTAGTAGTATGGCACTTGCCTAACACATATCAAAGTCTGGGTTAAATCTCCATTTAAAAAAAAAATTAGGGGCTGGAGAGATGGCTCAGCCATTAAAGGCTAGGCTCACAACCAAAAATATAAAAAAAAAAATTAGAAAGAACAGCATTAAGTTCTGTCCTTAAGAAGCATACAGTAAACCAGGCATGGCGGTGCATGCCTTTAATCCCAGCATTTGGTAGGCAGAGGCAGTTGAATGTCCAAGTTTCAGGACAGCCAAGGACCCCATCTCAGAAAAAGAAGGAGAAGCAGAAGGAGGAGAAATGAAGAGCAGCACAGACAGGGAAAGCAGCTTTATAACTTGTCTGGCTTGTGGGGGAATTTAATAATTGTTTGAGATTATAATATAATTACATCATTTCCCCTTCCTTTCTTCCCTCCAAACTCTCCAAAGTACCCACCACCCCTGCTTTGTTCCTTTTTTCCTCGTGTGTGTGTGTGTGTGTGTGTGTGTGTTACAGAGACAAGTAACATTTAGACAGAGCAGGTTGTATTTATATTTAGGAATACACACACACACAAATGAGAGATATATAAACAATTCTTAACCTGGTTATGTATTGACATCAGAGATCCTATACCAGTTAACAAGCATATTTTTCATGGAGAATCTTGATATGATCAGTTTCAAGTTCTGGTATTTAGGAATTACAAACACAAAAGAAATATAAGACATGGTTACCCGACTTGATTTTTGTTTTTTGTTTTTTTGGTTTTGAGACAGGTTCTCACTATGTCACTCTAGCTGTTCTGGAACTCACTCTGTAGACCAGGCTCGCCTTGAACTCAGAGATCTACCTCCCTCTGCCTCCAGAGTGCTGGGATTAAAAGTGTCAGCCACTACTCCTGACTGACTTATAGAATGTACTCAGAATCACAAGCGTATGTTAGAATGTAGCATGCTAGTTCACTATTTTGCAGTTATTTTCCTATAGTGTCAGCACTTACGAAACGGTGGTCTAGATGAGAATCACGCCTATTCCCTGGCCCAATCCCACTACTCCACTTGCAACTTGCAATCTGCAATCCACCATTCTACACTCCCTACATCCCAGTGAAAGTGCTATTATCAGACACTATGGAGCCATTCAAATAGAATGAACTGAAGTCTTCAAACACAGTGGTTCCATAGTCTTCTGAAGGACAAGATTCTTAAAATCTATGTCATCGTGGGGGTTCTTATAAAAAGAAGAAATCCTTCATTGTCAACCAATACTATAGAATGAACCTCATTCTATAGTAGGGGTAGCTCAGAAAACCTAAGGATACATACAATATGGCTGAGGATGTAGTTTAATTGAAAGAGTGCTTGCCTAGCATGCACTCAAATTCTAGGTTCAATCCCCAGCACCACAAACCCAGACTCAGCACTTGAGAGGTGGAGGTACAGGGATCAAGAGTTCAAGGTCATCCTCAGCTGCATAGCTAGTTCTAGACATGCTTATGGAAAATAGACTTTGTCTGAAAGCACCAGGAAAAGAAGAAAAGGAAAAATTGACCCAAATTCCATCTCTTGTGATTATCCCATATTACACTAAGAACCACCTTGAAGGAAAAAAAAAACAGCTCTAGAATCCTGCTAGCCCAAATCATCTTTCTCTCGGGTGTACAGAAAAAGGTACTATTTCTCTCAATAGCTACAGAAATCAAAGAGAGCAAAGAACGTATAAATTATTATTTCTAAGAGGGGTGACAGAAAGGGCTGGTGATGGAAAGCGCACCTGCTTAGCAGACATGCTGGAGTTCCGTCATCAGCACCACAAATAAAGAAAAGGTGGAGGGGATCATTTTAGCATCTAAAACTAGTACAGAGAGAGTACTAAAAGATATATTCTGGTACCTAAGAGAAAATGAACATCAGCTAGATTTTAACTAAAGTAAAAGCTTTATGGTTTTTTTTTGTTTGTTTGTTTGTTTGGGTTTTTTTTTTTTTTTTTTTTACAAGACAAAAATTTCTCTGTATTGTTTTGGAGGCTATCGGTCCAGCCCGGCCTCGAACTCACAGAGATCCGCCTGCCTCTGCCTCCCGAGTGCTGGGATTAAAGGCGTGTGCCACCACCGCCCGTCGTAAAAGCTTTATGTTAAATCGGGCATTGGTGGCACATGCCTTTAGTCACAGCACTGGGGAGGCAGAAGCAGGTGGATCTCTTTGAGTTTGAGGCCAGCCTGGTCTAGAGAAAGCCTGTCTTGGGAAGGGGGGGTTAATATCACAGAAAAGAAAAAAATTTCCACTTAAAACCCTGAAATCAACTCCATTATACAATGTTTACTGTATGAGTATTTTGCTTACATGTATGCATATGCACCATGTACATATATGCCTGCTGCCTGAGATCAGAAATGGGAATTGGACCCTTTGGAACTGGAATTACACAGATATACATACATACATACATACATACATACATACATACATGTAATTTAAAAAAAAAGAGGGCTTAAGGAGCTGAAGAGATTGCTCAGCAGTTAAGAGCACTTGTTGCTCTTGCAGAGGACCCAAATTACTAATACCCATATTGTTATTCATAGCCATTAAAAAATAACAATTAAACAACTTAAATGCCAAAAACCAAGTGGGACATGGTAGTACCCAATGTCTGTAATCCCAACACTTGAGAGTCCGACGCAGGAAGATACTAACTAGTTCAAGAACAGAAAATAAATAAACAACAATATTAAAAAGAAAATAATAGCAGATACAAACAAATGTTCAAACACATCATATTTTTCAAGTGATGGTGGCTCTTCGTCTTCTAGTAGCAGAGTCAGATCATGTTAAAGCCCAGAGTTAAATCATGGTTAAAATTTGGCCATGGACTGGAAATTATGGTGGGAACAATGAATCAACAATGAGAACTCACTAAAATGTTCTTTAAACAGTTATCTGAGAGGATTTAGGACTTGAAAGTTATTTCATTCTAGATTCCAGAATCTACAAGATCATTCTCAAAGTCCAGCCAATTCGATAGCCTCTTCCTGGGCAAGCAGTGCCTCCCACACGGCCCGGGACAGTTCTCAAAACTCTTTGACAGGAAGCAGAATTCAGAAGTTCTTTCCTTCCTTCCTCCTTTAGCTGCGGCTTCTCTGCTTTTAGAATTTCAAACAAAGAAAATACATATTGGCTGCACAGCTAAGAAACGCCCTCTTTCTCGGCAACTTCCTCTTCCTCCCTACCATTGACAGATGAGAACAATACCCACAGCTGAACTACTATTTTGATTAACCCAAGGCTCCCGAGGTTTATAAAGCTTAAGGGCTCCGGTACCCAGCTACCTCTCCTACCCAAAGTCCACTGTCTTCCCTCACCGAAAAGATAAGGAAAGCACAAAGAAAGAAATGCTATGCTTAAACACAGGCAGGCTATTGAAACTTTCACCCTAAGGAACCCAAAGAAATTTAAACCAACAGATGGGTAGTTTCTTCCTCCTACAGAGAAGAGACAAGACACTGGGATGGTAGCAGCCTGAACCAGAAGTCTGTACACCAAAAGCTGGTGACCTTTCTTCCGCAGGACCCCTGCATGGACTCAAACTGAATTCTCTGCTGTTCTGACACACTTCGAAGTGACATTTAACACTAGGAAATGGACCTTTCTAAGTCACTGAGTGAAAAGAGTGGATGGGCTTTAATAACCCTGAGCTCAAGACCTCGCCTGTCCCCACGGCAGAAGTGAAATCAAATCTCTGGGCTACAGCCCTCCCTCCATTTCTGACAAAGCAAACTTCCCTTTGAAACCAGCAGTGACTTACCCTTGCCCCGTGCTTCCCAGAGGAAACACCCTCACGCTGGTAAGCACCTCACTCCTGTGTGGCCCTGAACAAGTTACTTAACCTCTCTGAAACTTAGCTTCCTCACCTGTAAACTCCCAAGGACAACTGGAAAAACGAAACAAGAATGTATTCCTAAGGTTTGGCACATAGTAGGTCAACCATAAACTCCCCCCTTTTTTTTGGCTTTTTTTCCTCTTTAGTGCTTGGCTTAAATGCCAATAGTAGCCCCGAAGGCTCCAAGGGTTTCCTCATCATCTCTGGATCTATGAAGAACTGTATAAAACTTCCTCATCTCAAAGGACCAAAGGAACCTGGCCCTGCCGCGTCACGATCTGGGCAGCACCCACGCTTTGGTACCAGTGGTCCCGAGAGCCAAGGCTCCTTTCCCTACAGCCCATTCCGTGCACACGTGCGCACGCGCACACACACAGTACCCCACCCACTCCCCAGCTTAGCAGGCCAGGGACCTCAAAGATATTTCAATCGCTTCGTGGTCCAAATATGGAAACTGAGGCTTGGCCTGGAGAAGAGCTTGTCCAGGAGCCCAGGAAACTGCTGAACAGTTTCACACACTTCTGCGAAGTCTTTTTACAAACGGTAAACTGAGGCCCAAAGACGGAAGTGACTTGCTCAAGAACGCACGGTGAGCTGGTGGCCGGGCCACAGGTCGTCACACTTTTCGCCGGCCCTTCCAAGTCTCCGAAGGGCACTCTGGGCCATCACCACCCCTGAGGTGTCGTCACAGCACTGACAGCACGCGAACCGCAGCAGCGGCAGCCAGAGCGCGCACCGGTTCCCCCCGGACCGTGCAGGGGCCGCCCGGCCGGCGCTCGCGCCTCACAGCCGGACGCGCCCAGGGAGGACTTGTTGCTCACCTGACCCCGAGCGGTCGCCCTCAGCGACATGAAGGGCTGGCCGGCCGGCCCGTGTCCCCGCGTAGTGCGCTCCAGTCCACCGCTTCGTGGGCTGCCACACAGCCGGAGCCCCTCTTAGCGCGCTACGCCCCTAGCCGCACTCCGCCGGCCCGAGTCCGCCATTACGTGATTCCCCGCCCCGGGACGCAGCCACACCCCGCCAACCGTTCTGATTGGCTCCCTGCCCCACCCGCCCTGGTCTTCCAACTATCCCATTGGTCTGGACCCAATGCCAATTAAATAAGTACGCAAAAGACGTATTCAAAGGTAGTGTCCCGGGAACTCCACCCGAGCGACTTCCGCAATCGGAGTAAACAGAGGCTAGGGCAAACCAAATGAAGTGAAGGTGGATATCATGGCAAATCGACGCCCAAGTTCGAGTAGAAAAATGTTAGCTAAGAAAGTGCAAGACCTTGTCAACCATGTGTTGAAAGATGAATTCTTTTTATCAGAGTCCAGAAACCCATTTTTGGTGGAAGGAACGGGCCGAGCCTATGAACTTTCTGTGGACACCCCTCGAGTTGCAAATAGTTATGTCCCATCACGCCTTGTCCCAGGCCGGACCGAAAGTTGGGTGGGGAGTGTGAGTCATAGGCTTCAGCTCACCCTAAAGGACAGGTATCCGTCCAGTTGAAGCTTGACTCCTGCAATTGGGAGCCTGTTCTGAAAGGCCACTGTCACGTGTCACTTCACTCCGCAACTTGGAACGACTCTTAGTTCTCACTTTGTTTTACAAAATAGGGACAGTAAACCCAGGCAGGTCTGCTTCCAGTCCATTTAGGTGGGAGATAGGAGGATGCAAGACCAGTGACTAACTGAATACAAGATGCTGCAGCTGGGTGACAATGTGACAATCCAGTTCATCTCATGTAGTGTTCTGGAGCAAGTCTGTATAGCAGGGATAGGCCTCTTAAGGAAGAATGGATCTTAGAGAGGTAGTCGCTGTTACTGTCATGCCTGCTGGACTCTTTGCAGTGCATTGAACTTACTTCTTAGAAAGGGAGTGTGGGAGACGACCACGCAGCTGTCAACAAAGGACTGCTTTGAAAGCATGAATTCTAGAACACAGATTTATTGAAACAAAACGTGTAACAGACCCGATAATGCAGACCTATAATGCCAGCAATAGGGAGGCAGAGACAGGCAGATGCTCACAGGCCCAGGTGCTTAGCCTGCTTGTCCAATCTAGGCCAATTAGAGAGTCAGATCCTGCCGGGCTGTGGTGGCACACACCTTAAACCTCAGTACTGGTAGGCAGATCTCTGTGAGTTCGAGGCCAGCCTCATCTACAAAACGAGTTCCAGTACAGACTCCAAAGCTACAGAGAAACCCCGTCTCAGAAAAAAAAAAGGAGAGAGAGAGAACCAGGTTCAAAAAAAACAAAATAGAAGTTGCCAGAATAGCCCCTGAGGTAATTCTCTGGCCTGCACAGCACATATAAACCCTAACACACAACATGCATTTTTCATACAACACCCTGAATTTGTGATATAAATTTTGCCCACAGTCACCCAGGTAACTGGAATCTTGAACCTACATCACTTAGCAGCTATTCCTTTTACTTTTACGAATCTTGTCACCTGAAAGAGGCTTTCCTCCCCCACCCCCTTAGCAGGTCAGAATAGTCCTAAGGGTGCCAGGTCACTCTAAGCATATAGGGCCCCTGCTATCCACCAGCTGGGCCAATATTCTTTTTACTTATTTGTTTGGTTGGTTTGGTTTTTTGAGACAGAGTTTCTCTGTGTAACAGTCCTAGATGTCCTGGAACTTGCTTTGTAGAGCAGGCTGGCCTCAAACTCACTGAGATATGCCTACTTCTGCCTCCCAAGTGCTGGGATTAAAGGTATATGCCACTACCACCTGGCTAGACCAATATTCTTGTGGAAAAGTAAGACCAAGGATGTGGTCAACATGTTCCCAGAATTCTAGGGGTCAAGAGAAAAGACATGACAAGTAGAGAAACAAATGTCAAATGAGGTTGCCACTGGGGCGGCAGGAAATCTGCCAAATGCCAGGTCATTTTATTTTATTTTATTATTTTGATACAGGGTCTCTTTATCATGTAGCTCTTGGCTGTCCTGGAACACTATGTAAGCCAAGTGGCCTGAATTTACAGAGATGCCCTGCCTCTGTCTCCCCGGCTGGGATAGGAGGTATGAGCCACCACACCTGGCATTTCCAGGTCCTCAAACAGGTCTGTCCACTCTCAAGGCAGAGCTCTGGCCATCAAGGACTGCTTTGGATGTATTTCCAAGTCCTTTTTCCTCCCTGAAGCTTACGGCTTCAGAAAGGCTGACACTGCCAAGTAAGCAGTGCCAACAGGGCCCCAGTGATCACTGGATGGGTGTCTCCCAGGCTTGGATTGGGACACTAAATCTGGCAAGTGACTGTTTAAAACCTGGTATGACTGGAAAGTGAAGGAAGGCAGCTGTGTGAATAACAGTGGCTTTAGGCTGAGACTGACTGAACTTTGAAGCATAACTGGGCCACTTTCAGTCTGTCTGGGCCCTATGGAGAGGTTCTCTAAAATGTGGACAAGGTTCTCTAAAATGTGGACAACAGGGGCTAGAGAGATGGCTCAGTGGTGAAGAGCACTTGTTGCTCTTCCAGAGGATCCAGGTTCATCTTCCAGCACCCACAAAGTGGCTCACAACCACCCTAACTCTAGTTGCAAAGGATCTGACACCCTCTTCTGACACCTGATGGCACTGCATATACATGGTGCACATGCAATACCTTGAAGTAAACACACACATAAGCTAAACTAATTAAACCTAAAAAACTATTTTGACATAGACAAAGGAGCATTGGTGAGAGTTCAATGAGTTAATAATAGAATTACTATGTGCACAAAACTCCCGATAGTTGTTTATTCACTAATGGATTCGTCCGTTCAATAGAAACTACAGAAATGGTTCAACAGGTAAAATGCTTGCTGCCAAGCCTGATGACATCAGTTCAATCCCCCAAACTCACTTGGTGGAAAGAGAAAACCAAGGTGTCCTTTGACTCTTCACACACAGGCCTTGGTATATCCATGCTCTCTCTCTCTCTCTCTCTCTCTCTCTCTCTCGCTCTCTCTCTCTCTCTCTCATCACACACACACACACACACACACACAATAAACAATTTTTGTTTGTTTGAGACAGGGCTTCTCTGTGTAGCACTGGCTGTCCTGGAACTTACTTTGTAGACCAGGCTGGCTTTGAACGAAGAACCTGTCTCTGCTTCCTGAGTCCCGGGACTAAAGGCATGCACCACCACTACCCAGTTAATAAATAAATAAGTTAAGCATTGGGCACTGGAGAGATGGTTCAGCAGTTAAGAGGACCTGAGTTCAATTCCCAGCAACCACGTGGTGGCTCACAACCATCTGTAATGAGATCTGGTGCCCTCTTCTGGCATGTAGACATACACATGCAGACAGAACACTGTATACATAATAAATAAGTCAAAAAAAAAAAAAAGAGCACTGGCTGCTCTTCCAGAGGTCCTGAGTACAATTCCCAACACCCATATGGAGGCTCAAAACCATCTGTAATGATATCTGGCACCTTCTTCTGGCCTGCAGGCATACATGCACACAGAACACTGTATACGAAACACATAAATAAATCTTTAAAAAAGAGATGCTACTGGGTGGTAATGGAGAAAGCCTTTATTCCCAGCACTCAGGAGACAGAGGCAGGTGGATCTCTGTGAGTTTGAAGCAGCCTGATCCATAGAGCTGATTCTAGAACAGCTAGGGCTATACAGAGAAACCCTGTCTTGAGAGAAAAAAAAAGCTAAACACCTAAAATTTGTAGAGCACCCTGGGAATGGAAAGCTGCAATAGTGAGCAAAACAGACCCTCATTGAACTTAGAATTAAAGTTAAATAAATGAGCAGGCACTTCACAATTTTGGTGTGAAAAGGAACAAGAAGGCAAAGAGCAATGTGCTTACCAGAATGAATGTCTGGACAAGAGGAAGCAGCCTGAGCAGGTGGTATGGGGATGAATGGAAGGAACTGATGAACACATGGAAAAGAATGTCTGCCCTTTGAGCTAGAAGTTGGAAAAATTGGTTCAAGTCAAATGATAGGTGCAGGGTGCAGAGTAAAGTTGGTTTGGCATATAAAAGGCACTGTATAAATGGTACTTGAGCCAGTGGTGGTGGTGGTGGTGCACACCTTTAATTCCAGCATTTGTGGGGGGGGGGGGCAGAGGCAGGTGGATCTCTGTGATTTCAAGAATCAGCCTGGTCTATACAGCTGGTTCCAAGATAGCCACAGCTACACAGAGAAACCCTGCGTCAGGGGAAAAAAAAAGATGTTTGGTTGACCCAGCATCCAGGGAGGTAAGTCTGAATCAGCAGCTCCAGCTGATGAAAAATAGAACTGATACAGACATCTATGCCCTGGCCATGTTGTCATCTAATCTTAAGACTTTGGAGCTAGCCTGTCAATGGTGGCACAGGCCTTTAATCCCAGCACTTGGGAGGCAGAGGCAAGCAGATCTCTGTGAGTCTGAGGCCAGCCTGGGCTACAGAGCAAGTTCCAGGATGGCCATGGCTAAACACAAAGAAACCCTGTCTTGGAAAAGAAAACACACACACACACACACACACACACACACAACAACAAACAACAACAACAAAAAGCAAGCAAACAAACAAAAACTTTAAAGCCAGACAATCTGGTTTTAAATCATTCTTTGACAACTTCTTCAGTGTGTGATTTTGTTATTATTTGGTTTTTGTTGTTATTTGTTTGGGGATATTGTTGTTTATTTTGTTTGGCCTCAAACTCAAGGCAATCCTCCCTGCTTGAGATTTCTAAGTCCTGGAATTACCAATATGTACCACAAAGTCTAGCCATGGGCAGGGTACTTCACCTCTCTTGAGTTTGTTTCCTTATCAGAGCTGGGTTTAGTGCCCCACACTGTCTGTTGTAGGTGTGTGTGTGTGTGTGTGTGTGTGTGTGTGTGTGTGTGTGTGTGTGTGTGTGTGTACCTACGGAGGACAGAAGATAGCAGCAGCGGCATCACATCCCCTGGAGCTGGAGTTACAGGCAGTTATGATTTACCCTCCTCCCCATCATAAGTGCTAGTCATGAAACTCATGTCCTCTGGAAAAGCAGGAAGCCCTTTTAACTGTTAAGTCTTGCTATGTAGCCCACACTAGCCTCAAACTCCTAGTAATCTTCGTGCCCCAGCCTCCTGAGTGTTAACATTAGAGGTATGTACTACTGGGCCTGCTTCGATGGTGCACACATAATCCCAGAACTAAGGCAGGAGTTCAAGGCCGACCTGGACTATATAGCAAGTTTGAATCTAATTTAGTTTGCAAAGGGATACCTTGTTTCCAAATAAACAGAAAGAAAAGGTTATAATTGTTTTTGACCTTGTGTGCAGGGAAGCAGGTGGATCAAAGACCTAGAAAATACTGTGTTGCCAAAGCTGAACTCTTCTCTCAGAGCCTCAGCTTATGAGTTCCAGGCCAGCCTGGTCTATAGAGTGAGTTCCAGGACAGCCTCCCTCCAAAGCTACAGAGAAACCCTGTCTGGGGGAGGAGGGGAGGCTGAAGCTGGAACATCAGTAGTTTGAGACCAGCCTGGCCTGCACTATGAGACAGTGTCTAAAATACATAGATAGATAGGTGGATGGATGGATGGATGGATGGATGGATGGATGGATGGATGGGCAGGCAGACAAGCAGACAGGCACACAGACAAGTAGACGGGGTGGCACCTCTGTGATCCAAGCACTCAGAAGGTGAGGGTAAAAGGATTTGAAATTTAAGGCTGTCCTCAGCTACATAGCAACTTTGACACCATTCTGGACTACACAGGATCCTGTCTCAAAAATAATTTTAAATGAGACAGTAGATGTGAAGCACTTAGCACAGTGATTGGCATACATCAGCAGCTATTGGACGGTAATAACAGATCTAACAATGATTATGGTTATTGAGCCCAGTGTGGTGGTTCATGATTGTAACACCTGTACTCCAGAGGTTGAGACAGGAGTTTCACCTGGGCTACATAATGAGTTCAAGGACAATCTGGGCAAGACTTTGTTTTAAAACAATAAATTGAGCCTGGTGTAGTTCACCTTTGATCCTGGAACTAGTCAGAGGCAGGCAATCTGGTATCTGTGAGTTTTGAGTCCTGCCTGGTCTACATAGAGAGTTCCAGAACATTCTCGACTGCATAGTGAGACACTGCCTCAAACACAAGTAAAAATTATTGTTAATATGCTGATGTCATCAGTTTCTACCTGCATTAGAAATCAAGATTTGGGGCTTTGCTGACAGGCTACCCAATAAAAACCTTAATATTTCCTGTGTAGGTGATGCAGCCAGACAACTGCTTTCTGAGAAGACAATGTTACATATGTTAAGAATATTAATGAGCACATGCTAACACTATACCTGTATGTATTAACTCCTGACAACACTGTACATGTATGTGTTAACTCCTGACAACACTGTACATGTATGTATTAACTCCAGACAACAAGTCTATGGGCTGGTTTCTGTCATCCTCATGTTACCCATGAGGTCAACAAAGAACAGGGGAGCTAAGAGCCTGACTTCAGGACATCCAGTCAGGAAGCACTAGTTAGAATGAAACCAGCCTGGGCTAGCCAAGCCTTTCCTGTTACACCCAAGGAATCAAAGCTATCACTAGAATGCTGATCCAGAATCCAGTGTCTGGAGCATCCCCAGGCTGCAAAGAGGTCACGCCCTATGCCTCTCAAGAGCTCTAAAAAGTCAAAATGGCTGGGAGTGGTGGCACTTGCTACAATACCTAATGAGACCTTGTCTCAAAAAACAACAGTCAGCTGTCCATTCCCTGAGAAGAACATGAAACAGACCCTCTTCCTCCACAGGGGAGGTGAAAGGAACTCTAACCATGCTCTGTTTAAATGCCAGGTTTGCAGTTTAATAGCTCTGTAATCTTAGCTGGGTTCCACCCACACTCTGAGCCTCAGTTTCCTTATCTCTGAAATAGGGATGATAAAGCTTGAAGGCACATAAGCAATAAGGCCTGCACAAACTCTAAAGTGCAGTCCACCCGGGAGTTCCTCTCACTGTTGCTATGGGGACAGGAACCCTCTGGGAAACAGCCCATCAGGCTGACAAGCAAAATTGCCACCTGTAGAAACAGACCAGGGATCAATTCCTAAATGTGCCTCTTCCACAGTCTGGAGCTAGGTGTGGGACACCTATAATCCCAGCACCCAGAGGCCAAGGAAAGAAGATGGAGAGTTTGAGGCCATTTGTGCTACCTAGTTAGACTCTGTCTCAAAACAAACAAACAAACAAAAAACATAACCACAAAACTAATCAGCCAGACAACCCAAACATGATTTCTGATTTTGGTCAAACTATATGAACGTTAGAGCCTCAGTTTTCTTGTCTATAAAATGGAGCGAATTATATGTCTCTTGTAGAGAGGGAGCGAATGCCTAAAGAGCTGCAAGCCAGTATCTGGTACAGAACTAGCAGAATGAGGTACAAAACATAGGGATCAGAAAGAATCACCTCTCTGCATCCTGCATCCCCACCCCATCTGTGGGAAGTGGGTGGAGAGCACTGTGCTCAGAGCCCAGAAAGTCCCTGCCACTCCCCTTCCTCTGGCATCCTCAGCTTTTGCTGGGTACACAATCTCTCTCTCTCTCTCTCTCTCTCTCTCTCTCTCTCTCTCTCTCTCTCTCTCTCTCTTTCAAAACAAGTTCTTCACTGAGCAATCCCAGGGGGCCCCAAACCTCGGTCTCAGTCTGGCTCACAGGCT
Organism: Mesocricetus auratus; assembly: GCF_017639785.1. Taxonomy (NCBI): domain Eukaryota; kingdom Metazoa; phylum Chordata; class Mammalia; order Rodentia; family Cricetidae; genus Mesocricetus; species Mesocricetus auratus. Next base: position 10,262,928 of record NW_024429197.1, read on the forward strand.
TTCCCCGCCTCCACATCCTTAATCCCCTGCTTTGCGCTCGCCGTTCCTTCCACCTGGAATGCTCTCTCCGCCCTGAGCGCCTTTGAAGGGAAGGCGGGTGCTAGAGGGGAAGGATCTGGAATGATGTTCCCCTACCTCCTCACTCCGCTCCCCCTGCATCCCCAGCGGCATACCTGACCTCCCCCTCCCAGCGTGGGGGAAGAGGCTGCTGGGAGGAGGTGGGAAGGGGGAATGAGAGAAGGGCCCTCTGTAGGGTTTTTCACCTGCTTGGAAGAGACTGACAGGAAATGAAAGCTCTAGAAAGAAACTGCCTGCTGCTCTGCTTCTGAGGCCCTGGCTCAGTGGAGCCTCCCTGCCTTCCCACCATGCCTCTCTGCCACCTTCTTCTCTTCCTCCTCCTTCAGGCAGGTGCTCCAGTCAGGGAACATGGGTGGGCAGTAGGGTTAGAGAGACCTGGGTTCAAATCCCCTTACTGTCACTTAACCCAGCAGGTGACATCAGCAAACTGTTCGGCCTGCTTCTACCTCATCTCTTTAGAAAAAGGACAACAACCGATCTCCGACTCTTTGGGCTGTGGTAAGAACTAAGTGAGATGGCAGATAAAATAATGTCTGACCTGATCAAGATGGAAAGGCTCAGGACAGAGATGATAGTGACAGCAGTTAACACCTGCTCATGTGTACCTTGCAATGCTCAGTGTCGTGATGAAGATGAGCAGGATTTGTGTCTGTCTGTCCTGACCCTGTTCCCTTGGTGAAAACATGCTATGCTTTTTCCTTTTGCCTTCAAAACCATGCATGCAGCTGAGGGGTCACCCAGTACTATCATGTAGACAAAGCACTTTAACCGCCAGAACCCATCCCCCCTCCCCAAAAGCCCAAATCCTTCCTGAACTTGACCTCCTTTACCAGTGCATTCATTTAATAAGCATAGATTGCTGTCTGCTGCTGTCCAGGCTTATGCAGGGCACCAGTGACCCAGGTTCAATCTACACAGCTTCTGTCTGAAAGTGCCTCTTAATGAGAAAGAAGCCATCGTAAAAAGTGACTTGAAGCCGGATGGGTGCAGTAACTCCCACGTGTAATTCCTATGCTTGGAGTGTGGAGGCAGGACGGTAAAGGGTTCAAGGTCATCCTCCTCCATTACATAGCAAGTTTGAGACCAGCCTGGGCTACCTAAGACCTGTCTCAAATGCAAAATGAGATGGATCAGTGGTTAAACGCACCGGCTGGCAAATCCTAGGACCTGAGTTTGATTCCTGGGGTCTGCAAGGTGGATGGAGAGAACTGACTCCTGTAAGCTGTCTTCTGACCTCCAACCACGCCCCCTCCACACATGCAAATAAACAAATAGGCAACATAGTGGAGAATGCCTTGAACCCCAGCTGGTTCAAGGCCAGCAACCAGCGCTGAGGCAGGAGGATTGCAAATTCAAGACCAAGCAAGCTACAGAATGAAGCTCACAGCCAACCTAGACAATTTAATGAAACTTTATCTCAAAATGAAAAAGGGTGGGGATGTCACTCAGTGGTAGAGTTTGCCTAGCATACCTGAGTCCCCAGTACATCCACACACACACACAAATGGGGGGGATTAGAAAGAAGTGTCCTTGCCTTGATGGTACCTTGAGTAATGGAAGAACCAAAAGCTAAGTTAAAGAGCGTAGCCGGCAAAGGGAATTTCATAGGCAAAAGTCTAGAGGTGAGAGGAAAAAGGAGTCCTTGGGGAAAAGAAAGCCTCCTTAGCGACTGGTGAATAGAGAGAGGTGGAGATGAAGGTTCGAGCTGATGAGGGTGCTGGGCAGGTGTGGAAAGTTTCTTTGTTTTTATTTTGTTTTACATGTATTTATCATACTGGGAGTGGCCAGTAGCCTTCCATCATGCGGGAACTGAACTCAGATCATCTGGCTTGGCAGCCAGCAGCCTTACCCACTGAGTCAGATGGCTGGCCTGTTTTTTTTGTTTGTTTGTTTTTGTTTTTTTTTTTGTTTTTTTTTTGTGGTTTTTCGAGACAGGGTTTCTCTGTGGCTTTGGAGGCTGTCCTGGAACTCGCTCTGTAGACCAGGCTGGTCTCGAACTCACAGAGATCCTCCTGCCTCTGCCTCCCGAGTGCTGGGATTAAAGGCATGCACCACCAACACCCAGCTGGCCTGTTTATTTTTTTGTTGTTGTTGTTTTTAATTACTAGTGTAGCTCTGGCCGGCCTGATACTTGCTATGTAGTGCAGGCTGACCTGGAACCCTGGACAATCCCTTGGCTTCCTGAATGCTGGGATTGCAAGCATGCACACTTCACTCACTGACATGAAAGGACTTTAACAGGGATGGTCCATTTGGGGGGAATGTATTTATGGTTTGCATTCATTCACTCAAGACTCACTTCCAGCAACATAGCTATGTCAGACACCGAAGGCCTGGGAACTACACATAGTTAAAGATTCTTCAGCCAGAGCAGAAGGGGGGATACTGGTTGCCACCACTGTGGAGGGTTCCAATGAGCCCTTAGGATGTGAGAGTAAACTTTTTTTTTTTTTTTTTTTTTTTTGGTTTTACGAGACAGGGTTTCTCTGTATTGTTTTGGAGGCTGTCAGTCCAGCCTGGCCTCGAACTCACAGAGATCTGCCTGCCTCTGCCTCCCGAGTGCTGGGATTAAAGGCATGCGCCACCACTGCCCGGCTAGAGTAAACGGTTTTTACAAAAGAAGGAGGAAGAGGAGGGGGAAGAAAGGAGGAGGAGGAGGAAGAAGAAGAAGAAGAAGAAGAAGAAGAAGAAGAAGAAGAAGAAGAAGAAGAAGAAGAAGAAGAAGAAGAAGAAGAAGAAGAGGAAGAAAGAAGCCAAGTCTTGTACAAAGCAACAGCAAAGATACGGGTGGGTGATGATGGCCCTGGGGAGCTTGCACTAGAGACACCAGTGATTCAAGAAAAGGAGTGACAGCAGGAAGAGAGGGATGGCTAGGGTTGAACAATCCAGATCCTGTAACCTCTGGCCAAGAAGGCAGGGCAGTGGGGTCCCCCACCGGCCCCTCTACCGATCCCACATTGTCTCAATAGTCCTGCTGAGCCCTGCAGCCTGTCTCCCTCCAGGTTCTGAAAGACACACCAAACCCAGAAAGAAAAAAAGAGGTGGTGAGGATCCAGGCGGGCGGGGACAGGTCTAGGCCTCTTGCTGGAGTGCAGGCTTCTTTCCAGGGCCTAGAGCCAACAGGCTGGCTGGCGAGGCAGAGGTTGCAGGCAAGGATTAAGGAGCTGGTTGCTTTTCTACCCAAACCATAGCTGCATCTCTCTCTCTCTCTCTCTCTCTCTCTCTCTCTCTCTCTCTCTCTCTCTCTCTCTCAGGTCCCCCTCCCAGCCCCCAGCCCCTCCTCTCTTTTTAAAGAAAAATGTTCCTGTACATGTACCCGGAGGCTTTTGCAGGAGGCAGCTTTAGGAGAGCTGGGAAAACAAGCCAAGAAGCAAGAGGGAGGAAAAAGACCACGCCTCGCCTGGCAGATTCCTAATGGCCCAGGAGACCAAGGCTTTGCAGGGGGAGCTGCGGGGGTGGGGGCTGGCTCCAGTAGGAGGGGAGGGAAGGGCAGGCCGAAGGACAGCCACTTGCTGGCCAGTGACCTTGGGTGGGATGCTGCTTGCTTCCCTCTGGTGTGGATGGAGGAGGAAGGCAGAGCCGAGGTTGGCCAGCTGAGGTCACAGGAAGGCCCCTTCTAGCCTGAAACGTGATCTCGGGATGTGGAGCCTGCCAACCTGCCCCGACCCTGGGCCAGTTAAGATGAAAGGCTGCCTGTCTCCAGCTTCCAGACACCACCACCACCACCAACCCCCACTAGCTCCCCTAATCAACACGCGCGCGCGCACACACACACACACACACACACACACACACACACACACACACACACACACAGGCCCTTGTACCTCCAACTTGGAGAGCAGCAAAGCTGCTTGTAGCCGGCTGGAGCCAGTTTCTGGACTCCCCACTCCACTTATATCCTCCCACCCTCCCTTCCTTCCCCGGTTTGGTGGACCCAGAGAGGGCTGATGACCTGCATGAGGTCACACAGCAAGCTGGAGTGGCTGAGCCAAGACTGGCCACAAAGTCTGGACTCTGACTCCAGACTTCCTTGTCATTCCCAGAAACTCACTGCTGGGAGGCTTATCCTGGGGACTTGGAGGGATCTAGGGCCAGGAGGGACAGTTCAGAGCTGTATCTGTTTGAAGTCACAGCACAGCTAAAGTCGGGGCTTTTTTTTTTTTTTTTGCTTTGCTTTGCTTTGTTTTTTTTAAGACCAGAAGAAAATTCCAGGCCCCTGCTTAAGCCCGGACTTGCCCTGCTGGCAGGGGAGGAACGAGCTCTGGCCACCACAGCTGCTGGTGACCATCTGCAGTCTCAGCTCTTGCTGTTCTCATCCCAGCAGGCACGGGGACAAAGGCCTTTTCTCAGGCCTGTCCCTTCCGGGCCCCTAAGCCACATCCTCACAGACGCTAAGTCTGCTAAGTCACTGTAGCCTCTGAGCCTTAGTGTCCTTTCTGTAAAATGGAGGCAGTGTGTCTCCCTGACCTACTTTCTTCTCAGCAAGGGCTTCTTGAGGTTTCAAGAGTGAAAGTGACCTTGGAACCTTGACCTTCAGTTCTTCTTCCAGGACTGCAGCCTCCAGCCCTGTGCCCTTCTGTTTTCCCCGGCAGCCCTAGGTCAACTGGCTATCACTCGGGGAAGCCTGCCCTACCTCCAGTTCCTGCTGGCTTCATCAGAATATTTACCACCATTGTAATGAAATAGTTAAACTGTGTTATTGGATCCATCTCCTCGGAAAAAAGGAAACAGCAGCAGCTAACACGAGTGCTCACGCCATCCCAGCCATATAGGTGCCATCAATGTTCCCATCTTACAGATGACAAAAAAAAAAAAGAACATAAAAGGTCCGATCATTCACCTTAAGTCACAGGAAACTGAAGGTTGAACCAGGACTCACCACAAGTCAGCTGCAAACCCAGACTGCCAATCCATACCCGAGGCTGTAGCAGTGTACCGCTAATGATGTCTCCCCAGCTCCCAGCCCAGCAGCCAGCATCCACTCAGTGATCCATTAAGTTGGCTGAATGCATACACAAATGGCTGAGGGATGTATATGAATGTCTGGAGAATAAAGTATCTTCCTGGGTGAGCTCAGCAGGTGGCGAATACGGGTCCCCACTCTGAACTATTGTAAAGAACAATTGCTACATTCTTTCTGCAGTAGGAAGCCACCTGGGACATCACCTTTGACTCTTTCCCCCATCTCATCTGTCAGAGCCAACCAGCCCCACTGCATGATGTCTCCCAGTGTACCCCTTCCTCCCCACCTCTTTTTTTTTTTTTTTTTTTTTGGTTTTTCGAGACAGGGTTTCTCTGTGGCTTTGGAGGCTGTCCTGGAACTCGCTCAGTAGACCAGGCTGGTCTTGAACTCACAGAGATCCACCTGCCTCTGCCTCTTTTTTTTTTTAACTTTATGTGTACAGGTGTTTTGTTTGCTTGTATGCCTGTGCCCCATGTGCATGCAGTGCCCACAGAATCCAGAAGAGGGCGTCAGATCCCCAGGAACAGGCGTAAGAGTTGTGAGTTGCCATGTGGGTGCTGGGAATCGAACCAGGGTCCTATGGAAGAAAAAACAGTGCTCTTAGCCACTGAATCATCGCTCCTGTCCCTCCTCCCTTAACCAGTTCAAATTTTCTTTGTAGCCATGGGAAGGTGACCTTGAACTTTTATTCTTCCTGCCTCCACTTTCAAAGTACCGCAATTACCCTCCATCAGGCTCAGCTCTTTTCTTCCCCCTACAGGTATGTGTGTTTGGGGAGAGGAAAAGAGGGGGTCCATAAGGGTCCATACACGACACAGCGCAAGCGTGAAGGTCATAGGATTATCTTTCAGGAATCAGTTCTGTCTTCTCTCTGTGGGTTCCAGGCATTGAACACAGGCCTTTACCTCTTAGCCCTAAGCACCTTTACCCAGTAAGACATCTCATCAGCCCCAGGCAGAGCTCTTTCTCTTGGATTTTGTATCAAGTTCCTCTCAGATCGTCTCTGTCTCTAACATGCACCTCTAAACTGGGCATATTGGCGCACACTTTTTATCCCAGCGCTTGGGAAACAGAGGCAGGAGGATCTCAGTGAGTTCGAGGCCAGACTCATCTCCATAGTGTGTGAGTTCCAGGACAAGTAGAGCTACATAATGAGACCCTGTCTTGAAACACATCCACCCACCCAAAATCAAAATAAATAAATAATAAAGTATACCTCTGAAAATAGACAGCTAATTATGTCACCTCTTTACCGCCTCCCCTTGAATGGCTCTCCAGTGTCTTCTGGGTAAATCCCACACTTCTCACCAAAGATTCCACACCCATAACCCTGCTGCCCTCCTTGGCCCAGCCTTACCTCCTGCAATCTCCTCACGGCTCCACATGTCCTATGCCCAAGTTCCTATGAGATATAAACAAGGAAACAGACAAAGAGGGGTTCGAGTCCTACTCCTACCACCTGCCAGCTGGAGATTCATCCCTTCTGGAGTATGGACAAACTCACAGCATCGCACTGGGTGGGTGTGAGTGTTCCATGGTTGCTTTGGTCCTGAGCAGTCGCTATATTCTTATATTTTCCTCTGCCACCAAGAGCATGTCTTTCTTTTAAAATTACATTTGGCCGGACACTGGTGGCACATGCCTTTAATCCCACCACTTGGGAGGCAGAGGCAGGCGGATCTCTGTGAGTTCGAGACCAGCCTGGTCTACAGAGCTAGTTCCAGGACAGACTACAAAACAATACAGAGAAACCCTGTCTCGTAAAACAAAACAAAACAAAATAAAATTACATTTGATTTATTTAGTCTGTTTGTGTCGCGTGTGTGCAAGCACATGAACGGAGTCGGAGAACAGCCTTAGGTGGTCAGTTCTTTTTCTACTCTGTGAATCTCTACTCTGTGAAACTGGGTTCATAACCCTGAGTCTCTGAACCTTCTGTTTCCATCTTCCAAGTATGGGGATCATAGGTAGGTGCCACCATGTCTAGTACACGTTGTTGCTGGAGATCCAACCCAGAACTATCCTAAGCAAACACTCTGCTCTCTGAGGTACATCTTTACCCTGTTTCCTATTATTTATTTGTTTATTTATTTATTTTGAGACAAGATTTCTCTGGGTAGCCCAGGATGGCCTAAAACGCACCATATAGTTCAGTCTGGCCTCAAACTACAGTCCACCTCAGCCTCCGGAGTGCTGAGATTATAGGTGTAAAATGCCACACCTGACATCACCAAGGACTTCATTTATTTATTTATTTTTGTTCTTTGACATTTTTGTACATGTATATAATGACTTTTTTTTTTTTTTTTGGTTTTTTGAGACAGGGTTTCTCTGTATTGTTTTGGAGCCTGTCCTGGAACTCGATCGGTAGACCAGGCTTGGTCTCGAACTCACAGAGATCCACCTGCCTCTGCCTCCTGAGTGCTGGGATTAAAAGCGTGTGCCACCAGTGCCCGGCTATATAATGACTTTTGTTTTTACACCACTGTGACCACTTCTGGAGTGTGGATAGCGTCACACCATTTCACCGAGCCTTGTGAGGAATCAGTGGCTGCCTTGGTCTCAACAATCACCATGATTCTCTCATCCTCCTTCTCTCTTTTGCTGAGGCACTTTGTCTCTAAACCACTTTCCCCTCTTCTCATGCCTGTGTGTGTGTCCCACTGAGTTTAGTTACAGTTGCTTACCTGAGCATGCATGAGAGTTTGTTTACTGGGGCCACGCTACTAAAGAAAAGGACATCTCTCCCCAACAGCCATTAACTGTCAGAAGTACCTCAAAGAGTGGCCTCACAAGCTGACCCCTCATCCATAATGAAATGACCAAGTGAGCACTTAAAGATTAAAAAAAAAATGTGTGTGTGTGTGTGTGTGTGCACGTGCGTGCGTGCACATGAGGATTTGTATAAGTGTGAACATAGGTACCTGAGGAGTCCTGCAGAGCATCTCCTGGAGCAGGAGTTATGAGTGGAATTGGGGTGCCCCATGTAGGGGCTGAAATACTTCTCAGCCTTCTGCCTCAGCCTTCTAACTGATGGGTTACAGCTGTGAAACATTAGGCCTGGTCTCCAAGGGCATTTCCTACTGGCAGTCTTCCTGACCCTCATGGCCCGGCTCACATGGCCCCTTGTGGAGGAAATCCTCCCGATAGTCACATACCACTCCCCAAATGAAATCAGCCTGGTTCTCTAGACTCCATTTCACTTTGTACCTCTATAAAACACACTGGGTGTTGCTGGCTGTGGGTACTGTCCTTCCCAAAACACACAAGACTCGGTATGCAGCCGGCACTCAACAGATGCTAACTGGATTGGGTCCAGTCACTATGCCACTAACTTTACTGTTTTGTTTTTGTTTATTTGAGACAGGATCTCACTGTGTAGCCTTGGCTAGCCTTGAACTCATACATAGGCCAGGCTGGTCTCAAATTTACCGAGATCTGCTTGCAGCCATGTTGGTGGCATATTCCTTTAATCCCAGCACTCGGGAGGCAGAGGCAGGCGGATCTCTGTGAGTTCAAGGCCAGTCTAGTCTACAGAGCGAATTCCAGGACGGCCTCCAAAACAATGCAGAGAAACCCTGTCTCAAAAAAAACAAAAACGAAAAACAAAACAAATCTCAGAGATCTGCTTGCTTTTGCCTCCTGATTAAGGGCATGTACATGGGACTAGAGAGATGGCTCAGCGGTTAAGAGAGTTAGAATGTGAGGACTGGGATTCAATTCCCAGCACTCACATGACAGCTCACAATTGTCTATAACTCCAGTCTGGATCTGACACCATCATGCCAAAGTGCATAAAATTAAATAGCCAGGCGGTGGTGGCACTCGCCTTTAATCCCAGCACTGGGGGAGGCAGGGGCAGGCTGATCTCTGTGAGTTGGAGCCATCCTGGTCTATAAAGCAAGTCCCAGGATAGCCAGAGCTGTTACACAGAAAGACCCTGTCTCAAAAATGAAACTTAATTAAATAAATAAATAAATAAGTTTTTAAAAAAAGACAAATGCCACCACACCCAGCCCCCCTTTTTTTGTTTTGTTTGTTTGAGACAGAGTCTTACTGCTTACCTCTGGCTAGCCTGGAATTTGCTGTGTAGACTAGATTTACAGAAATCTTCCTGCTTGGCTTCCTGAGTGCTAGGATTGAAGGTGGGCACCACTACACCCAGCTTTTTTTTTAATTTACTTATTTATTTATTTATTTCATGTACATCTGTGTTTTGTTTTTGTTTTGTTGTTTTTTTTTCAAAACAGCCTTTGGAGGCTGTCCTGGAACTAGCTCTTGTAGACCAGGCTGGTCTCGAACTCACAGAGATCCACCTGCCTCTGCCTCTTGAGTGCTGGGATTAAAGGCATGCGTCACCACCGTCCTGCATACATTTGTATTTTGCCTGCATGTATGTTTGTGTGAGGGTTTCAGATCTTTGAATTATAGATAGTTGTTAGATGTCATATGGGTGCTGGGAATTGAACTTGAGTCCTCTGGAAGAGCACTCAGTGCTCTTAACTGCTGAGCTATCTCTCCAGCTCCCCACACCCAGCTTTTTTTTTTTTTTTTTTTTTTTTTCTGTTATCTGAGACAGGGTTTCTCTGCATAGCCTTGGCTGGCCTGGAACTTGCAATGCAGACCAGGCTGGCCTGGAACTCACAGAGATTTGCCTGCCCCTGCCTTTCCAGTACTGGAATTAAAGGCGTGTGCCACCACTGTCCAGCCACAACCATCTTTTTTCCCCTGGGTTTTGTTGTTGTGGATTTCTGTTTTGTTTTAAATTTTACTCATGATTAACGTTGTAGATATGCATGATGTGTGGAGCATGTAGAGATCAGGGTTGGTTCCCTCCACGCTCTCAAACAGGACTCTGTGTAGTCTTGGCTCTCCTGGAGCTCACTATATGGACCAGGCTGGCCTCAGATTCACAGATTGGCCTATGTCTCCTCAGCTCTGGGATTAAATGTGTGCACCACCGTGCCCTGCTGATTCTCTCACCTTTGTGTGGATTTTTGGGGATGGAACTCGGGTGGATAGGCTCGCACAGCAAGCACCTTTACCAGATGAGCTCTATTTGTGACAGGGTCTTGCTGTATAACCTAGGTTGGCCTTGAACTCTCAGCAATCCTCCTAGCTCAGTATCCCAAGTGCTGGAACCACAGGCACGCACCACTTTACCCAGTTCTGCCAGTGCCTTTCCTGAGTGCCTGGCAGGGGAGGGGACTGTGCAGGAGCCGGTGCCTGGTGCCCTCTACATCTGCTGCAGGTTCTGTCGTGTGGGAGTGGGAGTGCGTGGGGGAAGGCCTGGCTCGTCTCTGCCAAGCTCTCTCTTCCCTGAGCGGAAGATTGGGAAGAGGAGGGGAGCCCAGGTGCTGAGCATAGCAGGTGGTGCTGAGCTGGAGTTGGGGTGTGGGGAGGAACTGGCAAGCTGCAGCTCCTCTACGACCAGGGCTAGGCCCTGCAGGACCAGGCCCCACAGCCAGTCCCCACCTGCAGTGCCACGCCTCATCCTGGCACCTGGATTAAGTGACTTTTCAAGTTGTAAAACTGCATCTTGATTGCAAAGGGGTAGAATCCAAGCCTGGCCCTGTCTCTGCTGAGCAAGGAGAAGGGGGCGGATTTCTTTTTATTCTTCTTTGTGTTGTCACATGCACAGCAGAGAAGGTAAGCAGAGCCCATAAGCCTGTGTGAGGTCACATTATCCCCAACCTTTGGGTCAGTGGCTGTTCCTGTCACTTCCTCTCCTTAAACCTCTCTCTCTCTCTCTCTCTCTCTCTCTCTCTCTCTCTCTCTCTCTCTCTCTCTCTCTCTCTCTCTCTCTCTCTCTCTCTTTCCTTCCTTCTTTTTGTTTTCTTTCTTTCTTTTCTTTTTTTTTGGTTTTTCGAGGCAGGGTTTCTCTATATTGTTTTGGAGGCTGTCCTGACACTCGCTCTGTAGACCAGGCTGGCCTCGAACTCACTAAGATCTGCCTGTCTCTGCCTCCCTAGTGCTGGGATTAAAGACATGCACCACCAACGTCCGGCCATTTTGTTTTTCAAGACAGGGTTTCTCTGTGTAGCCTTGACTGTCCTGGAACTCACTTTGTAGGCCAGACTGGCCTCGAATTCACAGAGATCTATCTACTTTTGCTTCCCAAGTTCTGGGCCTAAAGGAGTGCACCATACCCAGCTTTTTTTTTTTTTTTTGAGACAGGGTTTCTCCGTGTAGTATATATAGACCAGGCTGGCCTCAAAGTCACAGAGATCCACTTGCCTCTGCCTCCCAAGTGCTGGATGAAAAGTTTCTACACCCCGATAAGCCTCTCTGCCAATGCAGCAATCCAAAAAAGACCACATCAAACCGAATTAGAAAAAGTCCATGTTTAATGGATATAGCGCTCCTGGGTGGCCTTCCAGCCCCCAAGAGAGGAGCCAGGAAAGGGAGACTGGAAAACCCACAAGTTTGTTTTCTGGGGGACAGTTTAAATACCCTGTGGGAGTGGTCTTGAGCATCTCTGGGGGAGAGGGGTCATCATTTGGAGGGCTTTCTGAGGTGCAGCAGGGTTTGGAGGGAGATGGGGGAGGAGAGCTTGGATGGAACTTCTACCATACCATCCCGGATTCTTTGGGTATATGGATGCCAGCGACTGGGGCAAAGCTTTTATCGTAACACTATGCAGCCATGCCTAGCTTTTTTTTTTTTTGGTTTTCGAGACAGGGTTTCTCTGTGCAGCTTTGACTGTCCTGGAACTCACTTTGTGGACCAGGCTGGTCTCAAACTCACAGAGATCCGCCTGCCTCTGCCTCCCGAGTGTCTCCCAAATGTTCCTTTTTTCTTTCTCTCTCTCCTTCCCCGCTCCTTCCAGCTCCCCACCACCACCACTTTGCCTAGGCATTTGCACATGCTCGGTACAGACCCTATCACCAGGCCCTTGGGTTTTTGAGATGAAATCTTATTATCTAGCCCAGGTTGGCCTCAAACTTAGAATCCTGTCTTTACCTCCTGAGTGCTGGGACTGCAGGCATGCACCACCTTGCCTAACTCCATATGTTATCCTGCAACAGCTATATCACGCTTACACCATGACTCATGGTGACTTGCCATTGGTGCCGGGTGAGGGAGGGGCTGCAAATCACTCCTACTCTTCACACCTGTTCATTTCTTCCAAGTTCTGAGTGCACCTCACCTCTTAGAACAAGCTGACCCTGCAGTCCACACACCTTTACTTTGGAGCTGTCCTTCTCCAAGCTGCAATTAGACAATTTTCAACATCTTATCTCCACTGCCATACCTCTGTAAGCTCAATTTCTATAGTTCCATGTGCCTTTTTTATCCCTCTTGCTGAAGGTAGAACCCAGGGCTTTGTCTGTGCTAGGCAATTACTTTTATCAACAGAATTATATACCTAGCCTCCTATAACTCTTTTAATGTTTTTTAATTTTTAATTTTATTTTATTTAGAGACAGGGTTTCTCTGTGTGGCCCTGGCTATCCTGGAACTAACTCCATAGACCAGGCTGGCCTTGAACTCAGAGATCTGCCTCCCGAGTGCTGGGATTAAAGGTATCCACCTGTTTGATTTTATTTTTATTTTATTTTATTTTATTTTTTATTTGTGGTTTTTCAAGATAGGGTTTTTCTATGTAACTGTCCTGGATGTCCTGGAACTCACTTTGTAGACCAAGCTGCCCTCAAACTCACAGAGATCACCTTCCTCTGCCTCCTGAGTTGGGATTAAAGGCATATGCCATTGAGCCCTGTTTTATTTTATGTTTAATTTCTAATAAAAATTAAAGGGTATGTGCATTTGTATAAACGTGTGTGTGTGTGTGTGGGCACCTGAGGAGGCCAGAAGAGGGTGTCAGATCTCCTGGAGATGCAGCTACAGGCAATTGTGAGCCACCCAGTATGGTGCTAGGAGCCAAATTTGGGTTCTCTGGAAGAGCAGGAAATGCTCTTAACTTTGAAGCCAAGTTTATAAGCCTCAGAAGCACTTTTTAGGGAAAGATATATATGGAAGAATGCACACATCAAATACACATCTTGATGAATTGTCACCCACGTGGCAGAAGCCAGACAAGGTACCTTTCCTCATTTCCTATACCCAGAAGCCCCTTCCTGACCTTTCAGCTTTGACAGAGTTTTTAATTTGTTTTGTTTTGTTTTGTTTTGTTTTGTTTTATTTTATTTTATTTATTTATTTATTTATTTTTATTTTTTATTTTTTTGTTTTGTTTTGAGACAGGGTCTCATGTAGCCCAGGCTGGCCTGGAAAGGACGAGGTAACTGAGAATGACCTTGAACTCCTGACCCTGCTGCCTCCACCTTCTAAGGGCTGGAACTGACAAGGTATGCCACCAGGCAGGATTTATTCAATGCTGGGGATTTAACTCAGAGATTCCAGTATGCTAGGCAAGCTCTCTATCAAAGAGCTACAGTCCCAGCCTGTATGTAGTCCAGTCTTTTTCATTCCTGTATTCTCAGTACCAGTGCAGAGCCAGGAATTAGCAGACACCCATGGGTTTGTTGAATGAATGAATGAGTTGGAGATACTGTTACTGTTTAGAGATTTTTTTTTTTTTGGTTTTTTCGAGACAGGGTTTCTCTGTGTAGTTTTGGAGGCTGTCCTGACACTTGCTCTGTAGACCAGACTGGCCTCGAACTCACAGAGATCCGCCTGCCTCTGCCTCCCGAGTGCTGGGATTAAAGGCATGCGCCACCAACGGCCGGCGAGATCTTTTTTTTTTAAAGTGGAAAATGTATTAAAAAAATAAGCCTATATAAACTTGTATAACAGGCTGTTTCAATATACTCAGACACTGCAAATTTAAAGCAGGTTATACAGACTTATCTTTTCATCATTGCCTTGTTTAGGAATCTTTTTTTTTTCTTTTTTTCTTTTCTTTTTTTTTTTTTTTGGTTTTTTCGAGGCAGGGTTTCTCTGTATTGTTTTGGAACCTGTCCTGGAACTCGCTCAGTAGACCAGGCTTGGTCTCGAACTCACAGGGATTCACCTGCCTCTGCCTCCCGAGTGCTGGGAGTGCCCGGCTTGTTTAGGGATCTTAATCAGTTATTTTTCTCTGCCTTTTAAAGAATTAAAAGGCCGGGCATTGGTGACACATGCCTTTAATCCCACCACTCGGGAGGCAGAGGCAGGCGGATCTCTGTGGGTTCGAGACCAGCCTGGTCTACAAGAGCTAGTTCCAGGACAGCCTCCAAAAGCCACAGAAAGACCCTGACTCGAAAAACAAAATAAATAAACAAACAAACAAACAAACAAATAAATAAATAAATAATTAAAAGACAGGATAATCTGCCAGAGTGAAGACTACAGAAGCCAAGGCCTGGTCTCTCCTGGAGGGCTGGGTGTTTTAAGCAAAGGGGGGAGGCCTTCCTTTTCCCAATTTAGGGAGTTGGCCAGTTCGGAAAAAGCACAGGGAGGGTGATAGGTCTGAAAGTTTGGGGTAACCAAGTCCTAATCTGGCCTTCGACTTGACAGACTAGTCTGAAGATCGAGGGGGGGAGGTACTACTGGTGCCCCTGCTTGTGGAAGAAAAAGCCCACTCAGCCTCCTTCTCAGGACAAGATGGCGAAGAAGAAGCCAGCCATCTTGGAAAGTCACCATCTTTGTTACCCAGCCATGCCCCTTGCCCTGTCTGCCTATCAGAGACTCACTCCATCTAACTCCTAGTCCCTCGACACTTAATTCATCAAAGAAGGCCACATAGAATCCAGTGTTCCCAGCTCCCTGTGACCCCAAGGAGGTCTCTTCTGCTTTCTGGGCCTCAGTTTGGGGGAAAAGGGAGGCTGGACTAATGATCTCCTTAGGGCTTTTCCAGATGTGGTGTCTGGAGCAAGATTAACCCCTGGGGTTCAGGCCCTACTCCACTGGGAGTTATTCCTGTTTCCTGCTTGACAATGAGGCCCTGAGGGGTTTGGAAACTTGATCTTTGTACAGGGTCAGAACCTGGGCCTGAGAGTCAGGAGACAGAGTTTGAGTCCAGGGCCGACCTCTGGGTGATCTTGGCTCAGGCCCTATCCCTTCCTGGACCTCCCAGAGTCACCTGGTAGGAAAAGGATTGTGGGAGAATGGTTGAGCTGACTTCAGACCTCTAAGCACTAAGGTTTAGTTCCTGGGGAAGGGCAGCTTTCTGGCTCTGGGTTCAACTCTGCCAGGCAACTGGGAGAGGGGAGGGAGAGAAACACATGGTGTGATACTGCCCAGGGGAAGGGAACTCACAGTCTGGCCAGGGACCCAGTGTTCAGCCAGCAACCAAATGGAAAATGGACTGATGGTCCAAATGATTCTCAGTGTGCGGGGAGGGGGGGGGCTAGAGGGAGATGCTTTGGAGAGCTCTGAGTGGGGGTATAGAAGACCCCAGGGGTGGTTGTGGGGGAGGCAGAAATGGCTTCCTGGGGGAGAAGATTTTTGAAATTGGCAGGGCAGTCAGTCCAGTGGTGCCTCCCAGAGATGGGAGGAGGCAGGAAGAAGGAAATTGGGTCCAGGTGGCCACAGAGCAGCAGCTTGGCCTGGTATGGGAGAGGTGGGGCTCGCCTGTGGGAGCCTGGACAACAGCCACAGCTGGGCCACAGAGGGAAAGGGGGAGGGCCTGGCCTCAGCTGTGTGAGACACCACCTTCTCAGGCCACAGATACAGTTACAGACTGGAGGGGCCGCTCTCTGGACAGCCCTGTCTCACTGTCCTAGCACTGCAGGACAAAGGTTCCCAGCCCCTCCTTAGCTCCTTCTATAGGGGCCATCAAGACACCTTCAATGTGGATGACAGACTCTTTCTGGCATTCCAAACAGAGGCCACACAGAACATGTCTGTGTCTCATTCCTCACACAGATGACTGAGGCCAGCGGCTGCTAGCCAGATTAGGGGAAAGTCTAAGATACTGATAATGGGCACCAGAGCTGGAGTCAAAAGCGTGACTGCCAGGGCTTGATTCTGTTACTTATGAACTGTGCAACCTCAGGCAAGTCTCTCAAACCTTACTGTGCCTCAGTTTCCTCACCTGAAAAGTGGGATACTAATATTACTTCTGGGGCATTGTGAGAGTTAAATTGGGAGCTGGGTGTGTGGCACTGGGATCTACGGAAGCACAGCCGGCTCAGAGGCAGCTCAGTTAGCAGACACCCAGTCACTGCAGTCTCAGCACAGGTTCCTTTATCTCTGAAATGGCGTCGGTAGTTCCTGCCTTCTGAGGCCCTTTTACTCAGAGGGACAAACTGTTCCTCTCAAGAACCCACTGGAGGCCCTTCTAGGCCCCACCTCCCTGCCCATTGCTTTCCTCGGCACTCACTCCTGGTGAACAGCTGCCTTTGGCTACCCCTCAGGTCCAGGAATCTAGCCTGGCAGTGTGGTTTGAAATAGGGAACGGCATGCCCACGCCCTGTCAGCTGGCTCAAGGATTCTAGGATCCTTGGTCAAACCAGAGCTGTTTTGGAAGGGAGTGAGGGTGGACTCTTGCTGGGCATGCCCTCCTAGCCTGTCTGATTCTTCATTCTGTGGGGGAGGGGATCAAGTGGAAGAGAACTGGGGTGACCTTCTGAAGTGTTGAGGCCTCATGTCCTTGATTGCCTGGACTTAAGGGCGGTACTAATTAAGACTAAATCTGGAGCCAGGGTTACAGAGAGAAACTGTGTCTCTAAAAACAAGCAAACAAAACAAAAAACTGGGTCGGTGGTGACCCACATACCTTTAATCCCAGCAACTGGGAGGCAGAGGCAGGCAGATCTCTGTGAATTCAAGCCCAACCTGGTCTACAGAGCAAGTACTAGGACAGACAAGGCTATCCAAAGAAACCCTGTCTCGAAAAACAAAAACAAAACAAAAGAATAAATCAGGACTGGAGAGATGGCTCAGACTGCTCTTCCAGAAGACCCAGGTTCAATTCCCAGTACCCACGTGATGGCCCGCAATTATCCATAATTCCAGTTACAGGGGATCTAACTCCCTTTTTTGAGCTTGTGACACCAGGCACACACGTAGTGCGCATACCGTGAAGGCCAAACACCCATACACACACAAATTAGTAAACCTAAAACTTTTGTTTAAAAAAGTAAATGACAGGCCTGGAGAAATGGCTCAGTGGTTAGGAGCACTGACTGCTCTTCCAAAGGACCCAGGTTCAATTCCCAGCACCCAAGTGGCAGCTCTCCAGTTCCAGGTAATCTGACACCCTGACACAGACAAATGTGCACATAAAGTAAAAATAAATAAATAAAACATTAAAAAAGAGAAATAAATGACAGGGCTTGCACTGCTCTTGTGGAGGACCTGAGTTCAGTTCTCAGCACCCATGTCAGGAGGCTCACAACCTTCCTGTAGTTCCAGCTCCAGGCGATCTGATGCCCTCTCCCTGCCTTCATGGGTATCTGCACTCACAGATGCACATACCCACAAACGGACACACATAGACACACACAATTAAAAAAAAGGAAATAAGCTGGGCATGGTGCCTCGCCCATTTAATCTCAGCACTCAGGGGCTCCAGACCCACAAGCTGAATGAGTTAGATAAGATCATCACCATGGAACACACATCTTTTTGGGGGGGGGTTTCTGTGGCTTTGGAAGCTGTCCTGGAACTAGCTCTTGTAGACCAAGCTGGTCTCGAACTCACAAAGATCCGTCTGTCTCTGCCTCCCGAGTGCTGGGATTAAAGGCGTGCGCGCCCAACGCCCGGCCAGAACACACATCTATAAACTCTCCCACAAAGCAGCCAATGAGCATCAGCTGTCTGCTCTTCTGCGTTCGTAACTCCAATTGTATGAAGGCAGAGAGGAAAACTTACTGGGTAGGAGAACTAGGATGTGTGGAAGGCTTCCTGGGGGAGGGGCATCCATGTTGGAGCTTTAGGGGTAAGTGGGGGAGGGCATACCAGGAGACAAAGGAAACAACCTGCTTGGGTGAGGCTGGCTGGGAGGAGCAAGTAGCAAGTCAGCTGGAGGAGCCCTTGGGGTGCTTCAAGGACCATGCTGCCAGAGCTGGGACTGTGGGTGCAGAGCAGGACTCTGGCTGTTTTAGAGAGACCGTGCTAACTGTGGTGTGGAGACTGAACCGGAAGGGAGAGGCTGGAGGTCATGCTGGGGAGGAGATCCGAGCATACTCCCGGCGGGAGGGCCCCCCCACCTCTAGTTCAGCCCTGACCTCTCTTACTTCCTGCCTTCCCAAGTGCGTACTTGTTCCTCTGCCTGGAACATCTTCCTCCTCCCTTTGCCTGGCTCACTCCTCGCCCTTCAGGTCCCAGCAGCTTGTCCTCCTGGAATGCTGCTAGGCACCCCCATCTAGGTTAGTTCCTCCCTGTGCACTTACAGACCTGCGGACTTCCTGACTGGACTTGGACCTAGGGCCTGTCCACCAGGCCTGCTGTGGCTCAGTGCCTGGCACCCAGGGTACCCCATCTATGATTCAAGAAATGAGCAATTTGAGCCTGTTGGGACAAGTATGACTGTGGAGTGCACATGAGGAGGCCAGCAGTGACTGAAAAGAGAAGAGACGGGGTTGATGGGACAGGAACAAGGGCTGAGGGGAGGTGAGCATGGGGGGGGGGGAGTGGGGGGGACGGACGACGAAAGATGGACAATGACTCAGAGGTTTGGCCTGTCGCACAGTCCCCACCCCGACTCATTTGGATAAGCCCTGCCTTTAACCAAGATAGGAAGCATAAAGGAGGGGTTGGCAATAGGGAGAGGAAACAGAGGAGGCCAGGGCGGGAGGCTGTGGCCCTGGCATATGCTCTCTAGAAGGCTCCCGTCTGCCCACTGGTGAAACCATATCAGGACCTGTCACTCTATAAAAATGTCTCTGGCATTATGGATATAGTCACTGGGTGGCATGCTTCCCTAGCAGGCATGAGGCCCTGGGTTTGATCCCCGGTTCCTCATTAAACTGAGTGTAGTGGTGCACACCTATAATTCCAACACTCATGAGATGGAGGATGAGAAGTGGAAGGTCAGCCTCAGCTACATATGCAGTTAAAGGCCAACATGGGATACACAATACCAGTGATTAAGAGCCGCCCTGTGTTCTTCCAGAGGAGACTTGAGTTCAGTTCCCAGCACCCATATCAGGCATCACATAACTGAATGTAATTTCGGTTCCAGGGGAATCTGATACCTTTTTCTGTTCTCCTTGGGCACCCACACAGGTGTGATATACATACATACAAACACACACAGACACACACCTGACAAATAAAATATAAATAAGTCTAAAACAAAAACAAACAAAATGGGCCAAGCCAGACAACATGGTGTCATGCCCCTTTAATCCCATTACTGAGGAGGCAGAGGCAGGTGGATCTCTGAGGTCAAGGTCAGCCTGGTCTATACCCCATCTCAAAAAAGAAAAGGAAAGGAAAGAAAAGGAAAGAGAAAAAAGCCTTGAGGCAAGGCAGATGCCTATATTTGAGGCAAGCCTGTTCTACACAGGCAGTACTGGGCCAGCCAGGGCTACATGGTGAGAATGTGTCTAAATAGATTAACAGATAGGAACACTTACTGACCTTGCAAAGGTCCCAGTTCAGTTCCCAGCACACACTTTGGGCAGCTCACAACTTATTCTGTCTCTAGCTACAAGGGCTCTGATGCCCTCTGCCCTCTTCTGGCCTCTGCGGGCACCTCTGTACATGTGGTGCACATGTACTCACACAGGTATACATAGATAAATAATTGAAAAGTGGGATGTGGGGACATGGCTCAGCTGATAAAATGCTTGCCACACAGGGAGCAACATGAGTCTACAATCCCAGGGGAATGAAGACAGGAGGAGCCCTGGGGCTTGCTGGTCAGCCAGCGAGTTTAACTGAACTGGTAAACTCCAGACTCAGTGAGAAACCCTGTGTCAAAAAATAAGGTGGTGTCAGTTTCAGCAGCACACTAAAATTGGAATGATAAGGAAAAGATTAGCATGGCCTCTGGGCAAGGATGACACTCAGGTTCTCTGGAAGCATCCCATAAGGGGAAAAATGATAAGGTGGAGAGTAATTGAGAAAGACACTGGAAGACTGAGCTCTGGCCTCCACGAATGTAGGTGTATACATGGCTACACATATGCATACACTCGAATACAAAGTTGCCTCTTTAAGGTTGATCACCTGAAACAGGCTGTCTCATTGTTTTGTTGTTTCAGGAAAAATCTCACTATGTAACCCAGACTGGTCTTGAATTCATAATCCTTCTGCCCCAGCTTCCCAAGTGCTGAGATTATAGGCTTGCACCACCCTGCCAAAAGCTCTTCCTTTGGGAGGGCTCAGGGGAGGTTTTGAGACAGGGTTTCTCTGCG
The DNA here is from genome assembly GCF_017639785.1 of Mesocricetus auratus. Classification (NCBI taxonomy): domain Eukaryota; kingdom Metazoa; phylum Chordata; class Mammalia; order Rodentia; family Cricetidae; genus Mesocricetus; species Mesocricetus auratus. The sequence continues at coordinate 10,283,226 of NW_024429197.1, forward strand.
TAGCCCTGTGCTGTCCTGGAACTTATTTTGTAGACCAGGCAGGCCTCAAACTCACGGAGATCAACCTGGCGAAAGGCTCTTGACTTGTATTTTATTTGTAAATTATTTTTATGTGCATTGGTGGTTTGCCTATGTGTATGTCTACGTGATGGTGTTGGATCCTGGAGTTACAGACAGTTGTGAGCTGCCATGCAGGTGCTGGGAATTGAACATGGGGTCCTCTGGAAAAGCAGTTAGTGCTCTTAATCACTGAGCCATCTCTCCAGCCCTGTATTTTATTTATAACATATCCCGGTGACAAGACTGGCAGGTCGCCTTCCTCCACAAAAGCAGAGAACTTGCGTGCCACATGACTTTGTACACCTGGCAGGCTCCTTGACCCATACATAGCAGGAGGCTCAAAAACTGCTCAGGACTTGTAGCTCAGTAGAGTGCTTGCCTGCCATGCATAAGGCCCTGAATTCAGTCGCTGGCACCACATAAACCAGGAGTGTTTGTGCACATCTCCAGTCTAAAGTGACTAGACTCTGGGCCTTGGTGGCACACGCCTTTAATCCCAGCACTCAGGAGACAGAGGCAGGTGGATCTCTGTGAGTTCGAGACCAGCTTGGTATACAAGAGCTAGTTCCAGGACAGCCTCTAAAGCCACAGAGAAACCCTGTCTCGAAAAACCAAAATAAATAAATAACAAACAAATAAATAAAGTGAGTAGACTCTAGGCACTTGGGAGGTGGAGGCAAGAGAATCAGCTCAGTGTCGTCCCCAGATACATATCCAGTTCAAGGACATTGTGGGATACTCTGGGACTCCTGAGACCCTGGTTTTTTTTTTAAAGAAAGAGGTGGGGGGAAGGCACTGAACTCAGTCTCCAGCATGTCAGGAGCCATGGAATGCTCTTAAGCAAGAGAGTGTCAGGATTCAGCTCGTGTTTTAGAAACCTCACCCTGGTGGCTGTGTGTAAGATGGATTATGGATTGCTGAGGGAAGGCGGGCGACGAGAGGAGGGGGAACTGAGGAGCCACTGGGGGAGACAAAGACACAGCACCTGAGGCTGGGCCTGAATGCCCCCTGCCTGTGAAGCTCTGAGCCCCCTCCCAGTCCTCCCCTTCCACCCCCCAGGCCTGTTGTCTTGAGCAGCAGTGGGAAGGACAGGGCTGGCAAAACTGACACTCACTAATCACTGCCCTCACCCCAGAGCCGCACTGACTGTCTGGTCTCCATGGAGACACGGCAACCTCCGGCCACTTGTTAATGGCAACTCAACAAGGCTGCAGCAATGGGGACTGGCCTGACCAGAGTGCTCAGCTCCGCACCATTCTTCCCAGCTTGGTCCTCTGCAGAAGACCCCAGGGGTGCCGGAGTTGGGCACAGGAAGGAGGTCTGGTGGCTGGGAGATGCTGCACCCCTCTGCGGCCCCGCCTCCCTTGGCACTGCCAAGCAGCGAGGGCAGAGGCAGTCTCTGCCCTGGCTGACTCCTCCGCAGGGCTGCTGGGAAGCTGAGCTCATGCAGGTCACCCAGGCAAGGCCAAAGGGCTGGCGGGGGATGGTGAGGAGTCCGGAGGGGATCTGCCTGCATCCCACACACAGCAGAACGGAGGGGGATGAGCTTTTCCTGCACCAACAACACTCTGCTCCGCTAGCCTGAGGCAGGGGCCCAATTGGGAACCATCTGTCCAGAACCTCTTCCCAGAGCACTGTCTGCTACGAGGAAAATGCCACCATTAGCAATTCGTTCCATCAGGAGGCAGCATGGCTTAGCACACAAAACACTGGCTTTGCAATCAGGCCAGCCCAGCCTGGGTATAAAAGCCTGGCTCTGTCCCTACCATTGAGCATTGATTTCTCCATCTGTAGGATGGGGACGATAAATGATTATGTGTGTATGCTTACAGCAGGAAGTGCTAGGGATATTTCCTGGAGACCAGGTCTCAGTACCGGCACCTTCCTCTCTACAAGCCATTCCTTTGTCTCTTCTTCCTTCCTTCCTTCCTTCCTTCCTTCCTTCCTTCCTTCCTTCCTTCCTTCCTTCCTTCCTTCCTATGTTTTTGAGACAGGGTGTGTTGCCCAGGCTGATCCTGAACTAGCTAAGAATGACCTTGAACTCATATCCTCTTGTCTTCACTTCCCGAGTGCTGGGGTCACAGGCGTGCGATAACTCCAGGCCTTTCTTTGCCATCACAGACCATCTGGGTCCTCTTCCTCACTTCCCAGGATGGTCCCACAGATGCTCCACCCTCCTGTAACTGTCCCACATTTGTGGTCCCCATAGACTGGGCTGGGTAGAGTCAGCGTCAGGGACAAAACTGGCGAAATAAACAAGGGGGGTGGTTCTCTTGTCTTTTTTTTTTTTGTCTTCCTTTTTCCTGCTAAGCACTCCGTGGAGGCCTCTTTTCCCTCTCCCCTTCATACTGCTGTTCATCTGTCTATCCATCCCTCCACAAACAAGGACTGAACCCCTCCTTTATATGGGGGCCTCAGAGGTGCAGATACCACTTTGGCCTCAGACGATACAGGAGCCGGGTTCCCAGATACCAGGCATCCTACAGTTGGCTGGAGGCCTGGATGCAGGCCACCTCCCTACACCCTGGTTTTCCGTGTCCATTCCCTAGGCAATGCTGCAAGATGAAAGAGTGCTGGGAATTCATCTAGTCCAATCTGTGGAAGCCATCAGGATGAAAAAACCGAGGTTCAGGGCGGCCCAGGATCCCACAGCAGCTCCATTTTGAAGGTGACTTTTTTTGGCTTTCTGGACCCTGCCCACGGCTGCTTTCCCAGCTGCAGCTGGAATGCTGGTGGGAGGCTGGTCTGACCTTTGCACCCTGACTCCCCAGGGCAGGACCAGGTGGTGCTGTTGGGGGTGAAGAGATGGGGTTAGGGGATGCCTGTGAGTGAGCAGTGAGGGCATGGAGCAGCTGGAAGATAAGGGACACTGTTGAGTCTGTAGACTGAATCAGGGCCTCTGAGATCCTATCTCAGCTCTGCTGAGCACCGGCTGGATAAACCTGGTTTCCCTCCCCCTTTGCTTTAAAACCTTTTTGTAAAGATTTATTTTGTGTGTATAAGTTTTTCTGGGGCTGGAGAGATGTCTCAGAGGTTAAGAGTACTGGATGTTTAGCCGGGCATTGGTGGCGCACGCCTTTAATCCCAGCACTCGGGAGGCAGAGGCAGGCGGATCTCTGTGAGTTCGAGACCAGCCTGGTCTACAGAGCGAGTTCCAGGACAGCCTCCAAAGCCACAGAGAAACCTTGTCTCGAAAAACCAAAAAAAAAAAAAAAAAAAAAAAGAGTACTAGATGTTCTTCCAGAGGTCCTGAGTTCAATTCCCAGCAACCACATGGTGGCTCACAACCATCTAGAATGAGATCTGGTGCCCTCTTCTGGTGTGCAGGTGTACATTGTATACATAATAAATAAATCTTTTTTTTTTTTTTTTTTGGTTTTACAAGACAGGGTTTCTCTGTTTTGGAGGCTGTCTGTCCAGCCTGGCCTCGAACTCACAGAGATCCACCTGCCTCTGCCTCCCCAGTGCTGGGATTAAAGGCATGCACCACCAACGCCCGGCTATAAATAAATCTTTTAAAAAAAGAAAAAATAAGTTTTTCCTACATGTATGTCTGTGCATGCTTGTGCCCTCAGAGGTTAGGAGAGAGCACGGGATTCCCAGGAACTGGAGTTACAGATGATTGTGAACTACCATATCAGTGCTAGGAACCGAATCGCAGTCCTCTACAAGGACAGTAGGTACTCTCAACCTCTGAGTCATCTTTCCAGCACCTCCTCTTTCCTTCTTATTTGAGATAGAGTGGGCCTTGAACTCACAGCAATCCTCCTGTCTCAGGCTCTCATGATCTGGGATTACAGGTATGAGTTACCATGCCTGCTTGAACATGTTTCCTTCCTTCCTTCCTTCCTTTCTTCCTTCTTTCCTTCCTTTCTTTTTTTGGTTTTTCAAGACAGCATTTCTCTGTTATAGTCCTGGCTGTCCTGGAACTAGCTTTGTAGATCAGGCTAGTCTCGAACTCACAGATCTACCTGCCTCTGCCTCCCAAGTGCTGAGATTAAAGGCATGCGTCACCACTGCCCGGCCTTGAATCTGTCTTTTTCTTCTTCTTTTTTCTTTCTTTTTTTTTTTTTTTTTTTTTTTTTTTGGGTTTTTTTCGAGACAGGGTTTCTCTGTGGCTTTGGAGGCTGCCCTGGAACTCGCTCTTTTAGACCAGGCTGGTCTCGAACTCACAGAGATCTGCCTGCCTCTGCCTCCCGAGTGCTGGGATTAAAGGCATGTGCCACCAACACCTGGCTTGAACTTGTCTCCTTATTAATGAAATGGCATTACCAATGGGGGATGAAAAGGATTTGTCGATGGAGGCAGCCACACGAAGGTAAGGAATTTTTATTTGGGGGCTGAAAGAGTTGGAGGCCACAGAGTGAGCCTGTATCTCATCTGTGAGTTGCCTCTGCAGAATTGGAGACAAAGGTTTGTCCAGTCCAGATTGTTCATTTGCTAAAGGAGGAAACGAGACCAGAGATGGGGAACAAGTTGCTCAAGGTCACACAGCCATTGTGGGACCAATGTGGGCCCAGAGCCCAAGCTGTGCACAAGGTCCCCTGCCCAGCTGCCTTGCTTGCTCATTCAGCCCCTTGGTTTTGTCTCTCCCAGCGAGTGGGCGCAGAATGGGCCCAGCTTCCTTCCTGCCGCCCTGCCTGCCGTCTGCCACGTTGGCAGCCGCCTGAAGCCTTCTCGCCCCTGCTGCTGCTGCTGCTGATGCGGCATCAGCCGAGACCAACCAGCAGAGTTTGCCCAGAGCAGCCAGGGCTGCCTGAGCCTGAGCTGGGGCAGGGCTGGCTGAATCTGCCAGATGGGAGGGAGAGAGGCAGCCAGAGAGGGGAGGGAACTAGAGCTGAGCCCTCTGCTCTCACCAGCCAAGGGAGGGAGGTAGAAGACTGCGGTTGGGGGTTAGGAGGCTGGAATCTCTGACCGTGAGGTTCAGACAGCTGGCTCTGTCCCCTCAGGAGCATGTACACACACAGATACACACAGACACACAGACACAGACACACACACACAGACACACACACACAGACACACACACAGACACAGACACACAGACACACACAGACACACACACAGACACAGACACACACACAGACACACACAGACACACACACACACAGACACACACACAGACACACACTACACAGACACATACAGACACACACATACACAGACACATACAGACACACACACAGACACACACACACAGACACACACACAGACACAGACACACACACACAGACACACACAGACACACACACAGACACAGACACACACACAGACACACACACACACAGACACACACACACACTCTACACTGCACACACACACAGACACACACATACAGACACATACACACACACAGACACACACACACAGACACACACACACACTCTACACTGCACACACACACACTCACGCCTGAAAAGGCATACTGAGGGGGAATGTATTTGCTTCATGTGTGCACGTTCTGCTGCGTGTACATTTGTGCTGCTCAGACACCCACTGTGTGTTTGTATAAGCACTGTGTGTCCTGTGTTTGAATTCAGGCTACGTGCAAAGAAATGCTGTGTCTTGCATTGTGTGCCCCTCAGAACCAGTGTGTGACAAGGGATCCAGGTCTACACAAAGGGGTCAGTTCATGTGCCTGACTTTGTGTGTGCCATGTCAGGGTGTGTCAGGCATTCCTACGCACTTGTTACGGTTGACAAGAGAATAATGAGGTAATTACAAACAAGACACAGTGGGGATGTCTGCCTTAAGAGATGCTGTGAGAGACTGCGGTTTGGGAATCTGTGTCTGGGAAAATGCTGTGTAGCTGTGTGGGCTGGACCAAATGTCCAGGGGTAGGGAAGCAGCATCTCTGCGGCTATTGATGGTGGCACAGGGGAACATCATGTGTCTGTATATATTTGACTGTGTCTATGAGAGATTAGGAGGCAGTTGTGGGGATGATGGTTGGTAGTGCTGTGCAGGGCGACACTGCTCAGGATTTGCACTTGTTTCTCTGTATGGCAGGGCCTGTATGTACCTGTGTGTGTGACTCTCTGCGTCCTGTGTGAAGGAAACCACGTGGGTCTGTAGTGATCTGAGCTTGGAAGGGGAGGGAGTCCATGCCTGGGTTTGTATTTATCTGTGCGCCCGAGGTCAGATTCGCTCCTGCCTCCTGTGTGCACAGGTGGCTGCCGTGTCCAACAGTGTTTTTGTGTGTTTCAGGTTGCCTGAATGTGCACAGAAGGAGGACATGGTGGGAGGAATTGAGTGCGTGCCTGTGCGGGCCCCTTTAACGTGGCAAGTCTAAGAAATGTCGGCCTTCTTGGCAGCAGATCCGGGCTTGGTTCCACTGGGGGTGTCTGCAGAGAGGGGCTTAGAAGGGACGTGCTTGAGCGAGAGAGACAGGAAGAGAAGGGGGGGCAGCCCAGCTTGGGGTTTCCAGGAGGGAAAGCCAGACATTGGAACTTGTCAACGCTACCTCCTTCCCTGCCCCCACCTCTCTGCTGCCTCCCCTCCTGGCGCCTGAAGGCTGTTGGCAGACGGACAGACAGACAGACAGTGCACACATAGACTGGCTCCATGGCACAGAGCCCAAACCAGAGCCCCTAAATACACAAGCCTGGATATGGAGGTCCAGGGAGAGCAGAGGAAGTGGCTAAATCTTGGAAGAGTACATGTGTTTATGTGTATTGGGGAACAAGGGGTGCTGTTGGCCTCTGGTGCTTTAGCCTAAACCAGCAGCAGGCCTGGGGCGGGGCGGGGGGGGGGGGCTGCTAGGGAAAGCCTCTGGGGAGGGGGCTTTCATGGCTCAAGCCGGGCTCCCAGCCCTACCTCCTGCTTATACAACTGCTTCAGTGTCTCAGGAATCAGTCTCTGGTTCTGTCTGTTTTACTGAAGCAGAAGACTGGGGAAGGTCAGCAGCTGATCCATGCGACGGGAGCAGGATCGGAACCCAGGGCTGCTTCTCGGAAGGAGCCGTGGGCGCGTGTGGTCCCTGGGCCAGTCACCTTGCTCTTCTATGGTTCATTTAGTTCTTTCTCCCCCTAGGGTCTTCAGGTTATGACAATGGCGTTGTTGTTATTGTTGTTTCAAGTGATGTGTCTGTTTATCTGCTGGAAGTCCATCTACTGATCACAGTGGCTCTAACACTCTGTAGCAGAACATCCTGTCTGGTGAGGGGGGTTCCCCCTGGGCCCAACCCCTAAGTCCTAGGGACAGAAGGACTGGACTCTTAAGGCAGCCCTCCAGGTATATACCTATGCAGTGCTGGCCACACTTGCCCGGAGAAAGGGGTGGGGCTGTGGTGGGCAAGTGCTGGTTAGGGGTGTGGCCTCTTGGAACCTGGTCATGGGTGGGGTATGTGAGGTGGTGACTTCGAAAGGACTCTGTGTATATGTGTGAGCATGTGACAAACAGATTGGGACTGCGAAGGAGGGGGGAAGACTTTGGGAGTGTCTGGGACAGGCAAGGAATGACTATCTGTGAGGAGGTTTGTGAATCATTATTTTCGTGCTGTGTATTGTGTATGTGGATGAGTAATCTGGAAAGTGTGTGCATGGCTGGGTCTACATGTCTCCTGAGTACATGGAGTACATGTGAAGCGGGCAATTGTGTATGTGCATGGTGGTGTTCATGAGTCTGAGGTACACATGTGTTGTCTATGTGAGTCGTTACATTTTTTTCAAGTATGTTATTTATTATTGTGTCTGTTGGGTCTGTGCCTGTGCCACTGCATACCATATGGAGGTCAGAGGTAACTGGGAGTTGGTTCTCTCCTCCTTGCCTGGGATATGATGATCCAACTCAGGTATTCAGACTTTCCCAGGAGTGCTTTTCCCTACTAGTCCTGCTCTATAATTCCTGACTATGGGTTGTGAATGTAGTTCATGCATATTTGCGGGGTACTGAATAGGAAGGAGTCGCTCACATGGCTATATATTTTGGAGGTCTGTGTCATATGTGACTATGTGGACCTTCCTTTCTTTTGTAGTTCTGTGGATTCGATGTAGCACTTTGGGCATTCTAAGCAGAGTATGCCACAACAATTTTTTTTTTAATGTAGTCAGGGCATGGTGGCACACACCTTTAATCCTAGCACTCAGGAGGGAGAGGTAGGAGGATCTCTGTGAATCTGAGGCCAGCCTGGTCTACAGAGTGAGTGCCAGAACAGCCAGAATGACTTGCCTCAGAAACAAAAAAAAAAAAGTGTGTGTGTGTGTGTGTGTGTGCGCGCGCGCACTCTTGGGCATCAGGGGAGGTCAGAGGACAGTTTTGGGAGTCAGTTCTCTCCTTTCACTATGTGGATTCTGGGAACCCATCTGTCCTCATACTTGGTGGTAAGTGCCTTTACCTGCTGAGTCATCTCACTAACTCCCTAGCACTCTTTTTGAGACAAAGTCTCACTAAATTATCTAGGCTACTGGGGAACACATTCTGTAGCCTAGGCAGGCCTTCTGCGGTCTTCCTGCCTCAGCTTTCCATGGAGCTGGGATCACAGCTCTGAATTGCCAGGTCAGACATATGTATGGCTCTTTGTTTGTTTTTGTTTTCCGAGACAGGATTTCTCTGTGTAACAGTCCTGGCTGTCCTAGAACTCACTTTGTAGACCAGGCTGGCCTTGAATTCACAGAGAGCCACCTGCTCTGCCTCCCAAGTGCTGGGATTAAAGTCATGCACTACCACTGTGCATGCATTATTTATTTATTTTTATTGTCAACCTCCTGCTATCATGGACTCAGACTATGAGGACTGCAATTTTAATGTTTCACTCAGTCTCTTGAATGAGTTGAATAAATAGAATCCAGTTCATGGTAGGCACTGAGTACATGCGTCTTGAATGGATGACGATTGAGCATTTACTTGGCTAGGCGTGAGAAATGTATGGGCACTGTATGTCTGGGTGTGTGAATTGTCACTTTATTGTATGTGTTCAGATTTGTGAGATTTCTGTCATGTGTGACATGTGCTCACATACATGTGTGTATCTCAAAACGGGCCTGTATCCTGAGTGTGTGCCATGATGTGAGCATTGCTTGTGTTGGGGATGCGGCTGTGTGTGCACAGTTCTGTGTGCATGTGTGTGGGGGCGGGAAGTCGCTCTCCCAGCCTTCAGCACTCACTCAGCTTCACCCCAGGTCGCCTGCTGCGAAATGTCAGTGGCAGAGAAGCTAAAAATATCCTCTCTCCTCCTTCTGCTCACTGCTTGGGCTGATGGGACTGTGGGGCCCCAGCCGGCCCCTTGGGCCCTGGGGGGAGGAGGAACTGCTGGATGAGGGCTTGGGCAGGGAGGGAAAGGAGGCCCTTTTCAACACAGTGCTCATTCTTCCCTTTTCTTCCTAGGCTCCAAAGCCAGACCCCCAAGTTCACCTCCTTCAGGAAGCCCTCCCGGGCACCCGGTACTGCCACACGCTCATGTGTGTCTATGTGTGTGTCTGAGGCATCCCAAGCTATCCAGGAGGGAGATACGGTTCCATCAGACTCCAGGTTTCTGGAGCAGGACCTAGCTTCCTTTGTCAGTCCTGGGACTTCAGACCATAGGGTTGTGCCTCTCATCCAGATAGGGGGCCCCCAAGGGAAGTGGTGACCCTGTCTGCTCCTTAGGGCTGAGGATTAGGGGTACAACAGGCAATACATGAGTTCATTCAAGCTTGTTTCTGGGACCAGAACCTTCTGACTTTAAGGGAGATGTGCGGTTACAGAGAGCTTGTGGGCAAGGAGGAGCCTCAACTTTGTCCACACCACACCCTATGCCCGCACATGTTTGTACCTCGAGTACTTGTGTGGGTGCAGGTGGGACATGTAAGGGCCTGTGGTCCTTTGGGGACCATGTCTTTTCATATGTCGGGCTCCTGGGTGTGTCTTCCTGTGTCAGTGGTATCAGCCACTGTCTGTCTTGGGCACTGCGGGCAATGGGTAAAAGTTTGGTGGGCTGTATTTCCCCGGGTGCTAGTGTGTGCATGTGAGTGTCTGTGTGTGCAGGCTTTTGTTTGTTTGCACAGACCTGCAAACACAGTAAGCTGTGTGTGTGTGGGAGTTGCTGGTGTTAGCATGGAATAGCTTCTATTTGTGTGTCCCTGGGCTTGACTGTGCCTGTGGGATGATCAGTGCCTGTTTTTCTTTGGTGTCAAGATATCTGCAGGTGCCAGGCAGTGGGGCAGATAGTGGTGGCGCACGCCTTTAACCCCAGCACTTGGGAGGCACAGGCAGGCAGAGCTCTGTGAGTTCGAGGCCAGCTTGGTCTACGGTGCTAGTTTCCAGGACGACTAGGGCTGTTACATAGAGAAACCCCGTCTCAAAACAATCAAACAAACAAACAAAAAGATATCTGTGTACCATGTCTCAATCACTGGATGGCGTGTTCCTGTATGTGCGTGTCTTTATGCCTATGGGCATCTCTGTGAAGGACTCTATTCCTGTTACTCTTTTTTCATTGTGACAGGGTCTCATGTACTTCAGGCTGGCCTTGAACCCTCCATATGGTAAAGGCTGACCATGGACCCCTGATCTGGCAGCCTCCACCTCCTGGTGCCAGGATTTCCAGGTGTACACCGTCTCTTGGCATGTGCCTATGTCACTGATTTGGAGAGACTGTGACCAGGTGTCCCCGTGTATGCTGGTGTTCTCTGTGGCACTGGCCTGCGGTTTCCTTCTGTTTTTCTAAAGATACATGTTTTTAAATGTGTGTGTTTTTTTTTCTGCCTGTGCATATGTGCGTCATGTGTATATCTCGACTGTGTGTGTACACATGCATTTATTAGCTCTGTCACGAGAAAGCGTACCAGAAGAGGGTGTCAGATCTCCTGGAACAGAAATTACAGGCCGTTGGGAGCTGCCTCTCGGGGTGCTGGGAACCATACCTCCTGTGTCCACCGGAAGAGTGTCAAGTACTGTACTGTTCACCACTGCTGCCAGACCTCAAGCCCCGGTTTGTTTTTCTTAGTCTCTCCCTGTTCTGGTTGAGGCTTCAGGGTTGTGAGTGTGCAGTACCTCTGCCCTTCCCAAAGCCTCCAGCCCTGAGATTTCTTCTGCTCTTTCTCTATGGGATTTGAGACCTGAGATGGGAGGAGAGAAGCAAACAGGCAGGCCATGGAGCCCACGACCCGCAGGATTGGGGCCAGGCTGCCACGAGGGCCCTGCCTCAGCTCTGCTCCAAGCACGCGCTAAGCCAGAGAGCCTCGGTTACATGTAAACACCAGCTGTGTCAAGACAGCACAGCTTCTTCTAGGTCAACAGACAGCTGTGGGGTTGCTAGGCAACCGCCTGCCCCCCCCCCAATCAGGCTCCCCTCTCACTGCCTCCATCTGCAAACTCTTCGCTGGCACCCTTACCCCACAGGGCCTCTGGTTACCCCCAGAGCATTAACAGAGTGGTGGGCAGCTTTGGGAATCCAGCAGGAGGTGACTCCTTCCTTCTAGTGTGCTTTCTACCCAGTACCCTTCAGTTCCCGCTCACCCTATTAGGTCTGAACTGGAGGGCCGAGGAGCAGGTCCTGAGAGATGGAAGATCTACCTAGGTGTGTGGTAACTAACTATCTCCAACCCCAAAGCCATTCGTGACTTGGAGAGTTGCTGCAAGCAGGGGAAGGGTGTCTCTATGTTGGCTTTTGACTAGGTCGCATGGAAAGACAGACTGCAGGGCCTGGGTCTCCCTTTCTTTCGCCCTTCCCTAAGGGTGGTCGCCTTATTTCCAAGGCTGACCTAAGCTTCCTCCTGTAGCAAAGTCTGTTTGGTGCCTGCGCCCGGCCTCCCAGGCACGTAGCCCCGCAGGACCAGCCTTAGCCCTTGGGCCTGACTGGACTCAGTGAGGGACAGATGAGGCGATAGTGGCCTGGGACCAAGGACTCAGGATCCTTGTGGAGCGCGTGGGCCAAGGCGCGCGCCTGAGGGACGGCGGAAGCTGGAGGAAGGAGTGGGAGGAGAGAGCGGCCAGTGGGGGGCAGCTGTGGGGGCCGTGCCCGTGGCCGTCCATTAGTATGCGGCCGCGCTCGGCGCGCCATGGCAACCGCTCCCCCCACGGCAGCCTGGGGCGCAGTGAGCACCTCTCCTCCCACAGGTGGTGGCGCGCACGGGCGCGCACTCATGCATGCACGGGCACGCACGCTCGGCCGCCTGGCGCCTGGGGGCGCGCCGAGGGCGCCAGGTGCGCTAGGGCCCATGTCACCTCGCCACCTATGGGCGTGTCCCCAAGTACTCCAAAGTGAGCCCTGAGGGAGGAGTGTGTAGCTGACTGTTCTGTCTGAGACTCTCGTGGGTCCCTCTGTGTGCCTCTGTCTCTGATTGCCCTTGAGAGTTTATGCCTCTGTGTGTTTCCCCTCCTTATTCTAGATTAAGTGTGTGATTTTGAGTGTGTTGAGTGAACCGGTGTGCCTGCATCTTCTCTGTGTCTTTGTGTGTGTTTGTGTCCCTGTGCATGTCTGTGGCTCTGGAGTTCGCTGTCTGGATGAGGATTTGTCTGAGGGTTTTTCACAAAGTATGTCTGTTCTGTGTGAGCCGTTGATATCTGCACGGGACCTACTGCGTCTGGCATCCTTGTGAGCTTCGGGGAGTGACTGTTTAGTTTTGTACCTGTGTGTGTTCCTGTGAAAGTCCTCAGCAACCATTCTTGTACTTATAGGTCATTGTGTGTTCTCGTGAGCGCTCAGATTGTGTATCCTGGAGTGTGCTTGTGTCCAGGGGCTGCTGGCTCTTGGCCCTCCTGGGCTTCGCTCCCTGCTGCCTGAGTGAGCCCACACCTGCTCTCTGAGTACTGGGCCCCTCCCCCCTCCTGGCAAGGACAAGGAAGGACAGAGGCAGACATGGAGGCAGAGACAGAGACATGGAAGGGGACACAGAGCCAAGTAGACTGGAGAGGTGGAGACCTAGAGTCACATGATCAGCCTCTTAGCCCAAGACCCAGAAGAGAAACAGATGCCAAGATCCTGACATTACAGAGAGGGACACCCAGAGCCACACAGTGCCCCAGAGCACCAAGTCCGGAACTACTGAAACAGAACAAAGATCAAGGATGTGGCTCCCTTCCTTCCCTCCTCCCTCCTCCCTCCCTCCCACTCTCCAGTTTCCAGCCCCAGCTATGCCTCCCCCACATACCCAAAGCTTAGCTCAGCTCGCCTGGTTCTGACTGGAACCCAGCCTCCTCACAGCTGTGTGTGTGTGTCCTGTGATGTTCTGGGCTGCTGCCTACCTTATGCATAGCCCTTTTCTGTCACCCCTCCCTCCGCACTGTCCACGTTTTTTACAGGGTCCAGATTTTACCACACCTTCACCTTCACACATACAACACCAGTCAGTCAAACCCAGGCACACAGTATGAGAGTACCTCTCTTTATCACATCTGTCCTTTGTTTTGTGACAGAGTCCTAACTTTGTAGCACTGACTGGCCTTAGGCTCGCTGTATAGACGAGGCTGGCCTCGAACTCACAGAGACAGATCAATCTGCTTCTGTACCACAACATCCTGGTCTTCACTTCTGTACAACGGGCCTGACACAGCCACAAGAGCAAATCTCTCACGGGGGTCCAAACCAGTCGTTCATAGGAAGAGACAACACCAAAATATGGTTCCATCAGATTGTATGTTTAAAGGGGAAAAATCCATTTATCTCATTGAGCATTGTGTCCTCAAGTGCCTGGAAACTCAAAAGTGAAGGATGCTCTGGATCACTGTAGTGTCCACATAGGAAAGCGCCGTAGATACACATAGGAATACATATCAAGTATGGGTGTGTGTGCACAGGTGGGTGTTTGCGTAAATGCTAGTACAATAGCTAGACTAGAGGCTATCAACGCTGGCTGCACACTGAGAATACTGGAGTTTTGTAAAAAGAAAACCCATGCATAGACACCACCCTCGGCAAATAAATCCAGTCTCCTTAGTTTTAACCACCACCAGCATTTTTTGTTATTTATTAAAAAAAAAAAAAGGGTCTCACACACAGCCCAGGGCAGCCTTGAACTTGTATCACCCTGCCTTTGACCTCCTCAGTGCTAGTATTATGGACCAGCCTCTACAGCATGGAGCACAGACAGGTATTAGCATTCTGGTGTTCTCCAGGTGACCTCTCTGAAAGGTGGTCAAGAACCACTATGTGAGCGAGTAAACTGGAGAACTGGGTACAGGCTTGGGAGGTTGGACTGGAGCAGCTTGGCGGCCTCTTCTTCCGTGCTGGAGACTGAACTCAGTCTAGGCAAGCACTCTTCTAATGAGTAGGACCCCAGCTTCTGGGTTTTCACTTTTAACAGTACAGTGAATTGTGGACTCCTGAACCCCAGACTGCTCAATTCTGGTGTCTCTATTCACTGGCTGGCCTTGGCAAATTACACCTCTGCACTTAAGGGTTTCATGTGTAAGTGCTTTGCCAAGGTGTTAGAGGACAACTTTCAGGAGTCAGCTCTCCTTCCACCATGTGCATCCTGGGGACAAGCGTAGGCAGTCAGCCCTGGCAACAGAAGCCTTTACCCACGGAGCTACCTCCCCGGCCTGGGTTTCTTCTTTCCTTTCCATGACCACACTGCCTGGGCTGACCTCGAACTCCATATGCAGCTGAGGATCACCTCAGGGCCACCGTCTCAGCCTTCTGACCGCTGACATTTCAGGCTTGTGCCACCACACCTTGTGCACGTGGTGATGGTGATTATTCAAGGACTTCATCGTGCAAGGGAAGCACCATGCTGAGATACATGCCTAACCCTAACAGTATTACTCAAATGGTAGTTATCGAACCCACGGCCTAGTGCATGCTACTACGAAAGTACTCTACGGATGAGGTATACCCACTCTACTTGAGTTTCCTGTAAGATGGATACAGTTACAATTAAATCTCATGGCACTGTTGTGGAAACTGTGTATTTGTGTAAAGTGCTCAGAAAAGCTGGTATACACACACACACACTTAATTAATCATTATTATTTTGTGATGATGGAGAATGAACCCAGGGCCTCGAGCTTGCTAGGCACGCTTGCTCCTCCCTGAGCTGTATCTCAGCCTAAAACCTTTTACTATAGAATGAACTAATTTGTAGGTTTTATAAGTGGAGTGACCACCCTCCCCATGCTTTGAATCAACCCCTGACCCTGTCTCATGCATGCTAACCATTGTGCTTGTCTATGTCCCCTGAGCTAAACAGATTCTGTTTTTCATTAAGTCTGTATAAACAAATAAACAAAGGCTTCAAGTCAGTCAGTCTGCAGATCTACTTCTGCCATTTTCCATATGACCTTTGACAAGTCACTGAGAACCTGTCTTGTCATCCATAAATGATGGGAGGATCTTTTGATTTCAGATTCCCTGGAAGAATGGACAGCCCAGAGAAGTGATAGAAATGGTAGCGTTAGGAATGATAGCCAAACCCGAACCATATAGGTACCACCTTTACATTTTTATTTGGTGCTGGTTATTGACTGAAGGCCATCTTGCTCAACCCTCCTCTTACTTTGTGTGTTCTTGTGGGCACACATTTGTGAATGTGCTTTTAGAGGCCAACCACCAACTTCAGGTCTCTCCTCAGGTGCTACCCATCTTGGTTTTGAGACAGGATCCCATCCCTCAATGGCCAACAAGCCCCAAGGATGTCCCTGTCTCCATCTCCCTAGTACTAGGATAACAAGCATGTGTCATTATTCTCAGATTTCCCCCCTCCCCAAAATGTGTTCTGGGATAAAACTTGGGTCTTCATGCTTATGTGGTAAACATTTTAGCCCCTATCTATCTATTTATATCATGGTGTGTTTGTGGAAGCCAGAGGACAACTCATGGGAATAAGTTTTCTTTTACCACATGGTTCCAGGGCTAGAACTAAGATGGTCAGACTTGCTACCAAGCACCTCTTTACCTGCTAAATTGTCTTGGCATCACCCCACAACCTCCTTCTTTTTATTATTATTTTGGTTTTTCGAGGCAGGGTTTCTCTGTGGCTTTGGAGGCTATCCTGGAACTAGCTCTTGTAGACCAAGCTGGTCTTGAACTCACAGAGATCCACCTGCCTCTGCTTCCCGAGTGCTGGGATTAAAGGCGTGTGCCACCACCGCCCAGCCTTTTTTAAAGTAAGTGTTGCTAAGTTGTCCATTTGGCTTGGAATTCACTTATAGCCTAGGCTTTGAGCCTGAGATCCTACTGCCTCAGTCTCCAAAGTAGCTGGGATTAAAGGTCTGCACCACCAGGCCCAAGCAGAAACCGTGTAGTTGTGATGCATTCTGGAATCAGGTGTGGTACCCTGGCTGCGGTGAAGCCTTAACCTCTGAAAATGGAACAAAACAGGGTGACCTCCATCATTGCCTCACTTACCTGGCAGGGTCTCTTGCTGCTCTTTCCTCAGGGATTCCAGGACCTGAAAAACTTTCCATCCCCAGAGCTACAAAGCCTGGTCTCCAATAACACACCTTGGAGTTGGCATCCCTTGCTATGCACAGGGTCTCCCAAGGCTGGCTATCTCCTCCTTTTCCCTCCTTCCTTTTTGTTGGACTGGTGATCAGGGCTTGTGCAAGCTAGGAAAGAGCTTTACCACTGAGCCACACCCTCAGCCTGACACCTCTGTCCCTCTCGGCATCTTGTTCCTTTCATTTCGCATGGAGCACTAACTAGGTTCTCACCAGGCCTTCCCAGTGCCTCCTTTCTCCAAGCCAAGGAGCCTCCTCCCCGCCCCAGTTCCTTTAGTTACTGTATGCACAACCTTTCACTACCATGGCCTCCCTTGAGAACTGTCTTGTGCTGAGCTGCAACTCCCTCCACTGTATAATCCCTCCCAGCACCTCCCCTCTGAGCCCTCAGCAGCCCTCACCAGGTCTTACCCTCTAACTGAACCCTGACTGCCAGAGATGCCAGTTCAGCCCAGCCCCCTTACCTGTCAGCCTGGCTAGACTTCCCTTTCTGCCCCTCAGCAGCCATTAAACACATACATTTTCTCTTTTTGGGCAGCAAACAGGCTCCTTTGGGGTTGGTCTATCCCAGCAGTCCTGGGGTGACTTTATGTTTTGTTTTGGAGTGGGGAATTGAGCTTGTGCATGCTAATCCAACAGTCTGTAACTGAAATACTTAATGCAGCTCCCCCACCCCATCGCCCCACTAGATTTTCTGATGCCCAATCCCTTTCTACCCTTTTCCTCTCCACTCCAGAGTGACCTTGCCAGAGTCCCCTGGACTCTCCCGAGCACATGTCCTACCCACTGAAGTTAGGTCTACCTGGGACTTCCTTTCCCACCTCTGGTCTTTGCACTTATCTTTCTTGCTTCAGAAATCACTCATTCTTCTGTTAGCGCCCTAGGCGTGGTTTTTTAAAAGCTCTCTCCTTTGGAAAGCCCCTTCCCTGACCTGACCTCTCAGCAGGTCTCACTGTTTCCTGCCTCCACTTCCAGCTCCACAGGGGACGGTCAGCTTGAGAGTAGTGTTCTCTCCACAGCAGGCAGGAAGGGTAGGCCAAGGTCTGCTTCTTGAGGACGTGTGGAGGGGGCTGAGCAGCAGATGGCTTTCACATCCAGCAGAGGATGCAGTTTTCAGACACTGTGACCTGTGAATCCTCCTGCCTCTTCCAGGCATGGGTATTGGGAAGGTGGGTGGGGGCATGTTTGCCTCTCAGCAAGTTCCCCTGATGACCCCAAGGCATGGGCCTTGCTGATAGTGTCAGGGAGGCTAAGCCACCAGGAGCTTGGCCTGGCATTGCTCTGAGTGTCACCAAGGAAGAAGGACAGGGAAATCACACTCAGCAGAGCTTCACCATCAAGTGGGTCATGGGAAAACATGCTCCTGAAAATCCTAAGGACCAGGCCAAAGTGGACATTGAGGAGTTAAGGAAATGGAGAGTCAGGCTGGCCATTGTCAGGGAGTAAGAAGTAATCTGGTTAATTCCTCTGTTAGCCAAAACTGGGAGGAAATACACGGATAGCATTTAGAATTTAGGATAGGAGGAAAGAGGAACACCAAGGGACAAGTAGATAGGTATGTCACAGGAAATGAGGGGACAGGAGTCGGGCATGGGGGGGATTCAGGACCTGGGGTGGATAGAAGATACGCAGCAGGGGCTACTCCGGTCATGCAAGGAAGTCACATACTCTAGTCCTGAAGGGTTGTGGACCTACTATGGAGTGTTCTAAAGATTTATATTGCTGTGTGTGGTGGCACAGGCCTGCAATACCAGAATTCCAGAGGTGAAGGCAGGCGGATCTGAGTTCAAGGCCAGCCTGGTCTAGATAGAAAGCTCCCAGGTGGGGCTGCATAGAGACACCCTACCTCAATAAAATAATTAAACATTAGCATCTCAGAACCACCACAGAATCTTGAGGCCCAGCGGCTCAGGAGACAGGACCACTGAATAGACTTAGGGTACTGCCTGGGGCCTGAGGTGGAATGAGGGAATCTAAAGCAAGAGTATGGAGGCCGAGCTTATAGTGGGGCTCCTCAGGGAAAGGAAACCAGGCTTCGGGAGCCACAGGATTTAGGATAGAAATAGGGGGATGTTGAGCAATGGACTGGAAGTTAAGAACACTTACTCTTCTTGCAGAGGACCTGAGTCTGAGTCCCAGCATATACACAGGCAGGTTATAGCTGTCTGTAACTCTGGCTCCAGGGGATACCATGCCCTCTTCTGACCTTCAAGGGCACCAAGCACACATGCTGTGCGCATCCATGCAGCCAAACACTCACACACATAAATAAAACAAAAACATCTTTAAAGCTTTGGGGGATAGGATGAAGGTGCTCAAGAGGTAGGAGGGGCAGAGTCTGGGTGGGGCGGGGAGCGGGGGCGACACCCAGGTATCAGGTAAATGGGAGAACTCAGAGGTAGGGAACACAGGAACACACCTGGTATTCCAACTCCTCTGGGGACCAATGGCTAGAAGCACAGCCCAGCTGTGTCCCTTCCCATCAGTCCACCCTCACACACTCTGTTTTACAAGACACGAGTTTTGTTTTTTTTTTTTTTTTTGCTTTTTTTCATTTCTTTTTAATACAAACTTGGATCTTTGGGTGTGTCCTGCCAACAGAAAACAACAACAACAACAGAAGATAAAACCCAAAAAGTGAAAAAGAAAAAAAAAAAAAGCTCCCAAGAGGTTCTCCCTCCCCCCCACCATGCGAATTTGCACACCACGGGACCACAGCAGGTTTACAGAATGCAATATACAATCCACAATTTATAATAAAACAGTATATACAATAAATAGGATATTGTTCATTTTTGTCAAACGACCTGTAGATAAATTTCTCAGTGCACACTTGCAGGGGTTCTGGACACCTAGAAGCCCTGCTTGCAACCTCTTGCACACACGCTCTCTCTCTCGCTCTCTCTCCTCTTTTTTTTTTTTGTCTTTTTCTAAAACTGTGTTTTGTTTTTAAGTTTTGTACATTTTAAAAAGTATTTACAATTGCTGGTTTTGTGCAGAAAGGGCTCACCTTCGGCTTCTGCGTGGAGGGGGGTGGGGAGGGGGAGAATGGGGCTGCCGGGGGTGCAAAGGGCAGGTGGGAGGCAGAGGGGCAGGCGCTCCTGCCGGAGGGCGATGTGGACGCTGGGAGGGGTCTTGGCATTGGTTTTCTGAAAGCTGTAAAGAAACACAAGAGGAGAGACACAAGTCAGCAGCAGACGGACACTGAGCTAACTCCACGACCAGGGGGCTAAAAAGAGGCTTGGCACAGTTCCCACCCACATTCTAGAAGCTAGCATTGTTCCTTCTCCAGGCAGGCCCCATGTGACTTTGGGACTCTGCCTTGTCTTCTCCAAGCTCAGTTTCCTAATTTGGTAGTACTTTTGTTCAGTCTCATGTAGTCTAGGTTAGCCTCAAACTCACTGTGTGCCAAGGTTAGCTTAAGCTCATGAGGACTGCAATTACAGGTATACAGTTTGTCCATTTGTAAATGCCAAGATCATACCAAGAGTGAAAGATGGGCCAGAGAAGCAGGTGGATCACTGTGAGTTCAAGGCTGGCCTGGTCTACAGAATGAGTTACGGGATAGTCGGAGCTATAGAGAAAACCTGCCTCAAAACCAAAAACCAACCAAACAACCAAACAAACAAAAAAAGCAAAAGAAAGGAAGGAAGGGGGAAGGGGGGTGATAAGGGGTGTTAGGGTCCCAAAGCAGGGTTTGCTAAGAGTCTAGGCTCTAGAATTAAGGACAGCCGAGCTCGCACACCAGTGTCACCATTTAAAAGTTCCATGACTTTGGGTAGGAGGTGAATGACATCTGTTTACTCATTGGAGGTTCTTTGTGTATGAGACAGGACCTCACCATAGAACTCTTGCTGGTCTTAAACTTAGTGCTTGCCTAACATCTATTGAAGCCCTGGGTTTGATTCCCATCATGGCACAAACCAGGTTTGGTTGTAGCCTATCACCCTACTACTCATGAGGTAGAGGGAGAAGACAAAATATCCTGTTTTAAAAACAAAACAAAAGTCAAAGGGGGGGGCAACAGGACTGCCATTCTAGTTTGTTGCTGGACTCAGTGTTTAAGACAGAGAAAGGTTGAACACAAAGATGTAATACATTAAAATTAATTATCACTTTTATTATTTTTCTGGGGACAGATGGGCTCTCTAAACCCTAATTTCCAAATGTTGTAATAATGAGCTTGCTTAGGTAATGCTTCTAACCTCCATGGTTGAAAAAAGGGACCAGGGCAGAGTCTGGGCATAGCACCACACAGGTGTGAAACACTGCTTCTATTTCTTTCCAATCCACCCTTCTTCCCAGCCCGTCATCCATTGTGCTCCTAAGAGAGATGAGGCGATGAGGAAGTCAGCCTCAATGAAGGAATGAAGAAGAAATCACCCAGCACAATACCATCTGTGTTTGGTACAAACACTGCCTTCCCGAAGCTCGGAAATTCCTGAGTCCCCACAGCCACTAAGGTACCTCCTTTTGCTAGACAGTTCTGATCGTGTGTGGGATCATGTGTATAGAACTTATCTTCTCTAACCCCCCCCCCCCGCCCCCACCGATCTACAGCTCTGCTGCTGTAAGGGATGGGAGAGCCAAGACAGGGCTGGCTTAGGCTATTCCCAGAACCTTGGCATTAGATTGTCTGCCTCTCAGAGGTCTGGGACTCTGATTTCCCACCTCCAGAATCAAGGGTAGGGCTGGGGTGCTGGGCCACCTGTCCTCCCCCACAGCCGCAGGGGCCGGGCGACCACAGAGCCCCTTCCCTTGTGCTTCCTTGGCTTTCCTCCCCAGCAGGGCCACATTGGCCCTCCACTCAGCCTCAGCTGCTGTCTGCTGGGCAATCAGCCCCAGGGATGACTTTTGTCTCCTGGTTGGACTTGCCAGGACACCCTGGAGAGCCAGGGACACCAGGTGGGTTCCTGCAGGGGAAGGGAAGCACCCATCTTGGTGATTAGGCCAGAAGCATGAGGGAGGGGAAGGGGGAGGGCTTAAGGCTCAGGACACTAGAACTGTACCACAGCAATGGGTACTGGGGGGAAGGTAAGCCAGTGTGCCTGTTAGGTGACAGATGTGTCACGATTGGGGTAGTAAGCAGAAAAGGAGCAGGGTGCCGCAGGGATGAATGTCAGCTCTCTACAGTTAGGGCGACAAGCACGGCCAACTGCAGAGATGAAGGGAAAGGACTATGATATGTGGGGTGCCAGGCTTAGCAAGCACCGGAGAAGCCTCAATCCAGACGCTGGCTTCGCTGCAGCTGAAGGACAGTTGCCAAGATCATGAATCTGCTGGGGAGCTACCGGAGAGGGAGGGTGGGCTGCTGCAAACTACTCGGCATGCTGACAGGGATGAACCCCAGTTTTGCCTGTTCCCCTCAAAGGCCCAAAACACAAATTCTGCATAAATCCCCTTTACCCCTACCCCCACCAGCCCTTAGCCACTGCCAGTGACCCTCTGCAAGCCAGGTCTCCATGGTGATCTCAGCCCAGCAGGCGGTTCCTGCCAGAACCTTCCCATGGTGCCTGCGGCCAGGCAGCAGGAGACTTTCTCACCCTCAGCTAGGCTGCCCAGAGCACCTTACCGCCTCCCCCTGCAGCTTCCGGGTCTTGGCCAGCCAGGGCTCAGGCAGAATCTGGGGAGGGTGGTGGGTGGGGAAGAATCACAGGCTGGGGGTGTTCTTGGTGAAGGGAGAATGCTATGCTGAATAGAACACAGACCTAGCTAGGCTCAGCTCTAGAAAACTGAAGCAAATACTAAGGTTCCAGGCAGCCCAGTTCAGGGGCAGAGGACATTATAGCTCTGGATCTATACGCTAAAAGCTTGCTGGAGTGGAGGGAGAGATAGATCCTAACCAGGCAATCTCCACGCAGGTGGATGGCTGTGCCAAGGGAGGTCCTGTGGAGCTCAGGAAGAGGAGGGGCACTCAGTCCAGTCTGGGAAAGAAGGCTGCTGCTCTAAATTTACCACTGAGTACAGAGCTCAGCGTGCAGGGATAGCGCATGCGTGTGGACTGCACAACCGCACCATGACTGATCGAAGGCTGGTCAGCATGTCAGGGTGTCCAGCTCAGCTCTCTCACACCTCTAGGATGCCTCCTTAGAATGCCCCGTTACCATAGCTACCGGTGTACTTGCCATTCTCCACTCTGCTCTTCTAGAGCACAGGCCTGTGTGCGGCACCTCTGAACCCCGGTATGCACCCAACCTCAGGACACCAACCACTCTTACAAAGACTCAACCTTTTAGTGCCCCCAGGAGGACCCCAGAGCCACCTTCTCCGCATCCCCACCCTCGTGCTCTAGCAGTTACAGCAACTGAGGTGCCAGGGGCTTCGGTGGCCTTTGCCTGGGCAGAGATTCAAAGTGCAGAGATTGTACAACGCCAGGCTGCCCGGAGAGAGCCATTCTCCCTATAAACAGAGTGTGCACACTCATGGCTCCACCTAAGCAACCATGTATCACACCCACTTCCTGCTAGGGTGTGTGCTCAGGCTTGACCTCTATTCCCTAGCCTGTCTCCAGCTGAGGATTTCAATGTCACATAAGGGAGAAGACAGAGAGGGAGGCCCTTCTCTCTCTAGGCTTCACTTTTCTTGGCAAAGTAAAGGGTTAAAACAGGTGGTGAGAGAGAGCTTTAGGTGTCCCAAGTGTGAGGGGTCAAAGGACAAGTCAACATGTGCATGAAGACTTATTTTCAGTTATCAGGCCTATTTCTGTGGCAGAAATGCCATTAGGGGGTTCAGCGAAGGGTCATAGGAGGTTCCCACTTGGGACCAAAGAGGCCAGTGGGGGCAGTTCCTCCACTTTTCTGGGAGCTTCCTCTGCTGCTGGACTCAGAGACCTATAATACTTGCTAGTGGGACCAGATGGGCTTACCTGAGACACCCACCAACCTGCTCATACACACACTTGTATGCTTTCACACACACAATGCTCTCCACCCTTCCTGCAGGCAATGTCCTTGTAAGGACAGGCGTCACTGCTGATGTAGACATGCAACCAAAGTGGATGCCAAAGGCCAGGATGATGGAGCTGGGTGCTTCCTCAGAGTCACTCTGTTGTCTCTCAGTGTATCTGTGGCTCCTGGGAGGGGGCCTACTGCTTGGAGGCCTCCCTCTGAAAGCCACCTGGTCTTGAGAGTCGAAGCTTCACCGACACACCCTTCTATGTGCTGCTTTTAGGATTACCTCCCAAAGACCAGGGAACCTTCACTCCTCCTCCTGTTCTTTTGGGAGACAAGGTCTCTCTACGTACCCTTGGCTCATCTGGGACTCAGAGTCCACATGCTTCTGCCTCCTGAGTGCTGGAATTTAAGGCATGCATCAACCACCATACTGAGCTGCCCTTCCCTCTCTGCTCTTCCAGTTTGTTAGCTTGTTCACACACACACACACACACACACACACACACACACACACACACACACACACACACGACGACATGCTAACTGCTAAACCCAATGTCCTGAATTTGATCCCCAGAACCCACATGGTGAAGGGAGAGAAAGGACTCCTAAAAATTGTCCTCTGACTTCCACACACTTGATGTACACACACACACACACACACACACACACACACACACACACACACACACTGAAATACCCACAAAATGGTGAGACACTGGAATGGGGGAGAGATGCGAAGATGAGTGACTAGCCTAAAGGAACTGGGTATGCTGGGGCTGTTCCCGGAAAGGGCTGTCACGGCTGCATAAAGAGCTGTAGGTTAATTGTGCCTGGGAAGGATCATGGAACACTTCTTGGAGGAGGTGACGTTTGAGTGAAAGACTGGCAGTGGCAGGGGGAGACCACAGTGGATAGGAGAGGGCAACCTAGGCCAGGGCAAAGCAAAGGGCACACTCTGCAGAGGCCTTTTTGATGTTCCCTCCTGATTCTGCCTGGTGCGTGCATGGGTGCGTGCGTGCGTGCGTGCGTGTGTGTGTGTGTGTGTGTGTGTGCGCACTGGGATCCCGGTGAGGAAGAGGGTGCGTGTGTGTGTGTGTGTGTGTGTGTGCACTGGGATGCCGGTGAGGAAGAGGGTGCATGTGCGTGTGTGTGAGATGGGATGCCAGGACTCAAGTCTGAATGCCTTCTGCACCATGCCGGGCAGTCGGGCTTGTATTCTGCAGACAAGAAGGCTGGAGAGGAAGGATACAATCAAAAGGTGTGAAGCACCGAGTTGAGGGAGCAGATGCGCTTTAATCAATTCATCCAATAAATATTTTAGGGGCTCCAGACACCATGCATCTAAAAATGCTGAACAACAAGCACTTTGGCGGCCACCACGGGCAGAATGGGCTGGGGTGGGGGGTGGGCCAGAGACCCAGGTGGCTGAGTAGGGCTCGAGCTGCTGAAGTCTCTAATTTGTTAGGATCGTTTCCAGCTTCAGGAAAGCCCTGCTGCCCTCCTTATGTAGCTCAGAAGGGCTGGCATCGAGACGCTGTGGTACTCAAGCAGGGGTTTGAAACAAGCCCATTGGGCCCGTGGGTCACTGGTGTCTTGGGCATGGGCTACCGGCCAGTGCAGAGCAGGCTGCTAGTTCATGTGGACTGACAGGCTTCACCTACTTCCCCAACCCCAGCACAGGCAACATGGCACCAAAGATGACAGTGACAAGGCAGACTGAGTTATCCAGGGAAAATGACAACACACTATAAAGTTACAAGGAAGGTTCCTTGGATGCTTTGTGTTTGGAACCCAGGGTCTTGGCCACAACAGGCAGGCAAGCACTCTTCACACTCAGCTATATCCCCAGCCCCAGGGAAATTTCAAGATTTCCAAATGTTCTAGGCTCACAGCAGTATACAAGACCCGTGTAGGAGGACAGCAGGGAATGATGCAGGAGGGCTACCTCCCGTCAAGCAAAGGTCAGGAACAAGGGCTGGAGATGGGTGACTCACACAGCTTGACCTGGGGACCCAGAATTCAGACTGTGGGAAGGTATTCATCCACGCATCTACCAGCCACCAATGAGGTGCTTTCCTGAGGGCCAGGCCAGGGCTAAGGACTTTACATGTCAATCCCCTTCATTCGTACAAGAGATAGAGACAACGTGACTCACCAGGCTATGTGAATCACCAGATCACCTAGCTGCTAAGGGACGGAACCACCCCAGGGGCCCATGTGTAACCACAGACGTGCGTTCCTAGCCACTGCCTGCCGGTTTAGGAGCTCCGCTTTTACCAGAGATGTGGGGTGCAGGGAGGAGGAGCAGTAGAAGGTATGCTCATAGAGAGATGGAATTTCCAAGAAGCGGGGGCTCTGAACAAGAAGGCCTGGCCTAAATATGGCTACAGGGAAGGCAAGCAGAACTGGAGGATGACCTCAGAAAGGGAGAAAACCTGGAGCTCAGAGGAAGCAGGGCAGGGCCGGCTGAGTCCTGACACGAGGCCTCTTGCTCAGAGCCAGAGGCAAGATCAAGTGGCCTCTAAAGGATTCAAGACTCAGAGAGACAAAGTCCAGAGCAGCTGGGCCTGGCCCAGGCCTGGGCATGCCTGCTGACCCCGGCTGGATGGTGGCCTTGGAAACTGCCTCCTGTTCCACTCAGGCCCCAGCTGGTGTCACCTGGGAGGACCTGTGACATTTCTCTTGGCCTCGGTTTCAGAGCCAAGAACTAGTAGGGAGGGAGGGAGGATTAGAGATTCCTGAATATATGTGGGCCCTTCCCATCTTCTCACCGCTGTTCCTGGAGTCTGGTGTGGTTGCTCTTTGGTTCAAGGGTCCCAATATGGAGCCGGGTTGTCTGGCTCTGCTTTTCATTTAAGAGACCCAAGAAGGTGCCTGCCTGTATGGGCCCAAGGTCCCCTCCTTTAACCCATCACTACTTGCGATATCAGTGACAGCACTCAGGAGAGTCAGGCACACATCCCCACTGTCCTATGACCTCACATCTCCCAGCTCTCACTGGGAGGAAGCCTGCCTTTGCTTAGTTCCCAATGCAGTGCCCCTCCCTGGCTCCACATCTTGTCTCTTCTTCAAGCTCAAGTGCAGCTTCTTACCACAAATCCACAAAATTCACTTACAATGCTAGACCTTCTGGATCCAGCGGTACATGCCAGCAATTCCGGCACTCAGAGGCTATAGTGAGTTAGTTCCAGGTTTACCCAGGGCTACCACAGAGCAAGGCCTTGTCTCACAAAAACAAACTCCTGCCCCACCCCCCAAAACAAAACTCAGCCCCCATACCTAATGTGACCTATCATTCTGCAGCCAGGGAACCAGGGAGCCGAGGAGCCGGAGATGTGGGTGAAGAGCAGCCCCGAGGAAAGCTTTGAAAGTCAGGGATGGCTCCATGTTTTACACACTACAGGTTCCTGAGCAGCCTGTTTCCTTACCTCACCAATGAAAGCCAAGATGCTGTGAGGAGTCCCTGGGGCAGCGTCACACAAAGGGACAGCACATGTGTGCACAAAGTGACTTCTGAACACAGCACCCAGAGCCTGGTGCGCACTCTTTGCCTCTCCCTGCCTCTGGGCATCCGCCATTTCCTACCCTGCATTTCCAGGTTCTCTGTGTGCCTGTTTTAACTTCCTGGGGCAGATGCTGATCTCCAAGCAGGAGCCATGTCTGCTTTGTCTCCCCAGTGACTGTCACAGAGTTAGCGTGGAAGGCGTCAAGATGAGCAGCTGAGCTGAATTATTGCTTCCCCAGTGCCCAGCGTTAAAGCTGCCCACTACCTGTTGGGTGAGTGAGCGTCACTGTCTTCTCTGCTTAAGCCTTCTGTGGACATAATGACTCCCTCTATTAGTTCTACTTCCTTGCCACGCTCGTCTCTGTATCCTCCAACCTTTCTCACTCTCACCATGATTCTAACTAGTCACTGACACGAGAGGGCCGCCCTACACAGAGGGGCTTGTGCGCCATCCTAACTAAGGAAGGGAAACTATCCCAGACCACCTTAGTCCACGTCACCATCACTGCTGGCTGGTCTGGCCTCCTTTCTTTTAACACTTGCCTGGTTTCACTGGGACCCTGTCTTCAGTGGCTCCCTGTACATCTTGGAACGACTCAAATTCCTTGCAGGGTCTTACAGGGTCTGGCTCTGCCTGCCTGGCCCCTGCTTAGCTTGACTGTCTTCTCATCCATCAGTTCAGAGCCAAACCCTCTCGCCACTCCTCGAGACTGTGCACACCACTTACTGTTCCTTCTTCCCCATCTACCATCTAGCCCCTGCATCTTTCGGGTAGCAGCTGTAAGGGCTGGGTATCCTGTTGCAGGCTCTCACAACCTCCTAGCTGGCCTTGCACCGCCCTTCCCCTGGCTCTGGCCACCAAGCGCTCTGTGCCACTCCATGGCTAGTGTCTTTCCTCTGAGGGTCAGGCGCCTCGTCTGTGGTGCTTCCGAGGCTGCACAGATGTCTCTGGAACTGCATGTGTCCCTGTGAGGACAGTGCCGGGTGGGGAACAGGCTAGAATGTGGGGCTGGATGGCATCCGAGCTCCTCCTGCCTTCAGGCCTCACTGGTTGGTTCCATTATACACTGCACTGAGCTGTGACCTGCCCAAACACCCAGCCCCCACATGTTCATTTTCCATCCCAGAGTCTGGGAGGAACGGTTTTGGGATTATTTCACATTTCTGGATTATCCATGAGACATCTCCCCTCCGGTGAGAAGGATCAAGGGTTTGACATTTTAAACCCTAAGCAGCTTCTCCCTGGCCTGCTTCAGATCTGCAGCCCTGCTGCTTGCAGTGAGATAGATGCATGGGGAATGGGAGGCCATTTTAGTCTTAGCCTGGCTTCATTAGGAAGGACAAAACACTGCCAAAAATAATAATAATAAAAAATAAATAAATCAAGCCATTGTCTCTGCCATACAGACCTGTGAGAGCCTAAGAGGGTTATTAAAACGAGGTTTCTCAGAAACATGGGGAAACAGAGGTCAGAAAAAGACGAAAGCTTAGACAAGTAGCAAACTGGTGGCCAGCCAAGGACCGGTGTTCCAGGGGCCTCCTGGTTCTCAAAATGCCACCCTCAGGCACCAGGGCAGCTGGGGTCTAGCATCCTTGGACTGGAACAGCCTCCCTAGAGCAGGGATGACGGGCTTGTCCATCAGGAAGCAAAATACCCAGGAGGCTTTGGGGCAGCAAGAGTGATAAAGGCTTTAGTCAAGCGCTCAGCTACTCCACTGCCAATGACCACATCTGGCCCATTCTGTGCCCCAAAGTGGGTCTAGCTGTGACTACTCTGAAACAAACTGCTCTTCAAGAAGACAATTCCTCTAACCCCACACTCTTCAGTTACATGGGAATGTTTTCTGCCTTTTATTTTCCTGAAAACATTAAAATAGGCTTCAACTATGAAGGCGTAGTACCTGACAGAAATAATGGCAAAGTGCCTCCGAATATTTAATTGAACTCTGGAAAAGCATTTGTCTTGAGGAGAGGGACTGGCTTCCCTCCCTGGACAGACCTGCTGGTTGCAGTTTCCTGGGGGAAGAGACGGCACTGTTCTTCACATCTCTTTCTCTGCCCAACAGGGGCCTGACCAACATCAAGCCCAAGATGGTTTGTTTTGGTTTCTTTTCCCCCAAGACAAGGTTTCTCTGCATTGTTTTGGAGGCTGTCCTGGAACTCGCTCTGTAGACCAGGCTGGCCTCGAACTCAGAGATCCACCTGCCTCTGTCTCCCGAGTGCTGGGATTAAAGGCATTCGCCACTAACGCCCGGTGCCCAAGATGTTTTTAAAGTAGCTTTGAGGGATTGGGCACAGTGGCAGACATCTTTAATCCCAGCACTTGGGGGGCACGGCAGGTGATGCAAAGTCAGCAAGTCCCTGTCTCGTTTTTTTACAACTGCCTTTGGGAAGAGAGGGAATCCTACAGGCCACTTTATAAAGTTCTTGCAAAGCAGTGCCAAGGCAAACTAGCTACTCCAAAGGGGCCTATGGAGCCCTAAGTGGATGAGGCACTCTCTTTTCTTCATCTGAGGGGAGGCAAATGTCCTCCTTTATGAGAGGTAAGTGGCATTTCTCACACTTGGTCTTATACAGTTTATGCTTCTACCACTCCAACAATCAGACTTCTGAATATTCTGTTGGGTTCCCCACAAAGCACCTCAAGCTCTACACAACTTCTAACCCTGAGTCCTTCCTTCCTGCCAGCAAGCTCCATCATTCTACCCTCCCTCTCGCCAAACAGCTCTCCCCCTAACTAAGCATCTTCACCCTCCCTTCCACCCTCTCCTACCCCTCTCTCCCCCTCCCCTCCCTCCCCTTCAGGTTTCTGCCCTTTGCACCCACATCCCCAGACTTACCCAGGAACAAAACCTCGTGGTCCAGTCGGCACTTCAGTTGGTACTACAGGGAGGTGACGGTGAATGTGTCCTCAGGGTGAGATTCCGCCATGGGCCCCAGGAAGCCACTCTTAGGGCCCCCACCCAGGCCAGGATGTGCCTGTGGCATAAAGCCCGGATACCTGTAGGCAGTGTCCTGCAGGGGCAGCAGCGAGTCCCTCGGCACAGGGGACAGGGTTAAGTCACTAAGGAGTGGGCAGCCATAGCCAGCAGTGGCTGCAGCAGGGCCACGGGGTGGACCCGGCGGCCGGGCCATCTCCAGTGGCTCCTTGTCGGCCTTGGGCGTGGCTGGTGGGCTAGCCAGGTGAGGGGCACTGAGGCATACAGCCTCCGTCCTGCCCAGGAAGTCAGCCAGCAGCCCCGAACCCACCTTGCCTTCATAGGGTGGGCTACGGGCAGCTGAGCCTGGTGGGTACCAATAGGCTGTACCCTTGCAACTAGGGGAATCATAGTGAGGCTGGCCCAGCGGCAGGTCCCGGCAGCTCAGGTGGGCCTGAGCTGCAGCTGCATGGCTCAGGCTAGCCCCCTGAAGACCATGCTTGAGGGGCTCACAGGAAGTCAGCTTTGTAGGTGGTGGCCGCAGCTCTTCCTTGAAGCCGAGTGTGGGTGAACATGTGGGAGAATAGGCCTTCTGCAGGCCAGCATCGAACACTGTGGGCGGGTGGGCCAGTGGCGGGAAATGCTTGCCATCGAGCTCAGGAGCACCAAGGCTGGGAGAGTCACAGTGGAAGCCTTGGCCAAAAGTGCCATCAGAAGGTGTAGATGGGTTCATGGAGTAGGGCCCCATGAAGTCACAGGGATCGCGCTCTCCCACACCAAAGGCCCTTGACTGAGAGGGCAGTGGTGACATGCTGCTATCCCCGCTATAGTAGTCTAGGCCAAGGTCTGGGCTGTCCTGGAACAGTGGATTAACTGGCTGTGGCTTGGGGATGAACTTGGCCTTAGCAGCTGTACCACCTCGCTCCTTCTTGGCTGAGCAGGCCCCACTACCCCGGCCACCCCGAGGCTGCCGGGGCCCAGTGCTCCGTTTGGATGGGTAGCCAGAGGTGGTGGCCGAGGCAGATGTTGAAAAGCCCAGATGTGAGGCCTCGAACAGGTCCACCTTCTTCCGCCGACCACGGCCAGGCTTGGAGCTACTCTGAAAGAGGACACTCTGGTTCCAGTTGTAGCCCGGGGCAGAAGACGCTTCATTCCAGTCCATCATGAGCTTCTCCAGGCTAGACAAGCTCGACTGGCCCTCGCTGCTTGAGGCCTCACTGTTGGCACGCCGAAAGCCGCCACCACCAACTGGTTGATTGAACTGGGTGCTGTCGGAGGATGACTCGGAGAAGGTCTCAGACACAGCAGTCTGCTGCTTTACCTTCTGTGGGGTGTAGTTCGAGATGTCCAAGATCACGTTGGGCTCACTGACATGGCAGTCAAAACTGGGATTGTAGAGCTGACTAAAGGCCTCCGAGGCCCAGTCCAGGCCTCCATACCCCTGCCGGAAAGGCCACTGAGAAGCCCCCACAAACTGCCGACAGTTCTCAGGTGAGGGCTGAAAGGAAGAGGAGGAGGAGGAGGTGGCAGAGGCTGCAGAAGCTGTGGTGCCCTTGGGCACCATGTAGCCACCGGGTGAGACGGTGCTGGCCCGGCTGTCACAGCGCAAGGGCGTGGGGGCCGACCCAGAGAAGGGGCCCCCCTCAGAGCTGTTGAAGAAGGACGCCTTGCTGGGTGGCAGGCAGGGACCCCCGGTAGGCGGTGGAGCGTAGCCAGCACTGTGGGCGCTGCTGGGTGAGGCGGGAAGGCTGTTACCGCTGCCGTAGGCAAAGCTGCAGTCCTTGCTATTAGCACAGTCCTGGCCTGAAAAGGGCTTTGCTGGGGCAAAAACGCTTTGTCCTGCCCCATAGCCACCGTACTGAGGTGGGTAGGTGTTGGCAGGCGGGTGGGTTGTAGGTGAGCGGGCCACGGCTGAAGGGGGGGGAGCCAGCTTTGGGAAGGCCTCAGCTGCCCGGCAGTCTGAAGCGGCTGGGGTTATCCCGTAGCTTGTTGCCCGTCCTGGTGGGAAGGTCTGACGGGAGGGCAGGACAGGCTGGAAGGAGGGGTCTGCCCCAGCTCCACTGCTGCCCACTGCCACTGGGCTAGCCTTGGCTCCCCGGTTCGGGAAGGTGCTAAGCCCCCGCTGAGCAGGCAGCCCACTGGAGGGAGGCCCTGCGTAGGTGCCTGATGCCTTCCGGGACTCTGGGCGAGAGGCTGAGAGGGCAAAGTCCAAGAGGTCAGAGGAGTCATCCGAGTCAAGCAGGGAGCGAAAATAGCCAGTGAAGAGGTTTTGGCGCTCCTGGCTGAGCTCTGTCTGGCCTGAGGGTGCACCAGCATAGTAGTTGCCGCGGCCTGAAGCCCCACTCTCCAGTCCAGTGGAAGCAAAAGCCCGGGCCTCAGTCCCTTGGAACCCACAGTTTCGGCCAGCTTGCCCTCCTGGATGCCCATGGTGAGGGGCCCAGCCACCACCCTTGTCCCCAGCCCACTCAGCACCTGCCTCCGCAAAGCCTGGGCCACTGGGCACCTGCTCTGGGAACAGAGTACCGTTCTTTCGGGACCGCCTCTTGCGCTTGGGTTTCCCAGTCACAGCGTCTATCTCCCCTCGGCCCCTTTTGCGTGGATGCCCCAAATCTGTGAGACCAGGACCCACAACCCCACCAGCTGCCACTGCTACCACCTTCTTTTTCTTGCCAATGCCCTCAAAGAAGTCACTAAAGGAACAGCGGGCTGCCTTGGCCGCATGACCTCCGCCCCTGCCTCCAAAGCCTCCTGTTTTGCCTCCTCGCCTCCGGAAGCCCTGTACACGATGCAGGAAGTGGGAGATGCTCTGGGTGTCTGGGGCCTGGTGCACTGACTCAGGCTCACTGGGTGTCCAGCAGCGGGGTGGCGAGCACCTCCCCGCACACTGGCTCTGGCGGTTCAAAAAGGCCAGCTTGGCAAGGACGTCAGAGTACTCAGCTTTGCTGTCATTGGCGTCTGCTGCGTACGATGGCTGAGGGGAGGCCAGCTTTTGTTTTCGTCGCCTCCGTTTCTTCACCTCTGGCATGGCCAGGGTGGCTGCTGCCACGGTAGCAGCCTCAGCAGCTACCACTGTTGGCTCTTTGGGCTTGCCGGGGCCCAACAGCAGGTTCTTGGGAGGGCGGCCACGCTTACGCTTGAGAATAATAGGCATCTCACCCGGCGGGAAGACCACCACCACATTCCGGCCATTGTTTTTCATCTTCAGCAACGGGGTGGGCTCTGTCGACACCCGCAAGCCCAGCTCCTTGCCTTCCACACTCAGACTGCTGCTCAAGGATGAAACTTTGTATGTGGTCTTGTTCCTCCGCCCCAGGGACACAGGGATCTTGGCCATCTTCACCACCATGCGCCGCACACCCCTGCACTTGCCTTTGCGGGTGGGGACCACGGGGGTCTGAGAGGACTCTGGCTCCAGCTCAGAAACTGGGCCTGGGCCTGACAGAGCAGAAGGTGGCGGGGGTGGCGGCAGCGGTGGGGGCTCAGCTAGCGCGGCTGCTAACCCTGTAGGCATGGGCAGGGGAAGTAGGCGGCCTTCAGGTCCCGAGTCTGCCTTCCTCCCCCTTCCAGCTTTCCGCCGTCGACACAGGATCTTTGGCCTATCGGTACGCCTCAAGGCGTACTTGGGGTGGCCCTCAGGGCCAGGGGGACCGTGAGGTGAGCACAAGTCTAGGCGTAAGGGCTCAGCCAACTGGCAGTGCCCCAGGGACTGCTGGGGCTCTAGTCGTCGACCAGGGACATCCAGCAGCTTAGGCAGGGGATCGAGGGCCTGGGGGTCAAGGAGCTGGGACTCCAAGGAGTCAGGCAGGGTATCTAGGGCCTGCAGGGTCAGGCTCGGCAGCCCCAGAGGATCGGCAAGAGGCTGCAGGGGTGGTAGCTCCAAACCTTCACCTAAAGGCTCTAGTGCCTGCGGGTCTAGGAAGCGGGGCTGGGGGTCCAGGAGCTGCGGTTCGGGCTGCGGTGATGGTGGCTCAAGGGCCTGAGCCTCCAGGAGCTGGGCCTCAGGGCAAGTAAGGGAAGCCAGTTCACTGAGGATGTCAGCATCTGCTAGCTCAGAGTAGTCAGGCCCATCGGGCTCAGGCTCTGGGGGCAGACCAGTGGCTGTGGTGGTGGCTCCAGGTCCATGGCCTTGGCCAGGCTGGGGACTATCCCTAGGCTCAGGCTCAGGTTCATAGAGCGGGTGGCTGGGTCGCTCTGACTTGGAGTGAGGTGTGACGCGTTCCTCAGGGCTTCGGATGCTGTTGGCCAGGCTAGGTGAGGAGAAGAAGCTGTACTGCAGGTCACCGGGTGGGGGAGCAGGTGGACGGCTCAGTCGCAGCCCACCACAGTCCAGATGCACACCACTGTGCTGCAGGTCCTGGGACAGCCTTGTCAGGTCCTTCATGATGTCGATCAGCTGCACCACTGGACGCAGGTTCACACGGCCGTTGTCCCAACGGTGGAGGGAGTTGCTGTCTGGGGCCGGTGTGGGACAGTGGGCCTGGGAGACAGGCCGGGCCGCCCGAGGGGGTAGCAGGTCGTCTCCTTTGGCAAGGACTGGTGGACGCCGAGTACTAGGGTCCCGGCGTGGGGGTGGGCGTGGGTTCTCAGAGAAGGTGTGGGTAGAAAAGGCCTTGTCAGGTGGGCTGGCAGGAGGCCTGGTAGGAAGCAAGGGTCGGGGGGTTGGGGGACCGCCGGGGTAGTACTTGGGCTCTCGGAGGTAGTCAGGAGAGCTGCACACGGCACTGGAAGTCACCACAAGGCCCTGGGGCTTCACACGCATCCTGACCTTGTCCTCCGAGGGCCACCGGGCGGGGCCAGGGCTGACATGAGGGTGCGAGAAGCCGGGACCAGAACCTGCCAGAAAAGGAGAGGTGGGAGGTCCTTCACTGAGCATGTTCAGTTTCCCACATCCTAGTGAGCCCCTGGCCCCTGGCCCAAGCCCAAATTCAATCAGGTATACACACCCTTCTATAGTCTATAGGATCCAAGAGGACAGCATCACTATCTTGGAGAGAGAGGCCCAGCAGCAGAACAAGATGGCCACACCCATAAAACTGACTCATTGGCCATAGCATCTTTCCTTCTCATCCCCATTCCCCAAGGTGCACTCACCCTCGGCTCTGCCGCCTGGGCTGTCACACTGGTTATCTCTGTGGGCAACAAGACACGTAACAGATCTGAATTCTCCACACGACTTAGGGTCCACATTCAACCCCGGCTACCCGCACACAGCCCCACCCCTTTCCAGATGCCACCCCAGCCCCCTCAGGGCTTCCTCATGCCTGACCTGGTAAACAGAGGGTCCCCGTGCTTGGGGACTCTGCCAGTCGCTGGCTGTCAGCTGGAGGTGTTGTAGAGTCACTTCGGCCTGAGCCCAGGCCTTGGGGTGTGGACAGCGCCTGGAAAGGACCACCGCAGCTCAGGTTTAGTGAGCACCTACTGCACGCCAGGCACTGGGCTGGAAGCTGTCCAGGCATTGCTTCATTTAATTCTTCATACCAATCCTGCGAGGTAGGGGCTATTAATAACCCCATTTTGCAGATGAAGAAGTGGTGGCTCAGACATGAAATAATATTCACCCATCCATTCATTCGTATGTTCATTATTTATGGAATATCTACTTTGCACAAGGCCTGGGTAGTCAGACATTGAACAGATAATCATAAGTGACTTAATAATTAGTGGACTAAGAGCCACAAAGAAAAGTGAAGAGAGTACCTAGCATCAAGGGTTCAGCCACCTCCAGGAAGCTGACAACAAAAGCCTGTACTTTGGGGACACTTTCTCTATTACCAACACTAGGCTAAGCACTTTAATGGATTACCTCATCTAACCTCCCTTCCATACAGAAATCAATTACTATCCTGCCCATTTTTAAAGAAACCATTCAGTAAAGGTTCATCTCCTAATGTACGAAGCTCCCCAAATCTGACACAGTTCATGTTTATTACATTAAAAAACAAAACAGCCGGGCGTTGGTGGCGCACGCCTTTAATCCCAGCACTTGGGAGGCAAAGGCAGGCAGATCTGTGTGAGTTCGAGGCCAGCCTGGTCTACAAGAGCTAGTTCCAGGACAGCCTCCAAAGCCACAGAGAAACCCTGTCTCGAAAAACCAAAACAAAAACAAAACAAACAAACAAAAAAACCAAAAACAAAAAAAAATAAAAAACAAAACCCTTATTTTTACTTTACATGTTTGAGTGTTTTGCCTGCACATACATACATACATACATACATGCATACATCATCTTTATGCCCTGGTACCCAGGTAAGAAGAAGGCATGAGATCGCCCAGACTGGAGTTATAGATGGTTGTGAGCCACCATGTGGGTGCTGGAAACTGAACCGGATCCTCTGCAAGAGCAGTCCGTGCTCTTAACTGCTAAGCCATCTCTTTAGCTATTATTCTGTTACATTTTAAGTGTGTGTGTAAATGTACATATACATGTACATGCTTGTGTATGTATGGAGGTCAAAGGACAACTTGCAGAAGTCAGTTCTCTCCTTGTGGGTGGTCAAAGGACAACTTGCAGTTCTCTCCTTGTGGGTCCTGTGGGCTAAACTCACGCTGTCAGGCACTGAGCCATCTCACTAGCCCCGTTTCTCAGGACAGGGCAGTGGACGGGGGTTTACAGACATGCACCACCATGTCTGACTCCCATGAAGTTTTTTCCTGTTCTTTTCTAGCCCCAACAAGGGTGCTGAGGGAGAACAGTGACAAGAATATAGAAAGCAGCCGGGCGAGGGTGGCACACATCTTTAACCCGTGCCCGGGAGGCAGAGAGAGGCGATCTCTGAGTTCAAGGCCATCTTGGTCTAGAGTGAGTTCCAGGTTAGCCAGGGCTACACAGAAAAACCCTGTCTTGAACCCCCTCCCAAAAAAAGTAGACCTGCATCAGAGAGTCTCTGAAGTTCTATGTTACATCCAGCCTTCAGTCCGGCCTGTCTGTCCTCTTGGAGTCCTGTCTATTTCACCTTCATAGTATTTATCACTACTGTAATCAATTACTTGTGTGACCGGCTATTTAGTGTCTCCCTTGAGACTGTGGGCTCTTCGGGGGCAAGGATCACACATGTCTTGTTTACTGCTATAGCCTCTGACCCCCAGAGCCTGAGCTATGGATGCTACATAAATATTTACGGAGAGACTCTGAGCTGGTCAGGGCAGAGCCGGGACTTAGATCTAGGCCTGTTTGAGTCCCAAAGGAGCCTGAAGACTCAGAGCTGAGCAAGGAACCAGGACCTTAGTGAGCTGCATGAGCCCCAACTGCTGAACGGTCTCAGAGAGTAGCCTCCAATCCCTGCCTATTATTTGGTCCTGACCTAAGGCAAGATCATTGGTTTATGCTCTATGGACAGGTTGCCATATTGCCTACTGCTGGCCCATAGGGAGAACCCAGGGCTGGCTCAGGGAGAGGACACTGTGGGAAAGGACACTTGTGGGCCCCTGTGGTAAGCAGTGACATGCAATCCACTAACATTCTAAGAATCACCAGGCAAGGCTCTCTGTTCCGCTCACCGCATCTCTCGACATCTGGAAAGGAATGCAGCCCACAGGAGTAGTGGGCAGAAAGAACTTTGTAATCCACATACAGGACCCACTGAGTCCTCACAGCAACCCAGGAGGCATGCATGGCTTATTATCCTGAAGCTACAGAGCAAACAGGCCCAGAGCCCTTGTGGAACGCGCCTGAAGCCACACAGCTGTTCCGAGGCAGAGTTCCTGAAGCTCTTAAGGCCAAAGTCTCTCTCCCACTCTCAGCTCCTGCAACAACCCTTCAGTCACTTCTGGAAAGGCTCCTTCTAGAGTTGTGGTCTAATTTAAGGCTGGGAGGAACACTGAAATTATCTAAGCCATTGGCTTCCAAACCCTGAGCCTGGGGGAGCGGAGGAGCTGTGTTAACACTCCAGATACCCAGGCCCTAGTCCAGGAGGGCCTGACTCACACATCTGAGGGACATCTGGGAAGCCGTCATTATGATCTGCTCCCCCAGTGGGTACCCTGCGCTCTAGTCCCATTTTGCCGAAGAGGAGGCCCAAATGGGAAGAGCTTAGGAGACTTTACTTGAGGCCACAAATGGCACACAAAGGACCCTTCTGTTGTTCATCAGGTCAGTCTGCATTTCTGTCCACTCTCCAGGCCTCATCCTTCTGCCTCCCCTGCACCTGCTAACTCAAAGCTCTGATCTCTCCTAGCTGTGGACCTGTGTCCCTTCCTGTCTCTGCTCAAGATCTGGTGTCCCCACACCTTCCAGCTCATCACTGCTTCCCCCTACACACACACACACACACACACACACACACACACACACACACACACACACCTCTCACAGTGTAACCTGGAACTCTCTATGTACAACATGCTGGCCTAACAGGCAGCTATGCAACCAAGGAAAACCTTGAATTTCTAATCCTCCTGACCCCATCTACTTAATGAGATCACAAGGTGCACCACCACACCCAGTTTCTGTGGGTGCTGGAGACCAAACCTAGGGCTCTGTGCATGGTAGGCAAATACTCTACCAACTTAGCTTTATTTCCAATTCCACCCCACCCTCTTTGTTTCTGGGAGACAAGGTTTTACTTGGAGTCATGGTTGGCCTAGAAATCGCCATGTAGACAAAGCTGACCTCAGACTTGCAGCTATCCTCCTGCCTCTGCCAGTGCTGACAACACAAGCATGTACCACCATGCCCAGTGAGTTTAGCTAGGACTGCTATTTTTGAAGAGAGGACACCTTCAGAGTATAGGAAAAGCCAGGCAAGGGCGCACACCTTTAAACTAGGCTTTCAGGAGGCAGAGGCAGGCAGATCTCTGTGAGTTCAAAGCCAGCCTGGTCCATAGAGTGAGTTCCAGGCCAGTTGGACTACAGAGTAAGACCCTGCCTCAAAGTATGGAAGCGGCTCAGGCTCAGGAATCACCGGGTCAATTTCCAGCAATAAGCTTGATCTGGCTTTCAGAGCTACCTACCGGCCGTCACCATTCCTCCCTTGCTGTGGGTGGGGCCCAGCAGCCCTTCCTGCTCTAGAGGCCTCCCACTTGGGGCCTGAGGGTGTGATCTTGGCAGAAGACACAAACCTCTCCAGTGGTTGCTTCTGCTCCACCCACCCATGAAGACCTTTGGCCACATCCTCCTGACTGTCCACTGCTCTTTTGCAGCCTTCAGGATCTGAGGAAGCAGTTGGCTCCCTTCCCCACCACACCCTAACAGGCAGCCATTCTCTTGGCCTCTTCTCAAAGGTCCCACCTAGCCCAAGTCTGTGAATGAAAAGTCAAAAGGGCCCTCTGTCTGCTGTCTGTTCCCGGGTCAGTGTCTCAGCTTGCCCACAGGGACACCAGCTGGCTAGAAGGGGGGGGGGCCCCAACCTGCAAAGCACAGTGCCGGGAAGCACCAGCCCACATCCTTGATCCCCAGCTCCACCCTCCCCCGCTGTGGCTGTGACCACCCCACCCCTTCCCCAGACCTCCTCCCCCTCACCACCCCTAACCTCCCCAGGGGAGCCAAGCTGCCAGCCTAGCTCTCACTTCCGGCCTCATGACCCTCCCTCCAGCCTGCACCCCCCCCCTCCCGTCTCCCTCAGCTGGTTTGAAGGTCCAAGGATGTCCCTGGCCTCCTAGTAGTGGGAAACCCTGCTGTTCTGGAACCTTCTTCAGGACCTCTTTCCTCCACTGAGGCTTTACCTCCCAGAGTCAGCCACCCTCCCTCTCAGGAACTTGGTATCACCCACTCGGTCTTCCCTTACTTTTAGCCTCTAGTGCCCACCCAACCTGTAGATCTTCTAGCAAGCAGATTCCAGCTCCAGGTCATAGCAAAACAATGAACCAGTCACTTATTTTGGATTTAAATGTGAGCACAGAGAGGCTTAGTCATACCATTAAGGACACACAGCCGTGCCATTTAGTTTTGCTGTTGTGTAAATTTAGTTTTGTTGGGATCCTCTAAACCAAACTGCTTTACCACCCAGAGATTCAGCCTGGCTCGCCTCCCTTAACTATCTCAACTCCCCTAACCATCTCAACTATCAGTTCTAACCTTTCTCTCCTCGCTTCTTACCTGTCATCAAGATGCACTACCTTCCCTGACCACTAGGTGTCCCCTTGGAGCCACTGATGCCCCAAGGGGAGCTGGTCCTGGCCCGCCCCCAGCCATCAGCTCCCCTGACCCCAGCACGGTACAGCGCTGCATAACCCACCCTACCCTATCCCCAGCCACACAGAGCTCCTTTGTGCAGCCCCCGCCCACCCTCTTCCTGTCCAGAGTGGGGCACCTGGCAAGCAGGTCTGTTCCTGTACCGCCCCCTGCCAGCCCCTTGCCTTGGGTGCCAGGTGTGTAGGCGCCACTGCCAACTCTCACTGGACTCGAGGGTCACCCCACTGGCAGCCCTCCCTTCCTCCCTCCGAGGTCACCCAGGGACTGTGCTTCCCGCCCCACTCCACCCCCATCCCCTCCTGCCCTTGGCCCTTCCAGACTCCTGTCCTTGTCTTCCCTTCTGTCTCCCAGAGGGCTCCTCCCTCCAGTACCACTAGCACCTCCTCCCACCTCTCCCGCCCCCACCCATGCCCCTCCCCAGAGAGAGCCAGTTCTGCCCCGCCCCTTGCTGCCGACCAGGTCGGAAGAACTCCTCCCCCTGGAAAGTCACTGTTGGAAAGGAAGTGACTTCAGCAATTTGGCCACAAGGCTGGGCACTGCTGAGCCCAGATCAGCTCGTCTTGCCCAGCCCACCTCCAAAGTACAAAGGAAGCCATGTGCACAGGCCACCTCACCTAGCACTGACAACTCTAAGCACACACCAAACCCACCTGAGGCCATTTGAGTCCTGACCACACTTCTCCAGTAGCACCCTGTGTGGTAGAAACGGCCTAGTATACCCACACACAGCACAGAATACAATTCAGTGCAGTTACAGTGTACCACATGTGAAGCTCTTACCTATCCCCCAGCCTAGGCCACTTACATAACTCGTGTACACACAACCTTATGCACTAAGGGCAGCGAGCCCTCCACACCTGCTTGCATACAAACCCAGCGCCAGCACACTTAAAGCCTGACATCCTCCCACAGCCCTGCCTCCCCACCCTTCCCATCCCTGGAGGCCCAACCCCCTTACAGACCTCAGGAATGCTCCTTTGGAAGTTGGGTGGGGTTCCCAGCAGGCTAAACTCTAAGGAGCTTCCTGGAGCCTGAGGCTTCATGTGTCAGTTCAGGGAGTTGCCTCTATAGGGCAGGGCAGCCCCACCTGGCCTCTGTGGCTGGGAGCCTGGGTGGGCTAACCTGGGCCATGAGAAAGATGGATCCTACCACTGCCCAGCCCCCTGGCGGGCTGCAGTCACACCTGGACTACCATACCCTTCCATCTTAGCGCTTCCAAACCAGTAAAGAGGTGTCCTGGGCGGGGGAGGGGGTCAGTTGCACCTATCTATCAGGCACTGAGGTTTCCACCTCTACCCTGAATCCTGGTCATTTCTCCTCCTAATTCTCTCAGGTCATCAAGGAACAGGGACAGTCCTTGGGCTAAGAAGCAGGACTCTAAGGGACTCACTGTCTATCCACAAGTCCCCATTCCTCTTTCTGGATAATGGGGAAGTTGACTAAGCTAGACAATGTTTCTTGACTTAAAGGGCATCTCTCTCCTCTCTTTTTGCCTAAGGTATGAGGAGATTCCTGATATGCTGTCCCAGGCCCGGGCCCAGCTTTCTCAGTTACCTGAGCAGGCTTGGCAGAGTCCTGGCTCAGCAAGACAGGTCTATGTCCACCAGCATCAGCTCCTCCAGGGTGGTTTCTGCAGAGTCCTGAGCAGTGCCCCTCACCCGGGACCCTCTGCACACACTCGGCTGGGCTGGCGCTGGAGTCCAGGCCGATGAGTAGCTGATCAGGCAAGCTCCCATCTGGAGAAGCAAACACAGCACACCAAAGATAAGCGTGGATGTGGGATGAGGCAGGCAGAGGTCACTGAGCCAGGAGGGCATGCCTCATGAATGCCAGCCCAGCTCGGATTTCATCCCACTGCAGAACCAAGTACCTCCCCACCCTTTAATTCTGTGTCTTGCATGCCTGGTGCCCACAGGTCCAAGATCAAGTTGGATCTCCTGGAAGTGGAGTTACAGATGGTGGTGAACCACCATGTAGGTACTATGAATGGAACCCAGGTCTTGGCAAGAGCAACAAGTGCTCTTAACCTCTGAGCCATCTCTCCAGCACTGAGTCCCTGTCTCTTCCAACCCAGGTGTCTTCACATGTTTAGATACTCAAATGTGTGTACAAACTGTAGACAGGAGAGGCAGAGGAGGGAACCTTGCCTTGGCAAAATCCCCTTATCAGGTATGCTTTAAGGTTCTCCATTTTCTCATCCCTAAAACAGGGGTTACATCTGAATGAGAGAGAAAGAAAGCTCTAGGGGAGCTGGGGCCTGTTTGTGCAGGCATGAGCTGCTGTTCTCAGTGCTGAATGCCCATTTTCATGAAGGTGCACATGTGGTTGGCACCTGCCCATCTCCAGCGACAACTGGTTATATGTCTTGTTCTCCACTCCCTTGCTTCCTGCCCATTGGCTGGTCCCCTGAGGTCTGCACTGAAGACGTGTGTGTGTGTGTGTGTGTGTGTGTGTGTGTGTGTAAGAAACAAGTCTCCCGGAAGCTTCAGTCATGTGAGTAAACACACACCTGTGTGAGGGCTGCTGGGTATACTCTGCCTGCCATGTCTCTATGTCAATGTTGGCACCAGTATGCTTACGACTATCCATGTGAGAGGCCTCAGGTGTGGCCCGGAGGTAGATCACTTGCCTAGCATATACAAGACTCTGGGTTCTACTCCCAGCACCACAATAAAGTTCACACACGTGTGTAAGATCATGTGTTTAATCAGTAATAGCTGGTGTATCAGCTGAGTCTACGTCTGTGTTTACCAGAATCAACTCTCTTCAGTTATACTTGTGGATATGTGCGCCACCTAAATTTTATTCCGTTCAGCTGTGTGTGTTTAGCTGAGCCTGGGACAGGTGTGCCCAGCTGTGAGTGTGCCTGTGTATGTACACATTGTGCCTGGCTTGCTGAATCTCACTGTGTCAGGAGCCAGACCAGCTCCTGCCTGCCTCAGAGCTCTTTGGGTATGTGTTTGGCAGCAGGGTGGGGGCGGGCGGCTGATCCTCTGCTGTCCCTGCAGGTTTCCAATCTCCAGGCCTGTGACTGCAGGCACTGGTGTCACTGCAGATCAGCAATGCCTACCTCCTACCTCTGCCTCTCCTTCCTGTGGGCTTTCAGGGTCACAGTGTGACAGCGTGACTGGTCACAGTGTCCCTGTGGGCTTGTTTTGCTATGGTCAGCATGTGCTTGCGGGTGCATCTTTGCATGTGTGGATTTGTATGACCTTATCATTGTGAGTCTATGCATACCATGTATTCGTGTATATTGGCGGGTCCCTGTGTTATCCCACTATATATCTGTGCCAGTGTCGCTGAGTGTCAGTGTCAACACGAGAGAGGGGGTCTACGTGCCTGTCGGCACCAGGGTGCCTCAGCGTTTGTGTGGTACCTTTGTGAGGCTGTGTGTATAACTGTTGTATGTGCTGGCTTCCCTCCTCCCTCCATACCTCCTGAGTGCCTGAGTGTGCTCTCTCTCTCTCTGTAGGAGCCAGACAACTCCCCAAGCCTGGATTAGGGACAATTTATCCACAAGCAGAGAAGAATTCCAACCTGCCAGAGCCTCCCTCTGATCCATCCCCCCTTCCCTGTGGTTGGGTGGGCATAGAAATGCAGCCTAGCAGCTCCAGGCCCTCAGGGAGCCCCCACCCCTACAGTTCCCTAGAGGCCCAGAAAGGTGGAAATGGTGGGACTCTGGGTGGCCAGAGCCCCTCGATCCCAGGGACTAACTAGCCCCCATAGCTCAGCTAATCTTGGCCCTTTTCCTACACATGATGGGTGATCGAGAGAAGTCTACACAGGGTCTGCTGGCCCTGAGGGCTGAGGAGACCTAAGGAGCACTGCCCTCTGAGCCTCTGTATCTTGATGTTCCCCAGATGATAAACGCCATCCCCCAATAAATAACTAGGGAACATGCAACTGTGCCCATTGTGGGGGGGTGTGGTAAGGGAGTGTGGCAAGGGGGAGCAGGGTTGGGCTGGGACTAAGGCTCCCTTCACGGTGCTCCAGGCACAAGGCAGAATCACATGTTTCCCATTAGCTGCTTTGGCCT
This sequence comes from Mesocricetus auratus, assembly GCF_017639785.1. Classification (NCBI taxonomy): domain Eukaryota; kingdom Metazoa; phylum Chordata; class Mammalia; order Rodentia; family Cricetidae; genus Mesocricetus; species Mesocricetus auratus. The sequence goes on from NW_024429197.1 coordinate 10,327,126, forward strand.
CCTTGTTCGGGGGTGTTGGCTGGGGGAGATTTGTTCTGGTTGCAGACACCAGAAGAGACCACACAAGAGAGGAGGGGGGGGGGTTCTCCAGCAAGCACCAGAGGCAACAAGGAAGAGAGACAAGGGCAGAAGGCAGAGACTGGTCATGAGAAAGGTGAACGGAGACAGTGGGGGACAGGGACAAGGAGGCAGACTGGGCTAGGCCCCAGACAGATACTGAGTTCAGGCCAAGAAGGACCCAGAGAGAGGCAGACAGTGGAGAGGGAGGTTCAGATACCAGGCTGAGCCACAGAGGCCTGAAGAGGATGGTGGGGCGGACAGAGAGGGAAGGCAAGGTGAGGGCCTCATAGGCAGGGAAGTGGATGCCCGGGCGGGTGGCGGGCGGGTGGGGGCAGCCGGTGCCTGAGCCTCCCGCCTGCTGACCCTCAAGCCTTGGAGATAACAGACCCGAATAGTGCTGACTTGCGGTTCAGAAATCCAATATCCTCCGCGGCGCACTAATCGACTACCTGAGCCCCAGCCCGCGTGAGCTGCCCCGATTAATCCTGCGGCTCCACAGCCTTAATTAGTTTAACAGTTTCAGGGGCAGAAGCAGCAGGCAACAGGGTCCCTAGGCCTATGGGGACACAGCCCTCATGCAAACCCTGCCTAGTGCTCCACCTTCTCCATCCCCAGAGGCCCCTTCCCACAGCATTTGAAAAACACTTGGCCCTTTCTCCTGGGACACAAGTCCCAAGGGCTGGCACTTGGGTCAGAAGGTAGGTCATGTGACACAAAGACACCCACCTCATACCGTGCTTACTTAGTTCCTCTGGCCAGTCTTTTGGGGGCCTTGTGGTCTGTATGGGGAAGCCCCACAAACTGCCAACCCCATGCCACAGGGTAGTATATTGTCTCTTTAGGGTAAGAGATAAGCTCCTAACTCACTGACCACCCCAACATCATGAGATAATCATTCATGCCACTCCCCAAGACAGCCAGAGACAGGTGTAGTCACCGACAACCTTCCCCACTAAGCACATAACCTGTTGCTTCCTTGAAAGTGTGAGATGGTCATATCTGATACCCCCAGATGGTACAAGGAAGGCATCTGGTTGTCACCCTCACAACCGTGTAACTACCATCTATCCAGGTACCTCTTACCCACTGACAGGATGTGTGATGTTCAGAAAATATATCATATACAGTACACCAAAATAGCCCCACCATGGGACACAACCTTGTCTTTCCCTGAGGGTCTCACCCCATGTAGACACGACATACCACCTCTGCCTGCTTTAGACAGGTGACAGCCCACCCACATCCCTCCTCCAGCACTGTCGCCAGCCTGGGTGGCACTGTCTGTCCTCTGCCTGCAGAAGCGTCACAGCTCACAGGGCATGAATGTCACCCCAGCAATGCTAGAACCAGCACAGCCACACGTTGCCCCAGTGACAAACGCTACTGGCCCCAGGAGGAGGTGGAGGCACACAGGGTTCTGGGTGTGACCTTGCTCCCTGGACACCAGGAGGGGAGGTACTGTGGCCTCCTGCCTGGGTAACCCAGCAGCCAGGCAGCCGAGAAGAGCACTGGGGAGGAAGTAAAGTTGCTGGCCACACAGACAACCAGGAAATTTCACCTTCCCAAGCTCCCGTTCCATTCCTGATGAACTCAAGGAGGGAGTGTAGTAGCTTGAACTCCCCTTTGCTGTGAAGGTTGTCCCTCTTCCTTATAAAGGCCCCCTCTCCAAACTTTCGGCCACAGAACTAGGGATAGGGACAAGGAGGCCAAAGTCCAGGAGCATGACTCACTTGGAGAACAGGCCCAGCCTGCTGGCCGGAGTGGTGAGGGAGGCCAGGAGCCAAGAGGCCCGGGTTCAAGTCTACGCTCCTCCCAAGCCAAGCTGTGTGACCTTGGAGCAGCAGCTCAGCCTTTGGCTTAAGGGAGAGAGAAGGGGCCAAGGAAGCACTGGGGTCAGAAAACAGCTTTAGAGATGGGGAGGACAGTGGGACCCATTCCCTGCTGCCGTTTCCTCAAAGGCCCTCATCTTCTGGCACCTCAGGCCCCCATCCATAAAGCTGGTCTCAGAAGACCACATGGCTGGTCTCTGAAGATCATGCCGTATATGCAGAAGAGGAAGAGAGGGACGTAACTAAGGAGCTAGACACCACCTAAAGACACAGGATAGACCAGTGTCAGCTGAACCCAGCCTCCATTGCCTGGCTTCCCACAGGGACTGTTTCTTTAAGGCAGCATGGAGATGTGGGGTGGGAGTGTTGAGGTGTTATAGGACAGATTGTTTTAAGCTGAGACCAAGGAGTTAGGTGTGAGTCGGGCCTGCCCCTCACCTTTACCCTCGCCTCACTTGGACTACCTCAGAACCCTGGATTAGGGCCACAGCTCAGAGGGAGGGAGTGACACACACCCTATGCCCCTGCTGCCCCCATGACCCATAAGAGCACCTGCTGCCCAGGACGAAGGGACCTGAGATGGCAGAGTTCAAGGGTCCCCTTAGTGTACGTTAAGTCCAGAGAGGGACAGACCTAGCCTGAGGTCACACAGCTGGACTGCAGCAAAAGCCAGAATTCTCTTCACCAACATTCTCAGAACTGAGTCCTTCTAGCCCCTGGGGGTGGCTAGAGCTAGGGGGCCCTGGGGGACTTAGCAAAAACGTGGCGACAGATGGCCTGCCGAGGCAGCGGCGATCTGGGCGGCTGGCAGGCATGCTCGCTCCCGCGCAGGGAAGCAGCTAATTTTAGCTGAGGCCTCGATGCCAGCTTTGTTCCCCCCACCCACCCACCAAGGGGGCCCAGCATGCTTTGTGTGCAACCTGCCCCCTGGCACCCCCCAACCTGACCCCCTTGGTGAGTAGTGTCCAGACCCAGGGTTCTAGAACTGTCTGCCTGACTAGGCCTCACCATACCAAGAGGCCAGGTTCATTACCCGAGGGTCCATTTGCCCATGGCTCGGAGCTCATTCCTTGAAGGAGGAGGACAAGAGGAAGGCAGAGGCCATTGTCCAGACTGGGAGGGACAGATAGCCTCAAGGAGAGGTGGGCACTGCCCTCCGCTTGGCACTTAAGGAGACAGGACCCTCGTTCTACCAAGACTCTGGTTCTGGGCAGCAGTGCTCCTGGTGCCGGTGAGCGGGGCAGTTACTTGGGTTTTTCCTTGTTCCTCATAACTCTGACTTTGTCCCAGAACTCAAAGTGCTTTTTAGAAACTGGAGTATTAGGTCTGGAAACTGAGGCATAGCCTGGGACAGTCATATCAGGGAGAAAGAATCAGTGTGGCCTAGGCACCCTACAAGACAACGGCAGGGCTCTTGTCTAACTTAGCTCCTGGGACCGCTCCTTTGTGCCACTTGGGCTGGTGGAAGGGGGACCAAATAGGGACTGTCCAACCTCCGTAACTGCAAAGGAGGCCTCCGTTCTTCACCTGGTACCCTATTTTCTGAAGGCTCTTTAATTTTAGGCTCTGTCCATTTCAAGTTCAACCACACATGCCCAGTGGGGCTCTCAGGGCATAGAGTCTCTACTAGAAAGGGACATTTCTTTGGGGTGACTCTGACCAGCAACCCTCGGCTCCCTGGCCAGTGCTGACAAGCGAGATAGCCAAGCAGGGAGCAGGGGAGGAGTCTTGAAAGAAATCTGGATTTTAGAGAATCAGTGAGGACAGAAAGAGGAGGGAGAGATTGAGGCAGAGAGGGGAAATCTTGGGTGCAAGAAAAACAGCCGAAGGAGAAAGAAGGGAGGGGAAACGGGGCTGGGGAGAGGTAGGGAGAACACGCCAGGAGAAACAGCAAGAAAAAGACCCAGGAAGAGTGTGAAGAGGAGGAAGAAAAAGACAAAGGAGGGAGGGGGGCAGGACGATGCAGAGACAAAGCCACACACGAGGAGAGAGATGGAGGAGCTTGCCACAGACAGGCCTAGGCACAGCAACCAGGGAGCAGGAGACAGAGGGGCTGACACACCCAGAGACTAGCGGAGACAGTCAAGAGGGTGAGACACACTCACAGAATGGGGTGGGAAGAAGGGGGAGACATTAAGTGATGGATAGAGTGTGGGGAGAACAGCAGGAGTAGGCAGGGGTGGAGGGAGGGGTGCAAGCAGGAGGGGAGATGTCGCCAGAACTGGGGGGGACAACAGAGGACAGAAATGGAATGTGGGTCTGGGCATGAGGCTCACAGATGCACAGGCTCTGGTTTCAGCTGGGGCAGTTGGCTGCTGGGGGGGCAGGGCTTTCGAAGGGGGGGCTTGTTGCCATGGCGGCGGGCACTGCAGGGGCACAGTTTGCTGGCACTTGGAGTTCTGGGCATGGTAGGGGGCTGACTAAGGGGGGAAGGGGTGTGTGTGATGAAGAAGCTTTGCCCCTACCCTCCGGGCTCTACCAGGAAGTTTCCAGAAAGCAACTGGAAGATGCTGGAGTGGAACAGGACTCTTGGGCTTCTCCCAACCCCAGGGAGGCACTCTTCCCCAGGTCACGTGCCTTCCCAGGGTTCCACCTGTGTCTCAGGATGTCCCCTGGGGATTTTCCTCCTCTGTCCCCCTCAGTTCCCCCACATGCTGCTGCTGCTTCTGCTTGCAGGGAAGCAAGATTGTGAATTCAGGATCTGTAATCCTAACGCAGAGCCCAGGCCTACCGGGCTCCAGTTGCCAAGGCGACGGTGGGTCAGAGGGCAGTGCAGGGCGCCCGTTCCTCCAAGTCAGAATCCCAATTGTTAAAGCCCAAGAATAAACAGCTGAAGCGGCTGTGGGGGGGCCAGGAGGGGGGTGAGGTCTGCATGGGCTCAGTGTGGTGTTGTCAAGCGAGATGTCACTAATTGTCTGAAGGAACGGGCTGAGGCAGCTCTTAACTGCTTCCGTGCCACCGGAGACACCTTGGCTGCTTGGCCTCATCCCTGGGGCTTCCCAGCATTCCACTAGGCCAGCCTGTGGGCGTGTGCAGGGGGAAGAGTGCTGGGCCAGCATAATCTCTGCCTCCCTTGCACTGAACCCCCACACGCTTTGGCTCCCAACACTCCTCTTTGCCCAACTTGGAACCTCCCACCTGCAAGCTAAATCTTTATGTCCCCAGAACCAGTAACCCCCAATCCCTGGGCTCACAAACTCCATGAAGTCCAGAATTGCTTCCTATGGCTGGGAAGTGCTCTTAGCGCCCCCAATCACTCTATTTCCCCTAGATCAGAGGGTCTGGTACAGATGTGTGGGAGGCAAAGAAAGATACACCTAGTGCTCTTCTCTCTCTTTGTGTGGAGGGATGGGCTCCAACAGCCTCTCTGGTGAGGATGGGAAGGCCTCTAGCAACTCCCCCTTCCTAGTCACACTCAGTGTCAAAGGTGTGAGGGGAGCCCGGAGCCTGGCTCCTAGCTTTTCTGCTTTGTTTGCTGTGAGGCTCTGCACAGTTTCCTTCCATATAAGCTTGTCTCTTCCTCTGTCCCAACCTAAATATTTAGCAGTGCCTTTTCTGATTCATGCCATGCCTGAAACCCCTGTTCAGGAGTTCCCAATCCTGTTGTGAACGGATAAATCACAAGGAAGGGGCAGTGTCTAGTACACCGTCAACTGCTTCATAGACAGCTGGGCTGTCAGTACCTCATTGTCTCTCCCTCTGTAGCATAGCGCTGAGAGTAAAGGTAATGGGGGGTGCATTTACTGGAGGTGAGGATCGATTGTGGGAAGGTTATCTGCGGAAAGTACTATCTGGCAAAGAGTGGACAGGAACTGGAAAAAACAGAGGCCCCCAGAAGAAGCCTTGTTCAGACTTCAAGGGGGAGCCAGCCTGCGGTCTCTGGATCCCTGTTCAGTCTCTCCCACCGCAGGAAAGGTGAGGCCTTTGAGGTCTCCCTGCCCCAAAGTCAGCCCAGCCTGCTCCAGCATCTCCTGCTGACTCCACCCACTATGCTCCGGAACTCAGGGGAGCAGGCGAGGTTGCACTTAAGAGTGGCATCTTAAGGAGGGGTGGGTGGGCACAGCTGTAGTCCCTGACCCTCTTCCCTGGGACTTCAGTGCTAGAATCCCTTTGCCCAGCATGAAGGCTCAGAGCATCTGCACCCCTTAGATGAATACCTGTGGGCAGAGACAAAGTCGGTGAGCTGGGATCTGGGCTCAGAAACAGGGGATCCCCCAGAGAGAGCCCGGCCCAGCTGGGGGCTGAAAGCGGACAAAGGCTACTTGTTCTCAGGATGCCGGCGCCTTCTCAAACATACCTAAAGCAGCACTCTGGGGACAGTTACACCCACAGAGCCACACAAAGCCTGCTGGGGTGGAGGGGGGGTTGCAGCCACCAGCCCCAGAGGTCAACAACAGGAGCAGCCCTAAGCTGAACCAACCGTTGCCTCACACAGAACACCATTCACCTCATATTACATCCAAGTCAGTTATAGATAGCCCCACAGCCCGAGGTGCCCGGGACCCAGTCAGTCTCAAAGCTACCCTCTCCTTCATAGTGTCTAGAGTTTACCAACTTCTCTCTAGAGCCAGCTTGGCAGCTAGTGAGATTTGTTAGCATTCTTTTTATTAATTTTTTTATTGTTGTTAGCGCTTGGACTTGAACCCAGGGCTTCAAGCATGTTGAGTAAGCGCCCCAATCCTGAGCTGCAAATACACCGCAGCCCTGCTCACATTACTCTTTACTGAGTAACGGCTCTGTCCTACTCTGCAGACATGTAAACATGTTTAGGTTAAAAGCTTGCTTTAGTGTCATGAGTCTTGATCTCAACACTAAGACGGAGGCAAAGATCTGAACCAAAGCCAAGCTTGATTTAAGAGCCCAAGTTCTTGCATGTGTCATCTCTGCCTGCCGTCATACCATCTTACACCCCAGCACCCTCCACATATATGACCAGACAGCAGAGACATGTCTGAATGGAGGTGTAATTCTCCATCCCACACACATCTCAATGCCAGTCTAGCACCAGGCTGCAATTCTAACTCATCAGTGTCTACACTGTCCCGTGCTATGCTGCCCCTAGATCATAGAGGGCTAGAGCCTGAGTGGGGCCTGAAGAGGCTATCTTTAACTTTTCCAGCAGGGTCACCTCTAACTCCCCTAACCCCAGGATGACAAAACACTCTACACTGGCTGGGGTGCCTGACCCCATGGGCCTGGACCCTCCCCTAGCCCACAGCCCCTGTTGAGAACAAGTCTAAACAAACTCCTTCCTGGGGATGTCAAAGAACCTTTCCTGGGGGAGGTGGTGCTGGGATCCTCAAGCCTAGCTAGGGAGAAGGATCAGGTTACCTGCCCCCCCATCTGTGCCCTGGACTCCTTGGGGTTGACCTTTCACCTCATCCAGGCCTGGACCCAAAGGGGGAGCCCAGGCCTTACCTCCTGTTAACCCTCTGCATTCCTTATTTGATTCCTGGGTTCCTGCCAGGGCCTAGTAGGTCTGAAGGAGCCTAGCCAGGCATGCCAACCTTATTCTAGCCTCCCATCCTATCTAGCTTTCCAAGGAGCTTTAAGGAAGGCACATCCCTGCCCCCTGCCCATGCTGCCCTGCTGGGATCAGATGCCTTGGCCCAGGCAGCTGAAAATGACCTGGGCTATTTTCGCTACAGTATCATGTTGCAACTCCCCCTTGAGCTGGCGGCTTCCCACACCTCTCCAGACCATCCTGCCCACCCTCACTCATCTCTCACCCATAATCACCGACTAACAGGACAGGAGGGCTCTTAACTGGCCTAAGCGCTTCATCACTGAGGCCACGAGGAGCCAGTCATGGGCCTGGGCAGAGTACCAGGCTCCCTGAGTTCCCGCCCAGGTCTCACTCTAACGGCCTGCTCTGTACCCTAGATGCCAGCGCCTCTGACCCAGCCAACGTCCCCCAAGCACCGGAAAGTCACACTGGAGGCTACCCATAGGTCCCTGGGCTACTCCGCATGTCAGAAACTGCCTCTGCCATTCTCTTCTCTTTGTTCAGAATCGGTATCAGGTCTGTACACCTACGGCACAGACACGTGGGCCTACCTGGAAGGTTTGCAGGTGTATAAAGTGGGAGAAAAGACAGGGAGACTGAAGCCCGGAAAATGAGAAGTGGATTCAGACATTAGTCCCAGTGGTCCCTGCCCCAGGTTCTCAGTGGAGTTTCCGCACCCCCCCTTCCATTCCTATCATCTCAACTCCCTCCAGGCCTCTGCCCCTGCCCTGTCTGCCTTACCCTTCAACCCTCCTGGGAAGGAATGTGACTGGTCAGGTCTAAGCTGACCATGAGTGGTTATAAGGTGTCAGACCACCCCCCCATTCTCCTATCCCCCCCCCACCTAGGAGGAGTTCACATACCAAGGTGAGGTTTAACCCTTTGCAGTCTGGTTTTCAAGAAGAAAAGATGGGTACTCTACCTCCTTTGACCAATCCTATAAATACAATGGCTTCATGGAGGGCAGGATGTGTTCATGTACAACCTCCTTTTCCAGTAGGATGGGGGCATCTGCGTGCCTGGCTAGTCTTTATTAAGAAATCCCTTGACACTCTACATGTTTTATCTCATCTCCCATAACATGGGAAAACAGCCAAGAACTGGTGCGGAGGGCAGAGGGGAGGCTTCATGAACCCCAACCTCAGGAGTCCCTAGTCTGATGGGAGAAATACAACCCTGCCCTGGGGAGTCTGATGGGGGAGACCGGGCCCAGAGGCTGGGACAAAGAGCTGAGAGCAACAGAGGACCCTGAGCTGTTAACACAGTTCAGTGGGAGGAAGCCAGTGCAGTAGGAGCCAGGTAGGGTCAGGCCAGGCAGGGTTCCGGAGGCCCCTGGCCTTACACCCCTCCCCCCAGGCTCTGGAATCTCGGGGGTCAGGGCTGAGGGACAGCTCCACCCCTTGCTCCCCTCAGGCTCAGGAATTCCACCAGCAAATGGAGGGGGCGCTTCGGACTCTGTCCAAGTTGGCTCCCATTGGACTGGGAACAGCAGCTCTTCCTTGCCCCCACCCCCACCCAAGCCCCTAAGGCTGGCCCCCAGCCCTTTTCTCTCCCCCTGCCTGTGCTGGCACGGTGTGTGCCAGGCGCTGGCAGAAAACAAACCCGCCGGGGTGGGTTTGCAGGGAGCGGGGTAACCTTGACACAGTTGCAGCAGTCGCTAATGGCAGACACACACTCCGCCTGTTCTGGGGGGACTGTTGCCGTTGCTAGGAAACCAGCATCCGCGTGAATGGAAATGGGTCAGTAAACCTGGGGAGAGATAGTGTGACACTCGAACCACTGCAGCTGCTCCAGCCCACACCGAAATCCCTCCTCTTCAATATTTATCACTCCCGCCTGGGCCCACAGCTCCTGCCAGACCCTGCACCAGCCTGGCCCTCAGGCCCCCCCAGAGCCTGATAAGGGTAGAGGGAGAAAAGGCGATGGATGGGGTTGCTTATCCACTCGCTGTCGGGGTGGGTGGTGAGTCGGGATGGAACTGGTTCTGGAGATTGAACAGGAAACAGAATCTAATCCCGTGGTGGGGAAGGGGTTAAAAGGTCAATTCACGCCTGTTCCTGATTTAGGCACTGTGGTAAAATTACTGAGTGAGCGGCCTGGAGGCTGCCTGTTACCAGCACAAGCACTAGAAAAGGCAGACTTAACTCCTCTCTTCATCCAGTTTTGGGGCCTCCCTGTGTCGGGACTAGAAGGGAAAAAGCACCCAAAACATAACCAGGATTGACTAGGAGTCCGAAAATACCAGTCAATAGCCCCGTACAGACAGCATCCCAAACGACCAGGAGCTGCCTACCACCTTCTGACACACACTTCCAGTGACACACCTTCCAGATATCCACTGTTCAAGAAACCTTGACAACAGCCCCACACAGAAACCGTCACAATAGACCGTAACAACCGCAATTCAGAACAGTGTCCTTCAGCTCAACTCCCACCACCAAGGGGACAAACCCAGGCACAGGGGAAACTCTTCTACCCTCAGGCTGTCCAGCACTGACTCGAAGCCAACTCCTCTCGCTTGTTTCCCTCCTCCCCACAGCCTGCCTCCCTGTCTACAGCACACCCCAGTCCGCTGCCCTGTGATGACTCTTGGGCGCAGATCCACAGCTAGCAGCCCCATGCCCAGCACCCCATCCCCAGAGGCTGACTGGTCCCTGACACACACATTCCTTTCCTCTAAGAAGCAAGCAGCCTCACAGCCCTGCCTGACACAAACGCTCATTCTTGAGCACAGGCCTCTCTTCAGATAACAGGAACCCTGGGAGTCAGCACCACTGCTCATTTGGGTGACATGCCCTCTCCACCCACCACGATTTCCGTCAGGATCCCTGAAGGGTGTGTTTCAGTAAGGAAGGCACTCTGGCTTTCTGGGGGGTGGGGGATACCTTGACAGGGATCTCCCAGCCAACTCGGTTCTCTGTGTGCTATCTCCTAGGAGACATCAGTCAACACGGGCTTGGAGCCTGTCAGAGCTGGAAGGTGCCTGAGGGAGTCACTAATCCAGCCTCCGTGTCAGGCAGAAGGGAACAGAGACTCAGAGGAGAAATCACCTGCTGGAAGTCACACAGCCTAAGTGCTGGTTGCAGCTTTTCCCCCACTCAGTCCATTACTGTGAGTCCTCTGCGGTGTGAGAGAAACTAGCCAGACCCCTGCACGCTGCCTTCCAATGGGACCTGTTTTACAACCTTGCTGCCTACTCCTTAACACAGACTACAACACTTTCTGCTTCTGCAAAACAAGCTGCCCTGTGTGCTGGTTCAGAGTGGGCTGTGCTGGACTTGTCTAGCCACTGGGCAAGTTCCTGAACTCTGTTATCTGGGATCCAAGAGCACTACCAGAATCCAAAGAAGCTGCCTCTATCCTGTACACCCAGCCTTCAAAGCAAATCCCTTTAGTGCCAGGGCATCCCTGCCTTGTACTATTTAAGTTGGTCTCTGCCAGGCTGGCTGCCTCTAGAATGATGAGGGTTAGTGTTCAAGGTAGTTTCATGTGCATCTCTAGCCCTTCCTAAGTATTTTATTTCAATTCCATTCTGCAAAAAGGCAAACTAGGGTTCACAGAGGTAAGCCTCAAGTTTTCAGTCAAATGGGACTTTTTTTTTTTTTTTTTTTTTTTTTTTTGCTGCTGTTGTTTTGAGACAGGGTCTCACTGTGTAGCCCTGGCTGGCTTCAAACTTACAGAGATCCACCCGCCTCTGCCTCCCAAGCGCTAGGATTAAAGTCATGCAACATCAGTGCCTACCGAAATGAATCTTGAGCTCCTTCCAGTATAGTAGTTTTTCCCAGTGAACAAGGAAGGCCAATCAAACAGAGAACAGGACTGGGAACGGTGGGGGTGGGGAGAGTGGGAACAACACAGGCCCAGGTGTACTTCCTGGGCTCAAGTGGAGCCTAGGGGAATTTGAATTTGAATCTGCGCATCTGGCAGTGGCAATGTGGAAAGCGACAAGGAGCCCCAGAGGAAGAACCCTACTGACCTCACGCCTGCCTGGGCCATACACCTGGAGAAGCCAAGCTTTGTGCTCGGCCAGCCCCACCCCCCCAGCAGAACAGTGGGAGCATCCGGAGGAGACCAGCCCCCTCCTTGGGCATCGGTTTCCACTCCATAGTTAGAGCAGGCCCGGGAGGAAGGACTTTAATTTAATGCATTGTGACCAGAACTGGTTCCCAGTTCCCAGCACTTTAAAGGTCTCTTGCTTGCCCCAGTGTAGAGCGAGCTGGGACCAACAACGGCAAGCATGAGCTTAATGAATAAATGAACACTCAATAAGGCCAATGGCTTTCCCTTTCCATCCTTCCCAAGAGGCGCTGCTTACCTTGGGAAGCCACATTTCACAGGTCCGGTGGAAGGTGGATGGGATTAATGCTTTACGGGCGGTCCCTATCTCCAGAGCGGGGTTGCATGCTACTCAGGGTTCCTATGGTAGCATCACACTAACCGCTTTACAGGAGCAACTTCAAGTCCACAAGGCCCAGGCCTGCCTATTATCATCTAGTTTTTCAGAAAGGGGAAAGGAAAACTTAGGAGTGAAGAGACTTGTCCACGATCACTGAACAGTGCACGGCAGGGAAGGGAACCAGCCAGGCCTACCACCACTGCTCCGGCTTAACGCACGAAAGCTCGGTGGGGGCGGGCATTGTAATTGAACTGGGGCCTTTGGCTGGGAGTGGCCAAACGGTCCATCCGTCTCCATCTGCAGAGCGCAACCAAACGGTGCTGGAATTAGGCAAAGTTGTGGGGAAACGATCTCTTAACACCCTCACCCACACCCAACAGTGCCAAGAGTGAGCCCTGAGAGGTCACTTACCAACTCCCCGGATTTCAGGGATCCTGGAAAAGGGAGGCCCTCCCTCCCGGGTCCTTTTTCTGGACTCTTTGACCTGCAAGGTGCAGAGTCAGTCGCCCCCCAAAGCAAGCTGCTGCCGGAGTTGGGTAAATTATCCAGGATTTTTCTAGAGGTCCGCCTCCTGCTGGCTCGGTAGTTGCGAGAGGAGGGGGTTCTGGGAGAGGACTGGCTTGCCTCTCTCCTCCAGAGAAGCCAATCGACGCCTCAGCTCGAGCAGGAGGCGAGCAGGTCTGCGGGCCGAAGGAATCCGCTCCCGAGTTTTCCCGCCGCCGCCGCCACCCCTCGAACTACCTGGCCGCCCCGGTGCCTGCGCCTGCGCCCCCGCCCCCTCCCCAGGAGGCCGCAGGGCTTCTGACTCTTGCAGAGGTGACGGGCCGAGAGGGAAACCAGGCGGCTGGGGGAGGGGCGTTGCCTGCACCTGGCCCCTGTCCGCCGCCCAGGCCGGGAAGGGCGGGCCTGGACCCCCGCCAGCCCCGAAGGAGCGGCGGGGGAAGGGAGCCTCCTGCCTCGCCCGTCCGCCTGCCCGGGGGAGGTCCGGGATCGGGCGGGGAAATCTCCCACCCCACCGGAGCGGCGGAGACGCGTCCGGGGGTCGGGCGGCTCGATGCCCCTTCCCGAGCTGCGCTGGGCCGGCTCCCCCGGCCGCTGCGCTCTCCAGCTGCAGGAAATTCCAGAAGCTCTCCATCATCCCGGCGCAGCGCGCAGCCCAGGCTGCCAAGGCTCCCCGAAGGAGAGCCACATGCCGGCCGGCCGACCGCGCGGCCCGCCCTCGCCCCCACCCTGTCCCACTCGACTGAGCGGCCACGTAGCCCGGCCCGCCAACCCTTCCCGCGCCCCGGGGGCCGGCGGAATGCGTAGCAGCCCCGGCTGGGGGCTATTTTGAGCGGGAGGGGAGCGGCCCAGCCGCGGTGTTTTCGGCTTTTTCCTGGCCCTCGGCCCGCTAGCCCAGGTCCTCGGCTGCCCCGCGGAAGACGGACACGTGGAAGGGGAGGGGAGGGCAGCCTCGATCCGGCTCCGGGCTGGGGAGGGCCCGGGAGACACCCGGCCTGACTTGCTTGCTGTGCGGGCCGAGCGACCGGATTTACTAATAGCGCCTTGCACGGGCGGTGGCTCCAGGGCGCCCGCTACCTGCACGCCCCTCCTCCGGTAAGCGCCGGCGGCCGGGGCACTCCCTCCCCAGCGGCGGACTCAGGCCTCACTGGATAGCGCCACTGAGCACCAGTGGCCAATCACCGGCCTCGATTTCCTTACCTGTAAGTTGGGATGAGCTACCTGGCTTTAATTGGAGAGTACCATATTCATTTTGCTGTGCTCCTTTCCGTGGGCAACACTTTCACTTTTCAGGGACAGGGGCTTGGTTTTAACATTTATAAAGTAAGAGCCCCCTTTTCAGGGGAAGTTCCCCACACCAAAACAAAGTATTTTCGCACAATACATTTGCATCTAGCGCCTACTTGATGTTAGTGGCCAAAGGCATACACACTGGCTCTGCGTTCTCAGAATGAATTAACTCCATTAAGGTCCCAGTAAAGATACAGTGTTTTTGCTCCGGAGGAAACTGAGGCTCAGTAGAGTTAAGTGACCTGCCAAAGGTTAGACAATGGCACAGCCCAAAGTCAGACAAGCTGGCTTCAGAGTATGAGGTAATTGCTGACACAAGACAAACACTGAAACAGAGGTGGAAACTTAAAGCCTAATGTGTCACTCAGCGTCGCCTGTGACCAGTGGCAGAGTAGGTACCCCATACAGTCTTCAGCTCTTTAGCACACCGGTGCAGCCCTTGAATCTATGCAACACCTGCTATGGGACAGCTAGGGGGTTCCCAGGATAGTGTCTAAAAATGGGTACCAAACTGTCCAACAGCCCAAAGAATGCACACTGCTCTCAAATGCTCATCTCAGACGACTAGGCCCCCATGGTCACTCATTTATCAAATTCTAGATCCAAACCAGCCTCAGAAGTAAGGGGCATAGAGATGTGAAGGGAGCTGATACATGGGGGCATCCTGTGGTAGAGTCTAGAGCTGCTTCCTGCTCCTCCACAACCCCCCACAGCAAGGGAACACAAAGACTGGCAGTCACATAACCCCCCCTCCTCCCCGGAAACCTGGCAGTTTATTTCTGTCTCCGGGTCCCCAGTTTCCATAGAGTCAGTCCAGGAAGGCTGGCAGCAGCTGGCTTAGAGGGGCAGAGCTTCTGCTCCAAGGGTCCAGCTGCCACCCTGCCCTCCCCCACCTGCCAGGCCAGACCAGACTGGGAATCAGAGGCGACATGGGGATGAACTAAGGCCTGGTGCTCAGAGGTCGTGCCAAATGTCCCAAGAGGCCTGGAGCCCCAGCAGAGATTCTACCTGGGGCCAGCAGGTCAGAATTCTCAGGGACGGAGCCCTTTCTTCTCAACCCACAGCCCAGGTGCTGTCTCCTGCTGGGCCAGCCTATACCAGTTCAAGTTGGTCAAGGGTGTAACCTAGTACTTCAATCCTATTTATTCCAGATTATTCTAGCTCATGACTCCTGGACCCTAGTCCCAAAGAAAAGGCTGCTTCTGAATCCATGCTGCCCTCTTAGCCGGTGGCCACATGTGACTTCTGGGCATTGAGAACACTGTTATTCTGAGTGGGAAATGATGGTAAGTGTAAATACACAGTGGATACTTAAGTCTGACTATAAAATAAAAGGGAAAGTATCTCAATAGTTTTTTTTTTTACGAGACAGGGTTTCTCTGTATTGTTTTGGAGGCTGTCAGTCCAGCCCAGCCTCGGACTCACAGAGATCCGCCTGCCTCTGCCTCCCGAGTGCTGGGATTAAAGGCGTGCGACACTCAATAGTTTTATAATGATTATATGCTGAGACAATCCTTTGATATGTTGAGTTAGATAAGATATTCTATTAAATGGATTTTGTTGCTTTTTTCTTTGTTGAAAAGGAAAGCCCCAGTCTGGTGGCACATGCCTGTAATTCCAGGATGGGGGAGTCTAAGGAAGGGTCTCCAGTTTGAGATGAGGCAAGCTTGAGCTACATAGTGAGTTCCAAGCCTCCTTTGCCCCACAAACACCTTGTCTTTAAAAAAAAAAAAAAGTGGGTATTAGTTGAGGCACGGTAGCACACACCTTTAAATCCTAACACCAGGAAGTCAGAGACAGGGGGATCTCTGTGAGTTCCAGACCATCCAGAGCTGTGTAGTACAACCCTGTCTCAAAAAAATAAAGTAGGTATTAGAAAAATCTTAGTTACATACATTACTTCCATTGTGCTTTATTACACCACGCTGCTCTGGACCAGATGGTGCTCTGGCTTATGACCAAAACTCTGCCAATTCCAGATCAATATCTGTGGCTGTCACTCACCAACTTCCCCATGTCCAGACCACACAGCCTTACACATGGGTCTAAATCTCAACGCCCATACTCTCCCCCACCCCAGCTTTTCTGTGAATTTAGGCAACACTGGAGATTTTTGTTGTTTTTGTTTTTGAGACAGGGTTTTCTCTGTGTAGCCCCAGTTGTCCATTCTTGGTTGTCCTGGAATGAACTTCCTGTAGACCAGGCTGGCCTCCAACTTAGAGATCCTCCTGCTCTACCTGTCTGTCTCCTGAGTGCTGGAATTAAAGGTATGTGCCACTATGCCTAGCAAAGCTACAGAATTCTATTTTCAGCCACTATTTGTTGTCATTGATGCTTCTTTTTGTGACATGACTGTATTCTGTAGCCCAGGCTGGCCTCAAACTCAGCATCCTCCCTGACTTCCCTGGTGCTGGGATATGTTGATACTTGACTCTAGTTCCTTTTTATTATTTATTTATTTATTTTTGGTGCTTTGAGACAGGGTTTCTCTGTGGCTTTGGAGCCTCTCCTGGCACTCGCTCTGTAGACCAGGCTGGCCTCGAACTCACAGAGATCCGCCTGCCTCTGCCTCCCAAGTGCTGGGATTAAAGGCGTGCGCCACCAATGCCTGGCAACTCTGCTCCAGTTTATACTCACCAATTCCAAATGGTTAGATCACATTCTAAGTCAACCTGCCTAATACACCAAACTTATTTGCCTAGAGATCACTAATATTAGTTTAAAATCTGCACACCCTTCAGAAAGAATAAGGCTTTTCACTAGGAGTTGTCAGACTCCAACCCATGGGCAAAATCCAGCCTGTTGTCCATTTCATCACTGAAGACTGACTGGAACATAGTGGTCTGTTTATGTATTATCTAAGACTACTTCAAGGCATCACAACAGAATGAAAGGCCTACAAAGCCTTAAAATTGTTACTGCTTGGCTTTTTACAAAAACATCTGGACAACCAAGTTCAATGTCTTATACATCTGGATTTCAGCCTGAGCCAGTAGCCTCGTCCAACCTATCATTTCGTGCTGTGCTTCCAGACGGAACCTGATGAGAACCTAACATGGGTCCCAGGCAGCTTGGGTTCCAGATCCTACTGTAATCTCATCAGGTGGACCCCAGGCCTCTTCTGTGGAATGGAAAGACTCCATTTCGGCATTCCCCTGGAGAGTTCAAGGCCTATCAGCCCTTCTCCGTGGCCTTGGGACAGGGAGGGAGGGTAGATTCCAGTGACAACACGGGAAGCTGAGTCAAAGGGTCAGAGATAAGCCCTTCTCTGCCAGGCACTGAACATAATCAGGTCATGAAGTTAGAGTAGCCTACATACCACCCTTTTCCGGCAGACTCCAGAGAGGGTCCATTAGTGGTAGGATCCTATAAGGCAGGTTCTGGAAGCCAGGCCAGGGAGCTCTAGATGAAATCCTCATTCTCCACCCTCACCTTGGATCGCCTGATGACTCCCACACCTCAGGGCTAAGCAGGCCCTTTTCCCTATCTCCAGCTCCGACTTCTTCATGGCTTTCTTTAAAAATCCTCCCAGGCTTGTCCCCATCTCTCTCTCCTTGGCCTTAGAATGCTAGGCTGGCCTTAAGGTCCCAGTTGACAAACAGCCTTTCTAGCTGTGACTCTGAGCCAGCCACTCAGCCTGTCTAGGCCCCCTGGTTTCCTCATCTATAAAACAGAATAAACATAATGGTACTCGTTTCTTATGGTGGTTGTACTGCTGCTTTCATTAAGACTGCAAGACAGAACCCTTCATGTAGCACCTGGTCCAGAGTGAGCGCTTAGTGCTAGGTGCTGTTGGTACTCACAATGACCCTCCAGCTTAATTCATGAATGGGTTTTGTCAGGTTTATAGTCTCACACACTGTTGACCAAATCTTTTTTTTTTTTTTTTTTTTGGAGATAGGACTTCTCTGTGTAACAGTCTTGGCTGTCCCCTGGAACTCGCTCTGTAGACCAGGCTGGCCTCGAACTCACAGAGATCCTCCTGCCTCTGCCTCCGAGTACTGGGATTAAAGGCGTGCGCCACCACCACCCAACTGACCAAATCATTGTTATATTTATGTAGAGATAAGACCCTACCTAGCTCTGTCATCTTCTCAGAATGGATCCTTAGCCCCCAAAGTTAAAAATCTAAAGGAGAAAACAGAGGTACATAGAAGAAAAAAAGGAGCCAGCACTAGGAAGGACCCGAGGCCAATGTCCAAGAATCAAATCTCAGGTCTCATTCCTTCTACCAATCTGTTTGACTTGCCTGACTGTACCACTCCTTACATGATCAGGTTCTTCTGTGGGCTTCCCACCTCATCATCTTCAAGGAACCTCCTCTACCTCATTCCAGTTGTCTTATTCAGATTCCATCATCAAGACCAATGTCCCCGGGTTGACATTTGGTGGCCTTCCCAGCCAGCTGGGCCCCACTGGTCATCCTTCCTCTCATTCTGGTCAGTGGGCTGATTTCTTCCTTTCCAATGTCTGAATACCACCCACAGGCTCACTCAGTTCAGGACAGACAGATCCTGCCCTGCTGGCCTGTCACCCAGTGCCTCAGGCCCAGCTGGTTGCCCCCGCTCTGCCCTTGGGGTTAGATCTAGGTCCGGCCACTCTCAGCTCACTCTGAGCAGGCCCGGCTGCGGCGCACTGACCACACTGCTGGCTCCAGGAAGTAGGCCACTGTCCTGACTATGCAGCTTGGCTCTAAGTCTGGACACTTGCTTTCTTTAGATTTCACTTGTCACTCTCGTTCTGTCCCCTTGCCACAGGAACTCTCAGGGAGTCAAGGGCACAGCACTACCCTAAAAGGCAGGACTAATGCTGTAAGTCTGCCTTTTCCCTTTGAGCCAGTGTCCCCATCTGTGGATGGGGACAGCGATATCTGCACCTCACATGATCTCATAAAGGCTAAATTGTAAACTCACTCTGTGTGTGTGTGTGTGTGTGTGTGTGTGTGTGTGTGTGTGTGTGTAGATGTGTTCTACTATAATTGCAAGAATTCCAAATAGTGGTGCTGTTTACCTGGACTTCTGGGTACTCAGGAGGCTGAATTGGGAGGATGACCAGGAGTCACAGCAGCCTGGCCAACGAAGTGAGACTCTTCAGTGAGACCCTTGTTTCAAAAAAAACAAAAAACCTACATCCAGAGCGCCTTTGCAATCTTGTACTCTCTAAGTCCTGCCCTGATTCATTTTTCCTGCTTAGTACTTATAATAACCATCTAAGAAACCACACACACACACACACACACACACACACACACACACACACAATTTGTTCTCATTTATTTTGGAGACAAGATCACACTGTGTAGTAGTTCAGGTTGTCCTTGAACTCATGACTCTCTTGCCTTAGCCTTTCTAGGATTACAGACATATGCCACCATGCCTAACCAGCTAGAAAACATTATACCTGACTTTGTGTGAATTACTTTACTTTGTGTAAATTCGCTTGGGAGTAGAGTTTTTGTTTCTGTTTTTTCTTCTTTAAATACATCAATTCTGTTCATTGCTTTGTGTCCTAGAACAGTCTAACACCAAATATGCATCATTAGTTGAGGATGAATGTACAAGTCACATCTGGACTATGTTCCAGGCACTGTACAGATCATCTCATCCTCGGGTCAGGTGCTTAAACCCAGTGGGGAGGAAGCAGCTTGGTTAGGCTATGACTCCAGTGTCTACCCTGTTAATGACTGTGCTGTGTTTCCTTTCCTGTGATTAGCTAAGCCTCTTGCTGTCACCCATCACATGCCCCTGAGGCCACCAGCCTCCCAACCCTTCTTCACTGGGCCACTTCCTTCCATTTCTTGGCTACTATACTCATTCTTCCCTTGGGGCTGGTGCTTGGGCCCTGCCCAGAATGTTCTGGACCCCCAACTCTTACAACTCACCTATCTTTCAAGACCCATGTGTCATTGGAAGGTTCCAGCCAGATTCTGCTTCCCTTCACCTGCAGCAGGTTCAATGTTGAGGTCAGCCTGGGCTACACAAGACACTCTCTTTCCCTACTCCCCCTTTTCTCTGTGTTTGAGCATGAACATGCCTGTGTTCTCATGTGTGTATACACAGGCATGCACACACACTCACATACATACACACACACACACACACACACAGTCTTTACTCTCATCTGTCCCCTCTTTCTTTGCTATCCCTGTCCGTCTCCTGTCCAGGGTTTCCTCCTTCATCTGCTAGATCAACCCCAGCCCCCAACTAGTTTGAATCTTTTTGATTATGAAATGTGGCTCCACTGGGTGGCGGTAGTGGCATCCCAGCATTTGGGAGGCAGAGGCAGGCAGATCTCTGTGAGTTTGAGGTCAGTCTGGTCTACAGAGCGAGTTCCAGAACAGCCAGGACTGTTTCACAGAGACACCCTGTCTCAAAAAAACAAAAAAAAAAGATAAGAGAAGAAAAAAAAATAAATGTAGCCCCAAGCCCAACATGGTGGTACACACCTTTAATTGCAGCACTCAGGAGGCAGAGGCAAGCAGGTTTCTGTGAGTTTGAGGCCAGCCTGGTCTACATAGTGAATTCCAAGACAGTCAGGGCTATGTAGAGACTTGTCTCAAAGAAAGAGAAGGAAGGAAGGAAGGAAGGAAGGAAGGAAGGAAGGAAGGAAGGAAGGAAGGAAGGACAGCCAGCCACACCCCTACTACCTAGCATTCTCTTTTTCCTTTATTTTATGTGTGTGTGTGTGTGTGTGTGTATGTGTGTGTGAAAGAGAGAGAGAGACAGAGAGAGAGAGAGAGAGTTTCTGATTAGCTGTGTTTCTTGGGGATGTCACTGTACCTCTCGGAACCCATTTCCTACCTGCAAAATGAGGATAACACACACTCTGCCTTCTGAGCAGGGGCTGACACTAAGTGCTCAGTGAACAGCAGCCCACATTATGACATTTTATTGTGTTGCTCATCTCCATCCGAAGAGCCTCAGCCTGCTCAATTCTTCCTTTCTGAACAGCCCCCCTACACACACTTCTTTCCAGATGATGATGGAAAGAAGACAGCTAAAATGTTCAGTCCCTTACTATCTGTAGTGGTTGGAAACTTGTCTGGTACCCAGCAGGCTCTCTGTGTTACTCATTTAATTAACTAAAGCCTCACCATATCCTATAAGGTGGGGAGAGCTTACTATTACGTCCATTTTACTGACAATCAAGGCCAGGCACCATGAGTAGGAGTTAAAGATTTTGTTTTTATTATTTCTGTGTGTGTTGTATGTGAGGGTGGTATTGGATCCCTGGATCTGGTGTTAGAGATGACTGTGAGCTGCCCAGCATTGGGACTGTGAACTGAACTTGGGTCCTTTGGAAGAGGAACAAGTGTTCTTGCTCTTAACCCCTGAGCTCTCTCCCTAGCCACATGAATGTGATTTAAAACCAGGCTGTCTGACTCCAGCACTGGGTCTGCCACAGCTCCCAACCCCAACCCCCTCGCTATTCCTTCCTACTGTGCTCTGGGGTGGGACTCTCTGGAGTTGGACCTGAACATCGGACACTCTCTGACCTCTGTGCTTTGAAGCTCAAACCCTTTGTATTTGACCTCACTGAGCCCAATAAAACCCTAAAACATCAGTGCTGTAGTCACTTCCTCTTGACAAATGAGGAAACTGAGGCTCAAAGAGGAGCCAAGTAACCAAGGACACATGATACAAACCCAAACTCTCAACTACATCATGGCATTTGAGATTTTTTTTCTCTCTTAAGGTGTGATACAACCCTTGAGAACCATTCACACACATCAACTTTATTCCTCCAGTAGGCCAGGAGCTTTCTACAGCCAACCAATCCTCCCATGCCACCTTCCAGTAGTAAGGACTGCAGCAGTGGGACCAAGTCCACAAAGTATGCTAGCCAGGGTTACCTGGCGCTATCTAGACCTGGGTCATGTGTCATGCCCCCTCCCTGAATTGTAGGTTCTCTCTGCCCTTTCAAATATTTGAGTTGGTAAAGAATCTGCCTTTTGGCTTCTCAAAGATACCTTTTCTCAGGTGAGTTCAGGGCTCCTGTCCCCTAACTTAAAGTACCATGGGTTGGGGTGGACATAACATGCTTCACAACGAGACTTTTGATCCCAGTATCCCAGGTTCAAAAGTACTGGCTTTGTAGGACCTTGGGGAAGACCTGTAGCTCTCTAAGCCCTGCTTCTGTGATACAGGAACCCTGTTATCTGGGAGGTAAGTTAACAAGACTTGCCCAGGTGAATACCTGAGACGTCAAACACCAACCCCTACAGATACTATGTTTTCAAGTTTAGTTTATCAATTACTCACCCTAAGAGATTAGTAACAATATAGTGGGATGCTTACAATATAATAGCTGTAACAAAGTGCTTAAAACTTATGGATTATTTATTCCTGGAATCTTCCGGTTAGCAGTTTTGGATGCCAACTGACCACAATTAACTGAAAGAAGTAAAACAAGGGGCAAGAGATAGCTTATTGATTAAGAGCCCTGGCTGCTCTTCCAGAGAACCTGGAGTTCAATTCCCAGCACCCACATAGCAGCTCACAACTGTCTGTAACTCCAGTTCCAGAGGATCCAACAGTCTTACACAGACACACCTCTTATTCCAGCACTCGGGAGGCAGAGGCAGGTGGATCTCTGTGAGTTCAAGGCCAGCCTGGTCTATAGAGTGAGTTCCAGGGCAGCCAGGGCTACAGAGAGACATCCTATCTTGAAACTCACCCCCCCCCCAAAAAAGAGGAGTAAAGCAGGCCATGTGTGGCAGTGTACAAACAGAGGTGACTGTGATCACTTATCAAATGCTAGGGTTTGCTAGGTGAAGCGAGGGTGTGGGGAGGAGCTCAGCGGAACAGCGTGTACTCAGTGTGCACGAAGCTCTGGGTTCAAGTCTCAGCACCAGGAAAAAAAAGAACCTAATGAAAGTAGGAAGGCTGTACCCTGCCATGGAAGGCCTCTGTGGTCCGCCACTGAGCACCTCAGCTCCAAACAGCCAAGTGAAGAGCTCAGGTGGCAGAAACCTTACCCTTGAGAGAGCTTCCGTGACAGGGAACTACTCCCTAACCCCACATCCTCCCAAGCCAGTGGACCCCATTTCCTGGCCTTATCAGACATCTGGCCTAATCCTCCCACTTTAATCTCTGAGATTTCTCCAACTGTTAACCCTTTCCACCCAAGACAGTTTACTGCCTAAATCCAGTCCTTTCATCCCTTAGCTGCTGTGTGACCTCATGCAAGTCACAGCCTCTCAGAGGCCTCGCCTTCTTCATACTGACCAGTGGGAAACCCTGTCCCTACCAGAGACAACTGAGGTCGTATCTACGGATGTGTCACAGGTGCTCTGTCATGCTGGTAACTTAGAAGCCTGACCACACAACAAGCGTGTCATCCATGCAGGGCAGAGAGCTGTCAGCCGAAACTGACATTCTCCTGCCTCAAAAGTTCTCCAACAGCCTTGAAGTACTATCCAAAGCAAGTTCCCTCTCACAACCCCAGAACATTGAAACAGGCAGGGGTTCAAGTCAGGCTTTCAAAGACACAACCACTACCGCCAAAAGCCTGAAGCCAATCTGGGAGAGAAATGTTCCTTGGGGAAGAAGCAAGGGCAGCGGAGGAAACCCTATGACGGGAAAGGTGAGGGGAGAGGGCTGCTCCCCAGGGTCCTCCTTTTCTCCCCCAGCTAACCTGGCATCGCCAGGCCTTCTACCCCTCTGAAAGGTAGAAGAGAACTAGTGGCAGCAAAGCAGAATAAGAGATTAACTCTGTTAATTAATTAAAATAAACAGCAAATTAAATACAGCAAAATTAAAATAGCACAGGAAATTAATTCTCTACCGGCCCCACCTCACAGGTGAGACACTTAAAGGGCCCCTCACAGCCTGGATCCCAGAGCAGCTGAGAGGGGATGTGTGGCAGACCACGTGCCTCCCATTACAAGCCCTGGCCATCCTAAAGATCATGACAGAACATATCTCCCTGAAGGCACTCACCTAGCTGACACCCCAATTGGCCTCCTGGCTCTTTACCCGAAGAGGACTCCATGAACTGTATTCCTGAACCTTGCTCCTCCGTCAATGGGAGGAAGGGCCCTGACACAGCCCAGGTCAGAGATTAGACACTGTGTCCTCCTGGGCACATGGCCCATATCCACTGACACACAAGTTAGGGCATAGGGCCTCTCTTTTGGGTCCTTTCTGGGGGTTGGAGTCAGACTTTAGAAAGACTTTTGTCTTCAGTGCTGGGTTCTAGCCTCTCTTCAAGGTGCCTAAAGCCCCTCTCTGGAGACCCTTGCTTCACTTACTCAGGTCACCCAGGAAGAAAGCACTACTGAGGCCTAGAATCCCAGCCAAAAGCGTTACTGCAGGCGGCTCGCCCAATCCTCACACAATGCCAGAGTTTCCTCCCACACAAGATAACAGTTCATTACACAGATGAGGAAACTGAGGCCAGGACAAGCATGTGGTGGGGCCCGAAGCTGAATCTCAATGGCCGCATTTCACATGACCATTCAACATTTAGAGTTTAGGTGACACCCAGCTCTACACCGACCCCACTCCCCCATAACCCACTCTACAACTCCGTCACCTGGGGCCTGCCCTGCAGTGATGCAGCTTCTTAGTTCCTACCCTCCAGCTGCCGATGGCCTACCCAGATTCTACCAGCTGACCCCTAGCTCCATAGGCCAGGTCGGGTCCTGACACTTGCCTCCTTTAAGCAATCAGAATGTTCCACCTCCAACCCTGCCAGAGCATCCACTGTCTGCCTAACAATGTGAGGCCCCAGTGCCTGGCACGGTACCCAACACTCAGTAGGTGCTGAATGGATCTCATCTGACTGATGTCCTCCACCGTGTCCAACTGATATCTGACTGTAGTGGCTACTACTTACTGGCTACAAGCCCATACCGCCGTCACTGTCCCATTTTCACATGGTGGCCCTTGCTCAGAGAAGCCTCACGGCTCTGGACATGGAACCACAGTAATCCGTGCCTGTACCTGAATCTCCCCTTCTACACCGCATGCTTCTAGGTAAGACCACAAGCCCGTACTACTCAAACCTCCCAGATAAGCCACCCATGACCCCAGAAGGCTGAGGCAGAACAGCAAGTTCCCGGGCTACACAATGAATTCTGGGGGCTAGCCTGCACTACAGGGTGAGACCGTGTCTCAAAACAAAACCAAACTTTTCCAACTACTTGTTTCCATTCTAATGATCTAATCTAATCCAGATTCTGATGCTAAAGGCTTCCTGTGTCGAGAGACGGCTCAGGGGTTCAGAGCACTGGCTGCTCTTCAAGAGGTTCAGGGTTAAATTGCCAGCACCCACATGGTGGCTCACAACTGTCTGTAACTCCAGTTTTGGGGTATCTCCACACCAGTGCTCATAAAGTAAAAGTTAAATAAATGTATTTTGTAAGTCTTCTTGTTTCTTCCTGTGGTTCACTGGACAAAACTCACCTCCCTGAGCAGGGCAACCACTCTGTACCACGTGGCTTCTGCCCGGCTTCTGCCCTCCTCCAGGTGCTCCTCTGCTCTTTGAACTGTGCCACATTCTCTCGGCACATCAGATTTTGATTGCCTTCAGGCTTTGTGCCTGCTGTTCCCTCTGGCTAGAACACCCTTCCCACAGTGTTCCTATTAGGACTTCATACATATCCCCTGACAGCCAAAAGCAAGGCTTACCTTCCAATCTAGAAGAAAAAGAGAAGCAACAAATAGCCAGGTTGGTCACAAAACTTGGGAGGAGAAAAGAGCCTATGCCTGTCTTTGTTACCAGTCTCCCTGGGGCTTCACCCATAAACAGTGCTCAGGCGATATGTGCTAAGGGAATGAGTGCTCTGCATACACTTGTTGGCTAGAGAGAAAAAGAGAGAGAAAAAAAAAGACAAACGAACACAAGGTCACATATGCAGGGCCGGAGGTGGAGGAGAGACTGAGGCTAGGAAGGCCAAGGACATAGCTGAAGAGCAGTGACAGATGCCATGAGGGCCAGATCTGCAGCCCAGCTCCACTCCTGGCAGAGGGTGTGTTTGTGAGAGGCAGAGGAAGGAAAGTGAAGGGAGGCTCAGGAAGTGTGTGTGCATGCATGCATGCATGCGTGAGAGGTGAGGAGGCATGTGTGTTGCATTTGTGAATTAACCTGTTGTGAGAGTGCAAGGAAATGGGGGGGGTGATGACGACAACTCTTTGCAAGAATCATGAAGGTTGTGGGTCCGCATAGGTGAGGAAAACTACGTATGTGCATGCACACACACACAGGATACTGTCTGTACCTGACGGACGTTGCACATGTCTACTGGAGGGAGGGATGATTGAGAAAGACAAGGGGAAGGGGCACATGACTGAGGGGGTGTGGCTGTGATCGGGATTGTTGTAAGATGATTGCACAGGGGAAGATGGTGTCCTTGTGAGCATGACCAACACAGAAGTTAGGAGGTGTCAGGGCTCTGCTGAGGGTGTGGCTGGGGTAGCCTCTGCCACAGGTCTGGTGCCAGAGGTGGGGGCCAACAGTTGATGCTCATGGAGCAGAAGACTCCTCGGAGCCTCTCAGGTACCAGATCACTATGTTCCCAAGCAGGGAGACTGAGAGGGAGGCCCAGATGTGTGTGTGCCTCCACATCTGTCCACAGCAAAACCTCTGGGCACTTATTTGTCTTTGTCTATGTCCGGTGTGCACGCCTGTGCTTGTGTAAGCCCTGCCAGCCATGTGTCTGCTCTTGTCTTTGTATGTATCTAGGGTCTTTGTCTGAGAGTGTGGCTGTTGGTCTATGCCTGTCTGGGTGGCAGTGTCTGGTTTTGTGTGTCTAAGCTTATCTGTGTCTATGGGGTACCATGTGTCCTTGGCTCTGCATGCTGAAGGGGTGGATGCAACAGCCCTCTAGGACTGCTCGTCTGCATCTGCAGATCCGGGTGGCCTTACTCTGGCAGAAACACTATTTTGAAGCTGTGGGTGTAAAGCTTTAGTATATCTGAGTGTGTGCTGTGAGTGTGTCACTGTGTAAGCCATGCTATGCACTACAGCACAGCAGTGCTTATCTGTGATACTGTGGGTGTGCGTGTCTCTACCTCTGCATGTGTGTCTGTGTGTGTGTTGGGTGTGAGGGGTTTGTCACAGACTGGTGAGCAAATTAATCTCAGACTCTGTGACACGTGGAATAAAATCACGCTCCCATAATAGGATCATTCGTCTTCCTGTCCAAGGAGAGAACCAACTCTTCACCCTCCACCCTGGGGGAGCCAGTGGGGCCAGGGCTAGACTCCGGCCCCGACTCAGGCCCCTTCTGGCCCTTGGCACCTCTATCCCTCCCTCTACGGCAACAGGCTCATTCGGCCTCCAGTGCCCTGGTGCCCACTGTGGACTGGGCAGGGCTCCAGGACATGTGACTGGGCCTTAGAGGCCTGTCCTGGGCCCCCAGCCCCACCCACTGCCAAGGAGGGCTCTGCCCCAGATTGGGGGGGGTACAGGAAGGAATCTTTGAGCCCCTCCTCCTCCCAGAGGGGAGGGATGAGCTGCAGGCCCAGCCGGGATTTTCCATCTCTCAGCAACAAGATTCCTGGTGAGCAGGCTGCGGGGTTTGGCAGGGCGCCTGCTGGAGACCCGCCCTCACCCGCCAGGACGCCTGAGTCCCCAAGGCCCAGCAGCAACGGGTTCCCTGGGGAGCTGGGAGGGCCCCAGCACTCCAGCCTACAGTTGCCTGGGCCTGTGGGAAAGCCAGACCCCCTGTCTTCCAACCAAAGATGGCTCCCCAGCCCCCACCCCCCAGGCAAACCACCACCCTTCCTCTGGCCTCCTTGAAGCCTGCTTTCCCAGGCCAGCTACCCAGCACCGCCCTAGCCTGACCTCAGCACACACCCTGCCTTGGGTTCTAAGGCTCACCTCCAGGTCTCAGGGCTTGCAGGACAGGGCTGTGCTTCTCTTCTCAAGACTTGGAGGATTCTCAGGCCAAGACTATGTATGAGTCTTGCATCTGTGAAATCCTCTTGGTCTTGACTCTCCTTCTGGACTGCACTGAGCAGCCCTAGCTAGGGAAACTGAGGGAATGAAGCCCTCTGCCCTACCCATCACAAGCCCTCTGCCCGCCCACCCAGAGGCCTCTGAGCTGAGCCCATCAGTGCTGCTGCACCCCCCCCTCTCTCTCCCACGAGTGCAATGTCAGAGACGTGAGCCTCCATCAGAAGGAACGAGAATGGGCAGGTGGGCTCTCTCAACCTCCAGCAACCTGGGGTAAGCAGCTGGAAAGCTGGTTTGGTGAGAGATTAAGGCTGAAGAGGAACCAGGACTCCAAGATTTATTAGGCTCATCCTTCTCCCTCAAATTCCCCTCCAGGTCCCCCAGTCCCAGCCTGGTCCCTTCAGGGTTATGCTGTGGCCCCAGGCCAATGTCAAGGCCCCAACCCATCCATCAGCTGTTGCCAGGGAGTTTCCACCCCAGCGGGTACCAAAGGGAGGGACTTAACCGACACTAGGGACTGGGATGGATGGGAGGGGGCATGGCCCTAAAGAGTCAGCCAACAACCCTGCACCCTCCCAAGAGCCGGGGGGGCTCAAGACCTCCAGGGAAGAAACAAGCCTGCAGGGTGGGGCCCAAGAGGAGGTGCCTCCCAGCCCCAACACCATTCCAAGCCCCACCCTTTCAGAGGCCCGAAGACCTGGGATCCAGAGAGGCCCTTCATCTCACCAGGGTGTGTGACCTTGGGTGGCTTCTACTCTTCTGGGGCCCCACCACACTCTACAGGAAGTGGCTGATAGACCAGGTATTCTCCATTCAGCTCAGCCTCTTCAACCCTAAACCCTGCTCTCTCTCCAGTGCAAGGGAGTCAGAAACTGGGCCACAAGGGGTGAGGTGGCCCAGGCCACTAACTGAAAGAGACCGGAGTCACCCAGGTCACGGCTAAACACCTATGATCATCTATGATCATTCTCCCTCCTATTCTGTGGATCAGTGACACCAAGATTCCAAGAGAGAGAGAGAGAGAGAGAGAGTCAGGACAAGCTACAGCGACCTCAATTAAAGTACAGGCAGATCCACTAACTGGCGTGTGAATTCCTTTTCTGTCTCGGACTTTGCGTCTGTAAAATGGGGTTGTAGCCCTTATAGGATTGAGTCCAGCCTAGTCAATGCAGGCAAAGAGCTCGGAACAGTGCCTGATACACAGTGGCTGCTCCCTAACTGCTTTATGCTATATTAGCATAAATTCAAGTGTCCAGAGGTGAAGGGAGGGAGGGACCCAGATGTGGCTGGAGGATGAAACCAACCTCCTTGAGCCAGGTTGGGACCCCCAGAGCCTCAGACCAGGAGGCCCAGCCAAATTTCCTAGAAGCCCCCCAGCTGTCTTCCTTATTCGTTAAAGGCCTCTCATTAGTGAGCTCGGGCACCTGCCCCTCCATGCGTAATAAGCCTCATTAGTATCTTAGCCCCAAGCTCTGAGCCTAGTGACTATATGTGTGCACACGCATGAAGGTGGGGGGCCGCAACAGGCCACCAGCCAGGAGACAGCACCCTCGCCACCACACCCCCTGCCTGTCATCCACAGAGCCCGTCACCACCCAGCTTGTCACCTGCCTGCCTCACACCGGCACCACCCGTCACCACCCACCCCGCCTGTCACTGAAGCCGCTTGACAGGCATCTGGGTGGGGGACAGGAGATGGGAAGAGAAGCCCACAGAGGTGCAGAGCTGGGGGCCCCAGAGACCCTGTGGGACCCCCACTTCTGCTCGGCATCCTGCAGTATCGCCATGGCAACCTCTCAGCCGCAACCACTTTCCCAAACATCCCCCGCCTGCCCCCCCCAGGCCCTGCTCTTAGCTGAGCTGAGGCTGAGAAGAGCCTGAGTGACAGCAGAATGGGGCAGGAAGGAGGGGGTTCATCGACGGGCTGGCCTTGACCATCCTTTCCGCCCTTGGACTCGGTTACTCCATCTGCAAAATGGAGGGGCCAGAAAGGTGAGGCCTTAGGAGAGCAGGCCAGCCTTCTCGGGCCTGGATTGGCTGAGCTGGCCGCCAGTTAGCCTGTGAGAGCGAGGAGGTGGGACAAAAGGACGGGGGTTTCTGGGCTCTTCCATACTCCTCTGCTAAGATCCCAGCCCAGAGTGGCTAGGCCTCTGACTGAGGCTCACACAGCAGGAAAGAAGCAGGGTGGAAGGGAGAGGGGCTCTGCCACAGGTCTGCGAGCTAGAAGCACCACACTGTGTGACCCAAGGTGACTGGGGGCAAGCGTGGCCCCCACCGCTGCGCTGCATTATTTATGAAACTCCGAGGTGGGAGCAGAGCAGCAGCTGTGACACTGGCCCTCTGGGGGCTCATGCCACAGTGGGCGGGTGAACACACGGTGGTTCCTCGGGAAAGGGCTTGGAGTCCCTGGTTCCCTTCAGGGCTGGCTGGGGCAGGGTTCAAGAGGGGCAAAGGCCTGTCCTCCCTCCCAACCTCGCCCCCCCACCCCCATTCCTCTCCACTCCTCCAGGCAGGCAGCGATAGGATTACTTCTGCATGACTGCCCGCTCCACAGGGTTCTGAGACCCTCCTGCCTGCAGCAATCTTTAAAATTCCTCCAGCCCAACCTCTCTCCCTTTCTCCCTGCAGTGAACGCTCTGGAGTCTACCGCAGTGTACCTACTGCTGCTGCTGCTGCTGCTACCGCCACCACCAGCACCACTACCAAGCAAGCAGGAACCCAGGTCCCTTGCGACCAAGGACAAAGATGAGCCCATCCTCACGGTGCAGTCCCGCATCCCTCAGACCCTCTCGCCTTTGGTGCTGCCCCAATCCCACAGACCACAGTTGCAGCTGGGGTCAGGCATACCAGCAGTACAACTCGGATGGATGGGCACTAATGTTCAAACACACCCGGTGGCACTTGGAGTGCCTGCCCGTGTCTGGTTTGTCGGAACCTGGCTGCTTCATCTCAGCTATGATTCCTTCCCCACCTCACCAATCCCTGCTACCCCCAGGATGGGCAAACAGCTTGGTCAAGCTAGTGCCTGTGGGCTCCCAAGGGCACAAAGACAGGAGGTGTATCCTCTGAGTTTCTGAAAGGGCCTAATGTAGCCCGCAATCTAGGACTTGCTAACCTGGGACCTAGGTAGTGTTTTGGGGACCCCTCCCACAGCAATAAACTGCTTCCTCTTTTAGGACTCGGGGGTCAGGGAAGCCCTCTATGAGCCTTCTCTCAGCAAGAGATACCAGGGACCCTCATGACAGAAGTGAGTTGGGGGGGACTGTAATACCCCCTACCTCAGTCTCTCCATCCCTAAAGCAGGCAGGAAGGAGCAGCTCGGGCTCTAAATCACTCCCCTCATGCTGCCCTCTGAGGCGGATTCTGTGCATCTGTAATTAGGGGGTGGAACAGATGGTGGAGATTCCGTTTAAAACCATGCATCTAGTAAAGGAACTGACTCCCAGGGAGGCCAAGCCCCACAGCCTAGGGATGGGGGCTCATCAAGTCAGCACCCTCCCCATCCCTTTCTCAAAGCTCTGTCCCTCTCAGGTATGGGGGGCGGGGTCTGGCAGGGTTGGGATGTGGGAGTAACCTTCCCTACCCCCAACAAGCATGCCAGAGCCCAGGCACAGCTAGGTACTCAAAGAGTTCTTGGCTGAGAGTCCAGGGTGACCAGGTGCCAAGTGGCTCTGCCTATTCCCAAAAAGGGCTCAATCCCCCTCCCCAGCTTAGGCCAGAGTGTCCACAGCCCAGGATCTGGGGGGCAGTTTTGAACCAGATGTCCAGCCTCACTGTCCAAGAATGGAAGGCCTGGGGCAGTGAGGAGTGGAGATGGCTCCCCAGGCAGAGGAGGCTCTGGGAAGTGGGGGAGGCTTGGGCAGCAGACAGAGAGCAGTGCGTGTGAAAGGCGAGGCTGTCTGGGGGTAAGCAGCCTAGTGGGGGAGGGAGTGCTGGAATGTGTGGCTGGTGGGAGTGAGGGCTGCAGAAGAAATGAGGCTGAGGCGGGGTGTGTGACAGGGTGTCATGGGGTGCCGGGGAAGCTGAAAAGCTACATGTGAGCTCAAAGGGGCGAATGGGTCAGGGCGGTGACTAGGCAAGGCTGTGCATGTTATAGACAGGCTGAGTGTGTTTGGAGAAAGGTGTAGGAGTATCCTTGTGCCTTTCCAGGGTTGAGCCTAGAGTCAGAGCTGGCTAAGTCTGGGGAGCTGTGAGGGCTCAGGCGGGTTGCCTATGGAAGCGTGGAGTCGAATGCATGCATATGTATACTGGGCGGTACTGAAGCTATGAGGACCTTTGGAGGTATGCTGGAGGATGTGTGTTTGAGATAAAGGTGGAAATAAAGAACCTCGATTTTGTGTTTGCATGTGCGTGCACACAACGTGTACTGTGGG
This sequence comes from Mesocricetus auratus, assembly GCF_017639785.1. Lineage (NCBI taxonomy): Eukaryota > Metazoa > Chordata > Mammalia > Rodentia > Cricetidae > Mesocricetus > Mesocricetus auratus. The sequence goes on from NW_024429197.1 coordinate 10,358,983, forward strand.
TAGGGGCTTGTCTGAAAAGGTGGGGGTGCAGGCTGCCAGGCTCTGGGGGGGGGGTAAAGGCTTATGTGAGATGTGAGACGCTGGACATGAAATCTAAGATGTGGGAACGTATGAGGGCTGTAAGCAGGTCTTGGGTGTGTCTGGTGAAGGCCCTGATGCACTTGGGAATGTGGTAGAAGCCGTGTGTGTGTGTGTGTGTGTGTGTGTGTGTGTGTGTGTGTGTGTGTGTGTGTGTGTGTGTGTCTAGGAGTAATAAAAATCAGGTCCGGTTAAGGGCTGGGACTGCACTGTGTTTGGAAAGATGAAGCCTGTTCCTGGACAGGTTACAGTGACTCTAACTGGGAATGGGTGTGGAGGTGCTGGGACTAAAGGGGGGCTGTGAGTCTGAGAGTGTGGCAGGAACTGCTATACTAGGATGGGAAGGCTATATCTGGAGAGCTGCCAGAGGTCTGAGAACCGTGTACTCGAGGGCAAGTATGGGTCCTTGATATCAGAGATGCTAGGGTTACAAAGCAATGTGTGGGAGGGTATCAGGATTATAACTAGGGCTCCCGGTGGTGTTTTGGGGCGGTGTTGCAGCTTACAAGGGTAGCTACGTGGTGTTTGCATTTGGGGTGTGTTGGCTATGTGCTTGTGAGACAGTTGGATATATCAAGGAGGTGTTGGTTTGGGTGGTTGTGTGTAGAAGTGTTGGGGCTGTGTGTTTGTAGGTATGTTTAGCATTATTTGGAGCTGTTGGAGCGGTAAGCATATACACAGGGCACTTGTACATTTTGGAGGTCCCGGAGGAGTCAGGAGGCGTGGAAACCTGGGGGGGGGGCGCTGTATGGTGAGAGGAAGTGGAAGTGACCTCTAGGAAGATGAAAGGCAGAGTCCTAGCCTTTGCTCAGGGGTACACCTGGGGACTGCCCCCCTAGAAGCCCTCTGCTGTGGGGTACCTCACACTATTAAGACAGGCAGGGACATCTGTCTCCAGTTGTGACTGGGCCCCAGGAGTACAGCTACTTCCTCTGTCCCTGGGGAGCAACAAAGACTCTCAACCCACCCACCTGCTTTCAGATGGTCCAAGCAGAAGCTTCCACGAGGCTGCCTGGAGGGCGTCACCGTGTGTGAAGAGGCACTGGCTGGGGGGGGGGACTACACAGAAACAGTCCTCATGGAGACTCCTTTGAAAACCACTGCCGCCAGGCAAGAAGGAGCAGGAGGACAGGGGCAGGCAGGTCTGTCCTTGGGCTGTCTGTGTGGGTCAGTCCCCAGCTGCAAGGCCCCTGGTAGCCCTTGTCATGTTTTTATGCTGATGGTCCCTATTCAGGCTGCAGCAAGGCCTTGAAAAACACCCATGCAAGCCAGGACAACAGCACAGCCTGGTACCTGCAGCTGTGCTCACCTATGCACACCCCCTAAGTTCAGACAAACACCCACACACTTCCATATACAATGTGCACCACTGCACCCTTACACATGTAGCTCACCCTCAGGCTCCTGAACACACACACACACACACACACACCATCTGGCTTAGCTACTCATCTCTGTAAAACCCAGTATAGCCACATACCATCTTGTCAAGGCAACCTAGAGTCAAGGTTTCTTTCTTTTTTCTTCTTCTGGTAACACCAGAGATTGAACCTGAGGTCTTGTACATGTTTGGAAAACGCTCCATCATTGAGCTATAGTCCCAGCCTCTCTTTATACTTTATCTCATAAACATGCATCCACATTGATACTTGCCAAGCAATCCTCTCTCTCTTGCACACACACACACACTCTTTCTCTCTGTTACATACCCCATCTCACAGGTGCTCAGTCTTTCTTACATACTCCACAATAGACTCACGTGTGTTCATGTCTGTATGCACACACACCCTTACTGCTCCTCAGGTAGCCTTTCTCACTACTCAATCCTCCATAGCACCTTTGTGCCCAGGCCTTGCCTGGCCTTCTTTGGAGAGCTTCTACCCATCGAGGAGATCCTCTATCAGCTGGGTCAGAATGGGGGTCCTCTGCTCAGGTATGACTCTCACTGTATGATGTCAGAGTTTGAGCTTGTGACAACACATCTGAGACCTCACAGTAGGCCCGTGCGTCACCACCTGGATAGCTAAGGAAGCACAAGCATGTTATCTGTTACATGGTAAGCGACCAAATGGAGGGGCTGGAGAGATGGCTCAGCAGTTAAGAGCACTGGCTGCTCTTCCTGAGGACCTGGGTTCAGTTCCCAGCACCCACATGGCAGCTGACAACTCCTTGTCATCCCAAGATCCAGGACCCTCATACAGACACACACACAGGCAAAACATCAATAAAATAAAAATGAATAAAAAGCTGAGAGGGAGGGAGGGAAGGAGGGAGGGAATATAAAGGTGAACCGCCAGGTCACAAAATGTGTATGTACGGGTGGGAGCCAAGGGGCGCATTTACACAGAGGAACACTCTCCAGCAAGTAGGGAGCATGAGGACCTTTCCTGAGACGAGCAAGTCAAACATTTCTATGCTGGATTAGGGGCCAGGAGAACTCACTCGGCAACCTCCCCTTCCAACAGAAGAGCAGAGAAGAAGGGGCTCGGAAAGGCCCTGCTCTCCCTCTCTCTCTCCCTGACCTCTTTTAGCAGCTGGAAATTGAGCCAGGGGTGGAAGGAATGGAGACTTGGCTGGCTGGCCTGGGGGTTTGGGGAGGGACCAGGCAGAAAACACCTTCCAGATTCTCATCAAATTCCTGTTTGTGGTTTGTAGCCTCCAGTCAGTCAGCCAGTCTCTCAGTGTGTCGCCCCCCCTTTCCGGGTTTCCCCCTTTCTTTATCTCTTCCTGTTTCTCAGTCTCTCCCCATCTTTCTCCTCACTTACACTGTGTCTCCTCAGCCTTTCCGTTTTTCTGACTCCACTCTCTGCCAGCACCTCTGTCTGTCCGTCTCTCCCTGTCCCAGTCCATCTGTCCATCTCTCTCCGTCTGTCTGTGCGTGGGTGTCTCTGTCCATCTGTTCTATCACCCATCTGTCTGTGCTAGTCCTTCGAAAGGTACCCCCACTCTCCTCTTAACTTCCCCTAGGTCAACAAAGGCCTCTCCTGCCTCAGGTCGGGGAAGGGAAGTCGGTCAAGACCTGCAGCTTCTGGCTTCAACAGCATCTGGGAGACTCTGGGAGTTGAGGCCAGCCAGCTGCAGAAGTGGCCCCTCCCTTAGGCTCCCAGGCCAAGGATCCCAGAGCAGGAAGACCAAAAGCAAGGCTTTACCTGCAGCTGCCTTCATACATGGCTTAGCAGGATGCTCAGTTTAGCCTTCCTTCACTAGTCTCTAAAGTCAGACCCTGTAGGAGAAGGCTCCTCAGTGCCCACCTTCCTTAGGTCCTAGCCAACAGGAAGAGACACAGGGATCCTGGGAGAGGGAAAGGCTAGGCCTTAAGGGAAGGAGGGGTTGGGAGGCAGGGCTTCCTGTCAGCTGGGCAGGAGGGGCTCTTTCTCTCCTCCTTTCCAGGCAGTCTCTGGGGACCCCTCCCAACTCCAGGCACTAGGGGCTATAGTGATAGTTCCTGTCAACTCCAGGAGGCCATTTCTACCTCCTATCTACCCACAGGGATATGGGGGTGGGGGAGAACCACACCAGTATCTCGCCCAGAAACAGAGGATGGTTTGGGCCATGTGTGGACCTTGTCCAGTCAGGGCACTGACCATCCTGAGAAGCACAAAGCGACTTACCCACCGCTCACAGCTTCCAAACTAGAAGCTACCTTACCACCCCCCACACACACACGCACGCACACACACGCACACACACGCACGCACGCACACACGCGCACACGCACGCACACACGCGCACACGCACGCGCGCACGCACGCACACACACACACACACGCACGCACACACGCACAGTATCCTAGTGTCACTGCCCACTCACTTGCCCCTACCGCAGGGGCACACACCCAGAGATTGGCTGCCTACCTTGCATTCCCAGCAGGCTCCAACAGTACCCCAGCATCCAGCCATCATCTTAAGGCTGCACCTCCAACATTCTTCCAGCCTGCTGTGTTCACTCCCTCCCCAACAGCTCAGAGTTCAAGTCCCACAACTGACAGAGAAAAAGAGGCACAAGAGGGAAGGGATGGGAAGACACTATCATCCTCCTGAAACCCAGGGGTCAGATCAGCAATGAGACTGATCCAAGAAAAAGACGCAGAAGGGACAAAATAAGGCTCCTTCCTGACCTACCTCAGGCAAAGTCCATATTGGCTGCACCCTACAGTGACACTGGGCTGGGGCCAGGGGCTGGCTGCCTCCCTCCGCAGCTCTCCTGGCCCCTGGCTAGGCTCTCTCCCTCTCCCCCTTCAGAGCAGCCCTCCCTGCCCTCTCCCTCCAAGCTCTGGCTCTCACATCCTCAGCTCTTGGAAGCCTGACTCACTGTTTCCCCTCCCTGCCTCCCTCCCTCTCCTGGCAGCAGAGCCTCCCCCTCCCCTGAGGGGGCTCTGGCCACAAGGGTGCCTGCTTGCTCTTCTCCCCAGGCTCCAGCCCCCCTCTGTGCTGAGGAGGCCCCCCTGCAGCTGATCTAGCTCTCCAGCTACAGTGAAGTAGTGCACAAAACACTGGCGTTGCCACAGTGTCTGTGACCCTGGGCTCCCCTCTCTAGATGTGGATTCCTCCTGACAAGTGGGAAGAGGCAGGACCCCAGTGAATGATGGCAGACACCTTAGGGGTGCTAACGTCCCCCACTTTTATAACATGGGTGTCTCCTAGCGCAGGGTACCTGCCAACCTGTGGAGTGTTCCACGGAGCCCAGGTCCCGCCCACAGGTCCCAAGACCTTAGCCTGGTTCCCAGACATTTGAGAAGAACAGAGAGGAAAAGCCGCTGTGGCTGGCAGCTTAGTCAAGACCCCTGGCATTCCCCCCCCCCCCATCCTGTGAATTCTTCCCTCTTCTTTTTCCCACCTGTCCTCCCCATTTCCCAGAGACATTTGCGCTTATCTTTCCGCCAAAAAACACTCAGTCATGACAGTGAAGACCTCAGTGCCTCCTTGAGTCTGGCTATGTATAGGCAGTGGGACGTGCCTAGACCCTCTGAGGTTCCTGGGGCCCCCTGCTGAACCCTGAGATCTGGCGTTCCTTGCCTATTTTCTCCCTAACTCTCTTCAATGGCTACAGCTCTACCTTTCCCTCTCTTCAGCAGCATGTGGCTGTCTGGGTCTCCTCCCCCACCCCCTCTCTCCCCCTTGGGGGCCCATCTGCTGGCATTAGCAACAGTATTACCCTTGCTTCAACTAGCAGCTCCACCACACCTAGGCTTTGCCCCTTCTCTGTGTCCCAAGAGATCCCAGCCACCAGAGACAGAGCTTGGCTCCATCCCATAATAGTGCATCTGCTTGACCTCACCCAGCCAGACCAGAAGGGCCAGGGCATCTGGTACACAGGCATGGCACCCCCTGGTCTTGGGAGGCTGGCAGAAGACATGGAGCTTGCTCAAGCTCCGCCCCCTCACACACACACACACACACACACATATACACACAAACACACTTGCACACAAGCATAGGCGCACAAATTATTCTGGGGGTTATATAGAGAGCAAGGAGGGGGAAATCACCAGAATCAAGGTCCAATGGGGAGCAGAGGCATGCTTCAGGGTGACATTCCCCTAGGGCTCTACCAGGGCACCCACCCCAACTGTCTTCTGCCAGGAACAGTCTGCCCCAAAGTCACAATGAGCTAGAACCCCTACCCCTTAACATCTTTCAGAATCCAAGTCTAACCTCCCTACTGTGTGCCTCTATTAAACTCAGCAAGCAGGACACCTCTTCCTGCCAATATCCAAGCACATGGCAGCGGGGGGTGGGGGTGGGTGGGTAGGGGTGTCTGCCCCCCCACCCCATCACCAAAGGTCCCATCAGTTGAGCTGGGAACAATATAATTCTGGACACCTCACACATTAAAACTGAGAAACTGTTTGCCCACATTACCTGGGGGTGTCAGGGGCTCCCTGACCCCACAATCTTGTCCCAGACCCCCCCAAACCAACAACCATAATAAACAGCAAACTCTCTTTCTCTCTGACAACAGATTTCTCCAAGCCCAACAGCTCTTTCCATCACTACCTCAGCCATAGATCACATTAAAAACTCACAGAGGGCAACTTAAACACATCACATTTGTTTCTCTCTATATTATTTCAAAAGTAACGGCATTAAAAATGGATTTTAGTACAGAAAATAAATATCAGCACGTGGGCCTGAAGCCCAGGCGGAGAAGAAAGCCCACCAGGGGAATGTCCCTGAGGGCTTCGGCACAACTCAGGCTCTAGCCAGGGAGGTGACTGAATGGCCAAACTGCACCCTGGGGATGCCTGGGGAGGGGGCAGAGTCTGCCCTACCTGGGCACCTGCTCCAATGCCAGGCCAAGTGGGTGATGAGTCACTAGTTTGGGCTAATGCCCATGGGCTCCCAAAGCTTATACCCTCACCAGTCACTGCCACCTCTGAAGGGTGGGGAGCTCTGGGGCCGTAAGTTCATCAGTCTCTGGGGGTTACTCCAACTATTGACACGGGGGAAAATGAATTCAACTTACTATCCAGTTTGATTTTCCATTACTATAAAAATAAATACGCATCTGCTCAAAGGAAGGCAATAACAAGTGGATGCATGTGCTACCTCGAGGGTCCCTCTACAGCTGACCACCACAACCGAGCCTGCCTGCTCCTCCCGCGCAGGGAGGGGGGTGGACAGGCTGGTAATCTTTCACTTACAGCCATACACACCGGGCCACACCGAACAGGAACAAGTCAACAATAGAAACACCCCAAATGCCCCTGGCAGGACTCTGCCCAGGCCTGGGCTCATGCCCCTTCCCTGCCAGCGGCAACAGCAAGAGCGGACAGAATGTGGCCACCCTGACCCGGAGGCAAAGCTTGTCCTCACACCCTGAGCTCAGCCCAGGGAGCTGGGGCCAAGTCCCGCCTGACACCAACTGGTCCAGCGGGAAACGCCTGCCCAGCCAGACAGGCACAGGCCCCCCAAGGGTCCCTCCTTGTGCTCAGGGACCAGGCTGGTGCAGCCCAGCCCTGCCTCCCAGGGTGACGCCTGGGCCCAAATTCAGCTGGCCCTGCCAGTCAGGCACTGGTGCAGAACCGAGGGCACCAGGCTCAGCCCCTCCCAGCCCAGCCCCAGGGCCCCCAAGCTGGGAGGGAGGGGAGGCTCCCCACCCCTCCACATCTGGCCCTGGCCCCTAGGGTCTGCGGTAGAGAATTCCCGCCCCCGCTTCTCTCCCTCCTCCTGCTCTGTGCGATCTGTGCCCGCTGCCCGCCTCAGGGACAGCCCCAGCTCCCGCCTCCGGCCAGCAAGGCCCACATCCTTCCTCCCTCAGCTGGCCCCTTTGCTTGGCAGGAGGCTGGGGGGTCAGACTGCTGGGGAACCCTCCCCCCAGCTCCCATCAGTCCTCATCCCCAGCCCCCAAACTCTGGGTTGCTGTCCCTTTTCCTGTAGAACAGGAAACAAGGTTATTTCCTAGTCTCAGAGCCAGCCCCCTGCCCCTCTGGCTCTGCCCGGGGACCCAGACCCAGCCGGGAAAGGCGCCCTCAGTCAGAAAGCAGAGATTCAGCAGCTCACCCCAGCTCCCGACCTAGGGGGCTGACAGCTGTCACTCAGCACCCCACCCCCTGGGGAAGAGGGGGCCCAATACAATCAGAGCCCTAGAGGAAACGTATTGATAGGCGATTATTTATTTATTTATGCAAAAGTGAGCCGACTTTGTTCGCCAGGTAACCGGGCACGCGGCCCAACCCCTCTGGCCAGGCCGCCCCCAAATCCCTCCTCCACCCCACACCCCCTCCAGGTCATTAGGTCCCCGCCCCTCAACTCCCAGAGCGCCAGCGGAACCTTGGGATTTGGGGGCTGGAGGGGAGGGGCTCCTCCCTCCGCAGTCTCCCCTTTTCCCAGCGCCTATCCTAAAATCCAGCCTTGTTCTCCGCTCCCACGGTCCCCCTACATCCCACCCCCCCACATTCTCAGCAAGCTGGAGAGCAAATTGCAGTTTTAAATCCAAAGGCGGAGGGAGGGGGAAGGAGGAGGGGGTGCGCGGCAGCGCTGGGCGCGCACCTCGCCCCCGAGCCGGGGGAGCCGCGGGGCGGCCAGGAAACCCGAGAACCCCCTCCCCGCCCCCCCTCCCCGTCCACCTCCCCCTTCCCCTTCCCGGCGCTGCCTGCCAGGCTTCGAGCCGAGCCCAGCCGAGCCGCGGGCCCCGGTGGAAACAAAGACCGATCGCACCGCGGGCACCGCAGCCACGGGGTCCGGCGGACCGGACTGGGGGCGCTGGGCCCCCCCCTCAGTGCGCTGCACAAAAGAGCCTGACCGGCCGGTCCCCAGCGGCGTCTAGAGCTGGGCAGGAGGCGCTACTTACCGGAGTGCTGGGCTGCCGGCTCCGTGGGTCCGAGCCAGGCGAGGGGTTTCGGGGGGCGTCTATCTTCCGCCAGCGGCAGCGACGCGGGCGCCCGGCTGCTGGGAAGAGGAGTCGTAGAGGAGCCCTGAGCCGCCTGCCGTCGCTGACAGCATGGCTCGCGCCTCGGCTCACATTCTCCGCCGCTAACTCTGCTGGACACGGCCCCCCGCTCCCGCGGCGCCCCCCACCACGATCACTCCTTCGCTATCTGAGCCCCACTCGCTCCCCCAGCCGCGCACACACTCTCACAGCCCTGGACACCCCCGCCCCCAACCCCCCCAATTGCAAACCTGGGAGGGAAGGCGCCCCGCGTAGTCCTCCTGCTCCTCCTCCGCCGCCCTCCTCCCTCCCGCTCTGTCTGTCTGTCTGTTTGTCTGCCTGTCTCTATTTCTCGCTCTCTCTGCCTTTCTCTGCTCTCCGAGCTGGGTGGGAAAAGGAAATGAGGACAGAAAGCAGACGCTGGCTTTGGGTGGTGGTAGCTGGATTCCCTCTCTCCCTCCCTCCTCCCTCCTCCCCTCCCTCCTCCTGCCTTCTGCTCTCTCCGCTGCGAGCGGGGCTGAGCGCAGCCTGGCGGGTGGCTCGCTCTGCCCGCCCGCCCGCCTGTCTGTCTGTCTGGTCTGCCTCGCTCGCTCGCTCCCTCCCTCCGTCTCTCGCCCTCGCCCTGCCTGCCTTGCCTGCCTCTCTCCGTCTCCACCGCCGCCGCCGCTGCCTCTGCGAGCTCGCCTTACCTTCGCTGCTCACCATCCGGAACCCCAGGGGGGAGCGCGCGCAGGGCACGCCGGGACTTGTAGTCCCCACTCGGCCGCTCCGCGCGCTGGGCGGGCGGGGTCGCTCCCGCTGCTCCGACGGCGCGGCCCGAAGCGGACCCTGTGCCTGAGTCTTCCTGGCCGGGATGAGTCCCGTTTTTATCTAGGACTGTTGATCCTCCTCCAGGGTTAGGAACATTCCCAGCGTTCCGAGGCCCCTACCCCGGGCTCTGGCTGCGCCGAGGTTGCGGGTGGTAGCGCAGGGGCGGGGTCTGAGAATGGAATGAGTGGAATAGGGCATCAGAGGATGAGCCAAGAGGGCTGCGACTTTCTGGGGTGTCCCAAACACGTAGAGAGGGATCATGGAGAGAAGTGAGGACCGACATTCTCGATTTGGGGACGTTTTTCCTTTCAGAAGAGGCTTCTGGCGAGAAAACCGCTCTGGAAACGCCAAAGCCTCCTCCGCACTTAGTGGCCCTTCCCCTCAAACTCAGCCCTGGATTTAATTCCTCCAGCGCCTACTTTTTGTTGTCCAAGGGCGACGAGGGCGCAAAAATCCTGGGCAATTCATAGATACCATGCCTCTTCCCGAATTTGAACAACTGTTTGCAAGCCGAATTCAACAGTTCTCCGGCTCCTGCTGCGGCGTGGGGGCTGGGCTCAGCACTTTCACCTACCTCCTCGTCAGGTCACATCTGTTCTCCAGCCCTTGGCTCTGGGCCCCCTGCCTTGTCTACCCCACAGATGGGAATGTGCGCCGCTGAGGAAGGCTTTGTTACCCCAGGGAGGTGGCTGGACAGCGCGGAAAGGAGAATTCCTGCGGCTGCCATTTACTGAGCACCCGGGCACCACGAAGCCCTTGAGCATCTCAACAACCCTAGAAGACCTTATTTCAATTATAGATACAGGAATTCTGAGGCCCAGGTGTCCGGATTCGAAAGTGGTGACTCCAGGCTCTGGCTAATTCCAAAGCTCGCATACTTAACCCTTGGGCAGTGGCTAAGAGGGGTGGTCCCCTATGTCCCCCTTTCTGGATGACCTTCCCGTGCGTCCGCGTGTCCTCCTTGGCACTTCAGTAGGCAAGTGTTAAGCTGAGGTTTGCAGGAGACACAAATGAATAATGCATGATCACTGCTCTGCTACATGTCTACTGACGGTTCCTGAGCAGATCCCGACTTCACAACTGTGTCTGACATGCCTTTGCCCAGTGGCTGCTGGCTTGGTCCATCTTGGCCCATGTCCGGACCTCCTCTGGCAATGCCCTTACTCCGTGGCTCACCTGCTTCTGAGCCTTCCTTGGACTTTGAGGGTAATGGCTAGTCAACATGTGTCAAAAGTAGACATTCTGCTAACCACAGCACATTCTCGCCACCCTCCCGGGACCTTCACTCCCCCCAGCCCCCTCCTATAGAACACCTGGAATTTTTCCAGAAGACAAGTAACAGGAGAGGTGAAAGGCTCTAAAAAGTATACCCACTGATGTGGCATCATGTGACCTGCTGGGGAGGCCTCAATCTAGAGGCAGCTTCTCTTACTAAGTAACCCTGGGAACTGATTATGATAAGGTCAGATATTAATAAAAGCAGTAGGTATTTGTAGCTTCAAATCCCAGCTCTGAGGTTATCACGAATAAATGACATTTTTGGTGTCTTGTCGTGCAGACCCCGGTGCAGACTTTAACGCTGAAGAGAGTGAGAGAAGCCCAGGGTCCCCCAGGTCTTAAATCTCATGCACCCTTACCACCCTGAGGCTCTACTACAGGATGCGAAGACCCTTACTGTTTAAGTTAATTCAGGGAGAGCACGGGGTGGAGTAATACAGGAAAGCATGGAAGCAGGGAGAAAGAAGGCTAGTGAAAGGGAGACAGAAGTTAGGGAGAATTTTCCGAGTATGCCCTCTCCACTCCAAGCTGCTTTAGGTGTCTCCCTCTGAGGACATAGTGGGAGCCCCAAAGTGTTGCAGATCACTGGAAACAAAGCACAGCAGAGTCTTCCTGGAATTTAGGAACAATTTTTTTTTAAATGGAACCTCTCCAAAGTATGTTGGGGGTTCCCCAAACGCCACACATGAAATATTCTGTGGGCTGCTGCTGCCACCTAGTGTCCAATCTGCAGATCTGCATCAGTAACCCAAGCTGAAAAGAGCTGAGTCCCCGAGAGTTTCCATCTCTTTCTGGTCTCAGCTTCCTTCAACCACTTTTGTTTCAATGGGGGAAAAAAAAAAACCTGGTATATTCAATCTCCAGGAAATCTTGCTGAAAGTCCAGATAAAGATGTGTGGATCGGCCGGGCATTGGTGGCGCACGCCTTTAATCCCAGCACTCGGGAGGCAGAGGCAGGCTGATCTCTGTGAGTTCGAGGCCAGCGTGGTCTACAGATCGAGTTCCAGGATAGCCTCCAAAACAGAGGCTCAGAATAAAAACAAAAACAAAAAACAACAAAGATGTGTGGATTGAAGGTTTTGAAGGCCCTGTAAACTGGGACCCAGGGACGCCTGATCTTGCTTTTATTTATTGTGTGTTCTTGTAGGAGGCTTGGATTCCCCATGAGTAAAACAGTCAGGTTGAGATGAACTTAATATATCGAAGCCGAAGTGCCTTGCAAAATACACTGAGAATAGTGGTGCATGCCTATAATCCCAGCACAGGGGCTGTGGAAGCAGGAAGATCAGAAGTTCAAGGTCATCTCTGGCTGTACTGATAGACATGGCTGACCTTGTCTCCTTGTCTCCAGACTCTCTCTTGAAAACAAAATCCTTTGAAAACTGGCAAGGTACAGGAGAGTCCTAAAAAGCATGGCAATAATTGACAAATCCCTGGGATTCATGCAAAAGGAAACAGAGGTGCGGACGTCCCCACCTAAATACAGAGGTTCTGGGTCTTCTTGGGGGGAGGTTTGGGTCACAAGAGAGGAATCAGCCTAGTCCATACAAGAAGAAAATGGACCCTAACAAGCTTCCCTGAACTTTCCGGAGTCACTAAGCTGCAGATCCAAGAACAAGAAGCCCACTGGACTGGAGTCATTAGGTCCCCACCTCTACCAGCCAGAGCTGGGGCCCAGGAGAACAGGAAAGGAGGAAGCCCTCTCACAGTGGAGACTCAGGCCCCCAAGTCCCCCATTAGCCCTCCTTCTGAGCCCAGCCCCTCTGCCCTCCCCTGTGCAAGTCCTCCCACATTCCTCCAGGCAACAGGAAACCCCAGCTGCAGCCCAGACTTCAAACAGCTCCTCCCTCTGGGGCAGGGGGTGTGGGAGGAGAGGCCAGAGGCCACAGGGCAAAGGTCAGCTTTGTTCCTGCCAGAGGTGGTGAGGGACCTGGAGAAGACAGAGGGGGCAGGGTAGGGCCCTTGACAACCACACGGCATGTGTGTAAATTCCTGTGCCCGTCAGGGTGTACAAGGTCCTGCATCTAGGGGTAAATGTGTGTCCTTGGCTTGCGTTCAGTTGTCTCTCTGACTGTAGGTCAGATCGTTGTTGTCTGTCCTTCAGTACTTAGCCTGGGACATGGCTGATAAATCTGGAGGTGTTATCAAGTCTATCGATATGCCGGGTGCACAGGCCTGTTCAAAGCTAATGTCCTGTGATTGTGACCTCGTGCGGTGCTGTGTGTTCCGAAGGCGCCTCCCTTGCCTCTTCTCCTGTCATCCTGCCTCCTCACTGGTCACCAGGGGTTTTCTTCTGAAAAGTAGATTTGGCTGGACACAGTGGTTCATGCCTGTGCCCCTGCACTCAGGAGGCTGGAGGTGGGTTTGAGGCTAACCTGGACTACATAGTTCCAAGCCAACCTGACCTACAGTGTGAGACTCTGTTTCAGAAGCAAAACAAAACAGGGCGCTGGAGGAATAGCTCATAGGTTTTTTTATGGCTGTTCTTCTAAGGACCAGAGTTCAATTCCCAGCACCCACCTCGGGCAGTCTGGGGGGGGGCGGTATGCCTTTAGCATTCACAAGCACTGTGTGTATGTGTACACACACACACACACACACACACACACACACGCTTAAAAAAAATCTCACAAAACTCTACTTTGACTTCCTGTTGCCTGAGGGTTAGAACCCCAGCAAATGTATGGCTGGCCAGAGCCCTACCCCACAAACTGTCTTCATTTTTAGGCACTAACCCCCTGGAAAGTGTAGTCCCTCCTGTCAATCCTCCCTAGTGTAGGTAATGTTTTTCCCAGAAGTTTCATTTCCTGCCTCTGGGTTCACTTAATTCGCTCTCTTGCTCCTTTAAAAAAGGAAAAAAACAAACGTTTTGAAGTGGGGCACTTTGATACAGGGTATCAGGTAGCCCAGGCTGGCCTGGAACTCACTGGGTAGCTGAGGATGACCTTGGATCCTCAATTCTCCTGCCTCCACCTCCCAAGTGCTGGAATCACAGGCTCACTGCAGCAGACTGCCCCCCCCAATCCTTTCCTTCTCTCACGCCTTTCTTCTTTGAAACAAGGTCTCCTGTGCACCTCAAATTCACAATCCTCAAGTGTATCACCATGCCCCGTCATCCCCCCTTTGCCTGCATTTCAAAAAATTCTATATGTATGAGTGTCTGTCTGTGTGTGTGTGTACCATGTGCATGCCTGGCACCCTGAAAGTCAGAGAAGGGCACTGGATCCCCTGGAACTGGAGTAACGCATGCTGGTGAACTGCCGTGTGGGTGCTGGGAATCCAACCCTGGTCCCCTGGAAGAGCAGTCAGTGCTCTTAACTGCTGAGCCACCTCTCCAGCCCCTGTCCTTTGTCTTTGGTTTTTGTTTTGTTGGTGTTTTTAGACAATCTTTCTGTGTGGTTTATGTAGTTCCAGGTTGGCCTGGAACTCACAGAGAGCAGTTTGCCTCTGTGTCAGAGTGCTAGACTTAATGCCACCCCCCCGCTGGTTTTGTTCTCTTCTCTCCTCTGATAAGTTCCTGCCCAAGCCTAGTATGGTGGCATACACTTTCAATTCCAGCAGAGGCAGGTGGATGTCTGTGGCTTCGAGGTCAGCCTGGTCTATGGGGTGAGTTCTGGGACAGACCTAAAGTAGTGAAAGCCTGTCTTAGAAAAAGAGAAAAAAATCCTGCCCAATTGAGTATGGATCCTCCCCTGTTATCCAACACACCCTAGACTGTCATTTTCTCTGTCTGCCCTCTGAACCCTATTACCATTAAACTTTGTGTATCTTCAGAATGGGAAGTGGGACCCGACACCCTACCATCTAACACAGGAAAAAAGTTTCCTTCATTTTTTGATGTAGTTCTCAGAGCCTCCACTAGGTGGAGGGCAAGCATCACCGCAGGGCTATCCTGGCCATGTGCATGGGATGGGTGGGATAGAGGGAGGGAGGCTTCCTAACTGTACCAGGAAAGCATGTATGGGAGTGGACAGAGGAGTCACCCAACTCATTTTGGGGCAGGGGGACTCAGGAAAGCCTCCTCTAATGTGTCCTGGACGTCCAAATGATTTCTTTCTGGTGTTCAGGAGCCATGACCCTTGATTTCCTGCTTCTCCTGTCTTCTGACCTGCGGCCATCCTTATTCCCCCAGCTGTGTCTACACCCTCAGCCATGCGTTATTTGGGTTTGCCTGAATGAGCCTCCCTCTGCCATACTTCTGGATCTTAGCACATGTTATTCCTCCAGCCAGGATTACCTCATTGTCCTATTATTTCATCAGGCCAATTTATTTCACATACTCCAAGAAATCTCCCTGGGCATCTACACTGGCCTTGCTGCTATGTGTTGAAATTGTTTACTGTCATGCCTCCTGGACAAGACCAGCCTAATGGAGAAAACAGAAAATGAATGCAAAGTAGTCAAACAGGGTGGCAGATGCCTGTAATCCCAGCACTCGAGAAGCCGCAACAGGAGGATTCGGGGCCAGCCCGGACTACATAGACCATGGCCATCTCAGAAACAGCAACAACAAAGAGAGAACTAAACCCATCAAAAACTACAAACAAAGCTGGGCGTTGGTGGCTCACGCCTTTAATCCCAGCACTCGGGAGGCAGAGGCAGGTGGATCACTGTGAGTTCGAGACCAGCCTGGTCTACTGAGCGAGTTCCAGGACAGCCTCCAAAGCCACAGGGAAACCCTGTCTCGGGGAAAAAAAAAAACTACAAACAAAACAGCACAAAAAAATGGTGTATATAAAATTAGCAAATGGCTAGGTTGGGGAGTTTATTATTTATTTCTTTACTTATGTGTATGTATGTATACCTGCATGAGTTAATGTACAGGTACTAGTGCAGGTGCCAGAGTGGGGCATTGAATCCCCTGAAGCTGGGGCTCCAACCAGTTATGAGTCTCCAGCTATGGGTGCTGGGAACTGAACCCAGGCCCTCTGCAAGAGCAGCAAGCACTGAGCTATTTCTCAGTGCAATCGGCAGTGTGTATGCAGACACTGCGGTTCCATATTTATCTATACCCACAGCCTCCCTGGGTCAGTATTAGTTTTTGCCATGCGGCTCTATCAGAGGGATGCATGAGTGTTAGAGTTCAAACCCGGACTCCATCGTCTCACTGGGTGACCTTGGGTGAGGGTCAGAGCCCTCATTGCCTTTATTTTTGTAGCCGGTTATAATCTCACATTGCTGCAGAGCCTCGTGGCGAGGATCAAATTAGACCATGCAAGTGAAACACCCTGCATCAGCCAATTAGGTGCCCTCCCCCAGCATGAACTTGGAAATAAAATTGCCCTCCGAGTCTTAAGCCAGTAAAATCTACACATCACGGAGGAGAAGAGCCAGGTGGGGGAGTGAATGAGGCGAGAGATGGTTTTGTAAACGACTGAAGAGTTTTGTGAACGGTGCAAGTTGCAATCAAGGTGACCCGCCTGGAATCTCAGGGAGGCAGGGCGAGAGGATGTGATTGAAATGGAGAGAGCAGTGGTCTAATCAATCGCATTGTGCTCTATCTGGAGGGAACAGAAGGCGCTACTGAAATGGGGGTGCTGAGGAGGTTCATCCAGCTGCTCTGCAGGGAGTGATGGGGAACCTGTAGACACAGGGATGCTCTGGTCTGTTGAAGAGCAGCCGGGGCCTGGAGAACTCCAGATGGTTCACTGCACTGCTGGGCCTTTACTGAAACCACATGGGCAGCAGGCAGCAGGCAGGGCCCCAGGAGGCAGACAAGAATATCCTGGTTCCAGGAAAGGGCTGTGGAAGCTGAGTACTAAATCCGGGGCCAGAGACTTGGTCTCAGTCCCTGATCTATGGCTTACATGCTAGACACCTTCAAAATTTTGACTTAGGCAGGGCATGATGGCATATGTCTATGATCCCAGCACCAGGAAACCTGGGCAATACAGAGGAAGCCTATCTCAAAAGAACGTGTGTGGCGGGATACGATTTCCCTCACAGTGCCTCAGTTTATCAGAACAGTCTCCTGTTTTCCTAGGCTATGTGAGGTTGAAATGGCAGCATACCCTTAGCAGACACCTGGCATGCAGTCATGCAGTCAACATTCTGTAAATGTCAGTGGCCGGCAGCCGGCTGACATTGTATTAAACATTTTACAACTTACCGAAATTAAAAACTTGCATAGAACCCCATAGCCAAGTTTGAGGCCAGCCTGGTCTACAGAGCCAGTTCCAGGACAGCCTTCAAAACAATACAGAGGTGCGGGGTGCGGGAGAGGGAGCTGGGATTGACATATGAAGCAAGCTCTTTTCTAAAAAAAAAAGAGAAACCCTGTCTCGAAACGCCCCCCCCCAAAAAGAACCCCATAGTCAGCCAGGGTAGAGGCAGAAGTCAGGGCAGGAACCAAAGCCCAAGAGCTGTGTTCTTAACTGTTTGTTTTGTTATTTATTTATTTATCTATTTTTACTTCATGTGCATTGGAGCTTTGCCTGCATATGTGCCTGTGTGAGGGTGCCGAATTCCCTGGAACTAGAGTTACAGTTGTGAGTTGCCCTGTGGGTGCTGGGAATTGAACCTGGGTCCTCTGGAAGAACAGCCAGTGCTTTTAACCACTGAGCCATCTCTCCAGATCTCCTCTTAACTGTTGACTTCTGGCTGGTACATCAGGTTCCTGTGAATTCCATTGGTTAGGAGACTGTGGTCACAAAAAACCTCGGTGCCTACGAGTTTGTCTGCAGAGCTAAGGCTACCATCCTGTGACAATGTCTCTGAGCAGCCACTTAGATTCCACTCGACAAACCCCAGCACAGGGAACTCTTAGTAGACGCCACCTTGCCGCCTTACCTTTAGACCCCTCAGCTTGGCTGAAGTTTCTAGGGAATCTTTCTGCCAATAACTAGAGAACACACACACACACACACACACACACACACACACACACACACACACCACACCCTTTCGAAAGCCCAGTGGGAACGCAGTCTGAAGGGACTCTGGGCTTTGTATAAGATCAGCTCTGCAGCATGCATCTGAGGGATCCAGGCATATCATGTAACCCTGGGACCTCCATTTTCTTATCCAGTGGAACTAATCTTAGAAAACAGTCTCAGCATTAGAGTACATGGGGGATGGAGGCAAACACATCTGCTATTCAGCAGGCACTTTGTTTGTTTGTTTGAGGCAGGGTCTCATAATGTATTCCTGACTGGCCTGGAACTCTCTATGTAGACCAGGCTGGCCTTAAACATGGACATCTGCTTGCTTCTGCCTCCCAAGTAGTGGGACTAAAGGTGTGTGCCACCATGCCCGAGTCAGTTTAATATATTAAACTGGGCATGCTGGTGCACATCAGTAACCCTTACATTTGGAAGGTGGGAGCAGGAAGATCAGGAGTTCAAGGTCACTGTTGGCTATGTGGAGAGTTTGAGGTCAGCCTGGGTTAGATGAGACCATACCTCATTTTTTTAATTGAAAGATAAGTTATTATTTATTTATTATTTATTCAGTCTAAGGGAACTCCTCCAGGACTGGAATAGATCTTACTCATTTTTATGTGCCCAGGGCCCATCAGAATCAACTCTTGGTAATTACCTAGCACAGCAGTGGCTTGCAAATCCTGGACTCTTTCTCTGATAGGAGAGGTGGGAATCCATATTTCCTACTCTCCTTCTTTCCAGACAGAGGCATGTGAGCTACCAGGTTCTCCAGGAGGATTTAGGAGGTGGGACCATTCTTTTATAGTGCAGAAGTACATTAATGATTGTAGCCTGATGGTGGTGGCACACACTGTTAATCCCAGCACTTGGGAGGCAGAAGCAGGCAGATCTCTGAGTTCAAGACCAGCCTTGTCTACAGAGTTCCAGGACATCCAGGGCTACACAGTGAAACTTTTTTGGGGGGGTTGAGACAGGGTTTCTCTGTGTAGCTTTGGAGCCTGTCCTGGCATTCGCTCTGTAGACTAGACTGGCCTTGAACTCACAGAAATCCATCTGCCTCTGCCTCCCCAGTGCTGGGACTAAAGGCATGCACCACCAACGCTCGGCAGAAGCTTGTTTTACTCCATCTGAATTCATTTACTCTATCTGAATCTATTTACTCCATCTGAAACCCTGTCTCAAGAAAAACAAAAATAACCCGGGGGTTGATGGCATATGCGCTTAATCCCAGTATTCGGGAGGCAGAGGCAGAGGCAGAGGCAGAGGCAGGCGGACCTCTGTGAGTTCAAGACTAGCCTGGTCTACAAGAGCTAGTTCCAGGATAGCCTCCAAAGCCACAGAGAAACTCTGTCTTGAAAAAAGAAAATAATAAATAAATAAATATAAAAAAGCCAGGTGGTGGTGGCACACACCTTTAGTCCCAGCATTCGGGAGGCAAAGGCAGGCAGATCTCTGTGAGTTTGAGGACAGCCTGCTCTACAGAGCCAGTGCCAGGACAAACTTCAGACCTACACAGAGAAATCCTGTCTTGGGGAAGAAAGATTGTTTACCACCCCTGATTCCCCCTAATAGGCTCTCCTAGTCACTATAACAAATAAAGATACTTCCAAAGGTCTCCAAAAGCTCCCTGGGGTGGAAAAGAGCTCCCTCAGTGAGGTTCCATGAGCTAGGCCTCTTCCCTCCTCCTATGCCCCGTTTTGGAGAACCTAACTGCTACATTCTTCTCCATGCTTGTGCTGTGGGAGGCCTAAGACTGTCAGTGGTGGTTTGAATGTAATTGGCCTCCATAATCTCATAGGGAGTGGCACTATTAGGAGGTGTGGCTTTGTTAGAGTAGGGATGGCCTTGTTGGAGGAAGTGTACCACTGTGGGGGCAGGCTTTTAGGTTTCCTATGCTCAGGATACCGCCCAGGGTCTCAGTTGACTTCCTGTTGCCTGCAAGATGTAGAACTCTCAGCTCCTTCTCCAGCACCACATCTGCCTGCAAGCTGTCGTACTCCCTGCCGGGACAACATTGGACCCAATCTCTGAAACTGTAAGCGAGCCAATTCAATGGAATGTTTTCATTTGTAAGAGTTGCTGTGGTCAGCAGGGCCGTGGTAGCACATGTCTTTAATCCCAGACTTGAGAGGCAGAGGCAGGTGGATCTCTGTGAATTTGAGGCCAGCCTGATCTACAAAGCGAGTGCCAGGTGCCAGGACAGGCTCCAAAGCTACACAGAGAAGCATTGTCTTAACGCCCCCCCCCCCAAAAAGTCCCTGTGGTCATGGTGTCTCTTCACAGCAACAAAAACCCTAACTAAGACACTGTCCCAGTGTGCTTGTGGTGGGGGGGAAATGGCTGGTATGAATTAAGGAATTAACTGTACACAGATTCAAAGTCACATTCATCTGTTTCCAATTACCTGTTTTCTGTATCTCAACTCATGGTAAACTGACATGTGAATGACCAGTGGGACTTTGGGGTGTTCTGAAACTCCAAGCACTGGGTACCTTGAACTTAGGAGGCAAGAGGGAGCTCCTCACTGTCCACCAAATCTGTCCTGCTCACCTCCTGTGGACTACCATCCCTTCCCAAAGATGGCTCAGAGAATTTTCATGCTCAATGTTCACAGCATCATTGTTCTTACTTACATAATGAATAGCACATACACATTAATCAGAGGGGCGGTGAGCCTTCAACAGCTCTCTCCCTCAGCCCTGGGCCTGGACCAGAGCATCCAATCTGCAGGAAGCGAATCAAGCAAAAACGTTCCCTGCCATTGTGACTTGGAGAAACCCAAGAGAACCGAGAACAGTAATTGAATTCTCAGGGCCTGGACTGGAGCAGGTGGACAGGAGGTAGGAGAGCAGGAATAAGAGATAAGTGAAGGAAGGGAAATACAACTTTATAAATAACTAGACAAAGTGTTTTTAGGAGGTGGAAGAAAGACGCTAACAGCGCGAAGGAGCCTAGTGGGACAGGAAAAATGGTGCCTGGGGTCAGAGTGTGTGAGAGATGAATTCTGAGCATCCATTTACCCCATCGGAAACATGAGTGGGTGCCCTAGATTTTTGGAAGGGAAAAGAGAGTGCTTGGGGTCAGAGAAGGTAAGAGATGAGATCCTGCTGGGCGTTGGTGGTGCACACCTTTAATCCCAGCACTCAGGAGGCAAAGGCAGGTGGATCTCTATGAGTTCAAGACCAGCCTGGTCTACAAGAGCTAGTTCCAGGACAGCCTCCAAAGCCACAGAGAAACCATGCCTCAAAATCCCCCTCCCCCACAAAAAAGAGACAAGATCTTAGCTTCCATTTGCACCATCTATAAAATGACTTCGGAGCTCCTGGCCTTCTCGAATTCATAGGGTTCCAAGTCTGGGGGCACTGGAACCAGAGAGCCCTGGGAGTTGGCAAGGGCAAGCAGATACTCCCAGAAGGTCACTGAGTCCCAGCAGGGCTATGTCTGGTCTCCAGGCTGGTACTGTGGCTCTGTGGAGGTAAAATAGTCTTCCAGGAAAGACTGCAGGTACTCAAAGGTGGGCCTCTCCTCTGGATCCAGACGCCAGGTCTGCTCCATGACTTCATACAGGGACGCTGGGCAGCCCGGGGGGCATGGCATGTGGTAGCCATGCTCCACCTGTTCCAACACTTCTCGGTTGTTCATGCCTGATGGGTGGAGCCCTGTCAGCGGTGCAAGGAGAAGGGGGGGAGAAGCCCCTTCCCCGTGACCACACCCCCAGCCCCCAGCTCACCTGGGTAAGGAACTCGGCCCTTGGTGATCAGTTCAGTGAGCAGAATCCCAAAGGACCACACATCTGACTTGACAGTGAATTTGCCAAAAAGGGCGGCCTCTGGGGCTGTCCACTTGATGGGGAACTTGGTGCCTGGAGAGATTGGGGAAGGCAAGGTTAGCAAGGGGGGGTCAATGGAAACTGCTAGATTAAGAGAATGAGGACTTTAGGATTAGGCCTCTTGGGAACACTGGACATAGAAATTTCTGTGCACAGCAGAAAAAAAAATCTGTTATCTATGTAGTCAGCACCTACTGTGTGTCTAGTATGGTGCTGAGCACTTCCACAGTTATGCTTCTCATGACAAAATATTAGAATGTTGTGTTGGTGGCGCACGCTTTTAATCCCAGCACTCGGGAGGCAGAGGCAGGTGGATCTCTGTGAGCTACAGAGCGAGTTCCAGGACAGCCTCCAAAACAAAAAAGAGAAACCCTGTCTTGAAAAACCAAAAACCAAAAAAAAAAAAGATATTAAATGTCTCTAACCTTTACTAAGTTTTACCAAGTTCTGGGCAGTTTTGTTTGTCTTTGCTTGGGTTTTACGGTGCTGGGAGAAAACTCAGTCCCGCTTCCACTGAGCAAGCATTCTCTAATGAGTTATACTGTCCCCTCCCCTTGGCCCAGGTATTGTTTTAGGCAATGTGCCTGCATTGTCAACACTTGAGTCCTCGCTATCATTGGCCTCGTCTTACCAGTGAGGAAAAGAAGATGCCAAATAAGTTCTTTGCCCAGCTCACACAACCAGCAAGTGTCTGAGAGTCACACAAGGCGTTCTGCCTACAGATCGGGCACTGTTATACTCCATTGCCTTCTGTTGAAGACTCACAACAACGCCTGGTACTTAGTCAGTAGCTGGTAAATGCTTATTGACTTACTGTTGTCTATGTATTTTCATTTTATCAGAAATGGCAAACCACAGAAGTTAGGTAACTCAAGATATGTGGTAGCAAATGCTTGAGCTGGGACTTGAACTCAGAATTACGTTTGCTTTCCGTCAGGCTGGGGGAGGGGGGTTCCAGTATCATCAGGGATGGGGAAGGGTTTCTGATTATGTGGGGTAGCTTTTAATCTCTGGGGAGGTCACCTTGGCGGGGGTTGTACTCATTATCCTCTATGAGGCGTGCCAGCCCGAAGTCCGCGATCTTGCATATTAGCTGTTCCCCCACCAGGATGTTGGCGGCTCTCAAGTCTCGGTGGATGTAGTTCATGCGCTCCATGTAGGCCATGCCCTCGGCTACCTACAGAGGAGGAAAGGAAGTGACAGGCAGGACCTAACAAGGACTCACCACACCGTAATTGGACCTCAGGGGTGTGTGGGAGTCACCTGAAAAATCCACTCTCCTGATGGAACCCCTCCCCCACACCACCACAGTCCAGCACACATGGGGACTCAACAGCATCCTCCTGCCTCAGGTCTTAGAGCTCATAAGGTGGGCTAGGCTGCAGTTTTAGGTGTATGAAGGCACGTGGGGTTTATGAGAGGATAATAGGATAGAGGTCTGGGAGATGAAACCTGCTAGCCCAGTTTACCTGGGCGGCCATGTCCACTAGATGGGGCAGCCTCAAGTTCTGGCGTCCTCGATCCTTTAGGAAATCCAGCAAGCTACCTAGGGAGAAGCAGCCAATATGCCTTCTCTACATTGGTCTTGCCCCTATCCTGCTAATCTAGCCTCGCTCTGCGCCCCATTCTGCTCTCTCACCTGCATCAACCCTCCGAACCCCTGGACAAACCCCACTTAGACTCCTCCCCAGGTCCGCCCTCATCCCAGATCCTGCTCCGGTTTGCTCAAATGGATCCACTAGTTGGCAAACCACCTTCTACCAAGAGGAGGCTCCACCCCCTGCCACTGACCCCGCCCCTCGCTGGAAATGCACCTGTGTCCAGTACCGTAACAGGCAGCGGCTGAGGCCCCACCCACCCACACCCGGCCTCCTACTCTGCTCCTCACCGTGGCACATAAACTCTGTCACAATATAAATGGGTTCCTCCGACACCACCGCGTACAGCTGCACCAGCTTGTCATGCCTCAGCAGCTTCATGATCTGCGCCTCCTCCAGGAAGGCCTTCGGGGACATGGTGCCCGGCTTCAGCGTCTTCACCGCCACCTTCGTGCTGCAGTTCCACGTGCCTGCTCGGCGGCCGCGTCTCATCAAGCCCGGCTCCCTGCCAGCCCTGCCCCTTACCCCAGCCCCCAGCCCCGGGCCCCGAGACCTTCCTACCCAGCCACACTTCTCCAAAGCAGCCGGTGCCCAGCCTGCGTTCAAGCGCTATGGAGCTACGGTTGATCTCCCAGGCATCCTTGGCCAGGCCCAGCGTCTGGGGCTTCATGGTGGTACAGGGCGCCGTGAGCAAGTAGCACAGGCCGTCATTCACTTCTGGAGGAAGGGCAGACAGGAGGGGTCACAGATGGGGCATATGATAACTCTCCCCGAAATCCTAACACAACCCAGCGTCGGGCCTCAAGCTTGGCTACAAATAACTGGGCCCTAGTGGAACACGGCGGTTCATGTCTGTCATTCCGGCACTCAGTGAGAAAGGAGGACTGTAACGAGTTTGGTGCCAGCCTAGGCTACAGTGTTTTAAAAAAAAATCTAAAGAAACAAAAGTAGTTTGCCTTCACAAGGCAGGATTAAAAAAATTTTTTTTTAAGTAACTGATACATGGTTTAGGTCACAGTTAGGAAAGAAGGCAGTTCAGGCCTCCGAGTAGGCCAACTTGTTGGTGCCCAAGGAAGAGGATGGCATAGAGGAGACACCATCCCCATGGGAACTTCATGGCTCTTCCTGGGAGGCAGCCTCCAGCAGGGCCTCTCCGGATAAGCACTGGTTCTGACCAACAGGCAAAAAGGGAGGTGAAGCTCTGAGAAAAAACTGTGGACATGCAGCCCATGCCTCATGGACCTCATCCTGGGTCTAACGGCTAAGACGGAAACAGCCCTGGGAGGAGCACCATTGCTTACTCCCACAACCGGGCCTCCATCTGGTCAGGCCCGCGCCTGTTCTGATTGTCTGTGCAGTCCCTGATTCCATCTGGCCACTGTCTTTGCCTGGGCAATGACCACAGCAGCCCAGGGACCTCTCCTTCTGCCTTGTCCCTGGCATCCCGAGAGCCTCAAAGTTCAGACCAGCTTCTGCAACCCACTGCTGGGAGCAGTGGTTCTCAACCTGTGGGTTGCAACCCCTATTGGTTCTCAACCTGAGTCACAGCCCCTTTGGAGGGGGTTGAATCATAACTTCATAGAAGTTGCATATCAGACACCCTGCATAGTCAGATACTCACATTATGATTCATAATAGCAAATTATAGTTATGAAGTAGCAACAGAAATAATTTTATGGTTGGGGGATCATCACAACATGAGGAACTGTATTAAAGGGTCCCAGGATTAGGACATGTGAGAACCATTGGCTTAGAGCCTATGATGGTGACTCTGCCTAGGAAATACAGCAGGGCCAGGACTGGCTTCTGCAAGTTGTCCTCTGACTTCCACACAGGGCACACACACACACACACACACACACACAGAGAGAGAGAGAGAGAGAGAGAGAGAGAGAGAGAGAGAGAGAGAGAGAGAGAGAGAGAGAGACGGCTCAGCAGGCAAGTGTCTGAGGCCCAACCTGATAATCTGAGTTTCATCCCCACTAGGTTGAAAGAGAGAACAAAGTTCCACAGGTTGTCCTCCGACCTCCACACCCACGCTCTGGCATGCATCCAGGCATGAACCCCTCCCACAAATAAATAAAATAAAATGTAACTTTCTAAAAAGTCCCGCTGGTTTAGGTCTGGAAGCGTTCCCTACTTGGACATCAGGAGGCACCACTTTGTCTTTGCCACCTGGGGCCTCAGTTCCCTCAGAACCCACACAGGGCAGGATCCTGGCTGGAGACGTGCACACTTGGTCCAGTCAGTACTACTACGGGGATCACTTCCTTCTCTAGGTGCCAGCCTCTCCATCAGGACAGCACACCAGCCTCTCCATCACGACAGCACGCCGTCTCCTGGAGCTGCTCACCCATGTAGTGCCGCACCAGGTCCTGCACGGATTCGAATTGGGCCCGTGTGGTGATGTAGTAGCCGCCCGTATCCAGCTTTCGGATCTTATAATGCTTTATATGGTCGCCTCTGTTCTGGTCCCAGTCCCGGATGGACAGGGAGTAGGCACCTGCGTGGGAGGGGTCACTTAGTCCTCCTGTCCCTCAGACTGAGAGCAGGAAGCGGCATCAGAGGTAATTCCCAGAGCCCACTTTAGCTTTGCCTCTTAGCCCTGACCCAAGCACCCCACCCTCCCCACCCCCACTCCCCACGTCCCCGCCTCCCTCATCCCCCATCCCCCACTCTCCCCACCCCCCACTCCCTACCCCCTCCACCTTAATGGCAGGTGGCACAGAGTGACACCTTAACCACACACCTTTGGTTGTTTCACTCTCCCGAATGAGAAAGGCCCCCTGAGGGTTGCCAGCTGAGAGAAGCTGCCTCTCCGCATCCTTCCTACTGATCTTCCCAAAGTACCACCTGTGAGGAGAGGCCCATAGAGTCAGACACATTCTCTTCAAACCCCAGTCCACCTTCCTGGGAAGTCACCTCACAAGCCTCGATTTCCTGACCTGAGAAATGGGCTGTTACAGTCTACGTGATGCTATAAGGATCACAGAGAAGGGAGATGGAAAAGTGTCTGGCACACATAGTAGGTGCCTTAAAAGACCAGGATCCTCCTTTCTACCCACTGGTGTCTCTTGAATTAAAATTAAAGCAGCAAGCCGGGCGTTGGTGGTGCACGCCTTTAATCCCAGCCCTCGGGAGGCAGAGGCAGGTGGATCTCTGTGAGTTTGAGGCTGGGCTGGACCGATAGCCTCCAAAAAAAATTAAAGCAGCAAATTCTAGGCCAGTCAGGGCTACATAGTGAAACTCTATCTTAAAAATAAAAATGTGTATAATCCCAGCACTCAGGAGGCACAGGCAGGCAGATGTTCCAAACCAACCAAGGCTGCACAGTGAGACCCTGTCTCAAACAACCAGCCAAACGAGTGGAACCAGGCCATCAGTGACCTCATGGTCATCGCCACAGGGCCCTTAGCTCATCCCACTAGAACTCTCCACAGCCCAGTTTACAGAGGAAGAACTCAGGGCTCAGAAGGGAACTGACTTATCCACCGGGCCAGCTGACGTGGACCGCCTGAAGTCCTCCCCACCCCAGTTCCCTCCCCCCACACCAGGTGACCATTCAGACTCCTACTCCACCCTAGCCCCTGCTTCTTTCCCCCACTGACGGTTTCTGCGACTGAACTGTAGCCCCAACCCAACTGTGCAAAGACATGGGGGTGGGTGACTGAGTGACCACACATGCCATAGAAGATTCCGTTGTCATCTCCTCTGGTGGCTGAAGTGACCATACCACGTGGGCTCAATAGAAGGGAACTCAGGCATGGCCAGTCTGTACCTGGGCACTAGGCAAATCTGGGGGACAGGAAGAGCCCTTGGCAAATGGTGTGCCTAGGAGGGCAGACGGCAAAGGGAAACGACTGAGGACTCTGTAGCCGGCATTTTCCAAAACCTCCTCCACCCCAGCCATGACGTTAGTAACTTCCTTAAGGGTCAACAAAGTCAGTCAGTACTGAGGAGACTGAGATTCTGAGTGTGCGGCAGCCTGAGCTACATAGAAAGACCTGCTTCAAAATAAAAACCAAACCTTAATAGGCTGGGCACTCTTTCTGTGGTGGACATGGACCCTGCACATACATGTTCTCCCTAGTAACGTTCAGAGGGAGGTGCCTCGTTTCAACTCGGACACGGAAAAGGAAACTGAACTAACTGCTTAGTGGTTAAGCAAACTTGCCCGAGGCCAGGCTGTGACTCCCAAACAGGAGCCCAGTTGTCTACTCTCAATCATGACGCGGCCCTGAGCACTTCAGATGTCAGCACGCTGTCCAAGCTGTGCACACAGCATGTGCTCCAAGCCCCGGTCCTTGGCTTCGCTGCCCCATTACCCTTCCTTTATGCTCCTGTCACTCTTTCCACAATGTGGCCTCATCCCATTTAGGCGCTGGACTTGCCCGTGTCCCTCTGCTCAAGAAACCCAACCTCACCCCATGGACGACTCCTCGAAACTGTCCCTCCATCAAATTCTAAACACACATACTTTCTTCCTTCCTAGAGGGAAGTTCTGATGCTACATTGTTGTTGTGCTTTAAAGATTTATTTATTTTTAATTACCGCATGTGTACATGCTTGTGAGTGCAAGTTTCCATGGAGGCCAGAAGGGGGCATCAGAAGCCCTAAAACTGGAGTTAATGAGAGTTGTCACCATGAGGGTACTAGGAATCGAACCCTGGAACTCTGGAAGAGTAGTCAGTGCTCTTAACTTCTGAGCCATCTCTACAGCCCCCCCTATTTTTTTTAAACAAAAAACTTATTGCATTTTATGTGTTTATTTTGTGTGTGCACATGCGTGTATGCATGCTACAACAAAGGAGTGAAGGTCAGGGTGAAATCTGTGCACGTTAGCTTTTTCCTTTCATCACATGGGTTTTCTGGAGATCAGACTCTGGCTGTCAGGCTTGACAGCAAGGGCCTTTTCCTGCTGAGCCATCTTCTGCATGCTAGGCCCTGGCTTCCCACCTTGCCTTCACTTAGACCACACTTTCCTCTTGGGTCAAATATTCTTTCCGCACTTCCTCACCCTCCCTCCTTCCTGGACTCTGCTGTCAGGCCTCACCTTTACTTCCCATGAGACAAGATTCCTTATGATGGTCACCCCATCGCCAAGGATGAGGGTAGCCTCAGACAGCCCTGCTTTCAGGGATTTCTTTCCTCCAGTCCTGGATGATCTACGTTGGCCTGGGTGATTTCCTCGCTTCTCCAGAGGCTCTTTTCTTCTCCAGGGCATCAAACCCCCCAGAGCCAGGTTCTTTTCTTCTCCAGGGTGTCACCCCCCCGTCACCCCCCCGCAGCCAGGTCCTAGGATAACTCTGTCCTCTCTGCCTGCCTCTCTCTCTCCTTCCCCTTTACTGCTGAGCAAGCTAATTGTCATCTCTACCCAGGTGAGTCCCAGTTCCCACCAGCACAGGTGTGCCATTGCCCAGGGCTACAGGGAACAAATGACAGAGTCTCGTGACAATTAGGAACAGGTGCCCCTTGCCCTGGGATAATGTAGTGGCATGGCCAGGTGCATCTCACGCACAGCACAGCCTGGTCTAGCTTCTGGCAGCTTCCTTTACCTGGGTGTTCCTCTCTACAAACCTCAGAACAACAGTCCCCCAGGGAGCCCACCTGTACCTCCACCTGTTCTGGTGTCCCCCATTTTAGTAACTGGTACCACACTTAACTTGCTTTTTCAAAAGATAGTGGATCACCCCCAATTCCTTTCCCTCCCCACAGTCCAACTACAAACCAATTGCCAACTCCTTAGGTTTCCCGTTCTGGTTTTGGATTGCACTTTTTAGAGACAGTCTTAAGTAGCCCAGGCTACCCTCAAATTCACTACAAATGCTGGGATTACAGGCATGTGCCACCATGCCCAGCCCAGTTCTTCAAAGTCTCTTTTGTCATTTTTTTTCACAAATGTGTGGGATACATGGTAAGGATAGCTTTTTTATTTTTTATTTTTTGAGGTAGGGGGAGAAAGTACTAAAGATGGAATCTAGGGCCTTGCACATGTTAAGCTACACTCCAGCCCCTCTCTGTCTAATTAATAAAATTACTTTTAAGAATTGTTCCCTTGCAAGCCTTCCTCATACTAAATATGCACTGTGCCACTGAACTATACCCTCAGTTCTACTAGCTTCTTCTTAGACTTAACTTAATTTCATGTGTATGAGTGTTTTGCCTCCATGTATGTCCATGGACCACATGTGTGCCTGGTGCCTGAAGAGGCCAGAAGAGGCTACCAGATGCCCTAGCACTGGAGTTATAGTTGTAAGTCACCATTTGGTTGCTGGAAATTGAATCTGGGTCCAGTGCACCTAACTGCTAAGTCATCTCTCCAATCCTATTTTGCTTTGTTTTTGTGGGTTCTATGTTTTGTTTGAGACAGGACCTCACTTCTTTTCTTTTTTTCTTTCTTTTTTTTTTTTTTTTTTTTTTTTTTTTGGTTTTTCGAGACAGGGTTTCTCTGTGGCTTTGGAGGTTGTCCTGGAACTCGCTTGGTAGTCCAGGCTGGTCTGGAACTCACAGAGATCCGCCTGCCTCTGCCTCCCGAGTGCTGGGATTAAAGGCGTGCGCCACCAACGCCCGGCCAGGACCTCATTTCTTACAGGCTGACCTCAAACTCACTACATCAAGGATGACCTTGAACTTCTGATTCTCCTGCCTCTGCTTCCCAAAGTGTGGGATTATAGACAAGTGCCATCATGGTTGATTCTGTATGGGAAATCAGATCCAAGACCTCATGCCTGCTAGACAAACACTCTACCAAGTGAGGCACATCGCCAGAGCCCTAGTTCCACTTTTTAGGTTTATCTATGTGTAGGTATGTACATGTGTGTGAGTGTTTGCTGTACATGCTCTTGCGCGCGCGCGCGCGTGTGTGTGTGTGTGTGTATGTGTGTGTACGTCTGTGTGTGTACGTCTGTGTGTGCGCAAAGCCAGAAGAGAGTCAGATCCCGTAGAGTTGGAGTTATCAATGGTTGTGAGCTGCCTGCCTGCCTGCCTTGGGTGCTGGGAACCAAACTCCAGACCCTGCAAGGACAGAAAGCAATGTGGACCACTGAGCAATCTCTCTAGTTCCTACCCCTTATAGCTTTGAAAGCTCATGGGTAGGCATCTCTGGGCATTCCTCCTACTCTCAGAAGTTCTTTCACGCTTTTCCTTTAAATCTACATTCTCTCTGCTAAGGTAGATGCTCAATAGCTAGACAGACAAATACATTTTGACATAATGCTACTCTTACAGATAGGCAAGGTACAAGCTGGCTTGCACCTGGTTTGTGTCTAGCTGAGTTCACACACCAGCTCCACACCTTACCAGTTATGAAAATTTGGATTAGATATTCATTTTCTCTGAACCTCAGCTTCCTCATTTTTTTTTATTGAGAAAAAAACAAATCTCATTATGTAGCTGGCCTGGAACTCACTGTGTAGACCAAGCTAACCTCAAACTCAGAGAGATCTATCCGCCTCTCCCTCCCACGTGCTAGGATTAAAGATGTGCACCTTCACACCTGGCTAGGTTCCTCATTTGTAAAATAGCAATAGTTTCTAACTTGATCACACAGAAACTCCTCAGTTACAGAACACAGCATCTACTGTATGGCATTATCTAAGGTTACCATCATCATCGACATCTTCTTTTCTTTTTCAAGATGGGGGAGGGGCAGCGGAGTGTTTCTCTGTGTAGCCCTGGCTGTCCTGGAACTTGCTCTGTAGACCAGGCTGACCTCGAACTCAGAGATCCTCCTGCCTCTGCCTCCTGAGTGCTGGGATTAAAGGTGAGCACAGCTGGCTGTCATCTGCTTTCAGCTCTACAATGACCATTTAACCTTGCAGATGAGGAAGCAGGCTGAGAGTGAGGCAGTCATTTCTAAAAGACGGCCTTGGAAGTTAGACACTAGGCTTTTCTCCACAGGGCTGGCCCCAACCCTACTCACTCTTCAGCCTGGATGGAATCCACAGGAGCCACATAGTTGCTGGGAATGTAGCCAGTGTGTCCGGAGCTCAGGGACCGAGCCTCCCACCAGTCACCTTCACTGTAGACACAGAACACAGGGGTGGGTAGTCAGCACTTGGGGTCCAGGTAGGGCCACATTACCTGGAGAGTGGCCCTGCCAATCCTCACCTTTGACCCCTCCCCACTCAGAGAGCTTTAGTCTGTCTGTCTTCCAGACACTGCAGCTGCCCTAGCTGTTTTCACCTGGGAAAGGACTGTTTGCAACCCCTAGGCTTCTTCTTCTAGTTCTTCCTTTGAGCAGGTACAATGGACGCTAACCAGGGTGCTCCCCACTGGGAACTCCCCTTGGCTACAGATTTCCTTCCAGATAAAACTCAGGCTTCACCACCCAGCTTTAAAGGCCTGTGGATTCTGACCTGCCTGTGTGTCTCCAACTTCTGCTTTCTATTCTAAATTGGATTCCTCCTCCTCCCCCTCTTCCCTCACTGGGACTCAAACCCAAAGCCTTGAGCTCTGTAGTCAGGAACACAGTCAGAGAGATGATACATGGTAAACAATGCCTTGGGGAACTTGTGAGAGTGACTCCAGGAAAAACAGGCAGAGGGACTTTTGCCTCAAATGCATTTTGTTTCCTGGGTTGTTCTTTGGACACGATTTTGTGCCTCCTTTGACAAACATTTACACATTCCTACAGTCTATCATTGGGGCACACTCCCAGACCTGCCGCTCACCCTCCTTCCCTTCCTCCCACTCTCCCTCCCTCTCTCCCTCCCTTTCTTTTTTTCTAGCTGTCCTAGAACTTGCTTTGTAGCCCAGGCTGGCCTGGAACTCAGAGATCCTCCTGCCTCTGCCTTCCCAGTACTAGGATTAAAGGCATGCAGCACCACTGCTCAGCATGTTTTTTTTTTAAATTTTTAGTATTTGCATGTATTTAGTGTGTGTGCAGGCATGTGTGTGGAGACCAAAAGACAATTATAAGAGCCATTTTCTCCTTCCACCATAGGGGGCCTAGGGGCCGACCTCACATAGTCAGGCTTGGTGGCAGGCAGCCCTTACCAGCTGAGTCACCCTCCCAGCCCCACACCTCATCTAGTATGCTTTACCCACATGCAACTCCTCTGTACTTTCTAGAAATAATGGTTAATCTTATTCCCTACTTTCTCACCTCTTCCTTCATTGTCGACTCATTTTTCCTAGTCTCTACTTAAAAATCTCTAGGAAGCCTGCCTCAATCACTGCTACTCAGGGGGCCAAGTTTAGTATTCTGCTTGTATCCCAAGTCCTTCTCCTTCCCTCTCCCTGCATGGTAGGCAGCAATCACTTAGTGTTTCCCTGTTGTCATTTGTTTGCAGTGCTCTAGATGGAACTCAAGGCCCACATGCTAGGCAAGTCCTTTACTGTGAGTTATAGTCCCAGCCCTCATCCAGGACTTTTATCGGCATGCATATGTGTCCCCTCCCAAGCTGGAACTTTCCAGACAGGGATCAGAGTTTACTCCTCTAGAGGACTTTCTTCCAGCCCAGGCCATACCCTCTCCCAGGAATCCCAGTCCACACCCTCCCCTAGGCAGCCCAGTCACTTACGAATTGTTCAGGATGTGGAACTTCTCGCCTTTGGTGAAGGATAAGTCTTCCCTTGTCCTGGCCTCATAGTCATACAGGGCGATGAACATGGTCACTCCAGTCCCTGTAGAGTCAGAGCTGCTCAGCAGAGTACCACATAGAGTAGAGAACCAAGGAGCCAAGGAGGCCGCACCCTGCATTCCAGTTCCCCACCATCACAATGTCTAGGTTCCCAAAGGAGTTCAGCGACCAGTGGGATTTCTGATTGGGTGTCACAGCTTGCCCCACTAGGTCCAGGATAAATAACCTCATGCCAGCCCTTCTCACTCTGGAAAGTTCCTAAGTTGCGCCTTCTTCCTCTTCCCCACCAAGATGTCTCATCTTCTGAGATGTCACTTAAGAGGATAGAAGTGTGTGTGTGTGTGTGGCTTTTGAGACAGAGCCCCTGAAACTCATGATGCTACTGTATCTGTCTTCCAAATGGAAATGTTCTCTTTGCTACATGAAATTAACACTGGGGTCCCTCTGTGAAGGGAACAGAAAAAAAACAAATTGGGCTCCTAGGGTATATTTACACACACTGACTTAGCTGTTGTGAGCTAGAGAATAGGGCTGTGTCTCCTATTCATTCTAGAGGCTTCTAAGGACAAGTCGGAGCCTCTCCTTAGTTTTTCCCAGAACCCAGGCTGCTGTTGTCTTTGGCTCTAGAGACCCACCTGAGATGCTCCTCATGGTGCCAGCACTAAGGAAAGCTGGGCTGGTAGGCTGAGGAGAGAAGGTCTGTGACCGGCCTTGACCTTTAGTCGGGTCAGGATAATATCGTTCTTCAGGCGCTTGACTCCTGAAGCCCCCTTCCAGGTCAGCATCCTCCTTGGATGCAGGCTCCAACTTCTTGCAGAACACACAGCCCATTCCAGGTGCCCGGCTGCAGAATGGAGACAAGCTTAAATCTGGGTGACCTGGCTGGTGTACCACCTGAAGCACACACAGTCCCACAAATTGGGGTCTTTATAAGTAAGGGCCACCTTTGGTCTGCCCCTAGCTGCTTTCTTTCTTCCTTTCTTTCTTTCTTCCTTCCTTTCTTTCTTTCATGCATTTCTCTTTACTTTATGTGCATTGGTATTTTGTCTGCATGTATGTCTGTGTGAGGGTATCAGATCTTAGAGTTACAGACAGTTGTGAACTGCCATGTGGGTGCTGGGAATTGAACCTGGGTCCTATGGAAGAGCAACCAGTGCTCTTAATACCTGAGTCAGCTCTCCAGTCTTGGGCAGAGCTCAGTTTATGAATTTTTGACTCCTGTTGCTTTGATGCATTATGTTTCTGTGACTCCTTTATGGTGTTTACTTTCCCCTATGTGTCTTTAAACATATTTGTCATGCATGTATGCAGTTCTTGGGGAATGTCTCTGTGTATAGAAGAATGTGTTAATCTTGGGACATAGCATGCATGAAACCTTGGGTTCAATCCCCAGTGCAGCATAGACTCAGCCGGGTGGTGTGGTCCTATAATCCCAGCACTTGGGAGATGAAAGCAGAAAGATCAGAAATTCAAGGCCATTTTTAGCTACATATCAAGTGTCAGGTGAGCTTGGGATACATGGAACCTCATATCAAAAAACAAAATTGGGCTATGTGTATGCATGTCTATATGAGTTTGGTAGGCAAGTGATTATGTGTGCCCGTGTGTGTGTGTGTGTGTGTGTGTGTGTGTGTGTGTGTGTGTGTGTCTGTGACTGTGACTGTACACAGCTCTGTGTGAAAGTATATGTGCCTCTGTGTCTGTGTGTCTGTGTGTATGTGTGTGTGTGTGTGTGTGTATGTGTTTACTGGTCTGTGTGACTGTACAAAGCTCTGTGTGGAAGTATATATACTTCTCTTCTCTCTGTGTGTGTGTGTGTGTGTGTGTGTGTGTATACAGTATACAGGCAGGTCTGTGTGACTGTGACTGTACATAGCTCTATGTGGAAGTATGTGTGCCTCTCTCAGTGTGTGTGTGTGTGTGTGTGTGTGTGTGTGTGTGTGTGTGCAGGCATGTGTGTGCTTTGTAATTCACATCTGTAAAGCTGCACATGTTTGAGAATGTGTGAGGGCAATGTGCCTGCACCTGGAGATTCCCTGCAGAGGGGGATCAAGGCCATTTCCTGTCATGAGTCCAGCCTCCAGCCTCTCAAGCTGCCTCATTCTGGCTCCTCTATCGGTTTCCTAGCAACAGGGCCCTTGTAGGAGGAGGAGGGGGCTGTGAGGCAGGCATTGTGGGGCCCAGGAAAGCGACCCCACCCTGTTCCCTGACCCTGAAAGCTTCAGCACACTTCACACCCTACTCACCCCACAGGCCCCTATTCCTGGGTCAGTAGGACTGATGCATGATCCTTGGAAGGTGCAGGAACCCTGAGGGTGAGACAGAAGAACATGAAAGATGAAGAAGGCCTTGTCAGTGTTTCTGCCAGCCTGCTGCCCAGATCCTACCCTCCTCAGGAAGCCAGAAGGCCCGTGTTCTGTCCCATCATGACTTCTACCTGCGTTGTCTCTCCCACCACTCCTGGACACCTGCACATCCATCTCCACATAGGACGCACCACCTGTGCCAACTCCTGCACACTCAGTCCCTCCTGAGATGTGGCAAAAAGACACACACAGGCACTGCCATACGTCATCACAGCGTATGCCTGAGTGTCTTACCAACATCAGTGCACACTCACATTCTCGAATGAGCTCTGGTGCACAATAACACACACACATCTGTACCTACACATATATGTATTATTATTATTATTATAGTTTTTCAGATAGGATAGGATCTCTCTGTGTAACTGACTGTCCTGGAACTTGCTCTGTAG
Organism: Mesocricetus auratus; assembly: GCF_017639785.1. Lineage (NCBI taxonomy): Eukaryota > Metazoa > Chordata > Mammalia > Rodentia > Cricetidae > Mesocricetus > Mesocricetus auratus. The sequence goes on from NW_024429197.1 coordinate 10,394,170, forward strand.
ATCTGTAGACCAGGCTGGCCTTGAACTCTTGGATATACACCTACCTCTGTCTCCCAAGTGCTGGGATTAAAGGTATTCGCCACCACCGCCAGACCACATACCTGTATATGTGCGCACACATATATGCACATGTATATCTGGATGCTTCTCAGGTTAGCACACTTGCACAATCATAGTTGTGCCCAGACTCATCTCTCAAACTCCAGAACTATCAAATAATTCATGCTTGGCTCACAGGACCTCTGTTATGATTGCCTAAAACCTTTCCCGAGAACCCTGCCTCTGCCCTCAGCCTGGACAAGTCCCAGCAGACCTATGTTCCCTCTGGTGCCAGAATGAAAGTGACAGTTACCTGCAGACCAGGATTAGGGAGAGGTCCTGGTCAGAAGCTGGGACCACCATAGTCTCTTGAAGAGCTTGGAACAAGTCAAACTTTTCCCAGCAGCTATATCCTTTGAGAAACTCCACAGGAAGGTCATTGAGCAAGGGGTCGTCACCCCACCTCATCTCCTGCCCCACCCCCTGCCGAAAAACTCCACTGTTGCAACACTCAACTCAACTCACAGAGGAACTGCCTGGGGAGAATGCTGGTTTCCTAAGACAGAGTGTTTGTTGTAAGGTGGGGCCAGCCTAGGGCCAGTCAGGGTCCTCCACTGGGGCCCTAAAGATCGCTGCTCCCATCCCGTTTTCCCCATGGTGTCAAGTCCTGCTCTTTTTATCTGAACACTCACCTCTTCCAGGAAGCTTTCCTTCCTGGAGCTAATAGGTCTGGTTGCTGGTTCAGTCACCTGAGAGTCCCAAACTACATCCTGGCTCGTCTCACTCTTCACCAAAATCATTCTTCTATGTGTGTTGAGGTGTGGGGCAAGCTGTGACAATAGGCCTGTCCCAAAGCAACTCCTATTCACTTAACCTTACTGAGATCTTCACCTCGGGATGTCCCAGCCCCAGGGAGGGAGGGACCAGTATGTCTGAAAGGGCCCAGCATCCCAGATTGGTTCAGGTGGGGGGGGGGTAAATGTGGAGGGGAGAGAGCCACTCTCACCCCCAGCCAAGCTGACGGGGTTTCAAGAAGAGAAGAGAGAGAAGAGATAGGGTAACATGGAAGCAAAGACTACAGGTGAGAGAGAAACTCCCCTCACAGAAACAGAAAGACATGCCACAAACCTGTACTGAGCCACACAAGACTTGTAACACAGCCTCAGACGTACATATCTTCTCAGAAACACACAGATCATACAGACTCCAAGTTCATCAATACTTATTTCCAGACACACACATTTGTGATCATAGCATATTCATAAGCAACACCCTACAGCACACACACACCATGTACCCTCTCCACAAGAAAACAAAACATTACAGCCCTTATTGTGTGTCTACTACTGCTTTAAACACTATGTCTGAACCACTTCCTTTTACTCTCACTGCAAACCCAGTTTTAAATATTATTATTATTATTATTATTATTGATGAAGCAACGGAGGCATGGAACTGCTTAGATATTTGCCTAAGGTCACACACATGAGAAACTCCATCATTTGAGACTAGAATCTGAGCCATTTCCCTGCATTGCTTGTCACGAGAAAGACTTGTAGCCCTTCCTGAAATCATATGCAAATACATTGCCTGGGTAGGACTGGCTGGGATGTTCACAGGACTCCCCAGGAGACCCAGCCGTCCCTGCTGGGAGGGCTCCTCTATGGGATACAAACTTACACAGCCCAGGGTCCCTCAGTTGGAACAATATTGCCATGCTGTATACCCAAGTGCCTATTGCTAGGGTATACCGCCCCCCCCCACACACACACACAAGGGAACTCCTATAATCTGTTTGCCTGTGAGGGAGGAAGGTTCAAATAGAATCTCTATGGGCTGAGTGTGAGTCCTGGCCGGGTTGACAGTGTAGCCAGCAGGCAGAACTGGACAGCCCTCAGGGCTCTGTCACCCCCAGATTTTGAGAGGACTGTTATCCTGTGTGGACCTGGCTTTCTGACATGAGTATATGAAGTGCTCAGGCATGGTGACCGGGGTACATTCAAGGCCAGGTGTAGGGAAGAACCACGGAGAATGTGATCTTGAACACCAGTGGAAAGATGGGTAGGAAAATGCCTCTGAGGGAGAGGCAGAGACTGAAAGAAACAGAGAGACAGTGAAAGACACTGACAACTAGGGAGGGGTGGAGATGAAAAGACAAAGACAGTGTGGTGTGCTGATTTGGGGGGGACGACAACAAACCCCAAGCCCTGATTTGTAGCATTTGCTAATTTCCATGGTGTAAATATTCCCACTGTGGCTGATTTAAAGCTACTGGAGCAACTTCCTGATAGCTTGGCCGGGGAAGGGATGCACAGAATGAGTTCCCCTGAGTCAGTGTTAGTGAGCCAGCACATGGCTGCCAGAAAGAACTGAGACCAGAGACAAAGGCACAGACATTCCAGGTAAAGAGTACCAGAAGACCAGAGTAGTAGTGTGCCCCCCATAATCCTAGCATTCAAGAGGCCGAAGCAGGAAGATAGCAAGATGGAAGCTGGTGCAGGCTAATTAGTGCCTCCAAACCAAGGACTAAGGACTTAGAGTGCTTGCCTGAGGCCATAAACTCAAGCCCCTACACTCAAGAGGGGATAGGATTGGGGAAGACAAGGGAGATGGTTCAGTTGGTAACGAGATTGCCACACAAGCATTGAGGATTCAATCTTTAGTACCCATGTTAAGGCTGGTGGTATGTAGCCGAAATCTCAATGTGGACAAGTGAGGTGAACCCTGGGACTCAATGGCTAGTTAGTCTAGCACTAAGTTCAGTAGGAAAAGAGGGGCTGGAGAGATGGTTAAGAGCACTGGCTGCTCCTCCAGAGGATCTAGGTTTGATTCTCAACGCCACATGTGACTCACAACATCTGTAACTCCAGTTTCAGGAGGTCCAACATCTTCTTCTGGCTCCCATTGGTACCAGACATGCACAGGTTGTACAAACATCTGTGCAAGACAAAATACCCATACACATACTATAATGATTTTACCACTTTAAAAAATGATTTATGGGCTGGAGAGATGACTCAGTGGTTAAGAGCACTGACTGCTCTTCCAAAGGACCCAGGTTCAATTCCCAGCACCCACATGGCAGCTCACAACTGTCCCTAACTCCTGTTTCAGGGTATACAATACCCTCATAAAAACGTTCATGCCAGCAAAACACCAATGTACATAAAATAAATAATAAGAAAAAAGAGATTTATTAGCTGGGTGGTGGTGGCACACATCTTTAGTCCCAGCACTTGGGAGGCAGGTGGGTCTCTGTGAGTTTGAGACTAGCCTGATCTATAAGAACTAGTTCCAGGACAGGCTCCAAAGCTACGCAGAGAAACCATGTCTCCAAAAAAAGATTTATTTATTTATTCTTAATCTTGCATTGGTATTTTCCCTGCATCTGGTGTGTTCCAGATCACCTGGAGCCGGGCGTTGGTGGCGCACGCCTTTAATCCCAGCACTCGGGAGGCAGAGGCAGGCGGATCTCTGTGAGTTCGAGGCCGGGCTGGACTACCAAGCAAGTTCCAGGACAGCCTCCAAAGCCACAGAGAAACCCTGTCTCGAAAAACAAAACAAAACAAAAAAACAAAAACCAGATCACCTGGAACTGGAGTTACAGACAGTTGTGAACTGCCATATCGATGGTGGAAATTGAACCCAGGTCCTCTGGAAAAACAGTCAGTGCTCTTAACTGATAAGTCATCTGTCCAGCCCCATATATTATAAATTTTTCTAAATTAAAAAAAATTTGCCCAGCGTTGGTGGCGCATGCCTTTAATCCCAGCATTTGGGAGGCAGAGGCAGGCAGATCTCTGTGAGTTCATATCCAGCCTAGTCTACAGAGGGAGTACAAGGACAGCCAAGGCTACACAGAGAAACCCTGTCTCAAAAAAGCAAAACAACACATTTAAACAAAAAATGGGGAGCGATTTAAGAAGACATCAGCATTGCCCACTGGCCGTTACACCCATACCCACACATGACATGTACACAAATATATATCCCCCCCCAAAAAAAAGAAGAAAAGAAAGAAAGAAATGGGGCTGGAGAGATGGCTCAGAGGTTAAGAGCACTGGCTGTTCTTCCAGAGGTTCTGAGTTCAATTCCCAGCAACCACATGGTGGCTCACAACCATCTGTAACAAGATTTGGTGCCCTCTTCTGACCTACAGGCAGACATGCAGGAGGAGCACTGTATACTATACAAATAAATCTTTAGAGAGAGAGAGAGAGAGAGAGAGAGAGAGAGAGAGAAGTGAAGTGACAGAGACAGAGACAGAGACAGAGACAGAGAGAATGGTTGATGTGAAGAGAGTCAGGGACGGGAAGAGGAAGTGACTCTGTCCACTCAGGCGTTGGCATGAAAATGACCAGAGATCTCTCTCCTCTTCCTCTTTGCTTTCACAACAAGCACTATCTCTTTAGGGAGTCATTGGTCTCTCCAGAAGTCTGGGTGGCAGTAACTATTAGGGAAAATGTGCTAATTTATCAAACACTTACACAGTGACTGGCACCTTTCCAAGACATTTCTACACATGCTGTCTTTAGTGACCTCCTGAGGCAGGTTTTAGTTTTAACCCTTATTGGATTAGGACACTGAGGCACAGCAATGTTAAGTAACTTGGGAAGTGAAACAATACCAACCAGTTTGGCCACCTCATGTACTCTTCTACTTTGCAATCTTTGAAGGAGCATTGACACACACCTCTCTGAATGCCCACTGTGTGCCAGCCCTTATCATAAATACAGCATGGAGCAAAAATGATCTGTCCTCTCCCCCTTTTCTTGTTTTTATTCTTGTGTATTTATTGGTGCGTGCGTGCATGCGTGCGTGTGTGCGTGCGTGCATGCGTGTGTGTGTGTGTGTGTGTGTGTGTGTGTGTGTGTGTGTGTGTGTGTGTCAGAGAACAAATTGGAGTCTGTCCCCTCCTTTCACCGTGAGTTCCATGGATCAGACTCAGGTTTGTCAGGCCTGTCAGCATTAACTTCTGAGTCATCTTGGATGAACAACCACACATCTCCCTGGCCCTCCTGTCTCTTTGTGGACTTTGGCTGCTTGTTAACATCAGAAAGGGAGCAGCGTAAGAAGTGGCCACCAGCAAGTCAGGGGCTTCTGTTTGTTCATGTATAACAATGCTAGTTTTGTTCTGGTGCTAGGGTTTGACTTGGTACACTTCAGTTGCACACTCTACCACTAAGCTGAACTCCAACCCCAAGTTAAGTCTGGTTGAAAGGAATCAATTCAGGAGCCCTATCAACGTTGGAATCAGGTTATGGGTATCACAACTAAGGTCTAACCCTGAACCACAGTGCTGCCCACTTCAGTATCTGCCCCTGTGTGGTAAGCGTGTTCTTTCTCTCTCTCCCTCTCTTGTCTTTTCCTTCTTCTCTCCCTCCCTGGCTTCCTCCCTCCCTCAAAGGCATACAGGATCTCTCTGTCTAAGCCTCCCCTTGAACCTGTGGTCTTTCTGCCACAGGGTTAGGAGTGAGCACTCGGCCTCCAGCTCTGTTCTTCAGCAGGCTGTAGCACTGGATGGAAGACAGCACATCTGAGCGCGCGTTTTCTCACCTGCGCCCTCTGTGCAGAGCGGTTGTGAGGATTTTGAGATGAGGCTCTGGCTCAGTGTGCAGTGGCCAGGCCAGGATGAGAACACAGCAGCAGAGAGGCCCACGGGCACTTGGTCCACCTGCCTCTTGCAGATACCAGAAAAGCGAGTTTCCTGAGGTCACACAGGCCAACTGGAGATTCAAATGACTGAAAGTCAGTCCATGGTTCTGTTCCTGGCATTGTGGCTGGGTTCTCCAAAGCACGGGCAGTATCGTGCTGTCCCTAACTGGTAAATGTCAGTCTTCCCACACGGCCAATGGCCAACTAAATCTGTCTGAACAGCCAACAGGAACCCTGCCTCCACACATCTGTGTCCCTGGACACAAGAGCCCGAGCTTCTCGTCCTTTCCCAAGGGTTTTATTTCCCAACACCATGTCAAGGAGATGATGTAGACTTGGGAATCTACAACCTGTATGAAAGAGAACCAGAGACAGGTCTAGGTTCAGATTCTGTCCCTGTGTAACAACTGGCTTGAGGCACTGGGCAAGTCAGTCTATCTCTCTAAGACGTAAGGAGACAGATCTCTTCCTTGTTGCTCTGGTTCATCAGATGCTGCCAAGTCCCTGAGCATCCGCCACGTAGTGGGTAGGTGCCCAGTGAACTTTCATTTCCTTCGCTCTCTTTGGAAAGGTCTCTCTGAGGTTGGGGGAGGTGGAAAGAGATACATGGCTGGCCAGGGCTGAGAAGAAAGAGAAGTTCCCAGAATGCAAGGGCAGTAAACCCTGAGGACTTCACCCAAAAGGAACTAAGACTTTGGGCAGTGGCAGGAAACCACCATCCTGCAAGAGTTCCGGTTTCTTCTCAGAGCTTGGGGTAGGGACAGACTAGGCTGGAGGGACAAATACACATTTACGACGTACAGGCACTGCCATCCCTCATCAGCCCTGTCCTCCCACTGAGCACTGACACCCTACTAGGACCTCATCTTGTCACCAACTCCTTATCATTCTGCACCATCGTTTCCTGAGACCCACATCTGGTCCCGTCCTGACAGTCAGATTCTAGACATGCCACCATCTCCACACTATCCCAGATCTTCCCCTCACATGAATCTTAGGGCATCAACTGAGTTTTCCCCACTTGGTATTAGTAAAAGTGGTTCTAACTGGCTGGGCATAGTAGTACGAAACCTTAATCCCAGCACTCAGGAGGCAGAGGCCAGGTGGATCTTTGTGAGTTCAAGGCCAGCCTGGTCTACATAATGAGTTCCAGGACAGCCAGAATTACACAGTGAGACCCTGTCTTAGAAAGACAGGGAGAGGGGAGGAGGGCTGATGTGGTGGGCGAAGAAGCATTTCATCTCAGCGCTCAGGAGGCAGAGGCAGGTAGGCCTCTGTAAACTCAAGGACATATAGTGAGATTCTTAAAAAAAAAAAAAAGAAAGAACCAGGTGTTGGTGTTGCACGCCTTTAATCCCAGCACTCGGGAGGCAGAGGTGGACAGACCTCTGTGAGTTCGAGGCCACCCTGTTCCCCAGAGCAAGTTTCAAGACAGCCTCCAAAGCAATACAGAGAAACCCTGTCTCAAAAAACCAAAAAAGAAAAAAGAAAGCGAAAGAAAGAAAATAGAAAAGATGGTTCTGTATATCTCAGAAAGTTAACCCATCAGCCTCTAAAACAAGAATCTTTGGGTTACCTAGCCTGGGACTTGAGATTTCCAGGCATGAGTGGGAGCTAGAGACTGAATATAAATTTCGGTGTGTGGAATGGGGGCAGCCTGCCTTCTTCCACCATGGGCCAGCCCAATGTGCTGTGTGGAAGGGACTTTAGCTCCTCCTTACTTCTTCAGCTCTGTAGTACCTTACCCAGCCTGCCAGGGTGGGTCACTTCCTTGTCACTTCAGCCTCAGGGGACTGCAGGAAAACTCACAAATAAGCACCCAGGCTTGAATATATTCACTTCAAACCCACAGGACACAGCCTCCTTCCCACTGGGGAGCACTCCACAGCCTCCTTCCCACTGAGGAGCACTCCCACAGCCTCCTTCGCACTGGGGAGCACTCCCACAGCCTCCTTCCCACTGAGGAGCACTCCCACAGCCTCCTTTGCACTGGGGAGCACTCCCACAGCCTCCTTCGCACTGGGGAGCACTCCCACAGCCTCCTTCCCACTGAGGAGCACTCCCACAGCCTCCTTCCCACTGGGGAGCACTCCCACAGCCTCCTTCGCACTGGGGAGCACTCTCACAGCCTCCTTCACACTGGGGAGCAGGAGCTGGCCATGCGGCCACAAGCCCCACTCCATTCTCTCTCTCTGGTCCATATAAACTTAACAAAGAATGGCGGTAGACTCAGACCTTCAGTTAGGCTACCTCCTTTGCCATTTCTAGATGCTCTGGACTTCTGCCCCACTCTTGGTAAACTAATCCACCCACCTTCCCACTACAGATGAAAGGGTGCACACAGCATCAGCTTCTAGATGACAACATGCTCATAGAGTGGCCACCTGGTGTGGAGAGTAGGTATAGATCTGAGCCCTGTGGACCACCTTGGAATGGGTCCTCCACAGATTCAGAGACATTTAGTAGATGCCAACCGTGTGCTGGTACCCAAAGGTCCAACTGTGTGCTGGTACCCAAAGACCCAAAAGCTTTTTGGTCTTTTATGTTTTTTGTTTGTTTGTTTGTTTTTGTTTCTTGAGACAGGGTTTCTCTGTGTAGTCTTAGCTGTCCTAGAACTCACTCTGTAGACCAGGCTGGCCTCGAACTCACAGAAATCCACCTGCCTCTGCCTCCGGAGTGCTGGGATTAAAGGTGTGATTAAAGATGTGATTAAAGGTGTGCATCATCACCATGTAGAACAGGTGGACCTGGTTCTCTTAGAGATTCATCTGTCTCAGCCTTTAGTCCCTCCTCTCCCCTCCCCTCCCCTCCCTTCCTCTCTTCTCCTTCCCCCTTCCCCTCCACTAGCCTCTCCTCCTCTTCTTCCCCTTCCCTCCCTTCCTCTCCCTGCTAGTCCCACCCCCCCACCCTCCTCTTTCTTCTGCTTAAGTAGCTCAAGTTGACCTCAAACTAGTGACAACCCTACCTTAGTTTTCTTAGTGCTGGAATTTTTGTTTTGTTTTGTTTTGTTTCGAGACAGGGTTTCTCTGTGGCTTTGAAGGCTGTCCTGGAACTCACTTTGTAGACCAGGCTGATCTCGAACTCACAGAGATCCGCCTGCCTCTACCTCCTGAGTGCTGGGATTAAAGGCCAGCGCCACCAACGCCCGGCTAAATGCTGCGATTATTATAGGCATGTGCCTCTAGGCATAGCTTTCACTTGGGGGATAGTTTCTCCCCAAAGTTCCGATGAGGAAAACAAGAAAGAATCCAGAGACGCCTCCTACTAACTCCTGTGATCTACACAGCAATTATGGGCCGGTTCTTGTCAAGGGCCCAGGACTCTGAAACAGCAAATCCTTGAACACCAAGCAGCACCCTCTCACTCCGTTGGGCAACACAACCAGACCAAGGACTAAAAATGGGGACGAAGGCAGGGACCAAAGGTGGCTGCCAGCCCGCAGCCGCCCAGGGCTCACTTGCTTCACTGGCCTGTGTTGCCATAGAAACAGCCCCTGCAGGCATTGGCGGTCAAAAGCAGGATTTCCGTCGGGGCTGCCAGCAATTCCAGGATCCCGACACGGACCCAGACCGCCACCGCGGATAGGGAGCGGCACCCAAGGAGGTCGGTCGGTACCCAGGGTGAGGACTTCCCCAGGAAGCCCAGACCCATGCATCCAGCACCTAGAAGGAATCCCCGGGGCGCCCGGAACCAGCCCCCCTCCCCAGTGACGCAGAAAGAAAGCCTGGGAGCTGCAGACGCCCCACTTCCCCTGACCTCTGCGGTATCCAGATAGGGGTCCCGAGACCCCAGAACTGTACTCTGGACTCCGCGTTCTGCGGAAATCACTCTTTGACTCCTCGGGAACTGCAACACCAGATTCCCTCAGTATCCCCTCCTGATCCTTCCAGTATCCCCACCTACAACGACCCCCTCTCAAACCCCTCAGCTTCCTCCCATTTTCTCACCCTCCGTGCCTCTGAGTGTTCTCCCTAGACCCTTTTGGGGTGCACACAGCGCCTTCCCGCGACTCTTTCAGCCCTCTTCCCAAATTCTATCAATTCACTCCATAAGTTCCCTCCATTTCCCGCTTCAGGCTTTTTGGGGGAAATTTCTGGCCTGCCTTCCCCACACTCCCTCAGCCTTCGCCCCAGGTTTTATCAGTCTTTCCCAAGTTTCCTTAGTTTTCCTCCTTAATTCTTTTTCTGGACGGGGTCCCCGCTTTCAGCTTTCTCTGCTCTCAAACTCAGGTTTACCTCCAAATCTTCCCTACAGGGTGAGGGCGGGCGGGGGCGGGGAAACACCTGCCTTGCCAGCCGCCACCTGGTTTGGCCGCCTACCTGGTCCCCGGGGAGCGAGCTGCCAATGACCCGATCTGGGGCGAGCCAACCCTAGCTCACTGCAGCCAGGAGAGACGATGTAGGGGAGTAGTGGGGTGCTGCCCGCTTCTGTCCCTACCACCTACTCTGGACAGGGAGGAGGAAGCCGCTTCGGACTTCTCTTATTTTGGTGGCTGCGGAGGAGGCGGCGGCAGGAGAATTCGCAGTCACGCCTCAGCCCCAAGTCAGCTGCCCAAAGCTAGGAGGGGCCCTCAGATCCCAGGTCGGCTTGCTAGCCCTTCTCGCCTTTCAAGGTTATCGTGGATGGGTTTTCACCTCCCAGTTCGTGTACCCCAAAAGTCCCCTCCGAAGGGACAGGCTCCTCATCCGCAGAGGCACCTGCTCCTTCAGAGTCACCAGAGTGGGATACAGAGAGATTTGGACCGTCGCTGAGGCTCCCGCTCCCCACTCCTCTTCCAGATGGGAAAACCCAGAGCCAGGCCAGGCCAGTCTGGCCCGAGTTCGCAGAATCTGTTACCCTTACACTGCTGCCACCAGATCTACCGTGGATCTTGTCACCTGTCACCATACTCTGCTACTCCATCTTTAGGGACTGTGTGGTGGCTATAGGGACCTTACCTTTGTTTGGGTAACTGCTTTTCAGGGAATGAGTTCCTATCAGGCCACGGCCAAACAAGTTTCAGGAAAAGTGAGGAGAGAGTCCTTAATCAGTGTCTCTTAGGTGTTCCTCCCTGAACCTGCCCCAACTTGACGTCTCTCACCCCAGTATTACCTCTTCAGTCATAAACCAGAGTCCAGGGAAACGCAGGAAACCTCCCTGTCTGGGGGGGGGGGATGTTCAGATGGGTGTGGGGCCTTGCTGATTGTAAGCAATGGCATGATGGCCAGTTTTAGCATCAACAACTCGAACATTGTGCATCAGGTGTGTTTCTGTGTATAGGCAGGGGTGCGTAAGCAAAGAGAAGTTCAGGAGCATCACAGTGTAACCCATGACAGCAAGAGATGGATCAGATAAGAATGTTTCTCTCGCTGGGGTGTGGTGGCAGTGTATTTGGTGAATCTCTGAGTTCAAGGCCAGCCTGGTCTATAACATGAGCTCTAGAATAACCAAGTCTACACAGAGTAACCCTGTCTGAAAAAAAGCTTCTCTCAGGAAAATATGAGATGGGGTGAGGGGGAAGACAGGGAAGGAGAGTTAGTAGAGATTCAGAGACTTTGGGAGAGCAGCTTCATCCTACCTGGGTAGCATTGCTACCATTGAAGAGCAAGCACCCTCTGGGTTGGCCTTGGTCCATGTGTTCAATTAACAAATAAATGTTTATCATGGCCCATGGGATGCCAGCAATAGGGAGCCCAGATACAAAAGGGATGGTCACACCAGCTGCACTCCCAACTACTCAGAAGAATTGCTTGAGCTCTATGGGCAATATAGTGATTGTCTACCTCAGAGGCGGGAGAAAAGTGAGAGAGGGAGGAGAGAGACAGAGAGGGAGAGGCAGGGGAGACGGGACAGGAGATGACAGAGGAAAGGGAAGAAAGGAAGAGAAGAAGACAGGAGAGGAGGAGGGGAGAAAAAGACAGGAGAGGAAAGACTGGGAAGGGAAATGAGGAGAAGAGAGAGGGAAGAGAGGGGAGGAAAAGGCAGGAGAGAAGAAAGGGAGGGGGAATAAGGGAGAGACAGAAAGGCACACACTGAACTTGGGGGATCTTCCAACCATCAGAATTACTTGAGTTGCGTGGTGGTGGCACACGCCTTTAATCCTAACACTTGGGAGGCAGAGGCAGGTGGATCTCTGTGATTTTGAGGTCAGCCTGGTCTACAGAGTGAGTTCCAGAACAGCCTGGGCTACACAGAAAAACCCTGTCTTGAAAAAAACAAAACAAAACAACAACAAAAAAGATTTCTTTAGTTATTCCAAATCCGGCTCCTGGTTTTCTCCTTAGGGGTCTTCCCTGATGTCCACCCCTTCCTAGAAGAGCACTCGTAACTCTTGCCTGGAGCACTCCTTCTGGTTGGTTACTGTGTGTGATCCCTTCTCGGAGAAGCCTTCCCGACCACAGGCTTCTGGCCCCTCTTACCTGTCGACTCTACCTCTTCCTCGATCTGTTTCCCTTGGACAAGTGTTGTTCTTGCTCTCTGCACCTCAGTTCCTCATCTGCAAAACAAGAGCCATAGTAGACCACACTTCTCAGAATCCTTGGGAGAAATCTGGTAGCTGTCACACCAAGTGCCCGCCACATGGTAAATGCTATGTGTTTGCTGCCATTCCTTCACTTACTCCTTCAATCAAACTTCAGATGTTTGAGTTGCTGCTCAGCTCTGGGCTGGGTTTGCCGCTGGGGCTCTGGTGGGGGCAGTGGGGGGGTCGGTTCTACTACAGTCTGGTAGCACAGAGCAAAGCAAGAAGTCACAGGATGAGTCTGTTGAGACTGCTAACCCTCCCACGAAGGCTGAGTCCCTCACTGCCCTATGTTCATGTTCCTTTAAAGCAATTCCAAAAGCTGATACCAAAAGCAAAAGTCAAAGCCAGCCTGTCCTCCATCTCCTGTCACCACTTCCCTTCTCAGGCAGCTCGGCTTCTCCTGTCCTTGGTCCCGTAGTCCTCTTGGCAAAGTCCCAAAGACCCAGTGCTTGCCTTGAAGCCACGGCTACAAGGATCCAAACACCCACCTTCCCTGAGGAGGAGAGGAAGCCACAGACTGTTTGATCAGGGCTACGACTGCATGACTTCAGGAGGAAGCTACCTGGAGCTGGCCAGAGAGACACTGTAAAGCAGACTCTCCCTCCGCTCAACCTTCTGGGGACTCAGACCTTCTGTGATTCCTTCTCCCGCACCAACCATCCCTCTCTGTCACACTTACCCCCTCAGACTAGAAACATATTCTAGAATCTGCTTCCAAAGAGAAACATAAAGTCATACTCATTGGTATATATATTTTTTCACTTTGCACAAATGTGTGTGTGTGTGTGTAGGTCAGAGGGCAATTTAAGAGAGTCATTTCTTAAGGGATTGGATTTAGATAGCCGGGCTTGGCATTAAATGCCTTTGCCTGTTGAGCCACCTCTTGAACCCTTGCTTATTTATTTGTGACAGAGGAGGTGTGTGAGTATAGAGATCAAAGAACAACTTTTTCTGTTGTTTTTTTTTTTTTTTTTTTTTTTTTGGTTTTTCGAGACAGGGTTTCTCTGTATTGTTTTGGAGGCTGTCCTGGAACTCACTCTGTAGACCAGGCTGGCCTCGAACTCACAGAGATCCCCCTGCCTCTGCCTCCCGAGTGCTGGGATTAAAGGCGTGCGCAACCAACGCCTGGCAACTTTTTCTGTTGTTGTTGTTGTTGTTTGTTTTTTTCAAGACAGGCTTTCACTGTGTAGTCCTGTCTGTCCTAGAACTTACTCTGTAGACCATGTTGGCCTCAAACTCCCAGAGATTCTGCCAAATGCTGGGATTAATGCCTGGCTGTATATTCTAGATACAAACCTTCCCCCCACCCCCACATCACCTGTTTTTTGAGACAGGGTTTCCTTGTATAGCCCTGGCTGTTTGGAAACTTGCTCTGTAGACCAGGCTGGCCTCAAACTCAAGAGATCTGCCTACCTCTGTCTCCCTAGTGCTGGTATTAAAGGCTGTGTCACCACCTCTTAGCAGAGGGAAACTTTTAAGAGTTGGTTCTGGGCTGGGCATTGGTGGCTCATGCCTTTAATCCCAGCACTCAGCAGGCAGAGACAGGTGAATCTCTGTGAGTTTGAGGCCAGCCTGGTCTACAGATCAAGTTTCAGGACAACCTTCAAAGCCACAGAGAAACCCTGTTTCAAAAAAAACAAAAGAATAAAAAGAGTTTGTTCTGTACTTCTAGCATGGGGCTCCCTGAGATGGGACTCAGATTGTCAAACCTGGAAGCAAGTGCCATACTACAGAGTCAATTCACTGGCCCATACTGGCCCATACTCTGACTTTTTATGTCTTATTTTGTTGAGGAACCATGGTCCATTTTTTATGGATGAGGAAAATCTTCTTTAGAGAAAAATACCATGTAGGTGTGAGCCCAGGCCAAGCCAATGGCTGTCAATAGACCAGAAGAAAAGATTGTAGCATGAGTCATATACCTTGAGACTCCATATCTGGGGATTGCTCAGTCTGCAGAATGCTTTTGTTGTTTAAGAAAAATAGAAAAGAAAAGGACAAACGAGTCAGGCGGTGGTGGCTCATGCCTTTAATCCCAGCACTTGGGAGGCAGAGGCAGAGGCAGGCAGATCTCCATGAGTTTGAGGCCATAAATAGAGCTAGTTCCCTGACAGCCAAGACTACATAGTGAAACCCTGTTTCAGAAACCAAAATAAAAAACAAAACAAAACAATAAACTCCATTTAGCAACCCCAGTTCTATATCCCATTTAGAGATAAGATGTAGCAAAGCAGTAGAACATTTGCCTAACATAAATGAGGTGTGGCAGTGGGGTTTGAGTCTCAGCACTGAGAGTCATTGATTTAAAGAGCTGTCCTCAGGCACAAGCCTATAATCCTTGAAGGCAGGAAGATCCGGGATCAGAAACGAGGGGTCAGGAGTTCAAGTCCATCCTTGGCTCCCTGGCAAGTTAGAGACCAGCCTACATAAAACTCTATCAAAACAAACTAAAAAGAATTGTTACCAGGCATATTGACTCCTGTTTGTAATTCTAGCATTTATGAGGTTAAATTGGAACGACTGTGAGTCTATACCTAGTCCTTTCTCAAAAGCTAACAACAAACAAACAAAAAATAGGACTGGTGAGATGGTTCGGTGGATAAAGATGCCTGTCACCAGGCCTGCTGACGTAAACTCAATCTCCAGAACTCACATAATGGAAGAAGAGAACTGACTCCAACAGCTTGTACACACACACACACACACACACACACACACACTACAAACTTATAAAAAACAGTGAAGAACCTGGCGATGGAGATGCACACCTGTAATCCAAGAACTCAGCAGGCGCCGGGTGGTGGTGGCGCACGCCTTTAATCCCAGCACTCGGGAGGCAGAGGCAGGCGGATCTCTGTGAGTTCGAGGCCAGCCTGGTCTACAAAGTGAGTTCCAGGACAGCATCCAAAGCCACAGAGAAACCCTGTCTCGAAAAACCAAAAAAAAAAAAAAAAAAAAAAAAAAAAAAGAACTCAGCAGGCAGAGACAGTTTAATCTCTGAGTTCAAAGCCAGCCTGGTCGACAGAGCAAGTTCTGGGGCTACACAGTGAAACCCTATCTCAAAGTAAATAAACAAATAAATAAAGCAAAGAACAAATAAACATATGAAAAGAATTGCCAATGATGCTGTCTTACTCATTTTGGACTGTAACAAAACCACATAGACTACATACCTTAAGCAACATACATGTGCCTTCTTACAGTTCTGAAGTCTTCAAGGCCCAGCTCAAGGCTCAGCGGGGGGTGGTTTCTGGTGAGGACATGATGCCTGAATTTCACATAGCAGCTACCTTCTAGTCTCTTGACCTCACATGGTAAGATGATAGCAAACCCTCTGGGATCTCACCTGGTAAATGCCCTAATCCTTAGTCCTTTAGGTTAAGGTCCTATCTGATGACTTCATTCAAGCTTTAATTGTTCTGGGAAGGTCCATTCTTGACATATTGTTACATTGGGGAGGGAAGGAGGGAGGCTTCAGCACATGAATGGGGGAAGGTGCTAAAACCACCAAGGGAGGTGGTGGTAAAGAGTTTAAAGAGCAGCCTGTTCACACAGTGTGAGGGTGCCAGTGGACACCACGGTATTGGCCAAGAGTGAGTCTCTCTTTCCACTGTGGGTCTGGCTGACCAATGTGCTGAACTGGTGGTCAGTAGTTGCTCATGCCAGGAAAGGAGATACGTCACTGGGAAGCATTCTTTCTTTCTTTTATTTTTTGATTTTCGAGGACACAGGGTTTCTCTGTGTAGTCTTGGCTGTCTTATCTTTCAACCAGGTAGCGTCAGACTCACAGAGATCCTCCTGCCTCTGCCTCCCGAGTGCTGGAATCAAAGGTGTACAACACCACGCCCATCCAGACTAGAAGCATTTTTTTTTTTTTTTTGCCACGAATGCTTGGCAAAAATTCAATCCTGTGATCAAGTCAACTATGGCCATCCACCTGGCTCTGTGTAGCCAGTGAGCTAAGAAAAGGAAGTAAAGAGACAGACAAGTTACTTCTATGTCACTCAGGCTGGCTTTAAATTCCTGGGTTTAAGATTCTCCTGCTTCAGCTCCCTGAACAGCCGGATCTGCAGGTACACCCTACACTTGCAGCTTTCGCCATATATTTATATATTTTAAGCTTCTCGTTATATTAATTCATTTGTTTGGGGGTGAGTGAAGTCAGAGGCCAGTTTGAGGGAGCCAGTGCTCTCCTTTAATCTTAACCATGTCTAAGACGTGGAACCCAGGACTTGAGGGGTGACAGCAAGCACCTTCACCTGCTGAGCCTTCTCAATGGCTCCTTAACAAAGATTTTTACATTTTTAAATGACTTTTAAAAAAAGACAAGAAAAAAGGAAGAATAATATTTCAGGGGATTTGAAATGAAGTTAAAACCAATTTGTACTGTGCACAAACAAAGTTGGGAACCCAGCCAGGTTCCATTTATGTATCGCACACGGCAGCTTTCATGTTACCATGACAGAGCTGAGTAGCTGCAACCAAGACCGGATGGCCAGCAAAAGCAAAAATATTTATATTCTGGTCCTTTACAGAAACAGTTGGCCAAGCTCTGCTCTACACCACTTCCAATTCCAAGAGAGGACTAGGGCGCCATCATTGTGAGGGCACTCCCAGACCCGTCTGCAGTGTGGAGACCATCAGCTGGCACACTCTAAAAAGTAGTTGTCACTCTTTGGCTACATAATGAGTTTAATAAGGCTAGCCTGATGCCAGGTGGTGGTGGCACACCTTTAATCCCAGCACTGGGGAGGCAGAGGCAGGAGGATCTCTGAGTTTGAGGCCAGCCTGATCTACAGAGTGAGTTCCAGGACATCCAGGACTACACAGAGAAACCCTGTCTTTTTTTTTTTTTTTTCCAAGACAGGGTGTCTGTGTATTGTTTTGGAGTCTGTCCTGGAACTTACTCTGTAGACCAGGCTGGCCTCGAACTCACAGAGATCCGCCTGCCTCTGCCTCCCCAGTGCTGGGATTAAAGGTGATCGCCTAAGAAATCCTGTTTTAAAGGGAAAAAAAAAAAAAAAAAAAAAAAAGGCCAGCCTGGGCTCTATGAGAGCATGTCTCAAAAACAAACGATAGTGGTGGAGCCTGGGGTGATGATTCCATGGGTAAAATGGCTGCCACACAAATGTGAAGACCTCAGTTCAAGTTCCTGGAATCCACATATCTCTGGGCAGTTAAGCTTGTGTGTAATTTCAGCTTTCTTATGGTGAGGTGGAGGGTGGGGATGGGAATCCCGGGAAGCTTGAGAGCCTAGCTAGACTGGCGAACGTGGCAAGGAAAGCAGGAGATTCTGTCTTAGACATGGTGGGAATCGAAGCTGTCACCGGACCCCTACATATGCACTGTAGCATGTATGCACCCTTATTCCAACACATGAAGGTAAACACACACACACACACACACACACACACACACACACACACACACACAGAGAGAGATTTAAAAATAGAAGAAGAAAAAAATAGTTGTCAAAAGGAAGCAGTCAAGGGGTGACAGCTTTGTATCATAAGAAGG
The DNA here is from genome assembly GCF_017639785.1 of Mesocricetus auratus. Classification (NCBI taxonomy): domain Eukaryota; kingdom Metazoa; phylum Chordata; class Mammalia; order Rodentia; family Cricetidae; genus Mesocricetus; species Mesocricetus auratus. The sequence goes on from NW_024429197.1 coordinate 10,411,883, forward strand.
AGTCATATGTTACCACATGTAACATGAATCTTGAATTGAGTTCTTTTGGAAAAAAGAGCCAGTAAGGACAGGGATGGTGGTTGAATGTGCATAATTCCAGCATGTGAGAAACAGAGGCAGGAGGATCTCTGTGAGTTCAAGACCAGCCTGATCTACATAGAGTGATCCAGGTCAGCCAGAACTACATAGTGGGGGGGAAAAAATAAAAAAACAAACAACACAACAAACAAACAAAAACTAGCACGTGGGACACAAAGGCAAGCAGGCCTCTGTGGGTTCAAAGTCATTCTAGTAGGCCTAGCAAGTGCCAGACCAACTACATAGTGAGATCCTGTCTCAAACAAAACCAAACCAAAGCTAACCAACACACACACACACACACACACACACACACCTCGAATACATACATATACACATATCCTCATAGAACACATGTACACACATGTTCTCTATCATTGAGCTTACTCTCAGCCCCGTTTTCTGTGATTTCCTCTTTCCTTCCCAGACCCTAAGCTCCACTTTTACTATTTCTTAGGAGAGGCTGATACCCACTAGATGCTGACTGGAAACAGGGACAAAGACATTTTGGTGGGCTGGGGTGGGGGCACGCCTTCCCAGCAAAGCCATCTTGAAGTTTATTCCTTTTGTTGGTCTTCCAAGCACTGGAGCTCACACCCAGAGCCTTAGCATTACTGTCACCGAGCTACATCCCCACCCTCAGGAAGAGCAGGTGGCCGGCCCATGGTGGATCTTTCTCTTAGGGGCTCCAATGCCAGCAATGACACTTACTTGGGGAGCTTCAGACAGCAGAGCTCTGACCAGATACAGAGACTTGAATAGGCCAGCTTTCATCTTGGGAGCAAATCCGCAGTCATCACAACAGCTTAGCAGCAGGGTGGCTGGTGTCAGGAGGAGACAGGGTGAGCCAACATAGGACTGCCCCCATAGATGGGCTGGAGATGGGTCTCCATGGTGATTCTACCGCCAAGCCTTTACCCACCTGCTGGGCTCTGGCCTTTTGTGCCCCAGGCTCAGCAATTCTAGGCAGGTAGCATTTTCTCCCTTTTCTAACCTCCCTCCCCTTTTTTTTTCATTTTCTGAGACAGGGTTTTGCTATGCAGTTCATGCTGGCCTTACAGCCTCTGGAATGCAGCGGTCACAGGCTGAGCCACAAGACCTGTGAACACTTCTTGCTTGCACCAATAGGGACACATTGGCTTGCTGTGACATTTATGGAAGGTGCACAGAGGTTTTTCTGTTTTGTTTATCTATTTGTTTTGGTTTCTTTTTTTTTTTTTTTTGGTTTTCCAGACAGGGTTTCTGTGCAGCTTTGGAGGCTGTCCTGGAACTTGCTCTGTAGATCAGGCTGGCCTCGAACTCACAAGAGAGAGAGAGAGAGAGATCTGGGGGCAGGGAAAGGCTCAGTGTTTAAGTGCATTGGCTGCTATTCCAGAAGACCTGGGTTCAATTCTCAACACTCACATGGCAGCTCACCAATGTCTATAACTCAAGTTCCAATGGATTTGATTTCTCACAAAGACATGCATGCAGGCCAAACACCAATGCATAAAAAACAAAAAACTTTGGCTGTCCTGGAACTCACTCTGTAGACCAGGTTTGTCTTGAACTCACAGAGGTCTGCTTGTCTCTGCCTCCCAAGTACTTGGATTAAAGGTGTATTCCACTATTCCCAGCTGTTTTGTTTTTTAAAGAGGTTCTTAGTCTGTAGCCTAGGGAGGCCTAGCATTGTGTAACCTAGGTTGTCCCCAAGCTCATGACTATCCCACCGCCCCAGCCTCCTGAGAGCTGGGATTGCTAACATGAGCCAACACATCTGGTTTCTAGCTACCTTCTTATCAACAGACTCATGTTGTCTCAAAACCACATGATAAGGAACCTGGGCCAGTGTTGGGACTGTATCTATGGGGCTGATCCAGTACATGGAGCTCATGACATGTTATCCTGGCAGGTCAAAAACAGGCATTTGGAAGCTGCCATCATATTTCTGTTCCCTAGGGCTTTTGGCATGGGGACAGCGGCTCCGTGGGGCTGCAGAAGCCATGCGCCCTTTGCCCAGTTCCTCCACCAGTATGCTTATTCTCTCAATGCCGAGTGCAGGAGGCCAGGAGGACTGGCGAATTCTAGCAAGATCTGGATTCTGCTATCAAGGACACTCTGGCGAGGCTAGATTTTAACAGAGAGGAGCATGCTGTTAGTGGCTGGAGGCTGTCAGAGATGACTGAATTGTCATACAGCTGGGTCTAAATAATTCCTCAGAATGGCGTGAGATGGCTGCTCAGCAGGCAATCCCCACCAGCCTTACGTGGTGGGAGAAGAGAATCTGCCCCATAAGGTTGCTCTCTAACTTGCCCATGCATGCTATGGCGAGTGGAAGAGCACCCACCTGCAGCCAATAAATAAACGTAATGCATTTCAGAAAAAAAAGAATTCCTCTGAGACTGGGTTATCGAAGAACATTCTAGAATATTTGGAGAAGTCCAAGAGAACCTATGAGTATTTCAGAGGGAGGCCAGAATACCACAAAAAAGGTTGAATCCTTCAGGGAACCTGAACTACTTCAGAAGGAAAAGGGATGTTTTGGTGGACAGTTCAGCCTTCTATAGCAAAGGGTGGGAATTCAGGTGTGAGAGAGGGAGTGGGTGTTGTGTATGGCCTTGGAGGCTGCAACCAAAGGTCCCTCCTTCAACTCTGAGCTTGCAAAGATCTGGAGACTGGGGTGGAAGGTGGTCTTAGGGAGGCCAATAGTGTGTTTTCTCTTGTCTCCCGGGATAGGTCAGGACTAGCCCAGCCATAGCAGTCCTTCAGCATAGACTATAGGGATGAGTTATGACCACAGCTTTGGGGACCAAAGCTACTGTTGTACTCCAAGTCCTGGTGTGAAGTATTCTCTCTGACTTCTGGGGTTTTTAGGTACAAGTTACCCTGGCCAACCCTTTACCAGTATGGGTGTGGGCAGAAGTCTCTTCCCCAGGAACCCTTTTCCAGGAATGGAACTCCTACAGAAGCAATCTGTGCAATCTCTCCCACTTTTTTTTTTTTTATGGTTGAGAAAGCATGTTGTTGTATAGCCCAGGTTATTATTTTTCTTTTTGGTTTTTCAAGACAGAGTTTCTCTGTGTAGCTTTGGAGCCTGTCCTGGAACTCACTCTGTAGACCAGGCTTGGTCTTGAACTCACAGAGATCCACCTGCCTCTGCCTCTCGAGTGCTGTGATTAAAGGCATGCGCCACCAATGCCCGGTTCAGGTTATTCTCAAACTGACAATCCTATTGCTTCAGCCTCCTAGGTTCTGGGACTACAGATGTGTACCATGTTGTGATAAAGCACGAGGAGGACCTTGGTGGATTCCATGGCAGGTGACGTTGACCAAGGCGGGGGACAAACATGCCAAACAGACAGAGCTTAGTGAGAAGTTTTATTAGAAGTGGGGAGGGGAGAGATAAAGAAACACAGACACAGAGAGGAGAGAAGAGAAAAGGGAGGTAGGAAAAATCCTGTCTGCCCCAGGGGAACGGCAGGAAAGAGGGCAGGATTTTTCTTTTAAAGGCAGACCGACTACGAGGCCGTGGAACCCTGAACCGACCAGGGTACTGCCTGAGTGCATTCTGGCAGGTGACAGGGGCAGGCCAGCGTGATGCCTGAGTCCTTACATACCACCACACCCAGCTAGTTCTCGGGTTAATGGAGTTGGTGCAGTTCTTGAATACTGGAGCCCTGTTGGGCTGAGGTTGCCTGTTTGTTTCCGTGGCCCCTAAGACTTTCTGCACCCTGTGAGATCTGCGGCCAGGAGTGCTCGATCTGTGCTAGAAAAGGTGTCAGTGGGTGACATGGGGGAAGAGGTGTGTGCCAGCTGTAAGTGGCTTTGGACCCCCTTTGACATGCACCTGTTAAAATGTGCTAAGTCTTGCAGCAGCTGTTGGCTGTGCTGCATTCGGCCCTTCCCTGGTGACTGGGATAGAGTCCCAGCCCACCAACCTCAGTTTCCATGGCTCCTGAGGTTGCAGAGCCGTGGAGTCTTGCTCAAGATCACAGCTAGCAACTGTGTGAAACACAGAGCGAGGCTGTTCCTGCTTGTCTTTCGTACCCTGAAGTAGGCCTCAGACACACCCTCACTCTTCTTTCTGTCAGTGTGACCATGAACAAGAGAAATAAAGTGTGTAAGCCTCCGGTTCATCATCTGTGAAATGCACATGCTAACAATGCTAAGGGGCATGATGAAATGAGATGACACGTTCAAGGGCCAGGTAAGGCACAGTGACCATCAGATGACATCAAAACCTGGAACTGGCACTCTAGGTGTTTCGCTATGGGTGTCAGGTCCCCTGTAGCTGGAACTACAGACAGTTGTGAACTGTCATGTGGATGCGGAAAAATTGAACCCCTGTACAATTACAATGTTTTTGTTTTTTCTGAGACAGGGTTTCTCTGTGTAACAGCCCTAGCTGTCCTGGAACTAGCTCTGTAGATCATCAGGCTGGTCTTGAACTCACAGAGACTGTCACTTTAGAGATTTAGCTCCACCCCAATTTAGGCCTTGGCTTAAGAACCTCTAGTCTTGGAGTGGGGAGAGGGCTCTGCCTGGCTGCCCAAGGGTAAAGACCTATTCTGTGTGCAGCGGTGTATGCTTGGAATCCTAGCTCTGCGGAGGTGGAGGCAGGAGGATCCCTGCTCTCTAGCCAGTCAATCTATCCTAACTGGCGAGCTCCAGGCTGAAGGGAAACATGTCAGGCATTTCTGAGGATGATACCAATGACTTACCTGTGCCCCTTACACTCACTCGCATACATACATGTATGCACACACGTATGCACTGTTCTTATCTCCATGTTACAGACATGGAGGAGAGAAAGCTGTGTGTTACACACAGGGGCAGTGGTGCTCTCATGGTCTGTTTGACTTGACATATGGGTGGGAACAGTAGATTTTGGCTCTGCCCGAGTCCCCAGATTGGAGGTTCTGTGGTGAGGGGTCACTTCCCAGTCCCTGACAGCCAACAAAATTTGACACATGAAAAACCCCTGGCCCAGTTGCTCTGAGAAGCCCTCAGGAAACAAAGAGGAAATTAATTTTTCATGGTTGCAGAAGCGATTCCAGTTAGATGGCAGAAGGGACTTACTGACAAGAGAGGAACTAGGCGGCAGGGGAATTCCTCAGCAGAGTCAGGAAGTGACAGAGTGGTCCCTGTAGACAGCTCCCTAGGCAGAGCTAGGTGAGTCTTGAACTCACAGAGATCCACCTGCCTCTGCCTCTCGAGTGCTGGGATTAAAGGCGTGCGCCACCACCGCCCGGCTAGGAGTTTGGGTTTTTTTGTGTTGCCTTTATCAATCTTCTCTTTTTTTATTACATTTTCAGTCATCATTAGACTTTTTCCACTATGAGATTATAAAGCCTCCCGAGTTTTCCCCTGCGCTTTTATGGCTTTCTTTTGGACTTTTCTAGCACTTGAATCTTTGATCCTTTGGGGCTCATCCTGGTGTTACCTGAGAGCACCTGGCTATCCCAACCTCCTGTTAAAGACTCCCTGTCCACTTGGACAGGCCACCTTTATCAACTCCTGGATTCCCAAGTGCCCCACAGGCTATTTCCAGACTTTCTATTCCCGTCCATTTGTCTGTTGGTCTCTTCCTGGACCCTAACTGGCTTGTTCCAATTGCTGAGGCTTGCTGAGCGGTAGAGACACACCTTTTTAATCCCAGCAGAGGCTGGTAGATTTGGCCAGCCTGGTCTACAGAGTGCAAGGACAGGCTCCAAAGCTATACAGAGAAACCCTGTCAGGAAAAACTGAAACAAAACCAAGTGCTGAGGTTTTTGTTTGTGGTGCTTGGGATTGAACCCAGGGCCTCACCCACAAGTTTCTTACCAATGAACTACTTGAGGGGGAGGCTTAAAATACAATCATCTAGTAGTGATAAGATTAGTGTTAGTCAGGCAGTGGTGACCCAAACTTTTAATCCCAGCACTCAGGAGGCAAAGGCAGGCAGATCTCTGTGAGTTCTAGGCCAGCCTGGTCTACAGAGTAAGTTCCAGGACAGCCAGGGCTACACAGAGAAACCCTGTCTCAAAAAAATTAACAAACAAACAAAAAGGTTGGTGTTGACTTCTCCTACTAACTTCTTTTTTCCTTGGGGTGGGGATCAGGCTCTTGCTAGTTCAGACATTCCAGTAGCCACAGTCTTCCCCAGCCTCCAGAGAACAGGGATTATATAGGTCATGCCTGGGTTGCTGCCTCCCGCACCCCCCAGACAGGGTCTCACATAGCCTAGGCTGGAGGAGGGCCAATGTTGAACACCTGACCACTTGTCTTCAGCCCACAAGTGCTGGGATTACAGACATCACACCCAGATCATCCACTCTACCTCCCTTCCTTCCCTCCCCCCTTCTGTCTTTTCTCTTCTACTTCCCTTCCTTCTTTTCCATAATTCATAGTCTCTTCCCCTCCACCTCTCTCTCTCTCTCTCTCCTTCCCTCCCTCCTGAACTCTCCTGGGTCTTACAGACCAGTAGGCAAACAGAGAACAAACAAGTAATTGCATGCCATTTGGTTGCTCTGCAGAGAAGCGATAATAGAGCAGGTGAAGGGACCAGGGAGGCAGAGGAGGAGCCAGAGGCTTTTGGGGAGGAACTCTCAGACAGCCAGGGGAAGCATCCAAGTGGGAAGGAGGCCCTGTGGCTCCCTGGAGGGCAGAAGCAAAAGCCCCAGGCAGGAGCCTGCTTGCAAACAGAAGCTTTGGCTTGGGGAGGGGGGTGCACTGCCTAGGGATGGAGGCCAGTGAGGTGGTGGCAGAGGCTTGTAGGTCACAGCAAGGACACTGCTTCTCTTCTAACACCTGGAGCCATGAGGACAGTCGGTTGAATGGCATTAGCAACAAATCCTGACCTCTCTCTCCTCAGGATGGCTCTAGAGGCTGCCCAGAGCGGTGGCAACTGGGAGGGTGGTAGGCAGGATTTTCAGGAAGAGGGGAGTGAACTCAGCCTCTGTGTTGGGCACTCATCAGGCGCTGGAAGCCGGCATGAAGGAGGAGGAAAGGGAAGCTGGGAAAATGGATGAGACACGGAAGCAGAGTGGTTGGAGACTGCCTCTGCCAAATCTATAGGAAGCAAAGGGGGCAAAACCCAAGAGTTGCTTCTGTACCAGGGCCCAACATGCCCCAGACAACTTAAAAGCTGTTACTGCCTTCAAGATCTGGGCAGTTCATACTTGCAACTCAGGAAGCTAAGACAGGAGGATGATGAGTTTGGGGCCAGCCTGGGTTACGTAGTATGATCCCATTTGTACACACACACAAAGTAACAAACAAGCCTGAGGACTTAGCTCAGTTGGTAGAGGGCATGCATGAAGCTCTGGGTTTGATCCCCAGTGCCACATAAAGCCATTGTGGTGGCACATGCCTTCCATCCCAGCAGGAGGTGAAAGCAGGGGACATCCAAAACTTAAGGTCAGAAAGCTGGTTTGGTGGCTTCTCTGTGACCCCGGTGTTGCAGGAGCAGAGGCAGGCATGTCCCTGGGGATCTTATTAGCCAGCTTGTCTAGCCTGGAAGGTGAGCTCTGGGTTCAGTGAAAGAGCCTGTCTCAAAAATGAAAGGTGGAGAGTGGTGGAGGAAATACTTGACGTTGACCTCTGGTCTATGAAGGAGTACAAACACACAAATATGCGTGTGCGTGTGCACACACACACACACACACAAACACACGTCCACACATAAAATTTAAGAAAAGAGGGCCAGCAAAATGGCTTCCTTTGGAGCTCAGCAGGGCATCTCTTGGCCCTGACTGGGTTAGACAGGAATTAGAGGCCTTCTCACTGGCAAATGGGAGCGAACTGCTTCAGAAGTAGTGGATTTTTTTTTTTTTTGGTTGAGACAGGGATTTAAGGGCAGTAGTGGTGGCGCTTGCCTTTGATCCCAGCACTCGGGAGGCAGAGGCAGGCAGACCTCTGTGAGTTCGAGATCAGCCTGGTCTACAAGAGCTAGTTCCAGGACAGCCTCCAAAACAATACAGAGAAACCCTGTCTTGAAAAACCAAAAAAAAAAAAAAAAAAAAAAAAAGCCCAGAGGCTAACCTGAAAATTCAGCATGGCTAGAGGGAAGGACACAAGAGGGGGAAGACTGAGTCACTTCCTAGTCTTCAGCCTCTCCTACAGGCTCAAGGGTGAAGGGTTAGCTTGGAGAAAGGTGAGGGGTGAAGGAAGAAGACTGTCCCAGAAGAGAGCTGACGTACAGCTGGGCTAGACAGAGAAACAAACAAACGAAATCCCAGGGAGAGGGAAAAGCTGAGGAGCTCACTTTGGCTAGAGCCTGGTAGAGAGAGACAGAGAGAAGGAGAGAGAGGGAAAGGGGGAAGGCTCGGCTAGAAATAGAGACCCAAGGCACAGCCTTATGGGTCTTACTTAGTGTGGCTTATATAGAGGAATGACCCACTCTCAGTTGGAACATGGAAAATCCTGCCCTAGGATGTTCTGGAAGGTATTTAAAGCTAACCCTAGTACCTCAAAAGAACCTCTGAAGAGGGAGGACAGAATATCTATGAAGGCCAAGTTCAGTCCCCAGTGTTCTCTCCAAACAAACCATAACATCAGATAGTGACCATCACACAGTGGGCATCATCACACAGTGGGCATCATCACACAGTGGGCATCATCACACAGTGGGCATCATCACACAGTGGGCATCATCACACAGTGGGCATCATCACACAGTAGACAGACATCACACAGCAGACAGACATCACACAGTGATCATCACAAAATGCCCTTGGGGAGTCCAGCCCTCTTTCACACAAAGACCTTAGTGTCATCACAGCAAGATTAGGAAACTCCTTTGTCAGAGGAACCACAGTGAAATCAAGTGAGGAAGCCTAGAGATGGGTTTGAGGGAGCTTGTGGAGAGGGAAGGGTCCATGAAAGGAGTGTGTCTGTGGTTCCCGACCACACCCACACACAGGTCTGCTCTCAGCTCACTGCCGGCTCAGTGACTCAAGAGGTCTCAGCTTCCCGGACCTGGGCATCTCCTCATCCTACAGCAGTGTGGTCCAAGGGACTGAAGTGAAATAATTGCTCTGTCACAGACAAATTGGTGTGTGATCAAGGTCATGGGGAAAAAAAATAGTGTATCTATGAAGGGGTCTTTTTTTTTTCCTTTTTAAACCAGAATCTAGTGTTTTCCAGGCTCAAATTTGATACTTTGAACTTCTGATCCTCCTGCTTCCCCCTTTGGAGTGTTGGAATCTGCCATTGCAGGTGGGCACCAGTACGAGTTTCATGCATTGCTGGGGATCCAACTCAGGGAGGGTCTCATGTATAGTAACTGAGCTACACTCCCGGTGCTGTTTTTTGTTTGTTTGATGTTTGTTTGTTTGATTTTAGTTTTCATTGTGTGTTTGTTTTTCAGATAGGGTCTTTCTGTTGTAAGTTAGACTCGCCTCAAACTTGCACCAGCCTCCTGCCTTCCAAGAGTTGGGATTCTGGGAGTTTCATGCATCCTGTCAATCAACCAAGTACAGACAAGCAAACAGGTCTGGAAAGGCAGGACTCTTGTTCGGAGTGACAAAGTGAGGGCCACCGGCCTGCGGTCTCCTGCTCCCGAGGCCACTTTAAGTTTGGGGTTGTGGGAGAGGACAGGCGAGAGACGTGTAAAAGGAGAGGAGGGGATAGGTGTGGCTGCCTCTGGGACTTTCCTTATTGAGATCAGCGTCCTCGAAATAGCTGTACTGGGTGAGCGGCTGAGGCTTGGTCACACCCTCTGCCCCGCCTGCTGCAGGGAGCGGTCCCACTGCAGCGCTTGTCCCCTCAGCTGTCACTTCCCCTGCAGGCAGGAGCTATCTGAGCCTGTGCCCTGAAGATGCTAGGGCGTTCCTGGGAGGCCTCTGCAGTCACTTCGACGAACCCAGACCACTGCCACTGCCGCGAGCTTCGCGAAGCTGTCCTGTACCTTCCAATCAGGAAGCAAAAGCTCGTTCCCACCATGCACCTGACCTGATGTTACTCGGGAAGTCCCTGAAACCAAGGAGGACACTTGTAGGACTTTGGCTGTGAACTTCCAAAGGGTGAAAATTCCCACGTGTATCATGCACATCTTAAGTGCACTGAACTGGAGAGATGACTCAGGGCTTAAAAACATGCACTGCTCTTGCAGATTCCTGAGTTTGATTCCCCACAATATGCATATACTTACAAACATACGCATGGTTATGAATAATGATAAAAACATATGCGTAGCTAAGGACAACACAGTCAGGCAGTGGTGGTGCACGCCTTTAATCCCAGCACTCAGGCAGCAGAGGCAGGCAGATTTCTGTGAGTTCGAGGCCACACTACAAAGTGAGTTCCAGGACAGCCAAGGCTATACAGAGAGACCCTGTCTTGAAAAACAAAACAAAAACAAAAAAATGAAATAAAAAAGAATAATATAAATAGGTGACTGGAGAGACGGTTCAGTGAGTTCCAAAGGATCCAGACTTGATTCCCAGCACAAACATGTTAGCCCACAACTATCTGTAACTCCACACATGTGGGGCATATATACGCAGACAAAACACCCACATACATAAAAATAAATAAATAAGCAAATAAATAGAATAGCAAAAATAAATTTAAAACAATAACAGTCCTTGGTCAGCTATGGTGACACACGTCTTTAATCTGAGCACTTGGGAGGCAGAGGCAGGTGGATTTCTGTGTCTCAAAAATAAAATAAGGGCTGGAGAAATGGCTCAGCAGTTAAGAGCACTGGCTGTTCTTCCAGAGGATCTGGATTCAATTCCCAGCAACCACATGGTGGCTCACAACTGTCTGTAACTACAGTTCCAGGGAACCTGACACCTCCACACCTATGTACACAAAATTAATTAAAAAAATAAAATGAAAAAGAACTACCCTAAGAAATACAGGCAAAGCAAACAGGTTCCCAATTTTCTTCAGAGCACAGGGTGTTGAGTCCAGGGCCCTGCACATGAAAGTGCTCAGCCTCTGAGTTGAACCTCCAGCCATCTTTTTTTTTTTTTTTTTTTTTTTTTTGGTTTTATGAGACAGGGTTTCTCTGTATTATTTTGGAGGCTGTCGGTCCAGCCCAGCCTCGAACTCACAGAGATCCGCCTGTCTCTGCCTCCCGAGTGCTGGGATTAAAGGCGTGCGCCACCACCGCCCAGCCATCTTTTTACTTTATTTTGTTTTTGCTTGTTTAAGAGATGAGAGGTCTTAATCTATAGCTTGGGTAGATTCGAACTTGTGATTTTCTTGCTTTGGCTTCTAAGTTACTGGTATTACTGACCTGAATCACCAGGCCCAGCTCCGTGTGTGTGTGTGCACAGACATGCATGAGGATGCCAGAGGGTAACATTGGGGGGTCCTCCTCAAACATTCTCCACCTTAATTTTTGCCACAGGGTCTCTCACTGAACCTGGCTAGCCCCATTGGCCATTCAGTCCCAAGGGTTCTGTGTCTGCCTCCCTAGTCTTGGGATTACGAGTATGTATAACATCACACTGGGTTCTCATATCTGTGTGGCAAGTGCTTTACTGGCTGAATCATCCACCCAGCTCCTGGCTTTTATGTGTAGCAAGGTCTGGCTTCAAACTCTGAACCCTGCTCTTAGGCTTGTAAGTGCTGGAGTTGCGGAGGCATGCCACTACATCCATCCAGATCTTTCTACCAAGAGTGGACACTGAAAACCTATGTCTTCTGTGATGGAGGGTAGCAAGCTAGGTAACAGGAAAACATATGGGTGGAGAGACGTGAATAGATTTAAAAAAAATACTAGGACTCAGGTTAACTGTGATAGCAGGCATGTCTAGCACACACAAGACTCTGGATCTCATCCCGGGCACTATAAAAGAACAATATATGACTAGAAGACAGTCTATAGGCTGTGGATGGGTAAGTCAGAGGGAAGTTATTATTGCCAGGCACTGGCCATGTCTTATGAAGGCCCCTCCCTTCAGTCACAGGGAACTGTTCTAGACAGGCCTCCTGGGTTCACATGCTGGCTCTCTGCCTTAGGAAAGTTAGTCCCCTCTCTGCCCTTTGATGCCCTCACCTGTGAACTGGGACTCCTAAGAATATCCCAGAACATTGCTGTTATGCAGTGGCTCTCACCTTCCTAATGCTGCAGCCCTTTAATGCAGTTCCTCAGGTTGCGGTGACCCCACCCTCCCACCGTAAAATTATTTTTTGTTTTGCTGCTTCTTCACAACTGTAATTTTGCTCTTGTTATGAATTGCAATGAAAATATTTTTTGGAGATAGAGGTGTGGCAGGGGGTGGCAGCTCACAGGCTGAGAACCTCTACTGGAAAGGTTACCATGTGCAGGATGCTGGATGTGTGGATTTGGAGATAGGTTCTGAGGTTAGAGGCTTGGACTTAGTATTCAGGGCTGGGTGCGTAGGCCTGCTTCTTGGTGTTACCGTGGCTCCTATGTCCTTACTGCTCTTATGCATAAAAACAGTGATGGGGTGAAGCAGGGCTCGCCATACCCATTGACACACAGAGTTGCTTTGTCTGTCTTATTTTTAATTCCAAATCCCAAGCTGTACCCAAGGCCAGTTAGACAGCAATCTCTCCAGTAAGATGCAGGCACCAGTATATTTGATGCCCCCAAGTGGTTTCAGGTACAGAGAAAAGCGGAGACTACGGAGGTAGTGAGAAACATGGCTTTGCAAAGGTGTGCTGTCTGGGCTCCTGTCTGCACCGGCGGGGGTGGCTTCCACAGCCTGCCTATGGATGCACTGCTAAGTGAAAACACTCTACTCTTTGTTTCTTGCTTGTTTTTCGTGACAGGCTTTCTTGGGAGACTTTCTTGGGACTCAGTCTGCAGACTAGGCTGACCTGGAACTCACAGAGACCCACCTGTCTCTGCTAGGACTAAAGGCCACCACCGCCCAGCTGACACTCTTTCGGCAGGTCAGAATCTGGGGTGCTCCTGGCAGCTGTGGGTGCTGACAAGTGGGCCCCACTGGTTCATCAGGAGTTCATGCTCAGCCTGGCGTTGGTGGCGCACGCCTTTAATCCCAGCACTCGGGAGGCAGAGGCAGTCGGATCTCTGTAAATTCGAGACCAGCCTGGACTACCAAGGGAGTTCCAGGACAGCCTCCAAAGCCACAGAGAAACTCTGTCTCGAAAAACCAAAAAAACAAAACAACAACAACAAAAAAAGAGTTCATGCTCAGGCAGGCAGGATGGCTCAGTGGATAAGGACAACTGCTGTCAAGTCTGATGACCTGGGTTCCATCCCCAGGTCTCACCCCATGGAAGGAGAGGACGAGCTTCTGTAAGTTGTCCTCTGACCAGCACAGGAGCTGGACAGGGAAGGTTCCAGCAGAGCTCTTAGTCCCTGACTCTCTTAGGTACATTGGCTTCTCAATGGCTGTGGCATGAGAGTATGAGGTAAGATCCCACCCGGGACAAACAAGCTGTATGTAAAGGGCAAAGGCAGTGACCCTGGCCAGGTTGGGGTGTGTGATTATTTGCATGGCTGGACTGGCATTTCCTTGGTGTTGGCTACAGGGACGAGTCGGTCCAGTAAATAGATCCTGTAAGAATGATCGGGGTCAAGCTTTCTTCTGGGACCATGTGTTCGTACTCATAAAGAACCTCTGAGCCCCCATTCCCGAGTCCCCAGCCTCTAACAGGACACTAGATCCTCTGCCTGCAAGGTGGTACCTGCAGTTGGGAACTGGGAGTCAGCTGGGTTTTTGAGGTCAAGTACTTGGGGCTGGGGTTCTCCGTCTGAGCTTCTGAGGTTGGTCATTGAAACCTGGGTACTTGTGGCTAGGTGCTTGGACTTGTCATCTGGGTGAGCAAACCTGTTTCCTCCCCTGACTTCTCTGTGGCCGTCATAGTGCATGGCCTCACATGAATGACACTGTTTGTCTTGCCTGTCTATCTTTGGAGATGACAGAGGCTGAAAGGCAAGAGAAAGCTTTGCCCAGCCTCTCCACAAACATTCCTGGGAACCTTTTCTCTCCTGACCAGGAGGCCCTAGTTTCCTAGTCTTCCACCCCTCCCCCCAGCCATCTGCTTGAAGGAAGTGGCTCCTTGGTTCTTCACAGGAAGCCACAGGCCTCTTCTGCTTCAGCAACCTCCAGCTGCTGCTGGCCCAGGCCCCTTTCCTGGCCGGCCTAGTGACGCCCAGTTCCGAGCATCTCCCTCTACCGCCAGCCAAGAAGCCTGTGTGGCATGTTTTTCTTTTAAATCCTTAAGGCTCTGTCTGGGGCATAGACTGCGGACCTGAAAGACAGACGTAATGGCAGAGGGTCCTGAATTGTGGCACTGAGAGCAGGAGGGAGGTCCTTCAGAAATCCCGAGTATGATCATTCCAGCGTCCAGGGTTCCTGTTGCAGAGCAGAAGCTGCGTGCATTCATTCCAGTCTCGAAGACGGTGGTGGAGACTGCCCCAGGGAAGGCTTTTAGTAATTGCGGAGCAGCTCAAGGATAATGAGGGTTGAGGAAGAGTCTAGCTCGGGACTATACTGCCACCTGGTGGTCATAGTCACACACAGCAACACGAAATTGTGGGAGCCTTTAGAGGAGCAGGATATTGAAGGGTACTAAGGGTCTGGAAGGCCCTTAAAGAACAAGGAGACTCCTAGATAAAGAAATTTTATGAATGGTCAGGGGTCAGGACTCCTCTAAGTCAGCTGAATATGCCTGTACTCCAGCGTTAGAGGAGGCTGAGGAAGAATTGTTGAGCCAAGGAGTTCAAGGCTAGCCCAGCAAGAAAGAAAGAAAGAAAAAAAAGCAAAGAGCTGGAGATGGCTAGGCAGTTGCGCTCTTCCAGAAGATGGAGGTTCCGTTTAGTGACTCACAATGACCTGCAACTCTAGCTCCTCCCTCTTCCGGCCCCCATGGACACATGCACACATTTTTAAAAGATCTTTAAGATAACAGAGATACCACTTCTGAAGTCAGCACCTGGGAAGGACATCCTTGGTGTAGGCGAGACTCCTCTGACCCCATTTGCCAGACTAGGAAACAGAGGACCAGAGATGATGAGCTTGGCATTGTCTTACAGCAAGACAGTCAGAAATGGGGGTCGGATTTTATGTGTTTATTTATGCTTGGGATTGAGCCCGGTGCCAGGAGGGTCTAATTTGGGGCTCGTCTGAGGACGTGGCTCCAGAGTAAAGAGAACCCTCTGCTCATTCCTAGTCGCCCCTGTTTGTGACCAAACATGGCATTGCCCTGCACCACCGCCACTTCAGTCACCAAAGTTGGCACTACAAGGTGGCTTTTCCCAAAAATAAACTCCACTCCGAGGCACGAGGATCTGAGGAGGCTAGGGGTTACAGAGTGTGTGCTTGGGGCTCAGCAGACACTTTAGAAGAGGAAGCCCACGGGGCTGGAGAGATGACTCCAGTCACAAGAGCTTTCTGCTCTTCCAGAGTGATCGTTAGGTCCCTAGCACCCACACCAGGGGCTAACAATTGCCTGTAACTTTACTTCCAGGGGATCCAACACCTTCTTCTGGACCACACACACACACACACACACACACACACACACACACACACTTAAAAATAAAAATTTTAAAGAGTTAAAAATCTTATTTAAAAAAACAACAACAACAAAACCCCAACCACTCTAGCGGAAGAAACCCACTGGTTTTAAAGAAAAGGGAATTGGGACTTCAAGAATGCAAGTAAGTTGTCAGGGCCCAACCCTGCAGCTGGGCCAGGACTCAGCTGTGTCTTGCCTGAAGGTCACTTCCAGAGAGACGTCTAGGAGTGCACACATGTCACAGGGCCCTCGAGCTGTGTGGCGCTGTGTGGCGTGCTGTCTGGTGCTGTGTGAATGCAGTAGCTGAAGTCTGTGAGGACTGACAAGGATTTGGGGTTGGAAGAGAAATGGGGGTGAGAGGGAGGTGAGCGAGAAGGGAAAGGAAGCCTCATGTGTTCCTTGTGAGCTGCGAGTAGGCAGGAAGTGGGTCTCGTGTGCCGTGGGGTCCTTAGCACCTGGCACAGTGCCTGGCATAGATTGATTACTCAGTAAACGCCTGTGGGATGAAGGTGAAGAATTAAGTTGCATTCTGGGAGAACACTGTGAGGAGAAGAACGGGCCGGCCATTTTCAGTGTAATGCAGCCTGAGGATTGCTGGGGCCCGGGATCTAGAGCACTAGGGACATATACCAGCAAACCCTAATACTCAAGGCCGAGGGAGGAGCACAGTCATGAGTTTGTAACCAGCCTGGGATACAAAGCAAGAGGAATTAATTATGAGGCTGGAGAGATGCCTCAGAGGTTAAGAGCACTTGCTGTGCATTCAGAAGACCTGAGTTCAGTTCCCAGAATCCACATGGCAGCTTCCAGCTGTCTGTAACTCCAGTTCCAGGGAATCACACACCCTCTTCTGGCTTCCTCAGCCACTAGGTACACACATGGTGCACAGACATACATGCAGTTAAAAACACCCACACACATAAAATAAATAAATATTTTTTAAAATGTACTAATTGCCGGCGTTGGTGGCATATGCCTTTAATCCCAGCACTTGGGAGGCAGAGGCAGGAGGATCTCTGTGAGTTCGAGACCAGCCTAGTCTACAGAGCGAGTTCCAGGACAGGCTCCAAAACAATACAAAGAAACCCTGTCTCGAAAATCCCCCCCCCAAAGTACTAATTATAGCTAGGCCGTGGTGGTGCACACCTTTAATCCCAGCACTCTGAAGGCAGAGGCAGCTGGATTTCTTGAGTTTGAGGCCAGCCTGGTCTACAGAGCAAGTGCCAGGACAGCCAGGGCTACACAGAGAAACACTGTCTCAAAAAGCCAATAAATATACAAGCAGCTCTGAGAGAGAGAGAGAGAGAGAGAGAGAGAGAGAGAGAGAGAGAGAGAGAGAGAGAGAGAGAGAGAGAGAGATCTTTCTCCCCCAAAATTAGACCTGTGGGAGCAGAGTTGCCCATCTTTCTTTGATGATGTCCAAAGGACAGGGGGTGCTCCAGGAGGGAGGGAACCAAATTTGATGCCCATCGTTGGGAGAAAGGAAGAACTCTGAGCGCCTAAGAGCAAAGCCGGGCTCCACAGTTAGGTTTCCTGATTCCCAGCTTGTTCCTTGGCTGTTTCATTTATTTCCTCCGCTCCCTTACTGTGGTGGCAGCTGACATTTACCGCATGCTTGCCGAGTGCCAGGTAGGTGCCTTTCCATGTTCTGCCTCTGCCTCTTATGCTTCTGCCAGGCATGCTTCTCTGGGGACAATCCGGTGGTGGCAAACTCTGCGGAGCTGGCCCTGGCACGACGGGAGGAGCGAGCAGGAGGCGTAGAAGACGGGAATCATGAGAGGCAGCGGGTAGAGGAGGCCTGAGGGCACCTGGCTTCAAGTCCCTCCTCACCGTGCTGTGCTAGGCCTCCTGACGTCTTTAAATTGCAGCTCTTGGGGAAGCAGCCTCTGCTGTTCACGGATGGCCCTCTTCTAGAGGGCCAGGTCTTTCCAGCAGACTTGGCAAGCATTGAACCCACTCAACGGTGTGCCCGATTAGATGAAAACCATAGCATGGTTCCTCCTCCTTAGGGCTGGAAACCACGCCCCCCCACGCCCCCGCCCTCTTGGTTATTTTGTTGTACCTTTTGAGGCAGTCTTGATATGAAGTTCATGCTGGCCTTGAACTCTGGATCCTCCTGTCTCGGCCTTGCCACGACTGGGATTACAGGCATGCACTACCATGCCTGGATTTGCGGCTGCCATTTGATTTATCGGGTCTTTTTGACCTTCTCCTGCCTTGACGTGGGTACTGGAATGTTCCTGGACACTCCTCCCCAACTGAGACAAACATTAAATCCACCCAGCACAGCTTGGGTAATGTTTCTCTTCCAATTACCACTCAAGAGGTCTGCGGGCTCCATGTACAAACCTCTTCCTCCTCCACTGGAGCGCTGTGAGGACAGGGAGGCCTTGCCAAGCCTTCACAAAGTAACTTCTCATGAGCTTGGGCACACGCGCGGACACACAGGCACACGCGCACAAACGCACTCACGCGCGTATGCACCCAGATACACGCAGCAGTTTGTATTCTCCGTCCAATGGAGTCACCAAAATGTTCTCCAGAGATTGGCGACCTGGTTTATCCACCTCTGCCTAAGCAGAGAGTAAATATCCTGTCAGTCAGTACAAAGTCCCTGGGCCCCACACCTCACAGCCAGGACCCTGGACAAGAGCACTGTGGCCTAACAGGGAGCATTGAGGAGGAACCCCAGGGAGGTCATATCTCAGAACAGAAAGGAAGACTTTTCTGCAGGCAGGTGAACTTTGGAAGGAGACTCCAGGCAGAGAACAGCTCGTGCTCTGGGCCAGAAACAAAATCAGCTGGTTTTGTTCCAGAACTGTGGCTGACTTGAGGAGAAAATGAGGGTGGGGTGTGTGGCTGACGCAGGCCCCGAGCAGGTCTTCCTAGGCTTCTCGTTGCACGGGTGACTCACAGGACAGCCTTCTCATCTAGGGCACGGGGAGAATGACAGAGAAAGTTCTGGGCTGCAGCTGGAAGAGGGAGGGGCAAGGACAGAGGAGAAGGTTCTTGGGGGCCTCTGGCTATTCCTCTGTCTTGTCACCACCCCCTTTGTTTGTGAGGTACTTGGAGACAGTGTAGCCCCAGACCTGAGACAGGGCCTCCAGGGGCCTAGAACAGGGCCAGGGAATCCAAAAGTCTGAAAACTATGATCAGATCTAAGCCTCTGAAACGCAGAGGGAGAGGTCAAAGCTCAGAGAGGGGCGGCCTGGTGTTGGTGGCGCACGCCTTTAATCCCAGCACTCGGGAGGCAGAGGCAGGCGGATCTCTGTGAGTTCGAGGCCATCCTGGTCTACAAAGCAAGTTCCAGGAGAGCCTCCAAAACAATACAGAGAAACCCTGTCTCGAAAAACCAAAATAAAAAAAAAAAAAGCTCAGAGAGGGGCTTCTGTGAGGTGACCTCATTTTCCCCATGTTTCCACTCCCAAACCAAGACGGCGTGAGAGATGATCCAAGCAAAAGCAGTGGCTTCTTGGTTTTGTGTCTGCAGCAAAAAGGCCATGCAGCACCAGGACCACCTCCACCTCCACCACCTCCACCATCATCATCGCCTCCTCCTCCTCCTCCATCCCCCCACCCCCGTCATCATTATCATATACAGATGCACTTGCATTCTAGGCAAGTGTTCTGCCTCTGAGCTACACCCCTAGCCCTAATGCATGTTATTATTTTGGTTTTTTGAGACAGGGTTTCTCTATGTAGCTTTGGCTATCTTGGAACTCACTCTGTAGACCAGGCTGGTCTCAAATTCACAGAGATTCTCCTGACTCTGCCTCCTGAGTGCTGGAGTTAAAGGCGTGTGCCATGCCTGGCCTTCCTAATACATGTTATTAGTAATGAATGCCAGTGACAGCTGCCTTGTGAAGAGCCCTATGTGTGGTGCTGGAAGGTTCAAAAACACAGCATCATCTCATTTCGTCACAGCCCTGTGACCTGACGAGGTCACCATCTCACAGCACCAGAGTATTTGCAGCTTTGTCCAATACAATCCTCAGCCAAACCTTTCAGGGTTTTGGTTTGTTTGTTTTGATTTGTTTGTTTTTTAAGACAGTGTCTCACCCTGTAGCCCTGAACACTGTGTAGACAAGGCTGGCCTCGAACTCACAGAAAACCACTTGCACTCACAGAAAACCACTTGCTTTAGCTTCCAAGTGCTGGCTAGCATTGCAGTCCTGGGCTGCCACGCCCAGAGAAGCTGAGAATAGTCATCCTTCTTGACTTGGTGTGACTTGGCCAATGCCTCCACGAGAAACTAGCCTAAGTGGCTAAAAGCAGAGCGTCTGAACGAAACTGACTTGGTTTGAATGCTGCCACTGGTTCTGAGTTGTTTCAAGAACTTCAGTAAAACCAAACTATAACTCTGACCCCTGTGAGTCCGAGCCCCGAGCCCCGAGCCCCGAGCCCCGAGCCCCGAGCCCCGAGCCCCGAGCCCCGAGCCCCGAGCCCCGAGGCAGGGCGGCGCACAGGGAAGGAACGTGATTACAGCCCCAAGTACCTGAAGCCTGCATCCTCTCACCCATCTCTTCCGAGAACCCCAGCGCCCCAGAGCCCTAAAGCGCTGTGTTCTGAGCTCCTTGTGCCTCTTTTTCTGCCTGGAAGGGCACTAACAAAGCTGAAAGCACGGGTGTTGGAGGAAAACAGGGTTCACCTACTTTGTGTCTAGTGCTCCCAAACGCTTCTAGAACTAGGGGGTTGCGATCCTCTGATTTTGGAGCATCACACAAGGAACTTTCCCCAGGCACTAGGCTTAATGAGGCTGCCCCCACTTGGTGGTCATGAGACTTCTCTGGCAAATGATAATTCAGTAACGGAACTGACATTGTAAAAAACGTTGGAACTGACCGAGCAGGAATTTGTTCCTGGGACCCTGGTTAACTCTGTGCTGCCTCTTGTTTATAATATCGTGCCCCCTCCCAATTGGAGAAACAAGTCGGAATCTCTCTGATAGGGATCCCGAAGCGCTACTTCCACAAGGATGTCATCATGTGTCCCTGGCTGGCCTGGAACTCTCCTTTTTTTGACCTCCCATCCCTCTGGATCTTTACCTGCCTCTGGTTATCCACTTGAAGAGGCAGATTGGACAAGAACGATACCTCCTTTCGCCGCACAGTGGCGCCTCTCACGGACCTTGCCCTAGGACCGCAAAATGAGATGGGAAGACGTGGGGCCTTCAGACGGTTTTTGGTCTATTATTTCTCCTTCCGATTTGGTGGTTGGGTGGTGAAAAGAAAAAAAAAAAGGAAGAAGAAGACGAAGAAGAAAGCAGGATGTTACGGCAAACTGAGACTAGAACCTTACCTTCTTTAAGGTTCTGCTCCCCCTGGTGGTCATGCGTACAGGTAGCTGGCACGCAGTTACACGTGTCTGTTAGCAGGGTCGGGTGGATAATACAGGTCACTCCACACTTAGGAGGCAGGAGGGGGCTGGAGAGATGGTGCAGCCATTAAAGGCTCGGCTCACAACCAAAAATGTAAGAGGCAGGAAGACTGCTGAGAGTTCCAGGATAGTTTAAGGCTACGGAGTGACTTCCAGGCCAGCCTGGATACAGAGTGAGGCCTTAGATGATGATGATGGTGGTGGTGGTGGTGATGATGATGATGATGATGATGATGATGATGATGATGATGATGATGATGATGATGACGACGATAGCAGCAGCAGGAATAGTAGTAGTAGTAAATAATGGGGTCTGGAGAGATTGCTCAGCGATTACGAGCACTGCCTGCCCTTATAGAGGATCGAGGTTCAATTCCTAGTACCAATATGGTGGCTCACAGCTGTCTGTAACTCCAGCTCCAGGGGATCCAACACCCTTTTCTGACCTCTTAGGACACCAGGCACACACATAGCATACACATATGTGTGCAGGTAAAACATTCATGCACATAAAAATGAAATAAACCTAATAAATAAATGAATAAAATGTAATAAAATAAATAAAAACCCATGGTGCCATTATTACCAGTCATGCATTACAGATAAGAAGAGTAGGGCTTGGAGATTATAAGTAATAGTCCCCCCAAAAAAATAAGTAATAGTCCCAAGGTTTCACAGCCAACAAGATGAAGAGTCAGGGTTTAAACCCACAATTCACTGCTGCTCATGGCCACACTTGCGACAATTTCAGATCACTTCATCTGTCCTCAGAGGAGAATTCAACGTCACAGACCTTAGGAAAGGTGGTTTAATCTCCATTAAAAGTCATTTATTTATTAATTCATTATTTGTTTGTTTGTTTGTTTGTTTTTGTTTTGGGGTATAAAGGGAAGCATATGCCATGGCTCATATATGGAGGTTAGAGGCCAATTTGCAGGAGTAGCTTCTCTTTCCACTGTGTGTGTTCTGAGTAAGGACTGAGCTCAGGTTGTCAGGGGTGGCAGCAATCACTCTGTCAGAGGCATCTGGATGGCTCTTTTCCACCTTACAGAGGAAGGAGCCAAGGTGAAGTGAAGTGATAGGGTTCAGGGCATAGAGAGCTGAAATGACGTCTCTGAGCTAGGTTTTGTGGCTCTCCCAGCTTCCCATTCCATCTGCTAAAAGCCCTACCTTCATATTAGTCACAGCCCAGGGCATGAAAGGAACCCAAGGAGACTGCCTCCCTAATACGTATTCAGGCTCACCGACAGGCAGCTTGGGGGGGCAGCTTTGCACCCACACTTCCTGCCTCCTGGTTTTACCTTGGCGGAGAGAAGAAAAGCCGTGTTGCTGCCCAGAGCCTGCTGATAGATGGGTGCTGCAGGAGGAAGCTACTTTCTGGCTGGCTTAAGGCCGGCTTTTTATAATCATGTTGGATCCCCTCCACCCTGCCCCAGGCAGCCAATCCCCATCAGAGTTTCCATTTCCTGCACTCTGCAGAGTTTTCTGGTCTCCGCTCTCCCAGCATCTGTGCCCTGCCTGCTGGCAGAAGATTGTAATTCAAGCCAGGGACCTTGGGAACAGCCAAGAGTATTCAAAGCATGTCACGCCACTGTGGGAGCCACCGCCCTATCTGGCTTAGTGGATCTGACCAACAGCTTCCCTTAGGGCCTGGAGATCTTTCAAAAGCCGACCCAGTTAACACTAAAAGCATTTATTGAGCATTTGCTGCATGACAGGGCCTGCACTGAGCGCTCTGTGTATATGAGGCCGTTCCTGTTCTGCAATGGGCTCATGAAGTGCCATAGGCTGTTTATAAACCTTGAAAAGCTTTGGGGGATGAAGTCACTCCCTTCCATTCTTCTCTCAGGCTGGCTACCTCTGAGTGATAGGTGTATGGTAAAAATGGTAAGTCCGTGTGCATATGGCCATTGTCACATTTATTATATGTATCTTATATAATATATATACATATATATTCCCCCTGAAATGGGACCCTGGCTTTAATGAATGGATGAAACATTATTTATTTGTTTACCTATTATATGCCAGGCTGGCCTTGAACTCCTCTTGTAGCTGAGGATGACCTTGAACTTCTGCTCCTCCTGCCTCTGCTTTCTGAGTGTTGAGATTATAGGTGTGCACAGTATGCCTGGTTTCTTCCATCATGGGGGTTCTGGGGATTGAACTCGGGTATCTGGCTTGGTGGTATGATATCCATCTGGCTATCTCTCTGGTTCAGATAGAGCACTCTTGGAAGCCTTCGGATGGTGCTGCCTACAGAAACCCTGTGAAAAATTTTTGATGAACATAGCAATTCCTGAAAGTCAGAATTATTACTGACCCCAAAGTAGAAAAGGTCTGGTGTAGCCACCATGCCACCAGGTGGCTGGCTGTTGTCTCTGAGCCATTCAGCCACACTGCCACCTGTTGCTGGAAGGTTGGTATTTTATAGGCGGTTGCTAGGTCAGCCTCCATAAGATGGAGGCTAAGTTGTCTCGCCCATTCCTAGCCCATCATCGTATCCACTGATATTCTTGACAAATTCTATTGCAAAGCTGGAGGAGTGAAATATAGGGGCCAGCAGGCATCCATAGGTGGGGACTGTCTGTGCAACTTCTCTGCACATGACCTCTGGCCAATATTCTTGTGCGACAGACGGCCACATGCTGTGTGCCCGCTCTGAGTTCATGTACATGCACCTCCCCTCACCGCCAGTCTTCCAGTCCTGTTCTGTCCATACCCGTGTTTGATAAGCCGAGACAAAGCTGCTGTCTAGGGATTAGTGTATGCTTGCTCCCATCATCTTTCTCCATGAAAAGAGGATAGAGAAGTGCGCTTCCTATTGTTGCACCCCCCAGTAGGTCTCTCACAGTCTCCCAAGCCCATCTGACCCTCTCACAGTCTGTAGTAGAGTGACCCATGCCCATCTGACCTACCCACCAACTGCACGAAGCTCTCCCCCTCCTTAATCTTGAAGCCATCAGGACAGGTCAAAGGTGAGTTGTCAAATCCACACAGATGCTAGGGAACCTGAGCCTGCTGGCATTTAATTTCACACACACACACACACACACACACACACACACACACACACACACACACACATTTAATCTCACACACGCCTTCTGGGTCTGATTGGCCCAGCTGTGAATGCACCTCGTCCATCAAACATTAGAACGCTGCAGTGTCTATATGCTGATATAGCTTGGATTCGTTCCTATCTGACATGTAACTGCAGATGCTTAGTCACGCCTGGGGCCCAGTGCACATCTGCCCCTTTTGTCCAAATGGACCGCAGGAAGCATGACTGAGCTTCACAGCCCTAGGTATGTGCTGCCGTGCTGATTCCTTCAAGGATGAGGACTGAACATAAGGCCTAGCACTTGCCTTTTTTTTTCTCACCAGACAGGGTTTCTCTGTACATGCAGCCTTGGCTGTCCTAAAACTCTCTCTGTAGACCAGGCTGGCCTCGAACTGACAGAGAGCCACTTGTCTCTGCCTCCTGAGAGCTGGAATTAAAGGCGTGTGCCACCACCACTTAGCCTGAGAATTTACGTCTTAATCCACAAGCACAAGGCAGAGATATTCTAAAGATTCGTTTATTATTTTATGTGTATGAATCCTCTATCGACTTTGTGCCAGAAGAGGACATCATATTCCACTACAGATACGTGAGCTACTGTGTGTGTGTGTGTGTGTGTGTGTGTGTGCACGCGCGCGTGTGCTGGGAATTAAACTCAGGACCTCTGGAAGAGCATTCAGTGTTCTTAGCCCTGGAGATATTCTATGTAACTGGGAATTGTGCAGGTTTTCGAAACCCCAGAGCCAGTGACACACCTACTCCAACAAGGCCACACCTCCTAACGTTTCATAAATAGTTCACCAACTGAGGTTCAACCATTCAAATATGGGGGGCAGCATTCTCATTCACACCACAGCTTCTGTGTTTTTCAGTTCTGAATGTTCTTTTTCCGATCTCAGCGACCCCGGCACTCAGCACGGTCATCCAATCAGGAACATGGAGATATTTATTATCCATAAATGTGGCAGTGCTGCACGTGGTGGCTCAGGTTTGTAATCCTAGCACTTGAGAGACATAAAAAAGAGTAATTAAAATCTGAGGATGGCCTGGGTGACATAGGGAGCACCTATCTGAAAAAGGGGGAGGCATGGGAAGTAGCTACATTGGTAGAGTATTTCTATGAAGTACATGCACTTGTACGAAGCTCTGAATTTGGTCCTCAGCAGAAGTAAAGCAGGTGTGGTACATATGTCCATGATCCCAGCACCCAGGAGGTGTAGACGAGGATTTGAAGTTGAAGTTATCGTCCGATTCATAGGGAATTTGAGGCCAACCTAAGCTAGAAATCCTGTTTTTTTTTTTCCAGGAAATCCTATTTTTTATTTTTTTATTTTTTTTCTTTTTCTTTTGAAATCCTATTTTTTTTAAAAACTAGAGCTGAATATAGTAAAACAAACCTTTAATTCTAGCATGTGTGGCAGAGGCAGGAGGATTTCTCTTAGTTCAAGGCCAGCCTGATCTACAGAGTGAATTACAGGACAGCCAGGGTTACACAGAGAAACCCTGTCTTGAAGAACCAAAAACAAACAAACAAACAAACAAAAAATTCAAGCAAGCAACCAAAACACAACAGAGATCCTTGGGACTTATAAGGTTCATTGGCCCCACAAAGTCTGTTGTCTGGATGAGGCTCAGTTTGGTGTTTGGGGGAGCTGAAGTGTCCCAGGTGTCCTGCTCCTTGAAAAAACGGTGTCACCACTAGGACGGATGCAAGACTGGAGCACATGGCCAGCTCCCACCTCCTTGCATTGCAGTGGCCGGGCTCAATTGGATTTCCTCCGTGGCGCCTGTCTTCCAAACAGCTAGCCTGGAGCTGGAGCAGTAATGTTTCCATCGCCTTTTCTTGGGCAAGTCACAAGACCAGTCTAGACACACGGACAGGAGAAACAGACTTCAATTATTATATATCTGTGTACGTGTGTGTGCGTGTGCGCGCGTGCGTGCATGTGTGTGAGTGTGTGTACGCGTGTGCACGCGCACGCGTGTGTGTGTGCACATATGGGTGTGCTTATCTAGGCCCACATGGAAGTCAAAGGCTGATGTTGAGAAATCTCCTGTGCTTTAGAGGTAGGGGACTGAACCTAGGCCTTCATACATGCTAGCCAAGTACTGTACCAGTGAGCCACATCCCTCCCCTAGAAGGCATCTCTTGGTGTGAGGTGTGGCAGTGCACCAGAGAGAAGGACTTGACCATCTTTGGAAAGAATCTGTGAGAGGCCAGCTCAAGGCTGTTGTGGAATATTCCTTTACACCGTGTGAAGATGTGTCACTGTGACTGGTTTAATAAGGAGCTGAATGACCAGTAGCTAGACAGGAAGAGTTTGGGTGGGACTTCTGGGGACAGAAAGGAAGGAAGGTGGAGTCGCCAGCCAGACAAGGAGAAAGCATGAGCAGTGTGGAGAGATGCGGTAGTCACTTGACCGAATGTAGATTAAAATAAATGGATTAGTTTAAGTTATAAGAGCTAGTGGGACAAGCCTAAGCTAAGGCTAAGATCTCATAATTCATAATAAGTCTTCGTGTCATTATTTGGGAGCTGGTGGTACAGAGAAAGACTTGCTACATATGGCACCCAATGTGGGAGCTCGAGTATCCAAACACAGGGCCTGAGGAAGCTAAGAAAAGTTCTGGACAAGGAGCTGAAGGTAGCTTCCTAGTCCTGCAGTCTCTCAGGCAGGCTAGTGCTTGGAGGCAGCATACAGGCTGCTGCCTGAAGGCTGGAGCCAGCTACCAGTTCCATGCGCTAAGCTGAGTCATTCGGTGGCTGACATGGCAGTTTAAAATTTGTCTCACAAGGTCTGAGAACGCTGTAGATACTTAGTAAAGTCAGGTCCAGACAGAGAAAACCTCTGAAAAGGTACCGTATGTTTAAAAATGTGCTTTGATGCTAAAGAAAGAGAAGAAAATGGGTATAGACAGTCATAGAAAAAATAGTTTAAAAACAAGGAAGTCTTTAAAAAAAAGAAAGTAAAGCCGGGCGTTGGTGGCGCACGCCTTTAACCCCAGCACTCGGGAGGCAGAGGCAGGCGGATCTCTGTAAATTCGAGACCAGCCTGGACTACCAAGCGAGTTCCAGGACAGCCTCCAAAGCCACAGAGAAACCCTGTCTCGAAAAACAAAAAAACAAACAAAAAAAGTAAGTAATATTTTAAAAAAGCCACACAAAGATGGGAAATATGCAGGGTATCGGGATCCTGTATGGTGCTTTATTGACTTTAATTTTTTGAATGCTAATGAACAACAGCTGCTGAGAGACATTGGATTGTGGAAGGAACTGCTGAATTAAACCAGCCTAGATATTTTTTAAAGATTTATTTAATTATTATATATACAGTATTCTGTCTGCATGTATGCCTCCAGGCCAGAAGAGGGTACCAGATCTCATTATAGATGGCTGTGAGCCACCATGTGGTTGCTGGGAATTGAACTCAGGACCTCTGGAAGAGTAGTCAGTGCTCTTAATCTCTGAGCCATCTCTCCAGCCCCCAGCCTAGATATTTTAGGGATATCTTGGCTTCAAAATGGAAGTCAGACGATGTGATGCATTGGGGGAGAGGTTATGCTTTTGTTTCCACAGAAAATGAAAGGTTGTGGATTCATTCATAGTTAATTGAGATCCGATTTGACCAGGGGAGACCTCCTGAGGATCTTGGCAACAGAAACAAGGGGAAAAGTCAGGAAAGACTAAAAGACAGGTGATGTATAAACTGTTCCCGCAACATGGGAACAGCTCTGAGACTGGGTAAGACAGCTTGCTGGCTACAGAGTCATCGTGACTTATTATTTAGTACATGCCATCCTTTCATATGGCATGGATAGAGATTTATATTACAGCTTTGCTATGCAGTCAGCATGTTAATCCATCGGCGGCTATATGGCTATGGCCTCTCTCTCTCTCTCTCTCTCTCTCTCTCTCTCTCTCTCTCTCTCTCTCTCTCTCTCTCTCTCTCCCTCCCTCTCCCTCTCTCCCTCCCTCCTCACTCTCTGTGTTCCTCCTCCCAGACTTCTAGTCTGCTTACTCCACCTATACTTCCTGTCTGGCTACATACTGCCTGTCCATTGGCTGAAACAGTTTTATTCATCAACCAATAAGAGAAGCATATATTCACAGCATACAGAAGGACATCCCCTATCAGTTACTTTTTAAAGTTTGTGTGTTTTCAGAAAAAAAGTACCAGATACTAATAAATACAAGTAGCCCAGGTGAGTCAGCTTCTCAGAATGCCTCTGTTGCAATTTCTCAAAAATTCTGCCTCCGGAATGTCTTCAAAGCTGACAGCTGAGATGGTCTAGCCTCAAAGATTACTCTTACCAGGACTTTACATAAGCCTTGCACTTTCCCATCACACAGAGACTGGACCATAAATTATATAGCTAGTTCTCTGGACTTGGCCATTATCCTAATTTCCTCAGGGTCCCCTAAAGATACTGTTGCCCCAAGACAATAGGAATTAATTTTAAGAACATGGTACTCACATTCCCAAGAGGTGGGATGGGTGGTTTTGGTCGTTTGATCAATGTTTGTCATCATTTAAAGGGGTTGGTCAAAAGTTGTTATTGGGTGGGGCGTTGGTGGCGCATGCCTTTAATCCTAGCACTCGGGAGGCAGAGGCAGGCGGATCTCTGTGAGTTAGAGGCCAGCCTGGTTTACAGAGTTCCAGGACAGCCTCCAAAACAATACAGAGAAACCCTGTCTCGAAAAACAAAAAAACAAAAAAAGACCATTAGTTACTTCTTCCAAGACCCCTGGCATGCAGCTTACCTTTCCGAAGTCATGTCTTACTCTGCTCTACTCTGAGCTGCTAGGAACCCAATTATTTGAGTGTGGCAGAAATAGATCTGAAGCAAGACAAGTCAGCCTCTGCTTTGCATGAGACCATTGTGTACTCTCGGGTAAGAGGAAAGTGCTTTTCCCTGGAAATAGGAGAGGAGCTGCCTCCACCTCCTGGAAACCAGGAGCCTGAGAGACTTAGGTTTGCCCATGTCAGTGTTCTTATCCCTGACTTCGAGTAAAATCCATTCCTGCTAAAATGCTGCCTGGAAATGGGAGACTCCAGAGAAAGTCTATTTAGAGCCCTCTGCGATGACACCTCTAGAATCCTTTTTCAGCAAAAGATTCAATAATTGGGATGCCTAGCTGGATGGCGGTGGAGTACACCTTTAATCCTAGCACTCAGGAGGCAGAGGCAAGTGGATTTCTGTGAGTGTGAGGCCAGCCTGCTCTACAAAGAGAGTTCCAGGACAGCCAGGGCTACAGAAAGAGACCTGTCTCAAAAAAAAAAAAAAAAATGTGGGTGTGGGACACCCACTGAAGGTCAGGGCTATTCTCATTTCTACCATTATTTGTTTCCAGGTTGCTTTTTCACAATCCTCAAATTACCCCCTGAAGGTCTCTTTTGTTTGCTAAATGTCAGCCCAGGTTCCTTAGGAAACAGACCCTGAACGGAAGGTGTAGCTGGATGCTTTCTGGAAGCTGCAATCCTTAGCAAAAGTCTGCACTTTGGGACTGTTAACTCATTCCACGGGACTGTCGCTGGGGAAACCAGAGCCTCCCAGGTTTAGTTGGGTCAAACTCCAGTGTTGGAGCTGCTTCAGTCCCCATTATCACAGGCTTCATGGAGTTCTTGACAAAACTCTAACACTTGACTCCTGATGAAGCTTGAGACAACCTGTGGATGCTCGGCGCCTAGGTGTGATGTGCTGAACGCTGAGGCCTTGGACTGGGACGCAGCTATCCTTGGCTGGAGCCAAATGTGTGCTGTTTGTCTATAATCCCAACACTAGGAAGGCTGAGACAGGAGGATTGCTGAGAGTTTGAGAATAGCCTGGTTTCCACAGCAAATTCAAGCCAGCCTGGAATCCCCATAGTAAGATCCTGTCTCAAACAAACAACAAAAACAAGCCCAAAGCCGGGCGTTGGTGGTGCACGCCTTTAATCCCAGCACTTGGGAGGCAGAGGCAGGTGGATCTCTGTGAGTTCAAGGCCAGCCTGGTCTACAAGAGCTAGTTCCAGGACAGCCTCCAAAGCCACAGAGAAACCCTGTCTCAAAAAAAAAAAAAAGAGCTAGTTCTAGGACAGCCTCCAAAGCTACAGGAAATCCCTGTCTCGAAAAATACAACAAAACAAGCAAACAAAAAACTGAAGGTTGGGTATAGTGGCTCACACTCAGGAGGCAGAGGCGAGTGGATCTCTGTAAGATTGAGGCCAGCCTGGTCTACACAGCATTTTTCAGGCCAGCCAGAGTTCTATAGTCTGACCGTGTCTCAAATAAATAAACAAGCAAACAAATACATAAATGGAAAGATTTTCAGAGATTTAAACAGCATAGCAGCATTACTCACTGTCACCAGAAGGTGGTGCTGTTGTCAAATGTGTTCCTTCCAAGAGTCAGGTGTTGGGTGAAACCATCACCCAGGAGCTAGTAGTATTAAGATGGGTCCCAGGTAAGAGGCCATCAGGTCCCGAGGGCTCCCTTCTCTTAGCTGAATTATGGATCTTATGAAAGAGGCTTCATCTCTCTGTTGCCCCTTGACCTTCTTCTGCTGCAACATGACACAGTATTCTTTCTCTATAGAGAATGCAGCCTCTGGGAGAATAGCCCTCAGGGAAGCAAAACTGCCAGAGCCTTGTCTCTGGTGAAACAGATTTCTGTTGTTTGTTTGCTTTTGAGACAGGGTTTCTCTGTATAGCCCTGGTTGTTCTGGAACTCACTCTGTAGACCAGGCTGGCCTTGATCCCCCTGCCTCTGCCTCCCAAGTGCTGGGATTAAAAGTATACACCATCACCGGTGCAGCCAAATTTCTGTTTGTTTGTTTGTTTGTTTTTCCTTTGAGGAATCATAATTACAAAATCTACATAAACACAATTTTCATTACGTTTCCATGAATTGGTAATTATTAGAAAATCTATCTTTTTTTTCCAGTTTCATTATGAGATAAACACAAAGTAAATGACATTATCGTTAGTGGATGTGATTTATATAATCTGTGCTAGAGTTTTTCTTTGTAATAAATGCCTTTTCCCCAAAAAGGAGTAGATAGACATTATAATTCCAAAGAAATTTTTTATATTAAAAATCTGATTTCTTTTGGCCTAATTTTGAGTTTCATTTAATAAATTTCCATGTTTTTTTTTTAAATAAATTACCCAGTTTAGATGATTTGTTGTAGCAGCACAAGGTGTGCTGAAATATGTGGAAACAAATCAAATGTCAACAGATAAACTAAATGCAGTATATTTATTTATTAAAGCAATAGTATTCACTGTAAAAGAATGGACATTTAACACATGTTCTGATATAGGTGACTCTCAGAAATTATGTTAAGTTTGGGTCAGTGAGGTGACTCCTGGGCTATCGACACCAGCCTGAGTTAAATCAGCCCAACCCCACACAGTGAGAGAATGAGCCTCTGCAAGTTAACCTCCAATCTTCACATACATGCTGTAGCATGCATGTATGCTTGAAAACACACACACACACACACACACATTTATATACACACACATATACACACATACACACACAAACACACATACACACACACACACACACACACACACACACACACAGCAACCCTGTCTTGAATTTCAACAGTCTCTTGCTCAATAACCTTCAGTGACCTCCTATACCTCAGAAATCCAAACTCTGTATTTATTGTGTCCTTTCAAAGACCCGGAAACCTTTGCTTCTTGCCTCCTGACCTGCAGCCTACCCAGCTCCTCCCTCAGTCTACCCACAGGGCCTGGTAAGTGTGCCTCAGGCCCTTCCGCACACACCTGCATCTGGAACACCCCCCTATCCTCCGCTTCATTATGGGAAGTCTTTTCTGATAGCTCTGATAGAACCTCTCTCATAAATTTTCTTTCCCTTAACTTTTTTGCCTTGGTATTTTGGATTATCTGAGGTTGTATTATACATTTGTTTTCTTTGATATCACCCATCTCCTTGTCTCCTAGAACAGGAACTCCTTGAGGTTAGTGTTCTGATGGAAGCTCCGCCCCAGCCCCTGGCATCCCTATACCCAGAGACTGGGATGTTCTGGCGGAAGTTCCACCTCAAGACCCCTCCCCCACCTCTCTCTCCTCAAACCCTACCCCATCCCAGAAAGCCCGCCAAACAGGGTTTCTTCTCCCCAGATGCTCAAGTCCTCTCCCACAGGGTGTTTAATCTGCCTCCCAGAAAATAGACATGGGGTTTTCCAGTTTCTCTTTCCCATCTCCTCTCTGGGGGGGCTGGGAAATCATGTGGGAGCGTTGTGTCCATTAAACCTGGGCTTCTTCTAATTCGGTTTGATTTGGTCTGACTTGGATTGCTGTGTTGGCGGAGACGCTTATGGGGTACAGAGACTTTTCAGTTAGTATCTTGGTCATACTCTTTGCTGTACTTCCAGGGCCTAACACTGTGTCTGATACTTATGACCATGAATTTTTGTTTTTTTTAAATATCTTTTCCAATTTATTCTGTAACCATTTCATGCATGTATACATTTTATTCACACACACACACCTCTTTTATCCCCCTCCCGTACTCACTGAATCTTTTCTTCCAACAAATCTCCTTTTTTTTTTTTTTTTTTAATTACATATACACTGTTCTGCCTACATGCCAGAAGAGGGCACCAGATTGAGCAGTCAGTGCTCTTAACCTCTGAGCCATCTCTCCAGCCCCGTCTCTTCTGTTTTCTTTTTTTTCCTTTTTTTTTTTTTTTTTTTTTTTTTTTTTTGGTTTTTCGAGACAGGGTTTCTCTGTGGCTTTGGAGGCTGTCCTGGAACTCGCTTAGTAGTCCAGGCTGGTCTCGAACTCACAGAGATCTGCCTGCCTCTGCCTCCCGAGTGCTGGGGTTAAAGGCATGCGCCACCAACGCCCGGCTTTCTCTTCTGTTTTCATGTCTTCTTTTAAAGACATTGTTTCTGAGTCAGGGTCTTACTACATAGCTCTGGCTGTTCTGGAATTCACTATATATAACTAAGTAGTTGTAACTATATGACTCACTAGAATCTCTCAAGTGCTGAGATAAGGGCTGTGCCCCCATATCCAGCTTAAGTCTCTGCCTCAAGTGCTGGAACTAAAGGCGTGCACCACCACTACCCTGCCTGGAAAAAGTTTTTTTGCTGAGTTGTGGACTGAGAATTAAAGCTATAGAAGTCAGTTACCTGTGTGTGTGTATTTGTGTGTGTGTGTGAGTTTGTGTGTATTTGTGTGTGTGTTTGTGTGTATATATGTGTGTGTGTATGTGTGTTTGTGTGTGTGTGTGTATGTGTGTGTATATGTGTGTGTATATAAATGTGTGTGTGTGTGTGTGTGTGTGTGTACACTCTTGGTGCTGAGGATAGCCCAAGGCTTCACATGTCACTCAAAGCACCAGTGTTATTTTTAAATCTGGAGGGCAGGCAGCCCTGGGCAGGCAAGGCATTGAGCTGTAGCTTTGGTTCTGCTTCACTCTGTCTATCAATGGCTCCCAGAATTCCGTAGATGCTGTGACAGGAGCTATCTTTGACCCCTGATCAGAAGTCCAAGAGACCACATGGGATTTAGGTAGGACTCATGGAGGCTTCACCAAAACCTTTTCTGTGCCTTCCGGCTTTGCCCTTCCACCAGGAAAATATGGAGCATGGAGCAGGGCAAATGTCACCTGCCATGACCCCGTAGGGGATGGTAATTTTTGTCCCTTGCGTGACAGGCTGAACCAGTTTCTTCCCTGTTCCCAGTGACTGTCTAGTGGGGATTGGTTGGCCTCAGGACAGCCCACATCCATCCCCAAGGATGAGAGGCAGTTGGACCAAGTTCCCAGCTGGACAGTACAGCAGGCAGCCTGGAGAGCCAGAGCCTAAGAGGACAAGAGAGCAACCCTGGCTGGCACCACAGAAAAGAGGCAGCACCACACAGGCACCAAAGCAAAACTTTTTCGAGACAGCGTTTCTCTGTGACTTTGGAGGCTATTCTGGAACTAACTCTTGTAGACTAGCAAAACAAAACGTTTTAGACATATATTTAAGACCAGATGGGCCGGGCGTTGGTGGAGCACGCCTTAAATCCCAGCACTCTGGAGGCAGAGGCAGGCGGATCTCTGTGAGTGCGAGGTCAGCCTGGTCTACAGAGTGAGTTCCAGGACAGCCTCCAAAACAATACAGAGAAACCCTGTCTCGAAAAAAAAAAAAAAAAAAAAAAAAAAAAGACCAGATAGGTGTTCGGGGTTGCAGGACAGGGGTGGGGGAGGGGTTGCCACAGAGCATGTGCAGGTCAAGACAACTTGCAGAGTTGGTTCTCTCCTTTCATCTTGGGGTCTAGGGGCTCAGACTCTTGTAATTTGTTCATTCATAAGCAGTCTCACAGAAGCTCTGGCCAGGAGCACAAACGTTCAGGACTCTGAATTCCTGAAGGCATTTTCCTGGAGGGCCTGGCTTGCTGTGGCCAGATCTCAGATCCCTGCTGTCTGAAGCCATGCTCACCTAGGTTTTCTGTCGTTGAGGAGATGCTTGTCCTTGTACAGCTACTGCTTCTCTCGTGGCCACTTGAGGTTGCCCTCCATGACATACTTCGGCTCCATAGACTCCCCAGTTTCCACAGAGTGTGATCTTGTGGATTATGAGAAACACGGGCATTGGTGGCCCAGTCTGTCTGAACACCACGGTATAGACTCCCCAGTTTCCACAGAGTATGATCTTGTGATTATGAGAAACACAGACATTGGTGGCCCAGTCTGTCTGAACACCACGGCACCTCCTCATCTGGATTTACAGCTCTGGTGGCCTGGAACTTGCAATGAAATCCTGGATGGCTTGGGCCTTTAATTCAGATTTTTTTTCAGGGTCCGTAGAGAGATGGAGTTCAGGCAAACTATCATTTAGTAATGTCTGTAATGTCGAGACCCAGGGCTAGAACACCTGAAGTGGGGTGGGAGATCTAAAACAACCCACAGGGCACCAAGAATCCTGTATGTTTATACACGTTAGAAGCAAGGAGCTTCTGAGTTTGGCAGATTAAGGAAGGTGCCAGATAGGATATAAGGGGTGGCTGATCTCCTCTATAGTTGGAGTGTCTACTCTGACACCAGGAACTTGCTGTGTAGTCAAGGCTGACTTCCAACCTTCAGCGATGAAAGTACCTCAGACTCCTGATAGATGGGATTCCGGGAAGGCGCTTCCACGGGAGGGTGTTTTTTTCATCTTTAACTTTGAGACATAGTCTCATGAAGTTGCCCAGACTTTCCTGACCTTAGTCCACAGTCCTGGGTGGCCTGGAACTCACCTGCATCAGCCTCCAGTGTGCTGGCATTAAAGGTGTGTGCCACCAACCTCAGCCCAGGATTCAATCCTCCTACTTAAACCTCTGTAGTGACTGGCGTTTACGAACTTTGCACTGGTGGGCCCTAATATGAATGTATGTATGTATGTATGTATGTATGTATGTATGGTGTGTATTTACACACATTTTTTTTTCTGAGACAGGATCTTGCTATATAGCCTCAGACTGGTCTTGAACTCACCATCCTCAACTTCCCCAGTTCTGAGATTATATTCTCTCATGCTGCTATGCCTAGCTCACCAATGGTAATTTCTATCAAGTCACTGTCTTCCATCTTAGTAGACCTACCCTCTTTAATATGATGACTTTCTTGAAATTGTGAACAATAAGGTAAAACTTGAAGCTCAGAGTTGCTGACCTATTGGAAATTGAATGTCTCCCCTTTGAATCTCCATAATACCTTTTCATAGCCCAACTTGTCTGGTTTATACCTGAGGGGGGAGTGTGGATTAATAAAAGGCAAGTATGGGCTGGACTGAGGTTCAGCGGTTAAGATCACTGGCTGCTCTTCCAGAGGACCCAGGTTCAATTCTCAGCACCAACATGCCAGTTGGCAACTGTCTATAACTCAAGTTCCAGGGGGTTCAACACCCTTAGACATACATGCAGGCAAAACACCAATGTACATAAAATTAAAATAAATAAAAAAAGAAACAACAGAAAAATTCTAGTTACAAAAGAAAAGACAGAGACATAGGATAGAGTTGGGAGGGAATCTCCTGTGAATACTGGGAAACACCCCAAGATTATTAAACACAGTCCTTATACATCCCAATCAAAAGTGGGGGAGGCATAAAGACTTCCTTGCAAGGTATATAGAACAAGCAAGAGTGATTACCTTTTCTTTTTTCTTTTTTCTTTTTTGTTTTTTTGAGACAGGGTTTCTCTGTATTGTTTTGGAGCCTGTCCTGGAACTCACTCGGTAGACCAGGCTTGGTCTCGAACTCACAGAGATTCACCTGCCTCTGCTTCCCGTGTGTGCCGCTGCCACCACCACCCGGCGAGTGATTACCTTTTCAATATCAATACCCAAAACATCAAGTAATCACACCCAAACCAAGTATCCTGTTATCAAGGCAAGATACACAATAACCACACTTCAGGCTAAATATCCTGTTGTTAAAGTAAAACAGCATTAGTTACATCTTAGGGCAAATATCCTGTAGTTTGACCTTGAAAGAGCAATAGTGGGTTTGAACTCTCTGAAGATGAAGTGGAGCCATTTTCTGTGGGCGGGCACCAACAAACCTGGACACGAAACAACTTCCTCACTCATTGGTCTGTCACTGGAGAGGTATTTATTTAGAGACATGATATCTACCTCAGGCTGTCTTTGAACTCTCATCCAAGGATTATCTTGAACTTCTGATCCTCCTGCAATTCCAGGGCATCTGACACCTTCACACCAATATACATAAGATAAATTTTAAGAAGATGCCCAGACAGGAGTTGGTGGCGCATGCCTTTAATCCACTTGGGAGGCAGAGGCAGCTGGATCGCTGTGAGTTTGAGAGCATCCTGGACTACAAGAGCTACTTCCAGGACAGTCACCAAAGCCACAGAGAAACCCTGTCTCAAAAAAGTAAAAATAAAAATAAAAAAAGATGCAGAAAGAGGCCGGGTGTTGGTGGCACTTACCTTTAATCCCAGCACTCGGGAGACAGAGGCAGGCGGATCTCTGTGAGTTCCAGGCCAGCCTGATCTACAGAATAAGTTCCAGGTCAGCCTCAAAAACAATGCAGAGAAACCCTGTCTCGAAAAACCAAAAAAAAAAAAAAAATTCAGAAAGAGAAGGTATTGGCTTTGCAGAGTCCAAGGGACATTAGACCCTCCCTCAGAACAACAAAACAAAAGTTAGGTCAGAGTCCAGGAGAAGAGCAAGAGACACCAGTCAACCTTGTTAACAGTTACTTGGAAGCTGAACCAACTTTGCCTGTACTTGTTAAATGTCTAGGCTGACAAAACTTTACCTTAACCATCATGTCTTCCTTTGTGTCTTGTTTTGTCTTGAGACTGGGTCTCACTGGCTGCCCTGGAACTTTCTCTGTAGACCAGGCTGGCCTCTAACACAGAACACCCAGCACATTCATGGTGTTGTAACCATCTGTAAGCCCCAGTTCCAGGGGAGTCAACAGGCATACAATTGGTACATATACCTGCATACAGGCAAAATATTCACACACACACACAAGTAAGCCTGACATTGTAAAGATTTATCTGACACAGAGGCAGGATTAATACAGGTTCCAGGTTGCTTTGGTCTATGTAGCTAGTTCCAGGCCAGAGGAGGTTAACAAACAAAAACACAAGAGGTTAGAGGTGTAGCTATGTTGGTAAAGTGTTTGTACAGCATTCATGATGTCCTGGGTTCTGATCCACACACTGCATAAACCAGGTACAGTGGTACACACCTGTAATCTCAGCACTCAGGAGGTGGAGGCAAGAGAAATTAGAAATTCAAGGTGATCCTCCTTTACACAGTGAATCCCAGGTTAGTTCTCGTCCATGAGACCTTGTATGGTAACAAGGAAGAGGACAGAGTCCCCAGGCTGGAACAAACTCCTAGCTATCACGTTAGGAGTCTCTCACAATTGTCTAGGCTAGAGGTGATGGTTTAAAGGTCTCAGTGAGCCTCCAAAGCAACAGAGAAACCCTGTCTCGATAAACCAAAAAAATAAAATAAAATAAAGGTCACAGTGGAGAAAAGTGAAGAACTCAGGACACTTGTGGTGTCAGAATCAGCAGGATAGACAATGAATTCCATTTGGGAGGGAAGGGAAGACGTGGTAGTCAACATGCCCATCTCTGTGTGCTGGGGAACTTATGGCAAAAGGATTCTGGCATATTAAGTTCTAGATCCACATAGGATGTCCACAGGGAGACATCATCTAGTTAGTAGATTCTCTTATTTATTTTGTCTCAAAAAAACCAAAACCAAAACAAAACAAAAAAGCCCCAAACCTGCCAATAATTATTTTCCATTGTCTTTTGTATGTTCCACTCTGATCAAAATCCGTATAGTGTCGCCGGGCGTTGGTGGCGCACGCCTTTAATCCCAGCACTCGGGAGGCAGAGGCAGGCGGATCTCTGTGAGTTCGAGACCAGTCTGGACTACCAAGCGAGTTCCAGGACAGCCTCCAAAGCCACAGAGAAACCCTGTCTTGAAAAAAACAAACAAAAAACAAAACAAAACAAAACAAAAAACAGGGGAAAACTCTGAGGAGGGGCCATGATCTGAAGGTGAAGAAGGATTCAGCCTCATGACTTAGCTGAGAATACTCCAGATAGAAAGGGGAAGACCTTGCAATGGAATAGAGCATGGCATGATGAAGAAAGAGAAAAAGACACATCCATCTGTGCCTTAGTGGAGAAGAGGAAGAGAAAAGATGCCTGAAGAATTGGCAGGGGACAGGTGTGCAGCACCATAGGCAGTATATGGATTTTTTTTTTTTTTTTTTGGTTTTTCAAGACAGGGTTTCTCTGTGGCTTTGGAGGCTGTCCTGGAACTCGCTTGGTAGTCCAGGCTGGTCTCAAACTCACAGAGATCTGCCTGCCTCTGCCTCCCGAGTGCTGGGGTTAAAGGCGTGCGCCACCAACGCCTGGCTTTTCCCCCTGTTTTATCATTCTACCTTCTCTATTCCCTCATCCTGGTTCTGTCCACTAGCCCTTTCTTTCTTTCTCTCTTTCTTTCTTTCTTTCTTCCTTCCTTTCTTTCTTTCTTTCTTTCCTCTTCTTCTTCTCCTCCTCTGCCTCCTCTTCATCCTCTTCCTCCTCCTTCGCCTCCTCCTCCTCCTCCTCCTTCTTCTCCTTCTCCTTCTTTTTTGTTCTCTGTGTAGCCCTGGCTGTCCTGGAACTTGTTCTGTAGACCAGGCTGGCCTGGAACTCACAGAGATCCGCCTGCCTCTGCCTCTGTCTCCAAAGTACTGGGATTAAAGGCATGTGCCACCACTGTTTGATGATCGTGTTTCATTGACTGTGTGCCTAAATCAGAAATGTCTCATAGTAAATACTCTGTTGGGGACGTCTTTTGTCAATAAAGCACTGTTGAGCCAATAGGAATCTAGATAGGTGGGACTAGGAGTCCAGGAGGATTCTGGGAAGGAGAAACACAGGAGAGTTCGAGATGTAACCGCCATGGGGTAGGAAGCCCGGAACTATTCTCCAGTAAGAAACATACTTAGATTAACAATTATGGGGTAATTACTTAAGTCAGAGCTAGCTAGTAAGAAACAAGCAAGGCCAACAGCTTCATAATTAATATAGCCTCCTGTGTGTTTATTTGGGACTGATGCGGCTCTAGAACCAGGTTGGCGGGAAGGCTTCTCTCTCAAGGAAAAGCTTCTCTTTACAAAAATACTCAATAAACAATTATTCAATGAGGGACCAGAGCTATGGTTCAGTGGTTGAGTGCATACTGTTCTTGCAAAGGACCCTAGTTTGGGTCAAGCAGCTTACAACTGCCTGTAACCCCAGCTCCAGGAGAATCCCTATGGCCTCGACAGTCACTGCAGCCATGTGCACAAACTTACACACATATAATTCGAAATAAAAATAACTACCTGGGTAGTGATGGTACATGCCTTTAATGTCAGCACTCAGGAGGCAGAGTCAGGCAGATATCTGAGTTTGAGGCCAGCCTGGTCTACAAACAAACTTCCAGGACAACCAAGGCTACACAGTGAAGCCTGTCTCAAAAAACCAAATGCATAATACATGAATGCATGCATGCATACATATATACATCTTTTTTTTTTTTTTGGTTTTTCGAGACAGGGTTTCTCTGTGGCTTTGGAGGCTGTCCTGGAACTCGCTCTTGTAGACCAGGCTGGTCTTGAACTCACAGAGATCCGCCTGTCTCTGCCTCCCGAGTGCTGGGATTAAAGCGTGTGCCACCAACGCCAGGCTCATATACACATCTTTAAAAAGGTTTTTCATATGAATGATTATCGATATTTTCTTTTCCTTTCCTTTCCTTTCTCTCTCTTCCTATGCTCTACCCCCTTTCCTTATCAAACCAAATTCAAAGTCTCATACATGCCAGGCAGTGGTGAATGGATAGATCAGTTAGCTCTGTATTAAGTGAGGGTGAGACAGAGATGACCCAAACAGACATTGCCAGGGGACACCATGAAAGGCATAGTCTGATGAAAAGGGTGGACAGTTGTAAAATGGTGAAGCAGCGGAGATCTGGTGCTAGAATTAGAGACAACAGGGACGCAAAAGCTGGCATCTGAACAAGCATATGCCCTGTAAGGATGGAGGCCATGTTTACATGATTCAAATCTTTTTTCTATCACATTTTATTTGGTGTGTGAATATCTGTACATGCACGTGAGTGCAGGTGCCTGCAGAGTTCAAAGGCATCGGGAACCCTTGCTGCTGGAGTTACAGGCGATTTGAGCCACCACATGTGGGTGCTGGGAACCAAACTCCTCTGTAAGTCATTCGGTGCCATCTCTCCAGTCCATTGAGGACACTCATTTTGTTTTGTTTTGTTCGAGACAGGGTTTCTCTGTGGCTTTGGAGGCTGTCCTGGAACCAGTGCTTGTAGACCAGTCTGGTTACGAACTCACAGAGATCCGCCTCCCTCTGCCTCTGCCTCCCGAGTGCTGGGATTAAAGGCGTGCGCCACCAATGCCCGTCTGAGGACACTCTCTTAATATCCTGTTTCCTTCTTAGAGGGCTGAGCAGACTCGCCTGCTCCGAGTAGAGATTCCTCTTGGCTGCCCACCTGGTTCAAACTCAGGGTGGCCTCGGAGTTCGAATGCGACGTTGCCCACTGTCACCCCAATCCCTCCCTCTTCCGGCTAGCAGGAAGCTCCATGGCAACCCAAAACATCACAACTTCACGGAGTATCGCGAGAAGCATTAATGAGCCCGAGGCCCAGGAGAGGCGGGGCGAAGGCGGGGCCGCAGCGGGAAAGCGGGCGGAGCGAGAGAGCTTCCGCGATCCCCGGTCGGAAGCCGCCCTCTTCAGGCGGCGCCCCCGCGTGACTGCGCTTTACATAATCGCGGCCCCGAGCGTCATAGTGGCGTAGTCCAATCTAGACCGAATCAGAGCCGTCGGGAACGTCACGTTCCGCCCCCTCCCGCTTGATCGACGTCCTGGCGAACCAGCGAACGGCCGCTTAGCACCGGAGAGCCCGCCCCCGCGCCGGCGGCCCGCCCTCGCCCGCCCGCCCTCCGCAGCCCGCGGCCGGCCGCCGCCGCCAGGTTGTGCCTGAGACTGTCAGATAAAGCGGCGGGCCGGCGGGCGGGGCGGCGGTGAGCACGGCCCGGGCCGGACATGGCGGCGCTCTACGCCTGCACCAAGTGCCACCAGCGCTTCCCCTTCGAGGCGCTGTCTCAGGGGCAGCAGCTGTGCAAGGTGCGCGGGCTGGGGCGGGGGACGCTCCGGGCGCGGCTAGGAATTCTCGGTCCTATGAGGACGCCCGCCGGGGTCCCCTCGGGCAGGGTGTGGCTGGCCCGCTTCGCCGAGAAACGGCGCCGGGCTGCCCGGGGACTACGGGGCACGTGGGGGAGCCCGGGGCTGAGTTCAGGCCCTGGTAGCCGGCGTGCCCTGGTGCTTAGCAACGGCGGGGTTTCGTCGGACCCGGTGAGGTCGCGGGAGGGGACGACTAGTCTCTCGTTTGTCCGCGACCGCCCCCCCCCCACCCCCGGGCAAGATCCCCTTGGACCGCCTCCTCTCTTGCTGTGATCGCCCTGGGTGCAGAATGAGGGCCCGAGGACCTTTCCCGTCCCGCCTGAGATTGAATCCCGGAGCAGGGTGCAGCTTGTGAGGAGTGTCTCGAACTCGGACATTCATGGGCACTTTTCAGCCAATCTCAAAGTTGGAGGTGGCCAGGCTTTATTAGGGAAAATGAAAAAAGTTCCCATTGTAGCCTTGGAACACAAGAATCAGATGACTTTTTAGCACCTGGTTGGTAGCTTTCTGCTTTGCCCTAACCATGTTTTAACCCCTGAAATGTCAGCGGTTTTCTTTCTTTCCTCATCCGACTTTGTTCTGGTTAATAGAGCAACAACACCAAGCTCCTGTGAAGTGGCCATTGATAAGTTCTCAGATAGATATTTTAGAATGTGTCTAGCTCATAAGAAAAGAAAAAAAAGAGGCTCACATCTTTCCCTCTTCAGCTACTTGTGTTTACTGAGTCTGAGAGATAGTATGTCCCTTTGGACATAAAAGCTATGTTTTAAATTTTCTTTTTGTTTTCGAGACAGGGTCTCACTTGAAGCTCTGCTTGTCCAGGAACTCACAGAGACCCGACTGCCTCTTCGGAAAGGGGTGTGCCACCAAGCCCAGCCCAAGACTGATTTTTTTTTGTTGTTGTTCTTTGTTTTTTGTATTTTTGAGACAGGGTTTCTCTGTGTAGCTTTGGAGCCTATCTTGGAACTCCGCTTTGTAGATCAGGCCTTGAACTCACAGAGATCCACCTGCTGATTTTTTTTTTAAAGGAAGTTTTATAAACAGATAAAATGGTTTTAATCCTTTGCCTTTATTTCCCCAGTCATCCTTCTTGGTATCCCACAATGGAAGATAACCAGCATTGGAATCTAGAGAGTCTGATTTATTCATGCATATATTTGCTTTTCAATCTATGAGTAGTTCATATACATTCCTATTCTCACACCAACATCAGGGAAGTGATGAAGATACTGCAGAGGAGGAAAATAAGGTCCAGAAAAGTTGAATGACTCACTTGAGGCGTAGTGGCTGTGCTAGGAATAGTTCGTCCCCAGCTCCGCTGCCGCCTGCTGAAGCCTGTTTCCACTCCCAGGGCCTTTCAAATGATCACCTCCTCTCTTTTCAGGAATGCCGGATTGCTCACCCTGTTGTGAAGTGCACCTACTGCAGGACTGAGTACCAGCAGGAGAGGTAGAGTTCTGGTTGACCATGAAAGAGGTTTTCTTGCTGTTTTTAGGTTTCTTTTTGAGGTGGTAACCCAGGCTAGCTTTCTCCATTTGAGACAGTAACCCAGGCTAGCTTTCCATTTGAGACAGTCTTTAGTTTCAGCTTCTCTAGGTCTGGGATTAAAGTCGTGCCACCATTGCCCACCCAGAACACACATATTTATTTATTTATTTATTTATTTATTTATTTATTTATTTATTTTTGTTTTTTCCGAGACAGGCTTTCTCTGTATTGTCTTGGAGGCTGGCCTGGAACTGGCTCTGTAGATCAGGCTGGCCTTGAACTCACAGAGATCCACCTGCCTCTCTGCCTCCCAAGTGCTGGGATTAAAGGCGTGTGCCACCACCCCGCTGAAGACACATTTAAAAAAAACAGTAACATTAAAAAAATATGCCAAGCATAGTAGCATAGGTCTTTAATCCCAGCACTTGGGAGGCAGAGGCAGGTGGATCTTTGAGTTCAAGGCCAGTCTGGTCTACACAGAATGAGTTCCAGGATGGTCAGGGTTACACAGCAAAACCCTATCTCAAGAAACCAAACCAAAACAAACTAAATGACATAAATAGACTTAATTTCTTAAAGTTTCTGCTTGTTGCTGAGCCTTGGTGGCTCATGGCCTTTAATCCCAACTCGAAAGAGACAGAGGCAGGCAGATCTCAGTGAGTTCAAGTCCAGCCTGGTCTACAAAGCAAGTTACAGGACAGCCAGGACTGTACACAGTGCTTGGATGTGCATACGGCTGTAATTAACTAATTGTAGCAACCTTTTTTTTTTTTTTTTTTTTGAGTTTCGGATTTTTTTTATTACATATACAGTGTTCTGCCTACATGCAAAAAGAGGGTACCAGATTGAATTATAGATGGTTGTGAGCCACCATGTGGTTGCTGGGAATTGAACTCAAGACCCCTGGAAGAGCAGTCAGTGCTCTTAACCTTTGAGCCACTCCTGCCAGCAACCTTTTTTTTTTGGACAGGATCTTACTATGTAGACTAAATAGTCTTTTTTTTTTTTAATTGTTAAGTGTGTTTGTGAGTACATGTTCTGGTAAAAGCTAGAAGCATCAGATGCCCCTGGAGCTGGAGT
Organism: Mesocricetus auratus; assembly: GCF_017639785.1. Taxonomy (NCBI): domain Eukaryota; kingdom Metazoa; phylum Chordata; class Mammalia; order Rodentia; family Cricetidae; genus Mesocricetus; species Mesocricetus auratus. The sequence goes on from NW_024429197.1 coordinate 10,456,128, forward strand.
TAAGGTGGTAGTGAGACACCCTACATGGGTAGTGGGAACTGAACTCAGGTCCTCTGGAAATCTTTGAAAGTGTTCTTAACCAGATCCAGCTCTCCAGTTCCAGGATGGTCTTATGCGCAGAAATCTACCTACCTCTGCTGGCATAGCGGTGAGATCAGTGCATTCACCACCACACCCAGCTAGATTTGTAGTCAGTTACATTATACACAGGTTAGGTAGCTTCCTGTATATTCTCGGGTATATAATAAGCATGTTATTTCCTATATATTACCCATTGTCTGCTTAGATTTTTATTTCATTTTTCTGCCAGATTGAAAAAGAAGTGGGGATCAGAGCACTTTGTGGTACCAGTCCGTAATCCCAGGGACTGGTGAGACCTTGCCTCAAGTAAATTCCATATAGAGTGATGAAGGATCCGGAATGTGAATGACATATGACTTTAAACATTTAAGCACATACCTTTTATCCCAGCACTCAGAGGGAGAGGCCGTGTCTCAGAGAAACAGGGGCCCCCTGCTAAAATACTAGCGGTTTTTTAATTGCAGCATTGGTCCACATAGTGAACTACAGGTCAGCTACCAAAGCAACATAGGAAGACTCTGTATACATAGTGAACTACAGGTCAGCTACCAAAGCAACATAGGAAGACTCTGTACACATAGTGAACTACAGGTCAGCTACCAAAGCAACATAGGAAGACTCTGTACACTTAGTGAACTACAGGTCAGCTACCAAAGCAACATAGGAAGACTCTGTACACATAGTGAACTACAGGTCAGCTACCAAAGCAACATAGGAAGACTCTGTACACATAGTGAACTACAGGTCAGCTACCAAAGCAACATAGGAAGACTCTGTACACATAGTGAACTACAGGTCAGCTACCAAAGCAACATAGGAAGACTCTGTACACATAGTGAACTACAGGTCAGCTACCAAAGCAACATAGGAAGACTCTGTACACATAGTGAACTACAGGTCAGCTACCAAAGCAACATAGGAAGACTCTGTACACATAGTGAACTACAGGTCAGCTACCAAAGCAACATAGGAAGACTCTACACATAGTGAACTACAGGTCAGCTACCAAAGCAACATAGGAAGACTCTGTACACATAGTGAACTACAGGTCAGCTACCAAAGCAACATAGGAAGACTCTGTACACTTAGTGAACTACAGGTCAGCTACCAAAGCAACATAGGAAGACTCTGTACACATAGTGAACTACAGGTCAGCTACCAAAGCAACATAGGAAGACTCTGTACACATAGTGAACTACAGGTCAGCTACCAAAGCAACATAGGAAGACTCTGTACACTTAGTGAACTACAGGTCAGCTACCAAAGCAACATAGGAAGACTCTGTACACATAGTGAACTACAGGTCAGCTACCAAAGCAACATAGGAAGACTCTGTACACATAGTGAACTACAGGTCAGCTACCAAAGCAACATAGGAAGACTCTGTACACATAGTGAACTACAGGTCAGCTACCAAAGCAACATAGGAAGACTCTGTACACATAGTGAACTACAGGTCAGCTACCAAAGCAACATAGGAAGACTCTACACATAGTGAACTACAGGTCAGCTACCAAAGCAACATAGGAAGACTCTGTACACATAGTGAACTACAGGTCAGCTACCAAAGCAACATAGGAAGACTCTGTACACATAGTGAACTACAGGTCAGCTACCAAAGCAACATAGGAAGACTCTGTATAAAACAAACACATAAAAAGCTGTAACTCCAGGGAATGAGATCCACTGAGAGCTCCTCTCTCACATGGATTGCCGATAGGCAGACGCATATATACACATAATTAAAAATTGCCCTGGCAATATTTGGTATGTATACTTTTCTTTTTTCTTTTTTTGAGTGCTTGGGATTAAACTCAGGGCCTTCCATGTTACAGGCAAGTACTCTATCAGCTATATCCTGGTTTTCAGTTTAAATGATCTTGATTCTGAGGTATCTAATTTTTCTTTTCTTTTTCTCTCTCTCTTTCTCCTTTCTGTCTTTTAAGACAGGGCTTCTCTGTATAGCTCTGGCTGTCCTGGAACTCACTCTGTAGACTAGGCTGTCTTCGAACTCAGAGATCCACCTCACTCTGCCTCCCAAGTGCTGGGATTAAAGATGTGCACCACCATGCCCACCTTGTTGTTTTCTGTTCTAATTTTATGGTCCCTCTGTAGAAATGGTATGGCAAAATAATCACAAAATGGACTCAGTTTTTATTTTGGTCTCGGGCCATTTAATGCCTTTATCCACCAGCTATTCTTTTGTGTAAAGGGTTAGGCTGTGTGTGTGACATACTTTTACTGTGTAGTGCTAGCTGGCCTGGAACTTGCTGTGTAGACCAGGCTGGTCTCTGGGATTAAAGGCATGTGCCACTATGGCTGGCTAATTTGGCCTTATCTGAAGATGGAGTTCCTGTAAGCAGATTGCTTAGTTCAGGCACTTTGGTTGTATCATAGCCTTTAAATCTTCACAAGGCAAAGGAAGTGTTTATTTTGGTCAATGGCAAACTTAGAGAGCTCACAGATACTAAGTATTTGTCCATAGATAGCATCTATTTCCCTGCACCTGATTTTCAGTCTCTTCCTTACAAAGGAGAGTGTAGTCTCCTTCATATCCCAGGCACACATTTATTCCTCACCTCAAATTTCTCAGATATTCATCGGAAGCGGAGAGAATTAACTTCTAGTATTTTGTTTCAGTTTAACACCATATTTTCCACTTTGGGATACTTAAAGATGTCATAATTAAAGCTGGGCGTGGTGGTCCCACATCTGTAGTCCTAGCATGCAGGAGGTTAAAACTGTTCTCAACTACATAGTGAGTCTGCAGCCAGCATGGGCTGTATGAGTAAAATACCAAACTGGGGTTGGGGTGGGGGTGGGTGGCATAAACTGAAGTGACTCATTCTCTCTTTAAACTAGAGTTTCATTACTAGTTTATCAGATATGCAGACTATACATCCCCTAGACCCTAGCACCTCAGCAATAACAAATTCCTTGACTTCAGAGGAATGGGCTTTCAGATTTTCTAAGAGAAGTCTTGTTTTGTTGTTTTCTTCAACAGTAAAACCAATACAATATGCAAGAAGTGTGCTCAGAACGTGCAGCTGTATGGAACGGTGAGTGGGGTTTCTCTGAACCAAAATCCCAACAGGAGCGAGTACTCAGATCTCTTTGAGCTCAGTGGTGAAGAGTACATGGTGATCTTCTAAAGGACCTGGGTTTAGTTCCCGGCACCCTCGTGGTGGCTCACAACCAGGTGCAACTCCATTTCCAGGGGGATCTGATGCCCCTTTTTGGCCTCTGAATACCATGTACCCATGCAGTGCACATACGCATAAGCAAACACCCATTCATATAAAAAGTTTTAAAATCCCCGGGCGTTGGTGGCGCACGCCTTTAATCCCAGCACTCAGGAGGCAGAGGCAGGCGGATCTCTGTGAGTTCGAGGCCAGCCTGGTCTACAGAGCGAGTTCCAGGACAGCCTCCAAAACAATACAGAGAAACCCTGTCTCGAGAAACCAAAAAAAAAAAAAAGTTTTAAAATCGTATATGTATGATTTTACCTTCCTTTTTTCCTCTTCCCTTTTCCCTCCCCTCCTTTCTTTCATGCCTTCCTTCCTGAATGTTTGTTTCATGTGTTGACACAGCATGCGTGTGCATGTCAGTTGTGGAGTCTTTACCTTTGTGAGTTCTGGGATTGGTAAGCACCTTTGCCCATTGAGTACCACCATGCCCACCTTGTTTTCTGTTCTAACTCTATGGTCCCTCTGTAGAAATGGAGTGGGACCATTTAATATGTCTTTATCCATCAGGCATTCTTTTGTGTAAAGGGTTAGGCTGTGTGTATGTGAGTGACATATTTACTGTGTAGCCCTGGCTGGCCTGGAACTCGCTGTGTAGACCAGGCTAGCTTCGAACTCACAGAGCTCTCCCTACCCCTGCCTCCCTAGTGCTGGAATTAAATGCGTGTGCCACTGTGCTTGGCCTGTTTGCTTTTTTTGGGGGGGACAATGTTTCATGTATCCCAAGCTGGCTCAAACTCAACTATGTTCTACTGGATTTTTTTGTTGAAGTTTCATCATGGACACTAATGAACTTTGGTTATTTGTTATTTTATTTAAAAAAAATGAATAATCCACTGGGCAGTGGTGGTGCCCACCTTTTGTTCCAGCATGTAGGAGGCAAGGGCAGGCAGATCTCTGTGAGTTTGAGGCCATTCTGGTCTACAAAGCAAGTTCCAAGTCAGCCTCCAAAGCTACAGAGAAGCCCTGTCTCAAAACAAAACAAAAAAAAAAACAATCCTACGGGGAGTTACTTTTTTTTTTTGGTTTTTTGAGACAGGGTTTCTCTGTGGCTTTGGAGGCTGTCCTGGAACTCACTTTGTAGACCAGGCTGTCCTCGAACTCACAGAGATCCGCCTGCCTCTGCCTCCCGAGTGCTGGGATTAAAGGCATGCACCACCAACGCCCGGCAGGAGTTACTTTTTTTTAATGATGATAAGAATTGTGTTTCATTTAAACATTGTAGGGGCAAATGCATGATGTTGGAAATACATGTTTACCATGTGTCATGGCCTACAAAGTAGGAATTATACTGTAAAAAAATGATAAGCTTATTTGATCTTTTTTTTTCTCTCCTTTAAGCCTAAGCCTTGTCAGTATTGCAACATAATTGCAGCATTTATTGGCAATAAATGCCAGCGCTGCACGAATTCAGAGAAGAAGTATGGACCTCCATATTCTTGTGAGCAGTGCAAGCAGCAGTGTGCATTTGACAGGAAAGATGATCGAAAGAAGGTAAATTTCTGGGGTTTTTTTTCTTTGTCTTTTTTTTTATTATTATTATATTGGGCTAGGTCAGGTGGGCATAATTTTGAGTTCCTGTCCTACTTCTGTTACTGACCTTGGAGAGTCATTTATCAAATCTAGATAATTATATTTTAACATTTCTTTAAATAAATTTTTTTGTTACATTTATTTATTGTGCGAATGAGAGGGATGCTTGCCATTGTGTAAGCATGTTTGTGTGTATGTTTGTCGGGGTGGGGATAGGTTCTCTCTATCCATCATGTGGGTCCTAAGGATCAAACTCAGGTGAACAGGCTTGGTTGCAAATGCCTGTTACTGAGCTATCTTACCAGCCCCATTTTTTTTCTTTAAAACAAAAAATGTTTTTTCTTAGGATTATTTGTCTTATTTTATTTGTGAGTATTTAACCAGCGCGCGCGCGCGAGTGTGTGTACATGCACCATATGTGTGCTTGGTGCTGGACAGGGTCACGAGTGGGCGTCATATCCCTAGACCTGGAGCTAGGTGTGGTTGCACGTTACCACATGTGCGCTGGAAATCAACCTGGCTTCTGTACAAGGACAACAAGAGCTCTTAACCCTTGAGCCGTCTTCCTTTTCACTTTTTAAAGCAAGGTCTCTTTGTATTTGGTTAACCTGGAACCCGGTTTAGCCTTGAACATGAAGATCAAAGGTATGTGCCACCATACGCTGTCCATTTCTTCCCATTACAATTAGATTTTATGGAGGCAGAGGCAGGCGGATCTCTGTGAGTTCGAGACCAGCCTGGTCTACACACAACAGCTAGTTCCAGGACAGCCTCCAAAGCCACAGAGAAACCCTGACTCGAAAAACCAAAAAAAAAAAAAAAAAAAATTAGATTTTATATCTTTACTTCTGAGTTCATATGTGTGCTCACCCTTGTGCCACAGGTCCACCTTGGAGCTCAGAGGACAACTTGCAGGAGTTGGTTCTCTCCTACCATAATCTCCAGGTATTAAGTAAGCTGAGGTCATTAGGTTTGGCAGCTGGTGCCTTTATCTACTGAGCAGTCTTGCTGGCCCCTAACATTATTTATTTACTTTTTTCTTTTTGAGACAGGGTTTCTCTATGTAGCTTTGGAGCCTGTCTTGGAACTTACTCTGTAGACCAGGCTGGCCTCAAATTCACAGGGATCTATCTGACTTAACTCCTGAGTGCTAGGTTTAAAGGTGTGCACTACCACCACCCAACTCAAGGTGATTCTTTTTTTTTTTTTGTTTTTTTTTGGTTTTTCGAGACAGGGTTTCTCTGTGGCTTTGGAGGCTGTCCTGGAACTCGCTTGGTAGTCCAGGCTGGTCTCGAACTCACAGAGATCCACCTGCCTCTGCCTCCCGAGTGCTGGGATTAAAGGCGTGCGCCACCAACGCCCGGCTCAAGGTGATTCTTGCTGACCAAATTTATTAATTTGTAGTGGAGGGATATAACTTTCATTGATGAAAATGAATCCTGCCTGCCAGCTGAGACACCTTTCCCTAAAGATGTTGGAAAAGCTGTGCTGGTAATCAGGAGGTAGTTAGTAGTGTTCTTCTCTGGGACGTAGAGATAGCTCAGTGGTTAAAAGCACTGGCTGCTCTTCCAGAAGATCCTGGATTGAGTTCCAGCTCCCATGTGGCAGCTCACAACACATTCTTAGACTCCAGTCCCAGAGAATCCAAGGCTCTCTTTGGCCTCCGAGTGCATTGCACATAAATGGCACGCAGACACACATGCTGGCAAAACACCTATCCACATGAATAGAAATAAAGAGAAAAAATAGTGTTCTGTTCCTCTCTAGGGATAGGGGACAGTTAGGGCTTTACTGTACCCTATCTCCCTGAGTCCTGTCTCCTTCCTGGGGCTAGCTGAATGATCTTGGGCAAGCTGTTGTCATTATGTGTCTGCAGAGAAGCAGAGGGAGACTGAATGAGGTAGTTACAGAAAATAGTTGTTTTATTTGTTTGAGACAGGCTGTCACTGTGTAGCCCTGGATGTCCTAGAATTCTGTAGCTCAGACTGTGTGCCTGCTTCTGCCTCCCAAGTGCTAATCTTAAAGGTTTGTGCCACCACACTTGGCTCTTTTTTTTTGGTTTTTTTTTTTTGTTTGTTTTTTGAAATAAAGTTTCATGTCAGCCAGCCAGCTTTGGACTCAATGTGTAATAAGATTTACCTGAACTCCTGGTCTTCTGCCTGCATTCCTGAGTATTGGTATTATAGGCATGCGCCACCACATTGAGATAAAATTACTTTTTTATTCAAATTCTGTTATTTTAAAAATATTTTAAATTAGGCTAGGCAGTGCTGGCATACACCTTTAATTCCAGCACTCGGGAGGCAAAGGCAGACAGATCTCTGAGTTTGAGGCCAGCCTGAGCTACATAGAGAAACCCTGTTTCAGGGAAAAAATTTTTTTTAAACTAAAATTGCATTCCTTCTCTTTTCTCCCTTCAACTTTCCCATATTCCCCACTCTCTTCTTCCCTCTCAAATTTCAGGCCCTTTTTTTTGTTATTGTTACATGCATACTTATAAACACATAAATATGTGCGTACAACCTGCTCAGCCCATTTAGTGCTACTTGTATGTATCTGATTTTAGAACTGATCACTTGGTATTGGATAACCAGTTAGAGGCCTCATCCCTGGGAAACATTATTTCTTAGGCTCTCAGCAAGATAAATTTATCTGTCTATCTATCTATCTGTCTATCTATCTATCTACCTACTTACCTGCCTATCTATTTGAGACAGAGTTTCTCTGTGTTTGGAACTTGCTGTCTTGGAACTAACTCTGTAGACCAGGCTGACCTCAAACTTAGAGATCCAGAGATCCACCTTCCTCTGTCTCCCAAGTGCTGGGATCAAAGGTGTGTGCCCACTGCCTGGCTTGCTTTTGTTTTCTTTTGAGACAGGATCTTAGTACCCTTACTTGGAACTAACTCACTTTGTAACCCAGGCTGGCCTCAGACTTATGAGCCACCATACCTGTGTTTGATACTTTTTCTTAAATCAGAGTTAGAAAGTCAGGCGTTGATGGTGCACGCCTTTAATCCCAGCACTCGGGAGGCAGAGGCAGGTGAATCCCTGTGAGTTCCAGACCAGCCTGGTCTACCGAGCGAGTTCCAGGACAGGCTCCAAAACAATACAGAGAAACCCTGCCTCAAAACAACCAAATAAATAAATAAAACAAAACAAAAACAGAGTTAGACTTTAATAAGAAAGATGTTGGCGCTGGGTGGTGGTGGCACACGCCTTTTTTTTTTTTTTTGGTTTTTCGAGACAGGGTTTCTCTGTGGCTTTGGAGGCTGTCCTGGAACTAGCTTTTGTAGACCAGGCTGGCCTCGAACTCACAGAGATCCACCTGCCTCTGCCTCCCAAGTGCTGGGATTAAAGGCATGCGCCACCAACGCCCGACCGGCACACTCCTTTAATCCCAGCACTCGGGAGGCAGAGGCAGGTGGATCTCTGTGAGTTCGAGGCCAGTCTGGTCTACAGGGTGAATTCTAAGACAGCCTCCAAAACAATACAGAGAAACCCTGTCTCGGAAAAAAAAAAGAAAAAAAGAAAGAAAGAAAGAAAGAAAGAAAGAAAAATCAATTTTTGTGTGTATGGCATCATATTAAGTAGTTTATGTACATTGTCACTAAATCCTGTGATTTGCCTCAGACTCACATAGCTTGCACTTGGCCTCGCTGGAGCTTAACCAGGTGGTTCTAGCTGCCAGTGTTCATAGTCTTAGTGTTCATGGTTGAGCACTGATCTCACCTCCTCTTAATTTTGTCTAATTTTTCAGGTAGATGGGAAGTTGCTGTGTTGGCTATGCACGCTGTCATATAAGCGTGTCCTTCAGAAGACCAAAGAGCAGAGGAAACATTTGAGCAGCTCTTCTCGAGCCAGCCATCAAGAGAAGGAGCAGTACAGTCGCCTGAGTAGTGGCAGCCATTACAACAGGTAACCTCAGGTTCATGAGAGGACTACAGGAGCCGGTAGGCCAAGTGCCTCACTCCTCACTCAGTCCAGGAGGGTGCCGTCTCAGAAGTTTCCTGTTGCTACCAGGCTTTAGGAAGTCTGCTTGCCATATTTATAGTTCATATGTCTCCAAGGCCTAGGGAAGTTTCTGTATTATGTCTTAAGGTGTATACAACTTCTAGGTGGAACTCTCTACGTTAATTTGCATAATACCATGGGGATTGGACGTTTTGTTTCCTGGCTAGAGACTACATTTAAATATATATTTGGACAAATAAGTTGATAGGTATTCTAGACTTTTTCAGGGTGGGAGCCAGTTGAAAGATGTCCTTTGGTTGATGGCTGAAGCTTTCTTTTAGAGTATGTGCAATGATGTTAAGAATTGGACTCGTGTTTAATCCTGTCTCTAGCAAATTTTCTCATAGACAATGAGAAAGAGAATAGTGTTACCTCATGGGGTTGTTGTGAAGGCAAATTATATAGTACATGAATAGCCGTTTGTTTTCTAATGACAGTATTCAATGGGTTTTAGCTGGTTTTTGTTATTACTGTCATTATGGGTTTGTTTGTTCACTAGGCATTATTAAGTACTCTCGTGGGCCAGGGACTCTGCTGGGAATACAGAGATGAATAAAAGCCATGCTGTTCTCAGTAGTATGCCTCTGGTAGAGAAGACAGACTTGTAATCAAGTCATCACAGTGTAATGCGATGGGCACACTGAAAACTTGTCCAGATCAGTTAGGAGAGGCGGTTCTAATTAACTGCCTAGGAAGTCAGGAAGGCTAACTTGGGGAGAGCCTCCTGTAACTAACTACCCCTGGGGTGGATTGAATTTGTTGGGTGAAGACAAGGAGGGGTGTCCTAGTAGAGAGACTATTGCTTCCAGAAGACCAGAGGGCACAAGGCCACACAGAACCTGGGAGAACATCAGCACATTTGTGTAGTTGGAAACTGGAGGAGGAGGAAAGGGCCCTGCACCTATGGTCGGGCTTATGGGCAGCCACCAAAGGACCTGTGCAAGGGAAGGACCCAGCCTGTGTTGGCAGTAATTACCCTTAGTAGTAGAGAAGACACTGAAAGAATTGGGAACTGAGGACTGGGAATGTAGCTCAGTGTAGTGTTTGCCTAATGTTTGCAAGGCTTGGGTTTATAGCTCTTCCCATTGGGGCTGTTCTTTTTGTGCAAGTATAGGTAAGCTAAGAAATGTTACAGGAACTTCATCTCAGCCTGGTGATGGTGGTGCACACCTGTAACCTCAGAGCTCTGGAGGTGGAAGCAGAAGGATCAGGAAGGCCAGCCCCAGCTACATAGGGAATTCTAGGCCAGTGCGAGCTACATGAAACCCTGTCTCACCCTCACATAACCCAGCTTCTCCTGCCCTCACCCCCATACATACATGCAAAGATCCACCCGGAGGCACTGCATTGAGATAGTAAGAAATTTCTTTGGAGTGATGATTATAAGAAACTTGGATATGGGTCAGACAATGCAGATAGGCAGTTGCTGAGTGAATAAAGGGTCATTCTCAGGTTTCTCATGTGGATGAGCAGGTAGATCATAACTTAAAGAGAAACCAGGAAAGACAGAAAGAAGTTCAGTTTTTGAAATGCTTGGTTAGAACTTCTAGCAAAATTGTTTATAGCTGCTGAGCCTGGAACTGATCAGACATGAACCAGTAGTAAGGCATTAAAAATCAGTAAGAGTAGAGATGACTTTACATCAAGAGTCCTGCAGCCTCACTGAGTTCAGTTCAGTAGAATGTCACATAACATCTAGAGTCTGCATTGTGATTCCAATGTCTCTTGATTGTGATGGAGGTGATCCCAGGGAGCCGCTTTTCTGTTCCCTGTTGGAACTGTGTGTTTGGATGGTTCAGCTCAAAGTAGAGGCTGAGAACAGAAGTTAGAAGTGTTCAGTATTCAAGAATCAGGAAGAAAATATCCTCAAAATATGAAGTCTGAGTGGTCAAGAGTTCCAAGGATAGAGCAATCCCTGGTATCACATACTGGGGATCACAGAGGTCGGCAGTCATTGAAATCACATACTGAGGAGGTGTGGCTTATGGTTAAGAGTACTCATTGCTCTTTCAGAGGTCCTGGGTTCAGTTACCAGCATACATGGTAACTCCCAGCCATCTGTAGCTCCAGTTCCAGGGGATCTGATATCTGCTTCTGGCTTCTGAGGACAATAGACATGCATGCACTGTTCAGATGCACATACAGACAAAATACTCACACACAAGACAAAATGACTTAAAAAATAATGGAGAACACCCTTGGGTGTGGCATTGGGGCATCTGTCAGTATAAAGGGACTTCATGCCAGCGGCTGGCTTCCAGCTTGCTGTTACAGCCAGTTTTGGGTGACTGTACTAGACTTAAAGCTAGTTTTATTGTAGGACTGAGGTCCAGAGTGAATTCACAGAGATGTGATGAGGAAGGCCAGGAGTTCAGATGTGCTTGCTTGGCTCTTGTTATAGCTTTCCTGCTGGATGTCCTTGGGAGGGTCAGATACTAGCTTGTCAGAGACTAGCTTGTCTGTACTTCCCAGAGCTATGAGATGGAAGATGCTTGGGGGATAGGAAATGGGAAAGACTTCCTAAGACAGAAAACATACTTCTAGTTTTGGTCAGATCTATTTTCATACTTAATAATAAGTCAGGTAGTAAAGCAGTCAAGATGTTTTTTGATCCTATAGAAATTGGCTACCCATGCATCCAAGTATCCAAACCTGTAAACCACCATGGTAGGTCTTACTAACCAAACAGAATAAAGCTGTTGCCCAGAACATTGTTGGTCCATTTGACAGACTTTCCTTGGAGTGTTTTATTAATCTTTGATTTCTAATGTGTGTGTCTCTCTCTTTTTGCCATCAAAAGCCAGAAAACACTTTCTACATCTTCAATTCAAAATGAAATCCCAAAGAAAAAATCCAAGTTTGAGTCAATCACAACTAATGGAGACAGGTGAGCCAGTTGGAGTATGAGTGTACGCATACTTGAAACACATAAGTAGTTCTTGACTACACTTGAAGGTATACCTCAGAGCTAGCCAGGGTCCTGAGTGGACCTGTTATGGGTGCTATGCTAGTCACTTTGTAGTTATAGATAAGCGCTACTGGTAGCTATTTATCAGTTGAATATAAGAACTTAGCCGGGCGTTGGTAGTGCACGCCTTTAATTCCAGCACTCCGGAGGCAGAGGCAGGCAGATCTCTGTGAGTTCGAGGTCAGCCTGGTCTACAAGAGCAAGGTCCAGGACAGCCTCCAAAACAATACAGAGAAACCCTGTCTCAAGAAAAAACAAAAAACAAACAAACAAACAAACAAAAAAACCCAAGAACTTAGTGGGCATGTTGTCTCGTGCTTGTAGTCTCAGAACTTGGGAGGTTGAGTCAGGTGATTGACCTGGAGTTCAAGGCCAGTCCATATAATTGACCATGTAGTTGGATGTGATGACACACTCTTTTAGTCCCAGCAGAGGTAGATCTCTGTGAGTTCAAGGTCAGTCAGGGCTACATAGTGAAACCCAGTTCAAAAATAAATACATATTTAGAATTCATAGCCAGATTAACTGTAGTTAAATTCTTTAGTCCACTAAGGAAGTCTAAGGAGTGAGGAGATGAATGTTTTCCTGTGTGGTCTGTGCCTGTTGCCTCCAGGAAGAGTTGGTTTAGAGAGAGCAGAAGTGGGGTGAAGGCAGGCCTGCATGTCTGCCCGGATATTCCAGACTTTTTTACATGTGCCTGTATAGATGCTGGGACAGGCGAGAAAGAGATACAGTTCAGTGTTCCTGTTTCATTTTGGCCTGCCTAAATGCATATTTTCATTGCTCGCTTTCCTTTCTCCTCAGTGATGCTTCCTCTCATGAGCTGTTTTGTCCTACCTAGTACCCAGAGCCCATATGTGTTGGTGCCGTGGGCTGCTTCCCAACAGAGTCTTGGAGCCATCCATTTTCCTGGTCCTCCAGGCCCAGGCATCCTGAAGTGAGATCACCTGACACTACCCCAGAGTCCTTGGAAGCTTCTCCATTCTGAGAACTCACATTCACAGCATTCGAGACCAGCCGAAGGAGGCCTTGTCAGGGCTGCCTGTTGCTTTATCTCACAGAATGTAACCGTCTGTGGAGTCTCCTTTTCCCTGTCCCCCCCCCCCCAGGCAGGGTTTCTCTGTGGCTTTGGAGGCTGTCCTGGAACTCGCTCTGTAGACCAGGCTGGCCTCAAACTCACAGAAATCCACCTGCTTCTACCTCCCGAGTGCTGGGATTAAAGGTGTGAGCCACCACTGCCTGGCCTCCTATTCCCTGTTGCAGTTTTTACTTTATTTTTCTTTTCTTCTTCTTTTCTTTTTGTTGTTGTTGTTTTTTTTTGAGACAGGGTTTCTCTGTGTAACAGCCCTGGCTGTCCTGGAACTTGCTCTGTAAACCAGACTGGTCTCGAAAACAGAGATCCACCCACTGCCTGCCTCTGCCTCCCGAGTGCTGGGATCAAAGACGTGTGCCACCACTGCCCAGCAGTTTTCGGCTTCTTGAACCTTGAACCTTTTGGAAATGCTTAAGGTTTCCAGGTTGTACGTGGGAAAGAACCATGCAGACCCAACTTTCTGGTCTCTTCCCCCATTCTTTTGAGCAGCTAGTTGGACTGTTCTGAAGAAAACAGATGTGTCCATCATCTTTTCATGATTCTGTAAAAACTGCTTCAAGGAGCAAATTTTTTGAAGTCCTAGAAAGCAGGCCACTGAAGCCCCACCCTGTACTTTCAGATCCACCATTCCTATGGACTTACTTACCCAGGCTGTGCTAGTGGTCCCAGGGAGCTCGTTCATGCTGCAGTTCTGTGCGCCCAGTCTTTGGCAGCTTTACCTCTCACCAGCTTGTCTGTCTTGGGTATTGCCTCCAGTCTTACTGCCTGTTGCCTCGGATGCACCAAGCTAAAACCTAGGCTGGCCCTAAAGATGGTTGAATCATCTCCGGCCACAAGTAGGGATGGTTTTGCTCAGTGGGATGCTAGGTACATGGTCTTTTATTATGTCCTCCAGAGAAGGCATTGAAAGATCATTTTTCCCCATACTGGTTTTATGTGTGTGTGATATTGGTACTTGAGCCTTGGGCTTCCTACCTAATAGGAAAGTACTGCATCCCTAGCCTCATACTGACTTAAAAAGTTATTATTTTACCCGAGTGCGGAGGGCAGGGTTGGAGAGTGAGTCTCGATGTGCAGTTTCGATTCTCCTGGACTTGGTGGTAACCCAGGTTGACCTCAGACTTGAGGTAGTCCTCTTGCCCCAGCCCACTGATCTCGGGGTGTGCCACCTTATTTATCTTATAATTTGAAAATTTAGGTGATTTTTTTTTCTGCTGCCACAGAAATATTTACCCATAAGCACATTCCTTTTGAATGTTCCTGCATTATTAGTGCTCTTAATAATTTAGTCACATGTTTACATTTCTTTTAATTATTCAATACAATGTAAGCTACATTTTGTTATCCTTTTACTTTTTTGTGGGTTTTTTCCTACTCTTTTTCTTTGGTTTGACCCCCCCTCCAAAAAAAAAAAAAAAAAGGCTGGTGTCACCCGCCTCTCATCTCAGCACTCAGGAGTCTGGAGGCAGGAAAGTCAAGAGTTCAAGGTCATCCTCAACTACCTACGGAACCCAAATCAGCCTGGAGTACATTTTTATGAGACACTTTGAAAAAACAATAACAAAGAAGCATTTCTGTAATTTTTGATTCCTTTTTAAATATTCAAACAATATTTTATTTATAAATATGGAATGTTTCAGGAATTTGCATGCCATCCTTACACAGGCCATGCTGATCTTTGTATTGTTCCAATTTTAGTGTATGTGCTGCCAAAGCAAGCACTCCGTGTGTGTGTGTGTGTGTGTGTGTGTGTGTGTGTGTGTGTGTGTGTGTGTGTGTAAATGGAGTGTAGAGAGAATCTCATATGCCCCAGGCTGACCTCAGTCTCTGTAGTGGAGGATGACCTCAAACTTCTGATTGCCCCATCTCTATCTCCTGAGTACTCGAATTACAAGCATGGGCCACTCTTGCCAGGTTTATGTTTTACTAGAGATCGCACCCAGGGCCTTGTGCATGCTGGACAAACATTATCAACTAAGGAGCTTTCCTAGCCCTCAAGTATGGCATATACTCATATACTGGGGGATGGGAGCAGCAGTTGAGTAACTGGTGAATGTTTCCTTAGCAGAAGGCCCTTGGTTTCAATATTTAATACTAACTTTTTTTTTTTTTTTTTACGAGATAGGGTTTTGGAGGCTGTCGGACCAGCCCGGCCTCGAACTCACAGAGGTCCGCCTGCCTCTGCCTCCCGAGTGCTGGGATTAAAGGTGTGTGCCACCACCGCCCGGCTCAATACTAATTTTTAAAATTTATGCTTTTACTCTTTAGATTTTTTTTATTCCTTATGGCTTCTGTATGTTGCTTCATGAAAATTATATGTTGATCTTATACTGCCATATTCTTTTATTTAATATTGAGGCATGTTTGATTCATATTCTCTCTCTTTCTCCCTCTCCCCCTTCTTTCCCTCCCCTCCATTTGAGACAGGGTCTCACTATGTAGACCTGACTGGCCTGGAACTTCTTATTAAACTGATATTATTATACTATGTTTGGTCTTAGTCAAAAGGCTAAGAATCAGTCCTGGAACTTTCTATTCAGACCTAGTCTGGCTTGGAACTCAGGGATCTGCCTGCATCTACCTCACCTCTCAAGTGATAGGATTAATGGCATGTACCACCCTGCCCAGTCATTATTCCTTATCCCTTAGCTTTTCATATTGTAGACAGGATGCATTAGCTTAGCTTTCTGTGATGTTTTGAAACCTAGAAGGTGTCTTAGTCCATTTGTTTTTCAGTAGCCTCCGCTCAATATTTCTAATTTGCTAGTTAAAATTGTGACCAAAAATTTCTGATTTGAGGATAATGTTAGACAGTGTTCCTTCCTTGATAAAATCTGCCCCTTACTTTTCTGTCATACTAGACTGCTAAGTGCTCCATATAGGCAGTCCAGAATCCAACTTAGCCGTAGGTAGCAGCCAGGCACCTACAGTTTGTCATTTCCAAAGGACTTTTAAATTTTATTGATTCTCGCCCTTGAGCTGTGCCTGCAGTGTTGGGCTTCCTTGTGTCCTTTGAAGATGGCCTATGAACAGTGGACTTTATTACTGTAACCCTATTTTGATTCAACCCAGGAAAAGTTGTTTGTCTTGAGGGTGGACCTTGCTGTTTAGCATGAGCTGACCTTGAGTATGAACTCCCTTCCTGAGCCTCTTAGCAGAGAACCTGTTCTTGTGCTAAAGATCTTTCAGAAAAGGCAGGAAATGGAAATGTCCTGGAGTCCTGGAACAGCTCTGATTTTACCAACAATCAATTGGTGCAAGAGTGATTTCTATGGCCGGTGCTTAAGCTCAGTGGTTGAATGTTCTCGTCTCATGCACGAGAGCTTCAGTCCTCAGCACTGCCAACAGCAGAGATGGTTTCCTGAGAAGCAGGTAGAGCAGAGCATTTGGAGCTATCAGACAGTGAAAATTTACTCTAGGTAGCCTGTACTCTGCCCTTAACCTGCTGTAGTTGTGAGTTTAAGTAGGCTCTGTCGGTTTGAGGAAAGACATGTTTTGGTGGATATTGAAACAGATACAAGGAAACTTCTAGAACTGAACTTGGAGAAGACTGATAGCCCTTATCCTGAATGCCTGGTTTATTATTTTGATTGTCTGTTGCCCATCCTGTACTTGTGCACATTGATCAGTTAGGAGAGCATCGTTCTAGTCTCCTCCAGGGCTCTGTTACAGATGCCTCATGTGGACGGAGTGAGTGAGGGTAATGCTGTGGTCAGTGGTCGCTGTCTTCCGGCTCCAGCTATAGAAGAATCTGACTTGTAACTGAGGGAGCATGTGCAGTTGAAAGCTGCTCAGGGCTGTTACAGTGCTGCATTTTAGCTGCTGTTTAAGACTCAGGAAGGAGCGAACTCAAGGACTATGAGCTGTTGCTCTGTTGACAGAGGATTGAGATCAGTGTCCACATTTGTGTGTTGCTTTAAAGATTGTCGAGAAAAGAACTTCCTGTGGGAATTCCCTGGAAAAAGACAGGAAGTAACCTTTGGCAGTGATTCCTTGTTTAGTCTGAGACACCTCTGATACCACTGAAGACTTTGAATCCTCACCCAGAAAAGATTTTGCATGTTATTTCAGGGTCTTAAGATTCCCTGAAGTGGGGGAGATTAGGAGGATCTGCTAAAAGGACATGAGAGTCACCAGTACGAAGTGGGGAGTTGTGGAAAGCTTGAACTGTGACTGGAGTTTGCCACCTTTGGCCCTTTCTCCACTAAGCATCACAGATTCTTTTTGTTGTTGAGACTAGGTCTCATACAATAGCTCAGACTGTCCTGGGATTCACTATACAGCCTAGGCCTGCTTCAAGCTCACAGCAGTCCTCTTGTCTCATCGTGCTGAACATTAAGATGATAGGCCACCAGTGCAGACAGAAGCTAGTCTTCCTGTGTACCCCATCTTTTTAGCGTTTTTTTCTCCTCCCTCCCTCCCACCCTCCCTCCTTCCCTTCCTCTCTCTCTCTCTCCCCTTCCCCCCTCTGTTTTTGGTTTTTCCAGACAGGGTTTCTCTGTAGCCCTGAGTATTCTGGAACTCACTCTGTAGACCAGGCTGGCCTCAAATTCACAGAGATCCGCCTGCCTCTGCCTCCTGAGTGCTGTGATTAAAGGTGTGTGCCACGTGGTACCTCAATTTCTTAGGAGCTCAACCTCATCACAGGACTTTAGTGCTGAGCTTGCACTCATCATTGATAGTCTATCCAAGATTCTAGGAAAGTTCTCTAACACAAACATGGCTGTAGGACCAGTAACACCTGGAGATCTTCACTGAGTCTGAAGTAGTAACCTTGGCTCTTGGGATGTCATGTTTATTTTGGTCTCACTTGTGAGAGGTTGTGGGCTTATGGTTGGATTGGCATCGTTTTCTGATGCCCACCATTCCTGTGCTTAGTCCAAGTACAGCAGATACTGGTGAGCCTGAAGTGGACTGAGCAATATGCTTGTTGGCCAGAATTCAGATAGTTACTGACCCTAGGTTCACCATCAGGTGACCCAGAGTGTGTCCTTAAGTAGAGAAAAGTTTTTCCATTCAAGGTATGAAATTGTCTCTTCATTTTCTACCCAGCTTTTCCCCAGACCTGGCTCTGGATTCACCTGGCACTGACCACTTTGTCATCATTGCCCAACTGAAGGAAGAGGTAGCCACTCTGAAGAAGATGCTGCATCAGAAGGATCAAATGATCTTAGAGAAAGAGAAGAAGGTATGACTTCATCAACGCCTTTCAGGCCAGAGACTTACAAAATGAAGATCCATGGAGTGGGAAATAATGCTTCCTCTGTTGGGTACTTACCATTGGTGGCTTAAAAGAGAGCCTGTGGTCTGCTTGGGGTTCCCTGAGAAGAGGGTGTGTTTGCCAAGTTGATTCCTGGGATGGCAGGCATGTTGGTCTGCATGGGTGATGGGAACCAAACCAGGGTCCTCTGCAAGAGCAACAAGTGTTCTTAACCACTGAGGCAGCTCTCCAGCTCCAGTTTTGCCCTTTGAGATGGGATCTTAAGTAGTCCTGACTGGTCTGGAACTTGCATCTTTAGTATTGATAGTCTGTCTTCATGCTTTAGTAGTTTCTTTTAAACGTTTTATATATCTATTTATTTGTTTATTTATTTATGGGGTGAGTGCATATCACAGTGTACACGTGGAAGCATATGTCCAGGGGATTGAACTCAGGTCATAGGCTTGGTGGCAAGCACTTTTTCCCACTGAACCAACTCACTGGTCTCTTGCTGGTCTTTTTTTGTTTTTTTTAAGGCACAGTTTCTCTGTATAACCCTGGCTGTCCTGGAGCAGACCAGGCTGGCCTCAAACTCACAGATATTAGCCTGCCTCTGCCTCCTGAGTACTAAGATTAAAGATATGGGCGAAAAGCCGGGGGTTGGTGGCGCACGCCTTTAATCCCAGCACTCGGGAGGCAGAGGCAGGCGGATCTCTGTGAGTTCGAGACCAGCCTGGTCTACAAAAGCTAGTTCCAGGACAGCCTCCAAAGCCACAGAGAAACCCTGTCTCGAAAAACCAAAAAAAAAAAAAAAAAAAAAAAAAAAAAGATATGAGCTACCATGTCCCAGCCTGTTTTGGTTTTGGTGGTTTTTTGTTTTTGTTTTTTTGAGACAGAGAGTTGCTCTGTGTAGCCCTGGCTGTCTTGGAACTCACTTTGTAGACCAGGCTGGCTCGGAAGTCAGTTCTCATGTTGTGGTGACCCCCAACCATAAAATTATTTTCATTGCTACTTCATAACTGTAATTTTGTTACTGTTATGAATTGTAATGTAGCTGGGCAGTGGTGGTGCACTCCTGTAATCCCAGCCCTCTGGAGGCAGAGGTGGTGGAAATCTCTGAGTTTTATACCAGCCTGGTCTACAGAGTGAGTTCCAGGACTACACAAAGAAACCCT
Organism: Mesocricetus auratus; assembly: GCF_017639785.1. Taxonomy (NCBI): domain Eukaryota; kingdom Metazoa; phylum Chordata; class Mammalia; order Rodentia; family Cricetidae; genus Mesocricetus; species Mesocricetus auratus. The sequence goes on from NW_024429197.1 coordinate 10,475,436, forward strand.
GTCTCCAAAATAAAAGACAAAAACCACCTAATAGTATGAATTTAAATAATGTAAATATTTTTGGAGATAGAGGTTTGTGAAAGGGGTCTCAGCCCACAGATTGAGACTGCTGATTTGTACCCAGTGAGCCACCTCCTGGCCCTTGTTCTATCTTTTGAGATAGAGGCATGCTGTACAGACCTCACTTCCTGGTACTTGCCATGTAAACCAGACTGTCCTTGAACTTGTGGCAGTCCTGCTTTTGCTTCCCAAGTGCTGAGATTATAGATGCATGTTAGGATTGCATCCAACCAAGGCTGGCCTTAAATTCATGTGCAGCAGTGGACATGAGTCTGAAGTCTAGAGTTGGAAATCAGCACCACATTAACACTGCTGGCCCTCCCCCTCGAGGCATACTTTAAGCTTTTAGACCTCAGGCTATAAAGATCGGACAAAGTATGGGTTAATTTTTAAAAACAATAGGGCCAGCCAGGCGTTGGTGGCCCACACCTTTAATCTCAGCACCTGGGAGGCAGAGGCAGGCAGATCTCTGTGAGTTCGAGTCCAGCGTGGTCTACAGAGAAAGTTCCAGGACAGACACCAAAACAATACAGAGAAACCCTGTCTCGAAAAACCAAAAAAAAAAAAAAAAAAAGTTAAATAAAGAAATAAATGAAGATAGAATAAAACAATAAATCCATTTTCTTGGAAATGAAAGCAGTGATTACTCTCAACTCCTTTCAAACCCTGTTGACTTTTACTTGTAGTTGAGCATTTGGAAGGTTGCTGGAGCTATCAAATCCTAAAAGGATTAGCTGTTTAAGTATCTCAAGTTTTTTGCTGTTGTTGTTTGGATGTGTTTGTTTTTGAGACAGTCTCACTATATAGCCTAGGCTGGCCTTGAACTCAAGGTAGCTCTGCTGCTTTGGCCTCTTGAGTGCTTGCTTAGATTACACTTAAGCACCACCATCACGGCCAGCCAGAAATGTTTACTTGGAGTTGGGGGAGGTGGTGTGCCACTTGGGAGGCTGAGGCAGGAGAATTCTTGACCCTAGGACTTTGAAGATAGTCTGGGCAATGAAACACAAAGAGGAAGGGAGAGATTGGAGGGGAGAAAGAAAGATAATGGACTCGGAAATTTGTAACTCTTCAGAAAAGCCTTAAGGAAAAGGATGGAGTGTGGACATGCAGGAGAGCCCTGGGTTCCAGTAAACTGGAAGACTGTCTGTTTAGATCTCTGATACCAGAACATTTACCATTATCAAGGAGTTTGAGTCACTCTGATTTTTTTTCCTTCAGATCACAGAGCTGAAGGCTGATTTTCAGTATCAGGAGTCTCAGACTCGGGCCAAAATGAACCAAATGGAGAAAACCCACAAGGAAGTCACAGAGCAATTGCAGGTAAGTTTGTGGTGACCTGGTGTGCTCACGATTGTGTTCATTAACCATCCCTTAGGTTGCTTTCTCTCCGAATGTATACAGTGTTCTGCCTTCATGTGTGTCTGCGTGCCAGGTATCACTGCAGATAGTTGTGAGCCATATGGCTGCTAGGAATTGAACTCAGGACCTCTGGAAGAGCAGCCAGTGCTCTAGTGCTCTTAACCTCTGAGACATCTCTCCAGCCCTGTGTTTTCATCTTTTTTCTCTCAAGAACTGTAATTAACAAATGTGTTCTTTTTTTTTTTTTTCAACCTCTTTATTTATTTATTTTTGGTTTTTCAAGACAGGGGTTCTCTGTATTGTTCTGGAGGCTGTCCTGGAACTCTCTCTGTAGACCAGGCTGGCCTCGAACTCACAGAGATCCACCTGCCTCTGCCTCCCGAGTGCTGGGATTAAAGGCGTGCACCACCAACGACCGGCCAAATGTGCTCTTTTATTTCTTTAATTCACCAGATGTGAGTCCAGATGTCTGAGCTATAGATCTAGAAGTAGTCCCAAGAGATCAAGCTCACCAGTGCACATCTACCAGATACTTTTTTACTTAACTGGGTGTCAAGCCCCAGAGTTTCCTGTTGATTTCCCTCTCTGGACCAGTGCCTGCCTTTGTGTCGTCGTCCCCCCCTTACATTTACACAGACAGCTGCCCTTACCATTATTACATTATTATTATTACGCATTAAATTCATTCTGCACAGAAAGCATATACTAACTGTCCAATGAAAACTGTTCTTGCACTGACTTCTTTTTTTTTTTTTTCCCCCCTTCGGTTTTTTGAGACAGGTTTTCTCTGTGTAGCTTTGGAGGCTGTCCTGGAGCTTGCTCTGTAGACCAGAGCTGGCCTCAAACTCACAGAGATCTGCCTGCCTTTGCCTCCCCAGTGCTGGGATTAAAGGCATGGACCACCAACTCCAGCCTGCACTGACTTCTGATTTCTATGATTTTTAGGCCAAAAACCGAGAGCTTCTGAAACAGGCAGCTGCTTTGTCCAAGAGCAAGAAGTCTGAGAAGTCAGGCACCATAACATCTCCGTGAACACCCCAAGAAGGCTCCCAGCAACACCAGCCGGTGCTCCTGGGTCACGGTTGGCAACCTGGCTGTTCTGGGAATTGTGCTTTCCTACAAAATCTCTATTTTCTTACCGTTCCCCTTCTTTGTGCGAATGCAGTGGGCTGAATGGAAACACCTGGTTTGTGCCATGCTATGACTGCATGCTGAGCGTGTGGGATTTCACACCTGCTCCTCCTCCTCCTCCGCTCCCCTCTATGTCAGTACTCGATGTTTCCCATAGTGGTCACTGCTCAGTGTAATGTGCAGAGTTTCTGTCGCCGTCACACCTGTCGTCCGCTGTGCATCACTGCCACCCTCTGAACCTTGAAAACTGCCACCTGAGACTTTGTGCAGTGAGAGAGCCTTTCTCTCGCCAATAAACCTTTTGCTTCAGGGTATACTCTTGGGTTTTTTCCGGGTATATTATGTATGACCTTTGTACTATGTATAGACAGAGTTTTATTTATTTTTTAAAAAGGAAACCTTTTCTTGATAAAGGAATGATGATAGGCTAGCTAGTTCTTGTAAAAGCAATGCCTCTTTGGAAAAAAAGAAAAAAAATGCAGTCCTGTTTGCTAGCTTTTAGTAAGAGAATCCTATCTTTTCTTTCTTATTACCTTAGATTCTCAATGCTAAGGTAAATGCTGGGGGCGTGTAAGTGTGGAGCTAAGTGCCTTTGGAGGACTCTGGAAGAGCATTGAGGAGATGCTTAAGGGTGCAGAGAATTGACCAGTCTGTCTTTAAGTCAGGGCAGAAAGAACGGTTGTCCAGGTTGTACTGGACACTTTCCCCCTCTATCTACCCCTCCTTCTTTTACACAATTTTAAATTCCCACACTGCCACTTCTTTTTTAAAAACATACCTGTTTCTTGCTTGCGTCAGCTGTCATATCAGGCTGTTAATAGAACTTTTTTTTTTTAACATTAGCAGATTCAAGTGGGATAAGATTTGAACTGCTTGTGTGTCTCCAGGGCTTGGCGTGGGCCTCCCTGAGTGTTCCCTTCACATCTTGACCCAGTAGGCCGGTGGGAAGGGACAGGTTCATGTGGAGCCTCACTCCTCGATTTTTGTGAAAGAAACTAGAGATGGACAGTAGGTGCCATGACACAGAACAAACCCTGAATCAGTGCAAGGGTGTCAGAGCCGATCATGAAGACAGGTGACATCTGTACCACATCCGCCAGCGATAGACAGGTGGGGTCACTGTTCTCAGCAGGCGCTCCGCACTTTGTGGTTGCATTGTCAGAAGAGACTCACGCACACAGATGGACAGATACAGACGTGAGGCTCTTTCCGACAGGAGACTGGAAGGGCCATGGATTTATTTGTCGCCGTGGTAGGGAATGCAGTTTTGCCTTCTAAGCAGGGAAAATTGCTGTGCTGAATCATTTTGTAACTTTTTGACTGAGAAACTTTGAGGTAAAGATAACTGTCAGTCATACACTACTTTTCAGATGTGTTTGCATTGGCTGTGGGGAAAAGATGGTAGAAAAAGAATGACAGCCATGGTTTCTTAAAGCGTAAGACTGAGAAATTGTGGATGTGAAATATGACAGTATACAGATGCTCATTCAGTTTTATACTAAATCTTTTTTTAAGGTCTTAGCATTTAATACTCAGCAAACCTACACATTTTCTAAACGAACATGAGCTCCTGAATGGTAAAGAGTATAAACCTCAGTCTTGAAATGTTGATTTTTTTTTAAATCATGACAGCATTTTACCATGAAATTGAGTAACTTTTGGTAACACCTTCCATTTCTTTGTATGTTTGTAATAATGGACATTTTAAAACATAGGAGTGTTTTGGTTTGTACAGACTTTGACAAATGTGTGTTAATAAAATTCATATTGACTCAGATGAATATTTTGATTTAGTTGCTGGGTTATGTTTTCCTCTTTTACTCTCCCTCCCTTCCTCTCTCCTCCCTTTTTTCTTTTCTTTGCTGGGTGGAACCCAGGGTCTTGCTCAGGCTGAGCAAACACTGAACAACTGAGTTGTACTTGGCCCATGTGTTTATTTCTTGCTGATTTCACCTGAAGACATATCCTACCCGTTCTTGATACTCTGAGAGTAGTTTATCCTGTAGACTGATGGGGAATTTAAGACCTGTCAGGAGTACCAGGTGGGTTCTTGTTACAAAAGATCAAATTTTAACAATTCAACAGTTTTGGAATGCCAGCAGGCCCTGTCGAATAATTTCAACAGGACAAGGACAAGAGTTGGTTTCTGTTCCACATGTAGGTTTTCAGCTAGGAAGACTGAAAGGTCATGGGGCTGGAGTTGGCCTGTCCAGTGCTCATTTACCTACACTTGGGCTGGGCATAGTGAAGTAGTGCAGTGTTAACCGGTCCCTTATGTCCCTTCTGTGTAGTGTAGCCTTCCCTGGCATGGTGGCCTTAGGTAATCAGACTCAGGCACCTTGAGATTCCACGCAGCAGTGTTATAGTAAGGCAGTAGCTGTGTCCATGTCATCTGCTCCAGAGGTAACATGTCCTTATGGCCACTGTATACTCACTGTTAAAGTAGTCAGAAACCCCTGCAGACTCAGAGGACACAGATCATTCATCCTGGTGGTTTAATGTCAAAGCAGAAGTACATGTGGGATGGGAGCTGTTATAACTACCATAAAATAGGATCTGCCACATGCAATAGCTTCTGGAATTAGAACAGACCCAAGAGCAAGGCAGAGGCTACAGTGTTTTATGTCCTGACTTCATACATTGCCATAATTTCTCAACCATCCTATTGGTTGCAGTGGCAAAATTACCAACATTGAGCATGAGAAGGAAGGAACTGCATTCACCTCAGGAGCTGGAATCATTGAGGTTAAGGTAGAGAGATGGCTCAATAGTTAAGAGTAAATCTGAGGTCTGGAGAGGTGGCTCAGTGGTTAAGAGCATGGACTCCTATTAAGAGAAGCTTTTTCTTTGCTAGCTGCTTTGGTTTATCTCCCGCCAGTTGCCTGGGCTCTGCCGCTTTGTAGTCCCCAAATAAACACACAAGACGCTGTATTAATTATAAAGCTGTTGGCCTTGCTTGTTTCTTACTGGCTAGCTCTGACTTAAGTAATTACCCCATAATTGTTAATCTAAGTATGTCTCTTACCGGAGAATAGTTCCGGGCTCCTACCCCATGGCGTTACATCTCAAACTCTCTTGTGTTTCTCCTTCCCAGAATCCTCCTGGACTCCTAGCCCCACCTATCTAGATTCCTATAGGCTCAACCGTACTTTATTGACAAATAACAGGCAAATAACAGGACTTCCCCAACAGACTCCTCTTTCAGAGGACCCAGGTTCAGTTCCCAGCACCTACATGGTAGCTTACAATCATCCCTAACTCCAGTCCCAGGGGATCTGACCTCCAAGGGCACCTCTGTCTCCTGAGTGCTGGGATTAAAGGTGTGTGCCACCACTACCTAGCCAATATAGTTTTAAAAAGTGAATCCTGCTCTTTTGGAGGACATGGGCTCAGTTCCCAGCACCAACATGGCCACTAACAACTGTCAGGAACAACAGTTCCAGGCGATCTGAGACTCTTGACTTCTGCGGGCTCCTGCCTACACATGATACACAGATATCCACTCAGGTACACATGCACAGTATTTAAAAAGAACTAACTGCTGGTGTCCATCTTGGAGATGACTTCCACACTGATCTTGGCCTGTAAGATTAAGTTCTAAAATTGATTGACAGTTTCAAAAGTAGGTCATATTTTTTTTTAACTTACCACTGGGATTGATGACTTCTCTATTTCTCAGCCGTTAAAGGACTGTCCCCGCATATTTCCAATCTTACTTGAAAAGTGATGTCATGCTGGGTATGGTAGCATATGCTAGTAATCTCAGCACTGAGGAGGCTAAGGTAGGAGGATCATGAGTTTAAGGCCAGCCTGGGCTACATAGACCCAGTCTCAAAAAGACACCACCACTTCTACCAACAACAGTAAAACTAAGATTGTGCTGTGCTACAAAGTCAGGTTACCTGAGCTTCAAATTTGTCTCTCTGTCTTAAGGCTGTAGTTAGGATGGAGTAACATGCATAGACACTTTAGGACAATGCTCAGTGTTGGTTCAGTTGTATAAGCTGTAAGTATTCATGCTTCCACAGAACCAACATTTCCTGTTCAGGCTCCCACTGTGTAGCCCTGGCTGTTTTGGAACTCAGAGCTCCCCCACCCCCCACCCCTTGCTTGCCATATGCTGAATTAAAGGGGTGTGCCAGCACACCACACTTCACTTTCTGTTTCTTTTTTTAAAAATACAGGATGGTTTGCCTGTGTGTGTATATCTATGCACCACATGGGTGTGTGTTGCCCAGCGTGGCCAGAAGAGGGCATCAGATCCCCCAGAATTGGAGTTACAGGCTCTGTGGTGCTGAGACTCGAACCTGGTCTTATAGAAGACTGAGCCATCTCTTCGGCCCCACCTCTTTCTGTTACTTGAGAGGGAAGGTGGTAGAAAGATAAATTAGAATGAACCTTACCCTCCCCCTCCCCTCTTCCCTCCTCTCCACCTTTGTCTCCTCCTCCCCACAGGGTCTTGTGTATACCAGACCCCTGCCCTACCATCAAGATGAATCTCCACTTTTTTACTTCCAGTAAATTAAGTTGGCTCATGCTTGTAATCCCAGCTCTTGGGAGCCTAAGGTATGACTAGGTGATGACTAGGTGACATTTGAAGTCACTCTAGGATTCAAACTGAAACTTCCAGCCTGGCACAATGGTGCATGCCTATAGCCAGCAGAGGCAAGTGAATTCCAGGTTAGGCTAGTCTACATTACAAGTTCTAGGATAGCCAGGACTACATACTGAGATCCTGACTCAAAAAAAATAAAATAAAGAAGAAATAAAGAGAAGAAAAGAAAAAAATTGCAGTCCAATCTTTCTGTTAAAAGTTAAAACCTAGGGGCTGGAGAGATGGCTCAGAGGTTAAGAGCACTGGTCTGCTCTTCCAGAGAACCTGGGTTCAATTCCCAGCAACTATATGGCAGCTCACAACTGTCTGCAACTCTGGTTTCAGGGTGCCTGACACCTTCTATACCAATGCAAATAAAATTAATAAATAGTTTTTAAAAATTAAAAAAAGTTAAAACCTAAACTGGACATGGTGGTACATGACTTTAATCCCAGCACTTGGGAGGCAGAGGCAGATAGATCTCTGTGATTCGAGGCCAGTCTAGTCTACAGAGTGAGTTCCAGGACAGCCAGGGCTACACAGAGAAACCCTGTCTTGAAAGAAAAATTAAAATCTAACAAAACAGAACTTTGTTTTCTGATTGTTTTTTCATTTTAGCTAATTCTTCATAGTCAATTTGCCAAAGAATTGTAATTTTTCTCCCCTTGGACCAATTGGAGACCGACCCAACACTGTTAGAAACTGTCAGTGCTTTTGATTTTAAAAAATTGTATACATTTACTCCTCTCTCTCTCTCTCTCTCTCCTCTTTCTCTCTCTCCTCTCTCTCTCCTCTCTCTCTCCCTCTCTCTCTCTCCCCCCCCCCCTCCCCGCCTCTCTCATGGTTTCTCTGTATAACAACCCTGGCTGTCCTGGTTCTTGTTCTGTGGAACAGGCTGTCCTCGAAGTCACAGAGATCCACCTGCCTCTGCCTCCCGAGTGCTGGGATTAAAAGCGTGTGCCACCAATGCCTGACTCATGTTTCTTCTTTTTTCCAAGATTTTATAATTTATTCTTCTCTGCTCTGTCTCCTCCCTTCCTCTTCCTCCCATGCTTTACCGCCAAGCTCTGGTCACTATTTTGATATTAACTAATGCTCACTAAGCCGAATGTAACATCAAAAGTGTTTTCCCTCAACAAATAACCATGAACAATTGTCAAAACAGATAGGGCTGTGATTGCATTGCCAGTACTCGGGAAGTAGAAGCTTGCAGATCTCTGTGAGTTTGGGGTTACCCTTGAACCCTGTCTGCATAGCAAGTTCCAGGGCTATGCAGAGAGACACTGTCTCAAAAAAAGAAAAAAAGAAAAGAAAAAGAAAAACACTTGTCAAAATAGGAGAAAATTTGCTTTGAGTGAGCCCCCAGATGTATTATAATAATGGCAACATGAAGCTATAAAAATCAGAAAGTGACATCTGGTGGTGGAGGACAATTGGTGGGAAGGAGCATAAACTGAAACTTCCTGGGGTGATGAGGATTCTGTATCTGTTTGCCTGGTACTTACTGGAGTGAACAACTAGACACATTGAACTGAGTACTTTCTATCTGTATTCCATTGCAAAACTGTTCTAATTCAATAAAACAAAGCACCGAGAAATGCTGTTTAGTTCTAGAAGATGCTGCTGTGAGCCACAGCTGATTTAAGAACACATGTTTGCATATCTTTCTGCAGTGCTGGTAATCCTGGGCTACAGGGGAGGATGTATGAACCATGGCTGCCATTTAACAGCTGTATGACACTGGGCAAGTACCCAGAATCTCAGAGCATGCCAGTTCTCTTATCTGTACAAGAAAAGCAAATCACGTCTCAATGGAATACTGGGGAGATTGTTTTTTGTTAATTAACAAAAGGACTAGTGCTAGGATATCTTACTCTCTAAAGTCTTAGATTGTCAGAAATTTTGTTGTTTGAAATATCTGTACGAATGGAACATTTTACTCTTAACTGGAAGGTTTGGGTTATTTGGACAGAGAAGAGCATCCTGGGAGTCTAAGACAGGTGCAGAGCTCCAGATAAGGTTTCCAATGACAGCATCCTACTCTATCTTCACATGGTAGTTTCCAAGGAAACAGGCTCCTGAGCCCTCTTGATAGCTCAGGCCTGCTGATAATCCCTTTACACAGCCCAGTGTGCTTTGAAGAGATCAAAACATCGCCTCTGGACAGGAGATGTGGCTCAGCAGCAGAGCTCACCTGGCAGGCTCACCCTAAGGGCTGATCCACAGCACTGCAGAAATCAAGCCAAAACAAAGAAGTGAAACCCACCACTGTTGCTTTTCCCCCTTAGACATAAATAACTTTCCCTCATCTGGTGTGTGGTGACACAGCCCAGGGTTCCGTCAGTGTGTGGTTTCCTTTACAGCATCAAGTCAATGAATGTGCCTTGTCAGACCACTGGGAGTCTTCATTACGTGCACATTATCTTGGGGATCTCTGATTGCGTATATAAAACGTGTTTCCAGTGTGTGGCATCTAAACAGCATTTAAGAAGGGCTGTGGTGGGAGAATAGTTCAGTTTGAGCCTCAGCACCCTCATTTAAAATGCCAGGTGACAGGACTGCACAGAGAAACCCTGTCCCAGAAAAACAGAAAAAAAGGGGGTACTAGCACATACTTACAACCCTAGTGCTGGGGAGGCAGACAGCAGATCTCGGGGGCTGAGCAGACACAGTCCAGTCTGTTTGGCAAGTTCCAGGTCATTGATGAAGAACCGTGACTCAGAACAAACTGCAAAGAAGCGGAGGCTAGGGAGATCTCCGCCATGTTGGTAAGTTGCTGCTCAGGCATGAGGCCCTGAATGTGAGACCCCCGCATCCACACAAACATAGGGTGTGGCCTACTAACGTGTAATCTCAGTGCTGGGAAACAGGGTCCCCGGAGCTCACTGGCCGGCTACTGTAGTCTGAATTGGTGGCTCCAGGTTCAGTGAGAGACCCTGTCTCAAAAACAGGTGGAGAGGAACTGAAGAGACCTGATGTCAACCTCTAGTCTCCATACTCACACACAAACATGCACACACATATCCATGTTAGAGAAATTAAGATGATCAGCACTGGAGGAATAACATTGAAGGGCTGTCCTCCACATGCATGTGTACACATATGCACACACACCTACACACACACACACACACACACACACACACACACACACACACACACACACACGTGCTGGAGAGATGGCTCAGTGCTCAATTCCAGTTCAATACCCAGCACCCACAGGTCAGATCACAACTGTCTGTAACTCCAAGGTCTGACATCCTCACACAGACACCTGCAGGCAGAACGCCAATGTACATGAAATAAATATAAGAAAACAAAACAAAACCAAACCACAGTACACAAGCTAACCTTTTTTTAAAATTTTATTTATTTGTATTTCATATGTACTGGTGTTTTATCCCCATGTATGCCTGAGTGTGAGTGTATCAGATCCCCTGGAACAGGAGTCACAGACAGTTGTGAGCTGCCATATGGGTGCTGGGAATTGAACCCGGGTCCTCTGGAAGAGCAGCCAGTGCTCTTAACCCCTGAGCCATCTCTCCAACCCCCAAGCTAACCTTTTATTAAGGTAAATTTATACATTCTTCTCCAAAGCCACAGAGAAACCCTGTCTCGAAAAACAAACAAACAAAAAAATCTCAGTAAGTTAATAATGAGTGTTCTAATAATCATATTTGTAGACAGATTTTTCTTTGGGCCTCCAGCTCACAAACAACAATATGGAGACTTATTATTATGAAAGCTTGGCCTTAGCTTAGCTTTTCCCCAAGTAGCTCTTATAATTTAATTAACGCATATTTTTTAATCTACATTTTGCCTCATGGCCTGGTTACCTCTGATCTGTACGGTATGTCCGACTTCTTTAGAGTCTCATTGGCATCTCTCTGCCTCTCTGTTCCCGGAAATCCCGCTTCACCTCTCCCTGCATAGCTACTGGCCGTTCAGCTCTTTATTAAATCAATCACAACAATATGTCTTCACACAGTATACATTATATTCCACAACACGTACTGTCAGTTTTTGGTAAAGAACAATATGAAGAAGTACCTAGTTACATGTCAATTTACTCTTATTTACTTATTTACTTTTTTGGCCAGGCAAATGCTATACCACTGAGCTATATGCCCAGTTCTCTTTTCAGTCTTTTTTCAGACAGTTCTATACATTTCAGACTAAACTTGAACTTGCCCCATAACCAAGGATGACCTTGAGAGTTTCTGATCTTCTTCCTCCTCTACTTCAGGAGTGCTGGACTACCGTGCTCCCCAAACCTGCTGTTTCTTTGCTTTAAAGTTAACTTTATTGTTTTTTTTAAAGATTCATTTATTTATTATGAATACAACATTCTGCCTCCATGTATCTCTGCAGGCCAGAAGAGGGCACCAGATCTCATTATGGATGGTTGTGAGCCACCATGTGGTTGCTGGGAATTGAACTCAGGACCTCTGGAAGAGCAGCCAGTGTTCTTAACCTCTGAGCCATCTCTCCAGCCCAACTTCATTGTTTTATTTATACGAGTGTTTTGTCTTCCTCTACATCTGTGCCCACCAGTGTGCTTGGTGCTTTCAGCTGGAATTGAAGTTAGAAATGGTTGTGAGACACCATGTGGGTGCTGGGAATTGAACATGGGTCCTCTGCAAAAGCTGTCCTGGAACTCACTATTTAGCCTAGACACATTTGGAACTTGTGACCTTCCTGCTCCCAAGTGCTGAGAATACAGACTTGCACCTCTGCACCCAGCTGAAAGCACGGGTTCTCTGACCGCAGGAAGGCAGGCATTCATGCCTGTGCAATGATGACCTTGGGTAGACTTTCTAAATAGCCCTTAGACTGAGCTACGTAAGTCACTGATGCTACTATTCAGGATGGGGTCACTGTCATGGTTTTTTTGCTACTTATGGTGTAGCTTCTCCATCAGGTTGGTATATGGCAGCTGAGTTAGGAAAGATTGTTTCTGTTTCTTCTCCTCCTCCTCCTCTTCTTCTTCGTCCTCCATTTTGGTGTGTTTTTGCCTGCTTGTGTATCTCTGCACTATGTGTGTGCCTGGTTCCCTTGGAGGCCAGAGGGCATCAGATTCCCTAGAACTTTGAGTCACAGGCTGGGTATCAAACCTGGGGTCCTCAGGAAGAACAACCAGTGCCGTTAACCACTGAGCCATCTCTCCAGCCCTGGGAAGGCTGTTTTATCTGGATTCTTTACCTTCAGTTCTAGGATCTGGTCAGGGACGTGGTGTGATCTGCACACCTCTGGCTCTGTCCTTTTTTTCCTCATTATTTTGAAGCTTGTTCAGGGGGTTTTCTGGGTAGATCTGGGGCTCCAGGAGACTAGAGCTGATTCTCAGCAAGCAGGCATTCTCCAGGATGAGGACACCACAGGACACCTTGGAACACCATCTAACCTTCATGTCAGTGGTTCCATGCCCTGTGAGAAGGGGTCTAAGCTCAGCCGTGCCCTCCCCTCATACACTCATATGATCCATGCTTATTGGATACTTAGTCTTTTTTTTTTTTTTTTTTTTTGGTTTTTATGAGACAGGATTTCTCTGTATTGTTTTGGAGGCTATCGGTCCAGCCCAGCCTCAAACTCACAGAGATCCGCCTGCCTCTGCCTCCCGAGTGCTGGGATTAAAGGCGTGCGCCACCACCGCCCGGCAGATACTTAGTATTTGCAAGGGGCAGATTTGCTTCTGTGAGAGATGCAAAGGTGGAAACCAATTTTAACTTTACACGGAGTGAAGCAAGCAGCAACTATATCTTCAATTCTGGGAGAAAGAAACTTTTACTGAGTTTCATTTTAAATAGTGTCAAATGTAAATTTAAAAGGGCACAAGGCTTAAAAATGTTAAACATCTTCTATTTTTATATATTTTAATAATTTATTTAATTTTATCTTACGTGCATTGGTGTGAAGGTGTCAGATCCCCTGAAACTGGAGCTACAGACAGTTGTAAGCTGCTATGTGAGTACTGGGAATTGAACGTGGGTCCTCTGGAAGAATAGCCAGTGCTCTTAATTGCTGAGCAATCTCTTCAACCCTGGCTCAAGGCTTTTTGAAAGGTTAAAAACAAAAGTACAATTTAGGGACCTGGAGAGATGGCTCGGTGGATAAACAGCTTGTCTTGCAAGAGTGAGAAGTGGAGTTTGGATCCTCAGAAACGCACTAATGAGCGAGGTAGCCCTTCCACCTGAGATTTCAGCCTGTGACGGTGGAGACGGAGGATCCCAACAGCAAGTTCTGGGTTTGATGAAGCGACTCTGCTGGGCGGTAATGGCATACCCTTTAATACCAGCACTCAAGAAGCAGAGGCAGGCAGATCTGTGTGAGTTCGAGGCCAGCCTGGTCTACAGAGTGAGTTCCAGGACTATTTTCAGGACTGTTGCACAGAGAAACCCTGTCTCAAAAAACAAAACACAAAAAAAAAAACTGTCTCAAAGAACAACAACAACAAGTTGTATATGCCTTGGATCCCAGTGTTTTGAAGTTCCTGGCCCCTGAGAAAAGAGCATACTCAATCCAATTATAATTCAAAGGTTTCCTGATTACTGCTAGCAGGGCCACAATCTCTGAGACAGATTTGGGACTGTTGCAAAAAGGGCATGGTGAGAGAAGAATTTTTAAAGGGGAAACCACAAGGAGACCTTGAGTAAATGAACAAACAAGCCAAGAGTTGTTTGGCTCTGCCAAGATTAGGTAGCCAAGGCAACCCGAATATCTGCATAAGCAGGTCACAGAACCAAAAAGCAGCTGGTCAAAACAGAACAAGGAGATGGTCATGCTGTACATCTCTGGGTAGGTGGGTGCAACCACTGAGTCAGGGTTATCACGAACTTATTTTCTGGGGACTGGAGTCAGAGATGCTAACAGGTACCTAGATAGATGCCTAGCGTAAAACGAAGGGGGTTTTTGGCCATCACACCAGCACTTGGGAGGCAGTGGCAGGTGGATCTCTGTCAGTTTCAGGCTAGCCTGGTATACAAGGTGAGTTCCAGGACAGCCAGGGCTACATAATGAGAACCTGTCTCAAAAAAAAATTATAAAAAGACTAAAGAGTGCTAGCCACTGTGTATTCAGCCTATTTGTTTAACCTCTATCCATCCCTAAGAGAGCAAAGTAACAACCAACCTTATTCGTCATGGATTTTCCATGTAATCATCTTTTCCAACCTAAGCTAATGCATAGCTGCAATGTTAGTTATATACTCTCCCATGCCCCTGGCCCAGAGTAATGCAGTAATGCATGTGTGTTGTGCTAATCATTCACTGGGAACAGAAAATAAGCTGAAAGTGGCCTTAGAAAATGATTATCCACCATAAACCATGGAAGCAGCATTGGACATTGCTTGATGGTGTTTGTTATCTGGTCAGTTGGGGTCAGTTGGAGTCAGTGACTTAATCCCTTGTGGAAACTCTGTTAAAGGTTTCTGTAAAGTGTCCCTCATTCCTTGCTTCCTGCTTTCTGTGCTGTTCGGTAAATACAGAGCAGAAGCCCTTTGTGACAGACAATGGAAGACACAGGGAGAGTGAAGTCGAGAATTCAGCCTCAGCTTGCTCTAGGGTAAATGACACAAAAGGGGAAGTGTTCCACTTCTGTCCTCAATGTGACATCCAGATGTTATTGGTGACTTTGAGCTTATTATTAATGCGTTTAAACTGGTACATTTTAGTGCTTTATATTAGGAATCTCTAAGGCGTTAAAGCTGTGTAATAAAACATAGGATCCCAGCACTCGGGAGGCAGAGGCAGGCAGATCTCGTGAGTTCGAGGCCAGCCTGGTCTACAGAGCGAGTTCCAGGACAGCCTCCAAAACAATACAGAGAAACCCTGTCTCGAAAAACCAAAAAAAAAAAAAAAGATCTGACATAAAACTGAATCATAAGAATTTTTTTAAAGATTTATTTATTATGTACAGCGTTCTGTCTGCATATATGCCTGCAGGCCAGAAGAAGGCACCAGATCTCAGTACAGATGGTAATGAGCCACCATGTGGTTGCTGGGAATTGAACTCAGGACCTCTGGAAGAGCAGCCAGTGTTCTTAACCTCTGAGCCTTCTCTCCAACCTCAATCATAAGAATTATTGGATTTTTTTCTGTGTTGTTGTGTTGTGTGTTGTTTTCACATAAATACACAGGCTCATGAGCTGGTGTGTACACATTCAGAGGATGTAGAATTTCTTCCCTTGCTCTCTGCATTAATGCCTTGAGACAGGCTCTCACTGAACTGGAATGTCTCCTCTTTGCCTAGTCTGACTGAATAGTGAACTCTGAGGAGCCATATGTAACTGCTCCCCAGTGCCTGGTAACAGGAATGTGCGGCTATGCCTAGCTTTTCTTTTAAATGTTTTATTTTGAGATCAGTGAGTGAGTGAGTGAGTGTGTGTGTGTGTGTGTGTGTGTGTGTGTGTGTGTGTGTGTAGCCCCAACTGTCCTGGAACTCGTTCTGTAGACCAGGTTGTCTTCAAACTCACAGAGATCCTCCTGCCTCTGCCTCCTGAATGCTGGGATTGAAGGCATTTGCCATCATCACCCAGCCAACCTTTTTTCCTTTCCTTTTGTTTCTTTTTTTAAAAAAAGATTTATGTATGTGAGTGTTTCACTTACATGTATGTATATTCACTGTGTGTGTGCCTGGTGCCTGAAGAGGGAGGGCATCTGATCATCTGAAACTAGAGTTAAAGATGTTTGTGAACCACCATATGGATGCTGGGAACCAACCGACCCCATGTCATCTGCGAGGACCTCACTCTTGACTTCTAGTTAGGCCATCTCTCCAGCCATTATGTTCAGCTTTTTATCTGGGTCTTATTGGGATTCAAACTCAGGTTTTCATTCATGCTTGCAGAGCAAGGGCTCTTACCTACTAAACCCTTACTACGCTTTGTTTTTTCTTTTCTTCTTCTTTTTTTTTTTTCTGTTTTTCGAGACAGGGTTTCTCTGTATTGTTTTGGAGGCTGTCCTGGAACTTGCTCGATAGACCAGGCTGGTCTCGAACTCACAGAGATCCACCTACCTCTGCCTACCAAGTACTGGGATTAAAGATGTGCGCCACCAATGCCTGGCTTGTTTTTGTTTTGTTTTAAGACGGGGTCTCACTGTGTATTCCTGTGTGGCTCAGAACTTGCTATGTAGACCCAGTGGACCTTGGCCTTGAACCCACAGAGATCTACCTGTGTCTGCCTCCCAAGTGCTGGAATTAAAAGCACATGTCACCACATCTGGATTTTATTAGAATTTTAGTAGCCAGAACAAGAGCACTAGGCCAGGCATAGTGGAGCACACCACTATCCCAGCACTCACAAAACTGAGGCACGAAGATGAAAAGTTCAAGACCTGCCTGAACTGAGTGAGTTCAAAGCCATCTTGGGCAGTTTATTGAGAACATGTCTCACCAGAGTTGGGGAGGGGCTATGTTGTGGGATATCCCTTTACACTGTGTGAAGATATGTCACTGTGACTGATTTAATAAAAAGCTAAATAGCCAGGCAGGATTTTCAGGGCAGAGAAGGACACTGGGAAGAAGAAGGTGGAGATGTCGTGATACACAGAACAAGCAGGATGGATGCTACAGAGATGAGGTAAAGACACGGAGGCAGAAGTAATAGAAATGGGTTAATTTAAGTTACAGGAGCTAGTTGGAAACAAACCTAAGCTATTGGCTGAACTTTGATAATTAATAGGAAGTCTTCGTGTCATGATTTGGGGGCTGGCAGGTGGGACAGATAGATTCACAATGGAGCTGGATATATATTTCAGTGGAAGAGTATTTAACATGCTGTATAGCTGAAAATGACTTTGAACTCCTGATCTTCCTGCCTTTACCCTCCAAGTGGTGGGATGATTCGCACACACCACCATGCCAGATTTATTTTTGCAATGTTAGGAATTGAACTCAGGGCTCAGGGTCTTCCTCCCTCCCTCCCTCCCTCCCTCCCTCCCTCCCTCCCTCCCTCCCTCCCTCCCTCCCTCCCTCCCTTCCTTCCTTCCTTCCTCTCTACCTTTCTTTACTCCAGCCTCCATGTGCCCCCCCCCTTTAAAGACACTGTCTTGTTATGCATTCCTGACTGGTCTAGAACTCTCTGCCTCTGAAGGGCTGGGCTTATAGGCTTGTTATTCCATGCCCAACAAATACAAGATCGTGTGATTGCTAGGTGAGTGCTTTACCACTGACTTAACATTCACAGCCCTAATATGTCTCTTTGTATACACGGGACAATACTGTCATAAATGAATTCCAATAAAAAATAGAGATAGATTTGCTTTAAAATCTCTAGAGGTGGAGGTTGGAGAGATGGACCAGCAGTTAAGAGGACTGGCTGCTCTTCCAGAGGACCTGGGTTCAATTCCCAGAACTCACATGGCAGTTCATAACTGTCTGTAACTCAAGTTCCAAGGGATCTGACACCTTCACGTCAATGCACACAACATAAAGTTAAATAAGTTATTTTTTAAATCCCTAGAGGAGGACACAGGGTTGCTCACACATTCGGAATCCCTGCTGCCACTCACAAGCTGCTTCCTTTCTTCTCATTTCTGAGACTATAGTGGACTGGAGTTGGTGGGGTGGAGAATGCAGGCAATTACTGTCCCCTTCATGTCTGGTCCTCAGTATCCTTCCAGTGCAAAGTCCTGTCCATGTTTCCCCTTTTACCGAATGCCACCCACAAAATGCAAAATTCTATGAAATAATTTTGCAGCTAGATTCCAAAGAGCTCAAATTTTCAGGAGTTATCTAAGAAATTGTTTGGGATCTAGGAGGCAGTGGCAGGTAAATATAATTTGTGAGTTTGAGGGCAGCCTGGTCTACATAAGGAGTTCCAGGCTAGCCAAGGCTATGTGTTTGATAGAAATGAGCAGACTCTTTGGAAGGGACTTCCACAGATAATGAACTTGTGATAACAGGAATGGGTTTTTTTTTGTTTTTTTGTTTTTGTTTTTTTTTTTGAGACAGGGTTTCTCTGTATTGTCTTGGAGGCTGTCCTGGAACTCACTTTGTAGACCAAGCTGGCCTCGAACTCACAGAGATCCGCCTGCCTCTGCCTCCCGAGTGCTGGGATTAAAGGCATGCGCCACCAACTAGGCTAGGAATGGGGGTTTTTGAAAACATTAAAAATTAATTACGTTTTAGTGTGTGTGTGTGTGTGTGTGTGTCTGCCTGTGTCTGTGTCTGTGTTGCTTGGCACAACAGGTATAAGAGATCGGAGGACAATTTGCTGGTTGTCTCCTTCTCCATGTAGATCCTTGGGATTGAACTCAGGTCTTCAGGCTTGACAGCAAGTGCCTTTTTCTGGCTAAGCTATCTATCTCCCCAGCTCTGGGAATGAGTTTTAGGGAAGTCATAAGATAGTTAGTTTAGTGTTTGGATTTCCAATTAAACCTCAAAGTGATCAATACTCTTTGGTCTTAATTTTCTCACCTGTAAAAGGGAAAATAATGCTTGCTTTTTTGTGTTATGTTACATTAAAAAAATCTACTTCAGGGCTTGGAGAGATGGCTTAGTCGCTGGGAGAACTGACTACCTTTACAGAGGAGCCAGGTTCAATTCCCAGCACCCACTACCTGTAACTCCAGTTCCAGGGAACCCTACAACCTAACCCAGATATACATGTAGGTAAAATACCGATGCACATAAAACAAAAATAAAGTTTTAAAATCTACTTTAAAGATAAAAAATGGGATGCTTCCTTGCTGTGAAGTGTTTATGAACCAGTGACCTAAAGTGAGGATTCACACATAGTATGGGCCCAACAAATGTTATTAGTTTATTACAAGTGGAGGGAGGAATAAAAGTAGTCTGCAATCCATAACACTTGCTAATTGGCCACAGATCTGAAGCTCAAGTTTGCTTAATTTTCCCCTATTTGAGCCTAGGTTCTCAGAAAAGAACAGAGT
Source organism: Mesocricetus auratus (assembly GCF_017639785.1). Lineage (NCBI taxonomy): Eukaryota > Metazoa > Chordata > Mammalia > Rodentia > Cricetidae > Mesocricetus > Mesocricetus auratus. Next base: position 10,494,468 of record NW_024429197.1, read on the forward strand.
AGGAAGTAAGGTTGAGGCAATCTCATACACTTTTATGCAAATCGAAAATTCATGCATGCTGTCAGTGGACTCTGGGGAGACACTGCATGATTGGGAAAACGTATTCAATGGGATCCCAACTATTTGATGTTGTTTGCCCTGTCTAGCATCCTCCGAATCTGGAGGGACCAGGAAATAACTTTTTTCTTACAACTTTTCCCATAACCTTTTGAATCAGGAAGCCCTTTTCCCCCTTTCACACATGGGAGTTGGGCAGTCATCTGCTACAGGAGGAGGGACTCTGGTGTAGTAGGAGAGGTTAGAGAAGGCTTTCCAGTTTTTGCATGTGTGGTAGGCACCTTGTAAGTTGGTAGGTTGTCAATCAAATGCGATCTGGCTGGCAACACAAGGGATTCCTTTGAAGTAAGTAAGCATGGAATACACCGTGCTGCCGGTATGCTTCAGCAGTAATTTTATTCTTGTGAGAAATTTAGGTGTTGGACAGTTTTCACCACAGAATCCTGTCCGGATACAATCGCATTTGTACTGGTCCAATCCCACGCTCATGCATTCACCTCGATTTTGACATGGGTAGGAAAGGCAAAGATTTGCAAGGTGGCTAAGCGCCAATGCTGCGCCAAGCAGCAGGATGCGGACCAGCATGTTGGCGGGCGGCACGTGGCCGAGCGCCGGGTGCGTCGTCTGCAGGATGCCAGCTGCGCAGCTGGAGGAGTTCGGTTCTGCGGCGACAGTCTCTACCAGCAGTTTGAAAACTCTCAAAGTGACAGCGGCGCACGCGCACCACGGGAATGGGGCAGAGCGTGCGCGTGCGCATCGTCAGTGGGCGGGGTCAGTGCGCACGCAGTCCCGGCTCCTTTCCCCCGCCCTTTCTCTTCCCGGTTCTCCTCTCAGCTGCGGAGCCTGGCTACGGGCAGCTTCCGGTAGGAGCGCCGCGAAGCGCGACCCGGTTTCTGCTCGTTGTCAATGTCCTTCGGTCCCCTAGACATGTATCGGAATCCCGGGCCCTCGGGGCCCCAGCTCCGGGACTTCAACAGCATCATCCAGACGTGCAGTGGCAACATCCAGCGGATCAGTCAAGCCAGTGAGCGAGGGGACCCAGCTGGGAGCGGGGGGCCACCCGAGGGACAGGCCAGGGTGAGGTTGCCAAGACGCGGAGCCCGGTCAGGGTCGCAGCCAAGGCCACACCTGAGGCCGTCGTGAGCCTCCAGTCCGGGCGCGGCGAGCTGCCTTCCCCGGGTCGGTCAGGCTCGGGCCCTTCAGGTCCACACCCCTGTCTTAGGCATTGTGATTTCGCGGTGTTGGGTCAACAGAGCCTACTTGACAGCCCGAGGGTGGGAGGGAGTGTGTGTCATCTCCAGGACTGTGAGCAACAGTCTTGACTTGACGCAGTGGTCAGCCGAATTTTTCCTGTCATCGCCGTCTCTCCACCCACCTCGCTTCCCACAGTTTGGATCAGGGGTTGCTTGCTGGTTGAGGGCTTTAGGTTCACATTCTGCTCAGCGGTTGGGTCCTGGGACATCAGCAACTTTCAATTAAGGGAAGTGGCGAATGCATGTGTTTGGGTGACTTAATACACTGGGCTTCCTGTAATTAATTTGGAAATCAGAGTCAATGACTGGTATTTAAGGGGTGGGAGGACTCCTGTTTTATTACAGAGAATGCACCGGGAACATTTTAATTTACGTTGTCTTTTGTAGCATAGAAGTTTTGTTTTTTGTTTTTGTTTTTTTCAGTTTCAAGAATGATGATTTCGTTTTCTGTTTCTGTTGAGCTATCCTTGTATAAATGTGATACACAGAGACGCTTGGCTACAAGTACATACCAAATGGTATGCAAGTCAGTCTGTAACTGCTTGCTTTAAAACTCACTCCTCACCATTAGAGGCTAAGATTGTAGCTGAGAGCCAAATACAGGCTGTTTCTAGAGATTCAAAAACAGAACAACAGAAGCAGCTTTACTTTAAAAATGGTGACAACCATCCAATTCATGTTGTTATTGTGGTTGTTTTTTTGTTTTGTTTTGTTTTGTTTTGTTTTTTCAAGACAGGGTTTCTCTGTGGCTTTGGAGGCCGCCCTGGAACTTGCTCTTGTAGACCAGGCTGGTCTCGAACTCACAGAGATCTTCCTGCCTCTGCCTTCCGAGTGCTGTGATTAAAGGTGTGAACCACCACTGCCTGGTGTTATTGTGTTTTTGTGAGCTTAGCTATACTGTTAGGTAGGGTCTGTTCTGAATTACAATTATGTTCTAAACTTTAAAGCTATTTACTACTTTTATTTTATTTTTGAGACAGAATTTCTTTTTTTTTTTTTTTTTTTTTTGGTTTTTCGAGACAAGGTTTCTCTGTGGCTTTGGAGGCTGTCCTGGAACTCACTCTGTAGACCAGGCTGGCCTCAAACTCACAGAGATCCGCTTGCCTCTGCCTCCCGAGTGCTGGGATTAAAGGCGTGCGCCACCAACGCCCGGCTGAGACAGAATTTCTTTGTAGCTCTGGCTGTCCTGAAACTCACTGTAGACCAGGCTGGCTTTGAACTCACAGAGATCCACCTGCCTCTGCCTCCCGAGTGCTAGGATTAAAGTCGTGCACTACCGTACCCAGTTTGACATTTTGCTTTTAAATCTAAATGTAAATTGTAGAATTTGAGAGGTAGATTTCTGGTGGGGGGAGGGTTAGGCCTGGGTGTTTGGTGGTAGGGAGAATATTCAGCTTGTGAAACCCAGATATTAAAAACAATAATAATGTGATCGATGCTTAGAAAGTATGGTACTTTGTGCTCCAGTGCTCCTTTGTCAAGGAGCAGTAATACAGGTTAGGTCAGAAAATCCTGGTTCAAGGGGCAGGCAAGGTGGCTCAGGGGTAAAGTGCTTGCCGTGCAAGCCTGACAGCCTGCTTTGCACCAGGGAGCCCAGGTAAAGGTGGAAGGGGCAAATTAACTCTACAAAGTTGTACTCTGACCTCCACATTCTCTTCCCTCCAAGTGTACTGCGTATGTTTGCATTAGTTTGTGTGTGTCTTTCCACATTTATGCACAATAAGAAGAAGAAGAAAATTTTGTGCTGGGTGGTGGTGTCATACCCTCTAGTCCCAGCATTCAGGAGGCAGTGGCAGGCAGATCTCTCTGAGTTCGAGGCCAGCCTGGTCTACGGAGTGAGTTCCATGATACATAGAGAAATCTTGTCTTGAAAAAACAAACAAAACAAAACAAAAAGAGAATTTTGTTTGAAGGCTGAAGTTTTCTCACTAAGATTAAACCTAATTTGAATGTCTTTCTGTGGTATAGTCTGTATTTGAGTATTAAGTTGTAGAGTGAGTGTGGGAACCTGCATAGATTCTTGAGAGCTTGTTTGGAGGTTCTAGCTGGGGATCGCAGCTACTCTTATGCCTTTGACGGAAGACTGTCCTCCTCTATTCCGGGAAGGTCGTCCTCTTTGACCAAGCATGAAGGAGGGACGCATGTGGAACAGTGAGATAGGAAAGGGACACCCGTCTAGCCAGATGAGCGGAATCAACCCTGGTGATCAATTCGGTGATAGATATCGTAGCCAGATCGCCCTCACATCCTGGCATAAATTCTTTCAACAGCAAATTTGTGTTTACTTGAATTAGATTTGAAGCTGGGCATAGTGGTAATTGTAGCGTTTGAGCCTGTGAGGCTGGAGGATTGCCATGATTTAAGCAAATCTAAACTGCATAGTGAGTTCAAGGCAAGCCTGGGCCACGTAATGAGACCCTTATCAAAAGGAAAAAGGGAGAGAGGGGAAGGGGAACAGGGAAAAGCCAAAACCTAGGTAGGATGAGTCAGGGCTGTGATCCCAGCGCTCAGGACGCTGAGGCAAGACAATTTCCATGAGTTCAAGACCAGCCTGAGCTATAGAGTGAGTCTTAAAACCAAACAAGAGAAGGTGTGTGGGGGGAATAAAAGCAGTTTCCTTGGTGATAGATACTGATTTAGCTGTTTTTCAGGCATTGGACTCAAGGGGATCATTGGAGTTGACAATGTGTTACTAACTACTGTTTAAGTACATAGTGTGCTAGGCAGTATGAAAAGTACTTTACGTGTGATATCTTTTTTTTTTTTTCCTAAGACAGGGCTTCTCTGTCTAGCCCTGTCTGTTCTGGAACTCTGTAGACCACGCTTGCCATGAATTCAGAGATCCTCTTGCCTCTAGCTCCTGAGTGATGAGATTAAAGGCTTTTACCACTACTGCCCCCCCAAGGGGGGGCACATGTAATATTTTAATTCGTAATAATCCTGTGAAATCATTACAAATATCCCTAGCCTATGGGTTAGGAAACAGACTGAGAAAAGTTAGAGAATTGCCTAGCCGAATGTGTATATATGTCTGTATGTGTATACTGGAAGCTGTGATTTCTTTTCTTGTAATATGTTCATCTTCCCTGCTAGATTGTTAGCTCATTTGAGCTAGGAAAAGTGGCTTATTCATCTTTGTTTTTCTGCTGTTTACCTCAGTCCCAAGCATATATGATGGGTTTATTAATTCGGGGTGTGACGAGCATTCTTTAAGCGCTGCTGTCCACTGCATAGAGCAGAGCACATACTGCTTGCTGCCTGGTACCGTGTGGATTTTTGCATGCATTTGCATGTGTACATATAAGTAATAGCAGGTGCTTGACGGAAAGAAAGCAGGGTAAGTGTGTAGAGGGAAGGGGTGGATGATAAGCTGGTGAGGAAGTCCTCTCTGAGGGGATAGTGATTGAATGAGCAGATACCAGAATGGAGGGAGCTTTGTGTGCTGAGGGCAAGTCCAAGGACTTTGATGTGACAAAAAATGGCAGGGAGGCAGGTGTGGCTGGGTTAAAGATAGGGAGCAAAGTAAAAGTCAGAGAGATAGATGAGGGGGGGGTGGTCAGGCCACATAGACTCTTAAAGCTTACTACTTGTGAGTGAGTGAGGCCTCTTTGTTGTTTTGAACTCCTTCTGCCTCTTTCTCCTTGAGTGCTATGCTATCTACCATATCATACATCCTAGGTAGTATAACTTACATTTTTCTCTTGGGATTGCTGGGTGGGAATTGGGAATTTGAAATTGGTAGGTGGTGTTGTGTCTACTCTCTAGTGCCTGGGACCAAGCTTCTACAAGTCATGGCCAACACAGACAAACAAGTATTCTGTGAGAATTGCTGCTCAAAAACACATATTTATTCACCCATGAAAATCTGAGAATACCTGTTCCTTTTTGGGGGGGGGGGGGTAGGGATGGTTTCAAGACAGGGTTTCTCTGTGGCTTTGGAGGCTCTCCTGGAACTAGCTCTTGTAGACCAGGCTGGTCTTAAACTCACAGAGATCCGCTTGCTGAGTGCTGGGATTAAAGGTGTGAGCCACCACCACCTGGCTGCCTAGTCCTTTTTTTCTGAACTGTTCAACCACAGATTTGGGTTTGGGGTTGTGGAGCATATCAGCCTGAAACAGGTGGGTTAGAGGTGTACCTTGGCTGCCCAGTACAGACAGTTCCACAGTACATGTGGGATGCAGAGGGAGAATTCTTGACTCCATTTACTGTGTACTGAAGAGTCTAGACAGATGTTTCTGAGGTTAATGTAGGAAAAAAACCGGAAGAGCTCCACAGTTAACTCTCAATCAGAGAACAAACAGCATTTCTTTCCTTACGTGGCTGATTTATTTTATGGGTCCTGCCTGCACCCACAGGCACCAAACAGGTGGTACACAGACATACATGTAAGCAGAACATTCATATAGTTAAAATAAATATTAAAAAAGGGAATTGTAGGACTGGAGAGATGGCTCAGCAGTTAAAAGCACTGCCTGCTCTTCCAGAGGTCCCAACTTTGATTCCCAGCAATCACATGGTGTCTCATAGCTATCTATAGTGGGATCTGATGCCCTCTTCTGGCCTGTAGGCATACATGCAGATAGAGCACTCACATACATAAAATAAATACATAAATCTTTTTTTTTAAAGAAAATTGTAAAGAAAAATATTATTACTACATATCACTTTGTTGCTCATGTTATCCTTGAACTCCTGGAAGTCTTCCAGCTTCAGCTTCCTGAGAACAAGGATTATAGGTATGAGATACTAGCCCCAAATCTAACATGCTTTTTTGTTTTGTTTCATTTTGGTTTGGTTTTTCAAAACAATCTCTGTAGCCCTGGCTGTACTGTAGAACAGGACAATCTGTAGAGCAGACTGGCCTTGAACTCAGAGATTAACATGCCTCTGCCTCCTGAGTGCTGGGATTAAAGGCAAGTGCCATTGCCTGGTGCTTTTTTTGTTTTTTGAGACATTGTATGTAGCTCTGGCTGGCCTGGAACTGGCTGTGAGACTAGGCTGGCCCGGGACTCACAGAGACCTGCTTGCCTCAGCCTTTGGAGTAGTGGGACTAAAGGGGTACACTACCACGCCAGGCTCTGCTTTGTTTACTGAAGAGCTTGGAAACAGTTGAGCGTTTAAATGTTGGTGAACTAAGTTTGTATTTTCCCTCAGCTTCTTGCCAGTTTTTAAGTGTTTTGGTGAGTTTTTGTTTTACTTTTCCTGCTCAGTTTCCTCTCTGTGATCTTATTTATTTCATAGGGTTTTGAGGACTAACTGAGACAGTGTACATGAAGTGCTAAAACAGTGCCTGCTACAAAGTGGGTGTCTGTGATCCCTACCTTTGGGAGGTGGAGGCAGGAGTTAGGAGTTCAAGGCCAGCCTCAGCTACATAGCAAGTTTGAGACCAGCCTGGTTACGTGATATCCTGTCTCAAAAAGACAAGCAGGACCTGCCACCTACCTAGTAAATATGTAAAACATGTTAGCTCTCATTTGATTCCTTTTTCTTAAACATAACAACCAAACCAATTTTTCCTCACAGTTTAATATCTACTTATATTCATTCCATGTCCCTTAATTAAGTCAAGCTTTGTGACCTTGTCACTAGAGCAGTACTACTTTTGTGGGATGAAGGACCATGCATTATGCATTTCTCTTTAGACAGTGCCAGGCCCAGCAGTGGGTGTGTTGGCATTCAGTGTGTACTTAATTGATTTTTATCGTTGCTAAGTACATTTTTTTTGGTCTTGAGTTTGATAATAATAGCTATCCTTAGTTGAGTGGTTTTATGTGCCAGACAGCATCCTAAAGTTAGCCTACTATTATTTCATCCTCACATCAGCCATGTGCAGCTTCTCTTGGAACTCCCACTTCTCAGGGGAGGAAGCAGGCACAGAAGACTGAGGTCATTTCCTCAACTAGGAGTGGTGGAACCAAGAGTCAAACATATGTGATCTTGCTGGACATAGTGGTCCATATCAGTAATTTTGTCACTTGAGAGGCAGTCAGGAGGATCACCACAGAGAGTTAAAGGCCAGCCTGGGCTAAATAGCAAGTTCCGGGGTACCCAGTGCTACATAGCTAGTTCCAGTCTAAGCAGAGCTACATTTCAAGAGCCTGTCTTAAAAACAAGAACAGTCTTAATTCAGAGCCTGTGCTCTTAGCAATATGTGTTGTCACTATTATATGAAATGGAATATTATACCTTTGTTATTTTCAGTGTAGTCTAGAGATTTACTGTTTAGTGACTGGGTTTTTGTTTTGTTTGTGTGTGGGAACAGTGATACAAAGTCTCATGTAGCCCAAGTTAAGTTTTAACTCCTGATTGTAGGTATGCACCACCACTCATTATAGATGGTTGTAAACCACCATGTGGTTGCTGGGAATTGAACTCAGGACCTCTGGAAGAGCAGTCAGTAGTACTCTTAACCTCTGAGCCACCTCTCCAGCCCCAAGCTTTTTTCTTTTTCTTTTTTTTTAAGGTAAATCCCAGCCTTCAAGAAGCTGAGGCAGGAGGATAAGGAGTTTGCAGCTGGCCTGAGAATAAATAGCTTGTTCCATTTATAGAGACCCTACCTCTATAATGAGGTTGGGGATGTAGCTCAGATTCAAATGTGTATATATATGATGCATGTATTTGTGTGGTAGTAGTTTTCACTGTTTCTGTGTAAAGTCAGAGTACAAACCTAATTTTGTCATAGAACACTGAGTTTGCTTCACTGTCATAATCAGTACAAAAGCCTTTTTGTGTTTGGTATAGTTGGCTCTTGAGTTTGTGCATTTCTTTTTTGTTATTTTCTATTTATTTATTTTATAAAACGAAACGGAATTTTACTGTTTTCTTTAGTTGGTCTGAAACTCATATAGAGTTCTGCCTGCCTCTGCCTCTTGCATGCTGGGATTAAACGCATGTGACATCACACCTGGTTTTATCTTTTAGTATGTTTTTCATTGAATATGTTTATTGGTGTTTGCCTGTGTGTATATATGTGTTCCATGTGCATGTCTAGTACCCTCATAGAACAGAAGAGCGGAGTCAGGTTCCCCTGGAACCAGAGTTACAGATGGTTGTAAATTTACACATGTGTGCTAGGAACCTAATCCAGGTTCTCTGTAAGCACAAGAACAACAAATGTGCCAGGCAGTGGTGGCACACACCTTTAATCCCAGCATACCAGAGGCAGAGGCAGGAGGAGCTCTGTGAGTTGGAGGCCAGGCTGGTCTACAAAGTGAGTTCCAGGACAGCCAAGGCTATACAGAGAAACCCTGTCTTGAGCCCCCACCTCCAAAAAAGAACAACAAATGTTCTTAACTGCTGAGTCATCTCCATCTTCTGAATGCTTTTTAGTATATTGAATTAGAGCATTAGATTGTCTCAAATGAGGAGAATTTTGTCCCATCTCTGTGATGGAAAGTTGCTTTCAGTATGGTTAAATAGATTTGGACTGTGTTTCATGGAGACATTTATATTCTGCTGATATCTGCTTAAAAAGTGCATAGGGAATGTTCAAATTAGAATAATTTTTGGTGTTGATGTTAGTGATAATGTATAATAAATTGATTTACTTTATTTCCTTTTTGCTTAAAGAGTTTTAGCCAGGATACAATTTTACAAATAAGATGTCAGAGATAGGATTAGTTAAGGTCTAGTGTTTCCCCTCCCCCATCCTGTAGACAGCTGAGATTGGCTTTGAACTGATCCCTCTGGTTTTATGTCCCAAGTGCTGGGATGACAGGCTTGTGGTATGATGCTAGACCTAGGTGTCATTGTAAAATTGACAAAGTTGCTTACAGAGAACAGAGGTTTGACTTTACATTTGGCATAAACATCTAGTTTCTAGTATTAGGTAGCATTTCATAGGAGTTAATTGTCTCTATATAAAATGTCTTTAAAGTTTATTTATTTATTTTTGGTTTTTTGAGATAGGGTTTCTCTGTGGCTTTTGAGGCTGTCCTGGAACTAGCTCTTGTAGACCAGGCTGGTCTTGAACTCACAGAGATCCACTTGCCTCTGCCTCCCGAGTGCTAGGATTAAAGGCGACCATCACCACCTCCCGGCTAAATTTATTTATTTTATGTATATGAACACTTGTATGTATGTATGTATGTATGTATGTATGTGTACTATGTGCATGCCTGGTGCCTGAAGAGACCAAGGAGAGTAGGGTATTGGATCCCCTGGAACTGGAGTTGTAGATAGTTATGAGCTGCCATGTGGGTGCTGAGAATTGAACCTGGGTCCTCTGAAGAGCAGCAAATGCTATATCCTACTGAGCCATCTCTCCAGCCCAAACCCAGAGTATTTTAATGAGGTTTGGGGAGGAAAACATGCCTAGCTAGTAAGATCCTTGGTTCACTACCCAGCTGATCTACACATGCAAAGTCATATTATAAAACATCATAAATATCTATCTACTGGGAATTGAGCCCAAGGCTCTATAAATGTGTGGCAGGTAAGCATTCTACCACTGAACAATACTCTAATAATAACATGCCAGTCAAAGGGGCTGAAGAGCTAGTTTATTTGAGGGACTGAGTTTGCTCTCCAGAGCCCAAATATGGTAATCCAAGTGCCAGGGAGACTGAGACAGGAGGATCCTTGGAGATGAAGGCCAGCCAAGGTGTGTGACACCTGAGGAATGACACCCAAGGTTATCCTCTGGCCTACACACTCCCACACCATTTTGCACCTTACATTTGTAAGATTAAGAAAGTCACAGGGCTGGGTGGTGGTGGTGGTGGTAGTGCACACCTTTAATCCCAGCACTTGGGAGACAGGCAGGTGGGTCTCTACAGAGCAAGTTCCAGGACAACCCAAGACTACACAGAGAAACCCTATCTCAGACAGACAGACAGACAAAAAAGCACAGGTAGGCTATCTCTGAGCTACACATTTGGGTTGCAGCAAAACTTCATGGTTACCCACCATCTTTCTGGGATAAAGCTGTTTCATTGTTACTGACTTTGGGATTCAGCAGTGTGGGAGTTCTTGGGGATCATGTAGGACTCAATAGTAGCCATGTGTCTAATGGGAAAGTTGGGGATGTAACTCATTTGGCACAGTACTTGCCCCACATGCACAAATCCTCAGGTTTAATCTCTAGCAATACAAAATCTTGGGTGTGGTAGCCCATGCCTGTGAGAACCCACTCCAGAGGTGGAGGCGGGAAGATCAAAAGTTCAAGGTCATCCTCAGTTATGTATGGAGGCCAGCATTTGCTAAGTAGAACAAACTACAAGATTTAATGAGAAAGAGTGGAACTCTGCACACAGAGTAAGTATTCAATAGAATTAGCTAAATCGATACAATCTGCAAGTGGTGAAAGAGGCCCAGCAAAATAAAACAGCATGCCCAGTTCTGTACATCTCGCTAATGGTTAAGTCTGGCTTACATGTTAACGCTCCGAATTCCTGATTTACCTTAATTCACACCTTTTGCCTTAATGTGAAGAATGCCCTAAAGTCCAAGGGAAAAGTCTGACTCCTCTGGTGTCCTTGTACCCACAGAGTGCCTGATCATCTGCTGGGCTCCAGTGAATACAGAGGCATATTCCCGGAAGTGGGAGGGCACTGGGGACGGGAGCAGGTTAGAGCAGGGGCACCAGCCTATCTGGAGTCAGGTTAAGGCACTGTCAGATAAACAGGGTGGGGCAAAGTGGAGCCCTGGAAAATCCAGGCCAGCCCTGTGCAACTGCATTCTGTTTCCTTTAAGAGTCAGCCCGGGCAGTGGTGGCGCACACCTTTAGTCCTAGCACTCGGGAGACAGAGGCAGGTGGATCTCTGTGAGTTCGAGACCAGCTTGGTCTACAAGAGCTAGTTCCAGGACAGCCTCCAAAGCCACAGAGAAACCCTGTCTCAAAAAACAAAAACAAAAAGAAAAAAAAGAAAAAAGGGTCAGCCCTTTGAGAGCAACACTGTGTGACTCAAAGCTTCTAGTCTTTGGAATCAGTCCTACGTTTGAATTCTAGTTATGACATGCTATTTATAAGCCATCAGGGGCTTGCTGTTTAATTAAAATCTCATTATAACTGCACACGTTGCACACGGTCCTCTATAACCTGACTTCCCACTACCTCTTTGGCCAACACGTGTCTCATGCTCACTTAGCTCTAGCACCCTGGCCATACCACACACCACTCCTTTTGTTTTGAGGACTTTGCCCTAGTTAATTACTCTCTTTGCCTGGAATGCCTCTTCCCCTAGGTGCATTGCTTCCTCTTGCATTTTCTTTAGATCTGTGCTCATTGTCTCCTTATCGGGTCACCAGGTGTGAGTGACTACCCCTGTGACTCCTTTGCCCTCACTCTCACCTCCTGGTGTGTGTGTTATCCACCCTTGAGAACTCAGCTTCCTGAAGCTAGCGCTATCTGGGGTCTAGTGGAGTAGGTACTGTCCTCCAAAGGAACAAGTCAGTCCTGAGTGTCCTCTGCTCACATGCCGCAGGAGAAAGCTAACGATTTAGCATTGGTTAGGATCAAAGTGGTTTCTCAAGCACTGGCATTACAAGAGTGTACCACTTGCCTAGGTTTGTATGGTGCCGGTGATTGAACTCAGGGCTTTATGCATACTCAGCAAGAACTCTACCAACTGAGTACATCTCCATCCCTAATGCCTGCCTTTCATAAATCATTGTTACAGCATCCAGTCAATAGCTTTAGTGTTATCTTAATTCTCATTTAATTTGGATAAGGGCCATCTATATGTTAGTGATGACGAAAAATGGTTATTTGTATTTTAGTGGAATACAGCAATTACAGTGGTGATGTTTTCCTATGGAATTATTGAAGTACAAGTAACCTCTGCTCCAGCTACACTCTAAAAAGAATAGAATAGAATCTTAGGAGTCTTTTTTTTTTTTTTTTTCCAAGACAGGGTTTCTCTGTGGCTTTGGAGGCTGTCCTGGAACTCACTTGGTAGTCCAGGCTGGTCTCAAACTCACAGAGATCTGCCTGACTCTGCCTCTCGAGTACTGCTGGGCTCATCTTAGGAGTCTTGTCAAAAGACTCCTAAGTTTTTTGGGGACAGGATTTCATGTAGCTCAGAATGGCCTCAAATTTGATATATAGCTATCTTAGTTAGGATTTCTATTGCTGTGAAGAGACACCATGACCATGGCAAATCTTATAAAGGAAAGCATTTAATTGGGTGGCTTACAGTTTCAGAGGTTCAGTCCATAGCCATCATGGTGGGATGTGGCAGCTTGCAGGCAGACATGGTGCTGGAGAAGGAGCTGAGCATTGTACATCTTGACCCGCAACAGGAAGTGGTCTAAGACACTGGGTGTGGCTTGAGCATATATGAGACCTCAAAGCTCTCCTCTACAGTGATACACTTCCTCCAACAAGACCACACCCCCTAATAGTACCACTCACTATGAGCTTATGGGGGCTAGTTACATTTAAACCATAACAATAGTCACATATGTTCTTAAACTCATGATCCTCCTGCATCTAGGCATGTGCCACCAGCTCAGCTTTATTTTTTGAGAAAGGGTCTTGCTGTATAGACCAGACTATCCTTACTCTCAGTATATAGACAAGACTGACCTTGAGTTCATAATAGTCTTATTATGTGGCTCTGGCTATCCTGGAACTCACTCTGTAGATCAGGCTGGCCTCAAACTTTTCTGTCACCAGAGTGGTGGAATTAAAGCATGTACCACTAAGACCAGCTAAATGGCTTTTATTTGTTTGTTTTGCTTTTAATATATTCACTTATTGTGGGGGGTGCATGTGTGCCCCCCATTTGGATTTGGTGGTTGGAGGATGGAAGTTGTTTCTTTCTCCCACTTGGGTTCCCGGGTTCAGACTCTGGTGTCAGACTTTATAGCAGGTACCTTTACCCACTAAGCAGTACAACTAGACCTAGAACCATTGAGTCTTAAACTTCAAACTTGGAGTAAGTGGGCGTCCTTTTTGGTTAGCTCTGGAAGCACCGTATGTGTGTTACCTGTATGATACTGACTTTCTTCACTAAGCCTGTCCTTCTGCAGTCTGAGAGCACGAATGAAGCTTTGATGCTAATCCAGAGGGAATAGGAAAGGCACTTGCTTTGTCCCCGTCCCCCACTAGTTAAGTGAAGCAGTGAGAGTGGAGAAGGAACAAAAATATCTGCAACTGGCTGGGATCAGTCAACTGTAAACACCAGCCAGCGTCTGCAAAGTGAAATGCAGGATAACCAGAGCTACCAAAGAAACCCTGTCTTGAAAAACCAAAACAAACAAAAATTAGATGTAAACTCGACTTCACTCGGACCAACTAAGAATAGTCTATTAACAAGTTCTGTTCTTTAGATATTGTGAGTTAGCATGTGGGAGGCTCTGGGTTCAGTTTCTAAGGAGACAGACAGACACACACACACATACACTCACATACACACCTATCCTCCACCTTAGTAAATCTTCCTTCACTTTCCCTGAGAACCAGAGAAAGAATATAGAAAGCAAGGCAAGAAGGAATCAAGGGCTCTGTCTCAGTTGCAGAGACTAGTGAGGGACAGGAAAGGAAGGTTTCAGGCAGACCAGTACTAACGTTCCCTATTGATAGGCCTAGAACTCTATTTCTCCTGGGCCAGACAAGGAGATTAGATGTGGGAGGATTCAAACATAAGCATTCCCAGGCTACCAAATACCTAGGAAAAGGAAAGGGCTGAACAAAATTGCATTTGACTGTAATGTCATAGAGAAAAAAGCACTTTCCATTGGAGTCTATATGCCTGGGATTGAATTTCTTACTGTGTCACTTACTGGGTGTGCACAGATAAGATATATGTATTACCTCATATATCTATGTCAGACCATTGCTATGAAAGTTAGAGGGTGTGTATACAAATTAATAGAGTATTTGACATTAGAAGTACTTAATAAGTGTTCACCTGTTTCTAAAAATAAATGTTCATTGTCTTTCTGCATCCATGTCTGTGTGAGGGTGTTGGATCCCCCAGAACTGTAGTTACAGACAGTTATGAGCTGCCATGTGGGTGCTGGGAATTGAACCGGGGTCCTCAGGAAGAGCAGCCAGTGCTCTTAACCACTGAGCCATCTCTCCATGCCTTGTTCATTGTCTTTCTAAAAGCATTTGCTGTTTAAAAAAAAAGCTAGTTTGTATTGGTGGATAAATTTTCATTATGGTTGTTTGTGAGACAGGATCTGATGTATTCCAGGCTGGCTTGGAACTTCCCTATATATCCAAGGGTAACTTTAACCTTAAAGGCATGCACCACTCTTTTTTTATGCAATGCAGAGGATTGAACCCAGGACTGTATGCATGCTAGGCAAGCTCCCTACCACGTAAACTACATCTGCAGCCCCCATGGAGTTAAATTATTTGTTGCAAGCTGGTATAGTGACTCACACTTGCAATGTCAAGAAAAATGTGATTTTTGTTTGTTTAGTTGTTGTTTTTTGAGACAGGGTTTCTATGTGTAGATTTGGAGCCTGTCTTAGAACTAGATCTTGTAGACCAGGCTGGTCTCAAAAGCACAGAGATCCACTTGACTCTGCCTCCCAAGTGCTGGGATTAAAGGCGTGAGCTACTACCACCCATCAAAAAATGTGATTAAAAAAAAAAAGAATCAGGAATTCTTCCACCAGACGTTTATTCTCTCCCTTATGATCCCTTTGGGTCACTGGTAATAATTTTTCTTGATATATGGTTAGAAATCCAACTATACTAAATCATTAGAAGTCTAATTTATAGCATGTTGAGGCAGGAGGATACATAGGAGATTGACACCAGACTAGGCTACAGATTGAGACTCTCTCAAAAATCAAGTCAGAAGATGTTGTTGTTGCAGATTGTTGTATCTTTGAGACTTTTCCAAAGGTGGTGAGTGTTTCCTTTCGTTTTTTTTACGATACTGGGATGGAACTCCGGGTCTTGGGTATGTATATGCAATACCAATCTACTCCCTTCCCACTCCTAAAGGGGATGAAATGTTTAGAGTTGTGAGACATGTACAAGAATTAGTCAGTTCTTTGGAGCAGACAACACAAAACCACCTTCTGTTTAGTGACCTACTTGTAGGAGAAGGGTGAACCTGGAAAGCACTGAGAGGGAATGTGTCCATCAAGATTCTGGTCTTAGTCTGGTGGTGGTGGTGCATGCCTTTAATGCCTGCACTTGGGTGCAGAGGCAGATCTCTGAGTTCAAGGCCAGCCTGATCTACAGAGTGAGTTCCAGGACAGCTGGGACTGTTTCACAGAGAAACCCTGTCTTGAAACCCCCCCCCCCAAAAAATGGGGTTCTCATGATGAATGTGTTGCTTTGTTTTTTAAATAAATCTTTCCCCCTTCTTTCTAGCTGCTCAGATAAAGAATTTGATGAGCCAACTTGGAACTAAGCAGGACTCAAGCAAGCTCCAGGAAAATTTGTAAGTAGCTTCCCAACAAGGTTGAGGGATTTTTGTTGTTGTTTGTTTGTTTGTTTTGTTTTTTGAGACAGGGTTTCTCTGTGGCTTTGGAGGCTGTCCTGGAACTAGCTGTTGTGTGTAGACCAGGGTGTTCTCGAACTCACAAGTGCTGGGATTAAAGGCATTGCCACCTCCGCCTGGCCAAGGTTGAGTTTTGTGAGGCTCTTTGAGGACATAGTGTCCTTCCACTTTGGATCTGTGACGTCAGAACAGGAGGCAGTGGGTTCGGTGGTAATAGGTGGGCCTGGAAGAGGGGAGCAAAGCATATTAATGAATGGATCCAACGTTCTGAGGCCCTGAACTATTTCTTTTCTTCCCTTGGTCAGGTTTGCAGAGTAATCTAGCAAAGCAGAGAAGGAACTCTCTTCACTCTTCAATTGTTTCAAGGAGCTGTGTCAATGTTTCCCTGTGTCGATGACTCTCCTGTTGACACAGGACTCCTGACGATGTTGTCTAGTTGGATTTTGAACTCTAAATAAGACAAATTCACTCTCAGTGATGCAAAGGGACTATAAGTGAGAGAATCAATGGTCCAGTGGGAGAGCTGATTGGTTTTTTTTTTCTATCACATTTTTCTTGACTTTACTTTTACTTTTAAAGTTCTATTCTAGGGGCTGGAGAGATGGTTCAGTGATTAAGAGTACTCACTGCTCTTCCAGAAGACATGGGTTCAATTCCTAGCACTGACATATTGGTTCACAACCGTCTATGGCTTCATTTCCATGGGATCCAGCTCTCTTTTCTGACCTCTGTAGGCACTGCTCACATGTAGTGCACAGGCATGCATGAGGGCAAATCACCCAAATACATAAAATAATAAAGTAAAAATTTTATTCTTTGGGGCCAGCAGGATGGTTCAGCAAGTAAAGAAAAGTGCTTGCCATCAAGCCGGGGATCTGAGTTTGATTTTTGTTTTGTTTTGTTTTGTTTTTGTTTTATGAGACAGGGTTTCTCTGTATTGTTTTGGAGGCTGTCGGTCCAGCCCGGCCTCGAACTCACAGAGATCCACCTGCCTCTGCCTCCAGAGTGCTGGGATTAAAGGCGTGCGCCACCATCGCCTGGCCTGAGTTTGATTTTTGTAACGTATATAGTGGAAGGAAAAAATCTAACTCTGGAAAGTTATTCTCTAATGTCAGCATATTCCACATGCATTGTGGTACCCCTGTGCCCACATGCATACACACACACAAATATATATATTCACACATACATATAATGTTTATTTATTTTTCCCCCCAAGACAAGGTCTCAGGCTGGCCTCAAACCCATAGAGATCCACCTGCCTCTCCCTAGTGCTAGGATTAAAGACGTGTGCCACCACCAGGTTCTCTATCTTTAAAGTGTGCTGAGCAGCATTTCTTGTTTCCTCTCTTAGACTCTGTGAAGTGAGAAAGTGATTGCTGTCACAGGGAGCTATTCTAGGGAGAGGTGACCTGTCTGCATATGTTAGTGTTCCCAGGATGGTCTGGCTTCTGACTGGCTTCCTCTGTTGTCTCTCTTGTTTTTTTTTTTTTTTTTTTTTTTTTTGGTTTTTCGAGACAAGGTTTCTCTGTATTGTTTTGGAGGTTGTCCTGGAACTCGCTTGGTAGACCTGGTTTGGTCTCAAACTCACAGAGATCCACCTGCCTCTGCCTCCTGAGTGCTGGGACTAAAGGTGTGCGCCACCAACGCCCAGCTTGTTTTTTGTTTTTTGTTTTTTTTTTTTGTTTTGCTAGAGAATGAACCCAGTATCTTGTACAAGAGGTAAATGCTCTAAATGGCAGAGGGCTTTGTTTGGGAGGGAAGAGCTAGAAAGTCAGGCATAAGGAGCAAGGGAGGGAAGCAAAGGATAAATCCACGAAAGAATCCACTTTTGAACAAAAGATTAGGAATATATCTTTGGAGTTTTTTCCTAGGTACATAGGAAGCTATGCTTTTAATACATGTTTCATCTAACTGCCCTAGTCAGTGGACTATGGTAGGAACTGACCATGCAGAGCTCCTGGGAAATAGTGAGAATTTTAAGTGAGTTCAGTGTATTAAAGCCACTAGGGTTGGGTTTAGGCAGTAATCCTCCTATGTTCCTATCAGAATGCCAACATGCTCTTCTTCCCAAACACTTGAATTTCCTGGTCTGTGCTTCCGTCAGCAGGTGGCATTGAGCATCTTTCTGCTCAGTGGAACTGCTTCAGTGATGAGGAAGGCCCTAAAGTGGGTTTGTGAGCACAGGCAGTGAAGTGCCTGTTGGAATGGCCCTCCATTCCTTGCCCTGGGAGTCCCGAGCATGAAGTAATAGTGTGAGAGCTCTCAAGGAGCCATGGCATCCTGACACTTGTCTTCTCTCTCTTAGGCAACAGTTACAACACTCCACAAACCAACTCGCCAAGGAAACAAATGAATTGCTGAAGGAATTAGGGTCTTTGCCCCTACCCTTGTCTGCATCAGAGCAGGTTGGTATCTTCTGTTTTGTTTATTAGTAGGAAAGGACTTTATTCTGATAGAGTAGTGGTATGTGGGACAAAAGCTCTAGGAGGGCTCTGGTCTTGATAGATTTCCTTGAACTATAATTTCCTTAGCATGTATTATAGCTTCATTTCTGTTGTTGTAATAAAATACTACAACAGAAAGCAACCTAGAGGAGGTTTGTTTGTTTTTTGCTGTTGTTTGTTTGTTTTAGTTCACAATTCCAGGTTACAGTCTATTGTGGGAAAAATCACGGTAGCAGAACTTGAAGCCACTGGTCACATCTCATCCACAGCCAAAGCAGAGAGACATGCATGCTTGTTCTTTTCCACATGTGTGCTCAGCTCTGTTTTTCCACTGTTACATGGTTCATCATTTCCTGCCTAGGAAACGATGCTGCCTACAGTGGGTTGGATCCTCCTACTCTAATTAATTAAGGCTGTCTCCCATAGACATGCTGACAGGCCAACCCAGTGTAAACAGTCTCACGTAATTATAGGTTTGGTAACAATGACCATTGAAGTTAACCACACCACCTGTACAGAGAGGCAGCGTGACTGTTGTGGAGATAATGTATGTACCAGGTTTAGCAAAGTGCCTGGCACTCAGCATGTACTGAGTGTATAATGGCTATTGCTGTTATTAATAATATATTACAATGTATTTAGCCACAGAGGGATCTCAATTGTTTGCATCTCTCTGGGGTTTGGTATCAGCTGTGCTTGCAGGCTAGATCCTTACATTGTTTTGTGCCTCATATCTATATTTTCAATTAAACATCTTTCATATTTTGCAGTCACTTCTGTATCTCACCAAAGTCACCCATAGGTCTTAGGGTAAAGGATGCCCAGGGAAGAATCGTCTTTTCTGGCTGGAGGATGCTCTGTAGTTGAGTGCTTGTGTACAGTACCTGCTTACAGCCTTGGGCTTGATCCCCAGTGTCACTGACAAAAAGCCAACTCAGTGAGTGTCTGAGTATAAATCTAATTAATCTTATCAATAAAAAAAACCCAGGAGTCAGAAATTGGGGTACAAACCTGAAAGATCAGAGAAGCAGGGGAGCAGCCATAGTCGTTTCCTACCTCTTCAGTTCCCCCATCCAAAAGGGCCCAGATCCCCTCTCAGCCCCGCCTCACCACTTCCTGTGTGCTATCTGTCCTCAGTTCTCCAAACCTCCATGGGCAGCTTTGTTAGTCAGAGCACAATGGAAATGCCACACAGCAGGTGTCCTCTGGCCATCTCTGTGTGACTCCCTTGGTGCTTGCTTATGCTGGCACTTGAGTGATGGGCGGCCCGGCTCCCTTCTGTCCAGCTTCTCCACATCATCCCTTTCCTTCTCCAGCTGTGCACTGAAGAAGCACACATTTGCCAATGCTGGTAGTTTTCCTGGTAATGAGAAGGAAGTCTAAAAGCCTAATTCAGGCAGAGCATTGTAAGTGCTTAAGAATTAAATAGTAGCCCAAGCAAAGTATAAATAGAAAGTTAGGTCTGCTACCAAAAAACTTCAACTAATGTGTTCCAAAGCCAAACACAAGTATATTTTTGGACTATAAATGTCGTTACTCCCTTCCATTAGCCTGAATCATTAAGAATACAAAATAGAGCTGCAAACATGCTCTCCTCAGTGAAATACAATTCTGTTTCTCCCCTGTTGTGCTGACTTTCCTCTGCCTTTTCCCTATCTCATGTGGCTCAGTCCCATCACTCACCTTCTTGCCAATGCCCCGTATCTTAGCCAGTTCCTCCTGCTTCCTGTCAGTGGCCAGTTCCTCTGACCTTTTTTTGGAGCCCCTATCTTTCAAGACTATTTCACTATGTACTCCAGTTTGCTCTAGAATTTCACCTCTGCCTCCTCATTGCTGGCTTCTTTTTTTTTTTTTTTTTTTTTTTTTTTGAGACAGGGTTTCTCTGTGGCTTTGGAGGCTGTCCTAGAACTAGCTCTTGTAGACCAGGCTGGTCTCAAACTCACAGAGATCCGCCTGCCTCTGCCTCCCGAGTGCTGGGATTACAGGCTTGCACCACCACCGCCCGGCTTCATTGCTGGTTTTTAGTACATAGCTTTTTTGTTTTCCTTGGTCCTCTCGCTTGATCTCTCTCTTCTGAAACTTACTCTTCCATGATGCTCTTCAACTCTGATGGTGCCAAAGATAAGTTTGGCACACCCCAAAGTTCTGCTGTTGATCCTCTGATTTCCTTACCCCATCCCTTCTTCCCCAGGAGCCTCACTTAAAGACTCCAGTGCTGCCTTTATCATGAGGGCACCCAGATATTTCCCCAAATTTTGTTCCAAAGTCTTCAGATTTGATTGTGCTGCGAGCTGCCTTTGCCAATGCCTGATCTGTTCTCTCCAACTTATTTGTGGTGCTGGGATGGGATGCAGAGCCTTGCATGTGCTAGATATCTGGTCTACCACTGAGCTGCTTATCCAGCCCTTGGCATGTCCTCTTGAATGTACTACCTCCCTATAAAGTACAGTAATGGTCTTCTTCTGAATTCCTCATTCAAACCTATGAGATAAGTTGATTGACTATCCCTATCATCATAGACATAAGTTATACATAAGGGCTGAGCACAGATAGCTCAATAGTAGAGCACTTAGCTGGCATGTACAAGGTCTTTGGTTCCATCCCCAGCACAGGAAGGAAAAAAAATTGTGCCTTTTGATCTAATCCCTAAGGAAAAAACAATTTGAAGGGGGGAATAAATGTATCTGTTTTGGAGTCAAGTGTAAATTACTATTACAATGGCTCACGTTAGCTTTATTTGTAGTGATTTAAAACTGGTAACAGTGGAAGGAATGTTTACATAAATGTACTAAAAACAGACTCAAAATATATGTAATAAAGTTCATAATTGTGAAGAGTATAGTAAAGCAGAAGATGTTCACGATATATTTTAAAAATAGTATTTTAGGGCTGAGGGTAACTCAATGGTAGGGCGGTTGCTTGGTATGTATAAGGCTCTGTGTTTGACCCAGTTAGTATTTTTTACTTATTTGTTTTGTTTGTTTATTGGTCTCTCTGTGTATTCCTGGGTGTCCTGGAACTCACTATGTATACCAGGCTGGCCTTGAACTCACAGAGATCCTCTTGCCTCTTCCTCCTGAGTGCTGAAATCAAAGGCGTGTACCATCACGCCCAGCTTCAGTAATTTTAGATGGCAAGACTGGGGGTAATATTCCTTCCCTTCTTGCTGCAGTCCTCCTGCCTTTGCTTCCTGAGTGCTGGGATTACAGCCCACAGAACTTTTTGGGAGGCTGTGTGTAACACGAATAATAAAAACCCAGAGGCAGGGCTAGAGAGATGGCTCTGTGGTTAAGAGTACTGACTGCTCTTCCAGAGGACCTAGGTTCAATTCCCAGCACCCACATGGCAGCTTACAGCTGTCAGCAACTCCAAGATCTGACACCCTCACACAGATATACATGCAGGCAAAACATCAGTGCAAATAAAATAAAATGAATGAATTATATAAAAGAGACTCCTTTAAGCCAAAACTAGTAAACAAAGCAAAACAACCCAGAGCTGATGATCAGATAAGCAAAGCACCCAGCTACTAGCTCTTACCTCTACCTCAGACTGAAAGGGTGAGCCAGCCAGCTCCACAAATCCTCAGACTGCATCCCTAGACTGCTGCCTCTCCTCAATGTGACTGGAGACTACATCTTCCATGAGACCCTTTGCCTCTTCCTTTCTGCCTCCCTCGTGCTGGGGTTGAAGGTGTGGGATCCCAAGTGCTGAGATCTTTGTGTGAGCTGTTCCTCTTTAGGACTGGATCAATTTCATGTAGCTCAGTGTGGCCTTGAACTCACAGAAATCCATCTGCTTGTCTCTTGAGTCCTGCCACCACCACCTGGCTCTATGACTTGCTAATATGGCTGCTGGGATTAAAGGTGTGCATCACCATTGCCTGGCTCTGTGGCTTGTGACCAGCTTTGCTTTCTGTACCCTCAGGCAAACTTTAATAAATCATAAATAATATATCACCACAGCAGTGGAGTAGGTGTTTGTTTGTTTGAGACAAGTCTCACTGTAACTCTGGCTGGCCTAGAACTGACTCTGTAGACCAGGCTGGCCTTGCACTCACAGAGGTTCACCTGCCTCTGCCTCCCAAGTGCTGAAATTAAAGGTATGTATCACTGTGCCAGCCTGTTATAATGTTTTAAATCCCAGAAAGAAGAAAAAAATTCCTCACCTAAACTTGCTTTCAAGTATAGCCATCACTTTCTGAGTCATTCTTGATTTTACCCCTCTTCCTTCATCTGTAGTTACTAAGTCATAATGTTTCTTAAATTCCTTTTTGTGATCCAATTACTGCCATTATATCCTCCTACCCATTAAACCTAGATTGTTGCAGTAAGTTTTTTCACTTCTTCCTGTTCCTGGTGGCATGCTGTCACAGTCTAATTTCTCCAAGTTAGTAGGTTGTACCTGTCAGATTGTGTTCTCTTCTCAGTTGCCATTGCTCTGTTCCTTAGAGGTGACCCCTGAATGCACTAGTTTGACATTTAGAACTGGCTAGTTAGCCCTTTCTTGCTTTTCCGTATTTATACACTTTGTTGATAATTTTCTATCTTTATGATGTGGAAAAATAAGCTATTTTTTGCCATTTAAAAGGTTATTTTTAAAAAACAATATTTAAGTCAGGCATGCTGGTACATATCTTTAATCCAGCACTGCAGCACTGCCATGGCTCTGTATCCTTATGTATAAGTGGAAGAAGCTGTTGAGAGTGGGATGCTGTTCCCCATCCATGTCTAGCCCAGCTCAGGTTCTCTCAGTTTGCTTTTTTTGAGAGACATCATTAGTAAGCTTAGTAAGGTAACCTGTAGCAAATAAAGTGCTTTTTAAGTTCTTGAAAAATATAAAACTCAAAAAGAAAAGCTGTCAAGGAAAATAATGATGGTTTCCAGGAAAGCCAGTAACTCAATATAAGGGAATACAGTTTCAATGTTTTCACAAAAAATACTTTCAGATCCAGTCTGAGCTCAAAGGCCTTAACTATGCATTTAGATTCTCCAGGAAACAAGTATAACAAATTACAGTTCCTTTTGAGCTATGAGGTAAGTGACTCCTGGGTCTCAGGATCATGAATGTGCTTTGACCTGTTTCATAGGGTTAACCTGGGATTTGGTTTAGGAAAGAACAAACTAACTTAAGGAAGAGCCTATTTTGTAATTTTGTAATAATTTTTATACTTCGAAATCTCTTAGATATATAATTGTGCTTTAAACAGGCATTAAAACCAAGTGACTCTGAGTTTGTCTGAAATTTCAAGTTCTTGCTTGGTTTCTTTAGCGCCAGCAGAGGCTTCAGAAGGAACGTCTCATGAATGACTTCTCGTCGGCCTTGAACAACTTCCAGGCTGTGCAGAGAAAGGTGTCTGAGAAGGAGAAAGAAAGTATCGCCAGAGCAAGAGCTGGGTCTCGTCTTTCTGTAAGTTCATTCCCAAGAGAAGACCTTTGCAAGCCCAGAATCTACCCCAGACGTGTCCCCTCCATGCCACTGCCTTGTCCACTCCATGTCACCAGCCTCGTCCTCTGCAGAGTGCTTCATGTTCTTGGGTCTACACTGAGGCAGATTTGCTTTCATCCATTTCATACTGTTTCTCACTCAAGACAAATTGTCATTACTCAAGAGTCCTGTGTCAGCTTATAGATGCTGTTAGAGGGGAGGGTGTGTCACTCCTTGGTCCTACAGCTAAGGCAACTCTTGTTTTGTGTGTGTCTCTGGCATGGTTTTTTGGATAACAGCAGCGATAATGCCATCTGCTTTCTAGGCAGAAGACAGGCAAAAAGAGGAGCAGCTCGTCTCATTTGACAGGTAAAGAGTCTCTCACCCAGCCTGCTGGACAGTCACTGTGACTCCACATCTTCGTGTCTGTTATTATGTCATTCTTTTTTATGTTTATGGGGGTTTCGCTTGCATGTAATTCTATGCAGCATGCAAATGCCTGGCACCCACAGAGACCAGAAGAGAGCTTCAGAGCCTCTGGAACTGGAGTTTCAGATGGTTGTGAGCTACTATGTGGGTGCTGGGAATCAAACCTGGGTACTCAGAAAGAGCAATCAGTGCTCTTGACGGTTGAACATTCTCTCCAGTCTCTTCGTGAATATTTTTACTTTTTTAACCAAATCAGGGCTGGGTGTATTGGTGGGCACTCCTTTAATCCCAGCATTTGGATGGGAAGAAGCAGGTGGATCTCTGAGTTTGAGGTCATGCTGGTCTACATAGTGAGTTCCAGGGTAGCCAGGGCTACATGGTGAGACCCTGTTTTCTTGGGGATGAGGTAGAAAGATCAAAAGAGTTGGAAGATAGCCTACACTACAAAGCTTGACACTCAAGTAAGTAAATGAATAAATAGAGTTGGAGAGATGACTCAGTGGTTAAGAACATTAGCGACTTTTGCAGAGGTCCAGGGTTTAGTTCCCAGTACTCATGGTGGCTCACAACCGTCTGCAGTTCAGTTCCAGGGGATCCAATGCTGTCTTCTAGCTACCAGGCACCAGGGACACACATGGTACACATATATATGTGCAGAAAAAATAAAGAAATCTTAAAAATAAAATAACAAAATAGAGAATAAAGTAAAATATTGGGGCTAGAGAGATGGCTCAGCAATTAAAAGCACTGGCTGTTCTTCCAGAGCACTGGGATTCAATTCCTAGCACCTACATGGTGGCTCACAACCCTCTGCACCTTCAGGTCCAGAACTGTTGCCCTCTTCTGGCCTCCTTGGGCATGGTACCTTAAGTAAGCTTCAGGCTAGCCAGGGAGGTCTCCAAAAATGGGTAACAGAATTACCTAGGAACTCACTATGTAGACCATACCCATTAGTTTGGAACTTATGTGGCTTATAGATATGTATTCATCTCTCCCATTACATTGTGGGCACCTCAAAGCCTAAAGGACATGCTTTTAATATTATGTAGATGAAGTATGATTTATACATATTGTTGAGAAAATGCATAAGGGCTAGAAAGATGGCTCAGTGGGTAAACGCACATGCTGCCAAGGCTGACATCCTGGACACCACATGGTAGAAGGGAAGAGCTAACTCCTAGAGGTTGTCCCCTGACCTCCACTTACTTGTACATGCATGCACACATACAATTAAAATACATGTGCTGTGTGTGTATGATGGCGCATGCCTTTAGGGAGTCAGAGACAGGCAGATCTCTGAGTTCAAGACTATGGTCTACATAATGAGTCTATGTAATTTCCCCCCTATTTTTGGAGACAGGTTACTGTGTAGCCCTGGCTGGCCTGAAGCTTGCTTTGCAGACCAGGCTGACCTTCAACTCAAAGAGATCCACCTGCCTCTGTCTCCTGAGTGCTGGGCTTAAAGGCATGCACTACCACACCCAGCCTATACATGTAATGACTTTTTAAAATTTACTTTATTTTTTATTTTATGTGCCTTGGTGTTTTGTCTGTATGTATGTCTGTGTGAGAGTGTCGGATCTCTTGGAACAGTAGTATTGTTTCAGACATTTGTGAACTTCCATGTGGATGCTGGGAATCGAACCTGTGTCCTCTGAAAGAGCAGCCAGTGCTCTTAACTGTTGAACCATTTCTCCAGCCCATAATGATTTTTTTAAAAAGAGTCAGATACTACATAACATTGAATTTTCCAAGTATTTTTTTAAATTTAATAAATAGCACACTTTTCTTCTAAGTACCCGAAAATATCAAGTTGCAAAAGTTTTATGACCTTTTAGTTTGGTTTTCTGTTAAGTGGGGTCTATCCCAAAACAGTCTCAAGGAACTTCCTTAGGAACCAGATGTGGTTCTCACAGATGAGTTGGTGAAACCCTGTTTGGTGGCTGAGTTTGTTTTCCTTCATTCATTTACAGCTCCTGTACACAGATTGTACTTTGAGAGTGCCCTGGAGAGCTGGGTCAATGTTCTTCATTGAGTTTGAAACTCTGGGTACTTCCCTTGTCTGGAAAAAGTACCCCTAAGTGGCAAGGAGGCCTGTCCTCTAATTCTGCCTCATCTCAGTTTTGCCTATGGCTGAAATTGAATTTTCTTGGTATCACATCCTTGTCTCTGAATTTTGTATTGCTAGCAGAAGAGTTGGGTCCTGGGCAGTGTCTGTAGGTCCTGCTGTCAGCAGAGATGTAGTTATGTCTCCTCGTACCTTAGAGAGAAGGAATCAACTGGAGTGCTTGTCTCCCTGTAGCCATGAAGAGTGGAACCAGATGCAGAGCCAGGAGGATGAGGCGGCCATCACTGAGCAAGACCTGGAACTGATTAAAGAGAGGGAAACGGCGATTCGGCAGCTGGAGGTACTAGGCAGCCTATGGCTTCCTTTGCTTGGGTCTTCAGATACTTGGAGTGTTTTTGCTGGATTCATATGAAAAGGGGTGGATTGAGTGAGTCTTTGTACATTATATTATCTGTCTGTTTAGTCACGGCAGAATTGAATCACTGCTATGTGCTGCTGGTCTGGGCACTCAGGAGTACCCAGATTCTTCCTCCAACTCCACTTAGCACATGGTCTCCAGGAGAGACACATGCATGGAAAACAGCAAGGCAGATGGTACTGTGTTGCTTCCTAGAACTTTCTCCATCTCAGTAGCAGTCTTCAGGTTAAGCAGGGTTCTGTGGAAAGCTCCTTTCCACAGGCAGGCCAAAGTTCTTGCTCTATTTTTGTACATTATGAAGTCCAGTTCTGGTTGTTCTTCCAAGAGGACCGGGGTTCAATTCCCAGCACCCATATAGCAGCTCCTAACTGTCTGTAACTCCAGTTCCATGGTACCCAACACCCTTACACAGACAGACATGCAGGCAAAACACCAGCGCACATAAAATAAATAAATAATATAGTGTCCAATTCCAAGGATAGCTCTTGTCACTTCAGTGGGTCAGAGGTGGAGCCATTTTTGATGTGGGATTGAGAGAGAGTTTCATAGACTGTAGACTGTTCTTGGCTCCTTGAGCTCCATCGTGATCAAGGTAACATATAAAAACATTTTTTTGACTGGACGTTGGTGGTGCACGCTTTTAATCCCAGCACTTGGGAGGCAGAGGCAGGTGGATCTCTGTAAGTTTGTGAGTTGAGGCCAGCCTGGTCTACAGAGAGAGTTCCAGGACAGTCTCCAAAACAATACAGAGAAACCCTGTCTCAAAAACAAAAACAAAAACAAAAAAAATTTTTTTTAATGCTGTTAAAGGTATGCTCATATGGTACAGTAGTCTGAATATATATTGTCCCAGTTAGTGGAATGTTTAGGAGGAGTGCTTTTTTTTCTTTTTCTTTCTTTTTTTTTTCTCAAGACAGGGTCTCTCTGTATTGTTTTTGGAGGCTGTCTTGGAACTCTCTCTGTAGACCAGGCTGCCCTTGATTAAATTTAGTTTACTCTTTATTTACTTACTTATTTATTTGTTTGCTTGTTTGTTTTGTTTATGAGTGCTCCTAGGGATCAGAAGAAGGAATCAGATCCCTTAGGATTAGAGTTCTGGGTGGTTGTGAGCTGCCATGTATGTGCTGGGAACCCAACCTGGGTCCTCTGCAAGAGCAACGATTGCTCTTAACTGCTGATTCATGTCTCCAGGCTCTAAAAGAAAGCATTAGTTGGGAGCTTGCTCACAGTGTCAGATGGGAGTCCATGACCATCATGGTGGGAGCTCGGCCATAGGCAGGGAGGCAGGCGTGCCGCAGCAGCGGTAGCTGAGAGCTTGCATCTGACCCGCAAGATGGAGGCACGAGAGTGAGACCGGGCCTGGCATGGGCTCTTGGAAGTTCAAAGCCCGTCTCCAGTGAGACACCTCCTCTAGCAAGACTTGACCTCCTCCTATAGTCCCCCAACTGGGGCAACACTCATTCAGACCACACCCCCTGTGAGCATACCTCTAACAGGCTAATCCCTTGCTCTTCTACCTGACATGAGGCAGGCCATGGCTTATTACCTATAAGTAAGCAAAAACCTGAGCCTGGAGATTCTTATTTCCTTCACTGCCAGGAAAACTGTGCAGTTTGGCTCACCAAGCTGACTTGTCACTGAACTTTTTCAGTCAGAACTGCATGTTTCCAAATGCTGTTGTCTGTTCACCCTACCAACTGTTCTCCCCCGTCTAAGCTCTTTGTCAGTTGAAAGCTGTTTATATGGGGCACCATCCAAGTGACAGTAGAGTCAGAATCTAGTAGTTCTCACATAGACCCAGGGTCAGCCCTGGGGGAAACCAGCTCCTTGTCGTTCGTCTTCCACTTCTTCCCCAGGCAGCACAGTCCTATAGAAGCGTTTCAATTCTCTCGTTCAAAGTCCTAGTGCTCACTGACATTGGTCTGCTCCACGTAGCTCTCACACTGAGACTGTGTCCACCCCAGCATTCCAGTTTAGGCTTGAATGACCTTACTAGTTCTCAGGTAATATGCAATTAGTATTTTTTGTTGGGTGGGTTTCATGCCGTCTGTTCTACAATATGAAGTAAATAGCAATAGATGGTTTTCTGTTCATGGAAAAAGTTGCAAAGCACATGTGATATATTAATCTTTAGGGAAGGAAAGGAAAGAAATCTTCTAAAATGTTGCTTAATGTGACTTAATTGTTTTGTTTTTTTTTAGGCTGACATTTTGGATGTCAATCAGATATTTAAAGATTTAGCCATGATGATCCATGACCAAGGTGACCTGATAGGTATGTACTTATTACTCTAACCTTGGGGTGAATACAAAGATCAATAAGATGGGTCACCTATAATCTTTTTTTTAAGTTATGGGATTCATTTTCTTAGAGGGTCAGCTGTAGAGGTCAAAGGGTGCACACCATTCTCAGCCCTGTTCCCTTGTTATAGCCCATGAATCTAGTAGAGAAAGAGCTGTCAGCACCCCAGCTCCAGACTCTTGCAGGATTGTGGGGTTAGTAACTTTTAAAAGCTTTTTAATGTGGAAATAATACCAAGTTTATAAAAAGCTGCAAAATAAGCTGTGCGGTGGTGGCGCACACCTTTAATCCCAGCACTCGGGAGGCAGAAACAGGTGGATCTCTGTGAGTTCGATGCCAGCCTGGTCTACAGAGCGAGTTCCAGGACAGGCTTCAAAGCTACACAGAGAAATCTTGTCTTGAAACAAACAAACAAACAAACAAAGCTGCAAAATAAAAACAATACAAGGCATCTTTTATATTGCTACCCAGGATTTTCCTGGTTAATAACATTTTGCTCCACGTGCCTTGTGATGTACCGGCATCTGTGTGTAGAGATACGTAAATGTACATATATGCATGCCCCCCATGCAAGTTTTTTTCTCTTGAACCCTGTATAGGTGAATTGCATTCTTAGTAACCTCTTGCTATTAAATATTTCAGTATTTCTGAAGAATGGGGCTATTCTCTTATGAAGTTAGAAACTTATAGCTGAGAGTGATAGTGATATCTATAACCTTGGCACTCAGGTGGAGGCATGAGGGCCAGGATTTGAAGGCTAGTGTCAGCTTCGTGGCATGTTATTGAGGATGTTGAGACCATCTTAGGTGACATGACACCCTATCTCAAAAAATTAAATGAAAAGAAGTCAATCTTGATTTTTATGGCTGGATGGTAATAGTGAAACTAAGGCTTAGCATCAAATCTGTTCAGTGGGGCTGGAGAGATGGTGCAGCAGCTAAGAACAGTGGCTGCTCTTCCAGAAGACTCAGGTTTGATTCCCAGCACCCACACAGCAGCTCACAATCATCTGTAAGTCCAGTTCTGAGGGATCCAACTCCCTCTTCTGGGCTCCAGGCATGTACATGGTACTCAGACATACATGCAGATAAAACACCCATATACATTAAAAAAGAAAGAAATTGTTTTGTTTGCAGTATTGAAATTCCTGAATGGGCTAAAATGTGCGTGTATCTTTTACAGATAGCATAGAAGCCAATGTGGAAAGCTCAGAGGTGCACGTGGAAAGAGCCACTGACCAGCTGCAAAGAGCTGCTTATTACCAGGTAAAGTCAGCACCTGAGAAAGTCTCTCTGCTGTAGACTCAGTGAGCAACTAGGCTGTGTTGATACACTGCAGGCAGTTGCAGCCTTTTGCCTGGGTTTAAGCTGAAGGCAGGCAATCATAATTTGTATCCCCATTCCCATTTTTTAGTTTTTGTCTTTGCAGCCAGATCACCAACACCATCAAATCTTGAGTAACTTATTCAGAGGCTGTGTGGACTAAAAACTAATCTCATGAGCTAGCTTAACACCTAAATCTAGCATGGTGCTAATCTTACACACTAAACAGCTGGTCTCTCAGGAGACTTAGAGCTAAAGGGAGAGTAGAGCTTCAGATGCACCTGTGCTGACTGTTGCTTCGAGTGTGGATGTCTTCGAGTCAACTGTGTCAGTTCTATGTAAACAGGGCTTAGTCATTATGGAACTGTGCCCATGAAGGAGATTCTTCTGGTTTTATTACTTATGAGTCGTTTTGTTTTGCTTTATGAGATAGGGTCTCACCATGTAGTCCTGACTGACCTGGAACTCACAGAGATCCTCCTGCCTCAGCTTCCCATGTGCTGGATTAAAGGTGTGTGCTCTTTTTCTGAGTCTGTATCAGGTTTTGGATATTGAAAACAAAGTCCTCATTTTCCCCACATTTAGTGTTGGGTAACTCTTTAGAAGTAGCTTGCATTTTAGTAATTTTCTGTATTCCTGAGGTAGCTATATTTTACCTTGGTATATGCTTGAGGAAGTTGTGTTTCTTGAAAACTTTGTGCCAAATATTAAACAAGAAAAACATCAAACATGAGGCATGATCCCGTTATAACAAACATATAGCAAACCAGCACTGTGCATAGATGAGTAAGCAGAAGGAACACAGGCCTTCAACCCAGTGTCAGGAGGCAGAGGCAATAGATTTTTGTAGATTCAGTTAGATTAAGTTAACCTGGTCTGTAGAGAGAGCTCCAGGACAGCCAAGCCTACATAATAAGACCCTATCTCAGCCCGGTGTTGGTGGTGCATGCCTTTAATCCCAGCACTCAAGAGGCAGAGGCAGGTGGATCTCTGTGAGTTTGAGGCCGGCCTGGTCTACAGACCGAGTTCCAGGACAGCCTCTAAAACAATACAGAGAAACCCTGTCTCGAAAAACACCAAAAAAAAAAAAAATCCTATCTCAAAAAACAAACACACAAAACTAAACCCAGAGAGCAGAAAGAAATAGAATGATATATTAACAGTCTTATCTATGGGTGATTGCTTTCTTTCTGCTGCCTGTATGTTTTCCAGTGAATGTACTATTTGTGCTAAGTGTAAAGTAGTTATTAAAATACACAAGGCCTAGGGAGAAGGCTCAGTGGTTAAAGCAAACTAGAGGCCTGGCCTTCAAAGCCTCAGACCTTTGTTAACTCCAGCCATGGATGGTAGAGGAGGATCCATGTGAGACAAGTCAAGCAGCAGATGACACTGCTAAAACAAAGGTGTCCTTTGCAAAATTGTATTTGTGAACAACTTAACTTGCATGACTGTTTAGAACTGGTGACTTTGGATTTTTAAGATGTTTGCATAAGCATGGTAAGAGTTAATTATAGGCTGGAGATGTGACTCTGTAGTAGAGCACATATCTAGTGTGTACAAAGGCCTGGGTTCAGTCCAAGCAGGGAAATATAAAAGTGTTATTATGAATTCAAGGAGGCAGATTATGATGCACTCTTAGACTCTTAGGTATAAAAATTTTTACTTGTTTCATGAGTGTCTTTAAATATTTCTTTCTTCAGAAAAAATCTCGAAAGAAGATGTGTATCCTCGCCCTTGTCCTGGCCGTGATTCTTACAGTCTTGGGAGTGGTTATCTGGTTTGCTTCTAAATGAGGTGTGGTTGCCTCAGAGCTTCTCCTGCTGAGGTATTTTCAAGGGCAAGTGCTTGATGGAATCTTGCCAGAACAAACTGACCACAGAAGAGAACGTGTACCAGAGTGTCCTGTGATAATTTAGCTAGAAACTAACTACTAACTAGTCCTTGGAATTAGTGACCCATGGAGACAGTATTTATCCATTTATGCATATATTCTATTGATTTCTCAGATAAGGAATTAATTTATGTGTGTTTTCCTTTCTCTTGTATTTTGATTGCCCTTTATCCCAAGTGTTTATTGACAGTTCCATTGTGGATGTTCTTTTTGACAAGTGACACTACAGTCTCATAATATTGTTTTTTGTATATATACAAACTTTACCTTTTTATGAGCATCTGAGATAAATTTCCTTCTGGAACCAGCCCATTGACATCTGAGAAACTGTACAATATGCCAGCAATTTTTATTTAACCTTTTTGATTTGAGTTTCCAAGGGGTCTGTTCTCTGTTTTGCAAGATTTTGGCACTGTATGAGTGGGGAGTAGGAACACTGCACCTGTGACTTCAGATGAAATGAGAAGGGCCTGTCTGTGAGAGTGGGCCCTTGCAGGGTGTGTATGAAATTCTGGGTTTAATATGTTAACTGACTATTGTCTGCTGGTGTTGTTTACAGAGTCCATCCCTGCACACTAAGTCATCCCGCTCCTGTTTTAAAGAGTTTCATTTCATTGACAATGTTGCAATCAGATAGCCCCTCTTCCACCTGTCTGCATAGAAGGGGAGAATTAGGCACAGCATGATTTTGGAAAGCAAATAGGAATTTGGAATGATTCTCTTGTTCACTTGTGGCTTACATTCCAGGTGAATGATAAACGTTGCTATCAAAGGCTGTTCCCGAGCCTTATAAGCGTTGCCTAGCTTTGATGGCAAGGTTTTAAAGTTTAGAAGTGGGGTTTAAAGCTTAGGTCTGTGAACCTATTGATAAAGCAAAGAAAAGGTTCCTTTTTGTAAATAATACTGGTTTATTGATGTTAGATGTAGCCTAATTTATGAACAAGAGCTCAAACTCAGCGTAGTGTTAGACAAAAACAGTTTTAATAAAAGGTTGTTGCCTTGTAATATAAACGTTGTCTACTGCCCTTTTTTTCAGAGGCCTGGAACAGGTAGAGTGTAATGAGCAGGTAGAGTGTAATTGGTTTAGGCATTCAGATAAATGTGAATCGAGACTGAAAATGTCAGCTCATCCTTCACTGAATTGGAGAATTTGGCTACTCTTGGTGTATTTATGTTTATTTCTTCTATTCCTCTTAATGTTACTCAATCTTGTTCTATACTAATGTGATCAGTAGGGAAATAAGGGCCCAAATGCATAAGTTTCTTTGCACTTTTGCACCATCCCACATACTTAATATAAATAAACATTTAAAAGCTTTTGTAGTTATTTTTATGAGTTAACATCCTGATGACATAGGTATTGGGTAATGTGCTGCCATGAGAAAAACGGACCACCAAGAAGACTGGAGAACAGGTAAGCATTGACTTGGGAATGGAATATAGGCATTGCTGCCTTTCTTTGAAAAACAGGACATAGAGAAAACTGGTTTGCACATACTTCTAATCCTATTACCTGAGGGGACAAGACAGCAAGGTTGTGAGTTCAAGGCCAGGCTGGGATACATAAAAGGATTGCGATTAGGCTCTGTGTTTAAGGAGAGGGAAAGGAAGAGAAGACAGTTGTCTGCATGACACAGTGGCCCACATGGCAGCTTCAGAGAAGCCCCTGTTCTCAAGTTGTAGCTGGACTTGGATATGTCATTTGTGATAGTTCAAGAAATAAAAGCTGTCTGTTTTGGAAAACTTGGAAACAACAAAGCTGCTGTAATTCCATAATTCTGTGCCATTGGTTGAGGGGTGGTCGTGATGGCTATGGGAACAAGTGGGAACTTGGTCAAGAGTTTATAGCCATTGTCAAGAAGCTCTAATAAACCTATTCCTAGAATGCTGCTTTGTGCCTGGTTATCTTTGGAGGCACTATGATTTCAGACAGTGGCTCTTGCCTTCATATTATAAATGTGTAAAAAGTGGTGAAGCTGTGGTCCCCATACCCAGAGACTCAGCTGTTCATTAGTTTGGTCTGTTTCCCAGACACAGGAATCTGCTAAAGGCCCACATGCATACTTTGTGTAGCCAGTGCTGAGAACCATTGTGTGCAAGTCTAAAACTAGACTGTAGTATGAAAGACCTGAACACTACTAGCCCACCAGTAACTTGTTGAGGGTACTTAGACAAGTCGCTTAGCCCATAAGCCCCATGGTTTTTCTCAATCGCTCTTTAAAAAAAAAAAGACAAACCGAATTCTTTTATTGATTCTTTGGGATTTCACAGCATGCATCCCAATCCCATTCTTTTCCTAGTCTCTCCATATCTACCCTTCACCCTTGCAGTGTCCCCACCCAAAAGAAAAATTTAAAAAGTAAAAATATTAACTCAAACAGCAACAGCAAAACACTTGACTCCTCAGTCTTTCCCACCTCTCCATCATTTCTTTGTTCATCTCAGTGGCACTGGAAGCTGCAGGGTGTCGTGCAGTGTACCCTTCTGTCTAAACAGCTTTACTTGCAAATGTTCATTGTAATGAACTGTTGGTCTGTTGCAAGGCCTCTGGCTTCTGGTACACTGTCAATATTGGACCCTCACCTAAACTCCTCTCAGATATCCTGCTGTTGCCCACAGTCATAGAGATCCTATGACTATGGGTCCATAACACCACTCCCTTCATGAGTTCCAGCAGGTCATTGATGGGGCAGATGTTGCAGTGGGCCAACCTGGATACGTGCCTGGGTGGTATCTGAAATGGTCAGTCCTCCTCCTCCTCCTCCTTCCTTTTTCTTTCTTTTTTTTTTTTTTTTTTTTTTTTTTACGAGACAGGGTTTCTCTGTATTATTTTGCAGGCTGTCGGTCCAGCCTAGCCTCGAACTCACAGAGATCCGCCTGCCTCTGCCTCCTGAGTGCTGGGATTAAAGGTGTGCACCACCACCGCCTGGCTCCTTTCTTTCTTTTATACTATAAAATTCCTAAGATAACAGGTGTATAGTCTGAACATACAAATTGTAGATGTATTTCTGTATTCCTTTCCATTTTGCACCTCCTGTTCAGCTTCCTGAATTGAAATTGAAATGTTCTAGGAATACTGGGTACTATCTAGCACACTCTTTAAAAAGAAAAGTAACGCTGGGCGTTGGTGGTGCAAGTCTTTAATCCCAGCACTCAGGAGGCAGAGCCAGGTGGATCTCTGAGTTCGAGGCCAGCCTGGTCTACAGGGCAGGTTCCAGGACAGCCTCCAAGCAATACAGAGAAACCCTGTCCCAAGAAACAAAAAAACAAAACAAAAAAAAAACCTTCAAATTAAAAAAAAAGTAATAGATTATGTTATGTATATGAATACTTTGCCTATATGTATGGCTGTATGCCATTTGCATGCCTGGTGCCCTAAGTGTTTAGAGCAAGTGTCAGATCCCTGGAACTGTTGTTAGAGATCATATGGATGCTGGGAACTGAACCTTGATTCTCTGCATGAATAACAGTCTTAACTGCTGAGCCATTAGCAGTCTCTTAAAATGAGTTGTGTTATGTAGAGTAAATAAGAGCATTCTGACCACTTGGTTGGTAATGTTTCACAATAAGAATATGATAAATATTAAATTGGTGTTCTCAGCAGGGGTATGTTCATAAATGTTCATGTGTGCATACCCACCACAAACATAACACTTTTTATATTTACTAAGGGAGTGCCTTTCTACTCAGTGTGAAATCTGTAATAAACTCTTACTGCTTTGTACCATTGGGCAGAGACATTAAAGGGCAAGCATGGTAATATGCACCATGAATCCTAGCACTCAGGACATAGAGACAGATGGATCTCCATGAATTCAAGGCCATCCTGGCCTCACAACAGGGTTTTAGGGTTTTTGTTTGTTTGTTTGTTTTTGTCTGCTTCTTTTTCTTTTAAGGAAGGAAAAGATAAATTACCATTCAATCTGTGAAAAATAAACCAATAAGCTCTTCATAGTCTACTATTTGATTTGTTTTGTATTTTCTCTTCAGATACTATCTTATCGTGGGAATGAAGCTTTTGCTTTTGGTCACTTAGTGCAGACTGCATAACTCAAGTCACATCTCAGTCCATTCTGTGTCCTAGGGCTGGGAATCTCCTGCTCTCTTTCCTGTTTTTTTTTTTTTTTCAGACACGAATATTATAGCCCTAGCCTTCCAAGGATTCTTTCCAGTATTGCTTTCTAGCACTACAAAGTACAACTACTTTAAATTCTCTATCTAGCTAAGACTTAATTTAGAAGGTGTGTGTGTGTGTGTGTGTGTGTGTGTGTGTGTGCGCGCCTTGTGTGTGCGCCTTGTGTGTGCCTGGCACCCAAGTAGGTCAGAAGAGGGCATCAGGTCCCCTGGAACTGGAGTTAGAGACTGTTGTGAGCCACTGTGTGGATGCTGGGAATCAAATTGGGGCCCTTTGCAAACCACTGCTGAGCCATCTCGCCAGGTGAGCATTTAATTTTTAAAGAATAAACTTAGGCTGGGCATGGTGGCACACACCTTTATTAATCCTAGCACTTGTGAGCCAGAGACAGCTGCATCTGAGTTTGAGACCAGCCTAGTCGACATTCTGATATCCTGTCTAAAAGCAAGAAAGGAAAGAATAAATTTGTAGCTGTCAAAGCAGCTTAGCAGATAAAGACATCTGCTGGGATGCCTGGTGTAACAAGAGGAATAGACTGGTAATGATACAAGCTTTAGAGGTGGATCATGATTAAGACCAAGATTTTACCTGTGGAGAAATTAGAATAATGCCATAGTGAAGTTTTGATTCACATTTTTAATTGTATCTGAGAAAATTTCCTTTCTAAATTTCTTTGTGTGTAGGAGGGACTGAGGGAAGCTCCTATGTATGCGTAGGTGTGCATATGCATGTGTAGAGATATATGCATGCATACTTGTACAGATCCTAGGAGAACCTTGGGAGTTGTTCCTCAGGTGTCTGTTATCTTCTGTTTGAGACAGGATCTCTTGCAAACTTACTTTGCCAGGTAGGTGAGACTAGCTGACCAGTGAGCTTCCAGGGTTTTGCCTGTGTCTGCTTCCCATCCTTCCATGATTGAAATTACAGACATGCACCACCAGTTCTGGCTTTTTACTTGGGTTTTTGAGGACCTAAACTTAGGTCCACTTAGCAAGGCAGGTGCTTTACTGACTGAACAGGAATTTAAAGGCTTGAGGTGCTTTGCATGTCATTTGTGAAATATTTGAGCCTTTAGTGCCAGCAAGCTACTATGCTAGATTCTCTTACACTTATTTATGTATTATACCTATAAAGCTATCTGGGAGATTTATTGCAGCCCCTTTCTGTTTTTTATTGGTTTTTATTTTATATATGTATATGTGTATTTTGCCTGCATGCATGTATGTGTACTACATACATGACTGGTACGGGGGAGTTGGATTCCCTTGAATTGGAGTTACAAATGATTGTGAGCTGCAGTGTAGGTGCTGGGAATCAAACCCAGGTTTTCTGCACAAGCAGCAATTGCTCTTTATGGTGGAACCATCGCTAGACCTCCTTAAGTTTTTTTTTACATTTATTTATTTGGGAAGGGTGTGGCCTGTCACAGAATGCATATAGGAATCAGAACAACTTGCAAGAGTCTGTTCTCTCTTTCCTGTATGGCTCAAGGAGCCGAACTCAGATTGTCAATGTTGGCTTTTACCTGCTGAGCCATCTTGTACTCTTTTTTTTTTTTTTTTTTTTTTTTTTTTTTGGTTTTTCGAGACAGGGTTTCTCTGTATTGTTTTGGAGGCTATCGGTCCAGCCCAGCCTTGAACTCACAGAGATCCGCCTGCCTCTGCCTCCCGAGTGCTGGGATTAAAGGCGTGTGCCACCAACGCCCGGCACTCTTTTTTTTTTTAAGATTTATTTATTTATTACATATACAGTTTGTCTACATGCCAGAAGAGGGCATGTATCAGATTGAATTGTAGATGGTTGTGAGCTACCTTGTGGTTGCTGGGAATTGAACTCAGGACCTCTGGAAGAGCAGTCAGTGCTCATAACCTCTGAGCCATCTCTCCAGCCCCCATTGTATACTCTTAATGATTCAAGAAGTGGAGACAAATGTACCCTGCCCATGATCAGACAGCTTGTAATCATGGTCATCTTGTTTACTCACATTTCAAACCACCATTACACAGTATGTATAGTCTATGCATCGCTGAGAGAAGCCTCCTCTAAGACAGACCTGGAGAACTGGTCATTTCTACTGAAACTAGCATCATCTCCTTCAGTACACCTGTGCACTTTCCCTCCATCACCTGCTATCGAAGCTTCCCTCTTTAAAAAAAAAAAGACCTACTTATTTATTATGAGTATACATCGTTCTGCCTGCAGCATATATTCCTTCAGGTCAGAAGCGGGCACCAGATCGAATTACAGATGGTTGTGAGCCACCATGTGGTTGCAGGGAATCGAACTCAGGACCTCTGAAAGATTAGCAAGTGCTCTTAACCTCAGAGCCATATCACCAGCCCTGAAGCTTCCCTCTTATAATGTCTAACCATGCAACTTTCCATTGTCTTCATTTGATCATACCAAAGATGTTTTAAGATTTATTTTTATTTATGTGCATATGTTTGTGTCTGTGTATGCCACATGTGTGTGTACAGATAAAGGCCAGAAGAGAGTGTTAGATCCCTGGAGCTAGAGTCATGGGTGGTTGTGCACTGCTTCGTATGTTTTTTCCTTTGGTCATGGGGTCTCATGTGGAGCAGAACATGTGATTCTTCTGCTTCTACCTCTCAGGTGCTAAGATTACAAGTAATGTGTCACCACATCTGACTATTACTTAAAGTTGTTTTTTTTTTGACAGCTTTTAATGTCTTTAGATTTTATACTAGAGAAACCTGTCAGAGTCTTAAAATACTAAAGTCTTTAAATTCAAGTCTAGAGAAGTCTGTGGGAGACTTAAGAAATTAACTTCTCTTTGGCTATGACAACTAATTTAGTCTTTATTTCAGAAGTTAACTGTATTGCTGTCCTTCAGTTTGCTGGTCTGCACTGACACCATTGGCACCAAGCAGAGCGTTTTGCTTTGTGAGGGCCTTGTTAAGTGTAAAGTCCGGAGACACCAGAAGCTATGCTGGGATGGGGACATAATAATGTAGTAGAGAATTGTAAGGGTAAGAATACACCATTTAGGTTTCTTGTGGATAACAGTTGGTAGACCACACAGAGATTAAGAAATTGAAAGTTGAACTTTAGCTAGGATTTTGTCCAGCCATTGATAGCTAGAAATGACTTCAGCACTACCTCATGCCTGAAAGGGGATTCAAAACTCAAAAGCTCACACCAATTGCCAGATGAAAGTATCTTTGTATATGTGTGGTGCCTTGCACAAGCTAGGCAAACACCCTACTACAACTAACCACACTCTCTGCCATAAGTGTTTTATTTCGTAGAGCTTAGAGAACTGCCTCCACAGTTAAGAACACTTGGTGATCTTGCATTCAACCCAGATTTGGGTCCTAGCACCCCATGGCAGATCATAATTGTCTGCAGTTGCAGTTCCAGGGAATCTGTTATCCCCTTCTGGCCTTTGAGGGCGTCAGACACCCATGTGGTGCCCAGAGATACAGGCTGGCCTCAGACTCACGGGGATCCACCTGCCTCTGCCTCCCTAGTGCTGGAGTCAAAGGCATGAGCCACCACACCCAGCCCAGAACATTTTAAAACAATCTTTTAAAATGTAGTTTACAGGGCTGGAGCGATAGCTCAGAGGTTAAGAGCACTGATTGGTCTTCCAGAGGACTTGGGTTCAATTCCCAGCACCCACATGGCAGCTCACAACTGTCTCTAACTCCAAAATCTGACACCCTCACACAGACATACATGCAGGCAAAATATCAATGCAAATGAAATAAAAGTGAATAAATTATTTTTTAAAAATATAGTTTACTAGCTGGGCGATGGTTGCACAGGTCTTTAATCCCACCACTCAGGAGGCAGAGGCAGCAGATCTCTGCCAGCCTGGTCTACAGAGCAAATTCCAGGACAGGATCCAGAGCTACGCAGAGAAACCCTGTCTTCAAAAATAAAATAGTCACACACACTTTCTATATTTACTATGCTTCATTCAAAACATTTTTGCAACTCTTTGATTCTTCTCAGAAATCGTATCCTGTGATATATAATAAGGAATCACAGGATTATTTGCTTGCCTGAAGTAATGTTTAGAATTCAGATTTTTTTCTATCAGTTTGGTCTTTGGGATCACAAAGCTGAAAGGGGGCATTAACAGTCCTTTTGTATTTTATTTTACTTTAGTTTACATTTTGAGACAGGATCTTTCTACATAGCTCTGACTATCCTGACCTGGGTCCTGAAGAGATGGCTCAGAAGTTAAGAGCACCGACCTTCCAGAGGTCCTGAGTTCCACTCCCAGCAACCACATGGTGGCTCACAACCATCTGTAGTAGGATCTACTTAATGTTATATTGCAGTTACATCTTGAAACCTGGAGATTCATCCAGAGAATTTTTTTTTTTTTTTGGTTTTTCAAGACAGCTCTGTATTGTTTGGAGGCTGTCCTGGATCTCTCTCTGTAGACCAGACTGGCCTCGAACTCACAGAGATCCACCTGCCTCTGCCTCCCGAGTGCTGGGATTAAAGGCATGTGTGTCACCACTGCCCAACTGAACAGTGCCCTTCTTAGTGAACAATAATTCTACAGAATTTTTGAAATAGGATCTCAAAAAGCTTAGACTGTGGTAGCTGAGTCTGCCTTCTGGAATTCCTGATCCTCCTACCTATACCTCCCTAGCGCTGGGATTTCAGGCATGTGCTACCACACCTTTCCACAATTTGTTTCTTAAAAAAGAACACTGCCAGATCATCACCCCGGGTTTTCTGTAAAAGTGTAAAAGGACCTCAGCTGCATACTAGTAAGGGTATGTCAGAAGCCTATGAGAATTGTGACAGCCTGGCCTTTGGCGTCATATAGACTCGGGTTTGAATCCCACTCCTTGTTTTAGGGTGAGGGTAGACAACTCACCCTGAGCCTTTCTTCTGGAATCGATCCATCTTGAACGTTGGGAATACCATGTGAGATGATCCACATAAAATACATACTTCGCAATAAACACTCAATAGACAAAGCCATTACAACCAGAAAGCGGGGACTTGGAGGAAGACGGCAATCCTAAAGCTTCTTTGAACAGTATAGTCACCGTGACCCAAGTGAAAAAATCCTAAGGGTCTTTTATTAACCATTTGACCTATGCCCAGTAAGAATTTGGACGCCTTTTTCTGTTTGGGCCTGCGCCTGGCTGCAGTTTATCCAAAGTTTCCATAAACAGACTTCATGATCTCTGACACAGACTCCCAGTAATCTATAGAGCCTCAGAAATTACTGGTGCTGGAGACTCAACAGTGGCCTTATTCATTCACTGCCACTGAGCTGTAACACGCCAGACTTGGATTAGAAAGGACAAATGAGTAAGAATGCGGCTTTTGGATGCAGCTTTCCGGAAGAGGGCTGGAAGCAAAAACGGGATGAGCAATCACTTTCTATCTCTAGCGATCGCTTGCTCATCTCTAGATGGAGCGCGAAAGGCTGGGAGTTAATGCAGATTACGGAGCTCAGGAGCTTTTGGAGGAGAGCCGAGAGGGAAAGCGACGCCTCGGCACAAGCCGCTTCAGACCCTGAGACCATAGAGAACCCCGAGGCTCGAGATCCCCAGCAAACGCCTCAAACCTCGCAGACTTCAAGATAAAACTAACCACCACCAGAGGCGCCCGCCGCGAGCGTGCTTGCGTTGTGCGTGCGCCTGCGCGCACAGCCTGCTGGGATGCCGCCTCTTCCCTCTCGACCTCCCAGTTTCCCGGCGTGCTTCGGGCCCGCCAAATGGGAGGGGGAGACGCAAGATGGCGGCAGCCGCGAACTCCGGCTCTAGCCTCCCGCTGTTCGACTGCCCGACCTGGTGAGTGGCGGGGCTGCTGGGGCTGGAGCGGCCTGGCGTGGGTAGCCGGGGCAGGAAGGGACGCCGGGATTTTTTCTTTCTCCTTTTTTCTTGAAACGAAGCGAACGCCTCAAAAAGAGCCTGGAATGATTGAGGGAAAACTGTCCGCTGTGAGGGGCCGGGCGAGGTGTGGAGCAACCGGGGCCCAGCCTCCGAGGAAACCGAGGTTTGGGAGCTCGAAGGCGTTCACTTTAGACAGCCCTTGGGGGGTCAGTCGCCCGCCGAGGTGCTTCAGGCCGTGGCCCCTAACTTGCCCCAACTCCTCATCGAGTGCCTGGTGCTCTGAGGGAGCCTCATACCTGCCCCCGGGGTTGGCCGTCCCGAGCGCGCACGAGCTGGCTTCCCTACCCCAGCCCAGCCTGCTGCTGCAGCCCTCCGTGCCTGCTGCATCCTCCCAGCGCTGCTTACCCTGCTCCCGCGGACTGGGAGCTCCCTGAGGGCAGGGATGGCGCGGAACTGTCCCCCTTGTTCTCTGTGACCAGACCAGCACGAAGCCCGGTACAAAAGAC
This sequence comes from Mesocricetus auratus, assembly GCF_017639785.1. Lineage (NCBI taxonomy): Eukaryota > Metazoa > Chordata > Mammalia > Rodentia > Cricetidae > Mesocricetus > Mesocricetus auratus. The sequence continues at coordinate 10,536,964 of NW_024429197.1, forward strand.
ACCAGAAGTTGTTAGAATACACCATTTTCATTCCTTGGGGAAGTTCAGAGGAGATGATTTAAGCTTTGAGTAGGGTACAGGATGAATAAATACGCATTGCTTTGCACGAGGATGCATGCGAGTTAGAGCCCTTTCTGCTGTTGCGGCTCCTCACGGTTATTAACATATTACTTCTCGGTCTTCTGTTCCATTGAGACCTTCAAGGGCAAAAACACAGGCATCATTCTCAGCTCCTAGGCCCGAGTCACGCACATGATAGGATATTCAGAAAATATATTTTGGCTTTAATGCTCATTTTAACCTGTTTCTCGAACAAAATGGGCTTTTGTCCAGTGCACTGTCCTTTTAGCTACTAACATAAAAGGTTGAGGCAGAACCGTGAGATGACTGTGTTGAATCTTCTATTAGGTAGACAGGGTATGTTTCTTCTGTGCAAATGGAAGGCCCTGGAAGGTTCAAACGAGCAAGCCCAGGAAGCAAATGAGTTGTGTGGCTGTTTTCTGGGTTTCTTTATCCTTAAAACAAAAAACAAAACCCAGCCATTTGCTTCAACCTACAAATTCTTTATCCACACTGGTCCCTGACTGCATTGATTTCAAATTTGGGCCAGCCAAATATAAAGAGACTCTTTGAGATCACCTGTCATTAAATGTCAGGTGACTTGACATGCACACGTCTCCCTTGAATGATAAAGCAAAGAACAGAGAAAAGTTTGATGAATTATGTTTTTGCAGAAAAACCTGTTTGGGGTACTTGGTTTCATGGGCATGATTTTGATCTGCCCTAGTTCCCTAATTAGACATCTCTGATTTGGTCTCAAGAGTTCATTTGGGTAATAGTTTCTGCTTATTTTGTGTTGAGACTAATACTGATCAGTCCCCAAACAACTAATTTTTTGTTATTGTTTGGTTGGTTTTACTTTTGTTTGTTTGTTTAGGGGCAAGATCTGCATATGTAATCCTGGCTAGTGTGGAACTTGCTATATAAATTAGGATGGCCTTGAACTTGGAATGATCCCTCTCATGGAAATTCAGATATATGCTTCTGTACCCAGCAAAACAACTGATTTATTCTGTCTTCATGTTCTGTCAGGACTAGTAAATCTTAGGTTAAAACCCCAGGTTAAACCAGGCATGGTGGTGTACACCTGTAATCCCAGTACAGAGAAGGTGGAGGTGGGAGGCCCAGGTGTTCAAGGTCATCCTCAGGTCAAACCCACTAGGGTTTGAGGCTGGCCTGGGATACATGAGACCCAGTCTCCAAAAATAAGCAAAAAGAATGAACCTCTCCAGGTGAGGAGACATACTTAGATGCTGAGCTGCTTTCTCTCTGCAGTGCATAGCCAGTGCTAAAATGTTTTTTTGGGCTGCTCTAAATACGGATCCATCAGAGTCTCCTGGAACAATTGAGTCACTTGGGAAGGAAGTGTCAAAGGTAGAAAGAAGATCTCACACTGAAGTACATGGCATTTCTGTTTGAACACGAACTAATTATAGGCTGGCAGGAGAACCTCGATGTTGAACGGGGTAGGGATTGTAAAAGACATTTGTGGACTCATCCTGAAAAATGCTCTTTTTTCCTCACTCTTCTTTTCCAGGGCAGGTAAACCCCCACCTGGCTTACATCTGGATGTAGTGAAAGGAGACAAGCTAATTGAGGTATTGAAATGCACCCCCATTCTAGAGGGTTTTGCTGGTGACTCGCTTTTCCACTTTTCTCCTTTGCTTTGTTATCAGCAATGTTATTTTTTTGTTTGCTTTTGGGGGGGTGTTTGTTTGCTTTAAGACAGGGTCTCTCTGCAGTCCTGGCTGTCCTGGAGCCCCCTTGAGTTCAGGCTGGCCTTGAATTCACAGAGATCTGCCTGCCTCTGCCTCCTGGTGCCGTGATTAAATATTATTTATTTATCATCCCCCTGTTAAAAGTTCATAGGGACTGGGGATGTAGCCCTGTAATAGAGTGACTGTCTGGCATTCAGACAACTCAACACTCTTCTCTCCTACAGACACTCAATTTTTCACTATTTCTCTCACCTTACAAATGAAGATAATTTTTAACAGGTTATGGGCCTGCGGGGCCCAGACAAACTGGAATACATAGTTTACAATAACTGAGGAAGTTTATGATATAAATTGAGCTTAACATTTAAGCTGCTTTGATGACATTAATTCCTTTAGGGTTGTATGGTTAAGTAGGGTGCTTGTCAAAATAGAAAAGGAAATGGAGCTAAAGCCCACTCATTTAAAACTAAGGGGAGAGCTGGGCAGTGCTGGAGCATGTCTTTAATCCCAGCACTCTGGAGGCAGAGGCAGGTGGATCTCTGTGAGTTTGAGACCAGCCTGGTCTACCGAGCGAGTTGCAGGACAGGCTCCAAAACAATACAGAGAAGCCCTGTCTGAAAAAAAAAACAAAAAACAAAAAACTAAGGGGAGAAGTAAGGCATGGTGCCTCCCACCTTTAATCCCAGCACTCAGGAGGCAGAGCCAGGCAGATTTCTGTGAGTTGGAGGCCAGAAGTGCTATACATTGGGTCCCTGCCTGGAAAAAAAAAAAAAAACTAACAAAAGACAGAATCACTCACACACAAATATAATTACAGTTAAATGTTATAAAGGAAAAGTTTAGTGTAATTACAGCTTCTGCAAGGTTTCTAGAGTCTGTCACATCTAGTTTTAGAGTACAATGATTAGCTATTAGATTATAATAGGGTTTTGTTTGATTGGTGTTGAGACAAGATTTCACTATGTAACCCTGGTTGACCTGGAACTTACAGATATCCACCTGCCTCTGCCTCCCAAGGGCAGGGATGTTGTTCTTTTATATTTGAGATAGAGTTCCACTCTGTAGCCCATACTGGCCTGGAACTCACTATCTAATGTGCTGATTTCAGAGTCTTTTGTAGTACTATCCCAATCTTCCAAGTGCTGGGATTGTGTGAGTCACCGAATCTGCCTTATTTATGTTAAGATATAAGTTATTTACTAAGAAATAGAGGATAAATCCACTGGTTTCATAGTTAGAAATTAGGTTCAAAGCTCTATTATTAAGTGTCATTGTTTTTCTTTCGTATATATAATAAAAAACATGACATATTTGAAAAGTGGTGGCTTGTGGAGGTGGGGTGGCAGGAGAATTGGACACTCTCCTTTACGTTCTTTGCGGAAAAAAGCTTTCATGGCTTCTTTTATGGAGGTTAAAGAAAAAGAACTCAAATAGGTTATTCTAGGAAATAGTTTAATTAAAAGTATCTGGAAACCTCTTTTACTCCAGGCGGTTTCACAGGAAAACAAATTTTGTTGCTGCATAGAATAGTATGAAATTTGAAGCCATATAGAAATCTGCCTTGTGGCCTAGAGAGATGTCTCAATATGTAAAAGGCTTGCTATACAAGCCTAACAACTTGAGTTGGATCCCTGGAACTCATATAAACATAGAAGAAAAGAACCAACTACACAAAGTTGTCCTCTGCCCCCTACACTGCCTGCTTCCTCCAATATACACAGACATGCAGATAAATAATAATATATTAAAAGACGAAATCTGATAACATCACATTCCTTTGTGGAAGATACATATTTCCAAAGTACCTTTCCCTTATTCAACAGCCTGTGATTGTTGGTTCCTGTCTGCTGATAACGTTCTTACCTTTCAGTTCTTTTACATGTGCTGGGTTACATACCATCGTCAAGTGGTAACCCATAGATATCACTGTGATAGGCCTGAGCTGTGTGTGTGTGTGTGTGTGTGTGTGTGTGTGTGTGTGTGTGTGTGTGTGTGTGTGTGCGCGCGCATTTGTGTTTATTTTGCTATGCTAGTGATCAAGGGTCTCATGCATTCTGGGCAAGCGTTCTACTGCTTAGCTATATCCCTTAGCCTAGGTGTATTTATATTAAGGATTTAGATTTGATCAGCACTTGATACTAACCGAGCTATCTATATCCTAGTCTTGTTTCCAAGGCTTGTGATATGTCGTGATAGTTGGGTTGAAGAAGTGCGATATTAAAGCAAAAGCCATGAGTCTTTTAGGCCCAGTGTGTAAAGACACATTCTGAGTTATAACTCAGAGGCACATCTGCGTAGTAAACAGCCACAGCAAGCTAGAAACTTAACCAGAAAGAGGAATGCATGACTCATTTACCTTTTAACATAGTTCCTTAATTCTAAGAGGTATTTTCCATTAAAATTCCTTTAACATTTCTGTGATTAAGATGCTCTTGATAGTGAATGTATGCCTGTAACGTGATAATCTTCCCTCTCTCTCTCTCTCTCTCTCTCTCTCTCTCTCTCTCTCTCTCTCTCTCTCTCTCTCTCTCTCTCTCTCTCTCTCTGTCTCTGTCTCTCAATCTCTAATGTCTTTTGCAGCCTAGAATCATTGCTTGTGACCCGCTATGAACATTGGTTATTAGCAAACAAGTTAGTGAGGACACCATCTTTATAAATAAAAATGATCGAGAAATACAATGAGATTCAACCTGCATAAATGCTACCTTCGAAGGTGCTGTTAATGTTTCAGAGCTCCCTGTTACAGCCTGTACAGTATGTAGATCAGGCTAGCCTCATACTCTTGGGGCTCTGCCTCTGTCTCCTGAGTACTGCATACATTCCCCAATCACCATTTTGAGATAGGGTATTTAGGCAGTTGTAGAATTTACTATGTAGCCCAGGCAAGCCTTGAATCTACAGTGGTCCTCCTGTCTCAGCCTCGAAAGTACTGGGATTTTAGACGACAGAAGCCACTACACCAGGCCTCCAAAATCTTATTAGTAACATGAGTCATTCTATTTTTGGGGGGGGGTGTTTTTGAGTCAAAGTCTCAGACGCTACCAATGACTGTCCTGGAACTCACTGTGTAGCCCTTCAGATTATTGTGATCCTTTTGCCTGAGCTTCCTGAGTGCTGGGGTTACAGGTGTGCACAAGCACATCTCACCTTAATCTGAGTTTTACAATGTAGCACTGGGTGGCTGATTGGCTGTCAGGCCATTACCAAACCTGGGTGCTGCATAATATGCCCCTGAGATGAGCTGTAGCAGCAGCATGTGGGCACTGTTGGTGCAGTTTCCCAGAGGTGACCCACAGATCCAAGCTGCTTTAATTGATTGAATCACAAAGCTAAGTTCAGGAAAAACTGAGTAACTGTTTAAAGGAAAAGCTTTTTCTTTAAAACATGATCCATGATACATACTTATTTGCTCTATAAAATATTCATTCCTAACTGATTAACCCTTCAGTACCAGTGGACTAAAGAAATTGTATAATGTAGAGGTACAAAAAGCTTGAACTGGGGGATCTGGAGAGATGGCTCAGCAGTTGAGAATCCCTGCTCTTCCAGAGGGCCCGAGTTCAATTCCTTGCATTCAAGTTGGGAAGCTTGCAACCATCTCTAAGTCCATATTTAGGGGATCAAATGCCTTCTTCTGGCCTCCACAGGTACCTGTATACATGACATACATTGCATACAAACACATAAAGTAAAAATAAACTTTTGTTTTAGGCTGGGTCCCACTATGTAGCTCTGGCCTGGAACTCAACTCTGTAGCCCTCTGTGGCTTTGAACTCACAGATACCTTCTTGCCTTTGCCTAGAACTAAAGGCATTCATCTCTGGGGCTGGCATTTTTAGATGCTCAAATTTAAGCAGGCTTTGTGGTTCATGCATGTAATCTTAGCACCTAAGAGGTAGAATCAGGAGGGTCAGAAGTTCAAGGTCATCCCTAGCTAATAGCAGGTTTGAGGCCAGCCTGGAATATGAAATCTTGTTTTTAAAAAAGGAAAGAAAAAATATTAAACTGTAAACTCATGAGTTTGAATTTTATTTATTTTACTTTTTAATAATGTATTTTTATGTGCATTGGTGTTTTGCCTGTATGTATGCCTGTATAAAGGTATTGGACCCTGGAGTTACAGACAGTTGTGAGCTGCCATGTAGGTACTGGGAATTGAACCCCAGTCCTATGGAGGAGCAATTAGTGCTCTTAACCACTGAGCTGTCTCCCTGGCTTCTTTATTTTACTTTAAAAAATATTAAGGGGGGAGGGTATGTCTCTATAGACAGGTTGGGCCTCGGAACTTGGGGGTCCCTGTGCCTCTGTCTCCCGGGTGCTGGGATTAAAGGTGTGCACCACCATGCCTGGCTTGAAGTTTAAGATAATAGGTGTTAGTTACCGTTCCTGGCTTCTTGGGATTTTAGGAATGTAGGGTGGAATGTGAACCAGAGCTCAATGAGACCTTGTATTTAAGGAACAAGACAGCATATTAAATGATGGTCATCATGTGCTCACACTAGACCACCAGCATTAGGCTGGAAATAAGACTGTGTTGGCAATAATCCCCTAGTGTCCTTCATTCTATGACTATAATTTATAACCCTATGTGACAACAGTTGAGCTTGTCATAGAGTGTGATGCAGCTCAAAGAATACACTTTATTTTCCTGCCCTTCCTACTCATTTGCTAACCAAATGGTCTTTCTTTTTTTTTTTTTTTTTGAAAATAAAAATAATCCCAGCACTCAGGAGGCAGAGACGGGTGGATTTCTGTGAGTTTGAGACCAGCCTGGTCTACAGAGAGAGAGTTCCAGGACAGGCTCCAAAACAATACAGAGAAACCCTGTCTCAAAAAAACAAGCAAAAAGAAAAAAAGAAATTTTTGCTTTAGGTATATGACTGTGCACTGTGTACATGCCTGATGCCTGTGGAGGCCAGAAGTCACATGTGGGTTCTGGGGTTCCAAACCTGGGTCCTCTGTAAAAGCATCCCAGTGCTCTGGTCCCCTGTACCATCTTTTCATCCCTCTTTCTTTCTTTTTCCTTTGAAACCAGGTTTTATTATATAATAGCTTTGGCTGTCCTGGAACTCATTATATAGACCAGGCTAGTCTCCAACTCTGAGATCTCCCATCGCTGCCTCCTGAGTGCTGGCTTTAAAGGCATTCAGCTTCCACTCCAACTCTTAATAAAATTTTTATTTCAGCAATGTATGGTGGCTTGCAACTTCAATCCCAACACTTAGGAGGTATGGGAGAATCTCTCTGAGTTTGAGGCTAGCCTAGTCTGTGTAGAGTTCTAGGGCAACCAGAGTTTTATTTAAATTTTTATTTTATAAGCATTAGTGCTTTGCCTGCATGTATATCTTTGTGAGAGTGTTAGGTCTCCTTTAACCAGAATTATGGACAGCTGGGTGCTAAGAATTGAACCCAGGTCCTCTGGAAGTGCTCTTAACCACTGAACCATATCTCCAGCTCCCAGAGTTACATTTAACAAAAATGAATACAAGAATTTATCTCACAGGGTTAGGCCACTTACATTTAATAGAATTAAGAACAGTTTTGTTTTTCATACAAGCTCTACACAATGGAGGATTGTATTTGGAGATGAAATGTAATCTTCCATCAAAAAGTTTTAGCTTGGTAAGCTGCTATTTGAGTACATAGAGGTGGGCCTGTAGATAGAGCATTTGTGGGAGAGGTTTTCAAGAAAGGGTTTCTTAGAACTACCTCTGTAGACTAGGCTGGCCTTGAACTCATAGGGATCTGCCTGCCTCTGCCTCCTGAGTGCTGGGATTAAATGAGTGTGCCACCACCACCTGGCTCATAGAGCATTTTTGAGGTAAGTTTATGCCACTGACTTGAAAGAAGTACTTAGAAATAGGCAAAGACATTTTTTTTTTCTGCTTAATAGCCCAGATCCCTGTTCTTCAGCTGACAGTCCTGCCATGAAGACATTTTTGCTGAACTTGGATGGGTTTATGCCCTGGGGAAGAGGTCCATCATTTGGAATTTCAGTGGCATGCATGGAACAGACTTGAGTAATAGCCCTCAGGAGCCAGGATGAACTAATGGAGCTGTTTTTATCTTAGCTAGAAGTAAGAAGAATGCATGCATGCTGGTCGTTTGGGAGCCAATGTGCATCCCATGTGAAAGAGGTTCCCATGGTGGATCTTATGATGGTCAGAAGCTTGCGTGGGAGAGACTGGCACAGTTTGCTGGAAACCCCCTGTGCCGATCCTACCAGACCCTAGAACTTAACAATGGGAAATGCTTTTCTCAGTTGTTGGAAATTTTACCTATTCAAGATTCTCCACTTATGTGACTGGAAGGTTTTGCTAAATTTGGTTGCAGTAAGAACGAAGTAATAATGCAATTTCATATTTATTTAGAAACTGATTATTGATGAGAAGAAGTATTACTTATTTGGGAGAAACCCTGATTTGTGTGACTTTACCATCGACCATCAGTCTTGCTCTCGAGTCCACGCAGCACTGGTTTACCACAAGCACCTGAAGAGGGTTTTCTTGATAGATCTCAACAGCAGTAAGTGCCTACCCCGTTCCCTGCTCCTGTGGGGGTCTTGGACTGGGAAATTATTTTAACCAGCTCTTCTTTATTTATCTCTTATTTTCTTGAAATAATTAAGGAGAAAAGATAGTTTGGGGGACTCTTCTTGGACACATCTGTATGTGGCGAGAATAAAATGGCATTAAGGAACACAGTTTATTGATGTTCAAGTACTTATAAGACTATGGCAAACTCTGATCCAGTTTAAGTTGAAATCATGAATAGTGTCATTGGTATGTAGTAATATGGGATGTTTACCAAATACTTGTTATGAGCAACATTTGTTATTTACAGTAGGTTATTTATCCCGGATATACTTTGCTTTAACTGAATTACAACAATTTTCATTTTATAAGTACAGCGCACAATTAGTAAGATTTTAAACTTTGCTTAAATAGTCCTCAGAAATGCGGTGAGACTGGATGGAGTGGACCACTAAAGTTTGTTTGTGTGCCACCATAAAAAGAATAAAATGTACAAAGTTTTACACTCATCATGCTTGACCCTCCCACCCACCCAAGCACACGCAGACACACACCTCCCCAGTCTGTTTCCATGAGGACTTGATAAGCCTTATCTGGTAGGATTTTTGGCTTGCCTTGGCATTGACATTGTATCTGTGTTGACCAGTCTCCTCTCCTCTTCTGGGGGAAAAGCTAAAGCATAATGCCACCAGACCAGTAGTTTTCATGTTCTTAGAGTTGGAGCTAGAGAGGGCAGATCACACCTATGTTTGCTTCGTGCCTTGGAGAGCAGAGCATGGCTTCTGCTCAATTGGAGCCATTCCTGCCTTTCTGGCAGCAGATAACAGGCACTGGTGTTTTTTGGATATCAGCAGATTTAAAGATGTGTAAGAGATCCACTGAAGAGATTCAAAGCTCCTTGATAACAAGACAGCATGAAGTGAATCCAGCAACATTTTCGTCTTTTCTGCAGACAGTGGCACACGTCTCTACATTCCCTGCACTTAGGAGGATGAGGCAGGGGAATCATGAGTCATTCTGGTTGACATAGTTTGTTTGAGTCCAAACTGGCTGCAAGTTGCAAACCAGTCCTAACTAAATAGTGAGACCCTGTCTCAAAAACCAAGGGCTGCGGTTGTAGCTCAATGGTAGAGTGCTTGCCTAGGATGGCTAAGACCCTAGGTTTGACCCTAGTACTGGAAAAAGAAACAAACAAAAAAAGCTGCTTTTGGTGACATAGTCCTGAATGTGACACTTATTATCAGATCAGAACAGCAAAAGTGGTGTGCTGTGGAGGCCAGGAGTCAAGGACGGTGCTTTCCCTGGCTGCTTTTGATCTCTCTGCTTACATTACTGACTTGGTTATTCCCAGCTCATGGCACTTTCTTGGGTCACATTCGGTTGGAACCTCACAAGCCTCAACAGATTCCCATCGATTCTACGGTCTCATTTGGTGCATCCACAAGGGCATACACTCTGCGAGAGAAGCCACAGACATTGCCATCAGCTGTGAAAGGAGATGAGAAGATGGGTGGAGAAGATGATGAACTCAAGGGCTTACTGGGACTTCCAGAAGAGGAGACTGAGCTCGATGTAATTCCTTGTCATTTTTTGTCTTTTGGGACCCTTGTGTTTGCTATGTGTAGCTGTTCTTCCTGGTTCTGAATGACGGTGCTGTAGTAGGAGGAGGCTCTTTTCAGTGTGGTAATGAGCGCTTGACAATGCAAATGGCCAGCTGTGATCAGGTTTCCCTGCACATGTGGGGACCATGTGCTTCTTCACTGGCTATTAGAGACTGAGACCAAGGAGTTGCATCCTTCTGTTTTAGTTTGTGCGGTTCTTTTTAGATGTTATTTATTTTATGTGTTTGGTGTTTTGCCTGCATAAATGTATGCACATACCATTGAGTTCTGAATATGGAGTTAGATCCTCAGGAACTGAAATTACAGACAGTTGTGAGCTACCATGTAGGTGCTGGGTATCAAATACGGGTCCTCTGGAAGAGCGTGCTGCCAGTGCTGTTAATTGCTGAGCTATATCTGCAGCCTGTTTTTTTCTGTTCTTATGGCTGCATAGAGCTACATGCTCCAGTGCAGTAGTTGCTAACCACATTTCATGTATTCCGTCTTCACATATCTAGTGGGTAACGTGTTGAGAATTAAGTCAACTCTGTCATGAGAGTCTCTGTAAACAATATAACTTTATAACATTGACATTGTTGAAGGTATAGATGCTCTCATTAAGTATGATCTAGAGTTTATGAAAGTTTGTGGGAGCCTGCATAGACACCCGAGATTTGCTATCCAGGGGAAGTCCTTGAGTGTACACACACAGCTCGGATACCCATGGAAGACTATAATTTCTGTCTTCACAGAAAGTTCTGTTGGCTAACACTATCTTAGCAAAGCCAATGTTTTCATTCATTTGGACTTTTTGCTGGTGAGCAGACAGCCCAGGAATCTTTAACAATAGTCTGCTTTGGGGCTGGAGCGCGGCTCAGTGGTTAAGGTCACAGGCTACTGTTCCAGAGGGCCCTGCTTGATTCTCAGCATCACATGGTGGCTCACACCCATCTGTAACTCCAGTTGCAGAGTTATGGGCACACACGTGGTACCCAGACATGCATGTAGGCAAAACATCCACATACATAAAATATTAAATAAACAAATAAGGACTAGGCTACTTTTGTTCTAGATATAAATACCTATATGGCCATGCATTTTACAAAGTTTAATTTCTGTGTGGTAAAAGTGTTGTTCTTTTTTTTTAATATTTTATTTATTTATTGTGTATACAGTCTTCTGCCTGCGTGCTAGCAGAAGGCACCAGATCTCATTCAAGGTGATTGTGAGCCACCATGTGGTTGCTGGGAATTGAACTCAGGACCTCTGGAAGAACAGTCAGTGCTCCTAACCGCCGAGCCATCTCTCCAGCCCAAGTGTTGTTCTTTTAATCTTTCACTTTATTTTGGTGTTGGAGATTAATTAAATTCAGGGCCATGTGCATGCTAAACACTCACTCTACAACCATCCTGAATCTCCAGCCTGTGATTTCGTTTGTCTGTTACTACAGTGGTGTGGTTTGTCTGTTCACACAGACCAAATACAAATGTTCTTAATTATTCCTGTGCATTTGCTGTTGCTGTACACTACAGCAGTTTCCCAGGTTTCCGGAAGAAAAACAATAGGATTAACAATGTAGAGGTCATTTTCTTCTGAGGTAGCCTCACCGGAAGCCTGAGAAGGGCCTTGGTGGTAGTCATTCTTGTCTGTCCCCCTCCAGGCTATTATACTTCCCTGTCTTTCAGGTCAGGGTGTTAGGTCCTCAGTGGATTTGGACTATGTCAGGCTGCAGTTGGAGTAAGTCCAGCCAAGTAGAAAGAAGCAGGAAGTAATCATGAGAGAGATGGACTGGTGATTGTCAGTGGCACTGGGGCCAGATGCGGGAAGGAAAGTAACAAGATATTAATGTCAAAAATGCACTGCCAGTGTCATTAAGAATTTTAAAGCAAAAGCCAAGGGGTGATGTCACACACCTTTAATCCCAGCAATCAGGAGGCAGAGACAGGTGGATCTCTGAGTTTGAGCCCAGCCTGGTCTACAGAGCAAGTTCCAGGACAGCCTCCAAAGCTACACAGAGGAACCCTGTTTTAGAAACAAAATAACAACAACAACAACAAAAAACCCAAAATACATGAATTTTAAAGGAGATGTGGTGTTTCAGTCTTGTTTCTGTATATCAGCACACGAAGGAGGAAATGTTATAATTTGAGAAGGGTGATTTTTAAAGACTAGCTACTGAGAAGATATAGTTGTCTTTTCATATTTGTTACTTTAAAACAAATCTTAGTATTCTTCCCAGGTAAATTTCCTTTAATTCTTGTCATAAAGTTGTGGTATCATTCCTTCCAGAGTAGAAAAGTAAACAAACATCCCTGATTTCAAAGACGACCTGTTCACTGACAGCCTTTCACCTCCCTTCAAATGGCGCTCTCATGGTCAGTGAGTTAAATGCTCTATTAGTCTTAATTAAGACACTAGGAACCCTCTGTTGCAGAAAGCAGTCTTGCTGGCCTTCCAAGACCAGAGGAAGCCCTAAATGCCTCCTCCCCTTTATTTAGTATTTTCTCCCTGAAACTCCCTATGTACTAATTTAGTCTTTCTTGTGTGAACCTTGGCTTAGAACCTGACAGAGTTCAACACTGCCCACAACAAACGAATTTCAACCCTCACTATTGAGGAGGGGAATCTGGACATTCAGAGACCAAAGAGGAAGAGGAAGAACTCACGGGTGACTTTCAGTGAGGATGATGAGATCATCAACCCAGGTGAGAGTTCTCCCCAGTTTCTTTTTTTAAATAATTTATTCTTATTTTATGTGCATTCCTGTTTTGCCTGCTTGTATGTCTATGTGAAGGTGTCAAGTTACCTGAAATTGGAGTTACAGTTTTGAGCTGCCATGTGAGTGCTGGGAATTGAACCTGGGTCCTGGAAGGGTAGTCACTGAGCAGTCTCTAGCCCCCTAGTTCCTTTTGATGGAAAGATTAAGGTCTCAGTAGTAAACACAGTCTATGGGCCACTGGGGATGTTCCTGACAGAAGTTAGATAAAAGATGCTATAGAGAGCAAAGCTGATTCTCTTCTGCTAACCTGGTGTGTTGTGTTATATGAAGTGTAAGTGAGGTGTGGCTTTTGCCACCTTCACTCACCTTGTTACTATACACTCTCTGTATAGCTTTGGAGGTTGTCCTGGAACTAGCTCTGTAGACCAGGCCAGGCTGGCTTCAAACTCACAGAGGTCTGCTTGCCTCTGCCTCCCAAATGCGTGCACCACCACTGCCTGTCTGCTTAAAGTTGTTTACGTCCTCTCTACTCACCCAGCCACCTTTCAGCTTGGAGAGTATTTGACACTTTGGTGTTGGGGCTGGAGAGATGGCTCAGCACAGCACCCAAGTTCCATTCCTAGCACCCATGTTGGGCAGCTCAAAACCACCTGTAACTCCAGCTCCAGAGGATCTAGCATTGTATCCATGGACACATGCACTCATACTTTGTACTTACTCACACTTATACATAACTAAAGGGTTTGTTTGTTTGTTTGTTTGTTTGTTTAATAAGGCAGGGTATCACTGTGTACCCCAGCTAGCTTGGAACTGTGTGTAGGCCAGCCTTGAACTCAGGGCCCACCTTTGATGGGTTACAGCCTGTCTGATTTGATACTGTGGGTTCTTCAAAGGTAGGATAGTATCATGCTCTTCTATGTGTGGTAGCCAGTGCTTGAGGCTTAAAAGAGTGACTGAAAGTGGGTTCCTTACCTACCTTGGTGTTCCCTCCCTGCAGAGTGAAACCAGAAGCTCTGTAGGGTAGTGGGGCATGTTGTAAACCGAGAGGAGGAGCTGCTTTGATGGGCTTCTCAGGCCCTCTAGTGAGAGTGGTGAACATGAAGCCCTGGTTCTGATTCCTGAGTCTGTTCTTTGCTGATGAACACACAGGGCAATATATGTGGTTATGACCACTTGTCATTTTATTTTTTATCACTTAAATAGTCTGCTTTTTATCGGCTCTCCAAAGAGAAATACATAGAAAAAAGAAGACTCTGGGAAGGCAATGCATCATGATCTAAAGCACAGGCCTGTTTCTGGTTCTTGGATTAAAGTCCTGGCTCCTCCCTTCTCAGACAACTAGCCTGACCTAGCACTTTGATTCTTCCCAAGCTGTGGTCTGTTTCTCATCTATTCAACGCGGTTCAGCAGTCCCTGCCTCATGGGGTTATTGGAAGACTTAGCAGTGACATGTTTAGTGTTAGCTGGTTGTTTGGTGTGCTGCAGAATCCCTTATTCTCCCAACCCTGCTCTTACCTCCTTTTGCAGAGGACGTGGATCCCTCTGTCGGCCGCTTCCGGAACATGGTGCAGACTGCAGTGGTTCCAGTCAAGGTAGGAGGCTCCTTTGGAGAGGGTTTGAAATGCCAGATAGTCTGGGCTCAAAAACTCACCGTTTGGGTATAGCTCAGTTGTAGTACATGTGTTTAGCAAAGTCCTGACTTTGATCCTCAGCACCACAACCAAAAAAAAGAAAGGAAAAAAACTGTTTTGTATAGATGAATGCTAATGGGTCTAATTTTAAAATAACATCTTGTGCTTCTCTCCCTTTAAAATTTCTTTTAAATTATTTTTCTATCTATGAGTGTTTCGATTGCATGTATATATGCATACCACATATGTACCTGGTGCCCTAGAAAACCTGAGGGAGCATTGGATTCCCTGGAACTGGAGTTAGAGACAATTGTGAGCTACCACGCCAATGCTGGGAGCTAACCCTGGGTCCTCAGGAAGAGCGGCCAGTGCTCTCAAGTGCTGAGCCATCTCTCCAGTCTTCCTCTCCCACTTTTCTTTCTTCGGGAATACCCTTACCTTCAACCTGTGTCTCAGAAATCCTGGGATCCCCACAGAAGGGCTTCAGGTGACCAGCCAGAATACAGTGTCCTAACAATTTGCTCTGAAAGTGTAGTCGTCTTCCTTAAGGATGTGGAAGGTCTATCTTCCTTTTGTCTTCTCTGCTGGCTCAGGATGAAAGAAAAGCATTAACATGGGGCTTTTTCCATGCTCTTTTAAAAATTATTTTGCCAGGCAGTGGTGGTGCATGCTTTTAATCTCGCAGCACTTGGGAAGCAAAGGCAGACAGGTCTGTGTGGGTTCGAGGCTAGCCTGGTCTACAAAGTGAGTTCCAGAACAACCAGGACTGTTATACAGAGAAGCCCTGTCTCAAAACAGTTATTGTTGTACCTTTGTAAAGGTTTATGTACTTACTGTTTTATGTACATGAGTGTTTCCCTACATGTATGATGTGTGTCCCTGGTGCCTTTAAGAACTGTTATGGATGAGTATGAACTGCCATGTGGGTGCTGGGAATTGAACCTGGGTCCTTTAGAAAAGTATTAAGTGCTCTTAACTACTGCACTCTTCAACCCTAGTCATGCCCTTACTGTAAGCACGGGAGTGGCACACATTGTGATCCTGTCAGTTAGGTTTAAAGGTCAGGTATGTTTGGGAATGGAGAGGTAAAGGTTACCAAATGCCCTGATTTTCAGCACACTGAGTTAGTTCCCTGGCGGGAGAACTGGCTAAGGGTGCGCATTGCATTGCTGCTTACAGTGACAGGTGGCTGTAACAGAGGTGCGCAAAATGCTTGCAAGTGACTAATCAGAAATGCTGGAGGAAGTTTGAGTTTTTAGTCTTTAGAAGGCAGTCATCCTTGATCGTAGACTACTCACACACTCACGCCAGGTGCCAAAATCCACAGATGCCCAGATGAGTTGCGTAAAATGTGTAGTTGTTGGTAACCTGCGCATTTTCCCGTGCACACTCTGGTGCCGAGGATGGAGCCCAGAGAGCTCTCCCACTTGCACTGTCCTGGCTCTTCACACTTTTTTTAATAGAATTTTTTTTTTGAGACAGGGTTTCTCTGTCTGTCTGGACAGCTCTGGCTGTCCTAGAACTTGCTTTGTAGACCAGGATGGTCTTGAACTCATAGAGATCCCCCTGCCTCTGCTGGGATTAAAGGGGTGACACTGCCACCCAGCTTTAATAAATAATTCTTTAGATGTAACAACCGAGAGTCTTGGACAGGACAGCTGTTTCGTGTGTGGTGCAGTGTGCTCGAGTAGAGCATGGGACTTCTTTTGCAGGATGCTATAGCGCTGACACTCTTGAGCTCCTCTTTCCATTTTCTGTATGTTCTGTTGTCGACATGCAAAGCCAGTAAGTGGCTTTGTGTCTTTGTGTCAGTTTTTTTGTTTGTTTGTTTTTCGAGACAGGTGTCCTGGAACTAGCTCTTGTAGCCAGACTGGTCTCTAACTCACAAAGATCCGCTTGCCTCTGCCTCCTGAGTGCCTGGATTAAAGGCATACGCCACCACTGCCCTGCTCTTTGTGTCGGTTTTGCTGTGGTGTAGGATATGCATGTATAAGAACAAACTCTGTCTGTATAGTTTCAACTTTGATAACCAGATGCATGCGTCTAACCACCACCCCAGTGGACATAGGGTACTCCCCACCCCTTTGGCTCTAGGCCCCTAGTGAGCCACACGCATTCTTGACACAAATGTGATTACTCTTGGACTGTTTAAAATTGGGCACTCAAGGCCAGGCAGGCGTGATTGTGCACATCTTTAATCCCAGCATTCAAAAGGCAAAGCAAGAGGCTCTGATTTCGAGGCCAGCCTGGTCTACAGAGTGAGTTCCAGGACAGCCTCCAATGCCACAGAGAAACCCTGTCTTGAAAAACAACAAAGGGTGCGCCTAACTGGGTAGTACATGCTTGTCGTTCCCATTTAGTTAGGAGGCTGAGGCAGGAGGATTGCTTTGGTCCAGAAGTGCAAAGCTATAGTACACAGTGCCAGTTGAGTAAACATGGTGTCTTCTGAGGGCAGAGACCAAGATGCCCAAGAAGTAGACCAGCCCTGGTTGGGATCAGAACTGATGAGCAGCTGTGAGCAGTCTCTGCAGTTCAGTGACAGTGAGCCTCTGCCCTTCATTTTAGAAATAAGTTTCCAAAGGATGGATTTCTATTTTAACTGGTATTGATAGTTATTGTTTAAAAAAAAGTTTCCAAAGGAATTGGACATCCAACATGGACTTAGCACGTCTTATTCCTCCTGCCCCCCCCAAATAAGTGGATTATCACTTTAATTTCCTATTTAGCATCATCCTATCAGAGGATGGAGTTTGCCCTTCAAATGAAGAATGGTTGTAGCAGGGTATGGTGGCACATGCCTTTATTCACAGCAGTCAGGAGGCAGGCTGGGAGTTTAGGCCTACAAAGCGAGTTCCAGGACAGACAAGGCTACACAGAGAAACCCTATCTTGAAAAGCCAAAAAAGAAGAAAGGGGGAAAAAAAAGGAATGGCTATTTGGCCATTTTATTGTTAATTGTGTGTATGCTCATGAGGAGGTATGTACCTTTGGGGAATCACAGGTGTGGGGTCCCCTAGAGCTGGAGTTACAGGTGGCTTTGGTGACACTGCAGTGTCCTGTTTTTCTCAACCTGAGGTGAACAGGCAAGCATTCTGTGCAGCAGAGTGACTTCCAGGACAGCTAGGGCTGTGTAAGAGAGATTCTGTCTCAAAAGAAATAAAAAAAGGAGTTTGGAGAGATGGCTCAGAGGTTAAGAAGCTCTGGCTGCTCTTCAGAGAACCTGAGTTCAATTCTGAGCACCCACATAGTGGCTCACAACCATCTCTAATGAGTTCTGGTGTGCAGTGCAGGCAGAACACTGTATACACTGTGTAATAAGTAAGTACATTAATTAATTAATAGATAAATAAGTAAATAAATAAACCTTGAGAAACAGCCATTGCTCAGATAGCATCAGACCCTGAGAGTGCAGAAACAGTGAGACTTTTCTCAAATGTTAGCTTTCTAAGGCTAGAATGGGAAGAAACGAGGGTTTCACCTTACATCTCCTTTCTGTTTTTTTCCTCTCCTGTGGCAAACCACAGAAGAAGCGGATGGAGGGCTCTGGCTCTCTGGGCCTGGAGGAGACAGGGAACAGGCGCATGCAGAACTTTGCCTTCAGCGGAGGACTCTACGGGGGCCTGCCCCCCCACACATAATGAAACGGGCTCCCAGCCGCATGGCATCCACGGGACAGCACTCATTGGTGGCTTGCCCATGCCATACCCGAACCTCGCCCCTGACGTGGACTTGACTCCTGTTGTGCCATCAGCAGTGACCATAAACCCCACACCAAACCCTGCGGTCTATAACCCTGAAGCTGTAAATGAACCCAAGAAGAAGAAGTACGCAAAGGAGGCTTGGCCAGGCAAGAAGCCCACGCCTTCCTTACTGATTTGATACTTTTGGCTATGGAGCGGGTGGGGACGGGCGGGAATGGGTGGAGGGCTGGCAATGAACTAGGGAGAAAACTTTCCATGTGTGCGGTATCTGTCTTTCAGAAAGTCTCCTGGGGTCCTAACCATGTAATACTGACGAGGGGTGGGGCTAAAGTACCAGTTAGAGACCTGAGTCAGAGCACGAAGTGTGGAGAGAGGCTGCCCGGGTGCCCTCCCTGTGCTCCGCCTCCGTCATGTGAAATCCACACTGGGTGGAACCCAGAGCTATGGAGGAGGCGGTAGCCTCATTTAAATTCATTTTCCTTGTGGGTCCCAGGTAGCAAAATGGTCACCATGGATCCCAGGTTGGTTGGCATTCTTCATTGTAACCAAGGTGTATGTACGCTCAAGGGTTCTTGGTTTTGAGGTCCAGTAGTTAGGCCTTCTCCTGTCCTTTCTGCTGAAGTGACCACGTTGAGTTGCCTTTGTCTGTGGCCAGTGTCGCGGACACGGGTTTATGTATGGTTTATGGTGTTGTTGGACTTTACCTATCTTCCTTGTCCACACTGAACACTCCACGTGCCTAGTTCTCATTTAGTTCCGGTGCCATCCTCCCTGTGGCACCGTCTTTTTGTGCGTACCGCAAGGCAGTTTCTGAGACTGACCAGTTAGGGCGGCTCACGTTGAACAGGGAGAGACTGCTATGTAAGGACCAGTCAGGAGGGCATGCTCAACTGTTAGTTTGGAGGCTCCCTCAATCCGTCCCCACCTCCCAGTGGAGAGTTCAGGTTATTCAGAGCTCCAGGCTAGGCCTGGCTGACAGGAGACAAGGTAGGAACCATTGATGAGCTTTGTACAGATTTGTACATTTGTGTAATAGGCCTTTTCTGCTTCAAGTGTAGCTTTTTACCTGTAACCTTTACTACATTGTAAATTAAATGTAACTTTTGTCATTTGGGTGCCCGCTTGAGTTTTGTTGCCAGGAGACAGTTGGGGTGGAGGGGAATGGCTGTTGTCCTGGGAGTTGGTACTCTGCCCCTGTTAATTATCACAAATAAAAGTAGCCCCCAAAGAATGTGAAAATTCTCATTAGAGATTGTAACCCCCAGACCAAGACCCCAAGGTTCAGGGTTGAAGGGTGCCTGTTGTCCCTGTCAGAATATAAAGCAGGTGCTTCCAAGCCAGAGGTGTGGGCAAGGCTGTGTCATGGAGTCTCATTCACTGCAGAGACTCAGAAGGACCGAATTCCAGTTGCATGGGTTCACTCAGCATTTGGGAAGCAAGGACAGTAGGTCCAGGGGCACAGAGTCATCTTTGACTGCATCATGAGTTCAGGGCCTGCCTGGACAACTCAAATCCCAACAACAGAACCCACAGTAAAGATGCCTGTAGATTGGAGATATGTGAAACCATAGTGTGTGAGGGGTGCCACCTCTCGTCTGTCCAGGCGAGTCCTCATCTTGTGAAGATACCTTCTTCTCGGCAAGTCTTATGACTGTAGTCAACCCAAGGCCTTCCTGTGTGCTGTGGAGCCACTCACAGCCTTCTGACTTTTCTATCCTAACTTGTCTACGAGCACTGTGGGAAAGTGACATTCCAAGCACATGCTTACACGAAAGGGTCTAAGTTGTCTGTTGTCACTCCATTATGCCTGCTTGTGTTTCTGTTCTCCTGTTTGGAAGTTTTAAAATGTCCAGTAGAGGCAAGTGTGGTGGAGGCAGAAGCAGGGAGTGTTCTAGAGTTCGAAGCCAGCTTGGTCTACAGAGTGAGGTCTAGAAAAGCCAGGGCTACACAGAGAAGCTGAACAAAAACAACAACAGAAAAATAGGGGGTTTCTCAGTAAAATGCCTGGCATACAAGTATATGAGTTTAAGTTCAAGTCCCTAGCACCCCGAGATCCATACTTCATGGCATAAGTATATAACCACTAACATAGGGACAGGGATGTGGTGAGGGCATTGACAGGTGGGTCCCCAGAACTCATTAGCTAGCCAGTCTAGCCAAATTCCAAAATCCCATGTTAAGTGAGAGACCACCTCAGGGAATGAGTTGAAGAGCAGTGAAGGAAGACAGTCAACAGTATGTGCATATATCCACAGGGATACACATACCCACACAAAAGGCTCTTTTTTTTTGTTTTGTTTTGTTTTCCGAGATAGGATTTCTCTGTATTGTTTTTTGGACCATGTCCTGGAACTCGCTCAGTAGACTAGGCTGGTCTAGAACTCACAGAGATCCGCCTGCCTCTGCCTCCCGAGTGCTGGGATTAAAGGCGTGCTCCACCACCGCCCGGCTCCCACAAAAGGCTCTTAAAATGTATTAAAACATCTGGGTGTAACGGCGCACACCTGTAATCCCAGCACTTGAGAGGTGGAGGCAGAAAAATCATGAGCTCCAGACTATCCTTAACTTCATAATAAGTTTAAGGCCTAGCCTGGGATAGGTGAGACCTTGTCTCAGACAAGCCAGGAAGAAATGGCCACACTGCTGCACTGTCTAAATGGGAGGACTTTGATAGGGTGGCTAGATCAGGTCAGCAAGCCCTGACCAAGGAAGGACCACCATGGCTCCCAGGAGGTGACTGTAGCTGCACTAAAGAACCACGCTGTGAGAGCCATTAAAAATGAAACTTGGCACAGGGATGGCCAGTGTCTGGAGGGAAAGAGGGGTCACCACAGGCCTTGTTGGGGGAAGTTGAAAGCACTAAAAGGACTACACACACACACTCTTCAGCTGGGTGTGGGGCTCACACCTGTATGATGGGAGTCTGAGTTGGGAGGATTTCAAGTTTCAGGATACCCTGGGCTACATAGCAAGACTGCCTTAAAAACAAAAAGTAGGGCTGGAAAGATGCACTGGCCACTCTTCCAGAGGTCCTGAGTTCAATTCCCAGCAATCCAGTGGTGGTTCACAACCATCTGTAATGAGATTTGGTGCCCTCTTCTGGCATCCAGACAGACGTGCTGACAGAACACTGTATAAATAATAAATCAAAAAAAAAAAAAGTGGGCAGTGGTGGCACACTCCTTTAACCCTTAACCCCAGCACTGGGGAGGCAGAGGCAGGAGGATCTCTTTGAGTTTGATTGAGTTCAAGGCCAACTGATCTACAGACCGAATTCTAGGATAACCAGGGCTACATGGAGAAACCTTGTCTCAAAAAACAAAAACAAAATGCCCTGGAGATGGCTCAGTGGGTAAACGCACTTGTTGCCCAAACCTGGTTTGTGAGTTCAATCCCTGAAACCCACTGAACACGGTTGTCCTCTGACCTCCAAATGCATGCCAAGCTAAAAGCCTGTGGGCACACACACACACAAATAAAAAAATTTAAGGCCAGACTAGGGAGGAAGAACTCTTAGAGCTCAAGCCTGGTCTACATAGTTGTTCTAAGTTCCCCCAAAGGTAGTGAGATCCTGACTCAAAACTTTTTCACTTGGACCGGGCGTTGGTGGCGCATGGAGGCAGAGGCAGGAGCATCTCTGAGTTCGAGACCAGCCTAGTCTACAGAGCTAGTTCCTAGGACAGCCTCCAAAGCAAAAAAACAAACAAAAGGGGCTGGAGAGATGTCTCAGAGGTTAAGAGCACTGACTGTTCTTCCAGGGGTCCTGAGTTCAATTCCCAGCAACAACATGGTGGCGCACAACCATCTACGATTCAATCCAGTGTCCTCTTCTGGCATATAGGCAGAACACTGTATATGTAATAAATAAATAAATCTTAAAAAAAAAAAGAAAGAAGTGGGAGAGGGCTGGTTGGTGGTGGCTCACACCTTTAATCCCCACACTCAGGAGGCAGAGGCAGGCGGATCTCTGAGTTTGAGTCCAGCTTACTCTATAGAGTGAGTTCCAGGCCAGTCAAGGCTGCACAGAGAAACCCTGTCTCGAAAACACGACAAAGGCGGAGGAGGAGCCACTTCACTCTGCAGAAGCAATGATAGGGTGCAGTGGTGGCTGGGAAGGTCTCAGGCCTGTGTCCTGAAGGGAGCTGTACTGGAATGGGGTGCAGTACCTGCTTTTACCACCAGGAGGGGCTCTTATGCAGCCTTGGAGCCTTTCTGCAAGCAGTGAGCTTCCTCCAAGGGTGCTGGGCAACCACATAGGAAAAAAGGGAAGGACTCACTGTTGAGCGCCAGGTGGAGGAGGATGGCATCTCCACTTTGTGGAAAACTTGAGCCTTAGGGCACACAGGCTGAGGAGGTACCACAGTACAGGGCAGTCCCGGGCTGCTGCTTCCGTCCTCCCTATTCCCAGGACAGGAGACAGATTCAGAATTGTCTTCCAGATGAGTTTTAATTATGAGTATAGTAGAGGAAGTATTACGTGCACATGAGTTCAGTTCCTGCAGAGTCCAGAAAAGAGCCATTGATTGCTTGGAGCTGGAGTTGTCAGCTGACCTGTGTAGACACTGGGAACCACGAATGTCTTTTAAGCAGAAGTGCTCTTAACTGCGGAACCATCTCTCCAGCCCTTTCTGATGTCTTCTGACCCATTGCCTGCACCTCCGTCTCCATCTCTGGGCCTTTTGGTGAAGCCAGGCATGGGTTTGGGATGTCCTCGACTGGGGACAAGGTTACTGACAGGAAGGCAGGTGAGACATGAGAAATGACCATCAAAAGAGGCTCTCCCGGTTCCCTTGCCACACTCCCCTGCTGCAGCTCTGTGGATCTGTCTTCCCAGTGGTCGCCAAGTCTTACATGTTCCTCAGGCCTTCTCCTGTCGCCTCCTGTCACCTCCCTGTCTCCTGCTTCTCACCTCTTACTCATTCTCCTGTGGTTACCTGGGTCCAGCTGGCCCTCCAACACTCAAAGCCAGGCCCCTTCCCATGCCCTGTGAATAGAACTCTCTTCAATAAGTCAAGGTAGCCCTTTCTGACTCCAAGTGACAAAGAGAGAAGCAGCCCCCGTTTCCAGGAAGCAGCAGGAGGTGTCTCCAGCTAAACAGAAACCTTTTGACAGTGTAACAGTCCCCAGACCTTAGTAGACCCTGAGGCCTTGGCCCAGTGGACTCCATGATGGAAGTGCCATTCAGGCTGTAAAACTCAGCATGTAGCACCACCTGTCAAATATGAAAACAAAGACCTACTCCATCAAAGTCCATAGTTCTGGGAAAGTCTTGATGGACTTAACAGTGAGTGCTCTTTGGTGTCCATAGTCCTGCCTATAGCTAACTTCTTGCTAAGTGAAGTATGTCAGCCCAGGAAATGGTTTTGAGAAAGGCTCAGAGCTACACTGCATCCTGAAAACCCAGTGTAGTTGATGGCTATAGGAGTGAACCCCACAAAGCTATCCGCCCAACAGGGCGGGGACAAGTAAATTAGCACAGGTAGAGATAAAAGGAAGAGAAAGGAAAAGGACCTCCCCTTTTCTCCTGGAAGCCAGCCATGCTTCTAACTCCTGGTCTGTGCGACTGTCTCCCTTTCTCTCTCTCTCTGGTAAATAAATATATTGTTTTCCCTATATAGCATCGAATATCGTTATATCTGGTGTAGAAGTGGTTTGGAATTACAGCCCATGCCTCGGTGGCGGGTAACCGCCTGAATCAGCACTAAATGCTTTGGATAAGGTTCGTGAACCAGGGGAAAGAGTTGAATCATATTCAAAAGTGATATAGGGTCCAAGAGAAAGATTCTCTGAATTCTTAGAAAGATTATCCAGAGCAGTAGATTTACAAATAACTGATCCTAATATTAGGCGACTTCTTACACAATCTTTGGCTTATGAGAATGCAAACTCACATTACAAACAGATACTGTGGCCATTAAAGGTAAGATCAGCACCATTGGAGGAATGGGTCTCAACTAATGTTGAGTATGACAATCCAGAGGCAGGAACCTGGATAGGAGAAGCCATGTCTAAAGGATTTAGGAGGAATCAGGATGAAATATGGCCTACCCAAGAGGAGATACCAAATTTGGTTGGGGAAGCAATCTTTAGAAGTTTCAAAAGACATCGAAACTTTAGATGTTTTAATTGTGGTAAAATAGGACATCTTAATAGGAACTGTAGACAACGCATTCCTAGAAATAATGCTTTTACCAGGAATGCATCAAACAGAAGGCCTCAGCCTCCTGGTCTCTGCAGGAGGTGTGGAAAGGGCAAACATTGGACTGACAATGCTGGTCCACAAGAGATAGACAAGGTAGATCTTTAAAGCCGGGAAACGGGGATCAGGGGCTCAAGCGGGCCCCAGAAAGATTATCTGGTCATTCCCAGTGACAGTGGAGGACAGCCTCTCCCAGGACAATTAGAAGATCCACTGCCCATTGTAAATAAGGCGGCACTGGATAATACATTAGCTCCAGAGGATGAATCAATTATATCAGGAGGAGATACAAAACATATATTTTGGCAAACTTCTATACAATGTCATAGACACAAGTTATGAGTTAAAGTAAATAATATGGTGATTACTGGCAATTTAGACACAGGAAGTGACATCACCATAATTAATCAGAAGTTCTGGCCCCAAATTGGGCCTTAAAAGAGGTTAACGTTCAATTCTTAGGGATTGGAACACTATCTGAAGTTAAAGAGTGTTAGATGGATTGACTTTATTGGGCCAGAAGGACAGAGAGGAAGGTTAAAGCCATATGTTGCAGATATTGCTATAAACCTCTGGGTTCGTGATCTATTACAACAATGGAATACGCAGATTAGCATTCCTCCTGTATCAGCTAGGAATTATAGACAAGCTCTTGATGGTAGAAAGAATATAGTAAGACAGTACAGAAAACAGAGCCATCAACAAGGTAATTCAGCCTATGGGGTCTCTACAATCTGGGATGCCGTTACCTTCTCTAATTCCTAAGGATTGGCCAATCATAGTTATAGACTTAAAAGATTGCTTCTTCACCATACAAGAAAACGACAGAGAAAAGTTCGCCTTCACGGTACCTACCTATAATAATTCCCATTCGGTACAGAGATTCCAGTGGAAAGTACTACCTCAAAGTATGTTAAACAGCCCAACTTTGTGTCTATATTTTGTGAATAAACCTCTAGAAATAATTCGTAAAAAATTTCCATATTCGTTAATATATCATTATATGGATGACATATTATTGTCTGATTCAAATAAGGATACTTTGGAAAAGATGTTTGAAGCAGTAAAGGAAACTTTGCCTCGCTGGGGATTACAAATTGCCCCAGAAAAAATACAAAGAGGAGATTCTATTAACTATTTAGGTTATAAAATAGATGCTCAGAAAATTAGACCGCAGAAAGTACAGATCAGAAGAGATCGTTATCAAGCTGGCGTCAAACTCACAGAGATCCGCCTGCCTCTGCCTCCTGAGTGCTGGGATTAAGGGCATGTGCCCCACACCCAGCCTAGAAAGACTTTGGATTGGCTTAAAGTCATGTTTGAGCATTCTTCCCTAGTAAATACCCCACAACTAATCTGACTGTGCAGACAGCTTCCTTGGAGAAAGACTGTCATTCATGGCTGGGTTTTTTGTTGTTGTTGTTGTTATTGTCATTTTGTTTGTACAGTTTTATTGCATTTCCTAAACTAGCTTCAAACACCTGGTTTCAAATGATTCTTTCTCCTCAGTCTCCTGAGTAAATGGCGAAGGCTGTAACTTGGAGATTGTCTAGGCACAAGTCCCATGAGCCTGTGGCCCAGGGAAGCAAGAAAGTATGCCAGAGTTAAGAGTGTGTATGTGTATGAAATGACAGATTCTGGAGATTCCCCATGGAGGGCCTCATCCTCCCTGGGGAATGATGTTGGGATTGGGTGGGGGCCTGGGAGACTGGTAGAGGGGCAAGGGAGGAGGGGAGGGAGAGGGAGCTGGGATTGACATGTGAAGCAAGCTTGTTTCTAATTTAAATTTTTTATAAAAGGAAAAAAAAAGTGTGTATGTATGTAAACAGAATTTTTGTCTTGCCAGGTCCTGCAGCCCTTTAGTCTTAAACAAACACACAGAGGCTTATATTAATTGTAAACCGTTGGCCAATGGCTCAGGCTTCTTATTGGCTAGCTGTCTCTTATTATTAACCCATTTCTATTAATCTAAGTATCTCCACGTAGTCTTGACTTACTGGAGAATGCCAAGGCATCCTATCTTCCTGTGGCCCTGTGGTAGACAAAGCTGGCAGAGGTGTCTGTCAAAACAGCCCCAAGCATCCTGCCCTCAGACGGTGGCCACGGCAGCCTGGCAGGAGGTGGGCACCTAACTCAGGCCCAGGGATTCCTCCCACTCTGCATCCTGCCTCTCCCACCTGTGCACCTCCCCAGGCTGGTCCTCTGCGGTGCCTCCTCTGAGACATTTCCCGGCCTCCATCCTGCCTCTCCCTGCCTACCAAGCCACTGTCCGCACAAGGACCACAGTCTGTAAAATCCCATGGCTTCTCACTCAAGCCAAAATGGGGCTCACCCCCCAACTCTGCCTCCCACTTGAAAGAAAGTTCTTTGGTTTTGGTTGCTCACTGTTTTAGTTCCTTGCCTTTCCTCTCGTTGGGAACCCTCGCCCTCTGCTGCTGCCCTGGCATTTCCTCTGACCAGCCTTCTCTGTTCTCGGGCTGCCGCCACAAGGCCTTGAGTAACCTTTACACACTGAAGCTGCCTTGTCTATTGTGACAACTGTTTCCCTGGGAACTACACTTTGAGAACTAAACAGTGTATGTGTGAGTTGGGGGGGGGTCCTTCTCTTTCCTCGCCTGTTGGTCCCTGGGTCCTACATCATCAATGGGCAGTGTGAACTACTCTCCCTCCCAACCAGAAAGAGCAGCCCAGAGCCCAGCTTGGCAGTGTACAACAATCTATGGGCTGACAACATGGCTGCTTCATGGTATGGTGAAGGGGAAGGTTTTCATTGCAGATTTGAGAGAGAGCAGCCAGAGGCATCTGCAAGAGTCCAGAGCAGACAGGGAAATAGACTGCGCATGGCCAGGGCTACTTGCGGGGAGGGGGCCAGCAGAGCATAGAGAACAGAGAAACAGTGAGAAAGGCCAGAGCAGGGCGTAGAGACAGCGAACTCAGGGAGAGCAGCAGGGGTGTGGGGAGAACGAATGACTGGGGAAGGGAAGCCTGTGGGCAGGAAGACGTTTAGGGCAGTGTCAATCCAATGATGGGAGAAGGAAGAGCACCAACCCAAACCACCCACCGTGGCCAAATTAATTACAGCAAGCAATTAAAGCCAGCGTTTGTATTCGTGTACAAAGGCTGCCTCCCCTAAGGCAGGATTTGAGAGGTAGGTCATCCTTCAACATGAGGAAGACCAGGTTTTTATAACTCAGGGGTAGGGGATTTCCAAATGGGAGATTTGGCAGGCAAAACAGGCAGGGTTGTAAGAGCAGAACATAAGCATAACTGTTAGTTATAGTGACCTCCTGAAACAATGTCACCATTGCAAGGTGGTCAGAATGAGGTAACCATAACAACAGGTGTTTATCAGTTGTAGGAGTTCCCTGGTAGAATTGTGTACATTATCATATCATCAGCAAATAGCAAGAATTTGACTTCATCTTTTCAAATTCTTATCCCCTTGATTTCCTTTTGTTGTCTTTTTTTGTTTGTTTTTGTTTTTGTTTTACGAGACAGGGTTTCTCTGTATTGTTTTGGAGGCTGTCGGTCCAGCCTGGCCTCGAACTCACAGAAATCCGCCTGCCTCTGCCTCCCGAGTGCTGGGATTAAAAGCATGCGCCACCACAGCCCGGATCCTTTTGTTGTCTTATTGCTCTACCTAGAACTTCGAGTGCTATATTGAAGAGATATGGCGAGAGTGGACAGCCTTGTCTTGTTCCTGATTTTAGGGGGATCGCTTTGAGTTTCCCTCCATTTACTTTGATGTTGGCTGTTGGGTTACTGTATATTGCCTTTATTAGGTTTCGGTATGTTTCTTGTATCCTTATTCTCTCTAAGACCTTTATCATGAAGGGGCGTTAAATTTTATCAAAGGCTTTTTCAGCATCTAGTGAGATGATCATGTGGTTTTTATCTTTCAGTTTGTTTATATGGTGGTTTACATTGATGGATTTTCATATGTTGAACCATCCCTACATCTCTGGGATGAATCCTACTTGACCATGGTGGATGATTTTTCTGACGTGCTCTTGGAATCTGTTTGCCAGGTTTTTTTTACTGAGTATTTTTGCATCTATGTTTATGAGGGAAATTGGTCTGTAATTCTTTTTCTTAGTTGTGTCTTTGTTTGGCTTGGGTATCAGGGTAACTGTAGCCTTGTAAAACTAGTTTGGTAAAGTTCCTTCTGTTTCTATTATGTGGAATAATTTGAGGAATGATCTTTGAACATCTGGTAGAATTCTGCACTGAAACCATTTGGGCCTGGGCTTTTTTTGGTTGAGAGACTATTGATAACTGCTTCTGTTTCCTCAGGGGCTATAGGTGTATTTAAGTATCTGTTCTTGATTTAGTTTTTGTATGTGGTACTTATCTAGACAATTGTCCACCTCCTTTACGTTTTCCAATTTTGTGGAGTACAGATTTTTGAAGTACCACCTGGTGATTCTCTGCGTTCCCTCAGTTTCTGTTGTTATGTCCCCCTTTCGTTTCTGGTTGTTAATTTGTTGGATATTCTCTCTCTGTCTTTTGGCTAGTTTGGATAAAGATTTGTCTATTTTGTTGGATTTCTCAAAGAACCGACTCTTTTGTCTCATTGATTCTTTGTATTGTCTTCTTTGTTGCTGTTTTACTGATTTCAGTCCTCAATTTGACTGTTCCTTGCCGTCTACTCCTTCTGGGTGAGTTTGCTTCTTTTTGTTCTCGTGCTTTCAGTTCTGTTTATTCACGAGTGTGGCATTTTTCCCAGTTCTTCTTTTTTTTTTTCAGTTTTATTCATCTTTGTTTTCTGATGGCCAAGTAGAATACTAACAAGACTCCAATGATGATGGTGATTGCAGAAAGTTCTACCACCCACAGAGCAGGGGAATCCATGGGGTGCTTGAGGATCTATGACGCATGTCTGCAGGGTCCTTGGTGACTTGGAGGAGGATCACAGGGCCCTTGCTAGATATGCTGCCCGTGTTGTTTTCATAATAAAGCTCAGGTTTTCTTCTTCTCCTGGAAGCAGGATAGATTGCCATGCAGGATGGTGTCCCGGCAGGCTGGCTGACCAATGCACTGCAGCGCAGGTATACCTGTCCACCAAAAGCCTGCTTCTCCCTTACAGCATTTGCGAAGCCGAGGGTGGAGATGCTGACGTGTTGGTGATGAGAAGGAAAGGGACTTGATGCTTTCTGGACATGGATCTTTCTGGTCTGATAGTTGTCTCCAGCATATGGCCTCACTTCACCAGGATTGGCCATTGTAGTTGATGAAAAGGATGAGGGCCAGGTGTGGCAGTGCTGCCAGATGTGGCCCAGCACTGCTCTAGTGGTAACCCCAGATGTGGCCCAGCACTGCTCTAGCGGTAACCCCAGAGAGGGATCCGGTCTGTGAAGGATAGAGACCTCCATTTTTCCAGCTTTTTTTTTTTTTTTTTGATTTTTCGAGACAGGGTTTCGCTCTGTAGACCAGGCTGGCCTCGAACTCAGAGATCCACCTGCCTCTGCCTCCCGAGTGCTGGGATTAAAGGCGTGCGCCACCACCGCCCGGCTCCAGCTTCTTTATGTAGGCACTTAGTGCTCCTCATAGTACTGAGTTCATTGTGTCCCATATGTTGGGGTATGTTGTGTGGTCATTTTCATTGAATTTTAGGAAGGCTTTAATTTCTTTCTTATTTCTTATTTGACCCAGTGGTGATTCAGTTGGTCACTGTTCAATTTCCATGTGTTTGTGGGCTTCATGAAATTAATGTTGCTGTTGAATTCTAACTTTAAGCTGTGGTGATCTGATAGGATACAGGGACTAATTCCTTTTTTTTTTTTTTTTTTATCTGTTGAGGTTTGCTTTGTTACCGAGTATGTGGTCTATTTTTGAGAAGGTTCTATGAGGTGCTGAAAATAAAGTATATTCTTTTGTATTTGGGTGAAATGTTCTATAGAAATAGTTCCCTTAGCTGGGCGGTGGTGGCGCACACCTTTAATCCCAGCACTGGGGAGGCAGAGGCAGGCGGATCTCTGTGAGTTCAAGGCCAGGCTGGACTGACAGCCTCCAAAACAAAACAGAGAAACCCTGTATCGTAAAACCAAAAAAAAAAAAAAAAAAGCAATAGTTCCCTTATTTCTCTGTTAAGCTTATGTCTGACAGACCTGTCCAGTGGTGAGAGTGGGGTGTTGAAGTCTCCCACTATCAGTGGGTGGGGCTTGATTTGTGATTTAAGCTT
This sequence comes from Mesocricetus auratus, assembly GCF_017639785.1. Taxonomy (NCBI): domain Eukaryota; kingdom Metazoa; phylum Chordata; class Mammalia; order Rodentia; family Cricetidae; genus Mesocricetus; species Mesocricetus auratus. The sequence goes on from NW_024429197.1 coordinate 10,567,306, forward strand.
TAGGAATGTTTCTTTTACAAATGCAGGAGCCCTTGTGTTTGGAAATTGAGATTTCCTCTTGATGGATTTTTTTTCTGTGATGAATATGAAATGCCCTTCTTTATCTTTTTTTGATTGATTTTAGTTTGAAGTCTATTTTGTTAGATATTAGGAAAGCTATACCATCTTGTTTCTTGGATCCATTTGATTGGAAAATTTTTTCCCAACCCTTTACTCTGAGGTAATGTCTTCTGTGAGGTTGAGGTGTGTTTCTTGACTGCAGCAGAAGGATGGATTCTGTTTTCCTATCCAGTATATTAGTCTGTGTCTTTTTATAGGTGAATTGAGATCATTTATACTAATGGATACTAATGACCAGTGTTATTGTTTTTGTTGGTGGTGATGACATTGTGTCAGTTCCCTTCTTTGGGATTTATTGCTATAATCTCATCTGCTGCTTGTGTTCTTGTGGATGTAGCTAGCTTCCTTGGGTTGGCATTTTCCTTCTAGTACTTTTTGTAGGACTGGGTTTGTGGATAGGCATTGTTTAAATTTGGTTTTTATCATGGAATATCTTGTTTTCTCCATCTATGGGTAAAATAGTCTGGAGTGGCATCTGTGATCCCTTTGTGTGTGCATAACGTCTGTCCAGGACATTCTGACTCTCATTGTTTCCATTGAGAAGTCAGGTGTAATTCCGATAGGTCTGCCTTTACATGTTACCTGGCCTTTCTCTTTTGCAGCTCTTAATATTCTTTCTTTATTCTGTATGTTTATTGTTATGATTATTATGTGTCCAGGGGACTTTTTCTTTTGGTCTAACTATTTTGTGTTCTGTAAGCTTCTTGTACTTTCACAGGCATCTCCTTCTTTAGGTTGGGAAAGTTTTCTTCTGTGATTTTGTTGAATTATTTTCTATGCCTTTGAGTTGGGCTCCTCCTTCTTCTATCCCTGTTATTATTAAGTTTGGCCATTTCATGGTGTCCCAGATTTCCTGCATGTTTTGTGTTAAGGATCTGTTGGATTTAAAAGTTTCTTTGACCGATGAATCTATTTCCTCTATCGTATCTTCAATGCCTGAAATTTTCTCTTCAATCTCTTGTATTCTGTTGTTTATGCTTGCATTTGTGGTTCCTGATTGTTTACCCAGACTTTCCATTTTCAGAATTCCTTCAGTTTGTGTTTTCTTTATTGCCTCTATTTCAGATTTCAAGTCTGGAATCATTTCCTTCACTTGTGTGATTGCTTTTTCTTGGTTTACTTTTAGGGATTTGTCAATATCTTCCAAATTTTTGTTTGTCTTTTCCTCCATTTCTTTAAGGACATTTTTCATTTCCTCTTTAAGAGCCTCAATCATCCTCATAAAGTTATTTTTAGGTCATTTTCTTCTGCTTCATCTGTGTTGGGATGTTCAGGTCTTGCTGTTGTAGCAGCGCTAATATCTAGTGATGCCGTATTGCTCTTTACATGGTTGAGTGAGTTCTTACCTTGTTGACTAGGCCTCTCTTCCTCTAATCGGTATAGGTGGAGCTTGTGCTTCAGGGGGTCTCTTTCTCCAGTTGGTATAGTTGGGGGCTGTTGACTGCTCCTTCAGATATAAGCAGAGCAGATCCTCCAGTGAATGCTCCTCCTGGTGGAAGTGTGTGCGCAAGGCTCAGGTGGTCGCTTCTTGAGGTGCAGGTGGGGCTCTAGTTCCAGTGGATGCTCCTCCCATTGGAGGCGGGGCCACAATTCCAGTGATTGCTCCTCTAGGTGTAGGTGGGCCTGAAGGTACAGTGGCTGCTATAGCATCCAGGTATCTCCAACCAAGAAATGGCAGTTCCCAGAGGAACTTAACTTGCAGTAGTTTCTGGAAGCCACTGCTGAAAACCACTGCTGTTGTCTCACCAACTCCTGGACCTGAGGCTCGGGCCTCTCTCTGACACTGTTTCCGGGCTGGTAGTTTGGGTCTACCTCTCCAGATTTTTTTTTTTTGGTAAAGATTTATTTATTTATTATGTATATAGCATTCTGTCTGCATGTATGCCTACAGGCCAGAAGAGGGCACCAGATTTCATTACAGATGATTTTTGAGCCACCACGTGGTTGCTAGGAATTGAACTCAGGACCTTTGGAAGAACAGGCAGTGATCTTAACCACCGAGCCATTTCTCCAGGTCCGCCCCCCCCCCATTCTACAGATTGGTCTTTTTGTTTTGTTTTGTTTTGGTTTGGTTTTTTGGTTTTTCGAGACAGGGTTTCTCTGTATTGTCTTGGAGGCTGTCCTGGCACTCGCTCTGTAGACCAGGCTGGCCTCGAACTCACAGAGATCTGCCTGCCTCTACCTCCTGAGTGCTGGGAGTGAGCTCCAGGACAGCCTCCAAAACAATACAGAAAAAAAAAACCAACAATAAGGACAATGACAACAACGGCTGGGGCCATTCAGAGGTTCACCAGTTTGACCAAAGAAGTGTTGTGTTTTGTTTGTTTTTTAATGGCTTTTTCTCAACTGCCTCCTTGCACAGCCCAGGTACTTGGAACCCTCCAGAGGCCTCCTAACTGTCAGGTTTCCCAAGTTCAGTTAGGCTGGACCTCTCAGATTTCAGTCTTCGCCCCAGGTAATGCCTGATGTTCTGCCTGGTATCACTGAACACCCAGGCCTCATGGTTTGTTGGACCTGTTGTACAGCCCAGGCATTGAAACCCTGCTGATGAAATTAAATAGAAAATACTAGTGGTTCCTGAAGGATCAAGGGGGACAGGAATGCGGAAATGTGGATCAAAACGTACAAAGTTTCAGGTACAAGAAAGGAAAATATTCAAAAGACAAGTTGCCTAATATGTTATAGTTAGTAAAATTATTTTGTCTTGTTTGCTTTTTTTCTTTGTCTTCACTTTTTCGTTTTTGAGACAGAAAAATAAATAATAAAAAGTTGGGAGACTAGGAAGGTAAGGAGGATCTAGGAGGAGTTTGAAAATTGAAAATGCATGATCATAGCTTATTAAGTAAAATATTTTAATATTTTCCACACCTGAAAGTTACTCAGATATTTCAGAAAATATTAATACACAAGGTCACATCTATCATAATTAATTTTATTTAGCTACTCTGCTGCACTGAATATGTATTTATGAACATCTTTTTATGTACTATGAGATATGCTATAACATATAAAATGTTTTGCCAACATGAAAATAATAAAGGTTATTGTTTACAAAATTAAAAAAAAAAAAAAAGAAACCCTGCTGATGGATGCTCAGTAAAAGGCCTCTCTGATTTCCTGGCCTCCAGTCTTACCAGGGCTTCCCCAGGGTCCAAATGTAGTGGCTCCTGCTGAATTCCCAAATAACCAGAATTAACCAGATGGGCCTTGTGACGTCTTGCTTGTTGCCCTGGATGGAGGAGTGTTGGATCTCGTTAGATCAGCATTGACACATTCCCAGAATGGGATCCCACAGAACCAGATGTCACAGAGTTTAAAAGTGTCAGCTGGGCAGTGGTGGCAAATGCCTTTAATCCCAGCACTCAGGAGGCAGAGGCAGGCGGATCTCTATGAGTTTGAGGCCAGCCTGGTCTACAGAGCGAGTTCCAGGATAGGCTCCAAAGCTACACAGAGAAACCTTGTCTCAAAAAACAAAAACAAATGAATTAAAAAGATTCTATAACTTACCAAAGGAGGTCTCCATAAATGGAGAAAAATAAATGGTGCTTGCTATTTCCCTACACTGAACCAAAGGCATGCCTCAGGACCTTAGAATGTCTCTAGGGTAAGCTCGCCCTAAAGAGTACTCCTCAGTCCTGAAGGGCCAGAGAGGGGTCCAGCTTCTGAATTTCTAAATTTGGGTTGAAGCCTTGGTCTTGCTGGGGCCTCCAAATAGAAGGAGATGAGAAGGCCTGGATGCCAGCATGGACTTTGAAATGTGTAACAGGTGCTTTTGATACTGATCCTGAGGGAGCCTGAAGCCCAGCATGGGCTTTGATAAGCTGATAGACACCATGGGTAGCCATATGTTCCTTCTTCCAGAGGTAAGGGAAGTGACAAGTTCCCGGGGAATACTAGATTTTATCTAACTGCCAGAAATTGTCCTGTAGTCCAGCTCATTGAACTGCCTTTTGGAGTTTCGAGAATTGAAGTTTCACCTATGCCAACCACACAGTCTCAGCCATGATCCTAGTGACTCAGGACATGCTGGAGGACAGACAGACAAACTAAGGCTGGTTTCAACAAAACTTCAGTCCTTGGGGGAAGTAAGAGTCATCAGGAAATAGAGAAAAGAGCTGTGGGAGACATCCCCAGCTTGGAAAAGGGAAATTGACACGAACCTGCTGAATCTTGTGTGACCTGTCCCAGACTGTGGGACTCTGCACTAATCCTATCCTGTCCAGGAAGGATCTCTAAGATTTGCTAGAAACAAAATGAGCCGCTAAGGGAAGATTCAAATATGTGTGGTACTCAGGCCTACGCTGATTGGGACAGACCCGGCTGTGGGGAACATAGGCTCCCCATGGAATGGACCCTAGTACTGTGTGTTAAGTCTAAAGTGCCCTCCTCAAACCCTCAAAATGGCAGTTCACTGACAGTGTCATACATGACAGTCTGGTCAAGCTCAGGGTGGACTCTGGCAGGGTAAACAGATGGACTGCTGTGGATAGACAAATCTTCCACTCAGCCATTCTTGGACGTCTGTCTGTCGAGAAGAACCAGCACTTCCCCTGCCTTCCCCTAGCCCAGGCAAATGGGGAACACACCTATTAGCACAGACCTGTAATATATCAAGGTTGGAGGTTCTCACGCTAATCTCCCCCACCGCTACTCTGACTTCCAGGCTGCAAATCTCCCCCACTGCTACTCTGACTTCCAGGCAGACTCCCTCCCATCTCAGCCTGTTTGCTTTCCAACTGGCAAGGTTTTCCCCACCTTTTTTTGCCATTCTCTCTGCCCCTGACAACTCCAAACTTCCTCACATAAATCTTTGCACCTGTGGCGTGGCCTACTTTGGTGGTTTTGCTGCATCTTTGCTTACATTGGGAACTCCTGAAGGACAGAGAGAAAGGGACCTTTGATTCTCAGCTTCAATCCTTTTTGTTTGCTGCTGGGGAAACTGAGTCTGAGAGGGAACAGTGGTTGTTCCTGAACCTAACCATTACTTGGAGCCTGGTTTGGTCCCCTGGGAAAGGGTTGGGTGGGAGACAGGACAGGTCCTCAGGCTCTAAAAGCCCCAAGTAACATCACTCTGCCCTCAAGGGAGTCACACTGACGCCTGGGGGGGGGGGAATGTGGGATGGAGGAGTGAGGGAGAGCTCACATTCTGGAATCTTCTCTGCACTATTCAGAAAACACGTGGCTCTGCAGGTCCAAGAGTAAAGGAAAGACCAGGCCTCAGGAGCTTGCAGTGGAGTGGAACAGATGTACAGGCTGACTAGGAGCCCTGGAGAGGGGTCATAGTACTCACAGGCTGAAGGGGGGTGTGCTCTGTTCGGAGGGTCAGGGAAGTCAGTGCGTGATGCTTAAATTGAAACTTAAAGGAGGAAAAAGGTGGCCAGTTAGGGCTAGTGTGAATTCCAGCAGAGACAACGCATAAACAAATGGGAAAACAGAACGCTAGACCTCCTTGAGTTTGCCTTTTCAAGAGGGAGCTGGGAGGGCATCTCCATTTCCTTTTTTCTCCAAAATCACCCCCACCCTTCAAATGGGAACAAGAAATAGGAACTTCTAATTCTATCTAAGGAGACTCTCTGTCTTATTTTGGTTTTGTTTTTTGTTTTTTGTTTTTGAGACATTATCTCATTCTGTTGCTCACACTGGCCTCAAGCTTCTAGCCTCAATATTAAGGTCCTATACTGTTCTTGCAGGGGACCTAAGTTTGGTTCCCAGCATCTAAATTAAGCAGCCTGCAATTACAGACAGAAAAAAAAAACCCCTATTGGCTTCTGTGGGCACCTGCATTTACATGCATATACCCAAATACACACACAAAATAAATAAATAAATGAACTTTTTGTTGTTATTTTGGTTGGTTGTTTTGTTTTGTTTTGTTTTGAGATGGGGGTCTCTCTACTTAGCCCTGGCTGTCCTGGAACTTGCTATGTAGACCAGCCTGGCTTTGAACTGCTGAAGAGATTCACATGTCTCTGGCTCCGTAGTGCTGAGACTAAAGGTATGTGTCATAATGCCAAGCTGATAAAATAAAGCAAAGAAGCTGGGTGTTGTTGATGCACACCTTTAATCCCAGCATTTGGGAGGCAGAGGCAGGTGGATCTCTGTGAATTTGAGGCCAGCCCAGTCTACAGAGCAAGTTCCAGGACAGCCTCCAAAGCTACAGAGAAACCCTGTCTCGAAAAAACCAAAAAAAAAAAAAAAAAAAAACCTGTCTCAAAAAACAAAAAACAAAATAAATCAAAAGAAAAAAATTGGGCTCAAGTGATCCTTTCAAGAACTTGGACCATAGATACATACCCAGCAAGGAAGAGATTTCTTTAAAAATATTTTTTTTAAGGACTGGAGAGATGGTTCAGTTGTTAAGAGCATTGGCTACTCTTCAGAGGTTCTGGGTTTGACTTGAAGCATCTACATGCTGGCTCACAACGATCTTATCTGTAACTCCAGTTCCAGGACAGCCTCCAAAGCCACAGTGAAACCCTGTCTCAAAAAACCAAAAAAAAAAAAAAAAAAAGAAAGAAAGAAAACAACTTGAGAGAGTCAAGTTCATTCTCTCCTTCTACCATGTGGGTTCTGGGAATCCAGCTCAGGCTGTTTTGGTTTTTTTGTTTGTTTGTTTGTTTGTTTTTTCGAGACAGGGTTTCTCTGTGGCTTTGGAGGCTGTCCTGGAACTAGCTCTGTAGACCAAGCTGGTCTTGAACTCACAGAGATCTGCCTGCCTCTGCCTCCCAAGTGCTGGGATTAAAGGTGTGCTCCACCAACGCCCGGCTGGCTGTTTTGTTTTTTAAAATGCTACCGGGTTCATTTTGCATTTACCAACTACTGCTGGTCATGGTTAATATACCCAGTGAAACTCCATTGGAGAAAACTAAGTTTGAATGCAGATGTCAACTGGAGATTTTGCTTCTTGGTTAGGAAAAGGGCCCCTTCTGGCTTGAATCTGTGAGGCCTTTGTTAATCACACAGATGTGAGGAGAAAGACCACCAACCCAAATTAAAACAAGCTTCAAAAAAAATTGTGAGCCGGGCGGGGTGTTGCACACCTTTAATCCCAGCACTTGGGAGGCAGAGGCAGGTGGATCTCTGAGTTCGAGGCCAGCCTGGTCTACAGAGTGAGTTCCAGGACAGCCTCCAAAACAATACAGAGAAACCCTGTCTCGAAAAACCAAAAAAAAAAAAAGGGAAGTTGGTCATAACAATCTCCTGAAACAGAGGCATGGTTGCCAGGTGGACACAACGAAGTAGTCACAGCAAAGTGGTCACAAGGTGGGGGTCGTCATATCGAGGTCGTCATATCGAGGTGGTCATATCGAGGTCGTCATATCAAGGTCGTCATATCAAGGTGGTCATATCAAGGTCGTCATATCGAGGTGGTCATATCGAGGTGGTCATATCAAGGTCGTCATATCAAGGTGGTCATATCAAGGTGGTCATATCGAGGTCGTCATATCAAGGTGGTCATATCGAGGTGGTCATATCGAGGTGGTCATATCGAGGTGGTCATATCAAGGTGGTCATATCAAGGTCGTCATATCAAGGTGGTCATATCAAGGTGGTCATATCGAGGTGGTCATATCAAGGTGGTCATATCAAGGTGGTCATATCAAGGTGGTCATATCAAGGTCGTCATATCAAGGTGGTCATATCGAGGTGGTCATATCAAGGTGGTCATATCGAGGTGGTCATATCAAGGTGGTCATATCGAGGTGGTCATATCGAGGTGGTCATATCAAGGTGGTCATATCGAGGTGGTCATATCAAGGTGGTCATATCGAGGTGGTCATATCAAGGTAGTCATAACAAGGTGGTCTCACTGTGAAAGCTGTGGGAGAGTTCAAGTGGAACTTTTTGTCTAGGTGTGGGGTGAAGCTCAGTAAGTAAGACATTTATAAATGTAAGTATGAGGATAATAATGAGTGATCCAGGGGAGGCCACGGAGAGGGAGCCAGAAACCCATACTCAGGAGGGGGCTTATGGTTGAAATTTTTGGAACCTGTCTCTAGGCTCCGTCTCAAACCCATTGGGGTTTGTTGGTGGAGAAACAGCACTGTTTGTGGAGGAGGTCACAGATCCCATTCTGCAGCTGCCCAGGAGCTGATGCTAATCTGAGGTTCTTTGGAGAGCTGTTGGGACATAGAGGTTAACAGATGCCTAGAGGATCTCAGTGCAGCTGTTTCGGTTCTGGTCCCTAAAACAATGTCCAGAGTAACAAGAAGAGGCATGAGTGGGACAGCTCAGTGGCCTTGGTCTACAGAGTGGGTTCCAGGACAGCCAGAGCTACACAGAGAAACCTGCCCCCAAAAAACAAACAAGCAAAGCAAAGAAGCATATGTAACTCCCATCCCAGGATCCAACACCGTCTTCTGGCCTCCAGAGGCCCTGCATGGGCGTGGTGCACCAACAACACATGGGCAAAAGACCCAGACACAAAAAATCGAAAGGTGGAAAAAACCTTTTTAAAAGTCTGTGTGTACACACATGTGTCAGGCACCTACAGAGCCAGAAGAGGGCATCGGATCTCCTGGAACTGGAGTTCTGGTTCATGGTGAACCACGAATTGTGAAAGCTGGGAACTGAATCTGAGTCCTTGGCAAGAGCAGCAAGTGCTCTTAACCACCAAGCCCCACAGGGCTCTTCTTTCTCTCTCTTATCCTCTCCTCCCCTCTCTTCCTCCCCTCCCCTCCCCTCCCCTCCCCTCCCCTCCTCTTCTTTTCTGAGACTGTGTTTCACTATGTAGCCCTAACTGGCTGACATCGAGCCAGCTGTGTAGACAAGGCTGTGTAGATAGTGTTGGCTTTAATTTCTGTCTCCTGGGTGCTGAGATTAAAGATATCACCACCACACCAGGCTTTTCCCAGACTTTTATATATCAAGTTTTATTAAATATTTTTAGATTGCAAAAAATAAAAAAAGTATGGTAAAATACACATAACAAAATTTACAATTGGTTTTTTCAGAGGTGAAGAGAAAACGCAGGGCTTCAGAACATCCCAACTAAGCTATGCCCTGCAACAGGGAAGTGCAAAATTATGTTCTGCAATACATCTCTAGAACTTTCTGTTCTTGCACAACTGAAATTCTTCCCCATTGAGCAGCACTCCGCCCCATTCCCACCTCGGCCTCTGCTTATCTTCACCCAGCCCTCTGTCTCTGTGGCTTTGGCCGCTGTGGCTACAGCTTCCGCATGTGAGTGGAGTCCCGTGCGAGATATGCGTAGGCCTCGTGTTAGTTATCTCCAGCCCGCGTCCCCCTTTCAACAGATTTGATTTCCCCCCCAGTGTGTGAAGTCTACATTTCGTTATCGTCTCATCCTTTTGGCTACCGTGAACATGTTGTGCAAATGTCTCTTGCAACTCTTTCAATTCTTTTGTTTTAGGCTTATTCTATTTTTGTGTGCATGACTATTTTGCCTGTATGTATGTATTGTACCACATATGTGCCTGGTGCCAGAAGAGGGCATCAGATCTCCTAGAACAGGAGTTACAGATGCTTGTGAAACACCATGCAGATGCTGGCATCTGAACCCAGGTCCTCTGAGCGAGTTCTAAACTTCCTCCATTTTACGAGCTGGGCAAGTTTCACTTTCTTAAGCACTTTATTAATCAACAGCACCCTGACTGCAGGGGTGAGGCGAGAGAGTGCACAAGGCCTGAGTCAGCCCCACAGTATCTAAAAGCTCAAAAAAGGACAATAGCCGTAACCCCTGACACAGGCCTGGACTCACCCAAATGTGCCCAGCTATGGGAAAACAAAAACAAAAGTGTATTAAAGTAACTGCTGCTTGTTTGGCCAATCACGTTAGAAATGACAAAATGACATAGCTGTTCCTGGAATTTCCCCAAATACTAGAATAAACACTGTTTGTCTTTATGTACTAATTAAGTCTGGAGTCTTCCTACAATGATTCTCAGACCCCTACACTCTGCAAGAGCAGCAAAGGCTCTTAACCACTGAGTCATCAGTCCAGGTCCTTACTTTCAATTCTCTTGGGTTCGTCATTCCTTTGTTGTTGTTTGGTTTTGTGTTTTTTCTGAGAGCTGTCCTGGAACTCACTCTGTAGACCAGGCTGACCTTGAACTCAGAGATCCACCTGCCTCTGCGTCCCTGCTGGGATGAAAGGCGTGCACCACCTGGCTGATTTGTTAAGATAGGATTTTGCTGTGCAGCCCAGACTGACCTTGAACCTTCAGGATGCTGAGATTACAGGTGTGTGTTGCCACTGGCTCAGAGGTATCTATAAGCAAACGGCAGACTTTAGCACGTGTGTAGGTGTGGCAGCAGTATCGTGGTGGCATGTGGAGGTCGGAGGACCCCCACCTCACATGGGTTCCAGGGATGGTGCCCAGGTGGCCAGGCTTGCCTAGCAAGTGTTTTACCCGTGGAGCCATCTCTTAACCACAAGTTATTATCTTTTTTTTATGTAATCGCTGCTAAGAGGAGCCACAGCTGCCTCCCTGAACCTCAGAAATGACAGGAAGGTTTGGGGTGGTAAGGAAATGAAATTTGACCCCTTCCTCAGAATGAGGCCCCTGTCTGGTACTGGCAGGCACAGGGGTGCAGTCCCTTACTGAGAGGTTCGTCTGGCACAGTGAGCAGGGGTGTGGTTTGTCCCAGTTAGGGGTGACAGGTGCACAGAGTCCTCTGGACGGGCTGAGGGTGCAGTTTCTGGATTCTGTTAGGCACCAGCAAAACAGGGAAGGAAAAAAGCCCTCTGCCCTCCTACCCGCTTTCTCAGACCCACTCGAAGGTTTCGCTTTGAGTCCCAGCTCTGCCCTTCCCCAGGGCCTCTGGTCCAGGCCCTGCCCCCAGTCCTGAGAAGCACCTGCCTGGCCCTTGCAATTCAAATACCCAACTGGTATTTCACCATTGTTACAGTGCATTGACTGACAGAAGGACATTTTACAAAAGAGCAAGCAGAGTTTACTCAGGTGGCAGCTAAGTGAAGACAGAGGAGACCCAGGGATTTTTCCAGGACAGTGGTGGGAAAATGGTGGTTGGGGGACAGGAAGTAACCTGTCAGTGTGAGCATGCATGGTGCATTTCATTATCTGCTCTCCATGCCCCCGGCGACAAGTGGTTTTGTTTGTTTGTTTGTTTGTTTGTTTGGTTGATTGGTTGGTTGGTTGGTTGGTTGGTTGGTTGGTTGGTTGGTTTTTCCAGACAGGGCTTCTCAGTGTAGACTTGGCTGTCCTGGAACTCACTCTGTATACCAGGCTTGTCTTGAACTCATAGAGATCCACCTGCCTCTGCCTCCTGAGTGCTGGGATTAAAGGCATGTGTCACCACCTCCAGACACAACAGGTGTTCTTTATGCTTCCAAACTTGGTACTTTTCAAAATGACTTATTTTTAAATTATGCGTATGTGTATGGGTCTCTCTCTCTCTGAGTGTGTGTGTGTGTACATGCGCACACTCAAGCGCGTGCATGTGCGCACTTGTACCCCATTAGCCAGAAGGGGGTGTCAGGTCCCCTGGAGCTGGAGTCAGGCATTAGCATGGGTGCTGGGAACAAAATCAGGTCCTAAATCAGTACATTCTTAACTGCTGAGCCATCTCTCCAGCCCCTAAACATGGTGGTTTTTAAAATCAACTAAAAGCAAGTAGACTCAATGGCGACTTCCCAGTAGTTTTTGTTGTCTGTTTTCGGGGTACTGGAGATAATGACCCAAGATCTCACTCATGCTAAGTAAGCATTCCACCTCTGAAGTGCACCCTAGCCAGCTCTGCTTGCCATGTGTGAGGCTCTGAGGTTAACTCTAAGAGCCTCAAAAAGGACTTGTCAGGCTTTGTTTTGAGAGCCAGTGTCTCAGCCAGGCAGTGGTGGCACAAGACTTTAATCCCATTACTCGGGTGGCAGATTTCTGAGTTCGAGGCCAACCTGGTCTACAAAGTGAGTTCCAGGACAGCCAGGACTGTTCCACAGAGAAACTATGTCTCAAAAAGCAAAACAAAGCAGAAGAAAGAAAAGAAAAATGAAGACACTGTCCCTGTATAACTCTGACTAGCCTTTAACTCGATCTATAAACCAGGTTGGCCTGGAACTCACAGATATCTGCTTGCCATTGCCTTCCAAGTGCTGGAATTAGCAGAATGCCTCACCAGCCTTGCGAAAAATAAGTAACATATACCATCTATATTTTCAGGCAGGGTCTTAAGTATCTCACTGTGTAGCTGAGAATGACACTGAATCCTGATCCTCCTGCCTCCACGCTTGGTGTATACAGTGCTGGGGAGTGAACTCATGGCTTTCTGCATGCTGGGAAGGAAGGATTCTGTTAACTGAGCTACAGACCCAGCCACAAGAGACATTTTGGTTTTTTGAGACAGGGTTTCTCTGTGTAGCCCTGACTGTCCTGGAACTCACTCTGTAGACCAGGCTGACCTCAAACTCATAGAGATCCACCAACTCTGCCTCCTGAGCGCTGGAATTAAAGTTTAATAGTGTACATCACCATGCCTGGCTTAAAGATTTAAGTGTGCATGCGTGAGTGCATGCATGAGTGTGTGTGTGTGTGTGTGTGTGTGTGTCTTCTGGAACTGTAGTTACAGGGAGTCCTGAGCTGACTGACTTGAGTGCTGGGACCTGTGATTGGGTCCTCGGAAGAGCAGCCAGTGTTCTTAACCACTGGGTCAACCCTCCAGCCTCAAGAATAATTGTTCTTTATAGTGGAATGGTTAAAGACATGTCAGCACCATTTAAACTTCATTTATTTCTACTTTGTGTGCTTTGATGTTTTGCCTGTGTGTATGTGTGAAGTTGCCAGATCTCTCTAGCCCCCCAAGAAGAATTCTTTAAACTTGGAGATCTCTCGTTCTTGGGGGTTTCTCTCACTTCTCGATTTCTTACTTTTCTGCGGTAATTAATAACAAAGCCTGCCTCTGCTTTGTATAAACAGTGGGAGGGAGGGCTGGAGAGATGGTTCAGTGGTTAAGAGCACTGCTGTTCTTACAGAGGACACAGGCTGGGGTCTTAGCACCTACATGGTGCCTCACAATTGCCTGTAACTCCAGTTCCAGGGGATTTGACACCCTCTTCTGACCTCTGTGGGCACAAGACACACATGCTGGTAAAACATGAAATAAGTAAATCTCAAAAGAATTTATTTTATTTCATGTGCAGTGGTGCATGTATGTCAGGTCCCCTGGAACTAGACAGTTGTAAGCTGAGCTGCCAGTGTGGGTGCTGGGAATTGAACCCAGGTTCAGGTCCTCAGGAAGAGAAGCCAGTGCTCTTAACCTCTGGGCCATCTCTCCAGCTCCCAACTTTTGTTTTTGTGTGTGTGTGTTTTAAGTAAAGCTGGAACCTGAGTGTTTGTAATCCTAGCATTTGGAAGACTGAGGCAGGAGAGTCATTAGTTTCAGACCAGCCTGAGCTACAAAATCCATCTTAAAATTAATAAAATAAAATACAAAGTGAATTTAAAAAGAAATAAGAAATAAAAAGAATCTAAGTGCATGCCTTTAATCCCACCACTCGGGAGGCAGAGGCAGGCGAATCTCTGTGAGTTCGAGACCAGCCTGGTCTACAAGAGCTAGTTCCAGGACGGTCTCCAAAGCCACAGAGAAACTCTGTCTCAAAAAACCAGGGAAAAAATTTTTTTTAAAAATGTATATATATATAAACAGGCTTGGCTAGATAAGCCACTGTTGTTCTGTGTCACCATCCCCCAAGCATCCTTGAGTCTGCAGGGGCCTCCCTTCCCCTCTGCCTTGTTTTCCCTTCCTCCCTCCTCCTTCCCCCACCTCTCCTCCTCCCCCTCTCCTCTCCCCCTCTCCCCCTCCTCCTTCTCTCTCCTCCCCCTCTCCTTTCCCCCCTCTCCTCCTCTCCCCTTCTCATTCCTCCCACCCCTCCCCCTCCTTCCTCCTTCCATCCTCACTAACCCTGTAAAGATGGGGGGTTTTCCCTGATCTCCCCTGCACCCCATGTCCCATGACCCTTGTTGAGTGACTGCTCACAATATCTGTTAATATGGAAATACTCAAGCCATTATGGAAAACTCTAGAAAACAGTTAAGAGACAACAGTTAGCCTTTCACCACCAGGGTTCCAGAAACTTTGAGAACTTCTGTTTCTCCATTTGCACATTTTTCAACCACAAGGAGGTCAGTTTCTATCCCATATTATTTCCTAAAACAGAAGGCGGGGTATTAGGAGAAATTGTGGGGGATTTTTTTGTTTTGTTTTTGTTGTTTGTTTTTTGGTTTTTCGAGACAGGGTTTCTCTGTGGCTTTGGAGGCTGTCCTGGAACTCTCTCTGTAGACCAGGCTGGCCTGGAACACACAGAGATCCGCCTGCCTCTGCCTCCCGAGTGCTTGGATTAAAGGCATGCGCCACCAATGCCAGGCTTTGTTTTGTTTTTGACATACTGTCTCATGTTGTGTATTCTGGCCATGGGCCAGATACCCAGGGATTACCTGCACTCCTGGCTTCCCAAGGCCTGTGCCACTGCGCCTTAGGAGGTGTTTGACCTGCACTTGTTCAGAAGCTATGGGTGTCCGAGAGAGGTAGGTGTCAGCCCTGTATCACTGTAAGTGTCCAGGCAGAGGGCCACAGTAAATCTGGGGTGGGCAAGGCAATCTATCTTCTTCCTCAGACTCAAAGGGTAAGGGTGTGTACCTCCTAGAGACCCCAGACTACACAAGATAGCTGTGGTACCCTGTTTGGACTTGGAGTACTGTGGGAGAGGCGTCTGGGCTGCTCACAGCTGGGAAAGTGGCACAGTTTTTAACATCTTCCTGGCCTGAAGTAGTGGTACCTGCCTGTTATCCTGGGAGGAGGAAGAGGCACCAAGAGCTCCAGGTTCTCATAGGAGCCTTCCTCAGCTACACAGTGAGTGCAAGGTCAGTCTGGGCTACATGAAATTCTGCCTCAAAAACCCCAAACAGGATGTAGCTCACTTGGTAGACTGCTTGCCTGGAATGAATGAAGCCTGGGATTTGATCCTCAGCACCTCATAAGTGTGTGTGTGGCCACACATGCTTTGGGATGTGGAGGCAGGAAGATGAGGCGTTCAAGTCATCCTCAGCTACATCGTGAGTCTGAGTACAGTCTGTGCTGAGGAGACATTATCACACACCACTCACACATACATAGCACACATCACACACATACCACACCACACCCACATACCACACCATACACACACACACACCACACCACACTCACATACACAAGCATAAATACACCACACCCACATGCCACACACCACACTCACACACACAAACCACAAGCACACACACCCCAAAAGCACACACCACACATACATATATATACAAACACCATAACACACACACACACACCATATCATACACATATACACCACATACACAACACACACACACCACAACACACACATGCACACCCACATACCACACACACACACACACACACACACCACAAGCACACATACCCCAAAAGCACACACCACACATACATATATATACAAACACCATAACACACACATACACACCATATCATACACATATACACCACATACACAACACACACACACCACAACACACACATGCACACCCACATACCACACACACACACACACACCACAAGCACACATACCCCAAAAGCACACACCACACATACATATATATACAAACACCATAACACACACATACACACCATATCATACACATATACACCACATACACAACACACACACACCACAACACACACATGCACACCCACATACCACACACACACACACACACCACAAGCACACATACCCCAAAAGCACACACCACACATACATATATATACAAACACCATAACACACACATACACACCATATCATACACATATACACCACATACACAACACACACACACACCACAACACACACATACACACCATATCATACACATATACACCACATACACAACACACACACACACCACAACACACACATGCACACCCACATACCACACACACACACACACACACACACACCAGGTGCATGCACGCACAAGTCAGTTTTCTGGGTATCAAATTATCAAGTCTTGAACTTAAGTCTGCATCATGGGGCCAAAGTCAAGGAAGGTGTAGGAATTGTCATGGTTGTTTTTTTGTTTTTTTGTTTTTTGTTTTTTTGTCAATTTGATCTAAGCTAGAAACCTAGAAACTTCAGTTAAGGAAATACCTTAATGGATTGGTTGACTGTAGATGGATTTGTAGTGCATTCTTTTGACTTATGATAGATGTGGTTGGGTCCAGACCATGGGGTGGGGTAGTACCGACCCTGGGCAAATGGTCATGAGTTGTGTAAGAAGGCAAGCTGAGCCAGGCAGCAGCGGCATACCGCTTTAATCCTGGCGCTCGGGAGGGGAGGCAGGCAGCAGCGGCATACCGCTTTAATCCTGGCGCTCGGGAGGGGAGGCAGGCAGCAGCGGCATACCGCTTTAATCCTGGCGCTCGGGAGGGGAGGCAGGCAGCAGCGGCATACCGCTTTAATCCTGGCGCTCGGGAGGGGAGGCAGAGGCAGAGGCAGAGGCAGGCGGATCTCTGTGAGTTCAAGGCCAGCCTGGTCTGCAGAGCGAGCTCTAGGGCAGGCTCCAAAGCCACAGAGAAACCCTGTCTCAAGAAAGAAAGGGAGAGAGGGGGAGGGAGGGGGGAGGGAGTGAGAGTGCGAGCGAGCAAGAGCTGCATTCCTTTATGGCTTCTGTATCAGTTCTAACCTCCAGGTTCTGGTCTTGAGTTCTGCTCAGACTTCCCTCGTGATGGAGTGCGATCGCAGAGCTGTAAGCTGAAGTGAACCCTTTCCTCCCAAGTTGCTTTTGGCCGTGGCATTTTATCCCAACAGTAGAAAATTTAACTAAGAAAGGATTCAACTTTAGAGATGAGGAGACAGGTCAGGGGGATAAAGTCCTAACGCCGGAGTTCGGATGTTAGCGATCACCACAGGGTTCTTACCAAGACTCGGGGGACGTGGTCGCGTGGGCGTGGTCTCGTCACTGGGCGTGGTTTCCGGGCTCTCCACTGCAAGCTGCAGACTCGGACTTCGGAGCACTAACTAGCCTAGGACCATGGAGCCGGTGCCGCTGCAGGACTTCGCCAGCCGCCTGGACCCCGCCTCCCTTCCGCGCGTGCTGCGGGTCTGCTCTGGAGTCTACCTTGAAGGTGAGCGGGCCGTGGGGGAAGCAGCCAGGCACGGTGGATCATGCCTGTAATCTCAACACTGAGGATCTGAGGCAGGAGCATTGGCACAGATTTGAGGCTACTGGCCTATATGGGTTCAAGGTCAGTCTGGTAGAGTGAGACCCTGAGGAAGTTGGAGTTTGAATTAGAATGCTGCCTCTGCTCCGAGCTTTATGAGTTCGCACTAAAAACCACCTCCTTGCACCTCGGCTTTTGTCCTGTGGGTGATGAGAAGTCGGTGAGTTAGCACAGAAACTGGGTGGCAGCGAGGCAAGGACAAATGAACAACCTAGGAAGCCGCGCCTCAAGCAACAAGAACAATTATAACAATAAAAGGATACATTAGTAAATGGAGATCACTTGTCCACTGTGCTAGGCGGGCTCTAGGGCGTTCGCCATAGTTTTTGGTTTGTTTGCTTGTAAGAGAGAGAGGGTCTTGTTTTGTAGCCCAGGCTGGCCTCAGACTTGCAGTGATCCTTTTGCCTCTGCCTGAAATGGCCATGCCTGGGTCGCTGTTGCTCCTTTTTCTTTCTCTCTCTTTCCCGTTTTTTCTCCCTTCTCTAGTCTTCTCTCCCTTTCTTCAGGGTCCAACCCAGGGCCCTGAGCTCCAACCACTGAGTTCATTATTTAAGCCCGGGCTCAGCCCTCCCACTGGGCTCTGGCTCCTTGCCTTAGTCTCCCTGGCTGTCTTGCTAGAGGTCGGTCATCTCCTCATTTCTGTTTGAATGGTCCTTCCTCCAGGGAGCCTCCTTGACTTGCACACCTGCTTTTCCTCACAGAGTTCCTGGTTCATAGCAGAGAAGAGATGGGCATATCAGGGACACAGTGCCCAGTTATGGCTCAAAACAGCAAGTGACCAAGGACTGACCACTTGGGTAGGGGAGGAGGCGAAGGGATGTAGTGGATGAGAGACCCCCTTGGCTGCTCTGTGGAGGGAGGAGCCATATCCCCCAGTGAAAAGAGGGCGGCAGAGAAGAGAGTGAAGGTAGATTCGGGGATGCAGGCTCCTTCCTCTGAGAACAAGCCTCTGGTGAGAGCCTGTCTGACCCTGCTCTCCAGAGTGAGGGAAGCCGGCACTGCCACAGCAGCTGCCAGCAAGGGGTTCTGATGGCCGAGTGGACTCAGGAGGGTCCACACCTCACAGTGCGTCTTCGGGATCCACTGAAATCTGATGGGTCCCTGACATAGTCATCTGAGGTCTGTTTGTCCTTTCTCCAGTCTAGAACGTCCTCCCAGTACCCCTTACTCACCTCTGACACAATACTCGAGTTTCCTCATCCGGGCTGACGTGGGGTGGTGGGAAGTGGCACAAGTTGGGGTGATGTGACCAGAGACATGTCACGGGCTGTGGATATGCAAATGAGGTTACGTGGGAGGTAGATGGCCACAGGGGCCGGGTAGGCAAAATGTGGTAAGTAGCAGACCCTGTGGTTAGGAATTCCAGGTGTGGAGGACTTGACACCCCAAGTTCCTCCTCCTGCCGCCCTCTCCCTCTTCCAACTCCCACATTCACACCATGCTGGAGACAGGTCCTGCATGTATATCCTAGACCAGCAATCTAACACCAAGCTAACTAACATCCTTAATCCGTCTTTGGTTTAAGACAAGCTCTTCTTGTGTAATTCAGACTTCTCCTGCCTAAGTTTCCTGAATGGTGTGGTTGCTGACGTGTTTCTCCACCGTGGGTCTTATGAACTTTTGTTTACATTTACTTACCGTATGTCGGGGAGCACATGTGTGTCACGGTGTGCATGTGAAGGTCAGAGGACAACTTTTGGGAGTCAATTTTCTTCCACTACCTGGGACTTTGGAATGAAGTAGTCTCTACCTGCCAATATCTTCCTGTTTTTTGGTATTTTTGAGGCAGGGTTTCATGTAGCCCAGGCTGGCCTAGAGCTCTCTATTTAGCCCAGGATATCCCGAGTTCTTGTTTTTTTTTTTTTGTTTGTTTGTTTTTTGTTTTTTCGAGACAGGGTTTCTCTGTAGCTTTGGAGGCTGTCCTGGAACTCACTTTGTAGACCAGGCTGGCCTCGAACTCACAGAGATCCGCCTGCCTCTGCCTCCCGAGTGCTGGGTTTAAAGGCGTGCGCCACCAACGCCCGGCCTGTCCCGAGTTCTTGATCTTCCTGTTTACTGATCATTTGGAGGGACTGACACCACTTCTCTGAGCTGTCATTTTTAGGAAAGAGAAACTGTCACTATTTATTTAGCAAAGGGAAATTGCTGGCCCCTGTTCCCCAAAGGGCAGTCATGCATCTTCAGGGCATCGAAGCATCAGTAGAAGTTGATGGAGGCAGGGTTGGTGTATACAACCCGGTGGCTAATTCAAGGCCAGGTATATATAGTCTCCCCTGCCGGAAGGTCCGCACCCTGACATTGTATCAACTGTGGGCTTGGAGCGGGGTTTACAGCAGCCCCGCTGGGGACGTCCTGGGGACGTGGCTGTCAGGTGGCCTCAAGGCCCTGCCAGCTACAGTTTCCCATCCTCTACCAGCTGGATGGGGACCGCGCCCATGCTGCACTGTGAGATCTTCCAGCGTTCTCCACGGCTTAGCCCTTTGCATCAGTCAAGTGGGCTGCTGAACCCAGAGGTGGCTCAGAACCTCAACCTCCCCCACTTCCTCTAAGAGGAACTCACTGGGCTGGAAAGCTGGCTGGTGGGCAGGGTGGTGGGGTGGTCACTGCCAACACTGCCAACCTGAATTCAATCGTGGGTCTCCCTGGAAGGAGAGAACTCCTCCCAAGAGTTGCCCTGACTTCTACACCCATGCAGTGGAATGTACTCAAGACAAGCCGAAAAGTTTGAAAAAAAAACAAACAAAAAGTTAAAAAGCAACTCATCTGGACTGGGGGGGTGTGGCTCAGTTGGTAGAGTGCTCACCTATCGTGCATGAACCCCTAGATTTGATTCCCAGTGTTGCAAAGAACCCGGCATGGTGGCACACCACTTGCCTTTTGAGTATTGGAAGGTAGAGGCAGGAGGAACAGAAAGTTCGATGTCATCTTTGATATAGAGTTCCCAGGCCAACCTGAAGTACAGGAGAGCTGTTTCATAAATAAATAAAGGCATGCAACTCACTCATCTGAAGTAGAAAGCAGGGTGTTGGACGAACTAGGTACCCACCTGGCCCTCTGTATCTACATGGAGTATACTTACTGCGAGCCTGATAGGGAGATGGGATTTACAGGGCTATTTGCTGTTTCGTGGGTGGAAAACACCCTCAGAGGCTGCAGTGATGCTGAGAATGGACCAGCCCTGGCTGCACTTGGGAAGAACGGGGGCCACCAGGGCTGTGTCTCACGGTCAGTGGAGAGGTCGTAAGCTGTCTAAGGATAGCCAGTAGAGCCTGCTGCCCTTCTGCTGTTGTGTTTTCTTTTACTCTAGCCCCATCTTAGAATGCCAAAATGTAGGCGGTTTTTGTTTGTTTTGTTTTTTATTCTTAATTCTTTGCTCTTTGACTCAGGTCTTTTGAGGACCCACCACCCAGCTCCCAAATAAATCACACACAGAGTTGTATTCTTTTTTTTAAGATTTTATTTATTTATTATGTATACAACATTTTGCACACCAGAAGAGGGCACCAGATCTCATAACAGATGGTTGTGAGTCACCGTGTGGTTGCTGGGAATTGAACTCAGGACCTCTGGAAGAGCAGTTAGTGCTCTTAACCTCTGAGCCATCTCTCCAGCCCCAGAGTTGTATTCTTATTTATGAAAGCCTGGCCTTATCTTGGTTTGTTTCTTCCCAGCTTTTCTTTTTTTTTTTTTTTTTTTTTTTGGTTTTTCGAGACAGGGTTTCTCTGTATTGTTTTGGAGGCTGTCCTGGAACTCACTCTGTAGACCAGGCTGGCCTCGAACTCACAGAGATCCGCCTGCCTCTGCCTCCCGAGTGCTCTTCCCAGCTTTTCTTTTTCCTTCTTTCTTTCTTTCTTTGTTTTTTTTTGGGGGGGTTGTCTTGTTTTGTTTTGTTTTTGTTTTTGTTTTTTGAGACAGGGTTTCTCTGTATCGTTTTGGAGCCTGTCCTGGAAATTGCTCGGTAGGCCAGGCTGGCCTCGAACTCACAGAGATCCGCCTGCCTCTGCCTCCCAAGTGCTGGGATTAAAGGCATGCGCCACCAACACCCGGCTTTTCCCAGATTTTCTAAACTTAAATTATCCCAACTACCTTTTGCTTCTGGGATTTTCCTTTTCTTCTACATATCTTACTTTCACTCTTACTCTGTGATGTATTTCCTGTTTACTCAGGTAATACTATACCCTTCTGGGGTCTTTGGAGTTAAAGACTAGATAGTTATAGTCGCAGCTCTTCCTAGTTATGATAGAAAGTAAATTAGGTGTAAAACATTGGATTCAGTAAGATAGGATAGATAATGCAGTATGGTCTTTGAATGTGCTAACTACAAGAGGACTGACTATTGTAAATGAGCCAGGCGTTGGTGGCGCACGCCTTTAGTCCCAGCACTTGGGAGGTAGAGGCAGGTGGATCTCTGTGAGTTCGAGACCAGCCTGGACTACCAAGCGAGTTCCAGGACAACCTCCAAAGCCACAGAGAAACCCTGTCTCGAAAAACCAAAAATAAATAAATAAATAAATAAAATACCTGATGGTCTAATAAAGCACTGAACAGCCAATAGCGAGGCAGGAGAAAGGATGAGCAGGGTGATAGGCAGAGAGTATAAACAAAAGGAAGAGACTAAGTGAGAGGAGCTAGGTAGATGCTAACCAGCTCACCCAGTCCAGCCACAAAGTAAGAGTGACAGTAAGATGTACAGAAGTAAGAAAAGGGAAAAGCCCAGAGGCAAAAGGTAATCGGGATCATTTAAGTTTAGAAAAGCTGGGAGTGTGTGTCTCTACAGGTTCCGTCTACGAACTTTTTGGGAGTGAGTGTTGCCTCTCCACGGGGGACCTGATCAAGGTCACCCATGTTCATCTTCAGAAGGTAGTCTGTGAAAACCCAGAGACGGGTCAGACCTTGGAGCTCAACCCCAACTTCACAGGTAAGGTGTGCACCTCTGCCTCCCCACCTGTCCTGGTATCCTGTAATATATCTTCAGTCACTTGTGGGTGGGTTTGCCTCTTCTAGTGTCGTTCCGTTCCTCTGGCTTTGCATATAAGGGTGACATATCTACTGTTTATGTAGCTGCAAGGCCAAGGACACATTCAGGGTGCATCCTTGAGGATGCCCTGAACCTTGTGGAGTGAATTCTACTTGGTCTTAATAAAAACAAAAACCTGGAGTCAGATATTGGGGTAAATGCTGAAAGATCAGAGAAATAAAGGAGCTGGCCACTAGAGAGACTTCTCACCTCTACTGAATCCTCATACGGAAGGGGTTAAGCTCCTGTCTCTACAAATCCCCAGACTGAATGGGCCAGAGATCCTGCCTCCACCCACCTTGTATTCCTCCTCCCCTCCCGAGTGCTGGGATTAAAGATGTTCGCCACACTGCCTGGCCTCTGTGGTTAACTAGTGACTAGCTCCACCTCTGATCTTCAGGCAAACTTTGTTGGAGCACAAACAAAATGTCACCACAAAGCCTGGCATGACCCTGCCGTCTTCTGATCACATCTGCCTGCAGGTCTTCAGGTTTTGATCTCTGTTTGCTCATACATTCATTCTTCAAACATCTAATGACACCCATGTGTGCCAGGCCCAATGGGAAGCTGGGTGTGGACTCAGGATGGACTAGACTGTTCTGGAGAAAGGCAAGGGTTCATGAAGCAGGTACCAGCTCTGCATGGGGTGACCTGCCCTCCAGGGTCTACAGATCCAGGAGCAGGAGGCCCCAAGACAAGGGAGTTGACATGTGCCCATTCGGTGCCTAAGAAATCTCAAGGGAAACAGGTTGGTGGCACATTCCTATTCCTGGATTTTAGCATAGGGGAGGTAGAGGCTAAATAAAGATCAGGAATTTGAGGCCAACCTTAGCTACCTAGCAAGTCTAGGATGCATGAGACACTGTCTCAAAAAGGGTCAAAGCCTGAAGATACAGCTCAGTTGATAGAATGTTTCTCTAGTATATGTGAGGTCCTGGGTCCTATCCCCAGCATTGTATAAACCAGCTGTGGTAGTGGCACATGCCTGAATCCCAGAATTTAGACGGCAGAGGCAGGAAGAGCACAAGTAGGTCTCATGCCTGGGAAATGATCAGCAGCAGACACTTGCTGCCTCCCCTGATGATTCAAGTTCAATTCCCGGGACCTACATGGTAGGAGAGAGTGACTCCTACAAGTAATCCCCATGCGACCTCCACGAACGGGCTGTAGCATACACATGCATACATACATCTGACCTCCACGCATGTGCCATAGATGTACATGCATACATATATACACTAGATAAATGTGATTCCTTTTATTTTATTTCATTTTGTTGAGACAAGGTCTTGCTATACAACCTTAGTTGTCCTGGAACTCACTCACTCTGTACACCAGGCTGGCCTCAAACTCATAGAGATCTGCCTCCCGAGTGCTGAGACTGAAGGTGTGCACCACCATGCCTAACTTAAATGTGATTAAAAAAATTTACTTAAATCTTTAAAAAAAGATGGGATGGAGGGAGGGAGGGAGAGAGGGAAGGAGGGAAAGAAAGAAAGAACCCTCAAATCACAGGAGAATCACCTCATTTGAATATCTGAAAAGCCCCAGGCTCTTCAGCACTTTCACAAGAGAAGTGTGTCAGCCTAACCTAGAGGAGCTATTCTACTCATCTCCCACCACCTGCTGTAAGCGCGCGCATGCGTGTGTGTGCGTGTGTGTGTGCGTATGTGCGTGCATGTGTGTGTGTGTGTGTATTCTATATTTACACATGTCACTTCTTCAAATCTACCATCAAGTCCAAGGGCTCATAATAGAGAAGGAAGCTGAGGCCACCCAGGCTGCTCCCAGCCACAGACAACAGACCTCCTGTTCCATAATAACGAGCCCCTTGGGGGTTACTTTTTCTGCTTTCTTGGCTAGCTTGCTTGTTTTTGAGACAGGGTCTCATGGATCTCATGCTGACCTTGAAATCCAAATAAATCTTTAATTTTTTCTGGGGGGGGGGTGGGAGTTTGAGACAGGGTTTCTCTGTGTAGCACTAGCTGTCCTGGAACTAGCTCTTGTAGACCAGGCTTACCTCGAACTCACAGAGATCCACCTACCTCTGTCTCCCTCCTGAGTGCTGGGATTAAAGGTATATGCCACCATTCTCCCTAATTTGTTTATTTTTGGGGGGACAGGGGTTCAAGACAGGGTTTCTCTGTGGCTTTGGAGGCTGTCTTGGAGGCTGTCCTGGAACAAGCTCTTTTTTTTTTTTTAAAGATTTATTTATTATGAATACAACATCCTGCCTCCATGTATGTCTGCACACCAGAAGAGGGCACCAGATCTCATTATGGATGGTTGTGAGCCACCATGTGGTTGCTGGGAATTGAACTCAGGACCTCTGGAAGAGCAGTTGGTGCTCTTAACCTCTGAGCCATCTCTCCAGCCCTGGAACTAGCTCTTGTAGACCAAGCTGGTCTCAAACTCACAGAGATCTGCCTACCACTGTTTCTTAAGTGCTGGGATTAAAGGTGTGCGCCACCACCACCTGACTTCCTTATTTATTTATTTATTTATTTAATTTTTTTTTTTTTTTATTTTTTGGTTTTTACGAGACAGGGTTTCTCTGTGGCTTTGGAGGCTGTCGGTCCAGCCTGGCCTCGAACTCACAGAGATCCGCCTGCCTCTGCCTCCCGAGTGCTGGGATTAAAGGCGTGCGCCACCACTGCCCAGCTATTTATTTATTTTAAAGATTTCTTTATTATGTATACAGTGTTCTGCCTGTATGTATCCCTGCAGGTCAGAAGAGGGCACCAGATCTCATTACAGATGGTTGCGAGCCACCATGTGGTTGCTGGGAATTAAACTCAGGACTTCTGGAAGAGCAGTCAATGCTCTTAACCTCTGAGCCATCTCTCCAGCTCCCCCTCCCCCCCATTTTTTTGTTTTTTTTGGTTTTTTGAGACAAGGTTTCTCTGTGGCTTTGGAGGCTATCCTGGAACGAGCTCTTGTAGACCAGGCTGGCCTCGAACTCACAGAGATCCGCCTGCCTCTGCCTCCCAAGTGCTGGGATTAAAGGCGTGCGCCACCAACGCCTGGCCTCCCCCCCATTTATTTTTAAGTTTAAAAAAATCACATTTGGGTTGGAGAGATGGCTCAGAGGTTAAGAGCACTGGCTGCATTTCCAGAGGCCCTAAATTCAATTCCTGGTAACCACATGGTGGCTCACAACTATCTGTAATGAGATCCAGTGCCCTCTTCTGGCCTGTAGGCAGAACACTGGGGTTCTAATTTGGCACAGAGAGACAATGGTGCTGCCTCAGGATGGAGAGAGAGACTGGATGTGTGGGCTTGGAGCTATAGGGGAGGTGTCTGAAGGAAAGAGTGATGAGTTGGCCAAGTTGGAGACAGAGGTCAGAAAAGAGGGAAATCATGGTGTGTGTGTGTGTCTATGTGTTACAGCATGTGCCCTTATTCTCTTCTCTGTGTCCCCTGTGTCACCATTCCTGTTCCCCACTATCTATTCACACACTGTCACCCAGCCTCATTCATAGACCTTTGGTCTAGATGTGCAGGCTCTAGGAGGGATTCTCGCTGGCTTGTCTGCAGAACCTGGCTCAGCAAAGGCTTGCCCTTCCCCCACTCTCCCTCCCTCTGCTGACTCCCACAGGCCTCTTCAGCACACTCACCAGCCTGCAGAGCTACAGAACCCTGGAGGAGCTCGTCTCTGCCATGCCCCAGACCTCCACACGGTGGCCCATTTGCTTCAAGTCAACTGAAAGAATTGTCACAGAGGCCACAGTGGTACCTGCGGGTCAGCTGCTCAGGCTCGAAGCTGTGGAAATACACCATGGGACCCAGTATGCACGCTGTGTCCAGGACTCAAAGACCCAGGAGATCATCCATTATCTGCCCCTTTCCCAGAAGGGAACCTTCTGGAGATGCAAGCCTGGTGCCCCACAAACCCTGCTCGAAATCCTGCAGGACCCAGCTAATCAGGGCCTTATGCTCACCTGCCCCAGCCTACCCTGGCGCTCGGTGATCCTGAAGTCCGAGTACATGCTCCAGGCAGTGATGCACAGTGAGTTACCTGGGCAGGCGGGCAGGCAGGAGTGGTTGGGAGCTGCACAGTTCAAAGATTCCCCTGACTCTGCGTAGTCTGGGGCTCCAGCTTGTTTACCCAGTGTTTGCAATGTAACAATACAGATGCCCAGTGAAACGGGAAATAATGGTGTAAGAAGAGATAGGAAAATAGTATGAACACACCCAAGGTCCCTCATGCTTTACAGAGTTGGCTAAGGTTAGATCCCACACTAGCCAGGGCTACAAAGATGCTGTCTCAAAACTGCAAAAACAAAACAATTAATTAAAGGGGGGGGGGGGAGACAGCAAGCCACGCGGTGGCTTACAACCATCTGTAATGAGCTCTGGTGCCCTCTTCTGGCCTTCAGGCATACATGCAGGCAGAACACTGTCTACATAATAAATAAATCTTAAAAAAAAAAAAGGCGGGAGTAGCCCAGGCTAGTCTGCAACTCCTAATCCTCCTACCTACCTCCAAGTCAAGTGCTGGAGTATATGGGTGTGGCCACACCTGGTTAAAACAAAACAAAACAAACCCGAAGCTTAAAAAATTATTCTTTTTTAGAGATGCATATGCATGGCATGGTAAAGTAGATTTTGTTTATGGAGAAGAAAGGAAAAGGAAATACCCTCCCAGATCCCTCTTGAAAAAGCAAACTTGAGGAGGTCTAGGTGTCCTGTTTCCCCACTGCAAGCATTTTAGCTGCTAGAATTCACACCACCCCTAGCTTGGTCACCTTTTCCATCCCTACTGTTTCAATTTAAGCATCACACACTGACTTCCCTTAAACATAGCACACCCCTTATATTACACTTCTGCAACATTATGACATCCTTAGCTAGTATGTTAATTTGTTTTATCTTATTGTATTCTGAGATAAAATATTATTTATCATTATTTTATCTCATGTAGCCTGGCTAGCCTTGAATTCCCGATCATCCTGGTTCCACGTCCCAAGCTCTGAGATTGTAATGGTGTACCACCACACCTGGCTCATGGGCTTTTTATTCTAATACGGAGTTCTTAGATTACTTTATGTGTATGGGTGTCTGGGCTGAATGCATATCTGTGCAGCATGTGCGTGCCTGGTGCCCATGGAGGTCAGAATCGGGCGTCAGATCCACCTGGAACTGGAGTTACCCTGTCAGGCGGTTCACAGCCTCCTGTAATGCCAGCCCCTGCAGGATCCAACTCCCCTGGCCTCTGTGGTCACCTGCACTCACATGCACAAATCTATACACAGTTATAAGTAATAAAAACAAGTATAGCCGGGCATTGGTGCCACACACCTTTAATCCCAGCACTCGGGAGGCAGAGGCAAGCGGATCTCTTAAAATTAAAAGAAATTAAGATTAAGAAATAAAAAGAGGCTGAAGAAAGATTGGGCAAAAATATCTAGTACAGTAGGAAAATGATTTTTGGAAAGAAAAGATGAAACAGGCTCAAAGCTGGGGTGGGGGCCACCATGGGGTGCTATGCTGCACCCCTGAACTGCCTTCTCCCCACAGTGCGCCGCACCATTGCCAAGATCCCATCCAGCCTGGAGGTGGAGGTAGAAGACGTCACCGCCTCCTCCCAGCATATCCACTTCATCAAGCCACTGCTGCTGAGCGAGGTCCTGGCCCAGGGAGGCCCCTTCCCTATGACCACAGAGATCCTGGAGGTTCCTGAGGGCCCTCCCATCTTCCTCAACCCGTGGGTGGGCTCCCTACGCAAAGGCCAGAAACTCTGCATCTACGGGCCAGCCTCGCCACCCTGGCGGGTCGTGGCCACAAGCAAGAGCCGAAGGGTTCCCAGATACTTTATCCTCTCTGGGGCCTACCAGGGCAAGCTGAGGCGGAGGCCAAGGGAGTTCCCCACGGCCTATGACCTTTTGGGTGCTCTCCAGCCAGGCCGACCCCTCCGGGTGGTGGCCACAAAAGACTGTGATGGGAACGAAGAGGAGAATCCTGAATTTTCTTTCCTGGCCGTGGGTGACCGGCTGGAGGTGCTGAGGCAAGGCCAGGTCTGTGGGACACAGGGCCAGGACATAGATGTCTTGGTATGTCAGCGGCTGAGTGAGCAGGCAGGGGAGGAAGAGGAGGAGTTGGGAGAGGAAGAGGAGGAAGGAGAGAACACAGAACAGATTCTGCTACCCCTCTACCTCTCTGGTGCCTTTGTGGAGGAGGTGAGTGATAGCCGGCGCTATAGCCTAGCAGATCTCACTGCCCAGCTCTCCCTGCCCTGTGAGGTCAAGGTGGTGGCCAAGGATGCCCAGGAACTTTCTGACCCTCTGGTCTCCTTCCCGGGCCTGCGGCTGGAGGAGAAGATCACAGAACCCTTTTTGGTGGTAGGCCTGGACTCCCAGCCAGAAATGCGCTTTGAGATTCCTCCCCGGTGGCTGGACCTGACTGTGATGGAAGCTGAGGGGCAGCCAGGCCAGGTGGCTGAACCACGCTCTGTCGCTAGGGTGGAGGAACTGTCAGAAGGTTTCTACTACAGTCTCCGGAAGCTGCCGGCCTCTGAGAGCCAAGCTCCTCCACCCAGGCCCCCAAAGAGCAAGGGTGTCAGTGAGCAGAAGCAGAGAAATCAGAGCTGCAAGGAGGCCAGTGTGAAGGTACGCACAGCACCTATCATTAAGTTCTAGTCTTTATACCAGTTATTCCCACCCAGGCCTCATAATCTTGAAGTTGGTGTAATTACCAGTATTTTATGATTGAGACAATGAGCATTGAGCCAGGCAGTGGTGGCGCACGCCTTTAGTCCCAGCACTCAGAAGGCAGAGGCAGGTGGATCTCTGTGAGTCAGAGACCAGCCTGGTCTACAAGAGCTACTTCTAGAATAGCCTCCAAAGCCACAGAGAAACCCTGCCTCGGGGGAAAAAATAAATAAGAGGATTGGGACTCCGACATGCTCCCAAAGTGGGAGTTTCTAAACTGAAGGCCTGGGCTTGTGTGTGAGCCTTCTAAGTTCCTGGGACTTTTGCTGTCACCTTGCTGACATGCCCATGTGGAGCATCTGTTCTTACAATAGCTCTTAGGATGGCCTCCTGTCCTGATTTGTTTTATGTGGCTGTGATAAAATGTCCCAAGTTAAAAGCAACATAGAGGAGGAAGGTCTGTTTGAGTACAATTCCAGGTTAGAGCCTTTCACTGCAGGGAAGTCACAGAGACAGGCTTAAGACAGCTGGCCATACCACATCCAGTCAGGAGTAGAAAGAATCTGACAAATGTATACCGCCTGCTAGCTCTTTTGATGGTTTTCTTTACTTTATACAGTTCAGAGTCCAGCGCAGGGAATGGGTGTCACCCACAGTGGGCCTGTTTGTCCAACATTGATTGGCAGTCAAGACAATCACCCACAGACATACCCACAGGCTAACCTGATCTAGATAATTCCTCATTGAAACTCTCTTCCCAGGTAGTTCTAGGTTATGCCAAATTGGCAGTTAAAACTAACCAGCATGGCTCCTAAGTCTTTCTCTGGCTGTCTGCTGGGCAGTGTTGAAACCTTCGGTGGCTCCACATGGCATCAGGGTCCTTCATTAACTGACTCCAGCTGGCACCCCTGGGCCACCTTCCACCACTTTGTATTCCCAACTTCAGCCACAGAGGCTCTGGGTTGGCACATGGGAGAGTATGGGTCACAGAATTCACGTGACCCATGTCACTTTCAACTCACTGTACTGTAAGCTCTCTGCCTAAAAAGACAGTTGGGCAGGATAAGGGGGGCAGAGAGCAGAAATTCCAAGTCCCCAAGACTGGTGGGCACTGCTGAATAAGCCAAGGAGAATGGGGATGCTCTCTCTCTCTCTCTCTCTCTCTCTCTGATGCTCTCTCTCTCTGATGCTCTCTCTCTCTCTCTCTCTCTCTCTCTCTCTCTCTCTCTCTCTCTCTCTCTCTCTCTCTCTCTCTCTCTCTCTCTCTCTCGAGCTGAGACAAGTCACCTGAGCTCATATAGATAGGAGGTGGCAGGGCTGGGTTTGAACTCGGCCCTGACTGCAATGCCTATGTGCCCGAGTGACCTATCAGAAGCATTTTTTGTGAACACAACATACTGTTTTGAGACCTCAGGAGGCCTGCATTTATTATCCTGTAGCCTGTGGCAGCGGGAGTTAAAAAGATGAATCCCGAGGAACTCCTGTCCATGAGAAGCCTGACCCAGAAAAACAGACAGAAAGTGGCACTGTTGGCAAACTCCATCTCATGGGCTTGACAGCTGATCTCCTACCTTTTCTGATTTCTAGTTTTTTATTTATTTTTTTGTTTTGTTTCCTGCTCAGTCTCAGGTTATAGGACAACAGCAATCCTACCCACAGCCTGAACCCAAGGCGAAGACCTTGGAAGAGCTCCCCAAGGACAAATCAAATTTGTACAGCAAGATTCCTGTCCATAAAAAAGACCTTAAGTCCAAAACCCAAACACAGGATTCAGGTAAGTCCTTTGGCTCCTCAGGCCCCTCTCCCACCTCTGCTAGCTCTACCTGGGGGACCCTACGGTGGCCCTAGTTTAAAGCCAAGCTTGTACAGAGTGGGTTGGGTGAGAAGGTCTGTGGTCTTTCTCCCTAGACTCCACATCCTAGCAATGAAATGAGGCCAGTCCCAGACACAATGTACTCGTATGACAAACAGAACAGTAAAATGGCCGCAGTGTTTAAAGAAAATGAATTGTGGTTTCTGGGCTGTAGAGTTTGGCCAAGCCCTTCCCTGTCAATGGGAGGAAACTGAAAAGGGGAAGGAACTAGCCTAACGACAAAGATTTGAATGACCTGGCTGTCTTTTCTTCTTCAGTGCTGGGCAAATACTCCATAACTGAGTCATATCCCCTGTCTGACTCAGATATAGATGACCACGACTATGAAGAAATTTGAGGTGCTGGGGAGCCACACTTCCCAGCTGCTGCTGTACATGAAGTTGGGATACCAGCTAACTCTTGGGAGACCTGGGGCAAAGTCACATGTTGGCACAGAACTGAAATGGGACAGACACTATTCCCACCTCCTATGGGTTCCAGATTCCTGCCTCTGCCTGGTCCCGGGAGGTTGCGAGAAACCATTCAAGTTCTGTTCGCTCCTGTGCTCAGCAGTTGTCCCACAACTGGGCGCAGAAAAGATTCAAACGAGACCACCAGCTTCAGCAATGCCTGCTCCCGGTAAAGGGACCTCAGTCCTCATTGCACACCCTGCTCTACCACTTCTGCAGTCCAGGCTCTGGGCCTGGGGCAGACAGCATTCTCATGTTGGTAGAATCTAGCTCACGACAGCACACAGTCAATGGGCTTGTATGAATAAATGTGGGAATTTGCCTCCAAGAACAAAATCTTAGGTAGGACTTTAGTTCTCAAGATCCGTTAGTGGAACTAGGAGAGCTAATTTACATAGAAGGACCAGAGAGAGCTGGGCGGTGGTGGCGCACGCCTTTAATACCAGCACTTGGGAGGCAGAGGCAGGTGGATCTCTGTAAGTTCGAGGCCGGACTGGACTGACAGCCTCCAAAACAATACAGAGAAACCCTGTCTCGTAAAACAAAACAAAACAAAAAAACAAAAAAAAAGGACCAGAGAGATGGCTCAGTGATTAAGAGCCCTTTGCTGCTCTTGCAGAGGATCCAAGTTCAGTTCCCAGCTCGTACATCAGGTATCTCATAACTGCCCGTAACTCCAACTCCAGGGTATCCAACATCTGCTTCTGAATTCTGTGGGCACTGCACTCATGTGCAAAACCCTGCCCCCCAACACAAAAATAAGACACAATTAAAAAAGCTTAAAGCTGGGTTTGGTGGTATACAACTTTAATCTCAGTACTCTGGTGGAAAAAGAGGCAGGTGAATATATGTGAGTTCAAGGCCAGCCTGATCTACATATTTATTAAGGAAAAAAAAGGGCTGGAGAGATGGCTCAGAGCTTAAGAGCACTGGCTGATCTTCCAGAAGTCCTGAGTTTAATTCCCAGCAACCACATGGTGGCTCACAACCATCTATAATAAGATCTGGCGCCCTTTCTGGCATGAAAGTGTATATGCAGGTAAAATACTGTATACATGAGAAATAAATATTAAAAAAAAAGAACAATCTATGGTGTCACATGGGAATCTCACTAGGCTCAGTATAGGTTAAATGAGGTTTATTCAGATTACACTTACACAAGAGGCTGCCACAGGTTTCCAG
Source organism: Mesocricetus auratus (assembly GCF_017639785.1). Classification (NCBI taxonomy): domain Eukaryota; kingdom Metazoa; phylum Chordata; class Mammalia; order Rodentia; family Cricetidae; genus Mesocricetus; species Mesocricetus auratus. The sequence continues at coordinate 10,599,817 of NW_024429197.1, forward strand.
CGCCAAGGATCCTTCCAAGCTATTTCCTATGACCCAGCCAGCAGCACAAAAGAGCATGCCTGTCAGACCTAAATCCCCCACCTCACTTAACGCACCTGTGACCACACCCCAGGGCCACAGGTGTGTAGTTAGATCTCTGGCTACACTATGGAGACCCAAAGCTGTGGAAATCTGGCATGTTTTTGAAAATTATTATTTTACGTGCATTGGTATTTTGCCTGCATGTAAGTCTGTGTAAGGGTGCCAGATCCCCTGGAACTGGAGTTAAACAGGTGTGTGCTAGGAAGTGAACCCAGGTCCTCTGGAGGAGCAGTCAGTGCTCTTAACAACTGAGTCATCTCTCCAGCCCTGTGGCATGCTTTAAGTGGTACTGTGACACTGTTAAAGCTGCTAAAGCAACAGAATAAAATGACATGCGCTTCTGTATTAATAATTTATTAAGTCTTACCTGAGTACCAGACCCTTTAGAAACCATATCCAAACCTTGAACTCTTGGAGAGAAACACTGGCCTGATTTTAAAGATTGGGACAGGCCGGGCGGTGGTGGCACATGCCTTTAATCCCAGCACTCGGGAGGCAGAGGCAGGCGGATCTCTGTGAGTTCGAGACCAGCCTGGTCTACCGAGCGAGTTCCAGGACAGCCTCCAAAACAATACAGAGAAACCCTGCCTCAAAAAACCCAAAAAGAAAAAAAGAAAAGATTGGGAAACAGGCTTAGTGATTGATGGTCTGGGGAGATGGACCAGCACAATGGTTAAGGAGAGGGCTCCAAAAGGCAAGTCTAGATTAGGTTCCCAGCATACCATGTACCAAATGCCAATTTCAGCCACTTGTTTCACCTTAGGCTTTAGTTTCATGACATCTACAGATGGTTCTAAGGATCAACTGAGGTCTGTACAAGGCATTTGTGTACTTGGCACTCACTGTTAGTATCACTGTTACCAAGCCACACTAGCACAATATCACAAAGCTGTGTCTTCAGTCTCTGGTTTCCATGATGCCTGCACTCTCATCATGGAATTCACTGGAAAAAAAAAAAAAAAAAAAGCTGCCAGGCAGTGATGGACAGACAGGCAGATCTCTGAGTTCAAGGCCAGCCTGGTCTACAGAACAAATTCCAGGATTAGGCTCCAAAGCTAGAGAAATCCTGTCTCAAAAATAGAAAAAAAAAAAGCTGACTCCCTGGACTCTGGGCCCAACAGTGTTTGACAGCCACTGTCCAGAAGCAGAGATAAGAGGGTAAATATAAACCTTAGTTTCTACAAGCTGGAAAAGTCACAGAATTTAGCCCTAGGACACCAGAGAAGATGGGACAGATTAAAGGATGTTGACTTTACAGTTGATCTGAGATGGATCACTGGCACTGCACCTGTGTGTGCTCCTCTCTGGGCTGCCTAGACCTGTTCTTGTAGGTTCTCTGACCTTGAATGAAGTTCTCCAGGTGATTCCTACAGGCAGCAAGCATGCTGCTGGCCAGTCCCAACTGTCGACACCTCATCCACAAATTTCTACCTACCTCTCTCCAGAAGGCAATGTTCACTGCACTGGAGACCCAGGGACAGACAATGGAGAGAAGCAATAAGCAAGATCTTGACAGAATGTTCCTTCCTGGCTCTGAACTACCAGAGGGCAGACCAATAATCAAGATATTTCTAGTTTTCACTTCCAGTCTTGACACAAAACAGAATAAGCCACAAAAAGAGGCTACCAGTCCTATGAAATAGGATGTCCAGGGCTGGAGAGACAGTTCAGTGGTTAAGAGGATTGGGCTTTCCTGCAGAGGGCCCAGGGTTAGTTGCCAGCGCCCACCCAGCTGCTCACAACCATCATCCAGCTCCTGGGATTCTGACCCTCTCCTTTGAATGCAAACACTTACACACATAAAAACAAAGGTTTTGAGTAATCAGGTGCTTCCATGCAGAGAAAGGCAGTGATGTCTTAGCTGTGCTTCAAGGAATCAATCACAGGGACTGGGGAGGTGGCCCCGGGGGTAAGGTGACCCGAGTTTGGATCCATAGCACTTACATAAAAGCCAAGTCTAGTGGCCTCTACCTGTAACCCTAACATTGGGAGGTGGGGGCCAGAGACAGGCAGGTCCCAGGGGCTCACTGAAACGTCAAAGTTTAGTAACGACCTGATCTCAAAAACATATGTTGAGGGAGATGCCTGGTGTCAACCTTTGGCTGTACATGGGTAGATGTCTTCAATCAGTGCTGTACCCCTACCCCCAGCCCCCCAAAGCATGTTCAGCAACTGTAGCTGATTTTTCGGAGTAATGGCAGTTGCTCCAGGAGCCCTCAGAGGACTTCTTTCCCTTAAACAAGCTGGGCTAGTGGGAAGGATATAACAATGGGGTTGGTGATGCCCCTTGAGTAGTGGTCTTCTAAGTGGTGTACACACCAGGTGTTCCTTTGGGAACAAAAAATAGGTATCAGCACTTATTGTTTTGAGACAATGTCTCACTGTGTAGCATTGGTTGACTTGCAATTAGCTATGTAGACCAGGTTACCTCTGAATTCAAGATATCTGCTTGCCTCTATCTGGTGAGTGCTGGAATTAAAGGTTCTGGGTCACTACACCTGGCTCATTCCTACTTCGGAATGTTTTTTTATAATGATAAGCATATTAATAGGGTAAACTTATGTAAGTTACTAAACAAAATAAGGTACATGTTCAAACATTTTGCCAATGTGAAGTTTCTTCCAGCTATACTATCTTTTTTTTTAGGCTTGTGAAATCAACTGTACCAAAACAAAACCACTAATCCTAATTCTTATTCTGTACTTTCTCAAGTTAAGCTTAGTAAAATGTTATTTTTCATAATGTCCCATTTCTCCACCTGCAATCCTAAAAATTTTGCTGAGAGCAGGCTGAACACACAATCAAATCAGGTGACACTGGTAGTTTCTAAGAACATGGGTCATATTGGTGTTCCAATTACTGGACTCCGAAACACAAGCTCTTCTACCTGTGCAGAGCAGCAACTCCAGGGGCTGGAATTCTACAACACTGTCCTGCCTGTGCTCTGCCTCAAACGCCCAGTGCTCAGCAATCATGTGATCACTGAGAGCCATCAAATGACCAGGACTCAGCTGCCTGATGCTAATTTCTCCAATTGCTAGTACCAAACCAACAGTTTGGTATCTAATAGACACTGAACAACTCCTGTGTGTGCGAAAGCAAATGCAGGTGCCAGCGAGTTAGAGGCATCAGATCCCCTAGAACTGGAATTAGACAGTTGTAAGCTGCCTAACATGGGTGCTTGGAACTGAATTCAGGCCCCCTTGGAAAAGCAACAGATGTTCTTCATCCCTGAGCCCTGTGTCTAGGTCTCCCAACCCCCCCTTTTTTTCAGACAAGATTCCACTATGCAGTCATAGCTTAGTAACTGGTATGTTGATCAGGTTGGCCTCAGAACTCAACAGCTCATCTACCGCCTAAAACAAGTCATTTGAATTCTATGGAAAGACCCACCCAGAACCACAGCTTTGTTTATCTGGTAACTAGAGGAAATCGGAAATCTGTGAAAGTACCCATCATACATCCCACACTGGAACATTTTTTTTTCTTGTTCTCAGCAATTTCCTTTGTCTAAGAATGGATCCATAACCAAAAACCTAACTAGTTAGCTGACCCTTACCTACAGGTATGGGTCTTCAGAGGGAACTACTTACTACTCTGTCTAGAAAACTGCCAGATGTTTACCATCAGCAATCAGGGTTGAGAGCTCATTTAGAAGTGAGTAGTTATTTGCATGTTCCACATTAAGAACCCCACCCCCAAGTTAGTTCCCGTCCCAGACATTATTTACCTTTGACTTCTATGAACTCATTTCCTCTACTGCAAGAACAGCCTTTGTGAAGTCTCACAACAGTCAACTCAGTTACATGATCACATATATCAGCACCAACATTAAAGGCCCCATTCTTCAGCCCTGCCAGGGACTGAACCAGCCTTGTGGATGGCAGGCAATCCGCTACTGTGAGTTATAACTGTAACCCAAGGTCTATTCATAATCCTTCATGGCAATGCCACACGCTTTGCACATCTGCAACAAACCCCTGAGAAAATCTGCCTGATGATCTGAGTTGGATCCTGAAATACAAGTAGAAGATGACTGACTCTGTACACCATAGAAAGAAAACACTCCAGCAAGCTGTCCTCTGACTTCCATACAATAAGTGAAAAAACAGTTACATCTTAAAAGCTATTACAGCCGGGTGTTGGTGGCACACACCTTTAGTCACAGCACTCAGGAGGCAGAGGCAGGCAGATCTCTGTGAGTTTGAGACCAGCCTGGTCTACAAGAGCTAGTTCTAGGACAGCCTCCAAAGCCACAGAGAAACTCTGGCTTGAAAAACCAAACAAAAAACCTCCCCAAACAACAAAAAGCTATTACAATCAAACTTTTATTGAACATATGAACATTTATATTACAAAGAATGGAGTAACATTTCTTCCTCTCTGCCCTGTGAGGCCACCATGCCAGAACCTCATGCTCACTGAAACCTACTTTCGGTCGTAGGCAAGACAAGGGGAAGGAAAGTGCAATTCTGAAAGTAACACCACAGACCCAGAGTGGGAAACAAATTAGGCAGAAGGTAGTGGGTTCTGTATGTGGCCCTTGGCCTTAGTATTACCACCCCAACAAGAAGCCTTTCAAGAGCAGACACTCCCAAGCATGATGCAGTTCTGCCCTGCTCTCTGGGTTGTGTTCCTCTTTCAAGCCCATCCATCTAGCCTGGAGTCCTGACTAGATTATCTGGAATTTCTGTTATGAAATCCCATCCTGGTTTACTTCCTTCTCAACTGGCTAGCTCCTTTTGAACATCTAAACAACAAACAACAAAACAGAACAGCAGCAAGTTTCAAGAGGACATAAGCTGACACCTTCTCTATGAAACTTGTCCTAGAAGCCACTGGCCAAAACCTGCAGAGCTGGAGACAACAGATGGTGGAAAAACAGGTCCAGCTGGAAATATTTTGGGTACCCAATGAGCTCTAGTTACTCTGCATCTGTAGATTTAAAGTGATCATCATCCACTGTAGAATAAATGTGCCCCTCGTTGCACAGAAAATCCACTGCTTGCCTAGAAGGAAAAAAGAAGGGGGGAGGTTCTTTTTAAAACCAGTGTCTTTTTTGAATATAACTAAACAAGCAAATATCACTAGTTTTTGTACTTCTTATCCTAAGAATTACTCGGCCATTTTGTTCCTGGGAGTCTCTTGTAGAGAAAAGCCAATTAAACTTCAGGATTGAGATTATCCATGCAGACAAGGGCTACTAGGGCTGCCTCATATCCTGACCACAAATTTCAAAAGGAATAGGGCCCCACTTAATATGCCAATTTAGCTGACAAAGAACCTGAAGCCATAGTCACCTCACACATAAAATCCCTACTGTACACAGGGGTCTTAAGTCTCCCTTCCCTGGATTCATGCCACAGAATCACACACTGAAATGCTTTTTGCTCTGCCTGTGGGCAGCAGAGAAGTAGGAAGTGAAAGGTAATTCAAAAAGAGGGTGAATCAGAAACAGTAACATGTTTAGTAACAGTCAGAATTTACCCAGTGATTTTGTACCTCATCACCAGTGACTTTGAGATGGGCATAACTGTCACCACTATGCCACAGGAATGGAAACTGACTTGGGCATTTCTTTTCCAACTAGACCTTCAATTTTCTCCCCAAGATAGGGTTTCTCTGTGTAACAACCAGTTCTGGCTTTCTTGTAACTTGCAATGTAGACCAGGCTGGCCTCAAACTCACAGAGATCCACCTGTCTCTGCCTCCTGAGTGCTGAGAATAAAGGCATGCACCAACTAGGCCTACAGTTACTAAATGGGCTTTTATTTATTTATTTATTTTGAGATAGGGTCTCTTTATGTAGTCATGACTGTCCTGGAACTTGCTTTGAAGGCCAGGCTGGCCTCAAAGTCAAGAACCACAAGCACTATCTACTTATATATAGTCCACATCTCAGTTCACTGCAATGGAATCATGAGTCTGTTGCCTAAAATAGAAATCAGGTCAAAGGTGTAAGAAGGACTGACTGCCAAATGCCTTCAGATACAGAAAAAAATCAGCAAGTGGTGCCAACAGTGCCACCTATGAGTCCTTTTGAAATTGTTTCACAGCTGGCCAACTTCCCTCAACAGGCTGCAGTTGACAACTTTCCTTTTTTCTTTTGGTGTGGGTCTCATGCAGTCCAGGTTGACTTTGAACTCCTGCTCCTCCCTTTCAAGCGCTGAGATTACAGGTGAGTACTACCAAACCCAGCTCCAGCTTTACCTTTTACACGTACTCCTCATCATCAGGAACCAAGGACAGACAGGTACAATTCTGGACCTCTAGGTCATGGACAGTAACACTTACTTGATTGAGGCTACAGACATGTGCTGGAGCTGGTTTCTGAGATCCTGAAAGTTCAATCCTTCTGGTCTTGGGCAAGCCTTGATCAAATTCAGCACCTGACAGTTCAAATAAAGACTTTAGCAACCAGTCTTGATCAGTTGACTCAAATAAGCCTGAGTCCCTACATAAGCAAAAAGAGGGACTGGAGAGATGGTGGAAGAGGAGCACTTGCTACTCCTGGGTTTGTAGACTCTCTGGTTTCCACTGATACCAGGCCATTGGATACATGGAGGGATAGACACACACACTCACAGGCAATCACACATACACTAAAGGGGGAGGAGGTTGGTGTGAAGCAGGCCTCAAGATAACTTACATTATTTAGGAAGTAACAAAATATAGGCCTACCTGTGCTTTACACAGGAAATAGGCATCTTACCTGGTTTTGGACCACAGTGAGGCCATTTGCTGGCATGAGGTTATTCCCACTGAAGTTTCCTGTCTCACCCATTCCTGAGTTGCTGATAGATGGTCTCCCTGCTGAGAGCTGAATTAACAAGTTCAGAACATTAAGAAAGTCAAACCTTAACAATGAAAATTTCAGAGAGGAAAGTAAAATAACTTCCTGAAGCAAATATCCCTCTCCCCTGACAAGGATACTTCTGGCCTTGTAATTTTATGTGCCAGCTATAATGATTTCATTGGGAACCACTCAAGCAAGCAATTATTATGGAACACCATTGGGAGACAAAAGAACATATGCTTTGTCTGCAGGTGTAGGTCCCTGCCTATTGTGGATAAGGCTGTGGGTTCGATTCTAAACACGATGAAGACGGGGCACAGCTGCTCCATCCTCCTTTTAGTAACTCCTTTCTCTGCCTACCACTGTCTGGATTATCTCAAATACTCTGAATAGAGCTCTACCAAAGTAATCACTGACTTCTCAATCCGCAGTCCAAGTCTCAGTCTTCACAACATCTGACCTTTCAGCAGCAGACACTTCTGACCACTCCCATCAAATGTGTGCCTACCATGCTTCTTCACGCCATCATCTCTGGTTCCCACTTACTCAAACTATACCTACCTTCTCAGTACCATTTGCCCTATCTCCAAAGACTGACAAGCTCCCCCTCAGGATTCCATCCTGGACCTCTTGCTAGGCCACAAATCTTTACTACTGGTACCCACCTTCATATCAGAGACTTATGAATTAAATTCTTTCTTTCCTCTTTAAGGCTGTTTCTCATAATTCACCTTAATTGGAAGGCCCATTAGCAGAACCAATCCATCTTTGAGTCTCCATTCTTTCACATTCCATAATTATTAATTTCTAGTATGCTTACTTGAAACTCGTAAGTGGTTCTCTCTGCCTGTAAAAGCAATACACCAAGACTACAGGACTGCAAACTAGTAGTCAAAAGCTATACTTTTCCAGCTGTTTCCCTTCTACAGTCTACATAGCCCAGGCTGACCGGCTGACCTCTGCCCTTGCAGAGGACCCCAATTTGGTTCCCAGCATGCATGCCAGTGGCACACAATTGCTTATAACCCTACCTCCAAGGGATTACTCCTGGCCTCTGAAGGTACCCTCACATATCACATACATTTATATAAACACATAAAAATAAATACAAAATTTTAACATTTGTTTTCCCAGAAAAGGGAAAAAGTTGATTGCAGCTCCTTACCTGGTTGTTGGATTTGCTGAGCATCATGTGTGAATTGACCACTTCCAGAATATGTGCAGTGAACTCATTCATATCTTCTAGAGGTATGATCTTAAAGGCTACCAGGCTCTTTTTGTTCTATTAAAGAGAAAAATGTAAGTAAAAGACAAAAATATTCAAGTCACTTTCTGGGCACACCACTGGCTTTCTCCTTCATTATATTTTTTCAATTTTGGGGAAATTATCTGTTAAACACTTTTTTAAAATGTGTATCTGAATGTGGGCACATGTACCACACTGCATGTGAGGGAGGTCACAAGACAGAATTGGGTATTGAGCCACACCTCCCACCTCAAATGGAGGTTGTTTTTCTACTATATACACCTGACTAAGTAGCCCCAAAGCTTCTAGGGACTCTCCTGTTTCTACTTCCCAACTCCCCACGGGAGCATTACTGGGGTGATATTTAACAAATAAAGCTTGTCTGAAGATCACAGTGCAGAGCTAAACCACTAGACGCCAGGGAATGGTGGCACACACCTTTAATCCCAGGACTTGGGAGACAGGGATTTCTTGTAAATTCAAGGCTACCCTGCACTATATGATATTGAGTCTGTCTAAAAAAGAAACAGCTCACACAAAGGTGATCTCAGCACTTGGAATCCCACTGCTGTCTGAGGCCCCTTTGGTGTGATTATTGGTGGAGCTAAGAACTCTAGTGTCTGGCCACTTTGCTTCTCTGATCTTCAGCTTTAATCCCATATTTGTCTCTGGGTCTTTATTATTAACCAACTAGAATTCATGCTACATATTACAGAGGCTCCTGCTACTCATCTAGCTTTTACATAGCTCCTGGTGATTTTTTTTTTTTTTTTTTTTTTGGTTTTTTCCAGACAGGGTTTCAGGGTTTCTCTGTATTGTTTTGGAGGCTGTCCTGGAACTCACTTTGTAGACTAGGCTGGCCTCGAACTCATAGAGATCCACCTGCCTCTGCCTCCTGAGTGCTGTGATTAAATGCGTGCTCCACCACTGCCCGGCGCTCCTGGTGATTTTTAACTCAAGAACTCAGGTCCCTCACATTTACATGCATGTGTTGGTTACCCAGTGAGCCATCTCCTTAGCTCTACTTAATTTTTTTTCTTTTTTTTGAGACAAGGTTTTACTATGTAGCCATGGTTGGCCTAGAACTAAGAGATTTCCCCATTGAGACAGGGTCCCACTATGTAGTCCTGGTGATTTGGAGCTCACTTTATAGAGCAGGGTTGGCCTCAAACTCAGAAATGTATTTGCCTCTACCTCCTGGGTACTGGGAATGATGATTATGTACTACATGTTGAAGGCTTCAATGTCTCTTTGAAGATAAAACATAGCCAGGCGTTGGTGGAATACATCTTTAGTCCCAGCACTCAGGAGACAGAGGCAGGCAGATCTCTGTGAGTTCGAAGCCAGCCTGGTCTATAGAGCGAGTGCCAGGATAGTCTCCAAAGTTACACAGAGAAACCCTGCCTTGAAAAACCCAAAAGAAGCCGGGCGTTGGTGGCGCACGCCTTTAATCCCAGCACTCGGGAGGTAGAGGCAGGCGGATCTCTGTGAGTTCGAGGCCAGGCTGGACCGACAGCCTCCAAAACAGAGAAACCCTGTCTTGTAAAACCAAAAAAACCAAAAAAAAAAAAAAAGAAAAACCTAAAAGATAAAACCTAGACTTGATTATCAAGGATAATTACTTATTCTCCTAATGAAGACATTAAATTCAGAAATGCTTCATGCAACTTTTTTGGGGGGGAGGGATGAGACAGGTTCTCTGTTAACAGCCCTGGCTGCCCTGGAACTCACTCTCTGTAGACCAGGCTGGCCTTGAACTCAAGAGATTCAGCTACCTCATCTCCTCAAGCACTGGGATTAAACACATATATCACTACCACTTGGCAGGAAAGATTTGTTTGTTTTTGAGGCCACGTCTTACTATTAACACTGGATCTCACCATCTAGGACCAAGCTGGCCTTGAACTCTGCTTGCCTCTACCTTCTAAGTGCTGGGTCTGTGCCACAATGTCCTGCTTTGTGCAAATTTCTTAAAGCAACCATCTTTAAAATCTAAAGATGAGCACATTTGTATGTACATAACTACAGGCATCCACATGTGGAAATCAGAGGACAATCTTTTTTTTTTTTTTTTTTGGTTTTTTGAGACAGGGTTTCTCTGTATTATCTTGGAAGCTGTCCTGGAACTTGCTTTTGTAGACCAGGCTGGCCTCGAACTCACAGAGATCCACCTGCCTCTGCCTCCCGAGTGCTGGGATTAAAGGCGTGCGCCACCAACGCCCGGCCAGAGGACAATCTTGAGTGCTAGTCTATCTATATCTAGCCTTCTACCTTGAGATAGGTTCTTTTCTTGTTCACCAATGTCTATGTCAAGCTGGCCTGCCTGTGAACTTTCCAGGGACTGTGTTCACTTTCTTTCTCTCCACAACAGGGCTGAGGTTATAGGTGTGCACTACCAAGTCTGATGACTCTGGCTTTACTTTGGTTATGAGGACCCAACTCTGAAGATACATTTATTTGACTTTACCTGAAAAGATCTGAGGTGGCCAGCCACTTTCACGTATGTTTCTGGAGGAACCACAGTGTTTTCACCACTGGCATCCTAACAGATGAAATATAAACACAATGTTATGTTTTTTATTTACTTTAATTTTTTTCCTCTTTAATTTTTGATAGGGTCTCATGTAACACAGGCTTATCTTTATACTTAATACACATACAAGGATGAATTTGAACTTCTGATTTCTTGCCTCTATCTCCTGAGTACTAGAACACAGGCCTGTGCCACCATGCCCAGTTTATTTGGTACAGGTGACAGAACTCCCAGTTCTTTTGTTACTGTTTGTTTGTCTTAAGGTGTGTGTGACTAGGTCCTCTAAATGCAGTCCAGGTAACCTAAAACTATGTAACTCAGAATGGTCTAGAAGTACAGCAATCTTGAACTAGTTTACTTAATGTCCCCAGCCCCCACATGACTCATCAAATAATACACTCCTCATTTTAAAATTTTATAATGTGAATGCCAGTGAGCTTCAGGCAGATTCTGGCATGATGGAACTTGAGCAACCATTGCTCAGGTCAAATGGAGACATCCATACACTAGACAGTGGAGAAGACCCTAATTTGGGGTCGAGGGCATGTTTGTGTTTTCTTGCAGGAAAAGAATAAAGCTTCGACAACTGTCAGACCATTTAGTGAGATGCATGGAGCAGAGAAAAACTGGACCTGAGACCATGGGAGCCTACCTAAGCCAGTTTGAGTGAGATCTCCTAAATCAATGTTCCTGACCATTGATGTCATCGAATCTACAGCCCAAGAAAGAAAGAAAACAGTCGGTTCGAGATTTCCAGTTTCTCAACAGACCTGCTGCATCAACCTTCCGGACCCATGAGTTTTCATCATGAAGCTAACAGAGAAAAAAGGACCCATTTAAAGCATTTGGACATTGGTATGGACTATGATGAGTGGCAAAAGCCTCTTTTCAGTATTTGAACAGGACATGGTCACTTGATGGTTCCTGTTTCTGGAATCACGACTAGGCCAGTGTATTTTTCTGGAGAAATGCAACTTGTCCTAATGCGACAACTATTGTTCATATTTTTCATAATGCTACATGTGTAACATCAATGATTGTACCTAATGTATCTGTGCAAGTGCACTTTCTAAATGCTTTCCTGAGCAGATCTTAAAACGATTGGAAACTTTATCAAATTGTAAATGTAAATCACATGCGGGTTACCCTTGTAACAGACGAAGGCTGGTAGAATGTTATGGCCCAGATCTGGTGATGGGTATGGTAATGGAGAGGCGCTATGTCAATGGGGGTCCTGGAAATGGTGGCAGTGGCGGTAGGCATTCTGGCTTTATGCCGAGCTCAAACGTGCCTTGTTCCAGAGACAAGAGATCCGTAACCAAGTATTGCTTAGCTTAGCCCATGGCAATCCCGATAGCCATGAAGGTTGGTTACAGATGATTTAAGGTTGGGGTATCTCCGATGACGGGCAACCTGTGGGGAAGACCCCTCCCACCTAAAACGGGTTCAAGGTCCCCCAAAGACGGGGAAGGGAGGGTGACCCTACTTGACCTAAGCCAGGAGTGCCTCATTTGAAAATAAAAAGGGGTGAATTGTGGGAACACCAGACCTTGAGCAGAGACCCACTTCCCCTTCAGCCTGGGAGTAGGCAGCTGTAAGACAATGTTTAGTAAAAACATGTTTACTAAAAACGATACAATAAGTTCCTGGCCACTTCCCCTTCTGCCTGGGAGTAGGCAGCTGTAAGACAATGTTTAGTAAAAACATGTTTACTAAAAATGATACAATAAGTTCCTGGGAAAGGCCTTCCCACGGAAACCGCCCTGACCTCAACCTTGTCCAGAGACTAACCGCACCTTCAAAAACCCACACACATCCACCTCTGGTGTCAGAGCAGAACCAGCCAGGGTAGAGGAGAGAGCAGAAGCTTCTCTGGTGGGAGCCTTTCTTAGGAAGTTTTTCTTGAACCTTTTTGGAGCCTGTTTAAAGTTCTCTTTATATCATTGAACGAGTCTCTGTGTTTTCAATACCCGACACCCTCCGCACGTTCTCGGACACAGGCCGCGCAGCAGACGTGACATTTACTTATTAGAGTATAATAGGCATGAGCCACCACACCAGGCTGGTCAACAGTCTTCAATCACAATCACTTTTTAACATTTATTTTGTTTGTGTGTATGTGTGTTTGTGCTCGCACATGCATGCTTATGTGCCTTGGTGACTGTATGGAAGTCAGAAGACATGGAAGTTTGGAAGTTGGTTTCCTTCTTCTATCACATGCCTTGGCATAAGTGCTGAGCCATCTTTTTGTTTTTTTTTTTTTTTTTGGTTTTACGAGACAGGGTTTCCTTGTATTGTTTTGGAGGCTGTCGGTCCAGCCCAGCCTCGAACTCACAGAGATCCGCCTAAGTGCTAAGCCATTTTACTGTTCCCTGGCCCACACTTCTTTTCCCCTTAAATTTATTTTGTGTTATGATATACCAGTATGTCTGTGTACCTTTGTTCTTGATGCCCATGGAGGCCAGAGGAGGGTGTCAAATCTAGAACTGGAGTTACAAACAGCTGTGAGCTACCATGTGAATGCTGGAAATTGAACTCAGATTCTCTGGAAGAGCAACCAATGCTCTTAACAGCTGAGTCATTACTCCAGCCTACCTGTTTAACACCCTTAAACTAAATCTTAGCGCATATCGTTGTTTCCCTGGAAGTTGATTTGTAAGTCATCTAATTTATTTATTGATTTTTTTTTTTTGAGGCAGGGTTTCTTTGTGTAGCTCTGGCAGTCCTGGAACTTGCTCTGGAGGATCAGCCTGGCCTTGAACTCACAGATCTACTTGCCTCTACTTCCTAAGTGCTGGAATTAAAAAGGCCTGTATCACCATGCCCGGGAAGGCCCATATTTTTTAACAGATGAGTTTAATATAGGTTGAGTTTTGGTAAAGTATACCAGTTTATACTCATACCATCAAGGTTGTACAGTAGCCATTTCCTTATTTAAAAAAAAATGGAGGTAAACCAGGGCCCATTTCCCGGCTGCCTGCTTGTGCTTGGGGTCTGCAACTGCGGCTTCCATCCAGTGGAGGGAGCCAACACACCCCAGCATCCTAGTCTCCTACTCCACCATGGGATAAGGAAGTGGAGAGCTTCCAGAGCACTAGACTTACCTACACCCACCAGAAAGGAACCCTGGTCCCACACCCAGAAGAGGCACCTTCTGGGACCCATTGGAAGAATGGATTGGAAGGAGACAACATAAAAGCACACTGTGCAACAACAACAACAAAAAAAAACAATAAGACACTGCCAGAGTCCAGAGACCCTACACCAGCAAGACCTGAACATCCCAACACAAATGAAGCAGAAGAGAATGACATAAAAAACAACTTCATGAAAATGACAGAGGCCCTCAAAGAGGATATGAGAAAAATCCCTCAGAGATGGAAGAAAAAAACAATCCAAAAATGCAAGAAATGGAAGAAAAAACAAAGCAAAAATCGCAAGAAACAATTCAAACAGTGCAAGGCTGAAATCTGAAATAGAAACAAACAAACAAACAAACAAAAAACACAGTCTGAAGGAATGCTGGAAATAGAATACAAGAGATGGAAGAGAGAATCTCAGGTGTTGAAGATACACTAGGAGAACTAGATTCATCACCAAAGAAAATTTTAAGTCCAACAAATCCCTAACACAAAATATCCAGGAAATATGGGACACTGTGAAAAGACCAAACTTAATAATATGTATGGAAGGTGAAGAGACCCACCTCAAAGGGGCAGAAAATATATTCAACAAAATCATAGAAGAAAACTTTCCCAACCTAAAGAAAGACATGCCAATGAAGGTGTAAGAAGCTTACAGAACACCAAATAGAGTGGACCAAAAAAAAAAAAACAAACCTTCGACACTTAATAATCAAGACCCCAAACATACAAAAGAAATTGAAATAACTCCATGTATCTTATCAGACCAGTCAGAATTCAACAACAACACAAATCGCAGAAACCTTGCAGAATAATGTGCAATTGCACCATTCCTGGGTCAAAGAAGAAATAAAAAAGAAATTAAAGTCTTCCTAGAATTCAATGAGAATGAAGACACAACATACCCAAACTCATGGGACACTTTGAAAGCAGTGCTAAGAGGAAAGTTCATAGCACTAAGTGCGCACATGAAGAAACTAGAGAATAGTCACACTAGAGAATTAACAGCACAACTGAAAGCTCTAGAACAAAAGGAAGCAAACTCACCTCAGAGGAAATAATTAAACTGAAGGCTGAAATCAATAAAGTAGAAACTAGGAAAACAATACAAAGAATCAATGTAAAAAGAGTTGTTTGAGAAAAATCAACAAGATAGACAAACCTTTACCCAAACTTATCAAATGGCAGAGTATGAACATGCAAATTAACAAAATCAGAAATGAAAAGGGATACATAACAATGGACAGTGAGGAAATCCAGAGAATCAGGTCATATTTTGAAAAACTATACTCCACAAAATTTGAAAATTTAAAGGAAATGGACAGTATTTTGGATATATATCACTTGCCAAAATTAAATCAAGAACAGATAAGCAATTTAAATAGACCTATAACACCTAAGAATAGAATTGGTCATCAAAAGTCTCCCAACCAATAAAAGCTCAAGGCCAGATGGTCTGAGTGCAGAATTTTACCAGAAATTCAAAGAGCAAGTTATACTAATTCTTCTCAAAGTATTTCAGGAAATAGAAGCAGAAGGGTCTTTGCCAAACTTTTTTTTTTTTTGGTTTTTCGAGACAGGGTTTCTCTGTATTGTTTTGGAGGCTATCCTGGAACTCGCTCAGTAGACCAGGCTGGCCTCGAACTCACAGAGATCCGCCTGCCTCTGCCTCCCGAGTGCTGGGACTAAAGGCATGCATCAACGCCCGGCCTTTGCCAAACTCTTATTCTATGAGACTTCAATAACCTTTGTACCCAAGCCACACAAAGACACAACTAAGAAGGAGAACTTCAGACCAATATCCCTCATGAACATTAATGCAAAAATAATAAAACACTGGCAAATTGGATCCAAGAACACATAAAAACAATCATCCATCATGATCCAAATAGGTTTCATCCCATGGATGCAGGGATGGTTCAACATATGAAAATCCACCAATGTAATCCACCTGAGAAACAAGCTGAGAAACAAAAATCACATTATCATCTCACTGTATTGAAAAGTCTTTGACAAAATCCAACACCCATTCATGATAAAGGTCTTGGAGAGATGTGGGATAACAGGAACTTACCTAAATACACTAAAAGTTATATACAGCAAACCAATAGCCAACATCAAACTGAATGAAGAGAAACTCAAGGCAATTCCTCTAAAATCAGGAACAAGACAAGGCTTTTTCCCTCGCCCCATACCTCTTCAATATTGTACTCAAAGTTCTAGCTAGAGCAATAAGACAACAAAAGGAGATCAAGGGGATACAAATTGGAAAGGAAGAGGTCAAACTTTCACTATTTGCAGGTATGATAGTTTAAATAAGTGACCCAAAAAACTCTACCAGGGAACTCTTACAGCTGATAAACACCTTCAGCAAAGTGGCAGGATACAAGATCAACTCAAGAAAACCAGTAGCCCTGCTATATACAGACGATAAAAGGGCTGAGAAAGAAATCAGAGAAACATCACCCTTTACAATTGCCACAAACAACATAAAATACCTTAGGGTAATGCTAACCAAACAAGTGAAAGACCTGTATCACAAGAACTTTGAGTCTTTAAAGAAACAAATTAAAGAAGACACCAGAAAATGGAAAGATCTCCCATGCTCTTGAATAAGTAGGATCAATATAGTAAAAATTGCCAAAAGCAATCTACAGACTCAATGCAATCCCCATTAAAATCCCAGCATAATTTTTCACAGACCTTGAAAGAACAATTCTCAACATTATATGGAAAAACAAAAGACCTAGGATAGCCAAGACAACCCTGCTCAACAAAGCAACGTCTGGAGGCATCACCATCCCTGACTTCAAGCTCTATTATAGAGTTATAATCCTGAAAACAGCTTGGTATTGGAACAAAAATAGACAGGTAGACTAATGGAATCAATTGAACACCCTGAGATTAACCCACAAACCTACAAACACCTTATTTTTGACAAAGCAACTAAAATTATACAATGGAAAAAAGGTAGCATCTTCAACAAATGGTGTTGGCATAACTGGATATTGGCATGTAAAAGACTGCAGATAGATCCATGTCTATCACCATGCACAAAACTTAAGTCCAAATGGATCAAAGACCTCAACATAAATCCAGCCACACTGAGCCTCTTAGAAGAGAAAGTGGGAGGTACCTTTGAACGAACTGGTACAGGAGACCACTTCCTGATCATAACACCAGAAGCACAAACACTGAGTTTGACAATTAATGGGGCCTCCTGAAACTGAGAAGCTTCTTTAAGGCAAAGGACACAGTCAACAAGACAAAAAGGCAGCCCACAGAATGAGTTCGAGGCCAGCCTGGTCTACAGAGAGTTCCAGGACAGCTTCCAAAACAATACAGAGAAACCTTGTCTCGAAAAAAAAAAGTGGAGGACTGAACTAAATAGAGAATTCTCAATAGAGGAGTCTAACATGGCTGAGAGACACTTAAGAAAGTGCTCAATGTCTTTAGCCATTAGGGAAATGCAAATTAAAACAACTCTGATATATCATCTTACTCCTGTCAGAATGGCTAAAATCAAAAACACCAATGACAGCTTATGCTGGAGAGGATGTGGAGAAAGGGAAACACTCATCCATTGCTGGTGGGAGTGCAAACTTGTACAGCCACTTTGGAAATCAGTATGGAGATTCCTCAGGAAAATGGGACTCAGTCTACCACAAGACCCAGCAATTCCACTCTTAGGCATATATCCAAAAGATGCCCATTCATACAACATGGATGTCTGTTCCACTATGTTCATAGCAGCATTATTTGTAATAGCCAGATCCTGGAAGCAACCTAGATGCCCCACAACTGAAGAGTGGATAGAGAAAATGTGGTACATTTACACAATGGAGTACTACTCAGCAGAAAAAAAACAAGATTGAAATTTGCTGGCAAATGGATGGAAACCATCCTGAGTGAGGTAACCCAGTCACAAAAAGACAAACATGGTATGTACTCCCTCATATATGGATTTTAGACATGGATCAGGAGAGTGTCAGCCTACAATCCCATTGCCAGTGAGTCTGGGAAACAGGGAGGTTCCCAAGAGAGATATGCACGATAACCCAGAGAAGTGGAATGAGGCAAGATCTCCTGAGCAGATTGGGAACAGTGGGGGAGGAGAGAGGGAACAGGAAAAAGAGGGGAAGAGGAGGGCAGAGGAAGACATGGGGGAGCAGGAAGGTTGAGTGGGGTAAGAATAGAGTAGAGCAGGATGAGAGATACCTTAATAGATGGAGTCATTATAGGTTTGAGGAGAGAGCTGACACTAGTGAGATTTCCAGTGATCTACAAGGATAACACCAACTGGCAAACTAAGCAATAGCAGGAAGACTCCTTTAATAGCCCCTCCCTGACGATAAGATTGATGACTACCTTATATGCCATCCTAGAACCTTCATCTAGTGACTGATGGAAGCAGAGGCAGATACCCTCAGCTAAACACTGAACTCCTGGACCCCAGTGACAAAAATGAAGAATGATGAGCAAAGGGGTCAAGACCGTGCTGGTGAAACCCACAAAGACAGCTAACCGGACAAGGGGGAGCTCTTGAACCCCAGACTGATGGCTGAGAGGCCAGCAGAGGACTGATACAGACTCCCTGAATATAGTTTCAGTGAGGAGGCCTCAGCTATCTCTGGGGCCTTGGGGCCTTAGATTAGTGTTTACCATGGCATACGAATGAACTTTGGGAGCTCATTTCACATGGAGGGATGCTCTCTCAGCCTGGACACATGGGGAAGGGCCTAGGTCTCTGGAGTTTCCCCCCATGGAGTGCCTCACCCTCCCTGGGGAATGGTGTGGGGTTTGGGAGGCCTGGTGGAGGGGCAAGGGAGGAGGGGTAGGAGAGGGAGCTAGGATTGACATGTATGGCAAGCATGCTTCTAATTTAAATAAAAACATATATATTAAAAAATGAAACAAGTCAACAATGATTATTTTCTAGATGTCACAAACACTGAGCTAGGGTTACTCACACCCAAATTAGAAACTGTCATTCATTTTTTTTTTGTTTGTTTGTTTTACGAGACAGGGTTTCTCTGTATTGTTTTGGAGGCTGTCGGTCCAGCCCGGCCTCAGAGAGATCCGCCTGCCTCTGCCTCCCGAGTGCTGGGATTAAAGGCTTACGCCACCACCACCCGGCTTCATTTTTAATGCTTACTAAGTCTGACCCGTAGCGTTAATGGCATTTTTATGTGGTCTTTTATAAATGACCTGTGTATCTTTCTTTGCTCATTTTTCTAAGGTTTAGCTACTTGTTTTTACTTTGCAGAACTTTTTTATTAAACTGTTTTAATATGTCCCAGTATACTTCCATTCATTTAAACAGTATTAGTTCAAGACCCACTGCCTGATAGACATTATTCTAAGGTGTTGAGAACAATAATGACCAAAAGAAAATTTTTTTTCTCAAAGAACTTAGTTTCTACTGTTTTATGTCACTTGCTTTTAAATCTTATAGTATTTTATATGGTTTTGAATCTTTATGTGGTCAAATCTATTAAGTTCTCATTTTTTGGATTTTTACCTTTGGCTATCTGGCTTATGTAGTTGTATACTAAGAAAATCCTTCCAAAAGTTTAAACTGAAAGAGATGAACATCCAAAGTTCCAAAGTAATCCCAGCTTGATAAAGACACTTACATCTGTGTCAACCCACTGTCGAACATCCATGGGTGCAGCAGTCATATCATCTATTTTGTAAACGATATTAGTCGGAGCCTTCTCTGCATGTCTGATTATTCCCACAATAGTGACCTAGATTAGAAAAAGAAAACAAAAAGGTCTGATGTTCCTGGAAACCACAGCAAGATGTACATATAAGCACAAACAATTAGAAAAAATTTTCTTTGAGAAAGAATCTGACTATGTAGTCCTGCTGGGCTTAGAACTTGTTTCAAAGATCTGACTGGCCTCACATTCGTGGTAATTCGCCTGCCTGCCTTGTGAGTGCTGATTAATATTAATAGGTGTGAGCCACCACAACACAACCCAAAAATTTACCCATTTTTATTTATTTATCCAAGTGAACAAGCCTTATAATATTAAGATATGCTACATTTGTTAGTGATGTAAAGATGTGTAAAATCCCAGAGGCAAAAGATTGACGGAATAATTTAAGAAAAGTTGGCAGCAGGGCAATGGTGGAGCATAAGACTTTAATCCCATCACTTGAGAGGCAGAAACAGGCAGATCTCTGTGAGTTCGAGACCATCCTGGTCTACAAGAGCTAGTTCCAGGACAGCTTCCAAAGCCAGAGAAATCCTGTCTCGAAAAAACAAAACAAAAAAAAAAACAAAACAAAACAAAAACAAAAAAGTTGACTAGAAACAGGTTCAAGCTAAGAAGGGGCATCCATAAGTAATAAGAAGTCTCTGAGTATTACTTATTTGGGAGCTAGGTGGCAGGCACTCCAAAGAACCAAAAGGGGAAAAAAAAAATTGGGAGGGAAAAGTGGGAGGGGAGTGAGCTTGGTGGCTCAAGCCTTTAATCCCAGCACTGGGGAGGCAAACAAGAGTTGGAGACCAGCCTGGTCTACAAAGTGAGTTCCAGGACAGCCAGGGCTATTACACAGATGAAACCCTGTCTTGAAAAAAAGCAAAAACAAAAAACAAAAAACCTTTTAGCCAGGTGGTGGTGGGGCACTCAGGAGGCAGAGGCAGCCTGGTCTACAAAGCCAGTTCTAGGACAGGCTCCAAAGCTACAGAGAAATCCTGTCTCGAAAAACCAAAAAAACTTTTTAGAAAAAGTAGTTATTACCATTGTGCCATGATGCAGATGTCAGAGAACATGTTAGGGGAATGGCCCTTTTCCGAAGTAGGATCTGGAGACTGAACTGAGTACATCTGGCTGTGCAAAAAGCCCAAGCACTTTAATCCAGAGCATTTTATTGGCTTGACTGTATACTTTCAAATTGAGCAAGTCTTATTTCTTTGTATTTTTGTTGTTGTTGTTTTTTTTTTAAGACATGGTTTCTGTGTAACAGCTCTTGCTATCCTGGAACTTGATTTTCAGACCAGGTTGACCTCAAAATCAGAGACCTGCCTGCCTCTCCCTCCTGAGTTCTGGGATTAAAAGTGTGCACCATCACTGCCCATCCTCCCCACCCCTCCCCACCCCCGTTTTTTGGTGAATGCATGTGAGTACAAGCGAGTGGACAACTGTGCCACACCCTTGCAAAGGCTTGAGGACATTGGGTGTTCAGGTCTAGCACTGTTGGCTTTCTTCCCTTCCTTGAGAAGGGTCTCCTCATTAAAACTAGAGCCAGCCAGAGGCTGCTCTTCCAAAGGTCCTGAGTTCAAATACCAGCAACCACATAGTGGCCTACAACCATCTATAATGAGATCTGGTGCCCTCTTCTGACCTGCAGGGATACATACAGGCAAAACACTGTATACATAATAAATCTTCAAAAAAGAAAAAAGGGGGAAAAAAAACTAGAGCCCAGGGATCCCATCCCCGTTTCTGTCAGTTATGACCCCCTACAAGCCTGGCTTTCTACATGGATCCTGGGATGTGATCTCTAGTTCTCATGCTTGGACAGTCATTTTTCCAACCCCTCCTTATCACTAAGCATTTCTTCCAAACAATCTTAAATACCTGTGAAATCTCAACATTCCCAATTTTGAACACTTCATCAGTCAGAGTAGCTGAGAGCAGCTGAGATATGGTACAGGGCACAATGTGCTGGGATCGGACTCTCTGAAAAGGAAAAGCATGCATAGCATAAAGTCAACCCTAGACATAACACGGCTCATTTCATATTTGCTATGTACCAAGCATTTAAACAAACAACACAGAATATTCAAAAGCAAGTTCTCCTTACTTCTGAGATAGAAAACAAGGCCAGAAAATTAAGATAGCACATATGATTCCCCTGCCTTTGCCACCTAAGTGCTAAGATTCAAAGTGTGTGCCATTACACATGGCAAATGCCACCCCTTTAAAATTCAAATCCACTGACTGATGCCAGAACTCCAGATATTTGTATTATAGTGTGGGAGCTCAGAAACATTTAACACCACACACACACACACACACACACACACACACACACACACACACACACACACACAGAGTAAACAATCACTACAGATAAAAGGCAAATACTCGGGCTGGAGAAATGGCTCAATGGGTTAAGAGCAGTGACTGAGCTGGGCGTTGGTGGCGCACGCCTTTAATCCCAGCACTCGGGAGGCAGAGGCAGGCGGATCTCTGTGAGTTCGAGGCCAGTCTGGTCTACAGAGCGAGTTCCAGGACAGCCTCCAAAGCCACAGAGAAACCCTGTCTCGAAAAACCAAAAAAAAAAAAAAAAAAAAAGAGCAGTGACTGTTCTTCCAGAGAACCTGGGTTCAAATCCCAGCACCCACGTGACAGCTCATAGCTATCTATAACTTCAAGATCTGACACTCTTACACAGACACACATGCAGGCAAAACACTGATGCACATAAAACGATAAAAATAAATAATTTTTTAAAAAGGGCAAATACTCAGCGGCAGGATCTACCTGCCGCTACACTCCCAGTTAAGATGAGCCTGGTAGCATACACTTTAATCCCAGCACCAGAGTCAGAAGCAGGGAATCTCTGAATTCCAGGTCAGCCAGGGCTACACTGTGAGCCTGTCTCAAAAAAACAAAAACAAAAACAAAAACACAAAAAAACCCCAAAAACAAACCCCCAAAACTCTTCAGTCTCATACAAGGAATATGTACAAGGCAGCCAAAGCACAGCAGATTATAGACAGTGTTCTTCCTGTTAAATATGAACAGGAAATAACCCAAAATCTGTTCTGAACACCACAGCAGGCTCTTGCCCTTCCGGGATTTGGTAGTCCCAACTGTGGCCTGAGGGACCCTGAACTCTGCTAAAGCATACTTTGCAGCCGTGTGGTGGCGGCGCTTTAATCCCAGTACTCGGCAGGCAGTGACAGAAGGACAGGTCTACAGAGCCGGAGCCAGGACAGCCAAGGCTACACAGAAAAACGCTGCCTCGAAAAAAGATGGAAAAAAAAAGCACTTTCGAGTAGTACGCGCAGGAGCGTGGAGGCCCGGCAAGCACACTTGCCACACAATTTAGACTTTTTTTTAAGAACGCGCTTCACCGTGCTGGAGACAGGCTGGATAACGGCCAGCTTGTGAACAAGCTCGAGTGTGCCACCCTCCCCCACGGAAACACATTCTCCCACGGCGCTGCCAGGAACTTCAGCACAGGGGGAGCAAACGGAAACGGGGCAGTCACTCCACGTACCGACTTCTTCTCTGCCTGCGACGGTGTGGGCGACCCGAAGCTGCCGGGGGACTGCGTGTAGCCGCCCGCTCCGCCATAGCTGGAGCCGCCGAAGCTGTCGAATCCGCCTGGTGGCGAACGAGGTATGAGCGTCTGCGCGACCACCCGCGGGCTCCCTCGCACGGGGTCCCGCGCCGCGGCCACACCACCCGCCGTCCCCCACCCCTCGACCGTCGCCGCCCCGGCCTCGGGCGTCTCGGCGGCTCTGCCCCCTCCACGCGAGACTCGCCCGCGCCGGACACCCTCGCGCGACTCGCGGCCTCCTCCCCCGCGCGCCCGCCATTACTATTCCACATCCTGGTCGCTGTTTTCCAGAGAGAGAGGCCCAAGGAACCGCACTCCGGACGGCTGGACGAACACCTCAGAGCTGTTGGGCGCTCCGGCGTGGCGGTGTTGTACCTACTTTACACTGGCGCCACAAACTCCTTCCCGCGAAGGGCGAGCCAATCAGCCCCCAAGACACATCTCCTTTCAGCCAATCAGAACCCACGACTCTTCCGCTTTCTCCGGTATCAGAGCCACACTTCAGAAAAACGCACGGCCCCAAGAAGGGACTGAAGCCTGAGCGGCCACCATTACTGAGGGCAAAACTCCGATAGGACGGTCTTTCAAGAAGGCAACCAATCAAAACAACACTTCCGGGGCGTATAAAAACCGCCCTTATCACGTGGCGCTACCGCTTACGCCATTTCCTATATTTGTTAACCTGCTATTCCCGCCGTTTTCCCGAGATGCTGACTTTAGATGCTGTGGTGTAAGTCATGCTTTCGACGTTGGCGCTCCGTTGTGACACGCAATATGCACATCTCCGAAATTCACAGTACTAGTGTTGGGAAAAGGGGCCAGTCAAAGAAAACACACCCTGAGCAGAGCCAAAGAAACACACTTTGGCCCTGCAACCAGAACCAAAGAAATGTACCCTGACCCTGAAACCAGTGCCAAAGGAACACACTTTGTCCCTGGAATCAGAGTCAGTGAAAGAAATACACCCTGGCCCTAAAATTAGAACCAAAAGGCTAAAAAGGACCAGAGAAAGAAACACACTTTGGCCCTAAAACCAAAGCCAAATCTGACCTTAATCCTGTGCAGAAAACTAACCAATCCTCGAGCAGAGCTCTAGCCAATCTGAGCTCAGCATTAAAATCTGACCAATCCCCACCCTGGAAGCCCTATATAAACCCTGTGTATGTTCAACTTGTGGCTATTCCTGCTACAGGGCTGTCCTCTGCCACTCTCCTGGATTCTTCCCTCCCAATAAACCCCTTGGATGAGCCTTGGGTGAAGACTTTATTTTGTGGCAGAGCAGAAAGGACCCTTGGCAGAGCAAGCAGGGCTGCAACACTTTTGCTGGGGAAACCTTCCCCTGGCAGAGCAGAGTTGTTCGGCTCTCCACTCCAGGAGCTGAGCTGAACTGTAGCAACTTCGCCCAGGAAATTTCCCCCTGCCTGAGCAAAACTGCTACACTGGGCTAACATCCCCAGCTCAAAAACTGCTACACTGGGCTAACATCCCCAGCTCAAAGACCATGTCCTGCCAGAGCAGAGCTGATACACTGGAGAAGCCTTTCCCTGAAGCAGGTCTGTAAGCTGCTATGCTTACTGTGACCTGTGATATTCCTTGGGTCCTGATTGTCAAAATATCCTTCCATCCGAGCTGTAACACTCAGTATTCTGTGGCTCCCAAGTGCCAGAATCCTTGTCCATCCGATACGTTGTAATGCACAGTTTTCTATAACAAATGAAAACCGTGCTAGAGAGATGGCTCGGGGTGGAGATCGGTGTGCGGAACATGTCAAATTTTAGAAAATGGGTCAAGACCTGGTAAATTTTAAGTTTTACAGAAAACAAGAATAGCCCCTAATGTTAAAATGGAGTCAGGCCAAGAGTTATCCCCTGTGTGCTCGCGCTCACGCGTATACACACACACACACACACACACACACACACACTTATAGCCAGGGGTATACACATACATGAGTGTGTTTTAAAAGAAAGAAATCTAAACTGGGTGGTGATGGCACATGCCTCTGT
Organism: Mesocricetus auratus; assembly: GCF_017639785.1. Lineage (NCBI taxonomy): Eukaryota > Metazoa > Chordata > Mammalia > Rodentia > Cricetidae > Mesocricetus > Mesocricetus auratus. The sequence goes on from NW_024429197.1 coordinate 10,624,928, forward strand.
TCCTAGGCAGAGGCAGGTAGATCTCTGAGTTCAAAGCCAGCCTGGTCACAGAGAAACCCTGTCTTGAAAAAAGCAAAACAAATAAAAAAGACGAAAAAAGAAACCTCATGGTCACATTTAAAAAGATCCAGAGATGTCCTTCCTTTTCTCCTCTCCCCAACTCTGTGTCCCTCCCGATCTAATCGGGGTTCATCCTTCCCTGAACAGCTATTTGTCATATGAATCACACACCTTGGTCTAAAACCTGCTAGACAGACTTTTTGTTTATTTTCCTAAAAATTATGTGTCCCTGTGTGTATGTGCATGAGTTCAGGTGCCTTCAGAGTCAGTAGTTACAGGCAGTCCTCCTCAGGCAGCTACCATGTTGATTCTGCAACTCTAACGTAGATCTGCAAGAGCATCATGCTCTCCTAAACCCTGAGTCATCCATCCAGCCTATTTGTTCACTTGTTCATAAAAGTGTTTATTGGACTGGGCATTGGTGGCGCACGCCTTTAATCCCAGCACTCAGGAGGCAGAGGCAGGCAGATCTCTGTGAGTTCGAGGCCAGCCTGGTCTACAAGAGCTAGTTCCAGGACAGCCTCTAAAACCTCAGAGAAAACCTGTCTTGAAAAACAAAAAACAAACAAAAAAAACCCAAACAAACAAAAGTGCTTATTGGGAGCTTGGTGGTTTTAATCCCAGCATTTGAGAGGCAGAGGCAGGCAGACCTCTGTGAGATGGAGACCAGCCTGGGCTACAGAGTGAGTTCCAGGACAGCCAGGACTGTTACACAGAGAAACCCTGTCTCATAAAGAAGAAGAGGAGGAGGAGGAGGAGGAGGAAGAAGAAGAAGAAAAGAAAAATATTTATTGGGCAGAAGAGATAAACAGTGCTTGAGGAGCAAGCCTGACAACTTGAGTTCTAAACGCTGAACACACAGAAAGCTGGATGCAATGGCACATCTGTAATCCCAGTACTCCTGTGGCAAGACAGGAGGCTGAAATAGAAGCTTCAGTGCTCGATAGCCTGGAACACACTGAACTGCAGAATCAGTGAGAGACTCTGCCTCAGTAACTCCCAACTCATGAAAGTTGTCCTGTCTTCCACATGCACACCACGCCTCACACTATTGAAAAATAAATGTAATTTTAAAACATTATACATAGCTGGACAGTGGTGGCGCACACCTCTAATCTCAGCACTCAGGAGGCAGAGGCAGGTGGATCTGAGTTCGAGGCCAGCCTGGACTCTAGAATGAGTTCCAGGACAGCCAGGGATGTTATACAGAGAAACCCTATCTTGAAAAAGCAAAAAGGAGGGGGGAGGAGGAAAAACACACATGCACTTTAGAAGAGAGGGTCTCAATATGTAATTGTGGCTGGGTTGGAATTCCCCATTTAGACCAGGTTAGCCCTAAGCTCACAGGCCTGCCTGCCTCTGAGCCCCATGTGCTGAGATGAAAAGCATGCAACACCATGCTCTGCTAAAAGCTACACTTTTTGAGGTATAATTCAGAAAAATAGGCAGAAAGCAGGGAAGGTCTGTGAGCCACTGCTGAAAATATATATATTTATTCTTTAAAAACAGTAACAATCAAACCTATTATTTAAGTCAGACATAGTGGAGCACACCTTTAATCTCAGCACTTGGGAGGCAGAGGCAGGTGACTCTCAGTGAGTTCAAGACCAGCTTGGTCTACCAAGTGAGTTTCAAGACAGTCAGTCTTATGTAAAGAGACCCTGTCTCAAATAAATAAATAAATAAATAAATAAATAAACAAACAAACAAATCTTGTTTTTTGTGTATGAGTGTGCCTGATGCCCACAGTGGCCAGAAGAGGGCATCAAATTCCCTGGGATTGGGGTTACAGACAGTTGGAAGCTATCATGTGGGTGTGGGAATTGAATCCAAGTCCTACGGAAGGGCAGCCAATACTTTCAACTGTGGGGCCATCTCTGAGTCTCCCTAACAATTATTTTATGACCCTTTTAATGACTTCTGTGCTCTAAGATCTCTGGCATCTCCTCCCTATGACCTAGAGGAAAAAGTTCAAGATCCTGATAGCAGCGTCCCAACTAGCAACATGGCAGTCACAACTTTATGTGCAGTTGTGTGAGTCAGCCTTTGCGAAGCCTACTTCTCTCCCTAAACAGCTGGTGGTCACAGTTTCCCCTGCACCTGCCGGCAGGGTGTCTGGCCCACAGAGGCAGCTAACTGAATGTTTAATAAGTGAGAGAGTGGATGAAGAGCTTCACAAATGAGTGCAGAAGGGCGCTTCTGTACCTGCGCCAGATAATAGCTCCTGAAGATTCACTCCCGACCTCTTCATTCCTCACCTTCTTGGACTAAGCTCTCTGTGAACTTGAACCCCAGATCTACCTGAAATGCAGGCTGGTCTCCCAGGGGCTCAGAGGCCAGTGTGGTCAAAGGTCACTGGCACTAGAGGGCTGCCTTGTACCCACTCCCACAAGGACCTAGCCACATAAAGGTGCTTGCCTTTACGTGCAGTTAGGGTCTGGGGCTGCAAAGGAGGGTAGGAAATGACCCTGCAGAGTACTTGGCTTCTGGCTGCTGCTTTCTTGTTTGAGACAGGCTCACACTGTGGCACAGGCCAGTCTGGAACTCAGACATTTTAGCCCAGGCTATCTCTAAATTCACAGCCATCCTCATGCTGTAGACTCCCAGAGGTAGGTACGAGCTGCCGTATCTTACTCTTTTGTCCACTCACCCCGGCATGCTTTTTTCCCCTATAGAGTGATGGGGATTGTGGGAATTACAGTTGCTAAGAGTCATGCACACACCTGTGGGGTCGTTTGAAGAAGGGATGCTGAAAAAGAGGTAAAACCGCAGTAAGAGCCTGGGCCTCAAGGAAAGCTGACGCGTCGCTCCCTTCAGAATGAACTTATGAAAGGGCCTCGAGGCCATGATGCTGTGAGGTGGAGCAGAGAGCATGAGACAGAAACAACACAACGTGGGGATCTAAGCCCCATGTGACCGTAAGGAAGGACAGGCTTCCCTCTACCTGGAGAGGAGCGTTATTAAGAGTCAGAATGAGCCGGGCGTTGGTGGCGCACGCCTTTAATCCCAGCACTCGGGAGGCAGAGGCAGGTGGGTCTCTGTGAGTTGGAGGCCAGCCTGGCTCAGAAAGAGAGAGAGAGAGAGAGAGAGAGAGAGAGAGAGAGAGAGAGAGAGAGAGAGAGAGAGAGAGAGAGAGAGAGGAGGCATTATGAGGGAGATGGGGGCAGCAGAAGAGGCTCTTTACCGTGAATACTCATCTTCAGACCAAACCCCTGAAAGATCTTAGAATGATCCCCAGAACAAAAGAAAGGTCTGATTTTGAAAAACCTTTTAGGGGTGGTGGGATATTTCATATCACTTCATTTACTTCAGAATAGCTCATGTGACGGGGGCATGGAGGAGAGCTGAGATGTTCCAGCATGGACTCTGCTTCTTAGCTTTGTCCCACAGAGAGCTGCATGGAGGTGTGTCCTGACTCAGGCTACAGATCAGGCAAAGGTACAGGCCAGTGTTCTGATGGAAGGCTGTGTTGTTCTACTGGAAAGCAAAGTCCAAACCACTTGGATGTTTCATCCACTTACCTTTCCAGTCAACCCATCATAGTCATAGCCACCTGGTGCCAGTTCAGGAGAAACCATTACTGCTGAGGAAACAGCTCTGCCAAAGGACTGAGTTGGGGCAGAAACCCTACTCCTCTAAATACACTCTGAGCCCCACCTGTGTCTGTCTGGGATGGGGACATCCTTTCTTTATTCACATAAAAACTCAGGAAGGTGGGCTGGGGCGATGGCTCAGTGGTTAGGAGAGTTTACTGCTTTTGTGTAGGATGTGAGTGTGGTTACCTGAACCCATGTTGGGCAGCTCACCACCCCATGGAACTCCAGCTCTGTCTGTCTCGAACCTCTGGACTCTCAGAGCACTCTGTTTCTCAAGACAGGGTTTCTCTGTGTAACAGTCCTGGCTGTTCTGGAACTCACTCTATAGACCAGGCTGACCTCAAACTCACAGAGATCCAACTGCCTCTGTCTCCCGAGTGCTGGGACTAGCCTGCTCCACCATGGCCCAGCTTAAGAGCATTTTTAAAAAGCAAAAAAGGCCGGGTGTTGATGGTGCACGCCTTAAATCCCAGCACTTGGGAGGCAGAGGCAGGAGGATCTCTGTGAGTTCGAGATTAGCCTGGTCTACAAGAACTAGCTCTAGGACAGCCTCTAAAAGCCACACAGAAACACTGTCTCAAAAAATTGGAAAAAAAAAAGCCTATTCTACATGCATAAAAATGTCTTATGGGTTAGTAGTGGTGACAGTAATAGGGCCCTGTGGGGACACTAATCATAAGCCTGAAATATTTTGAGAAGGCCTTGCACCTGACCAGAAGATGGAGGGGCTCCAGACCCCCTCCCCCAGTTTAGAAGGAGCCCTCCCTACCCCTAATGCTCATTCCAGTTCCAAGTTAGTGGTTGATAACTGTTCATCCCTGTTCATCCTGGGAGGAGGTAGTAGCCCTTGGCTCCTTGGTCCCTGGGCCCATGGGTCACCTTCTGAGCCGACCTCAGCATGCCTTAGACACCTTCTATCATTCCTGATTCAAAGGACAGTCACACTGCTTTACTGTGGTTAAGTCAACAGCGCTCAGTCTCTGAGCTCCATTCTTTCTTTCTTCCCCTGGCAGAAAATTCAGACTTGGTAGTTATTTCAATACCAGCTTCCTCTGGGTGACTCAGGGTTCTGAACGGGGACAGAACTTAACCTTCTGGTACTCTGCTGGTACTCTGCTCCCGGGACAAGTTTGTACCATTCCAAGGGACAAAGGTTGTTTTCCCTCCCTGCCTCCCTCCCTCCCTTCCTGCCTCCCTCCCTACCTCTTTCCCTCCTGTGCTTTCTTGCTCTTGCGTGTGCAGTGCTAAGGATGGTACCCAGGGCCTTGTGCAAGCTAGGTGAGCAATCTGAGCTACATTTCTTGTTGTCCACCTCATTTTGTCTTGACAGGATCTCCTGTAGCCCAGGCTGGCTTCAAACTCTCTATGTTAATGAGATTAGCCTTGAACTCCCCAGGGGGTTGTTGGTCAATATATTTATGTGTGCATGTATGTGTGTATGTATGGTGTGTGTGTGTGTGTGTGTGTGTGTGTGTTTGAGACAGAGATTCTCTTCACAGCTATGTCTGTCCTGGAATTTGCTCTGTAGACCAGGCTGGCATCTAACTCACAGAGATCCATCCACCTGTTTCTGCCTCCTGAGTGCTGGGATTAAAGGTGTATGGCACCACTGCCTGCCTATATATTGTTTTTTTTTTTTTTTTTAGACAAGCTTCTCTGTGTAACCCTGGCTATCCTGGAATTCACTCTCTAGATTAGGCAGGCTGGCCTGGAACTCAGTGATCCATGAGCCCTTGCCTCCTGAGAGCCGGGACTAAAGGTGTTCATGTTAGTAATTGCCACAGCGGTCAGCTCCTTAAAAATGCCCATCTGCACCAGGCATTGGTGGCGCACGTCTTTAATCCCAGCACTCAGGAGGCAGAGGCAGGTGGATCTCTGTGAGTTCGAGGCCAGCCTGGTCTACAGAGAGAGTTCCAGGACAGCCTCCAAAACAATACAGAGAAACCCTGTCTCGAAAAACAAAACAAAAAAAAAGCCCATCTGCCACAGCCCTCTTCTCTTGCAGTTGTTCCTCTTGCTTTCCTGTCTGTCTGTCTGTCTGTCTGTCTGTCTGTCTGTCTGCCTGCCTGCCTGCCTGCCTGCCTCTCTCATGTCCCCACCCCGCCCCCAGTAAGCACCTTGCACTAACTCTGTTGTTCATGGTGTTCTTTTAGGGCCTTGGCAGGGCCTGCTGAAGGTAACCCCTCTCCAAGTTTTCATGCTTGCAGGGTGCCACCATGCCTGGCTCATCAGTCAATATTTTTGAACCCAGGTAAATGTCCAAGAGCTTACAGTTGGAGAGTTTGTCACCACCACCCGGTGTCTTTTTTTCTTCATAAAGAATTATTTTATCAATTGTGTGTGTATGAAAGGTTTTTCCTTCTTGTATGTGTGTGCACTGTGTGTTTGGTATCTTCAGAGGCCAGAGAGGGGACTGAATCCCTGGAACTGGAGTTACCAGGCATCAGCCTCATGTGATTGATGGGAACCAAACCATCGCTAATGACAAAGAAAAAAAAATCAAAACAAAACAAAAAACCCAAAGAGGGTTAAGCCTGTGTCACCTCCTCCCAGACACCCTCGTCATCTTCTCCAGACTGACTCACTCCTTCCCCAGGTTTCTCCTGGCGTTACCTCATTCACTCACCATCTCCCTATTGCCCAATTTCAGGTTCAGGAAACAACACCGTCTCCCTGCTGCCCAGGGATCCTGGTACGATCACTCAAGAACTCTAAATGTTGTTTGTAATAAAATCAGACTGGCCGCCAAGCCTTCAGGTAGCCCAGGATAGCCTTGAATGGCTAAACCCTCCTGCCTCCACATCAAGAATGCTGGGTTATACGTGAGCACTGTCACACTGGTTTAAGTTTAGGTTCTCGAAGTCACGTGTCTGCAGCTGGCATTTGAGGTCCTTGGGTGGCCGAAGCCAGCCAGTGAATTCATTCATGGTTTTGTTCTGCAAGAAGAGGACAATGTTTAATCCCAGCACTCGGGAGGCAGAGGCAGGTGGATCTCTGTGAGTTCGAGGCCAGCCTGGTCTACAAAGTGAGTTCCAGGACAGCCTCCAAAGCCACAGAGAAACCCTGTCTCGAAAAACCAAAAAAAAAAAAAAAAAACAACAACAACAACAACAAAAAAAAAAAAAAAAAACCAAAAGAAGAGGACAATGGGTCAGATAAGATGGTGCTTGCCTTGTGTTTGCTGGAGACAGAGGAGGCTGGCTGAACTGAAATGCCTTCAATTCTACTAGATAATTTAAAAAGCAAACTTCAAATATCGTATTATTTTGCTCCCAGTACTTCTGTATTTCTCTCTAAAAGTCTGGGACTCTAGCATCTTGCAACATAGATGTGGTTTCCACAGAGACGTACAAGCCCTCCCTCCAGTGCTGACTGGTACATCTCTCTTCCAATCAAGTTCACGCCCTGCTGGACAAACGAAGAAAAGCAAGAGCAGCCAGCAGCCAGGGATAACTTGGAACACAGGTAACTGCCAGACGGAAGTTCTGCACAGACACGTGGCTGGCCACAAGCTGGTGGGAGCCTGCAGTTCGGACACACCTGGAGGGGCTGTGGGCCGCGGGCGAACGATCCTGAGGATGGCGCTGCTCGGATGGCTGATAATCCTGGCCTCCTGGGGAGTGGCAGGAGCTGAACTAGGTAGGGCTGCAGGAAAACCTGCTCCGTCTTTGTTTCTTACTTGGAAGGGGTCTGGGGTCTGGGCTGCTGGGAATCGCTGATCGAACAGGCTGAAACTGGTGAAAGTGGGGCTTTTAGACAGTCATCAAGGCTATTTATTGTGTGGTGTAGCTCAGTTGGTAGATAGAGCTCAAGGACAGCCTAGGTTCCATGAAACACTGTTTCAAAAAGAAAATAAAAATAGGCTCCTCGAGCCAGAGGACTTTAAATAGAAGCAGGGGCAGGACGCTGACTTTGCCAGCGCCCGCTGACTTGGCATAGAGTCGGCCACCGAGGGGAAGCAGGTGCCTGGAAAGATTTGTGAACTCAGGACACTTCTGGTCGAAGGCCCAGATGTAGCTCTGTGGTACAGTGATTGTCTGAATTCACAAGGCACTGTGTTCCATCTCTGGGACTCGAACAAACAAACGAGAACATTGACTGAGGGCTGGGGAGATGGCTCAGCCGGCAAAGGTGTTTGCCACCAAGACTGACAAACGGAGTTCAGTTCCCCAAACCCACATGGTGGGAGGAGAGACCCTATTCCCAAAAGTTGCCTAATGACCCCCACACAAATGTAGTGGTGTGTGCCCGCCCAATAGATAAACGTAAATAAAAATAAACTGTAAAAGCTGGAAACCCGATCTCTGAACCCTGGGTGAATGTAACTAGGAACCAGGAAGAAGGGGCTGGAGAGATGGCTCAAAGGTTAAGAGTACTGACTGCTCTTCCAGAGGTTCTGAGTTCAATTCCCAGCAACCACATGGTGGCTCACAACCATCTGTAATGAGATTTTCTGCCCTCTTCTGGCCTGCAGGGACACATGGAGGCAGAATGTTGTACATATAATAAATAAAAACATAATAAATAAATCTTAAAAAAAAAAAAAGGAGTCGGGCGTTGGTGGCACACGCCTTTAATCCCAGCACTCGGGAGGCAGAGACAGGCAGATCTCTGTGAGTTCGAGACCAGCCTGGTCTACCGAGCTACTTCCAGGACAGGCTCCAAAAACAATACAGAGAAACCCTGTCTCGAAAAACCAAAAAAAAAAAAAAAAAAAAACACAAACAAACAAACAAAAAGGAACCAGGAAGAAGGCAGAAAAAGAAATTCAGGTCTTCGAAGAATAAACATACCCTCAGCTGGGAAGAAACAACAACCAAGGAGAAAACACAGTATGAGCAAGAAAAATACTTATGCTTAGTATACCAGAGTAACCTTGAAGGCTTTTTTCTTTTTTCTTTTTTTTTTTTGAGACATGGTATTGCTGTGCATTCCTGGCTGGCCTGGAACTTGCTATGTAGATCAGATCTACCTGCCTCTGTCTCATTTGTTTGTTTGTTTTTCAAGACAGGATTTTTCTGTATTGCTTTGGAGGCTGTCCTAGAATTCGATCTGTAGACCAGGCTGGCCTCGAACTCAGAGAGATCCACCTGCTTCTGCCTCCCGAGTGCTGGGATTAAAGGCCTGTGCCACCACACCAGCTAAAAGTTCCACATCTTGCTGGCCGTTGGTAGCCCACACCTTTGATCCTAGCACTCGGGAGGCAGAGGCAGGCGGATCTCTGTGATTTCGGGACCAGCCTGTTCTACCGAGCGAGTTCCAGGACAGCCTCCAAAATAATACAGAGAAACCCTGTCTCGAAAAACCAAAAAAAAAAAGACTTATTTGAATAAAGTAAAAGTCATGACTTAGAAAATTACATATAGTATATATTCCTACAAACACACACACACACACACACACAGTGTGTGGAGGTAATAGGACAGCTTGGAGGAGTCAGTTCTCTCCTTTCATCAAACTCAGGTTCGGCAGCGCCTTTCCTGCAGCGCCACCTTGCTGTAAAGATTATGCAATCGCAGGAGGCTTGCATTGAACTCCTGAGCTAAATTGACCTTTCTGACCATCTCCGGAGTAGCTGGAGCCACTGACACACACCACCACATCTGGCCTCACTGCATTTGGGTAGTCCCAATAGAGTAGCTATTGTTACTACCACATTCATTTAACCAGAGATTGTCTGGGGGCAGTGCCTGTTTGATCCCACAGTCAGTACAGACTCTTTGCTAAATTGCTGTAAGATGCCTGCCCGTCCATGCTTTTCCTGGAATGTGAATTGACTCTTTTTTTTTTTTTTTTTTTTTTTGGCTTTTCCAGACAGAGTTTCTCTGTGTAACTTTGGAGCTTGTCCTGAAACTCCCTCTGGTAGACCAGGCTGGTCTCGAACTCACAGAGATCCACCTGCCTCTGCTGGGATCAAAGGCGTGCACCACCACTGTTCTTTTGCTGCAGCCACGAGTCAACACACCCAGATGGAGTTTATTGGAGGAAGGGAACAAGGGGGGGGGGCGGGTGTTGGCCAACCCGGAGCAGAGAGAAAGGGTGGGTGGTGAGGGCGCTTGCTTGAAAGGGGAAGCTTGCTCATGCGTACTGAGTCCTGACTCAGCCCCTTTTCCTCCCATGCAGCTGATGCAACACTCCACTCATTCCGCCGCATCAGATGGCACAGAGAAGGGCAAGTCTCACCAGTGTGAGTCAGCAAGGTTGGGGATGTCCCTGAGGCTGCATCAGGACTGAGGGAGAAGGACCTGTTAGTACTGGCCAGGAAGCATGGCAGCTTCCTCACCAGTAAGACAGGACGGGCACACCTAATTGGGGAACTGTTTGGAGGGGTGCTTGTGTACTTAGGAGCAGGAAATGTTAGTTTTAGCAGAGGACCCTTAAGTCTTTGTTTGTAGAGAAGGGATTACAATTACTTTCAAGTACTTAAGCATACCTTTAGTCCCAGAGACAGGCAGATCTCTGTGAGTTCAAGGCCAGTCTTTGTCTACCGAGTTCGGCAGAGCTCCAGGACAGCAAGAGCTACATAGTAAGAACCTGTCTTGGGGGGAAAATATGTTTATTTATTTTGGATGTGTGTGAGTGTGCACATGTGGAGGTCAGAGGACAACCTGCAAAGTCAACTCTCCTCTACCATGTGCATCCCTAGGATTGAACTCAGGCTTTCAAGGTTGGCAGCAGGTGTCTGTCTACCTGCTGGGACATCTTATCGACCCAGGAAGCACTTTAGATTACTGCTGAGTGTCAGTACCAAAGGACTGAAGTTGGGCCAAGGGCACTTTGTGGTATGGGTTACACATGATAACAGACAGATCATGGAATCAGAGAGGAGCTAGGATTTGCAGCGGGATCTCAGAGAACTTGTTCAATGTTATCATCTTACTGCAGGAAATCGGCCTTCGTCTCAAAGAGGAAACAAGAGAGAGGGGAGGAGAGGGGAAGGTCCACCCCCAGAGGCGGTGTGGCACAGGGAATGGGTACTAAGACTGGTGTCTTAACCCCCCACCCCCACCCCCACTCCTGGCCTGGCTTCTCAGGAGAGAACTGCACCCCTCCCTTTCCTCTGGGCATTCTTTGTCTTGCTTTACCAGGGAGGAAACTGAGGTTCAGCAAGGGTCGTTCCTGGTCCATGTCACCAGTGCCTGTGTGGATGAGCCTGGCTTCATAACCCCATTCCAGATGTCGTTAATCCCCTTTCAAAAACAAACCCCTCTTCAAGCTGGAAAACCTGAGCCCTGAGTTACTCTGCTCTTGCCTTTGAAAACCTATGTGGCGCTGGGCGTTGGTGGCGCACGCCTTTAATCCCAGCACTCGGGAGGCAGAGGCAGGCGGATCTCCATGAATTTGAGGCCAGCCTGGTCTACAGAGTGAGTTCCAGGACAGCCAGGGCTACACAGAGAAACCCTGTCTCGATACTCAGCCACCTCCTTACCCCCCACCCCTACAAAAGAATCCTTATTTCAACAGAGGGGACACACACCTGCTATATTGGCTACTTGGAAGACTGAATGGGAGGGTCACATGAACTCAAAAGTTTGAGGTCATTCTGAGAACCATAACAGTTTTCTCAAAACAACGCAGCAGGGAGAGGGCTAGGGTATGGCTTAGTAATAGTGCATTTGCCTAGCATGCACCAGGCCCTGAGTTTGATTCACAGCAACACACACACACACACACACACACACACACACACACACACACACACACACACACTACTCAGAAATGCCAGGGTGATTGAGTGCAGCTTCATTTTTACTAGAAACTGACAACTGGTCTAGCCTTGCCACCAGCCAGGACTTTCCGGAGTGAAGAAATACCCACTGTGGCCAACATCAGAGAGACCAAGTGGCTGGTGCTTGTGGTTAATTGAGAAAGCTCCTCCTTGAGGCAGAGCACTAGAGAGTCTCTGGCCTGTTGACCTCTGAGCCTTTGCTTCCTAATCAGAAAAGTGGAGAGAGTAATCCAAACTTTCCAGAACTGTAGGCAGGGCAGCAGTAAAGTGTAGCAAGCTGGTGTTACAGGGCTACAACACTTCACAACGAGCCAATCGAAGGATGTAAATGAAGACAGAGACTGCGGCTTATTCTTACAAGGAGAATGGCGTTTATTTTAACAAGAGTGGAGCCTTATATACCAGTGGTAGGCATGATGGAAAACCACCAAGGTCAGAAGCCTATGTTCCCAGGGCCCTCCGGCAAAGGGTGGGCCAAAAACATGAACTAGCATTTAGACAATAAGGATGGACAGAAAACAGGAGCTTGCACGCAGGCCTTACTGGGAGGAGGGGACAGAGTGTGCTAGAAGCTCCTAGTCACAAGCAGGTTCAGACCCCCTTGGGGGAAGGGGGCAACAGTAAAGTCCATGGGAGGAGGGATGATTTGCTTAGTTAGTCATTTACACATTCGTGTAAGCAAGTCTCAGCTCCTTCCCCCAAATCAGGGTTAGGTCAAGAGAGGTAGGCAAGCTCTGGAGAGCGCCTGGGAGGGAGAGTGTAGGAATGAGTGGGGCCTGTTTGGTGCCTCGTCATGTCCTAACCCACCCCAGGCGAGCATCCTGTGGGGAAGGATGTTAACTGGTGATTCTGAGTTTGAGGAAGTGGAGACAACGTGATGGAAGGTGAGGTAATCCCCTGGCTTCCCTTTCACCTCAGCCTGAAACACAGGGTTGAGGGCAGAGCCTGGGCCTACTTTCAGTATGCTATCATTGAGAGCTGGGCATGGCAGGGCACACCTGCAGTCCTGGTGCTTGGGAGACTGACAGGATGAGCTTGGGTTCAAAGCCAGTCCTGTCTTCCATGCCTTTAATCCCAGCACTGGGGAGGCAGCGACAGGCATATCTCTGAGTTCGAGGCCAGCCTGGTCTACAGAGCGAGTTCTAGGATAGGCTCCAAAGCCACAGAGAAACCCTGTCTCAAAAGAGAGAGACAGAGACAGAAAGAGACACACAGAGACACACAGAGAGACAGAGGGAGACAGAGAGAAGAGAGGAGAGAGACAGAGAGACAGAGAGAGAGAGAGGGACTGGTCATGGCAAGGGCAACTCAACTCCATGCTCCACCTCACCTGCTTCTTGTATTTTTTTTCTCTGTATTACACCAGTTTCCCTTGGTTCGGACAAAATCCAGGCAACCACTTCAACAAACACACCACCCCACAGAGTGTGCTGATGCCACAAATCCACATCACGGTGTTCACAGCCATTCAAGGAGACCCAGCCTGAGACTGACCCTTTCCTCCTCTGCTCTGATCTCTCTCATTTCCACTCTTACTCCCAGGGCTTGCAAACGCTCCCAGCTCATGTGTCTAAGCCTTCTCTCCCAGGCCAGATTTTCTGCTCGCGTCTCGGGGCACTCCAGGGCCTGGATCTTGTGATAGACTTGCTGAGTGATTAGGTTTGCCCAAGGCCACACAGCTCTGAGGTGGATCCAGAGCCTGTGTGTTTAACCCGTGCAGTCTTCTCACCGCCACCTGCTTAGCGCCTCAAGGGTCACATGGCCCCATCCCTCATGCAGCTGCTGTGGGTACCGGGATAGGCAATGATAAGAACCTCACCAAAAGGTCACAGGCTGGGTAGAGAGCTAGCCCGTTCTCTGCTCTGGGCAGAGTGGGGCTCTGGAACTCTTTCTTTGAAACCTGGTGTCCAGAGGAACCTGCTTCTTCCTCATGCAGTCTAGGGGGAAGAGAGCAGCATTGAGGGAGGTTCTCTTTTCTCCACAGGAAGGTTCTGGCACATCTCTGACTTGCACCTGGACCCCAACTACACCGTATCCAAAGACCCCCTCCAGGTGTGCCCATCAGCTGGCTCCCAGCCTGTGCCAAATGCTGGCCCCTGGGGTGACTACCTCTGTGACTCTCCTTGGGCCCTTGTCAACTCTTCCATCTATGCCATGAAGGAGATTGAGCCGAAGCCAGACTTCATTTTTTGGACGGGGTAAGAGCAGTCATATGTGACATGCGAGCCGGGCCCTTTACCTCCCCTGTCCCTTTTAATCCTCAGCGGAACATCCAGGATTCAGAGAACTTGGTAAATGAGCCTGTCACATGTTCAGTCCTGGGGCAGACCCCGGGAACTGAGATGACAGGGCCAGGGAGTGGCCTTCAATGGGCTTTCAGCCTAGCAGAGGATACATCCAGGAGAGAGGGCCACCTGCAGAGGGTACCTGACCCCACATGGCAGGATGGAAAAGGACTTCCTACAGGAAGTGATGACCCAGGAAACCGGTGAGGATGACTCCAGGTGCTCCCTCTGCCAGTCTCAGTGGACACTTACAGGAAGTGGATGAAATCCATGATGTTCTTGACTGTTCCTCACTATGATGTGGGGTGACCACCCAGGGACCCTGTGCAGTGGAGAGGAAAGGCTATGCCCTTAAGGGCTGTGACAGTATCTCAGGAGGGTCTGGACAGTCCTCTCTTTCTGGGGCCCAGGAATCAATAGATTTCCTACCAGGAGTCTTGCTGCAGGGAAAGGGCCCTGATACCTCTGAGGAGTGGCCCTTAAAAATTGTAACACTTGGGTCTGGAGAGATGGCTTGGGGTTGAGAGCACTGACTGTCCTTCCAGAGAACCCAGGTTCAATTCCCAGCACCCACATGGCAGCTCACAACTGTCTGTATAACTGCAGTCCCAGGGAATCTGACACCCTCATACCAATGCACATAAATTAAATTATTAAAAAAACTGTAATACTCTGAAATACACAGTCCCTTTGGGAGAGGCAGTAGGAAATCCACAGCCCTTCCCATGGTGCAGCATTTTTTTTAGAAACCTCCAGGGGCTTGCAGAGCTGAATGGCATCAGATGGGATGATTTCTAGGCTATTCATAGCACTTTAGTTATAAGACACATCTCTGAGACAGCTGCAGTTTCTTGGCAGAGAACTGTAGAAATGAGATGTTTTTGTTTTTATTTAGTGTGCGACACTATGATTAGGTACCCATTATTATCTTTTCTACATATGAGCTAATAGCTCAGACAGACTAACAACCAGCCCAGAGTTTCTTGGCAGTCATTTAAATGGCAGAGCCTGGTTTTTTTTTGTTTTGTTTTGTTTTGTTTTTTATTCTGTCTGATTACATTCCAGCTTGTCTTTCCTTGGTCATATGGACATGCGGTGGTGGTGGTGCATAGCTACAGAGTTCTTCTCCCTGTTGTCCCCTTTGGCTTCTCGTGCCTATCCCAACTGTCTGTCTGACGTTTTACAGAGATGACACACCGCACATCCCCAACGAGAAGCTAGGGGAGGCAGCTGTGTTAGCAATTGTGGAACGCCTGACCAACCTCATCAGGGAGGTCTTTCCAGGTAGGACTCAGTGTCTGATCGCCAGTTCCCTGACCCCGCATCTCTGGCACAGGCAGCAGCAGCAGTAAGGGAGCTGGAGTACAAACCTTCATGGACAACACTGGCTGCTCTCCAGGCTTCAGGTGCTGAACCGCAACCATTTCCCACCTCTCAAACAGTCTTCTCAGTTCACTGTGCCGCGGGAACACAGACCACCACAATCGTTGCTGGCCATTCCCCCATCTGACACTTTTCTCTGTCTACTGCCAGACGCACACCTGCCAGTGTCTACAGTTACATACAGGCATCCCTGGGCAAGCTCACTCAGGCTCACATATGGCTTTTGTATCTTGCCCTGACACTGGTGTGGGTGGGCATCTGCTGTCTGCACACCATCTGGCTGTCAGGCCTCTGGGAGATGCTGCTTGCTATAGACATGCTCTTGTTCAGGGCTTCTTAAGCCTTTTGAGCCAGGCAGAGCGGTCAGGAGTGGGAGGGACGTGGCAGGGAAAGGAGGATCTGTGTGTTCCACCTATCGGCCCTTGAAGATGGTTTTAAATGGACCGTGCAAAACAGGTCCTGAGGGCTGAATCAGGTCCCCAGGCTGCCAACTGGGAACCTGAGGAAGCTGCCTACCAGTGTCTACCCCATCTCCTTCTGCTCCTATCAAAGGTCATGTTCATGGCCCTCCAGGATCCACGTACGGAATCAGGATAAAACAAACAACAGCTGTACAGATCACGCGCTAAGTACCAGGGACTGCTCTAAGAATTTGGCAGGCTTTAGCACAGTCACTGTCATGACAACAGATAGGAGCTGTTACCAGCTTAGTTTTCCCAATGGGGAATGTGAGTCTTGGCGTGGAGTCACCTGGTGAAGGTCATGCGGCAAGTGTGGGACTCTATTGCCCCCCCATCTGAGCACTGCTCTTGTTCCCGTAGTCTCCTCCCTTGACATAATCCAACGTTTGCAGAGACACCTGGCTGTGTCCGGCTTCTCTAACCCAGCCCTGCATGCTCCACAAAGATAGGCTTGTACCTCTTTTGGCAGAGGTTGCTACTTAGGGTCCAAATGGGCTATTCGCCCCACCCCCAGCTATAGGTATTATTACCACCAATGCATTAGGGACTGAATCTCAGACATCACTTTCTAGTGAGGGATGCAGACTCATACGTAGTCCTGAACCTCTTTCCTCTGGTCCAAGCAGGACTTCTAGAGTAAATGTGAAATAATGGAGAAGAAAGCAGTTTATTGGGGCTGGGTGGATGGCGAGGTAGTAAAACACTCGTCACCAGGCATGAAGACCCGAATCTGTTCAGATTCCCTACACAGACATTAAAGCTGGGGTCAACAGCACACATCTGTAAACCCAGCACTGGGGAGGCAGAGACAGACAGATCTTGGAGACTTGCGGGCTAGCCACTCTAGCCAAGATAGCAAGTGAGGAAGTTCAAAAATAAGGTAGTGACCGGGAAGTCTGTCAGCCTAAGGCCTCCATTCACACCCACTTGGGTGCCTGCACCCCCACATGCATGCATATACAAACACCACACACACAAAACCAAACCAAAACCAGAAGACACGTTACTGACCATGACTTAACACGTATAAAAATGATAGCTTTTGTAGTCCGTGTCGCATTTATTACAACTGCTAATGTTGAAGATGCCACTGCCTGTAAAGTGAATCATTTTATATACGACCATGATTTTTAAAAAAAGGGCTGCCTGATAAAGAATGACAAGGTGCTTTCTCATAACCATGGTAGAAGACACGCCTCATTTTGAGAAATGATAAAATGGGACCATACTGGAAGACACGAGACAGTTAAGACACAGGCCAACCTTTAATCCCAGCACTTGGGAGGCAGAGGCATGTGGATATCTGTGAGTTCGAGGCCAGCCTGGTCTACAGAGTGAGTTCCAGGACAGTCTCCAAAACAATACAAAGAAACCCTCTCTCAAAAAACCAAAAAAAAAAAAAAAAAAAAAAAAACCACACACAGGCCAAGCAGAACAGGCCTCATTCTGGAGATGCCAGCTGCATCACTCAGAGTTCAAAGAATTCATTCAAGAAGAGCGAGGAGCCAGCAGTGTGGCTCTGTGGCAGAGTGCCTGCCTGCCGAGCTTAGGCGCGGGTTGGATCCTCTGCCAAAAGAAACGGAAGGGGTGGGGCTGGAGAAGGCGGGGCTGACTGGGGAGTTTGCGTCTATGGTTTGACTGCGTTTGGTTTCCTACCTTCACTTTGCACAGCGGGCTGGACTCTCTAGTGAGGAAGAGAGGCTGAGAACAGGTGTACAAGGCAAGACCAGGAAAGCAGCGATAAGACAGGCCCCAAATTTTACTCCCCCGTAAGCTAGGTGATGTCACCCAGCATCTGCTTTCTTCCTGTATAAATCGGGGAATTGGGAAGCCCGTCCCAGGGGCTGTTTGGGGATGAGATGAGATAGTGTAATCACTCATACAGTCAGTCAGCACTGTTTGGGGATGAGATGAGATAGTGTGGTCACTCATACAGTCAGTCAGCGGGGAATTGTGAAGCCCGTCCCAGGGGCTGTTTGGGGATGAGATGAGATAGTGTAGTCACTCATACAGTCAGTCAGCGCTGTTTGGGGATGAGATAGATAGTGTAGTCACTCATACAGTCAGTCAGCGCTTTTTGGGGATGAGACAGTCGTCAGTCAGCAGGTGTCTAAGCGTAAATGATTCTTTCAGATTATTTCTCATCAGCACTTGCCAGGGATTTATATTTTCTCTCAGATGGGTCCTCCTCCCCCTTCTGAGGTACTGGGAGTGAACCTAGGGCCTCTTACTTTCTAGGCGAGGCAGGTGCTCTAGCTCATTTTGAGACCAGGTCTCACTAAGTTCAACAGGTTGGCTTTGAACTCACCTGTAGCCCCCAAAGGACTTGAATTTGCAGTCCTCTCCCTTCACCCTCCTGAGTAGCTGCGACCATAAGCTTCTGCCACCAGGCTCAGCTTAAGTGGGGTCTTCTTTGAGACAGGGCCTCACCATATAGCTCTGGTTGTTCCGGAACTCACTCTGTAGACCAGGCTGACCTTGAACTCAACAGAGACCCACCTGCCTCTGCCTCCCAAGTACGGGGATTACATCACCATGTCTGGCTTTTCCAAGAATTTTTGTTGTTGTTGTTCATTGTTAAATATTTATTAAGCACCTTCTGTATGAAAGCAGAAATGAGCTTGAGGTACTGGAGCAGGTCTGTAATCCTAGCACTCAAGTGGAGGATCCAGGGTTCAAGATCAGCCTGGGCTTCACAATGAGACTGTGTCTGGGGATAAACAAAACAAACAAAACCCACCATTCCTACCACAGTTAACATAAAAAAGTGAGCATGAGGCTGTCTACAAGGAGGCAGCCTACTGGGCTCCCCTAAACATCTTACTCAGTCTCATTCACAGGCCCCTGAAGGAGGGATTCCCCACCCCCACTCCTACCCTTTGTTACCCCTCCCACAGCAGGCAGCCCTCACACATCTAACTACTTGCTATCTTTTGCACAGCAAGGCTTCTGGGTCTGAGAGCCTGGTACCCAGCTCCACGCTGGCATATGGCAGTGTGCAGGAGAATGTTCGTTGGCTTAGGTGAATGAAGGAAAAGTCTAAGACCTCTTGAGGTGAGCCAGACCTCCTCCCAGAAGCAAGATGATTTGAAATTGACAAGAACACAGTGGCTGATCACCACAAGAAATTGCTTCTCCTCGTTACCGCTGAGGGGCCTTCTTTCTGGTCAGGGTATTCCCTGCCAGAACCGGGTTAGAAAACGGGACCAGGCGGCTCACAACTCCTCAATCCCAGTCCTCAGTGGAGCTCAGCCAGATGCTATCCAATGTGTTGGTTTTCTTTTCTTTTCTTTCTTTCTTTTTTTTTTTTTTTTGATTTTTCGAGACAGGGTTTCTCTGTATTGTTTTGGAGGCTGTCCTGGAACTCATTTTGTAGACCAGGCTGGCCTCGAACTCACAGAGATCCGCCTGCCTCTGCCTCCCGAGTGCTGGGACTAAAGGCGTGTGCCACCACCGCCCGGCCTCTGATGTGGTTTTCTGCCTATCTTTGTTTTCCCCTCATCTGTGTTATCTCTGTTCCCCTTTGGCTTTGAGGGCCAGTGACTGCTGAGGGCTGGCTGGCTGCTCTTGCATGCTTTCTTAATATTTCTTCCTTTTCTCTCAGACACTAAAGTCTATGCCGCTCTGGGAAATCATGACTTTCACCCTAAAAACCAGCTCCCAGCAGAGAGAAACAGCATCTACGATCAGGTGGCAGAACTGTGGAGACCCTGGCTTAGCAACGAATCCTTCGCTCTCTTCAAAGAAGGTATTCATGGTGCTTGTTACCCATAGGGACACAAACTGTGCGTCAGGCAGGGTCCGATTGTTTCCTTTTCACAAGCCCTGAAGCAGGTACAGTTTTTATCCCCGTTTTACAGAGGAAGAGACTGAGACAGAGGTCACACAGCTTGCTAAGGGAGTTGAGAGCAGGATATAGGACAGATTCCAAGGCCTATGTACTTAACCCAGGGCAGCAAAGATGATCTTAAAGCAGTGAGTTCCAGGCACTATCCTCAGCCCCCTGCTGGAGCCTCCAGGCTACCCTAGCACCGCTCTGGGAACTTTAGCTCAAGCCGACTTGAATCTGGGCATCTACAGACCTGTGGGCTGGCTGTTCTGTCCCCACAAGACATTTAGTGATGTCTCTGGTCACTGTCAACTAGATGCCAGCTCCAGTGTGAGCACCAGGTGTCTCTGAGTATTGACGGATGTTCCTTGGAGGCCACATCTCTCAGTTGTGTCTGGTGTAGATGCACAGCCAGCTCAAATTTCCCTGACCCTGCTTTCTTCTCTTTTGCTGGGACTCCTCATTGGTCAAACCATAGCCGGTGGGCGCAGAAACCCACTGATTTATCTATTTAGGTCAGCTCCTGGGACAGACAGCTGAGTGGAAGACGGTCCGCAGTGGGTCTGGATGGGGACTACACATCGTTGTTAGTCCATTATCCAGATGAGGAATCGTTAGATGAGGAATACCGAGAGAGCAGAGAGGGACAGAGAGACTTTCCCAAATTGCACAGCTAATGAGTGATAGAGCCAGGATTAGAACTCAGCTCCAGAACCTTTGCTCTTACCTCTAGATGCCTTGACCTGTGGGAAGGGAGGGCGTAAGGGAAAGAAGTCAGAAAGTGAGGTGCAGGGTGGCGGAGGCGCCCACCTCAGGCTATCCCTGGCTGTGACATCTTAGGTGCGTTCTATTCTGAGAAGTTGCCGGGTAACAGCAGTGCAGGGCGAGTTGTGGTCCTCAACACCAATCTGTACTACAGCAGCAACGAGCAGACAGCCGGCATGGCCGACCCCGGCCAGCAATTCCAGTGGCTGGGAGATGTGCTGAGCAGTGCATCCCGGGATGGGGAGATGGTAAGCGCTCCTGCTTCTTCCTGTGCCCTTGGGTTACTCCCTGAAATAAGGTTTCCACCAGGCTTACACACCCATGGGGGATGCTCATACCCCAGAGGGTCCTGTATCCGCCTAGCCCAGAGGAGGTTTCTTCCAGCCGCAGCGGCCCTGTGCGTTGAGGACCTGAATCCCGCTGCCTGTGAAGACACTTAGGGCCTCAAGGAGCTCTGATGGTCTCATCACACAGGAAGCAATGGAGCCAAGCCTAAACCCTAGTCTCCTTGCTCCAACTTCATGAGTCTTCCCGTTGCTGGCACACCCACAGCGGTAGTGTGCACTGCTGTTGGGTGTGTCCATCTCGTCTCCTGAGCCAGCAGCTACTCCAGGCCTGGCACAGTGACTCATGTCTGGGTTGATATATCGCCCATCACATCCCAGGAAGACTTCGTAGCTGCTGCTACTGAGAGCTTATCATGCCAACAGCAGGCACATGGCTTTGCGCTTTAGATTGGATCCCTTATTAATTTCGTAGCAACTCCATTCCATGTCTTAGTCAGGGTTTCTTTTGCTGCTATGGAACACCATGACCAAAAAAAAAAATGTTTGGCTTACACTTCCACATTGTAGTTCATCACTGAAGGAAGTCAGAACAGGCACTCAAACAGGGCAGGGATCCTGGAGGCAGGTGCTTGGTGCAGAGGTCACGGAGGGGGGCTGCTTACTGGCTTGCTTAACCTGCTTTCTTATTGAACCTAGGACCGCCAGTTCCATGGATGACACCACCCACCATGGGCTGGGCCCTCCCCATTGACCACTAAATGAGAAAATGCCTTACAGCTGGATCTTGTGGAGACATTTCCTCAGTTGAGGCTCCTTCCTCTCTAATACTCTATAGCTGTGTTGACACACAAAACAAGCCAGTACACTCCCCAGGGTTAATGCTCTCCCAAATGAGCAACTTGAAGCTCAGGGAGATGACATTCGACTGGAAACCAAGCTACAGTTTGATGCCAAAGTTCAGTCACACTCTTTATCCTTTTAAGACAGGTTCCTACTCTGTAGGCCAGGCTGGCCTTGAACTCCCAGAGATCCACCCATCTCTTCCTCCCAAGTACCAGGACTAACAGTGCACACCACCACCCCTGGCTAAGCACATGCTCTTTTTTTTTTTTTTTTTTTTTTTTTTTTTTTGGTTTTTCGAGACAGGGTTTCTCTGTGGCTTTGGAGGCTTGTCCTGGAACTAGCTCTTGTAGACCAGGCTGGCCTCGAACTCACAGAGATCCGCCTGCCTCTGCCTCCCGAGTGCTGGGATTAAAGGCGTGTACCACCAAAGCCCGGCTAGCACATGCTCTTAATTCTGCCTTCAATCTATGTTTTTGAAACGGTGGCCAAGGGGAACATAAAACACAGATGCATATGACCATGTAGTGTTCTCACACAGCCACGGAGGGTCAGCCCCAGCTCTGAGAAGAGAAGAGCGCCTTTGGAAGGATCAGGAAGGGTTTGTGGAAGTTACGTTCAGAGGGAGCCGGTCCAGCTGCCCTTGAGGACGTGGGCAGGTTTTGGGAGGTGGAATCTGGGGCTGGAGAGTGTCTCCAGTCCCAGTACCTTTCTTGCAGGTCTACATTATTGGCCACGTGCCCCCAGGGTTCTTTGAGAAGACACAGGACAAGGCCTGGTTCCGAGAGCGCTTCAATGAGGAGTACTTGAAGGTGGTCCAGAAACACCATCGTGCCATAGCCGGGCAGTTCTTTGGGCACCACCATACTGACAGCTTCCGAATGTTCTATGACAATACAGGTATTCCGTCTTGAGGGAACTGACAACCTGAAACTTTCTTTCCTCTTCCCATAGTCCCTTTCAGCCTGTTGTCTTTTCCCCTAAAGGTGCCCCCATAAGCGTCATGTTCCTCACACCGGGGGTCACCCCATGGAAGACCACATTGCCTGGAGTGGTCAATGGAGCCAACAATCCAGGAATCCGTGTCTTCGAGTATGATCGAGTCACACTGAACCTGCAGGTTAGGAGCGTGGGTCGGCTGGGGCCAGGGTGGGACCCTAACCATCACCGCCTTCCCTAGCCCTCAGCTAACCTGCTTGCTACTCCGCACTGAGCCTAGGGAGGGAATGCTGGTTAGAATCTTGGAGCCACCTACCACGTGGTCAGGTCAAGTCTTCCTCAAGTCTTTGTTCTGGATCACTGTCACCTGCTGCCACACCCAGGAGGGATTGATCTTCCTTGCCTCTCCTTAGGCTGGTGTGGAAGACTCCCGACAGTCTGAGCTCAAGTCCATTGCCCCTTCCCACACACCAACTGGGACCCAGCCCCTTCTTCACCACCTAAGGTGTGCTGGTATTGTTGAAATGACAAAGGCTACTTCCTTCACTCATCAGAATGTGCTAAGCACCTCCACGGGGCCAGGCCCTGTTCAAAGCTCTGGAGATGGCCAGGCGGTGGTGGCACACGCCTTCAATCCCAGCACTCGGGAGGCAGAGGCAGGCAGATCTCTGTGAGTTCAAGGCCAGGCTGGTCTACAAAGTGAGTTCCAGGACAGCCTCCAAAACAATACAGAGAAACCTTGTCTCGAAAAACAAAAAACAAAACAAAACAAAACAAAGCTCTGGAGATGCAGACACAAACAACAGAGACTCTTCTCCTTTGCCAGAATCCCTACAGGAAGACAACAGTAAAGAAATAAATGAAACTAAACATGGCCCACAGAAAAGGGAGGGCGATGCAGCACTGTACTCCCAGCCACTTGGGAGGCTAAGGCACAGGACTGAAATTTAAAGCCAGCTCGGACTATGCTGAGCTCAAGATGAGACAGTAGCATAGTAAGAAGACCCTGTCTCAAAAGGGGCGTGGGGGGCGTGGCTACAGCTCAGCGGCAAAGTGCTTGTTTAACATGGAGGAGATGCTAGGCTTGATTTCCAACACTGAAGAAAGAAAGGGTGGGAGGGAGGCAGTGAGATGGGAGGGAAGGCCTAGGGGCTGATGAGTTTCCAGTGTGTGGGCTGTGACACATAGATGGGACATGGGGAGTGTCACATAGATGGGACATGGGAAGTGTCGCCAGCAAGGAGGCTGTGTAAACTGAGCCCGCTAGGTTTATAAAGAAGGTAGAGGGAACAGCAAGGCAAATGCCCTGGGGTGGGGAGGGGCGTGGTGGTTTTGGGAAAGAGCAGGGAGAGTGGGTGACCTCAGAGAGCAAGGGGAAACTGGGAAGCACCCGCCAGATCGAGGTTGTGGAGACAACTCTGGACTTGAGAGCTGGGAACAGAAGTGTGAGCTGTTCTGATTCACGGTTTCTGCTGTGATCAAGGCACAGGCACAGGAAGGAAGTAAAAACACAGCTGCCAGAGGAGGGTGGTGGCAGCCCAGGGTGCTGGGAAGTATCTGATCCTATAGGCATTTCAGAGGCGAGGAGCCAGGGTTTGCTGACAGATGCTTGGTGCAACCTTCTTCTTCTTCTTCTTCTTCTTCTTCTTCTTCTTCTTCTTCTTCTTCTTCTTCTTCTTCTTCTGTTTGTTTTTTCGAGACAGGGTTTCTCTGTATTGTTTTGGAGGCTGTCCTGGAACTCGCTCTGTAGACCAGGCTAGCCTTGAACTCATAGAGATCCACCTGCCTCAGCCTCCTGGGTGCTGGGATTAAAGGCGTGCACCACCAATGCCTGGCTTTTTCTTCTTCTTTTTATAATGGTTACTTATGCATGTGAATTGGCATTTTGTGTGCATGTGTATCTGTGAGGGCGTGGGATCACCTAGAACTGGAGTTACAGACAGCTGTGAGCTGTCACGTGGGTGCTGGGGAATTGAACCCCTGTCCTCTGGAGGAGCCACCTGTGCTGAGCCATCTCTCCTACCCTGATACAACATTTCTGCCTCAATCTCTTCCTGAGTGCTGCGATTACAGCTGTGAGTGTCCATACCCTGTTCAGTGTGTGTGTGTGTGTGTGTGAGTGTGTGTGTGTGAGTGTGTGTGTGAGTGCGTGTGTGTGTGAGTGTGTGTGAGTGCGTGTGTGTGAGTGTGTGTGTGAGTGTGTGTGAGTGCGTGTATGTGAGTGTGTGTGTGAGTGTGTGTGAGTGCGTGTGTGTGTGTGAGTGCGTGTGTGTGTGTGTGTGTGTGTGTGAGTGCGTGTGCGCATGTGAGCACAGGGATACAAACTCAGTTTCTCATAGTTGTACAGAAAGTGCCCTTGGGAACTGGAGGGATGATGGCTCAGTGCTTTTGTAGAACACTTAGGTTTGGTTCTCAGCACCCACATCAGGCAGCTCACAACTGCCTGCGCCTCCAGTTCCAGAGATTCTGACAACTTCCTCTGGCCTCTGTAGATACCTGCATGCATGTGCACACACTCTGCCTCACAAAATTAAAAATAAGATAAAAATTTAAAAAGTGCTCTTAAGCACTAAGCCATCTCCTCTGATCAGGTCTGAAGATTGAAAAAAACATTTGTGTGTGTGTGTCCTGCCAAAGTTGGTTCTTGCTTTCCTCCATGTGAATTCTGGGGATCCATTTTGCTGGCCCTAGGCCTGAGGACTTTTAAGAGCATGTTCTGTTGTCTGCATGACCACTTCCTTGCTTCCTCTATACAGTGGCAGTCACAGCAGAGAGGACGAAATAATGCCACACACTCACTGAAGCTCCTCATACCTGTCTATGATAATCACCAAGTCCTACAGAGTCTTGTCTGAATGTGAAACCCCTATCAGCTGCAGTTTTGTAACCTCTGCCTGCCAGCCACATTACCCTCACCCCTCCATCCCTACCCTTTACACACACACACACACACACACACACACACACACCACTGCTGCCGTGATTACTCTATTCTGTAAAGATTTACCCAGCGTCAGGAGCTTCTGTGAGGAGCCTGTGCCTGCCAGTTTGGCGGGACAGGAACAGATGTAGTGAGGTAGGCAGTCTGGGTTCTAATCCCACCCCTTCCACTGAATACTTGTATATGCTGAGAAGGTCAAGATGCTTTAACACTGTGATCATAACACCAACATCATGGTTTCAGTGTTTTACTCCATCCTGATGGCGGAGGCATGTGGCTGCTGGTATCAGGGGCTCCACGTTACCATTGAACAGGAAGCAGAGATGGATCCAGAGCCAGCTCCAAAGTCCTACTTCTGCCAGCTAGAATCCACTTCCTAAAAATTCTACAGCCATTCAAAACAGTGCTACCAGCAGGGGAGCAAACACCCAAAATGTGCCCATGGGGTGCACTTCCAATTCAAGTCATAAAAACCTCTTTAGGCATCTGTGTCTTCATGAAGAGAATGGGGGTGTAGGTGCAGTTACCTCATCAGCACCAACCACAGGCTGCCAGGCATACCTGCCTGAGTGCTCAGTAACAGATCAGCTGCTGTGTTGCTCTGGAGAGCCTGGGGGCAGGCTGGGTTGTGGGTAGGACTAAACAACTATTCATTCCTGGCGTACCCCGTGCCTCTGATCCAGGACATGGTGACCTACTTCTTGAACCTGAGTCAGGCGAATGCACAAGAGACCCCACACTGGGAGCTGGAGTACCGACTGACAGAGGCCTACCAGGTGGAGGATGCAGGCACCGGCTCCATGCACATGGCACTGACCGGCATCGCCAGTGACCAGCACATGCTGCAACGTTACTATGTCTATAACTCAGTCAGCTATGACCATTCAACCTGCGGGGACATCTGCCGCACTGAGCATGTGTGTGCCATGCAGCAGGTGGCATTTGACGCTTATGCTACCTGCTTGCATGGCCTTGGTTCTAGACCCATGATGCCTGGTTTCCTGCTCATGCTGACTCTGCTGGCAAGCTTGACTGTATCGGTGGTGTTATGACTATAGGCACCACCAACCTATCCTCTTACTGGGTCCAGCTTTCTCCTGGTAAACTTGGGCAGTGTCACTTCATGGAGAGGTGCTGTCACCATCAGTCTCCCCTGTCTGTAGAGAGTGAACTAGGATGGATGGGACATTTGGATTCACCAGAGAGGTCTCGAAGAAGCACATTTCTTCCAAGTCTCACGATTTATACACAAAACATGCTCGTGGCACATGTCTTTGTGAGTTATTCCCTTTAATACATATGTATGAAACTACCATGCACTTGATCGCCACAGTAAAATGAGCCATCGGGAAGATGGGCCCTGGAGATCGTGTGCTCTTGATATAGTCTCTGCTCAAGACCTGAACTGGGCGCCCACGTGGTCTGCAAAACCCCTAGGTATTTTTAAAGTTTTCTAGTTTGGTTTCGCAACAGTGCAACTATAAGTGATCACAGCTGTGGTCCGGACTCTAAGCTCTTGCAACTTATTGTTGCCTCCTTGAGCCTCAAATGCACAGTCTAAACCAGCAGCAGCCGGAAGTTGGACTGGATGGGCTGGAGGCGTGGTCTGGGCGGTGGGACCCGCTAGGGGCGGGGTCGTAGTCTCGCTGCTCCCCCGTCAGGGCGAGAGGGGGAAGTTCCGCCCAGCAGCCCCGCCTCCCCGAGGACTGCCCCGCCCCCTTCCCGCCCGACGACCGGGGCTGGAGGGCCGACCCCCGGTTGCAAGGCTGGCTGGAGGGCCATGCCTTTGTCGCTGCGTTCCCCTCTGTTCTTGGACCTGGTCGTGGGCGTGTTGGGTACCGTGTCTTTCCTGTTGGACTTTGCCGCCGACCTGTGGGCTATCGTCCAGTACGTGCTCGGTGGCCGTTACGTGTGGGCTGCGCTGGTATTGTCGCTGCTGGGCCTCGCCTCCACGCTGCTGCAGCTCTTCAGCTGGGTCTGGCTGACCTCCGACCCCGCCGAGCTGCACGGGTCGCTGCCCTCGCGTCGTTTCCTGGGGCTGCTGCATCTGCTGCAGCTCGGCTATCTGTACAGGTGAGTGCCCGCCCGGCCCGTCGAGGAAAGAAATATGCGAGTTTTTTTAGCCCTCAGAGCCATGTCTAGTGAGAAAGTCCCTGGTATAATATGGTCCCAAGGACTTTAAAATTTTTTTTATTATTTTAATTCTATTGTTTTTTTTCGAGACAAGGTTTCTCTGCATAGCCCTGGTTGTCCTGGAACTCGCTCCGTAGACCAGGCTGGCTTCAAACTCAGACCCGCCTGCCTCTTAAAGGCGAGCACCACCTTGTCTGGCGTATTTTTATTTTTCTCATGAATAGGACCTTGGGTGAGTCATTAACCTCTGGTCTCAGTCGACTCAGCGTTCTAGCATGGATGGCAATAGTTGCTACTGGTGTTCTGAGCTGATTAACGGCACACGTCCGTAAATTGTCCTGGTACAGTTAGCTTCATGCTTTCCCGGGCAGCAGCCCCATGCTTTCTCAGGACAGTGTCCCCTTCCCTTTCTTTGTCATTTCTGTCCTTCTCTGTGAGTATTTGCTTCCCCATCGGGGAATGAAAAAGGCAGAGATGGGTTCTGCCTGAGTCACCTGTGTCAGTCGAGTCAGCCGGAGCTGGGCACAGACTGGTTCTTGGAAAATGTGTGTGGGTTTTGTGCTTTTTCTGAACTGCACAGGACCCATGTTCAGCCGGAAGTGAGGACAGTGACAAAGCCCCTGGCACAATGCTGGCCTGGTGACTTTTTTTTTTTAAATTGTGAAAAGGTCCTTGGGTGAGATGGGAGAAAGTAAAACCAAGTGGTCAGGGTCATGTGATGAAGTCAGGGCTCCATGGTGTGGGTTGGATGCAGAATTTGTTGTGGAATTCTCATTTTGGCAAAGCTGCGTACAGCTTCCAACAGTGGGGAGGGCCTTTGAATGTTTGCATTTTTTCTGAGGGGTTGTATGAACATGAGTACAGCCCAGATGAGTGTGAAGGACAGTTGTTATTCCAGACAGGCCAGAGAGGCTGGCAGATTCCCCCAGAACTGGGGTACAGGTGAGCCACCCCATGTGGTGCTGGGAACTAAACGCTGGTCCTCTGCTAGAGCAGTGAATGCAATTAACTACTAAGCCATCTCTCAGGCCCTCATTTGCTTCTTAATTCCATTTCCCATCTCTAAAATAGGGCTTTTTGTGAGTTGTGATAAACTTGGCACCACACCTGACCAGCAAGAGTAGAAGTTGTATGTCCTCCACTTTATGGATGAAGAAATGGGTTCCGTGAGCTTAGGCGGCTTGCCTAAGTTTCCATATCGTTTAAGTAAGTGACAAGCTAGGATTGAAGCCTACCTCCATGTACTCAGTGGTAGAACTGGAGGAATTTACAGAACACTGACCTGACCCACTGGGCATCTGTGTGTTCTGCCTAGGTGCCTGCAGGGGCTACAGCAGGGGCTGTCCATGTTGCAGCAGGAGCTGCCATCTGAGAGTGACCTAGCCTATGCAGACTTCCTCTCCCTGGATATCAGCATGCTGCGGCTCTTTGAGAGTTTCTTGGAGGCGACGCCACAGCTCACACTGGTGCTGGCTATCGTGTTGCAGAGTGGCCATGCTGAATACTACCAGTGTGAGTGCTGGGCCAGTGACTGTCCCTTGGGTTCCCTTCAGTGTCAGCAGTGTCCTAGGAAGACTGAGCATGAGGTTGTGGATCTGGATTCAAAGCTAAAGCCATTTTCAAGCTTCATGCAGTTAGAAAAGTGACTCAGACTATCAGTTTGTGCTCTTCTGAACAATGGGCATAATAAGTGAACCTAACTCTCGGTGAGAAGATTAGATGTGGGGGATGCATGGAAAGCCCAAGGCCTGGTACATAATATATGGTGTGGGTATGTGCATTATATGCTTGTGTGCATTTGCAGCTGTGTATGTGTACATGCAGATGCCAGAGGTCAGTGTCAGGTGTGTTTCTCAATTGCTCTCCCATCTTTTATTTTTGAGGTAGGTTCTCTCTATGTATTCCAGGCTGGACTGGTACTTATTGTGTAGACCAGGGCGGCCTCAAATTCACAGAATCCCACTTCTTTTGCCTCCCCCGTGCTGTGCTTCTAATTATTTTGATGATGGTAAATAAAATATATAGGTTACCTGACATGTAATGGGCTTGTTAGGTAATGAACATTTTATTGAGCACTGTTTCAGCCTGCATGGCTTAGGGATTGACCTAACTGGCAACCAGACTACACAAAAGAGCTGGGATCAGGTGGGCCTTGGGCCTGATGCAGCAGTGTAGCACATTTGAAGTTTCTGTACATACTGGTTTTAGCTAAAGGCCAGCTGTTTTTTAATATCTGTACTTAAACCAGGGGTCATGCCATCCCTATGGGTCTGAGGCACTGCTGTCTTTGACATGGTCATTCATTCTCATGCCGATAACACATATCCACACAGGACCTCTCCTGCTCCCCACAGAAAACCTTCAGACACTCAAGTTTTTTCTTTATCACTGTGGTAGGGACACAGTGGTGAACAAGATACACAGAGCCTTCACCCCGCCTGTAAAACAAATAGTTACACTAGGTGTTCTGAGTGACTGGATGAGGCAGGTGGCAGAGACTCCAAGGCTCCATTAACCCTCAGAGGACCAGGCGCCCCGCCTGGGACTGGTTCTACCTCACACTGGATTGAGAGCCCAGGGCTCCCCATCCTCTTCTCCATCCCTTCAACCTCAAGCAGCTCTGTAGTCTGTAGCAGCTCCCCACGGAAGCCTCCTTGTTGTCACTCACAGTGGGGCCTGGGAGATCCCCTCACTTACGAGGAGAGAGGTGCAGAATGGCGACCTGCTCATTTTCACCACTTGCTAGATGTATGACTTTTCCTTGAGATCAGAGCCTGGTGGAGAGGGTCTGCACTGTCAGTTGAACATGAGGAAACAGGTTTTTCTCAACTTTTGATTGAGCAAACATTAGTGTGTGCCACATATTGGGCCACCTGGAGGCAGAGGCAGGCGGATCTCTGAATTCAAGGCCAGCCTTGACTACAGTGTGAGTTCCTACACAGAGAAACCCTGTCTTGAAAACAAACAAAACAGGTAATTGCTATGTTAATGGGGTGGGTGGGTTGTTACAGGAACCTCTGGCTGCAGTGGGGTCTAGAGGAGCAATCCCAAAAGTTAATTCAAGCTGGGGTTTGCAGGGTAGGCCTGGGTAGGTAAGATGTGGAGCTAGCTAGATTTGATGCCAGGCCACAGATAGGTTCTGGGTACACAGTAGGCTCTCACTAAACTTCTGTTGAATGAATGAGTTAGAAGAGTTGAGGGTAGACACGTAGTGTTGTAGAGCATGCTCATGCCACTCCATCCTTCTTGGAGTCCAGTGTAGGCAGTTCAGAGGTGGGATAGATCCCCTATCACAGAGTGGAAAGTCAGCATAATGGGCCAGGCTGTACATGCAGGAGAGGTGGGGAGGCAGGCCATTCTCGCAGTCCTGAGGACAGCTGTAGGAAGCCTGCTGCTACTCCATGAGAAAGCTTCTACTTTCTGACATGGAGAAAGGGGGGCTGGAACTGCTAATTCAGTTCTCAGACCCTGGAAATGGAAGGACCTAGAAGAAGCTTATAGCCAAGGCACAGGAGTGCCGAATTGTAAGTCTTTGTCACACACCCTCCCATCCTTGTGAATGCTACCAGGGTAGCATGTGAAAGCAGAGCACCCTCTCTTGGGTTGGAACTTAACTGGATGTTCTCCCTCTCCAACTGTCTCTTGAACAACTTGGGGCTTCCAGGGCCGACTTCCCGGTTTCTGCGAGTACTCCTGTGAGCCCTGGGGTTTGCTAGGTAGGTTGTTCTCAAGGCTGACTTGTTTCTTCTTGTTCTTGGTAGGGTTTGGCATCAGCACATCCTTCCTGGGCATTTCGTGGGCACTACTGGACTACCACCGGGCCTTGCGTACTTGTCTTCCCTCCAAGCCTCCCCTGGGCTGGAGCTCCTCTGCCATCTACTTCCTGTGGAACCTGCTGCTGTTGTGGCCCCGAATCTTTGCCGTTGCCCTGTTCTCGGCTCTCTTCCCCCACTATATAGCCCTGCATTTCCTCAGCCTGTGGTTGGTACTGTTGTTCTGGGTCTCGCTTCAAGACACAAAATTTATGCCAAACCCCAACACTGAGTGGCTGTACCGGGTGACGGTGGCAATCATCCTTTATTTCTCCTGGTTCAACGTGGCTGGGGGTCGCACCCGAGGCCGGTCCATCATCCACCTGATCTTCATCATCAGTGATAGTAGTCTGCTGGTCAGCACCTGGATGACACATAGCATCGGGCTACCCAGTGGAACCTTCTTGCCATTGTGGTTGAGTATAGGAGGAGCCTGCTTCCTCTTGGGACTGACTTTGCGTCTGATCTACTACCTCTGGCTGCACCCTCAATGCCGCTGGGAACCCAGCTGCGTAGATGGGGCCCTAAGTCTTCTTCCTAGGAAACAGCTTAAATTGCTTTATAATAGGCGAGCCACTCAGTTAGCACAGAACTTCTTCCCCAAGAACAAAGCGAGTGCCGCTCTGCCACTGGTTGGAAAGGTGGAAGGAGTTATTTGAGGCAGGGTTTGACTCAGCCAGCGAGGACAATGTAAAGAGCTTGGCCTTGGAAAGGCCAAAGGCCAATCATATACAAGCCATTTTCTCTTCCCTTCTAACCAATAGAGCTGCTGTTAGCAAAGCCTCACGTTGCCATTCTCGCCTCTCAGGTAACTGGTGGAGGTATTCTGTTTCCTGGGTTCCTTGGCCTGCTTTAGAAGGCCCTGGGATGTTTTCGAGATGTCTTCCCTACCCCCATCCACTTCAATTAACAGATGCTGAGAGCGCTTTATGTTCTTGAGCAACGTTCTAATTGTTGAACTGGCCGCCACCCTAGCTTCTTTCCCCTCCCCACTTGAAAAATCTGATCTCAAAGACCAAAGGCCAGCGATGACCCTGCCAGCCCCTCCAGTGTTGCCATGCAGCAGTCTCTACTCTGGCTGTTAGGCTACTTTTAAATCAAGTGCCTTATGGACCTGTGGCCTGGGCCATGCACTATCTATTGAGTGTTTTTCATTCTAGCTAGCATACGTACCTCCTACCTCAGTCTGTGAATGGAAGAGAACATGTGCGCACGTGTTTATCAGTATTATTAAAACCACATGAGATTCTCCAAACCAGTGTGTACCAGTAAGTACACTCCTCACCTTTCTCTTACAGACAGGTGGCGGGAACCTGGAACCCCTTAAAACTGGTACAGGCCGGGCGTTGGTGGCACATGCCTTTAATCCCAGCACTCGGGAGGCAGAGGCAGGCGGATCTCTGTGAGTTCGAGGCTGGGCTGGACCGACAGCCTCCAAAACAATACAGAGAAACCCTGTCTCATAAAACCACAAAAAAATAAAAAAAATGGTACAGACCCTTGGAATAGAGATGTGGGCTGAGTGAGGTATGACTTTGTAATGAGTATCTAAATTGTTACAGTATAATAAAAACTCAGGAGTCAGAAATTGAGGTAAAGACCTGATAAACCCAAGGACAACAGAGAGCCCACTGGCTGACCCTCTCCGCACATTTCCCCATAATTATCTCCCCAGAAATCCTCTCTTCTCTCTTCTTGTCCTCTCTAGCAGACCTCTTCAACTCTATAGCTAATCCCAGTCAGCCAGTCGCTGACTCCATCCTATGATTCAAGGTGGCTTTACTGGCACAGTAGAATGGCTATACCTACAACTCTCCTACAACATTTCTCCTTTCAGTTGGTAGAGCATGGGGCTCTTAATCCCAAGGTCATGGGTTTGAGCCCCATGTTTAGCCTTTTTCTGTCCTACCAGCTAGCTCCCCAAAAAGCAACACAGAGACTTATTATAAAAGCTTGGGCTTGTCCCACTAGCTCTTATAACTTAAATTAACCTGTTTATATTAATGTTTGCCTCATGGCTTTTTAACTGTATGTCTGACTCCCTCTGTCTTGGTGTCTCAGGTGCCTAGATTCATCTCCTATTTCCTCTTTGCTGGAAGTCCCACCTATACCTCCTGACCAGGTGCTGGACATTCAGCTCTTTATTAAACCAATCAGAGCTGTATATCTTCACACAGTGTCCAAGTATCCGACAGCATGACTTACTCTTGCTTTCCAAGATACAGTAGCTGATGAGCTAGAGTGGGTTGCTCATCTGGCAGGCAGAACTCACATGTGGGCAGACTCTAGTGCATTCTAGCAGTTCTGCTACTGGGTCTGAAGAGTAGCGTCTTTAGGACCAGGAGGTGAGTTTGAGGGGCTGGGTGGAAAGTCGAGTACTGGGAGTCCTCCATGGGTAAGAGGAAGTGACTCCTGGGATGTGGATGTTGATGGTTTTGGGAAGAGGGAGTGTTCTGCTCCGGGAAGTCTGTGATCTGGTGAAACAGGGAACAGGAAAAAGGTGCCAGAGGCAGAGGAAAAGTTCTCATTCCCAGTGCTGGGACCCACGATAGCTCTACCAGTCACTCATTGGCATGGGGGTAAAATAAAGCATGATCAAAATATGTGTCATTGCACAGTGTCAAGTGCTGAAAGAACAGAAAGAGTGTGTGTTATGGGCAAGTTACAACTTTACATAGGACTGTTAGAGAATACATCTCTGAGAAACTGAGGCACTGAAGGTGTAGGAAGAGCTACTTTAGCAGTGACTGCAGCCTGAAGCCCGAGAAGCAAGCAGAGCCTAGAGTCATGCTACGGTATGTTGGCTGAGAGGAGTCTGCAAGTGCTGTTCCTGTGGGACAGTCCCACTGGGAGAGGACTGTGGAGTGCTGTTGGCTCACAGCTAAGAAGGCTGTAGAGATGCAGGCGGGGGCCAGGGAGAGGGCGTGGGAAAAGACACAGTGCTTCTCATACTGAAACACTACATGCTGCAAAGTGTTATGGACAGAAAGGACATAGTGATTTCCAGACCTTAACTTCATAGACCAGTAAAAGGGGCCAAAGTGGTTGTTGATGTTAAAAGAGCATGAAAAACAATTCTACCATCTCATGAAAGACTGGATGTGAGTACATTAGAAGGGACCATTCTATAAACAGACACCTCTAGGGGTACACATCTGAAACCACTGTTATCCTCATTTACACAAAGGGCGATGTCTAAAGAGGGCTGGAACTGGTGTGGTGCACCTACCATTCTAGGCAAGGACATCAGGAGTTCAGACTCTTCAGTGACAGAGGACCATGTGGACTACATGAAACCCTGTGTAGATGGAAGTTTCTGTCCCACCTGGTCCTGTGGCAGTTCAGTCCCAAATAAACACACAGAGGCTTATAAACTGTTTGGCCTATTGCTCAGGCTTATTCCTAACTAGCTCTTACAACTTAAACCATAATTCTTATCTATGTTTGCCCAAGTGGGTTGGTACCTTTTCTCAGTAAGATATTTTTATCTTCCTCTGTGTCTGGCTGGTGCATCTCTGCATCTCTGCCTTTCCTATTGTCAGAATTCTCCTAGTCTGGTAGCCCATCTATAAAGTAGCCAATCAGCATTTTATTAAACCAATATGAGTGACAAATCTTTACAGTGAACAAGAACATTATTCCACATCACCTTGTCTCAAAACAAAAACACAAGATGTGTTTAGAATTTCATTTTTGGCTGAGCTTCTTTCGTTTGTATTCCAGATGAAGTTGTCAAATGTGGTTATGTGTATTAAATCTAAACAATGTGTTATACTACCTAAAACACATAACCAAATACTATATAAAACTATGTATTAGCCAGGCGTTGGTGGTGCACGCCTTTAATCCCAGCACTCGGGAGGCAGAGGCAGGCAGATCTCTGTGAGTTTGAGGCTGGGCTGGACCGATAGCCTCCGAAACAATACAGAGAAACCCTGTCTCGTAAAAACAAAACAGAAAACAATGTATTCTACCTAACACACTGATGCACACTTGGAGTTTTTGAAACAGGGCTTACAGAGAACTAACCTAGCTTGGAACACATGCAGATGAGGCTAAACTCTGATCCTCCTGACTCCACCTATCAAGTACTGGAGCTAAACACATGTCAGGGCTGGGGCCAGAGATTCAGCTCAACAGTTCAGAGCCCTCCCAGCTCCTCTAAAGTTTTGGTTCCCAGAACTCACTTTGGGGAGTTCACAACTGCCTGTAACTGGCTCCAGGGGATCCAACATTCTCCTTGACCTTTGCACATGCATGTACAGGTGTGCATGCACACACCAAAACAAACAAAAACCCACAGTGCCCCCCCATGTTACTACATTGACCTTGTTTTTAGACAGTCTATTCTGTTTGAGATGATCTTGAATACATCATCCTGCCTCAGCCTCCCAATTGTTAGGATTACAGGTGTGTACTACGATACAAAGCTCTGTGTTTTTTAAAGTTTAGAGAATTTAAAACTAGATTAGTGATGTTACCTGTATAGAAATGTCCTTGAAGATTCACATTGAGATATATGTATTTTTGGTCTATGAGAGGAGGTTCCACACATAGTTTAGGGTAGCTCAAACTCTTGATAATCTTGCCTCTGCTTCTAAGGAACACCACTCCTGACCAATAACATTTAAAAAAATTATTTCATGTGCATTTGTGTTTTGCCTGCATATATATGTGTGTGTGTGATCTGTGAAACTAGAGGTACAGGCAGTTATGACCTGCAACGTGTATTCTGGGAATTCAACCCAGGTCCTCTGAGGAGAAGCCAGTGCTCTTAACTGCTGAGCCACCTCTCTAGCCCCTGACCAAGAACTTTTAAACATGAAGAAACCTGTTATAGAAAAATAAACCACATTAGGATTTACATGTTCCAGGACTGCTAGGGCCACACAAGGGAACCGTCTTGAAAGTCAAAAAAAAAAAAAAAAAAAAAAAAAAAAGATTTGCATGTCACTGAAGGGTTAGGAGTTGGGGGGGGGGTTACTCTTGGGATTTGCAACCTGCTTGTAACTGAGCAGGGCACCAACAACAGCTAACAGTCGGCTTCAGCAACACTGTGACTCAAAAGACCACTATCCGCCGGGCGTTGGTGGCTCACGCCTTTAATCCCAGCACTCGGGAGGCAGAGGAAGGCGGATCTCTGTGAGTTCGAGGCCAGCCTGGTCTACAGAGTGAGTTCCAGGACAGCCTCCAAAAGCTACAGAGAAACCTTGTCTCGAAAAAAAACCAAAAAAAAAAAAAAAAAAAAAAAAAAAGACCACTATCCAGGGTATGAGAGGAAATTCACCTTGTGGTCTGCTATATTGGGTCTTTGGAAACAAGAAGTGCATTCAAATTTTCTTCATTGGAATAAAAGGCTAAAACGCTTCCAGGTTGTTTTCCAAGCCACTCAGACCACCGTGAAGGAGTGGAGAAAAGCTAGCTGACGTGACACAAAATCAGGCCAGATTAAAGGTGCATGTGAGCTCACTGATGTTACTGGTCTGCAGTACAGGGTAACTTCTCTTTAGTAAATTCAGCACACTAGACAGCTCAGGAAATCTCCATTTCTACACCTTAAAAAGTGCTGCATTCTAGGAATAATTTAAATATAAACAATTCCTTGTTTCCCACTGTATATCAAATGATTACTTTGTATGTATGAAATTAATGACCTAATATTGAAAGGTGACATCTTTCTGAATGAAGCCCTGATTAGGACCCTGCATGGCTCAGCAACTGGGTTAGCCCTGTTTAGAAAAGACAAATGAGAAAACTATATAGAAAATAAAAATTTTTATTTTTTTCAAGTTTATAAGATAGTTCCCATTACATATAACATTATGGTCAAGGACTCAAAGCCACAAATGCCTGCAGTCACATAAATATATCCAACCCCACTGATGCTCTTTCCTGCTAAAGAGGCATCTGAAGTCCAGAGGGAGAGTGGCGGTCCAAGAAGAAATGGTCCTTAATGGAATGGCTCCGCTCAGTGTGCTAGGAGGCAACCAGGGAGCTTTGCTTGCTAGAGCTGACTCAAGGCAGAGGGAGGACAGGTGGCCTGCGGACAGGGCTGGGACACAAGCAGGTTTTTGCCTCTGTGGTTAAGATATTTGAGCTCAGAATTCCAACTTGGCATCTACAATGAATCTTCTTGAAGACAGAGACCAAGTTAGCAGCAAGGAACAGAAGCTTACTCAAGAAGGCCTCACTGCAACCTGGGGAAAAGTATGGAGGGAGGGCCCAAGCTTGCCACTTGGGGGCTAGCCTGTACTCTCCAAGAGGATAGCACCATGCTTTGCCTGGTGCTCTTGTCAGTTGTGTGACTCCCATTCAAAGTACTGTCTACAAGTGTCACATGCTTGCAGCTGCATACCAATCAGATTCTACTTGGGAGCTGTGAAGGCTGAGTTTGTGTGAACTGCAAACTGTGCCAAGTCTGTTGGGATACTAGCTCTGACACCCAACTTGCAGAGAAGTTGTAAGT
The DNA here is from genome assembly GCF_017639785.1 of Mesocricetus auratus. NCBI lineage: Eukaryota > Metazoa > Chordata > Mammalia > Rodentia > Cricetidae > Mesocricetus > Mesocricetus auratus. The sequence continues at coordinate 10,662,454 of NW_024429197.1, forward strand.
CAAAAGCCCAAATAGGCACCTGAATTCTGGGGCAGGTATCCACACTCCCGGACATCACCAGCTGTTCCAGGGCCACTAGACAGGGTGATGCTAAGGCACAGTCAGTTTTACATTCGAAAGTCACCTCATATCCCAGAACATCCCTGCAACTCCACAGACACTCCTAGAATTAGCCCACACCACGAAACGTCCAGACTAACCTTGAGAGCACTGGATCCAACAGGGGAAGGATTATCAGCTAATTACTTCAGGGTGTGTCTTTCTGGTGAAAGGACCCACTTTCTTTCAGCTCCTACTTCCAACAGCTTTTAATTTTTAAAAGAAATTGTATGAGTATTTTCTTGCATGTATATAAGTCCTTGGTGCCTGAAGAGGCCAGCAGAGGGCAAACCCTCTGGATCTATAGTTACAGATGGTTGTGAGCAGTTCTGTGGGTGCTCAAACCTTGAACCTCTGTACCAGCAGCCTGATATTAACCAATGAGCCATCTTTCTAGTACTAACAGCTATAGTGCTGCCAGCTCCTTTTCCTTCCCAAGCCTTTGTGGGAGGGAGGCAGAGTCAGTACAAAGGGCAGCAGCCTCGGATGCTCCTTTCAGTGGAGACCCCAACACACTCTCACTTCCTCTGCCAGAACAGAGGCTCCTCAGCTAGCAGCCCCGGATGCTCCTTTCAGTGGAGACCCCAACACACTCTCACTTCCTCTGCCAGAACAGAGGCTCCTCAGCTCAGAGTGTCTCCTTGCCTCTCTTGGCCAAGTCCAAATTCCTTTTATAAAGAGAACTAAATTGGGCAGGCAGGGCAAGCAGGGATTCCATGTTACATTCTAAGAATGAAGAGCCTCCCCTGAAGTGTTCGTGGTGTTAACCTGTGTGTAGAGGGCTGTGTGTCACCATGTGGAAGCCTTAAAAGCCTGAAGACCAACAGGTAGCCTTTGTCCAGGACAAGAAATTACACTGGTGATGAGGGAAGGTTTGAGGGTTGAGAGTAAAACTTACCCTGGAGTTTTCTATGTTGGGCCAGGAAGCAAAGGCTGGGTAGTGTTAGGATGATGGTGCTAAATGTAGCCTATGAAAGTCTGGCTTAGACTCCACCTCTTTGTTCCCACCCTGCACCTCAAATCAAAGCCAAATGGGTAACCAAGATGGAAGCCCAACCTTATATCCTGTCTGAGCCCCCTCCTTATTGGCTGCTCTCAGTATTGCCCAACAGTTTTAAAGACAGTGTGCTGTCCAGTAGCCTGGCATTAGGAGGAACCTTGTCTCTGTGCTGCAGCATCTCTGGGGACAGTGACTATAGCTATGGGTTGGACCTCCTGAGGACCAAGGCTGGACACATCCTCAACTCTAGGCAAGTTTACACCAATTAAGCAGGTACCCACATTGACCCTAAAGGGATAATGCCTTCAAACGAAACAAAACCCCACAAGACAGCTGGGCTTGAAGGCTGGGACTAGGCCAAGGCTACCCTCCACACCATCTAGGGGCAGGCTGCTAAGTGTTCTTGCACCTAGCTCAGGATTATATATTTTCAGGCCTGGTTTCCCACTTTTAGCATGGAATCTGAGAAATGGGGTATTTCATGGGAGACTGGGTTTTGATTCTAGCTATCTGCTCTCCCAGGCACACATTGGGTAGATATAAGTTGGGATAACTGCATGTAAATGCAGGACAAAGGAAGCAGGTATAACTCACTCTTAAGACTTTTTGACTTTGAGTGGGCAGGGGCTGGCCAGAGCTGTATGCAGAGCGGTGGATTTGAGATACAGAGAGCAGGGAGTGTGAGTCCAGCACCTAATGGCTGAGCCGGCCACAGAGCAAGCCTCTGGTGGGGACAGGTGCTGCTCGCTCTGCAGGAACTCTAGGTAGGACCTTACCACAGGAGCCAAGGATGACACTCCTAAGAAGCCAAGTCTCTTCTAATTTGGAAGCTGAGCCTCTAAACTATAAGCTAAAGGCTTAGATTTATTGTCTATGGGAAGTAGTTTCCAGGGTTGTGACTTTTGGTTACAGGGGAAGAAGGACTGGCAAGAAGACCGAGGCTTTACAAGATGGGAGATGCCACAGTCCAAAGTTAGTAAGTGGTCTCCTGAAGAGCAGAGTGCTGGGGCCACTCAAGAGTGCTACTGTCACAGAGAGGTATTTCACACATTTCCATTACTGCTGTCACGGAGACTTTACACACCGATTTCTTCATAGAAAAGGGGAGGGATGCTTCAGAGACCAGATCCTCACCTACAAAAATAACATCCCCATTCACTGGAAGAGAAGTCCTACAGCTAAGATTACAGGAGATGTTCTCCCGGGACGGGGCAGTTTCCGTCAGCATGATCAGGAGCAGCTCCCAGTCTGTCTGTGCACCAAGAGTGCAACTGTGTTCCCAGCATTGCCTTTTCTTGCTCTTCCTTTGTGAAACAAAACAGAAGTCAAGCACGGTAGCAGGAGGTCTGCTGTCCTATCCAGCCACCTCCTGCTGTACTATAGGTGGGGCTGCGCTCACTCTTAGCAAAAACTGCAGTTGGTTCTGATTGTGTTCTCGCCAGCATTCCATGGTGAGAAAGAGCACAAAAGAAGGGGAGGGGTGCTGAGACAGACAGACAGACAGACGGAGAGAAGGGTCTCAGAGGGTTCTGGCCTCTGACTCCTGTTGGAGGTAAAAAGAAGCTCACAAGGAGGGAAGGCTCCACGTTCCAGTTCTTAGAGGAAGTCAAGCTCTAAAGCCTGGTGCAGGGACACCAGGTCTCCATGGTTTGTGATCCTCCAGAAGGGCATGTTGTGCTGGAAGAGAAGGAGGAGGCTAGTTAGCCTAATTTCTGGGACCTAACTTACACCCCCTCCTCCACAGACATCTCCTTGAGGCTCTTGGTAACCATCTACTCTTATGTCAGAACTTTGTACATTACAGGACATAGAAATGTGAGTAATTTTTATGAGATTTCAATGCTACCTATGTTTTTTTTTCTTTCTTTTTTTTAAATAATTTATTTGTTTATATTTTATTTGCACTGGTGTTTTGCCTGTGTGTATGTCCATGTGAGGGTGTCAGATCTTGGGGTTACAGACAATTGTGAGCTGCCATGTGGGTGCTGGGAATTGAACCCGGGTCCTCTGGAAGAGCAATCAGTGCTCTCAATGGCTGAGCCATCTTTCCAGCCCCCTACCTAGTTTTTATAAGAGGAACCTGTCCCAGATTTTAAGGTTTTCGGGTTAAAATAAAATGGTAATAAGAAATTAGTATTTCTTTTTTTGTTTGTTTGTTTTCAGACAGGGTTTTCTCTGTATTGTTTTGGAGGCTGTCCTGGAATTCGCTCTGTAGACCAGGCTGGCCTCAGACTCACAGAGACCCCCTGCCTCTGCCTCCCGAGTGCTGGTATTAAAGGTATGTGCCACCAATGCCCGGCTAGAAATTAGTATTTTTGAATGTAGTGGTGAATAACTGTGATCCCAGCACTTGGGAGGCTGAGACAGGAGGAGTACAAGATTGAGGCTAGCCTGAGCAACACAGGAGATACTGTTAGAACTGACAGACCAGGAAGGAAGCTAGTACTAAGTTTTACTGCCTTGCAGACGGTCAGTTTCCTGTAAGCCTTCGCTCTAACAGGCTCAAATACTACCCATGTCCAAGAGGCAGGACATACAGATATTATGTCACCAGAACTGTACAAAGAAGAACATGTGCTGTTCTTCAGTCCTTCCAGCACTTACTCAGCCATGCTCTATGAAGTGGAAGATGATAAGTTTCACTGACCCTCTGTTCAAACTGGTTGCTAACTAGTTATTCAGAACGCTGAGGTTTAGAACAGTTCTGGCTTATAGTTAGTTGTCCTTGCTGGCTGCTCAACTGTGGGGTTGTTAGCAGACAGCAGAGGAAGAGGACAGCAGTGCCAGATCATGGCATTTTGTCCAATGGAAGGAAGGACCCTGACACCTTGAATGGCCCATGGGTAGGCTGTTGGGAATCAGTTCCCTCATCCTTCGGGTGCATTCATGCAAGGACTAGTTTTCTTCCAGAAAGGCTGGCAGAAAGCCCGACAGAAAGCAGGCTAAGTTGCATAAAGCACTCAGATTAAAAAAAATAATTTACTTAATTTTATTTTATGTACATCAATGTTTTGCCTGCAAGTATGTCTGTAGGAGGACATTGCATCCCCTGGAACAGGAATTACAGACATTTACGAACTGCTCTGTGGGTACTGGGAATTGAACCTGGGTACTCTAGAAGAGCAACCAGTACTCTTAACCACTGAGCCATCTCTCCAGCCCCTCCCCCCTTTTGTTTTCCTAGACAGGGTTTCTCAGGAGTACTGTTCTGGCACTCACTCTGTAGACTAGGCTGGTCTCAAATTATCTGTCAACCTCTGACTCTGGAGTGCTGGGATTCAAGGCATGTGCCACCACTGCCCTGCCTCATATTTTTAATGAGCATATTTCACTTTTCCTCAGTGCTGAGGACTGACTACTAGGACTTAAACATACCCTGGACTCCTGAAGAGTGTATTTCCTAGTAGATTGCAGACCTTAGCTTGGGGGTGGGGGGAGGCAGTATTCTGCAAATGCTCGAGCTCTTCTCTCTCTTCCCTATTCCTTTTCCAGACTGAGAAACCACTGATGTTTTTCCTAAAGGAATACTGAGCAGTACTGGAGAATCAAAGCTTCAATGATTAACATGGAAAGGCTCTATTAAGTGGCAAGTATTTCATGAAAACATCATGAAATAATGATGCCAATTGATTGTCAATCACTAGTACTTGCTGTGGTTTCTATGAAATGGGTGAAGAAAATCAGCCATGGCTAAATCAAAACAAAAGAAACAAAGGAGAAGAGAGAATGTTTATACGCCCATAAAACAGATGAACAAACTCTGAGAAGGTAAACAGACGGTGACACAGCTAATAGTGCACTTCACTTGACTTTAAGAGACAGGGCCAGCCGGGCATTGGTGGCGCACGCCTTTAATCCCAGCACTCGGGAGGCAGAGGCAGGTGGATCTCTGTGAGTTCGAGGCCAGCCTGGTCTACAAGAGCTAGTTCCAGGACAGCCTCCAAAGCCACAGAGAAACCCTGTCTCGAAAAACCAAAAAAAAAAAAAAAAAAAAAAAAAAAGAGACAGGGCCTTTTTATGTAGGTAAGGCTGACCCAAACTCCTGGCCTCAAGCAATCTCTCCTCTCCACCCAAGTAGCCAGGACGGTGGATGCACATGACCTGACCACACCTGGCTTAATCTACCTGATTTTAGATTCCATAGCCCAAACTCAGATACTATTTCCTGTATGTAGGGAGGATGACCCTGGGCTGGGGCCTGCATACTGATAGGGGAACTGTATGAACAAACTTGCAGGGCTTTCAAAAGCAAGAAAGACTTTCTCTAATACAACTCCTGATTGAGTGTACTTGTTTTTCTGTTTCCCTCCCCACTTTTAAAAACAAACACGAAGCCTAAGAAGATTAGTTTGCTTTTTTGCAGTGAGTCTGATGTCCTCAGAATCTCAGATGAAGATGAGGCCCACTTCAGGGTTAATGAGAGGGACCCTGAACTTGCTAGGTAGCCTAGGGAGGACCTTGAGCATCTGATCCCCCTGTCCCCACTTCTGAGTACTGGAACCACAGATGTGTACCATCACATCTAGTTTTATGTGGTGTTGGGAATTGAACCTGGGGCTTCCTAGTGCATGTAAGCAAGCATTATCCAACTGGTCTACATCCCTAGGCTTGGTTCTAAGACTGTTGAGTGGCAGGGAGGAAAGGACAGAAGAGGATCTAACAAATTCCAGGAAAAATGACCTTTAAGAAAAGTGAGGAAGATACATACTGCAAATGCACAATGTGGTAAAGATTCTCCAGTTTTCCCATTTCTCTCCATACTCCTTTCTGACAAGAGTCTCATGCATCCTGTGAACTCACTATATAGCCAAAGACGCCCTTTCAACCTCCTACCCATATTTCACATGCACTGTGATTACAGGCATGTTCCATCCTGGTTATACAGTGCTAAGGATTGAACCCGGGTTTCATGTGGTGAGGCAGCACCCTGTCAAGTAAGCTAGATCCTCAGCCTTTCTTCCCTCCTTTACTCATAGTTCTGCCCCCACCCCGCACAGTCCATATCCTCTCACTGCCTCCAGATGGAGGGATTAGAGATGCACACCACTGTACGGGCTCTACTGTACCATTTTTCTAATTGCTTTGTGCACAACCACATAACTGATTTCTCCCCCTTTCTATAGTTACCTGCTTGGCTGCAATTTCTTCATCTCGTCCATCTCCAATCACTACATATGTGACTTTCTTTCCAAACCTTGACACAATTCTCTCAAAGCAGCTCTCCTTACCTATAGAGAAAACACATTTCAGTACCAAAGATAAGGCTGCTGCTCCATTCATCTGCTTTACTGGCAGCCTGTGCAGACTACTCAGGGTTAGGAGCAGAGTCAGGGCTTCAATAGCTCCTTCTGCTCAAAGAATGTGAAAGTGTGCCATTACCAAAATAACTCACTTTAACCTTCGCATTAGAGGGCAGGTTACCAAAACCTTAGCATGAAAGAGTATCTAAAAACAGAGGACAATGAGCCGAGGCTGAATAAGCTGTGACCATCTCCACCTCTCTCTCCTTGAGTATTTCCCATACTCTATAGCTAACAAAACACCCATCTCTATCATTGAACTCTCTTTTCTCACTTTGCAGACAATGGGCCATCATAAGTTTAGTGACTTCCCCAGATCATAAACAAACCAGCAACTAGATTTGGCTTGGGTCTTGATACCAGATACAGGCTGTGGCCACAATCTACAGCAAATGTTATCTATTTAAAACCCCATATTTTTTCATTGATTAAATTTATTCTTTTTTTTTTTTTTTTTTTTTTTTGGTTTTTCGAGACAGGGTTTCTCTGTGGCTTTGGAAGCTGTCCTGGAACTAGCTCTTGTAGACCAGGCTGGCCTTGAACTCACAGAGATCCGCCTGCCTCTGCCTCCCAAGTGCTGGGATTAAAGGCATGCGCCACCAACGCCCGGCTTGATTACACTTATTCTTGGAGAATTTCATATGTATAAAATGTGTTCTGATTACTTTCAGCCCTGTCCTGCCTGCCATCTCCCTCCCACCTCTATGATACCCCCCCCAAAAGTCCCTTTCTCACATTCATGTCTTTTTGTTTTGAGTCCCATGGGTTTGAACCAGGGCCATGTATGTGACCAAGAGCTGAGAGCTACCCACTAGAGCCTGGTGAGCTCCTCTATCCTGCTCCATTAACCTCATTTTTAATTCCTGTCAGATCCAGTGACCTAAGAGTCTTCTTCAAGACACTGGACAGCCATCTGCAGGAAAGTGATTACAATACCTGTAAAGATGACACTCCTAGTCAAGTGATACCTCAGTGGTGTCCTGGAGCAGACATTGATCCAGTCTGGTTCAGTTTCTCCCTTAAGAGATAAGACTTTTTGGGTATATTTGGTGTTTTTGGTGCTAACTTCACCATGGCAGTCCTACCTGACTTTCCTCTGCAACATTCAGTTGTTGCTGAATGAAAGCTTGTCACTGTATATTTACATATGACTCAGAGCCAATATACCAAGTCCAATTTGGTTTAACTATTAGATAACTAATATTCAAATAATTAGACTAATGCTTTCTATTTTGGGAGTATGTATATCTGTATATGTGTATGGGTGGATGTGTATACATGCACACGGAAGCCTGTGGTAAACCCCAACTGTCATTCCTTAGGAGCTATAAATGCCTTGTTCTATGAGACAATTTCTTTCACACTAGGACATGAGGCTCACTGCTTATTTTAGGCTGGCTGGCCAGCAAGCCCCAAGAATCCTCCTGTCTCTGTCTCCCCACTGCCAGGATCACAAGTATCTGTCATCATACCCATTACATGTGGATGCTGGGGACAAATTCAGGTTCTCAGGCTTGTGTGGCAAATACTTTACCATCTGAGCTTTCTCCCAGCCCCTGAAATTTTTATTTTTCTCTTTTCTATGATGTTATTTATGATTTATTAAAGCTTGCCTGAATATTCAGAAAACAAAGTGAGCTTCAAGGCAGTGGTGGCACACACCTTTAATTCCAAGACTCAGGATTAAGAGGTAGACGGATCTCTCTGTTCAAGGCCACCATGGCCTACACAAGAGTGAAGAGTAACAGAGCTCAAGCCTTTGATCCCAGCACCTGGGATCACATGCCTTTAATCCCACCAATAGAGAGGTATGCATGACAGGAGCAAGGTCTCAGAGCTGGCATTCAGTCTCAGGATTCTCCAGCCACGCTGAAGAGAGCTTAGAAGTCTGGGGTTTCAGTTTGAGGTTTGGTGGATCCAGGATTGCCTTTCAGCCTGAGCTAGAGGTACAGCTAGTGGCTGGCTGCTTTGCTTTCTGATCTTCAGTCTCTAGGTCTTTTTATTTATTCATGTTACACTTTTCTTTTTTGTTAGTTTTTCTGTTTCTTTGTATAAGAGCCCTAGTAGTCCTGTAACTCACTCTGTAGACCAGGCTGGCCTCGAACTCACAGAGATCCACCTGCCTCTGCCTCCTGAGTGCTGGGATCAAAGGCGTGCACCACCCAGCTCTCTTGTTTTATGATGCTAGCAATCAAACCCGGGGTGAATGCTAGGCAAGCATTCTGTCAACTAGCTACAACCCCAACCCTGAATTCTTTTCAAAATCTTTGTTAGCATACAAAGTAATGGGTTTCATTATGGCATTTTCATATATGTTATTATTAAGATTTATTTTTAATTATGTGTATGTGGAGGGGTATGTGCACATGAGTGTAGGTGACTGCAGAGATCAGAGGAGCTGAGCTGGAGTTACAGGCAGCATGAGCCACCTGATACAGAAACTGAGAGTTGACTTCAGGGAAGCACTGTAACTTCCTACTCCCTCTGTGCTAGTTCTTCGTGTCCCCCAACAGCCTCTTCTGCTCTCAGCATTATCCCACTGAACCTCTTCTTAAGATCTCTTCCTTCCTTTCATGGCCCCTTTCTGAAAGCTCTGCTCCCTGACCCCACCTTAAACCTAAACTTCAGATAGCAGAGAAAATATGTGATGTTCTTTCTTTCTTCCTTTTTTCTTTCTTTCTTTCCCTTCCTTCCTTCCTTCCTTCCTTTTTGAGACAGGGTCTCTCTACATAGTCCTGGCTGTCCTGGAACTCACTTTGTAGACTAGGCTGGTCTTGAACTAATGGAGAATCACCTGCCTCTGCCTCCTGAGTGTGTCTTTCTGAATCTGGCATATATAATTTTCAGTTACAAATGTCAGATTTCATTTTTCTGTATGCCCAGCCCTGAATTCTAATGTTCAAAGTATTAAAGAGTTAATTGTTTAATTAGCATTTCTAATTAAGCCAATATCTAAAAGTGATCTGCTTATAAAAAATTGGTTAGATTTCAGACATTATCCTAAGACTAAGCAAAAGGACTATCTCAATGTTTAGGATGAAGAAATTCCCAATGTCCTGATATGTTCTGATCAAGGATGAAATAGCCTCTGGCATGCCTCCCCCACACCTCATCAGCAGGTTCAGGTGAAGGAGGAGAGATGCACACAAAGAACCAGCTCTAATAGACACTTCAGAAAACTATGGATGTCAGCTCTTCTCTTCTGGAAGATGTGGGAGTTTCTTCTATGAAAAATACCTCTGATATCCGAGTGTGGAACAAATGCCTGTAACCAAGAACTTGCAAGGCTAAGGCAGAAGGATCACTGTGAGTTAGAAGCAAGCTGAGCTAGAGACCCTGATTCCAAAAAACAAAACAAAGTCCCCAAGCTCACTTCTGGCATTTTCAGAAATGATGTTGAGAATTCAATGTCTAAGGTTACTGAGTGACTCCATAGAAAATCATAATTTTAGCTGGGCATGGTGGCATATGCTTTAATCTCAGCTTTTGGGAGGCTGAGGATGATCAGAAACTTTCAGGTCATCCTTGACTACACAGTATATTTGAGGCCAGCCTGGGCTACATGAGACCCTATCTCAAAAAATATACAAAAAGGAAAACTGTAATTTTGAAATCACTTCAGAGAAACTGGAAAAGGCCTTTTATTCTTGCTCCCATTTCACAGCTCTGTCAAAGCCTCAGGCCTCTTACCGTGGTTACCATGGCAACAGATCACACCAGCTTCCATTAGCTCTGGAGAATTATGACTGAGGAAAATCACCAAGTAAGCTCCCTTAATGCCAGAGAGAATAAAGCCATTCCATTAGTTTGATTAGTCTGTGGGCACTAAGCCTTAGTGCAATGATTACTACAGAAAATACAGCTCTTGGGTATAGGAGGCTCCTAGGGAAGGGAAGGTTGGCTGCACGGAAAGCAGAAGCACCTTTGTCTGTTTCCTCAATTCCCAAAGGCCTTTGTCAATGGAATATTTAACCTATGGAGAAAAGGACTGATGAGTAAAACCTAAATGACTACAGAACTTCCACTACCAACTTCATGTTCTCAGTTCTTATTTAAAAAACTAGATTTATTCATTTTATGTGTTTTGCTTGCATGGTATGTATGTACATCATGTGTGTGCTTGCTGTCCTTAGAAGCCAAAAGAGGCCGGGCGTTGGTGGCGCATGCCTTTAATCCCAGCACTTGGGAGGCAGAGGCAGGTGGATCTCTGTGAGTTCGAGACCAAGCCTGGTCTTGAGCAAACAGTAACTGCTAACCTCAATCGTGTTTTTTAGAAGATTGGGGGATGGCAAACACATTTGTACTATGTACCAGAACTGGCAGTAACACAAGCCCCAGGGAAAGTTTCCTGAGAGGCCACTGGGGAAACAACCTACCGATTTTGGTAGCACTGTAGATGTTTTCAATAGGAAATATTTCTCCTAGTCCATATAGGAGAACCTTGGCCAGGGCTGGAACCAGCTGTGTAGTAGTGATCAGAACATTCACACAATTCTTTCTAGAAGGGAATACGAAGGAAAAGAAAATGGTGAAACTGACATAACCTAGGAGCAAGAGGAAACCTCAAAGAGCTGGACACTACTGATCAATGTCAATGTTATATTACCCTTCCCCCAACCACCCGAAACAGTGTTTTTCTGTTTGGTACTAGCTGCCCTGGAAACTGGCTCTGTAGAAGAGGCTGGCTGACCTTGAACTCGGAGATCTGCCTGCCTCTGCCTCCTTCATGCTGGGCCACCACATCCAGCTCAATTATTATTCTTATTTAGATTTTACTTTCTTACTAAAGGGCAGAGGGACCAGTGAGATGGCTTATACATACACTTGAGGTGCTGGGAATTGAACCTGGGTCCTCTGCTAGAGCAATGAGTACTCTCAAGCACTCAGACTCTCGGTCCTCAACTCCCCAGCCCTGGCCACTGTTTTTCACTGCAACTTTTTAGCTATTGTCACCAAGTCTTCTTGTAGTGGACATCACATTTTTGAAGACAAGTACACAGTGGAGAGTTTTCATTGCTGTCACATTAAATGGAAACACCACTCTCATGAGACATGATTTAAGTTCTCTTTGGGAGTCACACATAGCCACTCAGATTCCAGAAAGCACAAAAATTCCCCGAGGTCCTTTACCTCCACTGCATTTTTATCCTCAGTGTGCATTTTGTTTGTTATAAGAAACAAGAGAGGGAGCAACAAGGTATTGGTACACACTACAGCTGTATTTATTTTCCATTCTAGGCTTCAAGGCAAAATCCCCTTAATCATCTTAATTTTTTCAAAGTTACATTTGTTGTGTGTGTAGAACTAACACCATTAGGCTTGGGATCAAGCACATGCAGAGCCCTTGCTGGCTACCTTAGTCATCATCTTTTCTTTTTTTCAAGACAGGGTTTCTCTGTGTATCCCTGGCTGTCCTGGAACTCCCTCTGTTGATCAGGCTGGTCCCAAACAGAGAGATCTACCAGCCTCTAGCTCCTGCATGCTCGGATTAAAGGAGTGTGCCACTATTGCCTTCTAATCCCTGTTCCTAAACTACATTTTAAGGGATGGCCCAACTTGACCAGGGATAGGAAGCAGCCTGTCTTTGGGAGGATAAGATGTAAAAGAATATTGCCTTACCTAGACTGGATGAGAAGCAAGGACTTTAGTGCAGTTCCTAACCAGGAATCCGTTAGCACTTCGATCTCTGCTCTAAGTCTCTGCAGTGCTTCCTTCCTCTGGGGGCTGAGGAGGCCTTTTAGACAAAAGCAGACACATGTTATCTGACAGCATTAACTTGCTAGTCAATTTGCTAGTCAGCTCAATGGGATCTGGAATCACCATGGAAACAAATCTCTGGTCATGTCAGTGAGGTATCACCAAAATTAGGTTACTGAGGTGGGAAGACCCTCCCTAAATGTAGGTGGGCTGGGGTCCTGGACAGAATACAACAGAAAGCAGTTGAGCACAAGTATACGCTTCGCTGTTTCCTAACTGAACTGAATGTGACTAGCTGCCCTCTCTTCTTGCCACTGGAGCTTCTGGAACTGGGAAGCAGAATAACCCTTCCTTAAGCTGCTTTTGTCAGCTGCTGTGCTGGAGACAAGTAGCCAGTATGTGTGTTATACAAAGAACCAACTCCCATGAGATTATCCATTTCCATGTTCTAGAGAACTCTGAGAACTGTGCTACTCAAATGTGACTCCTCACTAATACATGTTCTTTCCTATGGGCACACAATAACAAGGTCAGCTGACATAACCATCAGTTAGACATTAAACGCATACGCCATATGCCTGGCTCATCCCACTTTCTGTATGTTCTCAGAAGTAGGCTCAGGAGATTCGCAGTGGGCTGTATCATTTTCTCCAGGAAACAAGGTCTATTCAGTAGGCAGGAAAAGAGCAGAGACATAGGTTTTGGGGGAGAGGGGATCTGAAAAAAGAAATTAGGCTCCTGAGATCTAGAAGCCCACTACTCTGTATGATATCAGAGGCCGTCACAACCTTCTGATGACCGACTGAACTTCAAAGCCCTCTCTCTGCTTTTAGCCACAGCCTGGGGCGATATGGAAGGACATTCTCCTGTGCAATCTATACAAGCCCTAAACTTCATGCAGTACTGCATGCAGTTTTTTTCAGGGTAATAGCTCATAGTTTAAATTTTTTTTTCCTTTTTTGTTTTGTTTTGTTTGTTTTTCAAGACAGGGTTTCTCTGTGTAAGAGCCCTAGGTGTCCTGGAACTCTCTCTGTAGACCAGGCTGGCCTTGAACTCATAGAGATCCGCTTGCCTCTGTCCTGCCCACCTTCCCCCCAGTGCTGGATTAAAGGCGTGGGCCACCATTGCCTGGCTTAAATATTCTCTTATAAGAGCACATCACTAGTAAAGGACTGACCTAAAGTCAGGGAATGTGCCCAGTCTACTAACTTGTTGTGTGACTGTGTTGTGCTACGCCTGCCCCTATGATGGATGTTAACTTCTCAACTGTCAAATGAGGTATTAAGAGCAGATTTCTAATATCTCTTCCATTTTGAACAATCCATGACTAAATAGTTGTGAATAACACTACCACCTACATTATTTCTAGGCAGATAAAATTTCCAAGGCCTTTCATATTACAGCACATGGACACTACCACTACAACCCTGGTCTATTTCCCAGCCAGTATAGTAACTATTTGACTTGCCATGATGGGTATAGGTATCTGCTATTCAAACTGTGGCAGTCTACTAATAAGTACCAACAGTGGTTGTAACTCAAGAATAATAAAAAACATTGCATCAAATGTAATATACTGAGGTAGGTATGGTGGGGGGCATGTCTAGCATTCCAGTACTTGGGAGCAAGTTCAAGGATGGGCTGGGTTTCCTAAGAAGACTGTCTCAACAACCAAGCAACCAATAATCTATAGAATGCATTATGGTTTAGATTTTACCTACTCCCCAAAAACTAATGTAATGAAGGCTTGTCCTCACTGAAGGTGCTTTAATGTGATACTAGGAACCAAGCTACCTTCTCATCCTCCTCCCTCTCTCTCTGCTGCAATGAGGTAATCAGCCTCTCCCTGTCATGATATTCTAGTTTGCCACAAGCCCAAGATAACCAGGCCAAATGACCAATTAAATACATAAATAATAAATCTTTCTTCCTGTTAAACTGATCATGTCAGGTATTTTGTCACAGCAATGAAGTTGACTAACAACACATTTTCTTTAAAAAGATAGTTGTCTTAAAAAATAGCGTAATTGTCCAAAGCTACGTTAAGAGGAATTAGGAATGTAGAGCTTCTACTGAAATTCCCCATTCTAATAGCCTTCAGTGGTGCAGAGCCTCAATTATCATCTCCCACTCTTTTTTTAAATTTAAAAATTTTTAATTTTGCTGGGCGGTGGTGGCCCATGCCTTTAATCCCAGCACTCAGAAGGCAGTTCGAGACCAGCCTGGTCTACAAGAGCTAGTTCCAGGACAGCCTCCAAAGCCACCCTGTCTCCACACCCTCCCCCCCCAAAAAATCAATTTGATTTGTATGTTTTCTTTGCATGTATGTGTATGTATAAAATGCATGCCTAGTGTCCAAAGAGGTTAGAAGAGGACATCAGATCCATTGGAACTGGAGTTACAGATGGTTGAGAGCACTGTGTGGGTGCTGGAGACTTAACCTGGATCCTTTGCAAGAGTAGTCAGCACTCTTAACTGCTGAGTCATTTTCTAACCCTCGCACCCCATTTTAATGGCTATCAGTGGTATAGAGCCTCTACTATCATCTTTCATTCTAATGGCCATCAGTGGTGTCGATTCTCCAAAGGGTTTCAAGTATATTTGTTTTTGTTTTGTTTTTTTAAATACAGAATTACCATGGCATAAATTCCTAAGAGTTGCAAGGGGGTTTAAGGCACTATTAGAAAGGAATGCAGGAAAGCATTAAGAACAGGTTCAGATGGGCTGTCCACACATTACCTCCCACATTGCTTTTATGCTTGTCGTAGATTTCTCTCACTTTTCGATAGCGGAAGGCCAGCTTCCTCATCCAGTCCACACCACCCTGAACGCCAACAGATGAACCGTGGCCACCACTGCCTCCTGAACCACTGAAACCATCTGTTGAGAAACTATAGTTGCTGCAAAGGGAGAGGATAATGAAAATTAAAATCCATAACTAGAGAGTTTGAGGCTAAATGTTACCTGAGATTCTGTGGCTGTTCATTGTATCTAATAAACAAAGGTAATGCTTTAACAATCTTCTCATAGATACTTGTTGTTAGTTTTGTTGTTGTTGTTTTTGAGAAAAAGCTTCATGGAGCCTAGGCTGGCTTTAACTTCACTAGGAAGCTGAGGCTGAACCTGCACTCCTGATCCTCCTGTCTCTACCGCCCAAAGGCTAGAACAGGTGTGTACCATCATGCAAGTCCAGCCTTTCCTGACAGTGACCACTGAGAGGAAAAGAGCCTAAGCACCAGCACCCCATAGAGGCTGACTTGTGATACAACATTGTCTTCAATAGTGACAGAAAAAGCAGATTTTACAACAATGTAAAAAGAGAAATAGAAGCGGCCATGGTGGCTCACATCCATAATTCCAGCATTTGGGAAACCGAGTTTAGAGGATCATAAATGTAAGGTCAGATGGGCTACATAACAAGTTCCAGAGCAGCATGAACTAGACTTCTTTCAAAAAACCAGACATGTCAAAAACAGAGTTCAATACATTAAGTGTAAGGCTTTATACTAAATAAAGCTGCCAAGAAGCCAGAAAGGAGTGGCACATTGTATCAGGCTTTTTCTTTTTGGCCACTAATCAGCTCCCAAATCATGACACAGGAACTTACTAGTTTTGAATGCCTGGCTAGCTTAATTGGTAGAGCGTGAGACTATTAATCTCCAGGTTATAAGTTCGAGCCTCATGATCAGCACCAAAATCTATGAGGCCTTTTCTTTTTGGTCACCAAAAAATTCCCAAATCATGACATAGAGAATTGTTATTAGTTTTGATTGCTTGGGCTCGCTTAGACAAGTTTCTGGCTAGCTCTTTTAATTTAAATTAACACGCTTCTCTTTATCTGCCTCTTGCCTCAGGGCTTATTACCTTCCTTACTTCTGTATATCTTACTTTCACTGCTTTTCTATGTCTGTCTGACCTGTTCTCCTCCTTTTGTTCCTCCTTATTCTTTCCCTCAAGCCTAGATTTCTTCTCTATTTTCTCGGCCTGCTAACCCCACCTATTTCTTGCCTATTGGCTGTTCAGTTTTTTATTAGACCAGTCAGGTGGCTTGGGCAGGCAAGGTGGAAACAAAGGCAACACATCTTTTTATAATTAAACAAATACAGCATAAACAAAAGTAACCACGTTTACACACCTGAAGTAATATTCTGCAGCATAAACAAATGTAACACACCTTAGCCTAGTTAAAATAATATTCTACAACAGCACATGCCTTTAATCCCAGCAAGAGGCAGGTGCATCTGAGTTCCAGGACAGACTGGTCTATAGAGCTAGTTCTAGGACAACCACGCTACACAGAGAAACCCTGTCTTGTGAAAGAAAAAACAAACAAACAAACAAACAACATAGAAGAAATGCTTAAATTTAGGGAAGAATATTTTACCTATGAAAAGAGATAAAACATTATAAAAATTAACATGAAAAGATAGGATAGTCTTTTCTTCTAAAGTTTTTAAATGTTTGGATACATTTTAGTCAAGATCACTAGGCCAGGGCCATTGAAATGGCTCAGTGAGTAAATGTGCTTTCCACAGAAACCTAGTGACCCAATTCAATTCTCACACACCAAGTAAAGGTAGAAGGAGAGAACTGAGTCCACAAAATTCTCTCCAACCTCCACAAGCATGCATCTATACATGTAATGATAAGAAATAATACATATTTTTAAAAAGATCGATTGGCCAGAAGAAACAGTAGCCAACAGAAGAATGAGGAGACTGAACTGCCAATGGGACTGCCCTGGTTTAGTTTTCACTGCAATGCAACAGCTAAGACTATTATTGTTCATATAGTTTTTCCTGACACCACTCCACACTTACTGGGCAAAATTCCTGAAGCTTATGTGTAACTAGGGCTGCCCAGTCTAGAAGCATGCTTTCCCCTGACAGAAAATCTATGTAAAGTAGCAGCAAGCAGTATACTCTCCACTTCGAGATGCTGGTTCATCATCCAGTATCATTACCTGGTAATTCTTGAGGTCTTGGCCAAATGCTACACCACTGAGGACTCTCTAACGGTGTTTGTACCTGCTCACTTTACAGATGAGTACCACTTTACTTCCTTCTCTGCTCCCCATTTTCTATCACTGCCTCACCATATGTCATGGCCTCTGACTCTTCTAACAGTAGACAGTGAGCATTTTCATCTTTCTCTTCCTCTGAACTCAGTGTTTTGCATGGTGTACTGATGTTCAAGGCATCTCTGTGTTTACCACACCTCAAATCCTGGCCATTGTCATCAGAAGCCACATCTTCCACATGCACTTGGTCACACTCCTGTTAAAAGACAAAATGCACTATTTCATTCGAGAGAACAGAAGTGCTATCACTACCACGGCAAACTATAAAAGGACTACATATAATGGCAGGATGATGAAAAAGTTTATAGTCTCTCTGGCATGTGGGCCAAGTACTTTAGGACCTGGCACATAGCAGACAGTCTTTATAAAACCTGTTCCATCACTCAATTCTGCTCTTATCACAACAGCTCATTTCTCCAAGTGAAGGGAACACCACGACACCTCTCACACTGTCCAGTGCCTGTATATTCTCTATTAGATTGAAAATTCTACTATAATAGGCTGCAGGTCTCAGATCTTATATTTCCTTTGCATCATTTAAGATTTACTTTTGGGCTTGAACTCAGATCTGCCTGCCTCTGCCTTTAAAGTGATAGGATTAAAGGCATGTACCACCACAGCCCATCTGATTTACTTTGTTTTTATTTATGTTTGTGTGTGTGTGTGTGTGTGTGTGTGTGTGTGTGTCTGTAAATGTTTAAGTGCCAGCTACTGATAGAGGCAAGGGTGTATGTGTGTCAGATTTCCTAGGTCTAGGTGCTGGGAACTGAGCATAGGTCCTCAAAAAAGCAGTAAATGCTCTTAATCACTGAGCCATGATTCCAGCCCTCATTGCACCATCTTAGTCTAATCCAATGTCCTTATGTAGTATGTATTCAATTGATTTTTCTTTAGGACAGGGTTTCTCTAGGTAACCAGGTCTGTCCTGGAACTCAATCTGTATATCAAGCTGGCCTCAATCTCAGAGATCTGTCTGCCTCAACTTCCCAAGTGCTGGGATTAAGGGCTTGCACACCACTGCCTGGAGTGTATACAATTAGTTTTTGTAGATAAAACAGATGCTGGTAAAGTATGATATCATAAGAGAATTGACTGCTCTTCCAGAGGTTCTGAGTTCAATTTCCAGCAACCATGTGGTGTCTTACAACCATTTATAATGAGACCTGATCACCTCTTCTGGCATGCAGGCATACATGCAGATAGAGCATATTAAATACACAAATCTTAAAAACAAACAAAACAAAAACAGAACAGTTGGAACAGAAATGCCTAACAAGCCATCTTAGTCAGTGCTTAGATGTAGAACTTGCATCCTAACGGGAAGTGAAATTTTCTCAGGACCACACAACTGCTAAAGGTACCAACTGCCTAACTGGCTGCTGTTTTCCCTGACACCACTAAGGCATCTGAACCAGAATCCTCTGGGGAAGGTTTAAAAATGCATATTCTTGGGTTCATGACAGACCTACTCTAACTTCTGGAATCAAAGTCCTAGAATCTCCAGTTTTAAGACACTCCCTAGGGGATTCTTATGCCCCCTAAGGTTGAGAACTACTGACCTGAGGGGCAGGAACACATTCAGGTCAAATTCTTCCAGAACTTTCAGTCCTGAGTGCGGACTATGTCTAGAAAATCATTACAAATACAATTTGGGAATAATTACTGGCACAGAGTAGGTTTTCAACTAATGCTTACTGGCTAAAAACTATGCTGTCTCAATCTGTCAACAAGTGACATTGAGGGCAAATTAAAGCATTGCAGAGCTGAGGTACAACCACCAGAATTAGAGCCACAGTCATCTGGTTTGCTGGAGAACAAGGCTTACTTTGTGTTTGTACTTTCATATCACTAGGTTTTTTTTTTTTTTTGAGACAGGGCTTCCCTGTGTAGCTTTGGAGCCTGTTCTGGGGAGGGAGGGAGGGAGGGAGGGAGGGAGGGAGGGAGGGAGGGAGGGAGAAAGAGAGAGAGAGAGAGAGAGAGAGAGAGAGAGAGATCCAGCTACCTCTGGGAGGGAGGGAGGGAGGGAGGGAGGAATGGAGGGAGGGAGGGAGAGAGAGAGAGAGACAGAGATCTGGCTGCCTCTGCCTCCCACAGTGCTGGTATTAAAGGCATGTGCCACCACTGCCTGGCAGAGACAGGTCTTAAACCCATGATCTTCCTACCTCAGCCTCCTAACTGCTATGGTTATAGGTATAGGTGTGTCACCAGACATGCCTCAGAGGGCAGTTCTGAGAAACTCACACACTTTGTTTCCTAGTGCCACTCTATTAACTTCTATGCTTAAAAATCTATGTTAAAAACATCTTTTAAACTCTTTCAACAAACTTGGTAGAGTGGTTGCCTAACACAAACCCCTGTGTTCATCCCCTGGCACTGCATAAACTCCTGCATGGTGACACACCTGTAATTCCAACATACAGGAATGGCAAGAGGATCACAAATTCAAGGTCATCTTCAGCTACATTGTGAGTTTGAGGCTGGTCTGGTCTATATGGGACCCCCTGTCCCAAAACAAGATGAAACAAAACATGGTATCTACAACTCTTCTAAAAAACAAAACAAAATCAACTAAATCAGCACCATCAAGATCTGGTGATAAGAGTGAAATGACAGACTCTAGATATCCCCTATGTGGAAGGATTTGGCAATAGGGTGGGAGGGTGGGGGGAAGAGGTGTGCGGGAGGAAGGGAGGGAGAGGGAACTGGGATTGACATGTAAAACAAGCTATTTAAAATTAAAATAAAAAATTAACCTTAAAATGCAAAAAAAAAAATCTGGTGATAAACATGACACTGTTCTTCCAAGAGACACCCGCCTATGGTGTTCTGTTAGCAAAACCTCTCCACCCCTTCTTATCTAATGCCCCACCTTCTAAATACAAGTCAGGCACTAACAGAGAACAAAACACTTCACAGAAGCAGAAAAACAATTTAAACCACTTACCTCTAAGTCATTGAAAAATAGATGAGTATCAGCCACTTCAAAAATCATTTCTTCCATTGTTAAACCTGAGCCAATTACTACTGTTGGGTCCTGGGTAAAAAAAAAAAAGGAATGAGAACAGTGCTTGATGCAATACTCACAGCACTGGTTCTAACTTTCAGATATTTCAAAACTACTCTAAGCCCAGTAAACACACCACCAGTCACATGGTATTTCAAATCTTACTGATGTAACTTCACTCACATTTATAAGAATTTGGAATTCCAGAATATAAAGGCTATGGACAGTTACTAATAAAAATGTCAACATTTCAGTTTTAGAACCAGTATTTTCATAGTTGGGAAATTATAACTATAACTAAAATAATGCTACTGTGATGTGCACGATCCTTTTTCTGCTCCTATGACATGAGGATACCGGACATCTAACAGTCCTACCAGCCAGAAAGTAAAGAAGACCAGAGTCAAAGTATTTGCAGGGCAACAATGCAGCTTGCTTTAAAATGAAACATCCATCTTCACTTAGAGGGTAAGTGTTTTCCTAGGATTTATGGGTGTAGTTTTGGAGCTTCTATTAGCTGGTCAGGCTGTACAAAGTACTCACAGAAGAGATTCCTGGCAACCCAAAAAAACTGGAAGTAGCAAGATAGCAAACAATTATTTTTCTAACTTATTTATTTCTAGAAATGAAGAAACATGAACCTGGAGATGATGTGTGGAGAAACACAGTTCTACACTCAGGAGGCTGAGGCAGGAAGGCTGGGTTCAAAGATAGCCAAGACCCTGTCTCAAGAGAAAGAAATACCCAGAGCTTTCAGTACTGCTCCTACATCAAGTGTCTAGCTAAACCACC
This sequence comes from Mesocricetus auratus, assembly GCF_017639785.1. NCBI lineage: Eukaryota > Metazoa > Chordata > Mammalia > Rodentia > Cricetidae > Mesocricetus > Mesocricetus auratus. The sequence goes on from NW_024429197.1 coordinate 10,683,426, forward strand.
AAATCTACCTAGTTATGGAGCCTGCCTGGCACAAGTCATATAGTCAAGTTTTATATGTGGGAAATTCAAAGCCAACATGGTAGGACTAGGAATATAGTTCACTTCTACAGCACTTGCCTAGCATTTGTGAGGGGCCCTGGGTTTGAGCCCTAATACTATTTTTTTGTTTTATTTTTAACTTTTATATATATGGGTGTTTGGCCTGCATGTATTATTTCTTTGCATCACAGGCATACAGTGTCAGCAGAGGCCAGAGAAGAGAGTACTGGATCCCCTGTAGCTGGAGTTACAGATGTTGTAATCTGTCATGTGCAATAACTAAGCCTTCTGGAGCCCCAATCCCTAATACTGATACATACATACATACATATACATATACATATACATATACATATACATATACACATATATATATATGGATTTTCTACCATGGTAGTTGGGAGAGCTAGAATGACTGCTTATGTTGCCAGAGGAGGGATGGACAGTTACAACAAAAGACTTGAATTACCTTTCCATACTTCTGAGCATAGGATCCAGTAAGAAGGGAATGAAATATGATGATGGTTTCATCCAAGTCCCAGAGAAATACCCGCTGGGGGGGAAGACAAAAAAATGAGTTATCTGTCAATCACAGTGGAATAAACGAGAAACCAAAAATAAAATAAAAAATAAATAATCTACAAATATGTGGGAGTTTTATAACACAATTTTAGATAATCAATGACCCAAAAAAGAAATCTAAACAAAGTTAGAGATGAATGGCAGTAACTAATATATTGTAAATAAAAACATTGAGGAAATGAAAACAAATACAACATATTAAAAATTATGAGACACAGTGAGAGTAATGATGAAAGGGAAATTTTAACTGTAAGTTCATACATTAAAAAAGAAAGAAGTAGCTGTCATGGAAGCATGCCTTTAATTCCAGCACTGGAGAAGCAGAGGTAGGGGGGATCTCTGTGAGTTTGAGGCCATCTGGACTTACAAAGAGAAATCCAGGCTAGCCAGGAATACCCAGAAAGACCCTGTATCCAAAAAAAAAAAAAAAAAAAAAAAAAAAGCAGCCAGCATGGATGCATGCCTATAATCCCCAAACTGGGGAAACAGAGACAGGGATCATTAATTGCTGAGATCAATCTAGGCTACACAGGAAGAACCCATAACAAAGGGAAGAAGGCAAAGAAAGCAGAAAGCCTCAGGGAAGACTTTATGTTTTACAGGTCTAAGGCTCTTGGTTCAATTCCCAGTCCAAGAAGAAGAAAAATCTCAAGTTGTAGCCATACCATACTATACATTCAAGGACTCTTTAGACAAGATGGGCAAACTAAGGCTATTAAAAGGGAGGAAATAATAAAGTAGAAAGAACCAAAAGAGAGAATAGATTAATTGAAAAAAGCCAATGATAGCAACAGTGGGTTCTTTGAAAACATCAACAGAACTGACATTTACTAAGACTGATAAAGGAAAGACAGAGTCTCAAATTACTAAGACCAAAAATGCAAGTGAGGACAATGTGACGGACTTCATAGAAACAAATGGACAGTTGTACGCCAACAAGTTGAATAAGCAGGTGAAATATTTTAATTCCTAAGAAACACACGATACAATCTAAATTGACTTGAAAAAAAGCAGAAATTTTGGTAAAACCTGCCACTAATAAGGAGAAGAAGTAATAATTGAAAACACTAAAAAAAAAAAAAAAAAAAACTCAAGACCCACTGGCCTCACTTGTGAATTACAGCAGACATTTAAGTAAGAATTAACATCATTCTTCCTACATTTTTCCATAGACACACTGAAAAGGAAGGAACACTTTCTAATTCATATAATGAAGCCAGCTTTACTAAGACCAGACAAGATCAGAGCATTGTGGAAAACAACAGCCCTTATGAAAAACTGAACAGATCTCAACCAAATAGCAGCAAGCCAATTCCTCAACATATAAATAAGTATATGTGGTGATAATTGTTTATGATTTAATAAAGCTACTGCAAAGCTAGCTACAGCCAGAGTCAGGCAGTGGTCTCAGGAGACAGAGACAGATCTCTGTTATTTCAAGGTCACACTGAGTTACACAAAATTGATCTAGTCTAAAAGAGAAACAGCTCATACAAAGGTGATCTCAGAACTTGGGTTCACACAGTCTTTAATCCAAGCACCAGGGAGGTGGAGACAGGAATGATATGGCTGGGCAAAGAGAGGTTTATAAGGAAGAAGCAATTAGTCTCCAGCCATGCTGAGGGGAGACAGAGGTCCAGGACTTCAGTCTGAGGCTTGGTGGAGAGCAGTGCAGTCTGCATTGCACTCTGAGGATTCCTGGAGACAGGATCAACCAATTCAGCCTGAGGAAGAGGTAAGAGCTAGTGGCCGGCTGCTTTGCTTCTCTGATCTTTCAGCTTGAACCCCAATATCGGCCTCTGGGTCTTTTATTATTCATAATACAACTATATATCATGATTGAGTGGGATCTGTTCTTGGAATGTAAGGATGGTTCACTCAATACATAAAATTAATCAATGCAAAATAACAAGAGGGAAAACACATAATAATCTCAATTGATATAGAAAATGAATCTGACAAAAGCCCAGTGCCTTTTCGTAATATATTTTTAAAAAATCAATAGGCTGAGAGTATAAGATAATCTCTTAAATACATTAAAATAAAACCTGATGTTTTAATGCAATGGGTGATTTGAAAACATATTAAAAATCAATCCCATTAGCCGGGCGTTGGTGGCGCACGCCTTTAATCCCAGCACTCGGGAGGCAGAGGCAGGCGGATCTCTGTGAGTTCGAGACCAGCCTGGACTACCAAGTGAGTTCCAGGACAGCCTCCAAAGCCACAGAGAAACCCTGTCTCGAAAAACCAAAAAAAAAAAAAAATCAATCCCATTGACGGGCGTTGGTGGCGCACACCTTTAATCCCAGCACTCGGGAGGCAGAGGCAGGTGGATCTCTGTGAGTTCGAGGCCAGCCTGGTCTACAAGAGCTAGTTCCAGGACAGCCTCCAAAAGCCTCGGGGAAACCCTGCCTCAAAAATCAAGAAAAAAAAAATCAATCCCATCAAAAATAATACTCAGGAGTCATTTAACCAATTAAACAAAAGATTTAATACACTGAGAACCCTAAAATACTGCTGAGAATGCAAAAACATAAATATAAATATTCATAGAGTGGAAAACAATATTGCTAAAATGGCAACCCTCAAGCCAGTGTACAAACTGATTCACATCCACATCTCCAGTGTTTTCACTTAAGCCTCTTTCCTTAGGTTTATTTTAGGTGTGTGGCTCTTTCGCCTGCATGTACATGAGCACTACAAGCATGCCTGGTATTCTTGGAGGTCAGCAGAGACATCTGGTCTCCTGGAACTGAAGTTATGGACACCTGTGAGCCACTATGTGGGTGCTGGGACCCAAGCCTTGGTTCTCTGTAAGAGCAACAAGTACCCTTGACTCCTAGCCCACCTCTCCAGTCCCTCCACAGTGCATGATAAAGTTAAACTCAAGTTAAAATAGTGCTTACATGAGCATGACCTTAATTACTACAAATTTTTAAAAAATCTTCAAAATTTGAGGTGAAAAAAAGTTTAAAAATTCATAGGGAATCTCCAAAGAGCCAAAACCACTCTGAGAATGGACAAAGCAGAGGAGTCATGCATTTTAATTTCAAAACACTATAAAGGTCATGGAACAATGTTCAATAGCATTAGTCACTAGGGAAATATAAAGAACTACAGTGAGATGCTATTTTACACCAACAGGTAGCTTCCATTTAAAAGGGGGGTATATCACTGTGAGTTCCAGACATGCCTAATTTACATGATAAGTTCCAGGACAGCCAGAGCTATGAGGGGAACCCTTGTCTCACCACCACCTAAAATATAATTTATTCACATTAGCCTAAAAGCAAAAGTGCATACATAATGGAGTATCAATCATCCATTGAAGAAATGAAATTATGATCCATGCTGCAACACAGATAGATCCCAAAAGCATTACACTAATGAAATGAGCCTGACAAAAGAAAACACATACTGTATGTTCACATTTAGACATGTTAATGACCAGGCAAATTCACAGTAGCAGAAAGTAGCACAGTTGTTGCCATAGGCTAGGAAAGAATATGGGGAGTTACTATTTAATAGGTACTAAGTTGTTTAGGATTAAGACAAGGTTCTGAACAAGGGGCAGAATGTTTCATCCCTGTCATCTCAGCACTTAGGAGCAGGATTGCCCAGGAGTTCAAGGCAAGAGCAAGACTGACTCAATCAAAGAAAAATGCTGTGGAATGACCCTTCCACATACTGTGAGTATGTACTGCTCTCATTGGTTGATAATAAAAACTAAATTGGCCTAAAGCCAGGCAGAATAAAGCTAGGCAGGAAAGCCAATCAAAGAAAGATACAGGGAAAAAGGGATGGGTGGAGACTTGAGCCAGCCGCCCAAGAAGCAAAATACCAGAGGGTCAGTGAAGTCATGGCCATGTGTCAATACATAGATTAATAGAAATGGGTTAATTATCAATTAATTATTGTTGTTGTTTTGTTTTGTTTTTTCGAGACAGGGTTTCTCTGTGGCTTTGGAGGCTGTCCTAGAACTAGCTCTTGTAGACCAGGCTGGTCTCAAACTCAAGAGATCCACCTGTCTATGCCTTCTGAGTACTGGGATTAAGGCGTGCGCCACCACCACCCAGCTGGTACAAACTTAAAAAAAAAGAAAAAAAAAAAAAGAGTTGTTAGTTTTTCCTAAGAATGGTATCAGGACTTTAGTTTCCCTATTTCTTGCTGTGTTTGCTCCCCAGAAATGAAGAGGGAGAGAGATTCTATATACAGCTTCAATTTACCTGTGTCAAAGAGCACATTTAAGTTTATCTCTTTGCTTTAATTTACCATATCAAAGAAAAATTAAAACCACACAAAAGGTAATGTAAAAACTCTAACATCAGACTTCTGTATGTTTTTCTATTCTTTCCAACCATAATCTATGTCCACACTGAGTCCCCACTGTGCTCACGGCACAGGCGTGGCTCATCATCCACACTAAGTCCTCACAGTGCTCACAGCACTAAGATGCAAGTATTCTTCCTGTCCTCTGAATGTAGAGAACAGTTTGTTCTTTCTATTAAAGTTACCCTGAATCAGAAAAGGGTTTTCAGTGGTTTGGTGAAAACAGCTAGAAGGGATATAAAAGTTAAGTTGTGCACATAGAGGGATTTTCTTTTACTTATGTTTTTCTCTTGGCTAATTAATTCAAGTGGACATAACACACAATAACATTATCTCTGCAAATGAGACGTGCACTTGACAGGAAGTAAGGAAAACAGAATAGGTAACTCCAGTGAGTTTCTTCACATACTTCTAATTCGCTGTCCTGGGAGGAACCGGCATCAGCTTTCCTCTTGCCCCGGTTCTTGACAGTCATATTCTTCCTGGACTGATCATCAGCATCTTTATTTGCTGTACTTTGGGACAAAGATGGGCTTGTAGATGAATCTGTCAAAAGGAAAGATACAAATGTCAGCAGTCACAGGCTATGAGAACCACAGTCAGGAGAGGGGTGAGCATGAGGAGCAATAAACAAACAAACAAAACAGGGTTTAAAAATAAAGGAAAATGGGAAGAGAGAGAAGCTTCATAGACCACAATCTGGCTGGGAGCCTGAAGCAACCAAAACTGCCTACAGAGACAGTATCTGCCAAAATCAGTGGTTCAACCTTTTTAATGCTGTGGCCCTTTAATATACTTCCTCATGTTGTGGTGATCCCCCAACCAAAAAATTATTTTCACTGTTACTTTATAACTGTAACTTTGTTACTTTTATGAATATTAAAATTAAATACCCATGTTTTCCGATGGTCTTAGGCGACCCCTGTGAGGGTCACTGGATAACACCAAGGGGTTATGACTGACATGTTGAGAATCACTGGCCTTCAGAGACAGTATCTGACTTCCTAAAGGCATCCCCCAAAGGACAGTGAACAACAAATTATGCCTACTTATGGCCAGAGTTTAATTGTACTAACACCCCTCTCTCATCCTTAAAGCTAACAATGCACCTTATGAAAAGCACATTACAATTTCCTCTATAAAGAAAATGCTCTTGACTGAAAGATGGCTTAGATGGTAAGAGCACTTGTTCCTTTTGAGGAGACTCGGGTTTAGTTCCCAGCCCTCACCTGTAACTCAGAGCCACCTGTAACTCCAGTTTCAGGGAGCCCAAAGCCCTCTTCTGACCTTTGAGGGCAGCAGAAAAGTTCTGGTATACATACATTATATGCACACAAAAACACACACACAAATAAGATAAATAGATCTAAAAGAAAATTTAAAGAGAAATCAGCTTTACAATTTTTTTTTTGGTGTTTCGAGACAGGGTTTCCCTGTGGATTTGGAGGCTGTCCTGGAACTCGCTTGGTAGACCAGGCTGGTCTCGAACTCACAGTGATCCGCCTGCCTCTGCCTCCCGAGTGCTGGGATTAAAGGCGTGTGCTACCAACGCCTGGCCCAGCTTTACAATTTTTAAAAAATATTATGCTATTTTATATGTATGAGTATTTTGCCTGCATGTATGTCTGTGCATCACACATACGCAGTATCCCAGGAGGTTAGAAGAGGACATCAGATCCACCAGAACTACTAGAGTTCCAGACAGTTGTGAGCTTCCATGTGGATGCCTGGAATTGAACCGGGGTCCTCTAGAAGAACAGTCAGTGCTCTTAACTGTGGAGTCATCTCTAGTGCAAAACAGAAGAACTAATCTCTAACCTTTGGGTTTTTTGTTTTGAGATATGGTCTCACTATGTAGCCCAGCCTGGCCTAGAACTCACAGATATCTGACTGCCTTAGTGTCCTAAGTTTAAGTGTCAAAGGTGTTTGCCACCACATCCAGCCTTTTTACTTAAACTTTACTTAAAATTTAAGTTTTGCTTATTTATTTATGTTTTGCTTATTATTTATGTTTATTTATTTACTGTTTTTCAAGACAGGGTTTCTCTGTGTAGCTTTGGAGCCTGTCCTGGAACTGGTTCTGTAGACCAGGCTGGATTCAAAGTCACAGACATCCGCCTGCCTCCTGCCTCCTGAGTGATGGGATTAAAGGTGTGCGCCACCAACGCCCAGCTTGTTTATTCTTTAAACTTTATTATAAATTATATTCTTTGAGCAGTGTAACTTAGACATAAAATCATATCTGCAGCCATTGTAAAGCCACCTAAGTGCAATTCTCCCTTGAGGACTCACAGCTTCAAAGCTGTGTAATCTTTCCCAAGCATTCTAATTCTGACACTCATAAGCAGTGTCTAGCCTTGTGAGTCAAATGTTAGGACTGTTGGGAAAGGACTGTAGCTGTTTTTGAAAACTCCTGCTCTGAGTTCCTAGCAGGAATCTAAGATGCCTGGATTAAAACTGAAGCCCTGCGACCTTCGACAAATACACCCTTAGTCTGAAGAGCCCTGTTGAGTAACACACTCAACAGGGCTCTTCAGACTGGGCGGAGAGTATGGACTAGAAATGCATCTTCTCACTGTTGGCACTTTTCTGTTCTCAGCATCTACAGATATTCTTCCGTTTGTCATCACTGTTTGTAAAGTTTAAACTTGGAAATGGAAACCAATGTCATGGTGAAACCAACTTATCCCAGAACAAAATCATTTTTACCATCACTTGGAAACACTGTTGAATGAAGGAAGTGTCCTTAATCCAGCTTTCTGTACTCACCAGAGGGAAGTCTCTGCGTGGCTGGTGCAGGTACCATAGCACTGGGCTTCTCTGTTTGGTATGTGGTAGCTGCTAATGCAGTATTCTCAGCATCACTGTTAGTCTGGCCTGTGACTCCAAAGCTGGAGCTGGGGTAACAGGACTGGTACTGATTCTGTCCAAGAATAGTATAGGTGGGATAATCCTGTGGACCAAAGGAAGGAAAACATGACTATTATAAGAGGTATTAACACAAGAGGCCTTTTCTTCCCTAATAGCCATAATTATTTTCTTAAAATATTGTCTTATTTATCTACCTACCTAGCAGTCTCAAGAAATCAATGATTTTCAAAATGCAGACACCTGAGTACAGATCCATCATCTAAGTTGACAAGTGAGTTTGGTCAAACACACTTCAGAAGTTAAGTAGCAAAGTGAAAAACTAAAGACACTGGCCTTAGAAGATCAAAAAGAAAAGCTGTGAAAGAAAAGAGCCCACACAGGCCTTCATGGAGGACAGGCAGGAATTCAACAAAAACATTGGACTACTGTGGTGGCATACGAACTCAGCTCAGCAGACAAACAGGAGAAGCAATGCAAATTTGAGGCCTGGATTATGGTGCATCCCAGAACAGCAAAGGGTACACATAATGAGGCCCTGTTTCAAAATAACAACCCATCCACCCAGAATAAAACAACACCCTCTCAGCCCCAAGGTAATTGTGTACTTAAGAAAGAACAGACACAGCAAGAGTAGGACAGTAAGACAAAAAAGATCAATCAGAGAAGGTAAACTGTAACCAAAAAACAGTTGGTGGAGACAGCAATGGTCATAGCAGCTGCTGCAGAGAAAGTCTTGAGCATGTTAAAAACAAAACAAACTTGAATACTGAATATACTACAGTGATCATTTAAGCACACGTAATATAACAGTGATCAAGACCAAATCACAGCTGGGCATGGTGGCATGCACACGCCTTTAATCCCAGTACCCAGGAGGCAGAGACAGGTGAATCTCTCTAAGTTCCAGGCCAGTCTGGTCTACAAAGTGAGTTCTAGGACTGCTAGAGCTACAGAGAAACCCTGTCTCAAAAAACCAAAACCAAAAAAGAAAGAAAGAAAAAAAAAGATCAAATCACAAACAATAAGAGGATGAATGGAGGTAGTACTTATTCACCCACAATATTTGTGTCTTTTAATCGAGTGCCAGGGGTTTGTCTAGGCTCTGGGAACTTGTATAAAAGTGAACAAAAATAGAAAAATAAATCCCTGGCCTTCATCGAGGACACCCTCTAGTGGGGACAGGGTTGGGGCTTGGGGTAAACACATATACCAGGGAGGATTAACAGGGAACAAGACAAAGAGACAGAAGCCAGAGAGCTCCTTGGGCATCCGGCAACAGGACTCAACAGTCTACACTATTCCTGATTGTTTCTTAGATGGGCAAGTTGACCATGGAAAGAAGAGAGGAAGTGAAAGTCAGGTGAATCACACTAAGGAGAATAAACAGGTGGGGCACGGTACCTGGTTTGATATGCTGGCCACAGCCGCTGCTGGAATATTGGCAATTGCAGATGATGTGGATATCAGGCTGGCATTTGTGCTTGAAGCTACAGGATTGAGAGTATTAGGAGATAATTAAAGATCTCATGTAAATGACTTAAAGATAGGGGAAATAATCCGTTTTAACTGAACATATCTTTGAGAAGACAAAGAATACTGGAAGGTGGAGAGATGGCTCAGTGGTGAAGAGTATGGCTGCTCTTTCAAATGACCTGAGTTCAAGCCCCAGCACTTATATGATGACTCACACTCATATACAACTATAGGCCTTTCTTCTAGCCTCTGTGACACCAAACACACATATGCTGCACAGACATAAGACAAAGCATCACATAAATTTCAATAATTTCTTAAAAAGCAAACACTTGTTTTGTTTTTGCATGCCCTATCTCAGTGAGACATGATTAGAATCAAAACACTTGGAATGCTTGCTTCAACTCAAGTCCTCAACCCTTTCTACTCCAGTCCTAGAATGAGGTATATACAATTCTCAGCTCACACTGACACCAGTAAAGTCAGAACCAAGCCAAACCATCCCAGTCTTTTCTACAAACTGAAGAATGATTCCCCTGCAAGTGACCTGATAGTCAGTAGATCTCTAGTGAATCCTAGGCTGTGATATTATTGTTTATGGCCATTTGCCCCATATTACATCTTTCTGGAGTGATATTTATACTTTGGGAAACAGAGTTAGTTCTCCAAATTCTAAAATACTTAGACTGCTATGTCTAAATAATGGGTTATTAATGTGGATCAAAAACACTTCAAGGGTTAGCAAGATGGCTTAGCAGGTAATGGTGCTTGCTGCCAAGACTGATGACCTGAATTAGATTACTGGGACCCACAGAGTGAAAGGAGAGATTTAATTCTCACGAGTTGTCCTCTGACCCTCACATGTGCATCGGGGCATTTGTACATGTGTGTGTGTGCCCCCACACACACATACATACACACACAGACACACACACAAAGAAATTTTAAATAACACTATGATTTGTTATTTAGAAACCTTATCAATAAATCTTCAAAATATCAGGAAATATATCTCATCTTGTCAGGTAAAATTGTATCTATCAGATTAAGTTTTCCATCCTTTTGTAACAGAACCCATCGGTTCTAACCCAAACTTTCATGATAAGCAAATACCACAGGGCTTTCCCCAGGCAGACAGGATAATCATCAGTATTATGAGGCACCAGTTTACACTTTTCTCATGATAAGCAGAGAAACATAGTTCCTGGTGCAGTCATCCACACCCAAAGTGCTCACCACTAGGAAAACCAAACTGACCAGTGACAAAGTCCTCCAACCTCCACTACGGACAGATAGGAGAAAATGCAGCAGGAAGAACACAGCCCAGACCAGAACCAGATTCCTCTCCTTCCAAAGGGCACTGTGCTGAAAGCATCTCTAGACAAGAATGGTCACTGCTCCTATTGCAAGTTCAGCTTGATGAAGAGCTTGGCTAGAGAAGAGTTCAGACAACATCAGGGGTTTGATAATCCCAGTGATCGATAATCACCTGGAATTCCCAACTCCCTGCCTGGTGCTCTTTCCTCACAGTCACAGACAATCAACAGTACTCTACTCCAGGGCGATTACTGGGCTTCTAAGGGCTTCCTTTCCTTAACACAACTAAGTGAAATACATTTAATAACTTACAGATGGTATTTGTTTCTCATCAGTAGTCACTTTCTTCTCTGCTGTGGCTTAATCTATTTTCCTAAGAGGAAGCATCAAACAATAATACACAAGATAGATGACCCCTAAGCAATTTTAATCATTTTGTGGGAAAAGATTTTCTGGTAGTTTCCAGGCTCTGTAAGCAATATATTGTTGTGGAATCTTACTTTAATTATGTAAAGATGTATTGCACACTTGTTTCACCTTGCCTGCCTAAGGCATCTGACTAGTCTAATAAAGAGCTGAATGGCCCAATAGCTAGGCAGAGAGAATAAATAGGAGGATAAATCTAGGCTCGAGAGAGAAGAATGAGAGAAGAGAATGAGGAAAAAGGGACACACCTGGGGCCAGAAGTCAGGCAGCCATCAGCCAGACAATCAAGAAGAAGCAATGAAAGTAAGACACAGAAGAAAAAAAGGTAAAAAGCCCTGAGACAAAAGATAAACAGGTTAATTTAAGTTAAAAGAGCTAGCCAGAAGCCAGCCTAAGCTAGGCTGAGCATTCATAACTAATAATAAATCTCCTTGTCATGATTTAGGAGTTGATTGGTGGTCCAAAAAGAAAAAGCCTAGTACAATATATTATCCTAGGCAGGCCTGAGGCAGAATAGACTGAACAAAAGTGATTTTACATGGGAGAGAAGATGGCTTACTCACCTCTCCCAGCAATCACTTCCAGATCAACTTCCCTTTCCTCAGGTATGGCCCGTCCTCCTCTTTTCTCCTACTGCATTCTCTTATTTACTAATGCCTGGAGACTGGACTCAATTATACCTGGTCAGTATACACACAGGAGAAATGTACTCTGGCAAAGTAGTTTGAGAAACTTAATAATCAGGCAAGCATGGTACACTCATATAAGATGCTAATTGTAGGAGAATTGAAGGATGTACATATTAGCTATGGTCACATCATTTTGTAAAGCTCCTCGTATGGTACATAGATAAGCAATAATGATTCCAAGAACTAAAGTCACTTGGTTCCCAGAGCTAAGTAATTTATTATTATTTTTTTAGATTCTCACCTTCTCTACCCTATCAATCTCTAGTATAGCTAGCCATGGGAGATGTTAATTCATATCTTGAATTTCTTTTCAGTCCTCTTCTCCCTTCTTTTCTACCTAAACTATCCCAGCTGTAAGCTGACCATAAGTTTTGGTTGTTGTACTAGAGACTCTTTGAGGCCTGTGCTATTGATAAGTCAACCATCCTGTTTGTATTTCCTTCTCTCCAACCTTGAACTACAAAATATATGAAGACTGTGAACACTCTGCTCAATTGTTCTGTAAATCTAAAAGTATATTAAAATAAAGTCTGCTGGGGATGGAGAGATGGCTCAGCAAAGAGCACATTCCACTTCGGGGAATCCAATGCCCTCTCCTGGCCTCCATGGGCACCTGTACTCACTTGCAAACTCACACCCAGCTACACAAGGGCCAGAAAGATGGCTCAGTAGGTAAGAGCACTTGCTTTTCTTGCAGAGGACCTGGGTTCTATTCCCAACACCCAGATCATGACTCACAACCTTCTGTAAAACACCGGTTCTAGGGGACCCTACAACCTCGCCTGACCTCTGCTGGAATTAGGCACACATTTGATGCACACACAGACATGTAGGCAAAGCACTAATATATGTAAACAAATCTTTTTTTTTTTAGAAAGTCTGCTAATCAAAGGAAAACTCCTGGTCAAAGACTACTAGGTATTGTCAACAAAATGAGACCCCCCCACGAAGACATCAGGGGAGAGGTGCTAACTATGACAATACCAAGTACTTCAACCCACTAATAATGCCTATATATCATTTTAGTCAAATGTTTTCCTAAAAACTTTTGCTTCAGATTAAATAGTAAAAATGGCCGGGTGGTGGTAGCGTATGCCTTTAATCCCAGCACTAGGCAGGTGGATCTCTGTGAGTTTGAGGCAAGTCTGGTCCACAGAGCTAATTCCAGGACAGCCAAGGCTACAAAAGAAATCCTGTCTCAAAAAAAAAAATTAAAAATGAACAATTCTACTTTATGTCAGAGTGTTAATGAACAATAAATGGAAGAAAAATACAGTTAGACATTTGTTAGTTCCTCAAGTATGGGAGAATTGATACTGACACCACGATTTGAACCCTGGAAGACAAATTACACTCACGCTCTAGAATTAGAATGTTCCACCTCCATCCTGACTTAATTACTTACTTGATGACTATGAATAGTTACTTAGATTCTCTGTGCCTTAGGTTTCCCATCTGAAAAATGGGGTTAATAGTACTTACAGGGTTGTTGTGAAGACAAGTAACACTTGGCCATGGCTGAGAACACAGTAAGTACTCACTATACACCAGCAGTTACTACCAATAGAAAACCAAAGGAAAACAGCAGAATCAAAGGGAAAAATATATATCCAGTACATGACAGGTAAGGACAGCAGTTAATGAAATTCAACAGATACTTTCATAACCATCACAGCAATGATTTCTGGCTTACTCCAAAGTTGATGCCACTTATTTTCCAAGGGAAGAGAAGCTAGTGTCAAATTCAAGGCACAACTACAGAGGAGAGATTTCATACTCCAGTGGGAAGAGAACCCTTACTCCTTCTCTTACTTCATGACCTATGTGTATCCCTAAGAAGGGCATGATTACTTCATTGATTCCAAAAGCCTACAGCTTAGAAAAACACTAATGATAAAATCAGAATTAGAAACGGTGGTGTGTGCTACTCCTCAATGGCCTCGAAAGGCTGGGTTAAGAGGTTCTTTTATTAGGCCCACAGGTTCAGTGTGAGCCTGGGTAATGTCCTTAAGCTTTGTTCCTCCTGGTTGGCTCCTGTCAGGAAGAAAGAAAACAGGGAGGCAGGGATGAAGAAAGGACGAAATATATGAGAGGGGACACTGAAAACTGGAAGTAAGGGTAGTTTAGACATAGGCCTTAAGAGCAAAGTAGGGGCTGGAGTAATGGTTCGGTGGTTAAGAGCACTCACTCACTGCTTTTCCAGAGGACCTGAGGTCTGCTCTTAGCACCCACGTTGGGCAGTTCACAACAGCTTGAAACTCCAGTTCCAGGTTATCTTCTGGTCTCTGCAAGCACCTATGGGTACCTTCATGGACATGCACACACACACACACACTCCCACACTCCCTCCCTCCCTCCCTCCCTCCCTTTCTCTCTCTCTCTCTCTCTCCCTCCCTCCCTCCCTCCCTCCCTCTCTCTCTCTCTCTCTCTCTCTCTCGTGAGCGCTGCGCGCACGCTCAAGCACACATGCAAATACAATTAAATCTTAAAACAAAAACCCCAAACAAAGAATAAAGATCCTACAGAATCAAACAATTCCCAACAAAAAAGAGTTAAAATTAAAAGTCTTTTCCATCAGCAAGTTTCTGCTCTATAGAGGTTTTTGGTGTCTTTATGAAGACTGAAATGTAAAAAGAAGCATGGAGATAGATGAGAAGCCAGGTACATGGACACTGCTTTCCTAGAACAATGATTTGGGAGAATAAGCAATAAAATATCAAAATGCCCTTTTGCCTACTCATCTTGATTATAAAATTCTAACCTTTCCAAAGAATTCAGGAAAGTAAGGTTGTTATTTCACTCTGAATAAAAACAAAATCAACTTTTCGTTTTTTTCTTCTTCAGTGCTGGGGATGGAACTCAGTGCCTCATCCATGCTAGGCAAGCACTCCACCACTAACCTGCACCCTCAGCCTGGTCATCACCTTTTTGAGCAGAAGAAATACTCTCACCAAGAAGCAGTACACAGGGGTGGGTATCACAAAGCCACCAGCAGAAAAGCAGTCCACATCGCACATTCCACTGACAATTCACATAGAAGTCAGCTAAATTTTGACTCAAGGAGTCGCCAACTTACATGTGAAGATGCCACTGAGACCAGAGTAGAACAAAATCAAAAGAAGCTTTCTGTATATCAGCATGCAAAAGAGAAGGCTTCTTCTACTAAGCAGCTCACATTCAAAACCTAAGCTACTTACAAACCACACTTTTGGCTTGGATTTGCCCGACACAAAAACCATGCACAAACGTATGCCATTCCTTTTACTTTAGAAGACGGTGCTCCTGTATCATCCAGTTTGTTTGGATATACGGGCAGATTAAAAAAAAAACGATAAAAATTAAATAACGCACACACACAACCATGCCTATTTACCTTGAATGGGATAAGAATAATGTGCTGGGCTTGGCTGGCTTGTGGTTAACCCTGTAGTGCAGGTAAGAACACTGTGTTGACTTGGAGATGGAGTCTGAATTAAACCACTTTCAGGTTTCATACCTGGCCACAGTGCACCTGAATCAGATAAAGTGGACCAGTTACAAACAACACATGGGGCCGAGGAGCATGGTTATGCTTTAAATACCAGCTGGTAGGTTTAAAGTCGAAAATTTAAAACAAATTTGCTTGTAGGATGCAATTACTAATTCTCCCACTTACACTACAAGCGAATATATTCTCGAAGAATTAGAAGATGGGGTCATGGGAACAAAAACTTTGCTAGTATCTCAACAGTTGGAGCAATTGACCAGGATTCAGAACAGCACCAAACTGGAGTATTTGTCATACAGAAAGACTGATGTTGGTGTACAACGAGAAATTCAAACTGTCAAGGTGGAAGATGGTCTATGTCAATTAAAATTCACTTACCAATGAAATAAGCAAGTTTTCTAAATACTCAAATACATCTTTTTCTCAAACTGATTACTTTATAAACCTTGTTTCCTAGATTATGAAAGACATGCCTGCTTTTTAAAAAAGATTAACAATATTACATAGGCCCTAGATGTGGTTCAGTTGGCAAAGTGTTTGCTTAGCATATGTAAAAGCTCTGGTTTCAATTCCACCACATAAAGTGGGCATGGTGGTGAATGTCTGTAACCCCAGTAAAGGCAAGAGGATCAGAAATTCAATGCCATTCCTGGCTCTATAGCAACTTTAAGGCTATCTTCAGCTACATGAGACCTGTCTCAAAAAACAAAATCCTGAAAACTATAATTTAGCTGAGTGGTGATGCATACCTATAATCTTAGAGCTCAGAAGGCTGACACAGGTGGATTGTGAGATCAAGGCCAGCCTATGCTTCCTGGCAACACACTGTTGCAAAAAAACAAAAACATCTTGAAATATGTAACTTAGAAAAAAAGTTATACATAACTCTATCATCCAAAATTAACTACATCAATGGATTATAGAAGAATTACCCACATATCTCAGGGTGTCCTATCTCTCTGCCTTTCTCTTTGAGAAAGGTCTCTCGATGAACCAAGAGCTAGGCTGACAGCCAGCAGAACCTCATGATCCTTCTGCCACTGTCCCCACCCCCAGTGTGTGGGTTACAGGCACACACACTGCCACCCTTGGTTTTTTACATGGGTGCTTGGGATCAGAATTCAGATCCCCATGCTTGAGGAGCAAGTACTCTTTCCCACAGAACCATCTTCTTAGGCTCTTATTTTATATTTTACATGTAAAAGGTAAGACTCAGTGCTTTGATTCTTGATGGTTTGGCATTATGTATTTTTGTTAGGCAAATTATCATTTACATGTTATTACAACTTCCACATTTATTTTAAGCAATGTGGGTGTACTTCCCAAGTAAGTTTAGACCCTAAAGAATTAGATTTGCGAACATGTTTATTAACACATAATATTAAAGCAACATCTCATCTACAGCAATGCATCAAATAAGAATGTCTTGTTAGCCTTATTACTTAGTATTTCACTTTCTGAGGCAAAGTTTTGCCATGTGGACCAGTCCTCCTGAGTACAGACATTACGGAAATGTGCTATCGTGCCAAGTCAGAAACGCAAAAAATAAATATTAAAGGTTATTATTGGGGCCGGAGATATGACCTAGCAGTGAAGAGTACTTGCTGCTCTTGTAGAGGACCTAGGTTCATTTCCCAGCAACCACATGGTGTTTCTGTAACTCCACTGGGGATCTGAAACTATCTTCTGACCTCCACAGGCACCAAGCATGCAGGTGGGACATATACATATATGAAGGCAAAATACATTCTCATAAAAATAAAATAAATCAACTTAATAAACATTAAAAAAGACCATGAATTACAATGGCTACTGAGTTTCCCATTCTACGGACACACTGCAACTTAACATGTGCTTTTCTAAATGTTTCTAAGTTCTTTTTTTCCCCCCTTTTTGGTTTTTTTTTCCGAGACAGAGTTTCTCTCTGTGTAGCCTTGGCTGTCCTGAAACTCGCTTTGTAGACCAGGCTGGCCTCAAACTCAGAGATTCACTTCTAGAACCAAATCTGATTCAGGAAATGGAATGAACTCTTAATTCGCATAATTAATTCTTCCACCTCACATCAAAGTTCTTTCAAAATAAGCAGATCAGCGCCAGCTCCAACCACTCACTCCTCAGTTCAGCAGACATGAGGCTTTCAGACCCTTTCCTATCCCATCACCCAACTTCCTACACTTCTGGAAAGAATATGAATAAAGACTATCCCTAGCAACTTTTCTAGATTTCTTCTAGTTATTCCCCATTTTTTAAAGAGGACACTTTGATTTCAAGTTGACCTCTGAGATCATCTTTTTGATACAGACCAAAATTTAGGAGACTTTATCAGACCCAGGCTTAAATCTAACCCTAAGTATTTATTAACTTTATGACTTTTGTTGCTGAAAGGGGACAATGCTACTACTTACCACTAAAAATTGCTTTAAGGATTAAATGAGACAATAATATAAAAATGAGAAGTCCTATTCTAACTTGATACAGTGAACAGTTTTTTTTTTTGTTTTTGTTTCTGTTTTTTTTTTTAAGACAGAGTTTTTCTATGTAGTACTGGCTGTCCTGGAACTCATTCTATAGACTAGATTGCCCTGAGTGTTGGGATTAAAGGCATGTGCCACCACTGCCCAGCTATCATAAACATTTAAAACTATAATTATAATGAAAGGTTGCCTATCTATCTATCTATCTATCTATCTATCTATCTATCTATCTTGTTGTTGTTTTTTTTTTTGAGGTATGCTTTCATGGCAATCTTCCTGTCTCCATTTCCTGGGTACTATAATTATAGAAGTAAGTCATTATGGCTGGCTGTAATTATAACGACATTCTCAAAAGTCTACTTATACATGAAACACATTAACAGACTAGTTAACCTGAAAACAGCACTAAGGTAACAAATCTACTAAAACTATGACTTAAAAAAAAGCATTTTCTGCCAGATGGTGGTGGTGCACGTTTTTAATCCCAGAACTCAGGAGGCAGAGGCAACCAGATCTCTATGAGTACGAGGTCAGCATGGCCAATAGAGAAAGTTCTAGGACAGTCGGGACTACACAGTGAAATCCTATTTTAAAAATAAAAATAATAAGAAAAAGAAGCATTTTATATCTAAATATATATTACCAAAGAGAGTCATTCATTAAATTCCAAGAAAATTGTATTTATTTAAATTAGCATTGCACTCATGTGTCTATACCCTCACACACATACATTTGTGGGTATCTCTGTGCAATGTTATGGAATTGGTTCTGTCCTTCCACCTATGTATGAGTTCTAGGGATCAAACTTTGGTTGTCAGACTTGTACTTAAAGAGCCTCTACCTGCTGGGTTATCCTGATGGTCCCAAGAAAATGACTGTTAAAGGCAGGTACCAAGAAAATGATTTTTAAAGACATGGTAAACTAGGCTGGGTATGGTGGCACATGCCTGCTATCCCAGCATCTGGGAGGTGGAGGCAGAAGGATTAGAAGTTAATGGCCAGATTCAAAATACACACGGAATTCAAAGCCAGTCTGACTCAAGTGAGGCCCTGTTTCAAAAAGTCAGACAGACAGCCTGTGTTATAGCTCGGCAGGTGGAAGCACTTACATGCCGGCCTGACAACAGGAGTTTGATTTCCCTAGATTCCACCAGGTGGCAGCAGAGAACCGACTCGCACTTGTAAATGCATCCACAGTCACATGCACACAAAACTCACAGAAAAGATACAGTAATTTTAAGAAATATTTTAAATAGGGGCAAGAAAGATGGCTCAGTGGTTAAGAGTGTTGTGTTACTCAGTCATGAGGACCTGAGTTTGCATCCCAGCACTCAAGTAGGCATGGCTTCAGTATGTGCCTGGTCTCAGGGTTAGGGTGGGCAGGGATAGGAAAACCACTGGGGATTGCTGACTGCCAGCCTACCCCAAAATGCAGGATTCGGGTTCAGGAGAGACTGGGCCACAGAGGGATAAGACAGGTGACAGAAGGGTACTCAGTGACCTGGCCTGAGTGGACTTACAGGCACAAGCACCTGCAGGCACACACATTGCACATAACACACATTGCAAACATCTCGTATACTTCTTTGGAAAAAAAATTCACATAGCATATATATTGTCTGAACCTAAATCTTTCTTTTTTAAGTTAACTTATTTATTATGCATACACATGCCAGATCTCATTTTACACAGTGAGCCACCATGTGGCTGCTGGGAATTGAACTCAGGACCTATGGAAGAACAGCCAGTACTCTTAAACACTGAGTCATCTCTCCAGCACCCACCTAACCTACATATTTTATCAGTAAGTTACACATATTAAAGTCAAATCAAGTCAAAAGAATCAATTATTTTTTCTCTCATTTACTCACACGATAACCTATATAATGTAAATTTCTCTTGCCTCCAAATAAAATAGATTACAGACATTCATCATTACCAATTATTCTTTGTAATATAATACTTCCTTAAAGTTCTCAGAAGAGTGCTATTTAATGCAATGACTATAAAGGACACTGTAATAAAGTACACACAGAGCACCTTGTGAGGTTATTTATCTATTTGTTTTTTTTTTTTTTGAGACAGGTTTCTCTGTGTACACCTAGCTGTCTTGGAACACATTCTGTAAACCAGGCTGGCCTCGAACTCACAGAGATCCACCTGCCTCTGCCTCCCAAGTCCTGAGTTAAAGGTGTGCACCACAACACCTGGCACTAATTTTTTTTTTAAATGCTAAGCACCTACAATATTAGAGCACACTGGGAATGGACGGCTGCAATGGTGAGCAGAACAGATAGGGATCCTCATGGAGCTTAGAGTTAAAGTTAAATAGATGAATTATTACCATCTAGAAACCCATATATGGTGGCACATACCTGTAATTTCAGCAGTTGGGAAGCTGAAGCAGGAGGATTTAGAATTAAAGGTCAGCCTGGCTATAAACACTGACTCAAAAAACAAGACTGAGATAGAGTGCTTGTGTAGTGTGAAAAAGGCTATGTGACAGATCTCCAGCACAGCAAAACAAGAAAGCACACAAATACTCTCAATTCTTTTTAGCATTTACCAAGGAGCCAGAAAACGCTAAGAAGCCTAAAAGTTAGACAACTGTCAGTAACACAAGATACTGGCCAAGAAAGTCAGCAAAATTAGGAGTGGAAAAACTAAAAGCAGGCACATTAAAATGCCCAGCATCTATGGAATAATTTCTTTAGATCAAAAAACAAAAGAACCCTTAGCTTATTTAAAAGAAATCTCAAAGACATAACTTATTTTTTAAAAAAATTTTTTTAGATTTATTTATGTGTATGAGTATTTTGCCTGCATATGTATCTACATGCATGCCTGGTGCCCAAGGAGGTTAGAAGGTGGTATCTGAATCCTCTAAAACTGAAATCACACATCGGGTGTTGGTGGCACACACCTTTAATCCCAGCACTCGAGAGGCAGAGGCAGGCGGATCTCTGTGAGTTCAAGACCAGCCTGGTCTACAAGAGCTAGTTCCAGGACAGCCTCCAAAGTCACAGAGAAACCTTGTGAAAAACAAAAACAAAAACAAAACAAAAAAACTGGAGTCACACAAAGTTGTGAACAGTCAGTACCGGCAACTGAACCTGGATCTTTGGCAAGAGCAATAAGTACTCAACCTCTGAGCCATCTCTACACTGCCCCAAAACATAACTTTTAACATATAGTTAATAGTATTAAAATAATCTTTAAAACTAGGGCTAGAACAGAGGAGCAATAATGCACACTGTACATATATATCAATTTACACATGTGTAGAAAACTTGCCACAGGTATTATTAAATGCTTACCCTCAAACTAACATCCAGTAAATCATTTTGATTTACAGTTTATATCCAAAATATATAAAACCAATGAAAACAACTCCCTATGTACATGGCTTCAGATGTCTTCTGTTCTAAAAGTACCTTGGTTCATCAAAGCAACATCTGATCAGTTTTGGGAAGGAGAGGTAGGGGAGGAGAGAGACAAACCAGGAAAAACAAAAAAACAGAAAATAGCAAAGATAAACAATACATAACAACCTACCATAAATATTTAGACCACATGGTTTTGGCAGAAATCCATCACTTCAAAATATATTTACTATGTTTACTACTTACCTTAGCATGCATGGTACTATGTCCTATATATAGTTAAGTCAAATCAATGGTAATTCCTCAACTTTCCAATGATTCTAAGTTTCTAACTGGGTATGATGGCACACACCTGTAATGCCAGTATTACTAAGGCAGGAGTACTGAAACTTCTAAGCTGTGTACAGCAAGTTCAAGGTCAGCCGGAACAAATGTAGCAAGATTTTTTTTCAAAAAACTAAAGTTTGGGGAACATAATTTAGTGTCAGGGAGGACAATGACACACTACAGGGACACACAGGGACAACCCAAGTCTCAGAGTAAAGACCATAGAAATAGTCAAGTAACTAAATAATTATGAAAAGGTATAAACACAGCTTCAACCACACACTTAATGAGTAAACAGTTTATAAAAAAAATTATGTATCTTCTTCCTTCCTGGTCAGCCTTATTTTCTGAGGAGGAACACAAGTTTCTGACTGGTGGAAACATTCTTAAGAACTGCTCACGATAGGTATCTTACCAAAAGGAGGTAGTCCATATGTTTGGGTTGCCTGAGGGTAGACAGTGTAGGGTTGAGACTGCTGCAGTGTCGGGTACTGAGTCTGCCCAGGGTAAGCGGTTTCCGAAACAGGAACTGAGAGAATATGTGCATAAGGTCTAGGAAAATATAGAAAAGAAAAACTTCCATATGTGGCTCATTTGAGTTAATGAAAATGGGTAACAGTTAATATCACTAAGACAAGGAATCCAGGAATGAGGAGATTAACTTTCCAGGGCAAAATAATTCTTATTATGGTCAGAAAACGTAAGTTTTTCCATTACTCTGTCCAAGGAATAATTTTATGAAAAATTAAATAGTTTCAAACATCTTCCCAGGTTCTACCTACCACCCTACAAATAACTACTACATGCAAGGCCATAAATGAGATGCTTATTTAATCCCCCAAATGAGGATTATTTACTTATACCCTATGTTTGTATAATGAAAAATTCTGGGCTGGGGACATAGTCAGTTGGTAGAGCACTTCCCTAGTTGGCAGAGCTTTTGATTCTTAGCACCACATAAACTCGGTATTGTGGGGCAAGTCTGCAATCCCAGGACTTGGGAGATGGACCTGGGAGGCAGGAGGATCAGGAGTTCAAGGTCATCCTTTACTACAGAGTGAATTCAGTCACCCTTGATTATGTAGTGCGTTTGAGGCCAGCTTGGGCCTCTTAAGACCCTTTCTGAGAAAAGGAGACAAAAGCAACATGTTAGAACAATGGAGAATGGACAGGACAGAATTAGTAGCTGTCTTACTCTTCATCTAAGCACTGAGCCAACTGCAGTTCTAAGACAAGGAAGGTAAGGCTGATGAGCACAGAAAAGCAACCACATCAAAAAGCAGGAAGCAGAGGTGTGCTCCAGAACCCTGTGTTTCTTCACCTGTGAAACTGGAGTCGGCTTGTCTAATAGACCCCAGAAATCACTTTAAACTTCACCATTTTGCCACTAGTTTGTGCCAGTCACACCAGGAACAGCCAGGGAATCAAATTCACCACTGAAACCCCCAAGACTTCACCTTGGCTTTCTGACTTGGCAGTTTATCCACTCTACTATACCCTATATATAAATTCTAGTTATTTTATTTGGCCTATTATGCTGTGAGAAAAAAATGTTATTATATACTATAAAAGTCTTAATAAATATAGGGTAGGAGGGTTATGCCTTAACAAGGGTAAAGACACCCCCCCCCCAAAACAATCACCTTTGGGAGAAGCAGATAATAAAAGGCTAGAAAGAAGCAGCAGATGAGCCGAGCAGGTAAGCTGTACACAAATGAAAGACAAGGTACTCCAGGACAAGAGCACAGCCCTAGCAAAGAAACACAGAAAGGCGAGCAAGGGTTTCCTATCTAGAGGAAGTCTGATACTGATCCTAAGGGAGGCACATCTAGAAAGGAAAGGAGCGTGCAAAAAGTAAAAAGAGAGAAGCACGGCTCTGAGTACTAGGCTAAAGTTGGAACAAATCCAAAACAACAGGAAGGCCCCAGACTCTCAGAACAAAGAAAGGTAAGAGCAGAGCTACACTTTAATAAAGACAAATGTCACACTGCTTTCTAAAATGGGTTAGAAGGGCATAAAATTGGAATGGAGGTCCAGTTAAACAAGGATTTTAATGCAATGGCTCTAGTAAGTGGTGAGGAGGTTGAAAATGAAAAGGCACACCTGAATAAAGAATCTGAATATAGCAGCTATGCGCACATTAGGGATGAATTTGGTGTATGCAATATACTCATACTCAATAGTCTCAGAGATTTGTATTAGCCAGATCTAAGCCTGGAAAATAGTTTA
This sequence comes from Mesocricetus auratus, assembly GCF_017639785.1. Lineage (NCBI taxonomy): Eukaryota > Metazoa > Chordata > Mammalia > Rodentia > Cricetidae > Mesocricetus > Mesocricetus auratus. The sequence continues at coordinate 10,707,052 of NW_024429197.1, forward strand.
CTGTTCAAGTCACACAAGAATACTTTGAAATAGTAGTGTCTTAAAATGGCCAATTTCAGATATTGTAAAGACCATAGTCTCTTTTCCCATATGTCTTTACAGATAATATCACCAGGATAGAGTTAGAATATTTAAAAATGAAATGAGAGTATTTCAAAAATGAAAGGAGAAGATGCATTATCTCAGTTGCTAGTCTTCCAAACTAACACAGTACAACTTGGGTATCAGAATGTTGTAGAGTTAACATGTGTTTCACACTTAGTATCTAATTTAGGTGTGCTTGATATGTGGCCCGCAGGCTGAATTCATCCAAGGATAGCTGTGCACAATACCTAGTACATTTGCAGATGACATGTCAAAAGAGTAGACACTCCTATGGCATGTAAAATCTCCCCATAATGCTTTCAGAAGATAGTGTTAACCACATCATGGAAGAAAACCACATGAGAATGATTGACCCAAGAAGACATTAATATTAACATCAGAATGTGCAAAATTTTAGTTAGCTTATTTTTTTTAACTAAAGGTATAAGTAAATGGGTATAACAAGGAAAAAAATGCCAGTTTCCTTTTCATAACAGCCTCAGGGATCTCTCACCTCTGTTACCATGAATCTGGCTGTCATTTGCTCATTAAATCAGCATGCACTTCCTGGTTTAATGAGTGCAGTTGTATGCATCTGTGTATGGATAGAGCCAGTCTTCAATAATACACAACTGCAACTTGGTACAAACATTGTCTGCACCCTACCCAACTTAAAGATGACCGACCTGGTTGGACTTAAACACTGACCGTATGCTGTGAAAGCCTAAATTGATCACTTTGTAACTTTAACCCATCACACTTGTCTCATTTCAAGCTCAAGCATCTGTAGTTGCCAATCTGGAGCCACTTGAGTTGCTTTTACTGATCCATATGTCAATGTAGAGAAAAGAAATGATCAGACTACTAACATGCTTTTTGATCAGTGTTCTACATTTTGAGTGCCTATTTGATTATAGTGGGTTCCCATGTAATAGTAATCTATTCCTGCAACAATCTGATTTTTATAAGGATAAGAGATTTTATCTAGATGTGATAAAAACTGGAGTGAGGATAGAGAAAAAAGGAGGTGAAAATATTTAAATATTAAATTTTGCAGTGAGCCTAGAGAAAATCTTGGAAATAATTATTCAACTTACTTTGCAGAATACATTTGTGAGGTATAATCATTGGATGAGCGAGGGATGTAATCGGTGCATGTCATAACTGAAAGAAAGATATTATCAGGTAAAAAAAGTTAGAACATTTTAAAAAAATCAAATGGAAAACATATCTTATTGTATAGTCCTTCAAAGTATGTAATGTATACACAGACTGGATGCCAAAAAGTTCTAAAGACTACGTAGCAGAGAACACCTCGTTTCTGTTTACGGACCTGTCTGTAGATTTTAAGAGGCAGTAAAAGAAGACAGACAGGATAGAGGGGAATAAATGGATAAAGAAAAGATCTGAAGATAACCAACTGATCACCACTTTCTCGTAAGTAAACTATATATGAAGCCAAATTCCCTAGACTCTCAGTCATGCTCACTGACAAACTTAGAAAGCCAAAGCCATATCTAAGAAATCTAATGATGCTTCTTCTTTGTCTTTAGACTCTGGATGCTTACCCTATTCTTAGTGAAAAGGCCTAGGAATAACTTGTGAGACAGATTTGGGAAAAGTGCCCAGTCTCACTTGGAAACCATTGCTATCGCTATGCAGAATCAACAGCAGCACACACAGGAGTAGGTTTCTGTATTAAGATAAGCAGAGGCTCTGAGACCCATGTAGTGAAGGACTTCTCCACCTGGTGTCCTCTTACCCTCCATAACTTTACCTGGAAAAGGCTGCTATGAAATCTTAGTCCTAGTGGTCACAACTGGGACGAGAGCTTGAGCCACATTACTAGGCACCGCTTCTGCTCATACACATAGAGCTACACCATAAATTCTTTGAGCAGACTCCTTAACTGTTTAAACTTCCTTCAATATCACAAAAGGAGCTGTTCTGTTGCAAAGATGAACCACTGGCTTTTATCTAGTTAGGTTCCCTGAAAGAGTGACTCACACAGAAAGGAAAAGTCAAGAGAGGAGGGGCCAATTCACACCCAAGAGTAAGACAAACTAATAAGTGTGAATTTATTATAAAGGATCTTATCTAATGCCATTATTTGAGGTCTTTAAAAGATTATTAAATATGTGAAGATCACTTTCATGTATATTCAGATAGACAGAAATGAAGGTGATATCAATTAGGTGTGAACGTCTTGTCCATTATAGAACATAAGGTAGAGAGTCATTCATATTCTGCAAGATGATTTCCTCTCTGCTGACAGATACTCAAGTCCTATCTATCCCTTCTCCAATGACAGACTCATTTGGCATTGATTGCAAAGCCAGGACATAATCTGTTATTATACAATAGGGGATTTAAAAAGTAGTCTAATTGTCTTAGACTACAGTAACAGCAGTGAGGATGAGGGAGAGTGAAGGTATAACTAACACATCATTCTAATCAGCTCCAATGTAGGGAATAAGGAAGCCAGGAAAGCAAAGGGTGACTTCCAGGTATGTTTGAGAGAAGAAAAAAATCTGATTAGTCAAAAGAGACAAAAGCGGGCTGGAGTGATGGCTCAGTGGCTAAGAACACTGGCTGGTCTTCCAGAGATCCTGAGTTCAATTCCCAGCAACCACATGATGGCTCACAACCATCTGTAAAGAGATCTTGTGTTCTCTTCTGGTCTATAGGGATACATGCATACAAAACACTGTATATATAAATAAATAAAAATTTTTTAAAAAAAGTTTTGAAATGCTAATTTAAAAAAAGACAAAAGCTTCTAAATACTACTTAAGAGTCTGTTTTTAAACACTAACTAGAGATTTCAAATAGGGGTTGAATACACAAATAAAAGAAATTAGAAATAAAAACCTTGGCTGGGCCTAATAGCCCATGCTTTTTAATCCCAGAATTCAGGAGGCAGAGGCAATCGGATCTCTGTGAGTTCAAGGCCAGCCTGGTCTATTTAATAAGTTCCAAGCCAGCCAGGACTACACAGAGAAACCCTGTTTCTAATTAATGTGGAATTTGCTAACAATGTCTGACACTTAAAGTAAATTAATATAATGGATGGGAGGATCCCCGAAGAGGATAGAAGCTTAGAACCCAAACCTGAGGCCTCCTAACATCAAAATAAAGCTAGAAGAAGGGTCATCAGGGAAAAAAATTAAGAGGAAATGGGCTGATAGACTATGAGGAGAGAGAAATGTATACTAGAATTGGTAATATGATAGCAACTGAGGACCTTGCCAAACAGCTTTGTGGGAAGAGAGACAGCAGAAGCTAAGTCAATCAGCTGAAGGGTGAACAGGCAGAGGGAAGCAAGCGAAGGCAATTCCTTTCAGAACTTCTGGCATATCATGAAACGCAGAGAGCATCTATAAATCACAAAAGCTGCAGAGCAAAGAGCTTTTGTTGCCTTCTAAAGATGGCAGATACCAGAGCATACCTCTTTATGACAAGAAGAACTAAGAGAAAGAATGTGCTGATGCAGGAGTGGAGGTGGGGTAACTATCACACCAGGTCTTGAGGAAGGCCAGAAAGGGTATAGAATGCAAATAAAAGGATTTAAATTTGACAAGAGCAAGAATACTCTTCTGTTCTAACAAGGAGGAAGCAAGACAGGATGTGTACAAACACAGGGAGGCCTGCAGATAGGGTAGTGAGTAAGGGAACTTCCTGTGTGGGGTTTTTATTTAAGAAGACAACAGTTAAGCAGGAGAAAAAGTGAGAATGAAATGAACCTTGATGTTCTAAGAGAAGAGGTGCTGTAAATTAAAAGGCAAAGCTCAGCAGAGAAATGAAGGCTTTCCAAAAGACTGAGTACTTACCTAAGGCCCTGTGGTTAGGAGTGGAGTACCTATTCAGTTAAGTATGTAATTCCAGCAAACAATGCTTAGTTATTTGTATATATTTATAGAGAGAGGGAGAGTTGAATTAAATTAAGGTTGGGGTTTAGGATAAACATTTGATTGACAGGTAGGATTACTTGGTTTATTTTGTTTTTGTGAAAATTCTCTTTTAGGATCATTCAGCCCACAAGCTTTTTAAATTATAATAAAATGCTACTACTTTTAGAAATTCAACTTCCAAACAAAAATAAAGTCACTGAGTATAACTCCTTGGATAAGCAGATTTCTTGAGACTTGTCCTCAGTTGGTACGTCAATGATGCTTATCATAGTACATGTATGAACACGGGGAGAAGAGCCTTCTAGATATTCTGGACAACCCAGACACTCAGTGAAACTCTATTATACAATAATAACATCTCTTGATTATAGGAATACCACATCTACCATGCATAAAACATGGTACTTACTTTCCTCTGACATGCTAAGATTTGATGCAAGGCTGGAAGTCTCAGGCTTCTGATCACTGGCATCCGGGTTGTTTACTTGACTAGGAAGACCAAAACAAACATATTAACCCATGACTGAGTTGCTGCAATTCTGAAAAGGATAAGCTCAAATTCATGTCCTTCTAGGCAATTCCAGTAAGAAGAAAATCTACATGATCTCCTTATTCTTGATTTTTAGCAACTAAGCTGAAAGAAGGAAGGCCAGGGCCAGTACCTTCAGACCGTTCTTTTTCATATCTCTAGACCCCTTGAAATTTTATATCACTTGGAAGCCCCAGCTAAGTCACAAACAAGTCAAATATTTTTCTTTAAGATCATACATTAAAACGACCCTGGGCATCTAACACAGTGCTGTCACTTTAAACATATTATATACATTGTATATGGATGGATCATAATGTAATGTTTTGGTGTGTTTAAACTATGAAATGCAAACCAAGATAGCTAACAAACACCACCTCACATGCTTATTCTTTGTGGTAAAGACATGAAATCTATTCTTTTGGCAATTTTGGTTTTTTGTTTATTTTTGAAACTGGGTTTCTCTGTATTGCTTTGGAACCTGTCCTGGAACTCACTCTGTAGGCGAGGCTGGCTTCAAACTCACAGAGATCGGCCTGCCTCTGTCACCCGAGTGCTGGGATTAAAGGTGTGCGCCACCAACACCCAGCTCCTATGGCAATTTTAAAAAGACATAGTACTTAGCCTGGCGGTGGTGGCGCACGCCTTTAATCTCAGCACTCAGGAGGCAGAGGCAGGAGGATCTCTGTGAGTTTGAGGCCGGGCTGGACCGACAGCCTCCAAAACAATACAGAGAAACCCTGTCTTGTAAAACAAAACAAAACAAACAAACAAAAAGACACAGTGCTTTATTCCCACACCATTTTGTGTATCTGTTACTTTGGTTAAAAATATAACAAAGTAGGGAGATGTCTAATTAGAGAGAGTGGATCATCATCAACTACAAACCTTAATTTGAAGAGGGTTTTAAAGATTAGATGTTTGTTCCCTATCTGTCTGTCTACTGAGTTTCCTATCTGTAGCATCAGTGACTAATGTGTTAAGCAAGCACCTTTTTTTTTTTTTTTAAATAATTAACCCTAAGAAAGCTAAGAGAGGGGCTGGAGAGATGGTTCAGAGGTTAAGAGCACTGACTGCTCTTCCAGAGGTCCTGAGTTCAATTCCCAGCAACCACATGGTGGCTCACAGCCATCTAATATTCAATCTGGTGCCCTCTTCTGGCATGTAGGCAGAACAGTGTATATGTAATAAATAAAGAAATAAATCTTAAAAAAAAACTAAAAAAAAAAGAAAGCTAAGAGAAATTCTAATAGGTAAGTCATATAAATGAGGAAGATTAAGTCATTACATTAGAAACCACAATGTTGCGAGCATACCACTAAAATTCTGGGATGGAGACGACTCCAAGTTGAGTCCTTTATGCTTTCCTCCTTTTCTTTGCCTTTAAGTCTCATTATTACATCACTTCCTACCACAGTAGCACAGTGGTTAGAGTACAGCTTCTAACTGCATGTGATGACTCACTCCTAATTCTAGTACTTGGGATGCTGAGGTGGGTGGAATTATCATGTTTGAGGCCAGTATGGGTTACAAATCAGTTTAAGTCAAGTCTGCACAACACAGTGAGACCCAATCTCAAAAACTGAGCTACCTTTATTATCAAGTGTGAGCTCTAGAGCTGGAGTGCTAAGTTCATAATCTACTTCCTCAATAACTAGCCGTAGAACTTGGACAAGTCACTGAAACCTCTAGGCTTCAGTTTATTTGTCAGGAAGATACAAACAAAACCCACTTCACTGGGTGATAGGGATAATGGCAATACAAAACAAGTAGCTAAGTCCAGACATAACAAGCACACAGTAACCACAGCTGTTCTACTTCTTGGTTCCAGCCCATGTACCCTTCCCACATTTATGCCCCTGACAGAAGCCTGCTCTACTCTTTCTTGCCTTGGGAGAAGTAAAAGTTACTGTACCAGAGGCTCTACATCTGAGTATAAAAATGCCTAATAGGCAGTGAAAATAGTTTCTACATAGCAACATTTAAAGCTCTCTTACGATGTGTGACACTAACCTCTGATATCAACATATTAATTAATAAAGAATTTTCTTCTGGGGGGCTGGAGAGATGGCTCAGAGGATAAGAGCACTGCCTGTTCTTCCAGAGGTCCTGAGTTCAATTCCCAGCAACCACATGGTGGCTCACAACCATCTGTAATGAGATTTGGTGCCCTCTTCTGGCCTGCAGGTATGCAGACATATGCTGTATACATAATAAAAAAATAAATGTTAAAAAAAAATTAAAAAAAAAAAAGAGACAACTGCCGCCGGGCAGTGGTGGCGCATGCCTTTAATCCCAGCACTCGGGAGGCAGAGGCAGGCGGATCTCTGTGAGTTCGAGGCCATCCTGGTCTACAAAGTGAGTTCCAGGAGAGCCTCCAAAACAATACAGAGAAACCCTGTCTCAAAAAAAAAAAAAAAAAAAAAAAAGAATTTTCTTCTGGAATAGTTTGAATGTTAAAGTAAATTTCCTCAGCTACATTCATTCATTCATAGACAGAACCTCATCATGTATCCCTGGCTGGACTAAAATTTGATATAACCACCAAGCTGGACTCAAAATCAACCATCAACCTGACTCTGCCTCCTAAGTGTTGGGATTAGAGGCATGCAACACCATGCCGAATACATTTCATTGAAAAACAAACAAAAACCCACCAACCTTTTTTTCAATGTATATGAGAGTTTTACCAGCATGCATGTATGTGGACTGTGTTTGTGCCTGATACCTATGGAGTCAGAAGAGGGCATCAGATCCCCTGGAACTGGAGTTATAAATAGTTGTAAGTCAAGAATAGATGCTGGAGAAAATCCTGTTCCTCTATAAGAGCAGCAAGTTCTCTTAATGGCTTAGCCATCTCCCCAGCCCTGAAATTTTTAAACTTAAATTCTCAAACAAGTTCAATTTTATCTCTGCTCAAATGATTACACTTTTGGAATAGCAATTCATTACCCAAGTTATAACTACGGAAATTAAAGGGGAAAGGAAAGAAATGGCACGGACTAGTTAAACTGGTACAAACCAACATGCTAAATAGTGCCCTAAATTCTGAGTCCCATCTCATACCCACTTAAATAGAATTCAAACAAGGAAGAACCTGAAACTGGGCCAGAATTTCACATTTCCAACTACAATGCTAGTTTCAGTTTCTTTTCTGGGTACTTGGATAACTCAAGTTTCAAAGTTAAAGTCACTGCTAGAGACTATTTTTAGGTCCTGAATCTTAGAACTGGGCACACCAGTTCTAAAAGGCCTTGGATTCTAGTATGATTCTATAATTTTATTATAGCAAAATCCCATACACATTCAACTGAAAATGCACAGATTAGAAACACACTACCAAGATAGTGAATTAATTCTAGCACTCTGTTAATTATTTAAAATTGTCCCTAGAGAAATTATATACTATCTGAAGGTATTACTTTCAGAACATATAAATGTAAAATTTTGTTTAACAAAAAAGTTGCTTAAACAATAAAAATGATTGCCAGGTGGTGGTGGAACACACTTTTATTTAATCCCAGCACTCGGGAGGATAGGCAGACAGATCTCTGTGAGTCTGAGGCCAGTCTGATCTACGGAGTGAGTCCCAGGACAGCCAAGGCTACACTGAAAAACCCTGTCTCGGAAATGAATTAATAAATATCAAAATTCATAGACTAAACAGCCCAAATATCTTCTCATTCAACAGAACTCTTGTCAATTATCAATGGCTGACAGGGAAAAAGGAAAAAAATAGGAGTATGATTCATATTTAAAAGGAAGGAAATTCTGATAGACTATTACTAAGGTACAAAGAGGCTATATAAGTTCATGTATCATTTCTATTATATACATTATCTTATAGTCCTTTACATGAAGTTTTTAGAGTAGTCAATCCCACAGACTAATTTCACAAAACTAGAAAATAGAATGGAAGGCTAGAGACAAGGAGACAGGGGTAAAGGGAAGCTTTCTTTAACAGGAATGAAACCTCAACATGGGAAGACAATAAAAGTTAAAGAGATGGATGGTGCCAGTGGTCACACAAGTCCATGTACACACTAATGCTCAATTACACTTCTAAGAAAGTTTTAAAGACTGTGGGATGCAGCTCAGTGATAGAGTCCTTCCTAGCATACACAAGGCCCTGGATTCAATCCCTAGTGTGGTAGATAGAGGGGAAGGTTTGAGGCTGGGCATGGTGGTTTAAGTCTTTAAATCTCAATACTCAGGAAGATGAGGGTCACAAGTTAAAGGCCAGGATGGGCCTTTAACTTTACCAAAGGAAGGGGGGAGGGAGTAAGTGGTAAATTTTATGTTAAGGATACTTAGCCATAGATTTAAAACTTACCAAAGGAAAAGGGAGAACTGTAGGAAAAGACAGAATTGGCAGGTTCTGTAACACACAAGAGAACTGACTTCCCAGGAAAAGGAAGCAGAAAGTATCCACAATAGATTTGCTGAGAAGCAAGATGTTTCTTTTTTAATGTCTAATCTGTCTTTGAATTAGGTGGCAAGTTCCCTAGCTGAGTGAATAAAAATAGTGGGAAGTAAAGTAGAAAGGGAGAAGACAGGAGGTAAAGATGAAAGGAAGAAAGATATAAGATGATTTTAGACACCAGGAAATGAGATACATGGAGACGGGTATCTATATGCCTATTTGAATGGAAACTATGTATAGTTTTGTGCTGTTTATTTCAGTGCTATGGTGATAGAGAATCGATAAATAACCTGAGTTTAAACAAAGCTGTGGTTTTATTGGCAAGCAGATTGGGAATATGCATAGTATAGGTGGACAGTTAGGTTCAAGCAAGGATGTACTTTTGTTGGTAAGTAAAGCACAGAAAGAGTAGAGAAAACTAGCATTTTCAAGGGACACACTATAGTATAGGGTTTTTGTTTTGTTTTGTTTTTTTGGCTTTTTTCTAGACAGTGTTTCTCAGTGTAGACCTGGAACTCATGAGACCATGCTGCCTCAAACTCAGAGATCCACCTGTCTCTGTCTTCCAAGTGCTGAGATTAAAGGTGTGGGTCACCACCACCCCACAGTAGTAGATCTTATAACTTAACTAGTATAAAAAAGAAACTGAAGTCCATTTTGAGAGACTGGCCAGTGAGTAATTAAGAAAATATGCTAGAAATTAAAAGTGGAAGCATGAGATACATGGCCAGAGTGGCAGTTGCTGGGTAAATGACCTGTAGTGATCTATGTGGTGGTAAAAATAGCATTCTTGAAATCCGTATGTTGGAAATGATGCAGTTACTGGTTCAAATGATTAGTGGACAACCGACAGGAGGTAAAATTCTGGAAAAAAATGACACTGGAGACAGAACATGGGGTGCTAGAAAGACATCTCCTTTCTAGAGGAGTGGAACCAACATCTAGGGTATCACATATTCAACTGATAATTAATGCCAAATTCTTTGCATTTTCCTTATTTTGGTCTCTCCTTCCTTAGGCTGTACATTTGACCGAAGAATATACCATTTTTCATTCATGAGTTTCTCCACAAATGCCTGATATATATAAAATGAACTCAGCATATACCATTTAATAAGTAATGAAAACATAACAACAACAACAAAAGCCCTGCGTATATATTAAAGGAAAAGCTATTTTGGAAGTAGTTTTTTTCCTTGCTTTTTTGAGACAGGGTCTTGCCATGTTGCCCAAACTAGTCTCTAGTGTGGGTGTTTAATCAATCCTATTTTGAAGAGAAATTTTAATCTGACCCCAAATAATTTCTAAATGTAAACGTGGCAATGAAAACCAAAAACGCAATAGTCAACATAAAGCATGCCCCTATACTAATTAATCAGCACATTGGTAAAAATGAAAAGGCATCATTTAAAAGAAACCCAGTTTTATAAATACCTTAAAGTTTGTTCTCCTGGTTCCTGCATCTTGGCTTTCTTCACCTGCAAACATCAGTACATGTAGAAATCAGTGGGGTGATCTCAGTCTGAAACCCTAGCATTCAAACACAGTTGTTTCGCTATATCAAGAGGCTGGCTCCAGGAACCCTCAATAATACCAAAATCTGTAGATGTTCAAGTCCTTTATCTTACCACACATAGTTCTCATGTACTTTAAACCATCTCTAAACCACTTACATCATCTGATACAATATAAATAGTATGTAGATAGTTTTTGCACTGTATTATTTAGGAAATGAGAATGTTTATACAACACATGAACAAAAAATATTTTTTGTTCATTATATTTACCCTTAGTTGGTTTCATTCACAGATAATGGCAACTGGTAGAGAAAGCTGACTATATATTAACCAATGTGTGTTTCATTTTGTTTCAATTAGACCTAGAATAGATGTTATTACCCAAAAATGTGAAACTTTTACATGATAGTAGTTACTTATAATAAGCCAACTAAGAGGTTGAAGAACCCCAGAATGACATGCAGACTCTGACCAAGAATCTAACCCTATAATAAAAATGGGGGAAAGTGATATAGCCCAAGTAAAGAGGAAAACAAGGTTTTAAATAGAAACTGTGAATAGAAAACAAGAAAAATTCAACTATAGTTTAATGCCTGCTGCAATTATATAACTGACAAAATTTTCAGTTCTTACTAACCCACCTTTAGATAGTATTCTATGATTCGGGGGCTAGAGAGATGGCTCAGTGATTAAGAGTACTTGTTGCTCTTGCAGAAGACCCAACTTCAATCCCCAGCATGCACATGCGATTATGCCAGTTCTAAGGGACCTGAGCCCCTCTTCTGATCTCCTCAGGCACCAGGCATATATGTGGTGCACATACAAACATACAAACAAAACACACACAAAAATAATATTCTATGATTTTTAATTCAATTGAGAATTCCAGTGTGGTGGTGCATACTGGTAGTCTTAGCACTGTGGGGGGAGAGAGGCAGGTAAATCTCTGTGAGTTCAAAGCCAGCTTGGTCTACAAAAGTAAGTTTCAGGTCAGTAAGGGCTATAAAGAGCCTGACTAAAAGTAATAATAGTAATAACAATAGAAAACTATTAGTTTAAGCTGAAACCTGATAAATTGAATTTGGTAGGTAAAGAGGAACTTGTATGGGGGTGGGGCTGGTTTGTACAGAAAGAGTCATTAAAAGGGTTCACCGATAATAACATGAAATTTGATGTACTGAAAACTCACTACACCTAGGAGAGCCCGTCTGAGGGAAGAGAAAATGACACAGTACAGCATCAGATCTGGTAGCAAATGAAAGAGACTGATTTATAGCACTTTTTGTCCCTTATACACATGGCGGCATAAAGCCAGCATTCTTTAGTCATAGTGTACAGTAGCAAAGTTGGGAAATAAAATGGTAGACCCTCTTTTATTTTTTTTTAGAAAAGCAGGCATATCTAGAAAATAATAGTACCAGGCCACACTCAGCTAACAGTGAGGGGAAGTCATCAAATACACAACCTTACAAAATGCAGCAGTCCTATCTCCAGATGGAGGACCCTTTCCCTCTGACAATGTAAGCCTCTAATTAAAAAAGGAGAAAACAAAGAGTAACTAAACAGTAGGAAATACGCAAGCCTAGCTTGGCGATAAAGCACTTGCTTAGCGGAGCAGGGCTCTCAGTTAAATCCTTAGTGCTGTAGACAAGAAAAACAAAAACAAAACAAGTAACAGACAACAACCACCACTCCTACAAAAAAAGGAAAGAAGGGAGGGGGGTTCACTGCAATTTACAGAGTGGGCATTGCTGATGAAATAATGTTATTCTCTGGTACTCTGAAGAATTTTTCTGTTTTCTAGTATCATATAGTCACTTGAGCCATTCTTACCCTAAAACTTGGAACTGCCAATATTACTACCCAACTGTCATATTCTTTCCTAAGGCCTGTTCAGTTTCAGGATGCTGTTAATAGGTCAACATTAAAGCAACACAGGTATGTAGTTTCTGGCACCTATTCCTTCATTCCTCCCTGCCATCACTGCTGAATAAAACAGTAACAACGTGTAAGCAGTGTGCTTCTTTGTAGCTGTTTCAAACTTGGCTCTCACCCGATGATTTTTGGTTTTTTCAGAGATAATAAAACACTGGCCCGACAATTGTGTTTCTAAGTCTCAGGTCAACGGGACAGATGATTATGTTAGCACATGACCATACTCCCAGCACTCAGAGGCAAAAGGCTGTAGTTCAAGGCAAGCCTGGATCACAAACAGATTTAGTCTCAAAGAAACAAAGTAGGTTTACAAGGTAAAACTTGAGTCTGGAAGATCAGAATTCATTTAAAATTCCATAAGCTGGGCATGGTGGTACATTCCTGAGATCTCAGCACCCAGGAGGCTTAAGACAGAAGGCTCATGAGTTTCAGGCAAGTTTGGGTTGTATAGTGAAGTCAAGGCCAGTCTGGGCTTCTTAGAAAGACACTGCTTCCAAAACAAAAAGAAGAACCAATTCAAGGATGCTGTCCTTCATAGCCTATAGACTACTCCCCTGCATGGAAAAGAGTGAAATTCAGAGTGCAGGTTAGCAGTCTGTGGCACAGCCACATTTTCTATCATAGGAATCTCTACTACAACCTGCGAATAGCCCTTCTCTTGAAAGTGAAAAACACTTACTCTTCCTAAGTATTTCTTACTCTCTGTTTTCTTAGGGTCTGTGCTTGTCTACTTGGCATCTACTAATTATAGGAGCAACCTGGAGGACAAAGCTGTTTGTATCTCCCCTAGAGTCCAAAGACTATAGTCAGAAACATTGCCTCTACCTAATTCAAATACTCTTTTTTAGTTTCTGTTTTGAGAAAGGGTCCTGTGTAGTCGTCCATGCTGACTTAGAACATACTACACAGCAGAGGATGAACTTGAATTCCTAATGCTCCTGCCCCTGTTTCCCAAATGTTTTCATTGGTGTTTCTATTGCTGTAATAAACACCATGACCAAAAACGACTTGAGGAGCAAAGGTTTATTTCACCTTACACCTCCAGGTAACAGTCCGTCACTGTAGGAAGATAGCTGGAACTGAAACAGAAGCCATGAGCAGTGTTGCTCCAGGCAATACAGATGACCCTAGCTTCTGTCAAGTTAACAAAAAACTAACCAGTCCACCAAGTGCAGGGATTCCTGGTCTGTGCCACTTCGACTGGTGACTCTACCGCTTACATCCCCATTTTCCCTGTCCTAAAATCAACCAAAACAACCTGCTAGCATTATTTTAGTGAGTCATGCCATTGCTGTCTGCCTTGCTTTTATGTAGAGTCTAGTGAAGTCTGTGGTCGCGTCTTCCCTTGGATGCTTTCTGCCTCTTTACTGACACTGGGGCTTCAGCCTGTTTATGTCAGGTAAACTGGTGCCTTTTCCAGTGGCACTGACATGTCCGTGGGGTCTGTCACCTTGACAGACTTATGCTGGGAGCACAAGCCAGTAAGAAAGTGAATTTCCATATGGGCAGTGGTGGTACATGCCTTTATAATCCCAGCATCTGGGAGGCAGAGACAAGAGGATCTTTGTGAGCTCAAGGCCAAGCTTGGTCTACAGAGTGAGTTCCAGACAGCCAAGGCTACACAGAGAAACCCTGTCTCAAAAAATCAAGGCAAGAAGAAAAAAGAAAAGGAAAGTGACTTTCTATAACAATAACCACACGACAGAAATTCTTGCTTTAAAGTACTTCAGTTTCTTCCATTCCTCTAACATTTGGGCTTTGCATATGTTACAGAAACTGACGGGAGTGAGAAGGGAGGGAAGCAGAGCAGAAGCAATGAGCAGTTAATGGGTTAGTCTCACAATTCTTGTTACTTTAACTAGGTAGGGAGTAAGGAAAGATTCCCATTTCAACATTTATATAAGACTTTTTGACTTTATGAGTAGACTTTTGTCTTACTAAATTAAACACTCAAATAATGTCATTTTCCTTGGTACATTTAGTGTTTATAGTTCAGCTGTTTGTTTCAACAATACACTTCCTATATATACTGTTCAAGATCTATTTTAATCCTATTATACTCCTGATTATTAATAACTCCTCAAGGACAGGAATCACATTTAAAAGTTTCAAATGGTACTTTTATTAGTTACTTATGTCTTCCTAACTTTTACAGTTTCCTTCATTGGGAGAGCTAAATGAATGGCAGAGTAATCATGAGTATGTGTCTCTCAGTACATAAAGAAAAGAGCAATACTCACTCGGTAATGCTGAGTGTGTTGAACAGATTCCCCAGCAGTAAGTGAACCAGGTTTGAGTTTAAAAATAAGCAACATGCCAGGTAAGGCGGTGCACATCTGTGATTCTGATCTGGGAGGTTGAGGCCACTGGAGACTGCATATAGCAAAACTCGATCTCACAATCAAAAGAGCACACAACATTTCTTTCTTAGAGGGAAATTACTAAGGATCCTGTTCCTTACTCCCATTTCTAATTTGGATTCCGTAAGTATAACTGACTAATACTCAAAAACTCTTCAGATTAGCTTTTCTGCAGTCAACTTGAAGGGAACACTCACCGGTTGCTCTGGTAGGTCTTGCTCTTCTTCCATCAGGGCTACTCTCTCTGTACTCACTTATGTGACTGGGTTTCAGGTCTCTGCAGTCTTCACAAACTGTAAAAAGAGAGGAATTCAAGCTTTATATACTCATAAAGTATTATCATCGAGGCCATCAGAGAATAACTTTTTAATATTTTGCTACTCAAGCTTTCTACGTTAGTTCCAATCTCAAAATCTCAAACTTGCACGTGGCTTTTCAAAACTGACATGCAGTTCCAAGTCACGAGAGCAATACGCAATGACTTCTGTAAAGCTCTGCAAAAGCCGACACGTGGAGCCACTTCTACTGGTTACTATAGTGCCTAATGCATTAAACACTTTACAATGACAGCCATGTGCAGATAATGAAACAATTTTTTTAAGGATTAGGGTTACATTTAAAATGATAGAGACTGGCCTAGCAGGTCAGTAAGTTATGATAACATCTAACCTGCTTTAATGTGGAACATTTACATAACTGTTAACACAGACACACTGAATCGATTTAAATAGGACAAACTGGAAAATCAATTAAATACATCACAATCAACTATCTGTCTATATGTAATCAATTTAAATGAAAATGTAATTCTTCTGGATCTCGATAAGGCAAATAAACACGTAAAATGAAACCTTAAATATGAGAATTAAGGAAAAATAATTATGTAAAGCTAAGATCCAATTTAATCTGAAATAATGAATTTCCACTAAATACCAGGTAATTATTTAAATAAATCTTTACTTTTCAAACCCTGTTCCTCTGGTCCTAATTTATAATGTTTAAATCTTTCTTTGACCTGCTAACAGGAGATACATTATAAAAACTAAATACTCCATTCCTGCTTAACTGAGGCTAGCTCTTTTCCGATAGATGCTCCTAAAGTCTCACCAGTGTGACTTCTCCTACCAGCCATTGAACCCACCTTAACACACAGTTTAAAGTTCAGACTCCTGCTGCAGAGTTAATGAAATGAACAACAGAAACAGGGAAACCAAAGCCTTCGTTTCTGCCGGTGTGTGCCCACTCAACTTGTGTGGCTCTCTTTTGGTACAATATAATATGCCTTTTAGAGCCACACATAAGAACAGAAAAAAGATAGAAAACAAGTTCAAGGAATACGAGCAGATGAAAAACCTGAACAATTAGGTGATAATAACTTTACTCCTTCCTCTGCTCTTAAATATCAAAAGGAAAACAAAGTTTAAAGGTCAGAAGTACATGTGCTCAATGCACATGCAGCTCTTACAGAACCTCAAAACTATGTTCCGACTATATGGCGCAGACAACTTGCACTGCAGAATTACAGGACACAAAAACAAAAGCTCATGGCTACAATCCTCCTCAGGCTCATTTTGCTCAACACAGAAGAGCATAATCTATGTGGCCATGAAACTGATTTGTAATTGAAAAAAAAATAAATGCTTTCTTGTCTTTCCAATTTATGATTATGCACTATACAAACATACATTTGTAAATATGATTTCAACCCATAGGAGCAAACAAAATAGGTAGAGAAACAGAATGCCTTCACTCTTCATTTGTTGAAATTCTGAGTTTTTCCTACACAGAAAGCTATTAATACTCTATGTTTTCTCAATAAAGGCCTATGGATGTAAAAACTGCACTGAGTGTGCTCTTAGCAAAGAGGGAAGGAACTCTCTTCCCTGGGGAAGAATTAAAAGTCACACCAGGAGAGGGGAAGGTAAAGACAATAATTAAATTACATGTTCTTTAATTGTTTTTAAACACAAAACTATTTTTAAAAATGTTCATATTTTAAAATAATGTTCACATTCTAAGAAACATGAACATTAAAGGAGAATACAAAATTTTTTCATAGATCAAAAGGGGGCAATGAATTTTAAAAGAAATACTAACTGAATGTGCATAATCAAATGTTAAACTATTCAAAACCATATTAAAATCCTGAGCTAGTCAACATTCAAGTTGAATTCTGTAGTAAGGTACAAGGTGACTTCTTTATGAAAAAAATTAGAAAATAATTCTATTTGTTTCTTCCTTGAAAAAAATTCTTGTTAATATCTTTAAAACTACCAATATCTTTCCTCTCAGCCTTTGAACTGAAGGGATATAGTTTCCATATTTCAGAGAAAAAAACTTTGAAAACTCAGGCTTGATATTTTTAAGTAACTAGTCAATTATCAGCAGTCATTTCCATCATTTTAAAACAAAAGCTAGGTGTGGTGGCACACACCTATAATTATTTCAGCACTCAATTATTACAACTCTGAGGTCTCCTGGCTACATAGGTAAACACAGTCTCAACAAACAAACAAAAGGAAACAAAACAATAATACTACCAAAAAAAAAAATCCAAGAAGCCTACAAGTCCTGGCAACTGTGGTATGTGAGACACTTTCAAATATATATTCTAGCAAATCTGTGAATAAAATGTATTAATAACAATAAATTATATAATTCCATTATAACATGCACCTAAGTACTATTGCTATCAAACAGTATTCTTCCTTTCAAAAATTTGTAGGGACCAACAGCCTCCAAAACAATACAGAGAAACCCTGTCCCGTAAAACCAAAAAAAAAAATTTTGTAGGTTGAAATATTAAGAATATGTTACATAGGAGGATACAAGCATTCTTCACATTTTCAGCATTATCAATGTGTTAAAACTTGTATTATTTCATTTTCATTTATTTTTTTGTAATTCTAAAGAGCAAACCCAGTGCTTCAAACATGCTAAGTATACTTCAGTCTACCTATTTATTTGTTTGTTTGTTTGCTTATTTATTTATTTTGGTTCTTCGAGACAGTGTTTCTCTGGGTATCCCTGGTTGTCCTGGAACTTGTTCTATAGACCAGGCTGGCCTCGAACTCAATAGATCTGCCTGTCTCTGCCTCCCAAGAGCTAGGATTAAAAGCATGCACTACCACCACCCAGCTGATAAAACCTTTTAATATTTATGTCACCACAACTTTTTTCTAATTGACATAGGTTATATAAAGTCCACTCACTAGCAATAAACACAATTCTTGGTTCCAGTTTGGATTAGTTCTAGTTCATAAGTGTTTTCACCATTAGTGAAACCTGACGTTATTCTGTTGTGAATGAATACTTAAAAACACCAAATAAACCGGGCAATGGTGGCACACACCTTTAATCACAGCACTCCAGAGGCAGAGGCAGAGGCAGGCAGATCTATGTGAGTTCAAGACCAGCCTGGTTTACGAGAGCTAGTTCCAGGACAGCCTCCAAAGCCACAGAGAAACCCTGCCTCGAAAAGCCAAAACAAAACAAAAAAACACCAAATAATAGTCGTTATGACAGATGTGGAAGGAAGTTTTTTATGCTGTGAAAATGAACATAAGAATTTAGTCAATAGCTGATGAAGTTACAAACAAGCCAAGTTAATCTTTTAGTATAAGTACCTTTTGAGCACTTGGACAGTAATATCTCTCAACAACTTTCAAGTTTCAGTTCTGGTTTCTTTTTTTTTTTTTTTGGTTTTTCAAGAAAAGGTTTCTCTGTATTGTTTTGGAGGCTGTCCTGGAACTTGCTCTGTAGACCAGACTGGTTTCGAACTCAGAGATCCTCCTGCCTCTACCTCCCGAGTGCTAGGATTAAAGGCGTGCGCCACCACCGCCCGGCTTCAGTTCTGGTTAATAAAAAGACGTACTTTATCATCTTTTCTGAAGATGCTTTCGTGGAAACACACAAGCGACATATGTGCTCAACAAGCTATATTTAGGATATATATGTATATACAAATATATATGCATGTAACAGCAATTAATGAAAAACAAGGCCAAGAATTTGAAGGAGAGTAGAGGGGGGCATATACGAGGTTTAGAGGAGGAAAGGAAATGGTAAATGTTGCAATTAAATTACAATCTCAAAAAGAAAATTAAGTTAAATATAAAATCAAGAAGAAAAATAGTATTTGCTAAGACTTCACATTTCTCTAAGTATCAGTGAAAATGTTAAAAATCAGCTTAATTCAAAGAAGCTGACAGTCTTTTTCTTTTGTGGGTTTGTGTGGTTTTGGGGTGAGGTCCTCACAATGTTGTTCATGCTGGCCTAGAAATCATGCAGTCAAGTGACACCCCCACCTGAGTTAGCTTTAACGTTGGTCTGAGTCACCACTCCCATGCCAACATAATTTGTTTCATTTGTTTACTTTGTGGAGATAAAGGGCATGTGCAGCGCACATGTGGAGCTCAGAGGACAACCTGTAGGAGACTGTTCTCTCCTTCGACCATGTGGGTTCTGGGGATTCAACTCAGATCATCAGGCTGAGTCATCTCACTGACCCCAAACACCCAATTTTTAAAATACTATTGCAGATTTTACATGTTCATAAATAAAGCCAAATCTTTTTATAATATCACAACGTAACTTTTATTTTCATGGTTAAGAAGTTAGAAGGTAAACAATTAGTGGTGAATACTTTACTTCAAAATTCTATTTTCCGTCCTCATAACCTTTCTTTTGTAGCTGGATATACATATTATTTGTCTTGTGATGATAACGGCCATAAGCATAACTTAAGTCTATTTCAATGTGCTATTACAGCTCTTAGGCAGAAAGGGAAAAATTAAATATATACTTATATATGCTGTGCCAATGTGAAAGTATGTATCACTCTTAATTACAACTTTAAGAGAAGTGTATAAATAATGCAAAATATCTGACTATAGGTACAACAAAGGAACTTACATGCAGTTAGATGTGCACAGAAATATTTAAGAATTAACATAGTCCCTTTTCTTAATTGCATTTTTATTCATTTTTTTGTGCATGTGTGTATGCATATAGAGGTTCACATAGGACAATTGTATAGGTCATAGGATAACTTTTGGCAATCTTGTTCTGGCCTTCCACCAAATGGGTCCTGGAAATCAACCTGGGATCCTCAGGCTTGGCAGTAGGTGTCTTTACTGGCTGAGCCATCTTGCCAGTTCCTGAGTATCTTTAATTCAGTGTTGGGGCAGGAGAGATGTGTAGGAGTGAACCCCACAAAGCTATCCGCCCATGAGGGCGGGGACATGTAGATATGTCATGACACAGGTAGATATAAAAGGAAGTGAAAGGAAAAGGAACCTCCCTTTTCTCCTGGAAGCCAGTCACGCTTCTAACTCCTGGTTTGTGCGACTCCCTCTCTCTCTCTGGTAAATAAATATATTGTTTTCCATATAGCATTGAATATCATTGATAGAGATGGATCAGCAGTTAAGAGAACTGGAGGCTCTTCCACAGGACCCATGTGGCAGCTCACAACTGTCGGTTAACTCCAGCTCCAGGGAGTTCAACACTTTCAAACATGCATATATGCAGGCAAAATAGTAAGGCACATAAAATAGAAATAAATAATAAATCATCTTCAAAAATAAAGTGTCCACACACTTGATACTGCTTACACTGCATTTGAATTTATCTGCTACTCTTTCCACATACTTATATGTATTTTTAGGGAACATGAAAAAAAATACTAGCTAAACTGTTCACTAATGAGTGAATTAATTTGAAACTTTAATGGTAATTAATAATTACCATAGCAATCGTTAAAAAATATTTTTAAATTTTTTTATTTATATTTGTATGACTGTGTCTTGTGTGTCTGAGAAGACCAAAAGAGGGCATTTGGTCTTCTGGGACTGGGGTTACAGGCAGTTGTGAGTCACCCAACATGGGTGCTAGGAACTGAACTCAGGTCCTCTAAAAAGCAGCAAGCACTCTTAACTGCTGAGTCATCTCTCCCGGCTATCATGGTATTCTATTTTTGTTTTTTTGTTTACCGAGACAAGATTTCTCTGTGTAACAGTCCTGGCTGTCATGAAACTCACTCTGTAGATCAGGCTGGCCTCGAACTCACTGAAAACTGCCTGTCTCTGCTCCCAAGTGCTGGGATTAAAAGCGAGCGCCACCATCACCCAGCTGGGTATTCTTAAATATACTTTATATGTACCTTAAAGTATGAAGATAAAAACCAAGTACCCTCTTCTAGTGACTTTTAGAGATGACTGCCACTGGGAATGGTGGTTCATACCCATAATCCCGGCACTTACACATCAAGTTTGAGGCTGGCCTGAGTTATATGAGACCATGTCTCCAAAAAAGAAAAATTAAATGAAAAAGATGGTTGTTGCAAATTTCATGATTCAACAGTTACTAATCTATCCTAAGGGGCAGACAAATCCACAAACATGTACCTGACACCGAAAGTCTACAGAAATATCAACATGAATTCTACCTTATAAACTAGGAAGTCTTAAAGAGCAATGGCACAGACGGTGTGAAATACCAAACCCATTTTTATGGTGTCCTGTTAATTGTGCTTTTTACCAGTAACTGTCAGTAGGTAATAAAAAGTGGGCATCTGGGTTTTATATATTAGCTTTCAGATAAGTAAATAAAAGCATGTTCTAATACTTATTTTTTAACTGAAAATTAGATAAAAATGGAAATAATAAATATTTGTGAGGAACACAAGAATAAAGGCAATAAAAATTGCAAGTCTTAGCACCAACTACAGAGAAGACAAGAGAGGACTTCCTGAGCACATGGGACTTCTACAGAGAGGACAAGAGGGAGGACTGCCTGAGCACATAGGACTTCTACAGAGAGGACAAGAGAGGGAGGACTGCCTGAGCACATAGGACTTCTACAGAGAGGACAAGAGGGAGGACTGCCTGACACATGGGACTTCTACAGAGAGGACAAGAGGGAGGACTGCCTGATACATGGGACTTCTACAGAGAGGACAAGAAGGAGGACTGCCTGACACCTGGGACACTTGTGCTTTCCTTTTCATTGCCTCAGTCACCTTCACCTCCCAACTATCCTACACGGGTGGCATCTTGGAGTCCCATGATTTAAATAATTTGTCAAAGATCAACAGAAATAATGTTATTGTAGATTAAAGTGGAAACCCATCATAAAGAGAATAGAGGATAGTGATAATGGTTGCACATTGTGAGTTCACCTAATGTCACCAAATTTTACTTTGAAATGGTTAAAATACTTGGTGTGTCGATTTTGTCACAAAAACAAAAACCCAAACAAACAAAAACAGCAGACTAGAAAACCAAACTTAAGGTCAAACCTACAAAGCATTTAAAATATGAAATAAACAGCAGGGTATAGTGGTGTACAGCATTAATCCCAGCACTTGTGAGACAGTGGTAGGAGCACCAGGAATCTAGCCTGGTTTACATTGTGAGATCCAGAACAGCCTGAGCTACAGAAACAAATTGGTATGTGAAATAGTAAAGTTGAGTATCAATGTGTAGAGAACATTAACACCATATACTATCTTTAATTACAAATATATGAAGAACTAAGCCTTCAAAAAATTGAGGAGAAAAACAATACCGCAGTATCCCATCTATGGAAATGGGAAACAGAAGGGACAGATTAACAGATCCTGCTACATGAAATAAACTGTCATGCAATAAAACAAATGTAAGAAAGGCAATCTGCACTGTTATGATGGAAAAGGTCTAACACCTACAATACAAACCAAAACCTATCTATACCTTTGGCTCATTGATGATCATGGGGCAAACGAAGACTTAGTAACTAAGCTTGTTCTAGGATACAAACAGGCAGTTTAAGAAACTGAAGATTTGGACTGAGCAGTAGTGGCACATAAATTAGGTTCTACTTCACATAAACTAAAGTACCAAAATAAGTCTAAATAAAACCTAGTTATTTGGGTTAAGAAGATAAGTCACGATGGGTGATGGTGGTACATGCCTTTGTTCCCAGTACTGGGCAGGCAGACCCCTGTGAGCCTGGTCTACAGCTGGAGTTCCAGGACAGCCTCCAAAGCTACACTGAGAAACCTTGCCTCGAAAAAACTAAAAAAAGAAAAGATAAATCACATTCAGATTCAGCTACAAAGTTGTATGTATCCTCAAACTGTTCTCAGGATAGAGCATAAAGGAAAACAGGTCATGATCGCAACATGAAAATAAAACTAAAACCCAGAAATATGCCCCAAACTCTGAAAATCTCAGTTATTAATCAAAGAGTAGCCTGCTTCATCAATGGCTAGTAGTTAAAAGCTCTCCAAAACCCTCCTTCTGACCCCTGTTCATGATTATAAATCTGACAGTTAACAATTCTGGCTGAGCATGGGTCACAGACATCTAAACTAGTACTGGAGTGGAGACAGGTGGAAAAGAGCTCAAGGTCATCTTTAGCTCCCAGCTATACATTTTAACACCTGTCTGGCTATGTGACTTCCTGCCTCAAAAACAAAAACAGTAACAAAAAGTTTTGTTTAAACCATCCACTTTTCCTTGGTCCTATGAGGTCTGTGACCAACACCATTTTATTATTCTTAGCATCAGGCAGCACACAGCAAGTAATCAATAATTAATACACAGAGGAAAAGGCATCTGAAGAGGAAAAACAGACTGAAGTGATCAAGGCTGAGGAAAGCAAGTAGTTCCCACAGAAGCAGGCAACGGTGAGGAATTTCTCCCAGAGCCTCTGGAGGAAGCTGCTAACACTCTGGTTCATGACCGGCCACCAGACCTGTGAGCAAACATATATTTCTACTGTTTTAAAACTCCAGGGCAGTGGTGGTATAGCACATGCCTTTAATCCCAGGCCAGCCTGGTCTACACAGTGAGTTCCAGGACAGGTAAGGATATACAGAGAAACTCTTTAGAGGGTGGAGGGTGGAAAAGAGTCCAAATTTGGTAATTTGTCACAACAGACACAGAAAACAAATAGGAATTTTGGTTTTTGGTTGTTTTCTTATTAAATCACTGAATTTGCTGGCTATTTCCTGGCTACTGAATGGAATACACAAACTTTAAAAAAAAAAAGGAAAACTGTGTGGAAATAACAGAAAGCGGCTGTATATCCAACCGACCAAATATTTCTAAACAAAGCAAGCAGGAAGCTCGGTGTGGTGGCTCACATCTGTAACCCCAAGACCTGGGAGACAGAAGAATGAGAAGTTCAGGGTCACTTTCAGCTACATAGGGAGTTGGAGGCCAGCTGTAATATACTCTATAGTAGTAAGATATCATGTGTTGTTTAGGCTTGTCCTCCTGTCCCAGACTCCATTATGTTTATTTCAAGTGTTCTCCAAAACACCTTCTCCTAGGGCAGACTGGACTCTGTACCAGGGAGAAGGTAAACAGGCAGCAGATAAGGATATTAAAAACAGTGTCCTTCAGAACAGTTAGAAGGTAACAGACTTACTATTGCTTATCCCATGCACAAAAATGTCTACAGTGGGAACAAAAAGCCAGTTCAGCTCATGGGAAACTCAAAAACAATCAATCAAAAAAAGACTGATCATCTGCAAGACATACTTGGCTTGAGGAAAAAAATATTTACTGTATTTACTGTTAGATTTATACCTGGGAGAGGTAAAAGTTCCTCGTTAATCTTTACCATTTACCAATTTTAGGCAAACTTGACTAAAAACTGAAGACCATGTTTTTCTATGTTAATTGAAGTTCATATTTTCTTTTTTTGTTTTGAGAGATTTACTTGACTCTCTTATAGTCATTTTGTGACATCTACAAAATAGTATGCTTTTCTATAAAAGCACTTACTAAACATGTCATTGTTTTAAAAAAATTTTAAGACATTTTCTCAAGTAGCCATGGGTAGCCTTGAACTCATGATGCTCCTGCTTCAGCATAGCAAGCGCAGGGATTGCGTGCATAAACTACCACACCTGGCTTAATTATTTCATTTTATAACACTGGAACTAGGGGCTATAAACTTCAAAGGCCACTTCTAGCTAGGCTCCACTCCTAAAGTTCTCCAGCTTCCCAAAAACAGCACCAGCAGCTAGGGAACAAGTCATGGCTACCTCTCTTTCACAATACTAATTTCCCAAAGACAACTCATAAATCTAGGTGACAAGTCTAACCAGTTTTCCTCAGAGTAGAGGCGGTAGATGGGAATCTCTGTTCATCTGGTTTTGTATAAAGGTTCTAGTTAATTACATCTACCTCCACTGACTACATGATGAACAACACATGCCCCTAATCTCAGCACCAAGGCAGCAAAGACAGGAAGATTGCAAATTCAAGACAGATGAGGACTACATAGTAAGACCCTAACATCAAGGAAAGAAGAGAAGAAGAAGAAAGTGAGAGGGAGGAGAGTGTATTTAGGCAATGTTTGAGGGCAAGTTTACTTTCTAGATATGAATTTATCTCTTCTAACCATCACAAAAATTATGTGGGATTTAGCTGGTCTCCTATACCAGGACTGGTGCTAGCAAGTTAATGATGGGTAATACTAGTAAGGAGTCTGGGAAAGTGACAAGCATCTAGCAAGAAAATGGCATGATTTCATCTTTACTCACTAAATGCTATATAGTGAATAGACTTACCATGGGCAAGAGCCTCAATGTCTTTTAAGAATGTTCCCAGGGAACAGATGCTCAAAAACTGAGAGCAAATGCCCCAGGCGCCTTCCACTCTTGTTAGCGCCTTGGTGTCCAGTATTTCTACATATGATGAAACCTACATCCATGTGTTTTATTAATTTTCATTTCTCCAAATGCATTTACTACTTCAAAGATCTATAAATAAAACTCTTCCCCATGCTGTCACTTCAGCTTACAAGGTGAAGAGCAGTGAAGGAAGCGAGTTTTAACTTATTGTACCTTTTCAACAAAATTAATCTCTATAAGAAGCAGGGCTGGCAAAAATAAGATATTGGGGGAATACACTTTGGGACTAGACTACAGAAGCCCAATTTACCAGCTGTGACACTTAGATAAGGCCTATTGGATCTGTTACTTCATGTGTAAATCATGAATAACAGTAACTTTCTTATAAGGATTAAATGTGTTAATATTTGTAAAATTTAAAGCAGGTTAGCACATAATAAGCATGATGTATTTGCTTAAAAACAAAAACAACTTTGAAGGACTGAAGCGATGGCTCAGCAATTTAGAGCTCATACTATTCTTTCAGAGAACCTGAGCTCATGTCCCAGCCCCCATAAGATGGCTCACAGCTGTCTGTAAACCAATTCCAAGGGATCTGACGCCCTCTTCTGGTCTCCTCAGACAACAGCACTCACATGCATATACCTACACACATACACATAATTACAAATTTTAAATTGAAAATATAATCTTTGAACTAAGAATATCAAAACAAACACGCCAGGCAGACAGAGCTTAGTGAGAAGTTTCATTAGAAAGGGAAAGGAAAGCCGGGTGGTGGTGGCACACGCCTTTAATCCCAGCACTCGGGAGGCAGAGGCAGGCAGATCTCTGTGAGTTCGAGGCCTGGCTGGACCGACAGCCTCCAAAACAATACAGAGAAACCCTGTCTCGTAAAACCAAAAGAAAAAAAAAAGGGGAAAGGGAAGGAAGAAAAGAGAAAAGAGGTAAAGAGACAGAGACAGAGAGAGGACACAAGATTAGAGGGAGACAGAAAAAGTCCTATCTGCCCCAAGGGAACATCAGGAAAGATAGCAAAAGAGCTTAAGTGAGCAAGGGGCCTTCCTTTTAAAGGGGTCCTTTGGAGCTGCGTGCAGACTATGCAGCCATGGAACTCTGGACTGACCAGGTACTGCCTGAGTGCATTCTACCAGGTGACGGGGGCAGGCAAGCATAATGCTTGAATCCTCACAAAAACCCTTACAAGTAAGGTACAAATATTAAGAAATTACTATGAAAGATAGATAAGTTTGGCCTGCAAACCTGCTAAACTCCACACAAGAACTTTTTATACAAATTTTCAAGAAAAGATGTTTTCAAATTTCTGGACAATTTAACATCATTAACAGCCAATCCGCAATGTTTTTATTCAGCATATATACAAAACTCACCACAGTCACAAATATTCCCCGGGGGTGTGGGGGGGTGGACAACTATTCCCATGAGATCCAAATATGAGCTCATAGTACTAATACCTAACATTTATGGAGTGCTTTTTATGGATCATGCACTCACTGTTCTAAGTACCATTACAAACTACTATTTTCATTTTTCCATTACACCTGTAACGTAAGAGCCATTTACGATCAACACCATTCGATAAATGAGAAAACTAAAAGGCATAGCAGGTAACCTGCTCAAGGTTATATACCTAATAAGTCACCAACTGGAATTCAAGTTCAGGCAGATTTATCCTCAAAGTCAGAGCTCTCAATCACCAGCTCTGTGTCTCACAGACAATACTAGTGATTATAGAAGCTGAGAGATGTAAAAACGTATGCTATGCATGCCATAGTCACCGACAGCCAGCACTGAAAGGGCTGACAGAACTCTGAGAAGGCAAGTTTTCTCCTTCATTCCTTCCAGCTCTCATTCTCCCAGCTCTCAACTACTCACATATGTGGATCCACTGAAGTGCACTGAGAGTACCGGCCTCACAGCAAATGCTCATCAAGTGTGAAGTGGTAATAACTGGCTAGGTGTGGCACCTTAAGCCTGGACTCATAGCAAGCAAACTTCAGCAAGCTGAAGCAGGAAGACTGCTGTGGATTTGAATTTGAGGCCAGCCTGTATGTAGCACGGTGACACTAAAAAATAAATGAATAAAGTAAAATAAAAATCTAAATAAATAAGCCGGGCGTTGGTGGCACACGCCTTTAATCCCAGCACTCGGGAGGCAGAGGCAGGCAGATCTCTGTGAGTTCGAGGCCAGGCTGGACCGACAGCCTCGAAAACAATACAGAGAAACCCTGTCTCGAAAAACCAAAAAAAAAAAAAAAAAAAAAAAAACCAAAAAAAAAATCTAAATAAATAAGAGGTAATAACTGATTAAAAGCAAAAAGTTGACTATGTCTGCTGACCTCACCTCACTAATGGCTCAGACAGTCCAAAAATGCTGCAATCTATACCTTCCTTTCTGCTCTAAGATTTCAAAAAATGAACAGGGACAATGGATGTGATCCACCACTTCAAATCCTATGACTTCATACATATGAGCAAACTGCTTCACTTCCTCAGTCCTCTTTTCTTGGCTTTAAACTCTGGAATTGGGATAAAGAAAATGAAGAATAAAGCAGCTTTGTGAACTACTGACTAAATGCCAGGGAAAATGACAACTATGAAAAGCAACAAATAGGCCTAAACGTTTACTGTCACATGAAAACTAAGACAGGATTCTTATGATAGATGTGCTGTAGACCAAGCACTTTCACAACTTCATGAATTCAGAATTCCTGCAGTTGTGGGGGCTATTTTTACTTTTTTAAGTATTATTAGCATATATTAATTATACACAGGGGCTGGAGAGATGCTTAGCAGTTAAGACTATGTACTGCTCTTGCAGGACTCTGGGTTCTGTTCCCAACACCCTTATCGAGTTCATAACTGCCTGTAACTCCAGTTCCAAGAGATCTGATAGCCTTTGTCATCTGAGGGCACTTGCACACATGTAGTACACAAAAACTCATGCAGATACACACACATACACATAAAATATAAATTATACACAGGAATGGGCTTAACAATGACACTTTTATGCATGTATAATGGGGGATGTCCTTTGTATGCTGTGAATATATGTTTCTCTTATTGGTTGATGAATAAAGCTGTTTCAGCCAATGGACAGGTAAGATGTAGCCAGGTAGGAAGTATAGGTGAAGCTACCAGACAAGGAGAAGGCTAGGAAGAGGAAAGCAGAGGAGGAGTTGAGAGAGACACTATGTACCTGTTGAGAAAGCCAGAGGTCCAGAAGACCACGTGAGATACATAGAGTAATAGAAATGGGTTGTTAAGAGAGCTAGCCAATAAGCCTGAGCCATCGGCCATTTATAATTAATATAAGCCTGTGTATATTTATTTGGGACTAAATGGCTGCAGGGTAAGGCAAGACAGAAACTTCTGACTGTACATGTATGTAAAGCATTTTGATCATGTTCACCTCTCTTATTGTTTCTGGGATTTTTTGGTTTTGGTTTTGGTTTTTTGAGACAGGGTTTTATGTAGTCTAAACTGGCCTTGAATACAATTTGTACATTAGGATGATTCTTTTAACTCTTGATTTTTCCTGCCACTACCTCCCAAGAGCTGGGATTGTATGCATCCATGGTTTACTGAAGTCAAAATCATGGTCCAGGAGGGTCCCCTCTCAACTGTTTTACATAATTATTTGGCTAAAATCTTTACATAATCAAGGTTAACTTTCAAAGGACAAAACCTAGTAAACCCAGGTCCTGTAGAGATGACTCAACAGTTAAGAGTGTGCACTGACAGAAGATCTGAGTTCAGTTCCCAGCACCCAAGTCACAACCACCTTTAACCCCAGCTCCAGCAGGAATCAAATGCCTCTAGCCTCCAGGGGCACCTGCAATAGTGTGGGTATACCCACACAAAGACACATGCAACTTACATAATTAAAAAAAAAAAACTTCCGGCTGGTCAGTGGTGGTGTACAACTTTAATCCCAGCTTTGTAGGCAGAGGCAGGAAGATCTCCAAGTTCAAGGGCAACCTGGTACAGAGTCAGATCCAGGACAGTCAGAGCTACACAAAGAAACCTACAAATAAATAAATCCCCCCATCCAGTAAATCCAAAAGTTTAATCCCCCAAAAGCTAATGTACAAAAACTAGAACTAGAATTTTTCAATATAGGCATACTACATTAGAAATTACCAGAGCAACTTTGTGACTTACGATCAACCAGCAGCCTATTTATTTTTATTTTATTTTATTTTATTGGTTTTTTGAGACAGGATTTCTCTGTATTGCTTTGGAGGCTGTCCTGGACTCACTCTGTAGACCAAGCTGGCCTTGAACTCACAGAGATCCACCTGCCTCTGCCTCCCAAGTGCTGGGATTAAAGGCATGAGCCACCAACGCCCGGCCAGCAGCCTATTTAAATGAAATATAATAAAACAGAAGATACTCCAATTCATCACCAGTAAAGCATTTCACTTAACTTACTTCCACTTTGAATACTGGCATGTACATATATGTGCATAAGTACTGAGTAACAAAGTAACACGAATCCATAGTGGACCATGACCAAAACCCTGAAAGTCACTTTGTCAAAAACAAAAACTGACCAATCAAAAAAGGAACAAGGGGCCTATAAGATGGGGCAGCAGGAAAAGGCACCTGCCATCAATCCTAATGACCTTAGTTCCTGCTGGAAACTCACACAGGAGACAACAGATCCCACCAAGTTTTCCTGTGACTGCCACATAATATGCTGTAAAACAGGCACATACACAGAGAAAAATAAAGGTAAAAAATTTAAGGAGTGAAGTATCTACTTCAAATTATATACTAGAGTTTTGATGGTTCAATAAATTACAGTTTCATTAATATTTACTTTTTTTCCTTTTGAAGACCTCATTATGTAGTCCTGGCTGGCCTGTAACACATGGAGATCCCACTTAGCTCTGCCTCCTGAATTAAAGCATGTACCACTGCATCTGGCAGAAATTATACTTTTATTTAAAGTAAGCCTCTGATAAAATTCACTAACTTAAATTACTACTTTAAATAGGGTGGGGGCTGGAGAGATGGCTCAGAGGTTAAGAGCACTGACTGCTCTTCCAGAGGTCCTGAGTTCAATTCCCAGCAACCACATGGTGGCTCACAACCATCTACAATTCAATCTGGTGCCCTCTTCTGGAGTGTAAACAGAACACTGTATATGTAATAAATAAATCTTTAAAAATAAATAAATAAATAGGGTGGTCTTGATGAGATGTTTATATTTAATTTTGCAAAAACTTTCACTTTTGGAAATGAAACCAGAAGTAGGCAGAAATCTGTTTTAGCCTTTTGTTTTATATTCCAAAGTTTGTAAACTACATGAGGGAGTGCTAACAGGTGAGCACTTAAAGGCTATTTATTTATTATACAAGCTTTTTCAATATGCTACAAGCTAAAGAAAGTGATTTGACTACTAATGTTTGTTTCTCAGGAAGTTAAAAAACAGGTAGTGACACATTTGCAATTTGCCTTAAGCCAGCATTCAAAAACACCCAGGTAAACTTTCTGATAGGGTTCCCAACCAAATCAGTACCCTTGGTGTCTGGAGGAATGGCTGGCTTGTCAGTGTGAGTTCACCTGACATGGTTGTCTCATGTCTTTAGTCCCAGCCTTGGGGAGGCAGAGGCAGGCAGATCTCTGAGTTCAAGGTCAGCCTGGTCTGGGTTCAGTCCCTGTAACCACCTGTAACTGCAGTTCCAAGAATCTCTCACTTCTAATGGCTCCTGCATTGATGTGCACATACCCACACTCGACAAGCAAGCAGACACAAACTCAAAAATAAGTATTTTATTAAAAGCAGTGATACTGGCCAGATGGGGCATGGTACTGCACACCTTTAATTCCATTACTTGAGAGGCACAGACAGACGGGTCTTTGTGAACTGGAGGCTAGCATAGTGATGGCTAGGTCAGTCAAAGCAACAGAGACACCTTGTCTCCAAAAAAAAAAAAAAAAAAAGGTGATAATTTCTCTATCAAATAAATTGCTTTTTAAACCTTAAACTTTTATAGTTCCTTTATGATACAGAAGACTATAAATGGTCTCTTGAACAAAACAAAACAATGTTATGAAGTTGAAAGTTCAAAGGCCAAATTCAAATCTGCTTAACTAGCATTGTAATTTCTGTGCTCTGTTTCATCATATGGAAAATTAGAATATACTTCATAATGCTGTAAGAAGTGGAGTTAGTAATGTATGAATGATGCCTGACATAAGGGCCATGTAGGCCATGCACAGCTGGGACTCGCAATCATCGCCTTCCAGCTGTGGCCCAAGTCCTGGGACTGCAGGCACAAGGCACCATGCCCACCTGAATTCACTTTCCTTCCTTCCTTTCTTCCTTCCTTCCTTTCTTTCTTTCTTTCCTTCCTTCCTTCCTTCTTTCTCTCTTTCTTCCTCCTCCTCTTCTTTATTTTTTTGTTTTGTTTGCTATTTTACTACAGACTTTTATAGTTCAGCTGTAAAAGAAATTACCAAATGAAAATTACTTGTACTTACAAAGAATGTAATCTATTAAGCTGTGACAAAGACTCGAGTAATAACCTTAAACTCGGGGCTGGAGTGATGGCTCAGTTAAGAGCACTGGCTGCTCTTCCAGAGGACCCAGGTTCTATTCCCAGCACCCACATGGCAGCTCCAGTTCCAGGGGATCTGACATCCTTACACCAATGCACATATTTTTTTGTTTTTTGTTTTTTGGTTTTTCGAGACAGGGTTTCTCTGTGGCTTTGGAGGCTGTCCTGGAA
This sequence comes from Mesocricetus auratus, assembly GCF_017639785.1. Lineage (NCBI taxonomy): Eukaryota > Metazoa > Chordata > Mammalia > Rodentia > Cricetidae > Mesocricetus > Mesocricetus auratus. The sequence continues at coordinate 10,739,205 of NW_024429197.1, forward strand.
CTCGCTTGGTAGTCCAGGCTGGTCTCGAACTTACAGAGATCCGCCTGCCTCTGCCTCCCGAGTGCTGGGATTAATGGCGTGCGCCACCAACGCCCGGCTACCAATGCACATATTAAATAAAGTATTTTTTAAAAACCCTTAAACTCTAAAATGGTTTCAAAGCAATAAGAAATCATACATCTAGTTTTAAAGGCCATACACTATTTTCACTAGTGAATGACACATTCGTAGGTCTAAAAGTTAGTTGTTCATTTTCTGGGAGTTTAGTTTCTATTTTAGTTTGGTTTGACTCTTCTGAGACAGAATCTCACTCAAACTCACCAAAATTTCTACTTCCTCCCAAGGACCAGGCTTACAAATGTGCACAACGTCCCCCTTAAATTAGTTAATTCTAATTATGTTAAGTCTTTATTTAACTCAGAAATTTATAAACAAGATGAGATTCAGAGTTTAATATAATTGCTGGTCCTATACAAGATCATCTAATTCATGTAAACATTCTAAATATGTAATATTATAATGGACACAGTAGACACCTAATTTATATTTACTGAAAGAACTGTACTACAAAGATTACTGCTCACTATTTTACTGGAAGGAAAAAAAATCTATCTGATACAAATATTAACCAAACTAATAAGTTAAAGTGCATCCACCACAATCTGTAGTAGGATCTTTAAGATATTAAATACTATCTACACTGGACTGGTCTGTTAACCTATTAAAAAAAAAACTACTATTAGGATACACATGGTGGCATACGCCTACATTCCCAGCATTTGGGAGATGGAGGCAGGTCAGGAGGTCAAGGTCATCCTCATCTATACAGGAAGTTGGAAGCCGGTCTGGGTATGTGAGCTCCATTAAAAAAAAAAAAAAAAAAACCAAAGTCAGATTGAAACTGTAGATTTCTTGTTTTAAAATGATTTTACATACTCAAAAGGGAAAACATTAAAGACAAATATTATGAGGCCCATGCTTTAAATGTCTGGTTTTATTTTATTATTACTGGGGGAGAGGAATATTTGGTTTTTCAAGATAGGATTTCTCTGTGTAACCATGGCTGTCCTAAAACTAGCTCTGTATACCAGGCTGGCCTAGAACTCAGAGATCTGCCTACCTCTGCCTCCTGAATGCTAGGATTAAAGGTATGTGTCTTTACTACCTGGCTTAAATATCTTTTTTTGTTTTTTTGTTTTTTTTCGAGACAAGGTTTCTCTGTGGCTTTGGAGGCTGTCCTGGAACTAGCTCTTGTAGACCAGGCTGGTCTCGAACTCACAGAGATCCATCTCTGGCTTAAATATCTAATTTTTAAATTTACAATAAATAAAATACTTCTACATTACTAACTAGCTACCTTATAACTAGGTTGATGGCTTCAAGATGGCATGTATGTTTTCCATCATGTGTTATATTCTCTAATGTTAAGCACACATATTCAGAAAAGTAACAGGCACTTACATTTTTAAATTAATCAGAATATAAAACCCAGCTCTTTTTCCTAGTACTTTACTGTAAATACAGTTCAACCTTTGGGTATAAACCACTTAGGAGAATTTATGGAACAATAACCCAGTTCTAACACTGTCTATTTCTATTTAAACTAGTCTTTCTCCATTTTTTAAAACAATAATCTATTTATTCTTACTTTTATGTGCATTGGTGTTTTGCCCATATACTTGTCTGTGTGAGGGCATCAAGTCTTGGGAGTTACAGACAGTTGTTAGTTGCCACATGGGCACTGCGAATTAACCCAGGTCCTCTGGAAGAGCAGTCAGTGCTCTTAAAGGCTGAGCCATCTCTCAAGCCCCTCCATTTAAATGATACACAAACTACATTAACATGTAGTCACCTACAATATACAAAAATCTTTTAGACAAATAACTACTAAAAAGTAAGCTTCATGAGAGCCTTTTATTTGTGGTAAAAGAGAATGAAGTCATGAAGTAGCGTAGGCAGATCACAAATCCAAGGACAATAGGAAGGACAGGTTGAAGGTACATTTTGCTTCTCAAATATTTATAATTGCATCATCCTTTAAATATCATAGTACACAAAGGGAAAAAATTAATACATTTGTGACAAAGTACAGTAACAAGCTAACAAATAACAAAAAATGATCAAGCCAAAAACATGTGTGGTAGGTATAAAACATGCAAAAATACTTTCTAAATTGAGCTCTCACACTTAAAAAAACAAATGTAAGGTAGAAATTGCTATAGAAAACTGACAGTGAGTCGGGAGTTGGTGGCACGCACCTTTAGTCCCAGCACTCGGGAGGCAGAGGCAGGCAGATCTCTGTGAGGTGGAGGCCAGGCTGGTCTACAGAGCGAATTCCAGGACAGCCTCCAAAGCCACAGAGAAACCCTGTCTCAAAAAACCAAAAAAAGAAAGAAAACCGACGTGAAGCCAGGTGGTGGTGGTGCATGCCTTTGGTTCCAGCACTCAGGAGGCAGAGGCAGAGGCAGGCGGATCTCTGGGAGTTTGAAGCCAGCATGATCTACAGAGTGAGTTCCAGGTCAGCCAGGACTACACAGAGAAACTGTCTCAAAAAAAAAAAAAAAAACAGAAAAAGGAAAAGAAAAGCAACAATGATTTCAGAGCTTTAAAAACACACTGTCAGGTAAGTGGTGGCGCATACCTTTAATCCCAGCACTCAGGAGTTCCAGGCCAGTCTGATCTAAAAAAAAAAAGCAAGTTCCAGGACAACCAGTTCTAAACAGTGGGGGGAGGGGGGGCTACGGACACGACGACACTCCGACATGGGACCCACATTGTCTCTACTGACCAGGGAGTTGGCAGCTGTGATGGTTGGAATGAAAATGGTCCCCACAGGCTCATACTTTAAATGCTTAGTTCTCAATGGCCTTGTTTGGGAAGGATTGGGAGATGTCTTGCTGGAGTGGGTGTAGCCTTGTTGGAGGAGGTGTGAGGCTGCAGGTGGGCTTTGAGGTTTCTAGAGGCAAGGACCAGGCTCAGTCTCAAGTTCCTGCACGTTCTCTCCTGCATGCTTCCAGCCATGATGACCATGGATTAATCCTCTAAAACTGTAAGCAAGCCCCCATTTATGCTTTCCTTTGTAAGAGTGGCCTTGGTCATCATGTCTCCTCAAAGAAATAGAACAGTAACTAAGACAGCAGCTAAGCAATAAAGGCAGGTTCTTCAGTAGCTAGAAAGTCTGTCAATGTTCTGTCCCAAGTCCTGGGGCATGATCATGGCTGTTCCAGTAACAGCATAGAATCTTCATTTTATTTGGGGGCTTTTAGACAGAATTTAGATCACAACACAACAATATCACTTTAAAAAACTACCTTCTACTTCAGCATTAACAGTTTCTCTAGTTGCTTTTTGAAAGCAAATCCACATTACAGATTTTGTTTATTATTTTGGAGACACAATCTGGCCTGGAACACAAAGGTTCTACCTGACTCTGCCTCCCAAGTGCTGAGATTAAAAAAGCATGTACCACCATGCCTGGCCATGGCATAGTTTTTTTTTTTCAGGGCATAGATTTTTTATCCTAATGGTTTCATTCCTATATCCTAAATCCATCAATATGGCCCACCAAATACTAAATTGTACCCTCTAGTCTAAAGCTTTCAAAGAACTAACACTCAATCACTCTGAATGCAAGTGCAGGGTTTCTTTTTAAAAAATTATCTTGGTGGGCTGGAGAGATGGTTCAGTGGTTAAGGGCATTGGCTGCTTTTCGAGACAACCCAGGCCTGAGTTCCAGCACCCACATGGGAGCTCACAACCATCTGTAACTCCAGTTCCAGAGATTCTGATGCCCTCTTCTGGCCTGCCCTGGCACCAGGCACAAGAAGAAAGAAGAAGAAGGAAGGAAGGAAGGGGAAGGGGAAGGGGAAGAAGAAGAAGAAGAAAGGACTTTGGAAAATAATTCTTGAAGGAGTACATCTGAACTTTAAATTCCCTTTGGCTATAGACTATAAAAAAAATGTCACTAAATTTAGACCGAAAATATGCTTGAGATACAGTCAAGCAGGATAACACAGGCCTGTAATCCCAGAGTTTAGAAGGTGGAGGCAGGAGGATCAGGAGTTCAGGGCCATTCTGAGCTACACAGCAAGTTCCAGGCCAACCTGAGATCAAAACACACCACAAAAACAGAGAGGAAGGAGGGAAGGAAGGTAAAGAAGGGAAGGAAAGAAATATAAAGTTCAGAAATAAAGAGTTGAAGTTCTGTACCAACTATATATGTAAAAAAGAAACACTCTTCAAACCTAGAGGCAAAGAAGTCACTAGAGCCATCCCTGATTATTGGGGTTGTTGTTGTTTTTTGTTTTTGGTTTTTTTGTTTGTTTGTTTTTGTTTTACAAGACAGGGTTTCTCTGTATTGTTTTGGAGGCTGTCCGTCCACCCCGGCCTGGAACTCACAGAGATCCTCCTGCCTCTGCCTCCCTAGTGCTGGGATCAAAGGTGTGCACCACCACCACCCGACTATTGGGGTTGTTTTTAAAGAGGGACAAAGAGGCTGAGCAGAGGCTGCCCTCCCTCACTAGTTAAACCCTGAAAGCCAACCAGAAGGGTCTTCCTCTGTGGCACCTAGGACTAACATGGCCAAGCTCCAAAGGGCTTTGCTAAAAATAGGTGAAGAGAGCAGCCCAATTTTGGACTAAGCCAGTCTACGCTACACTCTCATATGTGTATATGAGGGAGCACTCAGTCAAGAGAAACCAATAATAAACGTTGGATTTGTTCTGTTCATATTTAATTATTAATGCTGAATTTTAGACTGATCACACACAAAAGAAAATAACGGTTGCAATGAAATGCTACAAACACCAAAAACCTGAAGGGGGAGGAGATTATCCAAACCTGTACTTCAAGATATACCTTAGACCACAAAATTTGAAAACCAGGACACTAACCGTTATTAAGTCTAATCATTTCACATTATAGATGATGAAAAACTTCCAGAGAAGATAATGTGTCTTCAATCTCAAAATAAGAAAATGACAGTTTCTAAACTATGGAGGCAACACTAAAGAAAAACTAATTAAAAGAATGTCTAAGTAGTAATGTTCGGCTTATAAGGAAAATGACTTTGCTTTACAGTAGTGAATTCTAGCAGAAAACAGTAACACCACACTAAAAATGTTTTAAAAGTAAGTTTATAAACGCAGGGCTGGTACTCTCCCAAGAAACTGGTCCTGTGTCGTAACAACTGTCCTCTAACTTAAAATCCAGGCAGAGTGCAGAGCATCCGCATTTTTGCTTCAGCTGTGCACATACATCCATTCTCGTGGGACAGAGGGCACAAAACGGACAGGACGTACTCAAGACCTGTCAATTAACAAGATCACAGAAGCCCGACAGCGAGCCCGCCACCTGTTCGCTGCTCTTCTGAGAGCCCGGACAACTAAGGCAGGGAAAAAAAATTGGAAACGCCTTTGTTGTTCTCAAACTAGGGAAGCGATCAGGGTTCAGTCCAACCTCGCGCCTCAGGACACAACTTGCCCCAGGCTGGAGGAGTCGGCCCGGACCGCGGCTTCGGAGAAGCCCTGGTCTCGCTGACTCCGAAAAGGCAGGCGCAACACTCCTGTCAGCTACTCGTCCCGGAGGGTAAGGGTCACAGGTGAGGAGAGCCAGGGGACGGCGCCGAACCCCAACGCTCCGGGCGGGCGAACAGCGCTGCTCAGAGACGAGCGGGCAGGGCTGGGGCGCTGAGGTGCGAAGGGGCGAGGCCAGCGTGACGGAAAAGGCTCGAGGGGGGACCGGCAGGGGCGAGGGACCGGCGAAGGGACCCCCAACCCTGGAGGACCCAGGGAGAACTCTTCAGCCGCCGCCCGGCAGGCTGCACCCGAGCCGCCGCGCCCACACCCCGGCGGCGGCGGATACTCACCCGAAGGCTGCAGACGCCCCACAGAACAACATGGGACCGCTACGGACCCACTCTGGAACCAACAGAGTGGCGGAAACCGCGGCGTTAGCGCGACCCGGATGCGCATCCCTAGGAACCGGAAGTAGGCGTACGGGGTCGCCTCACAATCCACACCTCGTTCCGCCCGAACCCTGAGTACGCGTCAGGCTTCTCGGGGCGGGGAAAGGCCCAGGCCTCGCCCACTTGGGCGACGGAGGTCAGTGATTGATTCCCTGGGTCCTACGCGCTGGTCTGTTTCTGAGTGCCTCGTTGGACGCTGATGCTGCTCAGCATCCTTGGTGAAAAGTACGCGTGCCCGCCTTTCCTGACCCTTCCCGCACTAAAACAAAGTCTCATTACGTAGCTCAGGCTGTCTTCGAACTCATGATCCTCTTCCTTAAGCCAAGGACTGGTAATGCAAGGCTTCTGCCTCCATGCCCAACCACAGCTCTCATTATTAAAAGTAAGTTCTTCAAAATGCGTGTGATTCCTATGGTAAAGGGACGACGAGGTTAGAACACTGACTGCAATTCGTAGATTTAGAAAAGCTGGAAAAGGAAAGATGAATGGGAAGTTTTGAAGACACTTGGATGGCTAACTCAGAGTGAACGTTTTTATCTGAAATTTTATTTTATGCATAGTAGCATATTACACATTGCACATTGTTTTTAGGAACTCTCTCTCCCTCCCTCCCTCCCTCTCTCTCTCTCTGTCTCTCTGTCTCTCTCCCTCTTTATTTGTTTTCCGAGACAGGGTTTCTCTACATACTCCTGATTGTCCTGGAACTCACTCTGTAGACCAGGCTGGCCTCGAACTCAAAAATCTGCTTCCCGATTGCTGGGATTAAAGGCATGTACCATCACCATCAGCTCAGAAACATTTTTTTAATTCTTTATTAATTTTGAAGTACAATTCAAATGTGGACAAGGAATGGATTGAAAATAGGTTTTGTGGAGTCTTCAGTGTATTCAGTCTAAGACTCTCAAGAAAAAGGCCCAAAATTACAAATACAATGTTAATCACAAAGTTTAAAAAAAAAAAACTATCTTTTTGAACTTGAGTAATAAATGACCCAGAGACTTTTATTGGGGTTTAAGCTGAAAGATCAGAAAAGAAAAGCATCCAGGCCACTAGCTCTTACCTCTACTTCAGATCCTGTCTCCACAAGTCCTCAGAGTGAAATCCAGACTGCTCTGCTCTGCACCAATGCTCAGACTGCAATCCTAGACTGCTATGCTCTACTCAACGTGGCTGGAAACTAGTTCTCACATGAGACCCTTTGCTTCTTTCTTTTATACCTCTCAAATCCTGGCATTAAAGGCACGGGGTCCCAAGTGCTGAGATCACCTTTGTGTGAGTGGTTTCTCTTTTAGACTGGATCAATTTCCTACAGCTCAGTGAAGCCTTGAATGGGCAGAGATAAATCTACCTCTTAATCCTGAGTCCTGGGACTAAAGGTGTGTACTACCACCACCCAGCTTCTATAGCTAGCTAGTTAGTATGGCTGGCATTGCATTCGGGGACTTCAAGACATCTTTACTAAATCATATATATCACCACATCTTTTAAATACAAATAAAAAGAAAAGACTTTTAATTAACTGCTTCTATGTCAACAATTTTCTAAGCAATTACCTTGGTAAGATTCTTTACCCTTTTTTCTCATACACCATGTCTAATTAGCTCAGTCAGTAGACGCTGTCTTCAAAGTCTTTGCAGAACCTGGATATTTACCACATGTGTTGGTATAAGTCATGGTCAATCTGTGGTTTAGAGTGTCCTATTTATAGGCCTACTATCCTGCACTCTTAACCCAGAAGTAGGACTCTGTTAATGTCTTAATCAGATCATGTGCTTCTTCCAATGACTTTCTATCTCAGAGTGAAAACCATAATCTTTACATTGCCTACAGGATCCATAAGACTTAAGTCTGTCAAGTAGAACTCTAACCTCTTCTTGGGCTTCCTCTTGTCATCCCTCCACTTAAGATGCCCTGGCCTTAAGTGGTGGTGGCATATACTTTAATCCCAGCTTCAGGAGGCAGAGGCAGGTGGGTCTCCAAGTATTTTGTTTTTGTTTTTGTTTTTTTTTTTTTGGTTTTTCGAGACAGGGTTTCTCTGTGGCTTTGGAGGCTGTCCTGGAACTCTCTCTGTAGACCAGGCTGGCCTGGAACTCACAGAGATCCGCCTGCCTCTGCCTCCCGAGTGCTGGGATTAAAGGCGTGCGCCAACAACGCCCGGCTTTTTTTTTTTTTTTTTTTTTTGGATCTCCAAGTTTGAAGCCAGCCTGGTCTACAGAATGAATTCCATGGCAGCCAGGACGACATGGTGAAACCATCTTTAAAAAAGACACCCTGGCCGGCTCTGCTGTTCTTCAAGCCTGTGGGTAGGGTGAGACACTATCTGCTTTCTACTCCCTCTGCTTGGAATGCTTTTCCCTCACTGACTGGCGTCATTCACTTTGTTGTCTCCTTTACATCTTCATTCAAATGAACCTTCTCAATGAGACCTTCTCTGACACTGTACTTTAAATGGTGTGGTGGTTTCTATAGGTACAGAGCCACAGACTCCTGTGTTTGAATGCTTGGCCCATAGGGAATGACAATATTAGGAGGCGTGACCTTGTTAATGGAAACGTGCCATTGTGGAGGCAGGCTTTAAGATCTTTTATATGTTCAAGCCATGCCCAGTATGGCACATGGTCTCCTTCTGTTCCCTTCGGATCCAGATGTGGAACTCTCAGCATCTCCAGCACCATGTCTACCTGCATGCTGCCATGCTTCTTGCCATTATGATAACCAATTAAACCTCTGAAACTGTAAACCAGCCCCAATTAAGTGTTTTCTTTTATGAGTTGCCATGGTCTGGACTGGAGAGATAGCTCAGAGGTTAAGAACACAGGCTGCTTTTCCAGACGTCTTGAGTTCAATTCCCAGCAACAATATGGTGGCTCACAACCATCTGTAAGGAGATCTGGTGCCCTCTTCTGGCCTGCAGACATACATACAGAGTACTGTATGCATAATAAATAAATAAATCTTAAAAAAAAAAGAGTTGCCATTGTCGTGGTGTCGCTTCACAGCAATAGCAGCACTAAGACAAATGGGAACACTATTATCTTTCTTGTACTTTCTTACCCCCCAATTTTGTTTCATGACATTTGTCCAACATGTTGCTTGTCTCCCTCCCCACCAGAATATAAGCTCCATGAGGGCTTGGATTTTGGTTTGGAATGGGGTTTATTTGTGGCCCAGGCTAACCTCCAACTAGATTTGTGGTTGAGAATGAACCTAAACTTGTGATTCTTCTGCCTCTCTAGAATCATAGGTGTGCACCACCATATCCAACTTGGATGGTTATTTTTTGTGGGTTTATTTCAGCACTAGAGCAAAGTATGCCACATAGTAAACACTTAATAAATGTATGTTGAAGCCAGGTGGTGGTGGCAGCGGCGGCACACGCCTTTAATCCAGCACTTTGGAGGTAGAGGCAGGCAGATCTCTGTGAGTTTGAGACCAGCCTGGTCTACAAGAGCTAATTCCAGGATAGCCCCCAAAGCCACAGAGAAACCCTGTCTCGAAAAACCAAAAAGAAAGAAAGAAAGAAAAAAATGTATGTTGAATGAAATGTTTACTCATTGTGTTTTGCTTTTATGAACATGAAACCACGCAAGTTGAACCACCAGTTCCACCAGAGGGAGCCCACAAACAAGATGTACTCAGACATTATTCCCAAAGCTTATGATGTACATGCACATCAGTCCTGTGCCTTATTAGCAATTAAAAACAATGCTCTAAGGCTGATAAGATGGCTCTGCTGGTAAAGATACTTGCCTCAAAGATTGATAGCCTGAGTTCAATCCCAAGACCCACATGGTGGAAGAACCAATTTCTGTAAGTTGTTCTCTGATCTCCATATACAAGCTGTGACACCCATACACATATACACAGATAAAGAGATAAATGTAAAAAAAAAAATTCAGTTGGTGGTGGATCATGCCTTTAATCCCAGCACTTGGGAGGCAGAGGAAGGCAAATCTCTGTGAATTCGAGGTCAGCCTGGTCTACAGAGCAACTTCCATGTCAGGCTCCAAAGCTACAGAGAAAGCCTGCCTCGAAAAACAAAACAAAAATTAAAGCAAACATGCCAGTGTCCCTGCAGTGATGGGGGAAGTCCTGTACATTTGTTAATAAAGCACTGTTGAGCCGATAGGAATCTAGATAGGTGGGACTAGGAGTCCAGGAGGATTGTGGGAAGGAGAAACACAAGAGAGTCGACTTGTAACCGCCATGGGGTAGGAAGCTCAGAACTATTCTCCGGTAAGAGACATACTTAGATTAACAATTATGGGTTAAATACTTAAGGCAGAGCTAGCCAGTAAGAAATAAGCAAGGCCAACAGCTTCATGATTAATACAGCATCTTGTGTGTTATTTGGGGACTACAATGCGGCAGAGCCCAGGTGACTGGCGGGTGATAAACCAAAGCAGCTAGCAAAGGAAAAGCTGCCCTTTACACTGCAGTATACATACATTTACAAACACACACAGACACACACACACACACACACACACACACACACACACACACACACAGAGTTTCACTATGTAGCCCCGGCTGTCCTAGAACTCTATGTAGACTAGGCTGGCCTCAAACTCACAGAAATCTGTCTGATTTTGCCTCTGTAATACTAGAATTAAAGACATTCTGCCACCTCACCCAGTTTTTTGGCATCTTTTGAGAATAAAATCCATTCTTCTTACCGTAATCTACAAGGTCCTGGTTACCCAGCCCTTCCCCGCTCTCAGACTACATGCCTAGCATCCACTCATGTACTGACCTCTAGCCAGAATAGTCCTTCGTATTTGCTTGTTCATTTTGAGGTTATAGTGGCACAAGCTTGTAATTCGAGTACTGGGGAGGAGACAGAGACAGGAGGACTGTTCCAAGTTGGAGGCCAGCCCAGTCTCAATACTGAGACCTTGTCTTAAAAACAAAAACAAACAAACAACAAAGAAAACAGAACAAAACAAAACTATAGGCCTTGACCGAATCTTACAAGTGCACACAGAAATCACAGTCGAATTCACTCTATAGATGAGATCATTGTATCAGAGAAAAGTTAATTGACTCGCGTGAGGTCACATGATTAGCAAAAAACAGACAAAGCTGGTCACAGTGATTCATACCTGTAATCCCAGCACTCAGGAGGCTGGGACAGAAGGATGGTGAGTTCAAAGACAACCTGGGCTACATAGCCAGGCCCTAGTTCAGAAAACCAAAGAACAGCAGTCACCTGTGGAACCTCAGACACTCAGCCTGCTCAAAGTGTAACTGTCCCTTTTCCTTCTTTTTCTCTCTTTCAGATACTTGCCAAAGCCTGGGCCTGTTCTCCCCGGTGTTCTGGGCTTTCTCACTTTTCCTCCGAACCACCCTTTTGGGTCCAACTTCTACCATTGCTGCACCTAAGAAGGCATCGTTCTCTCTCTCTACTCCAGGCAGCTGCCAAGCCTTACAGCTTGCCTCCCTGTTGTTTTTCTCTTAAGCCCTACAATGTTATTCTTGATCTTAATAGTAATAATAAAATAACAAAACATCAAACAAGGACTTAGACTAGGTCAGGATGACTTCAGAGTCCAGGATCTTAACTCCTGGGTCACGCTGCTCTCCCACCTCAGGAAGAGCAACAGGTAGCCAAGGATGAAGGAGGTTTGTATTTACTTACAAGTTTTTCAGTGATGTCAAGCCTGTCTCCTCTTCCTCTTCCCTCTCCTTCTCTCCTTCCTCTTTCTTCCCTTCTCTCTTTCTCTGTCTCTCTGGTTTTTTGAGACAGGATTTGCTATATCTCTCTCTGTTCTAGAACTTCTTCCACCTTTGCTTCCTGGTATGGGGATTCCAGGCATACACTGGCTAACTAGTGTGACTAGCTTTGCACTCTGATCTTCAGGCAAGTTTCTTTTTTTTAAGACTTATTTATTTATTATGTATACAGTGTTCTGCCTGCATGTATGCCTGCAGGCCAGAAGAGGGCACCAGATCTTGTTATAGATGGCTGTGAGCCACCATGTGGTTGCTGGGAATTGAACTCAGAACCTCTGGAAGAGCAGCCACTGCTCTTAACCTCTGAACCATCTCTCCAGCCCCTCCTGTTTTTAATCATTTATTTTATGTGTATTGGTGTTTTGCCTGGTGTATTTCTGTGTGAGGGTGTCAGATCTTGAGTTACAGACAGTTGTGAGCTGCTGTGTGGGTGCTTCCAGGGTCCCCTGGAAGAGCAGCCAGTGTGCTCAATCTCTGAGCCATCTCTCCAGCACTTCAGGCAAGCCTTATTTATTAGATCATAAACAAAATATCACCATAGGTTTATATCTGTCAGTGTTTTCTATTGTTCTTGTTTTATACATAGATGGGTGTGGTGTGTTCATGTGTAGATGTATGTTCATTTGTGTGGGTGCAAGTATGTGCCATTGCATGCACACACACACACACACACACATATGCATGTACATGTGGAACCCGAGGCAGATGTTGGGAGCCTTTCCCAATCACTCTCCACTTTATGTGTTGAGACTGGCTATCTCACTGAACCTGGGGCCCAGCTTCTTAGTGAGCCAGGCTAGCCATCTTTCTGAAAAGGTCTCCTGTCTCTGCCTCCCTGTCACTAGTATCACAGGAGGGCCACCACACCCACCCAGCTCTGACAGGGATTCTGGGAATCTGAACTTTGGTCCTCAAATTTGCTTGACATGGGCTTTACCTATTGAACTGTCTTCCTGGCAATCCATTTTTCTTAGTTAACAATGTTACATTGTTAACTTGGCATTGGGGGATTAAGGAGTAAGTCAGAGGGTGGGGAGGGAGAAGAATGAGGAGGAGGAGAGCCAGGCAAGGTGTGGCATTTGTGAGCTTTTGCCCCAGGTCATTGTGAACCCTCCTTGGACTGTCTGCATCTCCCCACGCTTTGACCGTTTTTGGATGTCTTATGCACACACATTCTCGTCCTCCTGCCATGCCCAACCCTCTTCTGCTCGGATGCCTTTCTATTTTGATTAACACACTTAAGAGAGTGTCTTCTTGCACAGATGTCCAGTAACAGCTGTCTTGGCACAGTAGGATGCCACATAACTGTGGACGGACTGTCCTCATGAACAACGTTAGACCCACAAACCAGTTCCTTGGTATACTGGTGCCAAATTATCTTTTCTGACTGAAAGTCTGACTCACAGACTTTTGTCACTGTCTTAACCCTGTTAAATCCTAATCTGACTCCATCTGGTCACCTGTCACTACTCTTACTTACTTTCTCTTTGGTGCCCCCTACTATGGGGGTGACTAAACTACCCACAACTAAACTGAACTAGCCTCACCCAAACTGAGGTCACTTGGAAGTTTCCTGCCAACAAGAAAAAAAAAATACATTTTTTAGTTTTAATTGTATATGTGTGAGTGTTTTTGTTTTGTTTGTTTTGTTGTTGTTTTGGTTTTTTCCAGACAGATTTCTCCGTGTATCTGTATGAGTGTTTTGCCTGCTTGTATGTCTGTACGTCATATGCATGCCTGGTGCCCACAGAGGCCAGAAGAGGGTATCAGATCCCCTGGAACTGGGACAAAGGATGGAGGGAGAGGGAGGGGCTAGACCCTGGCTCTCCTTACGTGTGAGTCTGACTGAGTCTTCAAGGGCAGCAAGGCATGGACACAGCACTCTCCACTTCTGGACCTTAGTTTCCTCAGCCACGCAATGGAGTGTCTCCCTCTTAACTCGCAGGAATGTGATGAGGACCATGAGAGTCTCGGGAAACTCAGGACCTGGCACAGAGTAGACACAGATGATGTCAGTATCCTTCCCACAAGTCGCCCACCATTGTCTCAACCCCCAACAGCATCCCAAAAGAGTGGTCCAGCCGAGGAGGAAACAGCGAGGCTCTCGCTGTTTCCTGTTGCTCCCTGACTTTCCCACAATCACACCCTCTTTCGTTTCTCTGAACTTCAGCCACTCTGTAGGTGGGGGTGGGAAATGGGAAGACGAGAGGTAGAAAGCCTTGTCCCTAGGGACTCAGCTCAACCCAAAGTGGCCATCTCAGATGCTGTTTGGTCATGAGCCAGAGTCGCTATTTAGAAAAACACATCCGTTCTGGGCTACCTCAGGGAAACTCAATAAAGCTCCAAAAGTGACAGTAAAATGATTCATGAGTGAGACTTCTAAGGAAAATTACAGGACCCAGAAAAGGTCAGAGGGAACCATGAGGCTGCCAAGAATCCACACTCAACTGTAGGGCTAGATGCATACCTGGGTCCTAGCACTCATGAGGTTGAGCAGGAGAGTTGCTATTAGTTCAAGACAAGGTTGGCATACACAGCAAAGCCCTGTTTCAGAAAAGCAAGCAAGCAAACAAACAAAAATCCTCAGACTGGAGAGATGGTTCAGTGGTTAAGAGCACTGGCTGCTCTTTCAGAGATCCTGAGTTCAATTCCCAGCAACCACATGATGGCTCACAACCATCTATAATGAGATCTGGTGCCCTCTTCTGGCCTGCAGGCATACATGCAGGCAGAACACTGTATACATAATAAATAAATATCTTTAAAAAAATCATAGGGTTGAGGGTGTGGCTCGGTTGTAGAGCACTTGCTGATTATTCACCAAGCCCTCACTCTGTCTTCTGTTTTCAGCACAGCACACACACAGACAGACAGATGGACACACACACACACACACACACACACACACACACACACACTGAGGTGCTGCAGAAGACATGATAGAACTATGCTACAGATTTGGAGAAATGAATGACAGGAAATTAGAAGGATCTTGGCACATCTCTTGAGGCAGGGACCTGAAATAGAAGGTCCTTACCTGTATGGATATATGAGTACCACCTGCCTGCTGCGCTCATGGAGACCAGAGAGGAGTCAGATCCCCTGGAACTGGAGTTACGGATTAAAGAAGCTACAAAGAATCTCAACAGCCAAGACAGAGAAAAGAGTGGTATCAAGATAAGAATTCCACTCACAGAAACTTCTTGTTCCCTGGGGCAGTTTTTAGTATAATACAGAATCATACAGAAGGGTTGTCAAAATAGACTTCTGGAACCCACTCCCATAATTCCCGAGTCAGTACAAAGGGATAGGACCAAGTGTAGCATATTTCTAGCAAGTTCCCAGATGGTGGTGTTCTGGTCCAAGATCTTTGTTACAGAAAGGTCTGCCTTAGGGCAGAACCATCAATGACTAAGTTCCTCATGCCTCCCACCTGCAAGTGTCTCCACTCATGGCTCTGAAGTTGACAGAAATTCTAGCTGACCTGGGATTGAGAAATCCCTGTGACCAGAGAGATGAAATCCTGTGTTTGGCAGTCTTGTGGGTATCAAATGGAGTGGGGGAGGGAAGTTCCCCAAAAGAAGGAGTGCTGGATACACAAAACTAGATGTTCTCAAATTGGGAACTGAACATCTGGAGCACAATCTTCTCCAGCAGTTTCTCTTAGGGTCAAAAGTTTTAAAGGATGGGGAAGGAGATACAGAATTTTACAGACCAATATCGCTGTACAAACTTCATTCAGTTTCCTGACCGAGAGGGAGCTCTACTGTGGTTGCTATGGCAAATACAGAAGTGTAGAAGATGCCAGAGTTTGCAGTGGGTCCCCTTCTGACCGGTGCGTCCTGAATCTCCACCTAAGCCAGGCTGACCGCACAGGGTTGCTGTTTTCCTTTTGCATCACTGTGACAAAACACCTGACAGGAACAACCTGAGGAGGGAAAGGTTTATTGTGGCTCAGGTTCGGGGTTGTTTGTCTTCATGGGCAGGAGTGTGTGACATAAGAGGTTCTTTACCTCACAGCAGACAGGTAACAAAGTAAAAAGCCTGAAGAACCTTCAAAGCCAGGTCCCCTGGGGCCTCCTTCCTCTAGCCAGGTCCCACCTACTTCAGTTTCCTCCAAACTCCCAAAATGCCAGCGCCACCTGAGGACCAAGTCTGAAGCGGGTGAGATATTTCCCGTTCGCAGCACAACAATCCCTGGGGCCTATGAATGCTGATGTACGCTGACCTGTCTCAGACCTCTGCCCACTGTTGGAATTTGGTCAAAAGCACAGAGACTGAAAGTGGGTGGAGGCCCTCCCATAAGAACACACACTGAGCATTGCAGCTGACTGCATAGCGAGGGTTCTCGGTCGCAGCATGATGTCCTCCTCTGAGATGAGTGTGAAAGGTGTTTGCATTCGTGGAAAGGCTGCTCTGAGCCTCCCAAGGGCTGCGGGGGGCAGGGGGGAGGGCGGGGCAGAGCTTAGACAGACCTGTCCGTTTCTCTGGTTCCAAAGTTCATGTGGTTAGCACTGAGAGGACTGATCTGGGTCAAAGAGGCCATGATAGAGAGATCCTGTACAATTCTGACAGTGAAGAGGCACCGTGGAGGAGCACTTAGTTTAGTCTGGGAGGATGAATCAAGGAGGGCCTTCTGGAGGAGGAAGTGTTTTAGCTGAGGTCAAAAGCACTGTAGAGATTGCCAAGGCAATGAAGGGGAGATCGGTTACATAATCAGGGAAAGTCAGGGTTTCTGCTTTGATCTGTCACTGTTTCCACGCTGGGGACTTTCTCACCCGCCCCTCCTCCTTCCCTTTCCCAGCTCTGCCACACCATAGTCATCTTATTCACCGGTGGGAGTTTCCAGAAACATTGTCTCACTGGTTGGGACAGTGGGCTGTAGCAACACTTTCTATAACTTCCCCTCTTGGGAGGAAGAGTGATCTTTTTTTTTCCACGTTCAGTATGTGGGTTCGGGTATGTGTTATACATGCAGAGGCCTGGGAGTGGTCTCCTGATATCTTCATTCTTCCATCTTATTCACTGAAGCAGGGTCTCTCAATCAATCCCAGAGTTCCCTGGCGTGGTTAGTCTTGCCAGCTTGTTCTGAGGATCGTGTCTGCCTTCTGAGGCTCAAAGGACTGCCTCACCTTCTGGCATTTATATGGGTTTCTGGGGATCTAAACTCCACTTCTAACCATTCCATGGCAAACACTTTAATGGCTGAGCCGTCTCCCAGCACTGAGTCATCTTATTTATAAAAATTAAGTGAGTGGGGGCTGCAGAGATGGTTGTTCTTCCTAAGGACCCACATAGCAGCTCACAACTGTCTGTAACTTCACAATCTGACACCCTCGCACAGACGTACGTGCAGGCAAAACACCAAGGCAAATAAAAATAATGAATAAATTATTTAAAAAGAATTGGCAGACTGAAAAGGTACTGTGCCTTTTATTTTTTATTTTTGATCGTGTACCTTTTAAAAAATAATAAAGTGAATAAATTGATGACAAATATGGTTGTACATCTCTATGACTATTCTGGGAATTGCGTGCTTTAAGTGTGTCAATTATATATTATGCAAACTGTGTATCAATAAAACTACTTTTTAAAAACGTAGTAGATATGCTGGAGGTAGAACACTTGCTCAACATGTAGGAGACCCTAGACTGGGATTGGGGGAAAATTACTGTGGGCTAAACGATGAAGGAAGTGTGACCTAATGGTCACAGGGGCTTTGCGATTTTGCAGCCACAAGACACATTTCTTTATCTTTCTAACCCTAATTTCCCTCATTGTAAGAGGAGAATTAAATTTTTATCACGTTTATTTCTTTAGTGTGCTTCTGTGTGTGCCCACAGATGTTAGCATGTGTGGAAGTCAGAGAGCAGCTTGCTGGAGTTGTGACTCTCTTTCCACCATGTGGATCCCAGGCTGAACTCAGTTTGACAGTGCCTTTACTGTAGAACCATCTTCCCAGCCTGTAAGAAAGGACCAAGGAAACAGACCAGGTGGTGACAATGCACAGCTTTAACCCCAGTACTCAGGAGGCAGAGGCAGGTAGATCTCTGTGAATTCGAAGCCAGCCTGGACTACAGAGTGAGTGCCAGGACAGTCAGAGCTACCGAGAGACCCTGTCTCAAACCAGTCAAAAACTTAAACAGTTTTAAAAATGGAGGATTAATGAACTGGTTTCAGTCCAAGACGAGATTTTTTTTCTTTCTGTTATGTTTTTTTTTTGTACTGTCAAGATAGAGTCTTATGTAGCCTGGATAAACCTGAACTCCATATGTAGCCACTGATGATGAACTTCGGGTCCTCTTGCCTCTACTCTACCTCCTGAGTGCTGGGCCCACACCTGGTCTATGAGGTTCTAGGGATCAAATCCAGGTCTTAATGTGTTGGCTTTACGGACGCTGTAACGATACGCGACACACAATTACGGAAAGTGAAGCTAAGTATTTAATGTAGAAAATTACTCACAAGATACCAAACCCCGAGAAGCCCAGCAGATCTCAGCTAGCGACTGGACCGGAAGCCGAACTCCAGGAAAAGAGAGAGAGACTTCCTGTGCGCTGTCTTTTATGCCTTCCCCCGTAACGCCCCCTAGCCATGCCCAAAAGTGGGCTTGGCTAGTGACGTAGTTCCGCCTACGTACGTATACGTCTTTACGTCCAGCCGTATACGTCTTTAGTCCTGCCTAAAGTGGGTGTGGTTAGCGGTGTGGTAAACCGCCCTTTTATTACCTCATCTGTATGCGCCTCTAGTAAGTCACATGTTTAATGGCGGCATCAGACTTCCTCCTACATTAATGTTTGCCAGGCAAGCACTGTACCAACTAAGCTACAGTTCCCAGGCCCTGAGGCTGGAATTCCTGTTGGCATTCTGCCTCTAGCATTAGTTATTATTCCACTTTCTCATCTGTTAAATGACGTAAAAGAGAAGTACATCATTGGATGGTTGAGACTTTAAGATTGAGTTGGTACTTAGAAAATTTCAAGAATTACACCTGGCACATAGTCCAGTTTATTTTTATTTGTTTTATACCCTAAATACTGTCTGAGCTCTCCTGCTCAAATGTAACTGCCCACTGAAACCTAGTACTGAACCCCACCACCCAGAACTAAGCACTGCCCTCAAGGTGGTACACAATTGGAGGCAGCCTGACAACCCATGCTCTCTTTCCAACAGAGGTGGGCTCTAGAAGTCTCCACCCATAGCTAAGTGGACCTGAGTAGATCCTCAACCAAGTCAGGTCAGCTAATTTCTCCTTCCCAGGAACCTAGAATTCATTTTCTAGGATTGTCAACAGGGAGCTGGGAGGTGACACATCTTAGGCTGGGGCAGCCTATTGTGCCACATGACTAAGCAGGTCTCAAGAAGGCAGAGAGAGGATCATGAAACAGCCACACAGAGCAACAGGAACCCTAAAGCCTCGGAGGAAGACAGGCAGAGGGATTCTGCCTTGAGTCTTGGTCTTCATCCATTTTCCGTTGTTATCACAAAATATCTGAGTGCAGACTGGAGGGATAGCTTTGGGGTTCAGAGCACTCCTGCCCTTGCAGAGGACCTGGGTCCAGTTCCCTGTACCCAGCCAAGTGACTAACAACAGCCTGTAGCTCCAGGTCTGCAGGATCCAGTGCCCTCTTCTAGCCTCCAAGGGCATCTGCACACATGCTCCAGGTCTGTAGGATCCAGTGCTCTCTTCTAGCCTCCAAAGGCATCTGCACACATGCTCCAGGTCTGCAGGATCCAGTGCTCTCTTCTAGCCTCCAAGGGCATCTGCACACATGCTCACATGCTCCCTCCCCCTCCTTGTTCTCTCTTTCTCACACACAGTGGAAATAAAATCAGTCTCTTAGAAGATGTTTCTGAGGGTAAATGATTATAAAGACAGATTACTTAGTTCACAGGTTGGAAGAGCAAAAGTCTAAGATCAGATGGTCCCGTTCACCTCTGGTAAAGGCCCTGTTGACTGAGTCTCTTCAGGATGAGAGGAAGAGAGAGAAATCACATGATGAGATTAGGTTGTTTACATGATCCCCCTTCTCCCACTTTTTCATTTTTTTAATTTTAGAGACAGGACCATGTGTAGCTCAGACTGGCCTCAAACCCACTGTGTAACCTTCAATTTGGATCCTCCCGTCTTTACCAGCGTAGTGCCGAGATTGTAGGCATTCACCACCATATCTGGTATATGGGGTGCTGGGTATCAGACCCAGGGCTCCATGCATGCTAGGCAAACTACCAGCTGAGCCACATTCCCAACCCTGATTCATAAACATCCAAGTTGATCATTATTCAATAATGTACACAACTAATTTTAGCAATGTTTAACCTATTTATTTATTATTATTACTTTTTGACACAAGGTTTTCTTTGAAGCCCTGGTTGTCCTGGAACTCACTCTGTAGAACAGGCTGGCCTTGAACTCACAGAGATCTGCCTGCCTCTGTTTCTGAGTCTGAGACTAAAGGTGTGTGCTACCATTGTCTGGCTTAATACTACTAATTCTAAGTTAGGGAAATATAGGGCTTACTCTTATATTTTTGGTTGTGAGCCTAGCCTTTAACGGCTGAGCTATCCCTCCAGCCCTACTCTTGATAGCAATTCATTCTCTCAAGAACCAAAACAAGGGCTGGAGAGATGGCTCAGAGGCTAAAAGCACTGCCTGTTCTTCTAGAGGTCCTGAGTTCACTTCCCAGCAACCACATGGTGGCTTAAAACCATTTATAATGAGATTTGATGGCTTCTTCTGGCATGCAGGTGTAATGAGAAGCTTTTTCCTTGAGAGGAGCCTTCCTGCCAGCCTGGTTCTAGGGCCGCATCAGTCCCAAATAAACACACAGGAGGCTATATTAATTATGAAGCTGTTGGCCTTACTTGTTTCTTACTGGCTAGCTCTGACTTAAGTAATTACCCCATAATTGTTAATCTAAGTATTTCTCTTACCGGAGAATAGTTCCGGGCTTCCTACCCCATGGCGTTACATCTCGACTCTCTTGTGTTTCTCCTTCCCAGAGTCCTCCTGGACTCCTAGTCCCACCTATCTAGATTCCCTATTGGCCAGACAGTGCTTTATTGACAAATGCACAGGACTTCCCCAACATGCAGGCTTGCATGCAAATAGAATACTGAATACACAGTAAGTAAATCTTTAAAAAAAAAAAAAAACAACAGCCGGGTCTTGGTGGCGCACGCCTTTAATCCCAGCACTCGGGAGGCAGAGGCAGGTGGATCTTTGTGAGTTCAAGACCAGCATGGTCTACAGAGCGAGTTCCAGGACAGCCTCCAAAGCCACAGAGAAACCCTGTCTCGGAAAAAAAAAAAAAAGGGGGCCGGAGAGGTGGCTTAGCGGTTAGGGGTACTTGTTGCTCTTGAAGAGCACCCAAGTTCAATTTCCAGCACCCACATGGTGGTTCACAACCATCCTTAATTCCAGTTCCAGGGAATCTGGTGCCCTCTTCTGACCTCTATAGGCACCAAGCATTCACAAGGTACATATACATGCATGCAGACAGAGATCTACACATAAAATAAAATGAATAAATCTCGCTTGAAAAATAAAATAAGGCCAGGCAAGTGGTGGCACGTGCCTTTAATCCCAGCACTCAGGAGGCAGAGGCAGGCAGATCTCTGTGAGTCTGAGGCTAGCCTGGTTTACAGAAATAGTTCTAGGACACCTAGGACTGTTACACAGAGAAACCGTGTCTCAAAAAAAAAAAAAAAAAGAAAAGCTATATTAAGCCTTTCCTAGGACCATGTCCCCAGTGAGCCAAACTAGACCCTACCCCTTAAATGCTCCCCAGATGTTGCTCTCACCACACTGGAGACCAGGCCTTCGGTCCACAAGCTTTTAGGAGACAAATCACTGATGTGGAATATTATTTTTAAGGTGTATTATATTTGTTTCTGCTGTGGAACATTTGCTTAATGATACAAACATGTGCTGCATTATTTTATGTTGCATTTGTGAAGCTGTAATTCTTTACCTGTCTAAAACACCTGATTGGTCTAATAAAGAGCTGAATGGCCAATAGCAAGGCAGGAGAAATGGTAGGTGGGGCTGGCAGGCAGAGAGGATAAATGGGAGAAATCTGGGAAGAGCTAGGAGCAAGAGATAGAACAAGGAGAGGAGGATATCAGGGGTCAGACACCCAACCAGCCACAGGGTAAGAATGAAAGTAAGATAAACAGAAGAAAAGGAAAAAGCCCAACAGCAAGGCAAAAGGTAAATGGGTTAATTTAAATTAAGAAACTCTAGCTAGAAACAAGTCA
Organism: Mesocricetus auratus; assembly: GCF_017639785.1. Lineage (NCBI taxonomy): Eukaryota > Metazoa > Chordata > Mammalia > Rodentia > Cricetidae > Mesocricetus > Mesocricetus auratus. Next base: position 10,761,166 of record NW_024429197.1, read on the forward strand.
AGCTAAGGCCAGGCATTTATAAGTAAGAATTAAACCTCTGTGTGTGATTTATTTGGGTGCTGGGTGGCGGGCCCCTGAAAGAACCAAAAAGAGCAAAAAGACCTAAAAAACAAAAGAGTAAAAAAAGCTGGGTGATAGTGGCACATGCCTTTAATCCCAGCAGGAGGATCCCTATGAGTTCCAGATCAGCCTGGTCTATAAGAGCTAGTTCCAAGACAGCCTCCAAAGCTACATAGGGAAACCGTGTCTCAAAAAAAAACAAAAACAAAACAAAAAAGCAAAACAAAACAAAAGATTAAAAATAGCAGATCCCAAAGCACTTCCCATTCATTCAACAAATTTATTGAGCCTCTTCTCCTGTGCATGGTCAAGATACAGTGGTGCGCAAAAGAGGCGACTTCCTGTTCCCATGAGACGGACAAAATAGCCAGGAAAAGGGTACTAAAGAGGAAAATAGAAGTCACAAGTGCAAGACAGGCGTGGCGGTGTACATCTGTAATCCCAACACTTGGGAGGCTGAGGCAGGAGGATTATCATGAGTTGAAGGCTAGCCTGGGCTATACAGCAAGACTCCCATCTCACAAAAGCAACACCACCACCATAACTACAAATTATTATTATTGTTGTTGTTTCAGGAAATAAGGACTACCATAAATGTTTTAAAAATACAGACGGTTAGATGGAGGGAGCTTATTTATCTTATTCAATACTCCATGATGAGGTGAGCCAGCATGACATTAGGAAGAATGCCTGATTGGCCTTTTGTTTTCTGGAAGGGGAGGCAGGGATTTGCAGCTGGGTGCTGAGGTGTGGGTTTCCTGAGTATTTAAAAGCAATCCTGGGGCAGAGATTATAGCCAAGTCCCTGAGGCAGAAAGAGGTTCAATGTCCTTTGGGTGGGAAAAGGTGGGAGGGAGGGAGGGAGGGATGCAGGGAGGGAGGCAGGGAGGGAGGCAGGGAGGGAGGCAGGGAGAGAGGGAGAGAAAAGGCAGATCTCTGTGAGGTTTGGTGAGAAATCTGGAAAAATTCAGAGTCCACTGAGAAATCACTGAGAGGTTTTGTGCAGGGACACAGCACAGTCTTACAGCATTTTTAGATCACTCTGAGCAAGGTGTCCTAGCTCAAACCCGTAATGCTTGAACTCTGGAGGCTGAGTCAGGAAGACAGCTGTGGGTCTGAGGCCAGCTTGGGCTATATAGGGAGTCCTAGGCCAGACCAGACAGCAAAGATAAGAAGAGCCTGTCTCAAAAACAAAAACAAAAAAGTTGTCATTTCAAATATGAGAGCTTCTCTGGTCCCTGTGTGAATGTGGGTGCTGGGGCTGTGTAAGGGGAGAAGCCAACAGGATGTCACACAGCTGCGTTAGCAGCCGGGCAGGGCTGTTGATGGAGGGAACAGTGAGGGAGAGTGGGAGTCTGGGTCTTTTTGACAGTTCCAGTTCCTGGTTCTGGTTCCTCATAAAGTCTTCAGCTTGCCCTCAAGTTCATCCAAATTCCCCGGTTTGTCTACCATCCTCACCCCCACCCCGTTTCCTTTCTGCTTAAGTAAGCTAATGTGTAAGAAAGGGTCTGTCATGTGCACCTGTCCCTCCCTGACCAGCAGACATGCCGGCTCTCAAGCCTGCTTTAATTCACCACTCCCCAGTTTCGAATGCCCAGGAGTAAGAACAGTTTTACCCTGTGAGTGATATGCACAGGAGTGGCAATCTCCTGGGGGAAAACTTCAGGGAACTTCTGAAGGAAGCAGTCCAAGATGGTTTACTTCATGGTGTGGGAAGGAAGCTGATGATGTGCCAGAGATGTCTTCCACAGCAGATAAGAACGGCAGGTAACACAGGCACTGACACGTGTAGCGCATGTGCTGGGCTTTGTCCTACAGGTTTGCACATATTAGCTCATTTAAGCCCATGGGGAATCCTAAAATGTAGGCTGGCACTGTTCCTATCTTTACGATTAAGAATCACAGAACTAGGGCTGGGGCTTAGCTCTGTAATAGAACACTAGTCTAGAATGTATGAGGCCCTGGGTTTGACCCCCACACACAACACACGCAAGAATAAAACTCACAAAACGAGTACAAGGTGTGCAGGGGAGCCCAGCCATTTTGGCTTCACACTCAGGCGGTGTTGTTTGTTTCCAGAGACCCTGTTGAGATCAGGCTATGCCGGACTCTAAGTTACTCTGTGTTGTGTAAAATAGTGGTTATGGCCGGGCGGTGGTGGTGCACACCTTTAATCCCATCACTCGGGAGGCTGAGGCAGGCAGATCTCTGTGAGTTCGAGACCAGCCTGGTCTACAGAGGGAGTTCCAGGACAGCCTCCAAAACAATACAGAGAAACCCTGTCTCGAAAAACCAAAAAAAAAAAAAAAATAGTGGTTATGCCTGGCCCTAGGAGTCTGCATTATACAAGCAGCTTTTGACTCTGCTTCAAGGGAAAAAAGGATGATATAGCTGGGTGGACCCAGAACCATCTGTCAGGCACCACCCCTCCAGCACAGACTGGTAAACTACTTATTCCTAAGAACAGATAGAGTGAACTGACACGGTTGGATTAAAAACATATTAAGAGGGAGCTGGAACAATGGTCTGGTGGCTAAGAATTTGTACTTTTCTTGGAGTTCATTTCCCAACACCTACATCTGGAAACTCACTGTCGCCTGTTACCCCAGCTCCAGGGGGACTCAAGGCCTCTGTGCTCTGCAGGCACCTGTGCTCTTGTACACATGTCTACACACACACACACACACACACACACACACACACACTTAAGAATAAAATAATACCCTGGGTGGTGGTGGTATGTGCCTTTAATCCCTCTGTGAGTTCGAGGTCAGCTGGTCTACAGAGCAAATTTCAGGACAGCTAAGGCTACACAGAGAAACCCTGTTTCAAATAAAACAAAATAAATAAGAAAAGGAACTGCTGAACTTTGTGAATTTGTTGTTATTTAAAATTTTCTAACATCGTGGAAAGACATGCTTGTCTAGTTTTCTGGCATAGCACACATATGACACAGTATCTTGTGTAGCCCAAACTGGCCTTCAACTTGCTAGGTAGCTGAGGATAACCTTGAACTCCTGATCCTCCTGCCTCTACCTCCCAAGTGCTAGCAGCTTGTGCCACCAAGCCCACATAATGCAATGGTAGGAATCAGACCCAGTTCTGCAAGCTAAACAAACATCCTACCAGCTGAGCTACATCCTCAGCCCAGGCCAGTGTTTGTTAGCAAGGTACACTAATTGCACTTTGTTGAACAGAACTTACTGTGGCAAGCTTAGCATCCCTGTCCTCAAACACCTCTACAGACATCAGGTAGATATCGTCACCTATTGGTATGTCCTTTTTATAGAAGAGGAAAGCAAACTCCACCCTATGCTGATAACTACTCTGCTGCCCTACCTTGCTCAGGGTGAAGAAAATAGATGAATGAGGGAAATCCCTTGAAGTAGAGTCCAACAGAGGCGTGGGAGCTCCATGGAGCCACTCTAGACTGAAGTGGCAAAGACTGGCAGGAACCAGTAAATCATCCCTCAGAGTATAGGGCCTTCCCTTATAATACAGGGATGGCAAGTAGAAGAAGACTGTTTCAGTCCATCTCGTGTTGTGAAATAAAACCCGGAATTGAGCCGGGCGTTGGTGGTGCATGCCTTTAATCCCAGCCCTCGGGAGGCAGAGGCAGGCGGATCTCTGTGAGTTCGAGGCCAGCCTGGTCTACCAAGCAAGTTCCAGGACAGGCTCCAAAATAATACAGAGAAACCCTGTCTCAAAAAACCAAAAGCAAACAAACAAAAAACCCGGAATTGGGAATGGAGTTCAGGGGTAAACACTTACCTAGCTTGTCTGAGGCTCTAGGTTAAATTCCCAACACAGCAAGAATAAAACACTAGGGATGAGGGCCTGGTGTGGTAGTATGTGTCTGTAATCCCAGCACTCATGAGGCAGATGCAGGAGGACTGCTGCAAGTTCAGGCCAGCAGGGAGGGTCTGCATAGTGAGTTCTAGGCCTGTCCACACTAGGAGACCCTGTTTCATAAATCCAAAAATAAAAAATCCAAGTCTGGATACTTTCTATAGAAAGAGGTTTGTTTAGCTCTTCAATCTAGTAACTAGATACTCCATCACTGTGCTGCTGTCTGTAAAAATCTCCTGCTTCCCAGCTACATCATAGCAATGTGGGGAAGTGGGAAGGAAAATCCATTACGTGGACAAGTGACTGTGTACACAGTAGGGACCATTCTCTAGTGGTGACCTCATTTTATGAAAGCCACCTCTGTGGAGAACTAACTGGATTCGACAGGAGAGTGAGCCTACTCTCTTAAGCCAAATCAATCTGTTTACAACGTTGGAGTCCCCATGACTAAGGCCATACCTTCAAGGTTCTACAAACTCAACACCAATCATCCTGAGTGGGCTATGAAGTTTCATAGCATATATTTTGGGGGAACAAACTATATCCAACCCTGAGCCAGGAAGAAGAGGAGGCTACAGATAGGGCATGGTTCTTAAGACTCCACCCCAACTGAAAACTATTGGCAATTGATGGTTGCTGTGGGGAGGGGAGTCAGTTTTCTTCAAGGGTGCAGCCACTGCTGGGATGTCTATTCTAATGCAATTAGCACTAACTGGACTCAGTGGGTTCTAGAAGAATAGAAGGAAGAGGAGGAGGAGGAGGAGAAGCACAGAGGTGCTTGTATTGAGGAGACTGGGAAGGGGGAGTTTGGGGTGGATATCATCAAGATACATTGTATGGATGAATGAAATTTCTAAAGAAAATATTAATAATAATTTTGATAAAGCCAGAGATGAGAACAGCCAAAGGAATGTCCAGAATGCTGGGCTTCGGGTTGTTGTCTTAACTTCCTTTTTTCCTCCATAGCTTTTTTCCTGCCCCTCCTCCTGCAGCTCTTACTTGCCTAAGGATGTGAATCTTGAAATGTCCTAGAGAGTCCTTTGCCTGTGCCTCTGCCGTTGCACTGCTAGCTATGCTAACATGACTCGTGGAACAGAGCTAGCTGGCACTCTTGGGGGCAGAATCACTGGCAACTAATGTAAAGAATCAAATCCACTTGGCAATGTGGTACGACTGGAATCCTAGCACTCAGCAGGTAGAGCAGGAATGCTCACATAGAGTGTTACACATGAAACCTAGTCTTAAAAACATTTAAAATGTACAACTTTTAGGGACTGGAGAAAAAAGCACACATGCTCTTGAGGATCTGACTTCAGTTACCAGCACCCACCTCAGGCAACTCGTCACTACCTGTAACTCTACCCCAGGGGATCTAACACCCTCTTTTGGACTTGAAAGGCACTTGCATTCACCCATGCACATAGTTTAAAAATTAAAATTTAAGATGGGTGCTGGTGGTACACGCATTTAATCCCAGCACTCAGAGGCAGGCAGATCTCTGTGAATTCAGGATAGCATGGTCTACAGAAAGAGTTCCAGGACAGCCAGAGCTACACAGAAGAAACCCTGTCTTGAAAAACAAACAAATGAACAAGTAAATAAATAAAACTTTAAAAACTAATACACAAAAACTTAAAACGAATCAAGTTGTCTAATGTAACCCATGCTAAAAGTTATTCATTTTAAAACTAATGCCAGAGGAGAGGAAATGTTCTCAGCTGTACTCCCCAACAATGAACCCTTCAGCCAACCATACATCTCAGACTTTCTAGTCAAAGCAAAACAAAGACCAAACAACAACAAGGGGAAGCAGAAGGGCCACACCCAGAACATCACCTCGATTAGTTCAGCCTCCTCTCCTTTCATGACACTTTAGCTGTGGGGTGCCCCAGCCCTGACTCTTAACTCTGCTATTTTTTGCTCCATTTGGGGCCTTTGAACTTGTGGAAGAATTCTGACCCATCAGTCACGGTTCCTCTTTCTGCTGCCCACTTCAGCAGGAACACTCTGTACAAGTTTGGGTCATTGTATGCCTTGGTCAGCAAGCACTTGTTTGTGAGCTAAATCCGTTCAGACTAGCAGAAAGAAAGACACAAAGACCAAGAGTTGCCCAGAACCCGACAGGACGTGGACAGGAGACCTTTACCAGCCTCTCTCTCTAGGGGGATACCAACATGTGCGTATTGTTTTCAAAATGAGCAGAACCCTCCTGGCACGTCAAAGGGACAATGGAAAACCAACACCCAGTCTTGACTTCGGGACCTTTCACCTGGATCAAAGATATTAAAATCCAATCTGGATGTGGAATGCAGAGAGGATATTACAGAGAAACAACTCTGAGGAGAGCTATTGTCTGTCTTTCCATCTGCTGGATTGGCCGGGGCGAGGCAAAGGAGCATAACGAATGAATGAAACCAGAATGTTCAGCCCCAAGTGTAGCATTTCAGCCCACTGATCTTCCTGTGCATTTTCCACCCAAAGCCAAGGCACTGATTTCCCTTGTGAAACAGAAGAGGGAAACACTTTCATTGCTGGAAATGGGGAGCTGCAGCCAAGATAAATCTGCTCTAGCCAACCCTGTGATAGAAACCTTATCTTCCACCCGTCTGTGCTCATCTCTTTCCCACAGTTGTCCAGACCCCTTTCCCTCAGTCTTTTCCGTCTTCACAGTTCATGACTCCTGTTAAAGTGGTATAAGCGCTCCCTGATCAACACCTGAGGCAGGTAGGAGAGCTGGGACTGAGGCCCTGAGAGCAGGAGTGCTGTCCCAGCCCTCCCCAGTTGCAGCATTTTGGGAGGGCAGGCCCTGCACCTCGCAGGGCAGCACAATAGAGCCAACCCACTGGAGGTGGCGAGCAGCCCTGAAGTTGTGAGGATGGGAGATTCAGGCCCCTTATCTGTCATGTGGCAACAATAGTGGGGGAAGACACCCCCTCCCCCACTCCCATGGTCACCTGAGGCAGATGGGAGAGCCAAGGTTGATCCTGATGACCTCATCTCAAACCCCAGAACTCTCATATGGTAGAAAAAGAGAGCTGACTTCCTCAAGCTGTCCTCTGGCCTCCACATGTGTATCATAGCATGTGTACAGGCCCTCTCCTCAATAAATAAGTTAATATTAAAAAGTGTAAATAAATAAAAATACTAGCCTGTGTGACTCCCTGGCTTCAACCCCTAATATTGAAATAAGTAAATCAATGAATAAATGATGAAACAAAAAAATTAAGTGGGAAGTCGGTGGTAGTGGCGCTCGGGAGGCAGGTGGATGTCTGTGAGTTTGAGGTCAGCCTGGTCTACAGAGTGAGTTCCAGGACAGCCAAGGCTACATAAACCAACTCTGTCTCAAAAATAAACAATGACAATAACAAAAATAACTATGTACCCAAATTAGTTTAAACTTTTAGTTATTATTATTATAATCTGTGTGTGTTGTTATTATAGTGTGTGTGTGTGTGTGCATTGTATGTTGTCACAAGACAACTTTATGAAGTGTCTTCTCTTCTTCCACCTTTTTAATGTGTACTCTGTGGCTTGTCATGTAATATTAGTTGAAATGTGTTATATCTGTTTATGCTGTGGAACATTGTTTAATGATGTAAAAATATGTTGCATTCTTTTATGTTGTATTTGTTTAACTATGTGAAGCTGTGTTACTTTGCCTAAAACACCTGATGGACTAATAAAGAGCTGAACAGTCAATAGCCAGGCAGGAGAAAAGATAGGCAGGGCTGGCGGGCAGAGAGAATAAAGAGGAGAAGAAATCTGGGAAGAGGACACCAGGGGCCAGAAACCCAGCTTCACAGAAAGCCACAGAGTAAGAAGTAAAGAAGGGTGTATAGAACAGAGAAAGATAAAGTCCCAGAGGCAAGCGGCAGACAGGATAATTTAAATTAAGAAAAGATGAACAGGGTGTTGGTGGTGCATGCCTTTAATCCCAGCACTTCGGAGGCAGAGGCAGGTGGATCTTTGTGAGTTCGAGGCCAGCCTGGTCTACAGAGCGAGTTCCAGGACAGGCTCCAAAACCAATACAGAGAAACCTTGTCTTGAAAAACCAAAAAAAAAAAAAAAAAAAAAGAAAGAAAGAAAGAAAGAAAGAAAAGAAAAGCTGGCTAGAAACAAGCCAAGCAAAGACCAAGCATCTATCAGTGAGAATAATTTATTTCAGCGCTGGGTGGCAGACCCCCAATGATTGAAAAAGAGTAAAGAATTAAAAAAAAAACCCTCCAGGGGCTAGAACTCAGGTTGTCAGTCTTACAAGCCAAGTCAAAGCACCTCACCAGCTCTGGCCTAGAACTCTTGGTCCTTGAGCCTCCACTTCCTGAGGGCCAGGATTATAGGTATGTGCCACCACGCCCAGCTTGTTCATCAAAACTTCTTGAATAACTGGTGAAAGGGGTAAACTAAACTCAAAGACTTCTAGTAATTTAGAAATAAAGGGACTAGACCCTCACTCAGTCCCCTGTTGGGGAAGTCTTATGTCAATAAAGCACTGTCTGGCCTATAGGGAATCTAGATGGGAGGGACTAGGAGTCCAGGAGAACTCTGGGAAGGAGAAACACAAGAGAGTCGACATATGACGCCATGGGGTAGGAAGCCCGGAACTATTCTCCAGTAAGAGACATACTTAGATTAACAATTATGGGGTAATTACTTAAAGCAGAGCTAGCCAGTAAGAGACAAGCAAGGCCAACAGCTTCATAATTAATACAGTGTCTTGTGTGTTATTTGGGGACTACAACGCGGCAGAGCCCAGGCGACTGGCGGGTGATAAACCAAAGCAGCTAGCAAAGAAAAAGCTTCCCTTAACAGCCCCCTGCTTTAGCAGCCATGACAGGCTACAGAAAAGACACGTAGCCGGGCAGCGGTGGCGCACACCTTTAATCCCAGCACTTGGGAGGCAGAGGCAGGCAGATCTCTGTGAGTTCGAGGCCAGGCTGGACCGACAGCCTCCAAAACAATACAGAGAAACCCTGTCTCGTAAAAAAAAAAAAAAAAAAAACCAACAACAACAACAACAAAGACATGTAGGCCTCTGACATAAGGAAACTCCAGATCCTCTGGCCTCCCGGAGTCTAGAGCCAAACCTGAACACAAAGAAACTCCAGACCTCCTCACCCAGCCTCCTAGATACTTGGTTCCTGGGAACTGTTTGGCCACAAAAGAAACTCCAGGGGGGACCAAAACCTCACCTGTAGTCTCCAAGATACAGTTCTGAAAACTATTGGTATCTATGTACAACAGGCCACCTGCAAGTAACAAGACAATGCCATAGAAACCACAGAATGTTCCCTTTCAGCACTGACCAATGAAAATAATTGGTACACAGGTATTTCATGCCAAAATAGACTTTGAGAAATTCTCCTAATTGTTCCCAAATGTCAACCAATCAGAAACCAACCTGTACCTACTGATGTAGTCTTGTAACTTTTGTCTTTAAAAACCTAACAGTAGGGTCTGGAGAGATAGCTCAGAGGTTAAGAACACTGGCTGCTCTTCCAGAGGTCCTGAGTTCAATTCCCAGCAACCACATGGTGGCTCACAACCATCTGTAATGAGATCTGGCACCCTCTTCTGGCATGCAAGCATACAGAATACTGTATACTCAATAAATAAATCTTAAAAAAAAAAACAAGAAAACCTAGCAGTAGACAGGGAACTTGACTCCCTCTGGAGGCTGCTGCATCAGCTTGCTAGACGGAGTCCCTGTCATGGTTGAATGAACAGTTAAAACCTTGCTTTTGCAGTTTAGTGGGTCTGTCTTCCTGGTGGTCTCTGGGGGCTCAACAACTGGCATCTGTCAGAAACTGGGATACAGCTAGTGAGACAAGTGTACCCCGACTTCATGGCATTTATTCTAGTAAAGAACATAGACCACGCTTTCTATTGTAAACATTGTGACCCGTTTAGGTTTGCCTGGCTTACACTTCCATGTCACAGCCCATCATCCAGAGAAGTCAGTCTGCAGACAGGAGCTAACGCAGGAAGCATGGAGGAACACAGCTTACCAGCTTGGCCGGCTTGCTTTCTTATACAACCCAGGCCTACCTGCCCCGGGGTAGCAATGCTCGCAGTGGGCTGGGTACTTGCACATCAATCATTAATCAAGAAAATGCCTCCACAGACTTGCCTGCAGGCCAATCAGGTTGAGGTATTTTCTCAGCTGAGGTTCCCTCTTCCCAGGCGACCCTCGCTTGTGTCCAGTTGACAAAAGGTAACCAGCACAGACAGTAAAAATGCAAACAATAAGTTCCACACAGGAAACAGGAAGATGAGCAGATGCCTGTAATCCCAGCATTTCCAAGGTGGGGACTGATGGGTCAGAAGCTCAACATCAGGGGGCTGGAGAGATGCTCTAGGGGTTAAGAACACTTACTGCTCTTGCAGAGGTTCCCAGCACCCACGTTGGATGGTTCACAGCTGCCTGTAACTCCAGCTCCCAGGGATCTAATTCCCTCTCCTGGTCTCCATAGAAACAGCACTTACTTGCACAAACCCACAGACAGACAGACAACTAAAATAATAATAATAATAATAATAATAATAATAATAATAATAATAATCTGGACTAGGTGAGACCCTGTCTTTAAAAAGCGTCCATCAATACCGGCTAGGTGGATTCAATCCCAGCACTCAGGAGGCAGGGGCAGGTAGATATCTGAGTTCAAGGCCAGTCTGACTAGTCTACAGAGTGAATTCTGTGACATCCAGGGCTACACAGACAAACTCCGTTTTGGAAAAAAAAAAGTCAATCGAAAGAAAAGAGTCAGTAATTCTTGGGAAGATGGAATTGGCTTGAGCTCTGCATCCTTGAGAGTTGGAAACCTGGACTCCCTCCCAGCATCTAAGGGAGAGGCTGGGGTGGAGGGTGTAACCTCTGACTCTTGTTCTATTCTAGTTTACTTTCCTTCTCTTGAATTCCTGGTCATCCGTTAAATCCCACAGATAAACAAGCAGCTCACAGACAGCCACGCTTTTCTCCTAGGTCCCCTCCCCATATCCTTCCCGTCAGTCCCTCCTGGGGTGGATGGCAGGCTCCTAGGTATGGTGGGGGAGAACGTTCAATGATGGCAGACTGAATTCTCTCTCAGACGCCCTCTGCTCTGGAGGTGTCATAGAGGCAACAGAGGATGAGGGTTCAGAATCTAGGCTCTTCTGGCCATGTAACCTGGGGCAGACGAGTTTCTTCATAGGTCCAGTTTGTCTGTACATTGGGCTGCTAACAATCAGAGAAATACTGAGAACAGGGCCTGACCCGTCCCTGAATACCAGCAAGCATTACTAAGCATATTTCCATGTAAGCACTGCTAGACGCTCACACATTGTAACTCTATCCTCAGAAGAGCATGCAAGATGACAGAAATGGTATATTACTAACCCCTTCGCAAATGGGGACACTGAGGCTGACAGGTCAAGACCCTCACATTTCCATCACGGAAGTGTTAAGTCTCTCACTCTGGGACAAACGGCTGAGGTGCCTATTTAACACATCAAATTGGACCTGGCCTCTAGGTTCTCCCAGCATCCCTCAGTCCCACCCTGTTACAGAGTTTGGCTGGCAAACCCTGCCCTCTACCCTGAACTCTCCAGTGCAGGGCCTGGGCTGCCCTTCCCCCAGAGGCTCTTCCCGAAATAATGAGACTTTTTGGTTACCCGCCCTTTTACCTTTTGCCCCTCCCCGGCTGCTGCACCAGGCTCCCCTCTCTCCCCTCTCTCCTTTCTCTCCCTTCTTTTCTCTCTCTCCCCTCTCTCCCCTCTCTCTCCCCTCTCTCCCCTCTCTCTCCCCTCTCTCTCCTCTCTCCCCTCTCTCTCCCCTCTCCCCTCTCTCTCCTCTCTCCCTCTCTCTCCTCTCTCCCCTCTCTCTCCCCTCTCCCCTCTCTCTCCTCTCTCCCCTCTCTCTCCTCTCTCCCCTCTCTTTCCCCTCTCCCCTCTCTCTCCCCTCTCCCCTCTCTCTCCCCTCTCTCCCCCTTCTCTCTCCCCTCTCTCTTCTCTCCCTTTTCTCCCCACACGGCTGAGCTCAGGGTCATGTCACTCTGGACTCTCCCAGAGGTCCCTGCCTCTGACTGTGCTCCCCTTTTATCTGCAATAGACTTTCTCCACCACCCCTAGGAGCAGTCATGTCTTTCCTTTTTTTTTTTCATTCAGGAAACAGCTGAGCTGGGAATTAACCCTAAGATGAAGCTGCACACCTTCCTCATTTACTTCCATGCTCCACTGTCTCCATCCACAACAAATTCCGTGCCTCTTCTCTCAGCTTTCCCAAGACAAGGAAATTTGCCAGGTTTTCGCAGGCTCATATACAGGGGCTTTTAGAAGACTGCCTCTTCTGATTGTCCTCCCCTTTTTACACAGAGAGAAACTGAGTCTTACCCACCTTCAATGATCTCCCTCCTTTCATCACTCTCTTCCCTGTCCCCCCCTCCCTCCCTTCCTGTCCTCCTTGCAGTACTGGGAATGGAATCCAGGGCATTTCCATGCGCCAGACAAGCATTCTGCCACTGAACTGTATCCCAGCCCCTTGGGAGTTTTGTTTTGTTTTTGTTTTTAAGACTTAGTTACTAACTTGTGTATGTGAGAGACAGAGAGAGTTTATGTATGTGTGAGTTCCTGCGCACCACATGCAGGAAAGAGCCCTCAGAAGTGGAAGTGGGTGTCAGGTTCCCTGGCATTAGAGCTATGGATGGTTGTGGGTCATTGTGTGGGTGCTGGGAACTGAACCAGTGCCCCCCCACAAGAGTAGCAAGAGTCTTAACTGCTGAGCCATCTCCCCAGTCTCCTGTTTGTGATTTTTGAGTCAGCATTTCATATTATAGCCCAGACTAGTCTAGAACTTTACTACACAGCCCAGACTGATGTTGAACTCATATTGATTGATTTTTCTGCCTCAGCCTCCAATTTTCTCATTTTGCTTTTTTTCAAAACCCTCTTGCCTCTCCTCCATAGCACCGGGATTGCGGGCATGTGCCACCACACCTGGTAGCAACAGACTTCTAGAATGATGCAATTTCCTCCTCTGATTATACAGAGGTGACACAAGTTATGTCCAAAGAGACTTAGAAATCAATCTGAGGCTTCATCTACGGCGACAAGTAGCCATGACGTGGGAGCACTTCCACATTCCAGATTCGCAAATGGCAAAGCGTGGGGAACTGAATGAACCGTGTAGAAGTGATGTCTCAGAAAAGAGAAGTTCCAGCGTTGACAGGAAGAACAACATCCTCAATTTTCAAGGCAGTCACAAAGTGTAAGTAGGTTTTTTTTAAGTTCCCTCTTCAAAGAAACTACCCCTCCCTGGCTCTAAGAACTTAGTGCCACACCCTACCCACCTTTGCTGCTAAAAGGACAAAAATTAAGTCATCTAGGAAGCATTTTAAACATAAAAAAAAAGGTATAGAGGGTATAGTGGTGCATGCCTGTGGTCCAAGCACTCATAAGTAGAGACAGAAGAATCAAGAGTTCCAGGCCAGTTGCAGGCCAGTCTGGGCTACATAGTAAGGCCCCATCTCAAAAATAATTTAATTTTTTTAGGGGGTTTCAAGACAGGGTTTCTCTGTGTAACAGTCCTAGCTGTCCTGGAACACGCTCTATAGACCAGGCTGGCCTTGCACTTACAGAGATCCACCTGCCTCTGCCTCCCAAGTGCTGGGACTAAAGGCGCGCACCACCACCACCTGGCCCTAATTTAAATTTTATAATTATGAAAAAGAAATTCAAAAATCAAGCATGTGGTGCCTGCTTGTAATCCTAGCTCTCAGGATGCAGGGGCAGGGGCAGGAACTGCTAGATTAAGATCAGTCTCATCTACACACCAAATTTCAGGCCAGCCATGGCTACATAGCAAGATTCTAACAAAAACAACAGCAAAGAAACAACTATTGTAACTGTAAGTACTGACAAATTTATGACATGACCAATATACACACAACTTGCTGATAATGTATCTGGCTCAACATTCCCAATGTAACAAACCCCCCACTGACTCCATGGTGAAGGTACCATTCAAGTCATAAAATTCAGCAGTATATATCACCACCAGCCAAAACGAAAACAAAGATCTAACCCATCAAAGTCTTTAGTTTTGGAAGTCTCTAAACGTGTTAACATTGCTTTTTTACTTCTGCAGCTCTGCTTCTGGCTAACTGCCCTTGTTAACTGAAGTATGTCATCTAAGGACATGGTCTTTTTGCCTATAAGTTCACCCTGAGAAAAAAGGCTCACGGCTACGCTGGGATCCCAAACACTCAGTGTAGTTGCTGGCCAACTAATAGTTTCTATTGACTTAAACCTGTGTCTGAGTAGCCTTCCCTGGTGACTACTCCCACAACACTAAAACAGTTTGGAGTTCAGAGTGGTTGGCTCACATCTGTAACGTCATCATTCAGGAGGCTGAGGCAGGAGGATTTCAGTGAGTTCAGGACCAATTTGAACTACATAATGAGTGAATGAGACCTTGCCTCAAATAAAAGATAAATAAACACATAAATAATAAATAAATTTAGTTTGGTTGTAGGATGTATAGATAAGAGCACTTACCTAACATGTGTGAGGTCCTGGGTTCAATCCCAGCACTACAAAGTTAACTGGTTAAAGGAACTTTGTTAATGTGCTTTAGAAGGCAGTGATTCCTGTTTTGGAACTTCATCTTAATTAAATTAAATTGAAAGAAGAAACATGGGTAGGGTTTTGACTCAGTGTTGAAGTGCTTGCCTAGTGTATAGGATGCCCTAACTTCAATTCCTGGGTGCCATGAAAGAGAAAAGAAGTAAGGTAATAAAAAGCTGGAAGTAGGGGGCTGGAGAGATGGCTCAGAGGTTAAGAGCACTGACTGCTCTTCCAGAGGTCTTGAGTTCAATTCCCAGCAACCACATGGTGGCTCACAACCATCTACAATTCAATCTGGTATATATGTAATAGATAAATAAATCTTTAAAAAAAAAAGCTGGAAGTAGCCTTGAGGCTATGGCTCAGTGAGTTGAGGGTCTTGTTTTGTTTTGTTCACCTAACATGTGCAAGGTCCTGGTTTGATTATTCAGCACTGCATGAACTGGGATTGGCTCACATGCCTGCATGTAGCTTGATTTAAAAAACCCAGAGAAAGATATTGGAGTTAAAGCTGAAGATCAGAGAAGCAAAACGACCAGTCACTAGCTCGTACCTCTACCTCAGACTGGAATGCTGATCCTGTCTCCGCAAACCCTCAGATTGAATCCGACTGCCTCTATGTCCACCAATCCTCAGACTGCCTGCTCCTGTCCCCTGGCGATTTATATTCCTCTCTAGTGCTGGGGTTAAAGGCATGGGATCCCAACTGCTAAAATCACCTGTGTATGATCTCTGTTTCTCTGTTTTACACTGATTCACTCTCATGTACCCAGGGTAGCCTTGAGCTCACAGAGATCTGTCTGCCTCTGTCTCGTGAGTGTTGGGATTAAAACTATGTACCTCCACCACTGTTTGGCCTCTGTGGCTAACTAGTGGCTGCTGGGATTAAAAGCATGTGTCATCACTGCCTGGCCTCTACAACTAGCTAGTGTGGCTAACTCTGATCTTCAGGCAAGCTTTATTTGTTAGATCATAAACAAAATATCACCACACCTGTAATCACAGCCTTTGGAAAATTCAGAAACTCAAGTTCATCCTTAACTAAGCAGTAAGTCAAAAGACAGCCTGGGCTACACAAAACCCTGAGTCAAAAAAAAAAAAAAAAGGAAATGATCCATGTATCAGAGGTGTGTTTTTTGTTTGTCTCTTGTTATTCTTAAGTGTATAGGTGTGTTGCTTGCAGGTGTGTCTGTGCACACCTATGGTCGTGTGCAGAGAGCTTCCTCTGGAAGAGCAGCAAGTCTGCTTAACCGCTGAGCGCCCCCCCCCAGCACTATTTAAATGCTTCTCTGTCTCACAACCCTTATCTCAAATTCAATGCAATCCTGGGTCCCACGCACAGCTTCCCTCTTCACATACCAAAGTAGGAGACTGAGGGCCAGACAATAGTGTACTTGGCCAGTAGTCTGACAGATGTTGGAATCTGAACCCAAGCAGTCAACTCTGTAGTCACACACTCAGTGACTGATCTGGCCCTGGTTGACATCTGGCATCACTGACAGTTGCCCCCAGCAGATGCCCTGTTCCTTTTCTCTATAGTGGTGTATGGAAAAGCCATTTCTCGGGTTGGTGGCAGGCTCAGCACCACAGACTGGTCCGCTGTTAAGACACCCTGAAAGGGGAAGTGGTCAGTGCAAAGTCACACAAGCAATCAGTCTCAGAATTCAAGCCCAGAAGCTCAGGTTCTAGGCCACGCTCCCCACCTCGGACAGACTCTGAGCCCAGTAGCTGAAGCCCACTCAGATGTGGAGAATATTGGGCTGGTGGAGGTAGGGATGTGGTGATACTGACCTAGTTGCAGAAGATGTCAGGCGGTCCCAGGCTAGGAGTGGAGAACTTGACGTGTCCCGGGCAGGTGTTTATGGATGCAGCTTGGAGGTGGGCTTGCAAAGCCTGAGGCTGTGTTTGCTTGTAATTGGAGAGCTGGCAGAGACATGGGCAGAATCCCAGGCAAGCAAACATGGAGGAAGAAGCAAACTGTAGCACCTTGACTTATGGGACTCCTAGGGTGCATCTCAATGCTTGAAGACCTTGTCTGTGTTCACAATGGCTGTCCCCACAGGAGAGAATGGGACTCTCAAGGATAATCACAATGCTGACTTATTTCTGGGGGTCATGTCCTTGATGGCCAGCACAAACACAGATGGATTTGGGAAGCAAAACTGGGTCTGGAGGGTTGGGAATATGACTCAGAGGTAGAATGCTTGGCTGGCGCATACAAGGCCCCAAGTTCCATCTTGCAAAGCAAAACAATTCCCGGTGCCACCCACCTCATTTAACTGTGCCACCTGCCTTCACCAGACAAGGTGAGATAAACAGTATGTGACAATGTAGCAATATAACATACACTATTGCTCTTATACAACTTGAATCTCATTGGCCACAGCTTCATCCCTGGGTTACAACTAATTTCTTAAAACAGGAGTTCTTTGAGTTAAGAAGAGAGAATAGATATTTAGCAACCAGTCTTGCTAGAGTTAATCAGTTATATGGGATGTTAAGTGAGTATAATGCCAATGGGGTGGGAAAGTTATCAACAGTCACCAGAAGAGAGAGATTCGCTTTCAGTCAATAATGACTCCTGAGACTATAGAACACACACAAGGTCCTAGCTTCAGTCTCCAGCAACACACACACACACACACACACACACACACACACACCTATTGTAGAATACTAGTTGAAGATATGTTACATTTGTTTTTGCTGTGGAACATTTATTTTAATGATACAGAGATGTGTTGCTTTCTTTTACATGGCATTTGTTTAACTCTGTGAAGTCGTATTACTTTGCCTGTCTAAAACACCTCATTAGTCTAATAAAGAGTTGAACAGCCAATATCTCGCAGAAGAGACAAACAGGCAGGCCTGGCAGGCAGAGAGAATAAATATAAGGAGAAAAAAAAAGAAGATCAAGAACCAAGAGAAGAAGGAGGAGGATATAAAGAGCCAGCCACCCATCTACACAGTAAGCCACCGAGGAAGAAGAAAGGTATATAGAATAAAGATAAAAGCCCAGAGGCAAGTTTGAGGCTGGGCTGGACCGAAAGCCTCCAAAACAATACAGAGAAACCCTATCTTGTAAAAACCAAAAAAAAAAAGCCCAGAGGCAAGAGATAGACAGGATAAGTTAAGAAAAGCTGGCTAGACATAAGCCAAGGTAAGGCTAGGCATTCATAAGAAAGAATCAGCCTCCATGTGTTTATTTGGGAGTTGGGTGTCTAGTAGAGAGCCAAAAGAGATAGATAGATAGATAGATAGATAGATAGATAGATAGACAGACAGATAGATAGATAAACAGACAGACAGACAGATAGACAGACAGACAGACAGACAGACAGATAGATAAACAGACAGACAGATAAAACTATGCACATCAATAACCAATGAGTCAGGCATGGTGATCATGCTTGTAATGAAGTTGAGGCAGGAAAGCCAGCAGTTCAAAGGCAGCCTAGACAATTTAGTAAGTTAAAGACCAGTTTGCACTTATATGGGACCTTGTCTCAAAGCATAAATAAACAATAATTGATAAAAATAATCCACATCATATTCCAGGTGTCAAATTATGCTTCTCCTAGGAAAGCAATGAGAAAGGAATTGGTTCTTTTGTTTGTTTTTTGTTTTGGTTTTTCGAGACAGGGTTTCTCTGTATTGTTTTAGAAGCTGTCCTGGAACTCACTCTGTAGACCAGGCAGGCCTCGAACTCACAGAGATCTGTCTGCCTCTGCCTCCCAAGTGCTGGGATTAAAGGCATACTCCACCAATGCCTGGCTTGCTTTTTTTGGAGTGGGTTGTTTTTTTAAGACAGGGTTTCTCTGTGTGTAGCCCTGGCTGTCCTGGAACTTGCTCTGTAGACCAGGCTGGTCTCAAACTCACAGAGATCTGCCTGCCTCTGCCTCCTGAGTGATGGAATTAAAGGTGTGCACCACCACTGCCCACCTAGGAATTGGCTCTTATTATTCCTATTCTGCAAATAAACAGGAACTTAAGTTGTGAAATGATTTCGGGGATGACACAGCCAGTCAGCGGCAGGTGAGACTCAGACTCTAACATTCCTCATCTGTAGCACCTGCTCATTGTTCTTGAGTGAAAACTTCCAACATAGGAGATTTCAAACTACTAACATCCTCGATCACGCAGTTGGGGAGAGATATTCCCAGTGGTCTCCCACAAGCCCTGTGAGCCCCAAATGTTGAATATAACACTCAGTTGTGTTTGGATTTCGTTTTTAAACAATTCTGCCATTGTCACTTGATGGCAGCGAACTTCCCTCCTTTTTAACTTGTTCCTACAGCATATGGCTAGACCATTGAGCACTTGTGGAATTAAAAGACAAATCATTTTCAATTCCCTGAGTCACCATCCCTCAGACAGCCACATGCCCAATACTACACGTGGCTGGGACCTATTGACCAAATCCTTTCACACACAGTGACCCAGACTTTGTGGTCTTGGTGACAGGAAACAGCACCTTGAACACAAGAGCCCGCTGTGAGGAAGTCTTCCATGGGAGTCTGAATTTGCCTGCTCCTTCCCCAACACAGCCTCCTTTTTCACATTTTGTAATTGTTATCTTTGTCACTTTTCCTGTGGCTGTGATAAGACGCCCTGGCAGAAGCAACTTCAGGGGAAAAGGGTTTTTTATGGCTCAGAGTTCAGCTGTTTTCTCCTCTACCTGCTCTAACCCCTTGTCTCCACCTTCTATTGGGTACATGCCCTGCCTTAATTACTTTTACTACGAGAGACACACAGGTGTGCCAGGATGTCATTCTCTTCAGAGCTTTAACACTTACATTTTGATGCCCAAACCAAAACCTAGACTGGCTACTTCCCTAGCTATTTTTACCATCTCCATCCTTAGGACCAAACAGACTTACTGGCCACTATAAGTACAACAAAATCCGCAAGGATTAGATTTACTAACAGCAGAAAGGCGTGGCCTTTATCCCTTCCTAGGGGAGGAAAGTTGATTCTATGTCAAACCAGTAAAAGACAAGATTTGACAACTCCAGATGGATCTCCAAAAATGTAAGAAACAGCTCGATGCCTCTGGCTAATGGCTCATTAACAGTCCAATGTGGAATGGGATAGATACCCTTCTTAACCCCCTTTCTCCTGATTTTCTTTTTCTTTTTCTTTTTTTAATGTTTTTTTCGAGACAGGGTTTCTCTGTGGCTTTTGAGGCTGTCCTGGAACTAGCTCTTGTAAATCAGGCTGGTCTCAAACTCACAGAGATCCTCCTGCCTCTGCATCCCGAGTGCTGGGATTAAAGGTGTGCACCGCCACCACCGCCCGGATCTCCTGCTTTTCTTAATCCTACTAGTTGCGCCCTACCTTATAAACTTCTTGTCTAGATTTCTTCAGCAACAGATTCAAAAGATTTCTAACCAGATTTTTCTTCCCAGACAGAGTTTCTCTGTCCTGAAACTTGCTCTGTAAACTAGGCTGGCCTCTAACTCAGAGATCCATCTGTCTCTGCTTCCTAAGAGCTGGGATTAAAGATGTGAGCCTAGGTACTACAAAAACATCAGTCTAGGCTTCAAGACACCCAAGGAGGCCATTGAGGGCACCTACATAGACAAGAAATGCCCCTTCACTGGTAACGTCTCCACCAGAGGTCAGATCTTGTCTGGTGTGACCAAGATGAAGATGCAGAGGGCCATTGTCATCTCCATTAAACCCGAAAGTGCAATCTCTTTGAGAAGCGCCACAAGAACATGTCTGTGAACCTGTCCTCCTGCTTCAGGGATGTACAGATTCGCGGCACTGTCACCATGAGAGAGTGCAGGCCCCTGAGCAAAACTGTGCACTTCAATGTACTCAAAGTCACTAAGGCTGCTGGCACCAAGAAGCAGTTTCAGAAGTTCTGAGAGGACTCTGTCGAACTCCCTAGGACAAATAAAGTTATTTTCCAATGGAAAAAAAGATGTGAACCCAACCAGACTTTTAATCAGTTGCTATTACAGGACTACTGGCCCCTAGCTACAGAGCCAGAGGCCATCGAGTCCCAATTATACCCTGATGGTGAAGAGCAAGTTTGCCCAAAAGAATTCAACATCCTGATTCAATAGGAAGTAGTCTAATGATAACATCGCCCTCTTTGCTGTGATCTGATAAAAGGGGGAATGTACGCCCCTCAAGCCACACAAGTGGCCAGCCCCTCCCCTGAGGACCTCCAACTGCCCTGTTCCACCCACAGAACCCTCTAACTGCCCCCACAGCTGGACCCTGTCCCCACCCCACAGAGTAAAAAAAAAAAACCAATCTCTGGACGTGAAATCCCACCAATCTCCACCCTGGAAAACTTCACCCTGAAAAGCCCCACCATCACCCCCCTCCCCAGAACCTCTTCATAAGCACAGCCACTTTCTGCCCAGTCCCCTGCTGTTTCTCGAGGCCACCCTCCTGGTTTTTTCCCTCCCAGCAAATCTCTTGTGTGAGGTTTGTTGTGCCTTGTGACTGTGGTATTCCTGGGCTCCAGCTGCTGGGATACCTTTCCATCTAAGCTGCAGTGCTTACAGTGGGGAAGTCGGGGCAGCTGGGAAGAGAATGGATGCAAGCTGCCCCTTTCTCCTGTTAGAACAGTAGTTCTCGACCTGTGGGTCGTGACCCCTCTTCGGGGTCAAATGACACTTTCACAGGGGTCACTTAAGACCATCAGAAAACATAGATATTTACATTATGATTCATAACAAGAGCAAAATTATAGTAGTAACAAAAATAATTTAACTTTTTTTACTGATTCTTTGGGAATTTCACATCCTGTACCTCAATCCTGCTCATTTTGCAGTCCCTCCAGTCTGTCCTTCACCTGAAACATGCCCTGTAGGAGTGAACCCCACAAAGCTATCCGCCCATGAGGGCGGGGACATGTAAACTGACACAGGTAGATATAAAAGGAAGTGAAAGGAAAAGGAACCTCCCTTTTCTCCTGGAAGCCAGCCATGCTTCTAACTCCTGGTTTGTGCGACTCTCTCTGTCTCTGGTAAATAAATATATTGTTTTCCATATAGCATCGAATATCTTTGATAATTCCCCTCAGAAGAAAGTCTTTAAAATATTAATTAAAACCAAAACACAAAAAACAAAAACCGCTTCATTCCTCTGTCTTTCCTGCCTCTCCAACACCTCTTTATCATCTTAGAGGCACTGGGAGCTGCAGTGTGTCGCACAGGGTACCCTTTGTCCACTCAGTTTTCCTTGTAAACGTTCATTGTAATGAGTTGTTGGTCAAGTTCATGGCCTCTGGCTTCCAGTACACCATCAATACTGGACCCTTACCAAAACTCCTCCCAGATATCTCACCTTTGCTCCAGTCACAGAGATCTCAAGGTCAGGGTTCGAGAGGACCCGTCCCTTCACGCACTCTGACAGGTCATGGATGGTGCAGTGGTTTGGAAGAAAATGGCCCCCAAAGGACCGGCGCTATTAGAGGGTGAGGTTTTGTTGGAGGAAGTGTGTCACTGTGGAGATGGGCTTTGAGGACTCAAGTATGTTCAAACCACACCCAGTGTTTCAGACCACTTCCTGTTGCTTGTGAGTCAAGATCTACAAACTTGAAACTCCTGCTCTCGCCATGTCTGCCTGCATGCTGCCTTGTTCCCAGTCGTGGTGATAATGGACTGAACCTCTGAAACTGCAAGCCACCACCACAATTAAATGTTTGTCTTTATAAGAGTTGCCATTGTCGTGGTGTCTCTTCACAGCAATAAAACCCTAAGACAGATGGGGTTGGGGGCTAGAGAGATGGCTCAGAGATTAAGAGCACTGGCTGTTTTTCCAGAAGTCCTGAGTTCGATTCCCTGCAACCACATGGTGGCTCACAACCATCTGTAATGAGATCTGGTGCCCTCTTCTGACCTGCAGGAATATATGCAGGCAGAACACTGTATATACAATAAATAAATCTAAAAGAAAAAAGCAGCTCAGGTCCAGACATCACCATGGCCCCAGTAGCAGCAAAGGCCACTCAGATCAGTATGACTCAGTGGCAGGCACTAGGACACCAATATGGTCTCAGGTGGAGGACCAGACCCCGGGCATCCATATGCTGAACAAAAATAATTTTATGGTTGTGGGTCACCACAACATGAGGAATTGATTTAAAAAGGCACAGCATTAGGAAAGTTGAGAACCACTGTATTTGACAAATCACGATCTCAGCCAGGGAATGGTGACACCCACAGTGGACAGGTCTTCCCACCTCAACTAACACAATCAAAATAATCTCACACAGGCACGCCCAGAAGTCCATCTTCCAGGTGATTCTAGATTCTATATAGCTAACAGTTGACACCACCACATATGGTGACATAAAGTTTATCTTTTTATGGAGCTAGAGAGATGATGGCTCAGTGTTTAAGGATATTTGCTGTTTTTGCAGAGAACCCAGGTTCAGTCCCCGAACCCACATGGTAGCTCACAACCATTTGTAACTGCAGTTACGTGGACCCAACACCCTCTTCTGGCCTCTGTGGCACCAGGCACATAAGTGGGATCATACATTTGTCCTTTGGTGCCTGACTTTGATCACTTAGAACAACATTGTCAAGGGTTATCCATACTTTTGTTAGTTGTTTATTTTTTTGTTTTTTTAGAGACAGGGTTTCTGTCCCTGTAGTCCTGGCTGTCCTGGAACTTGCTTTGTAGACCAGGCTGGCCTCTGCCTCCTGAGTGCTGGGATCAAAGGTGTGTGCCACCACCACCCCACTTATCCAAGGTTTTACCACATTTCAAAATGCCCTTCCTTTTTAAGGTATGCCTATGCCACATTTTATCACCCATCCCTCAGTGGACAGTTGAGTGGTTTGTACCTTTGGTGGTTGTGAATAATGTTGTTCTGAATGTTCATGTACAAAGACTTGTTTGATTCCTTGGTTACAGTTATTTTAGGTATACATCTAGGACTGGAATTATTAGATGATGTGATGATTTCTCTCTTCACCACCCCTGGCCCAGTACTAAGAGTGGAGTTTAAGACCTCACAGATATATCAAGCAAGTGCTTTACTACTGAGCTATATACCCCAGGCCTGTTTATTTGTTTGTTTGAGATAATATAACACAAAAAATAAAAGACCCAGAGACTGATATTGGGCTTCAAGCTTCAAGCTGAAGATCAGAGAAGCAAAGCAGCTAAGCCACTGGCTCTTACCTCTGCCTGAGGCTGAAAGGACTGATCTTGTCTCCACCAGCTCTCACCAAGCCTCAGCCTGCTGCCTCTCCGAAGTGTGGGTGGGGAATCCTGAGACTGACCCTGCTCCTAACTTTTATACCTCTCTACTGCTGAGGTTAAAGTCGTGAGCCCCCATTGCCTGGCTTCTATGGCTAACTAGTATGGCTGCTTTGCTATTTTGATCTCCAGTGACTTTAATAAATCATAAACAATATATCACCACAAGACAAGATCTCATTCTATGGTCCAGGCTGACCTCAAACTCCTCCTGCTTCAGTCTCCTAATCTTAAGATTACAGTGTGGGGTCACCAGGCTCAGAAGCCATGTTCAATTGTTTGAGAAACAAATCATAACATTTTCTACAACAGCTGCATCGTTTTACATCCCCATGAGCAGTACACAAGAATTCCACTTTTGGGGGCTGAAGATGTAGTTCAGTTAGTAGAGTGTTTAGCTAGCATGCTCAGGCCAAGGGTTAGGTCTCCGGTGCTGCATAAACTAGACATGTTGGTGTCCACCTGAAATTGGGGTCAAAGGAACTTGAATTCAGTCATCCTCACCTACATAATGAATTCATGGCCAGTAGCAGCTATATGAGACCAGACCAAAAAAAAAAAAAAAGCCCGATTTCTCCACATTCTCAACCACCACTTAATATTTTCTGTTTTTTCTCATTGTGGTTTGGCGTGGTTTTCCCTAATGATCAAAGATATCCAACATGTTTTCAAGTGCTTATCAGCCAGTTACCTTCACAGAAGTGTATATTTGTTGCTGCTGTTTGTTTGTTTTTGTTTTTTGTTTTTTTGAGGCAGGGTTTCTCTATGGATTTGGAGGCTGTCCTGGAACTAGCTCTTGTAGACCAGGCTGGTCTTGAACTCACAGAGATCTACCTGCCTCTGCCTCCTGAGTGCTGGGATCAAAGGTGAGCGCCACCACCACCCGGCTATTTTTTTCAATCAAGTTTGTTTCCTGTTATTGAGCTGTAGGGGATTTTTGCATATTGTCAACCCTTTACAATGCACACAGTTTGCAAGCATTTTCCTCATTTCAAGCACTGCTGTTTACTCTGTTGAAGGTGTTCTCTCATGTTCTGTCTCCATTTAAAGAAACCAACACAAGTTGGGCAGTGGTAGCCCATGCCTTTAATCCCAGCACTTGGGAGGCAGAGGCAGGTGGATCTCTGTGAGTTCAAGGTCAGCCTGGTCTAAAAGTGAGTTCCAAGAAAGCCAGGCTACGCACATGCAAAAAAAAAAAAAAAAAAAGGAACTAACTCCTCATGACCATCCAAAGAATGAAATCCCCTGACTCATGTGTATGATGGCTCTGGCAACACTCTCTAGTGAGCTGTAGAATACTCTAGAAGTAAAATCAAAGGAAAACCTGGGTGGTCACACACAATTCCTCTCTGCACTTTCCCATTTGTAAGGAAAATACTAGGTTACATAATGGGAACCTGGACATAAGGGAGATAGGGCTGGTGTCATGCAGTCCTGTAAATGGGGGCTCTGTGGAGTAGAGACAATCTGTTAGGACAGGGGTGACATTTGTGATGTTTATTCTGTGCCAGCATCTGTTCTAAGCAACTCTAAAACCACAAAATGATCTATTACACCGACAATATATGTATTCTTTAAAAGAAATATTTTTAGAGCTGGGCGGTGGTGGTTAACCCCTGCACCTGGGAGGCAGAGGCAGGTGGATCTCTGTGAGGGCGAGCATGATCTACAAAGCGAGTTCCAGGACATCCAGGCATAGAAAAACCCTGTCTGAAAATAACAAAATCATTTTTTTAAATTAAACAAAATTTTACTGTGCAACCTTAGTTGGCCTGACACTTAACCTATGGGGTGGTCTTGAAGTTGTAGCAATCTTCCTGCCTCAGCATCTCAAGTGCTAGGATTCCAAGTATGAGCCACCCCACCTGGTCAGCATTCCCCTTAAGGAAATAGGCCCAGAGAGGGTCCATAGTGTGTGCAAAATCACACACTAGCACGTACAGAAAGGAGCCGTGGCCACAGGTCCTGGTGGCCTCTTTATTGATCACTCTGTGACAGGGTACAAGCTTTGGAGTCCGAATGATTTGACTCTGAATACAAATGAGTAAATAATAAGTACCTGAAAACTGAGAGACTCAATCTAAAATCAAGATTCGACTACACACTCTGTGGCATGAGAGTTGGACCATACCAATACAGGGTGGCTTCGGGGAAACAGAACCCGTGGGGGGCCTCCTGGGACCCCAGTCCTCCCTGAGGATTTGCATGCAGTTTACTGTTGATGAGAGAGGAACAGACACCTTCAATGGTGAAGGACAGGTAAAGCGTCCACGCTCCAGTAAACAACCCTTATGAAACTCTGGGTCACACACCAGAAAGAGACACGAAAGCGGAAGTAGAGTCGGTTAAGAAGAGGAAGAGGGGCCTAGGGAGGTGTCAGCAGGAGCTGGGGGAGGTTGGGGGGAGCAAAAGGGGGAGGGAGACATGTCCCAAGTACATTATACGTGTGTATGAAAATGTCTATAGTAAAACACATCATTGTGTGTAATTAATATAGGTTAATAAGCCGGGCGTTGGTGGCGCACGCCTTTAATCCCAGCACTCGGGAGGCAGAGGCAGGTGGATCTCTGTGAGTTCGAGACCAGCCTGGACTACCAAGTGAGTTCCAGGACAGCCTCCAAAGCCACAGAGAAACCCTGTCTCGAAAAACCAAAATATGTTAATAAAATATTAGGCGGGAATGTAGTGATGTACACCTTTAATGCCAGCACTCAGAAGGCAGAGGCAGGTGGATCTCTGTGAGTACAAAGCTAGCCTGGTCTACAGAGTGAGTTCTAGGACAGCCAAGGCTACGTAGTAAGACCTTTTGTCCAAACAGAACAAACAACAACAACAAAACCCTTCATAAAGCTATGGGTGAGAGTGTGGAGCGTTGTGGCTACTTCAGGAGTAAGTTGGCAGTTCTTCAGCAAACTAGATACAAGTGTGGCTTGGGATGACCTGGCAGCATTGCTTCTGAGTATAAAGCCTAGAGATTCTTCCGTGTTTCCAGGGGGTTCGAGAGCTCTTCAAGACAAGTGAATTCAGTTTCATAACTAATAAATGCTCCTCCTGGCTCCAGCAGCAATGTTGCTCTGGGTTCTGGGGTTCTTAGAAGCATGTCTCTGTGACTATCACCCAGTGTCTGAAGTGCCTGATCATAGGTACCTATGCCTGGGAAGAGTCCCCATGAACTGCACAGGAGACCTCCAATATCAGAGTGGAGAGCTGTCCCAGCTCCTGCCCCAGCACATGCAAGCATGCCTAAAAGAGGTAGCATGTGGGTACAGTTACATGGCAGGGGGGGATGGAAGGGAGCCTGTGCTTACTGAGGGCTCTAGTTTGAATATTTTTTTTTTCTTTCTTTTCTTTTTTTTTTTTTTTTTTTTTTTTTTTTTGGTTTTACGAGACAGGGTTTCTCTCTATTGTTTTGGAGGCTGTCGGTCCAGCCTGGCCTTGAACTCACAGAGATCTGCCTGCCTCTGCCTCCCGAGTGCTGGGATTAAAGGCATGTGCCACCAACGCCCGGCTCTCTAGTTTGAATACTAATGAGAAATGCCACTTGCTCTTTTACCTTGACTCAGCCTCTCTGAGCCTCCTTCTTCCCACCTGTAAAATGGGCAGAAAAATATATAATCTATAGGGTGACTGTAAGGTAGCAATGTAAGTTTTAAAAACTGACCCAATTTAAAAACAAAAAAATGTTTATTAAGTAAACATGCTGTGGTACATGGATATGCAAATGAGTGAAATTCGGAATATACTGTATCCACATAGAAACATAGAGAAGGTTGTTTGATTGAAGGTACTAGACACCCATTTGAATGAGCTTAAGGAAGAAAAGGAATCCTGCCAAGCGAACCTCCCGGGTCTCAAGGGAAAGCTTACAGAAATGCATTCTGGCCCCTGGAGGCTGTCTTCTCTCTACAGGCTCTAGTGCCGTGATTCTCAAACTTTGTGTTTAGAGCACTTTGGAAAACCTCTACCTCCAAAAATATTTACATTATGATTCATAACAGTAGCAAAATTACAGTTACAAGGTAGCAACAAAAATCAGTTCATGGTTGGGGGTCACCACAACATGAGGAACTGTATTAAAGGGTGGCGGTTCTGGGAATGTTGAGAACCGGTGTCAGTGGTTTCTCTCGGGCCTTTGCCTTGCCCGCTATATCTGCTTTCTTTGAAAAGCCATTTGTCTACCCAGGTGACCACTCAGCCTGCTCACTTTACACACAGACACGGTCACGGCTCCAGAGTTTAAATGACTTCAGTAAGCAGTCTGCAAAGCCCCGAACAGCATCCCGAATCCAGATGTCCAAATCGCACCCCTTCACTTCCTATCAGGGGACTGGGGGTGGGATCAGGGATGAGTAGCCAAGAGTCAGTTGAGTATGCCCTGCTCATCACCGCCGGTGAGGTATGTTGTACCTACCAGCTAATAACACCAAGAGGTAGAAAATCTAATTCTCACTTTCTAGACAGCACCAAGCACAGGCAAGACATGAACCTGAGTTTGTAAGATGCTGAAGTTCAAGTGTGTTGCCTTAGCTACCTGGTCCCCTTCAGCTAGGTACAGCCCATAGCCATCATCCTAAACCCAAGCAGGTTACCGACCTATGCTTGTCTGACAGACAGGAATCAGCTGACCCAACTTCAAGGGGACGCTAGCTGAAGGGAAAGACATTTATTTTATTTATTATTATTTTTAAAGAGCACAAGGCTCAGGAAACCAGGAAAAGTTCCTCAGAGTTCTGAGTCTGAGGTTTCTAGACAGGGGGACAGAAGAGGACCTCGCTTGAATGTAATAGTTCATGAATTTTTTAATCTAAAATACCCTCATCCCCACAGGTCATGTTTGTTGGCTTTGTTGTATTGACTTTTGTGTGTATGGGGCAGGTGGGCATGCGTGTGCCACAGTGTGTATCAGGAGGACAGCTTGCAGGAGTCTGTTCTCTTTCCACTGTGAGGGTTCTGGGATAGAACTCTGACCGTCCATGTTAGCATTACCTGATCTCTCGGGCCCAGGGCCGTGTTCTGTATCTTTAATCTCCCACTAACGTTGTTATTTCGGGAGACCATGGAACTGTCAGGAGGTAGGACCTGGCTATAGAAGTAGGCGGCTGGCAGTTGCTCCCTACCCCTGGCTCACTGAAACATGAATGACCTCCTGTTCCTACCACCGTAGTCTGAGCTGCCCCGTCGCGTCTTCGTTGCCATGATGGACTGAAGTCTTCTGAAACTGTGAGTCAAATAAATCTCTCCTTCCTTGAGTTGTTTCTGACAGGGAGGCGGGGCTCCGTGAGTGAAATGTGACACTCATCAAAAATCACCAGAGGTCATCAAAAGCTGCTGCTGCTGCCGCCACAAGTGCCACAGTTGGCAAGTTGAAATTGCAGTGTCCTGAGGGAGCCATCTCTCTTCCAGTCTCTCAGAACTCTGAGGCCTGGGCTGAAATTCAGCTGCCTCAAGACATAACACTCCCATCCTAGCTTCTGGTCAGCGTTTGTATTTTATCATCTGGTTACATTTGAGGCAAGTTATTGGGTCAGTCAAATGCTTCCACCAAACCACTGCCTCTAGGAAGTGTGCCAAAGACCTTGTGCCTGTGGGTGGAGTTAAAGGCACATGCCACCACCGCCCGGCTGTTACTGCCCAATTCTTAAGGCTGCGGCCCCAGTTGGATGAACTGGGTGGCTCAGAGTCTAAGCCCGAGGTTTGGCCATAGCTGCGATGTCAGATTCTGAAGCTTCATATGAGCCAATCAGCCACAGTCGCTAGTTGTTAACCCAAAAATGGGTGAAAAGGAACATTCAAGTTTGGTATTTTCCAACAAGCTGCCAGTGCAGTTACTCCGTGAGAAAGTAACTGGTACACTTAATAGTCCACCAGGGTCCCAGGAGGGATTGGCCACAACCAGAAACCCCTCGCCTCCCAGCTCAGTCTGTGAGGTCCACGGAAGAGGAGACTCCGGGTCTGACTTTACTAAGACAGAAATTAATTTTTCAGTGACATGACAGGAGTCTGATCAGCCGGCATCATCACCTCGGTGCCTGTGTCAGTAGTGGCCCTGGAGCACTTCCGGCTACTGCGCATGTTGTAAAACTTTTCGCTGAGGTGCTTTCGGAACTTCTTGGTAAGAAAACAGTATATTACAGGGTCTAAGACACAGTTGGTGCTCAGGAGGCAGAGGGTGATCTGATGGGCATCATTAATAGCCTGGTGGAAGTTGGTCTGGTAGCCAAGTTCTGCTAGAGTCCAGGGCAGCTGGACCACGTGATGGGGCACAAAGCAAATGACAAATACCGCCAAGACCGTGCAGACCATCCACAGCGCCCGGCGCTTCACTTCCGGTTTGCGCTGCTGCCGCACGGGCCTCGTGAGCAGCGTGTGGATGATGACCAGGTTGCAGTAGAGGATAAGAAAGAAGACGAGGAAGAAACAGAATGCGATGAAGACGTGAACAACTAGGATCGGCACACTGTGTGGCTCGTAATGTTCAAAGCAGCGAGTGATGTTGCCCGAACCATCCTTTGTGCGTACTACGTTGGTGGAGTCTGTGGCCAGGAAGTAGGACGCAGTAGCCACGATGGAAATCCAGATGACCAGGGACAGAGAGATGCCACGCTTGCGGGTGGTGGCCTGAGCAGTCTTGATGGGATAGGCCACGGCCTGGTAGCGGTTATAAGTGATGACACCCAGGAAGGCCACACTACAGTAGGTATTGATGAAGAAGAGGCAGCCAGCCAGGTTGCACAGGAATTTGGGTAGAATCCAGTTGCCCTCATTGTAGTAGTAGACAATCCACAGCGGGAGCGTGATCAAGAAGAGCAGGTCCGCAATGGTGAGGTTCACCATGAAGATCTTTATCTCGTTCAGTTTCTTGGAGGGGTACAGGCGGGCAAAGACCCACAGCACATAGCCATTGGCAACCACCCCCAGAATAAAGATGACACTGTAAACGGTGGGAAAGAGGGTGTATCGAAACTCAGAATCCACACGAGAGGATTCGTTTTGCTCCATTGCTCTGGCCTGCACTGCTCTGGGTTGGAAGGGTCACCTGATCATGGGGTGCTGTGTGTGCCTGGAAGAACACGCAAAGACTCTGGTTAATAAAGAACCAAGGAGGGGCTCCCTTACCTCACCAATTCCAAGGCTCCTTGCTACAGTTTGAATGTTGGCATCCTCTCTAGAATTCATGTTGGATTTTTTTTAACATTTATTTCCTTTATGTATACGAGTGACCTGTCTTCACACACCAGAAGAGGGAATCAGATCCCACTACAGGCGGTTATGAGCCACCACGTAATTGCTGGGAACTGAACTCAGGACCCTGGAAGAGCAGCCAGTGAGTGCTCTTACCCAGTGAGCCATTTCTCCAGCCCCCATGTTGGAACTTAATCCCAAGGATCAAGAGAGAGGAGATGAAGGCAGAGCCTGCATAAATAAGGTTAGCAGCCTATGAGATGAGTCAGTGGATAGAGGCGCCTGGCGTCAAGTCTGGTGGCCTGATTGGATCCCCAGGACCTACATGGAGGAAGAAGAGAACTGAGTTGTACTAGTTGTCTTCTGACCACTGTGTGTGTACACCTCTGTGGGTGTGCTGTCTGTGGTGTATGTACATGGTGTAACTCCAGTTCCAGGGGATCTGGTGCCCGCTTTGGACCTCCACCGGGCACACACATGGTGCCCAGACATTCAGACAAACACTCATATGCATAAAATAAATAAAGTAAAAAAGTTTTTTTTAAGTTCATATTGCAGAAAATTTTATGACAGGCATTGTGGTACCTACCTGTAATAGAATTCACTGGACAGGCAGAAGCAGGAAAATCACTATGGCTTTGAAGCCATCCTGGTCTACAGAGGGAATTTTAGGACAACTTAACCTATATAAAAAGAACTTGTTTTTATCCATTCAACAGATGCAGCACAGTGCTCTCTTGCTCAGCATGCATGTGACCAAGGGTTAGACCTCCAGTCTACCCTATTACTCCACCAAAAACCCAACAAACCAAAACTACATACATCCTGCAAAATGATTGACCAGTGCCTACTCAAAGTGTCAATGTCACAAAAGACAAAGAAAAACTGAGGAACTGTCAGAGATTATAGAAACATCCATATGGCCAGGCATGGTGACTCACATATGTAATCCCAGCACAGGGGAAGCTGGGGCAAGAGGACTAAGTGAACATCAGGCCAGCCTGAGCTACATAGGGAGTTGAAGATTAGCCGGGCTACAGCATGGAACTCTGTTCAAAACATAAATAGATCACACAAGCATACACACACACACACACACACACACACACACACACACACACACACACACACATGGTGGCACAGATATGAAATTCCAGCACTTTGGAGGCTGAAACAGAAGGATCAGAAGTTCAAGGTTATCCTCAGCTGCACAAGCTACACAGTGAGTTAGAGACCAGCCTGAGCTGCATTAGATTCTGTCTCAAACCCTGCTCCCTACAAAAAGTATCCTGAAGCTATTTCAAAACAAAAGTCTAGGTGCATATCAAAGAGTAAAGCCAAAGCCAGGCATGGTGACACACGCCTTTAACCCTAGCACTAAGGAAGCAGATCTCTGTGAATTGAAGGTCAGTGAGCAGTGAGTCTACTTAAAAAAAAAAAAAGATGAAAACAATCTATTATCCGACTCCTCAAATTCTACTGCACAGTTTCCCTACTATCTACTCTCCTTCAAGATAAAGTCTTTCCCTTTATCCTATAAAACGGGTACAGAGTGGATGTGACTTAGCCAACATCACACTTCCATTACATAGTGGAGTCAGGGGTGCTGCTCTTGCAGATGACTTGAATTTGGTTCCCAACACCCATGTTGGGTGACCCACAAGTGCCTGTGACTATGTCCAGGGGTACTTGAACTCATGTGTAGATAAACACACACACACAACACACACCATATTTATAGAAAAAAAGTATGGTCAGGATCTCAAATCCATTTGTTCCGCCAGCCAGCCAGCCAGCCAGCACCTCTGAGCACCGACTCACATCGGAAATACTGAAGAGCACAGCAAAGCAGCCTTGCCTTCAGGTAACTTTCATCTGCTGAGGGAGAACAGCTAAAGGAACTCAGACCACGCTGCCACACAAAGAACAAATGGAGTGCTGACAGGAAGAACAAAGAGAGATCTGGGGAAACAGGTGGCATTTCTGTGAAAGCCTAGATGAGGAAGGAAGACGATGCAAACATTCCAAGCAGAGGTGTGCATGGTGCCAGGACTGAAGGAAGCCACCACATGACCCTTGCCTTGACCCCCAGCTCTCCAGCTGCCACTCTGCTTGCACCCTGGGCCACCTTTCCACCTGTCTCCAGCTAGAGTGACCTCCCTTGAAGGACTTCAGCCCTGTCCAGACCTCACAGTTCCAAAATACTCAACCTGAAGGCTCTTTCTCTCCTTCTCTCTCTCTGTCTCTCTCATTCTCTCCCCCCTCCCTCCCTTTCCTTTTCTCCCTCCCTCTCCTCCCTTCCCTCTCTTCCTCTTTCTACCTTCCTTCCCACCATCCTTCTGAATGCTGATAGAACCCAAGGCCTAGGCAAAGACTCTACCTTGAAGCTACATATTCTAGTTTGTTCCCCCAACTTGACACAGGCTAGACGTCTGAGAGGAGAGATTCCATTGAGAAATTACCTAGATCAGATTGACTTGTGGGGTATATCTATGGGAGACTGCCTCAATTGTTAATTGATGTAGAAAGGCCCAGCCCACTGTGAGCGATACCATCCCTTAGGCAGATGACCCCGAATTTATAAAAAGCCAGCAAGCAGCATCCTCTGTGGTTCCTGCTGTACTTCTTAGAGTGTGAAGTGAGTTCCTTGGTCGGAGGTAGGGCTATGTGGACTAGCAAGCTACCCTCTGCCTTCAGCTTCCTGCCTTGACCTTCTTCAATGACAGACTGGAGCAGGCCAAGTAAACCCATTCCTCTTCTGCATTGTTTTGGGTCAGATTTTTTTTTGTTTGGTTTGGTTTGGTTTTTTTCTAGACAGGGTTTCTCTCTGTAGCCCCTGCTGTCCTGGAACTCACTCTGTAGAGCAGGACTCAGAGGTCCCCCTGCCTCTGCTTCCCTAGTTCTGGGATAAAAAGTGTGCTCCACCACTGCCTGGCTTGGTCCAAGTGTTTATCTAAGCATCAGAAAGCAAACTAGAACGACCACATTCCTCCATTCCTTTCACTTGGCCAATTTCAACTCACGACTTAGACCTCATCTGAATTTCAGTTCTTCATGGAGGCCCAGCCACCTGTGAGAACCAGAAATTGTCTCTTCAACTTTATTCCTGGTAACAAAAAAGTGCACAAGGGTGAGAAACCTTGCTAATGACATCCATCCCTTCAGGAGCCTTCTGCAGGAAAAACACTTGAAAGAGACTAAATACAAGAACATTTAAAGAAACAACCGTGTGTCATTGAAACTTTGTTGAGAACATTTTTTATGTCTTTGTTCCATTTAGCAGGACAGTGATTTATATCTCAAGTCCATAGGTCTCATAATTCCTGATAAGTCACAATTTCTCTAACATTTAAAAAAAATTCATCCTGAGTCACACTATGAATTATATTGCTAATGTAAGAATATTTTTGTTAAAGGTTTGCCTTTGATTTTTTCTTTCTTTCTTCCTTTCTTTTTTTTTTTTGAGACAGGGTTTCTTAGTGTACCCTTAGTTGTCCTGAAACTATAGACCAAGCTGGCCTCGAACTCACAGAAATCCACCTACCTCCACCAACCAAGTGCTGGGATTAAAGGCATGTGCCACCACTGCCCAGCTAGAATTTTTATAGTAATACTAAAACATTGCTTTTCTTTTTGTTGTTCTTGTTCCATAGTTCTTTCTAGTCTCAGATTCACTAAATAGCCCAGGCTGGCTGGACAATGGTGGCACATGCCTTTAATCCCAGCACTCGGGAGGCAGAGGCAGGTGGATCTCTGTGAGTTCGAGGCCAGCCTCATCTACAAAGTGAGTTCTAGGACAGTCAGGGCTACACAGAGAAATGCTGTCTAGAAGGGAAAAAAAGGCAGACTAGCTTTGAACGCATGACATTCTGTGGAATAGTCCTTCACACTGTGGTTGATTTAATAAGGTGACTGGCCAATATTTGGACAGGTAGAGGTTAGGCCGGACTGGCAGACAAAAAGAGTGCTGGAAGAAGAAGAGGAGGAGCCTCAAGGAGATGGAGAGGAAACAGGAGATGAACTTGACATACTAAGAAAACACCCCAACACATGGCAGAGCAAAGATAAGAAATATGGTTTAATTTTAAATGTAAGAGTTAGGTAGTAACAAGGCTGAGCTCTTGACAAGCATTTAAAGTTAATAAGTCTCTGTGTGGTTATTTGGGAACTGGCTGGCAGGACAGAAAGGTCTGCCTACAACATCTTCCTGCCTCAGCCTCTTAGGTGCTGAGACCACATGCATGAGTCATCATCACACCCGGCTACCATTTTCCTTTTCACTATGTCCCATCTGCAGTGACAGTGCAAAAGCAATGGTGAGTACTGTCAGGCTCCTAAGTGCAGATCCAATGACATCAAATTAAGCAGGGGAACACTGACTTCTTCACAACCAAGGACCTGAAGGGAAAAAACAGATAAATGAATATTCAGCTGGTTTTGGTGGTACATACCTCAGCACTCGAGGCAGAGGCAGAGGCAGAGGCAGAGGCAGAGGCAGAAGGGTCTCTGTGAGTTTAAGGCCAGCCTTGTCTACAGAGCCAACTCCAGGACAGACAGTAATACACAGAGAAATCCTGTCTTAGGAGAAAAAAAGAAAAGAAAAGAAAACCCCCCAAAAGCATTCAAGATCAGTCTCAGTTACATGGGGAGTTTGAGAACAATTTAGGCTACACTGGGCTCTGCCTCAAACAAACATACAAACAAAAACCACAATAATAAAAAAATGCATACACATATAAATATTTAGTAGAATTTTTAGATGTCTTTGATACATCAAGAAAGTTATTTTTTAATATTTTTACATTTATTTGTTTGTTCAGTGTATGTGTGCCTGTGCACACAAGTGCCACGGTGCATGTGTGGAGGTCAGAAAACAACTTTTGTAATTTAGTTCTCTCCTTCCACCACATGGGACCCAAAGAGCATCTGGTCATCTGGTTTCCCATCAAGCACTTTTACACCTACTGAGCCATCTGGTCAACCTGAAAGTTATCATTTTTACTAAGTCTTAAGCATTAAGTGTACATCTTTTTAATACTCTGTGTGAAATGGATAAATCTACAAAAGGCTTTTGCAGAGAACAGAGCTATAACATGGCCTTCCAGAGAAAAGCATGTACACAATAATTTGATCTGTGAGCTGAACTTGCCTCTGATTCACCCTGGAAGAGGAAAGAAATATATAACTATACAACTGACAAATTCAGGCATGATGGTTCATGCATTTAATCCCAGTTCAAGGCCAGACTGGGCTATATGTGACTCTATCTCAAATAAAAAAAGAAAAATATTAAGAGACTGCTATTTATGATTTTGTTTTGTTTTTTGACACAGGGTTTCTCTGTAGCTTTAGAGCCTGTCCCAGAACTCACTCTGTAGACCAGGCTGGCCTCAGACTCACAGAGATGTGCCTGTCCCTGCCTCCTGAGTACTGGGATTAAAGGTATGCACCGCCACCACCTGATTTATTTATATAGTGTCGAAGATGAGCTAGTTGGAGTGGTGGCACATGCCTAGAACTGCTCCCAAGTTCAAGGCCAACCAGGACTACACAGTGGGATCCTGACCCAAAATAAACAAGCTGTTAAGAGTGGTTAAGAGTGCTTGCTGTGCTAAACAGTGGTGGCACATGCCTTTAATCCCAGCACTTGGAAGGCAGAGGCAGATGGATCTGTGAATTCAAGGCCAGCTTGGTCTACTGAGCAAGTTCCAGGACAGGCTCCAAAGCTACAGAGAAACCCTGTCTCAAACATGAGAATGTAAGTTTGGATTCTAGCACCCGTGAAAAGGCTTTGGATGGTCCTCTTGTGCAACCCTATAATACCAACAGTGAGGGTTAGAAACTGAAGGATTGTTGGAGTTGCTGGTTGCCAGAAGACCTGAAAACAACAACAGCAGGGGGAAAAAAGTGTCTCCAGATTTGGCAAGAAGTGACAGAGGACCCCAACATCCTGCTCTGAACGCACACGGGTGAGTGCCCCCGAATACATCTGTACATACACCATACTCAAACACAGAATCAGAAACAACCTAAGGTCACCCGTGCCCCTGTAAATAAATCCATCCTTGCAAGTTCCTAATGAGACTCACTGGCTTATCTAAGACCCAAACAGAAAAACAGATGCATACTTTCAAGGAGACTAATTGGGAAGAAAAGATCAATGGGAGGGAAACAAGAGAGGGTAATGGGACAGATACGGTCAAAATGCATTATAAACATGCGTGAAATGCCCTAATGAAGCCCACTATTCAGTATAATTAAGGCACTATTTTTTTTCCTGATACATGGTTTCTCTATGTAGCCTAGCTGTCCTACAAGTACCTCTGTAGACAAAATTCTCAAACTCACAGAGATCCACCTGCCTCTGTCTCCCAAGTGCTGGGATCAAAAGTGTGAGCTATCACCTGTCTTAATAAAAATATTTTTAAAGCCAAAGAAATAAATCTTCAATTATCTGAAAGAGCCCTCTGAGCTCATGGCTCGGTTACCCTGCATGCTCAAGGTCCTGAGTTTCCTCCTCAGCACAGGAAGGGGAAAATCCTCCATTTACCAGCACACATCTGTGTGTCGACCATTCCCTTCAAACAAAACATTGTCACCACACAGCAAATGTGGAAGCGGCTGTGAGACCCCAACTGTCTCCTTTTTAATCCAATATTCAACAGCTTTGTAAACCATGTCCAACAATGCCACTCTTCTCTCTAAACTGTTTGTTTTAGAAAATCCAGTTGTTTGGGGTAAAAAAAATGCATTATTTAAGATAGAAGAGTCTAGTTTGGTTTGGTTTTTTTGAGTTGTTTTAGAAAGTCTTTGCTGTAATTTTTTCCCCAGTGCTGGAGTTCAAACCCAGGGTCTTATACATGCTAGGCAAGATCTCTAATGATAAGCTGCATCCCAGCTCGTATGGTAAACTGTGGTAGCTTTAACCCAAAGAACCCGAAGGTCTTTGAGTTGGCCAATCAGCAAAGACATACCAGAAACCAGAAAATGTGCCTATCCCTCACCCATAGTCTCTGCTCCTCTCCTTTGGGGTCAAGATGTCCCTCTTCTGAGCCTTTTCTCTGTCCTGCTGGACCCCCTGACTGTGTGGCTTCTGGGGTGGGAAGCACTTCTGGTCTAGCTCTATCTGAGAAGAGCAGGGAGCAGAGGCAGTCCACAGCTGGGCAGCTCGTGACACTCACAGATGTGGGGAAATCATGACCCTACCCACCACCCACACAGGAAGCACCTTCCTTCTTTGGGGTCTGGGCTCCAGTTAGTGGGATAATGGTGACTAGCTCCAGAAAAATGTCCAGAGGGCTAGCTCAAGACATTGTGGGCCCTGCCCTGTGCCATGCCTGCCCAGGCCTACTTGAGAAAGCCTAGGGTTAGGTGAGTGAGGACACACCTGGTGTGCAAAAAGAAGCACCAAAACTCTATGTATCAACCTAAATAATACTTCAGCTTGATTGTTTTTCAGTAGTAGGGGTGATATTCAGAACCTTGCAAATGCTAACCAAGTGCTCCACCTCTGAGCTGTAGCCTAAGTTCTCCTTGAGCTCTTTCTGCCTCACTAAGTTGTCTAGACAGGCACTGAACTTGGGATTCTGACTAGCTGGGTCCCCGGACCTACAACACCATGCCCAACTCACCGTATGCTTTATATATTGATTTCTTGTTTTGTTTCATTCTGTTTCGAGACAGGGTTTCCCTGTGTAGCCCTGGTTGTCCTGGAACTCACTCTATAGACCAGGCTGGCCCTACAGAGATCCTCCTGCCTCTGCCTCCTGAGTACTAGTATTAAAGATGTGTGCCACTATGCCTGGCTGTTTCCTCACCAGGAAGGAAGCTTCCTGAGAGCAGAGACTAAACCATTTTCATTTCTTTACACCCAGTGTCTGTGGTCAGGAAATGAATGAATGAACCACTAAACCACTGACAATAATTTCGAGGTAAATGTCAAAGAAAACTTGTCTAGTTTTTCTGGGGAGGCAAACTGGCAGTTCCCCCAGCCATAAAGACATCAGTGTGTATCTGCTTCATCATTTATTTACTTGTTAAATGGCTTTAGACAAGGGATGTGACTCTCGGGGCCTCTGTCTCTTCATATGGAAAATCTTCCAGTGGAAACTTGGGCTATAGCTCAATCAGTAGAGTGCGGCAGGTTTGAAATAGGAAACCATAGATTTATCCTTGGCAATACACCAGTGTAGGCATGGCAATGCGCATCTGTCATCCTGACACTTAGGAGGGAGAATCAGGAGATTCAGAGAAGCTCAGGATTATCCTGAGCTACATAGGAAGTTAGAGGCCAGCCTGGGCTAGGGAGCCTGTCTTTAAAAAAAAAATCTCACTGGGAATGGTAGTACTTGCCTTTAACCCAGCACTAGGGAGGCAGAGGCAGGTGGGTCTCTGTGAGTTTGAGGCTAGCCTGGTCTACAGAGGACAGCCAGGACTATGAAGACAGACTCTACTTCAAAAGGACAAATAAATAAATAAAGCTCACACTTCCAACAAGTCCCAAAGATGACAGAACAAAATTACTAAAACCAGACCTGAGCCCAGGTGGTCAGGCCTTCCTTCCTCTCCCAGATGGTTCATCTGTTTGGAGCCAGAGGAATGAACTGAAGATATCCACAGACCCAGGGCTCCACATACCAGTTCTTCCCAGCTCCAGACAGTCTCTAGTTCATGTCAACACAGCTTTCCACAGCTCCTGAAGACACCTCAGTCCTTAGTCTGTGGGTGGGGCTCCTGTCAGTGCCCCGTATGCTGCCCCTTGCAGTGTTGTGGTAAATAAACCATTCTGTTAATTCTTTTTAATTTAATTTGAAAAAGCAAGCTGAGAGAGCACAGAGACTTAGAAAGAGGAGGAGTCTCGAACCACTCTACTTAATCTTGGGCACAGTTCCTTGAAGGGTCAAAGCTGAGCAACTGCCCGGGCCCAACCCTCAGATGGGGGTGGGGTAAACCATCTAGACCTTTACCCCATCCCCACTGGAAACACTGGCAGCCCCAAGGAACCTGAGGAAAGAGTTCCCTGCCGGAGCAGTGAGAGAGGAGGCACCATCAGGAACCGGGCAGACAATGGAATGTGCTGGTTAATGACCCAACACAGACAGACACTGGGTTGGAAAGCTGAGTTCACCATCAGGCCAGCCCCGTTATTTTGTGAAGTCAGTTGAGGGCAAAAGTCGAAATGTCTAAATATTTATAAACTGTAAATCAGACAGTGCAACTTCTCTCACAAGTCTCACAGCTCCTTGTAAACCCTTGGGCACGAAGGGGCCTTCACCAACAGGGTGTCAACTGTAAGTTGCATAGGGAGGAAAAGCACATACCTTCCTTATGGGCACAACCACTTGGAATCAATTACCCCTTGCTTGGGTGAAAGTGTTGGTGCAGACCCTGAGCCTCCCACACCTCAACCCAGGACACTGGACACCCTTCACTAGGGAACTCTCAGGCATTGCTTCTTAGTCAGGATCACATATTGTATACAAATCAGCTTTGCAGAATGGGTTTATACTCATTATATTCATTTTTTTCTAGATGAGACACCTATTATTCCAGAAGAGAATGTGGAATTAGGAAAGAAAACAGATCTGGGAAATGAGGGACTGGGACTCTCCAAAGCCATGCTGTGGCCCCTGCTGAATTGCTCCTTGACTAACTCCTCACCTACTCACAGATCTGCCCTAATGCCTAGGAAGAATTCAAATGCCCAGCAGGAGTCAGGCATGGTGACTTGAACCTTTAATGCCAGCACTAGGGAGGTGGAGGCAGGAGGATTTCTGTGAAGTTGAAGTTAGCCTGGTCCATATAAGATGCACGCCTTTAACCCCAGCACTTGGGAGGCAGAGGCAGGAGGATCTCTGTGAGCTCAAGGCCAGCCTAGTCTACAGAGTGAGTTCCAAGACAGGCTCCAAAGCTACACCGAGAAACCCTATCTCTAAAACAAAAACAAACAAAAATAAGAACACTAGCTGTTCTTCCAAAGGACCTGGGTTCAATTCCCAGTACCCACATGGCAGCTCACAACTATCTATTCCAGGGGATCTGACATCCTCACACAGACATACATGCAGTCAAAACACCAATACACATTTAAAAATATGAGAGGAAATTATTTGCTAGGCAGTGGTGACGCACACCTTTAATTCTAGTCCTCAGGAGTGAGCCAGATGGATCTCTATGAGTTCAAGGCCAGCCTGGTCTACAGAGCACATTCGCATAGTCCAGGACATCCAGGACTACACAGAGAAACCCTGCCTCGAAAATTCACAAAACAACAAAACCCTAAAGACCCCAGTTCTCTCCATAGAACCCACATGGTGAAGGAAAATAAGTGGCTTGTCCTCTGACTTCCACACACTGCCGTCGTTCAGGGACACCCACACACACATATATAAACAAGAAGGTGTACTTTTAAAATAAGATCTTCTATTTTTAAAAGAAGTCATGAAGCCAGGACTGCTACACAGAGAAACCCTGCCTAAAAAAAGAAAAAAGAAAAGAAAAGTCACTTGTGTCCACACACCACACATGTACAAAACACACACACACACACACACACACACACACACACACCCAGGAAGCTAGCAGGAAAGCATTGAGCTTATAGGCTTATAGTAGGTGCTCAATTAGTAAATGAGTTACCTCCTGTTCTGGCTCCCCGTTGCCTCATATTGGTGTCCAAGCTGGGTCAGCCATAGTGGCCAGACTCTCTTAATATCCCCTTATTGTGTTCTCATTGCCATTTCTCCAAGATGTGAGAAAAACAGAGGTCAAATGAAGGGATCAGAGATCCTGGTCATGAAGACTCTGAACCAAAGTCCCTGTAGTCATAGCCCTGTGCTAACCAAGTTATCCACTGATGAATGGAGATCTTTGTTAAAGATTCAATCCCAGGCCAGGACCAGAATTAACCAATTTTCCTGTGTGCTGGGGACCCTACTCTGATCCAGGCATGACCATGTATGTGTATATGAAAGTGTGTGTACCAGAGGTCAGCTGCTCTGGGTGTTGTTCCTCAGGTTAAATTTGCCTTATCTTTTGAGACAGGGTCTTACATTAAATAGGCTAGGCCAACTAGACAGTGAGGCCTGAAGATACAGTTGTCTCTATCTCCAGCACTGTGATTATAAGTATGTGCCCTGTGACAAGCTTTTCTACGTGAAGATCAAATTCAGGTCCTCATGCTTTCAAGATAAACATTTGGCTTGGCTGAGCTATCCCCCACCCCCACCCCCACCCCCACCCCCACCCCGGCTTCCCTTTCGTTTCTCCTTCCTTTTATTTTTTCCCTGTTGGTTTGTTTGTATATTTACTGTGACAGAGTCTTCCTCTATATCTCAGGCTGAACTCACACTCACAGCAATCCTCCTGTGTCAGCCTCCAGAGTGGTGGGATTTCAGATGTGGCCTACCATGCCTGACTAAAGTTCCTTTCTTCATATGCCAAATGATGAGAATTAAAATGTATCTATGGCCAGGCAGTGGTGGCGCACGCCTTTAATCTCAGCACTCGGGAGGTAGAGGCAGGTGGATCTCTGTGGTCTACTGAGCAGAGTTCCAGGACAGGCTCCAAACAATACAGAGAAACCCTATCTGGGGGAAAAAAAAAAGATCTGTGGCTGGATGTTGTGGCACATAACTATAACACCACTATTTTGGGGATGGAGGCAGGAGGATCAAGAATTCAAGTCCTGGCCTGATCTACATAGCAAGTTGGAGGCCATCCTGGATTGCACAAGACCCTGTCTCTAAATAAATAAATAAATGTGTAAATATAAATAACTAAATCAAAATCTCCCTACAGGGTATTGTTACCAAACTGACAGACTCTTTCTCCCCACACAATACCATTCACAAATTACTAGATTGTTCTAGGAACAGAAAGGAATTTATACGCGATGGTCGGTAGAGAAGGGGTATTCACACTTAGAGGGACTATCTCCCCCAGTAGACTTGGAGCCTGTATGTTTACTAGGGCTGTGATATTGGGGTAAGGGGTCATCTGCAGTCATCAATCCTTCCAGGAAGGAGATTTCCAGGAATTTTGGTATCCTTTCTTCTCCTTCTATTTTGGGCATGGCCCAGTTCTGTCTTGGCAACTAACAGGGATTTATTTATCATCACAAAGATCCCAAGATTGTCTGGAGTGCTAACATAGCATCCAGACCAGCTGTCTGGAGTCCCTGCTTCGGTGTTTGAGGACCTGTGTCAATCTGATGGTCAACAGCTGGGAGCACGTGGCCATCAGATTTTCACTTGTGTACAAGCAGGCAGTACCAGATTGGTAGGACAAGAAGCGGTCAGTACTATCAAGGTTCAGATTAGTGACAGTAGTTTCGTTGTTGTTGGGGTTTGGTTTCTCTGTGTAGTCCTAGCTGTTCTAGATTTATTTCTGTAGACCATTCTGGCTTCAAATCCATAGAGATCTGCCTGCCTCAGCCTGCCCCCCCACACTGAGTGCAGGGATTAAAGGCATGCATCCCCACCGCCCAGCATGATGATGGTAGTTTTAATGGCC
Organism: Mesocricetus auratus; assembly: GCF_017639785.1. NCBI lineage: Eukaryota > Metazoa > Chordata > Mammalia > Rodentia > Cricetidae > Mesocricetus > Mesocricetus auratus. Next base: position 10,804,602 of record NW_024429197.1, read on the forward strand.
AAGGGAGCTGCTCCCTTCCTACTGTCCTCATGGTGCTCTCCCTAGGAACAGGTAGCAAATCCACAGGACACCAGTCAACCACATCTTTGGGAAGAAGCCTGAAGGGTGTCAGAAGGGAAGGCATAGTCGTAGGAGTCAAGGGACCAGGTCTCTGGTCTCAGTGGTGCTACCCACTACCTTGAGAGACTCTCTCCCCCATTCAGAGCCTCGGGATTTTTATCTGTAAACTGGGGTGTCTTGTCAGCCTCAAAGCAGGCATGTAAGAGGGGAGTGAGGTCACAGGGGATGGAAGGCAAAGTGTTTGGGAGACAGTAATACACTTGGCAAATTGAAATAGGCTGTATGAACTGGAAAGAGCTTCACACAAATTACTGATGTATTTCCTAGATCAGTCAGCCAAAGTCTTCTCCAAAGCTGCTGTAGAGCTGAACTCCCACCCACAAATACACACACTAGCCCAGTGGTCTCACCCTTCCTAATGCTGCGACCCTGCAATACAGTTCCTCATGTTGTGGAGATCCCAACCACCAAATTATTTTGTTGCAACTTCGTAACTACAATGTTGCTACTGTTATGAATCATAATGTAAAATATCTGTGCTTTCCGATGATCTTAGGCGACCCTGTGAATGGGTCACTCAATCCCCCCCAAAGGGGGTCATTAAAGACTTCTTCCACCCTCATCATGATTCACAGAAGTGGCTGCTCAGAGAAGCCATGGTGGGGGCCTAGCATCTGCTCTTAGGAAATGGTTCCACTCTCTTATAGACTCCTGTCTGCAGAGCCTACCCAGCAGGGCTCCCAGACTCTAGCGCAGCTATCGGCCAGTCCTTGGCCCAAGTCTCTCTCCACTGAGGAGCTCTCTACAGAAAAGGATGGGGTCAGTGGCCTTCAACAAGACCTTGTCTGCAGGCCAGAAGAGGCTTGGTTGCTACTTCCCATAAAGAGAGACAAAAATGGAAGGAACTGGGAGAAGTAGAGGGAGGGGAAATTGTCAAAATTAATTAATTATTAAAATTTTTAATTATAAAACAGACACCACGCTAGGGGCTCATCCCATCTCAAAAATCAGGAGGGGAAACTAGCCCTTGAGATGCATTTGGTCACCACTGCTGGGGACTGTGAATCCCTTGTTCAAGCCTTCACTGATCAGATTGAGTGACCCAAGGTGACTAGGGTAAGGACACAGCTGACCAGTGGCTCACTATCCATCCCAGGCAAGTACAGTTTTAATGGTACTGTCTTTTCATCTACTTAGTACATATGATTTAGGGGTGGGTCAGGGGTCTCATGTAGCCCAGGCTGGCCTTTAACTCGCTATGTAGCTAAGACTAGCCTTCAACTCCTTATCCTGCTGCCTCTAGAGTGCTGGTATCAGAGATGTGCTCACCATGCCCAGTCCAGTGCTTTCTCGGAACGTTATGCCAAACCCTCCTAAGGGTGAGGGGACACAAAGAGCAAACACTCTTTAAGGCATGTGCAGTAAGATCTATGGCTTTAGCACTGTGGTGACACTCGTGTTGGTACTACCTATGGTCGGCAAAGCACGTCCGCCTTTGTTCACCTCTCCACAAACCTACAATCTTAAGCCTCAAAAGAGAAAAGTGAAGCCACTCAAGTGCCCAAGAGCCCAGTTTAGAAGCAAAACCGAAGCCACAGAGGGCCCAGGCCAGTCAGCTCCTTCTTCCTCTGGCTGGGTACCCAGAGGAAGGGATTCCCTGTTCTCTGGCAGTCACTCTCCCACCACCCCCACCATACTCTTGGTCCAGGTGGGGCACAGCTGCAGGTCCTTTATCCCTCATTAGTGAACAAGTCCCCAGCCAGCAGCTCTGGCCTGTCAACCTCACCCCAACATTTCCTGCCGGTGAGGGGTGGCCAGTACCACACCACCCAACACCTCAGACTTAACTACTTGTGGGCCTACTCCTTTGTACCAGCAACCCAGTTATCTTCCTCAGCCTCTGGGGAAATGCAGCTGTTGAATGAGGTCCCAAGTACTCAGAGCCTTTGACTCACCCTCCTCCCCAAAATCCTGTAGGGGATCTGGTCACAGAGTGGGTCAATAACTTCTCCAAGGCCACACAGCTAGTAAAAGGAATGGCTTTCTCCTCTTAAGAGCTCGAAGTAGCTGCCTCTGGTTACTGCCTGTGCCTCCCAGTGAGTAAGGTCACCCTGGCTCCTGCTTAGTCTCAGAAAATACAAGAAGTTCTCTGGAATGTTCAGTCCCAAGAAATTCTTCCTAAATCAGGCCTGATGACAGTTCAGAAATGCCAACTACTCAGAAGGCTACAAGAGGACTGAAAACCAAGGCTTGGGGCTGGAGAGATAGCTCAGGGGTTAAGAGCACCAACTGCCCTTGGAGATGACCCAGGTTCTGTTCCCAGCACCTGCATGGTGGCTCACAACCAACTCTAACTCCAGTTCTAGGGGCCCAACACCTTCTTCTCAACTCCTTCTGCACCAGACACACACATGGCGAGCATACATATGGACAGGCAGAACACTCATACATAAAATAATACAATAAAATAATATAATAAATCTTTAAAAAGTAAAAAAAAATCCAAGACTTGCCTGTGCTACACAGTGAGTTCAAGGCCAGCCTCAGGAGTTTGCAAGAACCTGATGTAAAACAAAAGCTCAGTGTAAAGGCACCTGCTGCTAAGCCGCAGAACTAAAGTCAATTCCCAGGACATAGACAAGGGAAGGAGAGAACTGACGCCCACAAACTGTCCTCTGACTGATACACGTCACTGTGAGACACACACAAATACACACAATGAGCAAATAAAAAGTAATAAAAATAAAAGAGGGCTAACGACGGAGCTCCGTGGTAGAGCATGGCCCAAGCATGCATGAGGTCCTGGGTCTGGCCTGGTGTGCAGAAAAAAAAAAAAAGAAAAAAAGCTCTTTTTAAACATGAAGCCTGAGAAAGATGCCAGATTGGTTCTTTAAAACTCCAGCCATCCGTCCGCTCTAGTGTGGCCTGGGGCCATGACTTTGGCCTCCTGAGGACATCTGTGTAGGGTTCTCCCTTGCCCAGCTGGGACTGGGTCCTTCCTTACCTGTAGACTTCTCACTGTAGGCTCTGCGTGTCCCTCCGGGTCTAAGCCCCAGCGCTAGCCTCTGTGTCGTAGCCTGGCAAATGCAGAAGTGAGGAAACAGAGCCTCGCACTGCCAAGTCACCCCCGGGAGGAAACACAGTGACCCAGGGCCCCTCCAACGGATGCCACAGGAACCTCCAAGCTGAGCTTGCCAGACCTGAGTACTGCAGAGGCCTCCTGCAGAACAAGCAAGGGGCAGAGTGGGTATGAGCAGCAGCCACTGGGCCAGGATGAGGGAGGGGAGGGAGGGGGGAGTGGTCAGAATAACAAGTTAGCACAGGAGGAGGGGGAGAGAGAGTCAGAAGGGAGAGGAGCTGGCGTGGGGAAGAGATGGAGGAGGGGGGGGACAACTGATGTAAACAGGAATGCGTGAGAGGGATGAGAGGGGACAGAGACAGAGACCAAGGGGGTGACAAGAGAAAAGCACGAGCTACAGAGAGTGTGTGCCGAGTGTGCGCGGATGAACATGTGAGTGCCTGTACCTCTGTAGGGAAGGGAGAAAGGGAGAGGCCATTAGACGAGGAAAGGGATGAGAATCGAGAGCTGGAAGTACAGCTGTGCTCATTAAGACTGGGCAGGGCATCCCTGGTGACCAACAAGCACTGGGCCCAAGACACCCATGGGAAGGAACACAGAGCCACCGGGCTGGAGGAAGGAGGAAACTTCTCAAGTCCCTGAGCCAGAGGTTAGCTGCAAGTGAGTGCAGTTAGCCGCAAGGGAGTTGGTGGGAATGAGGGAGGGTGAAGAGGTGTGGGCCGCTCGGGTGGAACACCAGTGAGTTTGTGTGAGGACTTCCAAGCCCACAACGAGAGAGAAGCCAGAGCCCCTTGCTTTGGTTTCCTTCTGTGTAGCATTTATTGATTCAGCCAGCTAACCAGCAGTCGACACCAGGTACTAGTGGAGCCAACACCCTCCTACACACTGTGGGAAACTGAAGCCCAGAAAGGACCAGAGTCTGTCTCACAGTGACACATGGCAAAACAGAGCCAAGAGGGCAGGGGTTCTCCACACACTGCCCAAACTCAGTTCCCAGTAGCTGGGCTAGCTAGCGCCTTGCTCTGTTCCGATTACGTTGATGTTCCTCAACAATGATAAAATGGCTCCTTACAGGTCAAAGCATCATTAACATGTGCTTCAGCCCCAAAGAATTAAAACAACTGTATATGTGGCTTGAATGTATAATTCCAGCACTTGAAAGGTGGAGACAGGTGGTCAGGGGTTCAAAATCATTCTTGGCTACATACTGAGTTCAAAACTAGCTGCAGGGCCTTATGCCTTTAATCGCAGCACTTACTCGAGGCCAGCCTGGTCTACAAAGAGAGTTCCAGGGCAGCCAGGAATACGCAGAGAAACCCTGTCTTGAAATAAAATAAAATAAATTGCAGTGATAGACACTTAACATCCTTCTTTGGCTTCCGTATACCTGTGCATGGGTTTGCACATGAGCACACCCATGTGCATGAGGCACACACACATTCATATCCCAAGAGAATCTTCCAAGGAACTTCACAAGTTGACTGCTTAAATCCCAAATGAAAAAGCAAAGATCCAAGAATAGTCAACAACTTCCTGAAGAATCAGCACACACAAGCCAGAAGGTATGATATGTTTCTCCCTGTCAGGTCTTAATACAAAGTTACAGCATTCAGATATGTGTTTCATCCTGCAAATGATCAACAGAGACATTGTGCCAGTTGATAACAATCTATGTATTGTTTTCTAGTGAGTGGTTATGGGATCTATCTGTGGATAACAAGGGCGTGTTGTGTCTATGTGGGTGTGTAGAGGGGAATGCTGTGTTTTTTTAAGTTTTTCTGGTTTGGGGGGGTTGCTGTTTTGAGAGAGGGTTTCTTTGTATAGCCTTGTTGATCCTGGAATTAGTTCTGAAGACCAGACTAGATTCAAACTTACAGAGATGAGTCTACCTCTGCCTCCCAAGCACTGGGATTAAAAGTGTGTGCTATCACTGCCTGGCTATTTTTTAGGAGGGGTGGGTTTTTTTTTAAGATTTATTTATTTATTACATATACACTGTTCTTCCTACATGCCAGAAGAGGGCACCAAATTGAATTGTAGATGGTTGTGAGCCACCATGTGGTTGCTGGGAATCGAACTCAGGACTCCTGGAAGAGCAGTCAGTTCTCTTAACCTCTGAGCCATCTCTCCAGCCCTGGGGGGAGTGGATTTTTAAGTTGTATTTATTTTAAATCATATGTTTTGTGTGTGCGTGCGTGCGTGCGTGCGTGCGTGCGTGCGTGTGTGTGTGTGTGTGTGTGTGTGTGTGTGTGTGTAGGGTTATCTAACCCCCTGCAGTTGGAGTTACAGGTTGTGAGTCACCTGACATGGATTCAGGAAACTGAACACTGAACTCAGGCTCTCTGCAGGAAGAGCACATGCTCTTAAGTACTGAGTCGTCTCTCCAGCCCAAGATTTCATTTTACTTTTTATTTATTTATTTATTTATTTTTGGTTTTTCAAGACAGGGTTTCTCTGTGTAGCCCTAGCTATACTGAACCCTCTTTGTAGACCAGGCTGGCCTCGAACTCAGAGAGATCCACCTGCCTCTGCCTCCCAAGTGCTGGGATTAAAGGCATGAGCCACCACCGCCCTATTAGATTTTATTTTTATTTTTATTGGTTTTTCGAGACAGGATTTCTCTGTGGCTTTGGAGGTTGTCCTGAAACTCGATTTGTAGACCAGGCTGACCTTGAACTCACAGAGATCCACCTGCCTCTGCCTCCCGAGTGCTGGGATTAAAGGTGTGAGCCACCAAAGCACGGCTTAGATCTTATTTTTTGTAATTATGTGTATACATGTATCTCTGTGTGTTCGTGCACTTGAGTGCAAGTAACTTCTAAGAGCTGAAGAAAGCATCGATCCCCATTGGAGCTGGAGCTTTGAGCTATCTGACATGGTTGGGTGCCAATATGTAACATGAATAAATAAATGACCTAGAGACTGATATTGGTGTTCAAGCTTCAAGCTGAATATCAAAAAAAAACAAAGCAACTGGCCATTAGTTTCTTACCTCTACCTCAGGCTGAATGGGCTGGTCCTGTCTCTACCAGTTCTCATCAAGCTTCAGACTATAACCTTCCCTCAGCATGGATGGAGAACGAATGCCTCTCTGAGACCTTAATTCTGTCTTATATACTTTCCTAATGTTGAGCTTAAAATGTGAGCTATAATTCTCTTTTAGACTCATTCAATCTTGTGTAGATCTGGGTGGCCTGGAGTCACAGAGATCTGTCTACCTCTTAATCCTGAGTCCTAGAATTAAAGGTGTGTACCACCACCTCCTAGCTTCTGGCAGCTAGGATTAAAGGTGTGTGCCTGGCTTCTATGGCTTGTGGCTGACTTTGCTTTCTGAATCTTCGGGCAAGCATTAATAAATAATAAATAATGCATCACTATACATGGGTTCTGGGAACAAAAATCAGGTCCTCTTCAAGAGTAGTATTTGCTCCTAACCACTGAACTACCCATCTCTCCAGCCCTGATCTTTTTAATAGGGTCTCATGTAGCTCTGTGACCTCATAATTGCTATAGAGCTGAGGACGACCTTGAGCTCCTGATCCCCCTGCCTCTATCCACTACAGACTTGCACCCACACACAACTGTATTGTGTATGCTGTGTATGAGAAAAAAGCTGTTTGTTCATTGCTAAAGATCTGAGAACTGAAAGGATGTGGTGTGTGTGTGTGTGTGTGTGTGTGTGTGTGTGTGTGTGTGTGTGTGTGTGTGTACGCACTAGAGTGCATCCCCATAGTGGGACTAGTGAGGGTAAATTTGACATAACCTAGCTCTGAAGACCCATCCAAAGCCTGATGGTCTTTGGGTCAGCCACACACACAGTTACAACTGAATCTCATTCAGACCATTTGCTTCTTACCTAAGCCGTGGTGGGAACGCTGGTCTAAGAGGTGAGAGGGCTGCAGGCTGGAGGCCACTGAGAACCCACTTTCTTGAGAGCATGTTTCCTTGAGGATTCCTCAGAGCTCAGGAAGCAGGGTAGAGAATGAGGGAGGAGTAAGCCAAAGGCAGGCCCAGACCCAAGTGTGTGACTCACTGTATTCTGCTTTCCAATCCCTGTTTGTTCCAGGGTGTCAGTAGGATGGAGAATTAGGGGAAGCTTGCTTGCCGGCTCTGTTGAGCAGACAGGGCACCTGAGGCCAGGAAGCTAGCTAGTTCCTTGGGTGGAGCCCCAACCCTAAGGTCACCAGAAATACACCCACCCATCTGAGGCTGAGCCCCTCTGGGAGAGCCAGGCCTGGGGAAGGAGAAAACTAAAGTATCCTACTTCTTGTCTGAGGGTTAGAAGGGCCCAGCTATAGAAGATTGCAGCATTGTCCTCAGGAGCCCAAACATCAACAAGACAGTCCTAAATCCAGTGAGCCCCATGACAGAAAAGCCTCAAAGCTGATAATAGGAGACACCTGACTGAGGGGACACAGCGAGGATCAGATACCATAGGCACTCCTAGCCAGGAAAATTGGTAACCCTGCCTTTGGGGATGACTAGCCTGTTAGGAGACACGCCCGCCTTCTGAAGCAACTTCAGCCGAGAGGAAGGTAGACAAGCCTTTCTCTGAGTAGCCATCAGTCTGGGGGAAGCCACAGACCACAGCTCTCACAAGGGCCAAGGTCTTGTCTGGAGTTCCAACTTCTGCACTGAAACTTATCCCTCTCTCCTTCCACCTCCTCATCTGACTAGACTGCCAAAGGAATGACTAGCTGCCTGCAATAGCTGGCTTGCAAGGCACAATCGCTACTTCACAGCGGAAGCCAAGGCGTGTCGACATTAGTGACTCAAATACCAAGATCCTCACCCTAGCTCACCGACTCCTTCCGCTTTACCTGTGCCCAGGAAGCAGTTGACTGTCTGTCATGGAAGGTGTGGGGTGGTAGCTTGTGACTCACGGCAAACCACAGAAGAGGCGTGGAGGGCTCTTTCAGCAACCCCCAGTGAGCCTTACTGCCTAGAGCTCCCCTTTCCCTCTCTGGGGGACAAGGAGCTACAGAGGTCCTGCCCTAGACACCAGACATGACTGTGAGACCTCAGTTTAGTGCCAAGGCACTCTCTTTAGCTGGTTCACCAGAGAAAGTTGTTCTGGGCAGGGTTATGCCCAGGTGAGGGCCATTGCTGCTCTTACAGGTCAGTGTATGGCTAAACTGGCAGAAAGGAAATGGACTTCCTTCTAGAAAATACCCTCTTTACTGAAACCCGAAGAGCTGAAGGCGACTTGAACTCCAGATCCTGCCTCCCTGGTCCCCATGATCCCCACAGAGTAGAGTATTCCTGGGTATGACCTCACTACTAGTCATTTAGGTTTGCTGTTCCTGACCTCTCCTCTTCCCCTCAAGTCCTCTCCAGCTGTGCCACTGCGAACTGCTCAGAAGATTCTCAATGACAAATGTAAATCTCTTTGGGAACTGTAGGTGCCCAACCCAAAGAACAGGTCTTCTCATATTCACTAGGGATATCCTCAGACCCATTTGTGGGACAACCACATAAGGGGACACTGCTTCCTGAACCTTTCACTTGGTGGTTGTTAAGGTGTGGTGTCACCACAAGCTTCCTGTAACTAAGATGACAATCCCTCCCACTTCCTTGGTGTCACAGAAGCTGGGAATACCTGAAACTCCTCCCTCCAGATATAGGGGAACAAACACTGCAATTTTATCCTCCACCTGAAGATGTAGTGAACATCAGTTTCTCCAAGACCGCATTCCCTGGCTGCCAAGGACAAGAGCAAGGGCCTCCAGAGTAGCAAGTACATGCCTTCCTCAGCCTCTGTACCTGCTCACTGTTCCTCAGCCGTGAGGCGTTCAGCAGAGGTCCCCAAGTGTTTCATTTCCACGTCAGCCTTAAGCACGACCGTGGCTAACTGCTGCCATGGTCTTCTGAGCCAAATCGGGATCTCAAGCCCTTTAATGTATGTGTGAGCCCTGTATGACGGGAGGAACGGCACTCTCCCTGCCCAGGACCACCTTCATCACCTCAGGACGTGCGTGCGGCAGTTCTACAGTGACCAAACACTTCCCCCAACTCTACCGTGGTTTGGTGTTATCATTATCTTGTGTGGTTTGGACATGCCCAGCGGTACCTATAGTACCTTGGTAGTAGAGCCAAGGCCCAGCTCCACCCACGAGGAACAAGTCGAAGGCGTGGGCACCGCACCTTCTGTGGCCATCCCGCCCGGACATATTACAGGCTGCAGCACAGACATCTTCAGTCACTGTTTCCCAAGCCATCTCAGTGCATGTGTGGCCTTTCTACTCCTGTTTAGCCCCTCCCACAGCAAGCAGGACGCCTGAGCACATACTAGAAGGCGGTTGCTTTCACACACTACTTCACTTCATCCAAGAGAGTGGTGTCTTACTCTCCAGACACCACACTGACAACGCCCATCGTGGACAGTCTGGTGGCTGTCAGATGTGCAGTGATCCATTCGGAAGTTCCTACAGTAAAATCAATCAAAATTTCTGGCCATATTGTAGGGGACCCCACTACTAAACTACATCCCAGTAAGCTTCCTGCCATACTTGATATTCCTTATTTTTGCTGTTCTGAGGGTTGAATCTAGAACCTCACACATGAGCATTCCACCAGAGTACACCCCCAGCCCTGTAGGCCCATTTTGTAGGCAAAGAAGGTTCAACCAATTAGTATAGAAGCTATGTACATCCAACCACAAGGCACTTTCAGGGCTGGGCCATGCAGGATAATGGACCTGTCTGCTCTTGGAGTTACACCTGAGGAAGAGAACATCAAAGGCTTGGGTATAAAAATTTATTATATGTAAAAGAATATTACCACTAATGAATGCAGACAAGCGAGGACACAGTGGACTGGAAGATGGCTCACTCTTTGGAAAGTGAACAGGTTTAAGTGGCTGGTAGCTTCAGACCACTCTGGCTGATTAGTCAGTCAGAGGACTCGTGCCAGGCACCACAGGACACTCATCAGGGCATCAAGGGGCCGCCCTGTGAGTCCACAATGCCTCTCCTACTGGATCTAGGGCTTCAAGGACAGCACGCCCAAAAGCAAGCAAAGGGCTTCCCACGCTTCCCACGGTGGCCAAGGCTGGTCTGGAGTCACGGCAACACCACTGTAAGCAAGACGTTTAATTGGAGGATTTCCACAAACTATACATGACCTTCGAGCCGCCACAATTCAGTGAAATACAAAACATTAAGTTACAGCTGTGGGAAAAGAAGGCAGCATGAGTCAGTGGCACCTTCTGATCCCAGTGGTTCCGTGGGTGAGGAGAGGGGAAGGTTAGACCAAGCCCCTCCTTTCATGTACAAATTACTTTGATTGATATTAAATTGTATTGAAAACAAAATAGACTAAAAGCAAACACTACTCTATGTTGGGTGGAGGTGGAGAAGGAATGAGTCCTTGAAGCAGAAGGAGGCAGCCGGGGAGGGCTGTGGCTGTGGCCCTGACCGTCACTCTCGCTGTTCCATCTTTACTTTGGGTGGCCGAAGGAAGGTCCGATTCTTCTTCTCCTTCTTCCCCTTTGTATTTGCCTGGAAATTCCGCCAACTGTCCACTCGCCCATCCCGGCTTTCCTGAATGAAACAGAAAGGAAGTTCAAGGTGAGGTCCCTAATGAGCAAAGAAGGGACTGTGCCTGTCCTGCAGCCCTCTGCCCTCCCATGGCCCAGCCCAGAGCAGCCCTCGGGACAGTCGAGAAGGAGAGCAGATCAGAGCAGTCTCCCACCTCTAGAGACCCGGCAAAACAGCACCCTCTCAAAGCAGCTCTAAAGAGAACACGATGGGCGATGCTATCATTTATCGTGGACCTCGGGGCGGGTGATCCACACAAATCCTTCTGTTATGTTTCCACTGCTGAGCTACACCCCCAGAGCTAGCTTGTTACTTTTTGTTTGCTTTTTTGAGACAGGGCTTCTGTCTAACAGTCCTAGCTGTCTTGGAACTCTGTAGACCAGGCTGACCTCGAACTCTTGAGATCCGCCTGCCTCTGCCTCCTGAGTGCTGGGATTTAATGCATGAGCTACCCACTACCTGGTTTTTATTAAGGACAGGGTTTCACTACACATAGCCGTGGCTGGCCTGGAGCTCACTCACTATGTAGACCAGGCTGGCTTTGAATTTTCAGAGAATTGCCTGCCTCCGCCTCCTGAGTGCTAGAACTGAAGAGATGCCCCGTCATGCCTGACCCTGGCTTGTTTCTTCTAACCCTTACAAAAAGCCAGACTACAGTGTGCATTAAAGAGGACTACAATGATGGAAGGTTGACTAGCTTTCCCAACCTGGAGCTAGCTGCGGGTATAGCCACACTTTGTTCACCATGTTCCTGCTACATCTCTGACAATTTCACAGAAATGTCTCCAAACCAGCTGATCTCTGGCCACAAAGATCTCTACCACATTATCAAATGGGCTACTCATTTTCCCTTTTCTTTCTTTTGTTTTTTTTTTTTCCGAGACAGAGTTTCTCTGTATTGTTTTGGAGCCTGATCTGGAACTCTCTTTGAAGACCAGGCTGGCCTCAAACTCACAGAAATCTGCCTGCCTCTGCCTCCCAAGTGCTGGGATTAAAGGCATGTGCCACCACTGCCTGGCATTTTCCCTTTTCATAAAGCTGGATAGAAACAAAGTCAAAATTATGGTTAACTAAGCTCTACCCTGAATTTTAAATCCTATAAGACAGACCAAACACACCCAGAGCTTTGTCAGGCACCTGGAGAGCAAGCAATCCAGTTCAAAAGCTGCAAGGTGAGCTGTGGTGGCATACACCTGTAATCCCAGCTGGTGTGGCTAAGGTAAGAGGCTCATCAAGAGTTCAAAGCCAGCTTAGGCTACATAGTGAGTTCCAAGATACTTGGGCTACGTAGTGAGTCTGTCTCAAAATCCCAAAAACAAAATGCCAGAAGACTCTCTGCAAATGAAAAATTGAATCACAAGAACCTGTTTCCAGTGGTTTACACATTAATCCCAATATTTGGGAGGCTGAGGCAGGATGATCAGAAGAAATTCAAAGTCTTTATCAGCTACATAGTGAGTTCAAAGTCAGACAGAACTATATGAGAACTTGTCTCAACCTCAACTCCCCGCCCACAAAAGAACCTGTTTCCACACATTTTTCTCCTCTAAGCTAACTAGGGTGCTACTTTGTATTATCTCTGAATTCATTTTTCTTGGGCTCATTTGGTAGCGGTGTCTATCGGTGTACATGTCAGGGAAAGAGTTATGAAGGTGAGGTGACCCCAGACCCTATTCTCACCCACACATCCATTTCCCGGTCTGCCCCAGGCAAACCTGGAGCCCCCAGGAATCAAGCTTCCTTATTCTGGAACGACCACCTCTGCCACCCACCTCAAAGTTTTTCTGCCATTCCCTTTCTCGCTTGGCTTTCTCTTGAGCTTCGATCTCCTCTTCTCTCTGTCGTTTCCTAGGAGGGAAAGCAGAGCTGTCTTTACCCGATGCTCACAGCGAGTTACTCACATGAGCTAAAGCACAGCTGCATAGCTGCACACAGAGAGTCTTGAGCCAGCAAATGCCGAAACCTCATCCTAAAACACACAGATGACAAAAACCCAACCCTAAAATGACACTTCATACAAACTCAACTAGCAAAATCTAATTACTCCAGTCAACAACACAAAATACAGAAGCCACATTGACCTCAATTATCTCCTTTTTTTTTTTTCCTGAGACTAGGTCTCATATAATTCAAATTGGCCTTGAACTTGCTATTTAGTCGAAAAGTCTCCAACTGCTTTTTTTTCTGCCTGTACCTCGCAAGTGCTGGGACTACAGGGTGTGTACCACCCCAACTGGCAACCTCAACATTCTGACAATCAGAGGAAATCATACTTGAGAACAATAAGGAACAAGTTAAAGCTATTGTTACAATCCTATCTATGAATCACAGCTGCAGCTACAAGGCTTAGAAAAGATTGTGGCCTCAAAAATTCTACTGTATCCCAGAAAGGAAGAAAACACAGTACACTCCTCCATAGAACTGAATTCCCTACAGACAGGTGTAGTCAGTATTTCCCAAAAGTCTACAGGCAGTGTCTTACGGGTGACTGGCTCAGACAGCCTATCTTGTGTATGCTGGGCAGGAGCTCCAGCACCAAGACGTACGCCTGCCTGCCTGCCTGCCTGCCTGCCTGCCTGCCTGCCTGCCTGCCTGCTTCTCCAGCTTCTTCTTGTAAATGAAGCATTATCAAATTCATTAGGAAAATTCCCAGAGGCCTGTATTAGCTAATCTGTGCATTTAAGTGAGGTGAAGATGACTACAGCAATGTGTACCTTTCATGCATTTCTTTGGCTTCTCTCTCTTTCCTTTTAATTTCCAGCTCAGCAAACAGTTTCATGGTCTGTTTGTAGACTGCCTGTTTGAACTGCAAGAAAATTAAGGACAAAGGAAAATAAAAGTAAACATTTCACATCAACGCTGAAAGCAAGCAATTACATTAAAGCCCTAAAGATTACAACTGGGTAATGCAATGTCTGCAGGGAGATGTCATTACAACACTGTCTCTTCAGGGAAAAAAGCCTCCTGCCTAGGAGACCTTTCCTTTCCTACCAAGCAGATCAGGAACTTGGTTCTGGGAGAAAGCACATAAGCACTTAGGCCACTGAGATTTTGGAGGCACTCTTCTGCAAAAATTCCCTAGGACTAACTTCTACTTTCCTTCTCACAAATATTTTATAATTTTGATTGAGTGGCTAAAACCAAGCTGAATCCAACATAGATGGCTCTGCCACAATTGAAAACCTGCCTTGAGGGACAAAGCCACTAAGCATAAAAGCCCACAATCCCCAGACTTCCTTATAGGTTTGGCCATGTGACTCAGGGTTTAGTCAATGTACTCATATGTAACATCTAGGATGTTTTTAGAAGGAGTGGCATAAGCCTTCTCCCCTTTATTCTGTTGTTTGGCACATGAGTGGGATGATGAGACACCCAAGCCAGGAAGATGGGGGCCACATCCTCATTGCCAGAGTCATATAAGAGCCAAGACCTTGAAGGACACATGGCGCAGAGCTTCCATGCTAGCGGGACACATGCATGCACTCACCCCGCCCAGGATGCCATACAGGATACAACATGTTCTACCCTGAACAAGTCATTTTGTGTCTCTATAACCAGTTCACATCACACTCTAAGATGCAGATACACTAATGGACAATATAACAGCATCACACAGAAAACATAAAGATGGGGCTAGAAAGATATCTCAGTGGTTAGGAGAGCCAGCTACTCTTCCAGAAGAACCAGGTTCAATTCCCAGCACCCATATGGTGTACATACAACTGTCTGTAACTCCAGTTCCAGGTGATCTGACACCCTCGCACAGACATACATGCTGACATAACACCAATGTACATAAAATAAATAAATGAATAAATCTTTAAAAAAGGAAAGGAAGATAAAAGGCAAATAGCCCTACTGGTTTTTACAGTACAGGGGATGAAACCCAGGTTTGGAAGTAAGACTTCTACCACCAAATTAAACAAACCCCAACCCATGCTGACTCCTTTAACTATGTTAGCTGCTATTATAGCAAAGATTATTATAATTTATGAGTTAAAGAAAATCAAGTAAAGATAAATGACCCAGATCCCACTACACAGTTGCAGGGGTGATTTTTGCAAACAGGATTAACTATGTGGCCCAAGTTGGGCTTAAACTCAAGGCAATCCTGTCTTGGTCTCCTAACTGCTGGAATTACAGGCATGTACCAGTACACCACACTCATGACGGTTTTTCTTTCTTGTTTCGTTTTGTTTTTACATGCAACCAGTTTCCCCTCTCCTCTCTTCCCAGTTCCTTCCCACACCTCTCCTCCCCACTCCCATCCACGCCTCCTCCACTGTTTCTCTTCAGATAGGGGAGGGTCAGTAATGGATATCAGTCAGTTTATGGTATAGCAGGCTGCAGTGAGACTAGGCATCTCCTCTATCTGTTTTTAATGTATTATTTTATATGCATGAGTATGTGTGTGCATCTTGTGTGTGCACTGTCTACAGAGGTAAGAAGAAGGCATTGGATCCCCTGGAATTGGAGTTACGGGTGGTTGTGAACCACCACATGGGTACTAGGAACTAAACCCAGGTCTTCTGCAAGAGCAACAAGAGCCATCTCACCAGCTCCTTATTTCTTTCTCTTTCTCCTTTTTTTTCTTTTTTCAGTTTTCAGAGACAGAGTTTTCTCTGTGCAGCCTTGGCTATTCCGGAACTCAGTCTGTAGACAGAAATCTAGCTGCCTCTGCCTCCCAAGTGCTGAGATTAAAGGTGTACACTGCCGCCGCCACCCATTATTTTTTTTCAAGACTTACTTTTAACTATGTGTATACCCGAGTGATTGTACATAGGTGTGTGCACATGTAACTGCAGGTGTCCATCAAGTCTAGAAGAGGGTGTCATCCATTGGAGCTGGAGTTACAGGCAGTTGTGAGCCACCATGTAGGTGCTGGGAATCAAACTCAAGTTCTCTGCCTAAGTAATACATGCTCTTAACCAGTGAGCCACCTCTGTAATCCCAGCACTTGGGAGGCAGGTGGATCTCTGTGAGTTCAAGGCCAGTCTGTTCTACAAACTGAGTGTTTCAGGATAGGTAGGCTACACAGAGAAAACTTGTCTTGAAAAAAAAAAAAACAACAACAACTCTAAGCAGTGAGCTAGAGTGATGATTAATAGTGGCTCAGTGATTAAGAACACTGGCTGCTTTTCCAGAGAACCCAGCTCACAACTGTGTGTAACTCCAGTCCCAGGAGAGCCAATGCCCTCTGCTGGCCTCTGAAGATACCAGGCATACACTCAGAGGGCTGATGGAGATGGGAAGCGGGTAAGAGTACCTGCTATGCAAGCATGAAAACCTGAGTTAGACTCTCCAGCACTCTTGTAAAAAGCTAAATATGCTAGACATGCCTGTAACCTAATGCTTAGGTCAGGGACAGCACAGTCAGTGGTGATTGCTGGCCACCAGCCTAGCTCCAGGGCATTAGGTGAAAGATCCTGTCTAATACCTTCTGGGCTTCTGTGCATGTGTACACACATGAACACATATGCATGCATACCATGCATGTAACACAGACACAAGACAAACATACCTACACAGGATGAATTTTTTTGTCTGCTTGTATGTTTTAAGTGAGGCCTTTCTCTTCAGCCCATCAATCACATAGGAAAAGTGGTTTCCCAATAACTCACCAGTTCTGGATCATCTTCCTCTACATTTGTAGGTTTTCCTTCCTTTTTTAGTTGTTTTTTTCTCTCTTTAACCTAAAAAGAATTTTTTTCCATCAAAAGATGAGCAATCATACTTTAAGAATAGCCACTGACCTGTATTATGTGCACTTTTCTATAGGCAAAGGATAAAAAGATGAAGGCAAAAGAGCCTCCTCTTGTACCACCAATAATAATAGTAACCATAATTTTTTTTTCTTTTTGGTTTTACGAGACAGGGTTTCTCTGTATTGTTTTGGAGGCTGTCGGTCCAGCCGGCCTCTAATTCACAGAGATCCACCTGCCTCTGCCTCCCGAGTGCTGGGATTAAAGGCGTGCACCACCAACGCCCGGCAGTAACCATTTTTAACAGAAACACTATAAGGCAACTAAGAAGACTAGGAATCATGGGTCCTTCCTCTAACCTCATCTAAAGTCCACTCTAGCCTGTACCCACAGCCAGCACTAGTGAGAGGCAACCAGAAGAGCTGTCCCCAATTCACATGCCGAGCCATAGCCAATAGCCTTAGACATGGCCATTTAGCTTTCTTAACTTGTGGTCACAGAGTTATAGCAAAGAAAGCACATTTGCCAAGCTTTAAAAGGACCTAGAAAATGCACGGCATTTTAACTATGAAAGGGATCTCTCAAAGTGCATTCCTGATCATTCTACTGTGAAAATCCCAGAAACCATAATTTTCACATCACGCTAATGGATACACTCATGACTCTGGCCACTACCTAGCTTAAATACTAATAACAATTGTTGTTGTTATTATTATTATTATTATTCACAAGAGACTGTCACTATTCCATAAGTGACCTATGAGACCATTACACAGCCAAAGAAGTGTCTGCCAAGTTCAGAAACACTTTACTGCCACCGTGTGGCCAGGAATTGTAAGGATAATTCTTTACAAGCAAAATACAGAGAACTGGGACTCTGGCATAGGTTCTTCTGATCTCTAACAGAACTGATTCTACAAGTGCCATGTGCAACACAACCATCAGGACCCGTTGTACACCTTTCCTTTTCCTACTGTTCTCCTCACTGTCTTCATATAAAATGGGTTCGTCTTAATTATTTATGATTATTGCCTATAAGGTTCCACTTCAGATTCCAAAGCTCTTCAAAACAAAGATGGACTCCTAATTCCCTCACCATTGAAATCGCTCTTGTAAATAAATGGTCTTGAGATTCTTGCTCCAAGGGGCAGAGAGAGAGAGAGAGAGAGAGAGAGAGAGAGAGAGAGACAGAGAGAGAGAGAGAGAGAGGGCCTTCTAGCTGGGCATGGTGGCGCATGCCTATAATCCTAGCAACTGGATGTGGAGAAGGATCAAGAATGCAAGGTCAGGGGCTGGAGACACAGCTCAGTAGTTAAGAGAATTTACTGCTCCAGGATCCAGGGTCAGTTCCCAGCACCAGCACAGAACCTCACAACCATTCTTAACTCCAGTTCCAGAGGATCATGACATCCTCTTCTGACCTCTCTGAGCACCAGGTATGCCCATGGTGCACACACATACATGGAGACAAAACACTCATACACATAAATAAATATATCTAAAAGATTTAAAAAAAAAAAAAAGAAAAAAAGTGGGGGGGGGGGTCAAGGCAGTGCTTCTCTGTGTAGCCTTGGCTGTCCTGGAACTCACTCTGTAAACCAGGCTGGCCTCAAACTCACAGAGATCCATGCTGGGATTAAAGGCTTCTGCCACCATCACCAGGCATAAAAAGAAATTTAAGGTCAACCTCAGGTACATAGCTAATTCCAGGCTCTCAAAATAATCCAAACAAAAAAAGAATGGTCCTTCTGTCCGATGCAACGGCATACAACTCATAATCCCATGATCAGGAGGTCAGGCAGCAGGTTAAGAACTTAAGGCCAGTCCTGGCTATCTTGGAAGTTTAAGGATACCCTGCACCCCCAGCAAGACCCCATTTTACACGAACAAACAAACGCTGTAACTTGTTTCAGATGAGTCTGAGCGCCTGCCTTCTCCTGCTTTACAATCCACTCAAAGCTCCTGGACACCCCTCATTTCCAAACCTTTCACAGCAACTAAAGCAAACCAGGGCATCAACAATGCCACAGCCATGCTGCTTCTCCACTCTCACTGGGGTAGCAGGACAACTTGGTTGGGAGGCCAAAGTGTCTGTCTACACAACACAAGAGTGGGAGTGCCAGTGTCCCAACCACTCCTTACCCTGAGCTCTCAGAAGAATGCTAGCTTTTGCTGCTATTCATGAGCACCACGGAAGTGGTGGAGAGAATCAAAGTGGTCACTAGCTACGTGGTCAGTACTGCTGGGTTGCACATTCCCTTCTACACAGTGCCCACAGCTTGCTGTTACTTCCTGTAAACACAGCAGCACTAGAAATACTTACAGTGTGTTCCACGTATTCTTTTCCTGCCTGAATTACATCCAGGGCCCTCTTCTTTTGTTCCTGATCCAGTAGCAACTTGTAAGCTTTGTCCACAGCTAATGCAAAACATTGAAGTTAACTGTTTCTGCAAATACCCTCTCAAAGTCTGAGCTATACTCAGGCAGTGTAAATGGACTTGCACTGTCTAAAAAACATTCCCTACTTTGTTACATTATTTACCATTCTTAAACTCATTTTTTAAAAAGCATACAACTCTGAAAGTCTTAAGAAAAAAACATTAAATATATACTCAACTAGACATATCACATCTAGATTAAAACATTGATTAAGTATTTCCCGCTTTACTTACGTTCAGAGAAAAAAGATCCTATGTAATAAAAGTATATTGGCATACACCTAAGTTTTAACCAAGCAAAGTTAAGGTGCACTTTTCTTTGCAGTGCTGGGGATTGAACCCAGGGCCTCAAGCATGCTAGGCAAACACTGAACTACACCCCAGTCCCCAAGGAATACTTCTTTAACATTCTGTTTAAATGCTGCTTTACTGAAATCCACAGCATCTTCATAACCAGTTACTCCTTAGCACTGACAGCATATAGTACTCAAAAGCAGGTAAATTTACAAATACCTTCAAAAGCCTTCTGTGCTCTGTCAGCATCATCTTGATTTTTGTCAGGATGCACCAATATAGACAACTATGGAAGAGAAAAGTCAGGCTCATCAACACTTCATGGAAGTGACTGGAACTCTTCATACACACACACACACACACACCAGTAAATAATAAAATAATAAACAAAACATGAACTTTTTATAAGAAAACCTCCAGTGATTGGAGAGATGGTTCAGCAGTTAAGAGCACTGACTGCTCTTCCAGAGGACCTGGGTTCAATTCCCAGCACCCACATGGCAGCTCACAACTGTCTGCAATTTGAAGATCTGACACCCTCACACAGAATAAATAAACTATTAAAAAAAGAAAAGAAAACCTCCAGAGATGATTCTTTCAGACACTTATAAGATTCCTCCTGACTTGCCGGGCGTTGGTGGCGCACGCCTTTAATCCCAGCACTCGGGAGGCAGAGGCAGGAGGATCTCTATGAGTTCGAGACCAGCCTGGACTACCAAGCGAGTTCCAGGACAGCCTCCAAAAGCCACAGAGAAACCCTGTCTCGAAAAACCAAAAAAAAAAAAAAAAAAAAAAAAAAGATTCCTCCTGACTTGCTGTCACAGATGGACAGAAACTAGTTGGAGCAAAAAAAGAATCCGTGTTGGGAGATGAAAATCTAATGTTAATCCCTGAAATACCAGAGACATAGTTAGTAATTCTAACTTCAATCACATGCTAGCTCTGAGACCTTGAGTAACTCAGTGTATCTTCAATTTGGCTTCCTGCTTTATCACTAGAAAAATACAAAGTACCTATGTCTCAATAGTTTGTTGTGTGAACAAAGCAAGTGATTAGCATAAATTGAATTTAGGGGCCCATTCTTGAAATCTCAACACTGAGGAGGAGAATTGAGTTCAGGGCTGGCCTGGGCTATAAAGTGAGACCCTGTGGGATAGGAAAGAAGAAGGCGGGGAGGGGCGGATGGGGATGGGATGACAGGGAAAAGTAAATGGAAAAGAGAAAATGGTAAGGGAAAAGGAGAGGGATCAAAGAAAAAGAAAGGAAGAAGTGAATGAATTTGCACACAAACATCCATGGGCAATGGTTAGGATATGCAAAGTATCAAGACATCCATCGAAAGCCTACTGTATGCAAAGTATCAAGACATCCATTGAAAGCCTACTGTATGCAATGCAATACCTGATTTAAATATTTGGACATGAGCCGGGCGTTGGTGGCACACGCCTTTAATCCCAGCACTCGGGAGGCAGAGGCAGGCAGATCTGTGAGTTCGAGACCAGCCTGGACTACCAAGCGAGTTCCAGGACAGCCTCCAAAGCCACAGAGAAACCCTGTCTCAAAAAACAAAATAAATAAATAAATAAATAAATAAAATATTTGGACACATTTACCAACTGAGGTAAAATAGACACAGAAAGGTCCAAAGCACGTGTTCAAGTGCACACTGCTCCTAAGTAAGAGAACAAATTAAAACTAAAGTCATATGTACTCTCAATTATAAGGCCATCTAACAAGTCAGTAAGAACTTGTAACTCAAGTTCATTGGCTACAGGAAAAGTCTAAGGACAACTGTTATTGGACTGTATTGGAAAACAAGACCTTGGAAACAGGGGTTGGGGGATGCTAAATTTAAGCCAAGATCAGAGCTCAGGAAGAATAAAACTATAAAGTTATATAATGGGAAATGACTGAGCAGGCAAAAACAAAAACCATCTTAGCTTAATATAACTTGCTGGGAGATCAGAGGTAACTATGAGTCAGCAATGTAGAGAAATCTATTGCACTAGAGGAAGCCCTGGATATTAATAAGACCACTGTGCAGAATCCAAATATTACAGTCTACACCAGCCAGGTCCCACTCAAATGTGAAAAGTGTGAAGATACAAAGAACTTAGGAAGGTTAAAAAAAAAAGAAAAAAGATAGTGGCAAGAATCAGAAGCCAGAGAGCTACTTTCCTGACAAAATTTCAATAAGTACTTGTTACACTAAGTCAGGTATTTCTTTTTTAAAAAAACTTCTTACGTTTATTGTAAGTTGAGAAACATGAACACATGCCATGATATGTGTGGAGATCAAAGGAAAATTTGCTGAAGTCAGCTCTCTTCTTCTACCATGTGGGTCTCTGGGATCAAACTCAGGTAATCAGGGTTGGCAGCAAGTACTTTTACCGTTAAGTCATCTCACAAACCTAAGCTAGGTATCTCTTGTGTATTTACAGACATTTGCAAGGGATGAAGTAACTGATTGGGATAGGCTGATGGTACGTGCCTGTCATCCCAGTTACTTAAAGACTAAGGCAGGGCAAGCATATAAACAGGGAATTTGAAGTCAGTCTGACAAAATGAGATCCTGCTTCAAATAAAAGTAAGTCTGTAAACCGGGCGTTGGTGGCTCATGCCTTTAATCCCAGAACTAGGGAGGCAGAGGCAGGTGGATCTCTGTGAGTTCAAGACCAGCCTGGTGTACAAGAGCTAGTACCAGGACAGCCTCCAAAACAATACAGAGAAGCCCTGCCTCAAAAAAACAAAAAAGAAGTCTATAGACACTCTTATTTGGATATTAAAAATATTATATTCACAGAAAAACCTATACTCGATACATTAGTTACTATATGTCTAGGATATAGTTCAATTTGTAGAGTGCTTGTCTTACAATATATGAAAACCTGCGTTCAATGTCCAGTACCCCATAAACCTAGTGTGGCACATGCCTACAATCTCAGAACTCAGGAGGCAAAAGCAGAGGATCACAAATTCAACACCATCCTTGGATACACAGGGAAAATTCTAGGCAAGCCTAAGCTCCATGACCCCCACACACACAAAAAAACAAACAGAAGGCTCCCACACTCTCGAGAGCAACTGTACCTGGCGAAACCTCTTTTTTATTTCTTCATCTGTCACTTCAGGATCTATCTGAAGAACCTGGAAGAACCAAGATCAAAGTGTAAGGCTGGGCATGGTGACCCCTTATCTGTCATCTGAATCCTGGAAAACTGAGGCAGAAAGATGGTCAATGCAAGGCCAGCTCTGGTTACAAGCAGACAGTTTCAAGACAAAACATAAAATTGGGTAGCGAGGGAGTATTTCTAGATTCCTGCCACATGGGAATATCAGGAATCAAGGTCATCTTTGGCTATATCAAATTCAGTGCCAATCTGGGCTACATGAGACACTGTCTCAAAAAAAAAAAAAAAAGGGAAAAGAAGGCAGGAGGGAGAGAACGTGTATGCATGTAGTATATGTTGTGTGCAGTTATATATATACTCCCCACTTACAAACCTTCTGTACCCCACTTCTGTCCTGAGCAATATAATTAAATCCATTAAGTAAAACCAGGTGAAGTGATATGTACTGAATCTCACAGTCCAGAACACATGTCAGAGTTCAGAGTTCTTGTATGTAACCACACAAGAAATAGTACTTAGGCAGAGCACTAGAGTGTGGGGTGAGAAGGGTGTCCACACAGAACAATAGCCTGACATGGAGTGCCAAGAAAGGACGAGGAGGGCAAGCTCAGACTCAGGCTACCGAGCATACTGTGTCAGAACCTAAGTGAGGTAAAGGTATCAACATGGGCTCAGTATTTAGGAAGGTGAGCAGAACTGTCATGGATTACAGGCTGACCTAAGCTAAAGAGAGACTCTGACTAAAAAAAATTAAAATGAGATGTCAGAGGTTTAAGAGTATGTACTGCTCTGGAAGAAAAGTTCAGGTCCAAGCCACCTGTGACTCCAGCTCCAGGGAATCCAACACCTCTGGTCTTCTGCACGTGCTCCACATGCATCTGGACCCATGAACACAAACCCACAAACACGTATACAGTTACATGATTTAAAAATAAAGCAAATATATATATATATGAGGTCCTGAGTTCAATTTCCAGCACCTACATGGTGGCTCACAACCACCTCTAATGAGATCTGGTACCTTTTTCTGGACTGCAGGGACACATGCAGACAGAATACTACATATACAATGGATGGATGGATGCATGCATCTTTAAAGGGAAAATAAATAGATAAATAAATAAATAAATAACCAAAAAGTGGGGGTGGAGAGATGGCTCAGCCATTAAAGGATAGGTTCACAATCAAAAATAAGAAAAAAAATGCCACAAAAACAAGCAAAACACAGGTAGCATGGATATAACAACACACACAAGACATCAATCCTAGCATTTAGGATGCTGATGCAGAGCATTCAGGTATCTACTCAGCTACACAAGTAAGGTTAGAGACAGCCTGGGCTATCTGAGAGCCTGTCTCAAAACAACAAAAAAGCTAGGTGGTGGTGGCACACAACTTTAATCCCAGCACTCAGGAGGCAGAGACAGGCGGATCTCTGTGAATTTGAGGCCAGCCTGAGGAAGTCCTGTGCATTTGTCAATAAAGCACTGTCTGGCCTATAGGGAATCTAGATAGGAGGGACTAGGAGTCCAGGAAGACTCTGGGAAGGAGAAACACAAGAGAGTCAAGATGTAATGCCATGGGGGTAGGAAGCCCGGAACTATTCTCCGGTAAGAGAAATACTTAGATTAACAATTATGGGGTAATTACTTAAGTCAGAGGTAGCCAATAAGAAACAAGCAAGGCCAACAGCTTCATAATTAATATAGCCTCCTGTGTGTTTATTTGGGACTCATGCGGCTCTAGAACCAGGCTGGCGGGAAAGCTTCTCTCAAGGAAAAGGTTTCTCTTAACAAGCCTGGTCTAGAGAGTGAGTTCCGGACAGCCAGGGTTACACAGAGAAACCCTGAAAAACCAAAACCAAAACAGAATAAGGAAAAAAAAAAAAAAAGAAGGGCCAACCTAGTAAGCACAATGGTAAAATGCTTAACCAATATCTAAAATCCCGTGAGTTTGATTCCCAGAATCAAAGGAGAGAGAGGGAGAGAGAGAAGGAAGAGGGAGGGAGGGTTCAATATGCGATTCCCAGCACCCACACAATCACTAGCAACCACCTGGAACTCTTTGATACCCTCTTCTAGATTCCATGGGCACCAGGCAGGCATATGGTGCATATACATACATGCAAACAAAGCACATAGATTTTTTTAGAAGTTTTTAAATAACCAGTGTATGTTGGGTTGAAGGAACAGACCCAACACTGTCAGTGCTATTGAGAGCAGAACCAGAATCTCTCTGCCTCCTTTTATTGGAAAGACAAAGGAAGATATGCTGCCAATTTACTGTGATTTGAGGTAACGACTTTTGACATTTTACCACAGATGAAAGAACAGTGATTAGTGATGATAAGAATGTTCAGAGCTTGACATGGTGGGTGGAGTACACTATGCTCCCAGCACTCAGGAAGGTGAGGTCGGAGAAGTGTAGGTTGAGCCACTCTTGAGATACACATGTTCAAAAACACAAAGTGTGTTCTAAAACTCTCATGGTCTTCATTCTATTTTTACTGAATGTTTGGTATCTTTTACTTTCATGTAACAAAAAAGTTTTAAAAGTTTTTCTTTGCGGCCAGGCGTTGGTGGCGCACGCCTTTAATCCCAGCACTCGGGAGGCAGAGGCAAGCGGATCTCTGTGAGTTCGAGGCCAGCCTGGACTACCAAGCGAGTTCCAGGACAGCCTCCAAAGCCACAGAGAAACCCTGTCTCGAAAAACCAAAAAAAAAAAAAAAAAAGATTGGAACGTCCGGCTCCAATCAATGTATCTTAGGTGTTTACTGCAACATAAATCTGCCTACAAGTCAGGACAATGATTTAAACCTGTAATCCCAGTACTTAGATGCTGAGTCAGGAGAACCACAAACAGTCTAAGGACAACCTGGGATGTAAAGTGAGCTCCAGGCCACAGTAGCTGTTTCAAAAATAGCCAGGTGTGGTGGCTCATTTCTACAATCTCTGCATTTGGGAGGTTGAAGCAGGAGGATTTGGAGTTCAAAAGTAATCTTGAGTACATGACACTGTCTCAAAAAAAACCGTATGTATATACATAAGTCTGCACCTATGGAAAACTATCTACCACAGATGCTGCATCGACAACACGTTACTCTGTCTGCACATGCAAAAAGCTCTTCACAGATGCTGCAGTGACAATCAGCTCACCTCAAATGGGTTCAGATTAAAGTAAGAGGAACCAGGACGAGTCAATCTTTCAATCTGATTTTTGGATGTTAGAACTGAATCTCTCTTCTCTATTTGTTTCACCTAAAAGTAAAAGGATTAATAATTACATTAGTAAAGATAATAAGCTGAATATCAACTTTAACACAAGACTAACATGCTCAACATCTACTTGTATCTACCACATGTAAGATCCTTACTAAGCTCCAAAGAATGATGACAGTAACATAACTAATTTTACAATAATAGTTCAGATCTCCAGTATCCTCATAAAAGCTGAGGATAGGCATGTGCACCTGTAACTCCAGAGCTAGGGAAGGAGACAGGTACATCCCCAGAACTCACTGGACAGCCAGTCTAGCCAATCGGTGAGTCAGGTTCAGTGAAAGAGCTTGTCTCAAAAAAAAAAAAATAATAGTAACAACATGGATGGCAAAAGATACACGACACTGACCTCTGTACCCATAATGTACATATATGAACACACATATACCCTACAATTTTTTAAATTTACATTTACTATTTATGTTAACAATTCTACTTGGCAGGTATTATCATTATCCCCACTTCACAGATAGGAAAAATAAGAAACCAAGGTTTCCAATTACCTAACTTGTAAGAAATTTACCCTAACAGTTTCACTCGCATTCAGACATCAAGAAGATTCCCAGATAATAAAACACAGCCACACAGGGCGAGGGAGGTATACACCTTTAGTCTCAGCATTCAGGAAGCAGAGGCAGGCAGATCTCTGTGAGCCTGAGGCTGGCCTGGTCTTCAAAGTAAATTCCAGGTCATCGAGAGCTGTTACACAGAGAGCCCTGTCTCAAAAAAAAAAAAAAAAAAAAACAACTAAAAATCAATAAAACATAGCCACCAGCCGGGCGTTGGTGGTTCACGCCTTTAATCCCAGCACCCGGGAGGCAGAGGCAGGTGGATCTCTGTGAGTTCGAGGCCAGCCTGGTCTACAAAGCGAGTTCCAGGACAGCTTCCAAGACAATACAGAGAAACCCTGTCTCGAAAAACCAAAAAAAAAAAAAAAAAAAATAGCCACCTCCACAGACCTTGAACCACAGATGATAAAGCTGCACGTGGGTACAATTAATCCATCTTTTTTAACTCTTAGAGGAAAAATTCAAGTACGCTGAACCATGAACTATGAGCAACATTTAACACCATTATGGGGGACTTGGTATTGGCTCAGTCAGTGGAGAGCTTGCCTAGCATACATAAAATCCTGGGCTTAATACTTGGCAAAAGAATAAAGCTGGACAAGGCCGGCTCATTCCTGTAGGAGGATCACCACTAGTTCCAAGCAGCCTGCCCTTAGTGAGAACTTCTCTTAAAAATAAAAAGACCAGACAGGCTTTGGTGGCACATGCCTTTAATCCCAGAACTAGGGAGGCAGAGACAGGTGGATCTCTGTGAGTTCGAGGCCAGCCTAGTGTACAAGAGCTA
Source organism: Mesocricetus auratus (assembly GCF_017639785.1). NCBI lineage: Eukaryota > Metazoa > Chordata > Mammalia > Rodentia > Cricetidae > Mesocricetus > Mesocricetus auratus. The sequence goes on from NW_024429197.1 coordinate 10,831,475, forward strand.
GTTCCAGGACAGCCTCCAAAGCTGTCTCAAAAAGAAAAATAAAATAAATAAAAAAACAAACAAATAAATAAATGGACCAAAGGACAGGGCTATGGAGGCTGCGCTGATTCCCAACATTCACCTTAAAATCACTGCAAAGCACAGGCATTCTTTCTCTGCTTCCTGCCTAAAAGATGTGAATTGCCCAGCCCACATGCTCCACCAAGATGGACTGAAATTCTTCAGTGAGTAAAACAAAAATGTCAACACTATAAAAAAAAGAATAGTTCATAACTAGTACTATTATAAACATAAGAAATAATGGCTCTAATCCCAGCACTTTGGGGGCTAAAGCAGGAGGGTCCAACTGGACTAACAGAAGACACTGACTTAAAAAAAGACTGCCTCAAAAAATGAAACAAAACATAAAAACGACTGCCTTGCTTCTACTTTAATTGTCGTGAAAACTCTTGTACTATTAACCCCCCTCCTTCCACAGATGTAGGAAAGATTCCAACAGCAGTCAGGCTAGTTGCCTTGCAAGAACTCAGTCTGACGTCAAATGGCTTGCTTTGATTCAGTATATCCATTCATTTATTCACTAAAAATATGCTGAACGTCCACCATGCACTAGGTGCTGGCGATGCAATCGTAAACAAGGCTCAGACCCAGGTCATTCCCGGCCTACAAGACACCAAGTTGCCTTCTACTACTAAGTCGCAGAAGCAATTATGCACGCTCCTTAAGTTTGTCATGTTAAAGATGGGGGTGGGTCATATAACCCATTCTTGTCACGATGAACAGTGCTCAGCACTGGTAAACCGCAGAAACTGCCACTCACACATTCATGGCAGAGGAGTGGGAAAGGCCTCCCTCCTGTTTACAAATAAAAGCAGGTGCGCCGCAGCTCCGTCTCCGCCGGGAAGGTCCCAGCCTCCGCCAGCGCAGACTCCACGGCCTACCGGCTGCAGCACGGCAAGCAGCTTGCCGCCGCTCTCCGGGTCTGGGTCCGTAGGCCCGGCCGCCCCGCCGCACTCCGGGGACCCCAGCAGTCACAGTGGCGGCCGCGCACGCACCCCGCGGCCGGTCCGCAGTCCCCAGGCTGGACGGCGCGGGTCAACGGCCCCGGGAGGCGTCCCACCGCCCCAGGCCGCTGCGGATGGAGCCGGAGCGCGGTCTCCCTGAGGCCACCATCTTACTCCGGGCTCACCTCGCTGTAAAAGGTCATAAATGCCTCCTCTGTGCTGCCTCCGCCGCCCGAAACCCCGCTCTCTCCCGAAGCCGCCATTTTCCCGGCCAGCCGGCACGTGACCGTTCTGCGCAGGCGCGGTCTCACGTGACCATTCCAAGACCGCCTTCCTGGACCGCCTCTGCCGCCAAGCCGCACTTAAAGGGCCCGAGACCCTAACAGGCATTTTTTTTTTTTTTTTTTTTTTTTGAGAAAGGGTTTCTCTGTGTAGCCCTAGCTGTCCTGGAACTCTCTCTGTAAACCAGGCTGGCCTCAAACTCTGAGATTCACCTGCCTCTGCCTCATGAATGCTGGGGTTAAAGGTGTAACTGAACTTTTTTTTTTTTTTTTTTTTTTTTTTGGTTTTTCGAGACAGGGTTTCTCTGTGGCTTTGGAGGCTGTCCTGGAACTAGCTCTTGTAGACCAGGCTAGGCTGGCCTCGAACTCACAGAGATCCGCCTGCCTCTGCCTCCCAAGTGCTGGGATTAAAGGCGTGCGCCACCAATGCCCTGCCCTGAACTTTTTTTTTTTTTAATTAAAAAGAAGGACTGCCCCTCGAGACGGCTCAACTGGTCAAGGCTCCTGTCTCCAAGCCTGAAGACCCCGGGACCCACTCAGTGGAAAGAAAAAAACAAAACACTCCCAAAAGCTGCCTTCTGACTTCACACGTATGTCATTGCCAGCCCATGCAAGCACAGTACACACTTTTGTTGTTTCTGTTTTTTGAGCAGGATCTCTCTACAAAGCCCAGGCTCCTGGAACTCACTTTTTAGACCAGGCTGGCCTTGAACTCATAGAGACCCACCTACCTCTGCAGTGGCAGATGAATCTCTGAGTTTGAGGACAGGCTGGTCTACAGAATGATTTCCATGACTGCCAAGGCTACACAGAGAAACTCTGTCTCAAACAAACAAACGAACAAGTACAGTTCTTCTTCTTCTTCTTTTTTTTTTTTTTTTTTTTTTTTTTTTTGGTTTTTCGAGGCAGGGTTTCTCTGTATTGTTTTGGAGCCTGTCCTGGAACTTGCTCAGTAGACCAGGCTTGTGGTCTCGAACTGACAGAGATCCACCTGCCTCTGCCTCCCAAGTGCAGAGTGAGCACCAGGACAAGGACAGACATAGAGAAACCCTGTCTCAAACAAAACAAAACAAAACAAAACAGCACACTTGATACTCACTAAGTAGTTTCCTCCTACCCAACTGTTGTCTCTGGCTATACCTATTCTGGACACTTCCCAAGGATGGAATCTACTTATAAAATACCTTTTGTATTTAGTTCTTTAATGTTGTTTTTGTTTTTCAAGAAGGGTTCCTCTGGCCGGGCGGTGGTGGCACACGCCTTTAATCCCAGCACTCAGGAGGCAGAGGCAGGCGGATCTCTGTGAGTTCGAGGCCGGGCTGGACCGATAGCCTCCGAAACAATACAGAGAAACCCTGTCTCAAAAAACCAAAAAAAAAAAAAAAAGAAGGGTTCCTCTGTGTAACTGCCCTGGCTGTCCTGGAACTCACTTTGTAGACTAGGCTGGCATTGAGCTCTTGGAGATCCACCTGCCTCTGTCTCGTGAGTGCTGGGACTAAAGGAGTGAACCACCACCACCTGGCTCATGTAGCATATTTTTAAGGTCCATCAAAGAGGCGCCTAGGTAAGAATATACTCCATTTTATGCCTTCATCAAATTCCACAAAAGTATATTTATGCTACAATTTGTTTATACCTTCAGCAGTTTAACATTTGGTGTATTCTCACCTTTGGACTATTATGAAATAATGTTGTGAAGCTGGGAACATGCCTGCCAACACTTGGGAGGGAGGCAAGAAGATCAGGAATTTCAGCTATCTTCCTAGGGAGTTTTAAGCCCTAATGAGCTACACTAGATCTCATGGGGGAGCGAAGGACAAAGAGAAAAAGGGAAGGAAGATATCATGAACATGAATGTACTAGTGTGTTTAGAGTCTCTTATTTAATGTTTAAAATGACACTTATGTATTTATGGGGGCACAGTGCCACAGTGTACATGTGGAGGTCAAAGAACAACTTTCAAGAGTCAGTTATCTCTTTCCACCAGAGGCCCAGGAACAGAACTCAGTTAGCATGGTTAGCAGCATGCACTAGTGTGTGTGTGTGTGTGTGTGTGTGTGTGTGTGTGTGTGTGTGTGTGTGTTTTAAAATTGGGTCTTATGAAGCTCTGGCTGGCCCAAAATTCCCTGTGCAGAACAGGCTGGGTGAAACATGCCTGCTCTTCCTTCCTGAGTGTGCCCCAAGAGTTCTGGAATTACATAGGCTTGTGCCTCGATGTTCTTTTCTATTCATTGCACCAAGAGTTGTTATCTGCTTCGTTCAACGACATATTAATACATTTCACAAATTCTAATTCACTACCTCTAAGGCTCTGATGGCTTTATAAAGAAAACTGAAGAGAGAACTGAGAGACAGAATGACTAAGAAGGTCAAAAAAGGTTTCTCTGAGAAAGTGAAATTTAAGGTAAGAGAAGAGAATGAAGTGGCAATATAAGGAAAAAACAAGAACACCTCCTAAGAGATGGACACGATTTCGTATGTACAAATAGAGGTAGGTATGTTGGAGGTCAATATCCCCTGCAGTCGGTATTCAAGGTGTAACTACCACAAACCTTGTATTTCGCCGATTTATTGATGTCTGTAGGGATTTCCATCATTTACATTTTAATAAAACCACATTAGGACCGAAATTGTACGATGGAAGTGGACAACATGGTTTATTCTAATGAGATCAAAAGCAAAGATTTCATCTTCTCACACTGCTCTGAAACCTCCATCGGCAGGATGCACCAGAATCCAAGTTATTAGCGGTTGGCTAAGCGTAAACCCGCTTCCCCCCCTTGACGTTCCCAGCGGACTGCTAGAATCCCCGCCTCTTTCATTCCTGATTCGCTGTTCCCGTGATAGTCCCGCCTCTCCATCGTTCAGATTGGCGGCTTAGCCGCCCTCGCTGTTAGCGCGCTAGCAGAGAAGCTGCTACGCCCGCGACGCGATCGCAGCTGCGCAGGACAATGGCAGGCTCGGCGCTGGCGATTCGGGCTCGGCTCGGAGTCTGGGGTGTGAGGGTCCTACAAACTCGAGGCTTCGGCTCGGGCTCGGGCTCGGTAGGTGGCGGCACGACCCACCGCCCATCCCGGGGTGCGGGTCCTGTCTTCCTTGTTGTGCCCTTTGCTAAGTCAGCGTCTCTCTCTGCAGTCGGAGAGCATAGACACCAGCGCTGGCTCCATCCGAGAAGCCGGTGGGGCCTTCGGAAAGAGAGAGAAGGCTGAAGAGGATCGGTACTTCCGGTGAGGCTCACCAGGTCCTAAACCCAACCCCCATCTTCCTCCCTGTCCTTTCTACGCCCTCTGTCGCCCCACCCATCCTTACCTGGTCCCTTGGGGCACCCATCCTCTGGCAGAATTCCCAGGTCGATGAAGCCATTGTGTCTCAACATGGTTGAAACATTTAACTTCAGCACCACACTAGTGGCTCCCCACCAGCCATAAACCGGTCTACAGGACTCAGCCCAAGGCTGGTCTCCTAATATATAAGTTGCTATCTTCTCCCTCCTTGCCCCTGGTGGTGCGAGACCCTCAGGCGCTTTGAGCATTGTTTACATCCTGCCGGCCAGAACAAGCAGACCTTCTGAGTCTGTCTCTCTCGACTGTCACTTATTTTTTTCCCTCCTCGACCGTCCCCCCTTATAGATTTTTTTTCCCGACTGGTTAGAAATAGGGAGTGGGCTAAATCTATCTGCAACTTTCCCCAACCCTGAGTTATCTTTAACTAACTTCTGTCCATGCTGGAGAGCAGCCAAAACTAATCTTGCTTCCGTTTCTCCTTTGGTCTCTTAAGGATTGCCCTAGGCCTATAGGGGTTGTCGTTCAGTTATGAACTAAGAGCTTAAACATGCAGATGGCCCGGGTTCAAGTCTCAGTACCAAAAAAAAAAAAAAAACAATTGTCAAGATGGCAATTCTCCTGCCTCAGCCTTCTAAATGTTGGGATTAGGGGCATACCACCACTCCTGGCTTGGAATCTCTGTCCTTAGGTGTCGGGGGAAGCCGGAGTTACATGCAGTTGTGAGCTGCTAAAAGGGGTGCCGAACTGAGGTCCTCTGCAAGAGCAGTGTGCAGGGGCTGGAGAGACGACTCGGGCTAAGAGCACTGACTGCTTTTCCAGAGGAACCAGGCTCTATTGCCAGTGCCCACGTGGTGTCTAACAGCTTCCATAGCTCCAGTTCCATGGCATCCCACACCCTCTTCTGGCCTACATGGACAGTGCATGCGTGTGGTATATAAACATACATGCAGATTCCAGGTATAGTGCATACCTTTAATCCCAACACTCTGAAACTCTGAAAGCAGAGGGAAGAAAAGCTCTCTGATTTCGAGACCAGCCTGGTCTACAAGAGCTACTTCCAGAACAGCCTCCAAAGCCACAGAGAAACCTTGTCTCGAAAAACAAAAAAGTGTGTGTGTGTGTGTATACATGCATGCATGCTTGTCCCAAGTGTGTGGGGACCCTCGTAGATACCTTGGAGTTGTGAACTGCCTGAAATTGGTGCTAGGAATTGAATTTAGCTTCTTCTGGAAGAGAACTTAACCTCAGAGCCATCTCTACAGCTCTTACATGAGTGTATTGCCTGCATATATGTATGTATACCACATGAGTACCCGGTAACTGTGGGAGCCAGATGCCTTGAAACATCAGTTACATATGAGTGTAAGTGCTAGAAATGGAACCTGAGTTCTCTGCAAGAGCAACAAGTGCTCTTAATCATTGAGCCATATTTGAAGTCCCAACTCAGTAAGCTTAAATTAGGAACTTATCCGAAGACAACAGTTGGATCCCCTAGAACTAGAATTACAGATGGTTGTAGGCCACCATGTAAGTGCTGGGAACTGAACCTGGGTCCTTTGCAAGAACAGCAAATGCTCTTTGCCACTGAGCCATGTCTCCAGCCCCTGGTTTGGGACTTCCAAGGCAGTCTCACTCTGTAGTTCAAGTGTACTGGAATTTGGGCGGGCCTCAAGCTTGCAGCAATCCATCCTGTCTCAGCCCTCAAGGTTCTGGGGTTACCCAGTGAGCCATTAACCCTGCCTGCCTTAAGTATCACAGGTTATGATTGGAGATCTCCTTGGGAGTCAGTGAAATGACTCAGGGTAAAAGTGCTTTGTAACCAAGACTATGAACCTGCTGCCAGGGACTGCCTTGGTAGAAGGAAAGAACCGATTTCCACAAGCTCCACCCCCCACCCACCTGTACACACAAATAAATGTAATGAAAGTGAAGTAAAGATCTCTTTGGGTGGAGGATTGACATTAAACCCTCAGCCGCTGTCTCCATATAGAGAGAAGACTAAAGAACAACTGGCTATCCTGAAGAAACACCATGAAGATGAGATCCAGCACCACGAGCAGGAGATAGAGCGTCTGCAGAAACAAATTGAGCGGCATAAGAAGAAGATAAACAACCTGAAAAGTCATCACTAAATGCATTCAGTCACCCACAGAATGATATGTATCGTTCCCCACTTCTATAGAAATGTACTTCTTCCTGAGTGATTAATATTTGGGCTGTGTGCTACTAACAGACAATAAATTATCACCAGTAAATCATGTCTGTTGCATCTGCTGTCTGGAGGGTGGTCGTGGGACAGACACTATTCCTCCATTCAAATGAAGTAGGCAGGACTTCCCTAAGTAGAGTAACCAGGGGAGATGACACAGACCCCAATCTAATCAGAAGTGTGCAGTTTTGGACTGTAACCCCCAATACGGTGCGTAAAGCTAAGGAGCAGCTTGAGCAGAGGAAAGCCTGTCTCCAAGGACCAGAAATAGTAGTACTGTATTATGTGAAGGACTTTCATGAGACTAGCTATTGCTCTAATTTTGCAGGTTGAGACAAGTAGAATTAGAAATCATATATGAGCTGGGTGGTGGTGGTGCATGCCTTTTAATCCCAGCATTTGGGAGGCAGAAGCAGGCAGATTCCCCAAGTTTAAGGCCAGCCTGACTACAAAGCAAGTTCCAGGATACCCAGGATTACTCAAAGAAATCCTGGGGGGTGAGGGGCTGGGGTGGGAATACACAGTCGAGACTGCAATAGCCTGTGTCTCAAAAAAGGGAAAATAAAAAATAGAAAAAAATACACAGGTTGAATTTTAATGCAGTAGTAAAGTACATGCTTAGACATGCATGAGGGCCTGGGTATGATCCCAACACTAGCGATTAGAAAGGTTGCCATTGCCAGGAATAATTCAGTATTAACTATAATCAGTATAGAGATTTGGGTCCAGATTGTTATAATTTTTATTTTGACTTGCCCAACAGGGAGCCGCGTGATTGTGTGTGTATGTGTACAGCTTTATGAAAATATGACTCAGCATTTTTATTACAGCATACTGAAATAAAAGATGTTATTTGTTTTTTTGTTTTTTTTCTGTAAGTCTCACTATTATAGCTCCAGCTGGTCTGGAACTCCCTATGTAGACCAGGCTGCCCTCAAATTCAGAGATTCACCTGCCTCTGTCTCAGAGTGCTGGAATTAAGGTCATGTACCACCACAAATATTAAATAAAAACAAAATACTGTTCAAATCCTAAAATAGTTGAGATGTAAAATCCTAAACACAAACAGCACAGTTGTAAGAGTCACATGGACTCCCAACACCACACCACCCCCTCCATTGAGGCCTGTTCGGAAAATCCTACAAGCCAGTGGCATCAATGTCACTTGGAAACTCATCAGAATCAAATTCTCAGATCGGGAACAAAACTTGTTTAAACTGTAAAGATGATGGATATTCAATTTCTTGTTTGCTATTTTTTTTTTCTAAATTTTTTTTTTAATGTAACTGAGAATGATCTTGAACTCTTGATTCCTGCCTTACCATCTTGGTTTTGTGACAGTGCTGGAAATTTATCTCCAGTATTTCATTCAAGGAATCTTGTCAAGCTACAGCCCGAGCCCTTGGGAGTTTCATGTGTCATGTGTGTTTGTACATGGATGGGGTTTGGTTGGGTTTTGGTTTTTTTGAGACAGGGTTTCTCTGTATAACAGTCCTGGTTGTCCTAAAACTTGCTTTGTAGACCAGGCTGACTTTGAATTTACTGAGGTCTGCCTGCCTCTGCTTTCCAAGTACTGGGATTAAAGGCATGCGCCACCACCACCCAACTTGCATTGTTTTTTAAATGTTGTGTGTATGGAATGTTTTGCCTGAATGTATGTCTGTTTACCACTTGCATGCCTGGTGTCCAAAGGGGTCAGAAAAGTTTATCAGATACCCTGGAACTGAAGTTACAGACAGTTGTGAGTCACCATGTGGTGCTGGGAATTGAACCCAGGCCCTCAGGAAGAAAAACCAATGCCCTTCAAACCACTGAACTGTGTCTCCTGCCCCTGTTTTGTTTGTTGGGTCTTTGGGCAGTGGTGGCACAGGCCTTTAATCCCAGTACTCAGGAGGCAGAAGCAGGTAGATCTCTTGAGTTTGAGGCCAGCCTGGTATACAGAATGAGCCAGAACAGCCAAGGCTACACAGAGAAACCCTGTCTTGAAAAAAAAGAAGAAAGAAAGGACATTTAGTCCTGGCTGACCCAGAACTCATTGTGTAAACTAGGCTGGCCTTAGCCCGAACTCACAAAGATCCCGAACTCACAAAGATCAGCCTGCTTCCCAAGAGCTAGAATTAAAGGCCTGTGCCACCAGACCTGTATTGTTTGTTTGGAAATGAGGTCTCACTATGTAGCCCTGGCAGACCTGACACTTACTATGTAGACCAGGTTGTCCCAAACATGAGGATTTAATATTTGCCTGCCCCTGTTTCCTAGGCGGTAAGAATAATGGTGTGTGCCACTATGCTAGCCCACTTTTAGCTTTTGAGTACAAGGTCTTTGTAGCTCAGACTAGTCCAGAATTCACTATTGTAGCCCAGGCTAGCCTTAAACCTAAGCCTTCCAAGTGCTGAGATGACAGGTCTAAGCTTTTATGTTTGGCTTTGGTTCTTACGTTAAGGCAGGGTCTCCGTATGTAGCCCAGGCTGTCCTGAAATCTGCTTTGTAATCTATGTAATCCAAGCTAGCCTGTACCCCACTGTGTTCTGCCCCAGCCTCCTTAGTACTGAGACTATAGCACAGGCCACCACCTTTGGATCATGATATTCCACAAAACATATTGTGAGATACATTACATTGGTTATTTCATTATGTATAGCCATGTTTACAGGTCACAAGCATCAGAACTGACTGGCTTCGGGGAAGAAACTGCTTTATTAGAACAGGGATCACTGTTTCACAGAAACTCAAACGTGAACAAACCAGACTGAACAGGCAGAGGCCAGAGCAGCCCTGAGCTGCAGGAGCAGATCAATTTAAGCAGCCTCCAGATTACCTGTCAGTCATTGGGGCACTCTCGTGTTTGGGGGTTTGTTCTGGTTTAACAAACTAGTGCTTTGTTTTATTAGAATTTCTCTTAAATTACTTATGTGTCTGTGTGTACATGTTACAACTTGTGTGTGGAGATCAGAGGGCAACTTGGAAGAACTGGTTCATTCCTACCTTGTGGGTCCTAGGGATTGAACTCCAATTGTCAGATTTGGCAGCAAGTACCTTTACTCACTGAGACATGTCACAGACTCTGTGTGTGTGTGTGTGTGTGTGTGTGTGTGTGTGTGTGTGTGTGTGTGTGTGTGTGTCTATGTGTCTGTGTGTCTGTGTGTCTGTGTTTTAAACAGTTATTTTAATGGGGAAGGTCTGGGGTTGGGGGTGAATGTGTTTGTGCCACAGAAGTCAGAGGACAACTTGTGGGAGGCCTCCATTCCCTACCAAACTCAGGTCATTTCCAGGCTTGATGAGAAGCATCTTTACCCACTGAGCTGTCTCACCAGTTCATTTGTTTGTTTCTTCTTTTCTTTTTTTTTTTTTAGACAGGGTTTCTCTGTGTAGCCCTGGCTGTTCTGGAACTCACTCTATAAACCAGGCAGGCCCCAAACTCAAGAGATCCGTCTGCCTCGACTTCCAATGCTGAGATTAAAGGAATCAAAGGCATGCACCACCATGCAACAGAGCATGTTACAATTATTTGCTCATTAGATCTCATTATTTTTGGCAAGTAGGGCCATTTCATTAATTACATTAATTATGCATACTTTTTTTTAGTATTGATAGTACTGGGAAATCAAATGAAGGGTCTCACACATACTAAGCCAGCATTCCACCACTGAGCTGCACCTCAGCCCTGGTTTAATTTTACAGCCGAAGTTACTGAAACAGATTGTGAGGTAGCCGATCTCCGTGAGGTTTGCCCTGAGCAGCAAGCTGTTACTTCATAACATGCTCTCAAAGCCCTTAGCTAGAGCTCTGGGGTGTTGGTTTTGATAACCCATAGCTCCTTCCTCCCTGTGGACCAGGTGTGAGCAGTGATGTATATGATCATCTAGAGACGGATGGATAAGGGCTCCTTGGCAGTAGTGTGGAAGTGGCTGTGGTTGGTGTTGGCACTGGCATGTTGGCTGTGACACAAACCCCATCAACTTGTCTGTGCATGTCGCTGCAATGCAAACTTGTGATCCTAGCTGTTTGAGGTTTCCACAGCAGTTAACTCAAAAGTGGTTAAATGCCTGGGGATCTCTAAGAAACAAAGTCTGAAGAGATAGAAGTCTACCCCAGGAGCACTTGAATAGTCCCTGGTTTTGATTAATCCCAGGTGGGTAGAGAAGTTGAGAGAGGAGAAAGAAGAGCAAGACCATCCTTATCTTAGGACCAGTTAAATCCAGATGTTTGGCTGAAGAGATGACTCAGTCATAAAGCGACTACTGCAGAAGCTTGAGGACCTGTAACTCCACATGGAGGGGAGGTGTGGGTCGGGGGACAGGAGGACCCCTGAAGCCCATTTCTCATCAGCCTAATCCATAAGCTTCTAGTTCAGTGAGATACCCTGTCTCAAAACATAATAAGATGGAAAGTGACCGAGAGGAGGAGGAAAGACACCCTCCACACTCATTCACTCACATGTACATACACCTTGCTAACAACACACATCGCCCAGACTGGGGCCCTCCTACCTGTGATGCTGACACCCACAATCCTAACACTCTGAAGGCTGACACAGGAGCATCTCAAGCTGTCCTGGACGCCAAAAAAAGGAAGCAGAGAGATGACTCAGCAGTTGAAAGCACTTGCAGAGGACATGGCACTCACATGGCAGCTCACAACTGCTTATAACTCCAGTTCCAGGAGATCTAGGGCCAAGGGCACCGAGCATGGCTTTGGTGTACATACATGCAGGGAAAACACTCATAAACATAAGGTTTTATTTATTTGTTTTTGGTTTTTTTTTTGTTTTTTTCAAGACAGGGTTTCTCTGTGTAGCCCAGGCAGTTCTAGAACTAATTGTAGTTCAGGCTGACCTGAAATCCACCTGCATCTGCTTTCTGAGTTCTGGAATTAACGGCTATACCACCACACCTGCTAGTAAATAAATTTGGGGGTGGGGTTAAGATAGGGTTTCTCGGGCTGGAGAGATGGCTCAGAGGTTAAGAACACTGGCTGCTCTTCCAGAGGTCCTGAATTCAATTCCCAGCAACCACATGGTGGCTCACAACTATCCATAATGAGATCTGGTGCCCTCTTCTGGTCTGCAGGGATACATGCAGACAGAACACTGTATACATAATAAATAAATCTTTAAAAAAAAAAAAAGATAGGGTTTCTCTGTGGTTTTGGAGGCTGCCCTGGAACTAGTTCTTTTTTTTATACATAATAATTTTGTATTTAACTTTTTACACATGTTACTCTCAGTTCCCTCTCCCTACCCTCCTCCCCCGGCTCCCCTTCCATCCCAACCCCCCCACCCCAATCCATTTACCCTCCACTCCCCAGGGAGGGTAAGGCCTTCCATGAGGGATTTTCAGTGTCTGTCATACAATCCCGGGCAGGGCCTAGGTCCACCCCCAGGTGTCCAGGCTGAGAGAGGATCCCTCCATGTGGAATGGGTTCCCAGAGCCCATTTGTATGCCAAGAATAAATACTGATCTACTCTCCAAGGTCCCATAGATTGCTGAGGCCTCTTCTCTGTCACCCAGGTTGGGGGGATATGTGTGTCTAGATCAGTCCCATGCTGGTCTCTCCGTCATCACTCTGGGGTCTATGCATTCCCCCTTGTTTAGCTGCCTCTGTGGTTTTTGCCAGCCTGGTCTTGATTCCTTTGCTCATCACTCCTCTTTGCAACTGGGCTCCAGGAGTTCAGTTCAGTTTTTAGCTGTGGGTGTCTGCCTCTGCTTCCATCAGCCACTGGATGAGGGCTCTAGGATGGCATATAAGGTAGTCATCAATCTCATTATTAGAGGACGGCATTTAAGGTAGCATTAATGCCAGTTGGTGTCATTTTTGTAACTCTGTGAAGATCTCACTAGTGCCAGATCTCTCCTCCAACTTATAATGGCTCCCTCTATTTATGGTATCTCTTATCCTTCTCTCCTCTATTCTTGCCCTGGCTCAACCTTCCTGCTCCCCCATCTCTTCCTTTTCCCTCCTCTTCTCCCCCTCTCCTTCTCCCATCTAAAATTTTTTAAGAAGAAACAAAAGAGCTGGGTGTGGCAGCTGACACCTGTAACCTCAGCACTCCAAAGACTAAGAACTGGAAACCAGCCAGCTACACAGCAAGATCACAGCCCATAACAAAAAAACAAAACAATTGAAAAAATATTCCAGGTTCTTTTCTAAACTAGAACTAGAACTGAGAGCCACTGGCTGGCAGTGTTCAACAGTGTATTTCCAGTATAAGATGCCAGACTGAAGGTACCAGCAAGGACAAAAATCCCATCCCTACTCTTTTCACCAAGAAGTACACCTTGTTTTCATTTTATTTAATTTATTTATTTATTTGGTTTTCCAACATAGGCTTTCTCTGTAGTTTTGGAACCTGTCCTGAAACTCTCTCTATAGACAAGGCTGGCCTTGAACTCACAGAGATTTGCCTGCCTCTGCCTCCCGGGTGCTGGGATTAAAGGTGTACACCATCACTGCCTGGCTGGTACTCCCTATTTTAAGGGTGACATCTTTTTTGTTTGATTGATTTTGGGATTTTGTTTTGTTTTGTTTTGGTCTCTTTGCTCAATTCCTAAAGAGAGTCTGGGTCATTCCACTATTCAAAAAGCATTGTTGCATATTGGGTTTTGTTTGGGGTTTTTTTTCTTTTCTTTTCTTTTTCTTTTTTCTTTCTTTCTTTCTTTCCTTCTTTTTTTTTTTTTTTTTTTTGGTGTGTGTGTTTTGTTTTGTGACAGGTCTCATATATCTCAGGTGGTCCTTGAACTCAACTTTGCACATAGCCAAAGAGGCCAGATGAATGGAGGCTGGATGAGGATACCCCGCTCTATCACCCTTCCACCTTACTCTCTTAAGACAGAGTCTCTCCAGCCGGGCGTTGGTGGCGCACGCCTTTAATCCCAGCACTCGGGAGGCAGAGGCAGGCAGATCGCTGAGTTTGAGGCCAGCCTGGTCTACAAAGTGAGTTCCAGGACAGCCTCCAAAGCTACAGAGAAACCCTGTCTCGAAAAAAAACAAAAAAAAAGAGCACTGACTACTCTTCCAGAGGTCCTGAGTTCAAGTCCCAGCAACCACATGGTGGCTCACAACCATCTATAATGAGATCTGGTGCCCTCTTCTGGTGTGCAGGCAGAATGTTGTATACATAGTAAAAATTTTTTAAATTTTTTAACTTTATTTTATGTGCATGAGGTATCAAATCCCCTGGAACTGGAGTTATAGACATCTGTGAGCTGCCATGTGGGTGCTGGGAAATGAACCCAGGTCTTCTAGAAGAACAGTCAATGCTCTTGACCACTAAGCCATCTCTCCAGCCCTTTTTTTGTTTTTTCAAGACAGGGTTTCTCTGTATTGTTTTGGAGCCTGTCCTGGAACTTGCTCTGTAGACCAGGCTGGTCTCGAACTCACAGAGATCTGCCTGCCTCTGTCTCCCGAGTGCTGGGATTAAAGGCGTGTGCCGCCCATTTATATATCTTTAAAAAAAATACTGTGGTTCCCCCCTCATGAACTTCCCAGTAAGTTGTTAGAAGGCCTGAAAGTCCTGGGAGTCTCAGGAAATGCTTGAGTGTACAGACTGGGAAGTTAATTGTATGTAGGGAGGCACTCAATCCATGTAGCTATAGGCATGTCATCTTACAGCTGAGGTAAGGCTTGGTGGTGGTTGACTGCTTTTGGGTCACTCACATTCTAAACAAATCCAATACACTCATTCATTTCCCCCAAGTTGGACTTGTGTAAAATCCTACCGTGGAGGAGGAAGGCATTTCTTTATGTCTGTCCAGCAAAAGGGTTCTCAAAACCTAACAGCCAGCAACCCTAACAAAGCTCCTGTCTCCTCCCTTCTCTCAGCCATGCTCTGGGTTTACAGGCTCACAGCCATGCTCTGGGTTTACCGGCTCACAGCCATGCTCTGGGTTTACAGGCTCACAGCCATGCCCATCTTTTATGTGGTGCTGGGATCGAATCTCAGGTTCTCAAGCTCACACAGCGAATGCCCTTCCCTGTGGCCATTGCTCCAGTGTCTTCATTTGCTCTTTTCCAAAAAGGAAAAAAGAAAAGAAAAAAGTTTATGTTCCCTAGGCTGGCCTTGAACTCATGATTCTCCTATCTTGTCCTAAGTGCTGGAATTTACAGGCATGTACCACCAAATATGGCTCTTTTTTTTTAAAAACCCAGATAAAATTGGTAATTTTAGCTTTCAGGAAGTAAAGGCAGCAAGATCAGGAGTGTAGGGCCAGTCTCCACCACAGAGGCACTTTGGGGCCAACCTGGGCTACTTGAGAGCATTTTCAAACAAAGGGCCGAGGTCACCGTGGCCTCTAGTCCCGGCACAAGGGAGGCAAAAGCAAGTGGATCTCTGTGAGTTTGAAGCCAGCCTGATCTACAGAGGAAGTCCAGGACAGTCAGCACTGTTACACAGAGAAACCTGTTTGGTTTTTTGTTGTTGTTGTTTTTAGATTTTATTTATTTATTATATATACAGAGTTCTGTCTGAATGTTTGCCTGCACACCAGAAGAGGTCATCAGATCTCATTACAAATGACTGTAAGCCACATTGTGGGTGCTGGGAATTGACTCAGGACCTCTGGAAGAGCAGTCAGTACTCTCAACCTCTGAACCATCATCTCTCCAGCCCCGAGAAACCTGTTTTGAAAAGAAAAAAAATCTGACATAATGTACATAGCAAAAAAATTAATCACTAACCATTTAGATGATAAATTACCTGAGCTAGGCAGCATAGGTGGATGAATTTCTTATTTTGATGAGGTCTCACTCCTTATGTCATGTAGCACAGGCTAGCCAAAAACAGCAACAGCAACAATCTTCTCGACACAGCCTCTCCAGTGCTAGGATTACAGGCATGGACTACCATGCCCAGTTTAATGTGTGGGTGTGAGTGTGAGTGTGAGAGTGTGTGAGTGTAAGAGAGCATGTGCATGGTGTGTGTGTGTGTGTGTGTGTGTGTGTGTGTGTGTGTGTGTGTGTGTGTATTGCTTGGGATAGAGTCCAGGACCTTGGGCTTCACAAGTACCCTAACACTGAGCTAACACTTAGCCTATTTATCTTTTTTTTTTACTTTAGCCTATTTTTTTTATGGTTTTTCGAGACAGGGTTTCTCTGTGGCTTTGGAGGCTGTCCTGGAACTCGCTTGGTAGTCCAGGCTGGCCTCGAACTCACAGAGATCCGCCTGCCTCTGCCTCCCGAGTGCTGGGATTAAAGGCATGCGCCACCAACGCCCGGCATACTTTAGCCTATTTATCTTGTTGTTTATAGTTTTACCTCTTATATTTGTTTTTTCAAATCCATTGTGAGCTAAATTTCATTCTTTTATCTGTAAAGAAAGTCTACTCTTTCTCAATCAATGTTTTCTTGGCTTCCCTATAAAAAAACAAGCCAGATATGTCATCTCAGTGGTTAGAGTGCTTGCTGCTCTTCCAAGACACCTAAGTTCACAACTGCCCATGATTCCAGCTCTAGGGAAGCTAACATCACATCCTCCTGTTGCCCCTGAGGGCACCCACATACATGTGTCGTACACACAGAAACACATACACATAAATAAAAATAATTTGAAAGTCTTATATTACATTTACTCTTTATTTGTGTGTGTATATACGTGTTGGCACACTTGTCCCATGTCATACCTGTGGCGGTGAGAGGACACTTTCAGGAATCCATTCTCTTTCTTTCATTTGGGTTCTGGGGATCCAATTCAGTTCATCAGGATCGACAGCAAGTACCTGTACCTTTACCATTTCACTGCTTCTTGGTGTGTGTGTGTGTGTGTGTGTGTGTGTGTGTGTGCATATATACAGGTGTGGTTGTTTGATTGTTTTTACTTTTTACCCTTCGGGGGGGGGGGTCTACCACCCAGCTCCCAAGTAAAGACACAGAGTCTGATTCTTACTTATGAATGCCTGGCCTTACCTTGGATTATTTCTAGCCAGTTTTTCTTAAATTATTCTATCTAGAGCTGGAGAGATGGCTGAGAGTTTAAGAGCAGTGGCTATTCTTCCAGAGGTCCTGAGTTCAATTCCCAGCATTTGTTTGGTTGGTTTTTTTGAGACAGGGTTTCTCTATGGCTTTGGATGCTGTCCTGGCATAAATAAATCTTTTAAAAAATTATCCCATCTACCTTTTGCCTCTGAGCTTTATCTTTATCCTAATTACCTTTTTTTTTCTTTTTTTGGTTTTTCGAGACAGGGTTTCTCTGTAGCTTTGGAGGCTGTCCTGGAACTCACTTTGTAGACCAGGCTGGCCTCGAACTCACAGAGATCCACCTGCCTCTGCCTCCCGAGTGCTGGGATTAAAGGCATGCGCCACCAACACCTGGCTATACCTTTCTTTCCTTCTTTCTCCATGGCTTGCTGTGTAGCTGGATGACTGGCCCTTGGAGATCTCCTCCCAGATTTCTCCTCTTATCCTCTCTGCCTGCCAGCCCTGCCTACCCTTTCTCCTGCCTCACTATTGACCATTTGGCTCTTTATTAGACCAATCAGGTGTTTTAGCCAGGCAAAGTAACACAGCTTCACAGAGTTAAACAAATGCAATATAAAAGAATGCAACATTAAACAAATATTCCACAGCATAAACAAGTGTAACACATTTTTAATATTCTACAACATACAGGTGTGGAGTGTGAGGCGGAGTTTCAGATGAACGCAGAGTTCACCAACAAAGCCAGTCCTAGCTAGTCACCTTGCTCTGGGGCTCCCTTAGCCCGGCTGTCTGAGTACTGGGATCACAGATGCTACCAGCTACCACATCCACCTGCCTTTCTCTGGGCTCTGAGAATTCCAACTCTGATCCTCACACTAGTGCAGAAAATACTTAATCTCCCCAGCCTTCTACTGACGTTTACATCAGCCTGTGTGAATAGCTGACCAGAATAGCTTCTTTCTTTCTTTATATGACTTTATTCTGTCGCTTCTTTTTCGTCTCGTTTGTTTTTCCTTTGCCTTCTTTCAACTTGGATCTTCCAGCCTCCTGTCCTGGATTAAAGGCCTGCACCGCCATTCCCAACCCTGAATGAATGAATATTCCTTATCACAGATTTCTATGCTTTCGTGTCTGAAAACAAGGTATAACTTATCCCCTCAGATCTAAGAGTTAATTAGCTACTATATCTTCTCCACACACACCCCAAAAAAAACCTGAGACAGAAAGGTTCTGGTGCCATCACCAGCGACCCTGAAAATGCTAGCTCTGTTCCTCTAATGGGGCTTCTATGTTTCCTGTCCAGATAGATAGATAGATTGTGTGTCTATGTCTCTGCCATATTTGCACATGGTAAGGAAGCACTCACCACCAAGCTACATCTCCAGAATGAGACATCTTTTTATACTACATGTCAGGCACTGTAGGAGGGGCATGGGCTACAAAGGAAAACCAAAGCCCAGACTTCATGAAGTTTCCACAATGATGAGAAAGTAAATAGTTGAGTATCTATGTGAATAATGAGACAGTTTAACTGGTCAAGGGAACACAAAATGGGGTGATTTCTGTAGAGGGAAATATAACAGTGCACGGGATAAGGGTGTTGTTGGTTATTTATTGTGGGAAATTACACGAGAGAAACCGAAAACCCAGGTTAGTCTCTGCAGCCTTTCGAGACCCGACCAGAACCCTGAAAGAGAGCGAGTGCTACCTCTCCTCAGCCCTTTTTCCCACACAGCCACACGCACCAGTGGCCGCGCCCAAAACGGGTGTGGTCAGCACCACAGGTACCTAGATCTCTCTTCCAAACTTCGTTCGGATCAGGTCCTCATAGTTTCCTGAAAAAGGAGATGACTGGAGGATGTAATGGCATGGCTGTAAAGGTACAGAACATTCCAGCTAAGGCCCAACAGCAAGGGCTTGGAGATAAGACTTCCCTGACATGGTTGAAGAATAATAAACTGACCAGTATAACTGGAACCAAGTAAGGAGAGTAGAAAATAATAATATCTACAGGTGAGGTTTACAAATAATAGCAAACAGTCACTTCTAAACATTTTATCCCCAGTTTTACACAAATTAGCTGACCTAGGAAAATGTCATTCAGTTAATAAGCATTAGAACTGTTTGCTGTGGCAGCAACATGCCCATAATCCTAGCCACTTTGGAACCCAAGTTTTCTTTCTTATCTTTTCTTTTTTTTTTCTTTTTTTTTTTTTTTTTTTGGTTTTTCAAGACAGGGTTTCTCTGTGGCTTTGGAGACTGTCCTGGAACTCACTCGGCAGACCAGGCTGGTCTCGAACTCACAGTGATCCGCCTGCCTCTGCCTCCCGAGTGCTGGGATTAAAGACATGCGCCACCAACGCCCGGCTTTTTTTTTTTTTTTTTTTTTTGAGACAGGGTTCCTCCGTGTAGCCTTGGTTGTCCTAGAACTTACCTTGTAGACCAACCAGGCTGGTCTCAAACCCAGAGATCTGATTGCATCTGCCTCCGGATCACTAAAGATGATCAATATCAATAGTAGACCTTGTCTCTTAAGTGGGCAGGGGAAGTTAATGAGTATTTAACTACTGCATAAAGGGGTTCAAAGAGCCTGGAGAGTGAATGAGAAACTCCTTCTAATCCCTACTCAATCACTGTCTTACACTTTGACCTTGAGCAAAGGTAGTGTGTCAATAAACACTTGCAAAAGGAGGAGGAAGTGGAGGGTACAGAAACAGTGCAGTGATCGCCTAACATTTTCAAGGCCCAGGGTTTGATCTCCAGCACAGGAAAGGGGAGCAGGCAAGGTGGCTCAGTACATAAAAGCACTTGCCAACAAGACTGAGGACCCGAGTTGATCCCCAGAACTCAAATGGTTGGAGAGAACTGACCCCCACAAGTTGTTTTCTGGCTTCTGCATGCATGCCACGACACACACAAGCACACTCAGCACACACACACACACACACACACACACACACACACACGCACACACACGCACACACACACACACACACACGCAGGATAAATGAATAAATGTACATTTTTTTTTTTTTGGTTTTTCGAGACAGGGTTTCTCTGTGGCTTTGGAGGCTGTCCTGGAACTCACTTTGTAGACCAGGCTGGCCTCGAACTCACAGAGATCCGCCTGCCTCTGCCTCCTGAATGCTGGGATTAAAGGCGTGCGCCACCACCGCCCGGCAAATGTACATTTTAAAAGAAAGGTATGAGCATAATGTTGTACATCTTTGATCCCAGCAATTCAGGGAGCACAGGCAGATCTGGGTTTCAGGCCAGCCTGGTCTATATAATGAGATTCAGGGCAGCTGCAAGAGACACTGTCTCAAAAAAGAAAGAAGGAAGCGGCCAGGCAGTGGTGGCGCACGCCTTTAACCCCAGCACTCGGGAGGCAGAGGCAGGCGGATCTCTGAGTTTGTGACCAGCCTGATCTACAAGAGCGAGTTCAGGACAGGCTCCAAAGCCACAGAGAAACCCTGTCTCAAAAAAAAAAAAAAAAAAAAAGAAAGGAAGAAAGAAAGAAAAAAGAAGGAAGGAGAAGTGAAAGGAAGCAGTGCTGGGGACCTAGGGCGTTGCTCACACCTCACACGAGCCCCACACACAGCCACACCCCAGCGCTTGTCCAATCCCCACCCCCAAATTTCCGTCTTTGCAGTACACTTCTTGTTTTTACTTACATTATCGTTTTAAGTGTGTGTGGGTGCTTTGCCTGCATGTGTGTCTATGCCCCACTTTGCCTGCCTGTGGAGGTCAGAAGAGGGCACTGAATCCCCTGGAACCAGAGTTGCAAGGGATTGTGAGGTACGATGTGGGTGCTGGGGATCGAACCTAAGTCCTCTGTAGGAGCAGTCAGTGTTCTTAACTGCTGAGCTGTCTCGTGGGCAGCCTCCTCCCCCCTTTAGTTTTC
Organism: Mesocricetus auratus; assembly: GCF_017639785.1. Taxonomy (NCBI): domain Eukaryota; kingdom Metazoa; phylum Chordata; class Mammalia; order Rodentia; family Cricetidae; genus Mesocricetus; species Mesocricetus auratus. Next base: position 10,852,069 of record NW_024429197.1, read on the forward strand.
ATTTTAGAACAGAGGAACAGGATCTCGCTAAGTTTCTCAACTTGGCTTTGGATTTGTGGTCTGCCTCAGCAGCCCCAACAGCTGGGATTGTAGGCATGGGCTGTCAGGCTCAGCTATGCTGAGGAACGTATGTTTCCTGGGGGGATTAGACTCAGGTTCCTACAGATAATGTGGGCAAATTCAATGGCCTGTGTGTTTTATGATTTCTGAAAACAGGAAAAGACAAGATTAGCTACTGGCTGGTGAGCTCGATGTCACAAGAGAAATCATAAGTAGGGGATTTTATGTGAAATTGCTCACTCTTTTGCATGGCAAGTTCTCATACACAGGCCTCTGAGGGCACCTTGCACACATATACAGGGACATACCTATACATATAGAACAAATAAACATTGTTTTGTTTTTTGAGACAGGGTTTCTTTGTATAACAGCCCTAGCTGTCTTGGAACTAGCTCTGTAGATCCTCCTGCCTCTGCCTCCCTAGTGCTGGGATTAAAGTTGTGCCCCACCACCGCCTGGCCCAAATAAACAATCTTAACATGAAGTAAAAGTTGAAGAGCCCGGGCTGGAGAGATGGCTCTGTGGTTAAGAACACTAGTTGGTCTTCCAGAGGTCAGTCCTGAGTTCAATTCCAAACTATCATATGGTGGCTCACAACCATCTGTACTGAGATCTGGTGCCCTCTTCTGACCTGCAGGCATACGTGCAGACAAAACACTGTAATAAATAAATCTTTAAAAAAAAAAGTTGAAGAGCCCAACATGATGGCACAGGCCTATAATCTCAGCACCCCAGAGGTGGAGGCAGGAGGAGCACACGTTCGAAGACATCCTCTGGGCTACATAAAGTTCAAGGAAAGTCTCTGCTACACCAGACCCTCCTTTAGGAAAGAGCTTGCAAAACAATACAAATAAATAGTAAAAATGACAAAGATCAGGCTGGAGAGACGGCTCAGAGGTTAAAAGCACACTGCCTGTTCTTCCAGAGGACTTGGATTCAATTTCCAGCATCCACATAGCAGCTCACAGCTGTCTGTAACTCCAGTTCCAAGGAACCTGACACCCTCACATAGACAAACACGCAGGCAAAACACCAGTGCACATTAAAAAAAAGAAAGAAAGAAAAAGTAATCATTAAAAATCACAAAGATTGTACAGCTAGGTCTGTAAACCCAGCTACTCAGGGTACTAACCTAGGAAAATCAATAGTTGTTCCTTCCCGGTGTGAAGCTCTCATTTCACCTTTATTTTATTTTATTTTTTGCGACTGGCTCTTACTGAGTTACTCAAACTCACTGTGCAGTCCAGTCTGGTCTTGAACACACGTCTGTGCACCATCATGCTCCACGTAAGGACCTCTTTCATATTAAAACTGTAACACATCGAAGCATTTAAACTTAAATGTAAACAGGTAAAAATGTGTAGAGCTTTAAAACACCAGGGAGGTGATACAAAGCTGTAATCTCTGATACTTGGGAGGCTGAGACAGGGGGATCACAAAGTCAAGGCCAGCCTCTGGATACATAAAGAGTTTGAGTTCCTCACCGCCCTATTGTACAGGAGACCCGGTCTCAGAAAGTTAAAAAAAAAAAAAAAAAAAAGGCAAGCCAGAGCTACCTGCTCTGCTCAGGGAGGGCGGAGGACAGGCAGGCGCTGCGTTCTGCACCAATCACAGCCCAGTTGACGGGCAGATAGGAAGATTTTAAAGACCCTTCCGGTCTCTTCAACAGCCTTGGAGACTTAGCCTGGAAACCCGCCTGGCCCTATCCTGAGCGTCGCTGAGGGCTCCTATTGGCTGCCACAAAACCCCGCCCACCTTTCTGCTCATTGGCCGCCGGGATTTGCGTAAGAAGAGCCTGTTGCTGAGCACCAAAAAAAAAAAAAGTGATGCAGCTTTCGCCGAGGAGACTTTAGGGAAAACAACAATATAAAATAACAACCCCGGCTGTTTTATTGACCACTTCGTTTGCACGAAGCTCTGTTGAAGGGTTTTCACGAGTTAGCTTTCGTCCCCACACAGCCCTGCTAAAACATAGCAGGAAACAGGTGCAGAGAGAAACGACTTGTCCAGATTTCACGCGGGTTTAAAGAACTAGGACCGCATCCTTCATTCCCCCTCTGACCTGATAGGGCCCGCCGGAATGGGAGAAGGAGGACACCATAGCTATTGTTCTATCTGGAAATAAGCGGCCCCTGGATCAGCCTGTTAAAGTGTCGGTTGGCTAGACGTCAAGATCTAGTCTCCACCTCGCAGACAGCTTTCCGAGAGTCTCTAGCGAATTCCTTCTCTCTTGAGCAGAGGTTTCCTGCCTGTGCGATGTGAGTTATTTAGGTCGAAACGTCTTGTGAAAGCTTACTTCTTGCTAGACTTTTCAGCAGCCACGCGATATTCACTTAAGCCATCGTCTGGCCTCTTGTGAAGCCCTTGAGGCCAAGACATGGGACCTGACAATCGTGTGTACCGAATCATTTGGAGAGGCCTTGTCGGTCTTTTTCAGTCAACGGTGGCTGAGCTGTAGCAAGATCTGGCCTGCAGGTGGCGCTGCGGGCCCGCTCAACTGATTAAATTAGAAAAGTCCAGCCGATTGCCAGAAAGCACAGAGTAGTAGGTTAGCTTTCGTATTTTATTAAGAAGGATGAGCTTTTCCAAACTTGAAGTTTTCTATACAAAATGTGCAGTCGAGGGAAGTGACGTCATCTGGAAAACACCAGTTATCTGCACGGTGACTGGAGAGAGGGCTCTTTCTGAAATTCCTTGGTTTTGTAGCTAAGAAATCAGATTCTAACCAGGCGGTAGTAGCACAAGTCCTTAATCCTAGCAACTAGGCAAGTGGATCTCTGGGTTCGAGGCCAGCCTGGTCTACAACACGAGTTCCAGGACGGAAAGGAAGAAATGAAACAGGTTTTAAGAGTTGGGAAAAGAACAGGTTCAGTTTGGTGAATAAAGGATAAAAACGAGTGTCTGAGTTGCGGGACTCCTCAAAAATGCTGTTAGGTTTGTTGACTCTGTTTCTGAGAATCTGTGCCAACTCGAAGGAACTAAGTCTGGGTTGGTGGTGGTTTTGTCAGCTCAGGACCTTGATCAAAACCTCACACAATACCTGAATAATGTGTGAGGTATGAGTAAGCTTTTGGTAGGTTTGTGGAGTGTCTTGTCTCCTTTGGCTTTAGCAAACCAATCAGAGCAAGGCTTCTTTTTGACAAGATTTCCCTGGGCAGAAATTATGTTCTGCAATTGGAGACTGAAACTGGAAAACAATAAGAGATTGAAGAAAAAAGAAAAAAAAAGACACGAGGAGTGATAACTCAGCCCCTGAAATGGCCACAATGTAAGGTCATTTTATTAAAGTAATCCAAGAATTTGATGCCACAAAATTAATTCATAAAAAAAAATGAGAATCCCATTAGGTTCATAATCTGAGAAGATCCGAGGCTAAAGAAGACTCAGAAACATTTCAAATCTGATCTAGACGTGTCTTCAGGACTGCAGTATGATTGAGGAATAAAAATAGCTTTGACCAATCATTGGCCTTAAAGCAGCTGATTCAACAGTCCAGAGAGTATGGCAACAGGAGGAAGAAAGCCTTGCCTGAACCAAAAATGCAAGGCGTGGGGGAGGGGAGGGACCCAGTGTCACACACCTCCCCATTCCTTGCCGGCTTGTAGCTTCACTGCTGGGCTTCCAGTGCCTAGCCCAGCTACTGGCACACACTGCATGATCAAAAATACTTACTAAATGAAAGAGGAAGGGGGAGAGCAGATTTCTCACTCAGAGATTCTCCCCCATCTCCACACTGGTTACTCTGGCTCAGATTCTACTGTCCTAGCCATCTCCAAATGATCTCTTCGCTTCCCATAGAAGCCCTGTCACAAAAATGAGCTGACACACCCAGTATAGGCCACTTTACAGTTATATTTCTTACTCCTAATTAATATATCTGCTTTAGGCAGCAATTGCAAGTGCCAGCCTGCCTCTTAGATGTACTCACATCCTTCTGTCATCACTGGTGTGGCAGTTTCTGCTAGGGAGTCATACTGCCTTTGAACACTCTGCATATTATCAAGCCACCTGACCTCGGCCAGCACACCTCTTGAGAGCGTCAGTTTTGTCATCTGCCAAGTGGGGACAGAAAGCCTACTTAAGGAAGATGGGGTGAGAGGTATACTGGGATAATAGGTATATGCTGGACTCTCATTGGTAGAGCTGAATAATTTTCAAAGCCTATATCTCCTCTGCCTTCATTCTGTGGAAGTTGGATCACAAAAGATCCTTCACTTTAGACTACTAGTGTCTTCTGATTTTCCTCCACAACATCATTGTCCTTGTAAGTGCAACCTATAATCACATCTCTAAAGATCAGAACGTCAATTTCCCTTTATTTTTAGACAGGGTCCCTTCATGTAGCTTAGGTTTTCCTTGGTGATTTTCTCTCTCTGCCTCCTGAATGCTGGGATTACAGGAATGTGCTACTATGCCCAACTTTGTTAAAGGATTATTCTTTGTTCTTTGTTTTTTTTCCCCCCCCAAGACAGGGCTTCTCTGTGTATCTCTGGAGCCTATCCTGGAACTGGCTCTTGTAGATCAAGCTGGTCTCAAACTCACAGAGATCTACCTGTCTCTGCCTCTGGAGTGCTGGGCTTAAAGGCGTGCATCACCACCACCCAGATGCTAAAGGATTATTCTTATGAAGACAACTCATATTCATTTGAAAATATGTACAGGGGGGTGGGGGCAGGGTGGGGGTGGGGTGGGGGTTGGGGGGAGTATCTCAGCAGCGCACTTTCTAGCAGGTATGAGACTCTGATTTCATTCCCAGCACAGAAGTATTAAATACACATGCCAGTGGGGTGAAAGATACAAATATAGACATGATTGCTGCCCTAAATGAAGCTGTCCACAGCTTAATGCAGCCAAAAGAAGATGCTGTGTGATCTAGACAATCAGTTTTACCTTTCTAAACTGAAGTGTGAGTGGCTGGTGATATAGCCCATTAGCTGGAACGAAGCAGTAAGACTTGTAAACATGGTAATGAAGCTTGGTGAGTTTGGAAAACAGGGCTAGAAAGAGGTTGAAGGTGTTGAGGAGTGGGCAAGACGCCTTCCTGTAGAGCTGAAGAAGGCTTTTGGAGGAAGTGACATCTTGAAGGCCACAAACAGAATAAAGGCACTGAGTTCTCTACAGTACTTCAGTGGGTAGAACTTGCAGAAAGTAGTATCGAAAAGGTGAAGGATCATGGGTGTGACAGATAAGCCTGAAGAGTTAGGTTGAAACTTATCTTGGCAGGCCTTGAGGATCAACCTAGAGGGCTAGCTTCGTTCTATAGCTGATGAAATACCACTGGGGTTTTTTTTTTGACCTGGCCATTTACATTATAGTCATTTTTGTTTCTGTGTCTGTGTGGTAATGGGACTAGAACCCAAGGAGTTGGGATCCTAATGGAATCCTGTAACACTAGGGCACATCTCCAGCCCACAGAGTATATGTTTTTAAAATGAAAGCTGAATCTGATATACAGTTGTTTAGAAGAGAATTTAACCCAAAGGGACATTCAGTGACCAAGGGTATGTTACTAGAAGGACATTGTGCCAGATGTCAAAATATGGCTCCTGTCCTCAATGAGTTTCTAATCAAAAGTTTCAAAGAAGACAAATTCACAGAAAATGATAATACAAGATAAAGTACGAAAGGTATTAAAATGCAGAGAGGAGAGAAAGGCCCAGCCCAAGTGCTTGGGTAGCTTAGGAAGGGTATGCAAACTCCCTTCTCCACAGAAGCTAGAAGCATTAGACCTAGACAGAAGATCATTATTGGTATCATAAGTCTAAACTCGGACTATTTCAGAGGGGATCTGAAAGGACTAGTCAGCTCTGGCTCTGTCCAGGACTCCTTGACCAGAATAAAGAGAACTTAAATTGAAACAAAAAAAAACCAGAGGCTTAAAGAAAAAGAGTGGCCAGGCATTGGTGGTGGCACACACCTTTAATCCCAGCACTCGGGAGGCAGAGGCAGGCGGATCTCTTTGAGTTCGAGGCCAGCCTGGTCTACAGAGCAAGTTCCAGGACAACCTTCAAAGCAATACAGAGAAACCCTGTCTTGAAAAACAAAACAACAACAACAAAATGAAGGATGAGATTGCTCGATATGAATGGGTGAATCAAGCTTAAAGTGCTGGGGGAGGGGGGCGAGAAGGAAGAGCCAATCTCCTTTCAAAAGGACAGATGAGAGCCAGAAGTGATGAGGGTGAGTGTCTAGAAATAAGAGGGATAAAAAGAGAAACTAAGGGAGCACCCATGTTTAGGGAGTGGAAGGAAAAGAGGAGCGGCCAGAGGGAGAAGTGAGAATAGACCCAGCCAAACACCTAAGTTACAACGTTTTCAGGAGCGCCTGAAGGGTGGAAGGCAGGAGTGAAGGCATCCAGGCAGAGCAGAAGAAGGTAAACTGTAGCAATAAGGACTGAGATTAAAGTTGAGATTGCCAAAGGCGTTTTTCAAGGAGGCTTTTCCAGTGCTTCTGAAGGTGCAAATCTCTCAAGACCTGAGGTGACAAGGTGGTGGATCTTGACCTTCAAATATGTGATATTTGATCTATAATTAAACAAGTGGATGTGTTAGGCTATCTGCAGCCTTAACCAGTTCCTCCGGGAACTGGAAAGCTGAAGAAGTTACTCGGAAGGGATTTCGCACCTGGCTGTCTGGCCCAGCCCGGTAAAGTCCCGTTTCATCACGCAGCCCTAATGACTCCCTGGGCTGTCACTCTCATCTGGTATTGACAGAGGTCTGACTAACCCTTCTTGCAAAAGTTTGCAGCATCTGTGCGAGGCCAACTACAGCTCCCAGAGTTCCCAGGTGCTTCTCGATGCTGATTGGAGAGACGGTTGGCTCCGGAGGGTGTCAGCCCCGCCTCCCCGAGAAACAGGCATCTGATTGGCTGCTCCTTGGGGCTTTTTTGTCCCCGCCCTCCTTCAGGGACCGCAGCGGGCTGACAGAGCCCGGCGAGCGCTGGCAGTTCCGCGGTGGGGATGCTGAGGAGCGCCGGCTTAGTGAGCAGCGCTGGCCACTGCGGACTTCCGAGGCACTCCGGGCCGTGAGAACCCCTGCTGCGCGGCCAACCCCAGGCCTCCGAGGCCAGCCGCAGTTCCAGCCGGGGTGGAAGGAGTGGCGTGGTAGCGCCGGTTCTCGGTATCCCGAGAGACACCCCGGGGTTCTCGAGCTTCCCCGGCGACCCCTAGCCCCGGCCTCCTGCGAGCGCTCTCCCCAGACCCCCTCGGGTGCCCCAGGCACGGACGAGCCGCGGCTGGGTCCTGGCGGACACCATGATCGTTGCGGACTCGGAGTGCCGTGCGGAGATCAAGGGCTACCTGCCGTTCGCCAGGGGCGGCGTCGCGGGCCCCGGGACCCGAGAGGTAAGCAGCAGTCGGGCGACAGTGCTCTTCTCCAGCCACAGCCGAGCTTCGGGCTATCCCGAGCTAAGTCTGGAGCGCCCACCGGGCTTAGGGTCTGGGAGCACGTAAGCCAGGACTAGGGTTGCATCAACTGCAGCCTCCTCTGTCTCTCTTCCCTCCCCTTGCCCTCGCCCCCTCCACACTCGGGGTGGGAGGGGGGAGGGCTGCGGAGCCCTCCCTGGGTCCTTCGGACTCCTGGCCAATGAGAGGGGACGCCTCCTCGTGGCTCTCTGGGTTCGTGCTCTAGGGGAGCTATCGTCTTCAAGTCCAGGCAAATCCCGGCCGGAGAGACCCGACCACTCCTCCTCCCCGCCCCCTTCCGCAGATTCCCTTCCTTTGGGTGGGGGCAGGCCGGCAGGGAGCTCTTTCTAGGAGCGGTTTGTGCACGGATCCAGAAAGGGAGTGAGCCACCTGGGACTGACCAGCGAAGATCGATTCCCCTTCCCCAGTCCCCACCTCGGATCTGAAAATTGCCCGGAGTGCTTTAGGGGTTTGGCTGGCCGCCTGATACTGGGCGGCAGCGGCCAGAGCTGGGGGAGAAAGCGGATAACCCTTGGTCCCGACTCCCGAAGACTAACGAGTCTCGGGCTGCTCCCTTTTAAAATGTTCTAGGTTCATCAAAGTTTGTTTTGCCGTCTCCTCCGAGAGGAGAGGGACTTTGTAGGGAGGCAAGATATAATGCTGTTTTAAAGCCTCCCTTTTCCTTCCAGCAGCCTCGGAAATGAACGTCGTTTATTATTTATGGAGAGCCTACTGTATGCTAGGGTACAGGTTTTGTCTGACCAAGACAACAAATACAAACTGTAGTGTAGCCCCATTTTACAGAGTGAGAAAACTGAGGGCCAAAAGGGCTGAGAGAGGCTTCTTTCACCTAACCTTCATTCCTTGGCCTGTGTATGTCTAGGATTTGGGAGAATGCTTGGCACTGCAGAAGATAATTCCTCTTTGTTTTCCTTTTTCCTAAGTCTAGAACAGTGGAAGGTATATCGCCAGAGCTGGTGTATTGACAGACCAGTCCTAAGGTGTGTGCAGGACCCTCAGAAAATCCCTGCCCATATCTGGGGTTTCTCCATCCAGTAGTTGGTGGATTCTTCGAATGATTTAGGAATCTGTGTAAAGAAACAACCCCATGCTTCTGCCTATTCTTTTCTGGTCACTTTTGTCTGTTTGCTTTGTGGACGATGTTGTCCATATGAACACCTGAGCATTGGGGCGAATACTGGATTCTGGTCCCACCCTCCACTTTCTTGCTGGGTTATCTTGGCCAAGTGGTCACTTTGACTGCAGTCTCTTGCATAAAGATTTAATGGTATCTCCAAGAGATCATTGAAGAAATTAGCTTAAAATACAAGCAAAGGCCTGAAGCAGTGTGCCTGGAACATATTTATCACGGGGAACATGCCATTGCATTAAAATGCTAGCTTCTGTCACATTGGCTTAGCAGACATCCCCTCCCCACCCCCAGTGCCTCTCAAGAGACTTCCTGAGTCTATTCTCTGCTGCCTGAGGGGGGGAGCCAGGACATATCTCTCCCCACAGTGCCTGGTAGGGAAGAAATTCTCAGGTGGTCAGGGAGATGGGGGGCCTTAGAGGAATCCTCTCCCAATCCCACCATTTTGAGACGGGGTCTCACTCTCTAGTACAGTCTGGCCTTGACCTCATGACCATCTTCCCAGCTCAGCCTCCTGCGTGTTAGGATTACAGGTGTCCCTCAACACTGGATTTTAAAAAGTCACTGTACAGCGCTGGAAAAAGCTGGTAATGCTTGCAACATTCGTATCTTCTGCTCCCTCAAGAAAAGACAATCTGCTGGGCAGTGGTGGCGCACAACTTTAATGCCAGCACTTGGGAGGCAGAGGCAGGAGGATCTCTGAATGTAAGGCCAGCCTGGTCTACAGAGCCAGTTCCAGGACAGCCAGGGCTACACAGAGAAATTGTCTCAAAAAACTTAAATAAATACAAAAGAAAGAGCCAGGAAATGTAGTCCTCAAGACTCAGGAAGGGTCTGTTTCAGACCCACCTTCAGATTGTCAAGCCTTCAGATATGCCTGTCTCCAGAAAGTTCCAAGGGGCCGACTCTTGTCTTGGGTTGTATGTTTTCAAAACCATATGGGTGGTGGGAGGCAGAGGCAGACAGATCCCTGTGAGTTCAAGACCAGCCTGGTCTACACAGTGAGTTCCAGGCCAGCCTCTAAAACAATACAGAGAAACCCTGTCTCAAAAAACAAAACAAAACAATAAAAAACATATTGGATTCTAGAATAACTTCTTCAAAGAGTCACTTCCTTGGAAAAGCTTTTCTTTCCCCACCAGATACTGTTTCTAGTCCCTTCTCCATTGTGAGCTAGCTCCACATAAGCTAGGCCTTCCTGCCTTCCTCTCCCGAATCAGTGACCCTTGCAGGGCTCACCTTTCTTTGTGACTAAGTGCTTAACTAACCCCTGTCGACTGTTGAGTCTCTGAAATCCCACATGAACTGTGCCAGGCCAGACAGGGACCACTCTGAGCTTTGGTCACTGGTCTCTAAAGAGGGGACAAATTCTGTTTTTCTCAGGGTGGTTGAGAGGAAATCGGTGCTTGTGAGATCAAATATGTAAAGCATTTTAGTCTGGGGCCCCAGTCCAAGCTGTCTGCCTCTATGCTAGGGCTGTTGCTATGCCTTCACCTCAGGCATAAACCCGGGCTCCTATCTGGATTCAGCTGACAGATAAGTGGGCACTGGATTCAGCTGACAGATAAGTGGGCAGTGCCAGACCTTACCAGCTGGCAGAATGACTTAGCAGGTGTCTCCAGCTGAGTCCTGGGGCTGGCCGACTCCAGAGAACAAGAACAAAAGCTGGGCTACTCAGAGGGGCCAATACAGCTGGGAAGTCAGTTTGTGTTGGGTTTAAATGACCAGGTCTGGTGCCATTTCCAGAAACTGTTATGGTAGAGTGGAAAGGGCCTTGGCCGTACCAGGCATTTCTGGGCTCAAATTGCACTTTAGACACTTGTTAGTTGATTTTTACACATTTAATTGACTCCTCTGTGCAAGATAATCCCCACAACCTACTAACTGATAAGGATAAGATGTAAATAGGGCGGAACTCTTGGGTTTAACACAACAGTTACTGTCTAGCAAGCACTTGAGTTAGGAGCCAGGCCACGTTCCCTGAGGCATGTAGTCCCTTTTACCAATCAATGGTCTAAAGACCCCCTAGGGAGTCTTCCACAAAGAGCTGTCTGACTTCATTGTTCTTGCCCTCCCTCCGTTGACCCTCAGTTGCCACGTCTGACATAACTTAGTGCTGGTAACTCCAGGCATGATGGCACACATCTGTAATCCCAGCATTTAGGAGTCTTGCTCTGAGTTCAAAGTTGCAAAATGAGTTCCACCCCTGCCTGCCTGTGCTACAAAGTGAGACCTTGTCTCAAAACAACAAAACAATTTAGAATTAGTGTGGTGTAGAGGCAGAGGGATTGAAAGTTTTAATCCAGACTGGCTACATATTGAAACTTCATCTCAAAAAATTAACTAATTAAGCTAAATTCAAATTAAGCAAAAATCGAGATTTTTGTGTTGTGGTCACATTTCAAATGTCTGGGCATGAAGAGCCACTAGGGACCAGCATGTGTATGAGACAAGTCAGATGCAAAACATCCCCCATGTAGAAAGTTCTATTTGTACCCCTTTTTTTTTAATTTAGGAAAATGTCCCACAAACTTGCCCACTGGCCAATCTGTTAGAGACATTTTAAAAATAATTTATTATTTTTATTTCATGTGCATTGTGTTTTGCCTGTATATATGTCTATGAAGATGTCAGCTCCCCTGAAATTGGAGTTACAGGCAATTATGAGCTGCCATGAGGCTGCTGAGAATTGAACCCCGGGTCCTCTGGAAGAGCAACTGCCGAGCCATCTCTCCAGTCTCTGAACTCTCTCTTTTTTTTTTTTTTTTTTGGTTTTTCGAGACAGGGTTTCTCTGTAGCTTTGGAGGCTGTCCTGGAACTCACTTTGTAGACCAGGCTGGCCTCGAACTCACAGAGATCCGCCTGCCTCTGCCTCCCGAGTGCTGGGATTAAAGGCGTGTGCCACCAACGCCCGGCTCTTTTTTTTTTTTTTTTAAGAGTTATTTTGTTGAGCTGGGCAGTGGTGGTGGTACATGTTTTTAATTCCAGGCAGAAGCAGGCAGATCTCTGAGTTCAAGGCCATCCTAGTCTAAAGAGAGAGTTCCAGGACAGCTAAGGCTGTTACACAGAGAAACCATATCTCAAAAAAACAAAACAAAAGTTATTTTCTTTTTAATTTTATGTATGTATGCATGCATGTATGTATGTATGTATATGCGTGTGTGGTAGGGGTGTGCATGTGTAGATATGTGCATGTGTGCAGGTGCCCACTGAAGTCAGAAGGGGAAGTTGTAGCCCCAAAAGTTCTATTGCACTAGTGCTAGACACAAGAGCAGCAACAGGAAACTAGATCCATTGTGCCCTTAAGGCAGAGTCCCTGTGGAAGGTGTTTGGGGGCAGGTGGTGAATTCCTAAGGCCCTGAGCAGATAAGGGATTTCTCATTCTTGGGAAACTCTGGGTGCTGGTTAGTATAAACCTTGGTTGTTGAGAATGGGGAATAACATCCACGCTGATAGGAACCTGGTCTGTATTCACCTCTCCTACTTCCTTCCTCACCGAGTGACCAGAAGTGACTTGCAGGCCTCATCTGTAAAACTTTAGTGGTAGTTTTTACCTTCAAGTTCTGATAGTACATGTGAGGTCAGTGATTATGCCATTGGAACCAGGGAATACCTAATCCTGTTATTACTCAACATTGTTATTGACTGTCTGTCCCAGGGAATGGGAGGGGGGCTGGTTTGGTGGTGTCACCTCTTGGCAGTAAGAGCCTGCTCCTACAGCTTTCCCAGGACTTGCCCTGATGTCAAGGTTAAGGAAACATTCCGGATACTGGAGCCATGGATTTCAAACCCTAGTCTTGCATTCAGGATGTTCCAGCGTCCCCCATAGCTGAACACTGGTCCTCTCCATCTTCACAGGCTCCGCTGCCTTTGCAACCTACCTCAAAGGTCATCTGCCGCCCCAGTAGTTTTTCCTGTCCTGTTTTAAACTAAAATACTGCACACACTCCCACCCTGCCATTACTCACTGTGCTGTTTCAGCCTGCTCATCATTTGTTTGCTTTCTCCCTGGGAACTGAAATGATACGAAAGCTGGATGTGATTTTTGTCTTTTCACAGCTGTAATTCATACTGCCTATAATACAGTCAGAAAATTGTCAAATGAAGAAATAACTCTGATTCTACCTGGAAAGCACTCAGCATTGTGCTTGTACCCAAAACAAGGATGGCACAAACAGGTCCTCCCTCCTCCCTCCCCATAAGGATTGCTGGAGGTGGGGCTTTGGGTTCCATAACAAAAACAAAAAAACTCACAAAGGGATTCTAATGGACTCTGGGGCAGAGAGGCTCTTGTTTGAAATAACAATGAAATTAAGGACAGGAGACTTTTATCAAGTGCTCTCCCTGGTGGAGGCACTGAGGTAAAAATCCTGTGGTTTAGTCCCATTAAATCTTGAGACTAGGCCGGGCGTTGGTGGCGCACGCCTTTAATCCCAGCACTCGGGAGGCAGAGGCAGGCGCATCTCTGTGAGTTTGAGGCCAGTCTGGTCTACAAGAGCTAGTTCCAGGACAGCCTCCAAAGCCACAGAGAAACCCTGTCACGAAAAACCAAAAAAAAAAAAAAAAAAATCTTGTGACTACCCAACGAAAGCCCCATGATCCCGGAAGGAAACTGAGGCTCACATAGCTAGCTGGTGGGTGGAGCTATTCATTTGTGTTTTATTTATTATTTGTGCTAAGCCTTGAACTCAGGGCCTTGTACAGACTGGGCATGGCTACTTGGGCTGCACTTCCAGCTCCCTCCGTGGCAGCACTCTACAGAGGAGCTGTGGTCCCAGCCTCTAAAGCTCCTATCTTTAATTGTACTCTACATTGTAATTACTTATTTTTCTGGGAAACGCTGATGGGTCTAGAACATCACTTAGGACCCATGGGTATCGTTTCCTCCCTGTGCTCTTGGCTCAGACAATTCCAAATCAGTTCCCTGTCTCTTCCCGGAACATCTAGAGGCCCTTATTTCTCTGCCTGTGCTGCTGGGGTTTCCTTTTTCACCTTTTCATTTAAATTTTTCATCTTAGAATTTACTATTTGCATATTCCACATACACCCCAGTGGTTTTGTTTGTTTTGAGGCAGCGTCTCACTGTGTAGCCCAGTCTGGCCTCAAACTCCTAGTCCTCTTGCCTCAGCTGCATCCCCAGTGCTGGTATTACAGGTGTTTGGCCTGGCCACACTTAGCTTTTTCTGTCTGTCCTCAGGTCCTTTGCAGTGAGGGAGGCCCAGTCTAGTGGAGTCAGCAACTCTTATCTCCCAGACAGAGCTGTTGGGCATTTTCTCAAGTGAGGGAGGAGGGCAGCTGTAAAGGAAGTACTTGGGATTATGGTCTTTCTGCATGCCCTTAGACCAGCCTAACCTGCTGCCTCTTAGAAGGGTGGGTTGAAGGCCTCCATGGAGGGTAGTGGCGCCAGCCTTTAATCCCAGCATTAGAGGCAGAGGCAGGTGGATCTTCTGAGTTCTGGCCAGTCTTGGTGTGTGCAGATTGAGTTCCAGGACAACCAGGGCTACACAGAGAAACCCTCTCTCAAAAAATAAAAAAAGTATAAGTTGAAAGGAACAGCCTGGTCCCCTTTTGTCCTTAGAATTCAGACCCAGAGAACTTAAGTAACTTTCTCAAACCACCCAGCAAATTAGCAGCAGAACCAGTACACTGACCTAGGCCTCTAGACACCTTACTTCTTTCTTTCGTCATCTTATAGAATTCAGAGGTTGTCTCTCTTTAGGGGACTTTTGGCCACTTTCACCAAAAAAAAAAAAAAAAAAAAAAAAAAAAAGGCTAGAGTGTAGTTTTGAGTTCTTGAACATCTAAAGTATTAAACCTAGATCTCACCAGGAGAAAGGACTGGGGGACAGTCCCTTTGTAATGAAGGCAGAACTGTTATTTGGATCAATTATGTCAAGGCTGGTGTGGAGAACCCCACGCTGACGTTCAGAAACTAAATGAATAAATAGAATGTCCTCCCAGACTCTGTCTCTAGGAGCAGGAGAAGCAGCTTCATTGAATACATGGCTCTGGTTCAAATAACCTCAAGTCAGAATAGCTGCCACCACTAGCCTGCACATCCCACTTGGAGTCCCCCTACTCTGCTCTGCCTTCTGTTTTCATTCACCGAGCAGAATGAATGACCTGGCCCCGCTCACCACAAAATGTGATGTGGGAGCAAAGCAGCTTAGAAGAGGCCCTTAGTGGAAGGTGTTTGTGGAGGCAGAAACACCGGGAACTGTGTGGCTGCAGACAGTAGACCCGGGAAAAAGTTCCAAGGGGGATGTGACTGAAATGTGAGAGCTTTCGGTAAGGGGAGGTTGGGTTTTCAGTGACTGGATCCATTCATACTCCAGAAAGTTAATCTGGTTACTGGGTATCAGATGGATACTGGATAGTGGATGGATGGATGGGAGAGGGCAGGGATGTGCAGGCAGGGACAGTTGGAGAGGCACAGAGTGGTGATAGCCTAGAAAATGTGGAGGGAAGGATAAACAAATGACCATTTGCAGGGCCATGACCAGTGCAGCTCAGTGTAGAATATGCCCAGCATGCCAAACATCACGCCTACGTCATCCTTAGAGAAGAAGAAAGGGGGGGGGGTTATTTGAGAGGAATTGAAGCTTCTTCATAGGCATGTAGGGTGGTAACTGGCTTTGGAATATAAAGGGTTCTTATTTTAAAAGGGTCTCCCCCCCCCCAGCCCCAGACAGTTTCTCACTGTAACCTTCACTGGGTTGTGTGTGTGTGTGTGTGTGTGTGTGTGTGTGTGTGTGTGTGTGTGTGTGTGTGTGTGTTGGAGATCAGAGGACAATTTATAGGAGTAAGGTCTCTTTCTAACATGCTGGTGCCCAGAGGTTAAATTTAGATCTTCACACTTGTTGGCAAGCCCCTTTACCCACTAAGCCATCTCTTTGACATCTATGATTGCAAAGACACTGGCCTCCTGGAGGAGATAGGCTACATGACAATTGTCTATTTCCTTCCTGTGGCCTCTCCCACTCAATCAGGCTGGGGTTTCTGGGTCCTTGCTGAGTTCCTGAGCTGGGTCAGCCTTGCTGTGCCCTCTTACCCACTTTCCCATTTGCTGCTCACCAAATGGGTCTAAATGTTACTCCCTGGCTCCTCCTGCCAAATAACCACCATGTGTTTTTCCACAGGAGCATCAGGAGGGCCGGGCTCGGCGAGGCCCTAGAGGGCCCAGTGCCTTCATTCCAGCAGAGGAGGTGAGTTTGGAAGAGGGGTGGGTAGATCAGTATCTTTTATTTTCCCACTCCTGATTTATTGAATTTCATGAAAAAGCTCTTGAAACCCCGGGCAGTGGTGATGCACACCTTTAATCCCAGCAATTGGGAGGCAGAGGCAGGCAGATCTCTGTGAGTTTGAGGACAGCCTGGTCTACAGAGTGAGTTCCAGGACAGCCAGGGCTACACGGAGAAACCCTGTCTTGATGGAGGGGAAGATGAAATGGTAGTGACATGGCCAAACTTGAGATTCCCAAACTAGTGCTTATCCCTACATAATAAGATGAGATATATCCATGTCTCATCTGACCCAGGATCACTTATAAAAGTGTATATATTACCAAACATATGCTTTCAAATTAGCATCTGTTTATTGTTTTTTGGTGTCTGGAGCACTGGTTTCTCTTGACACAGTGGCGCACGCTTGTAATCCTAGTGATGGGGAAAGCAGAGGCAGGAGGGTTGCTATAGGTTTGAAGAAGCCTGAGCCCATCAGGGATAAGGAGAAAGACTTTCAAAAAGGGGGGAGGGGGCGGGGCGGGGGGCAGGGAAAGCAAGCTCACTCTGGTCCCATAACAGAACCAAGTCATGGTTCAAAGCTTGTTTTCTCTTTACAGCAGGAACACCTTTCATCTAGAGAATTGGTTCATCCTTCACTTGGTTGTTACTTTGATTTTGCAAAAAAAGTTTTAGCTCTGTAGCCTGGGTGGCCTTGCTCACAATGAGTGATCTTCCTGCCTCAGCCTCCCTCGTGCTGGGATCACAGATGTGGGCCACTGCATCTGGCCCGTTGTTACGCCTTTACTTTTTTCTGTGCTAAGAATCTAATCTAGTGCCTCATCCATGCCAGGCCAGTGTTCCTCCCCATGCTGAGCTACATCCCTAGCCCCCCCACTCATTCACTCATTTAACAGATAGCTATTCAGTTGTGTCTCGGGGTCCGGCCTGACCTAGGACCCAGGGATAGAGAGTAAGGCATACAAAACTTTGCCATCGTGGAGCTTGCATGCTGGTGTGTGGGTAATGTGGTAATGCCTTTAGAATACACATACAGAGGAATTTGTTGTACAGCGATGGAGTTTTCCATTTCCTGTTTTTCTGGTTTTGAGAAGGCATTACTCTAGTCCAGGCCTACCTAGAACTCAGATCAGACTGGCCTTGAATTTATGCTGTCTTACTTGTAGGTCAATGGTTTGTGGCCTGCTAACAAAACATCTAAGTTCTCTTTCCCCTCCTTTGTAATGTAAGGTGAACAGCCACCCATTTTAACCTCACATATTGCTCTTGAATTTTATTTTTTCCACTTATAAATAACTATTCTTTTACTTAAAAAGAAAAAAAGGAAAGAAACAGGCCTTGGAGTTCATCTAGATGAGAATCCTGTTCCTGTCACTTATCAGATCTGTGGCTTCCAGCAGATCTGTTTTTTTCATCTATTAATGGGGGGGAAATAATAGTATTCACCTCACAGGACAAGTTCAGACACTCAAGGAGATTCATAATTGGATAGCTATCTGTTAGACGAGTGAATCAGTCAGGGCTGGGAATGGAGCTCAGTAATAGAACACTTGCTTACCATGCACAAGGCCCAGGGTTTGGGACCCGGCTCCACAATAAATAAATAAATAAGAAGGTAAGGTAGAAAAAGAGGAAGAGGGGCTGAGGTATCCCTCAGTGCAGATGCTAGATTGCTTGCCTGGCATCTGCAAAGCCCTGGGTTCTAACCTTAGCTCCACATAAACATGGTGGTGAAAACGTCCCATGAGGTTAAACAGCTCTCTATGAGGAGACTCTCAGGGCCTGTGAACTGTCCTGCACTTCCCCCTACTCTCCACAGCCGTCTGCCTTTGCCATATTAGAAGAGAAATCCTATAAAGACAGGAGAAACTATACATTCTTTTTTTTTATTGCCAGGGGTCAAACCCAGGGCCTCATGCATGCTAAGCATTCATTTTACCACTGAGCCACACTTCCCAGTCTCCAACAGTCTTGATTTCTCTGCCTAAATCTTCATGTGTAAAATGGGAGAAAGGGGTGGGGGTGGCACACATCTTTAATTCCAGCACTGCCTAGGCAGAGGCAAGTAGATCTCTTAAGTTTCAGGACAGAGAAACCCTGTCTCAAAACACTTTTTAAAAAAAAGGGGGGGGTAACAAGGGGAGAGGAGAAGGGCCTGGGGACATAGCTTAATAGTAGGATATTCACCTAACATTCATGAAGCCATAAGTTTGATCCTCAGCATTGAAAAAAACATTCATTATAAAATAAAAATAGAGAAAACTGAACTCTAATTTCCTAGCTGTTTTGAGGATTGAGTGAGTTAATACACAGGAAGTACTTGGGCAGTGATAGACATGTATAAGTTACATAAAGTGCCTAATAAGTGTTTGTTTAATCAGTTTCCTCATTTGGATGTGATGGTAGTATTCAGTCTTCTACTATTATATTTATATAATGCAACTATATAGATTTAAAACAAAAAGGAAGTTGGTCTGTAAGAGGGCAGAAGGGAACCCATGCTCTCCTCTTTGCCTAGCAGATCCTTCAGGAAGGAGCTGAGAGCCTGGTGCAGCACCTGGGACTCGAGGCTCTGATGTCTTCAGGGAGGGTGGACAACCTGGCGGTGGTGATGGGCCTGCACCCTGACTACCTTAGCAGCTTTTGGCGCCTACACTATCTGCTGCTGCATACAGATGGGCCCCTGGCCAGCCCTTGGCGTCACTACATTGCCATCATGGTAAGTTTATCTGGGCCTGCTGCTTGCAGGGGTGGCCAAATGGTAGTTCTAGCTTCAGATTCATTTGCTGGGACTCTCCTGAGTTGATTTTTTTAGGTGAAGAGCAAGTGTTCAGTTTTACCTGATGACGTACGTGGGGTTTTAGGTTTTAAAGAGCGGCATCTCTAAGTTGTGTGCTTTGCGGATGGGAGAACTGAGGCGCAAAGGGTTCAGATGACCAGCCAGCAGAGCTGAAGTTAGAACGTAGACTTCTCTTCTGCCTCTTAGATCTCAGGGGATCTTTATAGAATGGGGTATGGAAGGAGGGTAACTCAGGCTTATCAACTCCCTTCATAGGCTGCTGCCCGCCACCAGTGTTCTTACCTGGTGGGCTCCCACATGACTGAGTTCCTGCAGACTGGCGGTGACCCGGGGTGGCTGCTGGGCCTCCACCGGGCACCTGAAAAGCTTCGCAAACTCAGCGAGATCAACAAGTTGCTGGCACATCGGCCATGGCTCATCACCAAGGAGCATATCCAGGTATGATAGGCGGAGGGTTGGGACCTTGAGGAAGCCTGGGGGCTGGACTGAGGTAGCTCAGGGGCAGTCACTAAGTGGGTTAGCTCGCTCTCCCTTCCAGGCCTTACTGAAGACTGGAGAGCACAGCTGGTCCCTGGCTGAACTCATCCAAGCTCTGGTCCTGCTTACGCACTGCCACTCTCTGGCCTCCTTCGTGTTTGGCTGTGGAATACTTCCTGAAGGAGATGCAGAGGGCAGTCCTGCCTCACAAGCACCCTCGCCCCCCAGTGAGCACGGAAGTCCCCCAAGTGGCGACCCATTGAACAACTCTGGGGTAAGTCATGGTCCTGGATCTTGCTTTGGTATGGGAGAAAGCTGGTGCAGCCTCTGCTCTGAGAATAGAAACATGGCTTTCCTGTCTCTTCACAGTGAGTGGCTACAGCAAAATTGCTTGGCTTTAAACTCAGGGTCTATTTTTATGCTACATGGAGATAAAGACAGTGGGTGATGAGACGTAATGTACCATGTGCTTGACCCAACAGCAGCACACAGCCTGTTAGGATCGCAGTCACCTGGGTTTTCTGTATGATTGTTTATTGTTAATCGGGGGATAGCCTTGAACTTACTGTGGAACCAAGTACTACTGAGACTACAGATGTGGACCATAGTGCGAGCTGATTTTTTTTTCTTCTGAAAAAGAGTTTCTCTGTAGCTTTGGAGTCTGTTCTGGAACATGCTCTGTAGACCAGGCTGGCTTCAAACTCATAGAGATCCACCTGCCCCTGCCTCCTGAGTACTAGGATTGAAGGTGTGCACCACCACCTCTTGATGCCAGCTCCTTTTTGTTGTTATTTGTGCGTGTTTTTGGTTTTGTTTTGTTATTTTTGAGGCAGGGTCTTACTCAATAGCCCAGGCTAGCCTCAAATTCATGGTGATCTCCTGTATCCCCATCTTTTTGCTGTGCTAGGATTAGAGAAGTGAGCTACCATGTCTGACATTTTTTTGTCCAGTTGACTATACAAAATTTAAGCTTTGGTGACTGTTTGCCTAGTCTGTGTGAGTTCAATTAGCAACAGCACCGAAAACCAAGCAACAGGTGGTGGAGAGACGGCTCAGTGGTTAAGAGCATTGGCTGCCAGGCTGCGGGGGTCTCAGCACTCTGGAAGCAGAGGCAGGTGGATCTCTATGAGTTCCAGGCCAGCCTGGTCTATAAAGTGAGTTCAAAGACAGCCAGGGCTGTTATACAGAGAAACCCTGTCTCAAAACACAAAACAACAACAACAAAGAGCATTGGCTATTTTTCTAGAAGACCTAGGTTCAATTCCCAGCACCTCCATGGCAGCTCACAATACTCTGCCACTCCAGTTCAAGGGGATATGACACAGATATGCATGCAGGCAAAACACAAATGCACATAAAAATAAATTAAAGATAAAAACAAAAGAAAGCAAAGAACAAAAACCACCAATCAACAGAAACTGCCATAATCCCAGCACTGAGGAGGCAGAGGCAGACGGTCTCTGCGTTCAAGACCAGCCTGATCTACATCCTAAGTTCCAGGACAGCCAGGGTCACACAGTGAATAATACCCTGTCTCAAAAAACAAAACAAACAAAACCAACCTAGAAATCTTGTAAATTACAAGTGAAGAAGACACTTGTCACTTCTATAGCCTTATGAACGTCCCTGTGGAAGACCCACAGACTATGTGCTGCCCGATGTGGTAGCTGGCTCAGAAACACGCTAGTTCTTTCTGATCACTCAGGAAGGCCTAGAATGTAGAAAATCTGAGTGAAGTTTTCCAGAGGACCATGATGGTAATTCCTGGGTCCTTCCTACAGGGCTTCGAAGCTGCCCGCGACATAGAAGCTCTGATGGAACGCATGAGGCAGCTGCAGGAGAGCCTGCTGCGGGAGGAGGGGGCTTCCCAGGAGGAAATGGAGAACCGTTTTGAGCTGGAGAAGTCAGAAAGTCTGCTGGTAACCCCCTCAGGTACAGGACCACAGATGTCTGGGCTAGGGACTGCCCGTCTCCTTACACTGCTGATGGGAGCAGACACCTCCATGCAGCATGCCTTCCTTCCAAGAAGTTCTGCATGGCCTTATGTTCGGATTTCCTTTGAACCCTGGTCTGTTAGCCCTTCAGGGTTTGTGTTGGGTAGATGTAGCCAGGCTTAGAGCCTTTCCCAGGTTGAGCCATCCCATGGAACTACCACTGTCACTGTTACCGGGCGCCTTGCCTTCTGGGTTCTTGGGCAGGAGTCTCCTCCTCCCCAGGAGTGGCTCTAAGTAGTCCTCCCACTTAGTGTGGGGAGGGCCTCTCTGTTGGTCCCCTACGGTTCCTCCCCTGACCTCTCTGATGATGTGGAGCTCTAGGCTCAGCTTCACTGACACCTCTTTCTGGCCCTCAGCGGATATCCTGGAGCCGTCTCCACACCCAGACATTCTGTGCTTTGTGGAAGACCCCACTTTCGGATATGAAGATTTCACTCGTCGAGGGACTCAGGCTCCGCCTACCTTCCGAGCCCAGGTGAGGCTCCCTGCACTGTTGGTGTTCATTGCCTTAGATTTGCACAGAAGCAGGGGCCTTTTTCGATGATTCCTAAGTTGGTTACCTTCTCCCCTCTAAAACCCATGAGGGTGCCAGGCAGTGGTGGCGCACACCTGTAATCCCAGGATTTGGGAGGCAGAGGCAGATGGATCTCTGAGTTCAAGACCACCCTGGTCTACGAGTTAGTTCCAGGAAAAACAAAACAAAACAAAAACCTGTTAGGGCAGTGAAGACCTAAAAGATCCCAATTCAGGGGAAAGGTCATCATCCTGGGACATCCTGGTTGGTTTCTCAGGTCCATCGATGGTGTATCAGATTGTAGTGCGGGAGGGTATGTTATACAAAGCTAAGGTGTAAATTCTAGAGTTCCAGAGGACAGATCTCTGGTCAGCCTTGGACTTCCCAAGTCTTGCTCACTGACCTCTTCCCTCATTCCTCAGGATTATACCTGGGAAGACCATGGCTACTCACTGATCCAGCGGCTCTACCCTGAGGGAGGACAGCTGCTGGATGAGAAGTTTCAGGTTGCCTACAGCCTCACCTATAACACCATCGCCATGCACAGTGGTGTGGACACCTCGATGCTCCGCAGGGCCATCTGGAACTACATCCACTGTGTCTTTGGCATCAGGTGAGCAAGTGTTCCCCAGGTTTAGGTCATGTGTATGCCATAAATCTTTCTTGAGCATACTGTCATTTTTAATCTTTCTTCTTGCCTATAATAATCTTTCAAGGCAAATTTATGTCTTCGCAGGCTTAAAGCTGATATGCCTCTTTAAGCACTCTCCCAGAGACAACTGAGCTTTGCTTTGTTTGTCGTGTAATACAAAGAATTGAACCCAAGACTTT
Organism: Mesocricetus auratus; assembly: GCF_017639785.1. Classification (NCBI taxonomy): domain Eukaryota; kingdom Metazoa; phylum Chordata; class Mammalia; order Rodentia; family Cricetidae; genus Mesocricetus; species Mesocricetus auratus. The sequence goes on from NW_024429197.1 coordinate 10,874,538, forward strand.
GTGCATACTAGACAAGCACTCTTATTTTATCTTATGTTGTTTTATGTCGTTTTACTTATTTATTTTTGATGTTTGGAAGCAGGGTAACCCAGACTAGCCTAGAACTGTATGCTTCAGGTCAGCCTTGAGCTCTTGACAATCCTCCTGCCTTAGCTTCTTAGGTGCTGCTGGGCTTAAAGGCCTGATCTACCAAAGCACTTTAGCTATGGGCTCGTGTGTGTATTCAGGTACCTCTACACAAATACAAACATAAACATATGTATACACTACATAGACTCATGTTTTTTGGTTTTCCAAGACAGGGCTTCTCTGTGTAACAGCCCCGGCTATCCTGGAACTCACCCTGTAGACTACCATGCTATAGACTCATGTTTAAATTTCCAAATAACACATCTTTTCTCATAGTAAGGACAGCACAGATACCCATCAGTAGTAGACTTGAAATAATTATGTTTCCATTCATAACCTGTTATGCAGTCATGAAAGTTATGACCAGAAGTCAGGCATGTGAGAGGTTATCCACCATCTCTGTACAAAATATTTTTTTTTATCTTGCTAAATCTCTTCTAATTGAAAATGTTTTATTTGTGTTTATGCATATGTATGCGTACACATGTGTGACACAGCATTCATGTGGAGATCAAAAGAAAACTTGCTGGAGTTGGTTCTCTCCTTCCACTGTGTGGGGCAGAGGGATCAAACTGGGACTATCACTCTAGATGGCAAGCTCCTTTACCCACTGAGCCATATTGCCTGTCCACTTGCTGTGTTTGTTGTTGTCATTATTGTTTGCTTGTTTGTTTAGGAATATTTTTTACTGAGTGATATGATGTGAGTATTTAGGTTGTCTACAGGGTTATTTTTTTTTCTTTTCTGTTGTTAGGGTTTTTTTTTTTTTTTTTTCTTTTCTGTTGTTACGGTTTTTTTTTTTTCTTCCTAAGCTTCTCTTCTCCCCACCCTCAAGAAGGCATCTTTGGGCCGGGCGTTGGTTCGAGACAGGGTTTCTCTGTGGCTTTGGAGGCTGTCCTGGAACTCACTTTGTAGACCAGGCTGGCCTCGAACTCACAGAGATCCTCCTGCCTCTGCCTCCCGAGTGCTGGGATTAAAGGCATGAGCTACTACCGCCCAGCGTTCCTTTCTTTCTTGACTTGTTTTTTTTGTTTGTTTGTTTGTTTTTGTTTTGTTTTTTTTTTTGGGTTTTTGAGACAGGGTTTCTCTGTGGCTTTGGAGGCTGTCCTGGAACTAACTCTTGTAGACCAGGCTGGCCTCGAACTCACAGAGATCCACCTGCCTCTGCCTCCCGAGTGCTGGGATTAAAGGCGTGCGCCACCAACGCCCGGCTCTTGACTTGTTTTTTTACTAATACCTGTAATTCCAGCACTGGGAAGGCAAAGACAGGAGGATCAGTTAGGTGTTCAAGGTGATCCTTCACTATATAACAAGTTCACCAGCTAGGCTATAGGGCTCTAAAAAATTAAAAATTAAAAGAAAAAAAACATCAAAATTGCTGGACATTGGTGGCACATGCCTTCAATTCTAGCACTTGAGAGGCAGAAGCAGACAGATCTCTAGGAGTTCAAGACCAGCCTGGTCTACAGAGTGAGTTCCAGAACAGCCAGAGCTATACAGAGAAAACCCTGTCTCAAAATAAAACAAAAAGACTAAAACAAACAAAAAACACCAAAATTGTCCAAGAGATAACTTTATTATTCAGGTGTTTCCTGTTTTTCCCATGCACGTATATAACTGGGCTGGGGAGAGACAAGTGGCTTCTAGACTCACTGCCAACTTGCTTCTGAATTTTGAACCAGTTAATTGGTTCCCTAGCTAGACCTTAGCTTGCCTGTCTGGAGTCAGCACTGTCTCCTTTTTCCCCATCACCGCTTCGTTCTCTAGGATCAACATGCACTGACCTTCCTGTCCTTTCTATAGGACAGTGAGTGCAGGAGAGCTGGATTTGAAATCATTCCCTGCTGTTGAGGGCAAGAGCCTTCTTTGAATCTCAGTAAAATGAAATTGATGACACAGTATATTGAATATGACAGAGTATCTAGTTTGTAGGATTGTCACGGGCACAGTCAGAGTTCAATGGTGTTTGCTCGTTGTTAGTGTGGCTTAGAGTGGTCCTCTGTGAGCCTGGTAACCTATGACGCGTGATGTCAGCTGTTTTCTGAGAGGAACCAGGCTTCTGGTTACTTCCTACCTTCTGGCTTTTCTTGCCGCTCTCTGTTCCTCCTTCTGTAGGGTGGGGGCAGGTGGGCCACTCTGCTTCTGAGAGTAGGGTATGAGTAACACTGTCCGGGTCTTTCCATCAGATACGATGACTACGACTATGGGGAGGTAAACCAGCTCCTGGAAAGGAACCTCAAAATTTATATCAAGACAGTGGCCTGCTACCCAGAGAAGACCACCCGCAGGATGTACAGCCTCTTCTGGAGGCACTTCCGCCACTCAGAGAAGGTGACCGCAGTGTGGATGTGAGAACAGCCAAGCCAGGCCTGTGGAAGAGCTAGAGAGTAGGACCCAGTGAGGATCCCAGTGGGAAACTGGGCCTGTTGTCCTTGGTTAAATCCTATTCCACTGTGCAATTTCAGACTTCATTTAAATCGGGCACTTGGGCTTTCCCACAGGGCTTTCAGTGGCATTTTGGCAGGCACAGATAGGTTCGAATCTTAAGTCTGTCTCACATAGGAGCATTTGTGACTTTGGACATGTGACCTTGCATCTTTGAGCTTTTCCCCTTTATAATGAGAAGAGACACTGCCTGCCTGCATTTCAAAGCTGGGAAGGCACAATGAGACTATATAAGGAAACGTTTGATCCTGCACTGGAGCCACTTAATGGTAGCTCTTCTTTGAGACTTGTGAGATAAGGTGGTTAGTCACCACAGGGGACAGGGGACTCCCTCAGCAGTCACCGCATCAGATTGCACAGAGCCCTAGCACAGGTCGGGGCATCTCAGTGGGAGGCGTGGGTGAGTGAATGCCGGGAACTAGTAGACTGGAGGGAGAGGGCTGCAGAGCAGTTGTCAGCAAGCCTCCCTCTCTGTCCCTAGGTTCACGTGAACTTGTTGCTCCTGGAGGCCCGAATGCAAGCAGCCCTGCTCTATGCACTCCGTGCCATCACCCGCTACATGACCTGACTCCTTCCCACGCAGGACCAGCACCCGGAGCGGCTAACCCTGGGGCACTGTCCTCTCTACAAGGATTTCTGTGTCTGGAGACAGATCCAGGGCCCTTTCTGTCTCATGTCCATCCACCGAATGCTGGGGATGGGCATGTGCGTGGTGTGCAGCTCCCTGGGCAAGCACACCTTCTTTTCTCTCACTGGACTGGACAGGATTGTTGCACTGACTTTGGGTCTCAGCTCTGCCCCTGGAGCGGGAAGTCTAGGAAAGCCCAAGAGGCCATACCACTTTGTCTTTCCTGTTCCTAAAAACAACTGAAGGAGAATGGGTTGAGCTCAGATTTATAGGCCAGCACAAGTACTAAGATGGTCCTGGACTGGGAAGCCCCTGACTGCCCCTGGAGGAAAGGAGCACAGACCTCAAGGGAACACTCCAGGAAGCTCACCTTCCCCCTCCTCATTCTACAATTTCATTACCTCCCTCCTGCCTTCCACCCATCAATGTGAACGTCGGACTCACAGCTGGTCTGTGTGCCCAGTTTCCCCAAAGCCTGTTCTGCTGGGCAGCCTGGTTTTTGGTTGCCTGAATATTGGTTCAGTTCTTTTGTGTCTCCTTTGCCCTCATTCCCTTTTCTCCCATGCCTGTTGGGGTAGGGCCCGGGAGAGGGGCCAAACACATCCAAAGAACATACTGTCTCTGGAGAGTTGGATCCCATGTCAATCCCTCTGCTGTCTGAAGAGTAAGGAGTAAATGCCAATGAACTCTGTATTTGGGTCTTATGGACAAGGTCTGGCCTCTTAAGGACCTCACTGGAGCCAGAGTCAAGTCCTAGGAGGGAGATGGTCCTGTTCTAGACCGTATTACCATGCAGAGGCCGGTAGTCCTTTCTTCTGATCCCTCGGGCTCTGCCAAGAATGCTTGCCAAAACATTGAGCCTTTCTTAGCTGGCACCACGGCCCATCCAGCAAGTGGCAGATACCAAGGTTCTTTCTCTTGGTGACATTGCTGCGCCTCTTGGACCTCATGGTTGCAGACCTAAGGGATGGCTTCAGTTTCTCAAGGTTTGACACTTGCCTTTGGCCTCTCAGTCCAAACCATCAACAGCAGGTTGATTTTCTTGCAAGACCTTGAAGGCCTCTGGGGACCCTTAGTGTACAGCCAACCTTCCAAGGGATACCTCCCCCACCCCAGTGACCCATCTGTCCCCTCTCCTGGATTTAAATGAATTGCTTGGCAGAAGCAGCCAAGGACTGATAGGCACTTTACATAGAAAAAACAACTGTGAATTCTGACTTCCCTTCCCTTCCACCAGCAGTAAGTAGGTGCCTCCTCTGGGCCAGTCAAGGACACACTGCTGCTGTTTCCGACTCTCCTTCATTGGGCCAGGCAGAACAGGAGCCTGGCCCGTGTGCCACATTTCATACCCGTGCAGGCACGGGACACAACTAGTGCCCCCTCCAGGCTTGAAAGCCCTCCCTCAATGAAGGTGGACAAGAGTGGAGGGGGCCTCAGCATGGGGGTACATTCTAGAGGGGACATGATGACTCTCGGTGTCCCTTGGGTGGGTGGGAAGGGTATCCATTGTTAAAGTGCAGAAGTCTTTGGCCTTCCTTGTAAGCAGTTCTAGGTAAGAGAAATAAAAGTTCGCTGAGGTTTGTTTTGTAGTCCTTGTTAATGGGATGTTTGTCCATTTCCTGAAGGTCAGAGTTCACCTCCTAGCATAAGCCAAAAGTTGTGATTGCGTCATGGCCTTAACCTCATGGCCTTAACCTCATGGCCTCTGCCCAGCCTGTGTCTGTGCCCAGTAATTGCAAGACTGAGGATTGCTGGCATTGGAAGTCAACTGGGATGTGGCTGAGGCTCCGTGGCAGAGTTTGCCACCTGTGTAAGGTCCTGGGCTTGATCCCTGGCACCACAAAACAAAGTCTACCATTGCTTGGGTGGCCAATCCTGTCACCCATTTGGCATGTCTAGCACTGGGCACTAATAAATGGCAATGTTGTTTTCTGACTAAGGTGGCCCTGATCTGGGTATCAGGAAGCCACTTGTCTGAAGCTGCAACCAGCTTGGAAGAGATTTGCACTTGAGGTGAAATAATATTGCTGAAGCCATGGAGCCAGGATCCCAGTGGGACTCTCCTGACTGAGGCCTGTTTTCCCCCCATATTGGACATCAGTGTGACAGGGAGGATGTTTGACCATCTGAGGGTTTTTCCATCACATTGTGCTTCTTGTCTAGAACTGGAGGCAGCACTATCAAAGAGTTACATAGAGGGTCAAGAAGAGGACAAGAGAGAGGACCAGAGGTGAAGGTACTGACCCAAGTTCAATCCCCAGCACCCAAACACTGTCTGTCCCTCCAGCTCCAGGGATCTAACGTGGTCTTTTGTCCTGCATGGCACCTGTGCACACATGCATACACAGAAATAGAATTACACATCTTTTAAGAAAGTTAAATGTAGCTGGGCATAAAGCATACACCTTTAATCCCAGCACTTGGGAGGCAGAGGCAGATGGATCTCTGAGTTTGAGGCCAACCTGATCTACAGAGCGAGTTCCAGGACAGGCTCTAAAGCTACAGAGAAACCTTGTCTGGAAAAAGAAAAAGAAAAAGAAAGCACACACTTTGGATCCCAGCACTTGGAAGGCAGAGGCAGGAGGATCTCTGAGTCCGAGAACAGCCAGGGCTGCACAGAGAAACCCTGTCTAGAAAAAAACAACAAAAAAGTTAAATGTGGGCCGGGCAGTGGTGGCACACGCCTTTAATCCCAGCACTCGGGAGGCAGAGGCAGGCGGATCTCTGTGAGTTCGAGGCCGGGCTGGACCGATAGCCTCCGAAACAATACAGAGAAACCCTGTCTGGTAAAAACCAAAAAAAAAAAAAAAAAAAAAAAAAAAAAAAAAGTTAAATGTGGCCAGGCATTGGTGGTGTGTACCTTTCTTTAGTCCCAGCACTCAGGAGGCAGAGGCTGGCAGAAAACTGTGAGTTCAAGGTCAGCCTGGCCTAAAAATAGAGTTCCAGGAGAGAGCCAGGACTGTTACACAGAGAAACCCTGTCTTGAAAAACAAAGAAAAAAAAAAGTTAAATGTGGAGATGGTTCAGTGGGTAACAACACTTGCTCAGGTCCAAGCATGAAGACCTGAATTCAAATCCTCAGCCTGGATGGCTGCTTGTACTTGGAAGAAGATGGAGTTGGGGGAGACAGAAGGATCACTGGGGCTGCTGACAGCAAGTCAGCTCTGTCTTGGCTAGAGAGATGGACAGGGAGTTCCTACCTACATGCAGACAAAGTAGCAATGCACACAAAGTGAGGATAAATTGTTTTAATATGTTTAAAAAGGGGGTGGTCAGGAGAGATGGTTCAGTGGTTAAGGGCACTGACTGCTTTTTCAGAAGACCTGAGTTCAATTCCCAGCACCCACCTGGCAGCTCATAACTGTAATTCCAGTTCCAGGAGACCCAACACCCATGGCAAAACACCAATGCACATAAAATAAAAATAACTTAGAATTTTTTAAATTGTTAAAAAATTAAAGACCTGTCAGTGGTGGTGCACAGCTTTAATCTCAGCACTCGGGAGGCGGAGGCAGGTGGAAAACTGAGTTCAAGGCCAGCCTGGTTTACAGAACAACCAGGACTGTTACACAGGGAAACCCTATCTAGAAAAACCAAAAGGAAGGAAGGAAGGAAGGGAGGAAGGAAGGAAGGAAGCCTATCTACAAAAACAAAACAAAAATCAAAAAAAAAAAAAAAGAGTGATGTCTCCAGGGGTGTGGGGGTGGGGAGGTGCCTTGGTCCTGCTTTAAGGAGATGATGGGACAGACTTAGTAGACTTCCTAGGGGAGGCCTTACCCTCTCTGTGGAGCAGATGGGAAGACAGGAGGAATGGGGGGAGCAGGAGGAGAGGAGGGAGGGGTAGCTGGGACTGGAATGTAAAAAAATAAAAATACAAAAGAGATGTCTCAAAATACCCTGACACATGTATGTGGCCGGGCATTGGTGGCACACATCTTTTTTATTTTTTATTTTTTGGGTTTTTCGAGACAGGGTTTCTCTGTATTGTTTTGGAGGCTGGCCTGGAACTAGCTCTGTAGACCAGGCTGGCCTCTAACTCACAGAGATACGCCTGACTCTGCATCCCAAGTGCTGTGAGTTTGAGACCAGCCTGGTCTACAAAGAGCTAGTTCCAGAACAGCCTCCAAATCTACACAGAGAAACCCTGTTGCGAAAAACCAAAACAACAACCACAACAACAAAACTTAAATTAACCCATTTCTATTATTCTATGTGCTGCCACGTGACTCGTGATTTTTACCTCTCCTCCTGCATGTCCAGCTTCCTCCAGGCCTCCTCTGGCGTTTCTCTCTCAGGCCTCATCTAGATTCTTCTTTTCTTGTTCTTTCTGCCGGGAAGTCCCACCTAACCTCTTCCTGCCTAGCTATGGGCCAGTCAGCTCTTTATTAAGCCAATCAGAAGGCACCTTGGCGAAGACACATCTTCACAGTGTACAACAAGGTTATTCCACAACACCAGCAACTCTTACACACATCGGGAAAACCACATAGTGACTAAGCTAAGCTAAGGTTTCTGATGGCTTTCCACTTACCCTGAACACTGCCCTCAACTAAAGTGTCTCCTACTAGAAGCCTTCCAATGGAAGCTTTGTGAATCCTTTATCCCTGAGGTAGCTGTGCAGGCTGGCCTCAAACTTTCCATAATTCTCCTGCCTCTGCCACTTTAGTGATTGTGATATTTATCCCAGAGTTCTTTTTATTGTACTGCTTTTGTTCCCAGATTGACTGTATATTTTTTGTTTTGTTTGTTTTGATTTCCAACACAGGGTTTCTTTGTATGACCTCTCTGTCCTGGAATTCACTCTGTAGACCAGGCTGGCCTCAAACTCACAGAGATCCACCTGCATCTGCCTCCCAAGTGCAGGGATTAAAGGTGTGAACCACCAACTCCCAGATGGTTATGTTTTTTTTTGTTTGTTTGTTTTTTTTTTGTGGGTGAGGTTTCTCTGTGGCTTTGGAGGCTGTCCTGGAGCTTACTCTGTAGATTATCCTGGCCTCTAACTCACAGAGATCTGCCTGTCTGTGCCTCCGAGTGCTGGGATCAAAGGTGTGCACTAACACCACCCGGCTCCCCCGCTGGTTTTTTAAGTTACTGATTGTGTGTGGAGGTCAGAGGACAATTTGAAAGAGTCTATGCTTCCTTTCCACCCTTTGGGACCCAGACATCAAACTAAGGACAGGCATCTTTACACACAGACATTTCGCCAGCTCTTAATCTAACTATTTTCCTTCATTTTTGTGCCAAGGGTCTCACTATGTAGCCCTGGCCATCCTGGGACTCTCCATGTAGACCAGGCTGGCCTCAAGCTCACAGAGATTCACCTGTCTCTACCTCCTGAGTGCTGGGATAAAGGCGTGCGCCACCATGCTGGGCCTTCAACTTGATTGCTTTTTGTTTTTTTGTTTTTGCTTTCTGAGGCAGAGTTTCTCTGTGTAATAGTCCTGGCTGTTCTGGAACTCTCAGGATCTGAGCACAACTACTGTGCTTGGAGTTTGTGAAAGGCGGCTGTAACTAGATTTCTTTTTTCCTTTCCTTCTTTCTCTTTGTTTATGTATTTAAATGTGGGGAATTTTATTGGGGGAAGGGAAGGGAGAGAAGGGAGAGAGAAACAGAGAGGGAGGGGGCAAAGACCTGCCTGCCTCTTCAGAGGAGCATCGGAAAAGAGAGCTATGTTTTGTTTTGAGAGAGAGAGAGAGAGAGAGAGAGAGAGAGAGAGAGAGAGAGAGAGAGAGAGAGAGATTAGCCCATAGAGGTCTTGAGCTGGCTTAGTAGCTAAAGATGACCTTCAACGACTCCTGGCCACTCTCCTCCCACGTTTGGCAAGCAGTGGCACTAGATCCACTAGTACCACAGCCAGGGACTAGTCATTTGTTTGACTTCACAGGGTTTGTTTACACACTACAGCATTTTATCCTTTGGCTCACCCCGAGTAGAAAATGAGAGGAGGGAATCTCCTGCAGCCTCCAGAGCCCTGGGGCAGGTAGGTAGGAGAAGTGCTGGACAAATTCACACCTTGGTTAGGATCTCCAGCTTGGGAGACAGAGCTGGATGGGTTACTTCTGTAACTGTTGCTCTGGTGTTTGCTGATCACCTAAGATGCAAGGAGTCCTGTAGATGGGGGGGGGTGACCCCTGGGACGAAGTTCCCAATCCCTTGGGATTTATTGTCAAGTGGAAGAGGCTGGCATAGGTTTGTTACTCAACTAATGATTTCCATTGCGATTGTGATTGGCACCTCAAAGGAGAAATGTGAAGTCCTCCAAAGCAATTTCCAACTCAGGAGCAGAAAGTTCTCTTCCGAGGAAATAGATTGGATTGTGACAGCAGTTTCAGCACGTTGAAAAACACTTTCCCACCCTCTGAGGTAACTTCTTGGAAGCCAAGGTCTCGACAGGACACTTGGAGATCTCTATATTCCCCTTGCGTTCCACAGACTGTGGTACCCTTCTTTTGTTGCTCCACACTCCATTAAGAGTGTTGGTTGCAGCCAGGTAGTCATGAGGTGTGCCTTTAATCCCAGCACTCGGGAGGCAGAGGCAGGCGGATCTCTGTGAGTTCGAGGCTGGGCTGGACTGACAGCCTCCAAAACAATACAGACAAACCCTGACTCATAAAACCAAAAAAAAAAAAAAAAAAAAAAAAAAAGGAAACCCTATCTTGAAAAATAAAAACAAACAAAGAAAAAGGATACAGGGATCTCTGGGTTCTGTGCCCAGCATTACATAAAACAGGCCATGACATCCACGAGAGAAAGATGAATTTCATATAAATACTCATAATGAGTCCTGGAAAAAAATCAAAGTCCAAGGAATTTTGAGCAAGTCCAGCCTACCCTGGACTTGTAAGATAAGGATAGCCTTAGGACGAGAGGGGAGCGTAGCAAAGGATCTGATATAAAAAGAGAATTTCTACGCCTTTAATCCGAGCACTTGGAAGGCAGAGGCAGGCAGATCTCTGTGTATTCGAGGCCAGGCTGGACCGACAACCTCCAAAAACAATACAGAGAAACCCTGTCTCGTAAAAACCAAAAAAAAAAAAAAAAAAAAAAAAAAAAGAGAGAGAGAGAGAGAGAGAATTTCTTGTGTCTTTTGAGACAGAGTCTCACAAAATCTGCCTGTCTCTGCCTCCCAAGTGCTGGGACTAAGGGCATGTATCCCCACATCAGAGAGACCTGGAGGAGGAAGTCAGCCTTGACAGAAAAATGAGGAAAGCTGAGGCTGGAAAAGTCCTGGGCAAATCTGCTAGAATTTTGGACTTTGGCCTAGGGCTATAGCTTAGAGGTATAGCACCTTGGACAGCATGTACTATGCCTGGCGTTTTATACCCAAGTTAGCAAAAAAAATTTTTTTAAGTCTTTGTCCTATGGTGTTGAGAAATCTTCAGAGGATATTTTATAGTTTATTGCCAAGTAGATAATGTTTATTAGCAGAGGGAGTAGAGTACAAGACTTAGAATGCAGTACCCCTACTTCACAGGTATGGTCTACCTTATGACTTAAGTCCCACATCCCTCTATATGGAGCTTATTACAACTTTTTTTTTTGAGACAAGGTTTCTCTGTGTAACAGCCCTGGCTGTCCTATAATTTACTTTGTAGACCAGGCTGGCCAAGCCCTGGGATTAAAGATGTGTGCCACCATGCCCAGCTTTTTTTTTTTTTTTTTTTTTTTTTTTTGTCCCTCCACTCCCACCCCCGAGGCAGGGTTTCTCTGTGTAGCTCTGGAACTCACTCTGTAGACCAGGCTTGCCTCGAACTCACTGAGCTCTGCCCCTGAGTGCTGGGATTAAAGGCATGCGGCACCATCTCCTGGTGCTTTTTTTTTTTTTAAGATAGACTCCTGCTGTATGTAGCTTAGCACAGTCCTCTTGCCTTAGCCTTGTAAATTCTGGAATTGCAGGTGTGAGCTACCCTACCTGGTTTTATTAGCTCCATTATACAGATGGTCCTAATGGACTTCAGTTCAAAAGCCTCACATCTAAGAAGTTTTTCTGTCTACCTGGGTATAGTACCCTGGCCCCCAATTCCAGAACTTGAGAGGTGGAAGCATGGTGATTGACACAAGTTCTAAACTAGCCTAGCCTACAGAATTAGACCCTGACTCAAAGAAAAGCAAAACCAGAACTAGGCATGGTAGAGCTAGTGTCTCATTCTAGCACTCAGAAGGCAAGAAGAGGAGGAGGAGAAGGAAGAAGAGGAGGAGAAGGAGGAGAAGGAGGAGGAGGAGGAGAAGGAGGAGAAGTTTAAGGCCATACTGAACTATGAGAGTACTCTCTCTGAAAACAATAACAACACCAAAAAAATTGAGGTCAGACTTTGGTGGTGTTTTCCCTAAATTCTAGCACTTGGGAGCCAGTGGTAGGAGGTCACAGTTGGAAGTTAACCTGATATAAATGATGAGTTCAAGACCACCCAGGGATATATGGGAAAACTCTGTCTCAAAATTAGTCAGATAATTAACATAAAGACTGTCTAGGGCTGAGTATTAGTTTAATTTTGATGGAGTCCTTGCCCAGCACACAAAGCCCTAGGTTTGATCCCCACATCACCTGGGGAAGGGGATGGTTGTGGGTAATCCCAGCATTTGAGATATGGAAACAGGATCAGGACCTTGAGACCATCCTTGGCTATACACTAAGTTGGAGACCAGCCTATGCTACATGAGACCCTGTCTCAAAAACAGAAAAGAATTTCTCTGGTTCCCCATCCCTTCCTATAATATATGTAATCCTTATAAAATCTTCCCTTTTCCCTTTCCAAGCCTTTATTTCATTGTAGTTTCTGCCTCCACACCATAACCCCCATACCAAATCCCAGAGCTGAGGACTGACCTAGGGCCTTGGCCAAGCAAGTGTCTTATGGTTACATCTCTAGCCTGAAAAGACTTAAAAAAAAATCTAAGTTTATAGTCATACTGTGATGGTGCACACCTTTAATCCCAGCACTGAGGAGGCAGAGATGGGTGGATCTCTGTGAGTTTGAGGTCAACCTGGTCTACAGAGCGAGTTCCAGGACAGCCTCCAAAAAGTACAGAGAAACCCTGTCTTGAAAAACAAAAACAAGGGTTGGAGAGATGGCTCAGAGGTTAAGAGCACTGACTACTCTTCCAGGAGTCCTGAGTTCGATTCCCAGCAACCACATGGTGGCTCACAACCATCTACAATTCAATTTGGTGCCCTCTTCTGGCATGTAGGAAGAACAGTGTATATGTAATAAACAAATCTTTAAAAAAAACAAAAACAAAACCCCAAAAATCTAAGTTTATAATTATTTGTGTGGATATCTCATTTCCCTATTTACTTAAAAACCCAGGGGAGATGCTGGGCAGTGGTGGTGGTGTACGCCTTTAATCCCAGCACTTGGGAGGCAGAGGCAGGTGGATCTCTGTGAGTTCAAGACCAGCCTGGTCTACAAGAGATAGTTACAGGACAGCCTCCAAAGCCAAAGAGAAACCCTGTCTCAACCCCCCCCAAAAAAAACCCAGGGGAGGCAGAAATTTTTTCGTGGTGTGTTATGTTTTATTCTTGTAGCAGGGTTGAATGAATAGGTGTGGAGCAAATGTTTATTTTTTTCGAGGCTGACTGGCTTTGAACTCCAAGAGATCTGCCCGCCTGTCTCCTGACTGCTAAAATTAAAGGTGTGCGGCACCAGCAACCAGTTGTGAATATCCATTTTTACCAGAATGCCTAGTCTAGTGCTGGGCCTTGGCACTCAACAAATTCCAGACTAGTGGATGGCTCACTGGGTAAAGGCACTCTCTGCCAAACCTGACAAACTGAATCAAGTCCCTGGGATCCATATGGTGGAAGCTATTCTTCAACCTACACACACACACACACACACACACACACACACACACCACACACACCACACCACACTACACACACCACACACACACACACACCACACCACACTATACACACCACACCACACACACACACACACCACACCACACTACACACACCACACACACACACACACACACGTCATGCACATACATCCACATACTGAATAAATAAAATATCATTAAAAATTTTTAAAGCACAGTTTCTCACTCAGGAGGCAGAAGCAGTAGATCTCTGTATCTCTGAGAGTTCAAGGCCAGCCTGGTCTACAGAGTGAGTTCCAGGACAGCCAGAACTACATACACAGCAAAACCCTGTCTGTTAAAACCATTAAAAAACAAAACAAAAAATCAGTTTCTGAGGCAGTGGCCTTGGCTCATTTCCAGCCTCTCTCCCTGCCGGGCTGTCTGCTCTGAGGCCAGCTTTCAGACAGTCAAGCTCAGTCGAGTGATGGGGAAAGAGCTTGGACTTTGGAACCAGACAGAAGAGCCTCAAATCTAAGTGCAAGTCCATCTGGGATGAGGCTGAGTGTAAACAAACAGAGCCAAGTGCCCAGAGGACCATTAATAACTTGTTTACATTTTTATCTGTAAAATGGTAATGTTATCATCAGTATCAGAAATTTATGCTACACATGGTGACCTACACATTTAATCCCAGCAGGTGTATTTCTGTGAATTTGGGGTCAGCCTGTTCTGCATAGAAAATTCCAAGCCACCCAAATGAATCCCTAGATATGTAGATGATCCCATGTACAATAGTGTGTTTTTAAGGTTCTACATTAAAGATAATTACTTTTTGACATACCTTTAAAAAAAGTTCTAAGCCAGCAAGAGCTACACAGTGAGACCTTGGTTTTTTTTTTGTTTGTTTGTTTTTGTTTTTGTTTCCCCTTTTCTTAAAAAAAAATGCTATTAGGGCCAATGAGTTGGTTCACAGCAGGAAAAGACACTTGTCACCCAGTGTGATGACCTGAGATCGATGCTCAGAGACACGTGGTGAAGGTGTTTTCTGAAGAAACAGAAAAAAGCGGCCGCCATCATTTGCCAGGTCAAGAGATGCTTTTATTTGTCCCAATTGGTGGTGCTCCTGACTTTCAAGGGTCAAAACCAGACATGATGCAAGCATGCTCCATCATACATCACTCGAGACAGGCCCCATAACAAACTGTGATCCAGTCCAAAAGGTCAAAGGTCACAAGGTTGAAAAGTTCTCGGTGAAATAACACACACGATATTTTCAATACAACACCTGGTAAGTCTTAGTACTTGGTAGCTAGAAAGCAAATAGACTGTGAAAGTGTGTGTGTGTAGCTTATGCATGTATACGTATTCATGTGTGTGTATCTGGGTGTGTGCATATGAGTGCAGGTGCCCTCAGAAGAGGCATTAGGGCTCCTGGAGCTTAAGTTACAGGTGTTGGAGATCCCTCTGTCTGCATTGTGAGTGCTGGGAATTGAATTCAGGCCTTCTGGAAGAGCTATCATTGTGCCTAACCCCTGAGGCATTTTTTATACCCTACCATATTGTAGGGGGACAGGGTCTCACTGAATCTGGAGCTCACAAATTAAGCCTGGCGGGCTGGCAGGGAAGACCCAAGGAGTCTCCTGTCTTTGTTTCCTTGGAGCTAAGATTATACAGGTTTTGACATGGGTGCTAGGGACTTTTACATGGGTGCAGCAGTTTATTTCTGGAGCATCTTCCCAGCTCCCTTTCAGAGGAAACTGTATCTCTAAGAGCAGGAACATGGGTTCAGTGAGTCCACTGAAAGGCATGGCTCCTCCAGGCATCTTTGTAGAGAGCGTGATGGGGTGAAGAGGTTCACACCAAAGGAGAGAAGTGGTTTTAGCACCAAAAAAGCCTCGGAAACCAAAGGGTGAGCAGTATGTTCCGAACAGAAGTGCAGCCTTGGACTTTGGACTCCCGGGACAGTGGGGGAGGGAAGGCTAACATTTTCCCCACCAGGCAGCATCTCCCTTGGCCTGAGTTCCGTTTGTTGTCTGGGTCAGCACAAAGACCTCTGGGCAGCTCCACCCAGCCCACGCACCACCACCCCCTCCCCACTTCACAGGCCTGGGCAGAAGATGTGGCCCAGTTCAGCAGGAATTAAGTGAGACCCTCCAAGAGGGCTTTGTGTCACATGATCTGATGAAACCTAGATGAACTGGAGAGGGCTGAAGCAATCCAAGGCCAAGGGCAGCCAAAGCGGAAACTGTTTCAATTCTACTGAGAAAAGCATTTAGCAACGTTCATTGCTTCCTCTGATGTGCGCCAGCCGCTGTTTCCTACCTAGAATGACGTTTGGAACAGTCCTTAGTCTCATCAATCTTTACCTAAAGGAAAACATTTGAACTCCAGTTCTGTGCACACGTGTGTTTGTCCAATGCAAGGCACACCTAGTATATACATGCTAAGAAATTAGGGCCAGGCACGTGCCTTTAATCCCAGTATTTGGGAGACAGAGGAGGAGGACTCTGAATCTAAGGATGGCTTGATGGTCTACAGAGTGAGTTCCAGACCAGGCAGAGCTATATAGTGAGAATTTGTCTTAAAAATATAAAATAAAGCCCGGCAGTGGTAGTGCACACCTTTAATCCCAGCACTCGGGAGGCAGAGGCAAGTGGATCTCTGAGAGTTCAAGGCCAACCTAGTCTACAGAGTGAGTTCCAGCACAGCCAGAACTATTTCAAAAAGAAACCCTATCTTGAACCTCCCCAAATAAATTAATTAAAATAAATCATTTATGTGTCCCAGTGCACATACATAAAACAAAAAAACATAAACTATAACATAATGTATTATCAGCCTTATTTCATACAAAAATAAACTGGAATGAGCTATAACTCAGTCTAGAGTAGTTGCATAGATACCACAGCACGTGGGAGTGCTTACATCCAATTCCCAGCACACACACACACACACACACACACACACACTCACACACACTCACACACACACACACAACACACGCACACACACACACGCACACACACGCACACACCTCAGAGATATGAATGACTTTACCAGCATCATATGGCTAGTTAAGTGATCCAGGATTGGCCAGGCGGTGGTGGAGGCTGTCCTGGAACTAGCTCTTGTAGACCAGGCTGTTCTCAAACTCACAGAGATCTGCCTGACTCTGCCTCCCCAGTACTGCTAACCCTTAGTCCCAGCACTCAGAAGGTAGGCGAGTATCTGTGAGTTCGAGGCCAGCCTGGTCTACAAGAGCTAGTTCCAGGACAGCCTCCAAAGCCACAGAGAAACCCTGTCTTGGGAAAAAAAAAAAGTGGCCTGGGATCATTGTGATAGACTTTCATGGAAATGGAAGGATGAATATGGTATAGTCTTTGTCTTCAAAAGCATTAGGGTCTCCTACAGGAGAAAAATACAGCAAAAGTCTAATCTATCCATGAAACACAGAGCGGTACTGACATCGTGTTCAGTCAGAGTAAGGTAATCTGAGGTTAGCTGTAGGTGGGGGGGAGCTGGTCTTGGAAGATGGGTAAGTGGGCTTTTCTTTTATAGGCTGAGATTCTGAGAACCAGAACTATTGGGTTAGGACATAGGATGTGTGTGTAGCTGTAGAAACAGATCTGCCTGGAAAAATTGATAAATTGGGCCAAAACACTTCATTGGTAAGATGGATGGATTGAAAGTACTTAACTGAACTGGAGAAGGACTCGGGTGGGCACGGAAACAGTATTTAACAACCTAGGAAGTATATTTAAAACCTAGGCAGAATGGATAGTGAGCTTGGAGCGGTGACTCTCAAGACTATCGGGTAGGACAAGCAGAGTCAGTGGCAACTCAAACACCCTGGCAAGGGTGTATGAATTTGTCCACCCAGCCTCTTCCTCATCTTTTGGAAACAGCATGGGGCTATTTTGTCTGGGGATGCACTTATCTTACCCTCCTCCCATGTATTTAGTTCTGGAAGGCCTGACCCCACCTCCTTATCTCCAGATACGGATACACAATGAAGTCTGGTCTAGCTGATTAGAACACACAGAGATTGGTACAAGGAAGGACATGTTCAGCAAGCTGAATGCATGAGAACTGTGCCCAGTATATTTGCTGGAACATGTAAGGAAAAAAAAAAAAAGGAAGCTTGCACCAGGAAAACAAGAAAAAGGAAAGTTGCCTGGAAGTGGTAACACAGGCCTTTGATTGTGGTGCTCAGGAGGCAGAGGCAGGCTGATCTCTGAGTTCAAGGTCAGCCTGGTCTCTATGTTGAGTTCCAGGACAGCCACGGACACTCAGAGAAACCTTGTCTCAAAGATATAAAGTGGCAGAAGATGCTTGATGTAGGCAGCTCTGGCCTACCACTACCTCAAACATACACACACTGAACATCCTTACACTGTGATAAAACAAAGGGCTACTGATCTGCAGGCCTTGGAAGATGCTAAGGTGCCATGGTCTTTTCTTTGGTTTGTGGTCTCCGAAGGGTCCCCAGGTCCCAGGGTCAGTGGGAGCATGCTCCTGGGTTCCTTGGTCATCATGCCTTCAGCAAGTCCCTACACTATCATCTCAGAATCAGGAAACTTTTAGGTACAACTGAGACAGCTCTGGTTTCCACCACAAAGGAGGCTCTATGGAGACACAGGAAATGCTGGGGTACCTTGTAAAGGAATAGATAGGAACGGAAAGTTCTATACAGACCTCCTCAGTCCATCTAGGAGGAGGTCTCATGAACCAAGTAAAGTGACAAGCAAGTTAAATGCTGAATATCTTGGCCTTTGGACCCATGAATGGAGGCACACACCTGTAATCCCAGCACAGAGGCAAGAGGATCTTGAATCTGAGGCTGCTTGAGGCCCATTTGTAGCCTCTGACCGCTGTGTAGTAGAGCCTTGAACTTCTGATCTTCCTGCCCCCTCCTCCTGTGTGTTGATGCATAACTACACCCAGTTAAGACAGTGCTGGGATCAAACTGGAAGTTTGTGCATGTGTATGTAAGCCAAGTAGTCCACCAATTGAATGACACAACTGGTCCTTTATTTATTATTGTTGTTGTTTTGTTTTGTTTTTCAAGGCAGGGTTTCTCTGTGTAGCCCTGGCTGTCCTGGAACTCACTCTGTAGACCAGGCTGGTCTCGAGTTCAGAGTTCATAGAGGTCTTTTGCCTCTGGGCTTTTACCTTTCTCTATTCTATGTGCCTTTTTTCCTTTTTACTCTGTGACTGCCACCTACCATCTTCCTCTCTTTCTCCTTTTCTTTTCTTTTTGTTTTTGTTTGTTTGTTTGTTTGTTTTTTTGAGACAGGGTTTCTCTGTGGCTTTGGAAGCTGTCCTGAAACTAGCTCTTGTAGACCAGGCTAGCCTCGAACTCACAGAAATCCGCCTGCCTCTGCCTCCCAAGTGCTGGAACTAAAGGTGTACGACACCAACACCCAGCCCTCTCTTTCTCCTTTTCTTGATCCTTTCTCTTTTCCTCTCTAGATTTCTCTTCCTATTTATTCTCTCTGCCTGCCAACCCCAATTATCCCTCTCTCCTGCCTCCTACCTATTGGCCATTCAGCTCTTTATTAGACCAATCAGGAGTTTTAGGCAGGCAGAGAACAACTTGTGGGGCCTGGCTCTCTCTTTCCACCATATTCCAATATTTGGGTCCAGGGACTTGAACTCAGGTTGGTGGCAAGAACCTATATCTGTTGAACCATTTTTCTAGGCCCCTGGAATCTTGTTTTTGCTTCTTTTAGACATGCTCTCCTGTAGTCCAGTCTTGTCTGGGCCTTCCATATAGACAATGATGACCTTGAACTCCTGATTGTTTTGTCTCTACCTTTCAAGTGCTGGGATTACAGGCATGCACAGACACGTTGGCCAGCCTGAACATGAATAAATGGAAATAGAAAACAATAATGAAAAATGTGACCTGGGTGTGCTGTGTAGTTGGTGGAGAGCTTGCCCTCCATAACTGAAGTTCTTTCTTGTTACCTGAGAACCAAGAAAAACAGGTGTGGAGTTATTTATAGCCCCAGCACTCAGGAGGCAGAGGCAGGCAGATCTCTGTGAGTTTGAGACTAGCCTGGTTTAAAGAGAGAGAGTTCCAGGACAGCCAAGGATACACAGAGAAACATTGTCTAGAAGCATGCATCCCCCCCACCTCATTTTACCCCCCCAAAAAAGAAAAGAAAAGAAAAAGAAATTCAAGGTTATCTTTGGCTATAAAGACAGTTTGTCCAGATAAAATAATTATTTTAATCGCCTTTTGCAACTGGCTCCTTGCACTTTCAAAATGCAGTCGTAGTGGGCAGCCAGATGGCTCAGAAGGTAAAGACACTTGCTGCTAAAGACAGTGTGGGAGAAGGGGAGAAGCAGCTTCTTCAAACTGTCCCCTTACCTGTGACATATGTTATGACACGTGTTTCCTTCCTCCCATGCTTACTCTCTCTCTCCCTCTCTCTCTCTCTCTCTCACACACACACACACACACACACACACACACACACACACACTCAATAAATAACTTGACTTTTTTGTTCTTTTTGTCCTCTGAGAAAGGCTTCACTCCGTAGCCCAGGCTACACCTCAGCCCTTCAAATGATGAGATTACAGGCATGAGTCACCCCATCGGCTCAGACTGAGCAATTTATAATGGCTGAGAATTGATTTCTTTCAGTTCTGAAGAATGAAAATTTCAAGAGGGAATGGTAAGGGCATGAAAACAGGGTGAAAGACGTCAGAAAGAGCCCAGGCCTTGGTGGAAGGAAGGAGAGAGAGAAGAGGTAGCAGTCTGTTGTTTAGAAGGAAGACGGTCCTATGACAACAAGCCCATTCCTGCATCTCCTCATGAGAGGCGAGTGCCAGGGCTTAATCACTCTGGAAGTTTCACAGTTCCCTCTAGTTGCCCTCGGGATTGTTTCCAACATACAAACTTTGTGCTGTGAGACACGTTTACACCACAGCACATCTTGACTTCTTAGTAGAATCAGGTTCTTTTTTATGACAGACGTGGTCCCAAATAGGACCCGCCCAGATCTTCCAGGATAATGTCCCTGCCTTGCACCCTTTCTTCAGTTCATTTGCAATGTGGTGAGCTATGTTGTCAACATTGACAAGGCAGAGGTAAGGACTTGGGAGCCTTTGGGCACCATATTTCAGCTACCACAACTCTTTACTAATGATGTGTCTTTTTCAACCAGGCATAAGATACAAATCTGCTATTCCAGCTTTTAGGAATTAGGAGGCTGAGGCAGGAGGATGATGAATCTGAGTCTAACCTGGGCTACATGGTATAACTCCAAAAGGTTTTTATTGTTCTTGATTTTTGAGACAGGGTTCTTTGTGTAGCCCTGGCTGTCCTAGAACTAGCTCTGTAGACCAGGCTGGCCTCAAATCAGCCTGCCTCTGCCTCCTGAGTGTTATGAGAAGCTTTCCTTGAGAGGAGCCTTCCCGCCCGCCTGGTTCCAGATCCGCATCAGTCCCAAATAAACACACAGGAGGCTATATTAATTATGAAGCTGTTGGCCTTGCTTGTCTCTTACTGGCTAGCTCTGCTTTAAGTAATTACCCCATAATTGTTAATCTAAGTATGTCTCTTACCGGAGAATAGTTCCAGGGTCCTACCTCATGGCGTTACATCTCGACTCCTCTGTGTTTTCTCCTTCCCAGAGTTCTTCTGGACTCCTAGTCCCTCCCATCTTGGTTCCCTATAGGCTCAACAGTACTTTATTGACATAAGACTTCCCCAACACCTGAGTGCTGGGATCAAAGGCATGTGCCACTACTAACCAGCCAAAGTTTTGGTTTTTTGGTCCTTTTGAGACCTTTCTCATGTATCCCAGTTTAGTATCTAACTCATTCTGTAGCTAAGGCTGGCCATAAGCCCAAGGTCTACCTGTCTCCATCTCCCAAGTTCTGGTATTACTAAGACTTCAATTTTTTGTTGTTGTTGTTGTTGTTTTTGAGGCAGGGTTCCTCTGTATTGTTTTGGAGACTGTCCTGGAACTGGCTCTGTAGACCAGGCTGGCCTCGAACTCACAGAGATCCACCTGCCTCTGCCTCCTGAGTGCTGGAATTAAAGGTGTGTGCCACCAACGCCCGGCAAGACTTCAATTTTTTTAAATTAAATTTAATTTTTTTGTTTTTTTTCAACTCAGGGTTTCTCTGTGTAGCTTTGGAGCCTCTCTGGGCACTTACTTTGTAGACCAGGCTAGTCTTGAATTTATGGAGATCCACCTGCCTCTGCTTCCCATGTGCTGGGATTAAAGGCGTGAGGCACTATTGCCCATCTTGCACACTTCAATATTATAAAATAAATCCAGTGACCAAAATGCTAGGAGTAACACAAGTGGCCTGGGGCTGGGGTCTGGACTTGTTGTTTGCCTTTTCTATGGTTCCTGGGTGAGTGGGAACATTCAGCCATAATACAAAGCCTACCCTGCAGAAGAGGCAAGTTCTCTTTAGAATCAGGAAAGGATGAGTTCCAGCACAGGACTCTAATATCAACTTACAGGGAATTTTCTTTTTCTTTCTTTCTTTCTTTCTTTCTTTCTTTTTTTTTTTTTTTTTTTTTTTTTTTTTTTGGTTTTTCGAGACAGGGTTTCTCTGTGGTTTTGGAGGCTGTCCTGGAACTCACTTTGTAGACCAGGCTGGCCTCAAACTCACAGAGATCCGCCTGCCTCTGCCTCCCGAGTGCTGGGATTAAAGGCGGGGAATTTTCTATATTTTAGGAACTTTGCATCCTTTATCACAAAATGACAACTTTTCAAGGTGAGCATTTTTATAGTAGAAAGTTCATGCTTAAAGTGGGTGAAGCCAGGTTCCCAGGGTCACAAAGACACTCAGCAACAGAGCTGGGACTCTGAACTCAACTTTTCATTATGCTGACCTCAAAGACCAGGCCAAGCTTCCCCTGGAGAGACAGGAGCACTCCTCAGCCTCTAGCACATTCCTTCATCCTGACATTAGCACCAAGCCATCATTAGACAAGAATAACAAGCAGGAAACGCATACAACTTTGGTACCCCAGTTCAGTCATTCATGACGCCCCAATGACCAGAGTTCACAGTTTGTGCTTGGCACCCCATCAGGACTTTAACAGGCGCAGTGTTTGTTAGACACTGAGTCTTTTCAGTACTCAACCAAACAGCCCTGGCCTGCTGGCTACAACCAGCAGGGCAGGTCCAGGCTGAGTCATGACTGGATAGTTTCACAACCTGTTTGTTCACTAGGCCACAGAGGCTGGGTAAGGACTCTGGGTGCCTGATGTCTTTTAGATGCCCTGAACAAAAAGGTAGCCCCCAGTGACAAGTTCAAGGTGAGATTGGCTTAGTCAAACCCACCCAATCTTCATCTAGAAGTTTCTTCAACTTCCAGGCTCTCTCTTTGCCTTCAGGTACAATCCTGAGGTGGGGGACATTGCAGTAGCCTTAGTTCCTCACCTGTGAAATGGGAACTAGATATGCGTTGTAATTACTATGTACTGTGTATACTATATAATTCAATCTTTATGGCAGTCCAGTAAGACTGATGTCATTATTTAATTTGACAAATGAAAATACTTGGAATCTGAGATGTTGTGTCACTAGCTGGAATCACACAGGTTAGTGTAGGGTCAGGAATATACCCATATTTCCATCTATATGACTAAAGAAATCCCATCCTGCCGGGCGGTGGTGGCGCACGCCTTTAATCCCAGCACTCGGGAGACAGAGGCAGGTGGATCTCTGTGAGTTCGAGGCCAGGCTGGACCAACAGCCTCCAAAACAATACAGAGAAACCCTGTCTCCTAAATATCAAAAAAAAAAAAAAGAAAGAAAGAAAGAAAGAAAAGAAATCCCATCCTGTGCTTCATAATGACTTCTAGGCCAGCCTGGGCTACATAGCAAGATCTTGTCTTGTTTCTACCAAGCCCAATGGCCTGAGCTTGATCCCTGGAACCCACATGGTGGAAGGAAAGAACTGAGTCCCATAAGTTGTTCCCTTTACAAGAGTGCGTGTTGTACCCTCCCCAACAAAAATAAAAGAAAATGTAATAAATGATATACCTATATTTATGTATATATATATGTATGCATACACACACATACATAATATAATACAAAAACTAAGCTGTGGGTGGCACACCATTTTAATTTCAGCACTTAGGAGGCAAAAGCAGGCAGATTTCCAGGTCTGAAGCCAACCTGGTCTACATAGTGAGTTCCAGGGAAAACCAGGGCTGCACCAGGAAACCCTATCTCTAAAAACCAGTGTGTGTGTGTTTGTGTGTGTGTGTGTGTGTGTGTGTGTGTGTATGTGTACATGTTGTGACAAACCAAACACCTGTAATCCTTATATTTGGGAGGCCAACCTGGGCTATAAAGTGAGCCTTTCTCTCAAAACTATCCAAAACTGCAAATGAAGAAATCGTGTGAGAGGGAGGGAGAAGGCAAGAAAGCAAGTCTGTCCCTGAGGGCTTGCTGTTCTACACCGAGTCACTGGGCAAGTCCCTTCTGCTCTGCGGAGCTTGGTTTCCCATCTTGAGTCTAAGGAATCTGAAGCCATCTTTGTCTTTTCGGTCTACAGCCTGTAATCTTAGGTTAGAAGGGTTTTTCCTTACCCTGTTCCTGCACAGTCCCTTCCTGACCAGCCTCCAGGAGAAGAGCAGATAGGGGGGTGATGAATCCACCATGGCTGCAATCGTTGCTTGTAGCATTTTTACAGTTCCTACTGAGCCGTGTCTGCACCTGTAAAATTAAGATGGCCAGAATGCAGGCACCACAGTCATAGTACATGCCACCGTGTGCTAAGTGTGTCACGTGGGGTTTCCTTTTCATCTTTGCTGAGCCATAGGAGAAGTTGCCTGACCCTGGGAGGGGGAGACACAGGAGCGTTTGCCTGGCTCTGGGAGGTGGAGCTGGCATCTCAGCCTGAGTGTCTGCATCTTGTCTTTGCCACTGTCTCCTCCTCTGGTGGAGCTGAGGAACGCTGTGCACACGTGTGTTATCACATCACACACTCTGGGCTCTCATCTTCCTATGGGAGTGAAAGCTCACCGCCAAAATGGGCCTTTGTGTGGTTTCCTAGCACATAATTAGTGGCCAACAGACCCATTCCTCGGCGATAAAGCCGTGGACCTGCAATCAGCCCCAAGCAGTCTCAGCCTCGGCCTCTAGGGGAGTGCTCACCAGATCTCTGCAGAAATCTGGAGTCTCTGAGCACTCCTGTCCATTCACTCCTCCCTGCTTCCTACTGGGACTTCCTCGCATAGTCTGCTTTTGTTTTGTTTTGCAGTGCTGGATTGAACCCAGGGCCTCACTCATGCTGACCAGGACCGTACTGGTAAGGCCTCTGTTTCTTTTCTTTTTTTTAATTAAGCTAAGGGGCTGGAGAGATGGCTTAGAGGCTAAGAGTACTTAGCTCATCCAGAAGATCTAAGCTCTGTTCCCAGCACACACATTGGAGGACTCATGACCTCCTGCAGGATCCTAGTCCCTAGACTCCAAAGGCACCTGTGCTCATACATGCACAGATACCCCACTTAGCTGTGAAATAAAAACAAAGCTTTAGAAAAGTGTGTGTGTGGTATAGGTGTGTATGTATGTGTGTGATGTGTGGTATGTATATGTGGTGTGTAGTGTGACTATATATATGTAGTGTGATATATATGTGTGTGTGTGTGTGTGTGTGGTGTAGATGTTGTGCATGTGCTCTGTGTGTGTGTGCGTGTGACCACAGTACCTAAGGAGGCCAGAGGCATCATCCCACCTGTAGCTGGAGTGACAGGCAATTGTAACCTGTCTGATTTGGGTGTTTCAAACTGAATTTGCTTCCTTCACAAAAGCAGTCATGCTATTGACTGTTCAGCCATCTCTCCAGCTCCTTAAACTCCCGATTCTCCTGCCTCAGTCTGCCCTGTAGCTGAGTTTGCAAATCTGTATCACCACAGTAGGCAGCAAATGTGGTACAGGGGATCGAACCCAGGACCTCACACATGCTTAGCTGGATAGCACTGGACCACAGAGCTTTTGTGCCCAGGGCTCCTGGCTTCTTTACAAAGTCTTCTTCAAAGCCTCTATCTCTTCTGCATTTTACAACAATATCAGGGCCTGGAGAGATGGGCTGCACAGTTAAGAGCACTGGCTGCTCTCCCAGAGGACCCAGGTTCAATTCCCAGCACCCATGTTGGTGGGTCAAAAACTGTAACTCTAGTTCCAAGGAAATCTGACACCCTCACACAGATATACATGCAGGCAAAGTACCAATGAGCATAAAATGCAAAAACAAAAAAACAAAAAAACAAGGAAATCGTCCAGGTTGATGATATACATAGTGGCATATGAACCTTTGACCTGAGGAAGGGGATAATGGTAAAGAGACACGTGAAAGCAGACTCTGTGCTGGCAAGCAGCAAACTGGGAGACCTCCACCTGCCTCAGAGGGCTGGTAAGTGGAGTCAATGAGGGAGAGAGATTCACAGAAAGTGTTTACCCCAGAGCCTGGCACCCGGCAAGTGCTCACTAAAGGGAGCTGTTTCTAAGAGCCTCCATCCAGGAAATCTGAGCCTCAGTGGGTTAATTATCCTCAGACAGAAAACAAGACTGACGTCCCTAGACAGCATGGGGTGGGGGCGGGTGGAGGGGTGGGAAACCCAAACAGACAGTTACAGTTCAGCTAAAGTGGAGAGCTGATCTTTAATCTTTTATGGATGTACGTAATACATTAACTATTATTGCTAGCCCCTGGAGGGAGCTTAACACCCGACCAACCCGCAGCTGGGATAGCTTGACTGAATGGAAGGAAACAAGTAAATATGGCAATTACCCTCGGGCAGTAGACTTTCTTAGCAACCCCCACCTCAGATTAAATGGTTCATGCTGCTTGTCACCCAGTGGGGTGGTGACAGGAAGATAAACTCTTGAGTCAGCACTCAGGGAGGAGCATTAGGCACAAAACGACCTGGCATGTTTTCCTGTGTTAGCACAAACTGAACTCCCCAAGACCAAGGACAGGGTCATTTATTTGTCACTGAGTATTTACTGTTGATGGTTACTATGAAAAACCATGCTGCAGTTATCATAACAGAAAAACGAACAACAACAAAACAATGAGCCAACCCAAAGGTTCAGAGTGACTACGGCTAGGTGTCTGGATGTGGAAGATGACGATAAAGTCCAACTCCTTTTCTCAGCTTTAACATGCACTTGAGTCCCTGTTTACTAGGTGGCCACTTATAATGAATGAATGCTCAGACCCCTCTATCTAGAGGCATTTCAGTAGCTGATTCTTTTTTTCCTTGGCAGGAGAGGGGAAGGTGGACAAAGACTCCTTAGTGCAGGATGATTTTGAACTCAATATGTAGCCAAGAATGACTTTGAACTCCTGATCTTCTTGCTGGAAATAAAAGCATGTGGCACCACACCCTGTAAGCCCTTGGTATTTTATCTGCTAGGCACCTACTCTATCACTGAACTGCAACCCAGCCTTTTATCTCCCTAAGTCAGGATCTCATGTGGCCAGGCTGGACTTGAACTGGAAATCCTCCAGTTTCCCAATTTTTGGGATTATAAACAACCACCACCATGCCCACAAACTAGGGTCTTATTTATTTATTTATATATTTATTTGTCTATCTATCTATCTGTTTTGATTTTTGAAACATGGCTTCTTTGTGTAGTCCTGGCTGTCCTGGAACTTTCTCTTTAGACCAGGCTGGCCTCTGCCTTCTGAATGCTGGGCTTAAAGGCATGTGCTACCAAACCAAGCTTTGTTTCTTTTTTGTTTGTTTGTTTTTTTTCAAGACAGGGTTTCTCTGTATTGTTTTGGAGGCTGTCCTGGCACTCGCTCTGTAGACCAGGCTGGCTTCGAGCTCACAGAGATCCACCTGCCTCTGCCTCCTGAGTGCTGGGATTAAAGGCGTGTGCCACCAATGCCCAGCCCAAGCTTTGTTTTTTAATTTAATTTATTATTGGTGTGCATATGGTGTGGGGGTGGGGTGCGCAGTGTACATCACAGGCTAACTTTTGGGAGTTAGTTGGGCTCTTTCCACCATGTGATCCAGGGATTACACTCGGATTACCAGGCAATCTCTTTCACCTGTTGGACCATCTCTCCAGCACCCCACCCTTTTTTTTTTTCCAGACAGGGTTTCTCTGTAGATTTGGATACTGTCCTGGAACTCTCTTTGAAGACCAGGCTGGCCTCGAACTCACAGAGATCCTCTTGCCTCTGCTTCCCGAGTGCTCTCTCTCCAGCCCCTTATTTGTTATTTTTGAAATAAGTTACTAGATGATCTCCAACTGCTGGTGTTCAGGATTCTCCTGCCTCAGCTTCCGGAGCAGCTGGCGTTACAGGTGTACTCCACCTTATCTAGCTGGAACACAAATGTAAGCAGGCAGTCAGGGAAGACATCCCTGAATAAAAAGGAAGATTTAAGAGGCTGGGGAGATGGCTCAGGTAGCAAAGTACTTTGCCTGCAAGAGGAAGAATCAAGTTCAGTCCCCAGAATACACAGGAAAAAGAGAATCATGGCGGCATGCGTGTATCCTGTGCAGGGACGACAGACAGGTGGATCTCTGGGTCCTGTTGCCCAGCCAGCCTGCATAGTGAGCTTTGGGACAAATGAAAGACTCTGTCTCAAAACAAAACTGAACAAAACAAGGTGAAGGGCTCTTGAGCAACAATAGTTGCAATTGACCTCTGGTCTCCACAGGTTTGAAGACACAGGTACATATGCACGCCCCCCCCCCCCCACACAAATACTTTTTTTTTGAAACACAAGATTTGCAGGGAGATAGAAATTCAGAGAATGAACCTGCAGCTCAGTGGCAGGATAAAGGTCCCAGACAGACTACACAACTGCAGAAGACTGAAGACAGGAGCTTCTCCGACATGCATAATTTAGATCCCTGAGAACAGCACATCTGGAGTGAGTGGCACAGACAGGGATGGTTGGCGGTACTTGGTCAGAGAAGTAAAGGGGATGTGTGCAGATCATATCAGCATTTAATGACCATGCTTTTACTCTCACAGAGATAGGAACAGGCTTGGTGTCACAGAGGACTGAATTTAAATAGGAGCTCAGACGTTAACTAGCAGTGTGGCCCCTGTAAAAGGTTCACGCATTACACTGGCCTGCTCTGTTACCTGGCAGAATGCAGTCAGGCAGCAGTCTGGCCAGCCCAGAGTTCCATGAGAACCAGTCTGAGCACAGGTGCAAAGGACCCCTTTAAAGGACAGAGCCCTGCCCGCTTACTCTCTCTCATCTTCTCTTCTTATCTCCTCCTATCTCTCTCTCATCTTCTTTTCCCTTACCTTACTCTCTTCCGCATGTCTGTCTCCCCCATTTCAATCTCATTATAATAAACTATGGTAACATGCTCCCCACGGCTCATGCTGTATCACACCAGTTCCCGTCTCCTGCAACACGTTTTTTTCCTTTTCTTTTTAAAAAAGATTTATTTATTTATTATTTATTATGTATCCAATGTTCTGCCTGCATGTATGTCTGCAGGCCAGAAGAGGGCACCAGAGCTCATTATAGGTTGTTGTGAGCCACCATGTGGTTGTTGGGAATTGAACTCAGGACCCCAGGAAGAGCAGTCAGTGCTCTTAACCTCTGAGCCATTTCTCCAGCCCTCCTTTTTTCTAATATCTAATCTTTTTTTTTTTTTTTTGGTTTTTCAAGACAGGGTTTCTCTGTATTGTCTTGGAAGCTGTCCTGGAACTCGCTTTGTAGACCAGGCTGGCCTCGAACTCACAGAGATCCACCTGCCTCTGCCTCCCGAGTGCTGGGATTAAAGGCGTGCGCCACCAACGCCCGGCTCTAATATCTAATCTTAAGCAAAATTACACCCTGGGCAAGTCTCTCTCTCTTTCTCTTTCTCTCTCTGCTAGGATTACAAGTGCATACCACCATCCCCAGCTCCTGTTCTTCTTTCAAATTTTAATTTCTTTTTAAATTTTATTTACTTATTATGTATACAATCTTCTGGCTACATGCCAGCAGAGGGCACCAGCTCTCATTCAAGGTGGCTGTGAGCCACCATGTGGTTGCTGGGAATTGAACTCAGGACTTCAGGAAGAGCAGTCAGTACTCTTAACTGCTGAGCCATCTTTCCACCCCCAATTTTATTATTATTATTATTATTAGACAGGGTTTCTCTGTGTAGCCTGGCAGTCCTGGCACTCACAATGCAGACCAGGCTGGCCTTGAACTGACAGAAATCCACCTGCTTCTGCCTCCTGAGTGCTAGGATTAAAGCTGTGTGTCACCATTGACAGGCTTTAAATTTTAATGTTGTTTAAGGTTGAATTTGAATAAATACCCTGCTGTCTCAAATGATCCACATAAATCACTGGACGTTCTATTTTGAAATTAGCATCTCTGTAGAGAAGCAGCATCCTTCGATCATGACAACACAGGGCCCTTACCATTAAAGTACCACGATGCCCTCAGCCACATGAGGAAAACATCTGGACAATTCTGACCTGGTGTTCTTTTGCCTCCCCCCACTGGCTAGTCATTAAGCCATTCTATCTCTGCCTCCTTTTCTTATTCTTTTTTTTTTTTTTTTTTTTTTGTTTTTGCTTTTTTTCGAGACAGGGTTTCTCTGTATTGTTTTGGAGGTTGTCCTGGAACTTGCTTGGTAGACCTGGCTTGGTCTCGAACTCACAGAGATCCACCTGCCTCTGCCTCCCGAGTGCTGGGATTAAAGGCGTGCACCACCACTGCCCAGCCCTTTTCTTATTCTTTAGACAGAGTTTCAGAGCAGGGGCTACAGTTTTGTGGTAAAGTACTCACCTCAAATGTGTGATGCCCTGGGTAAAATCTCTAGTATGCCAAAAATATCCCCAAATAGGGAGAGTCTTATGTATGTCATGCTGGCCTCAAACTCATTTGAATTCCTAGTTTTTTTGTGTTCACCTCCTGGGTTCTGGTATTACAGGTGTGCACAATCATGCTGTATTCAAGCCAGGACTTCATACATGCAAGGCAAGCATTGTAACCAATTGACCTACATCACCATTTTATTATAGCTTTTTGGGGGGGCACAGAATATTACCATGTAGTCCATGATCTGTGTCTTTGCCTCCCGGTGCTGGAAATAAAGGCATGTGTCATGATGCCCTACTTATTATGCATTTTTTTGAGACAGGGTTTCTCTATATTATTGTTTTGGAGGCTGTCCTGGAACTAGCTCTGTAGACCAGGCTGGCTTCGAACTCACAGAGATCTGTCTGCCTCTGCCTCCTGAGTGCTGGGATTAAAGGCGTGGGCCACCAACGCCCAACTTATTATGCATTTTAAATTACTTTTTTTTAATTCTTCTGTGGGGGCACATGTATGTCATGGCATATATATGGAGACCAGAAGACAATTTTGAGGAGTTTCTCATTCCACCATTTAGGTTCCTGATAGCCAACTCAAGTTATCATCAGGCTTGATGGCAGACATTTTGGCGTACTACGACATCTTGCCAGCCTTTTATTGTTTTGTTTTTTAATTAGAACATATTAATTATACATAATAATGGGCTACATATGACATTTTCATATGTGTATATAATGTATTTAGGTCCTGGTCATACGTACCCCACTAATCTCTCTGGTCCCCTCCCAATCTCACTGGTCCCTATTCCTTCCCAACAGTCTGCCATTTCTACTATCATATTGGCTTTCCCAATGTGAAGCAGGCTTCACTAGGCTTTTGAACAGGAACATGAGCCCTTTATCAGTAGCTCCTGGCATCAAAGAAATGCCTCTCCTTGCCCTATTAAACATTAATTGCCTGCCCCTCAGGGAGGGGCGGGGCCTCCTGAACCTGCCCTCCTCTCTGACAGGAAGGGCTCAATCTGAAGCACATCAGTATAGGTAGGCACAAAAGTGCCATGGCCACATCACACCCAGAAGTCAGCATTTGACATCAGCACCACCATCCCTTCCTCGGCCTCTGACATCCTGTCCCCCTCTCCTATGGTTCTCTCTGAACCCTGGAGTGCTGTGGATGTCTCTCATGTGTGGCTGAGCACACACAGTCACTTAGGACCATTAGGAGTTCTCCAGGAGCCCCTGCCCATTGCAAAGTGGAGCCTCTGGGAAGCAAGCTGAGAGCGGCACTCACCTTCGTGTGCAAACACAACCATTGAGAAGGCAGTTTGACTAGCACTGTGTGTCCCTTCCACAGAGCAACAGCACTGCCCTCTTCCACTAGGGCCTACGACGACGTTACAAGACACAGGTTCTGGGTTGATACTACCAGATGTGAATTCCCTCGTGTGGCACAGGCCTCAAGTCCAACCAAAAAGGATTAGCAGTGAGATACTCCCTGTTAGACTTGTCAGGGTGCACCAGCAGTGGGCCTCTCTTGGTTGTCTAATCCATATTGTTGCATGTAATTTCATAGTCTCTCTAGATCTTGCTCCCCTCTCTACCCAGTGTGTGTGTGTGGGGGGGGAGTGGTATTTTGAGACAGGGTTTCTCTATGTAGGCTTGGCTGGCCTGGAACTTACTAGGTAGTCCCATGAATCACCACACCTGTCCCTCCCATGTTATTTAACGTCTGTTGCCTGGCTTTTCTCACTGGTAAAATAACAGAATCAGCAGTTAAATGAATAATGAACAGGGTAGAGGTTCACACCTCTCATTCTAGCCCTGAGTTCCAGGAAAGCTTGGATTACAGTGTGAGCCACTGTCTCACAATTTTTTTATTAATCTTTTAAAATGTTTCATTACAAATGTTATGTGTGTGTGTGTGTGTGTATTACTTTCACAAAGGTAAACAAATGCAACATAAAAGAATGCAACCCAGCCGGGCATTGGTGGCGCATGCCTTTAATCCCAGCACTCGGGAGGCAGAGGCAGGCGGATCTCTGTGAGTGCGAGGCCAGCCTGGTCTACAAAGTGAGTTCCAGGACAGCCTCCAAAGCCACAGAGAAACCCTGTCTCGAAAAACCAAAAAAAAAAAAAAAAAAAAAAAGAGTGGTTCTCTCTACTCTGTCCTTATGTGTTTGACGTACATACAGAGTTCAATAAGTACCTGTTGAATTTAAAATCTCCACTTATTTACTTAATGTATATGTGTCCTTGAATGTATGTATGTGTACCATACATGTCCTGCACAGGTTCCATAGATGCCAGGTGAGGGTGTCAGGTCCTTTAGAACTAGAGGGTTGTGAGTTACCTAATGTAAGTATTGGGGACTGAACTTATGCCCTCCTCAAGAGCAGTAAGTGCTCTCAACTGCTTAGCTGTCTGCCCAAGCCCTATTTGATTTATTTGTATTTTGTGTCATGAGTGTTTTGCCTGTATGCATGAAGAGGGCAGAAGAGGCAATGGATCCCCTGGAAGGGGAATTACAGGTGACAGTCCCCATGTTGGGGAACTCTCCAAGAGCAGCAAGTGCTCTTAACTGCTGAGCCATCTCTCTATCCCCTATTTTATTCACTTTTGAAAAGTTTCACCATGCTGTTTAAGTCTTTTTTTTTTTTTTTTGGTTTTTCGAGACAGGGTTTCTCTGTGGCTTTGGAGGCTGTCCTGGAACTCACTTTGTAGACCAGGCTGGCCTCGCACTCACAGAGATCCGCCTGCCTCTGCCTCCCGAGTGCTGGGATTAAAGGCGTGCGCCACCAACGCCCGTGCTGTTTAAGTCTTGAACAGTTCTGCTGCAGAGATCCTTACTGCAGCCTTCTGAGTTCTTAGATTCAGACCGTGACTAATCCCCTGTATTTATTTGTTTGTTTGTTTATTCATTCATTCATTCATTTGGTTTTTTAAGACAGGGTTTCTCTGTGTAGCTTTGAAGGCTTCCTGGAACTAGCTCTGTAGACCAGGCTGGCTTCGAACTCACAGAGATCTGCCTGCCTCTGTCACCGGAGTGCTGGGATTAAAGGCGTGAGCCACCAACGCCCGGCATGGTTCCCTGCATTTAAAGTTAAGGTATGTATCGGAAATTAAACAAGTTTGCTGTTGTACTAAATTTACGATCTTGCACAGGCCAGGGAAGGCTCTAGCACTAAGCTATTTCTCCAAACCTTTGAAAACACTCAATACATTAAAAAAAATAATGTATTCTTATTTTATGTACATTGGCATTTTGTTTGCATGTATGTGAGGATGTCAGATCTTGGAGTTACAGACAGTTAGTTGTTAGCTGCCATGTGGATGCTGGGAAATCGAACTGAGGTCCTCTGAAAGAACACTTAGTGCTCTTAACCACTGAGCCATCTCTCCAGGCCCCAACACTCAAAATATTAAGTGTTAGTACTGAGGTCCATAAAGGCATAAGCTATGCTCAATTGGAGAGCGCATCATACCTTTGTCACCTTCAGATATCTCATAGAGTGTGTTGGATTTAAACATACTCCCCCCTTTTTTTTTTTTTTTTTTTTTTTTGGTTTTTCGAGACAGGGTTTCTCTGTGGCTTTGGAGGCTGTCCTGGAACTCGCTTGGTAGTCCAGGCTGGTCTCGAACTTACAAAGATCCCCCTGACTCTGCCTCCCGAGTGCTGGGATTAAAGGCGTGAGCCACCAACGCCCGGCTATACTCCCCTTTTTGAATGCGAATCTTTCCCTCGTCGCTCCCCCCAGTGGCTGAGTTCAAAATTTGAATATAGTATCCAATCAGTTTCGAGAGATCTGATTAAGACCTGCAGGTCGTCGAAGCTGTGCAGGAGAGTACCAACTTATCCTAGAGCTGCCATATGACGTAAAGCCCTGCAGTTATCTTCCAGTGCGCTACTCTAGAACAGGACCCCATCAGAACGCAGCACTGCATTTGCACATGCGCTCTTGCCCGCCGGTGCCAGGAGGCAGGAGCCTTCCTGGCCCTCTCGGCACCCATAACTGCTCGGTGCTTCAGTGGCTAGGTTTCCTGTCCATCAGCTTCCTGCCGGAAGTGCGGAAGGCAGTCTGTTGGGCGGTTTGACTGGATCTTCTCTGGCGGGATTTTGGCATTTGTTGGGTGCCGATTGCGAGTGTGCAAGCGTGGATTTAATTCCAGCTTCGCGGGGAGCTGCAGCGTGCGCGGAGGCGTGGTGCTAGTGTAAGTGCACACGTGCCCCGGATCCCGGCGCTGGCAGGACCAGTGCAGTCACTTTAAGCTCTCTTCCCGCCTGGCTCGTTTGGAAAGAGATTTTCAGAAAGGCCGAACCCTGTTCTAGTCGGACCCCCTCGTGTACCCTGGCGCCCCTCCCCGAGTCCCCTTGGCGTCCCCCGCAGAATGAAGGGTCCTTAGGTCGCTTTCGGATCTTTTGTTTTGGGTTTTTTAGACGGTCTCCCAGTGATTCTCTGGTTGGCCGGAACTTGCTGTGTAGACCAGCCTGGCCTCGAACTTGCAGCCGTCTTCCCAAATCTGCTCCCGAGTGTTGCCAGCTTTTATATATTTGGAAACGGGGCCTCAGTGTAACCCAAGGTGACTGTACCTTTTTTGAATCTAGTTGTATGTTGGTTGTTTCGTGTGAGCCACGCAGCTGGGGGAGGGAAGCTGGGCGGTTAACTGCCCCCAGTTTTACTTAAAAAGAGTAAATTCCAGAACAAGAGGTTGCACAGCTGCTTCAAGATTACAGAGGAAAATTAGAGGGTTCAGTATTTGAGATTAGAGGGTTACGCCCTATCTCCGTGGCCAGAACTCTTGTTTCTGTGCCACCGTGCATGGAACTGGCTGTGTAAACAGATGTTCAGGGTTCTGAACGAATGAGTCTTGATTTCAGTGCCGGTGCCACACTACTAACCACTCCAGCGTACGAACAAGGGTGACTCTTCCAGGTCTACGACGTGCTGACCTGATTGGACGATCTGTTTCCAGTTCTGTCGCCATGGAAGCCCCGCCAGTCACCATGATGCCAGTCACTGGGGGCACCATTAACATGATGGAGTATCTCCTGCAGGGTAAGTGAGCCAAAAATTCACCACACAGACCAGTCTGGCCTCAGGTACCTGGGTTACAAATACACACCACAATGATTGCCTTTTTTTTTTTTCCTTTGTTTTGTTTTTTCAAGACAGGGTTTTTCTGTAGCCTTGGCTGTTTTGGAACTCACTCTGTAGACCAGGTTGGCCTCAAACTCACAGATCCCTCTGCCTCTGCCTCCCAAGTGCTGGGATTAAAGGTGTGCACCACCACCACCACCACCACCACCACCACCACCACCACCACCACCTGCTTCATTTTCTTTCATCTTGGAAAATGGAAACTTGGTATTCATTACTCTTTCTCCCTCTCGCCCAGCATTTACTGATCACCTCCCCGCCTTGTTTCCTATGTGGTTTGTGACCAGTTTCTTTTTGTTTGTTTTTGTTTTCTGAGACAGGGTTTCTCTATGGCTTTGGAGCCTATCCTGGCATTTTCTCTTGTAGACCAGGCTGGTCTCGAACACACAGAGATCCGCCTGCCTCTGCCTCTGGAGTGCTGGGACTAAAGGCGTGAGCCACCACTGCTGTGACCAGTTTCTTTTACTTGGCATTATATCCTTGACAGAATTATGTCCTATGACAGCATTTACATGTTTTTGTTTTGTTTTGTTTGTGGAAACAGGGTCTCAGATAGCCCTGGACTCTTTAGTAGCTAGAATTACAAACCTGGGCTACCAGGCCCTGCTAAGTGCCTGTTTCCAAATCTCTACTCTGTACTGAGTATCTCAAGCGTTGTATCTCCTTACTTGACTCTTAGGGAGTGGTTTGTTCGCTTGCTTGTTTGATTTTAGTTTTGAAGACAGGGTCTCACTTTATGTCCCTGGTTAGCCTGGAACTCTCTATGTAAGCCTGGCTGGCATTGAGCTCACAGAGATCCTCCTGCTTTTTCCTCCTGAGCGCTGAGCTCAGAGACAGCACCCTCATGCTCAGCTTTACTTGGTCTTGCAACGACTCGTAAAATGTTTTTTGTTCTGTTTTGTTTTTAATTTTTATTAGCTCTGCCCTAAAGCCCAGAAGACAGAGATAAAGGCCCAATAATAAAACAAGACCCAAAGAGAATGCTGACTTTTTTAGGAGATCACACGATACATTTAGTGGACAGATTTAGGATATATATATATTTTTTTTTAATTTGTGTGTATGTGTATATATGCACATTTATACAGGTGCTGTTGCAGTTTTCTAGTCCTTAGGCTTGGTAGGAAGTATCTTTACCTGATGAACTATTTCAGCTCTCTTTAATTAGATTTTTCTATTGCATTTTATTTGTTTGGGAGGAGACTTGTGCATGCCACAACACACCTGTAGAGGTCAGGGGACATGTGAGAGTTGGTGTTTTCCCTTTCTTAGGTGGGTATTGAGGATTGAACTCAGATCATCAGGCTTGACAGTAACCGCCTCTACCCACTGAGCCATCTCACTGGTCCCTTTAAAGTGTTACTGAATAAGCATTTAATTTTTGTCCTTGGGCAGTTGTCCTTCATCTTTCTATTTATTTGTTTACTTATTTATGGTTTTTGAGACAGTTTCTTTGTGTAGTCCTGGCTGTCCTAGAACTCACTATGTAGACCAGGCTATCCTCTAACTCACAGAGATTCTTCTGCCTCCGATGTGGCAAATATTTTTTATTTATTTGTGTGTTTGCCTGTTTAGGTTTATGTGCATCATGTCTATGTTGAGGCCAGAAGAAGGCAGTGGATCCCCTGGACCTGGAGTTACAGACAGTTGGGAGCTGCCTGATGTCGGTTCTGGGAACTGAGCTCTGGTCCTCTGCAAGAGCAGTACAGGTTCTGAACCACTAAGCTATTTTTCTAGCCCCTGAATCTTGAACAGTTCTACTGCCTCAGTTTCCTGAGTGTCATCATGTCTGGCTAATAAAAATAATACTGTTTTGTTGTTACTTGCCACTAAGCTACGACCCCAACCTCACAGCCTCCCCTCTTCCCTTTTGGTTCTGGTGACCAAACCCAAGGCCTTTCGTTCCAAGCACATGCTCTGCCATTGATGGACAGCCAGCTACAACTATTTATTTCCAGCAAATGAAATTCTACTTATGGAACAAATTCACATTTTTCTCTCCATATAATTATACTTAAGAACAAGAAGAGCGCCGGGCGTTGGTGGCTCACGCCTTTAATCCCAGCACTCGGGAGGCAGAGGCAGGTGGATCTCTGTGAGTTCCAGGCCAGCCTGGTCTACAGAGTGAGTTCCAGGACAGACTTCAAAACAATACAGAGAAACCCTGTCTCGAAAAACCAAAAAAAAAAAAAGAACAAGAAGAGCCTGGTCTACAGAGCGAGTTCCAGGACAGCCTCCAAAACAATACAGAGAAACCTTGTCTCACAAACAAACAAAAACAAGAAGACAGGCATGTTTTGTTCTCCTTTAATCCCAGCTCTCTAGAAGCAGAAGACACAGTTGAATCCCCAAGTTCAAGGCCAGCCTGGTCTACAGAGCAAGTTCCAGGATAGCCAGGTCTGTACAGAGAAACCTTGTTTCAAAAACAAACAAACAAACAAAAAATCACATAATAAAAAAAGAAAACTATGATAGGCAGAGGCAGGCGGTTCTCTGTGAGTTTGAGACCAGCCTGTTCTACAAGAGCGAGTTCCAGGACAGCCTCCAAAGCCACAGAGAAACCCATCTGGAAAAAGAAAGAAAACTGGCGGTGGGTTCACAAGACCTTAATTTTTTATTTGTAAGGTGGTTATGTCTTAGTTACTGTTCTGTTGTAACACCATGACCAAGGCAACACTTACAAAAGGAAGCATTTATTGTCGCAGGCTTACTTACAGTTTCAGATGAGATCATTATGGTGGGGAGCATGGGAGCAAGGGGGCAGGTAGGTGCTGGAGCAATAGCTGAGAACTGCAGCGTGATCCACTGGCAGAGAGCAAGACGCTGGGCTGGTGTGTGCTTTCGAAAACCCACTCCTGGTAACGCACCTCCTCCCAGCAAGGACCTGCCTCCTAATCTTTCCCTAAGCACTCCATTGACTGGGGTCTAAACCTCAGATATAAGAGCCTGTGGGGGCATTCTCACTCCAACCACCACAGGGCACTGGCTGGGAAGCCTGGCAGTCTGAGTGCAATCTATGAGACCCACATAACAGAGGGAGAGAACCAGTGGAATCCCATGGATTATTCATATGAAGCAATGCATAGAACTATTGTTTATTGGTGTGTGTTTATCTTTTGCTAGTAACCCTTAGTGAAAACTGGGACTCATTGTCTTTTTACCTTCTCAGGAAGTGTTTTAGATCACAGTTTGGAAAGTCTCATCCATCGCCTTCGTGGTTTGTGTGACAACATGGAGCCTGAGACCTTCCTTGATCACGAGATGGTATTCCTTCTTAAGGGCCAGCAGGCCAGTCCATTTGTTCTAAGGGCCCGGCGCTCCATGGACAGGGCAGGGGCACCCTGGCACCTGCGTTACCTGGGACAGCCAGAAATGGGAGACAAGAACCGTCACGCCTTGGTTCGCAACTGTGTGGACATTGCCACATCTGAGAACCTCACAGACTTCTTGATGGAAATGGGCTTCCGCATGGACCATGAGTTTGTAGCCAAAGGACACTTGTTCCGGAAGGGCATCATGAAGATTGTGGTGTACAAGATTTTCCGAATCTTGGTCCCAGGGAACACAGACAGCACAGAGGCCCTGTCTCTCTCCTATCTTGTGGAATTAAGTGTTGTTGCACCAGCTGGGCAGGACATGGTCTCTGATGACATGAGGAATTTTGCAGAGCAGCTCAAACCTCTGGTTCACCTGGAAAAAATAGACCCCAAAAGGCTTATGTGATTAAGAAGGTCTGTCCATCTTTGCGGTCTGTCCTTACTTGGTAGGCAGAAAGGTTTCCCAAGTACCCTGGTTCACTGCTGCCAGTCAGGCGGACTCACTTCAGGAAGACTTGAGTGGTGAGAATTTGTTTCCTTTGGACCATTTCCTTTATATAATAATTTCGTCTGTTTTGTTTGTTTTTTTGGTGTCAGAGTCTTACCCTGGCTCACCTGGAACTCACTACATAACTAGCCTACGGTAAGGGTTTCCTTACCAAGCTGACTGTTTCATCTCCTTGACAGTCATTTCCCATTAGAGGCCCAGGATAACATGGAGATTTGTCCAAGTTCTCCGTCTGCTCAAAATAGGGGAACTGGAATAAATTAGCTTTTCAGAGAAAAATGTCAAAAACAACTCTGATTGTTTTGCTTTTCTTTTCTTGTTTTTTTATAAAAAGTATTTTATTATTTTATTTATCTTTTGTTTTCTTCATGTTTTTATTTGTCTTGCTTTGTCATTTGTATATAAGATGTGTAGCAGTGTTGTGAGTTGGCATTGTATGGTAATAAAGACAGGAAAGAAATCTCTATTCTGATCCTTAGTCTTCTTACTATTACTATTACTTTACTATTATATTACCCTTTCACTATTATTATTGTTGTGTATGATGTGTGTGGGCACACCTGTGGAGGGCCAGAGTACTCTCCAGGACCCACATATAGCAGGTGAGAACTGGTGGTGGCACACGCCTTTAATCCCAGCACTCGGGAGACAGAGGCAGGCGGATCTCTGTGAGTTCGAGCAGCCTGGTCTACCGAGCTAGTTCCAGGACAGCCTCCAAAACAATTCAGAGAAACCCTGTCTCGAAAAACCAGAGAGAGGAGGAGAAGGAGGAGGAAGCACAGACGCACTCCTCCATGAACTTTGCTTTCGTTCCTGCCTCCAAGTTCCTGCCCTGACTTCCTCAGTGAAGGACTAACCCGGGGGTTGGTTGTAAGATGAAATAAGCCTTTCACTCCCCAAATTGTTTTTGGTTGTGGTGTTTACCGCAGCAACAGAAAGCAAATCAGAGTATGCTGTCACAGTGTGTTAGCCTGATGACTCAGACACTGCTCCTGATGGTGCAGCCTCCTTTCTATCTCTAGACTCTGCTCTTCTGCTCTAGACAAGGCCTTCCTTCTCAGTCCAGGTCAGCCGTGAACTTGAGGCAGTCCTTCCTCTTTGGCTCTAGAGAGCCGTGATTACAGGCATGAACTACTACACCCAGCCCTAAATCATACTTTTGTTCTCTCCCACTTATAACCAAAATTGGATTTATTTCTATTTGTTTCTGTTTTTATTCTGAGGTAGGGTCTCATGAAACTCAGTCTAGCCTCATACTTCTGAGGTAGTAAGACTGGCCTTGAACTCACAGAAATCCACTTGCTTCTGTTTCCAGAGTGCTGGGATTAAAGACATGTACCACCATGCCCAGCCTCATTTTCTTAAATTATATTTGTGTGTGTGAGTGCGTGTGTCTGCAAGTACACTCTCATGTGCATTGAGGGTGGAGGTCCAAGGACGACCTTAGGAGTCCGTTATTTCTTTGCCCTGAGTGGCCAGATTGTACCTTTACCCACTGAACCATTTCGTGTCCATTCTCTATTTTCTCGTACTATATAGTTTTAATTTTCACATTTGAGCCTTT
This sequence comes from Mesocricetus auratus, assembly GCF_017639785.1. Taxonomy (NCBI): domain Eukaryota; kingdom Metazoa; phylum Chordata; class Mammalia; order Rodentia; family Cricetidae; genus Mesocricetus; species Mesocricetus auratus. Next base: position 10,914,883 of record NW_024429197.1, read on the forward strand.
AAACCTTTCAAAGTTTCAAGTAGAGAGACCCACCTTTCTTCTTCCTGTGGTGAATTATTTCTGTCACGACCTGAGACACATCTCTCCAGGGCTTGATGGCTTGTCACATCTATCACATACTAACTTCCCGAACACAGGCACACAGGCTCTCTCAAGCTCCCCATTCTGTTCCGTTGGTCTTTCCTTTGTTATTTGCCAGCAGCTGGCAGAGCAGTGTTTTTATTGGCGTTGGGGTAGATCCAGTTCTACCAGTAGGCCAGGCACCCCCACTTCGCTTTCTCCTTCAAAATAGACTTAGCTTTCAAGGGCCACACGCCTGTAACCCCAGCATGTGGGAGGCTCAGGCTACATGCATTCAAGAATTCAAGGGCAGGAGGTTATATGGAAAAATCCTTTTTTTATCCCCTATGAATAATAGATGTTCATGCTAGTGGGTACTCACTTATGGAAACCCCATCTTCCTCTAAGAAAATGTGAGGCTCAGGAGGGCAGGAGTTTTGGTTCATTCTCTGCTGTATCCCAAGCATGCGCAAGAGGGGCCTATGGTAGCTCCCTGGACAGTTATTAACAAATGACTAAAGTATTTTTTTTGTATGTGTATAGTTTTTCAAGACAGGTTTTCTCTGTGTATCCCTGGCTGGCCTGGTGGTGCAATCTTCACCCTCATCACTCAGAAGGCAGACATGTGGATCTCTATGAACTGAAGGCCATACCATACATACTGTCTGGTTCTTTCTATGAAAAGTATGCTCATTCCTCAATACACTACAATTTTGTTGCAATCATATTTTATTCTGTTTGTTGAGGCAAGGTATCAAGAACTCTCTAGCCGGGCGGTGGTGGCGCACGCCTTTAATCCCAGCACTCAGGAGGCAGAGGCAGGTGGATCTCTGTGAGTTCGAGGCCGGGCTGGACTGACAGCCTCCAAAACAATACAGAGAAACCCTGTCTCGTAAAACCAAAAAAAAAAAAAAAAAAAAAAAAAAAGAACTCTCTAGCCCAGGCTGGTCTTGAACTCACAAAGTACACCAGTATCGGCCTCCAAAGTGTAAGAACATTCCTAAGTGGTAGAGCTCTTACCAACCATGGTCAGGATCTTGGGTTTCTTTTTCAGAGCCACAAGACAAAACAAAGAGTTTTGCTGTTAGTTAGCTAGCTTGTTTGTTTGAGACAGAGCCCCATAGAGTCAAGCTTGGCCTTGAACTTGCTGTGTAGCCAAGGCTGGCCTTACACTCCTAAGTATCATGCTAGAGCTATGGCTCACCAGTTAAAAGCACTAGCTGCTCTTTCAGAGGAGCCAGGTTCAATTCCTACCACTTACTTAGGGGCTCCAAGATGACTGTAACTCCAGTTCCAGGGGATCCAATGCCCCTTCTGGTCTCTGCAAGCACTACATGCCTATGGTGCACAGCCATACGTGTGTGTGTGTGTGTGTGTGTGTGTGTGTGTGTGTGTGTGTGTGTGTGTGTGTGTCCCTCCATGAGGACTCAGGAGCCATCCACCTATTTTTTTCTTTTTATCTGAGACAGGTTTTTGCTTGCTAAGCCTGGAGTTTGCCAGGTAGGCAATCCTGGCTGTAAGCAAGCCCCAGGGAACTTCTTGTCTCGTTTTCCTAGCACTGGGATTACAGGCCTATTTTTATGTGAGTTGTGAGGCTTGAACTCAGGTCCTCATTCTTGTACAGCCAGCACTTTACCAACTGAGCCATCTGATCCCTGGCGCCTGTTTCTGTATTACTGACAAACCTGCGTGCTTCCTAAGGGAAGAATCATTTTGCTGGAGAGCATAATAGTTATAAACACAGAGTTTGGAAGTTTAAGTTCCAATACTTTAGGACCTGCGGTTGGGGTTCAGTGTTGAGTTCAGGGTCTAGTACCTAGCACTAAAGACAACATAAATACCCAGAAACAATTGCTACTGTAAGTGTGTTGTTCAAGTAAGTAGAACCATCCTCCCCATTTGTGATGCTGGAGATGGAACTCAGGGCTTCACATGTTAGCCATGTACTCTACGAACCCTCTTCCTTCAGACTATAGCCGAGATTAATAAAGATAATAATCACTTACCATTTGATATATATAGTGGCTGGTTTAAATACAGATGCAGGATCAGGATGATGGCTCATCGGGTAATGGTACTTGCTGTCAACCCTGATTACCTGAGTTCAGTTCCTGGGACTCACATGATAGAAGGAGAAAATCTACTCCCATAAGTTGTCCTCTGACCTCTACATTCGTGCTGCAGTATGTGTACACACACAAATTACTCAGCTGGGTTGGGGATATAGCTCAGTTAGCATAGTGCTTGTCTAGCATTCAGGAGGCCATGGGTTTGATCCTCACCTATTCCAGTGCTTGAGGGGTGATGGAGAGGAGGATAAGAAACACAAGGATATTCTTAGCTACACAGGAAGGGGAAGGGCAGCTTGAGCTGCATGAATGCCTCAAAATGAAAAAAAAGAAAAAGAAAAAGAAATGACTGAGTCTTTAGTGCTCTGACTTTATTTTTAAAATAACTCTTTCAAATTTATCTGTGTCTATCTTTTCATACATCCTCTGTCTGTTTGTCTGGCTGTCTATCCATCCATCCATCATCTACCTACCTATCTACCCATCTATCTATCACATATGTATGTCTCAGGTGCCCTCAGAGACCCAAAGAGGATGCTGGATCCTCTGGAGCTAGAGTGACAGGTAGTTGTTAGTTGTGTGTCACCCAATATGGGTGCTGGGAACTGAACTCAGGTCCTCTGGAAGAGCTACAATCAGCCTTAACCACTGAACTACCTCTTCAGTCCCCCCCTCCCTCTCTCTTTCTTTTTGTTTTTCAAGACAGGGTTTCTCTGTGTAGCCCTGGCTATCCTAGAACTTGCTCTATGGATCAGGCTGGCCTCAAACTCACAGACATCCACCTGCCTCTGCCTCCCAAGTACTGGAACGAAAGGTGTGTGCCACCACACCTAGCTACATCCTAGCTCTTAATATATGTTTTGTTAACTGGATGATGGTGGTGCACACCCTTAATCCCAGCATGCAGAGCATGCAGAAGTCAGAGGTAGCCGGATCTCTGAGTTTGAGGCCAGCCTGGTCTAAGGAGTTCCAGGACAGACAGCCAGGGCTATACAGAGAAACCCTGTCTCAAAAAACAAAAACAAACAAATAAAAAAGTGAAGTAAGGACGGGAATTTTCCACTGCCTTTCTGGCGGTGGAGTCTGTGTGGTGTGCTGAGTACATGAGTGTCAAGAAGGCCAGCCTCCCCTGCACTTGGGAGGAACTGTCTCTCTTCTCAAATGAGAGAGGACTTAGCCTTGGATGCTCTCTGCAGGGACAAGTTCTTCACAGTGCTGATGACCATCGATGGAGAGCCAGACTTTACAAATGGACAGGATGTGAGTCACCCAGCTGGCCTGCTGTCAAGTTGACTGCAATTGTTCCTGTGTTTTTTGTAAGCAGTGTGAGTGTGAAATGATGGGACTAATTTAAGGAACAAATAAACAAACATATTAGATGATAAGCATCAAAATAAGTAGCTTCCTTGGACACTGTTTTGAATTGTTGGAAGAGAAGGGAAAAATCAAACCCATTCATTTAATATCAGTTTATAGTAAAGTTCTTAATTTATTAAAATCGTGATATGTTGCAGCGTGATTGAGGACATGTCAAGTGGACCCCTGGCCTTCACATACATGTGTGCACATGTGCACACACCCACACACATGAAATAAAAAAAGTAATTTAGGGTCTGGTCATGTAGCTCAGTTGGTAGAGTGCTTCCCTGGCATACATGAAACCCTGGATTTGATTGACAGCTCTACATAAAGTGAGTGGTAGCCCTGACTCTTGAGAGGTTGAAACAGGAGACCAGAAGTTCAAGGCCACCCTCCTAGGTTACACATCAAGTTAGAGAGACCTGTTTGGAGTACATGAGACCATTTCTTAGGGGCTAGAGAGATAGCTCAGCCGTTAAGAGCACTGGCTGCTCTTCCAGAGGACCTGGGTTCAATGCCCAGCACCTACATGGCGGCTCACACTTTAACTCCAGTTCCAGGTCTTATACATGCAAGAAAAACACCAGTGAATATAAAATAAAAAGTTGCATATATTTTAAAAAGTAAAAAATAAAGACTCTGTCTCATAAAATATTGGGAGGCAGTTAAATAAATAAATTTGGCCATACGTGGTCATGAATCTGGAGGCTGAGGCAAGAGAATTGCAAGTTCAATGAGGGAGAGAGCCTGGGCTAAGATTTGTCTCAGAAGCCCAAACAACAGGGGTTGGCTGAGTAGTGGTGGTGCACACCTTTAATCCCAGCACTCGGGAGGCAGAGACAGGCAGATCTCTGTGAGTTCGAGGCCAGCCTGGTCTAAAAAGTCAGTTACTTGACAGCCAGAGCTGTAATACAGAGAAACCCTGTCTTGAAAAACCAAAAAGCAAAACAACAGTAACAACAAAACAACGGGCTGGAGAGATAGTTTAACAGAGTCACTGGCTGCTCTTCCAGAGGACCCAGGTCCAGTTCCCTGCAGACACATGGAAGTTCCCAACCGCCTGTGACTCCAGTCCAAGAGCATCTGACACTGTTTTCTGATGGTTGTGGGCACCAGACATGTACATGGTGCACCAAACATGCATGCAGGCAAAGTTCTCATATAAATATAAAATAAAATTTCTAAGTAAAAAAATAATTAAAAAGCAAAATGACAGCTGGGCATTGGTGGCTCAAGCCACTTGGGAGGCAGAGGCAGGTGGATCTCTGTGAGTTCAAGACCAGCCTGGTCTACAAGAGCTAGTTCCAGGACAGCCTCCAAAGCCACAGAGAAGCCCTGTCTCCAAAATAAAATAAAACAAAACAAAAAGGCAAACAATGAAAACACAAGGAAACAAATAGACAACAACAAAAAAATTTAGCTTGTGAAGTTGTTAAATGAATAAAGTTGCTTTCCACTAAGCTTAACGGCCCAAGTTTGATTCCTGGGACACACCTGTTGGAAAAAGAGAACCAACACCCTCAAGTTGTCCTTTGATCTCCACATCCATGCTATAGCACGTGTGTTTCCACCCCCACCCAGAATAAATAAATAATTTAATGTTTTTTAAAAAGGCCAAAACACAGTACACAGATGACTCAGCAGGTAAAGGCACTTGCTGCCAAACTGACTACTTAAATTCAATCCCTGAAGCCCACGTGACGGAAGAAGACTCCCACAACTAGACCTCTGACCTCCTCACTCACACTGTAGCACGTGAGACCAACACCCACCAACAAATGAAAAGAAATATTTTTGTTTTTAATTTTGCTTACTTATTTATTATGTATACAGTATTCTGCCCACATGTATGCCTGCACCTCAGGAGAGGTAACCAGACCGCATAACAGATGGTTGTGAACCACCATGTTGTTGCTGGGAATTGAACTCAGGACCTCTGGAAGAGTAGCCAGTGCTCTTTTTTTTTTTTTTTTAATTTATTTATTGTATATGCAGTGTTCTGCCTGCATGTATGCTTGCACACCAGAAGAGAGCACCAGATCTCATTACAGATGGTTGTGAGCCACCACATGGTTTCTGGGAATTGAACTCAGAACCTCTGGAAGAACAGCCAGTGCTCTTAACCTTTGAGCCATCTCTCCAGCTCCCATAATTAAATGTTTCCTAAAGAATGGTTTTTAGTCAGAAAAATAAAACATTTGGATTTCAGAGAAGTTTCGATTTTATGGACTAAGGATGGTGAAGGTTTTTTGGTTCCTTTTTTTCTTTCTTTCTCTCTCTCTCTCTCTCTCTTTCTTTCTTTCTTGGTTTTTCGAGACAGGGTTTCCCTGAGACTTTGGAGGCTGTCCTGGAACTAGCTCTTGTAGAAAAGGCTGGTCTCAAACTCACAGAGATCCACCTGCCTCTGCCTCTCGAGTGCTGGGACTAAAGGCTTGAGCCACCAACACCCAGCTTTTGGTTCCTTTTAAAACAAAACAAGCTGAGCAGTGGTGGTGCACACCTTTAGTCCCAGCACTCGGGAGGCAGAGGCAGGCAGGTCTCTATGAGTTAATGCCATAGAGTGAGTTTCAGGACAAGCTCCAAAGTTACATAGAAACTCTGACTCGGAAAAAAAAAAAACACATTAAAGACAAAACAAAACAAAGCATAAACAAACAAAAACCAATATAGGTTCTTAAGCTCCTAGGCTCATGTGATCCTTCTCCATTAGCCTCCTAAGCAGTTAGAATCTTAGGCATTTTCTACCATGTTCACTGTAGTGAGTCCTTAATGATGGCTGCTTTTAGTATCTCTCTCCCTTTGGGCAGGTACCCTCTATGTCTGGTACCTGTGTTCAGGTACCCTCTATGTCTGGTACACATGCTCCCCCTAGAATAGTCTTCCCCTCCAGGCAGGTAACCTCTATATGTGGTACACATGCTCCTCCTAAAATAGTCCTTCTGGGTAGGTATCCTTTATGTCTGGTACCTGTGCTCTCCCTAGAATAGTACTTTCAGCTTTTGTTTTTCCCATGATAGGGTTTCTCTGTGTAGCCCTGGTTGTCCTGGAACTTACTCTGTAGACCAGGCTGGCCTCAGACTCACTGAGATCTGCCTGCCTCTGCCCCCCAAGTGCTGCGATTAAAGGTGAAAGTTCCCCTTGTGTCTCTCCTGTTGGCTTTCCTAAGTCCAAAACTGGGTGTGTGTAGATGGAAGTTTCTGTCCTGCCTGGTCCCGCAGCTGTTTAGTTCCAAATAAACACACAGAGGCTTATACTAATTATAAACTGTTTGGCCAATGACTCAGGCTTCTTATTGGCTATCTCTGTCTTAATTATTAACCCATTTCTATTAATCTGTGTATCTCCACGTGGTCTTGGCTTATGGGATCTCTAGCTTCCTCGCAGCTACATGGCTCGGTTCCTTCTCCCTGACTCTGCCTTTCTCTATCCCTGTTTGGATTTCCCACCTGGTTGAATCCTGCTTGTCCGTTTTTCCAAAACAGCCTTATTCATCAACCAATAAGAGAAACATATTCACAGCATACAAAGGCCATCTTCTATCAGGTATGTGTGCTCACATGCATGCAAGTACAGTGTATGCCTAAATGTGCACATGTGTGTGTGTGCGCATACTACACACATGCGGTATGAGTATAGGTATACTAATCTGTGCAGGTCTCAGAAGTTAAAGGAGGACTGTGGTGTCCTGCCCTATAATTCTTCACCTTATTTCCTTGACATGGGTCTATGGCCGAACCTGGAGCTCACCATTCTTCTGCTTGATCCCACATGTTGGTTGGTCAGCAAGTTCCCAGGATCCTGCTGCCTCCACCTGCCGCAGCACTGGAATGACAGGCATGTGGCTATGTTCCTCTTTGTTATCTGGATACTGGATATCTGAACTCAGGACCTCATGTCTGTGTAGCAAGTGCTCTTACCCAGTAATTCGTCTCCAATCCCTCATAATTTTAGAAATATATCTGTTAGTTCTCTAGTTTTAGTTGGCCATGTCTTCTCCAGATTCCTTCTTTCTCCTCATCACCGAGTCTCCAGCTCAGGGCCTTGCGCATGACAGGCTAGTAAAATACCACTGAGTTACAGCTACAGCCTTGTGTGGGGAGATAGGAAGGAAGGAAGGAAAGAGTGGAGGGGGACAGGGTTTTGTCTTTGTTAGCCATAAAACTGTGATTCTCCTGACTCAGTCTCCCAAGAGTTGGGATTACAGATTATAAAATGGTGACGCTATGCTATTCTCTTGATAGTTTTTAATGTTTTGTTTTGGTCTTGGAGAGATGGCTCAGAGGTTAAGAGCACAAACTGCTCTTATAGAGGACCCAAACTTGATTTCCAGCATCCATGTGGGTAACTTCAGCTCCAGGGGTATCCAACCCTGTTGTGGTTTGCATAGAACCACGCAAACATACACAATTTAAAAAATACAAATAAAAATGAGTCTAAGGTTTTATTTGTGTTGTCTCGGTTCCTTCCACGTTTGTTTTGTGGTTTGCTCTCTGGCTCTTCTGGTAGAGGAAAACATTGTATCTGATAATCTTTGGCTTCTGCTTATCACTAAAAGGTAGAACTAAGGCTGATTGAAAGCTCAGTGCATAATGATGAAAGTCATTGGCCATGAAGTCATTTGTCCAGGAGCCAGTGACCAGAAAGGTCACTGACCATGAGAAGCTGTTTGTTGGGAGACCTTTATGCATTAGCACAAGCTGCTTCTCATCGGGCTTCATCTTCTCTAGAGAGACAGACTCATTTGCCCCTTTTTAGTGTGGTGCTCCTAGTTGTACTGGGTGACTCTCCTTCTGGACATTGATGAACCTCCACGAGAGGGAGTGTGATGGGGAAAGGGAGTTTACCTTCTGCTTGTCCTTACTTCACCCTCCACCTCCAGGGACAGCAAAAGTAGATCAGTTCCTGAACATAGCAGGCTGCTCTTAGCTCGCTCCTGTTTCTGCCCCAGGATTCAGAGTTCTGGAATTGGCCAGGTCTATTCCCAAGCCGCCTCCTGATTTATCATCTGCACTATTCTGCACTATACTGTCCCCACCCACCAGCTTTCTTTATACTTGAAAACAAGCCTCTACTGAGGTTTTGGTGGGTTTTGAAGGTTAGGGTATAGGAGAACTGAATGCATGAGAAATACAGCTATGTTCTTCTTCTACAGAATACCAACCCATTGTGTCTCTTTTTGGAGACAGAGGTCTATGAAAACTTGACTGACCTGGACCTCACTATGTAGCCAACAAGGTGGCTTCAAACAAGTGCTCTTAACTGCTGAGCTATCTCTCCAGCCCCTATTTTAATTTTGAGACGGGGTCTTACCACGTTGTCTAACTTGTCTTGAGTTCTCTCTATAGCCCAAGCAGGCCTTGAACTTGCAATCCTCTTGCATCAGTCTTTGTTGTAGGTCTGAAACAAAATGGGTTTGGTGTTGTATATCTGAAATGAGAAGTCAGACCCAAACAGATGCCTCTTGCTAACCATGTGACCCTGGGAGCTGCTTAGTTTCATGAGTCCCTCTCTGTTTCTCTAATGATTGTCATTATATCACAGGGTCGCCATGAGTGTTGAAGAAAACTCATAGGGAATGCCCTGCACAATGCCTGGCACACAGTATGCGCTCAATTAGTGGACACTGTTTATTGTGCCTTACTAAGAGGATTTTGTAGTGATAAGTAAAGTGTTGCTAAGCTAGTTCTACACTTCTCAACTCCAGTATTTACAGCATTTAGTGAATTGTGGAGACAGATTAGCATAAAGTGACAGTCAATAAATCTTAGCCTCCTTTGTTGCATTTTTGTGTTGAACGCAGGGCCAATATGGAGGTGGAAAGGCAAACATCTATATGTTTGAACACTGCACTGCAAACATTCATGTTTGAACACTGCATGCATCTTCCTGATCCATCTGTCACGGGGCCAGTTCTGGGCACTTCCTTAGTTGCAGAGATTTCACCTGTCCACATGAGAACAGAAGAGGTGGCACACCTGCTTCCTCCAAGCCAGGAGTAATTATGGAGACAGGAGGATGGGCATATAGCCCAGGGCTGATGGCTGTCTATGCTGTTTTGTTTTTGTGCTGATTTGTTTGTTTTTCATTCCAGTTTACAAAGCACAGCATAACTGTCACTTCTCTCTCTCTCTCTCTGTCTATATATATATATATATATATATATATATATATTTGTATGAAGTTTCCGATGTACACTATATATATATATATATATATATATATACATATTTTTTTTCTGAGGCAGGATCTCGTAATACAGCCGGATAGCCTTGAGCTTGTCATGTAGCATGGTTGGCTGACCTGCATCTCCCAATCTTCCTGCCTCACACAAATGCTGCCATTGCGGCTTCATGCCATGATGCTGACTTGATGTTGATTTTTACAAAATAGTTTTCTTTCTCATTTAAAAATAGCATAAGAATTTAAAGCAGTGTATCTGGCTTTGGGAGATGGCTCAGTAAGTAAGAATGCTGCATGCTGTGCAAGCATGACAACCTGTGTTTGGATTTCCAGCACCCAGGCAAAAAACTGGATGTAGCTGAGAGCTCCTATGATCCTGGTGTGAGCTCCTGTAAGCCTGGGGGACTGGGGCACAGATGGAGTGGGAGGCAGAGCTAAAAAATGGCAAGCTCGCTGGGCGTTGGTGGCGCACGCCTTTAATCCCAGCACTCGGGAGGCAGAGGCAGGCGGATCTCTGTGAGTTCGAGGCCAGCCTGGTCTACAGAGCGAGTTCCAGGACAGCCTCCAAAGCCACAGAGAAACCCTGTCTCGAAAAACCAAAAAAAAAAAAAAAAAAAATGGCAAGCTCTGGGTTCAGTGAGACACCTGTGTAAACAAATATGGTGGAGACTGGCAGAGTAGGACATATGATGTCCTCTTCTGGCCTCTTTGGGTGCAGCAGGCAATACCGCATACAAGTGTACACACATGCATAACACACACACTTTAAAAATGTGTAATGTGCCAGGCGTTGGTGGCGCATGCCTTTAATCCCAGCACTCGGGAGGCAGAGGCAGGCGGATCTCTGTGAGTTCGAGACCAGCCTAGACTACCAAGGGAGTTCCAGGACAGCCTCCAAAAGCCACAGAGAAACCCTGTGTCGAAAAAAACAAACAAACAAACAAAAATGTGTAATGCAGGCTGGAGAGATGGCTCAGAGGATAAGAGCACTACCTGCTTCTCTAGAGGTCCTGAGTTCAATTCCCAGCAACCACATGGTGGCTTACAACCATCTGTAATGAGATCTGGTGTCCTCTGCAAGCCTGTGGACATACAGACATGTGCTATATACATAATAAATAAAAAAAAAGGAAAAAAATGTGTAATGCATCTTGATAGCAGATTTGGACTTTTAGTTTTTGATTAAATGACGAATTTTGCATCTGTATTAATAGAAAATAACTTTTAGATGGGTTCTTTGCTTTAGATATTAACCAGATCTAATCACAAGGCACAATGCTTTAATTTTTTTGTTTTGTTTTGTTTTTTTGAGACAGGGTTTCTCTGTATTGTTTTGGAGGCTGTCCTGAAACTTGCTTTGTAGACCAGGCTGGCCTGGAACTCACAGAGATCCGCCTGCCTCTGCCTCCCGAGTGCTGGGATTAAAGCTATGCGCCCACCAACACCCAGCATGTTTTAATTTTTTGATTTGTTCTTTACTTCCCTGGGAGTGGTGGTAGTGGTAGTCATTGTTTATTTAATTTTGAAGTGTGTGTGTCTGTGTGTGTGTTCCATTGCCCAGGCTGCCCTCAGTCTCTTAAGACCATGTATTCATCCTGCCTCTGCCTCTGTAGTTCTTAAATCCACAGCCCACATCACCACATGACTACCCCCTGCAGTAGGCTTTTGTTATTTTCTGTTTTTGTTTGGCTTTGAGACAAATTCTTGCTATGCATACCAAGAAGTCCTGGAACCCAGTATTCTCCTGCTTCAGCTTTTGGTGTGCTGGGATTTCAGGTGTTTACCAACAGGGCTGGCCTTCAATTAGAAGGTTTTGATTTACTTCATTTTTTTTAACAAGCATTTATTGTGTGTGCATGTGGAGGTCAGAAGACCACTTATGGAGCCAGTTCCCTCCTTCTACTATGTGGGTCCCAGGGATTGAACTCAGGTCACTGGGCTTGGTAGAGAGTGACTTTACCCCATGAGCCAACTCACTGACTGGACTGGAGGGTTTTAAAAAGCCCAAATTCACTCTTGCCTGGATCTGTTCCTGGGTGGATAACTCAGAGAACTGTGTGTGTGCTGCAATGTTCTAGAGACCAAGGTTAAGCCCAGGGAGACCTCGATCTGAATAATTCTGGTTCTTCTATTTATTTTCTCTGGATTTCAAGCTGAAATCTCTGAAGCCCAGTTTTCACATTTGTAAAATGAGAAATATTAGTATCATTAATACTATGATGGTAACATTATGGAATGATCAGGAATGTTGAAGAAGATAATATATAAAAATTGTTTAATACACGTCCCATACAAAGTGATAATTTGAATTTCTCTTTTAAAAATTTATTTCAAGCTGGGCAGTGGTGGCGCAGGCCTTTAATCCCAGCACTCGGGAGAAGAGGCAGGCGGATCTCTGTGAGTTCAAAGCCAGCCTTGTATAAGTGATGTATGTTTGGACTCACCTGCATCATGGGTGGAATGGTCGTAGGACAACTTTGTGGAATCAGTTCTTTTCCCACCCTTACCTGGGTTCTGGGGAAAGAATATGCACAGGTATTTAGCTTTGATGCAAATGCCTTTTCCCTGCAAGCCATCTTATCAGCTGTCAGACTCTCTTAAAAAGAGTTCTTACTGTGTTGCTGAGGCTGCTCTTGAATTCTTGGGCTCAAGCGAAGCTCTTGTTGCAACATCATACCTGCTAAGATAACAGCAAAAAACTATCACACCAGCTTGGATTTTCTCTGAAGTACTTCATACCCTATTGGGTATGTGGCTCATGCTAAAAAGATGAAGGTATTACCAGTTATATAAAGTTCCTAACTGTCAGATTTATGGCATTTGAAAAAATATGTCAGGCTGGGGATTTGACTCAGCTGTAGAGCGTTTTTCTAGCATGTGCTAGAGTTCCCTGTACACACACACACACACACACACACACACACACACACAGAGTACACACACACACACACAGAGTACACACACACACACACAGAGAGAGAGAGAGAGAGAGAGAGAGAGAGAGAGAGAGAGAGAGAGAGAGAGAGAGAGTCGGTCAGTCAGTCAATAAGAACTCTCTTTAGTCCAATACTTAGGAACTTGTCTTCCATGTTTGTAACTCTGACAGTTTCTAGCATCAGGATTGGCACACAGTAGGTTCCCCAGCCCACAGCTCTTGAATCACCTTAAGTAAAATGAACATCCATTTAGACATTAGCTCAAAAGCTCTGTCACCAAATAGCCACCATTCCAAAGGTGACAGTCAATCATGAATCAAGCATGCCTGCAGATGGGGTAAGCCAGGATTTCAACTTCCTGCATTGCAGGCATCTTACTATCCCATTCCATTCCTGACCCTTAGGAAGAGAGGGCAAACCAAGGCGAGCCTGCCTCAGCAGCCGAGAGATGCTTTGGTGTGGGCCTTATAGGCTTCCACCCTGGCCCTTGCACCACCTATGGGTGTCAATTAGTCCCTCCCAGCAGCATTTTCCTCATCTGTGGGAAGTGAATGGCTACTCTCTCATCTGATTATTGAGAGAAAGCTGTCTTCCATCTTCTGCTGTTCTCGCTGTCTGGGAGCCTTGTCCTGTTTTCATTCTTTGGAAGTTTTCATTCTTTGTTACTTTGTGTCACACTTACTTGTATTACACATCCTGCTTTTTCAGTTGACTTTTTATTTTTTTCTTTCTTTCTTTTTTTTTGCTTTGGTTTTTCGAGACAGGGTTTCTCTGTGGCTTTGGAGGCTGTCCTGGAACTCACTTGGTAGTCCAGGCTGGCCTCGAACTCACAGAGATCCGCCTGCCTCTGCCTCCCAAGTGCTGGGATTAAAGGCGTGTGCCACCACTGCCTGGCTTTATTTTCTTTCTTGAGACAGGGTCTCACTATGCAGTCCTGGCTGGCCTGGAACTCTATGTAGACCAGGCTTGGCTTGAACTCACAGAGATCCACCTGCCTCTGCCTCCACACCTAACCCTTTACCATCACTTTTTCTAGAATGTCTTCCCTAGTGGCTATGGTATATTTGGCTCACTGATAAAGTCCCCCTGTATCACCCACTGATTTTTTTATTGTTTATTTATTATGCATACAGTTTTTTATCTGTGTACATGCTTGTACCCCAGGAGAAGGCATCAGACCTCATTATAGATGGTTGTGAGCCACCATGTAGTTACTGGGAATTGAACTCCGGACCTCTGGAAGAACATGCAGTGCTCTTAACCTCTGAGCCATCTGATTATTTTTTTAATTATTATTTATTATTATGTATACAGTATTTTTTATTATTATGTATACAGTATTCTGTATGCATGTATCTCTACAGGTCAGAAGAGGACACAAGATCTCATTACAGATGGTTGTGAGCCATCGTGTGGTTGCTGGGAATTGAACTCAGAACCTCTGGAAGACCAGCCATAGTTCTTAGCTGCTGAGCCATCACTCCAGCCCAGCACCCACTGATTCTTTGTTAAGTTTTTCCTTTTTGGGTACTCAGGATGAAACTCAAGGCTTCGTGCATGCTAGCCCATCATTCTACTGCTGAGCTACATCCCCAGGCCTGTAATTGTTTCTCAAACTACTCTCTTTCTTTCTGGATTGTGAATCCCTGAAGGATCAGAACAGAGTCTATTTCATTCATTCCTGTATCTCAAATGTCCAGTCGTTGCTTGGGGCACACTATTTTTAGTAGACTGTTTTTGCTAAAAGAGTGTAAAGGATGAAAGGATGAAATATGTTATTATAGGGATGGCAAGATAGTGTATTAGGGGCATATGCCTTTATCCAGCATGAGGCCAACCTGGTCTCTCTCACACACACACAATAAATTTATTAATTAAAAAATTTGAATGTCTTTTTTAAACTTTTAAAATTTCTTTTTATGGTGTTTTGCCTGCATGTATGTCTGTGTACGGGTATTGGATCCTCTGGAGCAGGAAAAACTAATTTCAGGATGTAGTGTGGTACACATCTTCAATTCTAGCACTTGGGAGACAAAGGTAGGCAGATCTCTGTGAAAGCAGCCCTGTCTACATAGTGAGTTCAAGGCCAGCCAGGGCTAACAAACCAAAACCTAATCTCTCTGTTCTATACTTTAGGACATTTGCACATCTGCTTGGAGCATTTTCTCCCATCTCTTTATAAGTCTAACCTCCACTCTACCTTTATGTCTTGGTTTTTTTTTCTCCCTTCCTTTTCTTTATTCTTTTCCTGGGTTTTTTTGAGGCATGGGCTCACTATGTAGTCCAATCTTTTTTGTTTCAACCTCCTGTTTAAGTGGGGGATTACAGGTGAGCACCCCCTACACCCAGCGGAATTTTTATTTTAAAAAAATTTCATTACTGTTTCATATGTATGGGTGTTTTGTCTGTGTGCATGCCTGGGTTCCACATGTGTGTATGTATTTCTATTTTTAATGCTGGTCAACAATTTGAAAATGCCTGAAGGCTAGTGACTGCATGGAACGTGCCCATTCGCAGTCTGTGCTGTTCAACCTTTAGCTATCCCTGGTAACTATTTCTGCATTAATCATCACTCTGTCATCACTCCATTCATTATCTGTGGACTCCATGCCAGGTTCTGTCTCAGTACTTCACGTAAATGACCTCCTTAATCTCCTAAACCACCTGTGAGGTCAAGCAAGGTTCAGCAAGGTTGAGACACTTGCCCGAGGTCACAAGGTAGAAACAGATGCTGAAGATCTGTCCACTGATCTGCTGTGCGGTTAAGGCACCATCTTCTGCTTAGAACAGGACAGCTGCTGATCTGTCTGACAACAACTATTAACATTTATTTGTTGCAGGATATCTGTGTGCCAGATATGCACTCTATGGGCCCAATTCTGTCCTTACCACATCTCTGTGAAGGAGTTACTGTTATACCTATTTTATGAATAAGGAAACTGAGGTAATACTCACGGGGGGGGCAAAATCAAGTTCCAAACCCAATCTGATGTCACAGACCCCACTTTTAGGACCCCCTAACTATAATCGTGGTTTGTGGGCAGACTGTGGGGTCATGGGAATGGGGGAAATTGCTAAGAAACTTTATGCGGTTAATCCAGAATTCCACAGAGAACTCAGAAATCCTTTCTTGGCAGGGATTCGGGGAGAATTTGTGAACCTGTTAGTGAGCCATGTGGCCTGCAGGTGGCGGTGGCAGCAACATTAAGTCTCTAAACTGTAATGTCACATCTGTGATCTCAGCATGCAGGTGAATAAGGAGTTCAAGGTATTCCTTGACCAAGTAGTGAGTTCCAGGTCAGCCTGGGCTACCTGAGTTCCTCTGTCTTAAAAAAAAATATGCACCCAAATAATGGGCATCTTTTCTATTCATAAATTCTGTTTTCCACAAACAACTTGAATTACTTTTAAAAATAAACTCACAGGCCGGGCGTTGGTGGCGCACGCCTTTAATCCCAGCACTCGGGAGGCAGAGGCAGGCGGATCTCTGTGAGTTCGAGACCAGCCGGACTACCAAGCGAGTTCCAGGACAGCCTCCAAAGCCACAGAGAAACCCTGTCTCGAAAAACCAAAAAAAAAAAAAAAAAAACCTCACAGAATAAACTTTAACAAGCACTAACACTTTCTACTTCTATTTTTTTTTTTTTTTTTTGGTTTTTTGAGACAGGGTTTCTCTGTATTGTTTTGGAGGCTGTCCTGGAACTCGCTCAGTAGACCAGGCTGGCCTCAAACTCACAGAGATCCACCTGCCTCTGCCTCCCGGGTGCTGGGATTAAAGGCGTGCACCACCAACACCTGGGTCACTTTCTACTTCTAAATCACTGCTAATCAAGGGAAAAAAAGCAAGAAAGAAAAGGCTTGCTCTTACAAGTGAGTATTCCCTGAAGCAGACATAACAAAATGCCATTTCCCTGGCTAAGCTGCCTCTCAGTTGGCAGAGTGTTTGCCTAGCAAGTTCAAAGCCCTGATCTCAGCACTACAGAAAGCAGGCCTGGCAGCCTGTGATTGTAATCCCAGCATTAGGGAGGTGGAGGCAGAAAGATCAGGGTTCCCGGTAATCTTTAGCTATGTAGTGAGTTTGAGGCCAGCTGGGGGATACATGAAACTGTATTCCAAGATAAAAATAAAGTGCCATTTCTGACAAATATTATTCAACTCTCATTAAATCTTCAAGTACAGCCCAATACAATCAAGTCTATTGTATGAGGCAATTATACTTCTCTGAGATAATAATAGAACAGGAAAGCCCAAAACAAATGAGAATATATATCGTGGAAGTGGGGAGAATTCCATAAGTATATATTCCTTCTGGAGATTCGCCATGAACAGATCTCAACTGTGCAAGCTGCTCCCTGTTTTCCCTGCTCCCCTTTAACCTCTTTGGGCCTGCTCAAGGGTAGGTGGGCACAGGGGGTAGTGGGACTTTTTCTTTTACCGAGGGCTCTGGAAAGACAGCAAACTGTCTGGGCTGTAATTTATTGTTATTTTTAAATGTTATAGATTGTGTATTTGAAAGGCATAGATTTTCTCCTGTGTTTCTTTCTGTATGTATCATAATTTAAAAATGTTTATAAGCCAGGTGTTGGTGGCCCACGGCTTTAATCCCAGCACTTGAGAGGCAGAGACAGGCGGATCTCTGTGAGTTCGAGGCCAGCCTGGTCTACAGAGCAAGTTCCAGGACAGCCTCCAAAACAATACAGAGAAACCCCGTCTCAAAAAAAACAAAACAAAACAAAAAAAACCAAACAAACAAAAAAAAGTTTACATTTAGGCTGGGTGTGCACGCCTTTAATGGCAGCATTTGGGACGCAGAGGCAAGTGGATCTCTGTGAGCTCCAGGCCAGCATGGTCTACACAGATAAACCCAGTCTCAAAAAACTAAAAGAAAAAAAAGAAAAAAGAAAAGAAATAAAGAAATAAAAAGTTATATATAGGTTTAATATGGGTGTGACTTTCAGAAAGATCCTCCAGCAGCAGCCAGGAGTGTCTGGAGGGTGATAGTCCTGGGTCCTGGAAGCGAGACAGATGGTGGCTTGTGCTAGGTGATAGTGGGAAAATACAAACAGCAGGGAGTGTGGATGTTGAATGCGCTTAGTGGGCTGGGTTCCTTACTTTCGCACAACATTTGAGGGTAGCTTGTTTATAAGTTTTTTGCACTTCAAATCGGCTCTCAGTAGTTGGAGACACAGACTAGAACACCACGCATACATCAGCTCCTTTGCTCCTTTCTTGGGCATCGCGGGAGTCTGTTACCGAACGTGTCCTCCCAAGCCGGGAGACCTTCGCCTTGCTCAGAACTAGGCGAGCCGCCCAAATCCATTTATGTTCAGTGCACCGGCCGCGTGCGGCGCATGCCCAGACTGGCATAGTGGGGGGCCAGGCACCGCGCAGCGGAGGGCCGGCAGTTCCCGCCATTTTGTCCGGGTCGACACACAGCTGGCCACTGCTGGCGACTACAAGTCCCGTGAGCCTCCGCGTCGGCACGTCCTACCCTCACTGTCCAGCCTGCTCCCTCCGCCCCCCTCCTCTGGGGCCGAAGGCTCTGGCTAGAACCAGGCAGCCAGAGACCAGGTAGGATTTCCGGGAGAAAGTGCTGTGGATCCTGAGGAGGCAGCGGCGACCCGGGTGAGTTCTCCAAAGTAGGGAAAGTGAGCGACTCGTGAGCTCTGCAACCGCGGTCTCGGCTCGGCTGAGGGTCGCGGGCCGGGCCGGAGTGGGGGGTAACGGCGCGGGCGGCGGTCCGTGCAGCCAGGGCGTGGCGGGCCGTAGCCTCCTCCCTCGGCCCTCCCACAACGGTCCCGCTGCGGTGTCCCCGCCTGTGGCTGGGCCCGCGCAGACTCGCGCTCTCCGCCCCCCCAGCCTCCGCGGGGCCCTTTTGTCTGAGCCGCTTTTCCTCCTTTGTGGCGCTGCTTGCAGTCTCGGTCTCCGGGGGAGCCCGCACGTCCTGCCGGGGGCCGCTCCCTGGGGATCCGGTTACTGTAACTGGATCGGGTCAAAGTCCATGTTTCAAAAGTGACCTCCCTCAGACCTCTGCATCCCTGCTGAGGAGAACCGAGGCTTTGGAGCCGGGCATAGTTTCAGTGGAAACCTCGAGGTTATTGTCCAGCCTCAGGCAGCTAGGGATCAAAACTCTAGGCGCTTTTCTCCGCCAGAGGATGGCATCTAAGAAAAAAAAGTGAGACTTGGAGCCCCAACCCCGGAAACTGAGGAAGAGTGGAATTTACTTCGATACGTGTGGCAGATGTGTGTTTGTGTGTGTGTGCGCGCGCGCGCTCGCGCAAAGAACTCAAGTGAATCATTGCTTTAGAAACCTGAAAATCGGAAGAGTGTGATTTCTAGGGCATCACTCATTGCCTGCAAATAGTCTTTGGTACTTCATTCGCCCACGCAACTCCTCGATTCCCCAGACTGCATCTTTTTTCTTTTTTAAACAAAAGTTCCAGTCCGCTCATTGAAGAACTTTTTTACCAAGTGAAAAGAATGAAGACGATTTTAGGGAAGAGTGATAAAATGTATTCTTTTTGGTCACCACTGAATTCGTGGATTTGATTCAATTTGGTTATATCTTGGTAACTGTATGTCCTGTCAAAGACCCTATCGCAAGACTTAGCGTAGGAGTAGCTTTATAAAGGCCAAAGGGGATAACCCTTTGAAAATTGACTATTATTTAAAATTCCTGACGGAATACAACTGGAAAGGTATTTTGAGACTAAATTCCCACCTTAGAAATGCAGGCAATAGAGTGTTCATTATTCTGGCATTTCATAATGGAAATGACTTGAGACTCTTGGATTGTGTTAATATTGTATAGAGATTGAAGGACCTTAATACTGGCTGTCGGTTGTGTCTTTCCTAGCAAGATGTGGTGGGCCATCCCTGAAACCCCAGTGACTAAGGAAGGAGGATCTTGGGTTCAAGACCAGCCAGGATTGCATAATTGAGACCTTATCTGAAAAAAAAGTCTTCTTAATTGTGTGGGGGGGTGGAGTCGGTGCAGGTGTGACCTTAGAGACTGGCTCTATGGAGTTGGCCTCCTACTTCGCTTGTGTTTCTGGAATGGAACTCAAATGGCCAAGTTTGCACAGCAAGAGCCTCTACCATCTGAACCATTTTGCTAGCCCACATTTGTTGTTGTTGTATTAGGACTGCAATCGAAGGTCTTGGCCATGTGTAACACCTGCTCTGCACAGTGCTTACACCTCTACCCCAGCTTTTCTTCAGTTATTGGGAATAGAAATTTATTGATTTGAGATTGGGTGGCCCTATCCTGCCTTTAGGTATTTCCAAGTGCTAAGATTATCATGGTTGCAGCACCACATGTAGCTCTTAAATGCTGAATTGATAGCAGGCTTACTACTTTCTGACTTAATTACTCACACACGATGTAAGCCTCATTAGTATACATTGTGTAACTATTATATCCTTACCACAATTCTGTGGGGTATTGGTTCTTACTTTGCAGTTGATGCAACCTTGCTTAAAATGTTAAGTGACTAGCCCAAAGCCATGCAGTTAGCCCAGATAGGAAAGCCGAGATAATTATAAATTGCAAGCCTAGTGTTTTCTGTTACCTCAAATTTAATGCAGCTACTAATCATATTTCCACAAACTGCTTTAATTTTCTGAGATCTGAATTTTAGAAAAAATTATGTCAGGACGTTGGTGGTGCACACCTTTAATCCCAGCACTCAGGAGGCAGAGGCAGGTGGATCTCTGTGAGTGCGAGGCCAGCCTGGTCTACAGAGCGAGTTCCAGGACAGCCTCCAAAACAATACAGAGAGATTCTGTCTTGAAAAACCAAAAAAAGAGAAAAATTATGGAAGTATTTTACAGCCCAAACAAGCCGATTTTAAGGAACTGAGATTCATAGAACCATGAAGTCTTTTCCATAACCCATTCTGAAGATTGCTGCTTTCACTCCAGTTTGATTATCCTGTATCTAGGCAGAATAGCAATTTTATGGGGCCTTGGGGAGAAAAGGGCGATGAATTACTAAATTGTGGTTTTAATCTTTTATTTAACCCCAGCACTTGGGAGGCAGAAGCAGGTGGATCTCATAGTTTGAGGCCAACCTGTTCTTCAGAGAGAGTTCCACGACAGCCAGGACTGTTTCACAGAGAAACCCTGGTGATTATGTTTGAGGTTAGCCTTCATATTGTTTCAGGTCAGCTAGAGCTACCCAGTAAGACAATGTTTAACAAAAAAGAAAAAAGAAAAAAAAAAGAAAGAAGGTGGTTAAAGGTTTATTAAGAAGTATGTCTAGAGCTGGGTGTTGGTGGTGCACATCTTTAAACCCAGTACTGGGGGGGGGGGGGGGCAAAGGCAGGCGGGTCTCTGTGAGTTCGAGGCCAGCCTGTCTACAGAGTGAGTTTCAGGACAACCTCCAAAGCCACAGAGAAACCCTGTCTCGAAAAACCAAAAGCAAAAAGAAAACAAAAGAAAAGGAAAACAAGAAGTGTGTCTATGGGGGCTGGAGCGATAGCTCAGTGGTTAAGGCACTGACTGCTCTTCCAGAGGACCAGGTTCAGTTCCCAGCAACCACATGGTGGCTCACAACTGTCTGTAACTTCAAGATCTGACAGCCTCACACAGACATACATGCAGGCAAACCACCAATGCACATAGAATAAAAGTAATTAAATTATTTTTTTTAAAGTATGTCTGTAAGCAAAGATGGGTAAGGCCACTTTGGCTCCTGAAACCTAACATTAAAGACAGAACTCAAATGCGTGTATTTTTTTTTTTAAGCATTAAGACTTAGGAAAATACTTTCTTAATATCTTTGCTCTGTGAAAACTTTTGGTCAGATTAAATCTGCAGTTTAGTCTTGGTTTTCTGTCAGTACATGCCATGAATGTGACATCAGAAATAGCAACCTACTTCAACTCTTGCACTTAAATTGTTAAGTAAAATGCATAGCATTCCAGCGGAATTGAGTCAGTGTAATTAGTCTAGGTTCTTTGTCTAATATTTTCTTTTTAAGATAGAATCTTGCTATCTAGCCCAGGCTAGCCTCAGAGTTTAACTGTTGCCTCAACCTTCTCAGTGCTGGATTGCAGAGTCGTTTAGCCTTTTGAACTAATAAATGCCTGTTTTAAATCTCTTTTGTTTTGATACTGTAGAGAGGAAGAACTTTTTCTCTTTTCTTTTTTTTAAAATGTTGGTTTACTTTATTTCTAAATCCATCCATTCAACCATGAATGAAAGTTAAGACTCTAGGCCCTGAGGACAAAGTAGGGAAAGTGTTTTCCCCTCTTGGGGTTTGCAGACTTTGCAGACTGATGCTGACTGGGGGTGGAAAAGAGACAGACAGTAAACACACACTAAATAAAAGTCTCAATCATTGTACAGCCAACTCCTTTATTTTTATGTTTATTTTATGTGCATTGGTGCTTTGCCTGCATGTACCCCTGTGTGTGTAAGATCCTCTAGAACTGGAGTTAAAGACAGTTGTGAGCTGCCATGTGGGTGCTGGGAATTGAACCTGGGTTCTCTGGAAGAGCAGCCAGTGCTCTTAACTGTTAAACCATCTCTTCAGTACCCTTGTTTTTATGTGATGGTTACAGATGGTTGTGAGCCACCATGTGGTTGCTGGGAATTGAACACAGAACCTTTGGAAGAGCAGACAGTGCTCTGAACCATTGAGCCATCTCTCCAGCCCCTTGTTTTTGATTTTACAGGCAATTGCCATAATGACAGTTATGACTACCACGGAGCTATATCTCCAGCACAGGAAAAGGCCTAATCTTCATGTGTATTGCTTAGCACACAGTTCTTGGTAATTTCTTTTTCTTTCAAGATTTATTATTTAAAATTTTTTTTGTGTGTGATAAAGCTGTGGCCATACCTGGCCCATGACCCTGGGACCAAATGAAGTCCCCTTCCATCGACTGGAGCAGTAAAAAAAATTGTGTGTATATTTGAGTGTACATATGCACCATATGAATGCAAGTGCTGTGGAAAAAGGGCATTGGATCCCCTGGACCTGGAGTTATCGACAGTTGTGAGCTACCTCATGAGGGTGCTGGGAATCAAACCTGAGTCCTCTTTAAGAGTAGTCAATAGTCTTTTTTTTTTTTTTTTTTTTTTTTTGTTTTGGTTTTCGAGACAGGGTTTCTCTGTGGCTTTGGAGACTGTCCTGGAACTCGCTTGGTAGACCAGGCTGGCCTCGAACTCACAGAGATCCGCCTGCCTCTGCCTCTCGAGTGCTGGGATTAAAGGCGTGCGCCACCAACGCCGGGCTAAGAGTAGTCAATAGTCTTAATCACCAAGTCTGCTTTCCCCCAGTCCCAGCTCTGGCTGTTTCATTGGAATGCTATTCACTTATTTCTCAGTGAATGAATGAATAATAAAAGTGGCAAGTATAGTTTTGGAGAGCATCAGAACAAAATGGATCTTTTATCCAACAGCTATTTTTGTTTTGCTGTTGTATAGTAGAGGCTGCATTTTGTTGTTGTTGTTGCTGTGTTTTTGTTTTGTTTTTTCGAGTTTCTCTGTGTAGCCTTGGCTGTCCTGGAACTCACTTTGTTTTGTAGACTAGCTGACCTCAAACTCACAAAGATCCACCTGCTCTGCCTCCCAAATGTACCACCACCACCTGGCTGAGGCTTCATGTTTATGAGCATAGTGATGTACTAGTGTATAGCCCAGTCTCCGAAAACCTAAGGTATTACAAAATTTTAACAGTGTAATGGTGCTAAATAGAGATATGTTTAAACAAATAGATAGGGATTGGGGGTTGAGATGGCTCAGGCAGTAAAGGATATCAAGCTAGATTAAACCTGAGAGTAATCCCTGGAACCCAGAAACCCAGATAATAAAAGGAGTGAACCAGCTTTTGCATGCTGACCTCCGTGTGTGTGTGTGTGTGTGTGTGTGTGTGTGTGTGAGAGAGAGAGAGAGAGAGAGAGAGAGAGAGAGAGAGAGAGAGAGAGAGAGAGAGAGAGACACTCTCAGTAAATAAATAAATAGAATGGAATTGTAGAGATAGCCCAACAGTTTAAGACCACTTTCTGTTTTTGCTTAGGATCCAGGTTTGGTTCTAGTACCCCCATGGTAGCTCACACCTGTCAGATGCTCACTTCTGGCTCTAAGGGTCCCAGGCTCATATGTGGTACACATAAATACATATAGATAAATACATACACATAAGTTTTTGGGGGGGAGTGTTTTGAGACAGGGTTTCTCTGTGGCTTTGGAGGCTGTCCTGGAACTAGCTCTTGTAGACCAGGCTGGCCTGGAATTTACAGAGATCTACCTGCCTCTGCCTCCCGAGTGCTAGAATTAAAGGTGTGTGTCATCATCGACTGGCCACATAATTTTTTAAATGAAAATAAAATTTAGAAAGGGACTAAATGATTTTGTTTTGTTTGAGGCTAGGGTCTTGCTTTGTATCTCTTGTTGGTCTGGAAGTCACTGTGTAGATTAAGCTGGTTTTGAAATTTCAGTGATCCTCCTGAATTCTGGGATTAAAAGCAAGCACCAATACGTCTGACTTAATCCCAGCACTCAGGATGCAGAGGCAGGCAGTTATCTGAGTTGGAGGTCAGCCTGGTCTACAGAGTGAGTTCCAGGATAGCCAGGACTGCACAGAGAAAGTCTGTCTCAAAAAGCAAAACAAAACAAAAATTCTGTTTTTGTAAGTTATACAGGAAGGCATTTCAGAAGGTGTGGTTTTCCAGTATAGTTTTAGGGTAAGTAGGAATTCAGGCAGACCTGTCACTCTCCAGTTTTTCTTTCTCTTCCTCCTCCACTGCCACCTTCTTTTAAGGTGTGTGTTTCCACATGAGTCCATGACTACGTGGATGCTAGAAACCAGCCTTGGGTATCTTCCCTCGAGTATGCACATTGGTTTTGAGATGGGGGCTCCTGTTCTAACTTGCACCAGACTTTGCTTTTGTATAAACATGTTTTCTCTGATGATCAGATCTTTGTTGTTCAAGACAGCACTTTTTAGACTGAATTATCTCCCCAGCTAAGGTCATTCTAGGTAGAGGGAGTAGTTTTGAGCATCAGAAAGTATGTAGGGGAGAATGAGTGATCTGGAATGCTGAGAGTGTGTTACACTTGGTGAAGTTTCTACACCCCATAAACCTCTCCACCGATGCAGCAATCCAAATCAGACCAAATCAAACTGAATTAGAAAAAGCCCACGTTTAATGCTCCCAGGTGGCCTTCCAGCCACCCAGAGAGGAGATGGGGAAGGGAGACTGGAAAAACCACCAATCTGTCCTCTGGGGGACAGTTTAAATTCCCTGTGGAAGTAGTCTTGAGTATATCTGGGGGAGGGGCCATCATTTGGCTTTCTGAGATGCAGCAGGTTTGGAGGGAGATGGGGGAGGGGGTCTTGGATAGAACTTCCACCATAAGATTCCAGACTCTTTGGGTATGTGGATTCCAGGGACTGGGGTGGAGCTTACATCATAATACTTGGGTTTTAACATTTTGATTCTGATGGTGTTCACCCTAGAAAATTGTACATAGCAAACATGCAAATGGAATATCAGTCACTTAGAGACTACTGCACTGGTGTGGTTGTAATTAAAAAAAAAAAAAAAGAAACACATGCAACAGCTCATGTGGAGGTTTTCTTTTTTGGGAGGGGGGATGGGAAAAGCGGGGAAGAGAGGGGAGAGACCAGCCTCTGGGCACAGGAGCAGCAGAAAAGTCGGGGAGGGCATAGGGGACAGGATAGAGAGACAGGCCAAGAAGCAGAGAGAGGGTGGATAAAGGGAGGGAGGGCGAGAGAGAGAAGGTAGTGACTGTGGCTGAGGGCATATCCTGTCAGAACCCCAAGGACAGGCCAGTATAGATGGCTGAACACTAACAGTGGAGGCTCATACCTGTAATCCCCGCACCTAGGAGGCTGATTGCAGGAGGTTTGCTGTGAGTTTGAGGCCACACTGAGGCACAAAGTCTAGGCCAATCTGGTCTACAAAATAAAATCATGATTTCTTTTAGTTCTTTTTTGTGATTTTAGAGACTAAATTCTGTAAAATGTGTTTTCCATTGAGTTCCCTTCTTTGATTGTTTAGATTTAGAAGTTTTTTTTTTTGGTAGCTTATTTTAAATCTTTTAACAGCTAGGTTCTTGGTTCAGCTTTATTTCCCCTTCCTTCCTTCCTTCCTTCCTTCCTTCCTTCCTTCCTTCCTTCCTTCCTTCCTTCCATTTATTTATTTTTGAGGCAGGGTTTCTTTGTAGCTTTGGCTGTCCTAAACTAGCTCTGTAACCAGGCTGGCCTCAAACTCACAGAGGACTGCCTGCCTCTGTCTCCTGTCTCTGGGATTAAAGGTGTGTGTCACCTGTCTGTCTCCCCCCTCACCTCCCCCCCCCCGTTTTTTTAAAGACAGTGTTTTATCAGGTAGCCCTGACTGTCCTGGAACTTGCTATGTAGATTAGGCTGCCTCTGCCTCCTGACTGCTGGGATTAAAGAACCTGGCCCAATTCAGTTTTCTTGACTGCTTTTTTCTACCTAATTACAAGCTATCCTTTCCTATTTATTTGTTGTCTCTTTCTCGATTTTAAAAATCTGTGTGTGTGTGTGTGTGTGTGTGTGTGTGTGTGTGTGTGTGTGTAAGGATATATGTATTGGGCATTTAAAATAATATAATGTGGCAGCCCTGAAAAATGAAAGTCCCTTTCTGTGTGTTCTTTGTACTGTGTACCCACTCTGGTCTGCACTTGTTTGGCTTAGGGTTAACTAATGATTAGACAGAGATTTCCTTAAGTGCTGTGAACCAGTAAGTTTTCCAGCTTTTGCTGAGTGCTCTGATAAGAACCTTACTACAGTGGCAGGGGCACATATGGGAGGGAAAAAAGTCAGGCTCAGGCCTTCATAACAGCTTACCCTCTCATAATTAGCAGTTCCCTCAAGTGACCTAAGTGCCCTCTGTTAGGCCCTAGCTCTTACAGGTTCCCTGGGACAAGTTTCCTAACACATCTAAGCCACAGCGGGCATCCACTCTGGTATCTTGATTCCACACATTAACATCTCATTCCTTCCTACTCAGGGCTCTGCTGTTGGTATACCTTAGACTACTGTAGTAATACCATAGCTTCTGGGGTGAACTAGCCACTTTTGGAGCTGGTTTGCTCTTTGCTCTGATACTTACTCTTAGGAGTTTTATTTTTTTGAGACAGCGTTTCACTGGGTAGCTCTGGCTGTCCTGGAACTCACTCTGTAGACCAGGGTGGCCTCGAACTCAGAGATCCATCTGCCTCGCAAGTGCTGGGATTGAAAGTGTGGCCACCACCGCCTGGCCTTCCTTCCACCTTGTTGAAGATGGGTCTCTTTTGTGTCTGCTGTGCTATGTACTTCAGGCCAGCTGGCCCAGGAGTACCCAGGTGGTTCTTTTGTCTTTGTCTCCCATTTCACCTTAGGAATGCAGAGGTTATAAATGTACACTGCTGCATCTGGCATTTTCCATCGGTTCCAGGAATGGAACTCAGGTCATCAGGCTTGTGCAGTAGATACTTTGATTTCTGAACCATCTCACCAGCCTCCAGGAAGCATTGTTCTCATTTAATAAGTTATATTTTTAATAATGTTTAAGCTATAATAAGTGTTAGTGAGTTGGGCTTATTTAAAAGAAATATTCACAATGGTAAATTTGGTATTTTCAATATTGCATGTATCTTTTCTCTTTTTAGAAACTATTCCCCATCTCCCTACTCTGGTTAGTAGTGGCATGGAAGATCCGTTTGGTGAGTATGGCCTGCGTCTTTGTTGGTGCTTGTGCTTTCTCCTTACCTGTTACAGCTTTGACTAAATTATATCCTGGTCAGTATGCTGATGTGGACTTTTTGCTCTCAGCATCCACTTATTTATGTATTTTATTTTTAAATTTCATGTATATTGGTGTTTTGACTGTATGTATGTTTGTGTGAGGGTGTCAGATTCTCTGAGACTGGAGTCACAGACAGTTGTGAGCTGCCATGTGGGTCTGAGAATTGAACCCAGATCCTCTGGAAGAACAGTCAGTGCTCTTAACTGCTGAGCCATCTCTCCAGCTCCTTAGCACTCATTTATACTCTTGTTTGTTAGCTTATTTTCTTGTGTGCTTGTTTTTGAGACAGGGTCTCTCTACACAGTGCTAGCTGTCCTGGAACTCATTATGTAGACCAGACTGCCTGGCTCACAGAAACCCTATTGCTTCTGTCACCATGCCCAGCCCTAATGCTTGTTAGTTTGTTTTTTGAGAAAGAGTCTCACTGTGGAGCTCCAGCCAGCCTGGAACTCACTATGTAGACCAAGTTAGCCTTGAACTCCTGGAGCTCCGTCTACCTGCCTCCTGATTATAATATAATGCTGGGCTCCATACATACTCTTAATATAATTGAGGGTCCTAAGAAGCTTTTGTTTATTGACATTTGCTATATTGTAAATTAGACCTGAGAGGCTGGAAAGATGATTCAGCCGATAAGAAAAACAGATACCTAATTATGTGTATGCAGGAATTGTAAACCTTACCACAAGCTCTATATCCTCAGGCTTAGGAAGTATATTTGAGATGTTAATTTAGTTTATTGTCTTCTGTCTTGCCCAACTGCCATTGATGTAACTGAGGCCAAACTTTCTGGACTTCCTAACCTGGGAACTATAATCAGGAAGTTCAGATTACAGTTTTTTTCCTGGTGTTGAGAAGAATCTTGTTTAAGACCTTGCAAGATGAGCATTTTTTCTGATTTTAATAGCCTAGGTATGAGCACCTTGGAGTTATCACAAAAGTATAACTAGTTCATTGGGAGATCTTTAGTTTGAATGCTAGAGGGCAGTCAGCACCTGTTAATAGATCTAGTTTTGTCATCAGGTTATTCTTTATTTGTGAAGATTTGGAGGTTGAACTTGTTTTCATAGCTTAGTGACTGTTCCTAAAGACAAGTCCAAATAATAAAAAGGTGGGATGTGATGGCATGAGCCTGTAATCCTTGTACTGGGTGATGTACTCAGGAGGTTGTCTGCCAGAATTTAGAGAAACATACCTAAGCTACATGAGATCCTTTCAAAGAAAAGGAAAGGAAGGGAGGAAGAAAGACAGACAATCACAAGGAGACAAATGAAACAACAGTCTGGGCTAGTGTGTGATGCTGCTGAAGATTTTACTGAATTTATTTTTTTTCAGACTCTTTTCCTTACTTCACCCTACTAAATTAGGGTTAAATATCCTTAATCTAAAATCTGTAATTGGGGTGCTGAGAGATGGCTCAGAGGCTAAGAGCACTAGCTGCTCTTCCAGAGAACCTTAGTTTGATTCCTAGTCACTTAAAACCCTCTGTAACTCTAGTTCCAAGGGATCTGGTGCTCTCTTCTGACCTCTAAGGGCACTGTATAAACATTATGTACAGACAAAAGCCATACACATCAAATCAAATCTAATCTGCAATTGTACAAAGTCTGAAACTTTTTGAATACTATTATAATTGGAAAATTCTACCTGACTTGAGTGAGAATGGAATGGGTTACAATCCTCAAACAAAACAAAACAAAAAATGTATAAAGCTGCCAGGTGGTGGCTGCACACGCCTTTAATCCCAGTGCTCAGGAGGCACAGGCAGGTGGATCTCTGTGAGTTCGAGACCAGCCTGGTCTACAAGAGCTAGTTCCAGGACAGCCTCCAAAGCCATAGAGAAACCCTGTCTCGGAAAAAAAAAAAACAAAAAACAAAAAATTTACCTTTGACAGGGTGTATAGGACATGTAAATGAATTTTATGTTTAACTTGATTTAAATTTTTTTATTATAATTTTTGTGTGTGTGTGTTCACATTCAACACAGCAGTGGAGAGTTCAGAGAACAACTTCAGGGGTTTGACCTTCTACCCTGGGGGGTTTGGGTATCAAACTCTGGTAGTCATGCTTGGCATCCTGTATCTTTAGCCACCTGAACTATCTAGATCCAACTACCCCGACTCCCTCCGGGGAAGTATCTCACTGTGTATCCCTGGGTAGCCTGGTCCTCACTATGTAGACCAGGATGGCTTAGAATACCACTATGACTGGCTTGATCGCCCTTTAAAAATAATTTTTGAGACAGGCTCTCCTGCAACCAAGGCTGACTGGCCTTAAATTCACTATAAAGTGAGTTCAAATGAATTTAGGACTTATAGGTCTGTGCCCCAACTGGTTTTATGCAATGCTGGGGATTGAGCCCAAGTCCTTGTGCATGCTAGGCAAACCCTCCCTGAACTGAGGTATATCCCTTTGAGTCTTTTTTGAAGTGCTAGAGATTGAATTCATGGCTTTGCACATGGGAGGTGAGCACGCACGCGCGTGCGCACACACACACACACACACACACACGTGCACGCACGCGCACACACATGTACACACACTTTTCAGATTTTGGGCTTGAACTCAACGATCTTTGTACTCTCAAATGTGTACCACCATGGTGCTGAAGTTCAAACTTTGGTTCAAGCATGTTAGCAAGTACTCTACCAACTGAGCTACTTGCCTAGCTCAAGAATTTTTGTTAAAATCAAGACCACTTTGGGGGGCTGGAGGTGTAGGGTTTCACTGTGTAGCCAAGGCTGCCTCCAACTCTCAGTTGTACCTATACCCCTGATTGTTGGATTAAAAGTGTGTGCCAACATATCACACTATATTGGCTAATAATTGTGAAGATATCTGTGAAGAATTATCTGTAGTGTTCTGAAATGAAGAGCAGTGAGAGTTGGCGGTTGTTTTTGTTTTGTTATGCTGAGACTCATACCCAGGGTTTTGTACATTCTAGGCAAGCACTCTTCCACAGAGCTGTCCTTGGTTCTGTTGAGAGATTGTTGCTCTCAGATTCCTGTGACCTAAAGCTTCTAACTCCTTTCCTTCTGCATGTCTATTTACCACATGTGTGCAATGTCTGTGGAGGCCAAAGAGAGCAGTGGATCCCCTGGAACTGGAATTAGAGACAGTTGTGAGCCACTATGTGGGTGCCGAGACTTGAACTCTGGTCTTCTAGAAGAGCAATAAATGCTCTTAACTTCTGAGCCATCTCTGCAGCCCCATTATTTAAAAACCATGCTATTAAGACTAGGTCTGGTGGAATGTCTTTTCAAACCCAGCACTCAGGAGGCAAAGGCAGGTGGATCTCTGTGAGTCTGTGGCCAGCCTGGTCTTCCTAGCATGTAGACATGTACTAGGGACATGAGGATTATTAAAAGCAGTATCCCACTATTATTGTTGTTGTGTGGTGATGTGTGGTTTACATGGTTATGATATACCTGTGAGGACAACTTTCAAGAGTTGATTCTCTCTACCATGGATTTCTGAAATCACACTTTTACCTGCTGAATGAACCACCTTGAGAGTCAAACACTAATACTTCTAAAAAATTATTTTTCATTATTTGACAGTTTCATAATTTACATAATGAATTTTAGTTATTTTCATCTGTTCCCTCCAAACTAATACTTTTTATGGCTTCATAAAGGTATCAGTTAAACTTGTATTGCTCTTGCATTGTAATTGCAAGTATGAACGCAGTGCAAATAGGCATGGTGGCTTCTTGTGCAGTCTCAGCATTCTAGAGGCCACAGGGAGGTAGGTCATCATGAATTCAAGGCCAGCGTGGAACAGAGTGACCCTGTCATAATATGGTCAGACAGCACATAAATGTGTCTTGGACAGTGATGAACTACATATAAAAAGATAGTCCCATAAGATTATTTGCACTAGAGACCAGCTTGGTGGCCCATGCCTTTAAACCCAGCACTCTGGAGGCCAGCCTAGACTAAGGGAGTTACAGGCCAACCCAGGCTACTGTGTTGAAATCCTGTCTGAAAGAAAAGTAAACAAACAGAAATTACCCAGAGACATTGTGGCCATCTTAGTTACCCTGTGATGTTTGTCTAATAAAGAAATTAACGCCTGCACAATGGAAGACACACACACACACTTCAAAATTAAATAAACAATGACTACCACTACCACCCCCCCAGGGAAGTAAAGAACAAATCAAAAAATTAAAACATGCTGGGCATTGGTGGCACACGTCTTTAATCCCAGCACTCGGAAGGCAGAGACAGGAGGATCTCTGTGAGTTTCAGGCCAGCCTGGTCTACAGAGCGAGTTCCAGGACAGCCTCTTAAACAATACAGAGAAACCCTGTTTCGAAAACAAACAAACAAACAAAAATTAACTAGCCTGTACTAGCCTGTATCTCAGAACATGTCCCACTATTAAATAACATGATTTGAAAAAGGATAATCCTCCTTATTTTAGTCCTCTCCTTTTCATCCCCTTTCAACTTGCCAACTTGTACTGTTGTGCAGTTACAAAGCAAAGAAATGGCTGCAAAGCAGCCGGGCGTTGGTGGCGCACGCCTTTAATCCCAGCACTCGGGAGGCAGAGGCAGGCGGATCTCTGTGAGTTCGAGGCCAGCCTGGACTACCAAGTGAGTTCCAGGACAGCCTCCAAAGCCACAGAGAAACCCTGTCTCGAAAAAACCAAAAAAAAAAAAAAAAAAAAAAAAAAAGAAAGAAAGAAATGGCTGCAAAGTAAGTTAAGTACTGAGTAAAAACACCAAAGAGTGTATATATACAGCCTGTGGCGATGTTCACACTCCACTCCTTCAAAAATGACTTATTCCTACCTTTTTTTTTGTTTTTGTTTTTGTTTTTTTGTTCTTTTGTTTTTCAAGACAGGGTTTCTCTGTGGCTTTGGAGGCTATCTTGGAACTAGTTCTTAGACCAGACTGGTCTCGAACTCAAAGAGATCTGCCTGCCTCTGCCTCTGGAGTGCTTGGATCAAAGGCATGTGCCACCACCACCCAGCTTCTTCTCTATTCTTTATGGATTAATCCCAGTCTCCCTACAGAATATCAGAATTGAAAAGTTATTGATTGGGACTTATCAGTTGTTAAAATATACTGAATTGTAAGGGCTGGAGATGTAGCTCAGTTGGTAGTGTACTTGTCTAACATGTATAAGGTCCTGTGTTTGATCCCTAGCACCATATAAACTGGGTGTGGTGGCAAGTACCTGTAGTCCCAGCACTTGGAAGGTAGAGTCAGGAGAGTCAAGAATTCTAGGGTCATCCTTAATGTTCTGTCTGCTTGTATGCCTGTAGGCCAGAAGAGGGCACCAGATCTCATTGCATGTGGTTACTGGGAATTGAATTTAGGACCTCTGGCAGAACAGCCAGTGCTCTTAACCTCTCGAGCCATCTCTCCAGCCCCTTCAAATGTTTTAAACCAACTAATTTTATAAGTTCCTGAACAGATATGAACACTACATATTGAAATATATCCTTTTGGTTCACGGATATGAATTTTAAACCTAAAACTAGGTGTAGTGGTGGTACACATCTATAATCTCAGCATTTGGAAAGTAAGTCAGGAGAATCAGAAATTATCACTTTCTGCAATTATATAGTAAATTTGAAAAGGCTTTCTGAGTGTTATAGAAATAGGCTAATAATGTAATACCTGTTTAAAAGAGATATTTTATGTCTGACCATGGTGGCACATATCTTTAATCCCAGCACTTGGGAGTCAGAGTTTGGCGGATCTCTGTAAGTTCCAGGCCAGCCTTGTCTACAGAGTGAGTTTCAGGACAGCCAGGACTTTTACACAGAGAAATCCTGTCCTGAAAAACAAACAAACAAAACAAAAAAGAAAGAAAAGAAAAACATAATCATTTCATTACCTTAAGTATATGAGGGATTTTGTTTTGTTTTGGGGTTTTTTTGTTTGTTTGTTTATTTTCAAGTCATGGTTTCTCTGTGTAACTCTGGATGTCCTGGAACTAGCTCTGTGGATCAGGCTGTCTTCAAACTCACAGAGATCCTCCTGCTTCTGCCTCCTGAGTGCCGGGATTAAAGGCATTTGCTTGTACACCTGGCTCTTATTATATCTAAATGTGTAAGTACCTACTAGGTTCAGGGGTTTTAGTTTTGTTGTTTTCTTGCCTGTGCCTCAGCGTTTCTCAACTTGTGGGTCTCAACCCTTTGCGGGGGTCAAGGACCTTTCCACAGGCATCCCATATTAGATAGCCTGCATTTCAAACATTCATATTACTATATATAACAGTAATGAAGTAGCAACAGAAATAATTTTATGGTTGAGGGTCCCCACAACATGAGGAACTGTATTAAAGGATCACAGCATTAGGAAGGTTGAGAACCACTTCTCTTTCTGGTCAAGAATATTTATTAAGTAGTCATATTCCTAGCTAGTGTGTCTTGTTTCAGAGTTTATGGGAAATTTTTCATCATGTTATCTTAACACTGGAAGCTAAAAGTGTGTCAACAACACAGCCCTTCCCTTGTATTAAAAAGGAGGAGGAAACATGAACTCTAATTAGTTGCGATCCTTTAGGAGTGGGAGATAAATTCCTTTAAGATTAAATGAGGCTAAAAGTAATGTTACTTCATCTTTCTCTGTAATGTTTTCTTTCTTTCCTCTTTTCTTTCTTTCCTCCCTTACTTCTCTCTCTCTGCCTTCCTTTCTTTTTTTCTTCTTGTTGTTTGTTTGATTTTGGGTTTGGTTTGAGACAAAGTATCTCAGGCTGACTTCAAACACACAGCTTCCTCCCTCCTCAGTTCCCCCAGTCTTCCAACGAGGATTAAAGTTTGTCTAGAAATACAATGTAGCATCTTTACAAATAGTAAGTGCTTCTATTGTCTGCCCTAACAAGAGTATAAACCATTGAGGGTGGGAGCTCTTATAGTTGTCCACTACTGGGAAGTGGACATTGAATTCTTTTTGTATATATTTCTGCTGGGAGATCCAATTTCTCTTTGTGAAATTAAATGGGGTGGCTACACAAACCAGATGTAGTCGAGAATACCTAGAATACTGACCTGGAGGCCTTTGTAATCCCAGTGCTGACCAGATGAAGACAGGCTTGCTAGCCAGTCAGTGTATGTGACTCATCAAGTTCCAGCTTCATCGAGAGACACTGCCTCAAAAGATAATTGTAGAGTGATAGAGGTAGATACTCCTTGTAGACACACATATGTCCATATGCACTTGGATACAGAATACACACAGAAAGAAAAAATAAAATTTAAGTCTTAAGAGATTTGGATTTTTTTTTTTTTTAGATAGAGTTTCTCTGTATAATAGCCTGGCTGTCCTGGAACTAACTCTGTAGACCAGTCTGGCTTCGAATTCACAGAGATCCATCTGTCTGCCTCCCAAGTGCTGGGATTAAAGGTGTGTGCCATCACTGCCTGGCTAGAATTTTTTTTTTTTAATTCTAGACAGGGTTTCTTGGTGTAGCCTTGGCTATCCTGGAGCTCACTTTGTAGCCGAGGCTAGCCTCTGAACTCACAGAAATCCACCTACTTCTGCCTCTTTTGAGTGCTAGGATTAAAGGCATGTACCACCACTGCCTGGCTATAAACTTTTTATATAAATAAAAATAGTTGTGAGGCTAAGGAGTTTACCTCCCCTGAATCCATGCAAAACAAAACAAAGAAACAGGTGCGATGACCTGTGGTTGTAATCCTAGCCCTGGGGCCAGGCAGATCCTGAGGCTCTCTGTCTAGCCAGTCTAGCTTTATTGGGGAGCTCCAGATCTTGGTGAGAGACCTTGTCTCAAAAAACAAGGTAGAGAGTGATGACAGAATGCACCCAGCATCAACCTCTGGCCTCCACATACCTGTGTGCAGATGTACACACGAAAATCAGTTGCTGTGAGCCTCTGTGAAAGCTGATTTATAATAGCATGTAACTCATGGTAACTAATTTATAATAACATAACATGTAACCCACACAGCAAGATAATCTCAATTATGCTGTCTTTTTCATTCCTTTTAGTAACAACTGATCAGTGATTATTTGTGTTCAAAACTTCTAGGCCTATTCACATTTCAAAGCTTAAATCCTCCATAACTCAAGGGAGTCTGACATTGATTCTCTCCTTCTGAAGCAAGCCCCTTTACCCACTAAGCCATCTTACTGGTCCCCAAGTATTTCTTTTTTTTTTTTTGGTTTTTCGAGACAGGGTTTCTCTGTGGCTTTGGAGGCTGTCCTGGAACTAGCTCTTGTAGACCAGGCTGGCCTCGAACTCACAGAGATCCGCCTGCCTCTGCCTCCCGAGTGCTGGGATTAAAGGTGTGCGCCACTAACGCCCGGCCCCAAGTGTGTGCTGTGCACTATGCTGTTGTTTGAAACTGTCAAGACAATTTCCACCTTTTTTTTTCTCTTTCAAAAAATAAGGTGGGGAGTGATCAAGGAAGACACTCATCATCTAGTGCTGGCCTCCACATACCTGCATGCACAGTGTCTCATACCACACTCCAGACTCTTCCTAGACAGCAGTCTTCCGGCTTCCACCTGGGCTTAGACAGGAGCCAGCACTCCCAGCCACAATCTCTACTGTAAGAGATACAGTCTAACAGCAAAGCAATGAATAAATAGATGATTACAGCAAAGGTTGCATATACTGTAGGTAGAGGTACATTCAAGATAACTGATTACAGAAGATGAGTGTCTAGTGCCGCTCAGGGATGATTCGAGGAATTCAACTTGAGGAAGTAACGTGAACTGGATGTTGAAGAGTAGCAGTTGGCCAGATTTAGGAAGAGCAGTGTGTGGCTGGGTGAGTTAGACCAGGGAGAACGGGTGTTCTAGCTTAGGAGCTCCAAGGGTCAACAGGACTAAAGATGAGGTAGATGTGGGAGAGTTGTGAGAGTAGGTACAAGGTCAGAGCTCTGGGCTTGAACACTTGATTCCCATGCCTCAGCCTCCCAAGTTCCTGTGTTATAGGCATGTGCTATCAGGACTGTATACCTACATTCTAAAGGTCACTGGGACATGTATTAAAAATAAATGAAAAGCTGGCTGTGGTGGCACATATCTGCAACCCCAAGACTTCACAGGCTGAAGCAAGAGAATTGAGAGAATCTCGGGGAAATTATCAAATAAATTAGAAAGGGACAGAACTTGAGCTGACATAGCTCAATGGTACAGCACTTGCCTAGATTCCATGAGGGTATGGATTTGATCTAGCTAGGCATGCTGTTATACATCTGTAATCTCAACTCTTGGGAGGCTGAGCTAGAAGAGTGAAAAGCTCAGGACCTTCCTGGGCTTACATAGAAAGGGACAGAACTAAACACAGGTATGAAAGTGTTGTCTAAATATACATAGATGTTGAATTCTAAAGTTGTGTTGCATAGATTCTGCCAGACCCAGAATTTATAGAAAATTTTTCTTAAGAAAATTTGAAGCCGGGCGTTGGTGGCGCACGCCTTTAATCCCAGCACTCGGGAGGCAGAGGCAGGTGGATGGATCTCTGTGAGTTCGAGGCCAGCCTGGTCTACAAAATGAGTTCCAGGACAGCCTCCAAAGCCACAGAGAAACCCTGTCTCGAAAAACCAAAAAAAAAAAAAAAGAAAAAAAAAAGAAAAAGAAAATTTGAACCAAGTCAATAAATCCCAAAACCTTAGAGGCTAGGGTTGTGGCTCAGCTGGTAGAGTGTTTACCTGGTGCATTCAAAACTGTTGGATCTTTTCTTACACCATACAAACTGAGCATGTGAAAGGTCAATTTCAGCTACTCAGGGATCTTCAGGATAGCCTGGGGTCCAGGAGATCATGTCTTGAAGAAGAATAAAGGACTACTTCATATCACTGCAAATCATCACCACAAATTTGGTTTTAGAAGTAATTACTCTCCTTGTGACCAAATGCCTGACAAAGAAGCACCTCAAGGGAGAAAGGATGGAATTTTTGTTGTTGTTGTTGTTGACATTAAATTGGGTCTGCCATGTGGTGGAGAAGGCAGCCTCAGAGGTATGAAGTGACTGCATGGCTTACACTAGCTTAAAACTCAAGGCAGTCCTGTTACCTCAGTCTCCCAAGTGCTAGGAGTTACAGGCATAAGTCACCAACCCTGGTGAGGTCATGTGTCTCTTAAGGCTTCTTCATGAGAAGACATGGTTTTTAGGTTGAAATGACAATCATCAAGCTTGTTCCTTGGAAGGTTCTGTTTTTTGGGATACATATTTATGCAAAGCATGTGTAAAACTTTTCAGAAGAGTCCAAGTAGGATTGTGTTGTCTGCTTTAGCATAGATAGAGAAGCATAGGTATGAGTTGTGCGAGCTTTCCTCTGGTCTCAGTAGACTGTTTTCCTAAGGCATCAATACATTTGGCTCTGCTTTTAAACTGAATTGATATTGGAATGTAA
The DNA here is from genome assembly GCF_017639785.1 of Mesocricetus auratus. Classification (NCBI taxonomy): domain Eukaryota; kingdom Metazoa; phylum Chordata; class Mammalia; order Rodentia; family Cricetidae; genus Mesocricetus; species Mesocricetus auratus. The sequence continues at coordinate 10,952,617 of NW_024429197.1, forward strand.
AACATGATTTTCTCTTTGATTTTAAAAGTTTTATGAAAAGGCTGTGTGGTGGTAGCCTATAATTCTAGTACTTGGGAGGCAGAGGCAGGAGGCCAACCTGGTCTACAAAGCGAGTTCCAGGACAGTCAGAGCTGTTGCACAGAGAAAAAAAAGTTCTATGAAAAAAACAATTATTTATGCTCCCTATACTTCCTGTGGCTCTGAAAAATTGAAGGTTTCGAGGGAGAGCTGTTGTATACATGAGAACAGCAAAGTGTATTTGAATTACTAGTTGTCGAGAGTTTGGTAGAAACAACATTTACTAAGTTATCTTAGTTATTTTGAAGGAATTACTGTTGACTCACGGTGACACCAGGTGTTCATTACTCAGACTTTTTATTTAGGAGAGGATAAAGGCTGGATTCTTCTGCACATGAGCCGGAAAGGAATGCACCTTAACCTGAATCTTTGCTAGAAGTTCCTGAATAACTTTCAGGTGCCATGGCTAGCCTCAAACAGTGACTGAGGGCTGATTCTGCCCAGATCCTGTCTCCTTTCCTTGGAGACAGTGTGCTGACCAGATGAGTTGTAAAGACTTAGGAAAGAGAGAGAAGGAAGATAGAGCAGCAGTAGTCAGTTGTCATCTCTTTTGAGTCACCAGCAGTGAATGCTACTTACTAGAAAACAGTTGGCACATTTCAAACGCTTCAGTGGCCTCAATTTCTGTCTGCCTGTTCCTACACGTCATTGATGCCTTGGTTCCTTAATAGAGCTCAGTTAGCACGTCCATATGGTTTTATATGGTGCTTTTCTACATTAGAAGACTAAGGCTTTTTGATCCCCTTAATTGTAACTATAAAAAACAACTACATTCTCATGAAAAAAATTGTAGAGTAGAAAAGACCAGTGAGGTTTATTAATAATATAATTCACTTAATCTTTTTGCCTTATTTGCCAAGCACTGACTTAGATTCATTATATAAAGTACACTGTGGCCACTGCCCTGACCAACATTTCCTGGAACCTTTTTTTTCCACCTAGCAGAATATTGAATTGGTTAAATCATTGGTTTAACAGGAAGGGACTTTGATAACAATTTTAATCACTTGTGTAGTAGCTCATGGTGATTTTTTTTGTCTGTGTATATGGTGTATTTATGTGAATATATGTTTTCTTATGTGTGTGAACACCCACATGCATGTATGCATGTGTGGGTACAGATGCAAACTCACATGGGTGTACATGTATACGGAGGCCAGAGTTGGACATTGTATGTCTCACTCTGTCACACTCCATCTTATGTGTGGTGTGTGTGGTGTATTCATGCAGGTGCCCTAGGGGGGTATCTGTAGTGGCATCTTGTCCCACCAGTGGACTTGGTGGTGGCTACACCTTAGGGTGTGGCTTCAGTGTGAGCACATGTGACCCTTATAAGGAAGGGGGCCTAGCTCTGGCTCTCTTGGGTGGTGGTCAGAGCATCCTGAGGGACAGCGACTGCATCACCAGGAGCAGAAGACCGCAACAGTTACTTACCATCGTTGTGTGAGTGCTCCCCAAATATATACCAGTTAATATATACCAGTTAATTCTTTACCTGGGTATCTGTGGACTCCTTTAACTCACCTTCACTTGGTGCCCAATGTTAACCCACCTTCGGATATCAGATATATTCGTTTGTTGCTTTCCATCTATTTTTTTGTTATTTTTGATTTTTTTTGTTTGTTTATTTCTAGGCAGGGTTTCTCTCTGTATCCTGGCTGTCCTGGAACTTGTTTTGTAGACCAGGCTAGCCTCAAACTCAAATCTGCCTGCCTCTGCTTCCCCAGTCCTGTGTGGAACCATGCCCCAGCTTGTTGCTCTCTGTCTTATTATTATTATTATTATTATTTTTTTTTTTTTGGTTTTTCGAGACAGGGTTTCTCTGTGGCTTTGGAGGCTGTCCTGTCCTGGAACTCGCTTGGTAGACCAGGCTGGTCTCGAACTCACAGAGATCCGCCTGCCTCTGCCTCCCGAGTGCTGGGATTAAAGGCGTGCGCCACCAACACCTGGCCTCTGTCTTATTATTTAAGACATAGTCTCCTACTGAACCTGAAGGTCCCTATTTCAGCTAGGCTGTCTGGTCAGTGAACTGTAGGTGTTTCTCTTGATTTAATCCTTGTAACTATGTAAATTATCTCCATTCCCAGCTATACCCTCATTCTTTTTTTGTGTGTGTTGGGGAGGGGGGGTTGAGACAGAGTTTCTCTGTGTAGACCAGGTTGGCCTCAAACTCACAGAGATCCGCCTATCTCTGCCTCACGAGTGCTGAGATTAAAGGCGTATGCCACTACTGTCAGGCTCCCTCATTCTTTTTTTCTGATTTAATCATGAAATAAAGTGATCCCTAATTCCTCACTACTGTCACATGAAGGACTTGGCATTTCTGCTCTTTTATTGACTCTTTACAGTCCTCCTGTGCAAACAAATGGGATGTGGGTATTGCCATATATATTTTTCCTCAACCTCCAGATAGGGTCTTTTTTTTTTTTTTTTTTTTGGAGACAGGGACAGGGTCTCTTTATGTAGTTCTGGCTGTCCTGGAACTCACTATGGCCTCAAACTTGAAGACATTTGTCTGCCTCTGCCTCCTGAGTGTTGAGATTCAAGGTGTATACCATCATGCCTGGCTAGGAATAAATTTTCAAAATTCATTATGAACATAACTTTTTTTGTCACAAAAATGAGAGTTTCTTAATAACTCTCAAGATCATTTGGAAAGATAGAATCATTTGTGGTCTACACATTTTTTTTCCTGTCTCCATTGCTCATGCTCTTTGCCCTGATGGCCAGCTTTCATTTGAAACAGGATCTTGTTGTATGACACTGGCTGCCTTTAACTTGTCATTCCTCCTACCTCAACATCCTGAATGTTGGGATTGCAGGCATGTACATTATCTTTTGCTTCTATGTTCCATAAGCAAAGCTTCAGATTAATTCTGTTTCTTTCTGTGACTGTAGCTTAATGCCTGCCTAACATGCATGAAGTGTGCTTGCGGGGTGGGAGGTCCAGGTTGCTAAAGACTTGTGGCATGTCCAATGTACACTGGGCCACTCACATAAGGCATTGGTAGTTTAAGGATAACTACATTGTGGTCCTGACCATGAGGAACTTCTAGACTACTAGGGAAGTGTGAAGATTATTACAGTTCAGGGTGGTGTGTACACCAAGACCCTTGCCTAGTCCAGTGGTTCTCAACCTGTGGGTCTTGACCCCTTTTTTAAGTGAAGTTGAACGACCCTTTCACAGGGTTCACCTAACACCATTGGAAAACACAGATATTTACATTTTGATTCATAACAGCAAAATTATAGTTATGATATAGCAATGAAAATATTGATTGGGGGGGTCACCACAACATAAGGAACTGTATTAAAAGGTCACAGCATTAGGAAAGTTCAGAACTATTGATCTAATCCATTCTTTTTATTTGATTGTTTGCTTTGGGTATGATAGTTTTACCTTATAACTCAGGTTAGCTTAGAACTTAGAATCTTCTGCCTCTACCTCCCAAGTGCTGGTTTATACCTCAGTATGGCAGATGATCAGTTCTTTGTCTTTCCAATAATGTTTCTTGATACTTGTTCCTTTTTCTCACCTCTATCATACTTTCTCTGGCTCTAGAAACTATCACATATGCGTGTGCGCATGTACACACACACACAAATAAATAAATGTCATGAAAATGTAGCTCAGTTTCTGAACTAGTGCCTGGTATACACAAAAGCCCTGACTCCATCCCAGCATTGCAAAACTAAGTATAGTTGTACAAGCCTAAATCCCAGCGCTTGGGAGGTGGAGGCAAGAGGCTCAGTCGTTCAAGGCTACATTGTCCAGCTTGAGGCTAACCTAGACTACATGAAACTGTCTCAAAAAGGCATGAGGGAGTGAGGGTCGTGGGGGGATGGGGTGGTAGTGATGGTGGTAAATAATAAACATTTTTTTCTTTAGAGATTCCAAAGAATTTAGGATATATGTGTATATATATATATATATATATTTTTTTTTTTTTTTTAGATTTATTTTATGTATGTTTTGCCTGCAAGTATGTATGTGGTTCTTGTGCCTGGTTCCCACAGAGGTCAGAAGAGGGCATTAGATCCCTTGGAACTGGAGTTACGAATGGTTGTGAGCTCCTATGTATGGAATGGAACCCAAGTTCTCTGTAAGAACAACAAATGCTCTTAACTGCTGAACCATCTCTTCATCCCAACACACACACACACACACACACACACACACACACACACGCGCGCGCGCACCAGGAAAGGTGTTCTACAATGTGGGTGGATGGGGAGGTAACAAATAATCAGTCCATATACAACACAGAAATTCTAGAATAACTAGATTCTTTGCAAGTAAGCTCATATCTAAAATATGCCTTTGAAATGGACTTCTACCCACATTCGACTGTTACTCCGAACACCGCTGATGATATAGGGTCTCTGCTGTACTTTGAGACAGGCTCCCTATCTTCTGTGGCTTTGAGCCTAGAGGCTTCCTACCAACCTCAAAGTCAGGAAAAGGAGGTGTGGGCTTTTGGGCTGTGCCCTTGGCAGTCAGAATGTGGTTGGCTGTCTCCTCCCCTTCCGCACTAGAGCTCTACACACTGTGCACTCTGGAATGACAGGCATTCCTCTGTGAAGAAAGCCGGGGTGAAGACATTTGTGAGCGCCACAAGTACCCGGTGACCGGGATACAGACAACAGAAACTCCAGATCTCGTGCTGTTTCCTGGCATTTGGTGGTGATCCTGGACTGCTGGTCCCTGTGTGGATTTGTCTTTTAAGAGAAGTTTGCTTTTGTCCAGGACAGTTTGCTGTTGTGGGATACATCTAAGACAATTATAATCATGGGGCAAGCTGATGTCTCCAGACCGGTAAATCCAGATGCAGTTGGTGAGTAATAGAAGGCAAAAAAAAAAAAAAAAAAAAAAAAAAAATAGATGTCTTGGCAGAACGAGGCAGGTTTACAGCTGAAGTTGGTGTCTCTTAGGAATTGGAATGCAAGACTTTAGCATAATTATAAATGTTTGGGAGAAATGAATGAAAACTTTTAAGTTGTTGCCACTCTGCTAAATTTGTTTACCTCTCACAATCTTGTTTACTTGTTCTCTGGAGTTCTGTGTGTTAGATTATATTGCTAGGAAGCTACCTACTTGTTAATTCTTGTCTTTGTAGAAAATAAATATTACAGGAGTTGTTATGTAGAGCTTAGAGGTATTTTACTGGTATTTTGCAGGTTCAGGCAATTGTTATGTGTGATCTAAAAATAAAACTGCCTAATTATAAAAACAAGGCCATTTTAATATTGAGTCTGAGTTTTAGACTTATTATAACTTTCCCAATCCAGTTCTGGGCTTTCTCCATTGCACCAGGGTTTGCTCCTCCGAGGACATTGTGCTCTATGAACTTGTGAAGTGTTCCTGTCTCGGGGATAGCTCAGACTGACAGGCCGGGGACTGTGAGGATGGCTCAGAGTTGGCAGTGTGAAGTGATGAGGTTGACCATCATCTTTGTGAGCATATTTTCTTCCCTTTGTAGGGTTTTGTATTTGATGATGATAATAAATTGGGGGAAATGGTTTAAGAAAGAAGATTGGAAAAAGTCGAGTAGGGGAAAGCATCTGGGTTATTTCTTAACAAAGTACTGTTTAGGAAGCACCAGGAAACCTGTTTGATCTGTTCTGTATTTATTTGTTTGTTTGGTTTTGGTTTTTTTGGGACAAGATTTCTCTGTCCTGGCACTAACTCTGTAGACCAGGCTGTCCTGGAACTCACAAAAATCCACCTGCCTTTGCCTCCCAAGTGCTGGGATTAAAGGCATACGCCACTACTGCCTGGCTTATTTTTATTTTGTTTTCTTTCTCTGATAAGAAATAAAAAGTCTAATATGGGCATGGCACACACCTTTAATCCCAGTATCAAGGAGGCAGAGGTAGAAGGATCAGTGCTTTTAGGTTCCCCTGATCTATACAGTGAGTTCCAGGCTAGCGAAGGCTACATAGTGAGACCCTGTCTCAAAAAAAACAAAACAAAAATAAAAAGTGATGGTGACTAAAGAAAAGAAGAATCATTTGAGGAAGCAGGTAATGCCTCAAATGTGTCTCATAATTTGTGGCAGTTTAGTTTCTGATTTCCCAGGGAAAGTGTTTTTCAGGTTTTCCTGAAACTGAGCACATGGGTGACAGAACACTTACCCAGTCAGATTGGAAGACTCCAGTTAGCTGATCCCGTTGCTTGCTTTGCTTTGACCACTAGGCTGAGTTCACTCTATCGGTTCAGTACTTCACTGTTAAAAAAAAAAAGTTAAATGTTTTATAGAAAAGGATATACAGCAAAATATAAGAAACACTCTAGGACCACTTTGCAGCTTGGGAAAGTAAGTTAGGACACAGAGGTGGGCTGGGCAGTGGTGGTGTACACCTTTAATCCCAATATCAAGGAATCACAGGCAGGTGGATGTCTGTGAGTTTGAGGCCAGCCCAGTCTACAGAGTGAGTTCCAGGACAGCTAGGGACACAGAGAAACCCTGCCTCTAAAAACCAAAAACAAACAACAACAACAAAACCCATAGAGATGTAGTGGGGTACATGTTAGTAACCCTAGTACTTAGAGGCAGAAGCCAGAAGCTCAGCAGTTCAAGTATCATTTTGGCAAGTGTTAGGCCAGCCTAGGTTTAAGGAGACCCCATCTCCCACACACAAAAATTCAATTAAATAATGTTTAATGGATGTTCTTCATAAAGAGTGCCACATCACAGGGCTGGAGAAATGGCTCAGTGGTTAAAAGCACTGGCTGCTCTTCCAGAGGACCTAGGTTCCCCAGCACCCACATGGCAGCTCACACCTGTCTGTAACTCCAGTGACAGGGCTTCTGACACCTTCATACAGGCAAAACACCAATAAACATAAAATTTTTAAAAATGGATTATAAGAAAAAAGGAAAAAAAGTCATATTACCGAACTATACCAACTCAACAACTTGATGCCTTTAAAATTCTTTCATTTCCACGGTGTGGATCAAAGCCTGCCATTTCTTGAGACCACACTGTATTTGTCAGAGAACAACAACAGGAAAAGTGGGCCATGCACTAGTGGTGATTTATCACATACAGGAAAAGGTTGGCTCTAAAAGCAAAAATACAACATATCATTGAAAGGGGGAGGAGCTAGAAGTTTGGGATATGTGGTAGTTTGAAAGAAAATGCCCCCCAAAGGGAGTGGCACTACTAGGAGGTGTGGCCTTGTTGAAGGAAGTGTGTCACTGTGGGGCAGCTTTGAGGTCTCTCTTGCTCAAGCTTCCCTCAGTGTGACAGTCAGTTGACTTCCTGTTGCCTGCAAGACATAGGACTCTCAGTTCCAGCACCACATCTGCCTGCATGCCACCATGCTTTCTACCTTGATGACAGTAGACTAAACTTCTGAACTGTAAGCTAGCCCCAATTAAATGTTTTCCTTTATAATAGTTGCCATAGTCATGGTGTCTCTTCACAGCAACAAAAACCCTAGCTAAGATAGACACTTTGTCTCAAAACATGCAGACAAAAGACCAGGTCTCACTTTGTAGGCCTGGCTGGCTTGGAAATCCCTATGTAGACCAGCCTGGCCTCAGACCTACAGAGATTTGCCTACCTCTGCCTCCCAAATGCTGAGATTAAAGGCAGGTGCCACCATACTAGTCTCTCCTCCCCCCTTTTAATAAAACACATTAAAGTGTGTGTGTGTGTGTGTGTGTGTGTGTGTGTGTGTGTGTGTGATACATGAATGTAATGCATGCATGCCACAGTGCATGTGTGGAGGGGTCAGAGAACAACTTTCAGGAGTCAGTTCTTTTTTTTGTTTTTTTTTTTTTGTTTTGCTTTTTGTTTTGAGACAGGGTTTCTCTGTGGTTTTGGAGGCTGTCCTGGAACCATCTCTCTCTCTTTTTTTTTTTTTTTTTTTTTTTTTTGGTTTTTACGAGACAAGGTTTCTCTGTATAAGTTTCGGAGGCTATCAGTTCTCGAACTGGAACCATCTCTTGTAGACCAGGCTGGCCTCAACTCACAGGCATGCCTCTGCCCCCTGAGTGCTGGGATTAAAGGCGTGTACACCACTGCCCGGCAGGAGTCAGTTCTTTCCCACTGTGAGTTCTAGGGATTGAACTCAGGTTATTAGGCTGTGTGACAAATACTTTCATACTATGCAAAATCTCACCGGCCCTTCTATCTTATTTATTAAGACAGGATCTTTTCCTAAACCTGGGCAGACTAGCTGGCTAATGGGCTTCAGGGTCCTATTGACTCTACACCCCTATCAAATTGCCATGCTGCCCTTTACATGGGTGCTGGGGATCCAAACCCAAGCCCCCGTGGTCCCTAGTCAGGCACATGTCATTTGCTGAGCTGTAACACAGTTGTCATTTTCTCTGGTGCTAGCCCTTGTAAGCTATCAGCTGACACCCCCCACCCCAGGTTGCCTCCTTCTTGCTGCAGTTGTGGCTAAAATACATTTTTCCTGAGACAGAGTCAGATCTGCCTTCACTTAAGTTCAGAGATAGTATCTATCTCCCCTCAGTCAAATGCTTTCTAATCCCATGGTCAAGGCTGTGCGAGAGTTCCATAAATCCAAGGCCTTCTCTGTACAAAGGCTGCTTTGTTCATTAGTGAAAATTTTTGCTTTCTGTTATTTTGTTGCAGTTTTCTGAAACTATTCCTTAAATCCAACAATAAGCCTCTTTTAGAGAACAAAAAATGTTAAGTACTGTGGCAAAGTATCATAAATTATGCTATGTGCAAAGTTTGGAAGGCTGAGGCAGGAGGATAGTATTAAGTTTCAGGCCAGCCAGGTTTGGAAGTGAGACCCTGTCTTTAAAAAAAAACGAAACAAAAGCTGAAAGGGTCAAAAGCATTGCCCAGCTAGTAAAGGTGCTCGTTGCCCGAGCCTGATGACCTGAGACTGACCGTGGAACCAAGCCTGCAGTGGCGGCACCCCCTCTAATGCCAGCACTCGGCAGGCAGAAATAGGCAAATCTCTGTGAGTTCAAGGTCACTTGGGACAGCAAGGGCTACACAGGGAAACTCTGTTTTGGAAAATCAAAAGAAAAAGAAAAAAGGGGAAAACAAACTCCTTCAAATTGTCCTCTGCCCATACATGAGCCCTGGCATCTGCATGCACACATACACTCATATAAAACAAGTGTCAGGGGTGAGGTGATAGGGAAGACTCGACAATTTATGGCAATTTTAAAAATTGGTAAGGTACAAATTATAGGTGTGAAATTCAAATAAATCAGGCAATTTAGTCATTTTTTAATAAATCTAGTCAAGGAATGTTGAAGGTTTGTTTTCTGTGGATTTTTGTTTCCTGGTTATACTTTTTTTTTTGTTTGTTTGTTTTTTTTTTGTTTTTACGAGACAGGGTTTCTCTGTATTGTTTCGGAGGCTATCGGTCCAGCCCGGCCTCGAACTCACAGAGATCCGCCTGCCTCTGCCTCCCGAGTGCTGGGATTAAAGGCATGCGCCACCACCGCCCGGCCCTAGTTATACTTATACTTGGCTGTCCAACATAGGTGAGTAAGAGTTGGTTGTAGACCAAGTGTGATGCTATACACATGTAAGACCAAGTACTCTGGAAGCTGAGATGAGAGTGAGCTCAAGGCCAGTCTGGGCAAGTGTGGCCTTGTCCCAAAATACAGGGAAAGAAGCTAGGGATACAGTTTATTGGTAGAATGCTTCCCTACCATATAGGACCTTGGTTTCAAACTCTGTTACTACCAAAATAGGAATATGTAAGATTATATAGTCTTTGATCTAGGGTGTATTATTTAATCCTGTTGTTTTCTTTCTTTAGTTATGTGTAGTATATTTAGTTATATGTAGTATGTATTTAGTTATGTATATATAATTTACAAATAGTGAACACCTGAAGATGCAAAGTGTTAAAAGGTATGGCTTGGTTTTGTTCTTTTGAGATAAAGTCTCTGCTATGAAGTCCAGACTTTGAACTCACCATGTACCCTAGGCTAGATCTCAAAGACACAGCTAACCTTCTGCTTGAGTTTTTGAAGTGTTTGAAGTATAGGCATGTACTACCATGGCCAACTTTTAGTGTCTTTTTCTAATTACTTACTTTATTTAAATAATTTACTTATTATTGGGGCAGGGAGTATCTTTTATGCTATGGCATGTGTTTGGAGGTCAGTTTGAAGGAGTAGAGTCTTTTCCAGCCATGGGTTCCGAGGATAAAACTTATCTCATCAGGCTTGCACAGCCAATTCCATCACTTACTGACTTTGTAGGTGAAGCCCTACATCCTCTCTTTGGTTAAAAATAAATGTGTGTGTGTGTGTGTGTGTGTGTGAGAGAGAGAGAGAGAGAGAGAGAGAGACAGACAGACAGACAGACAGACAGACAGACAGACACAGACAGACAGACAGAGACAGAGGTACACATTAATGATATACACTTTTTTGTTTTTTGTTTTTCAAGACAGGGTTTCTCTGTATTGTTTTGGAAGCTGTCCTGGAACTCTAGACCAGGCTGGCCTTGAATTCACAGAGATCCTCCTGCCTCTGCCTCCCAAGTGCTGGGATTAAAGGTGTGCCACCACCATCCGGCTTAATGGTATATACTTTTAATCCCAGCATTCAGGAGACAGAGGCAAGTTGATCTCTGAGTTCAAGGCCTGCCTGGTCTACAGAGCAAGTTCAAGGACAGCCAAGGGCTCCATAGAGAAACCCTGTTTCAAACAAAAAACAAAACAAGAAAACATTAAAATTAAAAAAAAATCAAATCAAGCCGGGCAGTGGTGGCACATGCCTTTAATCCCAGCACTCTGTTCTTTTCTACCATGCAGGTCTCATCGATCAAACTCAGGTCATCAGAATTATCAGAATTGTATGTCAGTTATGCACATTGCATTTTGGTATGTGTTTTGTTGTTGCTGTTTAGTTTTTGTTTTGCTTTTTGATACGGTTTTATATGCTTAGATGGCCTTGAACATTTGATCTTAATTTGGCCTCTCAAATGCTGGGGTTACAGATGTGTATGCTTTTGTTATTCAATGAAACCAGAAGTTATAATGAGACATATTAAGATTTCAGATTAAGAATTAAAATAAAAAGTAGATCTGGGGGAGAGGGTAGAAGGGGGGGTGGGAAGAGTGGAAGAGAGAGACTGCAGTTCAGTTGTGAAGTATGTGAGAAGAGTAAATATAAAAAACTAAAATAAGAGCCAGGAGTTGGTGGCGTATGCCTTTAATCCCAGTACTCGAGAGGCAGAGGCAGGGGGGATCTCTGTGAGTTCGAGACCAGCCTGGTCTACAGAGCGAGTTCCAGGATAGCTTCCAAAACAATACAGAGAAACCCTGTCTCAGAAAAAAAAATCCAAAATTAAATAAATTAATAAACAGCATGGTAGACTTTGAAATTACAGCAATTTCAGTATATATCCCCATTTTGTCACAAATTAATTTTTAAAAAATTTTATGTGTATGTATGTTTTGTCTACGTATATATTTGTGTACTTTTGTGGGTCTGTTACCCAAAGAGGCCAGGAGAGGGCATCAGATCCCCTGAGACTAGAGATACAGAGTGGTGTGAGCTACCATGTGGGTGCTAGGAATCAAGCTTGTGCCCTCTGGAAAAGAAGCAAGTAAGCTATCCCTCCAGCCTTGTCACACATTTTTAAAATGCTAAAATTAAACAAAGTAAGGGTATAGGTATAGGTATAGACCACCTGAGTATCAAACACAGGGCCTTAGGTTCAATCCCCAGTACAACAGAAGAAAAAAGAAAGAATGAAGAAGGTAGCATATGCCTGTAATCCTGGTACTTAGAAGGTTGTCACAAAAGATTCTAGAATTCAAGGCCAACCTCAGCCACATGATGAGACTCTGTCTCCAAAATCCCAGCACTTTGGAAGCAGAGGTGGGCAGATCACTGTGAGTTTGAGACAAGCTTGATCTTCAACAGTAGTTCTCGATTTTCCTAATGCTTTGACTCTTCAATATAATTTCTCATGTTGTGGTGAGCCCTAACCATAAAATTAGTTTTTTTGCTACTTCATAACTGTAATTTTGCTCACAGGGTCTTAGGTAAAAGAGTCATTTGACCCCTCCAAAGAGGTTGAGACCCATCGGTTGAGAACCACTGATCTATATAGAGTTACAGGATAGCCAGGACTACACAGAGAGACCCTGTTTCAAAAAGCAAACAAAAGCCTCAAACAAACAAAATATGCCTATGCTTCCTTTTAATTGAACTGCGTGTGAGTGAGGCTAGGAAGCACAGGGGCGCACACACACACACACACACACACACACACACACACACACACACACACACACACTCAGGAACGCCTTGCGGAGCAGAAGCACTGCTACATGGCATCTTGTAGCTTGTTCAACAAAGGCGTAAGTTTGAGCCAGAAAAAGTCTGCCTCTGCCTCTGTCTCTTTTAACATGTGTGAGGTTTCCAGATCTTAATCTGGGACTGGAGTAACAAACTTGATATTTAAGGTGTTTTTTTTTTTTTTTCTCAGCTGCATGCAGGGCCTTGTGCCAATGCCACACTCACTTAAGAGCTTCAGCCCTGCCTTGTTCTTCTGAGACAGGGCTTCACTCTGTAGCCTCGTGGGTGCTAAGATTATAGGCGGGTGCCAACACACCTGGCTGGAGAGTTTTTAAAAGGACTCGTGGTCCCACTTCCTAGAGTTCCTGTATATTATAAAGGCAGTTGGGCTGATTCTAAATATTTGGACAGACATGTGAGTCACTCAAATAATATGCAGTTTGTCATTGAGAGTAGGGAGGGGCGAGGAGGAGGAAGAATAGAAATATGAATGAAGCCGGATGTTGTGGCTCACACCTGTAATCCTGCATTTGAGGGCAAGACCTTGGAGAATCAGGAGTTTAAGGTCTTCCTCAGCTGCAAATGAATTCAAAGCCAGCCTAGGCTACTTAAGGCCCTATCACATAAAACAAGCAAAAATAGATAGATGAATAAGTAAATATTAATGTAGATGAACAAATTGGAAAATATGAATTGTAGGGTAGGGTGTGGTTTCACCCACTTCGTGAAGCAAGGTTCAGTTCTTCTAAAACATTTGACAAAATTAGGTCAGTTTTGAAGAGAGAAGCAAAGAAAACACTGTTCTGCCAGGCAGTGGTAGTGCACACCTTCAGTCCCAGTGTTTGGGAGGCAGAGGCAGGAGGATCTCTGTGAGTCTGAGGCCAGTCTGGTCTACAAGTAAATTCCTGGACAGCAAGCCAAAGCTACTCTGAGAAACCCTGTGTGTGTTGGGGGCAGGAGGCAGTAATTGAAAAGTAACAATAACACAAACCTACAGTGTTAATAGGAGATAATTCTTGGGCGTTGGTGGCACTTGCCTTTAATCCCAGCACTCGGGAGGCAGAGGCAGGTGGATCTCTTGTGAGTTCGAGGCCAGCCTGGTCTACAGAGCGAGTTCCAGGACAGCCTCCAAAACAATACAGAGAAACCCTATCTCGAAAAACCAAAAAAAAAAAAAAAAGGAGATAATTCTTTTCAGCACATATGTTGAACTCTTCTGCCCTCAAACATTGTTTGCTTCTAATATGAAACAGTTTACAAATATGCGTATTGATTATTTCTGTGACGTAGCGATGGCAGCTTGATCCCAGGAGTGAGTCCACGGAGCCTTTTCTTTCCTTTAGACTTCTCCAGAGAACTCTGGGATAGTAGGTGGAGTGCAAGGCTGCATTGTGTTGCTTTCCTGCTTTTTTTGTTGCCTTCCTGCCCCGCCCCTTGGCTGCTCCTTTTGCTACCATTAAAGCCTTGCACATGTTGTCATTATGAGGCCCTCAAGACCTTTGATCTCAGTCATGAACTTGTAGCGTGTCAGCTATGTTTTGTGTCAAATCTTTAATATCATGGTTTTCTCTAAATAATAAGGTGATGGCAAAGTAGAATTTCACCTCTGCTCTCCCCTATTTCCATTTGTTTCAAAACATATTCTCTCTAATGCCTCTTCCCCACCTTAGACTACTCCCAGTCTTCCGTAGTTATGCAGAGCCCTTTTTATTGTGGGGAGATCGGATTAACAGGTCCAAGGTGTCAACACTTGATGAAGTGCCCTTCCCTCAACTATTTCAATCCTGCAAACTGCTGGGAGGGGGTAATAGTTGACAGTGACTCCTTAGTGGTAGAATTCCCTGCTTCAGGGATATAGAACTCATGCATAAGGAGAAGACATGTATGTTGTGTGTGTTAAAGATGTTAACCTTGTGGTACTCATCATCTCCCTGAATTTTTCTCTTAAACGATGGCAGGGTTCGTTTGGCTCCGATAGTGATCAAAGTTGTAAATTTGGGCCTTTGCTGCCCATGCGATTTTCAGAGGTACTCATCCGCATGGTGTTTATCATTGCCCAGATCCTTTCCAACTGCAACAGGAAGAAGGGAACATTTTTAGCGTTTATACAGAAATAATAAAGTGTTTCTTCTTGGTCTCCTCCATGTACAGAAGAAGCAGAGCAGCCCTCAGGAGAGCCAAGCATGGTCATGGACAGTGTGGAAGCAGGGGACACAACACCTCCCACCAAAAGAAAAAGCAAGTTCTCAGGTTTTGGCAAAATTTTCAAGCCGTGGAAATGGAGGAAAAAAAAAAGTAGTGATAAATTTAAAGAGACATCAGAAGGTAAGATGCTAAGATTTAAATATGTGTTCTCAGGGGTGAGGGTGGAGTGCTTGCCTAGTTTGAGTAAAGCCCTGAGCTCTTCCCTGATATCCAGAGGTGTGCTTGTGCAGTCCCCGCAGAAGGGAGGGTCAGAAATCCAAGGGTCAGAAGCTCAAGGTCATTCTTAGTCAGATACTGAGTTTCAGGCCAACCTCGGCAACAACCATGAGACCTTGCTTCAAAAAAATAAATAAATAAACATGGCTTCTAATTTTAAAAGTCCCCTGCTTGTGCTGAGGAGGTAAAGCCCTTAGGACCTGAGTTGGAACCCACAGAGAGCCAGATTTGATACACATACTATTATAAGCCAGTGCTTCTGTGGGAAGATGAAGGCTGAGACAGAATCACCAGAAACCTGAGGCCAGCTGGCAGGCAGTGGGGAAAAGGCAAACAAACCCACTAGACCCTGTCTCAATCAAAGTAGGTGAGAACTGATACTGGAGGTTGACCTTTGACCTTCACATGCATTTCCATGCTATGCTTTTGCCCTAGTGTGCTTGCACGCATATACATACAAATTGTACACACACATAAAAAAGAATAATTCCCTGATTTAGCTGGGCTTGGTGGTGCAGACTGTAATCCCAGCTCTTGGAAAGTAGAGGCAGGGGGATGAAGAATTTAAGGTTATCTTTGGCCCCACAGAAAATTCAAAGTCAGTCTGGGTTATATGAGACAAACAATAACATACTCTACCAACTGAGTTTCCTTTTTTTTTCTTTAATTTTTGTTTTATGTGCATTGGTGTTTTGCCTTCATGTTTGTCTGTGTGAGGGTGTCTGATATTGGAGTTACAGACAGTTGTAAGTTGCCAGGTAGGTGCTGGAAATTGAACCTGTGTCCTTTGGAAGAACTGTCAGTGCTCTTAACCTCTGAGCTGTCTTTCCAGTCCTGAGTTTCCTATTTTATTTATTTATTTATTGGTTTTTCCAGACAGGGTTTCTCTGTGGCTTTGGAGGCTGTCCTGGAACTTGCTCTGTAGACCAGGCTGGCCTCGAACTCAGAGATCCGCCTGCCTCTGCCACCCAAGTGCTGGGATTAAAGGCGTGCACCACCAACGTCTGGCTGAATTTCCTATTTTAGAAGCACCCAACTTTTTCATTTTTCCGTAAATTTCTACAACCTCCTACTTGAAGTGTTCGTTCTTTTAGATTTAGACTGACGAATGATCCTATAGTGAGCCTTTACTCTCTTTTGCATTTTGTATTGAGGGTTAAACCTATGAACCTAAGGCATGAAGCATACTAGGCTAGGCAAATGCTCTACCACTGACCTACAACCCCAGCCATCTTTTTCTGTTTGGTGGTGTTTTTGTTTTGTTTTGTTTTAGCAGAACTTCTATTGGCCTGTTAGTCATTTTCTTGCCTGGGATTGTAGCACTTATCGTGCCTTAACCTCCCAGTGCTTTGGTATGAACCATGATGTCTAGTAGTTGTTATTTTTTAAACTATTGTTTGTTTGTTTGTTTGTTGGGGAAATCTAATACAATTTGCAAAGTCTGTTCTCTCCTTCCACCATGTGGGTTCCAGGAGTTAAACTCCATCTATTAAGCTTGGCACAAGTACTGTTATCCACTGAGCCATCTCTCCAGCTCCCCCCCCATCTATTTTTTGGTGCAGGTTCTCACTGCCTTGAATTAACCATGACAATCTTCCTGTCTCAGCCTTTGGAATAACTGAAATTTACAGGCCTGTTTGAGCAAGCCTAGCTGGCACTTATATTCTGTAGCCTCATTCTGAAGTTTGTATTTTATGGGATTAAATCTGTTCAGTAAGGACAAATTTAGTGTTGTACACCTGTTATCTCAGTACTTGAGAGGCAGGAATGTGAGGATTACCGTGAGTGTGGGGTGAGTTCTACATAGTGAGTTCTAGGCCAGTCAGGGCTGCATTGTAAGACCCTTTATGAAAATGAAACAACTGGCCAGGGAGTAGTGATACACACCTTTAATCCCAGCTCTTGGGAGGCAGATCTCTGTGAGTTTGAGGCCAGCCTGATCTACAAAGCTATACAAAGAAACCCTATCTTGAAAAACCTAAAAAAGAAAAAGAAAAAGAAAAGAAAGGACGAAAGAATGAAAGGAAGAACTGAATTGGGATGCATAGTTGACTGTGGGGCACCTGTACTGTAGTAGATAGACTAAGGGGTCTTTTCACTTAGCCCACGTTCCAACAGCATTAAGTCCCAGTTAAGCTACAAACATGTGAGTATGGCTTCTTTGGGAAATGATACTTTCTCAGCACAGGTAATAAAATAAATGAAAGGCAGGCGTTGGTGTCTCATGCCTTTAATCCCAGCACTCGGAAGGCAGAGGCAGGCGGTTCTCTGTGAGTTCGAGGCTAGCCTGGTCTGCAGAGTGAGTTCAGGACAGCCTCCAAAACTATACAGAGAAACCCTGTCTCGAAAAACAAGAAAAGATAAATGAAGATGCTTTGTTGTTGTTTGTTTTTTATAACTAGTTCTAGGTGTGGAGCCCAGGGCCTTGAACATGCTAGGCAATCACTACTTTTGCTCTAACTCCCAGCCCCAGCAATTAATTTTGTTTTGTTTTGGTCAGAGCTTAGCCATGCCTTTGCTGGCCTAGTACTGTGTAGCATAGAATGGCCTCAAACTAGGCAGTATTCCTCAGCATCTTCCTCTCAAATGGTGATTTTTTTTGTTTTGTTTTTGTTTTTGTTTGAGGCCGTCTAGAACTTGCTACCTAGCTGAGGCTGTCCTGGAACTGATCCTCCTGCCTTCACCTCCCCAGTGCTAGGGTTATAGACATATAACACTCAGCTACATTATAAATGTCCTTCTTTTCCTGAAGAATACAAGAAATGTGAACCCCTTATTCTGTTATACTTATAAAGCTAAGAGTTACGTTGACCTTCCAACTGCCACATTTCTGAGTTCTGTTTTCCAATTTAATGTTAGTTTTAGAGAGAAAAATATCTATGCGAAAACCAAGAGAAGAGCTGGTTAAAAGAGGGGTTCTGTTGGAAGACCCTGAGCAGGGTGAGTTCCAAACCATCAGCATATGCTGTCTCTGTACGTGTGGTCTTTGGCTGGGGCACTAGGTATTTGGATTTCCTTCCTTTGCTTTTTATTCTTACTGTAGTTATAGTGGAAGAGCACTTTAAAAATGATTCCCTATTTCTTCCCAGGTGTCTGGCTTTACTCTTAAGCTGTGAAATAGAATGACTGGTGAAGGGTCCTGGGAGCAAAGATTCTGTGTGTGTCTTCCTCCGACTTGTCACCTGCAGCGGTGACAGGTATTTCAGATTGCCTGTTGGTAGCTTTTACCAAATTGCCTCCATATTCATCTACACTGACCGTCCATTGATGTTTCAGTACCCATTGCTAGTTATGATGTTGATACTGTCTTGTATGGTTGTAATGAAGCAGTGGATTATAAATGGAAAACATAGTATTCTACCTTAATTTACTTAATTTCTCTTTAATTTCATATTCAGAACAATTCACTACTTTTGCTGAATTGCCATCTTGCTCCCTTCCTCTCCTACAAATAAGAAGATGGCTCAGTGGTCAAGGGTACTGGCTGTTATTACAGATGACCTGGATTCAATTCCTAGCACCTACATAGTATCTCACAGCCATCTGTAACTCCAGTTCCAAGTGACCTAGCACCTTCTTCTGGCTTCCTCTTACATTAGGCAAGCATGTGGTATACATACATGCAGACAAAACACTAAGACACTTAAACCAACAATGACAAAAGATTTAAAAAATTATCCCGGTAGTGGTGGCATCCTCCTTTAATCCCAGCAGAGTAGGTGGAGGCAGAGGCAAGTGGGTCTCTGAGTTTGAGGTCAGCCTGGTCTACAGAGTGTGTTCCAGGACAATCAGAGATACACAGAGAGACCCTGTCTCAAAAAAACAAAACAAACAAAAATTTTAAATAATAAAATTAGAAGTACATAGCTAGAGAGATGGCTCAGAAGTAAAGGTACCCACAGAGAATGATAGCCACAGCTGTCTTCTGATTTCAGTATGCGCTCTAAGACATATGAGCCATGACACATACGTACCCATGTGTACGTACATCCATTAATAAATATAATAATTTTTAAAAATAAATTAAAAGCCAGACATGGTAGCACAAACCTTTAGTCCCAGCACTTGGAAGTCAGAGGCAGGCAGGTCTCTGTGAGTTCTAAGCCAACCTGATCTACAGTGGCTAGACCAGCTGGGGATACACAGTGATGGTATAGTGGTACGTACCTATAATCTCTGGAGGCTGAGTCAGGAGAATTACTAGATTAGAAAGCAGCCTGGTATATATAGAGAGCTCTAGGCCAGCCAGGGATACATAGTAAGACTCTGTCTGGAAAGGCTAGTTTAATAATCAACCAATTAATTAATTTAATAAAAATACACCAAGGTGTGATTTGTCACACCTATAATCCAACAAACACTTGGAGTCATAGCCAGCTCAATCCAATTCAACGTTAGTCTAGGCTGAGTATGAGCTCTAGCCTTAAAACAACTAATTAAGTAAAAATGCTTTATGGTTTCTTTAGCTTTAGAGGGACATTTTATTACTTGTCTTTTCTTCAACACTTCTAGTCCAAACTCTACTGCTTACTGGACGGGCTTGAAGGATACCATCTAATCTCTTAGTGGGCAGTGATGTGTTGGGTGGGAGGAGCTGGTCTGTGAGTTATTGGACTAACTCTAAAAATATCAAGAAATGAGCATACATGTATGTGTACACACAAATTAAATAAAACAAGTCTTTAAATGATGTTACTTTCAGCATTACTGTGGAAAGCAAGGAAGGACACTAGCACTGCCCTGTGGCATGGAAGTGAGACTGTCTTGTCTCTGACCTTATTGTTCGTCTCCTCCCTCCCTCTCCCTCCCTCCCTCTCTCTCTCTCTCTCTCTCTCTTTCTCTCTCTCTCTCTCTCTCTCTCAAATTTATTTATTATGTATATAGTGTTTTGTCTGCGTGTATGCCTACTTGCCAGAAAAGAGCACCAGATCTCATTATAGATGATTGTGATCCACCTTGTGGTTGCTGGGAATTGAACTGAGGACCTCTGGAAGAGCAGTCAGTGCTCTTAACTGCTGAGCCATCTCTCCATCCTCTGAGCCATCTCTCCAACCCACCCACCCCCTTTTTAAACATAGTTATATTTCTTTATTATGTGTATGGGTGTTGTACTTAAATGTATGTCTGTGTACCATTTGCGTGCCTTGTGACATTGGAGATCAGAAGAGTATATTGGATCACCTGGAACTGGGTTATAGACAGTTGTGAGCTCCCATGTGAGTGCTGGGAATGTTTGAACTTAGGTCCTCTGGAAGAGGACCCAGTATTCTTAACCAATGAGCCATCTCTCCAGCCCCTGACCTGACCTCACTATTTTCAGCTTTGTCTTCTAAATAAGTCTAGGAAAACTTCAGGCACTGGGGATGTTTGTCTAATTACTCCATGAAAGGATCTCACTTTCCTTTTCCATAGCAGTGTGTGATAATCACAGGGCTTCCTACCATCTCCGGGCTAATGGCCATCTTTGTAGTTTAAGTTTAGTATGTAGGGAATCACTGTATATATCATGTTATCATGGATTTATCCTTCATGCCCCCAGGCTCTCCACTCCTACTACCCTCAGTCACCCTCTGGTATTTTTTCATGTACATTAAAACAGTGGTTTCTCTTGCTTTTCCTGTTCAGTCACTGCCTGTCTATAACCCTTCCTTCTAACAGCTTTGAGAGCCAACCTTTAACATTACACCTTCCTGCGCCTTCTAATGCTTGAGCTTTGGTTTCATCCAGGATTTATTTCTAGCTTCTTTATGTGTGTTTAATAGTCTTCATAGCCTGGCCCTTGCTTGCCTACTCATAACCATTACAGTCCTACTCATAACCATACTACACTCATTGCTAGTCCCTGCTCATAATTTTATGCCTTTATTTATACTATTGCTTCTTTTTAAAAAGACTTATTTTTTTAAGTTATGTGTATATGTCGGTGTCAGGGAGGTGTGCTTATGAGTGCAGATGCCTGCATAGGTCAGATGTGTAAGATCCCCTGGAGCTGTAGTTGCTGGTTGTTGTGAGCTGCCTAGCAGGGATGCTGGGAACTGAACCATCTTTCCAGCCCCTCCTACCTATTGTCTTCATGTAAATAGACTATCTTTCATCAATGTGGTAGGCTTCTGTTCCTCTTTCAGAACATACCGATTTCTGTGTGGTTCCCCAAACCCTTTCCCACCCCAGAAAAATGAGTTTTCTTCGTTTTTTACCATAGCCTTTTCCCCACAAGTGTCCTTTTCCTCCTCAGTACTGGTATTGGCCATAGGGCCTTACATATGCTAGGCAAGTATTCTACCACTGAGCTATAACCCCCACCTTAACATTGTGACATGTATATATGTATAATAGATTATTTATGCAGCAAGTTACTTGATGTAGTTGACAATTAATTACCTTTTGGAAGAGGAACTACTTACTTATGTTAATACTGTGAGGCTCCAGATAATACAAATTTCAATGAGAACCCTATTCATTAGAGAAAAGGCGTTAAGAATGATTAGAAACCACCTGCTCATTCTATCTGACCACGCCAGGTCCATCACTTGGTGCTCTTCTGTTTCTTCTTGCAGGTGCTGAGGATCCTGGAAAGCTGGGCCATGCCACATTAAAGAATGGCCACACTGCCCCCATAGGGAGTGCCAGATCTTCTAGTCCAGTCCTAGAGGAAGAAGAGCCGGTGAGAATATCAAGCCTTCGGGATCTTAATCCAGAAGAGGATTCAAAAAAGAGACTAGGTAAAAGTGGGTTTTGAGTTTGAAAGCCACCCTGTTCTCATTTACCTCAAAGGGTTGCAAGAGAAGTCAGTTGGGGGGGCCGGGGGAGTTGTATTCTTGAGAAACTACAGTCTTGTCTCCTTGGTACTCACAGCCTTTCCTCAAATTCCAAAATTTATGATTCTTTCCCTATTCCTTTCTTTTTTCTCTGTTTGGTTTGAGATTGTCTCTATGTGTAGACCAGGCTGGCCTCAAACTGAAAGAGATCCCGAGTTCTGGGATTAAAGTCATAGGCCACCATACCCATCTCTCCACCTTCAGTCTTTGACACAGAGGCTCACTTTGTACCTCAAGCTGGCCTTGATCTCATGGTGACCTTCCTGCTTTAGCCTCCCACGTGCTGGGTTTCAGATGTGAGCCATCACACTTAGCCCTTTTGTAGGATTTTGTCAAGCTCCACATTCGTGTTCTCCCAAGGAATTTTGTGTGTGCTTTCATGGGTGCAGGTCCATACACATGTGGGTACCAAAAGTTGGCATTGCCGTCTCCTTTTGCTCTCCACTTTTTTTCCCTTTTGGGGGGAGTTAAAATTTATTTTTATTTATTTTTTAATTGAATTTAATTTTTATTTTTCAAGGCATGGTTTCTCTGTGTAGCCTTGGCTGTCCTGGAACTTATTGTGTAGACCAGGCTGGCCTCTAACTCAGAGATTTGTTTGCCTCTGCCTCCTGAGTGCTGGGATTAAAGGTGTGCACCACTGCTACCCAGCTTATTTATTTATTTTGAGATAGCATCTCTTACTGAACCCAGGGCTCGCTGCTTGGCTAGAATGGATGGCCAGTAAGCTCCAGTGATCTTGTCTCTATTTCATCCCCAGCACAGCACTAGGGTTAGAACCTAGCTTTTATGTAAATGTGGGGTGAGGCATTTACCTAATTATTCTTATCAATAAAAATTTAGCAGTCAGATATCAGGGTAAGAGCCTAAATGATCAGAAAAGTGACCAGTGATTGCCTGTCTTCTTTCATTCCTCCATCCAAAAGGGTCAAGACCCTTTATAAGCTCCACCCTACTACTTCCTGTGCCTATCTGTCCTCAGTTCTCTGAAACCTGTATGGCTACTTTTGGTCATCTAGTAGCTAGCTCCACCCTCTGATTCAAAACAAACTTTATTGTCAGTCTCAGGATTGTCAGAATATAATCAAAGTGTCACACAACAGTAGAGATCTGAACTCAGTCCTCATGCTTGTGTGGCAGGCACTTGCCTGATACATCCTTGGTAGTAGACTTTTGTATGAAACATGACTACCCTTTCTGAGCCTCACTTATGGACACGCATTGAAGGTAGCTGGAAAGTCTGTAAATTCACTGATGAAGTTGGTTGTAATGTGTTCACATTTTCAGTCTCTCTTCCTTTTTAAATCATAACTTTTATTACACAGGCTCAACTGGAAGCCATCCTAACTCTGAAGCAGAGTCTGCTCCTGAGCATGTACCTAAGCAGCCTTTGTTCCCCTCAAAAAGACCCTCGTCCTCTTCTTACGAAGCAAGCGAAGGGCAAGCAAAGGAGGTGGCCATGCCTGGCAGTGCGTCAAGGTCCATCCCTTCCCCTTCTGCCTCTGCTACCACAACACCTGCTGTCACCCCTGCTGCAGCAGACATAACAAAGACTGTCAGTTCCTTTGTCACCCCAGCCCCAGCCCCCAGGACTCTGCCTGCTGCTCCTGCCAGCACTAACACTACTGCCACCCTGAGTTTTACTCATACGGCCCCTGCCAAGCAACCCCCCATCCCACCCCCTAAACCAGCTCACAGAAACAGCAACCCTGTCATTGGTAAGTCTTCAGATTTTGTGTTTGGGTTTTGGATAATTAGTTTATTGAATGACTACTAGATTACTGATTTGGTCTGTGAAAGAGTTTTCTAACTCATCTCTTTGAATA
Source organism: Mesocricetus auratus (assembly GCF_017639785.1). NCBI lineage: Eukaryota > Metazoa > Chordata > Mammalia > Rodentia > Cricetidae > Mesocricetus > Mesocricetus auratus. The sequence continues at coordinate 10,976,025 of NW_024429197.1, forward strand.
TTCTCAATATAGAAAAAAGTTTTAGAGCCAGGTGGTGGTGGCACATGCCTTTAATCCCAGCACTTGGGAGGCAGATGCAGATAGATCTCTGTGAGTTCAAGGCCAACCTGGTCTTCAAAATGAGTTTCAGGACAGCCAGAGCTGTTACACAGAGAAACCCTGTCTCAAAAAAGAAAAAAAAAAAGAGATTTTAAGAATAAGACTCAAGCCGGGCGGTGGTGGCGCACGCCTTTAACCCCAGCACTTGGGAGGCAGAGGCAGGCGGATCTCTGTGAGTTCCAGGCTGGGCTGGACCGATAGCCTCCAAAACAATGCAGAGAAACCCTGTCTCGTAAAAACCAAAAAAAAAAAAAGAATAAGACTCAAATGGCCATGCATTAGAAACATCAGAATTAAGTTGAAATATGGGGAAATTAGTATGTTATATAAGTATTACAAAGCTAACTTTAGCATAGCTTATTTACTGTACTTGATAATTGCAATTTTGAACATTTAAAAAGAATATCCCCTAGCACTAGGCATTGGTGACATTTGGGAAGTGCTGAGGTGGCAGAGGCAGGAGAATCAGGACCAAGGATATCATAACAAAAATCCATGACATATAGTTGATATTGAAGGCAAAAACAAACTTAACCATCTTGGAAATACCTTTGATCTCATTGAGAAAATTAGAATAATGGCACATTTACAAGGGGCAAGGTGAATTGTCTCATCTACTTTAAACTACCATTGCCTACTTTAAACATAAGTCTAGTAGCTAAAATGATGGTTTTGTCTAATGTTTTAACTTGTGATTCAGTGTCCAGTATAGTATCTTCATGGGAACTACAGAGGTATTTAAGTTGTACTGATAACATCATGTTTTATCTCGGGGAGAATTAAAATGCTACTCTTGCCAAGTATGGTAGGTAACAGACTGTAAACTGAGGAACTAGAAATAGGAATTTGCCAAAGTTGAGGTTGCCCTGGTCTGCATAGCAAGTTCTAGCTCGGAGTCTGTAAATCCTGTCTCAAAGATAGATAGACAGACAGACAGATTAGATCCTCTCTCAAAATTAGATAAATAGATTGATAATTTTTTTATGATAGCAAAGGAATCCAGGCTTTATAGAACAGGCCTATGATCTCAACTACTCAGGATTATAAATTCAAGACCTTCATAGCCAGTCTGGAATTTAGTGAGATTCTGACTCAGAATGTTAAAGAACAATGAGAGCAAGAGTTAGAGCTGGTGCGTGTGCATGCCTGCGTGCGGGTGTAGTGCTGGCCTAGCGTGTGATAGGCCCTGACTTCAACCCTCAGGACTACTCTAAAATGAGCAAGGAAGTATATCAGTATGTTTATGGGCTTAGTAAATTATTTTGCATTTTCCTAAAGTGTTGGTTACATCTATTTTCCTATCATAATTACACTTCATACATGAATTTTTCAGAAAGGGGGGAAATAGGATAAACTGCTACTGATAAGTTTTTCAGAGCTAATGAAAGTAAAAATTTTCAGGCAGAGCAATATTAAGCTTGCCCCTGCTTAAAATTCTTGTTAATGATTGCACAAATAATGAATAAAGTATATTCATTAAGACTCTAATGTCACTCAGCTGGGTGGAGTGACTAGAACCTTCTCATGCTTCAAGAGCAATGTTGGACAGACAGGTTGGAGTAGAACAGGATGAAGATCATGATGATATCGAAGCGTTAATGGATGATGTCCTCCTGACTTAGCTCTGGGGAATTTGGGGAGCTTTCACATGGACTTTCAAAACCACCTTAGGCTGTAGTGAGTGATTGTATCTGTTATATGCAGAGGCATTTAGAAGTGCAGATGTTGTGACTCACAAGGTTGCAGCTAATGAGGGACAGAAACTCACCTCTGATCTCTACACTGTGGTTCTCAAGCTGTCATCTAGATGGCTGTTGATTGAGTTCACCTAGAAGACCCTCATGGATGAGGGGACACTGTTCCCAAAGTTCTGATGTCAGTAACCTAGCCTAGGGCCTGTGAGTCTGCATTTCGAATGGATTGGCAAAGGATGTTCCTGCTGCTGGTCCTGGGACCATGTTGTGTGCTCCTGCTCAGGGATGGTGCTGTTTCTCAGTTATGGCAACACATAAAATATCTAACTGGCTGTGGTGATGTACACCTGTCATCTCAATAGTAGGGAAGGAGGAGTTTAAAGCCATCCTTGGCTACATAATAAGTTCAAGAATAGCCTGGGCTACCTGAGAACTTTTCTAAAAACAAAAACAAGCAACCTATAAATGTCTAAAGTGACTTTAATTGATAACTCAGAGCAATAGTTCTTACCTAATAATCAACATTATTCCATGACAGGTCCTCACAGAAGAAAAGTGGGTCAGAGATATTATTAAAATTAAATAGATATGATTTGAAGGTTTGAGTCGGAGATATTATTAAAATTAAATAGATATGACTTGAAGGTTAGACCTTATTCTAAAATTAATGACCTTCCTAGTGCTTTGATTCCATTTCTGTCACAAGAGGATTACAATCATAAGTGTTTTACTTAATATCAGCTTTTACTTAGAAATCCTTAGAAATAATAGGCTGGGTTGGGGGGTTTTTGCGGAGACGCCTTGGCAGTTAAGCATACTTCCTGTTCTTTCAGAACTAATTCAGCTGATGTCCTTAACTTTTTAGCTCCAGGGATCCAGTGCCCTTTTCTGGTCACATAAATAAAAATAAAACAAAGCTCTAACAGTAGAAAAAAGGAAGAACTCTTAGGGCCCAGGAGAGAGCTCAGTCTGTACACGCCTTTGTAAGCATAACAACCTGTGTTCAAGCCAGCGTTAGTGGCACATGCCTTTAATCCCAGCACTCGGGAGGCAGAGACAGGCAGATCTCTGTGAGTTAGAGGCCAGCCTGGTCTACAGAGCGAGTTCCAGGACAGCCTCCAAAACAATACAGAGAACCCCTGTCTCGAAAAACAAAACAAACAAACAAACAAAAAAAAACCTGTGTTCAACCCTTAAAATTCACCTTAAAAAAAAAAAAATCCGGGAGTTGGTGGCGCATGCCTTTAATTCCAGCACTCGGGAGGCAGAGGCAGGCGGATCTCTGTGAGTTCGAGACCAGCCTGGACTACCAAGCGAGTTCCAGGACAGCCTCCAAAGCCACAGAGAAACCCTGTCTCGTAAAAAAAACAAAAACAACAAAAAAAAAAAGTAGTGGGTGTGGTGGTGCACTGAGTGCTATTGAGACAGAGGCAGCTGGATTCTTGACGTCACAAGCTAGCCAGCCTAGCCTAATGGTCTCTTTTTTTTTTTTGTGGGGGGGGGCTTTTTGTTTGTTTGTTTTTTGAGACAGGGTTACTCTGCATTGTTTTGGAGGCTGTCCTGGAACTCGCTCAGTAGACCAGGCTGGCCTCGAACTCACAGAGATCTGCCTGCCTCTGCCTCCCGATTGCTGGGATTAAAGGCATGCGCTACCAACACCCGGTGAGAATGTCTTAAAAAACAAGATTAAGGCCAGGCATGATGAGTTCCAGACCAGCTTGGTCTACTTAGTGAGTTCAGACCAACCTACAGGCTATGTAGTAAGACACTGTCTCAAATTTTTTAAAAAATTAAGCAATTTGCTACATCAATTAAAAATGAGCATTTTAGCCAGGTGTTGGTGATACATGCCTTTAATCCCAACACTTGGGAAACAGAGACAGGTGGATCTCTGTGAGTTCAAGGCCAGACTGGTCGGTTTACAAAGTGAGTTTCAGGACAGCCAGGGTTACACAGAGAAACTCTGTCTTGAAACCCCCGCCTCCCCCCCCAAAAAAAACATTGTTAGAGTCAAGTTTTATTGTAGATAAAATAGCTCACTGCTATTCTTACCTTTGTGTCATGTGTCCTTTTTATTTATCTGTTTGGGGTGGGATTATTTTGTTTTTTTCTTGTTTTCACTTTGTTTTTCTGACAAGATCTCAGTCCTTGAAATCAGCTTGTGGCCAAGGATGATCTTGAACTCCTTATCCTGCTCTCACTGCTGAGATCATAGGCATGTCCTGCCGGGTCAACATAAAATGCCCTTTGTGTTTAGTTATAATAAGGGATATTGCAGTTCAAGTCTAGCTCATAATTTACTCTGTATACATGGAATGAGATTAAGGACAAGTAACATTTTATTTGGGAAAATTTGTAGATTCTTTGAGAACATTGGATAGACTGAAATAAAAGATTCAGATAGACCATTAGAAGTTGTTCATCAAAAGAACGCCACTTTAATTGGTTCACAAGATAGCTTCCTATGATGTGATGGCCCACCCGAGTCATGTGGGCTCTGGGAAGATCAGTAGGGATATATGCTGTCATGATACAGAGTAAGATTGTTTTGTAAACATGTGTTGAGGGCACACTATGTGTGTCCCTGTGAACTTGCTGCTGGAGGCAAGAGTTGTCCTGCCATCAAACCCAGAGTGTAATGCAGAGTGATCATGGGTGCACAAAGGGCCGTAAGGGGTGTGCACACTAATAAACATGGTGAGGAACAGACCAGGTTGAGTGCCAGCTAAAGGCCATGCTTATCTGTAGTCTGATCTGGGGCAAGTTACCTAGTGTCTGACTTCTAGTTTTCCTTCTGGAAGAAAAAAAAAAAAGGTGATGCCTTACTTTTCCTTGTCATCTCAAGTGGTACTGGAGAATGAAGTGGGTCAGTGATAAAGGCACTTGCCACCAAGCTTGACAACCTCAGTTTGGTTCTCATGACTTTCATGGTGGAAAAAAAGAAACCATTACCCCAAGTTGATTGTTTTTTCAAGACAGGGTTTCTTTGGTAGCTTTGGCTGTTTTAGAACAAGCTCTATAGACCATACTGGCCTCAAACTCACAAAGATCTGACTACCTCTGCCTCCAGAGTGTTAGGATTAAAGGTGTGCATTTTAAAAGCTTTTTAAAAGACATTTTAAAAAAGTTTAGTTTCTTTAAAGGGTTTTGTGTTTGTCATAAGAAGTCAAGATTTATTAAATTGTTTTATTGGATTTTTTTTCTTTTTTTGAGCTTATCCTGGCACTTTAGTAGACCAGGTTTGGTCTCAAACTCACAGAAATCTGCCTGCCTTTGCCTCTAGAGTGCTGGGATTAAAGGCGTGCGCCACCACCCGGCACAAACAACTTTTTAATAAGCTTTTTCCCTGGGTCTATTCTGTTTATTTCATCAGCCCAGAGTTGTCATATTTGTCATCACAGTAATTAAATGTTAGTCTTCAGATTAACATTCTTACAGCTCTACCCATTAGATCTTCTGTCTGAATAAATACCAATTTTGTTTCAGGAATTACAAAGCCACAAAGTTATATAATTTGCCTGAAAGGTTAGTTCTGACCTCAGCTCTGACCTAGGTCTTCAGTCCATTGCAAGGCCATTCTAACAGAGTGTTGCCTAACTGAGATCTTCAGTCCATTGCAAGGCCATGCTAACAGAGTGTTGCTCTCTTCTTTCTAGCTGAACTGTCCCAAGCAATAAACAGTGGTACACTGTTGTCGAAACCATCCCCACCCTTACCACCCAAGAGAGGCATTCCTTTAACCTTGGGACCCACCTCAGAGCCTGCTGCTTCACCCACAACAAAAACAGCAAGTGATCAAAGAGAAAAAACTGTCTCTGTGTGTTCGGAACCACCGCTGATGATCCCGCCTTCCTCCCCCTCTCCCCCACTGCCTACCCACATACCTCCAGAGCCCCCAAGGTCCCCAACTAAGACCTTTCAAATTGTGCCAGAAGTTGAGTTTTCCTCTTCTTCAGATGTACCCCAGGACATTTCCCAGCAGGAAGATCAGAAAAAGGAAATCCCCAAGAAGATGCAAGACCAGAGCTTTGGGGAGCCCCATATACCGTCCAGGCTGCCCCCACTGCCGCTGCATATCCGAATTCAGCAGGCTCTTACTAGCCCCCTTCCCATGACCCCTCCCTTGGAAGGCGCTCACAGAGCTCATTCCCTGCTGTTTGAGAGCAGCAACAGCTTCTCTGAGGACAGCGGTACCCTGGGTCGGACCAGGTCACTTCCTGTCACAATTGAAATGCTCAAAGTGTGAGTGTTTACTGCCTGCCTCCTGTTTTTGTGTTTAGCATAAATAGCCCCACACCGGAAGCATCCTTCAGGAAATGTGGGTAAATAAAGGTCAAGGAACATTCTGCCAAGAGTGTCAGTTCTAGAAACAGGACTTTTTTACCCTGATGATTTCTCTAAACTTGCGGGGTTTTTTTATAGTGAATTTTTATGATGACTTCTGTGTCAACACCAAAGTTACCTGTTTGTAGATACGAACTTTAGCACTACAAGTTTTACATGATACACATGTATTACATGGTGCTTAAGAGGTTTTGCTGATACTGAGGAAACCCTGGGTTATCATATCTATCCAGTTCCTGGCATGTCACTCAGCCTCTCTGGTTTTGAGTATCTCAAATCTAAATGGGGGTAGTGTCTACTCTAAAGGCTTTTGTGAATGAAATCAGGCAAATTTTAAAATGTGTCAATGTCTACTAAGAAACAGCCTGGGATTTGAGCCCAGTGCTTCTTAGATTCATGAATCCTAAAAGGCTTCTTGGGAAGAATGTTAATGTTAAGACAGGGATTTATGAGTTTTGCTGCTAATGAACTTTTTGTGTGTTTCAGTCCTTTTGAAAAGCCTCATTGTTTCTGAAAAAATAAAACCATATACTTATGTTCATTTGTTAGTCCAGATGATGATGAAGAAGAGCAGACCTGCCCATTGGCATTTGCTGAAGACATGACATCTACCTCAGTCACTCCTAAACTACCACAGTGTCTGCAAGAGGAAGAAAAGGAGAGTGACTCAGATTCAGAGGGTCCCATTCAGTATCGAGATGAGGAAGATGAAGATGATGAAGATGACAGCCATCAGAGTAAGCAAGGGAGGGGAAAGTGTGATGGGAAGCCCTTTTGTGTGTGCTGCTGGGGACTGGGCATCACACTTGGTTAGGCAAACCCTGTATCAGTGAGCTAGATGCCCAGCAAGAGTGGAAACAGGTACCCTGTTCCATGGTGTCCTCTGGCTGTTGGAAGCTGGTGTGAAGGACTCCCCCCTCCCTATTACCAGGCCTTTGTTGAAGGAAGTCATGAGAAGAAGCCATATTGATCAAATCATTTGGATTTATTTTTTGTTTATTTTTGAGACAAAAAAATTTAACTGGGTAGCACTGGTTAGCCTAGAACTCAACTGTGTAGACCAAAGTAGCCTTGAACTCACAGACATCTGCTTGCCTCTGCCTTAGTTTTAGGAGCAAAAGTGTGTGCCATTATCATTCAGATTCTTGGGTTTGTGTTTCAGATCTGACCACCTAGAGACCAGAGATCTAGTTCAGCTGTAGAGTCTGTGTTAAGCAAAGAGCCTGGATTCAGTCCTCAGTACAGAAATAAAAAACAACAAACTGAAACCATTTACCCTAAAGATGGAGACTAAGACTTATAGAAGAAAACTGGTATAGAGGTTACATTGAAAAATTAGGTGAGAGCTGGGCATTGGTGGCGTACGCCTTTAATCCCAGCACTCAGGAGGCAGAGGCAGGAGGATCTCTGTGAGTTCGAGGCCAGCCTGGTCTACAGAGTGAGTTCCAGGACAGCCAGGGCTATTACACAGAGAAACCCTTTCTTGAAGAACAAAACAAAAATAAATGAATGAATGAATAAGGGAGCTGGAGTGATAGCTCAATGATTACTCTTCCAGAGGACCTGGGCTCAATTCCCAGCTCCCACATGGCAGCTCACAACTGTCTGTAACTCCAGTTCTAAGGAACCCAACACCCTCAACCCGTAAAATTAAAAAAGTAAACTCAACTAAAGGAGGAAGATGTAGAGGGCTGTTGGCAGAGAGATGGTATCCTTTGCCTGATTCCATTTTGCTGAAACTATCTCTCAATGTCTTATATTGTCCCTTCCTCTGTGTTTGACTGGGTCATTTGAAGCCAGCTGGGTCCTGGGAGTTGTATTCTCCCTCTCTTGCCTGGTTCCCATGAGCCTTTGTGCTTCAGCATTGTTTCCCTGTGTAAAGGTGCCCTGGCCAACAAAGTGAAGAGGAAAGACACGCTGGCAATGAAGCTGAGCAGCAGGCCCAGTGAACCAGAGTTGAACCTGAATTCTTGGCCTCGTAAAAGCAAGGAGGAGTGGAATGAAATACGGCACCAGATTGGGAACACGCTGATCCGGTAAGCCTTTGCATTTGGGTTTGTGTGTGTCAGACCCTTGAAAGTGAAGCATTCATCTGTCTTTTAAAAGAGTTATTCCTAACCATGTATGTTGGACAGATGGCGTTCCTTCCTCTAAGCTTAGGAGGTTGGGGAACCTCACAGGGAGCTGGGAGCCGTCAGCCATCACGTAACACAGGAGGTTCTGCAAAGGTTGCTAAAGAAGTCAGGCTGGTTCCCAGGACATGCAGATTCCTGTGTGACTTACCCTGTTGCTGAACCATGAAATGCCAACCTAACTCATCACACCTGCATTTTTGTTTTGTTTTTAAAATAAGTACCATGTAACTTCTTTTCAAAAAGTTAGCCTATTTTTCAAGTCAGCTGGAATCAAGGAGGGAAGTGGATACAGGCCAGCCTCTGGTTCATGTAGTTTAGCATGTTTGTGTGTAGTCAGGTATTTTCGTGGGTTGGGTACTTCCCCCATCTAAAAGGGATAAAGGTAGGAAAACTCTTGGCCTTCTCCCTGTGAGAGAAGTTAACTGAGGGTTTCATTAATTAAGGTCCAGCTTTCTTTCCTACCATAGACATCGAGCTTTTCTTTTTTCTTTTTTTTTTTTGTTTAATTTATTTAAATTTATTTTATATGCATCAGTGTGAGGGTGTCAGATCCTCTGGAACTGGAGTTACAGACAGTTGTGAACTACCATGTGGGTACTGGGAATTGAACCTGGGTCCTCTGGAAAAACAGACAGTACTTGTAACTACTCAGCCATCTCTCCGAGAGTCCTGCTTCTCTTGTACACAGACTGTGTATGCTGCATCCAGAAACAAGGCCTTTGTCTACTCTGGCATATGGGGTGCTGAAACCTTTATCTCATATTGTTTTTCATTTACTTTAGAAGGGGAGATACCCATTTCAAATAAGAAAAATTGTGAGAAAACACACCCTTTACCCACATGTATTAATGTGTACTTGTTTGTGTTACTGATTATTGTGTACCCCTGCCAGTATGCACATACTTTGTTTTTTTCTGGACCGTTTCGGGACACAGTGTAAGCTGGGTATGATGTAACTTGTAACTTCAGCACTTCGGAGACTGAAGCTAGAATATTGCTGGTTCCAAGCTAACCTGAGCCATGTTATGAAACTCAAACATTCATGATCCTTTGTTTTGTTTAGACAGGTTCTCTGATTGTAGCTCAGGCTGACCTCAAATTCTCAATGTACCCAGACTGGCCTTGAACTTTAGAATCCTCCTATCTCAGTCTGTCAAGGGCTAGGGTAACAGGTATATGCGTACTAACACATCCAACTGATTTTGTTTTTCAAGACAAGGCCTCATGATATAGCTCTGAGAGAGATCCACTGCCTCTGCTGAGTACTATAATTAAAAGTGTGTGCTACCACACTAGGCTTGGGGACTCTACTCCTAAGTACCTTGAAGAAGGACATTGTCTTTTCCCACACCATACTTACCAATAAAAAAAACTACTGTCACTTATTTATGTGTATTTATTTATTTTTGAGACAGGGTCTCATGTAGTCCAAGCTATTCTCAAACTATATACTTGAGGATGGCTTTGAAGTTCTCATTCTCCTGCCTCCACCTCCCAAGTATTAGAATTATTGGTATATACTACCCTCACCCCATAATTGTTTTGTTTTGTTCAAGACAAGGTTTCTCTATGTAGCCCTGGCAGTCCTGGATCTTACTCTGTAGACCAGGCTGGGCTGGCTTCAAACTAAGAGATCTGCCTGCTTCTGCCTCTGAATGCTGAGATTAAAGGCGTGCACCACAACTGCCTCATTATGCCATAATATTTAAAAGTAGGGTTTTATGGCTCCCAAGTCTAATTTCCATTCTGAGGAAATATGTGATATCTAGTTGCCCTGTCTCTTCAGTCTGCTTTAATCTGAAAATTATTCTTAGCCATTTTAGTCTAAAGATTTAATAATTCTGTGTGTGTGTGTGTGTGTGTGCACGCACATGTATGAGTAAAGTGACCTCAGAGACTTCAGAGAGGTATAGAATCCCCTGGAACTGGAATTACAGACAGTTGTGAGCCACTTTATATGAACTCTGTGGCTCAAACTTCGGTCCCCTAGAAGAGTAGTATGTGCTTTTAAGTGCTGAGTTGTCTCTCCAGGCCCTTATCATCTTTCAGGGGTCCACTTGCTTCTGCCTCCTGAGTGCTAAGATTAAAGGCTTGCACCACCACCAGCAACCAAATATGTAGTCTTTGTCTTTATTACTAATGATCATTGTGTGTTACTCCACTGAATCAATACAATTAATTGAGTCATAACCCTGTTAGATGGTGTTTACCTCTGATTTTTTTTTTTTTTGTTCCTCTAATTAATTCTAGTCAGTGGTTCTCACACTTAAGCATTCATTTGGCAGGCTTAGCTTACCTGGCAGACTTGTTTAAAAAGCAAATTGTTGAGTTCCACCCAGAGTTTTTGCTTCAGGGTGGGGCCTGGTTTGTATTTCTTGTTCGTACTACTGATCGTGGGGCTACTTTGAAAGCCAGGATTCTATTTGTTTCCACCAGTGTTCTCACTGCAAAACTTTTGGGGTTATAATGTAAACTCTTTTGTTGTTGTTTTATGAAAGTCTCGTACTGTAGATCTTTGGCTTTGAGACTAGCCTGGTCTACATAGTAAGTTGCAGGACAATCAAGGGAACACAGTGAGACCCTATCTCAAAACAAAAATATGTAGCTATACATTGGTGGCGCACGCCTTTAACCACAGCACTTGGGAGGCAGAGGCAGGCTGATCTCTGTGAGTTCAAGGCCAGCCTGGTCTACCCAGCTAGTTCAGGACAGACCAGAGCTGTTACACAGAGAAACCTGTCTCAAAAAACAAAACAACAACAAAAACAAAAAACAAAAAAAACAAAAAACAGTTCAATATCACCAATGATCAGATAAACAGGAAACCAGAACTACTAGAGACATCAGTTCACACAAGATTTATGAGATTATGAACACTTTTTTTTTTTTTTTTTTTTTTTGACACAGAGTTTCTCTGTGTTGCCCTGGTTGTCCTGGCTGGCTGTTCCTGGCATGAGCCACCATCACTCCTGGCAAGGATTCTTTTTGTTTGTTTAAAGTTCTTTTCTTTTTTAACGCATGTGAATGCTTTGGCTGTATGTAACTGTGTACAGTGCCCCCAAAAACCCACAAGATGACAGCAGATCCTCTGGAACTATAGTTCCAGTCATTTTGAGCTGCCACATGGGGGCTTAGAACTAAACCTGGATTCTCTAGTAGAACATTCAGTGCTTTTTTTTTTTTTTTTTTTTTTTTTTTGGTTTTTCGAGACAGGGTTTCTCTGTGGTTTTGGAGGCTGTCCTGGAACTCGCTTGGTAGTCCAGGCTGGTCTCGAACTCACAGAGATCCGCCTGCCTCTGCCTCCCGAGTGCTGGGATTAAAGGCGTGCGCCACCAACGCCTGGCTACATTCAGTGCTTTTAACTGCTAAGTTACTTCCACACTTGCCCACCTTGCCATTTTTTTTAATTTTTTCGAGACAGGGTTTCTCTGTATTGTTTTGGAGGCTGTCCTGGAACTCGCTCTGTAGACCAGGCTGGCCTCGAACTCACAGAGATCCGCCTGCCTCTGCCTCCCAAGTGCTGGGATTAAAGGTGTGCGCTACCAACGCCCAGCCTTTTTTTTTTTTTTTTTTGATTCCACCTTGCCATTTTGAGGCAGGATCTAGTTAACCTTATGTATCTACCCTCAGGTGCTGACGTCACAGATGTAAGCCACCGTATTTAGCATAATATTGTATGTATGTTAGCACTTCCAGTGTCAAAACTGGTTTCATGATAAACAAATTAGCTACTGAAGTATATGTTAGAAATTTTACTGATTTTGCTGGGCTTTGGTGACACTTGCCTTTAATCCCAGCACTTGGGAGGCAGAGGCAGGTGGATCTCTGTGAGATCGAGACCAGCCTGGTCTACAGAGCAAGTTCCAGGACAGCCTCCAAAACAATACAGAGAAACTCTGTCCTGGAAAAAAAAAAAAAGAAAAGAAAAGAAAGGGGGAAAAAAAAAGAAATCTTGGCCAAAAAAACAAAAGCCAGATTCTTTGAAGTGATTGGAGGTTTGCTGTGCACAGTTAAATACCCTGTGTCTCTCTGTTGTAGGCGACTGAGTCAAAGACCGACACCAGAAGAACTGGAGCAACGGAATATACTACAGCGTGAGTCCAGCTTAATGAAGCCCAGGGCTTTGTGAACTATGAGTGTGATATGCATTAGTACAGAAGTATTTGCTGAAAGGGCCAAGGAGAGTTAGTTCCTGCTCTGGAAGCCCAGTTTCCTAGGAGGATATCACCATGGTATTGTTTAGTGTACTGTGATATGCCAGAAAATTTTGTTGGAATGTTTTCATGTCATCCTGGGTCTGCATTGGTGTTTGTGACAATGTGACAGTGTGTGCAGGCTTGCTCCATGTATTTGTTGTTATGGCTGAGCTAATGGAAAAGACATTCCTGTTCCTGGTGTATCCTAAGGATGAGGCCCAAAACAATCCCCTGGTCCATGGTTTTCCTTCTGCTTTTACTTCTTGACTTGTATTTCTGCAGCCACCAAATAGTAGCATATATCTAACTTCCTGTCCGTGTGTATAGTTAACTCTGTGGCATTTATGTCTATGCGAAGATGTCGGATCTCCTGGAACTGGAGTTCACAGACTGTTGTGAGCTGTCATGTGGGTGCTGGGTATTGAACCTGGGTTCTCTGGAAGAACAGCCAGTGCTCTTAACCACTCAGCCATCTCTCCAGCCCTTTTTGCCAGAGTTTTGACTCAGAACATGTGCTCTGGAGCTCCCAAGGACAGATGGCAGCCCTGCCTCACACTCCCATCTCATTGTTCTAGACTGATGCTCTACAGCCTCACCGGCTCATCTCCAGACCAGTTAAAATAGCCAGGGATGGTCCCAGCCAGGTCTTCCCATTCCAGGTCCCCCATCTGTCTTCCAACCCCAAAGCCATGTTAGTCCCTTCTCACAGAGTAGATTCAGCACACCCCTGGAACTCCAGAGACTACACTCCTCTCTTAAGGCCCCTCTGTGTCCTTGTACCTTGGAAGTACACATCTCAGTGAGGAACTTGAGCTGAGCCCCTATGACAAGGACCAGCCATGCCCTAGGATACCCTGTGTCCTTGTGCCTCAAATGCCATTCCTCTGACTGTGACCAAAGTCTCATTTGCCCCCTTGGAGAGTGATCTCCTCTAGGCAACTCTTATTTATTTCATCCCTGTGGACATAAATACAGTGGTGAGAGGAAAAACTCCAAAAGGAAAAAGGGTACAGTGATGAAGGATGGTGTCTGTGTAGAGTGGAAAGACACACGGTGGATAAGAGACAGCAGGATGAATGAAAGTAGTAGTATTTCGGCAGAGAATGGGCAGGGTCTCCAGGAGCTGCTTCTGAGCGGTCCATCTGGCCATTCCATCACCTGTTTTCTCGGTGCTTTTGGATCCTATATTCACAGTCTGGTCCCTCGGTGAATTTAGAATTGAGAAGCTTTGTAGATGCCGCCCTTGACAGGGTGCAATATCAGTTGCCTATTTTTAGTTGCATATATGTGTGTACATGCACATGGGTGCAGGTGGCCACTGAGGCCAGAGGCATCAGATCCCCTGAAGTCAGAGTCACGGGCAGTTGTGAACCACCCAGTATGGGCATTGGGAACTAACCGTGGGGCTCTGCGAGAGCAGCATGCATTCCTTTTATATATAACTTACTATTTTACTTGTATGTGTTTTGTCCTTGTCTGTACAATGGACAGGAAAAGACTGCCCTGCTAGGAAAGCGTTCTTGATCAGCCGTTCACAAGTGGAGTATTCCATTCTAGCTTCACCTCTAAGAAATAGATGTATTATAATTACTAAAAATGTTTGCTGTGCAAATTGTCATTTTGAAGTAATGTCATTTGTATCTGTCAACTGAAGCTAAAAATGAAGCTGATCGCCAAGCAGAGAAACGGGAGATTAAGCGTCGACTCACCAGAAAGGTACGGTGTCCTTGTATTTGAATGACCTATGTGATTGGAATCAACAAGTTTGACTTGTGCTTTAGATTGATACGAAAAGAGTACATACACATAGAAAACCTGCCACCTTAGCAGGAGTGGCATCTGTTGGTTTGTTTTTCATACTTGACAGAGGTTGATACTTGACACATTTAAATATAAAGCTCTGAACGTGGTGGGAGGTTTCTTGTTTGTCGGGGGCGTTTGTTTGCTTTTTGTGTGTGGGGGGGGCTGGGAATCAAAAAAGAGTCTTTGTGCATTCTAGACAAGTGTTCTACCAGTGAGCCCTTTTAGGCTAAAAATTTTATTGGCATGCAGAAACAATGATAGAATTGTTTTGCAAAGCAAACTGGTTTTTGCGTTGTTTTTTTGTTTTGTTTTGTTTTCTTTTGTTTTTTTAATGATATAGTGTTCTGGCTGCATGTCTGCCTGTAGGCCAGAAGAGGGCACCAGATCTCATTACAGATGGTTGTGAGCCACCATGTGGTTGCTGGGGAATTGAACTCAGGACCTCTGGAAGGGCAGTCAATGCTCACAACGGCTGAGCCTTCTCGGTGGCCATCTCGCCAGCCCAAACTGATTGTTTTCCTTTTTTTTTTTTCTTTTGGTTTTTCGAGACACGGTTTCTCTGTGGCTTTGGAGGCAAACTGTTAGTTTTGTAATTGAGAAAGTAATTGAAATAATCCTGAGACCTGAAAAATAAGAAAAGACATGATTTTTCTCCCTTGTCCAGATCAGTCAGGATAGGACCTTTTCTGCATTGGACCCATTTTGGCACTGGAGTGGTCTCTTTTCTTTTCCATTCTGTGCTCTATGTTTGTGATTGTCTCTTAGTTCTCTAGATGATTCTTAAAATTATAAGAATTGCCAGGTATAATGCCACAGCACCTTTAGTCCTAGCACTCGGGAAGCAGAGGCATCTGGATCTCTGAGTTTGAGGCCAGCCTGATCCACAGAGTGAGTTCCAGGACAGCCAGAGCTACACATAGTAACACTATCTCAAAAACCTAAATTTAAAAGAAAGAAAGGAAGGAAGAAAGAAATTCCCCATGTAACTCCAGTGTTCAGTGAATGATAAAGGCAATTTGAAGGCATGATTGGCTCTGTTTCTTTCAGCTCAGTCAAAGGCCAACCGTGGCTGAACTTCTTGCCAGGAAGATTCTGAGGTTTAATGAGTATGTGGAGGTAACAGACGCTCAGGATTATGACCGGCGAGCTGATAAACCTTGGACCAAACTGACCCCTGCTGACAAGGTAACTCAAAAGATGCTCACAGATTCTCCCTCTTATTCTTCTCTTTTCTGTTATTTTATTTTGAAACACACTTAGGGTTTATTAACAAAGCTTTTAAACATTGGTTTAAGCATGGAGGTAACAGAAAGAGAGGCCCTTGGCAAGCAGGCATCTACCCCAGTGTGCCCTGCCCTTCTTTCTCTGAAGGAGCCAGTTACTGATGAGAAGAGTAAGCCAGCAGCAGAGCTTCTAGTTTTGATAGGATGTTAAGTTTCAAAGCAAGATACAAAATGCCAAGGTGTAATCTCAATTTTTATATTAAACATTAAGAAAACTGCTGTATTTCTGGGTGATGGTAGTGCACACCTTTATTCCCAGCATTCAGGAGTCAGCGGCAGATGAATCTCTGTGAGTTTGAGGCCAGCCTGGTCTACAAGAACTAGTTCCAGGACAGCCTCCAAAGCCACAGAGAAACCCTGTCTCAAAAAACAAAAAAACCCCACACAATTTTATGTTACTGGATGTTTTTCTGGCATGTGTACAAAGAGGCCAGAAGAGGTCATCCCATCCCCTGGAACTGAGTTACAGGCAGTTGTGAGCTGCCATGTAGGTGCTGAGAATTGAATCTGGGTTCCCTGAAAGAGCAGCCAGTGCTCTTAACTACCAAGCCATGTCTCCAGTCCCAATAAAACATACTTTTAATGGCTGGAGTGATGGCTCAGTGTTTAAGAACACCAACTGCTGTGCCAGAGGACCTGGGTTCAACTCCCAACACCCACATGGTGGCTCACAACTGTCTATAATTCCAGTTTCAGAGGATCTGGCACCCTCACAAATGAAGTGAAAACAATCAACGCATACAAAAAAAGCTTCTAAAAATAAAATCTCACCGGGCATAGGTGGCGCATGCCTTTAATCCCAGCACTCAGGAGGCAGAGGCAGGCGGATCTCTGTGAGTTCAAGGCCAGCCTGGCCTACAGAGTGAGTCCCAGGACAGCCTCCAAAATAATACAGAGAAATCCTGTCTCGAAAAACCAAAATAAATAAATAAGTAAATAAATAAATAAATCTCCCATTTTTTTTTTTTTCTTTTTGGTTTTTTGAGACAGGGTTTCTCTGTGGCTTTGGAGGCTGTCCTGGAACTCGCTTGGTAGTCCAGGCTGGTCTCGAACTCACAGAGATCCACCTGCCTCTGCCTCCCGAGTGCTGGGATTAAAGGCGTGCGCCACCAACGCCCGGCTTCCCATATTTTTAACAGCAACAATTGGAGGATATTTGGTGCTGTATTTGAGTAATTATACTTATTTCACTTCTGTTTTTTTTTTTTCTATACCCTTGTTTACTGTGCTGTGGAAACTGCCATGCCTGTACAGTCTTTTTATTGATTTAACTTGAGCCCCTAGGGTTTGCATAAAGCTAAGTGGTATCAAGTAGAATACTGTGTATCTGACTTAGCTCCACTGGCTCTCTTGACCTGGCTTTTTTCTTCCCTCGGGGGCTGCACCCAAGACTTGTGGTTCCTTCTAACGGTAAGCCCATTAGAGATACATGGCAAGTCACACGGCTTGCCTTTCAGGTGAGAAAAGATGCTTAAATCTTGTTTGTATCCTACAGGCTGCCATAAGAAAAGAATTAAATGAATTTAAAAGCTCAGAGATGGAAGTTCATGAAGACAGCAAACATTTTACACGGTAAGACCCAAAGGTCCAAGTATTTGTAGCCAAGTAAAATTTCCCCTACAGACAAACCAGGTTGTTCAGATAGAAGTAACTCTACTGATCTAGAAAGCCAGGCACAATGGCATACATCTATGATTGCAGCACTTGGAAGATGGAGGCAGGAGGATCAGGAGTTCAAGGCCAATCTAGACTCTTAGGCCTTGTAGTAAGAAACAAAGCAAGTGGATGAGCACTGTTGTAAAAGTGTAAAGATGAGTTTGGATCCCCAGAACCCATGTAAAGCCAGATGCAGCTGTGAGTATCACCCCACTGCACCACAGTGAGATGAAAAGCAGAGATAGGCCAGTTCTCAGAAGTCCATGAGCTAGCCTGGTATACATAGCAGTGAACAACAGACCTTGATTCAAACAAGTGGAAAACAGACTGACATCCTAGGCTGTAATCTGACTCCCACATGTCCACTGTAGTATATGTGGGACTATACTCCCACTACACAGACATTAAAAATAGAATAATACAGCCGGGTGTTGGTGGCGCACGCCTTTAATCCCAGCACTC
This sequence comes from Mesocricetus auratus, assembly GCF_017639785.1. Classification (NCBI taxonomy): domain Eukaryota; kingdom Metazoa; phylum Chordata; class Mammalia; order Rodentia; family Cricetidae; genus Mesocricetus; species Mesocricetus auratus. Next base: position 10,993,697 of record NW_024429197.1, read on the forward strand.
GGGAGGCAGAGGCAGGCGGATCTCTGTGAGTTCGAGGCCAGCCTGGTCTACAAAGTGAGTTCCAGGACAGCCTCCAAAGCCACAGAGAAACCCTGTCTCGAAAAAAAAACTAAAAAAAAAAAAAAACTAGAATAATACACCAGGTAGTGGTAGCTCATGCCTTTAATCCCAGCACTCAAGAGGCAGATGCAGGTGGATCCCTGATGGGGGTTGTCCTGCTGTGTATGTGTCTCTTATTGGTTGATAAATAAAACATTGTTGGGCCAATGGCCAATGAGGCAACAAGGTATACAGGAGAGCTCGCCAGAGTTAGTCGCCATATAGCAGGCAAAGGAGTTGCAGGTCCGGCATTCTCTGGTAAGCCAAGATCATGTGAAAATACATAGAATAGTAGTTATGGGTTAATAATTAAGGCAGAACTATCCAAAAGAAGCCCAAGCCACCAGTCAAAATTTTTACAATTAATATAAATAAGTCTTGTGCGTTTATTTGGGGCTCTCAAGGACAGCGGAACCCTGACGGGCCAGAAAACTCATGCTTACAGATCTCTAAGTTCAAGGCCAGCCTGGTAGAGCACTTGCCTTGCATGCACAAAGCCCTGGGTCCCATCCCCAGCACTGCATAATAAACTGGATGTGGTAGTGTATGTATTTCTTATTTTGTATATTGAAGTCTGTGAGGCAGTAAGTTTATTTAACTTACTCACAACACAGACATACAATTCTGGATCTTTTGGTTGCAACAGGGAATGAGGACAGAGCCCTGGGTTTCTACAAGCTCTTGTACAGAAGGGTGGCTGGGAAATAAGCTGCAGCCATTTGAGGCGGATGCATGTGGCATACTGAGATGGAGATGCCTTAAGTCTAGACAGCAAGCATCTCTCTCCTCTCTCTCAGACCCTGCCTCCTCAGCCTGCAGTTCTGAGTGCCACCATGTCAACACGAGATAGTAGGTCCTGAAGGGGAGAATCCCTTTTTATTTTTTATTTTTTATTTTTTTGGTCTTTGGAGACAGGATCTCACACTATAGCTCAAGCCTGAAACTCAAAGCAGTCCTCAAACTCCCTAGTGCAGGAAGTCACACCACCTGCCCAGCTACAACAATAGCACTAACCCAGCAGTCCAGAGCTGGAGGGCTAACTTAGTGGCAGAGCTTGTGCAAGGCCCAGGTTCAGTCCTCAGCACCACTCGACGTGTATATATTTGTAATCAACAATAATCCTTTTGATTTTTCCCAGACGAATGTAAAGAATAAGAAAACAGTCTCTATTGTCTGGTAACTTTTTCCTCTTTGACCCTTCCAGCTATCACCGCCCATGATGCTGAGGTGTGAGAAAAGGACTAAGGGACCATGGGAAAAGCAAAGCTGTTCTGTTGCTTGTCTCCAGGGCGACCATAGCACTTCCCACACAGCCAGAGCTGCCCTGGGATCTGGTCTAGGGGTGATAGCACTTCTATGAACGTAGCCTTTCACTGGGACAGATTCTCCTGTGCTGCCCTTAGAGAAGGGTGAAACGCCTGATGCTTTTGAACCTTTTAACAACACTGCAGTGGGCTTGCGGGCTGTCTTCTCACCGGCCACCGAAGCTCCTGCACTGAAGGTTCCCCTTGAAGGCACACTCTGCCCCAAGACAAGTAACTGCCTATGCTGAGGCAGTTAGTGCTGTTAGCCTTACCCGCTGCCTTGGGTGTGTGACCCACTCACGTAGGCGTTACTTCCAGCCATCAAATCCTCTTGCCAGAACATCCCGGAGGCGCTGCCCTCCTAGCAAAGGGGCTCCCACTTCCAGAAGAAGTGCTTGCACCTCCCTGGCAGGGCAGGTAAGCACAGTCCCTTCTAGATCACAGCGGTAAGGCCTGACAGAAAGCTCCTTTCTTTTTGTTTTAAGACAGGATCTTAAACTGTGTAGCCCAGGCTGGCCTCAAACTCCTGTCTCAGCCTCCCAAATACTGGGGTTACAAGCGTGAGCCACCATGTTTGGCTTTCATCCTAGTCCTTATTTTAAAGTGATCTTAAAGAAATTTATTCATTAAACAGCCTGAGCTGTAATCAAGCTGTTCACATGAGAATGTCAAGTGCAGTTTCTATATACAAACCAAGATAAAAGCCTTATATTCATGCCAGTTTGGCAGAGAACTGACTCATGAATTAAACTCCACACACTATTATATATTCCTCGTACCCAATGATACTGTAAATCATTTCAACCAGTGGTTGTAGGCACCCAGTGGGAGCATTTGTGTGCTGGTGGTGCCCATGCTTCCAGCCAGAGCCCCCTGCTACAGAGCCCCTCTTTACTCCAGCAAGCCTCCTGCTCTCCGCCCTGGCAGCATTCACCTTACTTGCCTTTTCAATTCCATGCTGTAGCCAGTGTGGTTGGTGCCTAAGTTGTTGCATCAGGCCCTCCCCATTTGTATCTGTGATGTAAGCACATTTTCCTAAAGCAGATCTGTGTATGTACCTCAAAGAATTTTTCTCTTGAAACCCATACAGCCTCATTGTTCCCTCCTGATTACTATTTACATTGTAAATGGGAAAGAAATGCATCCTGGTTTTTCTTTTTTCTTTGTATTTTTGTTTTAGTCTGCAACTCAATGTGTGGCTATGGTAGCCTCTTGAGATCTTCCTCCCAGCCTTCCACACCTGGGGTCATATGCGCCAGTGGGCATACTGCATCCTTACTCGCCTTATTGTTTAGTAGCTGTGACTGTTTTAAGTCTTCCTTCTGCTTTATTCTGTTTCTTGTTCGTGTTTTTTCAGCAACTTTCTCCTTGTTAACATCACATTTACTAAAGACTCAAAATAGAGGGCAAACAAAATCTAAAGTGACCTTAAAAATAGTACTTCCTTCTCTATGGAGGGAAAGGTGGTTTTGTTTTTCCTGTTACTGCCAGGTAGTTTCTGGAAACAAGACTGACTCACCCCCCCCCCTCACACACACACACCTCAAAGCTTCTTAACACTTGGGTTAGGTAGGGAAAAACCAATGACAGCTCTAAGTTGTTAGAAGTCTAGATACAAGGTTGCTGTAACTGCTAACCTGATCATTCTCCATTGTCCTTTGTGATTGCATTTGTTCAGTGTGCTCAGGTTGGAACCCAAGTTCTCACAAACTAGACCAGTGCTGTCTGCCACTGTTATGTCCCTAGCTGATTCCAGCCACTCTTTCCTGTTGGATTGGAGACTGCTTTACATATGTCTACACTGTCTGTTTTATTAGATAGCACCTCATGTAACCCAGGCTGGCCTCAAACTCACTGTATGGCCAAGGAAGTCCTCGACCTTCTGATAGCCCTGCCTCCACCTCCCAAGTACAGGGATTACAGATGTGCCTCACCACGCCTGACAGCAAAGTAGCTTTTCAGTCGTCTTTCTCTGCTGCTTCCCTGCGCTGTGCCAAGCCTGAGCTGCCTGCCTGCTCCTGTGTGCTCGGATTCACTGTTCATCTCAGTTGTCTTCTTAGACATGTGTTAGGGCGGCATCTAGTCAGTGGTTCTTTCTGTTTTAGTGTATATAAAAATTGACTTTGTGTTTTTTTTCTGCAATTTGAAGTCACAATCGTTTATGTAAAGGAGTAAAGGCCTAGCATATTGTATGTCAAGATGCTTCCCTAATGTACAGAATCGTGTAAAATAAATAATTACATTGTATATCAGTCTTCCCACCAGTCTTAATTATTAAAATATTTTAGAATATCGAACAAAAACTGGATTTGTTTATTTTTTTTAGTACTGGAGATTGAGCCAAGGACCTATTACTATACATACCACCAAGCTACATCCCTGATGTGTGTTTTATTTTGTTTTACTTATTTTTTAATTTATTTCTTTTTACTTTTTATTGGTGTTTTGCCTGTGTGTATGTCTATGTGAAGGGAAAACTTCCCCTATGGGAGTGAGGTTGTTACACTCCAGGGGACCTAAGCATATCTGTAACAACTTGGTTGGGGAAATCCTACCCTGCTGGAGCAGAGTTGTTACGGTGGGGAAACCTTTCCCTGGAACACAGCTGTGAGCTACTACCCTTACAGTGAAGTTGTGGTATTCTTTGGCTCCCAGCTGGCAGGACACTTTTCCATTGTAGCTGCAACACTTACAGGATATGTAAGTTTGCTGCAAAGTGGGAGGGAGAGAAAGCAAAGGAGTAGGTCAGCTGCAGTGCTTGCACCCTGCACAGCACACTCCTAACTGGCTGGTGCTCCTCTCAGCTCCCTCCGTCCTGCAGCACCCTCTCCAACAGCCAGGACTCAAAAATTCCTCTAAGCCTTCTTTGTTCTCAGCTCACTAGATTCAGTTTTACCGGAATTCAGTATCTTCTAGGTATGAGTGGCATTATACTTTTGTTTTATTCTGTCCCACTTGAATAGAAATCTGTCTCTGGAGTTGAAGTATGTATGACTCCCCCTACTATAGACCCAAGTGTGTTCACTTAAAAGTTTCTTCCAAAATCTCTGTCCTATATACACCTGACTATGTGACAGAGAAAAGAAAGTAAAACAAAACAAAGGGACAACTATTCCCAGTGGGGACTACTGCTACTCATCTCATAGTCTTTTTTTGTTTTTTTGTTTTTTGTTTTTTGTTTTTTTTCGAGATAGGGTTTCTCTGTATTGTCTTGGAGGCTGTCCTGGAACTCGCTCTGTAGACCAGGCTGGTCTCGAACTCACAGATCCGCCTGCCTCTGCCTCCCGAGTGCTGGGATTAAAGGCGGTCGCCACCACACCCAGCTCTCATCTCATATTCTTTTGGTTTTGGTTTAACTCTCTAAAACTTTTGCTATGGTATAAATCTTACCTCAATATTTGTAAAACTATTATGTAAACTTTTGTACCTCAGGATTTGTAAGCATATGGGGTATGGTTAAAGCCCTGTAAAATCTAAAGAGTTAATTTAAAACTCATAACACCAGACTTGATAGTTAAAAACCTGTATATAGGTAACCTTAAAGGAAACATTGTCTTGCTGCCATCGAGGCAGCCACCTGGGTGACAGTCATCTTCTCTAGGTTAGGAAGGATGGAGGCAGCCACCTGGGTGACAGTCATCTTTGCTAGGTTAGGAAGGATGGATTTTGCTATGTTGCTTCACTCATGTCTTTTCACTGGCATCTTGAATAAAAATAACCACATGACATAAGCCATCTAAGGAAAACAGCTCCTAGCTGTGAGTCCCAAACCAGATTATTCTTCCGCTATTTTTGGTCACACTAACAAGCCTCAACCCACAGACCCTCATCTTCCTCTCCAGCTTCTCTGGTTTCCTTTTCTCCCTTCTCAGCAACAAACTGCTCACCCAGTCATGACTGAGACAGTCTCTTTCCAGGACTTTGAAGGGAATTACAATACCCCAAGGAGCACCCTTGCTAGGGGTCAGTTTGTAACTTGCTCCTGGCTGGTCTTCACACGGTCACCCTTAGAGTGGTAAATTATGTGGGCTGGAGAGATAGCTCAGCAGTTAAGATCACTGACTGCTCTTCCAGAGGTCTTGAGTTCAATTCCCAGAAACCATATAGTGGCTCACAACCATCCATGATGAGATCTGGTGCCCTCTTCTGGCCTGCAGGCTTACATGCAGGCAGGACACTATAAAATAGAGTGGTAAATTATGAAAAAAATCCAAGAGGTCAATTCTTAGAGTGTCTCGGGAAAAAAAAGGAAAAAAAGATTTATTTATTATGTATACAGTGTTCTGCCTGCATGTCTGCCTGGAGACCAGAAGAGGGCACCAGATCTCATTACAGATGGTTGTGAGCTGCTGCATGGCTGCTGAGAATTAAACTCAGGACCTCTGGAAGAACAGCCACTGCTCTTAACCTCTGAGCCATCTCTCCAGACCAAGATGGCCAGTTTCTTTTTATTTTTGGTTTTTCGAGACAGGGTTTCTCTGTATTGTTTTGGAGGCTGTCCTGGAACTCACTCAGTAGACCAGGCTGGCCTCAAACTCACAGAGATCCGCCTGCCTCTGCCTCCCGAGTGCTGGGATTAAAGGCATGCGCCACCAACGCCCGGCTAAGATGGCCAGTTTCTTATGCTCTTGCATTCATTTTTTTCTCTCTTTTTGCCTGCTTGATATATTAGTCAGCACCTGGCCCCTCACCTGAACCTCTCCTTGCTCCCATCACTAACTACTTCATAAGCTCCAACAGGCCCTCCTCCAGACTCTGGCTCTACATCTTCTAGACTTAACTCACCACTTCTCTCTCTATGTTTCAGAAAAAGAGGAATATGCCTTCAGGTTCCTGGATCACCAGCTGGAAACTTCCTTTGTACCCCTTGCATACTTACCAAAACATGAGAGGGACTGGAAGGATGACTCAGGGGTTAAGAGCACTGGCTGCTCTTCCAGAGGTCCTGAGTTCAATTCCTAGCAACCACATGGTGGCTCACAACCATCTATGATGAGATCTGGTGCCCTCTTCTGGCATGCAGACATACATACAGGCTGAATACTGTATGCTTAATAAATAAATACATCTTTAAAAAAATAAGGCTAGCCTTTGTGTCACCCACTCCTGTCTTCTCTTTTCACTGCCTGTCCCATCTTCTAAAAACACGAGGGTCTGCAAACACTACCCCCTCCTAAAGTTCTCTCTCTTCAGGTAGAGGATGCCCCACTTGCCTTTCAGGACAGCCCCCATCTCAACATTTCAAACTGACTCAAAGCTGCTGGTCTGACTCCTAACGTGTGGGCGGATTAGTTGTTCCTGCTGGCTCTTTTCACCCACCATATTTGATTCTAGAATCTGCCTCTTCAGCTGCTTCTTCTCCTCTGCCTTGGTCAACCATCCATCTCTTTTACTCTACTCAGAAGTATCCTCTCTCCCGGCTAAGCTTTTGGGCTGCCTGCCTACTCCACCCTTTGGGCTGCCCGTCACGTAGGTATGCTCCCTAAAATATCCTTCAGGACGCCACCAAGTGTGCAGTTCCACTTCCTAAGACACCTGCACTTCAGCTGTGTTCTCCTCCACCTGCTCTAACCATTTGTCTCTCCCTTCTACTCCGTTACTATGGTCACCAGTGGAGCTCCCTGCTTTGTGCACTTTCACTAGGAAAGCCACACCACCACGCCAGGAAGCTTCCTCTCACCCATCGTATGAAAAGGGAAGCCTCTCCTCTGTCTCTGACAAGTCTTTCAGGACTCTTGGGCATGGCAAGGATCGAAATTATTGTTACCACAACACTTATCCCCTCTGCTCCCTTATGGCTCCTCCCAGCTCTTTCCAGAACTTCCTCACTGCCCCCCCCCAGCTGCCTACAAGCTCCAGGTTCAGTGACCTTTCCTTGCCCCCTGTCTCAGAGGTCCAAGTTCTAGCTCTCCTAGTGCCTCCTAAACCTATATATTGAGGTTTTCCTTGCCTCCCAAAAGGAGCTGCCTGCTAAATCCTACAGCTTCCTTAAGCTCTTCTGGGCTTCTGTGACCTTGTCCTTCTGGTCTCTCGGCTCCATCCTGGATCCTGGAAGTCTCACAGCTTCTCTATGCCCTCCTGGGCTTCTCTCGTGCCTCTCAGCTCCCACTTGGAGCTTGTAGAAACTCTCTCCTACAGAGAGTTTTTGCGACCCTTCCTCTCTTCCTCCACTCCGGGTTTATTACAGCCTTGCTCCTTCACTGCAAACAGCTTGGCCTCAGTACATTTCAATGGCCTAGATTGGCACACTCGGTTTTCAATGGTGGTAACTTCTACCACTGCATAAACAAATAATCTGAAATCTTTTATAGCTACACTTGCTCTCTCCTCCTCTATTTTTTCCTACCTACACCTGTCCAGGGTAGCCCTTACATATGGAGAGGCCCCACCTCTAACCAATGGCCCATCCTTATAGAGTAGGGAAATTGCGCTCTATCAAGCTGTCAACAGCCGGTTCAATTCGCTATAACCTCCTTATCCATCTCTCCTTCACTAGGGCTTAACCCCTATGCCTGTTTTCTCTATTTTTCTCTGACTCCTGTCCTGAAAATAAAAATCATAAAAACAAGGTTGATAATAAGATTTGTTTTTAAAAAAATATGCTTGTTTGCCGGGCGGTGGTGGCGCACACCTTTAATCCCAGCACCCGGGAGCCAGAGGCAGGCGGATCTCTGTGAGTTCGAGACCAGCCTGGACTACCAAGCGAGTTCCAGGACAGCCTCCAAAGCCACAGAGAAACCCTGTCTCGAAAAACCAAAAAAAAAAAAAAATGCTTGTTTAATATGGTATAAAGCTGTACCTCCATGTACTCATAACTTCATAGGGTTGGTAGCTGAACTTTGTAATGTGAGGGTCACCTAGATGGTATTAGTTTTAAAAAGGCGTGAAGGAGAGAAATTGAGACTTGGCACTGTGGGGCGGGACGGGACTGAAGTGCCTAAAGAGAGGCCGGGAGAATCCATTAGTTAGTGAAAGCTTCAGTAAGCTCCGAGGGTCTAAGAAGGGGTACAGAGGTCTGAAGATGTGAGAACTTGAGAATGTTCTGATGGTATAAGAAAGTGATTTAAGGGTAGAGCATTGGTGGCGCACACCTTTAATCCCGGGACTCGGAAGGCAGAGGCAGGGGGATCTCTGTGAGTTCGAGGTCAGCCTGGTCTACAGAGGAAGTTTTTCAGGACAGCCAAAGCTATACAGAGAAACTCTGTCTCAAAAAAAGAAAAAATAGAAAGAAGGAAAGAAAGTGATTCAAGGTAATGAAAAATGTTTCAGATTTCTTTCCCGATCTATGCTATTATTATATTAAAATTTCAAAGATTCAGGAAAACTATACTCAATGGTTTTACCAGAACACTCATGTGGTGGGGTCTGGAGACTGCTCACCAGCAGGTTTCCAAAAAGATAACATCACCCCCTTTCCTGTGTCTTGATTGTTTATTAATAATAAACAAAAAAAATGGGGGAATGTAAGCCCCTCAAGCCACACAAGTGGCCAGCCCCTCCCCTGAGGACCTCCAACTGCCCTGTTCCACCCACAAAACCCTCTAACTGCCCCCACAGCTGGACCCTGAACCCACCCCACAGAGTAAAAAGCCCATTCTCTGGACTTGAAATCCCACCAATCTCCACCCTGGAAAACTTCACCCTGAAAAGTCCCATCCCCCACCCAATCCCCAAAAAATTCTATATAAACCCCGCCTTCTGCTCAGTTCTGTGCTGTTTCTCACAGAGCAGCGGCAGCCACCCGCCTGGTTTTTTCCCTTCCAATACATCTCTTGTGTGAGGTTTGTTGTGCAGTGTGACTTTGTGGTATTCCTGGGCTCCTGACTGCCAAGACACCTTTCTATCTGAGCTGTACTTACACTAAGTAATACAGCAAATTCAGAGCCAGCCTGGCATGGATTGGGGTATATGATCATCTATATCAATTTTTTAAAAGAAAATTTGCAGAGAAAAGTTTTGGGAGCCCTTATATACCAAGCACATCTCTAGGTGCCTGTCCTTCCTAGTCACCTCCCCCTGTCCGCCAGTGTCTGGAAAATGCAAGTATAAAGGTCAAGTTTTTTTGAGGTCAAAGCAAACACCATTTTTGTATATGCTGAGGAAAAGGACTTGCAATCCACTCGATCCACCTTATAAGGACTGACTTCCACGGACCATGGCTAACTAAACCCCAGGCTGATGTCACAAAGAGCAGCTGACGCTGCCCATCCTTTGTGAAAAGCAGCCCAGTTTCAGCCCTGTGCACCTCAGCAATGACTCACATTTTTACTTGTCACTTATCCCATTACCCTTTCCTAAGAGTGAAACCATGGAACCATGAGTCATAACTCGTTTCTGGAAGTTTCTTTTCTCCCTGACTGCTGTGGCCCAGATGATCAGGTCTCCAGTTGTTTCTGGCGCTCTGTCTCCAGAGGTTGTTCTGAAGGTGCACACTTCCCGGTGTTCCCTGAACAGAGGATGAGCTTTGGTTCTTTGTAGGTGGAGAGAGATCTGGAAGACCAAATCAGAAAGGAAAGGGCCAGGACCAGCAAGCTGGCTCAGGGGCAAAAACGCTTGCCGCCAAGACTAATAAGCAGAGTTGGACCCTAGAAATCCACATAAAGGTAGAAAGAGAGACCCACCTCCACAAAGCCAATCTTAACCTCCACACACTGCAGCAGGAGCATTCCCACATATACATCATACACTGTTCAATAATAATAATAAAGGCAGTGTACTGGATACTGAATGGACTGAATGTCTCAAAAAAGAGTAGAATGTACAAAAACAAAAAACAAACCTGCTTAAAATTGAAAGACCCCTACCCAGGACCCCCTAGGAAAAGAAAAGCAAGGCCTGGCCATTGCCTAATGAAAAAAACCCAGACCAGGTGCCTCGCCCAGCTGGCAGGATGTCAAACAGGATCTGTGGTCACCAGAACAGTCATGGGACCCGGATAATAATTGCTGAAGCATGCCAGGGTCTTTTATGTGGCAATACCAGGACACCTAGTCCTTGGCAACTACCCTTGCCCCCAGTTGTGTCTATGATCACCATAGTAGTCATGGGACCTGGATAATAATTGCTGAAGCGTGCCGGGGTCTTTCATGAGGTAATACCAGGAAACTTAGTCCGTGGGAACTACCCCTGCCCCCAAGATGAGCCAATGAAATGCTTGTTACTTATGTAACCATTAAAATTCTATAAATATTGTACTCCCTGCAAGCCCGGTATGCACTGCACCCAAGTTGCAGTAGCATCCTCAGGCGCCTGTGTACTCAATAAATCACCTCTTGCATTTGCAGCCAGTAGTCTGGCCCCAGTTCTTGGGCAGAGGGTTTGGCTCAGTGCCCGGCGCTTTGATGCCGAGGTCTTTCAAAATAACTACATTTTTTAAGATGTGAAAATGAGGCCGGGCGTTGGTGGCGCACGCCTTTAATCCCAGCACTCGGGAGGCAGAGGCAGGTGGACCTCTGTAAGTTCCAGACCAGCCTGGACTACCAAGTGAGTTCCAGGACAGCCTCCAAAGCCACAGAGAAACCCTGTCTCAAAAAACCAAAAAATAAAAAATAAAAAAATAAAAAATAAGATGTGAAAATGAAATCAAGCCAGGCATTGGTGGCACATGCCTTTAATCCCAGCACCCGGGAGGCAGAGGCAGGTGGATCTCTGTGAGTTCAAGGCCAGCCTGGACTACAACAGCTAGTTCCAGGACAGCCTCCAAAGCCACAGAGAAACCCTGTCTTGAAAACAAACAAAAAAAGTTTTATTTATTATGCATACAGCCTTCTGCCTGCGCTCCAGAAGAGGGCACCAGATCTCATTACAGATGGTTGTGAGCCACCATGTGGTTGCTGGCAATTGAACTCAGGACCTCTGGAAGAGCAGCCAGTGCTCTTAACCTCTGAGCCATCTTTACACTTTGCCTTTTATGGGTTGCTTTTTGGTTGTTGTTGGGTTTTTGGTTTGGTTTGGTTTGTGTGTGTGTGTGTGTGTGTGTGTGTGTGTGTGTGTGTGTGTGTGTGTGTGTGTGTGTGTGGTCGTTAGACAGGTTTTCTCCTTTTAACAGGCCTCATTGTCCTAGAACTCACTTTGTAGACCAGGCTGACCTTGAATTCACTGAGATCAGCCTGTTCCTACCTCTGGAGTTCTTGGATTAAATGCTTGGACCACCATGCCCAGTGCCCTTTTGTGTTCATTTTTTTTTTGTTTGTTTTTTGAGACAGGGTTTCTCTGTGACTTTGGAGGCTGTCCTGGAACTAACTCTTGTAGACCAGGCTGGCCTTGAACTCACAGAGCCTTTTGTGTTCTTAACATCTGTCTACACAGACAGAATAAATGTAAAAATGTAAAACCTCCAATGTCTTAACACAATTCAAGAGCAGACCATCCATCATTAGACTGTACTTGTGGTCAAGGTTCAATTCCATTCCATCCATGGAAAGCATGAAGGGAAAGTCAGCCTAGGTCAGTTGGTAACCTGGGGCCTTTGGCATTACTGTCACTTTCATATTAACATCCATTTCTCTTCCCAAGAATTTTGCTTCACTCTCTCTACCCTGGTGGACCCTCTTCCTCTTTATTTTTTTTAAAGATTTATTTATTTATTACATATTCAGTGTTACTGCCTACATGCCAGAAGAGGGCACCAGATTGAATTGTAGATGGTTGTGGGCCACCATGTGGTTGCTGGAAATTGAACTCAGGACCCCTGGAAGAGCAGTCAGTGCTCTTAACCTCTGAGCCATCTCTCCAGCCCCCTCTTCCTCTTTATTTAATTACTATCTATTCCTTCTCCCCCCACCAATATCTTCTTTAGATTTCTTTTCAATATATATATATTCTTTTCTATATATATTTATATGTGCTTATTTATTTATTTATCTTATTGATTGTCTGAGACAGAGTTTTTCTGTAGCTCTGGATCCTGTCCTGGAACTTACTTTGTAGACCAGGCTGGCCTCGAACTCACAGAGATCTGCCTGCTTCCTGAGTGCTAGGATCAAAGTATGGCCCTGCTGGTCATACTTTTTTAAAGACAGGATCTCAGTCAGGTGTTGGTGGCACGCACCTTTAATCCCAGCACTTGGGAGGCAGATGCAGGTGGATCTCTGTGAGTTCAAGACCAGCCTGGTCTACAAGAGCTAGTTCCAGGACAGCCTCCAAAGTCACAGAGCAACCCTGTCTCGAAAAACCAACCAAAAAACAAAACAAAGCAACAATAAAGACAGGATCTCTTGAGCCCAGCCTGGTGTACAGAGTGAGTTCCAGAACATCTAGGACTGTTTCATAAAGAAACCCTGCCTCAAAAGAACAAAACAAAGCAAAACAAAAAAGACAGGATCTCTCTATGTAGCCCTAGCTGTCCTGGAACTCATTATGTAGAAATGGCTGAATCCCAGTTCACAGAGATCTGTTTGCTTTTTCTTCTACCTCTCAAATGTTGGAATTAAAGACCTGTGTCAGCATGCCCAGTCATTCATTCAAGTAAATATTTCACAACAAAATTTGTCAGGTAGCTTCACATCTTAAAATCTGGGAAATAGCATGACAGTTTTAGAACTGTAGTAATCAACAATGTATGTAATGCACTCAGCACACAATGTAATATCTAAGAGGAATGTGGTCAGTATTCCTTCTCAGGCCAGCCCTGATCTGATAATACTGTCCACCTAATTATCTGAATCCACACTCCATACTATATCATTGTTTGTGCAAGTATTATGAGGACATTGTACACATTGCAGTATTTCATGGTCTTGTGTGTAGTGCTGGGGCTTGGGACCCCAAACACCCAGTGAAAACTACCTTGGCCATCAACATATCTTTTTGTTTGTTTGTTTGTTTTTCGAGACAGTTTCTCTGTATTGCTTTGGAGACTGTCCTGGAACTCGCTCCGTAGACCAGGCTGGCCTTGAACTCACAGAGATCCGCCTACTTCTGCCTCCTGAATGCTGGGATTAAAGGTGTGTGCCACCAACACCTGGCTTTTGGCCATCAACATATCTTTTTTTTTTTTTTTTTTTTTTTTTTTTTGGTTTTTCGAGACAGGGTTTCTCTGTGGCTTTGGAGGCTGTCCTGGAACGCGCCTGGTAGTCCAGGCTGGTCTCGAACTCACAGAGATCCACCTGCCTCTGCCTCCCGAGTGCTGGGATTAAAGGCGTGCGCCACCACCGCCCGGCTTATTGTCAGCATCTTTATACTTTTGTGTTTGTGTGTAAGTTGCACATAACATTAAACAACTTTTTTTGGGTGGGTGGGGATATTCAAGAAAGGGTTTCTCTCTGTAACATGTCTAGCTGTCCTGAAACTCACTCTATAGACTAGGCTGGCCTAGAACTCACAGAGATCCGCCTGTGTCTGGCTGGGATTAAAGGCGTGTGCCACCACCGCCCGGCTTATGTATGTGTTTAACGTGCTCATTTATCTCTTATTTCTGTGTGTGTTTGTGTGAGTTATGTACATCATGTGTCTGCAGATGACAGCTCATTTGTTAACTGTAAGCTGCTATACAGGTACTGGGAATTGGACCCAGGTCTTCTGGAAGAGCCTCCAGTGATTTTAACCACTAAGCCATCTGTCCAGCCCCCTCCATCGGACGCTTTTAATTGGAAATTCTTTCCGAAGCACTCTTGCTCTGTATCAAACATTTCTTCTAAATACAAAGTAGATCCAAACTCTGGAATCTCGAAAGCATTCCTGTAGACATCTTTGCCCATTTTCCAAATGCCAGTATATCCAGGCAGGGCGGACAAACTTCACAAACTCAGATACTTCGCCTGTACCCTAAAAGGACCAATCCGGAAGGAGGGTGGCGCTCAACCGTAAGTAGATCCCATCAGCCTTAGCGCATTTCCAATGGCCTAAGAGTATGGTGCAGCGCAGGCGCGGTCTGCAGTGCCTGACTTCCGGAGTTTCGTGACGTATAAATAGGGCCACACGGGTCGCTCTCGGTCTCTTAAGAAGTCGCGTCTGTGCTTCGAGTGTGTTCTGGTGAGTCCCCTTACACTTCTTCCTCTGCGGCTGTTGGTTTACAGGCGAGGTTCGGAGCCCATGCTTTGCGTGGAACGGGTGCGGCTGTGCAAACTCGAGGGCGGCTGGGGATCACTGGCGTAGCCCGGCTTCTCCCCGGTGGACACGTGCCTCTTAATCCCGAACGGGCATTTTCTTACCCGCATTTTTCCACGCAAACTATTGGCGAGGGTCTCTGCTTTTCCTTAAATTTAAAGTTGACGCTGCTCAAGGGGAACTTTAGCTGGGCGGTGGTGATGCCCGTATTTAATTCCAGCACTCGGGAGGCAAGAAAAGGGTTCGTGCTTAGTAAATATGCCATGTGGCTAGAGTAGACAGCGGTCTTCGTGGTCTGGGTTTTAACGTAAGATCATTGTGCCTCGTTTCTCAGCCTTTTGTTACCCTTCCCCTTGTGGTAGACAGATTTCTGCCTTTTTTTTTTTTTTGCGAAGTGCAGCCATGGTGGTTTAAGCTTGAGCTCTGGAGTAGGGTGCTTCTCCAAGCTGGAGGTCAGGCAAAGATAACAGTGAGGCCTCTTATGGTTAGGGTCAAAAGTTTAGTTACTGTGACTATCCAACGTGGATACCCCGGGAGGTCACTCTCCCCGGGCTCTGTCCTAGTGGCGAAGGGGAGCATAGGGCTCCGCCCCATGATGTACAGTCCCTTTCCACAACGTTGGAGATGAAGCTGGGCTTCGAGTCTGCGCCTGCATATTCCTACGACTTCTCAGAGTCCTGTGGACCGTGACTGAGGAGGCAAACCATGCAGGAAACAGTGCTAAATCACTAAATCTGGGAGTCTTCGTGTTTGGGAGATTGCTTTAGAGTTTTTCTAACTGCAGAATGTCTTTCCTTGCAGAACTGAGCAGTGGATACAAGTAACTGGTTCATTGAGGTACGTTTACTCAAAGTCTCTTGTCCATTTGTATTAGCTATTGTCTATATCTTATTTGTGGTGTTTGGAGACTTGAGTGTGGGTTGGGGTTGGGAATCATTTGGCCACTGGCCGTTAGTTCCAACGTGGATACCCCGGGAGGTCACTCTCCCCGGGCTCTGTCCTAGTGGCGAAGGGGAGCATAGGGCTCTGCCCCGTGATGTACAGTCCCTTTCCACAACGTTGGAGATGAAGCTGGGCTTCGAGTCTGCGCCTGCATATTCCTACGACTTCTCAGAGTCCTGTGGACCGTGACTGAGGAGGCAAACCATGCAGGAAACAAGACTGATGGGCTTAGAGTTTCAGTAATCGTTATTTTGGGGGTCTAATTTATTGCCTATTTTTTTCAGGACAGAAGAGGATCTGCACAGCTACCTCCTGACGGTTAACTTTGTGGTCTTGCAACTATATGTAATTTGGTAAAGCTATCTATTAGTAGCTCAACCCAGAACTTTGTCAGTGCTGGGCAAGCTCTTCAGCTTTAGCTGTTCTCACTCTGGTGAATGTTTTTCAGACCTTATTGATAGCTAAATTTTTGAGGTCCTTGTGATATGAAAGTAATTATCTAGGATGTTCAAGGCCAGACTGGGTTACAGAACTTGTTTCTATCCCATAAATGTGATATGCATGTGAACTAATGTTTGTGAATTAAAGGAAAATTTTTGACTATGCCTGTTTCCTTTTTGGCTTAATGTGTTAGTGCATGCACGAAGTGGTGTGGAAGGTTTGGGGTTGGTCATGGAAACTGAAGAGTGGGTTTGATTCACTTATAGGTTGAAAGTGAATTCCTTTCTCTGGAAACTTTAGTACATCTGGTCCCATGAGTGAGCTGTGTGGAGGGTTCAGCTTAACCAAAGACTTGTCCTTATGATGTGTAGTGATGGTGGCTAGGTCATAATGGGAAGTCTTGCCTTCCTGGACTACCTACCCTCACCTTGTCAAGACCTCAGTAATGGTGCAATAGGGAAAAGGTAGGTCTTGAAGATCTTGATACATAACCCTGTTGGGTTTTCTGGATGTGGGAATGAGTGAGATGGGTGAGCATTGGTTCTTTAACTGCAGTGGTGTGCATGCTGCCATTAACGATTTGTGTGGCTGGCCTGGGATTAAAGGTGTTGGTAGCAGCAAGCCTTTAATCCCAGCACTTGGGAGGCAGGCAGATCTGTGTTGGATGCCAGCCTGGACTGCGTGAGTTCCAGGACTGAGTCCAAAACAATACAGAGAAATCCTGTCTTGAAAAACCAAAAAAAGTTAACGTGCCTAAGTGGGAAAGGATGGCTAGGCAGAGTCCACGGTATGTGGAGCTAGATAGGTCAGGCTTCTTGGTTGGAATGGAAGTATTTCCTCACCCTATGGTGAGTGGAAGACAGGTTGGGAGGGGATCGATGTGAGCCAACTCACCTTGCCTCAGTTTTCCTATTGGGCCTGAGCAGGCAGTGTGCCTTTGTTTCATTGGTCCAGCAGAAACCGAGTCCTGGTTTCTGTGCATTGCCCTCCAGCCCCCAAGCCATGTCTTGGGTTAGTTGTGCATGTGAGCACTGTGTAGGCTGCAGAAGAGGACACTGGGATGTCTGGAGCTGGATATACAGGCAGCTGCTGGATGTGGTGCCAAGAACCAAACTTCAGCACTCTGGCAGAGCAACATGACTCTTAACCATTGTACCACCGCCCACTTATGTAGAACTTTATGTGCATTAACTAAAAAACCTGAGGTAGGAAATGAGAAGAAAATAGTTGCTCTTGCAGAGAACCTGGGTTGGATTCCCAGCACCTACATGACAGCTCATAATCATCTATAACTCCAATTCCAAGGGATTCCATGGTCTCTTCTGACTACTGCACATGGTACATAAAAATACCTGCAGACAAAACACAAAATGAATAAGGGGCTGGAGATAGCTCAGTCATCAACAGCTTTGGCTGCTCTTGCAAAGGACTCAAGCTCAATTCCTAGCACTACCAACATGGCAACTCTGAACACCCTCACACAGACATGCCTTGAGGAAAACACCAACGCACATTTATGAAAAAAATGACGCCTTTACTCCCAGCTCTTGAGAGGCGGAGGCAGGATTTCTGTGAATTCCTGGCCAGCTTGGTCTATAGTGAGTTCCAGGACTGGGTTCCAGTTACTGAGCTGGGAATCCAACCCACCTTCTCTGCAAGAGCAACTATTTTAAAGATTTATTTATCGCATATACAGTGTTCTGCCTACATCTCAAAAGAGGGCACCAGATTGAATTGTAGATGGTTGTGAGCCACCAGGTGGTTGCTGGGAATTGGACTCGGGACCCCTTGAAGAGCAAGAGTGCTCTTAGCCTCTGAGCCGTCTCTCCAGCCCGAGCAACTATTTAAATCTCATTTTCTACCTCAGGTTTTGTGTAAAGCAAATTAGTGCACATAGGAAGTTCTATATCTAAGTGGGCATTGCAAGAGTCATGTTGCTCTGCCAGAATGCTGGAGTTTGGTTCTTGGCAAATGGCACCACATCCAGCAGCTGCCTGTAACTCCAGCTCCAGACGTCCCAGTGCCCTCTTCTGCAATCTGCACACAGTGCTCACGTGTACAACCCCATACACAAGACATAACTAAAAGTACACGGTTTGAGGGTTGGAGAGATGGCTCAGGTTTAACACTGGTTGCTCTTCTAGAAGGCTAGAGTTCCAAGCCCAGCAACCACATGGTTGTGAGCTACCTATAATGGTATCTGATGCCTCTTCTGGTATGTAGGCATACATGCAGACAGCTCACATAAATAAAATGCATAAAAATAAATTTTCAAAAATCAATGGTTTGTGGGACAGGGGCTTGGTGCCACATCCCTATAGTCCTCGCTCTAGAAGCCTGAAGCAGGAGGACTAGGAGTTTGGAGACAGCCTGGGTACATGAGTCCCAAAACAAGGCAATAAAACATGTAAGATGAGTGATCATTTTTCTGTGGTTACATAAAGCCATGTGAATGAGTAAGATCTTGGAGAAAGACAATAGGGAGACCATTTATTTCCAGGGTGAAGCTTGGAGAAACTTCAGTTTATCAACTAAGAGGAGCTCATGATGGAGGCAGAGGTAAACCTGAAAAGGTAAGATGAAATTAGGGAACTGCTCTAGGGCTGGCACTACATAATAGGGGCAATGCAGTTGGCAAATAATCATCCAGAGATGGCTCCCTTGGGAAAAGTGCCTACTGCCAAGTCTGAAGACTTGACTTTGCTCCCTGGGACCCACAAAGAAGCATAACTTACTCCTGAATGTTGTCCTGGCCTCCACAAGCACGCTAGCATGAACATGAGCATACACACTCAAAAAAAGATTAAGATGTTTTGGCAGGTGAGGAGGGGGCTCCCCTCTCCCCCAGCCGTGAGCCCAGGCAAGCCAAGGGGCTGGCTTTTTGCAGGTGCTGGTCTTGTTCCTAAAGAAAGGTAACATTTTAAAAATAAGTAACTGCACCTTTATTCTCAGCTCTAGGGAGGCAGAGGCAGGCAGCTCTCTGAGTTTAAGGCCATTCTGGTGTAGACAGTGAGACAGACCCGGTCTCAAAAATAAACAAATGGGACCAGAGGCGTGGCTCGGTCATCAAAGGCTCACAACCAAATATAAACAAATGCAAAGAAAGTATTTAAAACAATAGCTTCAGGAGTCAGAATTAATGTGGAACACAGAAAATACTGTATGTAGAGATAACTGCCCTAGGAGAGGAAGGCCATACACAACCAAATATCCCGAATATCACCTCAGGGACACTGTTTTAAGTCCTACAGGGCTGCTCATCCGAGGATGCTGGTGAGAGGGCGTCTTTAACTTCAGTAGTTCCAGCCCTGAGTCTTCTTTCCTAGCCCTATGTTCTCCCTCCTTCCCTTCACCGTCTTGGAGATGAACCTTGAACCTCACCCTTAGGCAAATCCATAGTGACCCCCTCATTCATTCATTCATTCATTTCTGAGCTAGACATGCCACCTGGTCTGGAATTTACGGTCCCTCTTGCTGTAGCCTCTGGAAAGATGCAATTATAGACATAAGAGGTGCCACCAGCCAGGCCTTACCTTGCTTTCCTTGGTTCCACTTTACCAAATTTATTTTGTACATAGTGCTCTGCTGCCATGTATGCCTGCAGGCCAGAAGAGAGCACCACATCTCACTACAGACAGTTGTGAGCCACCATGTGGTTTCTGGATATTGAACCTGGGTCCTCTGGAAGAGCAGCCAGGGCTCTTAATCTCTGAGCCATCTCTTCAACCCCACCCCTACCACAAGTCCATTTTTTTTTTTTTTTTTTTTTGGTTTTTCCGAGACAGGGTTTCTCTGTATTGTTTTGGAGGCTGTCCTGGATCTCTCTCTGTAGAACAGGCTGGCCTTGAACTCACAGAGATCCCCCTGCCTCTGCCTCCCAAGTGCTGGGATTAAAGGTGTGTGCCACCAACGCCTAGCTCCAAGTCCATTCTTAAAGTTCTGATCATATTGACCTCCCATAGTAATTCACATTTCACCCTCTGTCATTGCAAATGTTACCCCTCTGGAACTGGATAGATGACTCAGTGGTTAAGAGCACTTGTTGGTCTTGCAGAAACTGGGATTCCATTCCCAGGATCTACATAGCAGGTCCCAGCCATTTGTAACTCCTGTTTTAGAGCATCAGCCCTCTTTGCAGGCATGGTAAACACAAGGTACAAGGACATGCATGTGATAAACAAATGTTACCCTTTCTGAATTCTTTTCCCAGTTAGACTTTAACTAGAAAGCCATTCCTATCCTGGGGGGTGGGGTTCACGCCTTTAATGCCAGCACTAGGGAGCCAGAGGCAGGAGGGGCTATGTGAGTTCCAGGACAGTCTCATCTACAGACCGAGTTCCAGGACAGCCGGGCCTATACAAAGAAACTCTGTCTCAAAAGAAAATGAAAAACAAATAACTGTTCTGAGGCCTTCCCAGGCTGGATCAGTTGGCCCTGTATAGGTAATAGTTGGATTTTTCAGCCCTCTGCATGGGCACTTAAGTACTATCAGCCTAGTTTTGCTCCGTACAGATCTCACACTCCAGATTTTCCCAAACAAACCAGAACTGTAGTAGTCTGCATTTTTCCCACCTCTGAGGTCTCCTAAATAAACACTAGTGGGTACAAACTGAGAGCATCCTATCACAGTTCCTGCTCTGGCCGCCAGGGGTCGCCCGGCTCTTTGTTTTCCTTACTAGCCAGGGTCGCGGCCGGAGGCCCTCAGAGCGCATGCTCAGGCAGTTCGCCGCCGGCCGCCGAGCGCTGGAGTTGCTTGTGGCCTCCCCGCACCGAGGTAGGTCGCTCTCCGGTTCGCGGGGAGCCCCGGGGATGGGAACCCGGGAGGTGCGGGACCGCATTGGGCCGAGGTCGCCATCCACGTGGCGTAGCGCGGGGCGGGCTGCACGTGAAGCCGGCGGCGCTGCGGGCGCGCGAGCTTCGGCCCGCGTGGGCCCCGCCTCGCCCGCGCACGGGCCGCGCAGCCCCTTAGCTGCCGCGCTCCGGGCGCGCGCCCCGCCACGCGGCGGGAGATTCAAACGGCTGGTGCGCGGCGCCCGGGGACGCGCGCTTGGCCGGCGGCGGGGAGGGAGCCGCAGCGTCCAGAGACGGTCGCCTGCCCTTAACCCGCTCTGTCACCCGGTCGCCTGCTGCCTGAGGCTTCCGAGCTACTCCCGAGCCTTTGGGGAACAATGGTGACAATGGCGGACCTCCATGCCCTTTGCGGAGTTTCTGGGCTCCCTGGCCAGGCTTCCATGGTTCCACAGTTAGGGCCTCCTGGGATCAGCAAAGTATGCCCGTGGAACTCGAGCGATGCTGCTGCCAAGTCTTTGATTCATCAGAAATTAAGTCTCCCGACCACATGTGCCCTGGCAGAAGTTGAGGGTATGAAATGGACCGGGAACTCCAAAGCGGAAGCCTTAACCGAGCTGTGGAGGGTCAGGGATAACTTTCCAAGTGAGGTGACCCGATAGAATGGTAGAGGCCGACTTTGGGTAGTGAGGTTGTAATATGTTTTGGATAACTAGGGTCAGGTTAATTCAGACATGGGGCGCAGCACATGCAATCCCTAGAAGTGTTTGGGGTCACAGGCGTCAGTGGTTATGTGGAGCTTCGGGGGAGGGTTGGAGTCGGCGTGGAGGGCACAGAGAAGCCTTCTTCATCCAAGAAGAGCATCCTAATGGAGCGTAGGAAGTGATTCATGGGTTCTGGTTGCAAAGACAACTAAGGAGTCTGGTTTGGGTTCCACTAGATCCTCTTAAGCTTTAGTTTCCTTACTTGTGACGTGAAGGTAGTATGTCTGTCCCAAAGCCAGTGGCTCTAACGTGCCCCTCTCTCTAGGGAAAAGAGAACAGAGCCCCAAGCAGTACCACAGACTTGCTGGAACTGGGTGAAGAAGTTCCTGGTGGGAAGTTCCTAGCAGCACACAGCAGGCAGCACAGGCACTCCCTAATCTCCTGTAGTTTGTGCCTCGAAGACATTCCCCAACCCCTAAGTCTTGCCCCTAGTCTGAGTGGGGGAGGGAAGGGACCGCTGCTGGGGTTGCCAGAGACTCCAGAAATGGGATTGTGGTGAGGTCACATGAGAACACCCGCTCCTGATAGATTGTCTAGCCTAGTGTACCTACCGGTTTGACTTACTTAGCAAGGGAGGAACAGGCTTGGAGCAGCTCCAGCTCTGGTGGGTGCTGCCCCCTGGGGCTTCATCTCAGCCTTGAATGGCCTGCACACCTACCCATTCCTGCCATGGCAACAGGTCTGAGCTCTAAGAGGGCCCTACACTTTTGCTGCTTTATTAATGGAAGTTGACTTCTTTCTGGTTCTCATTTCTGAGTCTTGCTCGCTCCTCCAGTTTTAAACTCCTTGAAGATGGGTCCTGGGGAGTGGGAGTGGGAATCAAATGGCCACAGAAGACAAGTCCTCTTGGTTTTTAATGTATACCATGTTTTCCCTGATGTGTCTACATCACATGCACGCTAGTGGCCCAAGGAGGTCAGAAGAGGGGAGAGGGCATCGGTCCACTGGAACTGGAGTTACAGGTGGTTGTGAGTGACCTTCTGGGTGCTGGAACCAAACCTGGGTTCTCTAGAAGAGCAGCCAGTGCTGAGCCAGGGTAGGAGTCATTATGTAGACCAGGCTGGCCTTGAATTTGTGGGAATCAGAAATGCTGCCCTTACCTACCTCGCCCAGCTAGGCCTATGCATGGCGTAGGAGGTGCTGCTCTTCCCCTGCCTCACTTCTAGGTTTATGCATACTGCCAAGTGCAGCAACTACTATTGCTGTGGTGCAGATGGAGAATGTGGGGTGACTCAGCATCTCTCCCCTCAGCAGTGGACTCATCTGTTAGATCACTCAGCCAGGCTCCACCTGCCCGCTCCCTCCCTGGACTTCTGCTTTCTGCTCCTTGAATTTGGCCATCCTGAGAGACTTGCTCAGGCATCTTAAATTCCTACCCTGGTTATAGGATACCTTTAGCTGACATTTTTGAGTGTTAATGGTGAGGCAGGGTCTTGCTATATAGCCTGTGTTGATCTTGGTCAGCTTCCTAGGTCTACAAAGTGAATTCCAGGACAGTCAGGGCTGTTAACACAGAAACCCTGTCTCTAAAATAAAATAAAATGTCTGGGTCCTTTTTCTGTCTCTCCTTTGCTGTATGAACGTGGGCAAGCGTCAGCTCCCTCAACCATGCTATGGGGGGATGGTGTCTTCAGCTCTTCTCAGCTGGGGTGAGTTTGTTGCGTGTGATGTACACGTGTTCCTGTGAATGTGCATGAGGGTCTGAGTGCATGTGGAGGGCAGAAGTTGTTGACAGTTGGCTTCCTGGATTGTGTTCTGCCTTACTTTTGGAGACGGCATCTCTCTGAAGCTGGGGTTCACCCGATAGGTACAGTGGCTAGCTAGCCAGTGAGCATCAAGGATGTGTGCACCCCACCCCAATTTCCCTGCACTAGGATTGTAGGAGTGTGCTGTGCCTGGTGTTTTGTGAGTGTTGGGTTCTGAACTCAGATCACATGCTTGCACGCTGACTGAGTCACCTTTGAAACCCCTTGGTTTGGTTTTTGACAGGGTCTCCTGTAGCCCTGGCTGTCATCAATCTGGCTGTGTGGCTGAGGGTGACCTTACCTCACAGGCATTTGCCAACATTCCTGACTTCAGCTTGTTTTGAAAAGTAAAAGTTTTTTTTTTTTTTTGTATAGCAAAGATTTCCTGAGTTATTTTCTAGTTTCTTTGGGAGGGAATAATGGGTTGCGAGGAGGGAACAAGGAGTGATTTCTGTAAAGATCTTACTTTCTTACTAGAATGTAAGCTCCACGAGTACAGGAAGCAGGTTTGCCTCTGGCCTTTGCATCTTGGCTCAACCCTAGGCACTCTGAATCTTTGGGAGATGAGCGCACATGTGTCACTCACTGACCCTACTCTGTCCTGGAGGCATCCAGTCCCGGTTTCTGTCTGTCCTGAGAGGTCACCTCCTCTTTAATACATAACGGTTGTTGCCAGGCGGTGGTGGCGCATGCCTTTAGTGCCAGCACTCTGGAGGCAGAGGCAGGCGGATCTCTGTGAATTCGAGACCAGCCTGCTGTGCAAGAGCTTGTTCCAGGACAGCCTCCAAAGCCAGAGAAACCCTGTCTCAGAAAACAAAAAACAAAAAAAACAAATAATGGTTCAACACACCAGAGCCCTGGGAGGCGGATTAAGTTCCAGGGATCCCAAAGAGCAGTCATTTTCAGTGTGAGGAAAGGGGTCTCAAAGAGGAACTAGGAAGGGGTCCCCTTGCTGGGAGAATAGATATTGTACAAAGTTCACATTGGCTCTGCAGGCTCCTGGGCCTGTTTAAAATCCTTTGTGGTTTCCTTTCTCTGAGTCACAAGTCTCTAGACCTGTGTTCATACCTTCTGAGGTTTTCACGGGAGGCCGCATGGTAGTGTGCTGACCACATCCCCAGCACACACTGAGAGGGCCTGGGCTGCTCTTCCATTTGTTGCCAGGAGCAGAGTTGTCATTCCTGTCAGTCAGGTGAACTTTGTACAGTATCTATTCTCCCAGCAAGGGGACCCCTTCCTAGTTCCTCTTGCTAAGATTCCAGTAAATTTGTGTCTCCGTCTTACCTGGAGAAGACCCTAACTACCACCCTACTATCAGCATTAACTTATTGAGCAAGTACTTTCCCTACGATCATTTGAATTTTTTATTATTTATTTATTTATTGGTTTTTTTGAGACAGGGTTTCTCTGTGGCTTTGGAGGCTGTCCTGGAACTCACTTTGTAGACCTGGCTGGTCTCGAACTCACAGAGATCCACCTGCCTCTGCCTCCCAAGTGCTGGGATTAAAGGCGTGGGCCACCAACACCCGGCTTTGTTATTATTTATTATTGTGTTTCTGTTTGTCTGTTTTTAAGACTGGATCTCTCTACATAGCCCTGCCTATCCTGAAGCTCACTCACTATGTACACAAGGCTGGCCAATCTGCTTGCCTCTGCCCACTGAGTGCTGGAATTAAAGACCCACCGCTCCCAACCTTATTTATTTAGTTTTTTTGGGACAGAGTTTTTCTATGTGTGACTGTCGTCTATGGCCATACCACCCTGAACGCGCCCGATCTCGTCTGATCTCGGAAGCTCAGCAGGGTCGGGCCTGGTTAGTACTTGGATGGGACACAAACATTTTCTTTATGCAATATTTATCAAAAACCCTAAAAAGTGTCAGGTAGTGGTGTTGAACATCTTTAATCTCTTGTGAGTTTGAAGCCAGCGTGGTTTACAGAGTGAGTTCCAAGACAGACAGGAGTACACAGAGACTCCCTGTGGGGGGGTAGGAGGAGCTAAAAGTAAAAACGAGTCACCTAGCATCTACCCCACAGCTTCTGGATAGGTGGGTAATGACTGAGCTCACAAATACTCTCTATTGCTGATAACACTGGGGAGAAAAATGAGCAAACTACTTGATTAATGTAGTAGACTAAGGGCTGGGGATATACCTCAGCCTGGTAAGAATCTGCCTAAGCTTCAAGTCCGATCCTGGTTCAAATCCCAGCACTTCATTCCTTGGGCCTGATGGTATCTGCCCGTACTTTCAGCACTAGGAAAGTCAGGACTAGTGGACTGGCCACACATAGAATATACATGACGGAATGGTAGGATGCCATCAAAAACGACATTTCTACAGACAAATCTATTGAACAGAAAGATGCTCTTTGTGACAAAGAAGAGCAGACAGAAGTCAGGTGTGATGCCTACTTAGGACCTCAGCGCTGTAGCACCTCAAATTCCAGGCCAGCCAGTCTCAAACACGAACAACAAAACAAGTAATGCATGCGGTTAATCCCAGCACTTACTCAGGAGGCAGGGCAGGCGGATCGCTGGTCTACATAGTAAATTCCAGGCCAGCTAGGGCTACCCAGTCTGAAGAGCTGCCTGATCTCCATTGTAGCTTATTAGTAACTATTATTATTTGAAACAGGGTCCAGTGCAGTCTAGGATTGCCCTGAGCTCCTCCCATCCCTGCCTGCACCTGAGTTGAATTACGGGCGTGTACTTCCATGAGAGGCTGACGGGCAGGGTTAAATGAGTGATACCGAGACAGCACACTGCCGGGGTGTGGTTCACTGGCAGAGCGCTAACTTAGCATTTCTGAGGCTCTGGGTTTCACCCCATAACAGGAAAAAAAAAAAGTTTAAATTAAAATAAAGCTGGTCTGGGTGCACACCTTTTAGTCCCAGCACTCGGGAGTTAGTGCAGGCAGGTCTGAGTTCTAGGCCAGTGTGGTCTACATAGTGTGTCCCAGGACAGTCACACATAGAAAAACTCTGTCCCAAAAAAACTAAATAAATAAGGTTGGGAGCGGTGGGTCTTTAATTCCAGCACTCAGTGGGCAGAGGCAAGCAGATTGGCCAGCCTTGTGTACATAGTGAGTGAGCTTCAGGATAGGCAGGGCTATGTAGAGAGACCCAGTCTTAAAAACAGACAAACAGAAACACAATAATAAATAATAACAAAGCCGGGTGTTGGTGGCGCATGCCTTTAATCCCAGCACTTGGGAGGCAGAGGCAGGTGGATCTCTGTGAGTTCGAGGCCAGCCTGGTCTGCAGAGCGAGTTCCAGGACAGCCTCCAAAGCCACAGAGAAACCCTGTCTCGAAAAACCAAAAAAAGAAAAACCAAAAAAAAAAAAAAAAAAGAAAATGTTTGTGATTCTGACATGTAGTATTTGGCTGGGTTTTTCAGGACAGGAAGATGCCACCCAAGCGCATAGCTAAGAGAAGGTCACCCCCAGAAGATGCCATTCCCAAAAGCAAGAAAGTTAAAGGTAAGCTGGTCTTGATCCCTTCCTGGCTCTGAGTGGTCTCAGAACAAACAAAGAACTCTCTGGGCCCCCGCTCCTTCCTCCCTGGCTTAAAGCTCTGAGGAGCTTAGATGTCCAGGGACCCCTGCTTAGCGGAGGTTCTCTTACATCTCACTCAGTCCAGCCCTGTAGCAGTCAGAGAGAGGCCTAGGCTGAGGCTTGTCAGAGTACTCTAGCAGTGCTGTCAGAAAAAGATCCCCTGCCCTGCCACCCCCATCCTAAAACTTGGCCCCAGGCGAATGAATTCCCGTTTGGTCTGTCTAAAGTACTTTGGTCTCCTCTCCCTGATAATGGAAAAAGTCCCTGGAGTTAGGTCCATTTGTTCTGAACTGACAGCTTGAAAGCCCAAGGCTTTTGGACCTACTGGGCTTTCAGAGGTGGGTCCAGTTGTTAGCTCTGCCGTTTTCTCATGTGTAACCACAGGCATGCCAATTAATCTGGCTGAGGTTGAGTTCCCTTGATAGAATGGAGATGGGAACTCCATCAACCTCCTGAGTCATTGAAGATTAGATGAGATAATGTCCCAGCTTCATTTGAGGGACCTGTCCTGTAATTTTTCTTTCTCCTACAACCCCAGAGTGGTAAAGACCAGAGAAATTGACCCCTAGCATGGGAGGAAGGAGCATAGATACATGCTCAGACAGTGTCTGTCTTTTGCAGACCCTCGTAACCGCGGTCCTGCTACCCGCTCCTGCCAAGGTGCCTGTGGGCCAAACCCAACTGACCAGAAAACCCAACCAGATGGCTCCCTGCCCGGTGCAGCCTCTGTGCAGCGGCAGTGGCCCTGGCAGCTGAGGCCACACCCCTGGGGAAGGGACTGGATGCCATTGACTGAAGGGCTGTGGCAGGCTTCCATTGCTGCCATAAGGCTTTGCACTACCTACTGGTTAGCCCACGCCTCTCTGCAAATGCATCTGTGGGTTCTTACTGTGCCTTCTTGTTCTCTGAAGCTGTCAGTGTGCTGCCCATGCTGGCAGAAGGGGTGGTCTGTTCTCCTGTGCACCAGAGTTGGAGATCACTGTCTGGGAGGGCAGGGTGTTCAGATAGAGGTTGATAAGTGCTCTAACCCAGGAAGTCACCCTGAGTTCAGTGTAAACTCTGTTAATTAGCTTTATGAGCCTGGGTAGGTTTTTAACCCTCTAGGAGGCTCTATTCTGTGTCCTGTAAAACAGTAGTGTCTTCTATTTTTGGTGTTTGTTTAAGATAGAATAGCCCTGGCTGTCCTGGAACTCCCAGAGATTCCTGCTTCCGCCTCCAAGGGCTGGGATTAAAGGCTTGACTCACCAGGCCTGTCAGCAGGGTCTTCTAAATATGGGAGGTCTACAGAGCCAGCTAGTGTTGGTTGAGTAAGTGGTCAGGAAAAGGTTGGTACTGCTTGATAGTGGTGGCACATGTCTTTAATCCAACACTTGGGAGACAGAGGCAGAAGGATCTTGGTGAGTTTAAAGCCAGCCTGGGCTACAGAGTGAGGTACAGGACGGCCTAGGGCTACATAGAGAAACCCTGTCTCAAAAAACCAGACAAAACAAAAGGTTGGCAGTATGGACGCACATCTGAGATATGGGCTCAGCAGGAAACTGTCTTGTATCCTCACTGTCCTCATGCCCTGCCACCAACATCCACTTCACCATGCAGTGTGTCTCCTGGTTTGTCTTTCCTCGTCATGTCAGTAATGTGCTTGGGTGTTAATCCTCACAAACCCCTTGTCATGCTCCGTTCACAGATGAGGACACTTAGACCCACAGAGGTTTTATCTATAGCCTGTTGGCAGAGCACGGGCTTGCCCCAGGTCATTGTGATCCCAGAGCCCGTGCCATGACCTCTACTGCCCGAGTCCTGCACACTCAGGGGCTGTCTTCTCCACCCTTTAGTCTCACACAGGTCTCACAAAACAGAACCAGGCTTGGTGCTGACACTGGGCCAGGGCGACGTGGGCCAGCTGGGGCTGGGTGAGAGTGTGCTGGAGAGGAAGAAGCCGGCCTTGGTGCCCCTTCTGCAAGATGTTGTGCAGGCTGAGGCTGGGGGCATGCATACCGTGTGTCTGAACCAAAGTGGCCAGGTAAGTCAGAGGGGGTTGGGACAGATGGGACAGGACCTGGGTGCAAGGGTGTGGGACAGGACCTGGTTATAGAAGCAAGGAGTGGCCTAAATGAGTTGGCCACAAACTGAGTTTGTGCTAATGGGACACCCTGGGCACAGGTCTACTCCTTTGGCTGCAA
The DNA here is from genome assembly GCF_017639785.1 of Mesocricetus auratus. Taxonomy (NCBI): domain Eukaryota; kingdom Metazoa; phylum Chordata; class Mammalia; order Rodentia; family Cricetidae; genus Mesocricetus; species Mesocricetus auratus. The sequence goes on from NW_024429197.1 coordinate 11,022,561, forward strand.
TGATGAGGGTGCCCTGGGAAGGGACACATCAGTCGAGGGCTCAGAGATGGTCCCTGGCAAAGTGGAACTGCAAGAGAAGGTGGTACAAGTGTCAGCAGGGGACAGTCACACAGCAGCTCTTACTGAAGATGGCCGTGTCTTCCTCTGGGGCTCTTTCCGGGTAAGACTGGGTCTGGAAATTTGTACGGGGTGGGAGTGGGGGGAGGGGAGGTCCCGGGGCTGGCAGGCAAAATTAATTTAGGATACCCAAATGATCCACTTACCTGTCCCCATTGTGGGAATAGAAGGTAAGGGTCACGTGTAGGTTGGGCCCAGATTTAAGTCCCTGCTACCTTATCTAGGTCTATCCATACCACTGGCTATTTGCTTGAATGTGATGAAATAACGGTATTTGGGAAGGGGTGGGTAAAGGGTGCCTCTGAGCTGCAACTGATCCTGGAAGCTGCTTCGTCTTTTTGTGCCCTTCTCATTCTTAAACCCATTACAGCAGGGCGGTGGTGGCGCATGCCTTTAATCCCAGCACTCGGGAGGCAGAGGCAGGCAGATCTCTGTGAGTTCAAGGCTGGGCTGGACCAACAGCCTCTAAAACAATACAGAGAAACCCTGTCTCGTAAAAACCAAAAAACAAAACAAAACAAAAAAAAATTACAGAGGCGTTGAGATAGATTTGTGGAGATGGGAAGCATCACTTCTTTGTGATTCTAAGGCTGGGGGGTGTGGTCTTTTTTTTGGTTTTCATGGATTTTTTTTTTTTTTTTTTTTTTTTTTGGTTTTTCGAGACAGGGTTTCTCTGTGGCTTTGGAGGCTGTCCTGGAACTAGCTCTTGTAGACCAGGCTGGCCTCGAACTCACAGAGATCCGCCTGCCTCTGCCTCCCGAGTGCTGGGATTAAAGGCGTGAGCCACCAATGCCCAGCTGTTGTAAGCATTTTTATGAAGAATTTTTTAACACAGTAATGCTCAGAACGATGTATTGTACCTCTGTCTTCTTGCCATGCTGCCTCAGCAATTAATTGACTTTTAGCCAGATTTGTTTCCCCCCACTCACATCTTTACCCTCGCTCACTTTAACACAGTCCCCGACTGTGGGTGTTGTCATTCTTCAGCATTCCATTGTCTCACTGTCCATATCTGCTACCCCTCATTCACTACCCTTCTCCAGGCAGCTGTCATGGCCCTAGCAAGCCTGGACTTGGCTGACAGAGCCGCAGGACTGGCTGCTTAAGTCTCTGTCCCTCCTTTGTAGGATAATAACGGTGTGATCGGGTTGTTGGAGCCCATGAAGAAGAGCATGGTTCCTGTTCAAGTGCAGCTGGACATGCCTGTGGTAAAGGTAGCCTCAGGTGAGTGTTGGACAGGAGCTAGGGCAGCTCAGCCTTGGGTCTTACAGACACACCCTTCATCCCTTGCCTTCCTCTCATCTTCAGGGAATGACCATTTGGTGATGCTGACGACTGACGGAGACCTCTACACCTTGGGGTGTGGAGAGCAGGGTCAGCTGGGCCGTGTGCCTGAGTTATTTGCCAACCGAGGTGGCCGTCAGGGCCTTGGTAAGTGGCTTTGGTGTCGCCAGTGGGATGGTTTGGTAAGCCGTCCCCTGCCAGAAGTAAAGGGCATGAGGGTTCTGTTGAGGCTTCTAGCCAGTGTGTTTGCAGTGTTCATTAAGACTCAGACTGTTGGAATGTAAAATGAAATGAAAATATAAAAAAAAAATCCAGGACAGCCTTCAAAGCCACAGAGAAACCCTGCCTCAAAAAATAAAAAACAAACAAACAAACAAAAAACAGGAAAAAAATCTGGGGGGTAATAAAAAAGAACTCAGACTGGCTGCCTGGCAGTGGTGGCACACACTTTTAATCTCCGCATTTGGGAGGCAGAGGCAGGTGGATCTCTGAGTTCCAGACCACTTTGTTCTACAGAGTGTGTTCCAGGACAAGCTACATAGAGAAACCCTGTCTGAAAAGACCACTAAAAAAAAATGAACTCAGACTGGGCAGTGGTTGTGCATGCCTTTAATCTCAGCATTCGGGAGGCAGAGGCAGACAAACCTCTTGAGAGTTTGAGGCCAGCCAGGGCTACACAGAAACCATATTTTGAGCTGCCTGCCCGTCCCAAACAAAAACAGAACTCAGACTTTGAGCTGGGAATGGTGGCATATACCTTAAATCCCAGTACTCAGGAAGCAGAGGAATGTGAGCTCCTCAGATTTAGACTTTGAGGCCTGCCTGGTGTATGTATTTCTAGGCCAACCAATAAATAATGAGACCCTCTACAAAGGTGGGGGGAGAACCCTCAGACTTTGGAGGCTGACTCCTTATCTCTCACCCCACCCCTATTGGTTACTGTGAGGAGAGAAAGGGTTAATCAGGAGAATGTCTGGCACCTCAGTTGTACCTGAGCTTTCCTTCTCATGAGTGTTAAAGTCTGAACCTGGTGTTGCCTGGTCTTTAATGAGGATGAACCTGCTTCGCCTCCTTCAGGGTCCTTTGTGGAAGAGAAAAAACACCCTATGTCTGTCACTGACCCTGGCTTTCTCTTTCCTTACAGAGCGACTCCTGGTCCCCAAGTGTGTGCTGCTGAAATCCCGGGGAAGTCGGGGCCGTGTGCGGTTCCAAGATGCCTTCTGTGGGGCCTATCTCACTTTTGCCATCTCCCGTGAGGGCCATGTATATGGCTTTGGCCTCTCGAACTATCACCAGCTTGGTGAGTGCTGATCCTAGCATCAGACTTGACTCCATGACCTTGGTTCCTGTCTTTGGGTTTGCTTTGTGGGGTACCTGATGCCTCAGAGGTACGGTGTAAGGTGATGTTTCTGGGGATGAGTGGGAGTGGCCTTTCTGGGGACAACATTGAGAAGGGAAGCTTCTGGAACACTTTCACCCTTGGCAACAGGAACTCCGGGCACTGCATCTTGCTTCATTCCTCAGAACTTAACATCCTTCAAGAATTCCACCAAGTCCTGGGTGGGCTTCTCTGGTGGCCAGCACCATACAATCTGCATGGATTCAGAAGGTAGGACACCCAAGCCCTTCTGCTTCAGAGAGTCCCTGATACGGCCAGGTGCTTTGGATCATGGTTTGGGCCAGACATAGATAGCATCCGTGAGGGTTGTCCTGGTGCCTGGAGCGTGAGTGCCCCTGGGGGGGTATAGAGCATCTTCTAGCTCCTTGCCCCAGATGAAGAAAAGAAAAGGCCCTGAGATCTCAGCCCCCGAGAGGAGAGCTGACCCTGAAGGACACGGGGACTCACTTGGTGTGCTGTCTATTTTACTTGGAACGTGCCCCCTGCTGATACTCAACCTCTCTCCCACAGGAAAAGCATACAGCCTGGGCAGGGCTGAATATGGGCGGCTGGGCCTTGGGGAGGGTGCTGAGGAGAAGAGCATACCCACCCTCATTTCCCGACTGCCCGTCGTCTCCTCTGTGGCCTGTGGGGCTTCTGTGGGATATGCTGTGTCCAAGGATGGTGAGTGATCTCCTCAGACCTGGTTGTTGGAGCCTGGGATCATGATTCCTAGCAAGTTTCTCAGGTTATGTTGTTGATAATACTGTTTTGCCATTGAATCATAAGCTCTGGGTGGGATGTTTATGTTGTTTTGTTTTAGTCTGTTTTTGAGACAGGGGTCTTACCATGTAGACCAGGCTGGAACACACAAAGATCAGCCTGCCCCTGCCTCTGCCTTCTGAATGTTGGGATCATGTGCCATCACGCTGGACTCTGAGGATTTTCTCTGTCCCAGCATCTAGCCACCAAATAATGACATGGAGACTTCTTATTAATTATGAAAGCTTGATCTGTAGCTTAGGTTTGTTTTTAACTAGCTATTAATAACTTACCTTAACCCATTTATATTAATGTACATTGTATCATGTGGCGTTATCTCTCGTTTATCTTGTACCTCCTGTTTTCTCTTTGTCTCCTGGCATCCCTGAGTCCCTAGACTCCTCTTCCTCTTACTTTTTCTTCCCGGAAATCCTGCCTATACCTCCTGCCTTACTATTGGCTGTTCAGCTTATTACACTAATCACAGCAATACACCTTCACACAGTGTATAAATATCCCACAAGACAAGAGTACTTTTTTTTTTAGGTTTTTCGAGACAGGGTTTCTCTGTATTGTTTTGGAGGCTGTCCTGGAACTCGCTCTGTAGACCAGGCTGGCCTTGAACTCACAGAGATCCCCCTGCCTCTGCCTCCCGAGTGCTGGGATTAAAGGTGTGTGCCACCAACGCCTGGCAGGAGTACTTTTTTTTAATGCTTATATCTGCATGTATGTGTATGTACTATGTATATGCTTGGTGCCTACAGAGGCCAGGAGAGGGCATCAGATCCCCAGGGGACTGGAGTCACTAACAGTTGTGAGCTGCTATGTGGATCCTGGCTAGTCCTGCAGAAGAGGGTGTGGACATATAGCAGCCGAAGCCCAAGAAAGGTGCATAGCCAGGGATCCTGCAGAATTCAGATTGGCAGGGACGTTTATGCTTACCTGGGTGGGCTTCCTCAAGAAGTGGGGTTTGCATTGCAGCATGGAGGTTCAGTTCTTATAGGCCAGGTGTTGTGGCACACACTTTTAGTCCCAGTACTCAGGAGGCAGAAGCAAGCACATCTTTGTGAGTTTGAGGCTAGCCTTGTCTATATAGTGAGTGAGTTTTAGGCTAGCCAGGCCTACATAGTGAGACCTTATCTTAAAAAAAAAAATTGCCGGGTGTTGGTGGCGCACGCCTTTAATCACAGCACTCGGGAGGCAGAGGCAGGCGGATCTCTGTGAGTTCGAGGCCAGCCTGGTCTACAGAGCGAGCTCCAGGACAGCCTCCAAAACCACAGAGAAACCCTGTCTCGAAAAAAACAAAAAAACAAAAAAATTTAATGGCATATCAAACCCAGGAGCATCCTAAGTAATCTAGAAGGTGGCTGGTTCCAAGAACAGAGAGAATGCAGCAGAGAACACATTCTCCTTAGCTCTTCCAAACTCCCTTGAACTCTTGGGCTGGGACCTTGCCAGACTGCTATTGATCAAGGCCAAAATTCACCCCCATGTCCCAGGCATCTCCTGGTATGGCAAGGCAGGTCTGAGGACCCCAAAGACTCTCTTTCTGTCCTTTCTAGGTCGTGTTTTTGCCTGGGGCATGGGCACCAACTACCAGCTGGGCACAGGGCAGGATGAAGATGCCTGGAGCCCTGTGGAAATGACCGGCAAACAGCTGGAGAACCGAGTGGTCTTAACTGTATCCAGCGGGGGCCAGCACACAGTCTTACTGGTTAAGGACAAGGAACAGAGCTGATGAAGTCTTTGTGGGCCTGGCTTCTGGCCCCCAACCCACCTTCACAGAACAGGAAAACAGCCAGATGCAAATTCCAGAAGGCCCCTCCCCAGCCCTGAACAGCTGTCATCTCCTGTCTTACCCATCACCACCACAGAATCCTTTCCTTCTGTTTCGTCCTCTTTTCTAGAATCATCCTGAGAAGTACAGGATGAGGGAGGATGGGAAGGGGGTCTCAGAAGGAGTTTGCTTACTTACGTCCTTACACCGTTCCCTATATTACCCTACTTCCTGTGGTCCTAGCAGGCCCTGGCTCATTGCCTACAAAACCCAAAGCTTGGGGTTTGGGTGCCCATACTCTGAAAAGTTGGGAACTCCGTTCACACCCCCATTCCTATGTGCCACTTTTTCTGTTCCTAACATCAGTTTAAAAGGAGACGGATGGTACAGTCATCAGATCCAGTTGTCATGGACCTATGCCTAGAGAGATCTGGACAAAGGCTTCACAAGGCTGGGGTGACCCTAAGCCAAATATTTGGCTCTAAACAGGTGTCCATGGGCAAAAACAGCGATCCACTTGAAAGAAATCCAACTAGCTGTTCTCCCAAAAGCACAAAGCACCCCACTGTCTCTTGGGCATTGCCTATGCATTCCCCATCTAGTCAGCCTTTGTGCCAAAAAGGACTGGAAAGCCATGCTGGGCTCTGCTGGGCAGTCAAGGCAGGGTACTGGGGAAGCGTGGAGGGGAACACTTGGAGGGACGGAGGCTGGTCCTAAGAAAAGGAAGAACAGTGGTTGAGACAGTAGTTTTGTTTTTGTTTTTTTAATTATAAAGTATTTTGGAGGGGAGAGTGAAATCTTTTAACACTTTGAATAAATTTAGAGTTTTATAAAAATGGACTCTTTGTTTCATGCAGTTTTCCTGGAATTGTTTTGTTGTCTTTAATGGGGCACTTGCCTTGTACCAAGCATTACTAAGGGGGCAGGGTAAACATGCCTAGGAATCTGTTGTCAAGGCTGTGGCCAACACAGCTGTCCCAGAGTCTGGGAAAGACATGAGGTGTTTGGTTAGTTAGGCTATAGGAACCACTGCGGTTTCTTCATGGCCATGATGCATAAGACAGATAAGATAGATTTTTTTTTTTTAAATGGGCTCTCAGTGTAGCTCAGGCTGACCTGAACCTCCTGCCTCAGCTTCCTGAGTGCCTGGCTTTAATATGGAAGCCAAGGTTTTTCATTTTGTTCTGGTTTTGGCAGGATCTTACTGTGTGTCCCTGGCTGGAATTTATTGTGTAAAACAAGCTAGCTTTGAACTCATAAAAAAAATCTGTCTGCCTCTGCTTCCAGAGTTTTTGGATTAAAGTCATGTAACCACTACAACTGGCCCAAATTTCTTTGTGTTAACAGCTCTGGCTGTCCTATAACTCAAGTTTGTTGACTGGCTAGCCTCAAACTCACAGAAATCCACCTGCCTCTGCCTCCTGAGTGCTGGGATTAAAGGGGTGTGCCACTCCTGCCAGGCTCTAATTTTACTCAACTGTATGCATTTTTTTGTTGTTGTTTTGCTTTTAGTTTTGTTTTGTTTTGTTTTTCCGAGACAGGGTTTCTCTGTATTGTTTTAGAGGCTGCCCTGGAACTAGCTCTGTAGACCAGGCTGTCCTCGAACTCACAGAGATCCACCTGCCTCTGCCTCCCAAGTGCCGGGATTAAAGGTGTGTGCCACCAATGCCTGGCTTCTTTTTTTTTTTTTTTTTTTTTGAGACAGGGTTTTTCTGGTTTTTTGGATGCTGTCCTGGAACTAGCTCTTGTAGACCAGGCTGGTCTCAAACTCCTGTCTGCATTTTCAAAAGCTTAAAACTTAACCTCGGTTGCTCTGTGGTAAAACTTTTCCTTGGAAGCTGCTATACACATGTGTCCACTCACCGTAGCTAGGGAGCTTAGAATAGACCAAATTACAGATAATCCAACTTGGTGAACCAGTGAGTTTCATTGGGGTTAGTTACAGGGCAGAAATGCAGCTTTGTCATCAAAGGCACGGGTGACAGCTCCCAAAAGCTGGGAATCTGGAGTTCACTCACTGCACAGCCTCCAGGCAGCATAAGAGGCTGAAGAGTATCCTTTCCAAGCTACCCTGGTCTAAATTTCTAGGCAGATGGGCTATACTCAGAGTCCTTTGCAGGTCAACCTCAACTTTATTGCTTACTCCGACGATGGGTGTCCTAGTAATCTGATCAGTTTCAGGAACTTCCTGAAGCTATTTTGGCCTCGAACTCAAAAAGATCCATCCATCTGCGTCTGCCTCCCAAGGGCTGGGTTGAAAGGCGTGTACCACCACCCACTTTAATCTGATGTCGAGTCTGGGCTAATCCCACTTTAGGAGCTCTCAAAAAACAATTTTGCTGAGTGTTTTATGGGTAGGTCTGTGGTCTGAGATGAATCCTTAGCGTTATGGAATAGAAAGTGGGAGGGGCCAGGAGTGATGTCTCACACTTGTAAACAGCACTTTGGAGACTGAAGGAAGAGAATTGCCAAAAGTATGTACCAGGACGGCTTGAGCAACATAATGAGACCTTGCTTCAAGACTAAATAGATAAATAAGAATTAAAGCGTGGGGCTGGAGATGTGGCTCAGACGTTGAAGACAAGGAATGCACTTTCAGAGGACTGGGGTTCATAAAAACAGGCGGAAGCAGGTAGATCTATATGACTAGGCACTTACAGGCTAGCCAGGGCCACATAGAGATTGTGTCCCGTACACAACACACATAACGATGGGTGAGAGTGATTTGATTTATCAAAAGAACTGTCCCTTAGTCCTCTCCGCCATAGGGCTTTATGAGAATGAAGAATCTCATTACATCTTCAAAACAGCCCTCGCGGTTTTTCAGCTGGAATGCTCAGAGCAAGAGGACAGCTATAGGGGCCCGGGCTAGTCCACAGTCCAATCGGAGCGTTCCATCGCTAATTTACCTTCGTGCTAATGCTTGGAAGTCCCTACTGAGAGAACCTTACCTCCCTTGATTAAATATTTACGTGGTTTTATTAAAATACTGAGTAGCACACCCTACTGTTTTTTTTTTTTTTTTCAGAGCCCGCACCAGCCAGGCTTCCGGCGCCCGAATGGAAGCCACGCCCCTGCCCGTGTCGGGGCCACGCCCCCTACGAGCCGGAAGCTGCTGACAGACCCGAGGAAAACCCGGATTGGCGCGACTAGCCTTCCCGACTGCGTGTGCGCGGGAGGCGTCGCGGGTGCGCTCCACAGGCCCGCACGGTCCCCGTCCGGATGCGGGATGGCGGCCAGCCTGTGGATGGGAGACGTGAGTGCGGGCCGCCCCTGCTCTGAGGAGAAGAGGGCCTCAAGTCACAGGGGAGGGAGGGCCTGGGGGCGACGGGCCTTCAGATCCAGAAGGGCGGAGGTGAACCGCACGGGTTTGGTGACTCAAGAAAAGCCAGGCCGGGAGTATTGGCGCGTCGCATGCCTTAATCCCTCACTGAGGCAGAGGCAGGAGGCCCTCCTAGACACTTCCAGGCTCCTTTGGGCGTCATTGCGAGGCCCTTTCTCACCCTGGCCCTAACAGGAAAGAGAGGCTGGGCATCAAAAGGAAGATTGATCAGATGCAGAATCCACGGGGTATAGGTTCTGGGGTCCCCTTTTCAATATAGGAAGGAAAAGGAGATTTTGGGGGTCGAATGGGAGGAGCCTCAAGGATTGAGGGGCCCTTTGTTTCTAGGGCCGGAGGCACGGGGAGTTCCATAAAGGGGAACGATTTGTTATTTTTGTTTGGAGATTGGGGTGGGGGTCTCACCTAGGTCTGACTGGTCCTGGAACTCACTATAAAAACCAGACTGTCCTCGAACTCACGCAGAGATCTGCCTGCCACTAGCTAGCCAGTGTCGGGACTACAGGCGTGTGCCACACCGCCCATCAAGGGGAGCAACTGGAAGTACAGGAGGAGGTTGGAGCCTCGTCCCCCCTCCCCGTGGGGCTTCCGGAACTGAGCCTCTCTGCTGTGGTTTTTATGCAGCTGGAACCCTACATGGATGAGAACTTCATCTCTAGAGCCTTTGCCACCATGGGGGAGACCGTGATGAGCGTCAAAATTATCCGAAACCGCCTCACTGGGTACATCTCCCTTTTCATCTTTCCAATTCTCACTTCTGCTGTCATTCAGGAGAGTAAACATGGCTGGGAAGCAGGGCTTCTCACCTAGTTGTAGTAGTCGTCACACAGTATTATAAAAGAAACATGGGCAGAGGGGTGGATGCTTGCTGAGCAGAAGCACAGAGTTTTTCAGGTTTCAGTACCCTGGTGTTTGAGGGCAGGATGCTGGAGCCTGTGTTCCGAGTGCTGTGTTGTGTGATCTTTGTAATTAACTTGTGTGCTTCACTTACCGTTATTTTATTTTATCCCAGGTGCATACCAATCACAGGTGCACCAGCAGCCCTGGCTCTTTAAGCTTTATCTTTGATTACATGTATGTATTGAGTTGGGGAGGCAGGGTGTGCAGGTGCCCATGGAGGCCAGAGGTGTCAGATCCTGTGAAGCGGCCCTGCGTGGTTGCTGAGCCTCAAATTGAGGTCCCTTGGAAAAGCAATACAGAACTTTTTTTTTTCCCACGAGACAGGGTTTCTCCATGTAGCCCTGGCTGCTCTGTAACACAGGCTGGTCTCAAACTCAGCAGTGCAGAACTCTTAACTGCTGAACTGTATCTCCAGCTCCCATTTATTTAATTTTTAGCATGTGCCATCTCACCCACCCACATAACCTCCCCCCCTTTTTTTCAAGAAATCAGGGGGGTTCAGAAGTACAAGGTCAGGGGAGGGCAGCGAGGTAACTCAGGAAGTACAAGCACTTGCTTCATAAGTCTGTTGACCTAAGTTGGAGATCCTGGACTGATGACACATTGTGTAGACTTCTCAAATAACTAAGCTGGGGGGAGTGGCACCAGCCTGTAGTGGCAGCACTTGGAAGGCCAGAATAGCCAGAGCTATATAGTAAGACCCTGCTCAAAGAAACAATAACAAAGAAACCCGAAATAATTCTCAAGTAGTTAATACAAATATTAAAGAATGCCCAGCCGTGCAACCTCAGGCTCTTTGTCATTGGACAGAAGAGAAACAATCAGACTTTGTCATTGGTCAGAAGGGAAACAATTTCAGGTTACCTTAACTGATTGTAAGGATACTGTGTTCATGGGGGAGTTATTATAACACCCCTTACAGATAGCCAAACACCAGGACCCTCACATCCCCTATGTACATGGTGTAATATCCTCACCTATGCTTGTCCTCCTGTTTCCTGAAAGAAGACTATGACACTAACACAGTGTACATGCTTTGTTAACTGTATTGTCGGGGCCAGTGGTCCTCAACCTTCCTAGTGCTACAACCCTTTAATACAGCTCTTCATGTTCTGTTGACCCCCAACCATAAGTTGTTTTGTTTTGTTTTTACTAATTTAGGACTTTAATTTTACTACTGTTATAAGCCATGTATGAATCTAATAATGTGACCCCTGTGAAAGGGTTGTTCAGCCCCCAGAAGGTCTTGACCCACAGGCTGAGAACTTCTGTTCTAAAGTGTTCTGATCACAGGCATGCACCACAATGATGAGCTCCTTCCTGACTTTCAGCATGCAAAAGCCAATCTTTTCCTCTTCTGATGGCACTCACCTGCCTCTCAAGCTGACTATAGAATCCAGGGCCTTGTGTATATTCCGCAGGAGCTTTCATGTAGACTTTTTGTTTTTCAGGACAAGGTTTCTATGTAGCCCTGACTTTCCTGGAATTCACTCTGTAGCCCAGGCTGGCTTTGAACACACAGATCTGCCCGCCTCTGCCTCCTGAGTGCTGGGATGGAAGGTGGGCTTTTTAAGTAGGTAACATCATTATCTTCTGCATTAATTTCTTCTGGTATTTTCTCCATGGGTATCCTTAATTTCTTGTATACTAGATAGTTGATCTGAAGGATTGGATGTGTCATGTTAAGGGTTTTTGTCAGTATTTCACAGGTGATGTGGCATATACGTAATAAATGGTTATTAAATAATTCAGGGACTGTTCAGATTCACTGTCCTTGTATTAAATTTGCAAGTTATTTCTGATTTGGAATATGGGGTGGAATAATAATAGTGGTTCTATTTGAAAACCCCCTTTAAACTGGGTGGTGTGTTACGTGCTTTAATCCCAGCACTTGGGAGGCAATGGCAGGCTGATTTCTGTGGCTTTTAGGCCAGCCTGGTCTACAGAGTGAGTTCCAGAACAGCCAAAGCTACATACTGAGACCTTGTGGTAACAGAAAGTAAAAAAGAAAAAGCAAGCCATTTTTCCTCTCTTGAGGCCAAGATGTGCCTGGGCATCTTTATCACTTGGTTTCTCTTTTTTTTTTTTTTCCAGAATCCCAGCTGGCTACTGCTTTGTGGAATTTGCAGATTTGGCCACAGCTGAGAAGTGTTTGCATAAAATTAATGGGAAGCCCCTTCCAGGAGCCACACCTGTAAGGATATTTGGGTGATGATGACCTTGCCATTTTTATTAATTACCACCACATATTCAATCGCTACTGGATACTTGTATCGTAGTATTGTCTTTGATTGACCAGGAAGCTGAAGCGGGGAGGTGCCGAGATTTTCTGGAGGCAATACAGGTAGTAAGTGACAGAGCCAAGATTCAGATGGAAGATTGATTGCCCACAAAACCCTGGCCCTTTCCATTCTGTAGTACTGCCTTGTATGACAGAAGACTCAAAAATCAGGCTGGGGGTGTAGCTCAGTGGTAGAGTACTTAATCTAGCATGCCCAAGACCCTGGGTTCAGTCCCCAGCCAAAAATAAGGACTTTAAACTCTAGGTCTTTTACCTGATTGAGAATCTAGAACAGGCTGGTAGCTGCAAGAACACATTTCAAGAGAGTTACATTCTGCTCTTCCCACAGTTACTTAGCTTACAGCTGTACCAGCTGGCACACCTGGGCTCATAGAACCATGGAGCTGGCAGTGCCCTTAACGGTCAACCGTGCAACCCCTTCATTTTATACAGGAGAAAAGCTGAGGCTTAGAGAGGGGGAGATGTTTTGTCCAAGGTAATTTATTTCAGTTTTTTTCAAATATTGTTTGGTTTTTGAAAGACCCTTCTCTGTTTTAGTTTGTTCATGTGTTTTTAAATTTCCAGGCAAAACGTTTTAAGCTGAATTATGCCACTTACGGAAAACAACCAGACAATAGGTAAGTAAGGAGCTGCGCCGATATAGCTCAAGCCCCAGTATATATCTGGATTAGAAGCACAGATATCATGATGCCAATTACTGCCAAAAAGAGGGTAGATAATTGAATCTGGGTATAAAGACATACTCTCCTGCTCTCTGGCCTCCATCATGTCAAGGCCATCTCATCTCTTTCCTGGTTTGAATGGGGGGGAGTCATGGTCTCATATATCCCAGACTGGCCTCAAAGCTCCCTATGTAGTCAAGGATGACCTTAAAATTCTGATCTTCACAGATAGAAAAATGGCTCAGAGGTTAAGAGCATTGACTCTTCTTCCAGAGGTCCTGAGTTCAATTCCCAATAACCACATGATGGCTGACAACCATTGGTAATGAGATCTGGTACCTTCCTCTGTCCTGCAGGCATACATGCAGGGAGAACACTGTATATATAATAAATAAATCTTTAAAAGAAGTTTCTGATCCTCTGCCTCCGTCTACCTCCCATGACCACTTCAACTCTTATAAAGGAAAGAACTGGGGCTTGTTCGTAGTTTCAGAAGTTTAGTCCATTATCATCATGGTGGGTAGCGTGGCAGCAGGCACTGTAGGCATGGTGCTGGAGAGTAAGTGAGACCTAGATCCTGATCCAAAGGCTGAAAGAGCAAGGTAGACACACACTGGGCTTGGCGTGGGCTTTTGAAAACTTAAAGCCCACCCCTAGTGACATACATCCTCCAACAAGGCCAAAACTCCTAATCCTTTTAATCCTATCAAAGAGTGCCATTCACTGCGGCTGGAGAGATGGCTCAGAGTACTAGCTGCTCTTCCAGAGGTCCTGAGTTCAAGTCCCAGCAACCACATGGTGGATCACAACAACTGTAATGAGATCTCGTGCCCTCTTCTGGCCTGCAGGCATACATGCAGACGGAACACTGTATACAAAATAAATAATGTTAGAAAAAAGTTCTATTCACTGGTGACTAAGCATTCAAATATATGAGCCTATGGGGACCATTCTTATTCAAATGCCCACAGAAGGCAAGAACTCTGTATCCTGAGCTCTGGCTATTTATTTCTTGTATTATTGAAACAAGATCTTTTTCTGTAGCCCACACTGGCCTATAATTCACTAGGTGGTCAAGGCTGGTCTCAACTCACAGCAGTCTCTATGCCTCATGGGTGCCTAAGATTACAGCTGTGTGCCACCATGCCTGGTGAGGCCCCAACATGTGTTTAGTACCCCCTTAACCTTCCACCATGTTAACTTTCCAGGATTTGAGGTTTTATTCAGTAATAATCTATAACAATGTGACTTGATTATCATTTTCCAGTGGCTGTCTGGAAGTGTTTGACTGCTGTGTTAGGGATTTAACAGTCCAGACTAGATAGTCCAGTTTTTCATTTCCACACTGGAAGCAATCCTGCCTGTTTCACAGAGCTTCTAGTTTAGCAATGGTTCTTCAGCCCCATCTCAGACTCTAAAGGCAGCACTGTGGTCCAGCGTGGCGGCATCCTGTTGTCCTACCTAGCTCTCAGCACTCAGGAGACAGGCAGAACATGACCTTTTTTGGTTATTTTGTTTTGTTTTGTTTTTTGAGACAGGATTTTTTTGTGTAGCTTTGGAGCTTGTACTGTCCCTGACTCTGTAGACCAGGCTGGCCTCGAACTCAGTGAGATCTGTCTGCCTCTGCCTCCTGAGTGCTGGGATTAAAGAAATGCACCATCACTGCCTGACTAGTTTTTGAACTTTTTAAGATAGTGTCTCAGAAGCTCCACCAAGTGTGTTGTCTATCGACCCTGTAATTTCATTCTTGAGAATTTATTCATGGATTTTTGCAATGAGTAACCTCCTAAGTATTAGTTAGAGCATGTATGTGATAAGAAACATTGAGGGGAATCCTAGATAACCTGATAATAGATAAGTGGAGGCTATAATATGTTCATTTATTGGAAGGCTCACAAGACATGTTGCAGTATCCTGGTGTTAACAATATGACTGTGTTGCCTAGACTAACCTCAGATACCTGCTGTAGCCTCTTGAATAGCAGAGACTTAGAGGTGAAAGTCACTGCACCCAGTTTGGGCAATATATGAGATGACAGAGATGTAGCTCATTAGACAGAGTGTTTATGTACTCTGTCCTGAATTCACTCCCCAGCACCAAATAAACTGGCAGATACATGTCTGTAATCCTAATGCATGAGAGGTAGAGATAGGTAAATCAGAAGTTCAAGATCATTTTAGGCAAAATACAGAGTTTGAGGCTACTTTGAGCTCCATGAGACTTTTTCAAAAAACCATGTGCTGGAGAGATGGTCCAGCACTGAAGAATGTCTTGCTTTTGCAGAGGACCACAGTTCATTTCCACCGTGTATATAGGTATGGAGACAAGGTCTCATGTAGCCCAGGGCAATACCTAAAGCTGGCCTTGAACTTGTGAATCCTCCTGTTTCTCCATGAGCATGGAAAACCATACCTGGCTTATAATTTTATACAAAGAATATGTATCTTGCTTGAAATGCTAAACTAAGACCTGGCATGGTGGCATAAAACAAAAACTGGATCTGAATCTCAAACTAAATACATTTGTAAACATTCCTAGAAAAAGTTTGCTGGCCTTGTTCCAACATGGAGATAAGGGTCTTCTTTTATTATTGGAATTAAAATATACATTGAATACTGTCTAGTTTCTTAAAAAGAAAAAAAAATTCTGCTGTTCAGATGTGGTGGCACAGGCCTTTAATCCCAGCACTCAGGAGGCAAGAGTCAGGAGAATCTCTTTGAGTTTGAGGCCAGCCTGGTCTACAAATCGAGTTCCAGGACAGCCAGGGCTACACAGAGAAACCCTGTCTCAAGAAACAAAAAAGCAAAACCTCCTTATCTGCTTGCTCTCACTTGCTCTCTTCCTATCTATGTTTTTAGAGACAAGGTCTTGGCTAGCTTGGAATTTTACTGTGTAGACTAGGCTTGCCTCTGCCTCTGCCTCCTTACTTGTGGGATTATAGGTGTGTTTCTTTTGTGTGGTCCCTCTGCCCCAAGATAAGGTTTCTCTGTGTAGCCCTGGCTGTCTTGGAACTTTCTCTGTAAAACAGGCTGACTTCTAACTCAGAGATCATTCTGCCCGAGTGCATGCCCCACCACACCCAGCCCTGTACTTTTGATGCTTAAAGTCAGACAGGTTTTGTGTAGTTTGTGCAGAATTCAGATCAGGGTACTGTTTCTATAACACCTTTGTCAGAAGTATAATGAAGTATAGTGTAAGGCTGACTAAGCCTCACATGCAGTAAAGTGGGGTATCTGACTAGACAAATCAGATTTGGAGTTCCTGAAAAGGCCCTAGAGGCTTATCTGAACTGTGCCCTTACTAAGTATGTCAATGTGTGCCTGTAATCCCTGCACTCAGGAGGCTTAAGCAGGAGGATTGCTGGGAGTTTGAGGCCAGCCTGGGCTCCATCACAAAACTTTTTGTCTTAAAAAAGAAGAGGGGAGAAAGGAAGATTGCAGAAACTGACAGCAGGGTTTTGATATCTTTTTTTGTGTGTGCTGACTCTTCTCTCCTCTCAGCCCTGAGTATTCCCTCTTTGTGGGGGACCTGACCCCAGACGTGGATGATGGCATGCTGTATGAGTTCTTTGTCAAAGTCTACCCCTCCTGCCGGGGAGGCAAGGTGGTTTTGGACCAGACAGGCGTGTCTAAGTAAGGCCTTACCTGCTATTTATGTCTCCTCTTTGTTCAGCATTTTTACCTCCTGGGGGGAAGTAGTATAGAGACACCATGGAGGGTGGTGGTTGGCAGTGCAAGCTTTCCAGCCAGGCAACTAGGTTTGAACCTCAGCTTCATCACTGACAAGGGACTGGGCACTAGACTAGTTACAGATACTATTTTCTTATCCATAAATCAAAGCAATCTAATACTATATGATTAACATGGGATTAGAGGAAATAATATGAATAGCTGTTTCTTACATTTATTTCTGTTACTAAGGCCTTCTGTGTAGTTAAAAATGTTAAATTTAGCCCAGTGTGGCAGTGCACATCTGTATTCCCAAAATTCAGGGAGTGGGGTGGGAGAGATGGCTCAAAGATTAAGAGCACTGACTGCTCTTCCAGAGGTCCTGAGTTCAATTCCCAGCAACCACATGGTGGCTCACAACCATCTGTAATGAGATCTGGTGCCCTCTTCTAGCATGCAGGCATACATGGAGGCAGGATGTTGTAGTCATAATAAGTAAATAAATCTTTAAAAAAAACTTGGAATGGAAGCAAGAGGAATAGAAAGTCAAGGCCATCCATCTTTGAATACATAGTGAGTTGAAGGCCAGCCTGGGCTACATGAGTCTGTCTGTCTCTCGCTCTCTCTCTCTCTCGCTCTCTCTCTCTCTCTCTCTCTCTCTCTCTCTCTCTCTCTCTCTCTCTCTCTCTCTCTCTCTCTCTCTCTCTCTCTCTCTCTCTCTCTCTCTCTGTTTTTTTGAGAGAAGGTTTCTCTATGTATCCCTGACTGTCCTGGAACTCACTCTGTAGACCTAGACTGGCCTCAAAATCAGAGATCCACCTGCCCCTTCCTTCCAAGTGCTGAGATTAAAGGCATGTGCCACCACCAAACCATCTGAGACTTTTTCAATCCTCCCCCCCTCCCCTAAAGAAAAGAAAAAGGAGGGTTAAATTTTCCATTTTAAAATGGAGAGACCTGTCAACACTTGGAAGGTGGAAGCTAAGTATTTCTGAACTTAAGCCAGCCTGAGCTAACAAACAAGAAAAATGAAGGTGGACTTGTTGACATGGATCTATAATCCTATTTGCCACAGCAGGATTGCAAGTTCGGGGTGTTTGTATGCTGTGCAGTGAGTTTTAAGGCTAGTCTAGGCAACTTAGCATAACCCTGTCTCAAAAAAATAAAGATGACAGCCTGGTTTACACAGCAAGTTCCAGGATAGGCAGCGTTATGCAGAGAAAACCTATCTTGAAAAAGAACAATTAAAAAAAAATACAATCAGAAGGCTCAGTGTTGGAGAGTTCACCTAGCATGTACAAGGTCTTGAGCTTGATTTCCCTCTCAAAATAAGGTTCTTTTATTTTCTGTTACTCTTTGCTGTGCACGGGATTGAACCCAGCCACACACCCCCATTCTCCCCATTCTAAGAAAGGCTTGTTCTTTTTGTATTTTAGTACTAAAGTTTGCACTTAGATACTTAGTGTGCTAAGCCAATGCCCTACAATAGAACTGTTTCCTCAGTCCTGTCTTCTCCCCTTAGTTTTTCCCATATGGCCATAGCTGACTTCAAACTCACAATTCTCCATGCTTACCTTCCCTGGTACCAGAATTACAGGCATGTGCCACCATCACCCTCAGAAAGGCTTATTTTTTATCAGTTAAGTCATTTTACTCAGACTTTAGAAGTGTGGCATAGAGATAAGTGCTTCTGTTGTGTGTGACTTCGGGCTCCTTACCCTGTCTCTGAATTTCTGCTGCTCCTTATGCAGTGTGGTACTCCATGTGATGGGGTAACCCTGAAAGTGTCCGCAGTACCTTGTCCATATAGCATGTGCTACTAATTGTAGGTATTATGAACGGTCTCTAAGTAGAGTTTGACCTCAAAGGGACAAAAACCAGGTCTGTCTGTAACTGCTTCCATGCATGCCTAGTACAACACAACAGAAAGTCTGAAGAGTGTGCGGCAAACTTCACCTATCCATCCCCACAACTGCACGGTGGTAATAATGTTGCCTTCCACTGGCTTGGGAAGGAAACTCCTGTTTGGGAAGGAGCCCCTGGATGAAAGTGTGGAGGAGAATGGGGAACTGAACTGAAAGGAGGAATTCTCAGAAATGTCAGGGTCATACTGTGTGACTCACTGTCCCTTTCCAGCCCTTTCTCCTTAGTCTCCAGTCCACCCTTTCTACCCCCCTTCTCCATGTTTCCTCCTCATCGTCACTTTTGTGATCTAAGTCGTGTGTTGGTTTTTTTCTCCCTCCAGGGGCTATGGTTTTGTGAAATTCACAGATGAATTGGAACAGAAGCGAGCCTTGACGGAGTGCCAGGGAGCAGTAGGACTGGGGTCTAAACCTGTGCGCCTGAGTGTGGCCATCCCTAAAGCGTGAGTCCCACACAGAGCATAGACCTGGGCTAGCCTGCCCTGGGCCCTTTGGCTGTTTGCTGAGTCAGGAAATCCGTATGTGTGATAGAAGGCTAAAGAGAGGCAGACGTTACAGATATAGTGTGCTTTGCCCAGGCTTGTGTAGGACATGAACTAGCATAGCCACACAGCCCTGGAAGCGCATAGCCAAGGAGTCAGACATTGAGGGTAGGAACAGGGGAAGTTTGTTTGGTGCTGGATCCTTGCTCTTTGCCCAGCAGCTGCTGTTGGCAATTTATTAATAGAATTTGTTAGAATTTATAGAAAGAATTCTAAACAGTTTCTGAAATATTATGTGTGTCTCACTGTTAAATTGTCATGCTAGCTAGGTAAAAAAAAAAAAAAGACTTATAAATCCATATATGTATATAGTTAGTTAGCTAGTTAGACAGGGTCTCCCTGGTCGTCTTTGTTTTTTTTCTTTGAAATGGTCTTACTTCCTGTCCTTGGCTGGCCTGAAACTCACAGAGACCCACCTGCCCCTACCTCCTTCAAGTGCTGGCATTAAAGGTGTGTGCCATCACTCCTAGCCTGTGTGGTATTTCTTATCCTTCATCAGCCTGTGCAGTATTTCTTTTTTTTTTTTTTTGGCTTTTTGGCTTTTTTCGAGACAGGGTTTCTCTGTGGCTTTGGAGGCTGTCCTGGAACTAGCTCTTGTAGACCAGGCTAGCCTCGAACTCACAGAGATCCGCATGTCTCTGCCTCCCGAGTGCTGGGATTAAAGGCATGCGCCACCAATGCCCGGCTTGTGCAGTATTTCTTACCAGATAGAAATTTCACTCACTAGGAGGCATTATCTGGGTTATTACATTTTGGGTGATTACAACAGAGGATGTTCTAGTGGCATCCAGTAGGTTATAGCTAGGGGTGCTGTTCAAGCTGCTGCAGTACACAGGGCAACCCTATAGCTAGGAATTAGGCAATGCACATCTATCACTGGCAGAAGTAACACGGCTGAGATAGCTTTACCACAAAGTACAAGGGCAGCCAGATTTGCCAGTGCTCATATTGAAGCAACAGAGACTTGAATGTTTGACAGGGTTTCTTTGTGTATCCCTGGCTAGCCTAGAACTCGCTAACAAGCTGGCCTCAAACTCACATAGATCTGCCTGCTTCTGCCTCCAAGTTTTTTTTGTTGTTGTTTTTGTTTGTTTGTTTTGTTTTTTTTCAAGACAGGGTTTCTCTGTATTGTTTTGGAGCCTGTCCTGGATCTCGCTAGGTAGACCAGGCTTGGTCTCGAACTCACCGAGATCCACCTGCCTCTGCCTTCCGAGTGCTGGGATTAAAGGCGTGCACCACCAACGCCCAGCCCCCAGAGCGATTGTTTTAAAGTAAGTTACAGGTCTGGAGAGATGGCTTACTGACTAAGAGCACTTGCTGCTCTTCTAAAGGATCTCACTTTAAGCAACACACAACCAACTATGACTTTAGTCCTGGGATTAAAGGCGTATGCCACCAACACCCAGCCTCAATTCCCTTTTTTTTTTTTATATTTTTTTTATTAATTCATTTTTCACATTCCAATACCAGTCAGTTCCGTTTCTTGTTCATATACTACATATGCTATAAACTGAATAAGTCAGTTTACATGTGGTAGGATTTATTTCCTTTATTATTACAGGGTTCAAACCCAAAGTCTTACACTAAGTTTTGAATTTCATAAGTAACATTCATTTTCCCCTCAGTTTATTATACAAACATGCTTTTCCATATAGTTGCAATTATTTTCGTGTGGTTTTGCTTGTTTTGTGTTACAGTAGTTTTAGTTACATCCTGGTCTAGAATTAGGTGCTTCAGTAATCAACAGTTGGACTTGCCTAGCAGCGGCTGTTCTGGAACTCAATATGTAGACCAGGATGGCCTCAAAGTCACAGAGCTCTAAGTGCTACGATTAAAGGTCTGTGCAACTACGCCTGGCAACTTTGTTGGATCAAGTGTGTCACTGGGGGGTGGGCTTTAGGGTTTTAAAAGCCATGCCAAGCCCAGAGTTTGTCTATCTGTTTCTCTCCCCCTCCCCAGGATGTAACTCTCACTTATTTACTAGCTCTAGTTTTTAATTTTTAAGACATTTTAATTCATTTTACTTATTGTAGTATGTGTATGATGTGTGTATGTGTGTCCTCGCAAAGATGTGCACAGGTTCCCACTAGGTATGTGGTCAGAGTACAATGTCATGGAGTTTCATCTTTATGTGGGTTGTCAGCCTTACACATTTTCATCCACTGAGCCACCTTGTCAATTCCAAAGTGTGTAAGAGTCAGCTTTCTGGTTGGTATAATAAATAACACCTCTATTGTATGTATCTCCATCACTGAAAAAATATAAAAGCAAAGTACAAGTCCAAAGTAATTCATCAACTTAAGGTAGCTGGGGAATGTAGTCGATTTTTTCTTTGGACCACCAACCCACAAATAACAGCACTGAGATGTATTATTAATTATGAAAGCTCTACTTTTAGTTTAGGCTTGTCCCTAACTAACTCTTATGACTTAAATTGACCCATTTATATTAATCTGTGTTGTATCACGAGGCATTCTCTCCATGTCTCCTGATATCTGCTGTGTGCCTGGATTCCTCCTCCTCTTTCTCTGCCTGGAAGTCCCGCCTATACCTCCTGCCTACTGATTGGCTGTTCATCATTTTATTAAACCAATGAGAAAGTGCCTTAGTAAAGGCACATCTTCACAGTGTGCAGAAAGAAAGCTCAAGGTAGAACATTGCTTAGTATGTGCATGACTGAGTTCAGTTCTACCACAAATTAGTTATCAATGCAGGGACAGTAAGGCTGCTGTAATATGGGAATGGGGAATAGGATTACATGGTCTGTAGTTTGAAATACATCTTGAATCATCTTTTTTTTTTTTTTTTTTTGGTTTTTTTCGAGACAGGGTTTCTCTGTATTGTTTTGGAGGCTGTCCTGGAACTCACTCTGTAGACCAGGCTGGCCTTGAACTCACAGAGATCCACCTGCCTCTGCCTCCCGAGTGCTGGGATTAAAGGCGTGCGCCACCAACGCCCGGCCATCTTGAATCATCTTAAACCCATATCTTTAAAAATTTTTTTAAGATTTATTTAAGTTGGACAGTGGTGGCGCGTGCCTTTAATCCCATCACTTGGGAAGCAGAGGTAGGCGAATCTCTGTGAGTTCTGAGACCAGCCTGGTCTACAAGAGCTAGTTCCAGGATAGCCTCCAAAGCCACAGAGAAACCCTGTCTCAAAAAAAAAAAAATAAGATTTATTTATTATGTATGCAGTGTTCTGTCTACATGTATGCCAGCACAACAGAAGGGGGCGCCAGATCTCATTACAGATGGTTGTGAGCCACCACGTGATTGCTGGGAATTGAACTCAGGACCTCTGGAAGAACAACCAGTGCTTTGAATTTCTGAGCCATCTCTGCAGCCTCATTAAGCCTCGATTTTTATTTTACACTTTTTTAATTATATATTTAAATTAGAAACAAGCTTGCTTCCCGTGTCAGTCCCAGCTCCCTCACCCTCTCCTCCACACTCATTCCCTCCCCCCCCCTAGATTTTTTATGTTATCTTTTCCTGAACTTTTGCAACTGTCAGTGAAAAGAGCCTCCCAAGATCTTGAGAAAGGGGCTGGAGAAATGGCTCAGTAGTTAAGAGCATCTGACTTCAATTCTGAGCACCCACCTTGCAACTCACAACCATCCAATGCTTCTTTTGGTGTGTAGACAAAAACATCCATATATATAAAACACATAAATATGTTTTTCCAAAAAGAAAATGGATCTTGAAGGAAGAATCAGGCCTGACAAGACAGACAACCTGAGCCAGGAAAAGCTTGTCTCTAAAGAGCATGGGTTTTGCACGCAGACTGCCTAGGTCTTAATTGCGTGACCCTGGACCAGTCACTTAAGTGCTCTGCCCTGTCCTGGGCCTTCAGACTTATAGCAGTGATGGGGATACAGAGTGTGGGGGACCCCAGGAGTGAACCTCTCAGAGCACTTAGTGCAGTCCTTGGTCAAGGGACATGTTCTTACATCTGGTTTTGTTTCGTGTAAGGAGCCGTGTAAAGCCAGTTGAGTACAGCCAGATGTACAGTTACAGCTACAACCAGTATTACCAGCAGTACCAAAACTACTATGCCCAGTGGGGCTACGACCAGAACACAGGCAGCTACAGCTACAGCTACCCCCAGTACGGCTACACACAGAGCACCATGCAGGTAACCACGTGTGGCAACTCTTGGGTCTCAGTCCCCCTCCAGGACCCATTATTTTACCATTAGTAAAATGGGGAAGACTAGAGAGACCCAGTATTTTCTCAGGCCCCTCTCCTCACCTGCCCTCTCCTCTCTTGACAGACTTATGAAGAGGTTGGGGATGATGCACTGGAAGGTAAGAGTCCCTTTGTGCTTCCGTTAGCTGTGGCAGGTTCCAGTTAGGTGACCCTCAGCTAGATGTTAAGAAACACCAGGGACGCATGTGCTTTCTGCCTCCATGTACACCTGCAGGCCAGAAGAGGGCACCAGATGGTTATGAACCACCATGTGGTTGCCGGGAATTGAACTCAGGACCTGTGGAAGAGCAGCCAGTGCTCTTAACCTCTGAGCCATCTCTCCAGCCTGACCTGGCATACACACTGTAGATCAGGCTGTCCTCAAACTCACAAAGATCTGCCTGCCTCTGCCTCCTGACTGCTGGAACTAAAGGTATGTGCCACCGCCACCCAGCTCCAGCTGAGTTTTAAATGACAGGTTGACATGAGATGACTACTTTGAGTTCATGGCCAGGTTATGTCACATAGTGGAATTTTGTATCAAAAGAAAGATCAGGTATGATGGTACAATCCGTTATTCATAGCACTAGTGAGGCAGAGGCAGGGGCATCTATGAGTTTGAGGCTAGGCTGGTCTACACAGTGCCAGGAAAACTTAAGAGAGAAGAGGGCTGGTGGGTGGTGCACGCCTTTTTTTTTTTTTTTTTTTTTTTTTTTACGAGACAGGGTTTCTCTGTTTTGGAGGCTGTCGGTGGAGCCTGGCCTGGAACTCACGGAGATCCGCCTGCCTCTGCCTCAATAGTGCTGGGATTAAAGGCGTGGGCCACCAACGCCCAGCTTAAATGTGTAGCCCAGGCTGGCCTCGAACTCATGATCCTCCTGCCTCTGCCTCCTTCAGTAAATCCTACTGGCGTGTGCCACCACAACCAGTGGTGCACGCCTTTAATCCCATCACTTGGGAAGCAGAGGCAGGTGATCTCTGTGATTTTGGGACCAGCCTGGTCTACAAGAGCTAGTTCCAGGACAGCCTCCAAAGTCACAGAGAAACCCTGTCTTGAAAAACCAAAAAAAAAAAAGAGAGAGAGAGAGAGAGAAGAGGGAAAATTTAACTCATCTTGGTGTGCTAGCGTAGAGCTTTAGTCTTAGCATTGGTTCTAGACTAGACTGGGCCACACAGTGAGCCTCCTAGAGATGCTCTACTGAGGATTTATTTCCCATTGTGAGCATCTTTTCATGTTCAACGTGATCTCCAGGTCCTGTCTCAAAACCCAGGGTTGTTAAAAGACATTCTCAATATATCCACTCAGAAATGGAGTTATAGGGATGGATGCCACCACCATTGAAATGTATGTATATGTGATTTCTGAAAGAGACGGGACCAATTCCCCAGTTCATGTGACTGCACCTTTTATCAGACACTGGTTTAGTTCTTAAGGTGGCACTTAGGATTCATTAACCCCAAGTTTTTCCAAACCCACATGTTAAAACTGAGAAAATCGGGGCTGGAGAGATGGCTCAGAGGTTAAGAGCACTGACTGCTCTTCCAGAGGTCCTGAGTTCAATTCCCAGCAATCACATGGTGGCTCACAACCATCTACAATTAAATCTGGTACATGCCTTCTTCTGGCATGTAGACAAACTTTATCTGTAATAAATAAATCTTAAAATTTTAAAAACTGAGAAAATCTTAAGACTGCAATTAGAGAGACAGATGTAGCTTTGAAAACTGGAAAGGGAAACAACTGCTGTCACATGCTCCATCTTCCTGGCACCCATTCTATGATACCTGGAGGCAGGAGTCTGAACCCTTCCAGGTGTTTCTTTTGCCTGTTGTGACTTTGTTCCTTGCCTTTCCTCTAGACCCAGCGCCACAGCTGGACGTGACTGAGGCCAACAAGGAGTTCATGGAACAGAGTGAGGAATTATATGATGCGTTGATGGACTGTCATTGGCAGCCCCTGGACACTGTATCCTCAGAGATCCCTGCCATGTTGTAGCCAATACATAAGGATGGACTGTCATGAGGACATTATTTTTCTGTATGTGTGAAGCTTTTATCCTTTTGAAATGGTTTCTAACATTTTAATAAATTACTGTTTACTCAGATTATGCAACACCTCACTTATTGCATTCATGTTTTAGTAACTGGTGAGAGCCATGTAAGGGAATTGTTCTAACAGGAACTTGTTAAGTCATGACTAGAGAAATGCCTCAGCGGTCAAGGGCACTTACTGCTATTCAAGGACACAAGTTCTGTTCCCAGCTCCCAATTCAAGCAAACTTCAGGGGCTTTTCTCAGTAATTGGGTGGTTTCCTGAGACTGTTTCTCAGTGTAGCTGGCCCGAACTCGGATCCACCTGCCTCTGCCTCCGAGTGCTTGGTGTGCCACCAACTCCCGGTAGCATGATAGTTTTTTGTGTATGCAATGTGTGCATACTTGGCTCACCTAGAGGATTTAAGATTTCAAAACAGTTTAATCCCAGCACTCGGGAGGCAAGACAGGCGGATCTGGAGTTCGAGGCCAGCTGGTCTACAAGAGCCTCCAAACCAAAAAAAAACCTTCGAAAGCAAGTCCCCCAGTTGATGGCATAGGGCTATTCCAGCCTGCCACCATGTAGCTGTCTTCACCAAAGGAAAAAAAAAATATGGTTAGCAGAGGACCTAGGCATTGGCAATCAGACTGGACTTTAATCCACTTCTGGGAACCGAAGGACCGGTTTGCTGCTCTAGATTCACAGGCACAAGCATCCACTTTCAGACACAAGTGAGACACTGCATCATTTTAAATTACAGAAAAAATGTTTTATTGACCCAATTACATGTTAAATCACAAAGCATTTCAACACAGAATTCTTGGTGAGTATCCCTTGTTGTCTGTAGACCGGACTGAACTTGAACTAAAGGTATGCACCAAAGTTCCAAAAGTATTAGCAAAAGCTTCTGCTTGCTTCAAGGTTGTTCTTGATTTTTCCTGAAAAGTGGAATTCCATGTTAGTTCTGACCTTAGGCACAATCCCCCCAAGAAGCCTCTCCTAAGAACTGGCCACTCAGTCCCATATCCGCATTTCTCATCCATAGATGTCCGCTCAGATTAGGTTTCATCCTGGACCAGTGTCTAAGCTCACTTGAACCCCTCCTCATCAATCTCCCTGGTTGCAGGAGTAGCAGATGAGCAATCTTCTACAGAGGACAGGGCTCATTCTGGCCAACTTACCCAACCAACTGCAGATCAAATCAGTGATGGGACCTTTGCTGGAGACAAGGCCCTAAAAGTAAACAAATCATTTCAGAAATCCAGGTACTACAATTCCAGAGACATTTTTAATTCTCTATTCCACTTTATAAGGGCCCAGGCAGGCATGTATGAATCTGACCCCGTGCTCTATAGCAGACTACATAGCTGTGAGGCCGGCCAGTTTCAGCATGCTCTCCCTCCTTTACGACCACCAAGACCAGCGTCAAGATCCGATGGGAAAGGGAACCGGAGGGTCGGGCTATCTCAGACAGCAACTTTACCTTAGTGAATTCAATGAGCAGGCAGTCAGACTGGCCTCGGACTTTTTCAGGTGCCTTGGTGTAACCTGCGGAAGCAAAAAGCATTTTGCCAGGGACAGAATAGTGTCCCAGGTAGGGAGTCCCACCCCAGACCTAATATATATAGGAAAGTCGAGTGGCAGCTGCAGACACTGCTGGCCTGGGCTGTCAAAGTCTTTCCAGTTACTCTGGCATGCAGTTGGAGAGCCACGGCCACAACAGCCGTAGCCCTTGGGAACATGCTGTGTCTCACCAGTAATCCCAACACCACCACTCACCAGGCACTGCTTCAGCATTCCGTTACATCTTCTGGTCTCCTTATCAAGGTCTTCATCTGGCACAGCTAAGAAAGGCAACACAATTACCCGCTATAATCCCATTCCCTGCACCCGGTCCACAATTGGTCTTTCGACTGGGAATGTGAACCCACAACATGGCTGTCTACCAACAGGTGTTTGACAGGTGAACATACTTGCAACTGCCCTTGTATGTTCTTCAGTCCAGCAAGCCACTATTTTACTAACTCCACACTGACATTTTTGTTGGCGTGTATAGCATAATTAAGTTAATGAAGGTCTCTAGATACACCTAAGAGGATCTCATGGTGGAGCTGTCTTTTCCCAAAATGTTGCAGAACAGTTACAGTAAACTGAACCACGACCGTCAAGGAAAACTTTCTCTGGGCCTCCTTTTTGACCACAGCAGCTATGTAGAAGCAGCTGTAGCTTCGATAAGGGCCTCAGGTAGTGATGGGGCTTACAAGACCTTAATCCCACAAACCACTTGGCTTTTACTAGAATATCCTACAGTTACAGCTGTCAACTAGAGACATAAAATTTAAAAAAGCAATCCTGCTAGCTCAAAAAGCCACAATAGTACAATACCTACAATCTTAAACATTGAGACAGGTTCTTGACGAAGCCTAAAACTCATAACCGGCTGGGCGGTGGTGGTGCACGTCTTTAATCCCAGCACTCGGGAGACAGAGGCAGGTGGATGTGTTAAGTTTGAAAGTAGCCTGGAATACAATAGCTAGTTCCAGAAAACCTCCAAAGCCAGAGAAACCCTGTCTCAAAAAAAACCCTCATAACCGTCCTTCCTCCAACAATAAACGCATTCGTGAGGCATAGCCAGGCGGATGAGTTCGAGGCCAGCCTGGTCTACAGAGCGACTTCCAGGACAGGCAAAACTGCAGTGGAAAACCTCGCCTCGTGGAGGGGAGGAAATCTTAGGTTGGAGGGCTATGGTTGAGATAGGGATCACGTAGCACGTGCCAGAATCCAAGAATTCGACTCCAACTCCTTGTATCTGCTAGGGTAAAACTCCGGGAACCAGCAGCGAGGTTACGAGGCCAAGTGTGACTCTCAGAAATAGCTTTCACAGGGCCTCTTCCGCTGGCGTCATCCGATAAGGTCATCTCACCCTAACACGCACCCTTCAGCCCGCAAATGCTGTCACCATATCCCACCACCAAACCAATGGTGGGCCTCACTCACCAGTCCAAGGGCGCCGTAAGCAGGCCGCTGACTACCACTGCGCCAGCGGCCATCGTGGCCACCTTGTAGGAACCCCACCGTCGAGATGGCGGCTGGCTGCGCATCCCACTGCCTTGGGGGAGGCATCAGGAGAGTGCGATCCGAGGACGGCGGGCCGTGGAGGGGATGAGACGACGTAGATCGCAACTGCACAAAAACGAAAGCACGCGGGCCCAGGAGGAAAGGCCGAAACAGGGCCCGCAGCCGGCTTATATAGGCTCGCGCCTCCGCGGAAGCGCCTGCGCCTTCCGCCCGCTGCGCCTGCGCCTGCGCCCACCGCCGGCCGCACGGTCCCTCTGGGAAATGTAGTCCTCGCTCACATCCTGATCCCTTTCTGAGGCGACCCTAAATGAGGAGTATTGAGGCTTCCATCCCGGTGACAGCAAACTGGACTGACATCCAAGACCCCGGCTGAGAATCTTAGAAAGTGTTCTCTGAAAGGTACAGGCATTACGCTGGCCTGCCCCGTTACCTGGCAGGATGCACTCAGGCAGCACTCTGGCCAGCCCAGAGTTCTGTGAGAACCACGCAGGTGCAAAGGACCCCTTTAAAGGACTGACCCCTGCCTGCTTATGCTCTCTTTTACTTTTACTCTTTTACTGTCGTCTTCCTCTTCATCTCATCCTCTGCATGTGCAGGCAGGCAGACCCAGCCTTTCCTTCCCAGCACACCCCAGGGTACCTGATTCCTCTCTCTCTCTCTCTCTCTCTCTCTCTCTCTCTCTCTCTCTCTCTCTCTCTCTCTCTCTCTCTCTCTCTCTCTCTCTGTCTCTCTGTCTCTCTCTGTCTCTCTGTCTCTGTCTCTCTCTCTGTCTCTCTCTCTCTCTCTCTCTCTCTCTCTCTCTCTCTCTCTCTCTCTCTCTCTCTCTCTCTCTCTCTCTCTCTCTCTCCTCTGCACGGGTTGGTTACCTCTCACCCTTTTCCTCTGTCTACCAATAAAACTCCACATCGTTGAGTCACAGTTTTAGTTCCCTGACGGGGAACCTAGACATTTATTTGTTTATTTATTTGTTTGGTTTTACGAGACAGGGTTTTTCAGGAACTAGCTCTGTAGACCAGACTGGCCTCGAACTCACAGAGATCCGCCTGCCTCTGCCTCCCCAGTGCTGGGATTAAAGTTGTGCGCCACCACCGCCCGGGGAACCTAGACATTTTAACCACACTCTCCACTCTGAGCGTCCTGGGATGCTAGAGTGGTTAGAGGGCTTCTTGAGAAAGGAGATTTTTTTTTTCTATTTTGGTTTTTTCGAGACAGGGTTTCTCTGTGGCTTTGGAGGCTGTCGTGGAACTAGCTCTGCAGACCAGGCTGGTCTCAAACTCACAAGGACCCAGTTGCCTCTGCCTCCCGGGTGTTGGGATTAAAGGCGTGCGACACCAATGCCCAACCCTACCTTGTTTTTTAAAACTGTCTCTCTCATTGGCTCCGAGTTTGTCAAGTAGAGTAGGGTAATCTTCCTGTCTCCTACTCCCAATGCTAGGATTACAAGTTCTGGGGATGAAATTCAGGTCCTTAGGTTTGGATAGCAAGCACTTTATCAGCTAAGCTATCACTCCAGTCAATGTATGTCTTTTTCTGCCTTCCTCATGAGTATGGGGGGCTCTCCAAGAACAAGAACGTCGCCTCTGTCCTCTGTGCTGTGTGTATCCTAGAATATAAAAGACAGGATTGGGCCAGGTGGTGGTGGTGGCGGCGGCGGCGGCACACGCCTTTAATCCCAGCACTCGGGAGGCAGAGGCAGGCGATTTCTGTGAGTTCGAGGCCAGGCTAGTCCGACAGCCTCCAAAACAATACAGAGAAACCCTGTCTCTTAAAACAAAAAACAACAACAAAAAGTCAGGATTGGTGCTGGAGAGATGGCTCAGAGATTAAGAGCACTGGCTGCTCTTCCGGAGGACATGAGTTCAATTCTCAGAAACCACATGGTGGCTCACAACGGTCTATAATGAGATCTGGTGCCCTCTTCTGGCCTGCAGACAGAACACTACACATGATGGATGAATGGATGGATGGATGGTCAGAAAGAGTTCGGCAGACAAAGCAATGGCAGTGCAACTCTAAAACCTGAGTTCATGCCGGGCAATCATGGCACACGCCTTTAATCCCAGCACTCGGTAGACAGAGGCAGGTGGATCTCTGTGAGTTGGAGGCCAGTCTGGTCAACAGAGTGAGTGCCAGGATAGGCTCCAAAGCTACACAGAGAAACCCTGTCTCGAAAAAACAAACAAAAAAACCCTGAGTTCAATGACCAGAACCGACATAAAGTATTTTAAAAGGTAGCCAACTCACTGGAAAGATCACCCAGTGATGATTGGAGGGATGAAACTTGGCTGTGATTGCATAGCCAGTAAGTGGCCCTTGAACCACAGCCCAAATCTCCCCAGTGGAAATGTGCAGTCTTAGCTGCTGTGGTATACATTTCTGTCTGAGCCACCTCGTGTAAATTTGCTTTAGCAGATGAGGAAGCAGGTCTCAGGGAAGGGAAATGACTAGCCCCTTGGGTAACACAGCCTTATCTATGGCATGGGTCAGCTGATGTGGATTCTGGTGCCAGGTACAGTCAGAGGCAGACACATGACCCCAGTCCTAGAAGGAGCCTCTGAAACGAGAAGTTCAAAGAATCTGATGCTGACACTGCACAGCCCACAAGGGCTGACCAGGGTGCTATACAGCCTGTCTTTGGGGGCCTCATTTCCAGTTGTTTCATGGCTCTTGGATCTTGCCTAGCTGGTCAGGATTACTCAGAGGTGTAATATAAATGGCTTTTTAAAAAATATGTATTTATTTTTATTTTGTGTGCATTGCTGTGAAGATGTCAGATCCCCTGGAACTGTAATTACAGACATTTGTGAGCTGCCATGTGGGTGCTGGGAATTGAACTCAGGTCCTCTGGAAGAGCAGCCAGTGCTCTTAACCTCTGAGCCATCTCTCCAGCCCCTTATAAATGTCTTTTTTGTTTTCTTGTTTAGAATCAGTGAGAAGAGGGCCAACAAGATGACTTATTGGATAATGGCACTTGCTGCCAAGCCTGAAGACTTGAGTTCAAAACCTGGGTACCTACAATGTAGAAGTAGAGAACCAACTCTTTCAAGTTATCCTCTGAGCCGGGCAGTGGTGGTGCACGCCTTTAATCCCAGCACTCGGGAGGCAGAGGCAGGCGGATCTCTGTGAGTTTGTGGGCAGAATAACCACCTGCTCATCAGGCTGTGTGAGAAAGAAATAAAAATGACCCAACGACGGTTTGCAACACTGAGGGCTTCCCTGCCACCTCCAATTTCCACATCAAACTGTAAGACCCTCTCAGAAGGATGGTGGGAACTAAACAGAGAACAAAGAGACTGCAGCTGCCTGGGACCAGCTAGATCCAGCCTTGATACCTTAGGCTTCAGGAAGCCAGGGTTAGATGCAGACTGCGTCCTTACACGAGCTTTTAATATAAGTGGGACCCAAGACCTGGTTTTCTGACTTTTTTGTTGGGGCATCAAGAGAGTCATGAAGGTTGAGTCCCCGTCACAGATGCACTGTGACTCTCAAGTGACACCTCTGAACCTTGGTCTCCCAAGTCCTAAAACAGACCACTAAAGCCAAATCTAAGCGACACCACCCAGAAACCATTTAGCCTGATATTCGATTTTGTCTGCCAGAGAGTTCCGTGCTCTAGGGTTATGCTTTGCGAGTCTGGTCTCCTGTACTGGAGCACAGGCAACTGTGTCCTGGGGTCCTGCCGTCCAGGCTTAGGGGCTGTTGATCATTTACTTTGACCCTTGAGCGGGCAAAGGCCCCAAGGAGGGCTCGTGAGACTCCAAGAAGGGGAGTCTGGACAAGGAAAGTGTGTCTGGGAACCAGGCACCTCCTTCAGAGATGAGATGCCCTCCTGCGGAGGCGCTAGGTGGTGATGGCAGGTGCCTTTAGGCAGGCAGAGGCAAGAGAATCTCTGAGTTTGAGGCCAGCCTGGTCTACAGAGCGAGTTCCAGGACAGCCAGGGCTACACAGAGAAACCCTGTCTTGAAAACAAACAAACAAACAAAAAAGTGTACACCATAGTGTTACTTTATTATGAAGGTAGGTCGAGACAGAGTTTTTTCTCTGCAACAGCCTTGGCTATCCTGGAACTCTCAGAGATCCGTCTGCCTTTGCCTCCTGAGTGCTGGGATTAAAGGCCACCACCGCGCTGTTTTACTTCCTTTATCCTGTGAAGCAGAGGTTGTCACTGTCCCCATTTTACAGAGGCAATGATTTCCACCCTTACTGAACAGACGACCAAGGATTGGTCTACCGGAGCCAGGCTCCCCAGTCCGCTTGCTCCTGGAGGCTGTGTCAGGACCAGGGACCCGTAGGAGGAGGAGGAGGAGGGCCCCACAGGAGGGGCGGGGCCGTACTGTCCCAGACAGCTGGGAGCCCAGATCCCATGGAGGTGGCAGGCTGCAGCTATCAATTCCGGATCGCTCTGCTCGGGGACGCCGCGGTGGGCAAGACGTCACTGCTGCAGCGCTACGTGGCGGGCTCTCGCGGGGCGGTGGAGCCGGAGCCGGAGCCCACTGTGGGCGTGGAGTTCTACAGCCGCGAGCTGCTGCTGCCCGCCGGGCTGCGGATCAAGCTGCAGCTCTGGGACACCGCGGGTCATGAGCGCTTCAGGTGCAGCGGGAAAGGGGAGGATCAGTGTCAGTCACCTGGGGGCACCCACGCCTGCGGGTGCCGACTGCAGGGGCTCAAACAGGGATCTGTGGTTCCTACCCTGCCAACTCAGGGTAGGAGTTCCTACTCAGCCATTCATCCTACAAACCCCACGGGGTGGGCCAAGCCCTTCAATTCCCGCATGTGCTGTCACTGAGTCACAGTCCCCGCCCCCGCCCCAAACCCTGACCCAGCCCTAAAGGAAATGTCAGCATAGGGAATCTGCACTGAAACATTGAACTTCCCAGAGAGATGAATGGCCTGGGTGCAGCTGCTCAAGGGGATGGGAAGGCAGGCAGACTTTTGTGGAGGCATGGGTGGGACTTAGAAGCAGAACAGGTACGAAGAGGGGACTGTCCCCTTCTCCCCACACCTCCTGTAATCCCCACAATTAGCATGTGTGAAGGCAGAGATCAGGGATTTGTGGCCAGTCTGGGCTATGTGAGACCTGAATGAAGTAAGCGGAATGGCGTGGGAAACCTGTGGATCTCGGGTGGGAGGGGGGCGCTCTGCGGGTTTTTTTTTTTCTATTTATTTTTTTGAGGCTGAAAGACTTAAGCTCTCCTGATTTACCCCTCCACCGCAGGTGCATCACCCGATCCTTCTACCGGAACATGGTGGGCGTTCTGTTGGTCTTTGACGTGACAAACAGAGAGTCCTTTGAACACATCCAGGCCTGGCACCAGGAGGTCATATCTTGTCAGGGCCCCGACAAGGTGATCTTCTTACTGATTGGTCACAAGTGCGACCTGAGCACCCGATGCGTCTCCACCCAGGAGGCAGAGGAGCTGGCTGCCTCGCTGGGCATGGCCTTCATGGAGACCTCGGCCAAAAGTAACTGCAATGTGGACCTGGCCTTTGACACTGTCACCAGTGCCATCCAACAGGCCCTACAGCAGGGGGACATCAAGCTGGAAGAGAACTGGGCAGGCGTCCGGCTCCTCCACAGAGCCCCCAACCCCAGGTCCCCCAGCAGCAGAAAGCAGGACTCAGGCCCATGCCAGTGTTGACTCTGGGGGAGAGCCGGTTAAAGTGGTGCCAGCCTCGGATGCCCCAGTGAGACTGGAGGCAAATGACAAAAAGACAACTGTCTCCTGACGTGTTCCTGCCTTCTAAATCTTGGCATTCTTTTCTTTGTCAGAATTGAATACAGCGCTTGGCTAGCTGCAGACACACTCAGCACTTTGATAATTTATATTTTCAGAATGGATCATCTTGCTAAATTGCCCAGGTTGGCCTTGAACTCAGCCTCTTGAGTGATTGAGATTACAAAAGTGTTCCACTAGGCCAGGACCTCTCTTGGGTTTTTAGCTCTGAGCACAACCCCTTTCTAGAGGAAAAAGGAAGTCTAAGATTGGGTATGCAGCTGAATGTCATTTAGCCTGTTTCCTTTTCCTTGAGTGTCAAGTGGCAGTACACACATTTGTAATCCCCAAACTTGGGAGGCAGAGGCAGGATCAGGAATTCAAGAACATTCCCAGCTTCAGAGAGTTCAAGGCCAGCCTGGGCTACATGAGATTATTGCAAAACATAAGAAATCTTTTTTAATTGCACTGCACAGGGAGGTGGAGACCGCATAAGGGACAGGCTTGCTCTCTCACAGCCTGCCTGAAAGCTGATATCATTCATGCTTCCGGGTCCCTTTCTTGGCTTCAATGTGGTGATTTCTGGCAGCATTCCTGGGCGGGAAGACAGCTTCCCAGCATCTCTGCACTGCCGTGCTGGTGAGGCAGTGAGGGGGGAATTCCAGCACAAGCTTGGCTTAACGCTTCCCCAGCCCTTAGAATAGCATGAGTCTGGCCTTAGCATATGTTGATTTTCATGGGTCCAACCCCAAGCTCAGTAACTAGAGTTGAATTCTGGGGTTGGCCATGATTGAGTGGCAGATTTGTCAGACACATGGTAGACAACATGGAGAGCCCCAGGGTCTTGGATGATGGACCTTGGTTTACTGCACTGCATGGAACCTGCCCACCCTTAGGGACATCCACACCCAACATCTTGTCTATGAGGATGGTGTTAAAGAACCTGCCTTCTTCAAAGCATAGAAGTCCACGCCTTTAACCTCAGCACGGAGGAGGCAAAGATAGGTGGATCTCTATGAGTTCAAGGCCAGTCTGATCTACGTAGAAAGTTCCAGGCCAGCCTGAACTGAGCTACACAGTGAGATACTATCAAAACAAAGCCGACCAGGCGTTGGTGGCACACCCCTTTTTTAATCTCAGCACTCGGGAGGCAGAGGCAGGAGGATCTCTGTGAGTTCCAGGCCAGCCTGGTCTACAGAGCGAGTTCCAGGACAACCTCCAAAGCCACAGAGAAACCCTGTCTCGAAGAAGAAGAAAAAAAAAGCAAAACAAACAATAGCAGCACAAAAAGGTGACAGGGCAGGGGCTGGAGAGGGGGCTCAGGAGTTCAGAGCATTTGTTACCATTGTAGAGTTCAGTTCTCAGCACCCACATGGTGGGTCCCAACCATCCATAACTCCAGTCCCGGGGATTCTAATAACCTTGTCTAGCCTCCAAGGACATCATGCATGTATGTGGCACACATACACATATGCTGGCAACACCTTCACACAGGGGGCTGGAGAGATTGCCCGGAGTTGAGAGCACTGGCTACTCTTCTAGTGGACCCAGTTTAATTCCCAGCAACCCACATGGCAGCTCACAACTAAGTCCAGTTCCAGAGGATTCAGTGCCCTCTGCTGGCCTCTGAAGGCACCAAGAGGGTGATAGTGCACAGACATACATACAGGCAAACATGCAGCACTCAGGAGGCAGAAGCAGGCAGATTTCTGTGAGTTCGAGGCCAGCCTGGTCTACAATTGAATTCCAGAACAGCTAGAGCTACACAGAGAAACCCTGTCTTGAAAAACAAAAACAAGACAAGAAAAAGAGAGAATCTGATTTGCAAGGGGACCTGTAGGCCAGAATGGCCAAGGGCAACAACTGTGGAGGCTTCCTAGCAGAGATGGTGCTGATGCTGAGTGTTGGTCAGAGCTGCAGAGGCATCTTCATGGATGTAATTGTGCCAGCAGGCATGAGCAGGGTATGAGCACTTAGGGCCAGCAGCCCCCGCCCCCTTTTGTTTTGTTTTCTTTGTGTTTGTCTGTTTTGGGTTTACTTTGTTCTGTTTTCTTTTGGTTTTAGCTTGTTTTGGGCAAGATTTGTGGCTGGTCTAGAAAGTGCTATGTAAACCAGGTTGGTTCCTAACTCTCTATGATTTTCTTTCAGCTGCCTCTAGAATACAGGAATTAAAGTGAAACTCACTGTGTAGCCCAGGCTGGCATTAGCTTATGCCACCTTGATCAAGCGGCCTGTCATTCTTGACTACTTCTCAGAATGTATCAGAATGGAAGCTTATCAGCCTCTGGCTTCCACCAGTCCCAAAGCTGAAAATGCTGAAAGACAATATCTGAGTCTGGGCTGGTGGCTCTGGTGCCATCTGAGGAATCACTGCCACTTTGAGACCACAGTTCCCAGGCCAGGCAGGGTTACATGGCACAATTCTTTTTTTTTTTTTTTTTTTTTTTTTTTTTGGTTTTTTCAAGACAGGGTTTCTCTGTATTGTTTTGGAGGCTGTCCTGGAACTCACTTTGTAGACCAGCCCAGCCTCGAACTCACAGAGATCCGCCTGCCTCTGCCTCCTGAGTGCTGGGATTAAAGGCGTGCGCCACCAACGCCCGGCCAGCACAATTCTCTTAACAAACGAAACATAAAGGCTGGACACGGTGGCACAAGGTAACTCGAATCAGTTGTTCCTTGTCATAGCCACTCAGACTGGCTCAGAGTAGGTAACATTCAGAAGCTGAGACAGGAAGATGTGAGTTCCAGGCCAACCTGGATCTCAAACACCAAACAAGCAAACAAAACAAAACAAAACATAATTTCTAGTTAAGTTTGGGAGAAGTCTGGAAATTCCCTGCCAGCTAGGCCTGACACACTCAGAAAAAGAGGTGTTGTCGTTGTACCCAATGCCTCCCTGCAGTGTCCAGAGGGCTACAATCACACACCTGTGCCTCAGCCCAGCTTCCAACTGCAGAATGGGAATACCAACAGTTTTGGCCTCACAGGGCTACTATGACACTGACATGGTAAGTGACCTCTTCTCACAGTGTGGCCTCACACCTGTGGACCTTCTGTGACAAGGGACTTATCTGTAACATCACAGCAACCTCTCCAAGTCCACGAGTTCTGACTCTGTTATAGACAGACTCTATCATGCCCAATCAGGGACACTGGCATGGCTGAATGGGTGAACCCAGGCTCATTCCACATTCCTGCAGCTAGACCCAAGGTGTGTTCTACCTCATACATCAAGGCTCTGCCCAGCCCGGGCAAACTGCACTGATGTGAGGAAATCATAGAGACTCCAAGTGGCTCCAGCGGGTGCATGCCTGCATGATGAAGATGCAGCCTCCCGCCCCTCTACCATGTGGGCTGTGCCCCTCTGGAGGGTTTCAGGTCTTCCCTGTGATGCTGCACCCACCTCAGAGTCTTTTGCTTTTGCTCCCAGGGCCCTTGTGCATATGGTCTTCCCCACCCTAAAGGGGTGGTCTTATGTCGTCGTGTCCCCCCCCCCCCGCGTCCTCCTAGTCTCTCCCTCGTCCTGACTGTCTCCCTCCTGCTCCTTCTTGGACAGGGCTTTATGTTCGTATCAGAGGCTGGTTTCTAACTTAAAACTCATGGTAGAGGTGTCCTACAACTCCCAGCGCTTCTACCATAAGCTCCCGACTGCTGGGATCACAGGCATGCACCAAACTACCTAGTCAAACCCAAGGCCCAGTGTATGCTGGGCAAGCATTCTGCCAACTGAGCTACAATTCCAGTTGTTTATTATTTGAGACAGGAGCTCACTAACTAGCCCCGGAACAACTCACAGCAGTCCTCCTGCCTTTGTCTCCTAAGTGCTGAAGTTCCAGACACATGTCACTGTACCTAACTGTTGAGGCCTTGTCTTTCCTAACTCCACTAAAACCTTAATTTCAGTTTTCCCCTCCTTTTCCTGGCCCACCCCATACAGATACAGGGAGCTTCTTCGTGATGGTTTCCTAGTCCTAGGTGGTCCTTCTGTCTTCAGCACTTATCCTGTTGTTACAGCCTGCTACACACACACACACACACACACACACACACACACACACACACTGATTTTAGTGAATTTCTCCTCAGAAGACTCCTTCAAGAATTTCTCCTTTATCTTTAGTTCAAACAATACTGGCAACATCCCAGCCAGCCCTTTTCTGTCTGTTTCTAACTCTTTTGGCCTCTGTCTGGGCAGTGGGTCACAGACTTCTGCTTAACATATAAATCTTTGTTTTGTTTTGTTCTTTTTTGTTTTTTTGAGACAGGATCTCTCTATAGACCAATGGATATCCTGAAACTCACTATGTAGACGAGGCTGATCTTCTGGCCTCTGAGTTGTGAGAGTAAGGAATGTACCACTACACCTAACCAATATGCCAATCTTTTAAAAAAATTATTATCTCCTTTGAGGACAGGGTTTCTCTATGTAAAAGCCCTGGCTGTCCTGGAACTCACTTTGTAGACTGTCTGGCCTCTAACTCACAAAGAACTGACTATCTCTATCCTACCTCTCCAGCTTTTTATTTATTTATTTTGAGACAGGGTTTCATTGAGCTTACTATGTAGACCAGGCTGTCTTGGAACTCACTGTATAGACCAGGCTGGCCTCAAACTCACAAAGATCTGCCTGCCGCTGTCTCCCATGAGCCACCACGCCCAGCATCCAGGCTCTTCTTCAGCTCACAGAGATCCACCTGCCTCTGCCTCCTGAGCACTGGGATTAAGTGCATTCACACTATGCCCCTTTGTTTACTTGTGTATGTGTGCATGCCTGCTTGCATGTCTGTGTACCACGTGCATGCAGTGCCACGGAGGCCAGGAGAGGGCATCAGACTGGAGTTAGACTTGTGAGCTGCCATGTGGGAGCTGGGAATCAAGCCAAGGCCCTCTGGCCATCTTTCCAGTCCCTGTATATCAATCTTTTTTTGGGGGGGCAGTTTGAGACAGGATTTCTCTGTATTGCTTTGGAGGTTGTACTGGAACTCACTCTGTAGACCAGGCTGGCCTTGAACTCACAGAGATTTACCTGCCTCTGCCTCCCCAGTGTTGGGATTAAAGGCATGTGCCACCAACACCCAGCCCTTTTTTAAGATTTATTTACTTATTACGTATACAGTGTTCTGCCTGCAGGCCAGAAGAGGAATCAGATCTCATTACAGATGGTTGTGAGTCACCATGTGGGTGCTGGGAATTGAACTCAGGACCTCAGGAAGAGCAGTCAGTGCTCTCAACCTCTGAGCCTTCTCTCCAGCCCACCTGTATACCAACCAACCTTGAATATCAGAATCTCTCTTGAGTGTGTATGGGGGCAGGAGGGGGTCAAAGTTTATCCAGCACCTCAAACAAACAAAACTATATAATCTCAGCTGCTCAGTAAACTGAGGCTGGAAACTCTGAGTCTGAGGTCACTTTGGGCTACAGAGGGAGACTTTCTCAAAAGACCAATGTTTGGGATGTATCTTAGTATCATAGCACTCCCCTAACATGAGCAAAGACTCTGAGTTGGATTCCTATCACTGCAAATAAACAAACAAATAAATAACAAATTAAAATAAAGCAACAAACATCTAATAAGAAATCTCAAGCAAAAGTCCTAGATCGGCCGGGCGTTGGTGGCGCACACCTTTAATCCCAGCACTCAGGAGGCAGAGGCAGGCAGATCTCTGTGAGTTTGAGGCCAGCCTGGTCTACAAAGTGAGTTCCAGGACAGCCTCCAAAGCTACAGAGAAACCCTGTCTCGAAAAACCAAAAAAAAAAAAAAAAAAAAAAAAAAAAGTCCTAGATCAAATTGCTCATCTTGGTTCAGCTGCAGATAACAGCTCTAAGCAAGCAGTCAGCCCCACAGAAGTCTTCTGTAGTATAGGTGATTCTTCTTCAGATATTTTTGGCAAGATATTTCAAACACGTTTTAAAATTTATTCATTTAGGCTAAGCATCTTGATACATGTCTTTAATTCTAGCACTTGGGAGGCAGAGGCTGATAGGATATCTGCGAATTCAACTTGTAGTCTGGTCTCCATAGTTAGTTCCAGGACAGCCAGGGTTGCATAACAAATCCAAAATTATTTATCTGGGGCCGGAGAAACAACATGCTCTTCCAAAGGACTCAAGTTCAATTCCCAGCACTCATACAGCAGCTCACAGCCATCTCTGACTCTAGTTCCAGGGGATCTGAGGTCGTCTTCTATCCTCCATGGACTCTGCATGCCCATGGTGCACAGATTTTCAGGCAAAGATCCATACATGTAGTTTTAAAAATACCTATTTACGTTATTGTCTGCCTGCCTCTCCCCCTCTACCTTACATGAATTCTAAGGATTGAACTTAGGTAGATAGGTTTGCATGGCACTTTATCCACTGAGCCATCCAGCCAAGACTCAAACACCTTTTGGGAAACACTTTGCTCCTTTGGATGACTACAGCTGCTCCACTAAGACACCCAGCTTCCTGCTCACCTTAGTTCTTTTGGAGGAATGCTTGACACTGACATTCCACAACTCCATCTTCTACTGAGCCACTTCCCTGTAGCTGAATTCTTTTTTCTGATGTCTATTCACTCTAGGCAGGGCACCAAGGATGGAAACAATTCCACCCAAGTCTGTCTTGGTGAACCAAAGAGTTTATTGGGCTTACTTTCAGGAACATGGGTGACTCTCAAACTGCTGCATCACTGAAAGGTCCCATCCCAACATGGTGACAACCTCCCCAAACCAACAGGGATGGAGTTCTCCCTTCAGTTGGCCTTCCA
This sequence comes from Mesocricetus auratus, assembly GCF_017639785.1. NCBI lineage: Eukaryota > Metazoa > Chordata > Mammalia > Rodentia > Cricetidae > Mesocricetus > Mesocricetus auratus. The sequence continues at coordinate 11,062,971 of NW_024429197.1, forward strand.
CATTCTGTATTCTCCAGCATTACCAAGACCACATGCAGCTGGGGCAGAATTATATGCAGCTTGCAGGGAGGTAGGTTAGAATCCTAGATGAAGGTCTATTGACCCTCCTCACCCCTTCCTTCTCTGAGGGAACTTTAATAGACATGATCTTTGGCGGGGCATCTGCAGATAGTCACAGCTGCTCTGAGTAAGACGGAGACAGCCTGCAGGGCTAGTAGTGAGCACCTGCAATCCAGCATGTGGGAGATGCAGGCAGCTGGATCCTTAGTCACGTAACAAGTAAGCTACAAACCTAGGCTATAGAAGATCCTGTCAAAGCCGGGCGGTGGTGGCTCACACCTTTAATCCCAGCACTCAGGAGGCAGAGGCAGGCGGATCTCTGTGAGTCTGAGACCAGCCTGGTCCACAGAGTGAGTTCTAGGATGGGCTCCAAAGCCACAGAGAAACCGTGTCTCAAAAAACAATAACAAAAAAAAAATCCTGTCAAAAAAAAAAAAAAAGGCTGGCGGCATGCTAGTTATCGCCCAGCCTGCTGCTCCTTGCAGTGTATTGAATAAACCTGTTTTTTTTTCAAGATGACAACTAAACAATCAAGATGGAAAAACAGGGCTGGGGAGATAGCTAGGTGCTTGTCTTAAAGGCATGAGGACCTGAGTTTGATGCCCAGAACCTACATAAAAATGCTGGACATGGTGGTACATGCTTGTAATCCCAGTGCTGGAGAGGGAGAGACAGAAGAATCCCTGGGGCTCACTGGTTAGCCAGTCTAGCCTAATTGATAAATTCAAATCCAAGGAGAGATGCAGACTCAAAGCGGGGGAGATGACCTAAGGATGACACCCGAGATTTCTCTTTGGCCTCCACATACACCTGTATATGTGCACTTGTGAGCACGCGCGCGTGGTTTTTTTGGTTTTTTTGAGACAGGGTTTCTCTATTGTTTTGGAGGCTGTCCTGGAACTCGCTTGGTAGTTCAGGCTGGTCTTGAATTTACAGAGATCCGCCTGCCTCTGCCTCCCAAGTGCTGGGATTAAAGGCGTGCGCCACCAACGCCCGGCCCCCTCCCATATCTTTTTCACATTGCAATAGCAGCAGAGAGGGAGAACCAGCCACATCCTCTTGTCTAATGCAGTCTTTCCCAAGTCTCAACAGTTAAAAAAGACATTGGACAAGTTAATGTGGTAGGGAGCCAAGAACAGCCTGCTGCCAACACGGCTCACCAAACCAAGGATTCCAAATGCCTGAGATGCTAGGATGAAGCCACGCCCTGTGTCTGAGGGCTGTCCACCCCAAGCTCCCTTTCTTCCATCTGGAGGTACTATCTTCTAACTTTGCACCTTGTGTGGTTCCCATCCTGATGCACTTTTTATGGTTTTTAATTGCTGGGGTTAAAACCAGGATAGGCTCTATTCCCTAGCTCCAGGTACACTGCCTTCTTAGGCCACTGGGCCTTTGCACATCCCACGACTGTATAAAATGCTTCAATGGCCCCCGTTACTTCCGGACAAAGACCACTCAATGCTGGCACCTGTGAGACTGCACCATCCATGCCTTCTTCCTTTTCCGCCTGTGATCCCAGCCTTTGTTGAATTTACCTTTCTCTGGTGGCAGCACACCTGGGTTGTTTTAATTCATTATTGTGGCTCTTGCCTAGCAGAGTCTTGGACACAGCTTACAGAGACAGGAACAGCCCCTCAATGGGCTGACACAGAGGAAGCCACCTACCTGTCACACAGCTGACCAAGAACTGACAGCTTGTCAATACCTCACTTCTGTTCATCGTACTTCCCCGATCCCCTTGTCCCTTTCTGTCGACAGAGGTCTCAAGAGTCATTCCAGATTCCTTCTTGGCTGCTGGAGACAGTGACTTTTTCCTCAGGACTCGGTGGGAACCTTCTGCTGTTTGAAGTCACTCACAGAACATCCTCTGAGTGCATCTTCCCAGGGGCTGCAGGCTTTGAAGAAAGGCAAAACCCTCCAGCATCCTCCTCCTGGTGCTAGGCCACAGGCCGAACTTGGTGTCAGGTGTGACCAGTGAAGAAGCTGGCTGTCCTCTTGCAAGCTTTCCAGACTGAAACCTCAGCCAAGGACAACAGTGACATCAGCATGGCCTTTGAGTTGCTCACCCAAGAGATCTACAAACTGTGTCCCATCTTGCACCAAGCCTCAGGAGGAAGACAACCAAAGCAGGGACCAAAGGTAGATGTGCCTGTGCTGTGGTCCCTAGGTGGAGGGGCAGTCACCCTCTCCGGAGCCCATGGACCCCTCACAATCCACAAGGACTATGCTGGGCATGGGTCAAGATGATGCTTTGGAAGAACATCCTGTGGTCTAGACAGGGCCTGCTTTCCTCTGGTGACAAAATCCCAGCAAAAGGACTGTCCCCAAAGCTATTCACATCCTTCCTCAGGGCCAAGGATGAATCTGATCTTCCATGGAGTTCCAGAAGAGGTCCAAAAGGGCTCTAGGAAGTCAGGTGTGATGCTGCACCCCTGTAATTTCAGCACACTGAGAGATGGAGGCAGGAGGGCCATTCAAGGATAGCCTCAGCAATACATCAGGTTTGAAGCCAGCCTGAGCTACATGAGAGCCTGCCTCAAAACACCAAAAGAAAAAAAGAGAAAAAAAGTCCCAGGGACACCGACATTATCTGACCTAGAATGCTTGTTTATTTTGTGGCTAGTTTACCCTGTCTGGTGGCAGAGGTTTGTCCCTTTGGAGTAAAACAGCGGAAAAACCCGTTTCTTAAATGCACAGATGGTGCCTGTGCTGCCACCTGCTGATGGCAGCCCTCCAGCCGTGCTGGTTCTGACGGGCATTTCAAAGGTCTCAGCTATGCACCCTGTGTTTTCAGTTAATAAGTTCTTTATTCTGGAAAAGCAAATCAAGTTCATATTCATATAAACACTGACATTACAAAGTACAGGGGCAAGGGAAAGGAGGAGACAAACCCTCTACAAACCTGCTAACACTGTCTCACCCAGCATGACCATACTGCTCTGCCTACAGTCAATCATTTGTAAGATAAACCTCAAGTAAAGTCTTCTCCGGAAGATACACTGCTTCTCTTTGAGTCGGCAGGGAAAAGGGACCAGAAGTTGGGGTAGGAGGCTTTATTCTTTTGGCAGATCTTCTCAGTCATTATAGATATTGCTGCACTGTTAATAAAAAATATATGCTTCTCTGTAAAGCATTTAAAAAAAAATCCAAGGATGAGATGGCTGAGGTCTCAGCTCAAGTATCTCCAAATACATGTCGTCCATTCCCTGACTGTCCCCTGTGTTATTTCTTGGTTGTTTTCCGGATCAATGCCATTCTCTGAAAGGGGAGAGAAATGAACTGTCAGGAGCTCTCTGGAACATCTGGATGCCGCTAGCAAACAGCATGGTCTCCATCACAGGAGCAGAATGCAGGGTAGAGAGGCAGTCACAGAGGCCACTGGCCCCATCTCATAGACAGAGACCAGCTCTGCCCAGCTGTGCCTGCCATATTTACATGAAGCTCCCTCCCCACCAGGGCAGGTGAGTACGCCCACAGAAAATATGGAAGCAAGAGCTTTAAGTGAAGCCCATTAGGGTGGAGAGGAAAACTGAAAGCCTCTGTGTATCTGCACCAGCACAGAACTATGGAAAGTATCACTGTGCAGCCTCTGACCTCTGACCTCTGGTGCAGAAGCTGGCTGCACAGGGGACCGACACTCCTAGAACATAACTGCCTGTACCTACTCAGAGGTGCAGTTCTAGAAACCAGCCCTGGCTGTCCAGGTTCCTGACCTGTTTGTGAGCTTCTGTCGTGCAGGCTTTTTTGTAGGGTCGGATTTCCTCAGAGCCAAATCCTGGGATCCACATGTTCCACTGGCGTTCTGCAAAGAAGACACAAGCAGAGCTGAGGCTCCAGCGAGAAGGGCAACGTAGATGCAGGCAAGCAGCACGGGCAGCCCTGGGCACGCACTGTACAGCTCACGGTTTCTGTACTGAGCTTAGAGCACACTAGGAGGTGCTCTCCCACCAAGCTATATCCCCCAAATCCTTCAACCCTTTTAATTTTTAAAATTTTATTTATTAAGGTATATTTATTTATTTTATATGCATGAGTGTTTTGCCTGCATCTATGTATGTGTACCACATGTAAGCTTGTGCCCAAGGAGGCCAAAAGAGGGTGCTGGATCCCCAAGAACTGGGGTTAAGATAGTTATGAGTCACCATATGGGCTCTGGGAATCCAACCTGAGTCCTCAGGAACATCATCCAGTGCTCTTAACCACTGAGTCCTCATCTCTCTAGCACCCTATGTTTTTATTTTCTTTGAGGCAAATTGTGATATGCACCCTAGATAAGAAGTGAATTTAGCCTGGCATTGGTGGTGCACGCCTCTAATCCCATCACTCGGAAGGCAGAAGCAGGCGGATCTCTGTGAGTTCGAGACCAGCCTGGTCTACAAGAGTTAGTTCCAGGACAGCCTCCAAAGCCACAGAGAAACCCTGTCTCGAAAAACAAAAACAAAAACCAACCAACAAACAAAGAAGTGAACTTATAGTGATATGCCTGTGCTAGCCTCTCCTTTTTTTTCTTGGTTTTTCAAGACAGGGTTTCTCTGTATTGCTCTGGAGTTGTGCTAGCCTCTTAAGTACTGGAATTATAGGTCCAAGATAGCTGCTACTGGCTATCTTACTCTTTTTGTTTTAAAATTTTTATTATATTTTATTTTCAGTCAGGTATTGTTACACATAATTTTAGCCCCAGCACTAGAGAGACAGAGGCAAGTGGATCTCTGTGAACTCCAGGCCAGCCAGGGCTACAAGGTAAGACCCTTCCTAAAGAAAAAAGTACACACACTTATAAAGTCAGATTCAGAAGGATTTACACACAAAAACTATTATTCCTTTCTGCATTTTACCCCATTTTAATGTTTAATAACAATGTAAGATTACTTTAATTAAAAAAAAAATAGGTGTGTGGGGGCTGGAGAGATGGCTCAGAGGTTAAGAGCACTGACTGCTCTTCCAGAGGTCCTGAGTTCAATTCCCAGCAACCACATGGTGGCTCACAACCATCCATAATGAGATCTGGTGCCCTCTCCTGGCTTGCAGACATAATAGTGCAGGATGTTGTATTCATAATAAATAAATAAATAAATAATCTTTTTAAAAAAAGGTGTTAAGTACAGTGTGACAGACATAAAAATGTGGCTCCTAACTTATTCTTAGTTGCATAAACATGGGTCACTTTATACTCCATTAGTGTCCCCAAAGTACATAACAGGATTTGTTTTATAAAATTCATTTTATTCTGGACACACCAACTACTTAAAACAAACTAAAGTTTTATTACATATACATGTACATGTATGTAGTGTGTGTGTGTGTGTGTGTGTGTGTGTGTGTGTGTGTGTGTGTGTGTGTGCTCGTGTAAATATCTGGGGGCCAGAGAACATCTGGTGTCCTCCTCCATAACTCTTTACCTTCTTCCCAGACAGGGTCTAGCACTGAACCTAGGACACACTGTTTTCCAGCAAGCCCCAGCCATCCTCCTGTCTGATTCCCTAGGGCTAAGATTACAGGCATGCACAACCTTAACTTTGTATATTTGTGCTAGGGACCCAAATCAGGCCATCACTCATCCATAGCAAGTGTCCTTCACCACTGAGCCATCTCCTCAGGTCCAAACAAAAATTTATCATTATATATTACATCTAATGACCATAAATATTATGTGACTAACTCATGCTTAGTTGTAGAATGTGCTATTCTTTCGGTTTATAAACATAATCTGTAATTCTCACAGATACCTGCAAGGAAGACACTTCAATCCTCACTTTATGAAAGGGAGACATTCTTAGAAATCAAGCAGAAAGGATAAGGTGGTCCGGGGCTTCCCCTACCACAAAGGCTTTCTCTCCTCTGTTAGGTGCTGCTTCTGAATGGTAAATCCTACGCCTGAAGATCTGGTCCTGACATGAGGGTTTCTCTGACATTTGCCCTGACAGTCCTCAGGAACAATCCTAGATACTTCAGGGAGAAATGAGACCACACACCTAGATGCAGCTGGACATCTTTAACCTCTAGGGTGCTGGACTTGCGATGCCGGGCAAGCTGGCAGGCAGCTGTCACCACACTCTCGATGAAATCATCAGCTATCTGCAGCAGCATCTGGAGAGGGGTAAGAAGGGGAGAGTAACCATGTCACTGGCAGGGTAGGCTCCTGTTTTGGGGACAGCTGTGTGCTTCCTGAATCACATACTGAGCCAGACTTCCTATCAGTAGCCTGGAATCAGCACCTGGCTGGTGTGGATGAGGGAGGACAAAAGCATCACTCAGGTCACAGCTCATAGCTCTTTCTTTTTTCTTTTTTTCTTTTTTCTTTTTTTCTTTTTTGTTTTTTTGGTTTTTCGAGACAGGGTTTCTCTGTGGCTTCCTGGAACTCGATCTTGTAGATCAGGCTGGTATGGAACTCAGAGATCCGCCTGCTTCTGCCTCCCAAGTGCTGGGATTAAAGGCGTGTGCCACCACCACCTGGCCAGCTCATAGCTTTCTTTTTTTTTTTTTTTTTTTGTTTTTGTTTTACGAGACAGGGTTTCTCTGTATTGTTTTGGAGGCTGTCGGTCCAGCCTGGCCTCAAACTCACAGAGATCCGCCTGCCTCTGCCTCCCAAGTGCTGGGATTAAAGGCGTGTGGCACCATCGCCAGGCTCAACTCATAGTTTTCTAAGGATGCTTTTCATTGCTTCTGCTCAGTGGAGATAGACTCAAACAGTCTCTACTCTTATGCTTTTTCCAGATTTAACTGTGAAATAAAAGTGATCCTTAAGCTGGGTGGTAGTGGCACACACCTTTAGAGCTGTTACAGAGAAACAGCGTCTCAAAAAAACAACTAAGTGATCCCTAATTCCTCACTGCTGTCACATGAAGAATTTGGCATTTCTGTTCTTTTACTTACCTTTACAATCGTCCTGTACAGAAAATGGATTTCTATCATATATATTTTCCCTAACCCCAGATAAAGTCTTTGTTTTCCTTTCTGAGACAGGGTCTCACTAGGTAACTCTGGCTGTCCTGGAGCTCATTATGTAAACCAGCTGTTCTCAAATTCACAAAGATCCACCCGCCTCTGCTTCCTGAGTACTGAGATTAAAGGCATGTGCTATCTTGCCCAGCCCACCAGAGAGGGTCTTATGTAGCCCAGGATGGTACTGAATTAATTCTCCTGCCTCTACCTCCTACACATTGGGACTACATGTATGTGACTTCACATCCAGTTTATCCTCAAACATTTAAAAATTTTAAAGATGAGCCGGGCGTTGGTGGCACACGCCTTTAATCCCAGCACTCGGGAGGCAGAGGCAGGCGGATCTCTGTGAGTTCGAGGCCAGCCTGGACTACAGAGCGACTTCCAGGACAGCCTCCAAAGCCACAGAGAAACCCTGTCTCGAAAAACCAAAAAAAAATTTTTAAAGACGTATTTATATTAGCTGGATGATGGTGGTGGTGGTGGTGGTGGTGGTGGCGGTGGCGGTGCCGCCGCCGCCGGCACACACCTTTAATCCCAGTACTCAGAAGGGAGAGGCAGGCAGATCTCTGTGAGTTCGAGGTCAGCCTGGTCTACAAAACTACACATAGAAACCCTGTCTCGAAGTACCAAAAAAAAAGAAAAGAAACCGGGTGATAGTAGTTCACGCCTTTAATCCCAGAACTGGGGAGGCAGAGGCAGGCAGATCTCTGAGTTCTAGACCAGTCTGGTCTATAGACAGGACATCCTCCAAAGCCACAGAGAAACCATGTCTTGAAAAACCAAAAAGAAAAGACTTAGTCTCACTATGTAGCCCTTAGAGGCCTTGAACTCATAGTGATCTGCTTGCTTCTATCTCTCGAGGGTTAGGATTAAAGGCAAGAGCACAATGCCTAGCTTTTTGTGTTTTTGAGACAGGGTACCACTGTATAAGCACGACTGGCCTGGAGCTTGCTGTGTAGAACAGGCTGGTCTTGAAATCACTCCAGGCCTGCCTCTGCCTCCCATGTGCTGCCACACATTTATGTATGTGCAGGTACCCTATGAGAAAAGGACATCAGATCCTCTGGGGTTAGGAGTTACAGGGGTGGTTGTGAGCTGCCTGACATGGATGCTAGGAATCAAACTTGGGTCCTCTTAGCTGCAAACCCATTTTTTCCAGGGCCTTATTTTTTTGACAGGGTTTCTCTGTATTGCTTTGGAGCCTGTCCTGACAGCCAGTACTCTTAACCACTGAACCATCTCTCCAGTTCCCAATATTTTTATGTTTTATTTGTGTTTTACCTGCATGTATGTCCGTATTATGAGAGTGCTGGTCTTCTGGAAGAGTAGCCAGTGTTCTTAACCACAGAGTCATTGCCCCAGCCCCCCAAAGTCTCCACTACCATGTTGTATCATCTTTGGTACCCAGTTCCACCTCACCTCCTCCACATCTTCATCCAGCTGCTCATTAGGATCCACCTCTCTGACTAAATCTTGTAATTTCTTCTTGGTCAATACCTAAGGTGAATTGGAGAAGAGTTTTCATAAGTATTAAGGCAGCAAACCTCATTACCCACTAAAGACAGGCTGTCAAGTTGTTGAGATTAGCTCTAGCTCCAAGGCAGTCCTACCTGGCAGTACAGCTGCAAACGCATACTCAAGGGAAAGAGAGCAGTTTTTTTAGAAGGGAAGAGGGGAGAGTAGTTTGAAGTGGAGGTCAGCATGTAATTGTTGGGCATTTTATTCAAGTTTATCCTTTTCTTTTTTATTTTCGTTTTTTCTTTTTTGTTTGTTTTTTTGAGAGAGGGTTTCTCTGTGTAGCTTTGGAGCCTATTCTGGCACTTGCTCTGTAAACCAGGCTGGCCTTGAACTCACGGAGATCTGCCAACCTCTGCCTCCCAAGTGCTGGGATTAAAGGTTTCTCTTTACAGTTGTTTAGGGTGTGTGTGTGTGTGTATGAACAGCAGTGCATACGTGGAAGAGGATAACTTGAGGAATCAGGGTCTCTCCTTCCACCATATAGATATGGGGACTGAACTCAAGATTATAAAACTTGGCAGCCAATGCCTTTACTGGTTGAGCCATCTTGCTAGCCTTGTCTTGTAGCAGAGGATGAGGAACTCCGGATCTTCCTTCTACCACCTCTCAAGTGCTAGGATTGAAGGTGTGAGCCATCTTGCTTCTCTACAATGACTTCCATAGTCAACACAGGCTGGTCTCTGCTCAGCCAACCCTTCCACAAGCAGTTCGGCTAGTCCCTCTATCCACTCCCTTCAATGTCTGCTCATTCAATCTATTCAGCCTACAAAATCCAAGACAACGGATTTCTCTGTGCAGCCCTGGCCATCCTGGAACTCACTCTGGAGACAGACTAGGCTGGCATTGAACTGCCTCCCAAGGGCTGGGATTAAACTCATGGGCCATCACTGCTCAGCTTAGAAAAGACTTTTCAACAGAGAGAACGAGCTCCTGTTATATCCTGTATATATTACAGGTTCAAATAAGAGAGAGGGTCTACAGAGAAGGAAAGCTAAGAGGTACCTGATTGTTTTCAGGGCTAAGACGACCGCCTGCCCCAGGAGTGCCTGGTATCTTAACCACAGTGGTGCTATTGGCCATGGAGCCTTGTGGAGGGGTGCTGGCTGGCTCTGGTTTTATAGATGAGAAATTGGAAAGGTTGATTAGGGCTGAGGGGCCAAACTGGTTCATAATCTGCCGAGCTTTGGACTTCAGCTCATAGAGCTTATCAAGATCCTGCTTCTTTTTGGAGCTGTGAGGACCAAGGCCAATCAGCTGGAGAAGGAAAATAGAGACACCAGAGTTACTCTAGAGACACCTGCAGGAGGAGATCTGTCAAGATCTGTCGGTCTTCAGTCTAGCCAGGAGGGTGATTACTTGATAGTGACACAAAAATGGAGTGAATGAAGAATATGCATTGCTCTCACCTGGTTTTAGAAACCATCTTGTCTCCAAAATAAAACCGTTCACAAAATTGAAATGAGGAAAAAGTAAATGAAATGAGGAATCTTGTTTTCAAAAATAAACTGGAATAAGCAAGACACTTTAAAGGAATTCATACAAGCAGAATACTGGGTTAAGTACTTACATGCATTATTTAAGTATGAAATAATGTTAAATTCAAGTAATAGCACAATCACATTCTTAAAACTCAGTAACAAAGCCTAGGAAAATGATTAGTTCATTTTCAAGACATGTTGAAGCATTTCAAAACATGCTTGAGTCCAAGGCCGGGCTCTGCCCAGGAAACACAACTTTTAGCAACTGTTAAAAGCTCTATTTTACCATAAAGAACTTTTTCCCCTTTGTGTTTTAGCAATCTTGAAGACATGCTGAGACCGTCAACTAAAGCAGCTGCAACTCCTACTAGAGCCATAGACTGACTCTGTGAACATTGGCTGTGGTGTCAAGACCAGAAGCACATTCACCAAGTTCTGCCCACAGTGGCCGCAAGTTTACTTACTGCTATCTGAGTGTCTAGATCTTTAATTACATCAGCAACAGCTGTAAGACCGGTGTAATGAGAGGCAGCCATTTTCAAAAGCTACCTGTAAACAAACAACTAGCATCAAGTGCTACCCCCTCACAGAAGTATCCCAGTTGTGTGGCATGGGGCAATACCGCCAACCAGGATCCAGCTGAAAATGCAACTCATCACCCCATCAAGACAGCATTACAAAGACAGGTGTGACTTGCCTTTAATCCCAGCCCTTGGAAGGCAGAGGTAAGGGGATCTCTGAGTTTGAGGACAGCCTGTTCAAATTCCAGACAGCTATAGCTGTTACACAGAAAAACCCTATCTACAAACAAACAAAAGTTCTGCCTCTCTTGTTCTCTACCTCTCTTCATCACACAAGCAGAGGCACTCAAAATATGTGTGCAGCTGGAACTCACTTTATTGACCAGACTGTCTTGGAACTCAGAGATCCACCTCCCTCTGCCTCCCAAGTGCTGGAATTAAAGGTGTGCTCTATCACTCCCAGGAGCAAAAATCAGTATATTTAAAAAGTTTTGCCCATCTTAGTATTAACTCACTATGCTACCCATGGATTATAATCACTCTTTTCTTTATTTCTTATTTTTGTAATTATTGTTTGTTTTTAGATAGGGTCTCACTCTATGCCCCAGGTTGCCCTGGAAATTTACTATGGGACAAGTGAACTCATGGATAATCTTCCTGCTTTAGCCTTCCAAATGCTGGCATTACAGGTCAGAACCCTAAGACCCAGCTCTTTTCTGAGACAGTCTTGTTACAGACCCCTGGTTTGCTTGGCACTTACTAGTTAGTACTCCAAACTGACTTTGAACTTGGGGTGATTCTCATGCCTCACCCCTCCCCACTCTAAGTGTTGATATTACAGATGTGGATCACCACACCTGACTTCTGTAATCATTTTTACAATTAGAGAATTTTTTCTATTACATTTACTTCTTGTGTCATAGTGCATATGGAGGTCAGAGAACAACTTGGAGGAGTTATTTCTCTCATTTTGCCATGTTGGTCAAACTTAGGTAAGGCTAGGATTAGCAGCAAGTACTTGTTTGTTTTGTTGTTTTGTTTTAAGGAAGAGACTGGATATTTAATTGAGGGTAGTATATTTTCCTTAGTATGTATGAGGCTGTAGTTTGATCTTTTGCACAGAGAGGGGATGAGGGAGGAATATACCTGCAATCCCAGCTACTTGAAAACCAGGCAGGAACATTACTTGGGCCCAGCTGTTCAAGAGCAGCCTGGGCCACATTGTACGATCCCACCACAAAGAATAAAAATAAGGCTGGAGAGATGGTTCAAAGGTTAAGAGCATTGGCTGCTCATCCAGAGGTCCTGAGTTCAATTCCTAGCAACCACATGGTGGCTCACAACCATCTGTAATGAGATCTGATACCCTCTTCTGGCATATAGGCATACATGCAGACAGAGCAGTGATACCTAAAAAAAAATACATAAATAGAATAAAAAAATACCTGGGCATGGTGGTGACTATAAACCAGCACTTTTGAGGTGGAGGCAGGAAGAAATTCAAGGTAGTTTTGGACGACATGGTCAGTTCAAGGCTAGCCTGGGCTAAATAAGACAGTGTGAAAAAGAAGGACCAAGAAAAGAAAAGAAAAGAAAAAAAAAGGACCAAGAAAATAACAGAAACAGTGAACTGAAAAATGGTAATAGCACCAATGTGCCTTTAATCTCGGATCTCTGTGGGTTCAAGGCTAGCCTGGTCTACAGGACAGCCAGAAAGGAAAGAAAAAAAAAAAGGAAAAAAACAAAAATGGTAATAGTCTGCAGAAGGCTTATAGCTAATGATACTGTGGAAAGTCCAAGTCAAGTGAGCTAGGTGCCATCTTTGACCCCAGTTCTACATCTGTGTTAGCCGCTGAACCAATGCAAATTCTAAAGTACCTTCAAGCTTTAACAATTAAGTCCATATGTGAATATTTCAACATAGATCGTCTCTTTTTTTTGTTGTTGTTTTGTTTTGTTTTCTCAAGACAGGGTTTCTCTGTATTGTTTTGGAGGCTGTCCTGGAACTCGCTCGGTAGACCAGACTGTCCTCGAACTCACAGAGATCCGCCTGCCTCTGCCTCCCGAGTGAGTGCTGGGATTAAAGGCGTGCGCCACCAACGCCCGGCCCATAGATCGTCTCTTAACACACCTGTTTAATAGTGTAGAACGCAAATTGCTGACATCAAGTTAGGGATGCAGCTGTTGGTAGAGTGCTTGCCTAGGCAGTACCACATCAACTCAATACAGTGGCACATGCCTGTAAGCCCAGTACTCACAGGACCAGAAATTCAGTCATCCTTGGCTATATAGACTGGGCTAGTGACCCTGTCTCAGAAAAGACTGTAGGGGGCTGGAGAGGTGGCTCAGTGGTTAGGAGCACATTTGCTCTTTCAGATGACCTGTTAAATTCTCAGCACTAACATCAAGTGATGTAACTGTGGCAGAATCTGACGCGCGCGCACACACACACACACTCATATATATACATATATAAATAATAAACATATATTCAGGCAAAACACTCATACACATAAAAAATAAAAATAAACATCTGGAGCCAGGCGTTGGTGGCTCACGCCTTTAATCCCAGCACTCGGGAGGCAGAGGCAGGCGGATCTCTGTGAGTTCGAGACCAGCCTGGACTACCGAGTGAGTTCCAGGACATCCTCCAAAGCCACAGAGAAACCCTGTCTCGAAAAACCAAAAAATAAATAAATAAATAAATAAATAAAAAATAAAATAAAATAAACATCTGGGTGTGGTGGTGAATTCCTTTAATCCCAGCATAGAAGGCAGAGGCAGCCTGGTCAACAGAGAGTTCCAGGACAACCAGGACTTGCCTCTTCCTAATAATGAATAAATAGATATATAAATAAGTGCAAATAAATAAATATATAAACAAGGGGCTATAGAGATGACTCAGGGGTTAAAAACACTGACTACTCTTCCAGAGGACCCAGTTTCATTTCCCAGCACCCACATGGCAGCTCACAACTGTCTGTAACTCCAGTTCCAGAGGAACTGCCACCCACCCATGGCAAAATACCAATACCAATGCACATAAAGAATGAATATATATATATATGCTGGGCAATGGTGGCGCACAACTTTAGTCCCGGCATTTGGGAGGCAGAAGGGAGCAGATTTCTCTGAGTTCAAGTCCAGACTGGTCTACAGAGCAAGTTCCTGGACAGGCTCCAAAGCTACAGAGAAACCCTGCCTCGAAAAAACCAAAAACCAAACCAAAACAACAAAAACCCATCCCTCATTGGTGGTGCACACCTTTAATCCCAGCACCTGGGAAACCAGCTTGGTCTATAAAGCAAGTTCCAGAACAGCCAGGGCTGCACAAACACCCCCCCAATAAAAAAAAACCTTTTTTTATTTAGTGACTCTGTGCACATGTGGTCAGAGGATAATTTTGGGAGTTGGTTCTCTCCTTCCATGTAGGACTCGGGTCATCAGCCTTGGTGGCAATCACCTTTACCAGAAGAACCATTTCACCTGACTTTTTCCTTTTTTATTTTTTTTAAGACAGTCTCATGTTGACATTGAACTTCTGATCTTTCTGCCTCCCTCTTCCAATAAGATTTCAGGCAAGCACCATGACACCTGGCTATGTTAGCCCAAGTGTCCACAACATCTAGTGCATGTTAGCAGTTAACTGAAAAGTTAACCTGATTACATGTATCTTACTCTATTGTAAGGAAAGTGTCTATAAATGTTCCTTTTTCCTTTTTACCTAGAATGCCTATGCGTCTGTGAAAATGTAGGAATTAGATCTCAAATGCCACATTATAGAAGTATCCTAAGTTAGTCTTTAACATTAAAGGGAGTTAAGAAGATGATGAGGAGGCTGGGTGTGGTGGTGCAGCCTCTAATTCCCATCACTCTGGAGGCAGAGGCAGGTGGACCTAGATTTTGAGGCCAGTCTAGTCTACACAGCAATTTCCAGGCTGGGGAGAACTAAAGGGTTGGGAAAGGAGGAGTGGGGCAAAGGAGGAGAGGGGTGCTTCCATCCAATGTCAGGCTTTGTATAACTTCTCTATTTTGTTGACTCACAAAGTAGACAAGGAGGGGAATCCACTTAGAAAAGTTCAAAGAAGTTTTAGGGGCACATCTGGTGTTAAAGCTTTCAGTACTATGCCATTTAAGACAAAGTTCTTCATTTCTTTGGACATATTTAACTGCAGAGCTGTGATAATGAAGTGATGGAATACTTGAACATGCTTAAATTGCTAGGTGTGGTGGTGCACACCTTTAATCCCAGCACTCAGGAGGCAGAGACAGGCAGATCTCTGAATGCGAGGCCACCCTGGTCTGCAGATCGAATGCCAGCACAGTCAGAGCTCCAGAGAAACCGTCTCAAAAATAAAACAAAAAGTGCTCAAGTTGTAGCTGGGCATTGGAGGCTCACACCTTTAATTCCAGCACTCCGGAGCCAGAGGCAGGCAAATCTCTGAGTTTGAGGCCAGTCTGGTCTACAGAGAGAGTTCCAGGACAATCTCCAAAACAATACAGAGAAACCCTGTTTCAAGAAAAAAAAAGGGGGGGGGCAAATTGTGCCTGATTCATCCGAGCAGGTTTCAGTCATGGATATTACGAAGGAAAATGGCTGGGTCCAAGTCACACTTCTAAAAGCAATCCCTAGGGAATGTTCCTGCAAAAAATATTGGCCACACTTACTTGTGACTTTCTCAACAGGTTACTGAAAAATAAAATGGATTTCACTTAAAGGTTTGCTTCCTCACTTGTGACATTTACTGTATCCATGTCAATGCTATGATAGTAACCAAAGTATTAAAATCTGTACAAATGCCCCTTCTGAGTTTGAGGGTAGAGATTCTAAACACATTTATTCAATTTAAACCAAATATCTCTTATTTGCTGCACATAGAAGAGTACTGAATAGTCTGAGAATTGAATTGGCTCACCGAGACCCTAACCCTTCTTTGGATCCTCCTTTCCTTAAATGTAAAAGAATTTAAAGTGATCTTTTGATGCCCTCCCATCTATGACAGTTTGTGGGTACAGAGATCTGTGCTCAATAGGGCTGAATGAAATGGGGCTTAAAGCACTTACAAGTATATAACTGAGTTCAAACTGCTTCCAACTTCACATCTGATTCACAATAATGAAGAAGAAAAACGAAGATGCTTCATGTGGGTTTTCTAGATTGAGTATCTGACACAAGAAAAGCCTCACTGCAAAAAGCCAAATAGGCAGCGCCATAAAGTCTTCCCCCGAATACATCTTTTATCCCTCTGAGTACAGAGAACAGATTGTTAAATCTTTTGAAACCTCTTTCCCTTAGAGGCTGATTTACCAGCCACGATCTCTTTGGTCCTCCACTTTTAAGAGCTCTGTCCTCAACAGCCCTGTCCCTTCAGGAACTCTTGAGTCCAAAAGCCCCAATTCCGTCCCTAAAGAACCAGTCCTCACTGCCCGTTTCTATTCCCTCCCAAATTCAAGTCTTCTCTGCTCGCTTCTGTCTCTCCGGTCCCTAAGTCTTTGCTGCCCTGTTTCTGAATCCTTAAGAGCGGGGACTTTGCTGTCCCGCTTCTGTCTCTTAGGAGCCCGAGTCCTCTCGCTGCTCCACTTTTACCTCTCTGGAGCCCGTGTCTTCACGCCCCGTTTCGTTCCTACCCTCGCCTCCTAAAAAGTACGGGTCCTCACCATCCAGTCCCTCTCATACGGCTTTCCCTCAGATGCTGCAGAACTCACATACGTCCTCGTTCCCTAAGTCTCGTTCGGAGCCCGAGTCCCCAACAGCCGCTGCTTCTGCGAGCCCGAACCCTTCAAGTCCGGTCCCAAGAGCCTGGCTCCTCACAGCCCCGTCTCTTCCACAACCTAGTTCTTCCAGCACTGACCCGCTGTGGGTCTGGGTCCTGACGCCCTCCTCCCGCTCTTCGTCCTCAACTGCCAGGGCCCAAGACTCACAGGCAGCAGCGTCTATCTCCCCATGATACGCGGAGACTGCCCCAGTGAAGCTTTCGTCTCAGCAGCCGGTCCGACTGCGCGGCCCTCCCCAAGCACTTCCGGCACCGCTCCCCGCCTCCAACCCGGAAACGCGCGGCTCTTCCGGCCGCCGGGCGCGCGCCTGCCTCGCGCAGGCGCAGACTTCACTTCAACACGTGGTTGAGCTGTGAGGCTGGCGCTGGGCTCAGCTAGCTGGTCGTGCCTTCTGCTGCGGGCGGCTGGCTGTTGGTGTGGGCGAGCTCTGCGTCTCCTACTTAGGCGTGAATCCCTGCCCTAGGTGTTTCTTACCGAATCATATCTTTCAGTAACGTGACCGGTAACCAACGGCCTCGGATGGCCCCCAAGTCGCCATTTTTGGTTGGTGCCTTTGTCGTGCTATGAGGATGGGACCGCAATTCCGTGTAGATAATAACTATGCGGCTCCCAGCAAGGGATTTGGCAGCACGAGAACTTGGGGACTAGAAACGCTGGTTGTGCCCGTTAAATTGCAGTTTAAAACAGTTGAGCGAAGCCGGGCGTTGATGACACTTACCCTTAATCCCAGCACTCGGTAGGCAGAGGCAGGTGCATCTCTGTGAGTTCGAGGCCAGCCTGGTCTACAAGAGCGAGTTGCAGGACAGCCTCCAAAACAATACAGAGAAACCCTGTCTCGAAAAAAACAAAAAAGGAAAAGAAAAACAATTGAGCGAGAGCTGTCTGTGAGAAACTGTTTAAGTCCCCCACTGGCAGTACGTCGTGTTACTGGGGAGGACACCTGTGGGAAATTTACCAAGATTCTACCCAAGAGATGCAGGGTCTCAACTTGAACAGAAAATTCACTTCAAAGCCTGAGCTGGTCCTGTAACCGTTAAGCTGAGCTTTGAGGTTCTTTTTAACCCATTAAATGCTTAGGGACAATTCTTTATCTTGCCTTATTCCAAATATACTAGGTATGTAAGAAACACGCACGTGGTAGCCGGGCGTTGGTGGGCGCACGCCTTTAATCCCAGCACTCGGGAGGCAGAGGCAGGCGGATCTCTGTGAGTTCAAGGCCAGCCTGGTCTACAGAGTGAGTTCCAGGACAGCCTCCAAAACAATACAGAGAAACCCTGTCTCGAAAAACCAAAAAAAAAAAAAAAAAACCACGCACGTGGTTTCAGCTTTTGGCAGGGGTCTCAATAAAATGGAGACCCCACAAATGTATAGGAGACATCTCAGAGCTGTATGTAGGAATAGGGAAGAGCTTCACCCATCAATTCCCAGTGGTTATCTTAACATCCTCATGCTGTCGGTCTCATCCAAAGTACTAGATGCCTGCCGTTTCTTTTTTTGGATTTGTGTGTGAGTGTTTTGTCTACACACACACACACACACACACACACACACACACACATATATATGTGCATGTCTGGAACACAAGGAGATCAGAAGAGGGTATCTGAAGCTTTGGAACTGAAGTTATAGATGATTGTGAGCCACCATGTGTCTGCTGAGATTAAATCCCAGGTCCTCTGCAGGAGCAAGTGCTCCAAACCATTAACCCATCTCCAGCCTAACCTTATTTTTATATTATGGTCTTTAGAGTTTTTGTCGTTGAATTTCTGCATTTACTAAACCTTTTTTTTTTTTTTTTTGGCTGTGTGCTGGGTACATACTGTTGGGTAAGCTAGGCACCCTTGTCTTTAACAGGCAAGTGCACAAAACAATATCAATAAATTAAGACTTATCTGAGTGATACAGGGTCCTAAGCCAATGCTCTGTGTCAAGTGTGTTTACAGACTGAGAGAGCCAGAGTGAGGCCGGGCGTTTGTGGCACATGCCGGGCCTCACTCTGGCTGATCTCTGTGAGTTTGAGGCCAGCCTAGTCTACAGAGCCAGTTCCAGGACAACCTCCAAAGCCACAGAGAAACCCTGTCTGTAAAAACCAACAAAAGAAAAAAGAAAAAAGGAAAAAAGAGAGAGAGCCAGAGTGGCTGAAGATTGATAGGCAACAGCAAGAGACAGGTTGAAGAGGTAGGATGATTCATTTTAGGCCACACCTTGTACAATATGGGAGTGATTTGGGATTTTATTCAGTGTGCAGTGGGAAGGCGTGGAAACTGAGGAGATGATAATTTGTATTTCTGTGAACACTTGTGGTGTTAGCTCATGCCTTTGATCCCAGGACTCAGGAAGCAGAGGCAGACGAATTTTTCTGACTTTGAAGCCAGTCTACTTACGGTATACCAGGCTACACAGTAAGACCATGTGTCATCAAATAGAGGGTGTGGGGACAAATGAACACTGTTGGATTATAGAAGGATCCCTTGATGGACATTTGGTAGCACCCGCCTGCCTTCCCACCAGTTTGAACTACCTCTTCCTTTTGCAGTATGAAAGCTGTTATCTATGCATCTCCTTTCTTTTGCAGATTCGACATAGAGAGCAGGAAACTCTACATTCTTAAAATATATTAAAATATGTTGTCAGAGTCTTTTTTGTTTCAAAAATATGCATATGCCATTGTGCGTGGCTTCTTGACATGTTAATGCAGAAGCGACAGGGGCTGGGGAAAGTATTTCATGTGCAAATATAAGAACCTGCATTGCATCCTCAGAAAAAGTTGAGCCACACTGGTACCTATATGCTCGGAGGAGGTGAATACAGGATTCCTGGCTTGTTGGCCAATCTACATGAATTGAGGACGGTTAGGTGAGAGACCCTGTGTCAAAAAATGAAATGACTAGCCAGCCAGTCGGTGGTGGCGTACACTTTTAATCTCAGCACGTGGGAGGCAGAGGCAGGTGGATCTCTATGAGTTTGAGACCAGCCTGGTCTACAAGAGCTAGTTCCAGGACACCCCCAAAGCCATAGAGAAACCCCTCCCCAAACAAAAGAAATGATTGAGGAAAAAATATTAGACATCGGCCTCTGCCCTACACAAACAGTAAGCCAAGAATTACTGGGATATTCCAGTAATCCTACCACTCTGGAGCCTGGATTCAGAGTTAGGGGTCTGTATAACTGTGCTGAATAGTGAAGAGTCTTTTTACCCCTCTGTCTTCCTTAAAAAGCACTCTGAGGCTGAAGCAGCAGCCAGTCAAGTTCAGTCCTGGACTACATGAGGAGATGTAATGTCTACCCTTCTTCCCAGAGTCCCAACAGCAAACCAAATTGAGGCATGATTCCACCAAAGTTCATGAAAGGCAGTCTGTGTATTGGGCTTATTTACAGAATAGGTGAGGAGTAGCCAGGCGTCGGTGGCTCATGCCTTTAATAACAGCATTAAGGAGGTAGAGGCAGGCAGAGGTAGACCAGGCTGGCCTCGAACTCATAGAGATCCGCCTGCCTCTGCATCCCGAGTGCTAGGATTAAAGGCGTGCGCCACTAACGCCGGCCAGACCGAACTTCTTTTTTTTTTTTCTAAAGATTTTATTGTTTATTACGTATACAATGTTCTACTTGCATGCCAAAAGAGGGCACCAGACCTCATTTCAGATGGTTGTGAGCCACCATGTGGTTGCTGTGAATTAAACTCAGGACCTGTGGAAGAGCAGTCAGTGCTCTTAACCACTGAGCCATCTCTCCAGCCCCAGACCGAACTTCTTAAAAACAAACAAACACAAAAAACAAAAACAAATATCTGAACCGGGCGTGGTGGTGCATGCCTATAATCCTAGCACTCAAGAGGCAGAGGCAGGAGGATCAGCGGGGTCTACAAAGCGAGTTCCATGACAGCTAGGGCTACATAGAGAAACCCTGTCCTGAAAACCGAGGGTGGGGGGGCTGGCGGGGTAGGGGTGTTATATACATATGTTTTCATCGAAGTACATCATAAAGTGTCCTGAAACATTTGCACCGGGAACTGATTGGCATTGCTTATCCCTCCCCATCAACTAGAATATAGGTCCTAGATGTTCTAGTTGCTCCGATTTTTGCCTTTACAGTCACTGGCTCCGCCTGTGCGTCTATGTCACGCTGGTCCAGGATGGGTGGCTACAAGTGGCACTAGACTGTATATTTTCAGTTTTGATAGGTTGGTTGGTGCTTGCTGCTCCCCAGGAAGTTATCCACTGGCGCCTAGAGCAGATAATCCCATCACAAGCTAAGAGCAGTTGCTGGCCGCAGCAGTGCCTACCTTTCCCTCCGCGCCTGCCAGCGCCTTCCCGACAAGCACTGCTGTGATTTGCATATTGACTCACGGCCTTCCCTTTACTTCTATTCAAAAATCGAAAACCCAACATTTCTCTTCGTGAAAGCTTCCCTCGGCCTCAGAAGAGTCCAGACTTCTCGTGCTAGCGTAGGCAATGTAGAATTAAAAGTTAGGCGGACTTTATTTTCACCTTTACCTAAAGATGGGTGGACCGACATTACCACTCTGTTCATGAGGTCGCCTAGGCAAAAAGGGCTTCTGTCGTGAGTGGCACACGTAGGGCAACTCGATTGCTCTGCGTGCGGAATCGACATCAAGAGATTTCGGAAGCATAATTTTTTGGTCTTTGGGCAGCTGGTGATCGTTGGTCCCGGCGCCTGAGTTTTATGTATAAGATAAGCGCTGTGTTTTCGTTTCCTTAGAGCACGAGAAATGCTTCAGGATACTTTTGGTCCTGACTTCCACCAGATATGTCGAAACCAGTTTTGTAGCTTTTTGAATGTTAAAGTTAGTCCATAACTGTTTAACACTCATAAATAAGATGTCCAGAGACTGATTGGAGTCCAAGCTGAAGATTAGGAAACCAAAGCTTACTTTATGCTTTACCTTGTTCTAACCGAATGGACTGTCCTCACTCTGGTCATAAGTTGCTAGCGGTGCGTTGGTGGCGCACGCCTTTAATCCCAGCACTCGAGAGGCAGGCGGATCAGTGAGTTCTCTGTATTGTTTTGCTTTTCTCTTTTTTCCCAAAGCTTTGTTTATTATGCATACAGTGTTGTGTCTGCAAGTATGTCTACATGTCAGAAGAGGGCACCAGATCTCATTCTAGATGGTTCTGAACCACCATATGGCTGCTGGGAATTGAACTCAGGACCTCTGGAAGGGCAGCCCATGCTCTCAACCTCTGAGCCATCTCTCCAGCCACCCCCCTGTATTGTTTTGGAGGCCGTCCTGGAACTCACTCAGTAGAGCAGGCTGACCTCGAACTCACAGAGATCCACCTGTCTCTGCCTCCCGAGTGCTGGGGTTAAAGGCATGTGCCACCAATGCCTGACCCCATTGCTTGCTTGTTTGAAACATCGTTTCTCATTAACAGTTCTGGCTGTCCTGGAATTCACTTTGTAGACCAGGTTGGTTCATATTCTTTTTTTTTTTTTTTTTTTTTTTTTCCGAGACAGGGTTTCTCTGTATTGTTTTGGAGGCTCTCCTGGAACTCGCTTTGTAGACCAGGATGGCCTCGAACTCACAGAGATCCGCCTGCCTCTCCCTCCAGAGTGCTGGAACTAAAGGTGTATGCCACCAGTGCTCAGATTCCCATCATGGTCTTGACTGACAGAACTTTTAAGAGTTTGAGGTCAAAAAAAAAAAAAAAAAAAGAGTTTGAGGTCAGTCCAATCTACAGAGAGTGTTCCAGGACATCCAAGATTACCCAGAGAAAAACCCCATCTCAAAAACCAAAAATCTTTGAAATAACTCTGTGTGTGTGTGTGTACAGGAGTATGGGGGATATGGCAATATTTTTGCTTTCTTTTGTTTTTTGAAACAGGGTCTCACTTATGTAGCTCTCTGTCTTGAAACTCACTATGTACACCAGGCTAACCCTGAACTCATAGAGATCTGCCTGTCTCTGCTTCCCAAGTGCTGAGATTAAATTGTACTAGTATGACCAGCTTCTATTAGCTTTAGAAAAGGATATGGGGGTTAGCTCAGCAATTAAGAGTACTTGTTCAAGCCTGGTCCCAGTGGCACATGCCTATAATCCCAGCACTTGGGAGGCAGAGAGGCAGGCCAATCTCTGTGCCAAGAGAGGCTCCAAAGCTACACAGAGAAACCCTGTCTCAAAAAATAAAACAGCCGGGCATTGGCGGCACATGCCTTCAGTTCCAGCACTGGGGAGGCAGAGGCAGGCAGATCTCTGTGAGTTCGAGGCCAGCCTAATCTACAGAGCAAGTTCCAGGACAGCATCCAAAGCCACAGAGAAACCCTGTCTCAAAAAAAAAAAATAAATAAATAAATAAATAAATAAATAAATAAATAAATAAAGCACACACAAAAAAGAGAACTTGTTCACTTCCCAGTACTCAGCACCCTCAATCTCCCCTGGCCTCCTTGGCACAAATGAAGTACACACACATACACACAGGCAAACACTCACACATAAAATAAAGATAAATCAATCATTTAAAAATATACACACTCCACATGTTGTGCTACATATATTTAATCCTGGCACTCAGGAGGCAGAGACAGGCAAAATCTCTGAGTACCAGGACCAGGTCAGCCAGAGCTGTATAGTGAAACCCTGTCTCCAGGTAGGAATGAAGAAAGAAAAGAGAAAAGAGTAACTAGAGAGATGCCTCAGAGGTTAAGAGCACTGACTGCTCTCCCAGAGGACCCAAGTTCAATTCCCAGCACCCACATGGCAGCTCACAACTATCTGTGATTCCCAAGATCTGACACCTTCACGCAGATATATATGTAGGCAAAACACCAATCCATATAAAATAAAAACAAATTATTAAAATAGTAATGTTTACTAAAAATAGAAAGAAAAAAGAACAAAGGGAGGAAAAGACTTTGGATTCCCTGTGGACTTTGATGCACAGGGCTGGAATGCTGTCACAGACTCAGGGAGCTTACACTGCAGTGGACAAAGCTACATCTGTGGCACCAGCTCATGTAATACCTGCTCTGGAAGAAGCGGCAGTCTTAGCTAATGTCCCATGGGTAGCTGAGGCAGCGCTGCCTGGGCACTAAGCACTGTGGGTGGGGGTGGGTGGTAAATGCCAGTGGAATATTAATAGTAATGCCATCTGGAATTCCTTTCTTGTTGGGGATGGGTTTTTGTTTGTTTGTTTTGTTTTTTTGAGACAAAGGCTCACTATGTAAACAGATTGGCTTAGAGCTCACAGAGATCTGCTGGGATTAAAGAGTTGTGCTAACAACACACCCAGGTCCAGTTGGCATGTCTCGAGTGCTTACTCCATACTGGACACGTTCTAAGATCTTTTGAATGTGTGCAGTACTTCATTTTCTCTTCATGCCCCCTGCTCCAATACAGACACCTGTATTCCATCCCCTCACAGACCCGTAATTTTTTTTTTTTGAGGCAGGGTCTCTCCACTATCTTGGAACTCACTCTGTAGACCAGGTTGGTCTCAAACTCACAGAGATTCTCCTGCCTCTGCCTCCTGGGCGCTGTCACTCTGACCTCCATCTCCACTTACATGTCAGGATACTGAGGTTGAAGCAGGCTCATAAACACGGCGACAATGGACCTTGACTCTGACCCTGACTCCTAAGCCAGAAGCCAGCCTTTTCCTTTGGTCCTGCTACTGGAGTGCGGATGGGGCAGCGGTGGGGTGGGTGGGTGAGGCCGTGACTACCTGTCTCCATCCACGTTAGTCTCAGGTTCCTTTTCCTTTTTTCATCCACTGGCAGAGTTTCCCCTCTCTGCCTCCTCCTCCTCTGATTCACTCCCCATCTGTTACCAGTTTCTGGTTTCTCAGAGTGTGGAAGGGAGGGACAAGCAGTGGGGGTGGGGTGGGGGGAGGTAGGAACAAAATTGCAGTAGTCCTTAAGCAACACATTATTTTGAGCTTTCCTTGTACCAAGGTGTCTTCTGCGACTAATATAACCTGCTGTTGCCCTCACAGAGGGTTTAGCGCAGGATATGTACTGTGGAGGCGGATCACCTACAGGCAGGAGGGAGGCCCCGTCAGGGATAGGTAAGGACATTAAAACAGATGTGGAAGGGAGTGTCCATGAGGACAGAGAGGACCAGGAGGGCCTCAGCCTGGGAAGAAGGCAGCTGGAGGAGTGTTCCAGGCACAGGGACACCACATACCTTCACCTTCGAAAGCCATGGAATTCCTGTGTTGGCATGGGAAGGGGCAGTATGGGTGTGGTTCGGGGGTACGTGGTTGTGGTGCAAAGCCACTGTGAGGCAGCAGAGGGCAGAAAGAAAACAAGTCAAGGTCAGGCTGACTGAAGTCAAGTTTTATTCTGAGGGGGGAGCACATTAGCGGGGCAGGAGGTGAGAAGACCACCAGGGGGCTCTCTGACTGTTGGGGAGCTATGTGAAGATGGCAAGACCAAGGAGGGGTACAGAGAAGAGGGCTGGGGTTTTTTATTGACTTTTTGAGACAGAATCTCGGGAGCTGGATTACAACTCACTGTATAGCCCAGGTTAGTCTCAAACTTATAACTCTTGCCTCAACCAACTCAGATGTATTTATAGAGGCTGGAGAAGATCCTCTGTCAAAAGAAAAATCAGATAGGTACACCTAAAACATTCATGTCTCAATCCTCCTCCCAAAGATGCTGTCTGAGATCATCTGGAGCTCCCTGGTGTATGTGTCTCCCCAATAGATTCCCCATGCAGCCAGGGACAGTTGCAGGTCACCTACTTATCTTCAGATCTCACACCTGGGAACTTGAGGAAGTTGCCTCAATGCTTCTCATCCCCAAAGTAGAGCCCTTGAGATTGGATGGGTCCAGTGTTTAGGGCAGGGCCTGGAACCTAGCAAGCTGGAAGGAAGCCTGGGCAGAAACCCTAAAGTCCTCACTGTTGACAAACTGACTTGCAGCTATGGAGGGCCTATGTCCAGTGTATGCCCATAATCTCCTGAGTGGGGCCTGGGATGTCTGTGGCTTTGGAGGCTGTCCTGGAACTCACCCAGTAGACCAGGCTGGCCTTGAACTTACAGAGATGTACTTCAGATTTATGTATTTAAAATAAATCATGAAGGTAAATGAAGAAAAAAATTTTTTTCCAGAGACAGGGTTTCTCTGTGTAGTTTTTTTTTTTTTTTTTTTTTTTTTGGTTTTTCGAGACAGGGTTTCTCTGTGGCATTGGAGGCTGTTCTGGAACTAGCTCTGTAGACCAGGCTGGCCTCGAACTCACAGAGATCCGCCTGCCTCTGCCTCCCAAGTGCTGGGATTAAAGGTGTGCGCCACCAACACCCGGCTTTTTTTTTTTTATTTTTGAGGCAGGGTTTCTCCGAGGCTTTTGGAGGCTGTCCTGGAACTAGCTCTTGTAGACCAGGCTGGCCTCGAACTCACAGAGATCCTTCTGTCTCTGACTCCTGATTGCTGGGACTAAAGGCTTGTGTGCTACCACTGCCCAGCAATAAATGAGGAAATTATTAGAAAAATCTGGAAGGAATAATGTCAGGTATGAATAGACATACATCTGTGTTTTTCCATCCTGTACCACTATGCAGTGTTCCATATTGCACATTTAATTACAGGAAGAATGATTAAGTGTTGAGGAGGTTAATCCCAGCACTCGGGAGGCAGAGGCAGGCGGATCTCTGTGAGTTCGAGGCCAGCCTGGTCTACAGAGCTAGTTCCAGGACAGCCTCCCAAGCCACAGAGAAACCCTGTCTCAAAAAACCAAAAAAGAAAAAAAAAAGTGTTGAGGAGGGCTTTCACATCACTTTCCTCTTAAAACAGTCATCGTAGAACCCTGTTTTATTGTTCCTTTCCTTCCAGCAAAGTAAATACAATTCAAGTTGTTGCTCAGTGTTCTCTGTACGATAGCCTCCTTCCCTTGCTCGGAACAGACTCCAGACCAGAAGGACCAGTTCTCAGATGCTGAACCCAATGGCTGTTGTTTCCCTCCCAGAGTTCTCTGCAGTTCTGATATTCTTGGCATCATCTCCTCCTAGGAACTTCCGGTCTGCTCTGTGGCATTCCTTTCTCCTCTGTCTAGGGACCCAAGCTTTCTGACCACTCTGGCCGGCTGGGTTCCATAAGATTCAGTGTGCTTTTAAGTGTGGGTCCTGGCTCCCACCCTATTTCTGTATGTTCACTCTTCCTGGATGACCCCATCCATTTTGACTTTGACAGTCTCATCTGTATGACAGATCAAATGTCCTAGACACTAAATAAATCTTAACAACAAACAAACAAAGACTTGGGGCTGGTGATGCAGCTTAGCGGGTAAAGTACTTGCCTAGCATTTACAAAGCCCTGGGTCCTATCCCCACACCTCACAAACTGGGCTTGGTGGTGCCGGTTTGCAAAGGAAGCACTTGGGAGGCAGGGGCAAGGAGGAGCAGGAATTCAAGGTCATCATCTAAAACAGTGCTGATCTCACAAAAGCACAGACCTAACAGTACTGAGGCTTCTCACTGGGCTCTGGTGACAGTATCGAGCACAGTGGGACAACCAACTGTTTCATAGGGGAGGACAGCAGGGCTAAGGGAGGTGTGACTTGGTCATGAAGGCCAGTTGTGTCACCCCTCCTCCCCAAAACCTAGCTCTACTGTTTAATTCCTGTCCTGGGGCACGGCTTACATTTTTATTTCTTATTTCTCTCTCTCTCTCTGTCTCTCTTTTCTTTTTTTGGTTTTTCAAAACAGGGTGTGTGTGTGTGTGTGTGTGAATTTAGTGGAATGACTTCCAGGCTGCAGTACAACAATGACTAGCTGTGAATGGAAGGTCCAAGAATCTAGTAGTTGATCAGTCCCACGAGGCTGGGTGTCTCAGCTGGTCTTTTGTGTATGCTGGAATCCTGAAGATGGAGGCTCCAATGCCAGTGAAGGAATGGATGTGCCAACTGGTGAGGTCAGGCAGGTGAAGAATGAATGAACCCTTCCTTCTTCCATCGTCCGTCCTTATATGGGCTTTCAGCAGAGGGGGTGGCCCAGATTAAAGGTGTGCCTTCTCACCCCAGAATGTGGGTTAAGGACATGTGTCATCCTGCCTCAAGATCCTGATCAAAACCAGGTTTTGTAATCCCAACACTCAGGAGGCAGAGGTAGAACGATCTCCGTGAAGTCAAGGCCAGTGTGGTCTACAGAGCAACTTCCAGGACAGCCAGAATTACACAGAGAGACCCTATCTCAAAAAACAAACAAAAAGATCCTGATCAAAAGGGTATGTCTAGCTGAATAGTGGTGGCTCCCAAACCTTTAATTAATGCCAGCACTTGGAAGACAGAGGCAGGTATATCTCTGTGAGTTCAAAGTCAGACTGGTCTACAGAGTGAGTTCCAGGACAGCCAGGACTGCTTCACAGAGAAACGCTGTTTCAAAAAAAAAATAATAATTACATTTAATTAGTGTGTATGTGCTGCGTCTCCTTCCACTATGTAGGTTCGAGTGATAGAACTCAGGTCTTCAGGAGCCTGTACTGTCTCTACCCTGCCTTTTTTTTTTTGTTTTGTTTCGTTTTTCGAGACAGGGTTTCTCTGTGGCTTTGGAGTCTGTCCTGGAACTAGCTCTTGTAGACCAGGCTGGTCTCAAACTCACAGAGATCCGCCCGTCTCTGCCTCCCAAGTGCTGGAACTAAAGGCGTGCGCCACCACCAACCGGCTCCCCCGGTTTTTCTTAAAGGAAGGAAGACAGCTACAATGTATAGGAAGCAAGATGGAGAAACAATTCTTCCTCTTAACTGCCTGATACTGCCTCCCCCACCCCCCATACTGTAGAAGGAACCCAGTCTTTGGCATGCATTCTATCACTGACCTATTTCCCTTCTCACATCTCTCATTTGTTCTTTCTTTTTGCTTGCTTGAGACAGGGTGCCACTAGGTAGCGCTGGCTGGCCTAGAACTCACTATGTCTACTACGCTGGCCAGGAACTCTGCTTACTTCGGGATCAAAGTGCGTGCACCACCATGCCCAGATGTTTATGTTTAATATTTAAGATGAGAATGAAAGGTGGAGTAAGGTTGCTGTTAGGATTACAAACAGGAAGCATCTTCCCCGAGGCCTGACCACATTGTCTTAAAACTTGCCAGTTAGTATTACTGGCCTCAAGAGCTTTCCTGAGTACTTTCCAAGTATCATTTCATTGAACCCGCGCGACATACGCCCTTTGGGAAATAAGAGGCTTAGAAATGTCAAGTCATGCCGGACGTTGGTGGCGCACACCCTTAACCCCAGCACTTGGGAGGCAGCGGCAGGTGGATCTCTGTGAGTTCGAGGTCAGCCTGGTCTACAAAGTGAGTTCCAGGACAGCCTCCAAGACAATACAGAGAAACCCTGTCTCGAAAAACCAAAAAAAAAAAAAAAAAAAAAAAAAAAAAAAAGAAGAAGAAGAAGAAAAAAAGAAATGTCAAGTCATACTATAACTATACACGTCCCAAGTAAGTCCAAACTTGAATCCAGGACCCGCACAAGCAGGAAAGCCTGGGCCAAGAGCAAAGGTTAAACGCAGGAAGGGTTACCGACTATACTCAGTCACATCTTTTGACTTTACACTGGTAACCTGAAACTCTGATAAACTGGAAACAGGATTTGGGGAGAGAGAAAGAATCAAGACGAGTTGACCTTTGCATCTAGGCCTTATTCTCCCCCAGGAGTCTCCCGCGATCTCTCCAGCACTGTCTTTCAACAGCCAAAGGCCTAAGCTCACGAACCGTCCAAATCGCTAAGCTGAGGAGTGTGCATCCTCCGACCGGCGCACAATAGGACTGCGTCCCCTTTAAGGCGCCAGATCAGCTGCGGCGGCGGCCGGAAGTGTTGGAGCCCGGCTTGGCGGCGGCGGTGGCGGCGGCAGCCGTGGCGGCTTGTGCGCATGCTCCGTCGCCCGCCCGCCCTGGCCGCTCGCCGCCCGCCCGCCCGACGGAGACGGTGAGGAGGGGGAGGGGTGGGCGCGCGGCGCGGGCGCGGCGAGGGCTGGGGGCGGGGGGACGGGCGCGGGGGCCGCGCGGCGGCCGGCGAGGGCGGGCGGGCGCGCAGGGGGCGGGGGGCTGCTGCCTCCGCGGGCGCCTCCCCACGCCCTGTGCGTGCCGCCGCCGCCGCCGGGGAGCGAGCGGACGTCGCGGCGCCGCGGGGGGGTGGGGGGACGCTGCCGCTGGGTCCGCCCGAGCAGCCGGGCCGCCCCCAGCGTGGCCGGCAGGGCCTGGGCTCCCGGCCCCTCGAGCCGCGTGCCGGGCGAGGGGGGGGTGGCTCGGCGCCCCCGGACCGAGGAGCCCGGAAGTCCTCGCGGAGGGGCCGGGGGTGCTGGGGTACCCCCCAAAGGCGGGGTCTGGGAGTTCGGGCCTTATGCGGAGGAGCCTGGGTCAGGCCTGGGTCGCGCCCGGGGGAGGGGGCGGCGTGCTGGAGCGGGTGTGTGCGCTGAATGTGGGGAGTAGGGGCCAGCCTTCGTCAGAGGGAAGAGGCCTCGGCCACCCGACCTAGGGAGAAGGAGGCAGGTCCTTTTCGAGGACTAGGGGGAGGAAGGAGCGCCCTTCCCAAGATGAGGGGCAGTGGGAAGGAGAGGGGTCCACCCGAGGGCTGCAGATTGGAGCACCTCTGGTGGCTTGATGGAGGGCTGGGTGGTCCTCTGCTCCGGGAGATGAGGGAAACCTATGGTTATGAGGGGTGGGGAGATAATTACTGGGAAGAGGGTACCCCTTGCTTTCAGAAATGACAGGGAATTGGCCAGGTGTCCTCTAATTGAGAGGTAAGAGAAATGAGGGCAGAGTCTTACCCGAGGGTCTTGACCTAGGAGTCATTAGAGGAAGGAAGACTGGGCTATGCTGGGAGCAGGGAAAGCCTGAATTCCCAAAAGGAGAGTTGTAAGGGTGTCAAAGAGAACCAGGAAGTAGGGGTTTCCTCCATGTCTGGAGGCTTGCCCATCTACCCAGCCCCCTTGCCTAATGGAACATTTTCATAAGGGCTTGGGCCTACTCTTAATTTTTCAGTCATATAGTTTGTTTTTTCATCTATACTTGATCAAGTCCTTTGATTAGCTACGTTCTCCTGAGCTTCTTTGGGCTAGTTTGGACCCTATTTTTAAAGAGTGACTAATCCATTGATACCTCCAAACACCTATGTAGAAGTCTTCAATTTGAATTATATAAAACTTCATTTCCTTAAGTAATAAGTTGCATCTTGAAGATTTCTTTGTTTTCATCCAGCAGTGATGGTGCAGTGTGCACCTTTAATTCCAGTACCAGGAGGCAGAGCAGGCAGATCTGTGTTGTTTTTTTTTTTGTTGTTGTTGTTTTTGTTTTTTGAGACAGGGTTTCTCTGTGGCTTTGGAGGCTGTCCTGGAACTAGCTCTTGTAGACCGGTCTATAACTCAGAGATCTGCCTGCCTCTGCCTCTGCCTCCCGAGTGCTGGGACTAAAGGCGTGCCCACCACTGCCCGGCTGGCAGATCTGTTTTTTGTTTGTTTTTGTTTTTTTCTAGGCAGGGTTTCATAGTGAGTTCCAGACAAAACAGGGTTACAAGGTGAGATGCCAAGGGGGAAAAACACATAAACTTGGTTTGATCTCACACCTATGATTCTAGCACCTGAGCATCTGAGGCAGGATTGCCAAAAGTTCAAAGCCAGCCTAGGCTACATAGTTCAAGCTAACATGGAATAGATACAGTGAGCCACGGTGTCGAAAAAACATACACAACAGCCTGATATTGTTTGGGAGGCAGAGGCAGGTGGATTTCTTTGACAATATAATGAGACCCTATCTCAAAAAAAAAAAAAAAAAGCCAGGCAGTGGTGCCTCATGCCTTTAATTCCAGCACTTGAGGCAGAGGCAGGCAAATATCTAAGTATGAAGTGACCCTGATCTACACAGATTTTGGGACAGCCAGAACCCCCTTGTGTCAAAAAATACCTAGTAAGTTCCAGGACAGACAGAGCTACCTCAAAAAAAAAAAAAAAAAAAAAAGCAAAAAGATGTGTGTGTTTGTGTGTGTGTGTTCTTGTGACAGGATGTGTGTCATGGTGTACCTGCAGAGGTCAATAACACAGGATTTTGTCCTGTCCTTCCATGTGTACCCTGAGGATCAAACTCAGGTTGTCATATATGGTGAAAAGGGCTTCTACCTGCTGAGCCACCTGGCCAGGCACCCCTCCTCTCTTTTTTGGAAAAAGGTTTCATATACCCTAAACCTCCTTATGTAACTGAGGGTGACCTTGAGTTCTTGACCCTTCTGTTCCAAAAGCGCTGATTTACAGACTTGTGTCACTACACTATGCCTGGCTTCATACACACTTGGAATTTTTGAATTTATTATTTTGTGGTCATGCTGTTGGGAGGGGTAGGTGTACCACGGTGTTTGTGTGGATGGAGGTCAAAGGATGTTATGGAGTTTGGCCTTTCTTTTTCCCTTTGTGTGAATGAGGTCTATAGATGTAACTCAGGTAACCAGGCCTGCAAGGTACACCTTTCAAGAGTCATTTTTTTTGTCTTGAAAATAACTACAGAGCAGCAGCTCATTACTATCTGTAATCCCAGTCTCTGTAGGCTGAACCAGGAGGATTGAAAATTCAAGTCCAGCCTGGACTATCTCAAAACAGGCAAAATCCCCAAGTAACTGAGTGTGGGACTCTTGCTTGCAGTCTTGAACTT
Organism: Mesocricetus auratus; assembly: GCF_017639785.1. Lineage (NCBI taxonomy): Eukaryota > Metazoa > Chordata > Mammalia > Rodentia > Cricetidae > Mesocricetus > Mesocricetus auratus. The sequence continues at coordinate 11,094,861 of NW_024429197.1, forward strand.
GGGAGGTACAAGCTGGAGGATCACTAGTTCAAGGTGCTACATAGTGAGTTTGAGGCCAACCTTGGCTGCATGGAACCCTGTCTCAAGAACCCCAAACCCAAACCAAATCAAGGGCAACAAAACTACAGAGAAACTCTTTGCAGCAGGTTGAACCCATGTTCATGCCAAACCTCTGCCCTGAGCCGTGCTCCCCTTGCAGTGTGTCCTTCTATATAAATTGACTTCAGTCTTAACAGAGTTTTGTCATGTTTTTGTATGGTCTCGTAAGAATTACAGAACACGCTGATTTCACAAGGGATATTGCAATGACTTTTCTGTAAAACACTCCTGGGACAAGATCCCTCACCTTGCCTTAGGAGTTTGTGTTGTTATAAACAATGGGCAGTTTTCTGTTTACACAGCTTACAGAGATGACCTTGGTTGACCAAGTAGTCTGCTGTGGGTTTGGGGTTACTCTCTAGAAATGTGATCTCTAAGGTAATTTACTAAAAATTCATTTATTGAAGAATTATGAATCACCATGTTGACATGGACTCTCTTCTCTGCCACTAAAAGCATGTGTTTTTTAAAAATTATTTTTAAGATTTTACTTTTGCCAGGCGTTGGTGGCACACGCCTTTAATCCCAGCACTCGGGAGGCAGAGGCAGGCGGATCTCTGTGAGTTCGAGGCCAGCCTGGTCTACAGAGCGAGTGCCAGGGCAGCTGCCAAAACAATACAGAGAAACCCTGTCTCGAAAAACCAAAATAAATAAATAAGATTTTACTTTCTTAGTTGGGCAAGGTGGTACATGTGTTTAATCCCAGCACTGGGAAGGCAGAGGCAGGTGGACCTCTGAGTTTGAAGCCGCCTGGTCTACATAGTGAGCTCCAGGACAGCCAGGTTTGCATAGAGAAACCTTGGGTGTGTGTTGGGGGGGGGGCAAGGGGAATGATATACTTTAGTTTATACCAACCTGAGTTTCAGGATAGCCAAAGCTGCATAATGAGACCCAGTCTCAAAAAAACCAAGACAAAAAGATTTTTTTATGCATATAAGGGTTTTGCCTATATGTATGCATGTGCACCATGTGTGTGCCTAGGAAGTTCAGGAGTGCATCAGACCCCCTGGAACTGGAGTTAAGGTGGTTGAGAGCCCCCATGTAGGGGCTGGGAATCCAACCTGGGTCCTCTCTAAGATCAACAAGGGCTTTTACCTCATGATACATCTTTCCAGTCCTACATCAAACTTTCTAGAAGCTACTATTTCAGCATGTAACAAACTCAGGATTTCTTTTTAAATTGTACTGCAAAACTTGGCACAGTGACACACATTTGTTTTTTGTTTTTAATTTTTCGAGATGGTTTCTCTGTGTAGCCCTGGCTGTCCTGGAACTCACTCTGTAGACTAGGCTGGCCTCAAACTCACAAAGATCTGGCTGCTACTACCACCACCACCTGGCTAGTAATACCAGCATCTGGAAAGTGGAGGGAGGCAGGAGGATCAGGAGTTCAAGATCACCCTTAATGACGAAGTGATTTTCAAGGCCACCCCAAGTCACCCCCCCCAAAATTAGTAACCTATAATTCCAACACTCTGGAGGCTGTGGCAGGAGGATCCCTTTGACCCAGGAGTTAGGGATCAGCCTGGTCAACACAGCAGAACCACCCCTGTAGGAACAAAACAGCCTATCCTTGTAGCTAAGCAGAAGAGCCTTCACCTTAGTCCTCAACAGCGTCCCCACCCCATGAAAGAAATGCATAATGGGAAATGAGCATAAGCTCAAACCTAGTAATGTCACTGGAAGACCTTCAAAGGAAGTGATGCTGCAGAGAGTTAACAGAGACTAGCCCAAAGGAAGGGAAAGAACCCTAGGGACAGAGTGCAAGTTAGAGGCTCAATCCAGGAAATGTTGCACTTTTCAGAACTGGATAACACTGACAGAATCCATAGAGTGCCAGCTGTGAAAAGGGGGGCTGATTTGGAAGCTTTTGTAGGCCACATTAAAGTTCTTGCACTTTATTTCACAGCAACAAGTATACATTAAGTGGGAAAGAGGCCTGTGACCTTTAGTAGGATCACTTTGGTTGCTATGTGGGGAATGAATTGAAGGGATTCAAGACCAAAGGTTAGGCTATGGGAAAGTAGTCTGAAAAACCCAGGTAACTGTGGCAGCCCATATACAGTGTTGACAGTACAGATGGAGAGCGGGAAGATCTCTCTCTCTCTCTCTTACACACACACACACACACACCTACACACACTGTAGACTGGCTAGGATTTTGTGGCTGATTGGATTTAGAAAGAGGAGGCAAAAATAACTCCTGAGTTCCCTGGTTTTGAAATTGGGCAGGGGGACAGCATCACTTAGGGAAAAAGGAAATCTAGGAGCAGGTTTGAGAGAACATGGTCTGGTTTAATGTAGTAGAGGTCAGTAAATACAAGAATATAGAATCAATAAAATACTGAATGCAATTAAAAACCAGATATGAAGAAATTTGACTAGATCATATATACATTCAAAGGTGATTGAATCAAAATATCTGTCAGCATCAAAGCTGAGGAGAATGAGGGAGGCACAAAGATGTTTAGATAAAACAGTGCCTAGGCACTGAGACTGATGGCATACACCTGATAGTCAGAAGCAGAAATTTGAGGCTAGCCTGAGCTCCATCACAAGACTTTGTCTTGAGAAACCAAGAACAAGCTGAGTGTTGTGGTGCATACACCTTTAATCCCAGCACTTGGGAGTCAGAGGTAGGAGGATCTCTTAAGTTCTGTTTTACAGATTGATTACAGGACAGCCAAAGCTGCACAGAGAAACCCTGTTTCAAATAATTAAGAGAGGAAGAAAGGAACCAAGAGCTATGGACTGTAGTTCAGTTGTGAAACACTTGCTCACATGTGCGTGCCCCAGAAGCAGCAGAACAAATAAAGGATTGCAGATGTAGCTCAGGGAAGCTCAAGTGTCAGAGTGCTTACCAACCATGCATGAGGCTGTGAGTTGGGTCTCTAGTACTGTAAAAATCATTTTTCCTGAACTCTAAAGGCTAATAGCTATAGGATATCCTGAGACCCTTTGTGTTTTCATAAAGATTGGGACAATGGGGACAGCCAGATAGTGAAATAGGTAAAAGTGCTCGCCACGAAAGCCTGATGTCCTGATTTAGATACCTAAATTCCATGGTGGAAGGAGAGAACTGACTCCTGAAAGCTGTCCTCTGACCTATATGTGTGTTCCTTGGCATGTACACAAACAGCAATAATAAAAAAGATTGGGTTAGTACTTTAGATTGAAGGAGCACATGGTACTTGGTAATGATTTCCTCAGTAGCTCTGCAAGGAGTTGTCAGACAGGTGAATCTCCATTCACTCTGCGAACTGAGATGTTCCTGTGACCACCTGGAGGTGCACACCTTGGTCCCAGGACTCCCAGTAGAAGCAGGAAGATCAGAAGTTCAAGGTCATTCTCAGCTACATAGTAAGTTCCAAGTCAGCCATTTGAGACTCCATCTCTAAAAGGAAACAGGAATATAAAATTCTTAGAGCCAGGCTTGGTGACTCACACTGTGCCTCCAGCACACTGAAGCCGAGGCAGAAGGATTGCTTTGAGTTTGAGAGTAGGCTGGGCTTCAGAATGAGACCCTGTCTCAAAAAGAAAAGTTCTTGGCCTCTTGGTGACGGTTCATGTCTTTAATCCCAGCAGCAGGATTTTTTTTTTTTTTTTTTGGTTTTTTTCGAGACAGGGTTTCTCTGTGTAGTTTTGGAGGCTGTCCTGGCACTCGCTCTGTAGACCAGGCTGGCCTCGAACTCACAGAGATCCGCCTGCCTCTGCCTCCCGAGTGCTGGGATTAAAGGCATGCACCACCAACGCCCGGCCCAGCAGCAGGATTTTTGAGTTCGAGGCCAGCTTAGTCACTGAGCAAGTTCCAGGACAGCCTCCAAAGCTACAGAGAAACCCTGAGAAAACCCAATAACAAAACCTTAAATTCTAGTGCTGTTAATTTCAGTGCTGTGCGTTATCCCAGTGCTGTGATCCCAAGCTACCAATTTGATGTCTCTAAACTTGAGAGGAGATGCACGATTAGGTCTGAGGAGCTGGTAGAGTTGGCTCTGGCAAACCCCTGGATGAGTCACATGTGCTATGAAAACATGCTAAGCCTGTGTCAGCCTCTGTCAGCTCCCTCTCAGTCCTCATTCTTTGCAGAGGATGGTGATCCCACGGTGCTCAGAACTGTGTGTTATCTCGGCATTCCTTTCCTGCAGTTGCATCTTTCAAGATTTCTTGTTTCTCACAGCAGCCCCAGCTAGCTGACTTCATGTGAAAGATGGCTAATGCGGAAGTGAGTGTCCCAGTGGGAGATGTGGTTGTGGTACCCACTGAAGGAAATGAAGGGGAAAACCCTGAAGACACTAAAACCCAAGTGATCTTGCAGTTACAGCCTGTGCAACAAGGGTAAGTGGCTAGAGATTTGGATATTCTGAAAATGCATTATTGGGAGATTAAAAGAATAGGGAAATATGAAGTATACAGGGGTTTAGTACACCATGAACATTCAGCATTAGTCAGAGCTGACTGATTTTCATCTCAGTCATAGGTACTCCCACTGTCATCTTAGAGCTTTTTGTTTTATTTATTTATTTATTGATTGATTGTAATTCTTGAGACAGTCTCATGTAGCCCAGGCTTGCCTCATACTTAATATGCTGCGAAGGGTAGCCTTGAACACCTGATCTTCCTGTCTTTTCTTCCCAATTACCAGGATTACAGATGTACACAACCACATCAAGCTGTCCTTCACTCCTTACTATAGCAGCTGTTTCTAGTGTCCCTCTCTGTCTTTACATGAGAGCTTTCTGAGGGTGACTCACATGGCTCCCTCATCTGCTCTGTCCACACTGTTTAGCAGGGGCCCAGGTGCATGTTTCTCAAATGCAGTGTTGACTCAGAGACTAAGAAAGGCAGCTCTAAAATTATTTCTACCATAAGCTCTAAATTGTCACAGATTGGCAAATTATCAAGCTCCGTCTATTACAAATATCTATCCACCACCACCACGGTGATATGTTATGACGGTGTTAGAAGAAATAGAGTAAAAGGTCCTCAGCAGCATGAAACTTGCAATCTAGTGTAAAACAAAAGTGCATACATATAAGTATGGAATCCTTATATAGCAAAGACTAGGAAGGGTTGAGTGACGTGGGAGCTCAGAGGATCACTATCAATTAGAAAGGAAAGTTTGACTAAAATGGTTCTGCAATGTCCAGAATTAAACCGGGGGCCTGTCTCACATGCACTGATCATCTGCCACTGAGCTATGCTATATGCTAGCCCTAAAGGATAGCCCTAAAGGATAAAATTTAACATTTTTCTTTCAGGCAAGGCAGTAGTGGCACATGTCTTTAATCCCAACCCTTGGGAGGCTGAGGCAGGTAGATCTCTTGAGTTTGAAGACAGCCAGGGCTATACAGAAACCCTGTCTTGAGTGGAAAAAGAAAAAGAAGTCTTTATTTCTTCTTTTTTTAATTTTGATTTTTTTTTTTTTTTTTTTTTTTTGGTTTTTCGAGACAGGGTTTCTCTATATTGTTTTGGAGGCTGTCCTGGCACTCCTTCTGTAGACCAGGCTGGCCTCAAACTCATAGAGATCCACCTGTCTCTGCCTCCGGAGTGCTGGGTTTAAAGGCTAAAGGCGTGTAGAAACTATCTTTTTGTTTTGTTTCGAAAACAGGGTTTCTCTGTGGCTTTGGAGGCTGTCCTGGAGCTAGCTCTTGTAGACCAGGCTGGTCTCTAACTCACAGAGATCCGCCTGCCTCTGCCTCCCGGGTGTTGGGACTAAAGGCGTGCACCACTACCACCTGGATCCAGCACTCTTATTATGAGATGGGGGGTCAGAAGAATCTCCAGGAAGATGGTTAGTAAGGAATACGTGGTAGCGCAGCAAGAAGTCTCTCTCACACAAGACCCTGGATTTTTTTGTTTTGTTTTGTTTTGGTTTGGTTTTTCAAGGCAGGGTTTCTCTGTGGCTTTGGAGGCTGTCCTGGAAGTAGCTCTTGTAGACCAGGCTGGTCTCTAACTCACAGAGATCCGCTTGCTTCTGCCTCCCAAGTACTGGAATTAAAGGCGTGAGCCACCAACACCCAGCTGTTTTGTTTTTTTTTTAATTTTGGTTTTTCAAAACAGGTTATCTGCCAGGCGTTGATGGAGAATGCCTTTAATCCTAACACCCGGGAGGCAGAGGCAAGAGGATCTCTGTGAGTTCGAGACCAGCCTGGTCTACAATAGCTACTTCCAGGACAGCCTCCAAAGCCACAGAGAAACCCTGCCTGGAAATACCAAAAAAAAAAAAAAAAAAAAAAAAAAAGACCAAGTAACCATAAAAATGTTCTGGAACTGTCACCAGTGGTCCAGTACTTCCTTAGTATGCAGAAGACCCTGAGTTACATCTCCACCATCTCAAATAAAATAAAGCCATTTAAATGATTATCGGTTTTTCAAATACATCTCTTTTATAACATATTTAGAGTTCTCAGAAGAAATGAAGTTACCAAGATTCTGTCACCATTCTTGACTCTCCAGGACATTTTAGATTCATAATGAGTATTTTTTGTTTTCATTAGTTGATGTTGCTTTGGTTTATTTTTTGGTCTTTTGAGACAGGGTTTCTCTGTATTGTTTTGGAGGCTGTCCTAGAACTCGCTCTGTAGACCAGGCTGGCCTCGAACTTACAGAGATCCGCCTGCCTCTGCCTCCCAAGTGCTGGGATTAAAGGCGTGCGCCACCAACGCCCGGCGTTGCTTTGTTTTTTAATGTGGGCTGCATGTCTTTTGAGCGCCATATGCACATGGTGTCCACAGAGGCCTGGAGTTAGAGATGGTTGATAACCTATATTTAGGTGCCGGTGAGTGAACCTGGGATCACAGGTGGGAATGGTAATAAACACTTTTTTTTGCTTTTGTTTTGTTTTTTGAGACAGGGTTTCTCTATGTTACCCTGGCTGTCCTGGAACTCACTCTGTAGACCAGGCTCTGGCTCTTGAGTATGGGAATTAAAGGCATGCGACACTACTACCTGGCTATGATCCCAGTTTTGTTTTGGTTTTTTTCAGGGTCTCAGAATTAGGAAGGTTGAGAACCAGTGATTTAAAGTTACTGAGCAAGGGGCTGGAGAGTTGGCTCAGCATTTAAATAGAGCATGTTGTTCTTCATAGGACCCAAGTTGGTTCCCAGTACCCACATCAGGCAGCTCATAACCACCTGTAACTCTAGCTCCATGGATTCTGACAACCCCTCCTGTTTTAGGTGCACACATGCATGCATGCATGCACTCCCAAGTAAGTGTGTGTGTATATATACAAACAATCACACTGTTTTGTTTTGTTTTGTTTTGTTTTTCGAGACAGGGTTTCTCTGTGGCTTTGGAGGCTGTCCTGGAACTTGCTTGGTAGTCCAGCCTGGCCTCGAACTAACAGAGATCCGCCTGCCTCTGCCTCCTGAGTGCTGGGATTAAAGGCGTGCGCCACCAACGCCCAGCCACACTGTTTTATTTTTATTTATTTATTTATTTATTTATTTATTTTGGTTTTTCGAGACAGGGTTTCTCTGTGGCTTTGGAGGCTGTCCTGGAACTCGCTCGGTAGACCAGGCTGGTCTCGAACTCACAGTGATCCGCCTGCCTCTGCCTCCCAAGTGCTGGAATTAAAGGCGTGCGCCACCAACGCCCAGCCACACTGTTTTATATACATAAGTAGCATAAATCATTAAAGTTATTAAGGAAAAAGGCATTGTAATACAAAGGGAGCACATGCATGTAGCAAATGTTAATTTACTTGGAGTGAAGTGAGTTGTTTCATTTTCCTGGTATTAACTGCCTGGCAATCATGGGTCTCATGGAGTTTAAGTGCAGTGGGAAACTTGTCAAAGTACTGAGGTAATGTTGTAAAATACACTTATTCTACTCCTTTTGGGATAGACTAAAACAAATGTCTTAACTCCATGCTGTGAATATTAATTTTTTCATGATTTATGTAGTTTGTTTATCGATGGACACTTTCACAACAGGATTTATGATGCTGGGTCGGAGAACAACGCAGCAGTTGTAGCCGTAGAAACCCACACGATACACAAAATTGAAGAAGGAATCGGTGAGTCTTTCTGCCATTCTATCTAGCACATTGGACTCAGCTTTTTGGTTGAGGGTTTCTGTATGCTTTTGTAAATCCCTGGGAATGGGACCTGCGATCTTGTTCAAGCCAGACTGGTGCTCCACTACAGGGCAGCCCCCAATCTGTGACTTCTGGCCTTTTGTGCCTTACTCTCTGTCCCTACCCATGCAGGTGACCTACTGATACTGCCAGTTAAGATGGCAGACTTGCCAGGCATGTGACTCATGCCTTAAATCCCAGCACTCAGGAGGCAGACGCAGACAGATCTTTGAGTTCCAGGTTCCTAGACAGCCAGAACTACATAGAAAAACTGTCTCCAAATAAATAAATAAATAAATAAACAATAAAAAAGATGGTAGACCTGTCACTTGATTTCTTAATATCAATATGTTACAGTAGCCAAAAAAGTTTTTTTTGTTTATAAAAATAAACAATAAAAAAGATGGTAGACCTCACTTGATCTCTTAATATCAATATGTTACAGTAGCCAAAAAAAGTTTTTTTGTTTATAAAAATCCTACAAAGAGGGATGGGATAAAATGTTTAGTTTGAGTGGATATGGGGAAATCCCTAAGCATCATTGTGTGTGTGTGTGTGGGGGGGGGATTAAAAACAAAACAAAAAACCCATGGAACCTGTGATGTGAATCTGTAAATCTAGCTACTTGGGAAGCTGAGGCTAAGGAACCACAGGTTTAGGGCTTATCTGCACTTAAGAGCAAGTTTAAAGCCAGAGGGTTAGGCGCATTAAAATAAAATAAAATAAAATAAAAATAAAATGCTCCCTGCATATGCAAGGACTTAGATTCAGTCATTAGTCCTGCGTCCTCCTCACCTCCACCCCCTCATCACACTGGGCATGGTGAGGAATACCTATAATCTCAACAGTTGGGGGCCGAGACAGGAAGATTATGTTTCGGTTGGGCTGTATAGAAAGACCCTGTCTTAACATAGTCCCACGAAGGAAAGGGACCTTTTAGATTGATCCCTGTCACTAGGTGAAGACTAAAAAGGTATTATATTGACAGGAAATAGCCAATGAAAGAAAACTTAGAAACAAAGCAAATCTTTCTTACATTTTTTGCTCTGTATTCTCAGGAAATTCACTTCTCTTTTTGAAGCCCTTATATTTATATGGAAAACAGGAAGTAATTACCATCTTATAAGATTATAGTAAGAACTAAAATACTGGGTGTGTTGTCTCAAGCCTGTAATACTGACACTTTGGAAATAGTGGCAGCATGATCAGGAGTTCAGGGCCTGGATAGATGGCTGGCTCAGTGATTAAAAGCACTGGCTGCGCCGGGCGTTGGTGGTGCACGCCTTTAATCCCAGCACTCAGGAGGCAGAGGCAGGCGGATCTCTGTGAGTTTGAGGCCAGTCTGGCCTACAAGAGCTAGTTCCAGGACAGCCTCCAAAGCCACAGAGAAACCCTGTCTCGAAAAAACCAAAAAAAAAAAAAAGCACTGGCTGCAGCCAGGTGTTGGTGGTGCACACCTTTAATCCCAGCACTCGGGAGGCAGAGGCAGGCGGATCTCTGTAAGTTCGAGACCAGCCTGGACTACCAAGCGAGTTCCAGAACAGCCTCCAAAGCCACAGAGAAACCCTGTCTCGAAAAACCAAAAAAAAAAAAAAAAAGCACTGGCTGCTCTTCCACTCTACCCAGGTTCAATTCCCAGCACCCACATGACAGCTCTGTCTGTAACTACAGTTCCAGGGGATCCAACACTTTCACACATACATACACACACGCAGACAAAACCCCAATGCCCATCAAATAAAAATAAATTAATTAAAAAAAAAGATCAGGAGTTCAAGGCCATCCTTGGTTTCATAAAAAGTTCATGGCAGCCGGGCAGTGGTGGCGCACGCCTTTAATCCCAGCACTCAGGAGGCAGAGACAGGCGGATCTCTGTGAGTTCCAGGCCAGCCTGGTATACAGAACGAGTTCTAGGACAGGCTCCAAAGCTACACAGGGAGACCCTGTCTTGAAAAACGAGAGAGAGAGAGAGGGAGAATATATGTTGTTAGTGTCTTCACACATTGGTAGCTTGGTAAGACATAGCTGTTATTTTTTTTTTTTTTTTTTGAGACAGGGTTTCTCTGTGGCTTTGGAGGCTGTCCTGGAACTCCCTCTGTAGACCAGGCTGGCCTCAAACTCACAGAGATCCGCCTGCCCCTGCCTCCCGAGTGCTGGGATTAAAGGCGTGCGTCACCAACGCCCGGCTGACATAGCTGTTATATTAGCTTCAAAAGTATTCCTGGGGCTGGAGAGATTACTAAGTGGTTAAGAGCACTTGCTTCAAGGACCTGGCTTAGATTCCCAGCACTCACAAGGCAACTCATAGCCATCATAATTCCAGTTCCAAGGGATCCACTGTTCTCTTCTGGTCTCTGTAGGCATCGGACAAACAATTGATGTACAAACTTGCACGCAGGCAAAACACCCATACACATAAACATTTTTTTTGTTTTTCGAGACAGGGTTTCTCTGTATTGTTTTGGATGCTGTCTTGGAACTTGCTCTGTAGACCAGGCTGACCTCGAACTCAGAAATCCTCCTGCCTCTGCCTCCGGAGTGCTGGGATTAAAGGCGTGCACCACCAACGCCTGGCTAAAAAAATTTTTTTTAAGAATGCCCTGTTAGTGGTGGGAATAATAGTTCAGTTGTTAGAGTGCAGAATCATCTACTGTATACTGAGTTCAAGGCCAGCCTGAGCTACATGAGACCCTATATATAAAAAAAAATCCTGGCTGGGCGTTGGTGGCACACGCCTTTAATCCCAGCACTCGGGAGGCAAGGGCAGGCGGATCTCTGTGAGTTCGAGACCAGCCTGGTCTACAAGAGCTAGTTCCAGGACAGCCTCCAAAGCCACAGAGAAACCCTGTCTCGAAAAAACAAAAAAAAACAAAAAACAAAAAAAAAAAGTCCTGAAAGGAACCCAAAAATGTACATTTGGAATTTCAGTTTAGGAAAAAATTGTTAAATAAATAGCCGGTTGCTTTTTCCATTTTCAGATGCAAGCAGTATAGAAGCAAACGAAGATATGGAAATTGCTTACCCTATTACCTGTGGAGAGAGTAAAGCCATCCTCCTCTGGAAGAAGTTTGTGTGTCCAGGAATAAATGTGAAATGTGTCAAGGTAATTGTCTTCAGTCTTAAGGCTTTGTTTCAGTGCCTTATATCTTTCACCAGATCAGCCTCTGCAGGGAAATGCTGGGCTCTGCTTCTGAGCTATGCTTCCAGCTTCAGTCAGCAGCTTTCTGTTTTGCAGTTGTTTTTTGGTTTTTTGTTTTTTGTTTTTCGAGACAGGGTTTCTCTGTGGTTTTGGAGGCTGTCCTGGAACTCGCTCGGTAGACCAGGCTGGCCTCGAACTCACAGAGATCCGAGTGCTGGGATTAAAGGCATGAGCCACCAACGCCCGGCTGATAGCTGTTTTTATCTTTAGTTTTTATTACATTTCTTTAGTTATTTTGCGTGGCACCCGTGTAAAGGGCAGAGGAAGCTGGCAGCAGTCTGTTCTCTCCTTACACCAAGTGTGGTCATCTGAGGATTGAACTCTGTTCGTCAGACTTGGCAACTGCTGCTCCAGCATGACTATAGAGTCCTGGAACCCTAGCTAGGGGCATCAAGGGAATGAAGAAAGGACAGCCACATGTACAGTAAAGCTGGGGTCAGGTGGGGCTCCTCTAACCTCTACCTGAAACCTCAGCGTGTTACATTTTAGGTACAGCATAGAGAGACAGGTTAGGTAATCTTGGTAGTAGATCTGTGTAGGTATAAACATCTGGGAGGAGGAAGCTGAAATTGCTAGTCTGTACTCATACTGATCGATTATTCATAAGCACTTGAATTTGAATTTGTGAACCTGGCCAGTATGAGTCAATGTTTTGCCAAGTGCCCCATGATCTGAGGCTTTGGGCTATCTTGGCATGGCTGTACCCATGTCAAAATACATATCCCCAGCCAGGCATAATGGTGCATACATTTAATCCCAGAATTTGACAGGCAGAGGCAAGGCCAGCCTGGTCTAGTTCCAGCACATCCAGGGCTCCATAGTGAGACCCTGTCTTGAAACAACAAGAATAGACATTCCCATAGGACTTCACTCACTCAGGGCTTGCCGCTTCCTACAGGCAGCAAATGCCTTCATCAACTGAGCCATCTTGCTGTCCCCACAGCTTTTTTTCTTATGCTGTCACAGTAGAAAATAAGGGTTTGGGGCTGGAGAGATGGCTCAGAGGTTAAGAGCACTGGCTGCTCTTCAGACATCCTGAGTTCAATTCCCAGCAACCACATGATGTCTCACAACCATCTATAATGATATCTGGTGCCCTCTTCTGGCCTGCAGGCAAACATGCAGACAGAAGACTGTATACAAAATAAGTAAATCTTTTAAAAAAAAAGAAAAGAAGGGTTTTGAAATAAATGGGCCTGGCTCTACTTCCACTGGAGCATGTGCAAGAGAACACTGTGTGTTCTCACCAAGGTAAACCTAGTGTATTATATATGCCTTGGTGGTGGTTGCAGGGCCTTGTGCATGACACGGGCTGTCCCTGAATGGCACCTGACATGTAATAGTGTTTGATAATTACTTGCATCAAGTAAATGAATAAATGGATGGAACCTACCTCTGTCTAGCCATGTGGTTTTGAGAAATTTATTTAATAATTAATATTTCAGAGCCTTGCTGGCCATTGTGACGTATACCTTTACCCTCAGCCCTTTAAATCCCAGCAGATCTCTGAATTTGAGTCCCACCTGTCTATGAAGTAAGTTCCAGGACAGCTGGGGCTGTACAAAGAATCCTGTTATTTTTTCGAGACAGGGTTTCTCTGTGTAGCTTTGGAGGCTGTCCTGGAACTCTATGTAGACCAGGCTGGCTTTGAACTCACAGAGATCCGCCTGCCTCTGCCTCCCAAGTGTTGGGATTAAAGACGTGTGCCACCAACGCCCGGTTAAAAAATTTTTTTGGAACCTTGTTTATTAAAATAGTAACCATTCCCATCAATATGCACACATAAAAATGAACACACAAATTTATACAGCACATACACTATGCTGTAGTGAATGAGATCATATATGTAACATGCCTTGAACTGGTATGCATCATAATAGGCTTTTTTTTAAAGATTTATTTATTTATTACATATACACCAGATTGAATTGTAGATGGTTGTCAGCCACCATGTGGTTGCTGGGAATTGAACTCAAGACCTCTGGAAGAGCAGTCAGTGCTCTTAACCTCTGAGCCATCTCTCCAGCTCCATAATAGGCTTTATTCAGAATTGTTGTTGATAAGTAGGGCATAATGGGTCATGCCTGTAATCCCAGCATGTAAGCAATAGGATTGCTTTAAGTTTGAGGCCAAGAGGTGATAGAGTATGAGACCCTGTCTCATAATACCCAAGAAATATGGTAGTGCACACCTTTAATGACAGAACTAGAAGCAGAGGCAGGTGGATCTCTGTGAGTTCAGGGCCAACCTGGCCTACACACATAGAATCCTAGATCAGCCAGGGCTGTATTGAAACCTTGCTCCCCCCCCCAAAAAAAAAACCAAACAAATGAGAACTCTCATGAGAGCCAGGCATAGTGGTGCATACCTTTAATCCCAGCACTTGGGAGGCAGAGGCAAGCGGACTGCTGTGAGTTCAAGGCTGGACAGAGCTGCACAGTGAGACTCTGTCTCAAGAAAAAAAGAAATTAAAAAAATCTCCTCAGAGCATCTGTCAGTAGTTGTTCATTCTGCCTCCGTTGTTAGCCACAGTGGTTTTTGCCTCCTTTGGTAGCCATAGTGATTCCTGTACATTGTCATATTGTCGCCATGGGAGTTTAGTGGTACTAGCCTAGGCTAAGAAGTATTTCAGAGTTCTGAGACTCTGCAGTGTTGATGTTCTACTATATTTACTCTTTCTAACATCTTGAATCCTTGCCGGGTGGTGGCGGCGCACGCCTTTAGTCCCAGCACTCGGGAGGCAGAGGCAGGTGGATCTCTGTGAGTTCGAGACCAAGCCTGGTCTACCAAGTGAGTTCCAGGACAGGCTCCAAAACAATACAGAGAAACCCTGTCTTGAAAAACCAAAAAAAAAAAATAATAATAATAATAAATAAATCTTTAAAAAACAAACAAACAAACAAACAAACAAACAAAAAAAGAGTGCTGGAGCCAGGTGGTGGTTACACCCAGCACTCAGGAGGCAGAGACAGGTAGATCTTTGTAAATTCGAGGCTAGCCTGGTCTACAGAGTTAGTTCTAGGACAGGCTCCAAAGCTACACAGAGAAACCCTGTCTTGGGAAAAAAAGAGTACTGGAACTACAGATGCAATTCACAGATTCTACTATTTAAGTGATTTCTGGGATTGAAGTCAGTCTGTAGTCTTGCACAATTAGGACTTTTCCAATGAGTTATCTCCATGGCCCATCCATCTTCAGCACTACTTAGATTTCTTCAGTTACTTGTCCAGTACCTGGAACACTAGACCCAGCCCCCTGCTTCAGTATATAAATGTATTCGTAGATGCTATGTAGCATGTTTATTTCTCATTCTCATCCTCTGTAACTTTGTCCTAGGAAAGGACACATACTCAGAGAGGGATAATGTTTGATACCATAAGACAGGAGGTTGGGTGACACTGATACGGCTTGTAATATGGTCTGAGGCTTTTGTGTATAACAAGTGGCATTATTTCAGCCGGGCGTTGGTGGCGCACACCTTTAATCCCAGCACTCGGGAGGCAGAGGCAGGCGGATCTCCGTGAGTTCGAGGCCAGCCTGGTCTACAGAGTGAGTTCCAGGATAGCCTCCAAAACAATACAGAGAAACTCTGTCTCGAAAAAACAAAAAAACAAAACAAAAAAAAACCAAAAGAAACAAGTGGCATTATTTCATTCTTCCCTTGTTGACCTACCTAGGTTGACACTGGATCAATTTGGATTTTTCTTTTTTGCTTTAGTTCAATGATCAGTTGATCAGCCCCAAGCATTTTGTTCATCTGGCTGGCAAGTCCACTCTGAAGGACTGGAAGAGAGCCATTCGTCTCGGCGGCATCATGCTCAGGTGAGTGCTAATGACAGTCCCTTGCGTCCCAGTGACACACTCAGTCAGGGTTACTCTCCCACACTGTGTGACCTTCATCGACTTGCCCTTAATCTTTCTTTTCTTTTTTTGCTTTGTGATAATAGGGATGGAACCCAGGGCTTTGTGCGTGCTACGTAAGCGGTCTACCACTGAATTATACCCCTGTAACCTCTAACTATTACATCAAACTAATTAACTATTTCCAGCATCTCTATTAGAGTTTTCCTTCTTTCTTTTTAGTTTGGTGAGTCTCATTTAGTTCCATTTAGTCCACAACTTGCTGTATAGCTGAGTGTGCTGATGTCAGGAGGTTGGACAGGATGCTTTCTTGGCATAGAAGCTCCAAGTTGCTGACAGTCCTCCCTGTCTTCTCACATCAAAAAAGCAAAGCCGGGTGCTGAGTAAGTGCAGCAGTCATGACTGACAGATCCTGGGATAGCCTGTGAAAGTAGAAGACCACTGTTGAGAAATGCCAGGCATAGTGTTTGCAGTCTCTGTATCACTGTCTAACAAAAACAGATGTCAGTGTATGAAACAGCCCCTACCCCACCATTTATTTTCCTCCAACAAGTTTACCATTGTAGTTTTCCCTCTTGAATGTGTTAGTTAGTATGCCTTGAATGTTCACCTGCTGATAGACAGAAAATTTTAATGTAAGCATTGGGCTGGAGAGATGACTCAGCTGTTAGGAGTACTGGCTGCTCTACCAGAGGTTAAGGGTTCAGTTTCCAGCACCCACATGATGACTCTCAACCCTCTGTAACTCTAGTTCCAAGGCAATCCAACACCCTCTTCTAGCCTTCATGGAAATCAGATGTGTATATAGTACACAGGCAAAGCATTTATTTATTTTTATATTATGTACATTGGTGTTTTGCCATAAGTGTTGGGTCTCCCAGAACTGGAGTCACGGACAGTTATAAGCTACCATGTGGGTACTAGGAATTGAACCCAGGTCCTCTGGAACAGCAGTCAGTATGCTTAACTGCTGAGCCATCTCTCTAGCTCTCTAAAACACAAAAATTTTAAGGTCAAGAATTAGAAGTGTCAAAAAAAAAAAAAAAAAAGCCAGGCATTGGTGGCACACAGCTTTAATCCCAGCACTCAGGAGGCAGAGGCAGGCGGATCTCTGTGAGATCGAGGCCAGCCTGGTCTACGGATCGAGTTCCAGGACAGCCTCCAAAACAATACAGAGAAACCCTGTCTTGAAAAAAACCAAAGAAAAAAAAAAAAAAAAGAATTAGAAGTGTCCAACCAGATGAGGTGGCATCTTTAATCCCGGCACATGGGAGACAGAGGCAGGAGGATCTCATGTTTCAGGTCAAGCTGGACTACATAACCAGTCGGGTCTACAAAAAGAAATCCTGTGTGGAAAATAACACAGACGAGTGACTGCTTCCATTGGGCATGGTTTCTCAGTGATGGAGTCACACTCTCAGCAGATCCCAGCTCCTGGGCTCCATTGCAGTTGAATGATCTGGGAGGAATGCCTGTCTTTACCTTTCTGTTTCGTTCTTGACTTGTTTTATCTGCTCAGGAAGAGGAGCATGGGCCAGTCCTCCACAAATGTCAAAAGGACTCAGAATGCCTAGAGATCTGTTAGTGAAAGTCAAGACATGATGACATGGAGTGTACTATATTCAAATGCCTCCTGGTTATAGCATGGTCTCATGGGTCTTGTTACAAGGACATTTTCCAGAGGGGTTTAATGCCATCAACATTGTACATTATTTCTAGAAGACATCTTAGTTTTGTAAACTTCACTTACTTTTTCTCTTTACTTTTTAGTGGATTACTTTTTTGCTGTTAGATTGAACTGACTGCCTCACACATGCTAGACAGACTGGATACTGCTGTGCCATAGCTTCTAGCAGCGAGAATCTAGCCCTCACTTTCCCCTCTCCTCTCCCTTTTCCTTTCCTCCCCACTTTTCATTCCTCTCTCTGCCTCTCTGTCTTCTGAAATGCTATATCTCTGTAAGTGACAATGAACTAGGCATCTGAAACTGATACTAGCCAGGTGTGGTGGGTGATGCCAGTCTCTTATCTCAGTTCTTGAGAGATGGAGAAAGGGAGGGATCAAGACCATTTTCTGTAACATTGGAAGCCAGTCTAGCCTACCACCTGTCTTCCCAGTCTAGGAATAATAATTCATCAGAATCTCTTACAAAATCCTCATTTTGAACCTGAGTATCATTTTGGTAGTTGTGCTGGGATATAAGCTAGCATTCTCATCTTGTGTTTCTTTTACAGTTGTTTTTCCCCCCAGGATAGGATTTCTCTGTCGCACTAGCTATCATGGAATTTGCTCTGTAGTTCAGGCTGGTCTCGAACTCATAGAAGTTCCACTTGCCTCTGCCTCCCAGCTGCTGGGACTAATGGCATGTGCCACCACTGCCCAGCTTGTGGTTGTTTTACTTTTGTTTGTTTTTGGGACAGGGTTTCTCTGTGTAGCTTTGGAGCCTGTCCTGGAACTCACTCTGTAGACCAGGCTGGCCTCAAACTCAGAGATCCACCTGCCTCTGCCTCCCAAGGGCTGGGACTATAGGTATGCATCTCTAATGCCCAGTGTTCCTTGGTGAAGAGTACTAATGTTGAGGAAACTCTGAAGAGAAATAGTGGCCAATGTGGGCAGGAACAAAGAACATTTTATAATTCCAGTTAGAATTTACACAATGCAGTGGCTTCAGATATTATTAGGCTCCTCTAATCTTCCTTGTGGACTCAGCAGATTATCCCCATCTGCTCCTTAGTTCTCACAGTTGCAATGTGGACTGAACTACTTCTTGTCTCTCCGTACAGGAAAATGATGGACTCTGGACAGATCGATTTTTACCAGCATGACAAAGTTTGCTCCAATACTTGCAGGAGCACCAAGTTTGACCTTCTGATCAGCAGTGCGAGAGCTCCAGTGCCAGGCCAGCAGACAAGTGTGGTGCAGACCCCCACTTCGGCCGATGGTAGGGGGTAGGAAACCACCCGGAGAGCCACTGTGTGAACCAGCACTTCCTCCCCGTTCACTGCTCATTGTTTGTGGTTTTGTTGTTGGATTTTGCTTTTGAGACCCTGTTTTACTGTGTAGCCCAGGCTAGACTTGAATTTACTGTGATTTCTTGCTTCTGCCTCCCAAGTGCTAGCATCACAGACATAAGTAACCATGCTTGTGGTGTCCCTGGTATATCTCCATTTCCAATTCTTTTTTTTTTTTTTTTTTTTTTGGTTTTTCGAGACAGGGTTTCTCTGTATTGTTTTGCATTTCCAATTCTTGTGAGCATTGATATGTGTGCTTTTGTGCTGTGTCGTAAGGTATTACAGCAATCTTTGCTGGAGTCTAGTCCTGGAAACAGATTCCTTTTTTCTTTTCTTTTCTTTCTTTCTTTCTTTTTTTTTTTTTTTTGTAGTTTTTTTCGAGACAGGGTTTCTCTGTGGCTTTGGAGGCTGTCCTGGAACTCACTCTTGTAGACCGGCTGGTCTCGAACTCACAGAGATCTGCCTACCTCTGCCTCCCAAGTGCTGGTACTAAAGGCGTGCGCCACCACCACCTAGCTTTCTTTTCTTTTTTCATTGTCATCATCAATATCAGCACTGCCTGTGCATGCTAAGCAGGTGTTCTCTCTCTAATTTATATTTCCAGCATTCTTTTTGTTTGTTTGTTTGTTTGTTTGTTTGGTTTGTTTTGGTTTTGGTTATTGTCGAGACAGGGTTTCTCCATGTAAAAGTCTTGGCTGTCCTGGAACTCTCTCTGTACACCAAGATGGCCTTGAACTCACAGAGATCCACCTGTCTCTGCCTCCTGAGTGCTGGGACTAAAGGTGTACATCACCACCCTTCGCTCCTGTTTTTGTTTTTGAGACAAGGATTTGTAGTCTTGGCCTGTCTGGAACTAGCTCAAAGCCAGAGATCTGCCTGTCTCTGCCTCTCCAGTGCTGGGATTAAAGGCATGAGCCACTACCTGGTTTATTTCCAGCAGTCTTCTTTCTTTCTTTCTTTGGAGGGGGGAGTTTCAAGATAGGGTTTCTCTATTGCTTTGGAGCCTGTCCTGGAACTTGCTCTGTAAACCAGGCTGGCTTCAAACTCACAGAGATCCACCTGTCTTTGCCTCCTGAGTGCTGGGGTTAAAGGCATGTGCTACCAACACCTGGTTTGGGCATTCTTATTTCTTTCTTTCTTTCTTTTTTTTTTATTTGTTTGTTTGTTTGTTTTTTGAGAAAGAGTTTCTCTGTATTCTTTTAGAGGCTGTCCTGGAACTGGCTCTGTAGACCAGGCTGGCCTCGAACTCACAGAGATCCACTTGCCTCTGCCTCCCGAGTGCTGGGATTAAAGGCAAGTTCCACCAATGCCCGGTGCATTATTATTTCTTACAGTAGGTACCAAGCATTAGAAAGATGTTCTGGCCGGGCGTTGGTGGCGCATGCCTTTAATCCCAGCACTCGGGAGGCAGAGGCAGGTGGATCTCTGTGAGTTCGAGGCCAGCCTGGTCTACAAAGCGAGTTCCAGGACAGCTTCCAAGACAATACAGAGAAACCCTGTCTCGAAAAACCAAAAAAAAAAAAAAAAAAAAGAAAGATGTTCTGTACTTACAGGCTTATTCATTGCTCTCACTTTTCATGCCACTCTCCAGGCATGTCAAGGTTGAATGGAGACTTGATAAGATTAGAGAGGTAGATTAGAATGACAAACATCTTCAAATATTGAAGAGGCCAGGCATCAGTGGCTTTGCTGAGCAGACTACTGCTTGAATCAGGAAGTTCTGCCTGAGTGAGCCCCAGTGTACCAACCTAGACTTCTTCACAGATGAGTAAGGTGGGAACACACTGATCCTCAGGGTTTGTTTGTTTAGGTGGGATCTTCCTATAGAGCCCTGGCTGGTCTGCAATTTACTGTGTAGACCAGCTCAGATTTAGGGCCAACATTCTGTTTTGTTGTTGTTGTTGCTGTTGCTTTGTTTTGATTTGATTTATTTTGAGATATAGTCTGATTATGTAGTCCAAGCTGGCTTAGGACACCTCCTGCATCTGCCTCCTGAGTGCTGAGAAGTATCTAGCAAAGAATTTTCATGTGTTTGATTCTTTTTTTGGGTGGGGCTTGAGATAGGGTTTCTCTGTGACTTTGGAGGCTGTCCTGGAACTCACTCTTGTAGACCAGGCTGGTCTTGAACTCACAGAGATCCGCCTGCCTCTGCCTCCCGAGTGCTGGGATTAAAGGCGTGAGCTACCAATGCCCGGCGAGCTTTTAACCACTGAGCCATCTTTCCAGTTCCATGTCTGTGTCTATTATTCATGGATCTCTTACCTGATTTTCTTCCTTCCTTCCTTCCTTCCTTCCTTCCTTCCTTCCTTCCTTCCTTCCTTCCTTCCTTCTTTCCTTTCTTTCTTTTGTCTCTGTTTCTCTTGCTTTCTCATTCCAGTCTGAATCACTAGCTATGGAAGCCTCAGATATTCTAGATGCTTACTATCATACATGTGTGTAGCTCCTGACACACGCACACTGCTTTTAAATCACCCTAGGCCTTTCTCATCCTCAGCGAGTCTAGAGTGAGTGGATGGTCTGGCAGGCATACCTGCCCTCAGTCACTTTCAAAACCATCTGTCTGGGAAGCAGACTGCCCTAGGAGTGGTTTTTTTTTTTTTTTGTTGTTGTTGTTCTTTTTCTATTCAAAGTAAAAAGAAGGCTTTTTCCTTTTCAAGGCAAGTTTTCTTTAGAAACTCAGTGTTCATCCTGGCTTACCTAGCGATCTGGATTTTAAAATATGGACATGTAGGCAAGAAGCAGCTTGTTAAAATCACAAGGTCTTTCTGTCTGAGTATGAGAAGATAACTATTACTTTTCCTCATGTAACTGACCAGCTTTGTTTCTAACTCACTTAGGTAACATCACACAGATTGCCATCTCAGAAGAGAGCATGGAAGAAGCTGGGCTAGAGTGGAACTCAGCTCTCACTGCTGCTGTCACCATGGCCACAGAAGAGGGTATAAAAAAGGACTCTGAGGAAATTTCAGGTACTTTTCTGTGTAACCCATGTCCTCCTGTGTAACCTATGTCCTCCTGTGTAATCCATGTCCTCCATGTCCTCCTGTGTAACTCATGTCCTCCTGTGTAACTCATGTCCTCCTGTGTAACCCATGTCCTCCTGTGTAACCCATGTCCTCCTGTGTAACCCATGTCCTCCTATGTAATCCATGTCCTCCTGTGTAACCCATGTCCTCCTGTGTAACCCATGTCCTCCTATGTAATCCATGTCCTCCTGTGTAACCCATGTCCTCCTGTGTAATCCATGTCCTCCTGTGTAACCCATGTCCTCCTGTGTAATCCATGTCCTCCTGTGTAACCCATGTCCTCCTATGTAACCCATGTCCTCCATGTCCTCCTGTGTAACCCATGTCCTCCTGTGTAACCCATGTCCTCCTGTGTAACCCATGTCCTCCTGTGTAACCCATGTCCTCCTGTGTAACCCATGTCCTCCTGTGTAACCCATGTCCTCCTGTGTAACCCATGTCCTCCTGTGTAATCCATGTCCTCCTGTGTAACCCATGTCCTCCTGTGTAACTCATGTCCTCCTGTGTAACGCATGTCCTCCTGTGTAATCCATGTCCTCCTGTGTAGCCCATGTCCTCCTGTGTAACCCATGTCCTCCTGTATAGCCCATGTCCTCCTGTAGGTTTATAGGTTTATGGTGTTGTTTATGAAAAAGCAGACCTTCATTGCTTCTGCTGGTCTTCCTCCTAAACAGGAATACTAGCTATAACTGGGATAATCTCCTTTTAATCATCCTGCAAAATCACATTTTACACATGGAGGGATTGAGGTTTAAGGTGGTCCAAGACTGTTTGGCTGTTTGGCTCCATTGTCCATGCTTTTCTTATTACCAGCTGTTTCCATCTCTGGTACGCTTTTTTCCCGAGACAGGGTTTCTCTGTATTGTTTTGGAGCCTCTCCTGGAACTGGCTCTGTAAACCAGGCTGGCTTCAAACTCACAGAGATCCACCTGTCACTCTCCCGAGTACTGGGATTAAAGGTGTGAACCACCAATGCCTGGCTTCTGCTACATTTCTTTTTTTTTTTAATTATTTATTTATTACGCTTATAGTTTTTTATCTGTGTACATGCTTGTACCCCAGGAGAAGGCATCAGACCTCATTATAGATGGTTGTGAGCCACCATGTGGTTGCTGGGAATTGAACTCAGGACCTCTAGAAGAACATGCAGTAAGTGCTCTTAACCTCTGAGCCATCTCTCCAGCCCCTGGTACATTTCTTAGGTAAATCAAACTTGGAGATGTTAGAAGGCAAAGTTAAGTAGCAGGTGACTTAAAGTACAGTGACTATTAATTCCCTTAGAAGGGACCAGGAAGAGCTTCATCACTTTCTCCCTCTAATCATTCATTTAGTAAATAGTTGTTGCATGTCTGACAGTGTTGCTATTTGCTGGATACATACATGAAGAGATTTAGCCACCACCCTAGGAAAACATATAGTCCCTCCTACCCAGCTGCTTGGTTTAGTGTACAACTAGAGGGAATATCTTTAATTAATATTTAGCTTAATATCTTTATTAGCTAGCCTTTGTAAAATTAAGTCTTATCTAATTGAAAGCAAAATTAAAATTGAATTTAATAAAGTAATACTTAGTCTTAAATATTGAATGCCTATTTAATATTTAACTGAATATCTTTATTGGAGTGGGATGTCTGTTTTTATAGCCAGAATAATAACAAATCAGTGGCATGACAAATTAAGGCAATTATCTCAAGCCCCTAGTGACTGAAGGGGCTAATAATTAGGTACCAACACATGGAGGCAGCTAGTCTTTCATGTTTTAGTACAGATTCCTTTTGAATTGAAATTAACAGTGTAGACATGTGCAGAGGTATCTGGGTAATGTCTCTGTTTACCTTCTGTCTTTTCCTTCTTGTGCCAGAGGACACTTTGATGTTCTGGAAAGGAATAGCTGATGTAGGGTTGATGGATGAGGTAATCTGTAATATACAGAAGGAGATAGAAGAGCTTCTCAGGGGCGTTCAGCAGCGGCTCATCCAGGCTCCCTTCCAGGTCACAGGTAAGTGCACTGAGCCTGGTAATTGCCTTTGTTCTTGAATATTCACAATTGTACTCAGGTTACTGTTGGCCTCACAACTCTGAGGCAAAGGTATCATTATCTTCATTTTACAGATAAGAAAAGTAAAGTAAAGCTTGTAAAAGCTAAGTCATTGTTTTTCATGGTTCATGACTATGTTTTGTTCATTTATGTGGTCCTAGGGAGTTAACTTGGCCTCAGCATACTAGGCAAGCACTTTTCTACTGTGGTATATACTCAGCCTTATTTTATTTGTTTATTTGTTTATTTATTGTTTTTCGAAACAGGGTTTCTCTGTGGCTTTAGAGGCTGTCCTGGAACTAGCTTTTGTAGACCAGGCTGGTCTTGAACTCACAGAGATCCACCTGCCTCTGCCTCCTGAGTGCTGGGATTAAAGGTGTGCGCCACCACTGCCTGGCTTGTTTTAAAGAACTTACTCTTGGGCTGGAGAGATGGCTCAGAGGTTGAGAGCACTGGCTGCTCTTCCAGAGGTTCTGAGTTCAATTCCCAGCAACCATATCGTGGCTCTCAACCATCTGTAATGAGATCTGGTGCCCTCTTCTGGTTTGCAGGGATATATGCAGGCAAAACACTGTATATATAATAAATAAATAAATCTTTAAAGCCGGGAATATAAGAGAGAGAGAGTTTACTCTAATTTTTTAAGTTAGTTTTAAAAGTTTCTATTACTGTGATGAAACAACATAACAAAAGCAACTTGGGTGTGTGGGAGGAAGAGTTTACTTTATCTTATGCTTCCAGGTCACCCTGGAGAAGTCAGGGCAGGAACACAGATAGGGCAGGAACCTAGCAGAAGCCATGGAGGATTGCTGCTTCTTGGTTTGCTCCCCATGCCTTGCTCAGCCTGTGCTCTTATGTACCCAGACCACCTGTCCAGGGGTGACACTGCCCACAGTGAGCTGGACTCTCTCACATCAATCATCAATCAAGAAAATGTTTCAGGACTGGAGAAGTGGCTCAGAGGTTATGAGCACTGGCTGCTCTTCCAGAGGATCAGGGTTCAACTCCCAGCACCTACGTGGTGGCTCACAACCACCTTTAATAATGAGATCTGGTGCCCTCTTCTGGCATGCAGGCAGAATACTGTATACATAATAAACAAATCTTTAAAAAATTACATATTAAAAAAAAAAAGAAAATGTTTCATAGACTGGAGAGATGGCTAGAGGTTAAGAGCACTGGCTACTCTTCCAGAGGTCCTGAGTTCAATTCCCAGCATCCTCATGGCAGCTCACAACTGTCTGTAACTCCTGTTTCAGGGGATCTGACACCCTTACTGACATACATGTGGGCAAAACACCAATGTACATAAAATAAAAATTTCATTCTGGAGGTAGAGACAGGCATATCTCTTGAGTTCCAGGCCAGCCAGGGCTACACACAGAAACCCTGCCTCGAAAAACAGACTTGCCCATCCATAGTCCACTCTGATTGTAGTTTTCTCCTCCAAAATGAATCTAGCTTATATAACTTGTGTTGGTGTGTGTGTGTGTGTGCGCGCGCGCGTGCGCGCGCATATGAATGCAAGTGCCCTTGGAGGGCAGAGGCACCAGCTCCCCCTGGAGCTAGCAGTGTGTACCACACTTGATATGGTGCTGGGAACTTAACTCAGGTCTTCTGGATTAACAGTATGTGTTCTTTGTTTGTTTGTTTGTTTTTTAAAACAGGGTTTCTCTGTGTAGCTTTGGAACCTGTCCTGGAACTCATTCTGTAGCACAGGCTGGCCTAGAACTCACAGAAATCCGCCTGTCTCTGCCTCCCTCAGCCTCATAGCTTGTATCTTTACTGAATTATTACACTTGTTAGTTGTTACTTTTTTCTTTTTAGATCTATTTGGTTTTTGTTTTGTTTTGTTGGTTTTTGTTTTTCTTCTTTTTGAGGCAGGCTTTCTCTGTGTAGCTTTGGAGTCTGTCTTAGCACTCCATGTATAGACCAGGCTGACCTTGAACTCTTAGAGATCAGCCTGCTTTTGCCTCCCAAGTGTTAGGGTTAAAGTTGCAAGCCACCATGCCCAGCTTCAATATGTAATTTTTGTGACAGGTTCCATGTATCTCAACTACTCTCAAACATTACATAGCTAAGGTTGAACTTAATTTCTCATCCTCCTGTCTCCCCCTACTGATTGCTATGCCTAAACCAGGAAATCCAGTTTTACTTACATTTGTTTATCACTCTCATTTATTTATTTATTTATTTATTTATTTATTTATTTATTTATTTATTTGGTTTTTTCGAGACAGGGTTTCTCTGTATTGCTTTGGAGGCTGTCCTGGCACTCGCTCTGTAGACCAGGCTGGCCTCGAACTCACAGAGATCCGCCTGCCTCTGCCTCCCGAGTGCTGGGATTAAAGGCGTGCGCCACCAACGCCCGTCTTATTTATTTATTTATTTATTTATTTATTTATTTATTTATTTATTTGATTGTTTGTTTTTTGGGGAGGCGCATTATCAACGCCATAGTGTATATGTTGAGGCCAGAGGACAACTTGCCATTTTTTCCTTCTATCATGTGGGTCCCAGGAATCAAACTCTGATCATTGGGGTTGGCAGCAAGTACTTTTACCTGCTGAGCCATCTCACTGACCACACTTATTGTGTGGGCCCTGCAGATGAAACCAAGGCCTTTGTATGCCAAGGAAGTCGTCTGTCACAGAACAAACTTCCACCCAGTTGTAAATCAGTACGTGCATGGAATGAAACACAAGTAAATTACACACAAAGCTGAGGTGGCTGTTTTCATAGTGGTTGAGAAAGGTTTGTGGGTGGTGAGCTTTGAGCAGCAATCTGGATTTTAGAACTTAGGCATATAATAAGCTGGGAGAAAGAGCTTTCAGGCAGAGAACAAAGATCTTGGAGTTACAACTTAGGCATATAATAAGCTGGGAGAAAGAGCTTTCAGGCAGAGAACAAAGATCTTGGAGTTAGAATTTAGGCATATAATAAGCTGGGAGAAAGCTTTCAGGCAGAGAACAAAGATCTTGGAGTTAGAACTTAGGCATATAATAAGCTGGGAGAAAGAACTTTCAGGCAGAGAACAAAGATCTTGGAGTTAGAACTTAGGCATATAATAAGCTGGGAGAAAGAACTTTCAGGCAGAGAACAAAGATCTTGGAGTTGCAATGCTGGGTGAATACCAAGAATTATAGGAAGCTAGGTGGTAGCGCACACCTTTAATCCCAGCACTGGGGAGGCAGAGGCAGGCGGATCTCTGTGAGACCCATCTGGTCTACAAAATTGAGTTCCAAGACAGCCAGAGCTGTTACACAAGGAAACCCTGTCTTGAAAAACCAAAACCAAACAAACAAATAAATAAATTGTCTGGCATGGCAATGAGCACTTGTCAACATAGAACTAAAGATGGGGAAGTAGAAGTTCAGGGTTATCCTTGGCAAGTTTGAGGCCAGCCTGGGCAACAAGGTCTTTTCTCAAAACCACCACAACAGTTTTTTGAAATGTATTTAAGAGAGTTCCATAATTTCTTTATTCTTTTCCTTGTTGGGGATGAGGGGAGCTGTGGTCAAATCAGAGGCTTATATAGCTTAGACTGGCCTAGAACTCAGGCTACAGAGTGACTGTACTGCCTCTGTCTCCCAGGTGCTGGGATTCCAAGCATGCACCACCACTCTGAGCTGTTCTTTTAGATCTATAACTAGTACAATAGGGGACTATTTGGACTCTACAAGCCTGTGATTTGTTTCAAATAGATGCTGCTGTTCTAAACAATGTGGCACAGACATTTGGCCTAATGGACACAGTCAAGAGAGTTTTGGACAACAGACGGAAGCAAGTGGAGCAGGGAGAGGGGCAGTATCTCTATACCCTGGCAGGTACGTGCACTGACCTCTTTTCCAAGACATGTGCTTATCTTGAATGCTTTTTGAAGGGTTGATGTGTCACTCAGATATTCTAATAATCTAGGAATGTTGGTACAGGAGACATGAATCAGCTTTCCTTTTTCTACATTATTGATACGGCTGTTTTTGCTAACTATGAATGTTGTACATTTTCCACTGTTGTCATAATCATAAATTGTGACTGGGGAGATGGCTGGCTGAGTTCATAAAGTATTGGCCCTATACACATGAGGACTTCATGTTTGGATTTCCACTACACACATGAAGAACCTAGGCTCAGGGTATGCATCTGCAGTCCCAGTACTGGGGAAGAGGAGACAGCAGGTGCTTGGAGCTCGTTGGCCAGCCAGCCTAGCCAAATTGAGGAGCTCCAGGTTCATTGAGATACCCTGTTTCAAAAAATAAGGTGGAATGTGATCAAGAATAATATCCAATATTGGCCGGGTGGTGGTGATGCACGCCTTTAATCCCAGCACTCGGGAGGCAGAAGCAGGTGGATCTCTGTGAGTTCGAGGCCGGGCTGGACCGACAGCCTCCAAAACAATACAGAGAAACCCTGTCTCATAAAACCAAAAAAAAAAAAAAAATCCAATATTGATCTCTGGACTCCACACAAGGGCACAGTCCCACACATGTATCCTCACCCTGCAAATACAATAAATGTATAAACTGAGCAGTCAAAGTGTGAGCACCTAGGTCACGTTAACTCAGCTCCTTTGTTCATTTCAGGGTCTTTAAGGAACTTAAGGAAAAACAAATACAGAAACAAGTAAGCACAAGAAAATACTCAGTTTTGTAGGTGTGGTAGAAGAACAAAAGGACTTTTCTCTTAGACCTGGAGAAAGCTGAGAAGATTTGGGGGATGAGAGTATAGCTCCATTGTGGAACACGTGTATTCATGTGCAATGGCCCGGTTTGAGCCCAACCACTGCACAAGACATAGGAAGGTGGAAAGAAAGAGGATATGAGAATAATTTTTAGGGAAAAAAATTCACAGGTTCACAGTGCAAATGAATAGAGGTGTGGATTAGTGGTCCTTGAAGAACACCTCACCCTTGACAACAAAGCCTGGAGAATTCTATTACTTATTCCTAATCCACGGGTGATACTCTATGTGAAACTTTTTTTGTTTTGTTTTGTCTTTTTGCTTTTTGTTTTTTTGAAACATGGTTTCTCTGTGAAGCCCTGACTAACTTGGAACTTGCTCTGTAGACCAGACTGGCCTCAAATTCACAGAGATCCACCTGCCTCTGCCTCCCGAGTGCTGGGATTAAAGGCGTGCACCACCACCGCCCGGCTGAAAGACTGTCTTTTTTTTTTTTTTTTTTTTGGTTTTTCGAGACAGGGTTTCTCTGTGGCTTTGGAGGCTGTCCTGGAACTAGCTCTTATAGACCAAGCTGGTCTCAAGACTGTGTCTTAAAGGAGATAAACACTTGTTTGTCTTCTTGTCTGTACATGTATCCACATATACATGCTCATACATGTACACTTAAACACATAAACAAGCCAGGTGGTAGGGGCACACCTTCAATCCCAACACTTGGGAGGCAGAGGCAGGTGGATCTCTGAGTTTGAGACCAGCCTGGTCTACAAGAGCTAGTTCCAGGACAGCCTCCAAAGCCACAGAGAAACCCTGTCTTGAAAAACAAAAAAACACATAAATAAACCACAAAAGTTAAAAGAAAAATGTTATCCTATGCCTTATAACTCTATACAATTTAGGTGTGGCTGGAAAGACACTTTCTCCTCTTCAGGGAATCTGAGTTCTGTTCCCAACACCTACACCAGGTGGCTTACAGTCACCCTGCACTCACATGTACACACAAACACACACACACACACACACACACACACACACACACACACACACACACAAATAATTAAAGATGAGAATGTAATTAAAATATATGTATATCTGTGTATGGGTATGCTGGGAAATGTAGCTCAATGTTAAAGCATGTCCTTAGTATGCTCATGGCCCTGGGTATAAATCACATACTTATTAAAAGGAAAAAGACTATGGGAGGCTTCTTTGAGTTGTGTTTTGGCAAGAGATGAAAAACTTGCAGAGGAGTATATGGGGTTGAGTAAAGAAAGATCACGTTTTAAAGGACTCTGAATTGTTGCCCTGCCCATAATCACACCATTAAGTGCAATTACTGAAGGATTTAAAAGAATGATCTCCACAAGTCATTTGGGAAACAATGGTGTGACTTGCCTGAGGCTACACAGTGTAGGACCGGCTGTCTCCTGACTCCCTGGTTAGTGTTCCCAAGATGACATTTCTTTGTACAAAGTATAGCTGTACAAAGCTATAGCTGTGGATATTTTCTTTTGTTCCCCCCCCCCCATAGATTTGGAACGGCAATTGGAAGAGCAAAAAAAGCAAAGCCAAGATCCTAGACTGAAACCCCAGACAGTTCAAAATGTGGTACTAATGCCTGTGAGCACCCCAAAGCCTCCAAAAAGACCCCGGCTCCAGCGTCCAGCCTCCACCACTGTCCTGAGCCCCTCTCCTGTCCAGCAGCCTCAGTTTACTGTCATCTCACCTATCACCATCACCCCCGTCGGTCAGTCATTCTCTATGGGCAATGTTCCAGTAGCTACCCTCAGCCAGGGCTCCAGTCCTGTGACTGTCCACACGCTGCCTTCTGGACCTCAGCTCTTCCGATATGCCACAGTGGTTTCCTCTGCCAAGAGCAACTCACCAGACACAGTGACCATCCACCCTTCATCAAGCTTGGCTCTACTAAGCTCCACCACTATGCAGGATGGTAGTACCCTGGGCAATATGGCCACCATGGTGAGCCCTGTGGAGCTCGTGGCCATGGAGTCTGGCCTGACTTCAGCAATCCAGGCTGTTGAAAGCACCGCAGAGGACGGGCAGACCATCATTGAAATTGACCCAGCTCCAGACCCTGAGGCTGAAGACACTGAGGGTAAAGCAGTCATCTTGGAGACAGAGCTGAGGACTGAGGAGAAAGTGGTGGCCGAGATGGAAGAACACCAGCATCAG
This sequence comes from Mesocricetus auratus, assembly GCF_017639785.1. Taxonomy (NCBI): domain Eukaryota; kingdom Metazoa; phylum Chordata; class Mammalia; order Rodentia; family Cricetidae; genus Mesocricetus; species Mesocricetus auratus. The sequence continues at coordinate 11,125,045 of NW_024429197.1, forward strand.
GTCCACAATGTGGAGATTGTGGTTTTGGAGGACTAACTGGGGATGGGGCCAAGAGCTATGTTTTGGTTTGGAATTTTAATTATGTTTATTTTTATCATTGTCCCACTCATTTCCACATAGAACCTTTTTTTAAAAAAAACAAACTACAAATCTCGTTGTAACTGACAATGTTGGGTTCATCCTACCCCCTCACTGACAGACAAATGGACACAACAAGCTACCTTTCCTGAAGTTAGGAACAGGTCATCCAGTGTCCTAATCATCTTACCCCAAGGAAGGTATTGCTTTTAGGGGAGGCGTCAAAATAACCAGGAACCCTTTCCAGAATAGTCTGTGCACACATGCATGGTTTCACTGTTGCAAAGATGCATTGGCCAAACTCTGGAACACAGATCTGACACCGGAAGACGACCAGCTCTCACATGGATACAGAAGGGCTCTTGCCTCTGTATCCTGGATGTGGCCTCAGAGGCCAGTGCAAAACTCGGAAGCAAAAGGAAGTTGAACTCTGCTTAGAGTGGAAAGTAGCATGCCATCATCAGCTTAAAAGGGGAAGTTCTTTCACAAGGAGAGGGCAAGGAATGATCTTCCAAAGGTGCATCCGATGCCCCTCGAGCTCTTTGAGGGTTGGGTACCATTTTGAGAAGAGGCCAGTGATATGCAGAAGGGCACACAGAAATCAAGGGATTGTCACAGCTTTTTGGATAGCTCACCTTGCCCCCAGCCTTGTCAAAGCCCCCATCCTCCTTACCAGGATTATTAGTCTGTTCCTTTGCAGACTGATTGGTGTACATTGCTCTAGTTCTTGGACTGTGGCTGTCATGGGGTGGGGCTCCAAGGCCATCATTTTTGTTTCTTGGCTCCAAGAATGGCAGAATTCCTCATGCAGACCAGCTGCTATTTTGGGGAGCCTGGATTACAAGTTGGTGTGTGTGTGTGTGTGTGTGTGTGTGTGTGTGTGTACAAGTTTTGGCTTTGGAACCAAAAGCAGTCACTCACTTGGTGCTTCCCCTTCTCTTCATCCTTCAGTCTCCTGGATCCCACGCTCTGCAGCATTTTGACTGATTTGGAGAACAGTGACAGGTGCCTGCCTGCCTCCATTCCCTTTGAGAATCACTTCTTCCGTTTATGCCACAGATGCTTCTGGGAGATACTGAGCTCATAAAAAGACTTAGGCTTGGCAGGGAAGACTGGAAACACCTCCAGCCTTTCCTGAGGCATGGACTAGATGTCTCCTGAGTGAGCTGGACTCCCTGGGAAAGAAACATTGTCTGTGACAATTAAGTCTGGGAGTGGGGGCTTCTTCCTAAATGTTGTTTGTACATTTAGACCTGGGTCACTTTCCGTGCTGTGATCCCTTCTCTTTGACCCTCTTCAGTGTTTGGGGAAGAGTGGACAATTTGATTTCTTTAATTATCAGTTCCTGATTTCTTTAATTATATTGTTTACTGTACTAGGGAAAATATAGACACTCTACAGATGGCTTAAAGAATAGGCCAGAAAAGCACACAGCTTAGGAGTTGGAACTATTATTATTATTATTAAAAGTAAAATTTTGACCTTAGTTTCTTAAAAAACAAAAATTAGAGGATGCCTACCTTAACCTGTCTTCCTACCTGCAGGTTTTGGAAACTATAAAGCAACTGAAAACTATGTCCACCCATCTCTTCAATGGCCATATATAGTCAGAGAAGCTTTCAGGTCACTCTGAAGAGTCTAAGAGTGGGATTTCTGAACTCAATTCAGATGCGTTTCAGCTTTAAAACTGGACTTTCTAGAATCTTTAGTTGGGCTAGGACAGAACGTAGTTGTTAAAGTACTCACCTAGCATGCATGAAACCCTGGCACAGTCTCTACCATGAAATAAACTGGGCATGGAGGCATATGCCTTTGATCCTTGGGAAGTAGAAACAGGAGACTCAGAAATTCAAGGTCATTCTCAGCTATGTAGCAAGTTCAAGACTAACCTGGGATACATAAAATGCTGTCTCAAAAAAAAATCCGTTTCCAACAAGTTTTTGGTCCTTCATACATTTTGGGGGCGGGGCTCGAAACAGGGTTTCTCTGTATTGTTTTGGAGGCTGTCCTGGAACTTGCTCTGTAGACCAGGCTGGCCTCAAACTCACAGAGATCCACCTGCCTCTGCCTCCTGAGTGCTGGGACTAAAGGCATGCGCCACCAATGCCTGGCTCCCTTCATACATTTTTAGTGAAGGAACTGGAATTTACTTCTGGCTTCCTTAGATTTTCTGTTAGTACATAAGAATTTTTATTATACTTATTTATCTCTGTGTGTGTGTGTGTGTGTGTGTGTGTGTGTGTGTGTGTGTGTGTGTGTGTGTGTGTTGGAGAGCTTGCTATTGTGTGTATGCAGAGGTCAGAGAACAACTTAGCTTGCAGGAGTCATTTCTCTCCTTCTACCATGTGGGTCCTGGGAATTGAACTCAGGTTGCCAGGCTTGGTGGCAAGCACTGCCATCCACTGAGCAATCTTGCCAACCCTAAAACTTTCAGGGTAAGTCTGAAACTGTTACTTGAACCTAGAAAGTCATGTCTCATTCCTGTTGTACTCTTTAGGTCATTTCTCTTTACCAGAGATGAGAGGACCAATTTCGGACATGGGAGGAGCCCTAGAGAATATAGACAGTCTTGCTCAGGTCCTTTCTTTTGCTCGTCACTGCTGTCATAGCATAAAAGGTCATGTGAGCATCATGCTTCCCAAACCAGGTGTCCTCTTGAGACAGAGCCTGATTACTTTAAACATTCTGGCAGGTGGATTACATGAGCTTTGCTGTTTTCCTGATCTTCCAATTGCTGTCATTGCTAGCTGCTGTGGTACTGTGAGATCTCTCACAGACCTTGCTAGATTATTTCAGATGTGGTGAGACACATGCAAGTTACTGATGTGTGAATAGGCAGTTGCGATGAAATTACTCCCCAGGCTGACTTGATGGTAGCTATCTTTTCTCCAGCCATTCATTAAATAAATATTTGTAAGTACTATCTATGTATAAGTACTACACACAAACTATTGCGCCACCGAAGTCCCAGTAAGTACATTGAAGATGCAGATTTTGTGCTAGACACTGACCTTACAGACAATCCCTGTTCTCAAGGAGTTCTTCTGCCGTTAACCACACTTCTACCTCTCTTGTTTCTTTTGTAATCCTGTTTATCTTAAACATTGAGAAGCATTCTGAGACTGTAGTTCCTAAGTTTCTGTAGGCTGGCAACGTCACATAGGTAAAGCCACCTCTAGAGAATACTCCATCAAATCGTTGTGTTGGGGAGAGTGTAGCTATGGACTGTTGTTCTGGAGTTAAGGACAAAAGATCAAGTGCCTGACTTAGCTTGGAGTATGAATGGGGTTCAGCAAATCTGAGGCAGTCTCTCTCTTTTTTTTTTTGAAAACGTTTTAATTATATATTTAAATTAAAAAACAAGCTTGCTTCCCATGTCAGTCCCAGTTCCCTCTCCCTCCCCTCAACGCCCACTCCCCCCCACCAGCCCCCCACCCAAACCCCACTCCATTCCCCAGGGAGAGTAAGGCCCTCCATGGGGGATCTCTAGAGTCTGTCATTTCGTTCCAGGGAGGGCCTAGGCCCTCCCCCAAGTGTCCAGGTTGAGAGAGCATCCCTCATTGTGGGATGGGCACTCAAAGTCCATTTGTGTGCCAGGGATAAATGCTCATCTACTACTCAAAGCCCCATTAGATTGCTTAGGTCTCCTCACTGACACCCACATTCAAGGAGTCTCGATCATTCCCATGCTGGCCTCTCAGCCATCAGTCTGGAGTCCAAGATCTCCCCCCTTGTTCAGGCCAGCTGTTTCTCTGGGTTTCACCAGCCCAGTCTTGACCCCTTTGCTCCTCACTCCTCCCTCTCTGTCACTGGGTTCCAGGAGTTCAGTTCAGTGTTTATCTGTGGGTGTCTGCCTCTGCTTCTGTCTGTCACTGGATGGGGATTCTAGGGTGGTCTGAGACAGTCTCTTAGAGAAGGTGTGTGCACAAGCCTATGCTCAAATGCTTGTGCTATGTATATAAGAATCAAATTCTTCAGTCCTGCTTGCTTGCTTCTTCTGCTGCAAGACCCAGACCCCCAGTCAGTGACAGAGTATCTGTCTACTGGAGAAAGTGGGGTCACAGCCGGGCCGGTGGTGACGCACACCTTTAATCCCAGCACTCGGGAGGCAGAGGCAGGCGGATCTCTGTGAGTTCGAGACCAGCCTGGACTACCAAGCGAGTTCCAGGACAGCCTCCAAAGCCACAGAGAAAACCTGTCTCGAAAAACCAAAAAAAAAAAAAAAAAAAAAGAAAAAGAAAAAGAAAAAAAAAAAAGAAAAGAAAGTGGGGTCACATCTGAACTGGTAATCATCAGATGGGACCTGGGGCTGATCTATGGCATGGCTGGGGTTTCCCTGGTAGAGGTGAATTTCTAAGCTTTTATGCCAAGTGTTTTTCACAAAGGCCTTACTGTGTGCTCGTCTAGCCTATGTTTTTGCTTGGTTCCTGCCCTGTTGCCCTACTCTTCTCTCTCTCTCTCTCTCTCTCTCTCTCTCTCTCTCTCTCTCTCTCTCTCTCTCTCTCTCTCCCCCCACTCTCTGTCTTTCTTTCTGGACAGGGTTCTCTGAAGCCAGGTGGTGGTGGGTAGCCCTAGCTGACCTAGAACTTGCTCCTAGACCAGGCTGGTCTTGAACTCAGAGATCCCCCTGCCTCTGCTTCCCAGATGCTGGGATTAAAGCATGTACCACCACACCTGGCCTTTGTTACTCTTCAATTTCTAGACAAGGAGTGGTGGTGCATGCCTACCTATAATCCCAGCACTAGGGGCCAGATGCAGGAGGATAGCCTCAAGACCTTGCCTCACAAACAAAAATTAAGGTGCTCACACCCCAAAATAAAGTTACTCTGCTTTTTTGTACCCTCCTGCCATATACAGTAGATATTTAAAATCTTAAATGTACTTCGGCATGTACTTTCTTGCCCTCTGCAATAGTAGGAGGGGGAACCACTACTAATGAAAATATCTTGGAAATTAATATATAGGTGATTTTTTGGGGGGGGTGTTGAGACAGGGTTTCTCTGTGTAGCTTTGGAACCTGTCCTGACACTTGTTCTATAGACCAGAAATCTGCCTGCTGCTGCCTTCCAAGTGCTGTGATTAAAGGTGCATACCAGCACCACCTGGCTTCAGCTGTTTTTTTTTTTTAAGATTTATTTGTTTGTTTGTTTATTTATTTTGTTTTTGAGACAGGGTTTCTCTGTGGCTTTGGAGGCTGTCCTGGAACTAGCTCTTGTAGACCAGATTAGCCTGGAACTCAACAGAGATCCACCTGCCTCTGCCTCCTGAGTGCTGAGATTAAAGGTGTGCACCACCACCGCCTGGCGTTTTTAAGATTTATTATGCGCTGGGCAGTGGTAGGACAGAAACATCTCTCAACAGATCTGCTTTGCCTCCAAGTGGTCACCTGTACTAGGAAGTCTTCAAGTTCAGGGACTAGTTTGTCTTCCTCTCACTGATTTTATCCTCAGTAAGTATTGGCCAAAAGCACAACTTCCAGGACAGCCTCCAAAGCCACAGCAGAGAAATCCTGTCTCAAAAAACCAAAACCAAAAAAAAAAAAAAATTATTATGTGTCACGTCTGCTGCACGGCCTGTGTCCGAGAATGTGCGGAGGGTGTCGGGTATTGAAAACACAGAGACTCGTTCAATGATATAAAGAAAACTTTAAACAGGCTCCAAAAAGGTTCAAGAAAAACTTCCTAAGAAAAAGCTCCCACCAGAGAAGCTTCTGCTCTCTCCTCTCCCCTGGCTGGTTCTGCTCTGACACCAGAGGTGGATGTGTGTGGGTTTTTTGAAGGTGCGGTTAGTCTTTGGACAAGGTCGAGGTCAGGGCGGTTTCCGTGGGAAGGCCCTTCCCAGGAACTTATTGTATCGTTTTTAGTAAACATGTTTTTACTAAACATTGTCTTACAGCTGCCTACTCCCAGGCAGAAGGGGAAGTGGCCAGGAACTTATTGTATCGTTTTTAGTAAACATGTTTTTACCAAACATTGTCTTACAGCTGCCTACTCCCAGGCAGAAGGGGAAGTGGGTCTCTGCTCAAGGTCTGGTGTTCCCACAATTCACCCATTTTTATTTTCAAATGAGGCACTCCTGGCTTAGGTCAAGTAGGGTCACCCTCCCTTTCCCGTCTTTGGGGGACCTTGAACCCCTGTTTTAGGTGGGAGGGGTCTTCCCCACAGGTTGCCCGTCATCGGAGATACCCCAACCTTAAATCATCTGTAACCAACCTTCATGGCTATCGGGATTGCCATGGGCTAAGCTAAGCAATACTTGGTTACGGATCTCTTGTCTCTGGAACAAGGCACGTTTGAGCTTGGCATAAAGCCAGAATGCCTACCGCCACTGCCACCATTTCCAGGACCCCCATTGACATAGCGCCTCTCCATCACCATACCCATCACCAGATCTGGGCCATAACATTCTACGAGCCTTCATCTGTTACAAGGGTAACCCGCATGTGATTTACATTTACAATTTGATAAAGTTTCCAATCGTTTCAAGATCTGCTCAGGAAAGCATTTAGAAAGTGCACTTGCACAGATACATTAGGTACAATCATTGATGTTACACATGTAGCATTACGAAAAATATGAACAATAGTTGTCGCATTAGGACAAGTTGCATTTCTCCAGAAAAATACACTGGCCTAGTCGTGATTCCAGAAATAGGAACCATCAAGTCTGATATTTCAAGTGACCATGTCCTGTTCAAATACTGAAAAGAGGCTTTTGCCACTCATCATAGTCCATACCAATGTCCAAATGCTTTAAATGGGTCCTTTTTTCTCTGTTGGCTTTACGATGAAAACTCATGGGTCCAGAAGGTTGATGCAGCAGGTCTGTTGAGAAATTGGAAATCTCGAACCGACTGTTTTCTCTCTTTCTTGGGCTCTAGATTCGATGACATCAAGAATCAGGAACACTGATTTAGGAGATCTCACTCAAACTGGCTTAGGTAGGCTCCCATGGTCTCAGGTCCAGTTTTTCTCTGCTCCATGCATCTCACTAAATGGTCTGACAGTTGCTGAAGCTCTATTCCTTTCCTGCAAGAAAACACAAACATGCCCTCGACCCCAAATTAGGGTCTTCTCCACTGTCTAGTGTATGGATGTCTCCATTTGATCTGAGCAATGGTTGCTCAAGTTCCATCATGCCAGAATCTATCTGAAGCTCACTGGCATTCACATTATAAAATTTTCAAATGAGGAGTGTATTATTTGATGAGTCATGTGGGGGCTGGGGACATTATTCCCCCTTTTTTATTTTCTAAAAAAAAGTTGTTTTTTTTTTTGAACTGTTGAAGCTGGACCATAACAGTAGAAGGATTTGTCTACCCTCCTTGGTTGACTATCTAGGTAAATTGGGATTACTATTTAGATTATTTGTAGATGCCCATTAAAAAGGACATATCCTTTGGATATTTCCCAAAAACTTCTGAAAATCACTCAAAGATTGTAAAGTATGCTGTGTCTAAATAACTTTTGAAAATTATTTGAAGTCTGTGAGCAGTCTTTCCCAATCTAACCTGTAGAGCTCTCACTAGCTGACAAGGCTTCTTTGCATCTTAAATTTCTCTGTTAAAACATTAACAGACTGGCTGGATGTTCCTTTTGTCTATATTTAAAGCAATCTAGGTAGCTTCTGAACTATTTTTGAAGGGATTTAAGTATCCTTTTAATCATATAAGCAGTTCACACTCACGCATTTACAATCACATTTCATACATACCGGTGTGGCCACACCATACATTCAGAACATACATGCATCTTTCAGTCATCCTTTTTCCCTAGGTCATGATTAGTCTGTTGCAATGAAGCTTCCTTAATTGAAATCTATGTAAAAGAACAACTCCAGCCAATCCTTGAACTAAAAGGGTTAAAAAGTCCTGTATGTTCTTTATCATTCCTCCATTTGAGCTACAGTCATGGGGTACAGCCGTACCTACTCCTTGTAACTCTGTAGATGCAAGGTGGAGAGGCCAGGTTTTTGGCCAAAAGTTTTTAGAGATGACTCACAAAATAGAACTTAAATGTAAACAAAATTTTTCATTCCATATACCTTTGTCTTTTTCTTTTTTTTTTTTACTTAATACCAGTACCTCCTTTATTAACTGTTACCAATTTTCAATTTACTCACTTTTAATCCATCCTCCAACTGAGGGTGATCTCTCAGGTTCCCCTTTCTTTCCTGACCTTGGTGTCAGGCGAAGGCCTGGAGATTTAATCCGGTACCCCTAGCTTGGTACCCCTTTTTAACACATCCGCATAGCCTTACTGGCCAGCCTTTTAGATCTCTCAGGTTCCCTCAAAAATGACCAAAACCCTTCCTATCCCCTGGGGCCCTGGTCTCCAAAGGGAGGGATGCCACAGGGCAAACCTCTCCCTGTTCTAGTTTACCTAGTTCCCTCCCCGGGCTCCAGCCCCTCCCTTGCGTCATCTGGGGGCCCCTGCTTTTGGACTTGGGTGCCTGAGTGGTGAGGACCACTCCCATTTCTTGCATGAGGTCCCGTCCCCAGAGGTTAATAGGGAGGCCAGGCAAAACATATGGCTGGAAAAGCCCTGTGTGGCCTTCAGAGTCTTGCCACTTTAAGATTCTGAGGCTTTTTGGGGCACAGCCTGTCCTATTCCCTGGAGGGTCACTGTCCCTTCCTCTTTCGGCCAGGTGGGGGCCAGAATTTATCTGAGAGGACAGAGAAATCTGCCCCAGAATCTAATACGCCCCTAAAGGACTTGCCTTCTATCTTTAATGTAAGCTGGGGCGGTTCTCCATAGTGGCTACCCAAAATGCTGCCGGGCCGGTACTTCCAAAACCTTGGTTGCCCCTTTTCTCTTTAATTTTTCTAGCCTCACAAGGAGCTGTAGGGAGAAGGAGTATCTGAGCAATCCGTTCTCCTGCAGGGATGGCAACAACCCCACTGCCCACTGATGTCATTATTTTAATCTCCCCCTCACTATCCTGGTCTATAACACCGGGGTGTACCTGGATGCCTCGAAGAATAGTACTGGACCGTCCCAAGAGTAGTCCGACCGTGCCTGGAGGCAATGGCCCATGCACCCCAGTAGGGAGGGCCTGGATCCCCATTTCCGGTGTTAGGATTGCCCGGGCAGAGGGAGCGAGGTCCAATCCTGCACTCCCGAGGTGGCTCTAAGGAGGTCTGAGATATGAAGGGGTTGCTCTGGGGAGAAAATGAGTCCTGCCACTGCCCAGAGCAGGGGTCATTGCCCCGTACACATTGGTTTTGGGGCCCTGAGGCGGGGCCCTCCTCCCGTTTCCCTGATTATTATTAGCAGAAAGGAAATTTCCCTCCCTGTCAGTTTTAGAGTAGCAGTTATTGGCCCAATGATATCCCCTTCGACAACGGGGCATAAACCAGGTCTCTTGAGACCCGTAGTACTATTTTGAGGGCACTCTCTACGGAAGTGTCCCTCCCTACCGCAGCTAAAACATGTTTTTCTCCTTCCCAGAGTAGGTCTTTCTTTCCCCACTTGGGGCCGAATAGCAGCAGCTAACACTTGGCCCTGGATGAAGTTCCCATCAATGTCCCTACAGATCCGGATATAGTCATTTAGACTTTTATTGCGATAGGGGCGAAGGGCTTCCTTACAATACTTATTTGCGTTTTCAAATGCCATCTGCTTGATGACTGGCATCGCAGGCCCAATGCCCCCAAATATTCTTTCTGCTACCTGACTGAGACGGTCTACGAAGTCTTGAAAAGGTTCAGAAGGTCCTTGAAGGATTTTGGACAGATGATCCCCTCCTTCCTTGGAAGGCAATGCTTTCAAGCCCCTTGGGCCGCTGCTGCCACTTGGGCATAGACTGCGATGTCATATTGCATTTGTTGCTGAATGGTGGTGTATTGACCACTCCCGGTAAGCATCTCCACATTTCTCTGGGGCTGTCCGGCCTGTGCATTCCTTTGGGCTGTCTGGCTGCATCTTTCCTGAAACTCACCTCTCCAAATCAAATAATCTCCCCCCGACAGAGCTGCTCTGCAAAGCTGCTGCCAATCGCCAGGTGTCAAATTAAGAGACGCAAAAGATTCCATTAAGGAAAGTGTAAAGGGAGCCTGTGCTCCATAATTTAAAGTTGCCTCTTTCAGTTGTTTTATATCTTTGAAACTTAAAGGGTCATGGCGCCGAATGACCTGTCGAGAATTGTTCGGATCTGGAACTTCCATTACTGGGGCCACCACCGGGCAGCATTGGACCCCTCCTCTGGGTCTTCCCTCCAGGTCCGAGAAGGACTGGGTTATCTCATAGGAGGAGTCCCTTTTTTCAGAGTATGGGGAAGGGTTTCTCTCCCTGTCCTGTCTTTCCTTAATTAGAATCTTTTTAGTTCTTTTTTAAGGGCCGCGATCTCAGCAAGTAACCGTTCCTTTTCAGACTGTGACGAGTCTGAGTCTGAGCTACTTCCATTTTCTAGGTCTGATAGAGAAGGATATAACCGATTCTGACCGGAGTCCTTCTTTTTGGGTCGCGCCCGGAGATGTCTACCCGTTTTTTTGTTGTTACTAAGAGACTCCTCCTCATCCTCACTAACAATGGAGCCTCTAGTTTCAATCACGGTCTCTTCATCATCACTCTCTGCCCCTGAACTCAAGGAGGCTTGAGTCTCAGTCTCTTGTAACTCTAAAAAGCCTCTTTTGTGTCCTGAACTACCTGGCGGTGACGAACCTTATCTGTCAAAAGTGCTCCCCTCACTAATCTCCATAAGGAGAATGTCGTAGGGGGCAAGGACTCAGATCCCTCTTTTCGTAAAAGTCTATGAAGATCACGGCGAACCTCCTCCCAATCTGGAATATTTAAGCTTCCCCCAGTAATGAACCATGGACTGGCTCGTTCGATCGATTTTAGAAAGCCTTCTAGGGTTTTAGACTTGACTGCAGTCCCATGTTCTTTAAGTAACTTTTTAGTTGATACTGCAATGATTCTAGCTTCCCGGAACTATTCCCCATAGTTTCTTAACCCCGTCCACTTACCTCGCTTTCACGATCTCGGTGGGACCTCCAATTGTCACGTCTGCTGCACGGCCTGTGTCCGAGAATGTGCGGAGGGTGTCGGGTATTGAAAACACAGAGACTCGTTCAATGATATAAAGAAAACTTTAAACAGGCTCCAAAAAGGTTCAAGAAAAACTTCCTAAGAAAAAGCTCCCACCAGAGAAGCTTCTGCTCTCTCCTCTCCCCTGGCTGGTTCTGCTCTGACACCAGAGGTGGATGTGTGTGGGTTTTTGAAGGTGCGGTTAGTCTTTGGACAAGGTCGAGGTCAGGGCGGTTTCCGTGGGAAGGCCCTTCCCAGGAACTTATTGTATCGTTTTTAGTAAACATGTTTTTACTAAACATTGTCTTACAGCTGCCTACTCCCAGGCAGAAGGGGAAGTGGCCAGGAACTTATTGTATCGTTTTTAGTAAACATGTTTTTACCAAACATTGTCTTACAGCTGCCTACTCCCAGGCAGAAGGGGAAGTGGGTCTCTGCTCAAGGTCTGGTGTTCCCACAATTATGTATACAGTGTTCTGCCTGCAGGTCAGAAGAGGGCACCAGATCTCATAGATGGTTGTGAGCCACCATGTGGTTGCTGGGTATTGAACTCGGGTCCTCTGGAAGAGCAGTCAGTGCTCTTAACTTCTGAGCCATCTCTCTAGTCCCTCAGTTGATTCTTTTAATGTTTTATCTCATTTCATGAAAGACACTTGCAGGTAAGTGTGTATGGAGAGTAATGGTTTTATTTACTGAAAGTTTACATTTTTTGTTGTTTTCTTTTTTGAGACAGGGTTTCTCTGTATTGTTTTGGAGGCTGTCCTGGAACTAGCTCTGTAGATCAGGCTGGCCTGGAACTCACAGAGATCCACCTGCCTCTGCTTCCCGAGTGCTGGAATTAAAGGCATGCACCACCAATGCCCAGCTGAAAATTTACATTTTGTGCGAATGTGAGGGACTGTGTGTGTGTGTGTGTGTGTGTGTGTGTGTGTGTGTGTGTGTGAGAGATGTCTTGGTCAGAGGACAACTTGCAGGTGTCACTGCTCTCCTTCTACCATGTGAGATCAGGAATCAAAGTCAGTTCACCAGCTTTGGCATGCAAGCACCTTTACTCATCTTGCAGGCACAAGACATTTGTTTCTTTTACATTTTTTAAATTTTTTATTTTATGTTTTGTTTTCTTGAGACTGGGTTTCTCTGTGTAGCTTTGGAGCCTGTCATGGAACTCACTCTGTAGATTAGGCTGGCCCCCACACAGAGATCTATCTGTGTGCCTCCCAAGTGCTGGGATTAAAAGTCACCACCACCCCCAACTAAATGTTTTTCTAGAAAGTATGTATATTCACCACATGCACACCTGATGTCCTAGGTCAGAACAGGGTTTCAGATCCCCTGGAACTAGAGTTAGGTGTTGTTGTCAGCCACCCTGTGGGTGCTGGAAATCCAACCCAAGTTCTCTGGAAGAGCAATGTTCTTAACAACTGAGCCATCTCCTGCTGATATATAAGTAGCAAAAGTCTGTCATGAAATACTGAGTCAGAACTGATCCAGAATGGAGGGCTACCTAGGAGATGAACACCCGCCCCCCAAAAAAGGTTGAATTCTGAAAATAGGAATGAAGTTGTGCTTTTGGCCAATACTTATTGAGGATAAAATCAGTGAGAGGAAGACAGACTTGGAGGCAAGGCAAATCTGTTGAGGGAAGTTTCTGTCCCACTTGGTCCTGCAGCCCTTTAGTTCCAAATAAACACACAGAGACTTTTATTAATTATAAACTGTGACCAATGAGTCAGACATCTTATTGGCTAGCTCTCTCTTAATTATTAAGCCATTTCTAGTAATCTATGTGTCTCAACGTGGTCTTGACTTACTGGAGAACTCCCGGCATCCTTCCTTCCCCGGGAGCTACATGGCATCTTTACTCCTCCCCCTCTCTCCCTCTCCCTCCCTCTTCCCAGCTTTCTCCTAGTCTGGTAGCCCCACCTATACTTCCTTTCTAACTAATGGCCAATCAGAATTCCTTCACCAACCAATAAGAGAAACATATATTTACAGCATACAAGGAAAATCCCCCATCACAGATCCCTTCCACTTAGTATGAGTGATCAATCATTCGGAGGATCCAGGCAGATCCCTGGGAAATCCTGCAGAGGTAGGGGAGTGGTTCAACAGCCCTTGCCTGGAGAGCACAAGGCCCTGAGTTGAGAATTTTAGTATAGTCTGTAATGTTTGAATGAGCAGCTAAGGTAGGCCAGGTGTGGTGTGAACTACCTGAAACCCAACTCTTTAAACAGAGGCCAGAAGAGTTGAGTTCAAAAGCTGCCTGGGTTCTACAGGAAACTCCTATTTCAAACAAGCAAGCAAACATCAAGGACCAAGTTTGTCAGAGATTCCAGGGAATTCTTTCTACCATGTCTCTGTGGTGTCTGTTCTCATTCTGAGTCCTTTCCACGTATCCTTCCTTCTCAGTCCTGAAGCTTGAGTTCCCACAGTGTGAAGATTTACGTTCACATCATCCAATCATCCAATCCACACTTGTATGTCATCCTTCCTTTTCAGCTCTTAGTTTAGGAGCTAGAGTTTGGCTGTACTGGAACTCACTCTGTAGACCAGGCTGCCCTCTAATTCACAGAGATCCCTACCACTGCCTCCTGAGTGCTGGGATTAAAGTTGTATACCACCACCACACTGCATGCATACATATTAAAGATTTATTTACTGTGTATACAGTGTTCTATCTGCATGCCAGAAGAGGACATCAGATGTCTTATAGATGGTTGTGAGCCATTATGTGGTTGCTGAGAATTGAACTCAGGACCTCTGGAAGAGCAGTCAATGTTCTTAACCTCTGAGCCATCTCTCCAGCCTCTCATTAGTATGTGTGTGTATGTATGTATGTATGTTTGTATGTATGCATGCATATATTTTTGGGAGGGGGTTTCCAGACAGGGTTTCTCTGTGGCTTTGAAGGCTGTCCTGGAACTAGCTCTTGTAGACCAGGCTGGTCTCGAACTCAGAGATCCACCTGCCTCTGCCTCCTGAGTGCTGGGATTAAAGGCATGCACCACCACCACTCCAGCTCATTTATTAGTATATTTTTTAAAGATTTATTTATGTACATGAGTGCTGTCTTTATGCACACCAGAAGAGGGAATCAGATGCCATCACAGATGACTGTGAGCCACCATATGGTTGCTGGGAATTGAACTCAGAAACTCTGGAAGAGCAGCCAGTGCTGTTAACTGCTGAGCGATCTCTCCAGCCCCCTTATTAGTATATTTTTAAGATTCACTTATTTATATATCTTATGTATATAGGTGTTTTCTCTGCATATACATCTACACATCAGAAGAAGGCATCACATCCCAGGGTGCTTCTTGCTGCTGGTGGGAACTGGGAATTGAACTCAGGACCTATGCAAGAGCATCCAGTGCTCTTAACAGATGAGCCATCTTTTCAGCCCGTGTGTGTGTGTGTGTGTGTGTGTGTGTGTGTGTGTGTGTGTGTGTTTAAGGTTTATTATTATGTTTACAGTGTTCTGCCTGCAGGCTGGAAGAGGGCACCAGATCTCATTATAGATGGTTGTGAGCCACAGTGTGGGTGCTGTGAATTGAACTCAGGACCTTAACCTTTGAGCCATCTCTCCAGCCCCTTCTTTATATAATTTTTAAATAATTATTTTTTATTTTATGTGTATGAATTTTTTGGCTGCATGTATGTATACACACTTTGTGAGTTCCTCATGCCTTCAAAGGTCAAAACAGGGCACCTGATCTTCTGGAACTGGAGTTGAAGACTGTTGTAAGCTGCAGTGTGGGTGCCAGAAACTGACCCTGGGTCGTCTTTGTTTGTTTGTTTGTTTGTTTTTCGAGACAGGGTTTCTCTGTGGCTTTGGAGGCTGTCCTGGAACTAGCTCTTTTATACCAGGCTGGTCTCGAACTCATGGAGATCTACCTGCCTCTTCCTCCCGAGTGTTGGGATTAAAGGTATTCGCCACCAACACCGGGCCTTTACAATCTTTTTTAAAAAACATTTTAAAAGATTTAAATTATTTTATAGCTGGGCAAGGTGGCATGTGCCTTTAATCCTAGTACTCAGGAGGCAGAGGCAGGTGGATCTCTAAATTCAAGGCCAGCCTGGTCAACAGAGTGAGTTCTCGGATAGCCAGGGTTACACAGAGAAACCCTGTCTTGAAAAACAAACCAAAAAGAGAGAGATGTATTATTTTTTGTGTATGAATGTTTTGTCTGCATGCATGTATACTTTGTGCATGCCTGGAGCCCTCAGAGACCCAAAGGGGGCATCAGGGCCCCTGGAACTTCAGTTACAAATAGTTTTGAGCCATCATGTAGATGGTAGGAATTGAACCTAGTACCTCTGAAAGAGTAGCTAGTGTTCTTAACCACTGAGCCATCTTTCCAGCTTGCATATTTGACATTTTGAAACAATCTTTTTTTCCAAACTCAGCATTGCCAGGAGTCAATGTATACATGCACATTCATACACTACGGCTTTACTGGCTACTAAACTAAGTACATTGCTATTATTATTATTATTATTGATTTTTTTTTGTTTATTTGTTTTTTCGAGACAGGGTTTCTCTGTATTGTTTTGGAGACTGTCCTGGAACTCGCTCTGTAGACCAGGCTGGCCTTGAACTCACAGAGATCCACCTACCTCTGCCTTCTGAGTGCTGAGATTAAAGGCGTGCGCCACCAACACCCGGCTATTATTATTGTTATTTGGCTTTCTGAGGTAGGATTTCTCTGTGTAGCCTGACCCCCGTTTATGTGTGTATGTAAGGGTACATGTGCTATAGCACACATGTATTCAGAGGGCAATTTATGGAGGTCTGTTCTCTCCATCCATAGCATGGGTTCTCAGAATCAAAATCAGGTCATTATGGCTAGCTCCAGACATCTTGTTTTGTTTGTTTGTTTGTTTGTTTGTTTGTTTGTTTAAAACAGGGTTTCTTGGTGTAGCTCCTACTGTCCTGGAACTCTATTTGTAGACCAGACTGGCCTCGAACCACTGCCTGGCTTCTAGACCTCTTTAGAGAGAGAATCTCAGTTAATTTGTCCAGGCTAACCCTAGACTTATTTTCCCTGCCTCCTCAGAAACAGTATTGAGCATCTTGCACCAGGGCTGATTTTGAAACACCTTTTCTCATGTGCTGTTTACACACAGTAAGTTTCCCAGAACAAACAGATTCCAAAAGCATGTCTGCCGGGAGGGGGGGGGGCCGGGGATGGCTGACAGGTAAGAGTACTCACTGAGGACTCAATTTGCAACCTTGAGGACTTCAATTTGAATTCCAGCTTTCATGCCAAAAGCTTGATGTGACCTGGTACACACAGATATCCCCACTGCTGTGTGGGCAGAAACAGCTGTGAGTCTAGTTAACTACAAGTTCAGTGAAAGACCTGTCTCAAGGAAATAAGGTCTCAGAGAGTAACAGAGCAGGACACCTGACATCTTCTTCAGGTATGTGCGCCTGCATACACATGCATACCTGCATGTACAAGCATAGCTACACACACACACAGAGGCAGACACAGACACACACACACACAGACACACAGAGGCACACACACAGACACACACACACCCTAAAGCCTATCTTTTACACTTGCTGTGTTAAGACACACCTCACTTTCTGGATAAATAACTTCTGCTGTGTAGAATTCCTGCTTCACAATGACCTGAAATTTCTCTTCTGTCTTGTAAGCTGCTCAGCTGTAACTGAGCTCTACCTTGTTGAATTGCCCCTGGGTTCTCACGCATCTCTAGTCTTCTGATAGCACAGCTTAGAGCATGCTCTATGTGCCTCTGTCACTAGTGTGAGAACAAGGATGAACAATATATTTGCGTATCTAAACCAGTAAAGTATCTGACCATGGTGGTCCACACCTGTAATCCCGAACACTCATTCCCAGAAATCCAAACTAAAGGCAGGTATGTTCATGCCTGTAAGCCCAGCATTCAGGAGGTCTGGGAAGGACCTGAATCTCAAAGACGGTGTTGCCTACATATTGAGTTGGAGGCTAGCCTGGTCTATTTGGGGCCCTGCCTCAAAACAAGCAAAAACAAAACCAACCACTAGAAGTTCTGATAACAGTATTTCCTCACAAAGCTTTTGAGATATGGCTTAGTTAGTGCCCAGCTCCTTCATAGGCCGCACCGCCTCCCTGAGACAAACAAACCAACAGTTCCTTATTTCGGCAGCATGCTGTTTTCCTTCTGCGACCCCTTAGGTCAGCATCCCACAGACAATTGCCAGGCTCGTTTGCCTACTTCTCTCAGGCCTGTGTTCACATGGAACCTCATCAGGGAGACAGTCCTAACTGCCCGTCTGATGAACAATGGTGGCTTCCTCCTGCCCTCGCTCAGGGGTCCTGTTTTCTTTCAGTTGGTTTTAGTTTTTTGCTTTTTGTTGTTTTGTTTTGAGATACACTCTATGTAGCCCTGGATGTCCTGGAACTCCGTATATAGACCAGGCTGGCCTTCAACTCACTGATGTCTGTGCCCCCATTCCTGACCCAGGCTGTTCTTGATTAGGGCAGCGTGGTGCACAACTTTAATACCAACTTTGGGGCAGGAGTGAGTTTTTTTTGTGTGTGACTCCAATACTTGTATTTTCCCTTAAGGCAGGGTTTTGCTGTGTAGCTTTGGGACCTGTCCTGGAATTCTGTAGACCACGTTTTGCCTGCATGTAGGTAAATGGACCACATGCTTATACCAGATCCCCTGGAATTAGAATTACAGGTTATGAGCTACAGTGTGGCACTGGGATTCAAACCTAGGCCTCTGAAAGAGCCCTTATTATTATTAAATCCTGGCTGTCCTGGAATTTGATCTATAGACCAGGCTGACCTCGAACCCTTGAGATCTGCCTGCCTCTGCCTCCCAATGACGGATCCATCTTTCTATATCCATCCACAACTGAAGTGCTTTTTTCCTTTTTCTTTTTCCTTTGTTTTTTTGATTTTGTTGTTTTCACTGTGTATCCCTGGCTGTGCTGGAACTCCAACTGAAGTTTTTTAAAGGGTTTATTTTGTTTTTATTTTATTTTTGTTTTGTTTTTTGTTTTTCAAGACAGGGTTTCTCTGTGTAGCTTTGGAGACTGTCCTGGAACTCGCTCTGTAGACCAGGCTGGCCTTGAACTCACAAAGATCCGCCTGCCTCTGCCTCCTGAGTGCTGGGATTAAAGGCATACGCCACCAACGCCCAGCTTGTTTATTATTATTATTAATTTTTTGTTTTTTATGAGACAAGGTTTCCCTGTATTGTTTTGGAGACTGTCTTTGAACTCCCTCTGTAGACCAGGCTGGCCTCAAACTCACAGAGATCCGCCTGCCTCTGCCTCCCGAGTGCTGGGATTAAAGGCATGTGCCACCAACCCCGGCTGTTTTTTCTTTTTTTAATTCATGAATTTTATGTTCATGAGTGCTCTGTCTCCATGCACACCAGAAGAAGGAATCTGATCTCATTACAGATAGTTGTTGAGCACTCAGGAGGCAGAGGCAAGATGTCTGTGAGTTTGAGGCTAGCCTGGTTTACAGAGCTAGTTCTAGGACAGCCTCCAAAGCAGTATAGAGAAAACTTGTCTCGAAAATAAACCAACCAACCAACCAAACAAAACAAAACAAAAATAAACAGATGATTGTGAGCCACCATGTGGTTGCTGGGAATTGAACTCAGGACCTCTGGAAGAGCATTCAAGTGTATCACCACACCTGGAAAAATTTTGTTTATCTCTTTATTTTTTTGGTTTTGTTTTTTTGAGACTGGTGTTCACTGTGTAGAACTGGCTGTCCTGAAACTTACTCTGTAGACCAGGCTGGCATTGGACTCAGAGATCTGCCTGCTTCTACCTCTGTGTGTGTGTGTGTGTGTGTGTGTGTGTGTGCAGTTGTTTGTGGAGACCAGAATTTCCAGACCAGGCTGGCATTGGACTCAGAGATCTGTCTGCTTCTACCTCTCTCTCTCTCTGTGTGTGTGTGTGTGTGTGTGTGTGTGTGCAGTTGTTTGTGGAGACCAGAATTTCTCCAGTCCCGGTACGTTTTTAGAGATTCTCCTGTAGGCAAGACTGACCTTGGAGTCTTCCAGCTTCTACCTTTTAAGTGCTGGTACTATAGGCATGGCCCTCCATGACTGGTTAGATTTCTGTTCTGTCTACAAGTTAGACTACAGAACCACTGAATTTACTGCCGTTATCTTTTTGTCTAGATTTTTCTTTTTTCGTTTTTTTGGGATAGAGTTTCTCTGTGTATCTTTTTTGGAGCCTATCTTGGCCCTTGATCTGTAGACCCGGCTGACCTTGAACTCACAGGATTCCCCTTCGGCCTGCTGTGCCTCCCAGTGCTGGAATTAAAGGCATGTGCCATTGTGCCGCCACCGCCCAGCTTTTTGTCTAGATTTACATAATGATCTTCCTAATTCCTTAATCTCTCTTTTCCCACAATGCACTGGGATTTATTATGCTCTTACTTTTATTGGCCTATCAATATTGTAGCACAAAAAAAATGAGGTCCTTGTCTCTTTCCCTCATCACCCTCTCTCTTCCCTTCCCACAACAAACTTTCTACATTTAAAAAAAAAAATGGCCGGGCATTGGTGGCACACGCCTTTAATCCCAGCACTCGGGAGGCAGAGGCAGGCGGATCTCTGTGAGTTCGAGGCCAGCCTGGTCTACAAGAGCTAGTTCCAGGACAGCCTCCAAAAGCCACAGAGAAACCCTGTCTCGAAAAAAGCCAAAAAAAAAAAAAAAAACAAAAAAAAAGAAAAAAAAAAAAAAAACAACAAAAAACCACACCAAACCAAACCAAACCAAAAGTCTGAAGTCCTTTATTCTCCAGTCTCATCTGGTACCACCCTCTCTCTCACTATTTGCCAGCCAAGCAGACCTGTCAGTCTTTACCAGTCCCAGCCTCTTCCTCGATTAGGGTCTTTGCACATACTATCCTCTTGCTAGCTTCCTTCCCTGTCTGGCCAATAACTCATGGTCCATCAGTCTGGGCTAAGGCTCATCTCCCAGTGACAACCCCATGCTCTTCTGAAGAGGTCATTTGCCTGCACTTCCTCATTGTACTTTGCAATAACTATTTGCATGCTCTCAATTTCCTTAACTAGCCTATAAACTCCAAGGGAAAGTGAACTGTCAGCCTTTCTCCCCAACACATTGCCTAGCCCTCAGTAGATGCTGTTGATAAGCTCCAGTGGCAGGGCTTAAACTAGAACCTAAACCGTCTAGTGTTACCCTCTCCAAACCTTAAAATACTATGCCACTACTCCAGACTTTCCTTCCTTCTTCCCAGTGATTACGCATATCAGTTCGGTATGTTCTGTTTATTCAGGAGCCAGTTAAAACCAGTCTGGTAAACTAACCCAAGGTTAGCATTACTCTTCCTCCTAAGGAGATTTTAGCATTTAATTGGGAACTCCTGCAGAGAAGGTGATCGCACTGGAACTACTCAAAGTTTCTCAGCCTTAGGTCGTGGTGCACGCCTTTAATTCCAACACTGGGAAGGCAGAGGCAGGCAGATCTTTGAGTTCAAGGCCAGCCTGGTCTACACAGAGAGTTCCAGGATAGCCAAGGCTACACCGAGAAACTCTGTTTGGAAAAACAAACTCCCTGTACCATGAAGATACTGTTAGAAGCCCTGCCCCTATTCCTTAATGAGATCACAGGAAAGAAACCTACATTGCACCATTTTCTGTTTCTTTCTTTCTTTCGTTCTTTCTCTCTCTCTCTCCTTCCTTCCTTCCTTTTTTTTGAGACAGGGTTTCTCTGTGTAGCTTTGGAGCCTGTCCTGGCACTCTGTAGACCAGGGTGTTCTTTTTTTTTTTTCTTGGTTTTTTGAGACAGGGTTTCTCTGTGGCTTTGAAAGCTGTCCTGGAACTCGCTTGGTAGTCCAGGCTGGTCTCGAACTCACAGAGATCTGCCTGCCTCTGCCTCCCGAGTGCTGGGATTAAAGGTGTGTGCCAACACTACCCAACTAGAAAGAGGTTTTTTGAATAAAAATGTCTTTGCTAGCTGGGTGTGATGGTGCACGTCTTTGATACTAGCATTCAGGAGAAAAGAGGCTGGTAGATTTATGAGTTCAAGGCCAGCCGGGTCTACCTAGTGAGTGAGATCCAGGACAGCCAGGGACATTGTAGAAGCACTCTGTCCAAAACAAACAAACAACCTAAAGAAACAAACAACAAAAATGTCTTTGCTCATCCTTTGGATCCCCTCCTAATCTTGGTTCCTGAATACATGATTACTTTTTTGTTTTGTTTTGTTTTGTTTGAGACAGGGTTTCTCTGTGGCTTTGGAGACTGTCCTAGAACTAGCTCATGTAGATCAGGATGGTCTCGAACTTCCAGAGATCTGCTTGCTTCTGCCTCCCAAGTGCTGGGATTAAAAGCACGCGCCACCAACATCCAGCTACATGATTGCTTTTTGAGTGGCCGAAGGATGATATTATGTTCTTCTTTGTGTCAAAAGCACGGGTTCATTTAATAGCTTGGTAACTTTGTGCAGAATAGTTCATCTCGGTTTTCCCAGCTGTAGCAGGACAGCCACTTTGAACTTGTTGAAAGCCTCTATGTTTTATGTTATAAAGCACTTAATGACAAAGCTTGGCATACAGCAGGTCCTAGAATAAAGTTCATTTTCCTGTCCTCAGATCCAGGATATTCCCTCGTAAAGTTACACAGGACTTCATAGGTGCTCCTGACTCTCTGGAAGTATGTGCGAACTTGTGTGCACACGTGTGAGGTGCCTTTTACTTAGAAATAAGGTTCAGAGTTTACTGGATTATTTTGTGGTCACTGACTTCTCTGCAAAGGGACTGTACATATTTTTCTCCCTCAAAAGTCAAAGGGGTGAATGTCTTTTGTGGAGGGCAATGGGGGCCGGAGCTTTTGGTACTTAGTATATGCACTGCTGCTCCTGGGCGCTCTTTGCAAGTCCCTGAGGAAGGAAGATGACAATACTCTTAGGAAGGGCGCATGTGCCCTGGGCTAACTTCCATGAAGTTTTTCCTATGAACTCTCAGAACCTCTCATCATGTTCCTTTTCATATTGGGGAGAGTTGTCAAATGCAGTTATGAATTAGGGTTCAAGTCTTGCATGCTGAGGATGCCTCTGCATCATCAAGAAACTGACTTTTGTGTGTTTTCTTAAGACAAGGCCATTTATTTCTAGGTGTTTGCCAAAATGTCCGGTCGCGTCCCTGGACACCCAGCGCTCCTAGGCCCAAAGCCGCGGCCGTGGGGGAGGGGAGGCCGCGCGCGCCGCTTCCGCTCCTCCAGCCCACCAGAGGGCGCCACGGGCACGGCTCTGCCTTCCCGAGGTGCTCCGCGCCGGGTCCCTTCCGCGTGGGTGAGTGAATGTGAGAGTCAGCGCTCGCGCCGCGCGCGCCGCCCGACTCTGCTGCTCGGCGCCCATATTCCGGCTTCGAGGGGCGGGCGCGCGCGCAAAAGCATAGAGACGGGCGTTGAGCTGTCGGGCTAGAGCGTCGCTGAGTCGGAGCCGGAGTCCGAGCCGCGCGCTGTGTCTCCGCTGCGTCCGCCGAGGCTCCGAGTGTCAGGGACAAAAGCCGCCGCCGCACCCTCTGCTCCCGCCACCGGGGCTCATCCGCCGCCGCCGCCGTCCTGAGGAGGAGTCCGCTGCCGTCGTCACCAGTGAGGATCCGAGAGCCATGTCGGCCAGCAGCCTCTTGGAGCAGGTACAGGCCCAGCCCGCATGTCTCGGCCATTGTGTGAGTCGAGACGGAGCCCGACTAGGCCCGGGCCCGCCGCTCCTGGCCGGGCCGCGGCGGCGCCTCTCGCGGCTCGGGATTCCGGCCTCAGGCCGGCCGCGCCCTGCGCCTCCCGGTCTGGCCCGCTCTCCCCGCTCCTCCCCGGACCTCGCCTGCCTGCCTGCCTGCCTGCCTGCCGCGCCGCGCTCCCTCCCCATAGCGGCCCGGGCTTCCCTTCCTCGTTTCCGTCTCCTTCCTCGTGTCGCTGCTGGCTCTGGTGACCCGCCGGCCTAGCGCTTTTCTCCGCCTCCCCCTCACCACGCGTCCCCTTAGGCCTGAGCCTTTCTTCCCTGCTCGGGCCCTGCTCTCATTTGTCTTTCCTTTTCCGTTTTCTTCCCGGACGACTTGCTGCTCGGCGACGTCCCCTCCTCCCGCAGAGACCAAAAGGTCAAGGAAACAAAGGTAAGCCCGGCTCTGCCGGTGGCCGCGGGCCGGGAGCGGGGGTAGGGGCCACGCCGGACAGTGGAGGCGGGGTCTCGGGGACGCGCCCCGGGGAAAGGACCTTTCCGAAGCGGCTCAGTTCGCAGGTGCCTCGCGCGGGGCGTTCGACCCTTTTGGCGTGTTCCTGCAGCTGGCGAGCAGCTTTTTCGTTAACAACGAGTAATTCATGAGCGGGTGGGGGTGGAATGCGTTTTGAAAAGCCCCAGGTCCTTAGTTTCCCGTAGGTCTTAGGAGGCCTTTGTTTTTTCTCCTCGTGGATCACTTTCTGGAAGTAACTCACATGTGAGGGGGGAGAGAAAGCCGGGGGAAATTGGAATTCTCAGGAGCCAATAAACTGACCTTTTAAAAAGATGAGCTTGCCCTGGGGTGGAGAGTGTTTTTCACTGGGGAATCTTATTTCAGCCGCCACGGCTCGTCGTTATCCCCCAGAGGTTGGTGGCTCTGTGAACTAGCATGATCTCTTCCTGGCGAGGAGGTAATTGATGAACTTGGGAGGGACCTCCTCGGACCAAGACATACCTAATTTGGCTCTTTTCCTCTAGTACAAAATGGATCTGTGCATCAAAAGGATGGACTAAATGATGACGATTTTGAACCTTACTTGAGTCCACAGGCCAGGCCCGTGAGTAATTGATCTTTTTATATTATCTGAGGGTATAGTGTACTTGTTAGACTTTGTGTTCTATCAGTCAGTCTCACTTTTGTGTTGGAGGGGGGTTTACTTTTAATACTTACTAACTTGTTATATAAAACACTTATTACAAATGTTATAGGCTGTGTGGTCAACAAAGCATGTGCTCTGAGGCCGTAGTACTGAGGCTATTTCATTGTGTAAGAACAATAATACTAGTCAGGAATATATAGGTGCAGAACTTAAGACTACTGACCAGTGTTTAATGTACTGACTTCACTGAAAGAAATACAACTTTGTCTTTTAGGAAAATTGGGTTACTAATGTAGTGAGGAAATTCCAGTGTATAATCACCTGAACTTCACTGATACAAAACTACCACCCTCTAATGAGCTCTTCTTGTATTAAAACTGTTTCCAAGTCAGACAAAGTGGTATACTTGCGGTTTTGATTTGCTGTCTGTAGAGAAAGAAGTTTATGGAACATTTTTATAAAATTGGGAACATTCTCTGTAGGAAGGAAATAGTTGGTTCTCAGTAATGACGTGTGTATGTGTACTCAGATTTGGATCTGATTCTTATGTAAGATTTTTTGAGATAGCTTATCTAAAAATTTTCACATTGAGACTACAAAAACCATCAAGGGTAGTGGTTCTCAACCTTTCTTTAATACAGTTCTTCATGTTGTGGCTTCCCAAAATAAAATTATTTTCATTGCTACTTTATAACTAGTTTTACTACTGTTATGAATCATAATGTAGCTATTTGATATGCATGATATCTGATAATGGGACCCCCCCAAGGGTCACTACTCACAGATTGAGAACTGCTGATTTAGGAGGTGATTGGTGAAAATTTTCCACAGAGGACAACCAGTTAATCAAGAAAACCAGGGAAGGAAGTAGAGGAATGAACTATTAATAGTTACTGTTAATAAAATAGTTTGCTTTGCTAATCACTTTAACAGAGAGAGTGGGAACATTTAGAATCAATTCTAGGTAGTTCTTGCAAAGTATTGTGTAATGCAGATTTTTGAGCTCTTCTGGCATTGTGGGAACTTGTCACTACAGGTGTAGACATTCACCTATGTCTTGCCATAATCCATGCTAGTAAGGCTAGCAAGAGTATTTTGTTTTTCTTTGAGATGTGAGCTGAAGCTTTTTTTTTTTTTTTTTTTTTTTTTTTTGAGACAGGATTTCTCTATGTAGACTTGGCTGTCCTGGAATTTGCTTTGTAGACCAGGCTGGCCTCCAAACTCACAGAGATCAGCATGCCTCTGTGGGCCCCCCCCCCAATGCTGAGATTAAAGGTGTACACCACCACTGCCCAGCTAATGCATGTAATTTTTTCTTTTTCTTTTTTTTTTTTGGTCTCCCTATATAGTCTTGACTAGTCTCAAACTCACTGTGCTCTGTCTGCCTCTCGTCTCCTGAGCACTGGTTTACTGGTTTTAAAGGCATAAGGCACCATGCCTGGCCTTATTGAACTCCATTAATTGACAATTTTATTAAGTTGGTGTGTTTAGAGGCTAAAGAATACTGTTTATATTGTTTACTGGCCTTGGTGTACTACTAATCTTAAAGTACTTAAAGTTTTCCAAGTCTCTTCTACTTATTGGTGGCTAATCCCAGCACTCAGAGTCAGGTGGATCTCTGAGTTCCAGAGCTGTTACACAGAGAAGCCCCATCTCAGGAATAAAGAAAAAGATTAAGGCTTTCACAATACAATCTATATCCTTGATCTGAAGAGTAACTGTACACAATTTCATATTTATGATTATTTAATGTTATAGACTTATATCATCTTATTTTTCTACTTCTAATGTAAAAGGTAGTATGAATTTTAAATGACTGCCATTCTTTTTTTTTTTTTTTTTTTTTTTGGGTTTTTTCGAGACAGGGTTTCTCTGTGGCTTTGGAGGCTGTCCTGGAACTCGCTCGGTAGTCCAGGCTGGTCTCGAACTCACAGAGATCCACCTGCCTCTGCCTCCCGAGTGCTGGGATTAAAGGCGTGCGCCACCAACGCCCGGCTGACTGCCATTCATTTTATAAGTGAAGTAAAACAGGAAGTAATCCCCCAACCCCCATATTTTAAGTCCTTTGGAAACCTGACTTCCTTCCAGGTTATTGTAAAGTTGTTTTTGGTTTTTTCAAGACAGGGTTTCTCTGTAGCTCTGGCGCCTGTCCTGGAACTCACAGAGATCCTCCTGCCTCTGACTCCCGAGAGCTGGGATTAAAGGCGTGCGCCACTACTTTACTGTTGAACCTTCTTTTGACCTTCTTTTTTTAGGACTTTTTAATTTTATGTGTTGAGTGTTTTTTCTCTGTGTATGTATGTGAAGTGAGTGTGTGCCTGGTGTGTGTGAAGGTCAGAAGAGGATATCAAGAGTCCCTGGAACTGGCCGGGCGACTACAGAGTGAGTTCCAGGACAGTCTCCAAAACAATACAGAGAAACCCTGTCTGGAAAAAAAAAAAAAAAAAAAAACCAAAAAAAAAAAGAGTCCCTGGAACTGAAGTTAGATGGTTGTGAGCTACCACATGGGTGCTAGGAACTGAACTTAAGTGCTTTTAGTGCTGAGCCATCTTTCCATCCCCTACTTTTTTTCTTGTTGGACATAGAATCTTGTTTCCCTACCTCTCTAGAATATAGAGTAAGACCCTTTAATTCTAGCAGTGGGGAGGCAGAGGCAGGGATCTCTGGGAGTTCAAGGGTAGTCTGGCTGGTTTATGTCAGTCAGAGCCGTATAGTGAGGACCTTTCTAAAAGTAACAACTGGCCACAATTGATGGGGCATGCCTTTTTTTTGTGTGAGTATGGGTGTTTTGCCTTCGTGTATGTTACTTACCACATGTGTGTGTTGCTTGCTCACAGACTGAGGAGCAGATGGTTGTTAGCTGCCGTGTGTGTGCTGGGAACCAAACCTGGATCTTCTGGAAGTGCTGCAAATGTTCTTAACTGTTGAGCCATCTGTCTAGCCATAGTAGCACACACTTAATTCCAGCATACGAGTTCTAGACCAATTTGGTCTACATAGCAAGTTCTGGACAGCCAAAGCTACATAGTAAGACCCTATCTCAAAACAAAGACCAACCAAAAGACAAAAAGATCTATATTTACTACATGTGTCAGCTTGACTTGACATGTTTACACAGGACATTTAGGTGTGCTGTGACATCTTCGATCGTAACACTTAGAATCTGAAGCAGGAAGATTGATTGTCTTAAGTTTGAGGTCGGCTAGGATACATAGCGCACAAAAACCAACAACCAGGTTTAATGAGTTACCGCATCGAAATTTTGTCTAGTTATCAGCAAGTTTATAGAAAGGTGAATGAGCTACTCCCTTTTGTAGTGATGGCTCAAACACTTGAGTTGTGATTGTGGAAGGAAATGTCCTGTTATTTATATTATTTTATATGTGTAGTTTTGATGTATTTGCCTTTTCTTCCACAGAATAATGCATATACTGCCATGTCAGACTCCTACTTACCCAGCTACTACAGCCCCTCCATTGGCTTTTCCTATTCTTTGGGTGAAGCTGCTTGGTCTACTGGAGGTGACACAGCCATGCCCTATCTAACTTCTTATGGACAATTGAGCAACGGAGAGCCCCACTTCCTACCAGATGCAATGTTTGGGCAACCAGGAGCCCTAGGTAGCACTCCATTTCTTGGTCAGCATGGTTTTAATTTTTTTCCCAGTGGGATAGACTTCTCAGCATGGGGAAATAACAGTTCTCAGGGACAATCTACTCAAAGCTCTGGATATAGTAGCAATTATGCTTATGCACCCAGCTCCTTAGGTGGAGCCATGATTGACGGACAGTCAGCTTTTGCCAATGAGACCCTCAATAAAGCTCCTGGCATGAATACTATAGACCAAGGGATGGCAGCACTGAAACTGGGTAGCACAGAAGTTGCAAGCAGTGTTCCGAAAGGTGTAGGCTCTGCTGTTGGTAGTGGGTCCATCACTAGTAACATTGTGGCTTCTAGCGGTTTGCCTCCAGCTACTATTGCACCTCCAAAACCAGCGTCTTGGGCAGACATTGCTAGCAAGCCTGCAAAACAACAACCTAAACTGAAGACCAAGAATGGCATTGCAGGATCAAGTCTTCCACCGCCCCCAATAAAGCATAACATGGATATTGGAACTTGGGATAACAAAGGTCCTGTGACAAAAGGTCCCTCACAGGCTTTGGTTCAAAATATAGGTCAGCCAACCCAGGGATCTCCTCAGCCTGTAGGACAGCAGGCCAATAATAGCCCACCAGTGGCTCAGACATCAGTAGGGCAACAGACGCAGCCATTGCCTCCGCCTCCACCACAGCCTGCCCAGCTCTCAGTACAGCAACAGGCAGCTCAGCCAGCTCGCTGGGTAGCACCTCGGAACCGTGGCAGTGGGTTCGGTCATAATGGGGTGGATGGTAATGGAGTAGGACAGTCTCAGGCAGGTTCTGGATCAACTCCTTCAGAACCTCACCCAGTATTGGAGAAACTTCGTTCCATTAACAACTATAACCCTAAAGATTTCGACTGGAATCTGAAACATGGCCGGGTTTTCATCATTAAGAGCTACTCTGAGGACGATATCCACCGCTCCATTAAGTATAATATCTGGTGCAGCACAGAGCATGGTAACAAGAGACTGGATGCTGCGTATCGTTCCATGAACGGGAAAGGTCCCGTTTACTTACTTTTCAGTGTCAACGGCAGTGGACACTTCTGTGGAGTTGCAGAGATGAAATCTGCTGTGGACTACAACACATGTGCAGGTGTGTGGTCCCAGGACAAATGGAAGGGTCGTTTTGATGTCAGATGGATTTTTGTGAAAGACGTTCCCAATAGCCAACTGCGACACATTCGTCTAGAGAACAACGAGAATAAACCAGTGACCAACTCTAGGGACACTCAGGAAGTGCCTCTGGAAAAGGCTAAGCAGGTGTTGAAAATCATAGCCAGCTACAAGCACACCACTTCCATTTTTGATGACTTCTCACACTATGAGAAACGCCAAGAGGAAGAAGAAAGTGTTAAAAAGGTAACCAGCTTTTGGGGACTTTTTCAGACTTTGGGGATGAAAGGGTAAGAAAGGTAATGCAGTGAGTGAATGGTTAATAAAAGCTCTGTAAATAATGGTGTCATTTAGCAGCTTAAGGCTTTATGGGAGTGTAATTGGTCTTTTGAACCTAGTGTGAAGGGATGGGAGCACTAGTGGAGAGCAGAGACAATACCGTTTGAGCTTCACTGATCAGACAGAGGTAAAGATACAGAAGGGATGATTGAAGTGATGCTATGAGAAAGGATGGAGGGTGTAATATACAGAAAAGTAGGAAGTCTCTGGAGTTGTTGCCTTTGGTAGTTTTGTGTTCTTTTCAAGAATTTGTGCATTAACACCCCTGAAATCTGTCTGCTTCTGATAGTTGACATTTGTTTTACCCTTTGTAGTGTTTATATTTATTTTTCTTTTCAATGATGGAAATTGAACCAAGGATATGCTAGGCAAACCCTCTGCTGCTGCACCACATGTCCAGCCATAGGAAAGTTAGTATATATAACACCTTATTATATAAAACTTCAACAGCATTAAAGGGATTGGAGAAAGACTGAACAGTTAAGAGTACTTGCTGTTCTTGCAGAGGAACTGGGTTCAATTCCTATTACCCACATGATGACTCACAACCACCCATAACCCCTGTTCCAGGGAAACCAAAAGGCATGCAAGTGTACCACATTTATGTAAAACATTTATAAACATATTTTTTTAAAAAAAGCAAAAAACTGACATTAGAAAAGCTGTCTTGGTTTTAACATTTTATTACTCACTTTCTTTTGATTTTTCTGAATCAAGTTTAAAGAGTGAGGATATTAGGTGTATGTAAATTTTAGGATCACAATGGAGGTGTTTACTTTTTTTTTTGGTTTTTCGAGACAGGGTTTCTCTGTGGCTTTGGAGGCTGTCCTGGAACTCGCTTGGTAGTCCAGGCTGGTCTCGAACTCACAGAGATCCGCCTGCTTCTGCCTCCCGAGTGCTGGGATTAAATGTGCCACCACCGCCCGGCTCGGGTGTTTTTTTTTTTAAGATTTATTTATTTATTATGCATACGGTATTCTGCCTGCATGTATGTCTGCAGGCCAGAAGAGGGCACCAGATCTCATTATAGATGGTTGTGAGCCACCCTGTGGTTGCTGGGAATTGAAGTCAGGACCTCTGGAAGAGCAACCATTGCTCTTAACCTCTGAGCCATCTCTCCAGCCCTGATCCCATCTTTTAATCCCAGCAGAAGCAGGTGGATCTCTGTGAGTTTGAAGCCAGCCTGGTGTACAGAGTGAATTCCAGGACAGGCTCCAAAGCTATACAGAACCTTGTCTAACCCCCCTCCCCATTTTATTTATTATTTTATGTATATGAGTGCTCTATCAACTTTATGCCAGAAGGAGGGCATCATATCCCACTATAGATGGTTGTGAGCCTTTGAATCTCTGAAACTAATTTTATTTTTGGTTGTTTGACTTTGTGAGACTGTAGTTCGTGGTTTGGAATTTACAGTGTGGATCAGGCTGGCCTTGAACTCACAGAGATCTATTTGTCTCTGCTGGTATTAAAGATGTATACCATCACTCCCAGTGCTGAAGCTATTTTTTTAATACTTTCAGGTTTTTTCTAAATTCTTAGATTTATGTTTTCTACTCTTGTATGTCTGTGTACCACAGTGTATGGGTGGTTGTGAGCTGCCATCTGGGTGCTGGGAATGGAACCCTGATACTCTGTAAGAACAAGTGCTCTTAAGTGCTGAATCATTTTTTGGTTTTTATGAGACAAGCTTTCTCTGTTTTGGAGGCTGTCGGTCCAGCCTGGCCTCGAACTCACAGAGATCCACCTGCCTCTGTCTCCAGATTGCTGGGATTAAAGGCGTGCGCCACCACTGCCCGGCTTGAGCTAGAATTCCTACCCTCCTGTCTCCACCTTCCAATGCTGGTATTATAGCTACCACCACTGTCATTTATACATTGCTTGACATTGAACCCAGGACTTCAGGCAGACTAAGTTACAGCCCAATTCTGATAATGAACTTTGTATAATAGGTGTAAGAGTCTTATCTTAGAACTGATTGGTGTTTTACTGTTTTCCTAGAATGAATGTAATAATGAAAGTTGTTAAATGGTGTCTGGGGTTAGGGTCTAACTCTGGTAGAATGTTTGGGGAACATACACCAGACCTTGGGTTCTATCCCTAGCACCATCCCCCTTTAAATAAAAAGGTAATGGTTCATTTCCAAAACCAAGAATAAAGACTTCATTGAATGAGTATCCTAATTGTTGTCAGGCTGGTGAACAAAGCACCAGGTAAAACTTAAAGCTTTATTTTTGTGTCCCATTGCTTTTTAGTTAATGTTCTGTGGGAAGAGACTCAAGTTTCAGGAAGGCTTGATGCTAGCCGTGTTTCCATTTCTTTCAGAATTCCTACTGTCCTTGCATAACTGACTGTTATTAGACTTCCAAGAACATTGTGAGAATGGGGTTTAAAGCTCATCAAGGCACTGCTTTAGGTGTGTGTGCTTTGTGTAAATTACAAGATGGTAGAAGACTGGGTGGCATGGAAGTAACTAGGAAGCACTTAAAACTTCTGAGGATGGTGTCACAGCTGTTCTGAAGTCCATGATCAGACCAAACATTGCTACTGAGTCATTCTGTCACCTGATGTAA
This sequence comes from Mesocricetus auratus, assembly GCF_017639785.1. Lineage (NCBI taxonomy): Eukaryota > Metazoa > Chordata > Mammalia > Rodentia > Cricetidae > Mesocricetus > Mesocricetus auratus. The sequence goes on from NW_024429197.1 coordinate 11,156,651, forward strand.
TTCAGTATCTTTTTTTTGTTTGTTTGTTTGTTTTGTTTTTGTTTTTGTTTTTTGTTTTTTTCGAGACAGGGTTTCTCTGTGGCTTTGGAGGCTGGAACTCGCTCTGTAGACCAGGCTGGCCTCGAACTCACAGAGATCCGCCTGCCTCTGCCTCCCGAGTGCTGGGATTAAAGGCGTGTGGTGTGCCACCAACGCCCGGCTGTAATTCAGTATCTTGAAGTCTTCAAACATTACATCTGTCTGACTTGATATTTTCAGTAAACTTTAGTGATATCTTTGTGTCGTTTGGGTGTCTCACTGCCCCTCTCCTTCCCTAACCCAACTGGCATTGAACTCCTGATCCTCTTGCCTCTACCTCCTGAATGCTAGGATTACAGGCCAGCCGTGTCCTGGTTTGTAACTTTTTTTAACTTTGTATCTAAAACATCATTTAATTGTAAGAGAGCAAGCATACACCCATGTATGACAGTGAAGGTCAGGGCAACTTTTTGGAGGTCAGGGGTTGATCTCTTCACCATGTAGGTCTTCAGGCATGCTTTACCCACTGAACCATCCCCTCTGGCCTGGTTCATGACATCTTTTTAGCACTGAGTGTTTTTCACTTGTATATCACACCAGGCATTGTGACATCACTTTTAGTGACTTTGTAATGTTACCAATTGTTGACTGATTTTATTCTTTGAGACAGCCGACTGTATTACAGACTGGCTTCAAAATTACTTCCTTAACCTTTCAGGATTACAGATGTGAGCCATTGGACCCAGGTTCTGTATTTTCTTACTAAATGACTAGGATAGAAATAACCATACCTGCCTTTACTCACAGCACTCAGGAAGTAGAGACAAGTGGATCTCTTGCTTGAGTTTGAGGCAGGTCTGGTAGTGACTTCCAGGACAGCCAGGGCTACACAGGGAGGCCTTGTCTAAACCGAAAAAAGAAAAAAGAAAAAGAAAAAGGCATGGAAGTCAGAAGACAGCTTGTGGCATCATTTCTCTGTTTCTGTCGTCTGGAAATGGAGTTAGCTCTGTTGGTTGATGGCTTGTTCAGCATGCACAAACCCTGGGTTCAGTTCCCAGCGTTGCATAAACGGAGTGGTCCATACCTCTGATCCCAACACTGAAGGGTGGAGGCAAGAGTAGCAGAAGTTCACTCTGGGGCTAGCCTGAGCTACATGGTACTCTTTTTTTTTTTTTTTTTTTTTTTTGTTTTGTTTTTTCGAGACAGGGTTTCTCTGTGGCTTTGGAGTCTGTCCTGGAACTAGCTCTTGTAGACCAGGCTGGCCTCGAACTCACAGAGATTCGCCTGCCTCTGCCTCCCAAGTGCTGGGATTAAAGGCGTGCGCCACCAATGCCCGGCCTACATGGTACTCTTGATGTAAAGGGGAAAAATGGAGTGAAAATTCTTCAGAATCAGCTTCTGTGCTATGTGTTCAGTGTGTGTGTGAGAGAGAGGGAGGGAGGGAGGAGCTAAGAAGCCTAGATTTCTTTGCTGGAATGTTGTAGCATTGCATTGAATTCTCATTGACTGGCATGATAAAGGACTTTCCTACAGCTCTTATTTTGTTGTCACTTATTTTGTGTGTGTACATATGTGGGTGCACAAGCCACAGTGTGCATGTGTAGTTCAGAGCAGTCTACTGTAGTTCTCTGACCTCAGGTTGGCAGACTTGGTGGCAAGCGTTTTACCTGTTGAGCCATTGTTGATAAACTAGGGAAGTAAGGCAAGCAAAGGTGATCTCTTAACTGCTTTTCTGTATTCACTATTGACCCCTAAGTCTGCAAATGAGCCAAAAAGAAAAGCATGAGTGTAGCAGCTCAGGTGGCTCTTTTCACCAAAGAGGTTGACAGTAAAGTTGCCACCCCTTCTGGATACATTTATACCTCCAATAGAGGTAGTGCAAGTGTCTTAGCATTACTTTCCACCCTGCTGAGTAAACACGCTCCAGCAGACTGGGTGTTAAGGGATAATTAGAACATGAGGTCACCTGAAATGTTACAGAAAGTGTGTATTAAAATACTGACCCTGGGCCAGCAATATGTCTCAGTGGGTAAAGTGTGTGCTGTGTTAGCCTGACAGCTTGAGTTCAGTCCCTTGAATCCATTTTTTTTTTTTGGTTTTTTTTTTTTTTTTGGTTTTTCGAGACAGGGTTTCTCTGTGGCTTTTGGAGGCTGTCCTGGAACTAGCTCTTGTAGACCAGGCTGGCCTCGAACTCACAGAGATCACAACACCCGGCCTTGAATCCATATTTTTATTTTGATTTTTTTTAAAAAAAGATGGAACAAAAAAAGATGGTCCAGCAGTTTAGAGCAGGTACTGTTCTTAACAGAGGATCTGAGATCCCTCCTAGCACCTATGCTGGGTAGCTGCCAAATGTCTGTATCTTCAGCTCCAAGGAGGTTGGTGTCTCTGGTGTCTGAGGGCACTTGCACTCACTTGCATAGACACACATAATTAAAAAAAACTTTTAATAAAAAAGGGTGATGAAGCCAGGTGTTGGTGGCGCATGCCTTTAATCCCAGCACTTGGGAGGCAGAGGCAGGCGGATCTCTCTTATTTCGAGGCCAGCCCGGTCTGCCTAAGGAGTTCCAGGGCAGGCTCCAAGACAATACAGAGAAACCCTGTCTTGAAACCCCCCTCCCCCCAAAAAAGGGTGACATGTTAGAAGATGACACTTGATGTCATCAACCTGTGGCACAGAGAAGTACACCTGTAACACACTTAGCTGTACACTATGTACACATAAAACACTAAAAATATGCATGTGTTCATACACAAATAACCTTTTTATAGATTTATTTATTTTGTATACAGTGTTCTGCCTGCACATATGTCTGCAGGCCAGAAGAGTACACCAGATCTCATTATAGATGGTCGTGAGCCACCATGTGGTTGGTGGGAATTGAACTCAGGACCTCTGGAAGAGCAGCCAGTGCTTTTAACCTCTGAACCATCTCTTCAGCCCCCCACAAAGTGACCAAGTGCAGAGAGACTAGCAAAACCAGCCAAGACTAGTGTCATGGAACACTTAATTGCATGTGCATCTGAAGGAGGACAAATAGGGAAAGATAATGGGAAGATGAAGGAAGGGGGGAAAAAGGCAGGCAGATCTCCGAGGCCTGCTTGGTCTTCGTAGTGGTTTTCAGGCCAGTAGGGCTTTGTAGTGACAGTCTATATTTAAATTGAAAAAAAAAAAAGCCTAACTCACACAGTTGAGCTGTTAGAGGAAACTGCTTTTTTCAGCTTTATTTGGCCTGGCCTTATGGTTACCCTGCCTCTGCTTTGTGGCTGGGGTTACAGGTGTGTGCTCCCTACCTGATTCTGAGTGGTGCTGGGGTTACAGGTGTGTGCTCCCTACCTGATTCTGAGTGGTGCTGGGTTACAGGTGTGTGCTCCCTACCTGATTCTGAGTGGTGCTGGGGCTTGATGAGCACTTTGCACATACAAGTGCAAACAAGCACTGCGAGCGCAGTACATCCAGTTGTCTGGTGAGTTGTCAAACTTCAGAAACTGCCTGCTGCATATAAAATGTTGGCTCAATCCTTTGTGTAATGACATCATTTAGAGTAGACTCACGCAAGATTTGACTTAGTGTGAATTTATTTTGGAGACAGGGTCAGATGAGGCTGCCTTCAAACTCCCAGGAATCTCCTGCCTCTGCCTCCAAAGTACTAAGGTTAAAGGGGTGCCCCACCCACCACACACTACATGAATTTTAAAGAAAATATTTATAGCCAGGTGGTAGTGATGTACATCTTTGATTCCATCACTTTGGAGGCAGAGGCAGATGGCTAGAGTGAGTCTAGAGTGAGTTCCATGACAGCCAGGGGAACCCAGAGAAACCTTGTCTCAAAATTTGTGGAGCTGTGGGCTGGAGAGATGGCTCAGAGGTTAAGAGCACTGACTGTTCTTCCAGAGGTCTTGAGTTCAATTCCCAGCAACCACATGGTGGCTGACAACCATCTACAATTCAATCTGGTATATATGTAATTAATAAATAAAATCTTTAAAAAAATTTGTGGAGCTGGAGAGATGGCTCAAGAGGTTTAAGAGTACTTGGTACAGATAACCAGGGTTCAGTTCCCAGCTACCATATGGTGGCTCATAGTCATCTTTTAACTCTAGTTCCAGGGGACATGACACAAAAATAAAATAATGTATTTTTATGTATATGTAAGCCTGAATGCACCACCTGCATGTAGGAATCTGAGGTCTGATCCCCTGAATCAGAGTCCATCTGATAAGAGTTTCAGGGGTTGTGATTTAATAATAGGAAGCAAGAATAAGAATGCAATGGTTCTGAGATGTCATAAGACTTCAGTGGAAGGTTGCAGTATACTCCTAGTTCTCACCAACTATAAGGTTATATCATCTCATTGGCAGAGTTAGAGCCTAGACAAGTTCTTTCATAATGCAGTCATTTATGTCAAAAGTTACTTTACTTAAGGTCTATGATCCAGCAAAGGGGTAAGGAGGTGGGGTACTGAGTAGATCACGGTATAAATCCTCCACAGTATCTGTAAATACTGAATTAAGATGTTTTTTTAATTAAAAACAATAGTGTGTATGTTTGGAGCATTATGCCTCAGCACACAACCAGGTCAGAGAACAACTTTGTGAAGCTGGCTCTTCCTCCACTTTTACATAGGTTCTGGAGATTAAATTTGCTTGTCAGACTTTGTTTTATTTTTGTTTTTCTTTGTGTAGACCAGGGTGGCCTTGAACTCAGAAGTCTACCTACCTCTGCCTGTCTCCCAGGTGCTGGGGTTAAAGGTGTGTGCTGCTTCTCCCAGCAATCCTCAGGTTTCTGAAACAAGGCCCCTCACTTGCTGAGCCATCTCACGGGGTCCCCTTGGGGTGTGTGTGTTTAACCCTTAGTTTTATTTTATGTGCATGAGTGTTTTCTCTATATGTATGTCTGTGCAGCAAGTATGTGTAGGAAGTGGAGCCACAGATGGTTGTGAGCTGCCATATGTTGAATCCATGTTCTCTGAAGGAGTAGTCAGTGCTCTTGTCTACTGACTCCATCTCTCTATCCCTTTTCTTCTTTTTGAGACAGGTTCTGATGATGTAGTCCTGGCTGTCCCAGAACTCACTGTCTACCAGATCTGCCAGATCATGCCTCCCTCTGCCTCCCCAACCCTGGGATTACGGTTGTGCCTGACACCATACCTGGCCTTGGTTTTTACTTTTGAAACAGTTTTTTTGTAGCCTGTGCTGGGATTATAGACCTAAGATAATTTTTGAGTTATTTGAAAAGGTTTTAAAGCTATATCTATACTTAAGTTCTACCTCCAGAGTGCAGTGGTACATACCCATAATCCTTGTTACTTGGAAAGCTGAGATGCAGGTAGACTTGAGGCAAGCATGGAGAGTTGGTTATTTGAAGCTGAAGTTATGAGCCATGGTGGGGGGGGGGTCTGGAAGCCAAACTTGGATCCTCTGAAGGATACAAATAATCTTAACTGCTGAACTGTCTCTCCAGTGTCCTGTTCCTCTTCCCAGTTGTACGTTTTGTTTTTCCTTTTGAGACAGGGCTTCTTGATAACTTTTTAGAGACTGTCCTGGAACTCGCTCAATAGACCAGAGATCCACCTGTCTGTCTCCCAAGCTGTCTGCTTCTGGAGCGCCACCAACCGGCCCCAGTTGTAAGTTTTAAACCTGAAAATTGAATGCCCCTTAGTTCCCTGGTCTGTGACTTTAAACTGAAGTGTTCATTTGTTTGAAATGGGTTTTATTCTAACTCAGCCTGGCCTTTTTTTTTTTGTTTGTTTTGTTTTGTTTTTACGAGAGAGGGTTTCTCTGTATTGTTTCAGGGGCTATCGGTCCAGCCCGCCCTCGAACTCACAGAGATCCACCTGCCTCTGCCTCCCAAGTGCTGGGATTAAAGGCGTGCGCCACCACCGCCCGGCTCAGCCTGGCCTTTAATTCACTTTGTAGTTTGAGGGTGACCTTGAATATAATCCTGCCTCTACTTCCCAACAACTGGAATTATATAGATTTGTGCTACTATGCCTTGCCCGGTGAAATTGTTGAACTTTACATGTAGCTCTTTGTTAGTGTCTTGGCAAACCATCAATTTTTACTTTTAAGTTTCACTTAAAATACCCTATTTTATCTTACCTTTTGTTCTCACATAAGAAATTGTCAAAAAAAAAGTCTGTCTTTGCCTGGCGTTGGTGGCTCACGCCTTTAATCCCAGCACTCGGGAGGCAGAGGCAGGCGGATCTCTGTGAGTTCAAGGCCAGCCTGGTCTACAGAGCTAGTTCCAAGACAGCCTCCAAAACAATGCAGAGAAACCCTGTCTCGAAAAACCAAAAAAAAAAGAAAGAAAAAGAAATTGTCAAAATCAGGGCCTGAGTGGCGTTGGTAGTGCACACCTTTAATCCCAGCACTTGGGAGGCAGAGGGGCAGAGGCAGGCGAATCTCTGTGAGTTTGAGGCCAGCCTGGTCTACAGAGCGAGTTCCAGGACAGCCTCCAAAACAACACAGAGAAACCCTGTCTCAAAAAACAAAAAAAGAAAAGAAAAAAAGAAAAAATCAGGGCCTGAACAGATTTTGGGCTATCAAGCTTGCTTCAATTAAATGTATGCAGGTGTTAGGTTACTAAATAACTAGTTTTGAAAAATGTTAGAAAGGAAAGTGAGGGGTTTATGTGTGTTTGTGTACTGGTTATGTTCTTAGCCCAAGCTAGCCTTGAACTCATAGCATTTTTCCTGCCATACCCAAGTTGAGCCACCGTACTATAAATAAAAATTATTAATGAGTTTAGTTCATCCTGGTGTTCCCAGAACTTCAGCCAGTTGAATGACTGTTCTGCATCTAGAAAAACCGGGGAGAGGATGAGAAGATAGAGGATATTTTTCATAAAACACTTCATCCTTGCTTTAAACTGGACAGCTGTTCTCCTTAGCCTGGGGAAGAGGAGGGAGCTTAGAGGTAGTCTTGTCATTCCGATAGACTAATCCGTTCACAGCTCTGTTGAGGCTAATTTATTAACAGCACTGAAGAACACAAATTGATTACTCCAGAGCTATTCAGATTTATTTGGGGATGTAGAATCACATTTTTAACATTAATACAGTATCTAATATGTGAGTATGGTTCAGTTGTGTTTTATGAACACTTAGAAGTGGAGAGGGCTAGGGAGTATAGATTAGGTAAAACTTGTACAGCGTGTGAAAAGCTTTGGGTTCAATCTTCAATGTCATAAAAAGAAAGGGAGAGAGAATAAGTAAATGATATGTATTGGGCAAGGTGGCATACTGTCTATGAGACTGAAAATCTCACAGCCTGTGTTATCAACACTGTCTTTAAAAATGAACTGGGGCTGAAGAGATGGCTTAGCACTTGCTCCTCTTGCAGAAGACTGGAGTTTGGTTACTAGCACCTATGCCAGGCTGCTCACAACTGGTTGGCCTGTTAATTCCAATTGGGGGAGATCATCCAGTGTCTCTTGGACTCCGTGAGAACTTGCATGCATGTGCACAGCATGTGCACACACGTATTTAAAATAAAATGAAAACTGACTGGTGAGAGGAGGAGGAGGGGCTGAAAAGATGGCTCAGAGGTTAAGAGCACTGACTGTTCTTCCAGAGGACTCAGGTTCAATTCCCAGCATCCACATGGCAGCTTACAACCATCTATAGTTCCAGTTCCAGGGGATCTGTTGCCCTCTTCTGGTCTCTGAAGGCACCAGACATAGCACATGATATACAGATACGAGAAGGCAGGAAACACACAAAATAATAAAAATGATAGGTAAAAAAATTAAGGAGGCCGGGCGTTCGTGGTGCACGCCTTTAATCCCAGCACTTGGGAAGCAGTGGCAGGCAGATGTCTGTGAGTTCGAGGCCAGCCTGGTCTACAGAATTAGTTCCAGGACAGTCTCCAAAACAATACAGAAAAACCCTGTCTCGAAAAACCAAAAAAAATAAAATAAAATAAAAATTAAGGAGACTATTTTGTGTGGGAATGTGTGGGTAGGGGTAGGCTTGCTTGCATACAGCACATTGTCAGGTGTCTTCTTTTATTCTCCATCATATTTCTCATTGTACCTGGAACTTAACTACTGGCTAGTGAGAACTCTGGGATCTGCTTGTCTCTGTCCTAGTTTTCCTCTCCCTGCTGTAGAATCATTGATGTTCACTACCCTAATTGGCTTTTACACGAGTCTTAGGATCTGGATTCAGGTCTCCCTGCTTGTACAGAAAACACTTTATACAGCTTTGGAAGTAGGACAGTTTCTTTGTAGTGTTGGCTCTCCTAGAACTAGCTCTGTAGACCACACTGGCCTCAAACTCACAGTGATCCACTGAGTGCTGAGATTAAAGGAGTGCGCCACTTCCACCCAGCAGATATTTTAAAAAGGATATTAAACTAGAGACAAATGTGGTGGGCTAATCCCCTAACCCCAGCCTGGAGGATAAGGCAAAGGAATTTCATAGAGTAAATTGAGCACTGCCATCTTGTGGCTTTCAAGATATTCTTGTGAGCAAAGTTTTAATTTTGTAACCAGTTATTGTAGACCAGACTGGCCTTGGAACTCAACAGAGATCCCCCTGCCTCTGCTTCCTGACTGCTGGCACTAAAGTTGTGTGCCAGCACTGCCCAGCTCCAGTTTTGTTTTTTAATGCTGGGTATTGAATTCAGGGCCTTGTGGGTGCTAGACAAGCTCTCTACCACAACCTAATCTCCAGTTTTGTAATCATATTGAAAGTGAGGAGGGGTTGAAATAGTGTGAATAGGGTTACCTGTAGTTGTACATTCTGTCATGTGACTCGTTATTTCATTTCTCTGTACTACTGCTGCTTTCTCCCAGTCTGGCTCACAAACGTGGTTTTCTTCCTCTCTGTCCCCAGAAGTCCTGCCTAACCTTTTCCCACCTAGGTATTAGCTGTTAAGCTCTTTATTCAACCAATCACAGTGATATATCTTCACACAGTATAAAGGAGTATTCTTTTTTTTTTTTTTTTTTTTTTTTTTTTGGTTTTTCGAGACAGGGCTCTGTATTGTTTTGGAGGCTTATCCTGGAACTAGCTCTGTAGACCAGGCTGGCCTCGAACTCACAGAGATCCGCCTGCCTCTGCCTCCCGAGTGCTGGGATTAAAGGCGTGCACCACCAATGCCCGGCAGGAGTATTCTTACATAAGAGAATAACTTTAAAGAGATTTACTGTATTGTGTGATAGTTAATGATGGTGCATTGGATGGTAATTTTGAGAAAGCAGAGTAAATGGTATTATAAAAGATAAGCACAGGGCTGGGGAAAATAGCTAGTGGAGGGGAAAATGCTTGCCAGGCAAGCAAGATAACTGGAGATTGAATCCCGAGGGTGCATGTAAATGTTGGGTGTGTAACAAGCTTTCTCAAATGTAGTGGGACTTTATTTTGTGGGCCCACTAGCTGCCTGATAGTGACAAGGAGACTTAATATTAATTATGAAAGCTTAGTCTTAGCTTAGGCCCTTTCCAACTAGCTCTTATAATTTAAACTGACCTGTCTCCTAATCTACATTTTGGCTTGGTTACCTCTGTTCTGTACCAAAGACTTCTTCAGAGTCTTTGACTAAATCCAAGGACATAGATTCCTTCTTTTCTCCCTGGAAATCCCTCCTATTTTCTCCTGCCCAACTATTAGCCTGGTTCCAATTTTCATTCTTTTTGTTAAATTTACTTATTTTTTTATATGAACTTTATTTTTGTCTTAATGTGTAAGGGTGTGGATCCTCAGGAACTGGAGTTTCAGACAGTTGTGAACTGCTATGTGGGTGCTGGGAATTGAACCCAGGTCCTCTGAAAGAATAGTCAGTGCTCTTAACCAGCTCTCTAGTTCCAAGATTCCAATTTCCTTAATGTTATTTAGCAATTTTCTTTTGTCTGGGTTCTAGTCTGGGATCATTGGTTTCATGTGCTTTAAACCATAGCGATTCCAAGAGATATTATACCCTCAGTGGGTCAGTTACGAGGTAGATGGTGTTTGTTTATGTCATTATTTGGAACTTTATATGTAAGCTGTTCCCTGCTAGGGTGTCTTTTGGTTTTTCGAGTCAGGGTTTCTCTGGCTTTGGAGGCTGTCCTGGAACTCTCTCTGTAGATCAGGCTGGCCTCTGCCTCCCGAGTGCTGAAATTAAAGGGGTGTCACCACCGACCGGCCAGGGTTTCCATTTTTATTTACTATTTTTTATTAGGTGTGACGGTGCATACCTGTGATCTCAGCACTTGGGAGACCACCTAAGAGGATTGATTGTAATTTCAAGGCACTTTGGATTACATAAAGCCCCTGTGTCAAGGGGCTGGAGTGGTGGCTCAGCAGTTAAAAGAACTTGTTGAACTTTTTCAGAGGACCTGAGGCAGGCAGGCCAGCGGGGTGGCGCACGCCTTTAATCATAGCACTCGGGAGGCAGAGGCAGGTAGATCTCTGTGAGTTTGAGGCCAGCCTGGTCTACAGAGAGAGTGCCAAAGCTACAGAGAAACTTTGTGGGGGGTGGGGGATGGATTTGAAGGCAGACAGAGACACTGGGAATGAACCCTCAAAACCTTCCCCAGCAGCACTACACCTCCGTCCCCGCGTTCTCCCAACTGGGGCAGGCATTCAATCATGAGCTATGGAGGCCATGCACAGTCAGACCACACAGTGTCTGTTCTTCACATTTTAGGAGAGTTTAAAGGAAAATAGCTGCATAGTCCTTGGTTCATCTTGGGTAGATAGTCATGGACAGGTAAGTAAGTTCTTTGAATGAAGTTTAGTTTAAGATGGGAATTATGGCTCGATGTAGTTGTGTCTGTCTGTAATATCACTATACTGAGGCCTAAGACCGGAGGATTCCAAGTTGGGACCAGTTTGGGTTGTGACTATCTTAAACAAAACAACAAAGTAAGCCTCAGAAGTAAAGTACAGTCCTTGGAGTGGAAATATGAAGATTATTAATAGCTAACAGTACCTGAGATGTGGAAAAGTCCAGATGTGTGTGGGGGTGATATTCTTTTTGGAAAATTCATATACCACAGTTATAAGGTCAGTGGGAGCTGTGCACTTCTTTGTTGTTATTGTATTTTGAGACAAGAGGCTGGGGTCAAAGTTGTGTGCCACCACTGTTGGCCAGGCCTTTTCCTTTTAAAAAAAAACATTGTAGTTTTGAGTTTGTTTGTTTACTATTAATTTAGATAGGTTTTAGCTAACTTTCAACTTTTTTCTTACCTTCCCAGGAACGTCAAGGTCGTGGGAAATAAAAAGCGGTTCTGCACAGACTGCAGCAACGGTTGCATCTGCTTATCCTAAGAGGACACAGTGACCTTCAAGAAAATTAGGACTTTTTTTCTTAATTTCATTGACTTCAGAGACAATTGCAAACTTGCAGTTTAAGTATTGGAATTTCACAGAAGACATAGGACTAAACTGGAAAATGGAAAAAAAAAGGAGAAAAAAAAAAGAAAAGCCTAAACAAAAATTCCCTCTAGGTAGTTTAGGTAAAAAATGCCCCTTTTATTTTGGCTTTGGTTGTGATTCAGAGCATAATGCTTTTTTTTTTTTTTTTTTTTTTTTTTTTTTGTCTTTTTACTATATTTTTCGGATTTTTAAGTCCGTAAGTGCATACAATTTTCTCTAATTTTTAAACCCTTTCCTCTTCCCATTTTGACATTTGCACTTGGAGAACACTTGAGTTGCGAAGATTTTGGGTGTCCACCCCAGAAAGTGGGAATTTGATTTTTCCTTTCCAAACTGGAAGAAAATTTTTATGAAGAATTTTTGTCTAGGAGAGTTTAATAACAGTGTTACCCAAGGTTGTGTCTGTAAGGGTGATTCATTTTCTCTGACCCTTTGTTACTCAAAGTAAAGTACTAGGAGTCCTAAGAAATGTTCTGTTCTTGTACATTATACTGATTAAGTCAGGATTAATTTGATTTCAAAGCTAAGAACAGTGGTAAAAACTTGTTTTCAGAAATGCATTTTGGAAGAGAAAATATTGTAAAACATGTAGTGAATGTTTCTTCAGTTTCTTGTTCAGCCAATGAGGAAAGGGCGTTGCCTTTCTTTTTACCATTAATCACTTCTCAATAAACGTGAGATCCTGTTGAGCATCACCTCTAGTACCATTTAGTATTATTTGTCTGTTATATTTTGGGGAAAGATTTTGGTAAGGAGTTTTGAGAGGTGAAATAGTGACTCATTTTAGAGAGTTTGTGATAAAGCCTCTGCCTGGTGGTGCATTCCTATACTCCCAGCCCTTAGGAGGTGGACTCAGGATGAATAAGGTCAGAGCTTTCCTCACCACATAAAAAGTTTGAGGCCAGTTGGGCTACATGAGACCCTGTCATCAAAAAAGTTGTATTGAAAGGACAGTTTGGACTTGTTTTGTACCTAAGGACTGGAAACCCTGACTTGTAAAACAGGGTGTGACAGTTCATATTTCATTGTTTCTGGTTCTTCATATAGAAAACACAAACACTACTGATCCACTCAATAGTATTTGTGTTTTATTCCAGAGGAACTTCACTCCTACAAAAAGATGTAGCACCCAGTATCCAAGGATTCTGAAAATGGAGTTTAATACTGTGAACAGTGTTACGTTGGTATGCCTTGTTCCACACAGCCAGGCTGCTAAGTCAGGGAACTCAGTATTGCTGGGATATAGCTCAGTTAGCAGATGCTTCCTAGGCCCTAGGGAGGAAAGTCAGTGTTGATTTCTAGCATTATAGCTAGCACTGCATATCAAAGATACAGGAAAATCTAGATATTTTTTCCTACCAAACTTGTTATTATAAATATATCTCCCCCAAATTGGAGTTCTCAGTGTTTTCATTAGTTTGAATATATACATTTTTCACATTTAACTTTTTTTAATGTGCATTGGTGTTTGGCCTGCATGTATGTCTGTGTGAGGGAATCAGATCTATTGAAACTTGAGTTACAGACAGTTGTGAGTTGCCATGTGGGTGCAGTCTTGGAACTTGCGCTTTGTAGACCAGGCTGGCTTGTCAAGATGATTTTTTATTAATTGAAACAATAACTCTTCAGTGGTTTAAGCCATTGCTTCCCAATATCTTCATATCACATACAAAGTGTCTCTGGCTTTGGGAGCAAACTCAAAGGAGTTGGAACTCCCAAGAAGGTGGCTCATCTACAATTTTCCTGAGTGCCGAGGGGCTCAAGATTGCTGGATGTTGGAAGAATTCAGGACCTTGGATTTTGTGTATTTAAAAAATTCCCCCAAACCTCATGTTGACCTTTTTTCTCATCTAAAATATTAGACTCAGGATGGAGACGAAACTGAGTTGGAATACTTGTCTAGTATGTGCAGAACCCTGGGGTTGATTCCTCATACAGGTAATACCTGTAATCCCAGCATTGAGGGTGAGGGCAGGAAGATGGGTTCATGGCTAGCTAGGCTATATAGAACCCTGGGGAGGGGTGGTACTGCTTCCTGACTTCTGAAGAGACTGATCTAAAAAGTAGTTCTCTTATTAAAGACAAATTTTCACTAACAGCATGGTTCTATTTTGTCATCTGTGACTGTCAAACAGTTTTTTTTTTGTTTTTTTGTTTTTTGTTTTTTTTTTGGTTTTTCGAGACAGGGTTTCTCTGTATTGTTTTGGAGACTGTCCTGGAACTCACTCTGTAGACCAGGCTGGCCTCGAACTCACAGAGATCCGCCTGCCTCTGCCTCCCGAGTGCTGGGATTAAAGGCGTGCGCCACCACCGCCCGGCTGTCAAACAGTTTTGGATAGCTGTTTTTATTTTACTTCCCTTTGTTGAAATGAGGGGAAGCAATCTTATGTCAGTGTCAAGAGTTCAGAGAATTTCAAATTTTGAATAGAAACAAAATTGCACAAATCTCGAATCTACTCCTTTGAATTTTATCCATAATTGATTGCTGTGTATTCCCAGCATATCCCATTTTTTAAATTGAGGTTTTCAAAGATAAGTTTCTTTTATTCACTCAGCTTCCCTCTAAATGTTCTGCATAACCATAATAAAGTTGCCCAGACTGTTTAATTTTCATAAAGCATTATTAACTAATCTACAGAACTAACTTGAATTGTGCCGTTGTCTTTTTTTCTGGTGCTATCTATAATCCCACACTGCATTTTGTTGCTGTTACTTTTTAGCCTTGGATTGGCTTTCTCCACAGTGCTGGGAGTTGAATGAGCACCTTATGTGCCTAAGTATCCTGCCATAGAGTTAGTTCTCTGACCCTTTTTATCTATCTTTAGATGGTTTGGCTGAAATTGTGCAGCCTGACCCTGAATTTGTAATCCTGTCTTACTTCCCCAGTAGCTGGGATTACACAGATAGGTGCCATCACACCTGGCTTTAGTCATCATTTTTCAGATTCAACGATTTGAGAGTGCTAGCCAGTTACAGAATACCCTTCAAGTTGTGTTTACCTGATACCTCACATTATTAGACAGGAGAGTCACACAGTTCATTGTCTCTTTGCATTGTATCTTTTCCATGACACTGGTAAAACCAATGACAAACCTAGATTCCTTGGGTAAAGTGATGTCTGCAGACTTCTGGACTGTAAATTGTTTTCCCTTTGGAGTAACTTGCGGGGTGTGTTATACTTGAGCCTATGTTCTCTAACCCTAATTTTGGCATCTATGGATTGCTACTGACTGCAATAGACTGCTGTGGATTTGGCCAAATGTTAATTCACTACTTCTGTTCCTTCATTTGTTAATTATAATCAGTAAGAAGGCTGTGGTGTGGCTCTTATTTATTCGGTTATATCATTATGGGTTAGTATCAGTTATTTAGTTTATATTGTTGGTTACATTGACTCAGCTGGGGACAGGAGAGATGGCTCAGCAGTTAAGAGCACCGGCTGCTATTCCAGAGGACCTGGGTTCAATTCCCAGTACCCACTCCAAGATCTGACACCCTCACACAGACATACATGCAGGCAAACCACCATCACACATAAAATAGAAAATTATTTTTAAAAAAAGCTTCCAGCTGTAATCAACACAAACACGTATTGGTTTTGTTTCAGATTGGGGATTGGGCTCACACTGTTAGAGCTGTCTCCCACTGAGCCATGTATCTGCTACCTGTGTGTGTTTTGTGACTGTTGATCCAACCCAAGTATCTTGTATGGTATTTGTGGATCTTTTTCTTTCTCTTTTATTGGGTTTTCAAGACGGTTTCTCTGTGTAACAGTCCTGGCTGTCCTGGAACTCACTCTGTAGACCTTGCTGGCTTCGAGCTCCCTGCCTCTGCCTCCTGAGTGCTGGAATTAAAGGCGTGCGCCACCACTTTCAGGTCTGTGACTTTTTCTTTAGAGCACAAGGTATTTAGGCTAGTCTCTTTCCCTGACCTGGCTCCATTTTCCTGAGGAACTGTGGTTCCATTTATTGGAATGTGTTCAGACTACCCATGGTGGATTTTTTGTTTGTTTCAAATTGCAATGGCTTATACAAGCCCCCCCCCCCAGGGTTTCCTTTGTAGATGAGGCTGGCCTCAAACTCAGATCCAACTGCCTCTGCCTCCCTGAGTGCTTGGATTAAACGTGTGAGCCACTACTGCCTAGCCTATTTTTTTTTTAGGTTATATATATTTATATGTATGTATGAGTGCTCTATCTGCATGTACACCTTCATGCCAGAAGATGGGATCAGATCCCACTTTAGATGGTTGTGAATCACCACCATGAGGTTGCTAGAAACTGAACTCAGGTCCTCTGGAAGAGCTCTTAAGCACTGAGCCATGCCTCCAGCCCTTTTTCTTCTTTTGAACATGTTGATCTAGGTAGAGAATTACTAAGCCTAATGGAGACACTTAAAACGCTTCACTTTCTGGTTGTGTGAATGGGCCTTTGGTTTGGACGGTGCTTTTATTTGACCTTATTCTAGGATGGGGCTCAGGAAGCATGAGTTGGATATATATATCATATATATATCTATATATATGTTGAAAGTTGTTTCTATTCCTCCCATGGAAAATGGCAGTGCACTGATTTTCCGTTCCTTGGTTCTCAGAGAGCACGTACTTTGGTTCTTCAAAAATGGCTGGAAGTTCCAGGACAGCCTCTAAAACAATACAGAGAAACCCTGTCGCGAAAAACCAAAAAAAAAAAAAAAAAAAGGCTAGAAATGTACTGAAGAGTGAGGTTAAAAGGCCCTTTTAGGCCTCGGGTCAGATGAGTTCATTCAACGTTTTTCCTCTGCATTGAGCGTTGAATTGCCACAGGCTGCGATCCACATCCTGCGAAACTCCTTAACCCTAAGGCTTTCGAATTAGCTGCTTACTCAAGGCTGCCGCTACTGGGTTTGCTTGGGAAGGCTGGTGACTGCTAGCGCGCCCTGGGGCTAAGCTAAGTAAGAGGGGTTGGGATTCCACCCAGGTGGCTCTGGAATGACTCTGGAACTCCGAGGTGTTCTGGTGCCTGCCTCCTGGCTGATCCAGTTCCCTCGTGCTCTGCAGACTACACTCTGCCGCTGCTCTTGTCCACATTACCTCTAGCCTGGGAGTTCTGTGTCTCACGCTGCTTCTGCGCTTGCGCAGTCTCTCCCTAGTCAACTCACCTTGTTTGCAATGCAAAGATGCCTTTTACCCCCTCTATATACTTATTTATTTCGTGTGGGTGTGAGTATAGGTTACTTTGTGAGGGTTGCTTCTTTGCTCCAGTCATGCGGGTCCCGGTATCGACCTGAGGTCGTCGGCCTTAGCAGACCCCTTTACCTGCCTAGCTGTCTCTTGCGCCCCTAAAGATGGCATTCTCAAATGCTTTTTCAACCTTCTCAACAATTCTCAAAGTTGGAAAGCTCCACCTGCTGGCCAAGTTGCCCGATTAACGAGCAGCACCTCAGGAAATTCCCAAATTTGCTGCTTTATTAAGAGTTTCAGCCCGGCGGTGGTGGCGCACGCCTTTAATCCCAGCACTCGGGAGGCAGAGGCAGGTGGGTCTCTGTGAGTTCGAGGCCGGGCTGGACCGACAGCCCAACAGCCCGACAGCCTCCAAAACAATACAGAGAAACCCTGTCTCGTAAAAAAAAACAAACAAAAAAAGAGTTTTGCTGTCAACTACTTTTTCTTCCTGTGTTGAGTCATTCAGCCTGTATATTATTTTATTATTATTATTATTTTTTTTTTTTGGTTTTTCGAGACAGGGTTTCTCTGTGGCTTTGGAGGCTGTCATGGAACTCGCTCGGTAGTCCAGGCTGGTCTCGAACTCACAGAGATCCGCCTGCCTCTGCCTCCCGAGTGCTGGGATTAAAGGCATGCGCCACCACTGCCCGGCCAGCCTGTATTTTAAAGTGCACCTTTGGGGTGCTCCTGCTGGGCACTGGAGAAAGAAGTAAGCAATGCACTGAGTTTACAGTTCTGGGAGAAAATGACGCGTGCTGAAAAAGCACAAAGCCGTGCAGGTCTGGAACCCAGCTGCTTGGAAAGTGGAGGCAGGCAGAGCACAGGCTCAAAGGCCAACCTGGACCACTTAGTGATAACACCCACCTCTCAGTCAGTGGACTGAGTCCCCACTGGAAACGGCCCCTGAAAGCATTCGGCAGTGGTATTTTATAGAGCTTTTTAGGGGCTGAGATATTGGTTAGTGAATTACTTTCATGGGTCCTCAGCACCCATAAAAATCTAGGTTCTGGCTTTGGAGAGGTGTGGACGGGACTTTTTTGTCTTTTAAGACTTAGTGTATGTATTATGAATACAACATTCTGCCTCCATGTATGTCTGCATGCCAGGAGAGGGCATGAGATCTCATTATAGATGGTTGTGAGCTATCATGTGGTTGCTGGGACTTGAACTCAGGACCTCTGGAAGAGCAGCCACTGCTCTTAACCATCTGAGCCATCTCTCCAGCCCATGTGGATGGGACTTTTTAAAAACTTGCCTTATGGAGGGCTGGAGAGATGACTGTGCTTCCCGAGGATCTGCATTCGATTCCCAGAACTCACGCTATAACTCCAGTTCCAAGTGGTCTGGTGCCCTCTTCTGGCAGTCACGGATAATGCATGCATGTGGCACATGGATATAAAACAGTTCAAATATGCCTTTTAAAAATCACATTTGTAGCCGGGCGGTGGTGGCGCACGCCTTTAATCCCAGCACTCGGGAGGCAGAGGCAGGCGGATCTCTGTGAGTTCGAGGCCGGGATGGACCGACAGCCTCCAAAGCAAAACAGAGAAACCCTGTCTCAAAAAAGCAACCCAACCAAAAAAAAAAAAAAGAAAAAAAAAAAGGAATTAAAACTACATTTATTATGTGGGTGGATGCCCAGAAGTGGAGGTTCTTTTCTTCCAATGTGTTGGTTTCAGGGATTGAACTCAGGTCATCAGCCTTGGTGGCAAATGCTTTTACCCACTGAGCTATCTTTCCCACCTTTGGATTTTGTTAAGATAGGGCCTTATAACTCCACCTGGCTTCAAACTCGCTATGTAGTAGAGGCTGACCTTGAACTCCTGATCCTCCTGCCTCCACTTCCCAAATACTGGCCTTTACCACCATGACCAGAACTCTCATTTCTTCTGCCAGTTACCACTCCTTCCTTTTTTTTTTTAAAGATTTATTTATTTATTATATATACAGTGTTCTGCATACATAGGGGAAGAGGGCACCAGATTGAATTGTAGATGGTTGTGAGCCACCATGTGGTTGCTGGGAATTGAACTCAGGACCCGTGGAAGAACAGTCAGTGCTCTTAACCTCTGGGCCATCTCTCCAGCCCATCCCTTCCTTTCTTTAGGCAACATTCTCACTGTGTTGCCTAGGCTCAGTTCAAACTGCTGAGCTTATGCATTCCCCCTGCCTTGACCTCTAAAGGCTGCTAGCAGGTGTAGTGGCATACACTGGTGATCCTAGCACTCTGGAGGCTAACACAAGTTTACCATTAGTCCCATGCTAGCTTGGGTTACATAGTTCAAAGCCCAGATTATAGAGAAAGACTTGGTCTTTTTATTTTTATTTTTAAATACAGCCAGACAGTGGGGGGTGCATGCCTTTAATTCCAGCATTCTGACACTGTGTCAGGTGGATCTTTGAGTTTGAAGCCAGCCTGGTCTACAGAGCAAGTTCCAAGACAGACAGGGCTACACAGAGAAACCCTATCATATATATTATATATATTTATATTATATATAAAATTTAGCATGTGTGTTGCATAAGACAACCTTTGAGAGTTGTTTCTCTTCACATGGTTCCTGGTTATCCAACTCAGGTAGTCATGCTTGGTGGCACCTTTACTCACTAGCCATTTCACTAGCCCAGGAGACCTTGTCCTAAAAATAGACTGTAGCTGGGACTCGGGTGATGTGCACAGAACCTGGTGTACTCATTTACCCACTTTGTTGTTTGCTCTTATTCAAGGTCTCCTCCCTGGATCTCTCTGACCCACTCAGTCTGCGCTACATCTTGTCCCAGTGAGGCTATGCTGACCCCAGCCATCTGACTTGGCTTAGCAGCACTATATGATGTTGCTATTACTTTGATCCTTAATGTGTTTGAACTCCAGCTAACCATCTCTCTTATATGGCAGGAACCATAACCCTAGCACTTGGGAGATGGAGGCAGGAGGATCATGAATTTGAATGAAGTCAGACTGGGCTACATAGTGAAACCTTGCCTTAAGAAAACAACCACCAGAAGTGATAGATCCTACTGACCTATCATCTCTAAGACTGTGGATTGACCCTTGGCTCTGTACACTCTACACCAAAGACTAGGTTCAGGCAAAGACCCTTGTCTGACTCGGATATGGCTTCAGTATGAGATTTTTGTCAGTGTTGACTCCTGGCTTGAGCCTTGGACCTGTGACCCAGGACCCAGTACTGGCTGTTGATTGACCCCAGAAACTTTAAGGGTTTTGCCATGGCTGGGTCAAGCCTGGGTCTGGGTCTCTCCAGTGGAATTTAGTTCTCTCTTTCCCTTCTGGCCAGCTAGGTTTGGCTGAGATCCAAGTTGGAGGCCATGTGGGGCTGCTGCAGTAAAGGACACAATAAAGCCCCAAACGTGAGGGGAAAAGGCAAATAAAACAGGGCCAGTGGCATGTTGTTTCAGTAGATAAGGGTGCTGCTGACTACAAACTGATACCCTAAATGTGACTTTGGGAAACCACATGATGGAAGGAAAGAACCAACTCCTAAAGGAGGAGACATCAAAATACCAAGTGTTTTAATTGTGGTAGAGAAGAAATTGTAGACAAGGCATTCATAGAAATAATGCTTCTTCTGGGAATAACCCAAACAGAAGGCCCCCAACCTTCTGGGTTATGTAGAAGATGTGGCAAAGGTTGACATGGAACCAGTGAATGTAGATTGGCAAGAGACAAACAAGGCAACCCTTTACCATTGGGGAGAATCCTGGGGGCAGGGACTGGGGCCCTCATATTGAATGCTGCCTAGTCATTCCCAGTCACTGTGGAAGACAATCCTTCCCAGAACAATTAGGAAATCCAGTGTCTATTGTAAAAATCATAGAGCTCTGGATGATAGAATAGGTTTGGATGATGAATCAAAAATTCAAGGAGGAAACAGAAAATGTGTATTTTGGCAGACTTCTATAAATGACCAAAGAGTACAAATCAATATTGTTATATTCAAAGGATTATTAGACATAGGTGCAAATGTCACCATTATCACTCCAGAATCTTGGCATCCAAGTTGGCCTTTTCAGGAGGTAGATGTTCAATTCTTAGGGAGTTGAACCCTATTGCAGGTAAAACAAACACGAGATGGATTGAATGTATAGGGCCAGAAGGACAAAGAGGAAGGCTGAGGCCATATGTGGTTAATATAGCAGTAAATCAATGGGGTCATGATCTGTTGCAGCAATGGAATACCCAGATTAACATTCCTCCAGTATCAGAAATGAGCCAGAAACTCAAGTTTAAGGAAAAAAAAACGTTATAAAGCACTATATAAAACAGGCAGCAACAATCCAGGCTATACAAAAGCAATCCAATAAGCACTACCCTTAAAGTAGCTAACTGATGAACCTGTCTGGGTGGGGCAATGGCCTATGACTTCTGAGAAGTTAGAGGCTCTAGAACAGCTGGTTCAGGAACAGCTAACTGCTGGACATATTGAAGAATCTATAAGCCCTTGGAATCCTCATGTATTTGTTATTAAAAGGAAATCTGGAAAATGAAGAATGCTTACAGACCTGAGAGCCATCAATAAAGTAATTCAGCCAATGGGCTCTCTACAGCCTAGAATGCCCTTGCCTTCTCTGATACCTAAAGAATGGCCTATTATAGTTATTGACTTAAGACTGTATCTTCACTATACCTTTACAGGAAAAAGGTAGGGAAAAATTTGCCTTCATGGTGCCTACTTACAATAATTCTCAGCCAGTCAAGAGATCTCAATGGAAGGTCCTCCCACAGAGAATGTTAAATAGCTGCTCCCTGTGCCAATATTTTCTGCAAAAACCACTGGAAATAATTCATATACAATTTCTTCAATCTGTAATTTACCATTATATGGATGGTATTTTATTGGCTGATTCTAAAGCAGAAACTTTAGAAAAAATGTTTCAGGAAGTAAAGCAAGTTTTACAAATTACTCCTGAAAAAAAAATGCAGAGAGGAGAGTCTATAAACTACTTAGGATGTAAAATAGGTCTACTGAAAAATTAGACCATGGAAAGTACAGATCAGAAGAGACTGATATCAGACTCTTAATGATCTTCAAAAATCACTAGGAGTGATTTCCCAGCTACAGACCACTATTGGAGTAGAAGGATATTATCTAAAACATTTGAAAAAGACCATAAAAGGGGACAAGGACTTAAATAGTCCAAGAATATTGTCATCTGAAGTTGAAAAGGAATTAGAATGGGCAGAAAAAAGAATACTAGAGGCACATGTGGACTGTGTGGATCCAAAGCTACATTGTATTCTGATTATATTACCATCTAGGGAATACCCTTCAAGGATTTTGATGCAAAGGAGATATCATATTGCAATGGATGTTTTTTAAACCACATAAACAGAATAAAAAAATTTAAACATATATAGAAAAGATTTCTGACTTGACTTTAAAAGGAAAATTAAGACTTTGTCAACTGACAGAAATGGACCCAGCAGAAATTATACTACCTAGGGCTGGAGAGATGGCTCAGAGGTTAAGAGCACTGACTGCCCTTCCAGAGGTCCTGAGTTCAATTCCCAGCAACAACATGGTGGCTCACAGACTATCATCTATAATGAGATCTGATGCCCTCTCCTGGCATGCATGCATATAGACAGAACACTGTATACATAATAAATAAATCTTTAAAAAAAGAAATTATACTATCTTTAACTAATGAGGAAATTTCCTCTTTATGGAAAGTTAATGAATATTGGCAAAAAGCTTACAGTAATATTTTGGGAAAGATTAGCAACAATTATTCCAAAAGTGAGAGAGCAAAATTCGTAAGAGAACCCATTTGGATCCTTCCACATATTGAAAGGAAAACACCAATCTCTGGATTCCCTACATTCTACACCAATGCAAACAAGTCAGGAAAGGCAGGATATAAATAAGGAGATATAAGGAAAGTGGTTCAAAGCCCTTATAACTGTACAAAAGGCAGAGTTGTATGCCATTCTCATGGTACTTATGGATTATACAAAACTTCTCGATATAGTTACCAACTCTCAATATGCGGAGAGAGAGTTGCTTTACACATTGAAACTGCTGAATTTATTCCTGATGATACAGAATTAGGTTCATTATTTACATAACTGCAAGAAATAATCGGGGATAGGAATCATTTCATATATATAACACACATCGGGTCCCATACGGGTCTGCCAGGTCCTCTAGCACGAGGTAATGATGAAATTGATCAAAGTGTGCTGGAGGCCTCAGAATTTCATACAAAACACCATGTGAATAGCAAAGGTTTAAAAAAGGATTTTCCCATCACTTGGCAACAAGCTAAGGAAACTGTAAAAAAATTTTCCTACTTGTTTTTTATGTAACCAAACTCCTTTACCAGAAGGAAGTAACCCTAAAGTTATACATAGAAATGAAATTTGTCAAATGGATGTGTTTCATTTTGCAGGGTTTGGGAAATTAAAATATGTACACCATACAATAGATACATTTTCAGGATTTCAATGGGCAACTGCTCTGAGACCTGAAAGGTCTGATTTAGAAAGTACACATCTGAAACCACGCCCCTAGGATGCGGCCATCACCGCAAGTCCACCGGGGAAACAAGATGCCTCTACACTGTGGCACAGCATGTGTGCAGCACAGACAAAAGTAAGCGTAAACCAAACCCAAAGCAATTTCATCCAGCCTTGCGTCTATACCTTTAGACACACTCGGCCTGTCTCGTGGATGCTGCTGTGTCCCACTGTCAGCTTGGCCATGTCTCTAGTTATTTTATCATGTCTGTGGCTCAATCCCAGATCCCTCCCTGATGGGCTCCACTTCTGTGTTGCCTACTTTTATGTCATCTTGAAACAAGCTAGTTACCTGAGAACCTCAGTTGAGAAAAATGCCTCTATAAGATCAGGCTGTAGAGAGGCCTGTAGAGCATTCTCTCTCTCTCTCTCTCTCTCTCTCTCTCTTTTTCTTTGGTTTTTTGAGACAGGATTTCTCTGTATTGCTTATTTCTCTGTATTGCTTTGGAGGCTGTCCTGGCACTCACTCTGGAGATCAGGGTGGGCTTGAACTCACAGAGATCCTCCTACCTCTGCATCTCGAGTGCTGGAAGTAAAGGTGTGCGCCACTGTTGCACCCCTCCCCCATGGGGGTCTGCTGACCAGTTTGTGCCTAGCACAATACCTCTTGTCCCCTCTGCCCCGGTATAGTCTGAATGCAAGTTCCTGTTTTTTGCCCATCCTTATTGTCTAAATTCAAGTTCCTGTTGTCTGCCCCTCCTTTGTCGGAGGGCTCTGGGAATGTGAGCTCCTGACCTTGGTAGACCTCAGTAGTTTTCCACCTTGCCTGCTATTGGTATCTAACTCTCTGCTCTTGTTAAAATAAATGCCATTCTCCTTGCAAGAATGGGCCTCTGTCTTTGTCTTCATTTACATCCTTAGCCCTTCACCCGGATCATTGAAAGGTTTTGTAGCTCCATAACCGAACCAATTGCCACACACCACTAACATCCAGCTGTGCATTTTCCTAATTAGTGATTGATGTGGGAGGGCCCAACCCATTGTGGGTGGTGCCATTCCTGGGCTGGTAGTCCTGGGTTCTATAAGAAAGCAGACTGAGCAAGCCATGGGGAACAAGCCAGTAAGCAGCACCCCTCCATGGCCTCTGTATCACCTGCTGCCTCCAGGTTCCTGTTCTGCTTGAGTTCGTGCCCAGACTTCCTTTACTGATGAACTGCGATGTGGAGCCCTGTAAGCCAAACAATCCTTTCCTCCCCAAACAATCCTCTCCTCCCCAAACAACCCTCTCCTCCCCAAACAATCCTCTCCTCCCCAAACAATCCTCTCCTCCCCAAACAATCCTCTCTTCCCCAAACAATCCTCTCCTCCCCAAACAATCCTCTCTTCCCCAAACAACCCTTTCCTCCCCAAACAATCCTCTCCTCCCCAAACAATCCTCTCCTCCCCAAACAATCCTCTCGAGACTCCCCAAACAATCCTCTCCTCCCCAAACAATCCTCTCCTCCCCAAACAACCCTTTCCTCCCCAAACAATCCTCTCCTCCCCAAACAATCCTCTCTTCCCCAAACAACCCTTTCCTCCCCAAACAATCCTCTCCTCCCCAAACAATCCTCTCCTCCCCAAACAATCCTCTCGAGACTCCCCAAACAATCCTCTCGAGACTCCCCAAACAATCCTCTCCTCCCCAAACAATCCTCTCCTCCCCAAACAACCCTTTCCTCCCCAAACAATCCTCTCCTCCCCAAACAATCCTCTCGAGACTCCCCAAACAATCCTCTCCTCCCCAAACAACCCTTTCCTCCCCAAACAATCCTCTCTTCCCCAAACAATCCTCTCTTCCCCAAACAATCCTCTCCTCCTCAAACAATCCTCTCCTCCTCAAACAATCCTCTCCTCCCCAAACAATCCTTTCCTCCCCAAACAACCCTCTCCTCCCCAGGTTGCTTTAGTCATGGTGTTTCAGCACAGCAGTAGTGACCCTGACCAGGCTTACAAGACCATAGCTTGTGGGTGATGTTAGGCTTTTCTCCTGCCCGGTACAGTGTTAGTCAGTATGTCTTGACTGTCCACATCTGGACACACCCACCCTCTGCCTAGTCTCTGTGTTCTCTCCCCTAGGGGATTTCAGTAGCCTTCCATCTAGTATATGTAAATGGAGGTTTTTCTCTCACTGGCCAGTTCCCCAATAAACACTCAGAGGCTTAATGTTTTTTTTTTTTTCCCAGAGGCTTAATGTTAATTGTAATTTTTTGGCCAATGGCTGGGGCATTACTGACTAGCTCTCATAATTAAATTAACCCATTTTTTTGCTTTTTATTTTTTATTATTTTAATTTTGAATAGCTTGTTTTACATGTCAATCCCAGTTCCCTCTCCCTCCCCTCCTCCCGCACCCCCTACCATCCCCCCCAACCTCCCACCCTATCCCCACTTCCTTCCACAAAGGAGATATCCAGAGTCTGTCATTTCACTCAGGGTAGGGTCCAGGCACTCCCCTAAGAGTCCAGGCTGAGAAAGCATCCCTCTTTGTGCTATGGGCACACGATGTCGGTTTGTATTTCAGGCATAGACACTGATCCACTGCCCAGGGCCCCATAGGTTGCCCAGGCCTCCTCAATGACACTCACATTCGGGGGGTCTGGATCGGTCCCATGCTGGCCTCCCAGCTGTCAGTTTGGGGTCCAAGAGCTCTCCCCTGTTCAGATCAGCTGTCTCTGCTGGTTTTGCCAGCCCATTCTTTGCCAATTTGCTCATCGCTCCTCTCTCTCTGTCACTGGGTTCTATGGGTTCAGTTCAGTGTTTAACTGTGTGTGTTTGCCTCTGCTTCCATCAGTCACTGGATGAAGGCTCCAGGATAAATTAACCCATTTTTATTAGTCTGTATT
Organism: Mesocricetus auratus; assembly: GCF_017639785.1. Taxonomy (NCBI): domain Eukaryota; kingdom Metazoa; phylum Chordata; class Mammalia; order Rodentia; family Cricetidae; genus Mesocricetus; species Mesocricetus auratus. The sequence goes on from NW_024429197.1 coordinate 11,182,599, forward strand.
TTACCACAAGGCTGGGCCTGTTACCTCATATCTTGCTGAGGCCACATGACCTCTCCCTGACTCTGCCTTCTTTCTCTCTGTATCTCTGTTTGGATTTTCCACCTGACTCTGTTCTGCCTGGCCATTGGCCAAATCGGCTTTAATCATTAACCAATGAAAGCAACACACATTCAGAGCACACAGAGGGACATCCCACATCAAGTGTACACAGCTCTCTCTCTCTGCTTGCCATCCTCCCTCCACACAGCCGCAGAAGAGTCCTTTGACTTCGGACATTAGAGGACGTCTGTCAGCTCACAGTTCACGCCTCCTGGCTCCCATTTCAGTAAAGACCAAACTTTAAATGGTGGCCACAAAGCTTTAAGATTTGCTCCCTGCAGGGCAGTGGTGGCGCACGCCTTTAATCCCAGCACTCGGGAGGCAGAGGCAGGCGGATCTCTGTGAGTTTGAGGCCAGCCTGGTCCACAGAGCGAGTTCCAGGACAGACTCCAAAGCTACAGAAAAACCCTGTCTCAGAAAACAAACAAAACAAAACAAAACAAAAAAACCAAAACAGCCGGGCGTTGGTGGCGCACGCCTTTAATCCCAGCACTCGGGAGGCAGAGGCAGGCCTAGTCTACAAGAGCTAGTTCCAGGACAGCCTCCAAAGCCAGAGAGAAACCCTGTTTCGAAAAAAACCAAAAAAAACAAAAACAAAAACAAAAACAAAAACAAAACAGATATGCCCCCTTTCCCACTCTCTCCCAGGACTTGTGGAGGCCTGAGGATCAGAGTTCAAAAATATCCTCAGTTATGTGTCTCTTTCAAGACTGATCTGGGGCAACATGAGAGAAACTTTGTTTCAAAAAGTCAAGAAAGGGCTGGAGAGATGGCTCAGAGGTTAAGAGCACTGACTGCTCTTCCAGAGGTCCTGAGTTCAATCCCCAGCAACCACATGGTGGCTCACAACCATCTATGATGAGATCTGGTGCCCTCTTCTGGTGTGCAGAGAGACATGGAGGCAGGATGTTGTATTCATAATAAAAAAAAAAGTCAAGAAAAGGACTCCAGGGTAGTTCTATTAGTGAAAGTCTTACTTGCCCCCACTGCTGGACTGAAACGCCTCACAAAAGCAGTGTTAGGGAGGGCTTACTGTGGTTCACAGCCCCCTCCTGGTGGGGAGATCTGGGTGGCGGGGACTTGAGGCAGCTGTCTGGCTACAGCGCATGCACAGGCAGGAAGCAGAGTGACCAGCGCTTGTGTTCATTCTCCTTCTCCTTTCTAGATAGTCCTGGGTCTCAGCTCAAGGAATGGTGCTGTCTACAGTGTGTGGGGTCTCACCTCAATTGCCCTAATCAAGTTAGTTAGTCCCCCACAGGCGTGCCCTGAGGTCTGTAGTTGAAATGATGCCAGCCTCAACAAGCCAACGTTTGACATTAGTCGTTATACTGCGCTGGGCTTTCAGGAGCTGTATAAAAGACCAGGCATGGCGGCATGTGTTTGTAATCCGGTGTTGGAGAGGCAAAGGCCGGTGGCTCCCTGACCTTGCTGACCAGCCTAGCCAGATTGGTGGACCCCAGACCCCAATGAGAGACTGTCTCACAAACCAAAGCGGGGCCGGCAGTTTGGCTAAGTATGCTTGCAGCCTGACATCGCAAGCCTGGTGACCAGGGTTTAATTCACAGAATCCACATAAAAGTGAAGGAAGGAACTTACTCCGCAGACGTTGTCTCTGACCTCCACACATGGCTGTGGTACATGGGCCACCCCCACCTCTGTCTGTCTGTCTGTCGCCTATCTCTCTCTCACACACACACACAATATTAATGTAATAAACTTAAGAAAACAAAACAAACAAACAAAAAACGCTGGACAACTCCTGAGGAGTCATACTCAAGGTTGACCTCTGGCCTCCACACACAAGCACACAGGTGCACATATGTATGAATGCACCTGCACACACACACACACACACACACACACACACACACACACACACACGAAAGAAAATGAAAAGATTTGAATTTCTTGGAACCACGCAAAGAAACCGAAAACTGTCATACTTCAGAAAGCCAGTAGGTGGCACTAAGGTAACATTTTGACCCGGCCTCTCAGCCCAGGTTTTGCAGTCTGAGGTGCAGTAGCTTTTTTTTTTTTCATGCATTTATTTCATTATTATTGCTGTTGTTATTGTCATCATTATTATTTTCTATTTTCTTTGTTTTTAGAGACATGTTTTCTCTATGTATCTCTGGCTGTCCTGGAACTCGTTCTGTAGATCAGGCTGGCCTCAAATTCACAGAGATCCTCCTTCCTCTGCCTCGAGTGCTTGGATTAAAGGCATGCGACACCCCTGTCCGGCCATTTTTGTTTTATTTATTGACATAGTTGCTGTGTATGTGCTCTGAACCTGTGAGTTTGTGGGCAGGTTCTCTCTTCCACCATGGGATCCCCGGGATGGAAGTCAGATAGTCAAGACTCGATGACGAGTGTTTCAACCCTTGGTTCCTCTCCCCAGTCTCCCTATTCAGTAGCTTTTGAGACCCAGATTGGCCAGGAAGACTGCAATCCCAGAAGGAGATCAGCTCTCTAGACGATTGGCTCTCTTGGCATTTGGAGAAAGTTTACAGAGGTGACCTTTGAACTGGATTTAGAAAAGAGCTGGGGGTGTATAGCATAGTGCTTAAAAGGGGCCTGGAAGCTGGGAGGTTTTTATCTAGTTGGGGATATTCGAGGTAGAGGGAGCAGCCTCCTGAGAAACTGGGGGAATTGGCAAGAATGCCTGTTTTAGCCTGAATTTGGTGGCAGATAAAAGTGGAAGAAACAATCAAGTAGTGGTGGCGCACGCCTTTAATCCCAGCACTCGGGAGGCAGAGGCAGGCGGATCTCTGTGAGTTCGAGGCCAGCCTGGTCTACACAGTGAGTTCCAGGACAGCCAGGACTGTTTCTCAGAGAAAGCCTGTCTTGACGCCCTGCCCCACCCCCATCCCCAAAAAAGTGGAGAAAAAGTCCTGCCGTGTAGAATGTGTTTATGTGTGCCTTAGTGTGCTTGTGTGCCTACTTGAGAGATAGGCACACTGGTGTCCTGCTCCATCCATTTCCATCTTTTTTTTATTTTTTTGGTTTTTTCGAGACAGGGTTTCTCTGTGGCTTTAGAGGCTGTCCTGGAACTCGCTTGGTAGTCCAGGCTGGTCTCGAACTCACAGAGATCCTTTAATCCCAAGTGCTGGGATTAAAGGCGTGCACCACCAATGCCCGGCTCCATTTCCATCTTATTTCATCTTATTTCCCCGAGGCGTGGTATCTCACTGAACTTGGGGATAGTGGGTCCCAGTGATCCAATCTGTCCCCCAAATCAGGCGATCCTCCTGTCCCAGCTGTGTGCACTGGGACACTGCACACTTTATTTTTTGTTGTTTTGTTTTTTTTTTTTTTTGAGACAGGGTCTCTCTGTATTGTTTTGGAGGCTGTCCTGGAACTCGCTCTGTAGACCAGGCTGTCCTCGAACTCACAGAGATCCGCCTGCCTCTGCCTCCCAAGTGCTGGGATTAAAGGTGTGCGCCACCAGCGCCCGGCTTCACACTTCATTTCTTATGAACTTCTAGAACTGACAAAAAACAATGTCTGGTGACAGAGGAGAGAAGGGTGGTTCCAGCCAGACACTGAGTTGGGGGTGAGGCAGAGAGGCTTTTCTGGGATCTAGATCTGAGAGAGGACACCAGGGAGCCCACAAAGCATGAGAAATGTATCTACCACACACTTCAGGCCACAGGTTCAATTCCTGCCATTTGGAATAAAAAAAGAGTTTGTCCAATATGTATGTGATTTACTGTTTGGAAACTATGTCAGAAAGAAAATGCTAGAGAAGTTTCTAGGAAGGGAAGATTTCTTCTAGTTCAAAAACAACAGGACAGACCCACAGTGGGTGAAGGAACTGCAGAGGAAAATTGGAGACAAAGGAGCTAAAGACACCATTTAAACGTCCAGTAATGGAGTCAGGAATTATCAGTAAACAGCTTTGGAGAGTGTTTGCTGTCTGTTTACAGTACAAGAAAAAAGCCGACAACTTTGGGGTTGCATAATTGCACGAGCCGTGGCGAGCGAGGTGATTTTCAAGTGTAGCATGAGTGTTCTATTTTGGGGCCTCGCTGCTGGCTCTCTGGCCCTTCATCCCCTTCACTGATGTGATTGTGGGTTGTTTTGCTGGGTCTTTTCTGTGGGAGGCGGCTGGATGACCAGGGGAGGTGTAGAGTGGAGTGCTAAGTCACTCCTCTGCTGGGCTCAGCGGCTCTCAGAGGGCCTCACAGGGTAGCATTGTCGGAGGGAAGCAAGCATCCACCAGGGCTACCAACTGTAGCGTGAAGGACTCCACTAACGAACTTAGACTGAGAAGGGAGGTTGCCATAGAGATCACAAAGTCAAAGAGAAAACCGGAATTAGGTCCGAAAAACAGGCTTCTCTAGGCCCCTGTATGTAGGGTGTTTGTTTCTGCAATTTACCTATTTTACTTTGTTTTTTTTACGATTTGTTTTTATCATTGAATTATATATATGTGTGTGTTCTGTGCGTGCAGGAGCCTGCAGAGTCCAGAAGAGGGTGTCCATCCCACAATATAGATGGTGAGAATTGAACCTGGGTCCTCTGGGAGAGCAGCCAGTGCTCTAAACCACTGAGCCACCTGTCCATCCTTAAGTTTATTTCCTCTGATACCTAAGGCATTGTGTCTGCTAAGCAAGTGCTCTACACCGAGAGCCCTGCTCCCACTTCCAAATTACCAATTTTATAGTTAGGTTTGAGCATGATCAAGACTTTTTTATACAAAAGATTTATTTGTTTACATATATGGGTGTTTCGTCTGCATGTACATACATGCCACAGAAGAAGGCATCAGATCTCACGGGACTACAGTTATAGACAGCTGTAAGCTGTCATGTGATTTCTGGGAATTGAATCCAGGACCTGTGGAAGAACAGCCATTGAATCGTCAATCCAGCCCTTGAGACTTGTCTGTCTGCCTGCCTGTGTGAGTATATGTGCATATGTGTTTGTTTGTGTTTGGACTTACTCAGAGTCCAGAAGAGGGTGCAGGTGTCCTCTTCTACCATTGCCTAGTCCTGTGAGGCAGGGGGTTTCCTTGAACCTGGGGTTCAAGTTTTCTTCCCTAGTCTGGAAGCCAGCAAACCCCATTGATCCTTGTTTCTTTTTCTTTTTCTTTTTTTTTTTCTTTTATTTTTTTAGTTTTTCGAGACAGGGTTTCTCTGTAGCTTTGGAGGCTGTCCTGGAACTCGCTCTGTAGACCAGGCTGTCCTGGAACTCACAGAGATCCGCCTGCCTCTGCCTCCCGAGTGCTGGGATTAAAGGCGTGCGCCACCAACGCCCCGGTTGATCCTTGTTTCTATTCAGCTGGGCTGAGCCATAGCCACAGTCAGGGTGTCTAGCATGTTTCATGGGTGCTGGAATCCAAACCCCCATGCTTGAAGTTTTTCACGTGTGCTCTTCTTTTCTCAAGACATCGTTTCTCTGTGTATCCTTGGCTGTCCTGGAACTCACAGAGATCCACCTGCCTCTGACTCCCGAGTGCTGGAATTAAAGGCATGTGCCTCCACCTGTAGTGGGAATTGGTTTCTGCCAACAGTTTGAGAGTCTTAGGGCGTGGCTTTGGTGTGCAGATGTGATCTCTTACAAGGAAGGGGTCGGGGTCATGCACGCTTTCTCTCCGGACGATGGGCTGGGATCTGACCATCATTCTGCATCCTGTATCCTATGCCTCCGAGGGCAGAAAACCGCGGTGGCGCTTTACTGTTCAGCGTGTGAGTGCTCCCTAAATAAACATTTGCTGTTCTTTCATTCGGGCGTTCATGAACTGCCCTAATCCACCCTTCAACCAAGACCCAGTGCATCGCATGCTCTTAACCTCTGAGCCATCTCTCCAGCCCCTAAGATAATTCTTTCCCATCATAACATTTTTATTGATTATTTGGGAGTTTCACATAATGTCTCGGATTCCCTCCCCAGTCTTCCCAGGCCACTTCCCTTGTGACCTCCTACAAAAGAAAGAAAGAAAGAAAGAAAAAGCCAAGTTCAATTTGTGTTGCTCATATACTCACTGGAGCATGATCAAACTCCCAGTGTTCAGCCCTTTAAAGAAAACTTCCCACGCCACCCCCACCATAAGCCATCAACCACGAAGAGCTACACTTCAGGATCCCTACCGCAATTTTTAGGAGTCCTCTTCAATGACTTCCTGTCTAGACTGTTTCTTTTGGTGGGGGGGTGAGAGAGGTTGTTACAGAAGACTTTCATGTCCCTCATTCTCAACTGTGAGTCTGCAGTCATCAATACCACTGCAAAAGAAGCTTCCTTGCTCTTCACAGCCAATGGCGGCATGGACCGTGAATTTCCACATGGTTTCTGGCAGCAATACTGGTCACCGACATCCACATGGCCTTTAGTGGTAACCTGACCCATTTTGGACATCAACACGGCCTCTGACAGCAGCACAGCATTCTGTGGGAAGACCATGGATATCCACATGGCCTCCCATGGCAGCATGGACCACAGACACAATCATGGTTCTTGATGGCAGTACAGGTCACAGACATCAATATGGCCTCCTGTGGCAACAGGGCCCAAGGACATCAACATGGCTTCAGGTGGCAGCTCAGACTGTAGACATCTGCCTGGTCTCTGGTGACAGCAAAGACCATGACAGACCTTAACATGGTCCCTGGTGGTATCCATAGCACAGACTACGGATATCCACATGACCCTTGGTGGTAACATGAATCAAGGACTTCCACACGGCCTCTGGCCACAGCATAGACCATAGACAACATCTCGGCCCTCAGCAGCATACAGGCCATGGACATTAATATGGCCCCATGTTAATGTCAGCATGGACATCAACATGGCCTGGAGTGGCAGCATGGGCCATGAAAGCCAGCTTGTTCTCCAGCTGTAGCACAGATCACAGATACCAACATGGCTTCTGGGGGACCCTTGATGTCTTTAGAGGAATCCCAGTCAAGACAATGAACCATTCTCCATCTTGGACATCCTGTTGTTGCTCAGAGCCAAGATGACTGTGCGACTGGGCAGTGTATTTGGGGGCAGAGGCTACACAAACTCCAGGCTGCTGCATACCACCCTGCCAGCCCTACTCGGCAGCGATATATTTCCCCACCCATGACAGTTTTCTTCAATACCTGTCACTGTTGCATCTCTAGTTCTCCACACACACTCCCCACTCAATTCCTCCATCTTTCCTACCTCTCCATTGTATATTTGTTAATTGAGGTGGCATTGCAAACTACAGTATGTCATAACATACACACACACACACACACACACACACACACACACACACACATATATATATATATATATTGCCCATACAGTTCTTTTGTTTTGTTTTTTGAGACAGAGTTCCTCTGTGGCTTTGGAGGCTGTCCTGGAACTCATTCTGTAGACCAGGCTGGCCTCGAACTCACAGAGATCCACCTGCCTCTGCCTCCCGAGTGCTGGGATTAAAGGCATGTGCCACCAACGCCCAGCTGCCCATACAGTTTTACATGCAAATATTCATTCATTTCAACAAGACATTGGTCTGGTTCAAGGTTTCTGGTTTCTGAAGCACCATAAATACTGGACCATTGCCAAGACTCCTCTCAGGTAGCCTACTGTTGCCCAGAGTCAGGGGGATCTTGTGGCTTGTCAGGGCATCCAAGGGCAGGATCTGAAAGAGCTCCAGGCCACCACACCCCTCCCTTCCCATGGTTCCAGCAACCCACCCGAGGCTCACCTGTCCCGACTGTTCTTGCAGCTTGTGGGCAGCGTTGCAGCCAAGCGCTCCCCTCCTCCCAGCAGGATGAACAACATGTGCTATATTGGTGGCTCCACGCTTCTGGCAGGCCAGCACCCTATTCAGTAATGACATGTGTCTGTGAGAGCTCCAGGCACTGGCCAGGACCTCTGTAGCACAGGCTAGCCTCAAACTTGACATCCTCTTGCCTCAGCCTCCTTGGTTATAGAATTACAGTTGTGTGCCCCTGCCACCATGTCCTTTTTTGGGAACGGATGTTTTTGCAACAGAGTCTGCTGCTCCTGAGGAACTGAAGAGTGAGAGCAAGAAAGGGCTCTGGTGGCTGGGTCATCCACAGAGGAAGCTGTCAGTGTCATCTGGCTACAGCCCATTTGCAAGTGTGGGCAACAAAAAACAGAGTTCCAAGGGGATGAGACCAAGGTGTCAAGGAGAAGCTCTCCCTGTCACCTGTGGCTTGTTACTTCCCTTTCTTCTTGGCTCCCAGCCCCTGCCATGGTCGTCCTTAGAGCTGAGCTCAGCACTGGGACCCATCTCACAGAGCCTGTCCATCAGCCTGACACTGAAGCTTAGCTTAGATGTGGAGGAGGAAGCTGGAGAGGTACCTCCATGGTTAAGAGCACTGGCTGCTCTTCCAGAGGTCCCAGGTTCAATTCCCAGCACCCACATGACAGTTCACAATTGTCTTTAACTCCAGTTTCAGGGCTTCCAATGCCCTCTTCTGGCCTCCGTGGGCACCAGGCATACATGTGGTGCACAGGCATACATATGTATAAAACAGTCATACACAAATATTTTATTTATTTTTTTTCAAGACAGTGTTTCTCTGTGTAACAGCCTTGGTTGTTCTGGAACTCCCTCTGTAGACCAGACTGACCTTGAACTAAGAGATCTGCTTGCCTCTGCCTCCCGAATGCTGGGATTAAAGTCATGCACCACTGCCTCCTCGCTGAAAATTTTTAAAAAGATTTATTTATTTATTACATATACAGTGTTCTGCCTACATACCAGAAGAGGCCACCAGACTGAATTGTAGATGGTTGTCAGCCACCATGTGGTTGCTGGGACTTGAACTCAGGTCCTCTGGAAGAGCAGTCAGTGCTCTTAACTTCTGAGCCATCTCTCCAGCTCCTCACTGAAAAATTTTAAGTAATGTTTTTAAAATGTGAAGGAGGAGGTTCCAGGCAGGGGAAGGGTTGACAAAGTCCTACAGCCAGTAAAGCTCTGTTCTCTCTCTATGATCCAGGGGTCTTCAAGTTAACCCTGTGGGAGCCACATCTCTCCTGAGACACCATCCTTGACTCAGCCCCTTTGTTAGTTGGTTCACAGTCCAGTGGTGTGTCTATTCTGTATTCACTGCTGATTCAATTTTTAAAAAATTTTGGCTTCAATGAAAGTACCCCTACCACTGAGTGATAGCTCATTGCCTCCCACCTTGTGGCAGACTTTAAATTCCTCAGTGGGCAACTTGGAGGAAGCCATCCGATTTTAGCCTCAGCTTTGGCATCTTCTCCTGAGCCTTTTTTGTAGGGCTCTTCTGGAGAGCCTCTGGGTCTGGGGTGGAGGATATAGAGCAGGCAGGAGCCTGGGGTGCTCACGGAGGACAGTTTTGTGACCCTGTGCCTGACCCCCAAGGCACCACAGTGCTCAACATGACACCACTACTCAGGGGAGCCACAAGGCAAAGATGCTGAACCAGTCTTCTGTCCCCTTGGGCCTACATCTCTAGGAGAATTCTAGCTCGGCCTGTAGCTGGTTTCCAAAGATCCTGTGAATACAGCCTACACCATCTTCCAGGGGTACATTCCCAGACTGCTACTCAATGTCTGGAGCCAGGGCAGCACCCCTGACTTACACTGCTTGTTTGTTTTCTCCCTTATGCATAAGTACCTGCGGAGGCTAAATTTAGAAACTGGTAACTCAGAAAGAACCAGGGAGAACCATCTGTCTGGCAAGCGGTCCCTCTGGCCCCAGCCCTGAAGTCCGAGTCCTGCTTAGACTTCATGTCTGATTGGTCCAGACTGTAGCAGGGATGTGCTGGGGTCTGGATATGGTTTGAGCGTGTCCCTCAAGGATTCAGGAGTTGAAACTTAATCCCCATTGTGTGGGAGTAGAAATCGAATATGAATGTGGGCTTTAGAGCTGGGGCTTTGGGAGATGAGTGGAATTATATATGGCTGTGGGGGTGGGGCCTGTGACTGATCCCGACGATCCTTGTGGAGAGACCAGAACACACACACACACACACACACACACACACACACACTCACACACACACACACACTCCCTGTCTCCTTTTACATGATGTCTCACACTGCCTACAACGTCTGCAGGTAGGCAGGGGAGATGGTGTTTGATTCCCTAAAACCTATTCGAAGCTCGAAACAGCATAAGGAGCTATCACATCAGCAGTGGGGTCAATCAAGTGACGACATCTGAGGCTGTCCTATGACTGCCATGTGAGCACCAGGGCGCACATGTGCTTCTGCTGGAGATGTAAAGGTGACATTAACAAACCCTGTGAGCAAGAAGGCCGCCACTAAGTGCAGCCTTCCAATATCACACATCCAGAGCTGTGAGGCAAAATAAACCTTTTTGCTAAAACGCATCCAATCTGCTCCTGCGTTACTGGCAACAGAAAACAGACTAATGCAGATGGGAAGAGTACTATTTTAAAAAGCTGCCTGAAGTGGTAAATCTTATGTAGAGTTGACTTTTAAAGAGAAGCACCTTGGGATGAAAGAATGGCTCAGCCATGACGAGCACTGTCTGCTCTTCCAGAGGACCCAAGTTCAATTCCCAGCACCCACATGGCAGCTCACAACTGACTGTAACTCCAGTTCTAGGGGACCTGACACCCTTACACAGACATACATGCAGGCAAAACACCAATGCGCATGAAATAAAAATAAATAAAAGAAGAAGACAAGGGTTGGAGAGATGGCTCAGAGGTTAAGAGCACTGACTGCTCTTCCACAGGTCCCAAGTTCAATTCCCAGCAACCACATGGTGGCTCACAACCATCTGTAATGAGATCTGGTGCTCTCTTCTGGCCTGCAGGTACACAGGCAGTCAGAAAACTGTGTACATAATAAATAAATCTTTAAAGAAGAAGAAGGAGAAGGAAAAAGGGAAAAAGAAGAGAGGAGGAGGAGGAGGAGGAGGAAGAAGAGGAGGAGGAGGAGAGCTTGCCAGCATCCTCTACAGTGAGCAGCTGCCTGTGCAGGGAGACTGCCTCTCCTGGACCACACACCTACCTGTGCTCTGGTTATGCAAAGCAAGTTCGAGAAAGATCACTGAGAGGTGGAATTCAAGCTCTTGGGGGCCAAAGAGTGGCTGTGAACACAGTGAGGGGGGAGCCTCAAGAACCTGACTGTGGCCAGGACCTTGGCAAGTTCCAGCTGTCGTCTCCAGGAGGAAGGCTTCTCTGTCCTCTGTGAACTGAGGGGCCAGAATCAGCAAAGACTAATGGAGGATGGGAGAGAGAGGGGCCCAGGCCAGGGGATGGAGCCATGGTCTTGTTAACTTGCCTGGCTTTGAGAGCATGCACAGGCAGCTGAGCCTGACGGTGGGGTGGGCTGTGGAGGGAGGACTGGGCAGTCTCTCTCTCTGTAGAAACAGAAGGGAGAGATGAGCAGTCTGTGCATCTCCTTGGGAGAAGTCTGAAGTGAGTCACGCTTCCAAATGCAGGAAGGACGGTGGCCCAGCCCTCTGCTCAGCCCCTCTGCCATCTGCTCCTGGTGAGCAGGGACCTGCATCTCAGTTTTCCTACAGGATGCTGCTATGTGAAGATTCAGGCATTTGTTTCTTTAAAAGAGAAAAAGAACTTTGTTGGATATTTCCTCCTGCTTGTTGTAAAAGATTTACACAGTTGCACAAAATTATAAAAAATACACAAGTCAGCCAGGCGGTGGTGGCACAAGCTGTTAATTATAGCACTCAGGAGGCAGAGGCAGGTGGATTTCTGAGTTTGAGGCTGGCCTGGTCTACAGAGTGAGTTAGTTCTAGGACAGCCAAGCCTATACAGAGAAACCCTGTTTCAAAGACCACAAGCAAACAAACAAATAAATGAGCAAACATGTTACACATAGTTGCTTTGTTTTATCCAGAAGGAGCCTGTTTGCTGCTTATTGGTGTTTGACATTTTACTCTCTTAGGGTTGGTGTCCAGGGCTCCTAAAACATGATATTTTTTCCTCACATTTCCCCTTCCCTCTCCTCCCCAAGTAGTCCTCCTGTTTTTATGTCTTATTTATAATTTTTTTCTTTTTCCAGTTATTTGTGTGTGTGTGTGTGTATGTGTATGTGTGCGCGTGCGTGCGCGCACACGCACTTGGGTGTCTGTGCACCTATGTGTGTGTGCTTGAGTGCGTGTGTGCGTGTGTGTGTGTGTGTGTGTGTGTGTGTGTGTGTGTGTGTGTGTGTGTGTGTGTGAGTTGGGTCTTAAGAATGTGACAAGATCTGCCTTCCTCACTTCACTGCTGCTCAGGGGGGATTCCCACTGTCTCCTCAGGAAGGAGAGATATTTGGAGGGAGGAAGGGGGAACAAGAGGATAAGGGGGAGAAATAGGACATTTTTCTTACACTTGTAAGGCTGTAGATTGAAAATAGAACACAAATAGGAGCAGGGGGTGCAGATCGGTTGGTTGAGTTACCCAACATTCACCGGTAGAGACTTGTCCATCATGACTGATAGAGACTTACCCAGCATGTACAAAGCCCTGGGCTAGATATCCAGTTCCATACAAACTAGGCTATTATTTTATTTTATTTTCATTTTTTTGGTTTTTACGAGACAGGGTTTCTCTGTAGTGGAGGCTGTCGGTCCAGCCTGGCCTCGAACTCACAGAGATCCGCCTGCCTCTGCCTCCCGAGTGCTGAGATTAAAGGCATGTGCCACCACTGCCTGGCTCTATTTTATTTTTTTTAAGACAGGATTTCTCTGTGTAACAGCCCTGACTGTCCCAGAACTTACTCTGTAGACCAGTCTGGCCTCAAACACAATAAAAATATTTTTTGTAAAAATATTTTAAAAAAGAACTTGCATGCATTTCCAAGGGGCTCAAGTTGGCATAGCGGCCTCCAGCGGACACATTCTAACTCACCGTAGCTCAGTCAGTCCATCAGCCTGTCCACTGTTCTGCTATGTAGCTCCAGTGGCCACACAGTCTGGATTCAGTGGAGACCAGAATTCATCTGTTTCTCCATTTGCAGAAAAAAAATGCTTCAACAGGAAGAACAAGAGTTACAAACATTGCCCAACGTTGGTGGTGCACACCTTTAATTCCAGCACTTGGGAAACAGAGGCAGGCAGATCTCTGTGAGTTTGAGACCAGCCTGGTCTACAGAGAAAGTTCCAGGACAGCCTCCAAAACAATACAGAGAAACCCTGTCTTGAAAAACAAAAACAAAAACAAAACAAAACAACAAAAAAGAGTTATAAACATCACTAGGATAGAAAGCAAGGTAGGACCAGGTTGCCTCATGGGAATGCTAGCAATTTAAAACTGGTCATAACTGTTCCAGAAAATTCTTAGGTCCTTGTTCCCAGGACTGCTGTGCCTTGTTCTCCTCCTTCCCTCTCTTTGGGGTCAGCCCCACCCAGCTCATGCTATTTCTAACCAGAGCACTTTCTGGAGTTGGTGCCCTGGGTTGGCACTCTCTTTTTTCCTGAGTTCTGTCAGAAAGTTGTCTGGAACCCAGCCAATGCATCCCTGAAGAAACTGTGATTGACTGTGAACACAGGCCCTGGCTGGTGATCTGGTAAAGTTTGTATTGCCAGGGCTGAACTTGAGTACAACCCCTGGGACTCACAAGGTGGAAGGAGGGGACTGACTTCCAGAAGATGTCCTCTGACCTCCACCTGTGTGCCATGGCCTGCCTGGGGTTAGGGGATGCATGCACACATCTCTATCCTCCTCTATAATAAATGGATTGAAAAAATTTAAGTCCTAGGTCCTTCCAGCTCATTAGACACCTCTTTCTCATATTTATTTGGTTTTTGCTTGTTTGTGCCAGTGCTAGGGATGGAACCTATAGCTTCAGGATGCTAATTGACGACTCTACCACTCAGTTCCCTGCACACTTTTTCTTTATGTAGACTAGACTGGACTCAATTCTTGCTATAGAGGCAAGGATGACCTTAAACTCATGACCCTCCTTGCCTCCACCTCCCAAGTTTTGGAATTATAGGAGTGTGCCACCAGACCCAGTTTATTTGGTGCTGGGGGCTGAACCCCGGGCCTCATGCGTGCTAGGTGAGTGTTCTACCAACTGAGCCCCATCTGCTGTCCCCCTCTACCCCTTTGCTTTGAACAAAAGTGGGCTCATCCCATGCAGACAACCAGAGCTCATATTCTTTCTCTCTATTTTAAGAACGAGGAAACTGAAGTCAAGCCTTAGGCTTTCTTTCAAGGCCTCTCTGCTCAGTTCCTCCCCCCGGCTTCAGGTCAGTGAGAGGTTTACCCCTCAACACGCTTGCAGTCATGCGTCACTAGCCTGTTCAATCTTGCCCACATTTGTCCTGCTTGATGCCCTGTCTTGGAAATAGAGTGCATAGTAAGTTCTATCAGACATGGCTTCCCAGAGAAATAGAACTTCCAAGGGGCCTGGAAAGATGGCTCAAGAGCACTTGCTGGTCTTGCAGAAGACCCCAGTTCACTTTCCAGTACCCACATGACAGCCCACAGCCACCTGTGACTCCATTATTAGGGGATCTAACTCCCTCTTCTGGCTTTCATGCACTCTTGCACACATATGGTACACACAAACCCATGCAGGCACACATACATACACATAAATCTTTTTTAAAAAATTGACCCACCTAAAGCCATAGAGAAACCCTATCTTGAAAAACCAAAAAAAAAAAAAAAATTGACTCACAAGGTCATAGAGTCTGCCAAAACCCAAATCTGTGAGGTAGACCAGTAGGCTGGAGACCTGGAGAGAAGAGCTGATATAGTTGAGTCCAGAGGCTGTCTGTCTGTCTGTCGGTTTGAGCCAGATTTCTTTTACTCTTGGCAGCTTTCACATAACTGATGGGGCCCACGGCATTGTGCTTTACCCAGAAGCCTCTGATGTGGGTCAGACCCATCTTGCACCACCGCCCCTACAGTGCAGAGGCGCTGGTCTATGGAAAGAATGTGGTGGGGTGGGACTGGGGGTGCGCAGGTGAATAGCCGAGAATCTGCCCCTTGGATAGTCTTCTCATTCTTCTTGGTTCCGGGTTTGATCCGTGCTGGGGATAAACATCCCTGCTCCCTTACAATAAACACATCCCCTTTGTCTGTTTAAATTAGCTGGACGGATTTCTGGGTTGCGTAACCGGAGTCCCAGTTGACAATAGCCATAAATAACTGGAATCCAGGAAGTGTGTGCCTTCCCAGAGGCGGCTGCATGGGGCGGGGGCGGGGGGGTAACAGCTGTGGCATAGGGATCAATTTCCTGCTCACTTGGCTCTTCCCCAGGCAAACCTTCCCACAACTGTTTAACTCAATCCATGATCGGCCTCTGTCTCCAAAGTCCAGCAATTTTCTCAATGGGTCTCCTAATCCGACTGCCGCCAGGCTACACAGACTCACGTATGGCTCACTGCGCTGCTCCCCATGGTGTCCAATATACTTTCTATAGAAGTGCTAGGGCCAGTTCCTCTATGCATATGAAGAGCGCGGCACATCTGTGGGTAGTAAAAGACCCTCTCACACTGTAGAGTGTGGCACCCCAGAAAGCATTGTCAAATTCATTATCTTTTGGGCATCTAATTCTTCAGAATTTGGATTCCAGTAATCATAATATTGGATATTTTCTCTTGTCCATATTTTCTGTGCTGGGTGAAGAGGGTGGGGCTCAGAGAAAGTAATTTGCTCAATGCCTCTGACACTCTGCTTCTTGATGCCTGGGCCAGCCTGGGATCTATCCTGACTCTTACAAGAGGGCAGGCTGTGGGTGACATGCTTTGTCAGTCTGGCCAAGTCGGGCAGTTTCAGCTCCCTGGAGTCGCTGCGGTTGCCATGGCACCTTCCTGGAATCCTCTCCGTGTAAACCTGGGGGCGAGCTGTTTGGAAGCAAACAGGGAAAACAGAAAAATTCTCCCACTGATGCTGGCTGCCAGCATCGCACCAGCATCGCACAGCCTCTTCTCAGAACCCCTCCCAAGGCCTTGTAGGTGGGTCTCAGGGGCTGGGGTCCAAATGCTGTCATTCTCCAAGTGAGGAAACAGACCCAGGGTACTCAACATTTCACCAAATGGTTTATACCTTAGCCAAGAGGGTCTATGGAACTAGTGATCTGGGATCTAATCCGGCCCTTGTAGGAATCACATGACATGGGGCCAAGCCCCATGGAAACTCTCAGTTCAACAATCATACGCATATAAGGACTGCACACGCGCGCGCGCGTGCGCGCGCGCACACACACACACACACACACACACACGAACATTCTTGTGTTTATTGAGAACTTTTCACTCTTGTTTGGTGCTGCAGAGCAAAAAGCAGTTTGAAGCTTCTGGGTCCAGGATCCCTCCTCCCTGAGTGGGGACCATGCCCTTCGCAGACTGCCTGCTGCTTTGGTAAGGATGGCGGCCATTGTCTGCGGTCACCCCACCCTGTGTGAGGCAAAATGCTATTGGACCCAGGGGACTTGCCTTCTGTATTCTAATTCCCCATGAACCTTGTCCCTCTAACACTCTGGATCTCGGCCTCTTTTTCTGTAGGTCGAAGGAATGTGGCACTGGATGGTGCCTGAGTTTGCTTCCGCTGCAGCCATTCTATGTGTCTGATGGCAAGATTCGAATCCCAGGGTCCCTAGTACTGTGGTTATTGTGGCACACCACCCTGGCTCACTGCCAGACTGGCCCTTTGCAGGGACTGGGAGAGACCGACCAAAGGCAGGAAGTCAACTTGGGTGTCATCTAGCTCTCCAGTGTTTGCTTCAGGCCTAGGGCCGTGCGCATGCTCGCATGCTCCGTTGGGAGGGGCTGAGGAAGAAGCATAGAGCGTCTTGGGACGGTCTGGCTGACAAGGTCAGCAGCCCGCACTTTCTGTGTCCTTGTGCGTTAGAGCGTGGATGTCGGAGGTTGGCCACATCTACGCTCCAGAAGAAAAAGGAAAGAAAGAGGAGAGTGGCTCGCCCTTAGGATTCCAGCAGGGATGTCAGGAATCTCCAAATGTGGCCGAGAGGGTCGGGAAGCCAACGGAGATCAACAAAGGACCTGGAAAGAGAGAGAACTGATTTCTGTAGAAGAAAAGACGAGAGCTTGGCCGAAAAGCCAGAGCCAGATGGAGGCTTTTCAAAGCATGTTTACCTTCGCACTCAGACTGTTTGCCTGCGGCCCCGGGAGGCTGTTAGGGACACCGTTTCAATGGAGTAATCTAGAGAACGCTCTTCGCTCCACACACGGCAGCCTGGTTGCTGGGCTCAAGCTCAGGACTCCTTATCTTCTGCACACACCTCCACCCCTAGAGGCCCCATGAGTCACAGGGCTAGTAGGTCTGAGACCCATGCTCTACTCCCAGTCTGTCCCTTTCTTGCAAGCCCTGTCACCTCTACACCAAACAAATGAGCCAACAACGGGAAGCTTGCTCCCTGTAGAGGCACTGGCTACCAAGCATACCGATCAGAGCCACAGGAGGGACGGAGGAACCGCCTCTTGCAAGGCTTCTCACCTCCACACTGTACTGTGCCACCGGCTCACGAGCACATAGGTCCCCTCCTTCTCCAGGGTTCTATAAGCAGGAGGGACGGCTGGAGGAAACAGATAGGCAGAGTGGCCTGGGAGGCGCTCTCTGTCCCGGGGATTTGCTTGCTATCATGCTGAGTTCCATCGATCTGACTTTCTGAGTCTTCACTCGTGCTGGGGTGACTTTCAGTGATGTGTCTGCTTCTGAGTTGTTCATGCTCCCTTCAGTAACCCTTCACCCATATACCAATAACCCCAAGAAACACACTGGTTCCCCCAAAGGACATTGATGACAGCTACTTTGGTCTGCTGTCGGTTGCATATCTGAGGTCAGTAAATGGTTGTCATGGCGTCCTCTTGAAAAGTATCACACATTAAAGGTAGAAAGAGGTGAAACTGTCGTGCATTGGTGGTGCACGCCTTTAATCTCTGTGAGTTCTAGACCAGCCTGGTCTACCGAGCAAGTTCCAGGACAGGCTCCAAAACAATATAGAGAAACCCTGTTTCAAAAAACAAACAAACCAGCCCCCCCCAAAAAAATAGAAAGAAAGAGGTGAAACTGGGAATTGGAGAGATGGCTCAGAGGTTAAGAGCACTGGCTGCAGTCCTGAGTTCAATTCCCAGCAACCACATGGTGGCTCACAACCATCTGTAATGAGATCTGGTGCCCTCTTCTGGTCTGCATGCATACATGCAGGCATAACTATACATATTAAATAAATAAATCTTTTTTTTTTTGGCTTTTACAAGACAGGGTTTCTCTGTATTGTTTTTGAGGCTGTCGGTCCAGCCTGGCCTCGAACTCATAGAGATCTGCCTGCCTCTGCCTCCTGAGTGCTGACATTAAAGGTATGTGCTACCACTGCCCGGCTAAATAAATAAATCTTAAAAAAAAAAAGAATTAATCTCAGGGCTGAAGAAATGGCTTGCAGTGCCTGTGCCACAAGCAACTCCAAGGTATCAGGAAAAGAAAGACCAGATGTCCAGCTGTTTGTATTAAGAAGAAGCATGTGCTGCCTTTATTGTCAGGAGAATGTGTGTGTGTGTGTGTGTGTCTTTATTTTGCAAGTGCTAAGAGATCTCTCTATTTTGCAAATGTTAAGAGGTCTCTCTCTTGTAGGAGGGAGCAGTCTTATATATAGTCTTACAACACAGTAGAAAAACCTCAGGTGGAAGAGAGCATGTTTTCCTCGTGCTAGATGTTGATGTCAGTGGGGCAATGCGGGAACAGTAAGCCAGGACTAGAAAACAGGATGCACCTATGGCTATCAGCTGACAAACAACTCAGAGACCCTGTGAGCTAGGCCCCAACAATGGCTCAATGGTTAAGAGCACTGGCTATTCTCCCAGAGGACCTGGGTTCAATTCCCAGCACCCACATAGTGAGTCGACCACAACTGTCTGTAGCTCAAGTTCCAGGGGACCTGATGGCCTCTTCTGACCTCCTTTAGGTACTAGGCATACACGTGGTACACAGAAATACATACAGGTGAAACACCCATAAACATAAAATAATAGCAATTTAAAGAAAAATAATTAGTCTCAGGGGTGGAAAGTGTGACTTGGTAGTAGGCTGAGGGCCCTGGATTCAATCCCCAGCACAGCCAGAAAGGAGGAATGAGTCTCAGTTTTGTTTGTAGTGTAATATTTTCACTAATTCCTTGAGAATTTCATACATGCATGCCATGAGCTTGGTCATATTCACACACCCCCCCCCCGAATTTCAAATCCTACCATCAGCAACTGGATAGTGGTTGCCAATCCTAATTCTTTCTCTCAACTGTTGGATGCCCTCAGGATCTTATCCAGGTTCTGAAGATGTCTGTCTTTCTGGCTGTAAGATGAAATAAAGAACCCTGACCTCAGTGTCAGGGATGGCATCGAGAGAAGTTGCAGCCGCTAATCTGCAAGTGCTCTGTAGAGCCAAACGTACTTTGCAAATGAAATTGGTTATTGTTTTACAGTTATCTTTGCACTCCTCTTCCCTCCCAGGGCTCGCAGATGGAGCCGGACTGAAAGGCAGCCCAGGGGAGCTGCCAAGAGGCAACCCAGCTGCTGTATTTTCCATCAGGCAGATCGTCTCTCTGGCAGGTGGGAGCCACATTCCCACGTACTAAATTGCTAATAGCTTCCCTAGGGAGTCTCCTTTCTGCTCTGACTTTTCCTGTGATTTCTGTTGCTCCTCTGTGGCTGATGCCTTCTGATGTCCCGGGATGGCCCCAGATTTCCCATCCAGTTTTTGCTCCTGAAGTCAGAGATAGGGTTAAACTCCAAGCCCAGACCAAATTCTCTAGTTAGATATGGAGGGCTTGGTCTGCTCGGTACTGTATGTAGCAAAGGTGGAGATGGAGACAGGTGTGGCATTCACGCCTACATTCCCAGCACTTAGGAGACTGAGGCAGGGGTATTATGAGTTCGAGGCCAGCCTGGGTCACATAGCAAGATATTCTCTCATCCTAACCCCCACCCCGAAAACAGTAGAGATAGACTCAAGAATTTCCTGATTTGCAAGGGAGTGATTCCCCTATGTATTGGGAAAAGGGAGTGGGCAAATGGCAAGTCTGGGGAACTTTCCAGACTCTGTTTTGGGAGGCAGGAGACTAAGTGTTGGGTCACACACACCTAGCACCTCTGCCAAGAGCTGAGCAGAGGTTCCAAATCCAAAGTGCTTAGAGTCACTCAAGATAACCTGGAGGTAAGAAGAGGGGATCCACTCTTTTTTTTTTCTTTCTTTTTCTTCTTTTGATACAAGGGACTGAACTCAAGGTCTCACGCTTGCCAGGCAGGTGTTATGTCACTGGATATATCCATGACTCAGGAGTAATATCTATGTAAAAGCTGGCTTGGGCAGGAAGGAGACATAACCTTTGCCTAATGGAGCAATAGCAGTAGATGGTCATGCCTACAGGACTGCTTGAGGACCAAGTGACACAATCTACAATGTACTTGGCCAATGCAAGTTCTCCATAAACAGGAGCCAGGAGGATTGTATGAGTTTGTGACTACTGGAAGGAGCCCTGTGACTTCTTCAGGGAACAATGTCTGAGAATAACATGAATGGCTCTCTTTGGACCCTGGAGACCCTGACCCACTTGGCAAGGACCTGTGGCAGTTCACTGCATAATGCTGGGCATGACCCCAGGAACATATGTGCTACCTGCTCTCCTTGCTTTCAGTAAGCTAGCCATACTGCTGGCCTGAATGAGTCTCAGTAGGTCATGAAGTTTAATATTACATATTTGCATAACTGTTCTGGGAAGAATGATTTTAACCACAAGAGCTTTAAAGAAATGCTATTAAATAGATGAGATCAGGAGTTAATGGGAACATTCAAGGAACAGAGAATGAAGCAGAATCATAGAAACCCACAGTTCCATCGGCCATTGGTGACACACACCTTTAGTCCCAGCACTGGGGGGGGGCAGAGGCAGGCAGATCTCTGTGAGTTCTAGACCAGCCTGGCCTACCGAGCAAGTTCCAGGACAGGCTCCAAAACAATACAGAGAAACCCCGTCTTGAAAAACAAAAACAAAACAAAAGAAACCCACAGTTCCCTAATTTCTAATAGCTGTTCGATACCCTAAAAAGTTAAGAGAGATGGACATAAGGACAAGAGACAAGCAGTGCTAATTATTAAGAGTAAGCTTCCATGTTATGTTGCCTATAGGATAAATGGGAAAACCTGGTATACCCCCAGAGGAGATAGAGTAGCACAAAATGTAGAATGGATTAATCCAGCTTTGGCTGCCATGAGAACCCAGACTCTATCAGATGTAAATGTTAACCACAAGGGACAAAACTGTCTCTCATCCGGCATGATGCTGTAACTGCATATGCTGCCAGTAAGTGTGCCTAGTTGGACAAGTTCCTTTGTAGCTTGCAGGACTGCTTATGCTTCTAACGGTAGAGATATAGAGCAAAAGGGTAATGGCTACTGGTGGGGGAGTTGGGAGGAGGAAGGGAAAAGAGGCAAGGAACAAACTGATAATTATTTTAATCATTTTTAGAGACTTGGGAAGTAAAAACTGGTTGTAAAACTATTCATGCAAACCACAGAAACTGTGTAAATAATGATGGCTCAAGCTCTCCGGGGCCACTTGTTTGAACGACAATAGATAGTTACAATTCCTTCACTCTGCCGACTTCACACATCCATCCCAGGTCATCAAACCTGTTGGGAGAAAGGCCTCCACCAGACTACAAACATGAGACTTCTCTTTATTTTTACTTTATTATTATTTTCCATCTTTCTTTCTTTTACTTTTTTTTTCAAGACAGGGTTTCTCTTTATTGTTTTGGAACCTGCCCTGGAACTCGCTCTGTAGACCAAACTGGCTTCAAACTCACAGAGATCTGCCTGCCTCTGCCTCCTGAGTCCTGGGATTAAAGGCATGTGCCACCAATGCCGGCTATAATTTTCTTTTACACTTAAAATTATGTGTATATGTGTCTGTGAACATGAGTGCAGGTGCCCGAGGAGGCCAGAAGAGGGCATCAGATCACTTGCAACTGCATTACACGTGGCCACCTGATGTGGCTGCTAGAAACTAAAGCGGTACATGCTCTTAAGTGCTTACCCATCTCTCCAGCCCTCATTCATCTGATTTTGTCTGCTCTTTTCCAATGTCCTTTTGGGGTCTTCCTCTCTCGCAAGTACTTTATCCACTGAGCTGTCTCCCCAAATTCAACTTCACTTTGTTTTGTTTTTGTTTTTCAAGACAAAGTTTCTCTGTTTAGCAGTTCTGGCTATCCAAAAACTCACAGAGATCTGCGTGCCTCTGCCTCCTGAGGATTAAAGGTGTGTGCCACCACCTCCCAGTCACTTTATAAATTTTATGTGTATGAGTCCTGGAACTCAATTTGTTGACCAAGTTGGCCTTGGACTCACAGAGATTCAACTGCCTCTGCCTCCTGAGTGCTGGGACTAAAGGTGTGAGCCACCACCGGCTGGCGACAACTTTACATAGTTAAAGTAATATTCTGCTACATGAACAAGGTAACACATCTTTACATAGTTAAAGTAAACAACAAACCACCACAGGTTGCATAGCCATTTCATCTTTCAAATATCCCCTTGACTGCCAGGCATCGTGGCTCACATCTGTAATTCCAGCACTTGGGAGGCACAGTCAGGAGGATTACCACTGGTTTGAAGCTAACATAGTCTACATTGTGAGTCCCTGGGCTGTACAGTGGGGCCCTATCTTAAAAAAAAAAAAAGGTGGACAGTGATAGTGCACACCTTTAATTCTAGCACTTGGGAGGCAGAGGCAGGTGGATCTCTATGAGTTTGAGGCCAGCCTGGTCAACAAGTTCCAGAATAGCCAAGACTGTTACACAGAGAAACAGGTCTCGAAAAGCAAAACAAAACAAAAAAATGTCTTCTTGGAGGGCATGCGTGGACAGGCTCATGAAACTCACAAGAAATAAAAATTTAGGCAGCCCAGCAAACTTATGACAGATGCTGAACTTCTTGGCTCAGGGCAAATAAACAGCAAAGAGTTGCTGGGGAGTGGAGACTTTTCAGTGTTGTAGATGCCTGAGAGTTGTGCCAGGGATTTCCCTTAAGTTGTCATCCATGAGTGGGTGGGGCTTTTCTTTGTAATGAAACTGCCCTAGGTTTTCCTACCCCAGTAAGCAATCCTGCACCCAAACTCTTGTAAGCAGCTAAAGCAAATAACCAAACTAGACTTGGATAGATCTTTTCTTTGGTCTGTCCTTGTCCTCTCTATCTAACTAGAAATAGAGTTCCCAGGCATGCAACAGTTTGTTAGAGAGAATGCTCTGGAATGGCTGGGAATCTTAAGGAAAAGGATAGCTCAGGATCTTGGTTGGAGAATGAGTGTGGGAAGAAAGAGTCAGTTAAATGGCCCCCACTCCCTCATTTGCTCTTCTAACCGCACAAGTGGTCCTTAAGGTGGTCTTGTTTTTAAGACAGGGTCTCACTAGGCAGCCCTAGCTGTCCAGAAACTGGCTGTGTAGACCTGGCTAGCCTTGAATTCATAGAGATCCGCCTGCCTCTGCCTCCTGAGTGCTGGGATTAAAGGTGTTCACCACCACACTGGGAGATCTTTTTTTGTTTGTTGAATTTTGCAGTAGGAATGTATGTGAATCATGTGCATGCAATGTCCATCGAGGCCAGAAGAGGGGAGGGTCAGAACCCCTAGAACACAGGCTGGAGAGATGGCTCAGAGGTTAAGAGCACCAGCTGCTGTTCCAAAGGACCTGAGTTCAATTCTCAGCAACCACATGGTGGCTCACAGCCATCTATAATGGGATCTGGTGCCCTCTTCTGGCACTCAGGCAATATGCAGTACAGAACACTGTATACATAATAAATAAATAAATCTTAAAAACCAAACCAAAACCCTAGAACTACAGTACAGACTGTTGAGAGTCAACATGTAGATGCTGGGAACTGAACTCCAGTCCTCTGCAGGAACCGCAAGTGTTCTTAACCGTTGAGTCACCTCTCCAGGCCTTCTTAGGTTGCTTATCTTAGGGTTTTGATTGCTGTGATTAAACACCAGGACCAAAAGCAATTAGGGGAGGGAAGGGTTTGCTTGGCTTACACTTCCACATCATAGCCCATCCTCTAAGGACTGTCAGGCAGGAACCTGGAGGCAGGAACTGAAGCAGAAGCCACGGAGGAACACTGCTTACTGGCTTTACAACTCAACCTGCTTTCTAATACAACTCAGGAGCAGCTGCTCAGGGACTGCATTGCCACCCCCACACGGATCAGTAATAAAGAAAATGTCTCACAGATTTGTCTACAGGCAAATCTTATTAAGATTCCCTCTTCCCGGATGTATTTAGTTAAATCGAGGGCAACAAACACCCTGAGTGCAACGGACTTTCAGATCCTGTCCACCACGGAGAACCATTCTCTCTTACACTCACCACCTGCTGTGGTCCCTGGCTGTCTTCAGTCCTTTTGACTGTAGGGCCTTCCGTATATGTTTCCTTTTTCTTTTCTTTTTTTTTGGGGGGGGGTTTGAGACTGGATTTCTCTGTGGCTTTGGAGGCCGTCCTGGAACTCACTCTGTAGACCAGGTTGACCTCGAACTCACAGAGATCCACCTGCTTTTGCTTCCCAAGTGCTGAGATTAAAGGTGTGAGCCCCAGCTATGTTTCCTTTTTCTAGAACGCTCTTCCTGATTCCTTCCCTAAATTAGTCTTTCTCACTCCTAAGTTCACACCTCACCTCAGCTGTCATTTCCTATCCTGACCCCTCCCCCCCTTTCTTCGGTGAGGTTTAGAACTGATGTACCGCTCTCCCTCTGAGCTGTGAGCCCTTGGGAGCCGGGCCTTCATCTGATCGTGGACAGCCCTGTGCCTGCCTCTTACTTAGGCACAGGATCTGTGGAGCTGATGAATGGGTGTAGAAAAGCATGGGTGCTAATGGGTGTTGGTGGATCTCTTAAGCTCCCACTTACAGCCGAAGCAACCAGCTGACTCAGAGCACAGATCCAAGACAGCAAAGTTGTGCTTCTAGTAACACACACCCAACTGTCCTTCCTGATAGTTGTGACCTTTTCAGCTTGATGTGGTGAGATGCCAAGCACCCTGATAGCGTTACCTCTGCCATCTCCTGTACAAGGCCTTACAGACTCAGGTGGGTCCTTCATTTCCTCCCCCTGGGGTTGCAGCTGATTTTATCACCAAATCTAATTAGGATCTTTTGTGGGAAACGGACGGATTTGTTTTTCCTCTTGGTCAGGAATCACTTGATTGTTTTGGGAGAAGACATGGAGAGGAGTAGAGCGCACAGAACATCCAGTCGCAGGAAAGAAATCTGAGTCCTTTACTCCGTTGTCTTCATCTCCCCCAAACCCTATAGAGGCGGCAGGGAGATTTTTTTTTTTTTTATCTTGCAGAAACAGAATGAACTTGAGAGCGCTTAAGCGACTTGCTCAAGGTTACTCCCTTCGTCCGTGCAGAGGCGGGAGGTGGGATTCGCATCCAGGTTCTTCTGACTCCAAAGTGGCACCGGGGTGGGGCCGGAGGCCAGGCCAGAATAGGGGCGCCTGGAGCTGGCGGAGCCCAGTGAGGGAGCACGCGGGAGGCCTCTCCGGCCCTGCCCCCGAGCCGGTGGTGCAGCGCCCGCCCCCGATCGCGGGCTCAGACTGGCGGCCGCCTCCGAGCCACGTGGTGCACGCGGCGGCTCGGGGCTCCCGGGGCTTGGGCGAGCGCAGCGGGAGGCCGGCTGGGCGGAGGAGGCGGGAGCGAGCGCTGCAGCCTGCGACGTCGGGGCCGTGGCCTCTGCTGTCCGTGCGCCACTCTGGGTCCCTGCGCCCAGGGCGCACGGTGGAGACGGACGCGGCGGCGCCATGGAGCCACTGCCCTCTGCCCGCGCGGAGCTGCAGTCCCCGCTCGCCAACGTCTCGGACGCCTTCCCCAGCGCCTTGCCCAGTGCGAGCGCCAACGCGTCGGGGCCGCCGGGCGCCCGGAGTGCCTCATCCCTCGCCCTAGCCATCGCCATCACCGCGCTCTACTCGGCTGTGTGCGCAGTGGGGCTGCTGGGCAATGTGCTCGTCATGTTTGGCATCGTCCGGTGAGTCGGCTGAGGGCGCCGCGGGGTTTGATACCAGGGTCATTGTGGACCTGGATCCCAACCCCAACTCTCAACCTCGACTCTCCCAGCTCCGGCATGTCCCGCACAGAGGCCAAGTCCTGTGTGTGTGTGTGTGTGTGTGTGTGTGTGTGTGTGTGTGTGTGTGTGTGTGTGTGTGGTGTATGCTTGCACTAGCCTAACTACATTACAATTAATCATCCTTGACATTCCTTTGCTTCTGCATCAGGGAAGTGGGGTGGTTTGGCAATACTTTGTCACACACAGTTTGTGACCCAGCAATTTGACAGGAGGAGTGTGTGTGTTTGGTCCTCTGAAACCTTACAGCGATGGGCTGAGGTGTTCTATACCATGCCTTGTGTCTTTGGAGCATACAGCAGGGACAGGCTCCATGCTGCAGGGACACTCCACAAGTCACATTTGGTTGTCATCTTTTGTGGTTGCTGTGGCAGTGTGGGCTTGTCCCAAACCATCAATTTGTGATTCTGTACGAGACCATATTTGCATTGTTTCTTGTCAAACCTCTACAGCTCCTGTGAGGGAGACATCCAGGATGACTTTGTGCACCTGCCTTTGACCGTGTGTTCTCTAACAGAGAGCCCCATGGTTCCTGTGGACTGACCATAGATTCTCTTCCCTTCCCCAGTGGCCATGTGGTCAGGAACTCTGTCTGTGATTCAGGGTAGGCTATCCTCCTTGAGGTCTAGGCTACAGAGTGAGTTCAAGGCCAATTTGAGAATATAGCAAGACAGGAGTGGTGGGATACAGAGAGGGAGGGGGAGGGGCAGGGGGAGGGAGAGGGAGGAGAACAAGGGCTTAAGAGACACAGGATGTAGCTCAGTTGATAGAGCTTGTGTAACAGTCATGAAACCCTGGGTTCAATCCCTGACACACCATAAACTGGGCGTGGTGGTCCATGGCTGTAATACCAGCCCCAGGGGCGTGGAAGCAGAAAGCTCAGAAGCCAGAAGTCAGTCATCTTTGGTTGCATAGATAACTGGAAGCCAGTCAAGGATAACGGGCTTGAGATAGAGTTAAATGGGAGAGTACTTGCCTACCAACGTGCAACACTGAGTACTACCTAAGATAACAAGCGAAATGTCTCTAACTCACTGTACCTGGGGGCACAGTGACGTCAGTAAAGCATTTCTTTTTCTCTCACACTGAGGTATGGGTTTATAGCAGGCTTCACAGTATGCAAATGAAAGGTTTGGGTTGTCCCCTCTGCCTTCTGCCAAGGTTCCCCAGGGCTGCTGGGAAGAGTTCTCAACCACACTTTTGAGACTTGGGAGCACTAAGCCCTGTGTTGTTTAGAGAGATTCAGTATGTGCCCCTTGTTCCCCCTTTTGCTCAGATTAGGGGTTCAGATCTACTCCCAGTCAGGAGACACCCCAGAAAGACCAGGCAGTGTGGAGGTAAAGGTCATGGCTGTGGTGTGGTGTTCAGTTTCTACCATCTTCAACGTGTCCGACTGATGTTGCCGTGGCCAGACAGCTCAACTTTCCTGAGCCTCGCTTACCTCATTTGAAGAAGCCTGGTGATTACAATCGGCTGTTGGGATGGAGTAATACAGGGCATGTCCTAATAGCAGGCACCTGGAGCACACCTGGCCTTCAGTGTGTGTTGGGGGCTGGCATTAGCCAGCACATCAGCAGTTCTGCAGGTGGGCAGCTGCTGGGCCTTAGTTTCCGTGTTGGGCCCTGTCTCCTGCCCTGCAAACATGCACATTTAGTCAGTCAACAATTAATATTGCTGTTGTTACTTATTGCTGCACCTGTCCAGTGTCAGGTTTTTTTTTTTTTTTTTTTTGACACAGCCTTGGCTGGTCTGAAACTCTCTGGAGAACAAGGCTGGCCTTGCAGTCATCTCGTAGAGATCCACCTGCCTTGGCCTCCCGAGTGCTGGAATTAAAGGTGTTCACCACCACACCTGGCCATCGGAGCGTTTGATGCCCAGGCTCTGAGCCCAAGCCTCAGGTGGCCTCTAGTTCTTAACATCCGTACTCCAGGATCCCAAGGTTAGATGCTACCTCAGGAGCAAATGCAGCTTCCCAGGGCTGTGAGATTCAGGGCAGGGATTTTATTTAACCAGAGGAGGTGATGCCTGGACTGAGTGGTGAAGGAGGAGCTGCAGGTGGGGGTGGGGCAGAGGAGCAGCGAGAGATCCGGTAGGGGGCAGGGAGTTTCATCTGGGGTCTGGGTGGTCAGAAGGTAGAGGGGTTGCAGGACAAGGGCATAAAAAGCCTTGACAGTGGTGTCCTTCTCTCCGGGGTTGTTGGAAGCATCCATCTGCTATGTTCTGAGCTTCGTTAGAGCCTGGTGGCCAGTGAAGAGTCTATCAACTTAGCCTCTGCCTTCCAGAATGCCCAAGAAGGTGCAGATGCTGGAGGGTTCCATAGACCCCAGGCAACAGAAGGAATTGGTCTGGGGGTGGGAAGATAGGGGAGGAGTGAGAAGTTGAGGAGAGTCTTGGAGACAGGCCAGGGTGGCTGTGTTAGGAACAGATCGTGTGCTGGGGCTCTGACTGCTAGTCTGGATGTGGGATTGGAGCTTGGACAGGTTCTTGGCTCCATGCTATGGCCAGGCATGCTGGGAAGTCGGGGTGTCTGGGGAGGGGGACATCTGTGAAGAATGGTGGTCAAGAGAATAGATCTGGTAATGGGGTAGACTAGGTGGACAGAGAGTGAGTGTGGGGGAATCAGAGGCTGGTGCCAGGCGATGGGAGGAACCCTGTGACCCTGGACAGGTAACCAAAACCCCTGCCTCCAGCCTCCAGGGCATCTCTGCAACTCAAGCCTGCTAGACCTGACCAGGAGGGTACAAACTGGACCAATGACTTGGGCGAAACCAAACAGGGAGAGGGCAGAGTGAGCAGCAGCCAGGGCCTCCTGGCCTTGCCCACAATCTGCCATTTCCCAGGCCTTAGGATCATTCCCTGGGGAGTGTGTGTGACTCACAGACACAGTGGAGTGAGTGGGAGGAGTCGCCAAGGACACCAAAGTCTCTCCTGAGCCTTCTCCTGGGCTCCCGGGATTCTCCAACCCGCACCACAATTCTGCAGTGGGGCTTTCTATTCTCATTCATAGCCGAGGACATGGGGCTCTTATAGCCTCGGCTGGTCCCAACTTGCTGTGTAGTTGAGGATGAACTAGAATGTCCCATCTTCCTGTCTCTACCCTACCAAGTGCTGTGGTTACAGACAAGCATGCCCAGCATGGACTCAGGTCTTTCTGAGCCCCCAAACCATCTTTAACCACTTTGCCTGTGCTAACTTGAGATGCATGGAGAGTGGAGGTCAGGGTTGAGTAAATCTCCAAGGCCTCAGTGGGTGATACCAGAAGCTGCAAGCCCAAATATCAGGGCCGGCTGACATTTCCTAAGAGGGTGAGCTTAAACATTAGTCTCTCTGTGCCTCAGTGTTCTGCTCTGTGGAATGGGAGGATGGTAGATCCTCGAAGGATGAATGTGAGATCACGGGGAATGAGCCAGCACCAGGTGTTTAGTAAGGGTCTCAGAAGCAATTTCCATAAGTCTGGCTGTGAGGGGGAGGGGTAAGGTTCACCTCTCGTTCACCCAGTTGACGTTTATTAGGCACCGGAGGAGCTCTGGACGGATGCTACAGGGCAACTTTATCAGGTCAATATTAGAAGCTTTCTTTTATAATAAAGATAACTAGATAGTTACATTAGGACCTAAGGAGATGTTCCGGCAGAGGTTGATATTACCCATAATCCTACTGCAGAGAAAAGCTTAGTCATTTATATGTATTTCTTTCTCATCTCTGCTTTTGTATACACACACATACAGAGAGACATGGACACAAAGACACATACATAAACATAAGCTTGTCTTTGTGAAATTAAAGATACATAGCGAAATCAGGATCCAGGTATGTGGATTTTTTTATTTTATTTATTTATTTATTTTACGAGACAGGGTTTCTCTGTATTGTTTTGGAGGCTGTCGGTCCAGCCCGGCCTGGAACTCACAGAGGTCCACCTGCCTCTGCCTCCCGAGTGCTGGGATTAAAGGCGTGTGCCACCAACGCCTGGCTTCTTTTGTGTTTTTTTTTTTTTTTTTTTTTTTTGGTTTTTTGAGACAGGGTTTCTCTGTTTTGGAGGCTGTTGGTCCAGCCTGGCCTCGAACTCACAGAGATCCGCCTGCCTCTGCCTCCCAAGTGCTGGGATTAAAGGCGTGCGCCACCAACGCCCGGCTTCTTTTGTTTTTTAAAATTAGATAATGTTTATCTAATTTTACGTGTGAGTGCTTTGCTTACATGTTTGTATGTGCACCACATCCATGCCTGGTGTCTATGGAGGCCAGGAGAGGGGATCACATCCTTTGAAACTGCAGTTACAGATGGTGAGAACCACCCAGTGGATGCTGGGAATCGAGCCTGGGACCCGCAGGAACAAGTGCTCTTAAATGCTGAGTCATCTGCCAGCAGAGAGGGGGCGGGTGGGCTCTTCTTGTTAATTTTTTTTTTTGCAGTTTCTGTTGTGTGTATGTATGTGTGCACGTATATGTGTGTGTGTGCACGAGGAGGCCAGAAGAGGGCACCAGATCCCCCTGGAGCTGGAGTTACAGGCAGTTGTGAGCTGCCTGATGTGGGTAGGATGTGGGAATTGAACTTGGGTCCTCTGGAAGAGCAGCCAGGGCTCTTAACCAGGGAACCATCTCTCTAGCCCCATACCAGTTTTTTAAAGCCATCTCTCCCATCGCCATGGCAATCTAGATGGCATGCCTATGAATGTTTTGAATAAGCGTGGTTGCACACCCCTCCCAGTGTTTCTGCACACACACACACACACACACACACCCTCACACCCTCTGCCCTATCAGAGGCCTTTAAGGATGAACTGCTGTCCTGTAAGAAACTTCCTGTCACTGAAGGGATAAAGCAAACACTGGAAAGTCACTGGGTCCAAGTGTGGTGTCAGAGATTCTGATAGATGGAGAAAGATAAGACAAGCAAAAATTCAGGCCTCCCCCACCCCAGCTGGGATTGCAAGAATGAGTCTCCACCAGCTGTGGTCCAAGGGCTCATCCCATGCTCACACACTCCCCTGCCAGATGTCTGGACTTTGAGAGTCAGGGGCAAAGCCTGATTTCATTAAACTCAGGATCCTGGGACTTTGAAATCAAATTGGCTACCCAGAATATCTTCACAGCACAGGAAGAAGGGTAATCGCAGGGTAGAACAGAAAGCCTGGCTTAAATTAGCAAGTTACCAACATGCAGGCTGTTGCGCCCCATTTCCAGTTGGGGGCTGTGGGGCGGGGCGGGGTGGGGTGGCTGCCTGTGTTCTACTGATTTATAGCTTCCAGCACAGCTGCAGAAATCAGCGGCTTTGTCTCAGGCCTGGAAGGGTGTGCGAAGAAGCAGCTTGTCCCCCACAGCCTTCCCAGAGTCTGTGATGAGTGAAAAGAAAGAACTTCAGCTTCAAAGTCCTAGGGGGTCAGAAGGCCTACTCAGGAACCGCTGGTGGCTCAGTAGTTAAGAACCCTTGCTGAGCTGGGCAGTAGTGGTGCTGCCTTTAATCAGGAGGCTGAGGCAGGTAGGTCTCTGAGTTTGAGGCAGCCTGATCTGCCTGGAGAGAGCTCCAGGACAGCCAGGGCTACAGAGAAACCCTGTGTAGGTTTCCTCCTACAACCCTGTCTCAAACAAACAAAACAAAAAAATTAAAACCAAACAAACAAAAAACCAAATGAACAGAAAACCCTGGCTAAGCAGCCAGAGGACATGGATTTGGTTCTTAGCACCCAACTTGGCAGCTCACAGCTCCCTATAGCTCTAGCCACAGGGAATGTGTCATGTTTTCCTGGCCTCTGCAGGCACCTATACACACGTATGAGCACACACACACAGATACATACACACCAATAATTTCTTACATTTTCTAAAAGATATTATTATTTTTATTTGTGTGTCTGCACCACTCACATGGCTGGTGCATCAGGCCACAGAAGAGCATCAGACCTTCTGAAACTACAGTCACAGATGATTGTGAGCCACCGTGTGGGTGCTGGGAACCAAACCCAAGCCCTCTGGAAAAGCAGCCAGTGCCGTCTCTCCAGCCCCACACCCCTTCTTAAAAATCTTAAAAATAACAGGAACCTCAGCTGAATTCATTCACCCTTTTGCTCCAGTATTTGGGAGACAGAGGCAGGCAGATCTCTATGAGTTCCAGTTCCAGGTCAGCCAGGACTGCATAGTGAGGCCCTGTACCACAACAGAACCCAAAACAACCCCAAACAGGGTATGTCTCCTTCCTCTGCAGAAGCAACACTGTCATCAACTACAAAGCTTTGAAACATGAAGGACTGTGGTGGGACATTTACTTTATTAATTTAAGAAGTTAAGAATTATGTTTATTTAGAGGTTGGTGAGATGACTCAGTGATTAGGAGTGCCTACTCTCTAGTAGAGGACTCAGGTTCCCAGCACCCACATGGGAATTGGCAACTTCCTGTTAGTTCAATTCCAAGGGATCTGGCTCCCTCTTCAGGCCTCCATGAGCTCCTGCACACACACAGTGCACATAAATCCAAACAGGCACAAATACATAAGTAAAAAAATACACACACACACACACACACACATTTATTGGTTTTAGAGAAAGGGTTTCCCTGTGTAGTTTCCCTGTCCTGGAACTAGCTCTTGTAGACCAGGCTGGTCTTGAACTCACAGAGATCCACCTGCCTCTGCCTCCCAAGTGCTGGCATAAAATGTAAATATATATATACATATATATATATATATATGTGTGTGTGTGTGTGTGTATGTAATTTTTTTTTTTTGGTTTTTACCAGACAGGGTTTCTCTGTATTGTTTTGGAGGCTGTCGGTCCAGCCTGGCCTGGAACTCACAGAGATCCGCCTGCCTCTGCCTCCCGAGTGCTGGCATTAAAGGCATGCACCACCACTCAGCTAAATGTAAGTATATTTTTTATTACTTATTTTTTGCATGTGGGTAGCATGCATTTGAAAAGGAAGAAGAAAGAAAGACAGGAAGGAAGAAAGGAAAACAAAGAAGTTTTTGATATGGCTCAGCAGTTCAGAGCATTGACTATTCTTCCAGAGGACCTGGTTCAATTCCCAGCATCCACATGGTTTGTAATTCTAGATCCAGGAGAGTGGATACCCCCTTTGGCCTCCACAGGTACCAGGTATGCACGTGACACACAGACATACATGTAGCACGAGTTCTAATAGGTGTTAATAATAAAAAGCCTGGAGTCAGATATGGGGGAAAATGCTGAAAGATCAGAAAGATGAAGAAGCAAACCATAGCGACCTTATCTACTCAGCTTCCCAACTGAAAAGAGACTGAGCTCCTGTCTCCTCCTGCCTTCTCACTTCCTGTCTGTCTGTACAGACCTCCGGACCTCTATGGTTAACTATTGACTAGCCCCACCCTCTGATCTTCAGGCAAGTTTTATTTGTTAGAGTATAAACAAGATATCACCACACATACATGCAGGCAAAACACCTATATACAAAAGATAAAAATAAGTAAGTAATTGAGTTAAAAATTTAACAACATCTGGGTGTTGGTGGCACATGTCTTTCATCCCAGCACTCAGGAGGCAGAGGCAGGTGGATCTCTGTGAGTTTGCGGCCAGCCTGGTCTACAGAGCAAGTGCCAGGATAGGCTCCAAAGCTACACAGAGAAACCCTGTCTTGAAAAACCAAAATCCCCCCCAAAAAACCCAATAACAACAAGATTAAAAACATAAAATAAATGGGTTCTTTTTAAGCTTTTTTGAGGCAGAGTCTCTCTTAGGTCACACAGGATGTCCCAACTTTCCTCACTCTCCAAAGTGGAAATTCTGGGATTACAGCTGTGTACCACCACAGCCAGGTGAAGTAGTGCTGGGAATGCACAGGGCTGCTGATGCCATCCTCCAGGCGTATAGAATGCCAAATTTCCCTGGGGCAGCACAGGCAGCAGCTAAGGCAGTTCGTTCTTCAGAGGCAAATGAATGGTTCAGATCCCATTGAGTCTCTGTGCTCAGCTAGCTGAGCCCGTTTTCCTGTCTGTGAACTGGGTATCACAGTACAACACCTGCATTGCCAGCAGGTGGGACTCTCCCATCAGCAGCCTTCCTGAGTAGGAAGCGCACCTCCAGATGCGATGCTGGGACCAAAGCAGTGACAGACATACAGGCCCTGCCCTCTGGGAGCTGCTGTTTTGGTGGAGAAAAGATGGACAGTGAATTAGCCAGAAGACCAGACACAGGGCTAGGGACCTAATTCAGTTGGAAGAGAGCATGCCTAGTGTGCTAGGAGGCCCTGGGTTCAAATCCCAGGCCGTCACAGCCATGAGTGGTGGTGTACAGTTGCAGTCTCAGGGAAGTGGAGGTTCAGAAGGCTAGGGGGTGCGGACTAAACAGACAGCATCCACGGACATGGGAGAGGCTGCCATGGGGATGCAGCAGGTGCACAGAGGCCTGTTACTAGAAGGTAGAGTGTTTCAGGCGGAGGTGGTGATGAAGGCCAGCTTCCTGGGGAAGGGAGACTTGGTTCTGTGATGTCGGTGGGCTGGCTGCCTGGCACTTTGGACCCAGGGACAAAGATTAAGTCAAGAGAGAAGCTCCTGCTCCTGGCCAAGCCAGATGACCCTGCAGGACCTGTTGGGGAACATCCGCTTCCCTTGGCTACAAGCCTTCTCTTGCCAGCGTCCTGGTCTGGTGAGTTTCCGTTGCTCCCTGGGGGAGCAAGCAGGGCTGTTAGATGAGCAGGTAGCTGGGAGGCACTCCTCTCACTTCCTTGGGCTTGTCCCCCAGGTCACCCAGGGCAGCCTAGCCAGCCCAGTGTGCAGCCTTAACAAAAGCTAACACTGAAGTCATCCCAGCCACGCTTTCATGCTCAGCTCCTGGCTTAGAAGATTCCAGATACAGACCCTAACTTAATCTTCCCAACACTTCTGTTTAGCAGGAACAATTTAATGTACCCATTTCATAGGCAAGGAAACTAAGGTTCACAGAGGAGAGATGGTTCAGCACCCACACAAAAGCTGGTTGTAACAGTATTGTCTGTAACCCCAGTGCTGGACAGAGGCAGACAGGCAGGCAGATTCAAGCCTAGCTGACTAGTGAACTCCAAGTCTATTGAAATATCCTGACCCCAAAAATAAGGTGGAGAGCAGCAGAGGAAGATCCTGAAAGCTGACCTCTGACCTCCGCATACGCATCTATACACACACACACACACACACACACACACACACACACACACACAGATGGTCAGTAATCAAGGTTTATAATAGTACCAGCACTGTTTGTGCAGTCTCTGTGACCCCTCTTCCCCTTTCTGATTCCTCCTCCCTGTCTGGCCTCTCCTCCCTTTCTGGCTCCTCCTGGTTCCCTCTGGCTTCTCTTTCTTTTCTCTGTCTTCCCTGAGAGAGCAGAAACTGATTCATCCTTTCTCTATCCTGTTTTTAGCTCGGTCTCTGACCCTAAGAAGCCATCATTAAATATTTCTTAAATCTCTAACTGGTACTTGCTTCCCGGGCTCTACAGTAGAAGCCCACAGCCACCAGTAGAAGTGAGACATACTGGGTAGCAGGCTGCTGTCCCTGTCTTCTCTCACACTTAGTAACTCTCTCCTCCAGGGAGCTTTCTGTGATGGCAACAGTGCCCCCTTTGTCCCCCATCAAAGCAAGGACCATACAGTGTTCCTTCCTTCCTCCTCCCTTCCTTCCATGTGCTGGGTATCTAACCCTGGGCCTCATGCATACTAGGCAACTGTCCTATCACTGAAGCACACCTGAGCCTCTATGCGCTGTTGCAAACACCCAAGTACTTGTCCTTCTGTCTTTCTGTTCCCATGAGTGTGTGGGGTGGGGGAATCTCACACATATGGTTTGTAGGAAGGAAACCCAGGCACTGAGTATCATTCTGAAGCTAGCTCTCTCTGTCTCTCTGTCTTTCTCTCCAGCCTGATACCATAGTAGCAACCTCAGGAACCAACCATTTTGTTGTTTGAGATAGGACTCTCACTGGAACCTGGAAGTGGAGACACAAAGCCTTGGCTTAGGTAGGCAGACTGCCGGGCCAGCAAGTCCCAGCGAATCTGTGTGTCTTGCCTCCTCACCACCACCATGCCTGTTTTGTTCACGAGGCTCCTGGGTATTGAACTCGGGTCCTCATGCTTCACAGACAACACTTTACTCACTGAGCATCTCCCCAGCCCCAGGTTCTGCTCTCTTGGAGCCCCATGGCGTCTGGATTCGTTCGGTCCACCCCACAATGCAGTCATCCTTAAGCAGAGTCAGGGATCAGGGAATGGAGAACTCTTTGAGGATGCCCTGGGTCTCCAATGGAAGCTAGGTCTTTGGCCTAATTATTGCTAAGTATAGCCTGGCTGGTCTCCCCACTCATGTTCAACTCAGGGGCTCTTTATTTCCACATCCCAGTCATAATCTTCTCCTGTGACAAGCTCACTGGGCTTCATTATAATTAACCACTTTCCTTCCTCCAGCTCTGCCAAACCCGAGACAGCTAATTAATTTCTGGCCAAGTGCCATCCCTCTTAAATGGTGGGCAGGGACACAGCTTGCAGTCTTCGCTCGCTGCCCAGCTAGGCTTGTTTTGTCCTTTGGGAGAGCGATCACCCTTTGTCTGCAAATAGAGGGAGCTCCAGCTGGACCCCTGGCTGGCGGTTGCAATGTTGACTGCTCTTTGTTCCCCCACAAAGCACTCAGCCTTCATGATCCCTGCAGTGGTAACACAGCCTCAGAGCCTTCATCTGTGAAACGGGGGAGGGGTTTGAGCTCCACCCCCAGGAGGACATTAGGGGTAGTGGCTAGGAATGTGTGATTTCAAATCCCAGGAACTACAGACCTAATTCAAGGCCTGCTAGGCAGCTTCACCTCCCTGCCCCTCTGCCTTCTCCATGGGATGCTGCTGCTGACCTCTTGTGTGGTTATGCTGGTTCAGTGGAAGAAAGAGTGACCTTTATTCGCAGCAAGCAAACCTGTCCACAGTTAAGAGTCTGTACGGGACTGGGCCATGGTGGTGCACTCCTGTAATCCCAGCAGATGGTGCAGGCCTTCAATCTCTGCAGAGGCAGGTGGATTTCTGAGTTTGAGGCCAGCCTGGTCTACATAATGAGTTCTAGAGAAGCCGTGCTTCAAAAAACAAAGCAAAAAAAAGGGAAAAAGTATGATGATATTTATGATTTATTAAAGCTTGCCTGAGGATTCAGAAAACAAAGTCAGCCTCAAACTATGGAGATCAGGTGGTGGTGGTACACGCCTTTAATCCCACCACTTGGGAGGTAGAGGTAGACTGATTTTTGTTAGTTCAAGGCCACACTGAGCTACAAGAAATTGGTCCAGTCTTAAAGAGAAACAGCTCACACAAAGATGATCTCAGCACTTGGGATCACATTCCTTTAATCCCAGGACTCTGAGAGGTATTTAAGTCTTGAACAGGGTCTCAGAGCTGGCATTCATTCTCCAGCCACATTGAGGATAGGAAGACATTTAACTCTCAGGATTCTCTAGCCACACTGAGGAGAGGAACAGTCTGAGGTTTGGTGGAGCCAGGATTGCCATTCAGGCTGAGATAGAGTAAGAGCTAGAGTCTGGCTGCTTTGCGTTTCTGATCTTCAGGCAAGCTTTAATAAATCATAAATAACATATCACCACAAAAAGAGTCTGCATGTTAGGTACACACCCAGCTAGCTTTCTGTTCAGTGTTAATAGTCTATATGCACAGGCCCGTAGTCATAGCACTCTGGAGAACTGCCAAGGTCAAGGGTAACCTGGGCTACAAGGTGAAACCCTGTCTCAGTCAACAACAGCATGTCTGCGTGCGCCTATAAAACCAAACCAAACAAACAGAAAAAGAAACCCTCATCTCAAAACTAAAACCAAAGCAAGAAGCCTCCAGAGTTTCTTCTTTCAGAAGGCTGGAGACCTAACTGGAGGTGTGGTCAGGTTCTGGGAAGAATCCTTCCTTGGCTGGGCTGGTCACTGCCAGTACTCACCATCTCTTGCCTCATAACTGTCCCTCCAGCTTCCCTCTTCATTCTCACAAGGGCCTGTTTCTTATTTTCTCATGTTCAACTCTGTGTGTGTCTTCTCTTTGGCTTAGAAGAAGAAGGATGGGGAGTGGCTCATTTGGTCAAGGGGCTCGCTACTAAATCTGATGACATAAATCCAACCCTCAGGACCCACTTGGTGGAAGGAGAGAACTCAATCTTGGAAGCTGTCCTCTGACTTCCACATGCATGATGTGGTATGCATGCCCCCAAATACATAAATAAACATTAAAAAATAATACCAAGGGGCTGAAGAGGTAACTCAGTGTAGAGTGAGTGTGGTCAAGGTCCTGGGTTCAATCCCAAGCTCACAAACAAACAAACAAACAAACCCTTAAATAGGTATAGAACTTGGATAGGAGATGAAGCTCAGTGTTTCTCTGCCAGTGTATAGAAGTTTCTAGTTTCAATCCTAGTGCTGGGTAGGGGTGAGAGAGTTTAGGGTCAACCCTAATCTAGTATGGCTTCATTGTTTCCCTGTAAGGGCACACTGTCAGGTTGCAGGTTGACATGGTTTCCTGGGCACAGCATTCAATTCAACCCATCCACCAAAGCTTATTTTTCTTCACCATAAAGTGAGGAGACCATAGCAGTGACTTCGCAGGGTTCCTGCAGTGATTAGAGATGAACTATGTCCCTGTCTTAGTCAGGTTTGGTGGATTGTGTCGGGTAAGCACTCAGTCAGTGTCACGCCTGAGGTGGATGTGTCGATGGTTGTTATAGAGTCTGCCATCTGTGGAACTACCCTGGGTTGGTCAGTTACCAGACCTGGGACCCCATAGGGACTGACAATGTAGATGTCTGCTAAGAGTCTGGAGCTCTGTTGGAGGCCCTGGAGTCCTGGACAAGACCTTGGATTTTCACTGAACCTTAGCTTCCAAGAGGGCGGCTCCCAGAAGTCAGGAAACTAATTCTGTTTGGCCTTGTACACACAGCTTTCCAGACCTCACTGTGACCTCTTAAAGTGGAAGGGGAAATGTAAAGTCTGACCTCCCTGAGACCAGAGTCTACTCCAGTCTGAAGACCAGAAACACAGGGCCCTGTGTCCCATAGTTGTCTGAGTTCTGAAATCACAAGTTCAAAGTCAAGGGGCCAACAGGGCTGTGCCCCTCTCCAACCCCATCTTTCCTTGCCTTTTCCTTGGGATACGGTTCCTGGAATCTCAGAGTCAGAAGGAATGTTCCACTGGGGATTCCCAGTGCTCTAGACAGTCTCTGTTCGGTGACAGGGGCTTCAGGCATCCCTCAGCTGTGCCTTCCCACTACAGCTTCCCTCTTTACGTGGCTACGCCTCCTCCCTGTGTCTCGTACGAGGGCACTAGAAGTTTGGTCCCATCCTTGTAATTCAGGTACTCACACCTTAGGACCCTTCACTTCATCTGCAAATACCCTTCACCCAGTAATCTCACATTCACAAGGACTCGGGGTTGGGACATAAATGAGGCTTTTAGGGGACTGATGTGAAAAGACACCATGATGGCAACTCTTATAAAAGAAGCCTTTAAGTGGGGTGGCTTAAAGTTTCAGAAGTTCAGTCTACTATCATCATGTTGGAGAGCAGGTTGCATGCAGGCAGACGTGGTGCTGGAGTGATAGCCGAGAGCCTTGCATCTTGCAGGCAACAGGAAGTTGACTGACTGTCACACTGAGTGAAGCTAAAGCAAAAAAGACCTCTAAGCCCACCCCCCACGGTGGCACACTTCCTCCAACAAAGCCACACCCCCTGACGATGAGATTATGGAGCCAATTGCATTCAAACAGCCACAGGGGCACTCCTGCAATGACTCTCACCACGGTAGAAGCAGTGCCAATCTCGGTTCTCAGCCAGCATTATGGAGGTACAGGGAATGGGGGATTTCTGGAAAAGTCAGACTTCCATCCATGATTCCATGAGTAGACCCAGGAAGAGTATTGGCAGATATAGAAGAGAAGTTGTTTTTCTTCTTCTATGGTGCTGGGGAGGATCCCTCATGCTGGGGTAGGGGTGGGGTCTGCCTTTGAAGCCATGCAGTTGCTAGACCCTAAGGGAGAACTCACTTGCCTGTACCGTGAGGCATCCCGACAGTGGGATGGAGTGCCCCCACCCCGTTCCTGTACAGAACCCATCTGGAACACCTGGTGTTCCCACTTTGAATATTCCTCTGGCTCCCAGGTTCCAGGAACTGTATCCTGAGGAGTTATCAGTTACTTGTGTCCCCAGAGGTTCTGTCACAGCTTTGTTTGTGATAACAGGAGAGTGGACACAGCCTTCACAGTCTTCGATGGAGGATTCCCGATTGACCTTATTTAGGACTCATAGGTGAAGTTAGTTCAACCCAGTCTAGTCTGTCTGTCTTTGTTCATTTATTAAGACAGGATCTCAGCTGGGTGGTAGGACATGCCTTTAATCCCAGCACTCAGGAGGCAGAGGCAGGAGGAACTTTAGAGACCAGCCTGGTCTACAGAGCAAGTCCCAGGGCATCCAGAGCTACAGAGAAACCTTGTCTCAAAACAAAACAAATCAAAAAATAACAACAAAAAAACCCAACCAACCTGACAAGCAAACAAAAAACCAGGATCTTATGCATCTAACTGGCCTCAAACTCCCTGTGTAGTTGAGGATGGCTCTGAACTTGCGATCATTTTACCTCTACTGCATGAGTGCTAGAACTACAGGCCTGCACCATCGCACCTGGCTCATCAGTCTTGGAGCTTGAACCCGAGGCTTTGGCATGCTAGGCAAACACTCTGCCAGCACACTTCTTTTTTGGGACAAAGTCCCATTATGCAGCATCACCCTGGCTTTGAACTCATGATCTTCCTGCTACAACTACAAGTGTTTGGATTACAGGCATGTACTTTCAGACATGGACCTCTGTCTGGTTTTGTAAAATTTTCTTTTTATATTAATGGGGCTGGAGATATTATTCAGCGGTTAAGAGCACTGGCTGCTCTTCCAGAGGACCCAGGTTCCATTTCTTTCTAGCATCTACGAACTGCAGTTCTGGGAGGTGATGTCTTTTTCTGGTCTTTTCAGGTACCAGGTACACAAATGTTACATAGACATACATGCAGGCAAAGCATTCATACACATAGAAGGGGGGGGGGACTAGAGAGATGGCTCAGAGGTTAAGAGCATAGACTGCTCTTCCAGAGGTCCTGAGTTCAATTCCCAGCAACCACATGGTGACTCACAACCATCTGTATTGAGTTCCGGTGCTCTCTTCTGATCTGCAAGCATACAAGCAGGCAGAGTACTGTACATAATGAATAA
Source organism: Mesocricetus auratus (assembly GCF_017639785.1). Taxonomy (NCBI): domain Eukaryota; kingdom Metazoa; phylum Chordata; class Mammalia; order Rodentia; family Cricetidae; genus Mesocricetus; species Mesocricetus auratus. Next base: position 11,223,950 of record NW_024429197.1, read on the forward strand.
ATAAAATCTCTTGCCGGGCGGTGGTGGCGCACGCCTTTAATCCCAGCACTCGGGAGGCAGAGGCAGGCGGATCTCTGTGAGTTCGAGGCCAGGTTGGACCGACAGCCTCCAAAACAGAGAAACCCTGTCTTGTAAAAACCAAGAAAAAAAAAAATCTCTCTTTTTTTTGTTTTTGTTTTTTGAGACAGGGTTTCTCTGTGACTTTGGAGGCTGTCCTGGAATTAGTTCTTGTAGACCCGACTGGTCTTGAACTCACAGAGATCTGCCTGCCTCTGACTCCCAAGTGCTGGGATTAAAGGCATGCGCCACCACCGCCTGGCCATAAATAAAAATTTTAAAAAATAAAAAAAGGAAGAAGAGTATAAGACAGAGACCTAGTAGACTCCTAATAATAACTATTATTTATCTAATATTCACTTTCTGGCCCTGTTCAGAGGTCTCTGGCCTTGGTGACCTCTGAACTGTAAAGCAACCACCATAATTTGTATATGAATACAGAAAGATGGCCACAGCATATTGCTGAGAGGTTGTAACAGTCTTGGAGCATGCCCCCTTTCATGGAACATGTGTTTATGTGTTGGCACTGTATCAGCACGAAGGGCAGTATTAACATTGCTTTTTATACCTTTCTTAGGATATGAGTCTGTTTGAATATTCTCCAGTAGACAGCTGTTATACCCGAGAGCTGAAGAAGCATTTAGGCGGAATATTAATTGTAAATACTTCAGTGATCCACAGCGGGTGTGGTTGGGGGTGCTCCATGCAGACTGAAGCCTCCATGTAGTTTGCATCCTGAGGTCCCACAGGGTCGAATGGACGGTTGATGCTGCTGTTGGTTTTAGGTCTCATGCCCCTGTTTTGGAGAAAAACAACTTCATTACCACCTCCATTTCGTTAAAATCAAATTAGCTTCTTCGGATAAACGAGTGAAGATTTCTCTCGCCACCTGCAGGCCTGACTCACTTTCGACTCAGGGCAAAGAGGGCATCCTTTCAGGGGACCTGGGGAGGTCCAAGATGAGGGGAGAGGAGGAGGGTCGAAGAAGGGACCCTGATTTGAGCCTTTGGTCTGTGGCTTCTTGCTTCTGAAAATCAAGGTGCCTTGACACCTTCCCACTGGTACCACCAATGAATACAACATGTCATTGTACCTGTCTTACCCAGACCGCTGGGGTCATCGGGGAGAAGGTCACAGTGCCTGCCAGATGTGGGAGGCAGACATCTTTAGATACACTCATTCCGCAGTGGGTCCTGGGCAGCTGCTATGTGCCTGGTGTTGCTGTAGGCAGCAGGCTTTTAGGAGAGTGAGACAAATGTTGTCCCCGCTCTCTGGATCTTACATTTAGTTGACAGGGAGCATGTGAGGGACACACAGCCTGCTGAGGCACAGGGGAGGAGAAGCTACAGCCTGAGCCCAGAGGAACCAGCCCGAAGGTAGAGCAGAAGGATCTCACCACACCCTTCTTCCTGACTGACCTGACAAGTTCATTCCCCACTTGATAAATTGAGGTCTGTAAATGCTGTCTACCCCATGGAGTGCTGTGGAGATTAAGCGATGTAAATGGCTTGTCTGTGTGCCCGGCATACAGTAAATGTCCTAGAGATGTTTATTATCTATTGAAACAAACCAAGGTAGAGGCACCGTCACTGCCCAGAAACCTCAGACAGAGGTGAATATTGTGTCCTGAGTGGACCTTTTCCTCCTTGTCCCCTGGGCTTGTCACTGTGCCTGTAACATTATTAATAAGTCTAGTCATACCTAAGCACCTGAGCTGCACAGTTAGTTCATCAGTGGAAAGAGAATTTTCTTTTGTTCTTTCCTTTTTGGTGGTGGCAGGTGTGTGTGTGGGGGTGTGGGGCAGGTTTCACTCTGTAGCCCAGGCTGGCCTTGAACTCTTGACAATTCTCCTGTTTCAGTCTCCCAAGTGCCCAGTGCCAGAATTGTAGGCATCAGGCATGTACTGCCAACCCAGTAAGATGGTATTAATTAAACCAAGGCTGCAGTAAGGAGGAATAGGGTTCATGTATTTGCTGCTTTTGGCATAGTGCCTGGCTTGCAAAAAAAAGGCACTCCAAGAATTTTATTTATTTATTTTGAGGCAGGGTCTTGCTATGTTGCTTTGGCTGGCCTGGAACTTGCTTTGTAGATTAGATTGGTGTAAACCCATTGAGATCTGCCTGCTTCTCCCTCTCAAGCGCTAGGATTAATGGCATCTGCTACCATGGCCCCTTCACCCCAAGAATATTGCTTCAAGAAAGCACCAGGCAGTGGTGGTACACACCTTTGATCCCAGTACTTGGGAGGCAGAGGCAGGTGGATCTCTGTGAGTTTGAGGTCAACCTGGTCTACAGAGTAAGTTCCAGGACAGCCAAGGCTACACTGAGAAACCCTGTCTCAAAAATAAACAATTAAAAAAGAGAGAATGCAAATAGCCCATTAAGTGGTCAGACCAGTCCCAAGAATGCCTTGTACTGAGGAGGGTAAGTCTTAACCATCTCTGGGCCCCCAGGATCAAGTGCTTGGTACTCTGACCAGTTACACAGAATTTGCCTGGGGAGAATCCTTCTTTAGATTCAGTGCTCATGAGGGCAGATCCCCCCCCCCCCGCCAGAGGCAGGGTTTCTCTGTAGTTTTGGAGCTCACTCTGTAGATCCTGCTGGCCACAGAGATCATCCTCTGTCTCCCGGGTGTTGGGATTAAAGGCGTGTGCCACCACCCCTCGGCAAGGGCAGGTTTTGAGCTGAGGAAGCCCAGCTCCCCAGACTCACTGACTATGTATAGAGTCACTGTGGCTCTGGTTGTACAGATGGGCGGAGAAGTCCCCTCACAGAGCACACCCAGTCTCTATCTGAGGAAGAAAATGAATACAAGTGGCACCCATCCTCCGGAGTTAGGTTGGTCTGACAGAAGAGTGAGTGAGTTTCAGTCTCGGGAGGGAAAGGTGTTCAGGCCTTTGGTGTTTTAAGAAGAGGAAGAATGTTGAGCTGGCTGTTCTGGGGCAAGCGCCCAGGTAGCTACATAATTCAAGATGAGCTAATGGGGACTTTTGACTTGGGAAAAAAATTCCTAAAAGCATTGACAAGTCGATAGTGGTTCAGACAGAGCTTTCTCTGGTTCTGGTCCAACGGTTTGTTTTTTTTTTTCCAGTGCTGAGGATAAACCCAGGGTTCTTGTTCATGCTAAGCAGGCGCTTGACCACTGAGCCACATCCCAGCCCCACAGTGAAAGACGCATGCCACCATCGCTCTTCCATTGCTGACTCAGTGCCTCGAAACCACATGGACAAGGCCAGGGAGCTGCTTCACATAAATGAATTCTTTTTTAAAAATCCACGTGGATAAGCAGATAGACTTCAGTTTATAGTAGGGGACGGAAGGGGGTGGTGTGGCAAAATGGTTAGCAGGTGCTGGCACTAGGCTGCCAGAGTTAAGTGCCCTCTTGATGTGCTAACTGGACGCACGATCAGGAAAAGTAACCACACCTCTGTGCTTCAATTTTTCTTCTCTGGAAGAGGTCAACACACATTTCAGAAGGTTCCAGGAGATTGACAGAGACATAACAAGTTAAGCAGGGTGAGGTGTGGGAATGGCGGTGTAGGAGGCTGCTTGTCAACAGAGGTATTAGTAAGACCTTTCCTGCCCTCCCCCAACCCCTCCGCACCTCGCACAGCCAGGTGACCATCCACGCACTCTACAGGACAGAAGGGCTTTGCCCCTGGAGGCCCTCTTGACCCAGGGTCAGCAAACACAGGGGCAGAATGCAAACTAAATGGAAACAGGAGGAGCCCATAAGCCCCTTCCCCAGTTCTGTAGCCACAGCTCCAAAACAGGTGGAGAGGAGAGACTTTAGAAACTAATTCCTTTTTCTTTCTTTCTCTGAGACAGGGTCCCATGTAGCCCAGGCTAGCCTCATATGCACTGTATAGCAGGGGATGACCTTGAACTCCTGATCCTTCTGCCTCTACCTCCAAAGTATGAGTATCATTGTCATATGCCTCTGTGCCCAGCTCTAGAAACTGAAATTTACATGTCCTCAGTGTGAAAGTCCCCTTGCAACCAGCCCCGCCCCCCGATAGTTTTCAGGGCCATCACATGAATCCCCACACATTATTCAGGCTTCTGCTCGGCGACTGAATTTTAGTCGCATCTCACCAGACAGTTGAGGGACTCTCCAGGATAAAAGAGAGGCCAACAGGGCGGTGGTGGCGCACGCCTTTAATCCCAGCACTCGGGAGGCAGAGGCAGGCGGATCTCTGTGAGTTTGAGGCTAGCCAGGTCTTCAAAGAGAGTTCCAGGACAGTCTCCAAACCTACAGAGAAACCCTGTCTCAAACAAGCAAACAAACAAAAAAAAAAAAAAAAACAAAAAAACAAAAAAAGAGAGAGAGAGAGAGGCCAAAGCAGGCAGACTAGCTAAGACAGTGAAGCAGGTTGACAATGCAGAGCGGGAGAAAACATAGAATAAAAACTGACTAGTGTCCTCGGAGAGTTAAGAGCTGACGCTGTAACCATGACACAAGATGCTGTAGCTTTTACGGAGAGAAGAAATCACTGGGAAGATAAGTCACCAGAGTCTAAAGTTTTAACAGGTGAACTGAGTGTTTGAGAGATAATGAAATGGCAAGTCTCTGGAGGTTATATATAAAAAAGACAATATAAGAAAACCAGAGGACTGGGGTGGAGGGGTGGCTAAGTGGGTAACAGTGCTTGCTGCATAAGCTGGGGGACTCGAGTTCGGATCTCTGGCACCCTCTTCAAAGCCGGGTGCCGTGGCAAGTGTGCTTAGGCAGGAGGGAGGTGGAGGTGAGCAGGTTCTAGCGGCTCTCTGGGCAGCCTGTCTAGCTGAAAGGTCAAGCTCCAGGTTCAGTGGGAAACCTCGTCTCAAAAACTAAGGTGGAAACTGATAGAGGAGAACACCCGAGAGCAGCCTGTGGTCTCCACACAGACAGGCATGTGTGAGCAGCCCTTGCACTCGCACAAATAAGGAAGGAGGAAAATAAGTTAGAAGATCAATGCAGGAGGCCTGTTTTATAAGGAAGGATATGCATCTACAGACTGCAGATGGAAGTCACCCCAAAGCACAGTGTCACCAAACGGCAGATTACTAAGCTTAAAGGGAACATTCTAGGAGTTTTAGGGTAAGGGGGACAGATAACACCAGGAATCAGAGTAGCTCTAGTACTTCCAGATACTGCAAGGTAGTTGGTGAGGGGATCATATCCTCAAAGTTCTGATGGAAAATTATTTGCACCTAAGATCATATTTACATTTAAAGGAAGTAGAAGCCAATACAAAGACAATTTTGGGTGACTTGATAAAAACTTTGCCCCCTAGAAGCCCTTTCTCAGGAAGTGGCTACAGGATGTGCTCCACCGAAATGAGGGCATGAACCCAGATGCTGGGAGACTTTGAAAGCAGGAAATCTGGATAGCTAGCTGGTCTGAGATCGCATCCAGCCTTAGACACACAGGAGAAGAAAGGGTCTAGAAGGAGATCATAAAAGGACATAAATGATGTGGTTAAATAGAGAAGCATTTTACAGATCTGATGAAGTCCAGCAAGGTGTACACAGAAACAAACTAAGAAGAGGAGCATTTAAAGCCTGGAGTGGAGGTGCACACCTGACACCCCAGCACTAGGGAAGAGGAAGCAGGAGGATCAGGAGTTCAAGGTCATCCTTAGCTGCATCAAAATGTGCTCTCAGAAATTTAAACTAAATAAAGACAATGACAATAAGAGAGGCAACTGACTTTAGGGAAGAAAAATCTGTACAAGGATGTAAATGCCTGTAGGATGTACTGTTTGATTCAAAAGTAGACAGTTAATTGTAAGAAGAATGTCAGCCCTGGGTTGCAGAGATGGGCCAGCAGGTAAGGTTCTTGCTGCCATGCCTGACAGCCTTCACATCAGTGAAGTAGCATGTATGTGCCTGTGTGTGTGAGTGTGTATGTGTGTGTGAGAGTGTGCATGTGTGTGAGTGTGTATGTGTGTGAGAGTGCATGTGTGTGAGTGTGTATGTGTGTGAGAGTGCATGTGTGTGAGTGTGTATGTGTGTGTGAGTGTGTATGTGTGTGTGAGAGTGTGCATGTGTGTGAGTGTGTGTGAGAGTGTGCATGTGTGCATGTGTGTGTGAGAGTGTGCATGTGTGAGAGTGTGCATGTGTGTGAGTGTGTATGTTTGTGTGAGAGTGTGCATGTGTGTATGTGTTTACAATAATAAAAAATCCTAAACAAGGAAAAAGAGAGTTGAACATGGTGATACACACCTATAGTCTCAGCTGGGCGAAAGGGTCATCTGAGCCTACACACTGGGCAGCACAGTGAGACTATTCATATAAACATTAAAATATATGGCAATTATATATGTACTCATACATATATAATAAAAAAGCAAACCCTGAGTGTTTTCCTAAAATGCTTACTTGGTTCTCTGAGCCCCCTGCAGGTGTTAGGACTGTGACTCCTGGCTTCCGGAGGAAGTGGGTGCTGCCACCTGCGTATGATTTATGACCTGGAAGCTGTCTTTTCTTCCTGTGCTGATCAAGGAAGACGTGGTTAAAATGACAGGGTTTGGAACTGCTTGCTTCATAGAATGTGAAGTTTTTGTAAAGCTGGACAGACTCTGTGAGGCACAGACCTTTATTGAGTATGGCCACTGAAATTCTGGGATTGTCATTGTTTTGCTTAACCAAATGCAAACTCCAAGAAGTATTGTCTAGAACTGACAAATGAAGAGAAAGACATCTAAGCATATTGTTTTACATTTTTATTTTATGTGTTTGGGTGTTTTGCCTGATACATTCTTTTTGTTTTGCCTGTATACATTCTTTGTACCATGTGGAGGCCAGAAGAGGGCTGCAGATCCCTCTGGAAATGGAGTTACAGATAGTTGTGAGCCACCACGTAAGTGCTGGGAAACTGAGCCTCTTAAAGAACAGTCAGTTTGACCGGGTGTCGGTGGCATGCGCCTTTAATCCCAGCACTCGGGAGGCAGAGGCAGGCAAGGCCAGCCTGATTTACAGAGCGAGTTCCAGGACAGCCTCCAAAACAATACAGAGAAACCCTGTCTTGAAAAACCAAAAAAAAAAAAAAAAGTCAGTTTGCTGCACTGCTGAGCCATCTCTCTAGCCCCAGGATATTTTAAAAAAATTTTTACTACATATATTTATTTGTGTATGGGTGGGGGACATGTATGCCATGGTGTGTCTGAGAAAGTCAGAGGGCAACTTGTGGGAGTCAATGCTCACCTTCTATGTGTGGGTCCTGGGGATGGAACTCAGGAGAACAGATAAAGCATTCGACCAACATGGTTGCTTGTGAGATCAGGACTGAGGAGGGGGTGAATGGAGGGTGGTGTTTCCACTCTGTGGCACTGTCTGTTACACTGGCAGAATACACCCCCTCCCTTTTTAAAAAATGTTTAGAGACAGGGTTTCTCTGTAGCTTTGGAGCTTGTCCTGTAACTCGATCTGAAGACCAGGCTGGCCTTGAACTCACAGAAATCCACCTGCCTCTGCTTCCACCGAGTGCTGGGATTAAAAGTGTGCACCACCACCACCGCCTGGACAATTTTTTGTTTGTTTTTCAAGACAGGGTTTCTCTGTGGCTTTGGAGGTTGTCCTGGAACTAGCTCTTGTAGATCAGGCTGGTCTCGAACTCACAGAGATCTGCCTGCCTCTGCCTCCCTAGTGCTGGGATTAAAGGCATGCGCCACCAATGCCTGTCTACCACCTGGCCAATTTTATACTCTTGATACTTGTAGTTTGGAAATGTGTCCACCAGACGAATATAGAGGAGTGTCTCAGGAGAAACAGCTTGCTAGACAGCCAGGCTGAGGAACACAGATGTGACCAGATGTAGAAAGGCGTGCTAGTCTGCAGGGATAGTGGTGGGGAACTGTGGACATCCACGTAGTGGTAATTGCCTTCAGAGGAGACAGCCCTGTGGATGATGAACTTGAAGAAGAAAGACTGGGAACTGAGTCCATGAGAGAGCTCCTGAGTCCTGGAATAAGACATGATACATGTCTGAGGGAGCCTACTGCTTCCAGGGAACAAAATGGTCCAAGTCCTCTAACTGGGAGAGTGTAGAGAGGCCAGAGTCCTAGGAGTACAGATAATTCTGTCAGTGAGAACACGAGGCAGTGGTGAGTGCTAGAAAGACAAGCAGCCTGAGAGAAGGTGATCGGAGTGGACCTTTCAAAGAGGCAATGTCTGAGTAGAGACATGGCAAGCAATGCAAAATCTGGCAGTAAGTCCAGAAGCCCTGAGGCGGGCTGGGCTTGACATGTTTGAGGAATAGCAGAAAGGCCAGCATGGTGGAGGACATTAGTCAAAAAGTCCGTTTGGAGAGTCTGGACTCCAGAGTTAAGGTTGGAGTCAACTTATGGAACATAGAGGTTGCTTTGGGGGAGATCCCGGGGGTTGAGAGCAGAAATAGGGTACAATTTGTTTTGCGGCTGGAGCAGGAGCCTGAGGAGGCCATCAGTGCAGTGTGGCTATGCAGGACGAGAGAGAGGGAGGCCCTTCAGCCCAACATGGACCAGACCCAGCAGACTCAGCTCCCACTCACAAGCAGCCCAGCCCCCTCTTGGGATGGAAGGATCCGTCACAAATCAAAATAGCAGCAAAGAACAGCCTCGAATTGTTCTGTGTAAGAGCAGAGAAATTAGACGAGTCAGCTGTGGGCTCGAGCCCGCCTCCCACACAGCTGTGATCTGCACCCCGATGAAGACACACTTCCCGAGACTCGCAATTCTGCTGGCTCCGAGCAAAAAGTTTTGCTGCTCCAGACCCAGAGCAAATAGTTATTTTGGGACAGATACTGGTCTTGGAGGACAATGAGGTACTCTGCCCTGCCCCAAATCTTCTGATCTATCATGGAAAAGTTTTAACAGATGAAAGTTTGGTGAGTTCTTCAGAAACACCAAGTGCCAAGCTGGGCCTGGTAAGCACATGCACACCTTTAATCCCAGCACTTGGGAGGCAGGGATAGGCAGATCCCTGTGAGTTAGAGCCCAGCCTGGTCTATAGAGTGAGTTCCAGGACAGATAGGGTTCAAAAAACAAACAAGAAAGAGTTCAAGGTTATCCTTGGCTATATAATGAGCTTGACACTAACCAGGGATGCTTGAGTCCTTATTTCAAGTCCTCCTGTCCTCCACCCCCCAAAAAAAGACGCAGAGACCAAAAGACTTCACATTTTCATGAGGAATCTAGATTCCTGAATCCCACCTCTGATCTGCTGGATTCTTTCTTTCTATCTATCTATCTATCTATCTATCTATCTATCTATCTATCTATCTATCTATCTATCTATCTATCTATCTATCTATCTTTGTGGTGCTGGGATCCAACCAGGCACTCATGGTACCAGTAAGCTACCTGGCAGCCCAGGTCTGCTAAATCCGAGTCTCTGGAATTGGGGCTTTTAATCTCCATTCTTAATGAGCACACCTCTACTCCAAGCAGTCATCCTGAATGCAAGCCTAAGAATTGCTTTAGTCACAGCCTAAAGAGCCCACTGTGGGAGAGACGGGAATGAAAACATAAAGAAACAGCATAGCTCACCCGAGATCACACAGCCTCAGCACAGCGCTAAGGTGACAACCACCATCGTGCTCTCCTGTCAAGTGTCTTGCTCTTTTCTTTTGGTGTCTTTCTGTTACCCAGGGAGAGGGTGCTCGGGGTTTTTTTTATTTTGTTTTGTTGGGAGAGGGTCTCATGTAGCTCAGACTGACCTTGAGCCCTCTATGTAGCCAAGACTAACCTTGAGCTCTTAATCTTCCTACTGCCACATTGTTCAAATACTGGAATCACAGGTGTGCACCGCCATACCCAAAGGTTTTGTTTGTATGTTTGTTTGTTTGTTTTTCTAAGACAGGGTCTTGCTCTGAAGCCCAGGCTAGCCCCAAACTTGTAATCCTCCAGCCTCAGCTTCCTGAGTGCTAGGATTATGATCATGACTGTCCACTTGCCCCTCCTGCAGTTGGGCTCTGCCTTTAGGAAATTACTTTCCCACTCTCAGGACTCTTTGAGCTATAACCTGACACATGAGGAATTGCTTATACCAGCCTGTCCTTCCCTTCCTTACCAGCCCCAGGTGTGGCTGTATTTTTATGATGACGATACTGCTCTAGGACATTCTCCTCTATACCACCCTGTACCCAGCTCAGGCCCTGTACATAAGGGACAATGACTGTATGTGCTGACCGTGCAAGGTGGCTGTAATGTGGATTGCTGTGTGCAGCACCGAGTGTGGAGTATGCTGGGAGTGTTAGTCACAGCTTGGTAACACACATCTGGTCTGAGACCTGGGTTCATACCCTGGGTTAGATGTGTGACAATGAGTTTGGGTCACCTTCCTCACAGCATAGGGACAGGAAAGGGAATGAACCATGGTATTCACAGCAGGATGGGTCTAGTTGTGGGGGTTTGGAGGCCTGGATGAAACCAAGAAAGGACCAAGAGCCCTGGGCTACCACAGAGGACATTTCAAAGGGTGTAAGGTCCCAGCAGAGTCCCTCACTCAGAACTGAAAAATCGTGTTCCCCAAAGACCAGGTAAATGGCTAACTCCCCAACTTCATTCTGTGTAGATAAAGAATAGCATCCTGGGGGTGGTAAGAATGGACCCTCTATGTTGTTCTCTGATCTCTGCTGGGCAAGCCCTCTGGCAGCTGAGCTACACCTTGCCTTTGTTCTGAGTGTATGGTCCCTGGGCTCAGGGCTACATTCTCAATCATCTCACTAAGTTTTCACAACCATAAACACATTACATTCCCTGACCCCTTCCTTCCTTTTTCTGTTTTGGAGACAAAGTGTCATTCATTGTGAGATTCCCCTGCAGCTGGGGTTATAGGTATTTGTAAGCCACCTGATGTGGGTGCTGGGAATCAAACTCAGGTCCTCATGGCACATTCATTGTCTTATGTAGCTCAGGCTGACCTTGAACTCATAATCTCCCTGCTTCAGCCTCCCTGGTGCTGGGATCATAGACATCTGCTTCCAGGAGAAGGAGTGACGGTCAGCTGGGTGGTTCAGGCTCCAATCCCACCTTGGCTCACAACATTTTTACTTTTTTTTTTTTTTTTTGAGAAAGGACCTCATGTAGCCCAGGCTGGTCCTGGATTCCCAGTCGTCGTGGGTTACCCTTATGAGTGCTGGGATTACAGGCATTGCCACCACACTGGCTCTGCCCTTTGTGGATCTTTTGACCAATTCTCTTTACTCCTCCAGTTTAATGGAAACTGAAATCCATGAAGTGGATAGTTACTCGTGCTCTTCCTTCTAAGGTATACTAAGTTGAAGACCGCCACCAACATCTACATCTTCAACCTGGCCTTGGCCGATGCTCTGGCCACCAGCACGCTGCCCTTCCAGAGTGCCAAGTACCTGATGGAAACGTGGCCGTTCGGAGAGCTCCTGTGCAAGGCCGTGCTGTCCATTGACTACTACAACATGTTCACCAGCATCTTCACACTCACTATGATGAGCGTGGACCGCTACATTGCTGTCTGCCACCCCGTCAAGGCCTTGGACTTCCGGACGCCTGCCAAGGCCAAGCTGATCAACATATGCATCTGGGTCCTGGCTTCTGGTGTTGGGGTCCCCATCATGGTCATGGCAGTGACTCAACCCCGGGGTGAGTGAGAGAGGAAGCTGACGCATGGGTCTCAGCCTGACCACCTATTGGCCTCTGTGGGTTTCCAAGTGGGAGTGGCTACCAGTGGTTGTGGGTTACAGAACAATGAAAGAAGCGGATTGGCTGGTGGGATGGAGAGTCAGCTAATGGGGAGTGTGGGTGATAGACTGCTGAGAGTTTGATTGACTGGTTGGTAGGTTGCTGGCCACAAGGAATTTGTGGGCTGACTGGCCAGGGCTGTAGATTAAAGAGACATGGATAAATGACCAAGGTGTGGTTGTCACTGACCAGTGAGCAGCAGAGGCTATAGGATCTGTAGACTCATGCTAAAATCCCTTTTATCCCACTTTGAAAACCACTGGAGGGGTTGAAGAGATGGCTCAGTGGTTAGGAGCACACACTACTGTTCTTGAGGACCTGAATTCAGTTCCCAGCACCCACACCAGGTGGCTTAAACTGCCTGAAAGGGGCTCTCACACCTCTGACTCCTGTGGGCACTTGCATTCATGTGCATATCCTCTCCCTCCATACACATAATTAAAATCATAAAAAGAGAAAAAGAAAAAGAAAACCACTGGAAGGTGGGTATATAATACATACAGGGCTCTAACCTTGATACTCAAGGGCTTGAGGCAGGAAGGTCTTGAGAGACCAGTCTGGGTTATGTAGTAAGAACCTGGAGAGAGGGACTTCATGGGACAATGTGATTCAGTTGGTACAGTGCTTGCCCAGCATCACTCTACGAGCCCTGGGATCAATCCCCAGCACTCATACATCAGGTGTTGCGTACCTATAGGGCTTGCAAGAGGATCAAGAGTTCAGGGCTAGCTTTAGCTCTATAGTGAGTTTTAGGCCACCCTGGGCTACATCAAACCCTGTCTCAAAAACAAAGAAAAGTAAGGAGAAGAAAATACCATTGGCCAAATGGTAAAAGTGAAACCTAGAGAATGGCCTGCAGGGAGTGGCAGGTGGGCACATCTCCTGGGATAACTTTATTAGTCTCTATAGTTGCTGTAACAAACATCCCCAAAGTCCAGGCAGACAGGTGCCTCACCTGGGCTATCTTTACTAGTCTCTGTAGCTGCTGTTAACAAACATCCCCAAAGTTCAGGAACTTAACATAGCAGTTTTCTTATCCTACAATCCACTGGGTAGGAGGATGGTTTGGGGGTGACCCAGGCTCCCAGAGAAGGTGCCCAGTCTTCCACTATTGGTGTCTGGCCAGCACATAAATACAGAAGGGAGTCAGGAGGAATCATAACCGCTTTTCAGTGTTATTGTCCAACCCTTCCTAGCGCTGGCTGCTCACATGGCCCCACCATGATGTAAGGAAAGGTGCCTAAAAATTAGTAACCAACTTCTAAGCCCTATTTCCTCATAGAGAAGGCAGGATGCCTCTTCCTCTTTCTCTCCCTCCCTCTCACTCTCATTGATGCACAATGAGGTGATACATGTCCATATGTCCATGTGCCAGCATACAGGAGACTGAGACAGAAGGACCCTGGATCCAAGGCCACTTTATATATCCAGACCTTGTCTGAAAGAAAAAAAAAAAAAAGACAGAATCAATCAGGTGGTTTAGTTTAAGCCTCCCAGGCAGCCACATGATGAACTTAACCTTTGACCCAAAGCTCCACCTTCAAGTATCTCCTTCCATTTGGTCCCCAGGTAGAAGCCTGTGGAGGCTTGGTTCTCAGGGTAGGAAAGGGGACGAGGGTTGGCAGGACACTTCTTAGATACCTTGACCCTCACAAGGGCAGAGCCCACAGCACCATTATATAACCTTTGAGCAATTGGTTTTGACTGAGCAGCAGGGTCCCATTGCTCAATGTCAGCCTTCAGTTTATGCTTCATTAACTGCAACCTTGCTGGGAGCTGAGCCAAATGGACCTCACTCCTCCCTCTCCAGCACCACCCCCTGTACACACTGATCTTCAGTCATCCCCAAGGGGTCCTCACTCCTCCCTCTCCAGCACCACCCCCTGTACACACTGATCTTCAGTCATCCCCAAGGGGTCCTCACTCCTCCCTCTCCAGCACCACCCCCTGTACACACTGATCTTCAGTCATCCCCAAGGGGTCCTCACTCCTCCCTCTCCAGCACCACCCCCTGTATACACTGATCTTCAGTCATCCCCAGGGGTCCTGCCAGCCTTAAGTACCACAGACATTTTGTGGCTTTCCAGCCCCTTTCTCATAACTCTCAGGCTGCAAGTCTACCATGTGGCTCCAAGAGATCTTGGGCATCCCTCAGGTCTGCATCAGGACCCTACAGCATCCTCTGAGATGCTCAGTGGCCCAAGCCCATTCTCCAGGAACAGGAAGGTTCCCTTCCTCTTTCTATGGGTATGGCTGTTGGGAGGGCTTTGTTGTTGCATTTTACTTTTGGATATAGTCTCAATATGTAACTTGGTCTAGCTCTGCACTCGGGATGCTCCTGCCTCAGGCTGCTGTGTGGTGGTGGGATTACAGGTGTGTGCTGCTGGGGAAAGGTTGCTGTTGACATTAGCTGAGATCTGCACGTTGTCCTTTAACCGACACATACACACAGAGAACAGATACGTGTAACTCTAACTAAGGAATGTACATTTGACCGTTAGCCCCACCATAAGGAAACCTGAAGACTGTGAATAATTTGCCCAAGGCCATACACATCTGGGCTGGAGTCAGGCTCCTAATCCAAGGATGTTAAGGATGTAGTCAAGAATGACCTTGAACTTCTGCTCCTCCTTGCCTCTGTCTCCTGAATGCTTGGGTAACATGTATGTGCCACTGAGTCAAGTTTATACAGTGCTGGGAATTGAACCCAGAGTTTAGTGCATGCTAAACAAGCACTATAGCAACTGAATTACATCCCCAGCTGTATGACTCACCCTCTAAATCAATCTTCAGTACTGATTGACCCACTGGAGCAATTTTGGAAATAGGTAGGTGGTCTGCTGAGTTAACACAATGACTGATATTACTGGGCCAGCATAAATTATTATGAGAGAAGACACAGAAGAGGACCCCCAGATGAGGGCCGATTCTGGAATCTTTAAGCACAAGAAGGAGTTCGCCAAGTAAGGAGACAGTCTAGGTGTCAATCATCTTGAAAGGGGACAAGCAGAGTCCCTTAGGCACACAGATCTCTGACTCCTGTCTTTGCTTGTTTCCCGACCTTAGATGGAGCAGTGGTATGCATGCTCCAGTTCCCCAGCCCAAGCTGGTACTGGGACACGGTGACCAAGATCTGTGTGTTCCTCTTCGCCTTCGTGGTGCCGATCCTCATCATCACCGTGTGCTACGGCCTCATGCTGCTGCGCCTGCGCAGCGTGCGTCTGCTGTCGGGCTCCAAGGAGAAGGACCGAAGCCTGCGGCGCATCACGCGCATGGTGCTGGTGGTAGTGGGCGCCTTCGTAGTGTGCTGGGCTCCCATCCACATCTTCGTCATCGTCTGGACGCTGGTGGACATCAATCGGCACGACCCACTTGTGGTGGCCGCGCTGCACCTGTGCATTGCGCTGGGCTACGCCAACAGCAGCCTCAACCCTGTGCTCTATGCCTTCCTGGACGAGAACTTCAAGCGCTGCTTCCGCCAGCTTTGTCGCGGGCCCTGCGGTGGCCGCCAGGAACCCGGCAGCCTCCGCCAGACCCGCCAGGCCACCGCGCGTGAGCGCGTCACTGCCTGCACCCCCTCCGACGGCCCTGGCGGTGGTGCTGCTGCCTGACCTACCGGCACTCCCCGCTAAGCACCCCACCCAAGAGAAAGTGACCTGGCGGGCCACACCGAACCTCCTGGGAGGCCCGGGCCACCATCTGGGCAGCTGGAATGGGGCCTGCGCAGAGGGGTGGCCTCCGGTAGGGGCGGGGCCTGAGGGATCCAAGGTTTTGGGTTGGAGGGGTGGGGGTGTCAGAGTGAGTGACACCTCCAATGGGGCAGAGCTTCAAGCCTTGGGATAGCCTCGAACTCTGGCCTTTTGAATACCCAGTTCCAATCTGAGGATTCCAGCTCTAGAAACCAGCAAGGACAGTGATGAGATCGATGACTTGATAGCAGGGAGAGTCTGAGCACCTTTGTGGTATAGGGAGGAGCCTCTTAGGGGAGGTGAGAGGACCAGTCAGGCAGTCAGGAAGGGCACTTAAGGGTTTGGGCAAGAGATAGACACCGACTGCTCCCCACTCCCCCCACCCCCGTGTAGGTAAGGGGGGCAGAGCTGGGAGCTTCAGTTTGGAGAAGAGTCCAGGGTCTCACCAGGTTCTAACCGCTAAACTCGCCTGAGGCTAGGTCTGATTTAACTTTTCTATACAGAGAATACAAGCTGGGCCTAATGTGGCAGGTTGGTGTAATTCCAGTCATGCTGGAGGCTGAGGCTGGGAAATTAAAGGCCAGCCTGGGCAACTTAGTGTCTAAAACTAAAAAGTAAAGAGGGCTGAGGGTGTAGCTCAGTGGCAGGGTGTTTGTGGGGGGCTCTGGGATCAATGAGACAAAACAAAAAACCCTCCAAACAACAGCAAAACCCCCGGGGGCAGGTCAGTGGGACAGAAGCAGTGGCTCCTGGGTTCTGGAGCAAGGCCCCAGAATCAAGTTCTGATGGCATCCTTGAGGCTCAGGAAGGACTGAGACGGTTCTAGGACCCCAATAGCACAGACAGGAAGTGGAAGTAGAACCTAGAGTGTTGGCTCAGGGGTTAAGTGCACTTCCTGGTTTTGCAAAGGATACAGATTCAGTTCTCAGTACCCACATGGTGGCTCACAACCATCTGTAACTCCTGTCCCAGTCAGTCCGATGCCCTTTTCTGACCTCTGTGGACACCAGGCATGAACATGGCTCACATACACACATGCAGGCTAAACACTCATATACATAAAATAGGCCTTAAAAAAAAGTGGAGCTGGACTTGGTGGCTTAGGCCTTTAATTCCAGCACCTAGGAGGCAGAGGAAGGTGGATCTCTGTGAGTTCACATTTAGCTTGGTCTACAGAGTGAATTCCAGGACACCCAGGGATATATAGTGAGACCCTGTCTCAAAAAACAAAATAAAACAGAGATATGTGTTAGGTGGAGAGTAGATAGTTGGGCAGGGTGCCGAGGCTTCTGCTTATGGGTTAAATCATGAAGACTGACAGTGGATGCTTTGGGGATTCCCAGGGACCTAGTGTCTATGGATCAGTACTGGAGCACAGATACCCACCTTGTTTTGAGTACCCCATTTGTGGCACCTCAACGTCAGCCAGGAGTTGCCAGAACTACCAAATACTTGGATCCTCAATAAGAACCTGGAAGAATTTGAGGCCAGCCAGTTCGGGCTCCAAAGCTACACAGAGAAACTCTGTCTGGAAAACAAAACAAAACAAAAAAAAGATAGAGAAGCTGGAAGGAGTCCCCTCCCCTTCCTCCAGCATCTGGCTGCCCATCAGATAGATGTCTGGTGTCAGTGACTCTCAGGGACTGGAGCTGCCCAAGTAGGACCCAACTTTGAAGGCATTGAGGTAAGAAGGTTTTTATAGCAATGATGTCGGCATGGTCCTTCGCTGGCTCTCCGTTTGCCTCCTGGGTCCCTCATCTGCTCTAGCTGCCCCCTACCAGCTCCTGAGGGTGGACACAGGAACTTATCCATGCACTCCTGGCTCCCAGTTCCCCTGGATTCATTGTTTGCCTTGTCCCCTGTGCCTCCCCCACTGCCTGAGCAACCTGCCCCTGACTCTGTATTGAAGCAGCCTGCTGACATTCTTGTAAAAACAAATTTAATTCTCTTCCTTTTTTGGGACAGATGGAAAGAAATTGACGCCTTTGTCTCAAACAAAAAAAGGAGAGAGAGAGAGAGAGACAATATACCTCTTTTCTTTTTGACAGCCATTTTCTTTGGAACAAAAGCTGGAGACTGTCACTCCACTAGGGACTGAACCAGCCTTCAGGGAGGCAGGAGCTAGACTAGCAGGAAGTGTCCCTTGATGGGAAAAGAACAGTCTTTTTCTCAGTGTGAGGTCCCTAAAAGCCAAGAACCTTGGAATCTCTGTACCTGGGATGTGGTGTGATGGTCACTGCTGTCATCAGACCTGCTCAGCCACTGTAACCTGCAACCTAGCCACGTAGCTGACTTTCACCACCCAAATGGACACTATGACCAGAGATTTCTGTTTGAGCGTGGTGAGGAGGTCATCATGCAGAAGACACCCCCAGACACTTGCTGCTGGAGAGTCCTCCTGCAATATGGGAGGTAGCAGAAGAAGGGACAAATATTCAGGGCAGACTCCAGAAGCAGGTGACACAGGAGCCAGGGCTGTGTATCTTCCTTGCAAGGGCTATGACCTTGTGTCCCACCCAGGGCAGGCCTGTCATAGAGCTAGCTGCTTCAGTCCCCTCATTACTCTCTCCTGTGGGGGCGAGAACTCACTTTTATTTATTGAGATAGAGACTCATGTAGCCCAGGCTGGCCTCGAACTCCTGATCTTCCAGCCGGATCCTCCTCAGTGTTGGTATTGCAGGTGTGGTTTTGAAATTGTTTAAACACTGATTGATTGATTGTGTCTGTGTGTGGAGGGTGGTATTGCTCTTGTCACAGTGCACATGTAGAGGTCAGAGGACAATTTTGGAGAGGTTCTTGCCTACCATATGAGTTTCTAGGGATTTGAACTCAAGTCATCAGGCAAGCACCTTTATCCGCTGAACCCAATATAAATTTTTCTTTTTATTATTTGTTTGTGTGTGTGTGTGTGTGTGCATGTGTGTGTGTGTACACATTGACATGCCATGGCCCCTCCAAGTGCTTAGATTAGAGGCATATGTTACCACATCCAACAACACCTGGCTGATTTTTTCCCCTTTCTGATACTAATAGACAGTTGTCCTTGTCTCAGTCAAGGTAACGTAAGCACATTGAAGTCGTCCTATGAGACTGTACTCTGGACACTGAGACTCAGAAATCAGTCACACATGCCTCTTCTCTCAGAAAGCTCCGGCAAATCATAGTATGTGATTGTATGCCAGTGTGACAAGTAGTGACAGCCCCAGGGAGGGTGTCCCAGGGAAGTGCCTTTTAACTAAAAACATGTTTGCAGCAATTCTATAAGGTGGCAAAGGGCCAGGGGCTTTTAAAGGATGCAGAGGAGTTGGCTACTGAGAAGGCAGAATAGTGTGTGGGAAAGCATGGGTGTGTTCAAGTGCATGGCAAAACAGAGTTATGGGCGGCGCAGGCGCAGAACTGAGAGTTATGGGCAGCGCAGGCGCAAAACAGAGTTATGGGCAGCGCAGGCGCAGAACTGAACTGACTACTGTGGTGCTTTAGGCACATTATTGAAACTCATCCTTTTGACAGCCGAGGGGGCAGGAGCAGCACTATCCCTTTTTGTTTGTTTGTTTGTTTGGTTTTGGTTTTTCGAGACAGGGTTTCTCTGTCGCTTTGGAGCCTATCCTGGCACGCGCTCCATAGACCATGCTGGCCTCGAACTCACAGAGATATGCCTGCCTCTGCCTCCCAAGTGCTGGGACTAAAAGCATGCGCCACCAATGCCCGGCTGTTTGTTTTTGAGGCAAAATCTTACTCTGTAGTCCTGGCTGTCCTGGAACTTGCTATATAGATCTGGCTGACCTCAAACTCACAGAGGTCCACCTGTGTCTGCCTTCTGAGTGCTGGGATTAAAGGTGTGAGACACACCTGGCTAGTATCCCCATTTTAGATGTGAACACTGGGCTCGGGGAGGCTAAGCTGATTTCCCGAGTCACAGACCTTGCCAGAAGTAGCAGAACTCAGGTCAGAGGAATTGTAGAGAAAATCTTCAGGTCCAAGCTTGCTGTGAATCGTGGGCATCAGTGAAGGGGAGAGACATCCCAGCAGCTGCAGGAACCCTGGGATGAGGCTTCTGAAGATTTCACAAAATGGGGGAAAAGGGCAATTTTCCGTGAACTTTTGTTCCTCCTTAAGTTCTCTGAGTCTTTCCCTTTCAAAATGTACCATGCGCGGCGCATTTTTTAAGCTCCAAATTGACAGTGTAATTCTAGACTATCACAGGTCTCTTCCTCCCCAAAATTTCCATTCCTTTCTCTCTAGGAGGTGGGAGGAAAGATTTTGCCTTTGGTTTAAAAATGCCCTACAGTTTCCAGGCTCTTCTTGATGTCCTAGAACTCACGATGAAGGCTAGAATCTGATGTTGGTTTTCCCTGTCACAGCCTCAGTTTCCCTACCTGTGGAGTGGACTTCCTTTGGAGAGTGCTGTGAGGATTAGTTAGGTAATGTATATGTGTAGCCATAGGACCTTGCACTCAGCAAGGAGCTGTGACTGGAAAGCAGAGCCGGGTACAAGTCAGAGCCTGGGACCCAGCAGGAAATGCGCATCAACTTCTAGAGTAGAGAGGAGACTGGGAATCTGGACTGGGGACCCCTTTCCTCCTAGGCTCTGGAGCCCCCATGGAGAGTGAGAAACCACTGGAGCAGCAGGAGAAAGAAGGGAAGAATGTGCTGTCATGGAAACAGGAGGAGGAGGGCGTTCCCAGGGAGAGGGAGTGACGGATAATGTCAAGTATAATAGAGAGGATGGGGGTGCAGAGGGCAGGAGGGTGATGAGAGCAAACCAGAGACCTCAAGTTTTAGTCTCCTACATGTCCCGAGTGACCCCCAAACCTAGCTTCAAATCTCAGCCCCGAAGTTAAATAGACCCCTGAACTAGTAGTAAAGGATTTGCCCTCACCAAACTCCTGTTTTCTCCAAGCTCTAAGATGAAAGAGTGGGTAGTCTCTAGTATGATGGCCTGTGTCTAATCAGCTTCTTGAATTGACTGGATTCAGGGTCACTTGTAGCAACTGGATCTTAGGCAAGTCACATCACCTCCAAGAGTGCCTTCTGGGCATTTAGGCATTGTAAATCGAGTGCCTACAGAACTTCCAGGCACTGGGCCTCAAAACAGGGTTCTAGCAATTACGTGGGTGCAAAGCTGACTGTCTTAAGGAAGTTTGCTTGGCTTGGAATTTGAAATTCCTGGCAAGTTGGAAATGGGCATTGGAAATCTGGAGAGTTGCTGGAGCTTAGCCCCTGCTGGGTCCCAGAGGCCAGTCTCCGGCTCTCAGTATCTGCAACAGATTCTGGACTTGGAGCCGTATGAAGCCAGCTCCGGAGACTCTAAAGCTAGACAGTGAGGTGGGTCCTGGCCCCAGTGCTTATACCCCAGCCATCTAGGAACAGGGCATGGAGAGATGGCTGAGCAGTTAAGAACAGGCAACAGGCACAGCTCTTCTGGAGGACCTGAGTTCAGTTCCTAGCACTCCAATCAGGAATCTGACCCCTCCTCTCCTCTGCAAGTACTCCCATATATGTAGTTTACATTCACTCACAGAGACACATACATACATGAACTCTGTGCATGTTCCTCCGCCTTCATTTATTTATTTGAATCAGGATCTCATGTAGCCCAGGCTGGCATCAAACTCACAAGGGAGCCCAGGTTGGCCTTCAATTTCTGATTCTCCTTCCTCCACCTCCCAAGTGCTGGAATTACAAGTGTGCACCACCACTCTGACCCCCGTTGGCTTATTCACTGTTTATTCCTTTATGTGACTCCAGGGCACTAGGCAGGAAGTGCTGGCTGCTAGGAGCCATGCAAGGTCAGGACCTGGTCCCTCGCTCTGAGCTTGTGGATGGGGTTCCAGGGACCAGGACAGTGGCTTTGAGGCTCGATGCAGGCAGCTTGGGATTTCAAACTGGAGCCATCAGGAGCTGATGAGGAACCTCGGGATGGGCATGCTGAAGAAGCTGTCAGTCATGTCCAAGCTTTGACATTGTAATATGATATTGCCATCTATGAAGTTCATACTGGAGAGATGCTTGATCAAGTTTCAAAAAAAAAAAAACCCAGACCAAAACAAAACAAAGAAAAAACTAGGTCAGGCAATGACGGTGCACACCCTAAATCCCACTTGGGATTAACACTCCAGAGGCAGGTAGATCTGAGTTCAAGGCCAGACTGGTCTACAGAGTGAGTTCCTGGGCAGCCAGGATTATTAAGCAAAGAAACCCTGTCTCCAAAAACTAAAAACCAAAACCAAACCAAACCAAAAAAAAAAACCTGTCTTGAAAAATAATAGATAAATAATAAAACAAGAACCCCCCAAAACCTCAAAAGACAAAAAAAAAACTCAAAAAACAAAACAACCAACAACCCCCAGACAGATAATAACTACAAAGGATGAAGCTTCCTTAGTGAGTGAAAGGAAAAGTATGGGCTCTGGACCCCCAGGACCACATTCTCAGCAGAAAGGGGATTTATTGGTCCCAGAGGGAGTGGGGGGGGGATAAGAAACAAAAACAGGAGATAGAGGGAGAAGGGGAAGCTAACAAGGGAGAGGGGCCTGGGATATTTGTCCCAGAGGGATAAAGGACAGCCTGCCTCTAGATAGAGAGGAGGCATGTGGCCCATAGGAAAATAGCAGTTTATAAAGACACAAGGGGGAAAGCCAGGCATTGGTAGCACACACCTTTAATCCCAGCACTCGGGAGGCAGAGGCAGGTGGATCTCTACAGATGGAGTTCCAGGACAGCCTCCAAAATAATACAGAGAAACCCTGTCTTGAAAACCTAAACAAACAAAAAAAGATACAAAGGGAAGCCTGTGTTAGGATAAGGTGTTTAATTTTAATTGGGCATGTTAATTAGGTGAGCCAAAGGGGGCTTTCGATTGCTGGACTTCAATACTTTGAGAGCTGGACCTTGGTGGTCAACCTCAGGAGGAGGAAGTGGCCAAATAAGGGAACAGACCTTTGTGGCTAGGACCAGCAATGTAACGTAGCAGTTTTTAGAAAGACAGGGAATCTGGGCAAAGGGCAAGGCCTGCCAGGGCCGTGTTTGCCTCACTCTGCTGGCCAGAGCCCCTTTGGTGAGAAACTGAGATGATTTAAAAAGAAGCTGTGAATGAGAGGCCTTGCCTGATTCCCAGCAACCATAAGTAGCAAATGTTTAACAAATAGGAGTCTTTTATTACCCTGTGTTTACTTTTTTCTATATCAACCCTTGCTTCTCTCCTCTCTTCTTTTGTTGATAAGGTCTCTGTATAGCTCAGGCAGGCCAGGATTTAAGATCCTCCTGCCTCTGCCTCCTAAATGCTGGACTCACAGGTATGAGCTGCCACGCCCTACCATCCCTGTTTCTCAATGCTGTGGGCAAGTCAGCAGCAATGGATTTTTTTCTTGTAACTGTGTCCTTGGGTTTGAGAAGGCACCCTCACTGGGGAAGCAACTTTACAAAAAATGTCCCCTCTGTTCCTTATACCTGGCTGTCCTCTTTTGTCCCCTAGGGACAACCTAGAGGGAATAGAGGTCACTGGTGGCCTTTGGCTGAACAATTTAGTCATAGAGATGGAATCTTTTGATAGGTATCGATGCAGGAGGTGACACCTGGAACTCATGGTCTACTCTCTCCTCTTGAATCCCAAGATGGAGACAGGGAACATGGTTTCCCCTTGTTGTCCTCTACTTCCTTGCTGTAAGTCTGTCTCTCTCTCAGCCTCTGCATGATGGAGTGGTAGAGGTAGGAGTTGATGGATTCTGAGGAATCTGCCACCCTGAAGGAGAAACGAGACTTGCCCCTCCCCACAAATAGACCTCTATTGGTAAAAATCATCCAGAGATGGAATAGCATGTGGGGGGCACTGTTTGGGGGTGAAAGAGGCAGATGTGGCTTTTGGCCTACCCCCAGATCCCATCCCAGTACTACTATCCAACTTCTGTTTTCCGAATAAAGTCAACTTGGTTCTCTACACTTGTGTTTCTGTATCTTTCTTCCTTTCTTTTCCGTGTGTGTGTGTGTGTGTGTGTGTGTGTGTGTGTGTGTGTGTGTGTGTGTGTGTGTGGTGTAGGGGGAACTGTGCCATAGTACTGTGGATTTTTCAGCTGACCTGTGCAGATCTTGTCTGAGAGACCTGAAAGAATGTGGCAGACTACAGTCTACTGCTGTAGACAACCTTACTTTACTTTTAGTGTATTTTCATACACAAATGAAACAAAGGAAGCAATGATCTAAGAAAGGTTGTTTGAGTTCAGAAAAACATGATCAGAAAAAACATGTAAATAAATGTCAGTGGGCACACACTTTTAACAGAGCAGCCCTTTCCCAGAACGTCCTCAGGACACACAGTTTAACCCCAATTGCCTGGTACATACTACAGATTGTATCTGGGAAACACAAAAGCAAGGCAGAAGGCCATATCCAGATTCAGGGTGCACTGACCAGATTGGGTTCTGTAGCTGTGTTCTCACATCCAACAAGAATAAACATGTCTTATAAATTGAATGTAAATGTCGCAGGAGGCATGAAATCCCGTTCAAGAACAACCCAGGGAACAAAATGCACTTGAGGCAAAAGGCCCTCTGCCTGTTTTTCCTGGAGCTGCTCTCACAGTTCACCTTACTGTCATTCTTAAGTTTTTCCAGACCAGTTTTCTCTGTAGCCTTGGCTGTCCTGGAACTCGCTCTGTAGACCAGGCTGGCTTTGAGCTCACAGAGATCCGCCTGCCTCTGTCTGCTGAGTGCTGGGATTAAGGGCGTGCGCCACCACCGTCCAGCTGCATGGGTCATTACCATGTTCCAGCAGCACACATGTAGAGATCAGAGGGCAACTTCGTGGAGTTGTTTCTCTCTTTCTGCCTTTACATGGTGTTCATTTTTTTTTGTCAGTTTGACACGAGTTAGAGTCATCTGGGAAGAGGGAACCTCAGTCGAGCAAATGCCTCCATCAGATTGGGCTGTAGGTAAGGCTGTGGTCATTTTCTTGATGTGGGAGGGCCCAGCCTGTTGTGGGTGGGGAGCAAGCCACAGGGAGCAAGTCAGTAAGCATCTTCATGACCTCTGCCTCAGTTCCTGCCTCCAGACCCTCAGTGATGGAGCATGGCCTGGGGCATGTAAGTGAGAAACCATTTCTTCTGCAAGCTGCTTTTGATCTTGGTGTTTTTTGTTTTTTTTGTTTTTTGTTTTTTTTTTTATGAGACAGGGTTTCTCTGTATTGTTTTGGAGGCTATCGGTCCAGCCCAGCCTCGAACTCATAGAGATCTGCCTGCCTCTGCCTCCTGAGTGCTGGGATTAAAGGCGTGCACCACCACCGCCCGGCTGATCTTGGTGTTTATCACAGCGATTGAAAGCAAGCTAGGACACATACGCTCTGGGAATTGAACTCAGGTTGTCAGGCTCCTGTGGCAAGTGTCTCTGCCCACTGACCAGCCCTGACTCTCCTTCTTTTGTTCTCCTTCCTCGATCCCTTTATGACCAGGCCTCAGTGAGGGTGTGGCAGAGCTGCCAGAACATGGCCATGTAGCCCTTCTTCCAGGAAGCCAGCCTGATGGAGGAGACAGACACACAGGGGTCTCTGTAGGCACTCCGAAGACCTGACTCGAGGTCTCTGCCTCCTCCCTTCTCCAGCTCCTCCACCATTCTAATCTAGCCCTCTTTCCCTAGAGCCCCACCCCGCCCCCATGCTTCAGGGATGCCCTTCCTCCCAGACTCCTCCCTTTTCCTCCTGACATCCTCCCTTCAGCTCCTTGGCCACTGCTCCCTCTGTGCACCTGAGGCAGCCAGGGCAGCATGGGCACTGGAGAAGTTAACCCTGAGTATGTTAGAAGAAAGACCAAGTCCATGACCATCCAATTAAAGCAAGCTTTATTTTAGAGACATACCCGGGACTGGCCAGGTGGCTGTCTCACCCTAAGTCAGGATTTCTTAGAGAGCAGCCTCTTACTGACTTTTTGAGGTCCTTTTATGGGGCAAGGTTAAAGCTAGTGGGAAACAGCTGTGATCGTGTTTACAGGGCAGGATAACTGGCTGTTAGGAAAAAGACAAAGGTAAGAATAAAGACAAGAATATACTTCATGTGGAAGGGGTGTCATACACTATGGGGTAGGTGGTCACGGGGGTAGATCAAGGAAGTAGGGACAATCGCAAATCTTAGAAACCTTAACTTTTCAGGGGTGCATTCAGTCGCAGTCCACCTCTTTCTCGTTTCTTTCTCCTTTGAAGTTTCTTGGCCCACTGGTATCTTCTTAAGGTGAGAGTGATGAATCCAGGCAGGAAAATCGTTGACTTTGACAGCAGTGGGAGTCCGGAGAATTACAATGTAAAGACTTTCCACCTGGTTTTGGTTTCAAGCCTGTTCGTTTTGAAGTGGTGAATCAGCGGAAGTCTCTGGGCCCGAACAGGTGATGCTCACCAAGCTGATGGGGGGGGGGGGGGAAGCTCATCCCAACTGAGCTACAGTCCTTTAAGGACTCAGAGACTGGGGAGGGAAAAGCTCATCCTAACTGAGCTACAGTCCTTTAAGGACTCAGAGACTGGGGAGGGAAAAGCTCATCCTAACTGAGCTACAGTCCTTTAAGGACTCAGAGACTGGGGAGGGAAAAGCTCATCCTAACTGAGCTACAGTCCTTTAAGGACTCAGAGACTGGGGAGGGAGCTCATCCCAACTGAGCTACAGTCCTTTAAGGACTCAGAGACTGGGGAGGGAAAAGCTCATCCTAACTGAGCTACAGTCCTTTAAGGACTCAGAGACTGGGGAGGGAAAAGCTCATCCTAACTGAGCTACAGTCCTTTAAGGACTCAGAGACTGGGGAGGGAGCTCATCCCAACTGAGCTACAGTCCTTTAAGGACTCAGAGACTGGGGAGGGAAAAGCTCATCCTAACTGAGCTACAGTCCTTTAAGGACTCAGAGACTGGGGAGGGAAAAGCTCATCCTAACTGAGCTACAGTCCTTTAAGGACTCAGAGACTGGGGAGGGAAAAGCTCATCCTAACTGAGCTACAGTCCTTTAAGGACTCAGAGACTGGGGAGGGAGCTCATCCCAACTGAGCTACAGTCCTTTAAGGACTCAGAGACTGGGGAGGGAAAAGCTCATCCCAACTGAGCTACAGTCCTTTAAGGACTCAGAGACTGGGGAGGGAGCTCATCCTAACTGAGCTACAGTCCTTTAAGGACTCAGAGACTGGGGAGGGAAAAGCTCATCCTAACTGAGCTACAGTCCTTTAAGGACTCAGAGACTGGGGAGAAGCTCATCCCAACTGAGCTACAGTCCTTTAAGGACTCAGAGACTGGGGAGGGAAAAGCTCATCCCAACTGAGCTACAGTCCTTTAAGGACTCAGAGACTGGGGAGGGAAAAGCTCATCCCAACTGAGCTACAGTCCTTTAAGGACTCAGAGACTGGGGAGGGAGCTCATCCCAACTGAGCTACAGTCCTTTAAGGACTCAGAGACTGGGGAGGGAAAAGCTCATCCCAACTGAGCTACAGTCCTTTAAGGACTCAGAGACTGGGGAGGGAGCTCATCCCAACTGAGCTACAGTCCTTTAAGGACTCAGAGACTGGGGAGGGAAAAGCTCATCCTAACTGAGCTACAGTCCTTTAAGGACTCAGAGACTGGGGAGGGAGCTCATCCTAACTGAGCTACAGTCCTTTAAGGACTCAGAGACTGGGGAGGGAGCTCATCCTAACTGAGCTACAGTCCTTTAAGGACTCAGAGACTGGGGAGGGAAAAGCTCATCCCAACTGAGCTACAGTCCTTTAAGGACTCAGAGACTGGGGAGGGAAAAGCTCATCCTAACTGAGCTACAGTCCTTTAAGGACTCAGAGACTGGGGAGGGAGCTCATCCTAACTGAGCTACAGTCCTTTAAGGACTCAGAGACTGGGGAGGGAGCTCATCCTAACTGAGCTACAGTCCTTTAAGGACTCAGAGACTGGGGAGGGAAAAGCTCATCCCAACTGAGCTACAGTCCTTTAAGGACTCAGAGACTGGGGAGGGAGCTCATCCTAACTGAGCTACAGTCCTTTAAGGACTCAGAGACTGGGGAGGGAAAAGCTCATCCCAACTGAGCTACAGTCCTTTAAGGACTCAGAGACTGGGGAGGGAGCTCATCCTAACTGAGCTACAGTCCTTTAAGGACTCAGAGACTGGGGAGGGAAAAGCTCATCCTAACTGAGCTACAGTCCTTTAAGGACTCAGAGACTGGGGAGGGAGCTCATCCTAACTGAGCTACAGTCCTTTAAGGACTCAGAGACTGGGGAGGGAGCTCATCCTAACTGAGCTACAGTCCTTTAAGGACTCAGAGACTGGGGAGGGAAAAGCTCATCCCAACTGAGCTACAGTCCTTTAAGGACTCAGAGACTGGGGAGGGAAAAGCTCATCCTAACTGAGCTACAGTCCTTTAAGGACTCAGAGACTGGGAAGGGAGCTCATCCCAACTGAGCTACAGTCCTTTAAGGACTCAGAGACTGGGGAGGGAGCTCATCCTAACTGAGCTACAGTCCTTTAAGGACTCAGAGACTGGGGAGGGAAAAGCTCATCCTAACTGAGCTACAGTCCTTTAAGGACTCAGAGACTGGGGAGGGAAAAGCTCATCCTAACTGAGCTACAGTCCTTTAAGGACTCAGAGACTGGGAAGGGAGCTCATCCCAACTGAGCTACAGTCCTTTAAGGACTCAGAGACTGGGGAGGGAGCTCATCCTAACTGAGCTACAGTCCTTTAAGGACTCAGAGACTGGGGAGGGAAAAGCTCATCCTAACTGAGCTACAGTCCTTTAAGGACTCAGAGACTGGGGAGGGAAAAGCTCATCCCAACTGAGCTACAGTCCTTTAAGGACTCAGAGACTGGGGAGGGAAAAGCTCATCCTAACTGAGCTACAGTCCTTTAAGGACTCAGAGACTGGGGAGGGAAAAGCTCATCCCAACTGAGCTACAGTCCTTTAAGGACTCAGAGACTGGGGAGGGAAAAGCTCATCCTAACTGAGCTACAGTCCTTTAAGGACTCAGAGACTGGGGAGGGAAAAGCTCATCCTAACTGAGCTACAGTCCTTTAAGGACTCAGAGACTGGGGAGGGAGCTCATCCTAACTGAGCTACAGTCCTTTAAGGACTCAGAGACTGGGGAGGGAGCTCATCCTAACTGAGCTACAGTCCTTTAAGGACTCAGAGACTGGGGAGGGAAAAGCTCATCCCAACTGAGCTACAGTCCTTTAAGGACTCAGAGACTGGGGAGGGAGCTCATCCTAACTGAGCTACAGTCCTTTAAGGACTCAGAGACTGGGGAGGGAAAAGCTCATCCCAACTGAGCTACAGTCCTTTAAGGACTCAGAGACTGGGGAGGGACAATCTGATGACAGTCCACCATGCACCCGAGGAATCATGGGGGGTGGTCTTCCAAAGACTATTTTGTACGGGGTAAACTTCTTGATAGGGGTACAGAGGACCAGAGAAGGCTGTAAGGCAAGAAATCAGCCCAGTCACCACCAGTCTCAAGAGTGTACTTAGTCAAAATCTCCTTTAAAGTCCTGTTTATCCTGTCTTCCCTGAACTATGGGAATGACAAACACTGCAGTTTCCGATCTGTGTTAAGAACCTTAGAGAGCAATTGAGACAACTTGACTATAAAGGCCAGGCCTTTGTTGGACCTCAGAGATAGAAGGAAGCCAAATCAGAGATAAATCTCCATTATCAGTTTCTGACCTACTACCTGGACTGTTTCTGTCCAGGATGGAAGGGCCTCTACCCAGCCCATGACAAGGGCCAGCAGATGTTTGCATTTATATAGTCCTGGCTTGACTTCAGTGAAATCCATTGTCCTGGAGGGAGCACAGGTCAGGCAACAAATGGTCTGAAGAGTTTTGAAGTATTTCTTTTCTTTTTTCTTTTTCCTTTTTTTTGGGGGGGGGTTCCGAGACCGGGTTTCTCTGTATTGTTTTGGAGCCTGTCCTGGAACTCACTCTGTAGACCAAGCTGACCTGGAACTCACAGAAATCTGCCTGCCTTTGTCTCCCCAGGGCTGGGATTAAAAGCGTGTGCCATCAATGCCTAGCTCTTGAAGTATTTCTTGATGTCTAGGCAGCCATGTGAGTGGAGATGAGCTCTAAGATTTTTTAGGTGGTAAGTGCATGGGGAAAGCCATTCTAGCCCAGTACCTTTGACATGCAAATTCTGCCATCCAGCAAGGTTCCCAGGCCCCCAAATCAGAGTGTGATTTGACTGCTCCTGGATTATACTCAGGGACATATTCTTTGAAGCTGAGTCGGGGTGCAGGAGTAGCAGATAGCTCTAAGACAGTTTGGGGACTTGGCTCCCTGAGTGCAGCCTCCTTGGCAGCCTGCTCTGCATAGTTGTTACCTTGAGTTTGGAGGCTTTTGTCTTTTTGGTGTTTGGTATTATGGCCAGTTTGGCTGGCAGCCAGATGGCCTCCAGCAATTGAATGACTTCATGTTTATTTTTAATAGTCTTTCCTTCTGAAGTAAGCCCTTCTGTCCATAAACCTGTCTGTGAACATGAGCTGTGGTAAAGGCATATCAGCTGTCAGTGTAGATGTCTACCTTTTTCTCCATAGCCCATCTTAAGGCCTGAGTCAGAGCAATTATTTCTGCTCTTTGGATGGTTATGCCCCTAAGCAGGACTTGTGCCCAGATGACCTCTTTTTGACCTGTGGCCAAAGACACTCCCACATACCTGGTCCCTTCCTAGATGAAGCTGCTGCCCTCTGTATATGGATGAGCATCTCTGGTGGTAAGAGGGATGTTTGTCAGGTCAGGTCTTGTACCTTGGATGACGTTCAATATCTCTGGGAAGTCACAGATGGGTTCTTCAGGATTGTTGTTCTTTGATATCAGGATGGTGGGGTTAATGGCCAAGGGTTTATCAAAGGGGAGTGTGTCCTTATCTAGGAGAGGGGCCTGATGCTGAGTCAGAGGGGCATCCACTGGTTGGTGGCCTCTCTCAACAAGGTTTGCACAGTGTGTGGAGATGTTAGAATATGTCCTGGTATGAGCTCGTCAGCCTCCTTTACCAGGACTTCAGTGGCTGTGGTGGTTCTTAGACAAGGGGTCCATCCAGAAGCCACAGGGTCCAGTCTGGGAGATATAGGCCACTGGCCTCTTCCAGGGACTCAGAGTCTGTGTCAGGACCCCCTTGGCAATGCCCTTTCTTTCATGGACCTAGAAGTGAAAGGACTTGGAGGAGCCAGAGAGAGTCAAGGCAGGGACCTGCACCAGAGCCTCTTTTAAGTTCTTAAAGGCCTGTTCATGTTCCTCAGTCCCCCAACGGTTGCAGAGTACAAGGGTTCAGCAATCTCAGCAAACCCAGGCATCCAGAGACGGCAGTGTCCCACAGTTCCCAGACATTCCCTGATTTGTTTCTTAGTGGTTGGAGCTGGGATTTGCATTATATCCACTATGCAGGCTTGGGACAGCAATCCTTTTTAAAAATATTTATTTTTTTTAAAGATTTATTTATTTATTACATATACAGTGTTCTGTCAGAAGAGGGCACCAGATTGAATTGTAGATAGCTGTGAGCCACCATGTGGTTGCTGGGAATTGAACTCAGGTCCTCTGGAAGAGCAGTCAGTGCTCTTAACCTCTGAGCCACCTCTCCAGCCCAAAATATTTATTTTTATTTCATGTGCATTGGTGTTTTGTCTGCATTTATGTCTGGGTGAGGGTATCAGATCCCCTGGAACTAGAGTTACTGACAGTCATGAGCTACCCTGTGGTTGCTTGGAATTGAACCTGGGTCCTCTGAAAGAGAAGTCAATGCTCTTAACCACTGAGTCATCTCTCAAGGCCCCTCCCTCACCTTTCCTTCTTTTAATTCATACTCCAAGTAGGTAACCCTGAAGTCAGCAAATTTGAGCTGTTTACTTAGCTATTCTGTAGCCTAATTGGGCTAATAGGCCTGGCTGGCTCTTAAACAGTCTTCCATACATTTTGCTGCCAACAGTAAATCATCCACATATTGGAGCAAAGTCACCTCAGGGTCCTTCACTGCGGAACAGGCTTAAGTCCTGACTGAGTGCCCTATCAGAGATGGTGGGAGAGTTCTGGAATCCTTAAGGCCATCTGGTCTGGGTTAGTTGTCCTGATATTCCTAATTCAGGGTCAGCCCACTCAGAAAATGGGCTGACTAAATTTTGGCAGGGGAGTGGGGAAGAATGCATCCTTTAGATCCAGTGCAGTATAAACCTTGTGTTTTGGTGGCAATAAATGGAGCAGCGTGTATGCATTTGGAATGGTTGGGTGAGTGGCCTCCACCAGTTTGCTTACTTCCCTCAAATCTTGTACTGGTCTACAGTCTTGAGTTCCAGGTCTCTGGACAGGCAACAAGGTGGTATTTGAGGCTGACTGGCAAGGAGTGAGTCTACCTGCTTTCAGGAGGTACCTGATGTAAACCTTGACCCTTTTCCTGGCTTCTGATTTGCTTGACCCAAATGGAAATAGCCTCAGATGTTACCTCTGCTATGTCAGATGGCACATGTTTTGTCAAGCCTGGGGGATTGTCCTCTGCCCATACTATGGGAACTTCTTGGATTAGCAATGTTTTCTGTTTCTCTTCTGGGGAATGAGCAGGATTTTGGAGGAGCTGGAATTCCTCACTTATTAGGCAGGCTATAGTTATAGTCAAGGCTTTTGCAGGTTCTCTTAACTGTAACTTGGGGGTATTCCCTGAGAATGAATTCATAGCAGAAGATCTCACCCCAGTAATGGGAAGGGGCATTGAGGGATAACCATGAAGGGATGGGTTACAGTCCCTTGACCAAAGGTGACAGTCTGATGAGTGCATTTGTATTATTTTCCATCTCGTTGTCCCTTGTATCTTCATTGAGTGGTGAAGGGTCCTAGGGGTTTCTGCAAGACTGATTAGGTAGCCCCAGTGTCAGCTGGAAAGTCTATAGGTTGGCCCCTGACATTAATGGTGACCATAGGCCCCTGGGTATAGATTAAGGTGTTTTGAAAACATGTTTAGTAAGGCAAAGGGCAACCATACACCATGGGGTCATGAGTTCAGCATGGTAAAGCATGCTCATACATCATGGGGCCACAAGTTCAGCGCAAGTTGAAAAGGATGTTTTGCAGGGTACATTAGGTTTCAGAAACAGAAACTTATAGGGTATGGAGACTTAACAATGTGGCTCCCATTCTGGTTCAGAGAAACCCTGTGGGAAGAGAGGTGTTCTCCTCCCTCTGCCCCCTTGCTGGCCCTGCTGGTTACTAAGTAACTCTGAGACAGACTTCCTCCTTGACCCAGATCTGCCTCTCCATCACTCTTGACTCAGCCTTAGGGGCCTGCCTGGGTAATGAGTATCCAGGTGGATGTCAAGAGTCCTTAGTGCAGACTGCAGGAGGGCCAGCAGCTCCTCAGGATGGAGTGAGGCTGTTTTCTTGGCCTCACTTTGTCCAAAGAGACACTGACCTAGGAGATGTCATGGGGTCTGTTAGCTCTTCCTGGAGACACTCAGTTCCCACCAAGGCTGGGAAGGATGGCTCTGAAGGTACAAGTAAATGCATGTTTGCATGGCAAGTGTGAGAACGTGTAGGTGTTCATGCAAGCATGTGCAAACAGTGAGTTCTTTTATGTGCCCCCAGTAAGATCATATCTGTATGATGACTCTGAGCTGAAGTGATTCCCTAAATTGTTCAGTATAATAAAAACTCAGGAGTCAAAAATTGAGATAAAGACCTGGTAAATCAAGGAACACCAGAGAGTTAATTAGCTGCCTTCCTCTCCATGTTTTTCTGGATTCACAAGCCCTGGAAATCCACCCCCATCCCCCACCCCCCACAGAATCCCTCTTCTCTTTTCCTGTCCCTCTCTAGCAGACATCCTCAGTCTTCTAGCCAATCACTGACTCTGTCCTTTGATTCAAGGTAGCTTTATTGGTACAGTGGAATGGCCCTACAAACAATTCTCCCACAACATTTCCCCCTTTTTGTCTAAATAAAAAGAAAGGTTTCAACTCTAACAAAGTAAAACTATATGAAATAAGAACAGTTATCAAGTAAGAAATACACACACAATGTTCAGTCCATTAGTATTTGACAAATTCAGAGAAAATTCTCTATTATCTATCCTATCTTAGTGAGTCCAAAATTTTGTACCTAATTTACTTTCTATCATAACTAAGGAAAACTGTAACTGTAACTCTCTAATCTTCAACCCCATCAGATACCTGATAAGGATATAATATTACTTGAGTAAACAGGAAATGCAGTGTAAGAAACTTTTAAAACTAAGAAGTGACAGAGACATCTGCCTGCCTGGGACAGTTACCCCAAGGTTCTTCTGTAATGCTGGGGCCTCCATCTTCACCCTATGAGCCTAAAATACCTGACAGGCTTCTCTGTGAAACAGGAAACTTGAAGAACTGTCCTATCTTGTCCTGGCAAAGTTCAGCAGTTGTCTTCTTGTGTCCTGCTTGTCCAGGTTGGACAGCATACTGTTAGCAGCTGAGGCAAGGACAATTTCTTTGCCCAGGGGCTAACTTTGCCACAAATGAAAGCAAACTCCATCAAAGATTCTTCGATGCCTGTCGTCCTCTTTGTAAAAAAAAAGATTTATTTATTTAGTATGTGTACAGTGTTTTGCCTGCATGTATGCCTGCAGGCCAGAAGAGTGAACCAGATCTCATTACAACTGGTTGTAAACTATCATGCAGTTGCTGGGAATTGAACTCAGGACCTCTGGAAGAGCAGCCAGTGCTCTTTTTTTTTCTTCTGAGACAGGGTTTCTCTGTGTAATAGCCCGGGCTGTCCTGGAACTCACTTTGGATCTCAAACTTACAGAGATCTACCTGCCTCTGCCTCCTGAGTGCTGTGATTAAAGCATATGCAACCAATGCCTGGCTACATTACATTTTTAAATGAACTGCATAGGAATAATATCTTAAACAAGAAATAGAAACATATAATACAGTATAACAAAATAATCTTAAATACAAAAATATATAAAATACAAAAATGTCTTAAACAAGAGTAGAAACATAACTAAATAGTTTTAGATTTGCATCAATATACAAAAATCCATACCAATGTCAAATATTTGAGGCTAGTAGTTACTTTTTTAGTTTGAAAGTAGATTCAATAATCTACCCTTTTATCCTATCATTTCCATATCTCCCATTTTTCTTTTCAGAAAAAGATCCCTGAATCTAATTTTCTTTGCTTAGTTTCCTCCCTGACCATAACCAATAACAACTTGTAACCCACCCCCTTAGATGGTGATAAATGTCTGTCAAATGAACAAAACATCTCACCCCTTAGGAATGTAGGCATTGTGTTCTTAAAACTACTTCCTGTTGTCTGGGGATAACAGCATCTTTAGAGGACCTTGAAAAAACTGAGATAAAGATCGGATTCTGGGAAAGCTGCTGTTGACCAGTCTCAGTGTGATTCGAGAATACAAGGCTTATCTGAAGTCCTGACTGGGACTACAAAAAACCATTTGCCTTACATGTCTATAGAGAACAGTAGAAACAAACATTTGGGAAGATTTATGAGCTTTTTAACCTATTGGAAGTGTGCTATACCATTAGGCCAATTTGCTGTCTTTCTTAGGACATTTTCTCTGGATGATTCATCCTTCTTTGTTTTTTCAGAGGCCTTCAGATTCCTTAGCTGGATGCTTTTATTCTCCTGGAAAAACAAAACCCTGTCCCAACCCTAACTTTGGGAAGTTCCCCTTCTTACGGGTTAGATTGCCAGGCTGTTCCCCTTCTTACGGGTTAGATTGCCAGGCTGTTTGATGAACTATTGCCTCTCCTAATCAAGAAATCAACCCTGCTTAAATCTAATTTTTAGCAAAACATCCACAAAATAGAAATAAAAGATGTATATCTGTATTTATATCTATTATATTTATATTTTTATATAATTATATATGTAACATAGAAATTTGATTAAAAAGGAAAATAAAGAGAGGGATATATCAGTCATATTTATTTTTCCATTAACATTTGGGTATATTTCCTTGCAGGGACACCAGGGGTCTCCATGGGACCCTAGGACTCTCTGGAATGGGACATAAATGACATTTTACTGCAGGATCATGAACCTTTATTAGATGGTTCAAGGGCATAGGGCCCCCCACCCCAGTGGTGCTGCATCACATAATCACATAAAAATATGAACACACACTCTCACACTCACCCCAGACTATGCACATACATTCCCCATACTTTGGATACGATCTGCAGTCACACGAAAATTAACTCTTGGTCCCAGGATATTCTTTTGCTCATTTTCACTTGCTCATGGGTGCTGACAATATAGACATGTATATTATATGCACTTTGTGTATCACCTCTAGCTGGGCGCATGTCTATATACCTGTGTTGTTACACTTAAAACAGTCCAGCAATTTGGCTTGAAGCAGTCCGGGCACCAAAGCCCGAGGATAGCTAATTTCCCAGCCATTGCTGCCACCTACAGGCCACACCTGGCACTCGTACTCCTTTTTAGTTTTTCCGTTCTGTCCACGTGCTTCAGTCACTTGCTAGATCTGGTGCCTCATCCCTAGAGCTGAGGGCTCCTATTATTAATTGAATGAACTAAAAACACTTTAGTATTTCTCACGTTTTTTGGTGACAGGATCTTGTTTCTCAGGCTGCCCTCCAATTAATTCACTGTGTAGCCAAGACTAGCCTTGAATCCCGGACCCTCCTGCCTTAGTGTCTCAAGTACTGGGATTACAGGCATGTACCGCCACACTCAGTAAAACACTATTTTAAATTATCTGTCTGTCTGTCCGTCTATCCATCCATCTATCCATCATATTTGTGGATCAAACCTAGGTCTGTGCACACACCTGGTAGGTAGGTGCTCTATCAACAAACTATATCCTCAGCCCTAAAAATACTTTAAAATGAGGTGTTTTGTTGTTTGCTTTTAAGCAGAGTCTATAATGTTCATGCTTACTAGGAATTCCTGTACTCACAAGGTTCTCCTACCTCAAAGTCATTGGTAATTAGAGTTTCAGACGTGCTCTGCACTTAAAATGAGTATTTTTAGAGTGGAAGGAAGAGGGCTAGTAGGAGGAGAGATATGGAAGAAAAAGAAGAGGACAATGGGGGTGTGGCTACGAACACATTACAGGAAGTATGTGTGTGATGTCATTAATGACGTCCCCCTACTTCTGAGCTTTCTTTTGTAGCCCAGGCTGGCCTCAAATTTTATATATAGCTGAGGATGACCTTGAGTGTCTGATCTTTCTGCCTCAGTGTCCTGTGAGCTGGGTCACAAGTAAGGAACGTCATTCCTGGATTTATCTAGTGTCTAGTGATCAAACCCATGGTTGTGCATTCTTTGTATTGAGCTACACTCCCATCCTGGAGCCCATTATTTTACTTTTATTTATTTTTTATTTTATGTGTTTTTCCCCCCTTTTTGCCTGATGTATGTGTGTACACCATGCCTGGTGTAAGCATTGCAGCTTGGATGGAAAGGTATCCTAGCAGCTGGG
This sequence comes from Mesocricetus auratus, assembly GCF_017639785.1. NCBI lineage: Eukaryota > Metazoa > Chordata > Mammalia > Rodentia > Cricetidae > Mesocricetus > Mesocricetus auratus. The sequence continues at coordinate 11,260,802 of NW_024429197.1, forward strand.
AGTCAAGAAACACCACAAAGTCATCAGTTTACAGCCCTGCTCCAGGGAAAGGTTTCCTGAATGCAAATGTAACAACTCTGCACTGGCAGGGGAGGGTTTCCCTAGCCAAGTTGTTATAGCTCTGCTCAACTCTACTCTGGAGAGGTGTGAGAGCCCTGCTCTATTAGGGGAAAGTTTCCCCTGCGAAAGTGTTACAGTTCTACTCTGTTCCACTCCACTCTTCTCCAGCTAACGTTACCACTGGCTCCACTCTGGTGGAAATGTCTTACCACACACCAAACCTCACTCAAGAGACTTATTGGGAAGGAAGAATCTAGGAAGCCGGCTGCCTCAGGTGAGAAACAGCAAACAAGGTACAGACCTTATATAGGGTTTCTTTGGGTGGGCGGGAGAAGGGGGAGGCTTTCCAGATAGAGTGGCTTGGGATTGGTGGATTTTTGTGGTCTGATTCTGGGGTAAGCTCGGGGATTGGTGGATTTCAAGCTCAGGGACCTAAGGGATTGGTGGGATTCTGCAGCCTGACTCTGGGACAAACTCAAGGATTAGTAGCATTTCAAGTTCTGGGGTCAAGTCAGGGTCATAGTGTTTTTCCTTGGCCCATTTCATGCTACACCTGTTGCCCTTGGAAGCCAGATCAGGGTGCCAGAAGCCCTGGAACTAGTTACAGATGGCTGTGAGCTACTTTGTGGGTGCTAGGAATTGAACCCAAGGCTTCTGTGGGTGCTTTTAACTGCTGAGCTCTCTCCAGCCCCTAAAGCTCATTATTTTGTATTTGACTTTAAATGGAAACTTTGAAGGGGGAAGAGTGCGGTTTTATTTTTGTTATTGTTGTTCTGTGTTTTTGAGACAGGGTCTTATGTATCCTAGCCTGGCCTCCAACTTGCCAAGTAGCCGAGGAGGACCTTGAAATCCTGCCCCTGCCTCCTTAAGTCTAAGATTATAGACATATCCCACCATGCCTGGTTTCATTTGACCAGTCACGGAGTTTAGTGCATACGAGGCCAGCATTCAACCAGCTAAGCTGCGTTCCCAGCCCCAAGTGAGCCGCTGTAACAAACGGGGAGATGGAGGGAGGACAGCTGCTTCGGATAGAATGGTGCTCTGCGCAGAAGGAAGGGGCCAAGCTGAGAGTTTTTGCTGAGACACAGGAAGCACAGCCAAGTTCTCCTCCCCTAGAAGGTCAGGAGACACCCAGAGGAGGATGAGAGCAACCTGGAGGGATGATTTCCCAGAAAGGAAGCCGCTTCCTCTGACTTACTCATTCAGTCATAATTTACGGCGTATCAGGCTCCAGGCTCAGATGAAAGGGAAGCAGTGAGTGAAGCAGGCAAAATCCTAGTCCTGTCCTCCATCTGATGGTGGGGCTCCAGATGGGCCCTTCTCTCTCGCCCTACTCCCAAAGGGACCCCTGGACTGTCTCTCTCTCTCTGTCTCTCTGTCTCTCTGTTTCTCTCTCTGTCTCTCTGTCTCTCTGTTTCTCTCTCTCTCTCTCTCTCTCTCTCTCTCTCTCTCTCTCTCTCTCTCTCTCTCTCTGTTTTTCTGTGGCTTTGGATGTTGTCCTAGAACTCACTCCATAGACCAGGCTGGCCTCGAACTCACAGAGATCTGCCTGCCTCTGCCTCCCGAGTGCTGGGATTAGAGGCGCGCTGTCACCACTACCTGGCTTGAACTTTTTTTTAACACCTGGCTTTGCTGTGGGGATGGAGGATCCAGATAAAAGAGTATGGAGAGATGGGCTAGGGATGGGCAGGGGTGGTTTGATCCCCACCATCTGGCATGAAAGCTGAACAAAGTGAACCTCGGACCTTAAGTCCAGTAGACTGAACCCAGCCTCCATCACTGCATGATCATGAGCTTGGTCCAGTTTTCTGCTCTTACCTGGCCTCACTGTTCTCATTTAAGATTTTTTTATTTTTTATTTTATTTTTTGAGACAGGGTTTCTCTGGGGCTTTGGAGGCTGTCCTGGAACTAAATTCTGTAGACCAGGCTGGTCTGGAACTCACGGAGATCCCCCTGCCTCTGCCTTCTGAGTGCTTGGATTAAAGGCATGCACCACCACCACCCAGCTCTCATTTAAGATTTTTAAAAAGATTTATTCATTTTATTTTACGTGAATCATGTATGTGCTTGGTCCTTGAGGACATCAGGTCTTCTGCAACTGAAGTTACAGATGGCGTTGAACCACCATGTAGGTGCCATGAATTGAACCTGGGTCTGATGCAAGAACAGCAAGTGTCTTAACAGCTGAGTCATTTCTCCAGCCCACTTTTAAGTTCGTGTGTGTGTGTGTGTGTGTGTGTGTGTGTGTGTGTGTGTGTGTGTCTGTGTGGGTGGGTGCACATGTATGTTTGGATGTGCATATAGGCCAGAGGAAATTTCCATACGCATTCTATGACATGTACATGCCCTCCCACCAATAAATAACTAGTGCAACAACCAAAAAATGTCCATTTTTCTGGCCACAGAGAGATGACAAGAGTACTGCAGGGGCTCAGCCAACAGGTCTGTCACCGCCTGGGGAGATGAAGCATATGAAGAAGTCCTCCTGACCTAGAAAGAAAAGGACTGTCCTACAGGATAGAGTAGAAGGTTCAGAGCTGGCTGGCTCTAAGCATGCAGCCACACCAAAGCGGCCATGAGTTGGGCCTGGGGCAATGGCTGTGAAGCCCAGACCTACATTCTGCTCTAACTTCAGAATGCTCCCACACTTGACCTAAAGGTCCATAGTGACCTCACATTTTCCTGGGACCCAGGGAGGACCTTGGCTTGGGTTTATAGCATCTGGTGTCCAGTGTTTCCATACAGTTTGGAAAACATGGGTTCCCAGCACCTATGTCAAGCATCTTAAATTCCCTGTAACTCCAGCTCCAGTGCCTTTGGCCTCCACAAGGACACACATGTGGAAGTCAGAGGTTAAGTTCAGGTGTTCATCAGGGGCCATCCACCTTGTTGATTTTAAAATTATTTTTAAATGTATTATCATCAATATGTGTATGTGTGCACACACACATACACACATACATACATATACACACACATATATTTGCGTCACAATACACATGTGGAAGTCAGAGGACACTTCATGGAGTTGCTTCTCTCCTTCTGTTTTTACTTAAGTTTCAAAGCTTGAACTCTGGCCAGCAAGCTTGCATTTCACTGCCTCGTCCTGTTTTTTTTGACTCAGGGTCTCTCCCTGGGATTAAGGCTTTCTGGTTAGGGAGCTCCAGGGATCTGCCTGTCTCTGCTTTCTCAGTGATGGGTATATACACTTATGAACCCTCCTGGCTTTTTATGTGAGTGCTGGGGGTAAAAATTGTCTGTTGGGCAGTAGTGGTACACACTTTCAATCCCAGTACTCAGGAAGCAGAGACAGGCAGATCTCTGAGTTCAAGGCCAGCCTGGTCCACAGAGCAAGTTACAGGACATCCAGGGCTATCCAGGGAAAACCTGTCTTGAAACAATAACAACAACCTTTGGTTGTAGACAGAAGTTTCTATACTGCCCAGTTCTGCAACCCTTTAGTCCCAAATAAACACACAGAGACTTATATTAATTATAAACTGTTTGGCTTATTGTTCAGTCTTGTTGCTAACTAGCTCTTACAACTTAAATTAACCCACAATTCTTATCTATGTTTAGCTGCGCAGATTGGTACCTTTTCTCAGTATGGCATTCTCATCTTGCTTCCTCTGTGTCTGGCTGGTGACTGCATCTCTGCCTTTCCTCTTCCCAGAATTCTTCTAGTCAGGTAGCCCTACCTATACTTCCTTCCTGGCTACTGGTCAATCAGCGTTTTATTAAACCAATACAAGTGACAAAAGTTTACAGTATGCAAGAGCATTATCCCATATCATTGGATTCTATGGCTGGAGAGGTGACTCAGCAGTTAAGAGCACAGGCTACCCTTGCAGAGGACCCAGGTTCAATTCCCAGAATCCTCACTGAGCATATCACAACCACTCCAGCTGATCCAATGCTCTCTTCTGGATTCTGTTGGCAGCTGACAAACAGATGCACACTTGCACACATAATCAAAAATAATAAAGACAAATTTTAACAAACTCCCCCAGGTCCTAAGTTTACAAGACGAGCTCTCTACAGACAATGCCATCTCTCAATCTCCCTCTTTTTTGTTTTTTAGGACAGAGCCTTACTATGTAGCTCAGGCTGCCCTCAAGATCCTCGTGTCTCAGGGTTCTGAGTGCTCAGCAGTGCAGCTCTGTGCCACCGAGTCCTGTTGCACTCTTTCTCAGGGGAAGGAAGTGCAGGGGTTCAGGGTGTAGTTCATACCGATATCAACTTGATGACAATCCTCCTGCCTCAGCATCCGGAGGTGTTGAGATTACAGGTATGATGGCTGAATTTTTTCCCTTTTTCTGTTTTTGAGACAGAATCTTACTGTAGTCCTGTCTGGCCTGGAACTCACTGTAGAGACCACGCTGGCCTCCAGCTCACAGAGATCTGCTGCCTCTACCTCCCAAGAGCCTGGCCTGTCTTAAAGAGGCCACTAAACAAGCTGCCTACCACACTGTCTGGGCTTTGCCTAATGAATCATTTCCCCGGCCCCTCTCCTCTCACTTCCTACTGTCTCTCTAGTGTTTCGATGCTGAAGGAAGCACAAAGCCAACCATGCTTGCCAACCATGTGGTATCATTGAGCTAAACCCACCAAGGACACTTAGGGAGGAGCCGAGGAATAGGACAATGAAGGGTTTTTGTTTTGTTTGTTTGTTTGTTGTGTCGAGACAAAGTTTCTGTCCTGGAACTCACTTTGTAGACCAGGCTGACCTTGAACTCAGAGATTCACCTGCCTCTGCCTCTGCCTCTGCCTCCCTAGTGCTAGGATTGAAGGCATGTGCCCCCACTTCCCGGCAGGTTAGTGACCTTTATTTAGTGACTCTTAGCAAGTTGTATCATCTGGCTATGCAATCCCGGAGAGTCTTGCCTGAAAGCCTTTTGCAACCCCTACCTCTAATCCTTTTATAGGCTTGAGATCCTCCTAACCACTAATTCCCGGCAGCCCAAATGGCTCAGGTCTGTGCCTCGGGCCCCTCAGCTTGCTAACACTAGGTGGCGCCAAACACCGTCTTTCCTTCTTGGATTTTTTTTCAAGAGCTGGAATCTCAGCTGTTCCCCAGACACTATCCAATCTTTCCTGCTCTCCGAACAAATTAAGGTGCTGTCTTCCAGCCCTGCTCCGGATGCTTAATGGCTGTGGTGGTGAGAAGATCACTTCGCTCCTTTTTACTTCTGCATAAAACAAGGTGTCTCATGGGACTACGGGATGAAGCACCAGATGTCTCCAAACACCCAGGGCTGTTTCAACAGGCTCTCCACAGGCAGAGGTTCTCCTGGCAGGATTGGCACCAGCCCCATACTGCAACAAAATCAGAGGAACTCTTGGGTGGAGTTCTTTCAGAACTCTTCAGTGTCTGGTAGTGGGGTGAGAGATACCATAAACACAACTCATCTGGGGAGGACCCCCCACTCTCCCATCCCACCTCCCCCATCCCAGCCCTAGGCTGGGGCAAAGGACACTTAAATTTTTCTCTATATATGTCATCTCCCACCTGCTCATCCTGGAGATTTGTGCCCCGCTCTCAATGGGTCCTTCTAAGGAAGAGTTGATCCCATACCCACCACCAAATCTCCCTTCCACAATGGCAGCCACACCCTCACTAGTCTGTGAGTGACCACACTTTTTGTTGTTGTTGTTGCTGTTGTTTTTCCAGACAGGATATCTTTGTGTATAGCCCTGGCTGTCCTGGAACTAGCTCCGTCGACCGGGGTAGCCTCGAACTCACAGAGATCTGCCTGCCTCTGAGAGTTGGGAATCAAAGGCATGCGCTACCACCACCCGACTGAGTGGTCTCACATTAAAGACTGCTAAAGACTGCTCAGGCATCCCCATATCTGTCTTTTTGAACCTGGACCTGATCTGAGACCCTCTATACACGGGTCTTGTAGCTTGCTCTGTTTGAAAACTCTGCCAGTCCGTGTTTTGTTCTGGGAACGCCTGTTTTTACTATTGTTATCTTTGAGTCTTTTTACAGGCTGCTCCTCCACGTGGAGTGTACTTTCCCGCCCCTACATAGTAAAACTCATCTAGGAAATCTAGCTAGAAGGTCACCTCCTCCAGAAAACATTCTTCATCCTACAGATGGAGCCACACGGCCTTCCCAGATCTGAGTACACATTTGTTCAGGGCTGTTCTCTCTGGAGCCATGAATCACAGCATCGATGTGCTTTTCCCAGAGTGACTTACAAAAGCTTTCTCCTACAGTGGCTGGGGCTGGGAAAGACAAACAGGGTGCGAGAGCCATTACCTCATTTGATGAAGAAGCAGTCTAAGAGGAAGCCACATTCCTGTGAGTGGCAGAGGCAGGATCCAAACAGCAGCTGATTGGAGCTGCCTGGCTGTTTCTTTCCTACCATGGCTTTGGCCTGGTTGAGTTCCTCTTTCTACCCCTCGACCGAGCAGGGTATTGGTCAGTATTTCTGTTTATTGAACTAGTGGGTTTTTGAAGACAGGATTTTATGGCAACTTTCCAGTTTCATCTTGAATTCAGCTAAGGATGACCTTGGATTCCTGATCCTTCTGCCTGAACCTCCCAAGCACGAGGACTGTGGGTGTGCATTACCTCATCTGGCAGACTTTTAATTTGAAAACTGTTTTTATACCTCTGTGTGTTTGTGGGGGGTTCAGAGATTGATTTCTGGGGGTTGGTTCTCTCTTTCCATCATGTGGGTATGGGGATCTAACTCAGGCCTGGTAGCTGGGGCCTTTACCCAATAAGCCATCTTGCCAGGTTAAAATTTTTGTTTATTGATTTGGGCTGTGTTTTTTTGTTTGTTTGTTTGTTTTGAGACAGGGTAGCAGAGGCTTTGAAATCCTCTCAAGCAATTCTCCCCTGCTTCAGCTTCCTGAGATACTATGACTAGAGACCCAGGGCTTGAGCATATTCTCGCTCTCTCTCTCTCTGGGTGAGGGATTAACTTTTTATTTGTTTGTTTTTGAGACAGGATTTCATGTACCTCTCCAGGTTGGACTTGAAGAGACTCTCCTGCCTCAAACTCCCAAGTGCTGGTCTTGTAGACACATTACATTACCATGCCTGTTTTTTTTTTGGGGGTGGGTGGGTGGGTTAACTTTCAGTAAAATGCTCAATGAAGTTCTGTTGAAGAAACAGATGTTCCCATATATATACATCCACCCCCCCCCCATTCTCTGGCCACTTTATCACCTAGCTCAAGCCCACTTGAAGCTGAGGATAGCACCCAGCCTCTGATTGGATAAGGAGGCTCGCACATTCTCAGAAAAGGAGAGCAGCTGACACAAACAGGTTCCTTCTTCCCATCCCCCCAGCTTATCAGTTGCTCACAGGCCCCAGCAAACTGGGTGCGCTCATCCTCCAGAGAAGGCAAGCTGCCCCCTGCTTGTCACCTTCGAAGTTATTTCAGAACTGTGTGACTGTATGCTGTCACTTCAGCTCTCTGAGCTCTAGGCATTTCTGACTGGAAGAATTCAATGTTATAAAATTAGCAGAGGGACATAAAAAACACTAGTGATGAGTAAATGTGAGCTGTTCCTTCAGGAGGTCACCTCTCACAGGGAACCTCTCATGCAGGGACCTAGTAAGGCCATAGAGGTTAAAAATTCCCTGGAAGGCTGTGACAGGAACCTCTACCCCTACAGAATTACTGAGAAGGCCCCGGTTGTTCACACAGTGGCTCAACACACGGGTGACTGGGCACAGAGGTCCTAGGGTCAGGACAAAACTCCCTAGGTCCAGATAGCCCAGGGCCAGGCAACCTGATGCCAGGACACTTAAAGAATTGTCCCCTGTATATAAACTCACACATACCTGCCCCCATCCCAGCCCCCAAGCCCCAGTATACTGACAGCTAACAAAGAAGTTCACAAACACATTCTCTTATGTATTTCCCAAGTACAAACTCTCACACACACTTATCAGACTGGGGCAGGCACTGGCATTGCTGAGTCACCTACTAGCAGCATAACCCAACAGAGCTGAAGCCACGTGCCCCAGCTGAGAGGTGGGGCCTCTCATGCCCTTTAGGAAAACTCTGCCTACCCCAATGCTGGTGCTTTCCTCTCCTTAGCCCTTAGATTGAGTCCGGGAAGGGAGGTAGTTGGCAGGGGAGCCTTTGTTTCCTGAGGCCAAATTAACAAATTCATAGCCTGTTTGTTCTTTCAGCATGCATGACTACACATGGGAGCAATTAAAAAAATAATAGTGGATCCATGATTGAATATTTGCATACATAATGTTCACACTCACTAATCAGCTCAGTAATTCTACCTAAGGTTGGTGCTACAGCATATTTTGCTCCTGCTGGGAAGTGGTTAACTGACAGGCTCAATGCTGAGTTTAAGCATTGAGTCTAGACTCAACTGTCTGCGATTCTAGCTTTGACCAATGGTCAGCACTGCCATAGACAGGCAGGAGAGAAGGGTATGTGGGTCAGCTTCAGAGCCTGAATGTGTGTACCGGGTTCATACAGCCTGGGCTGAAACATACTCAGATTTCTGGTCAAGGGAGTCCAAAGGTTTTTCTGGTGCCCTGAGTGACCTTCTTACATGAGAAAACATTCATGTCACCAAAACTCAGCAAGTTTTTTTGCCCTCAGTGATCCTCAGTTTCCCCATTTGTCCAAACAAGAGACTACCCCAGGGCTCCCTGATATTGTGACTATTCCACGATTTCATGATTCTCCGATGCCTTTGCAATGACTGTCCTCTGTAGGTGCGATTCCGAAGGCAGATTTGGCCTTAATCTCTTAAAGAGATTTGAAATCCGGGGGTGGTTTAGCTAGAGTGAGTCCCTGGAGGGAGACGGACTGCTTACTGACCTGGGCACTGGTGAGCAGGGGCCTGAAATGAAGGAGAAGCCAGGTCTTAGGCCCCGCGGCCACTTAACCCTTCCAGGGTTGATGGGGGCAGATCATTAGAAGAGGGGCAGTCACCAAGAAGAGGGACAACGTGGCACAAGAGAAGCCAGAGCTCCAGCTCATGAACACCTTCTTGGTCCCTAGGCTTGAGACTGGTACTTAACAAATATCAATCACTCACTCTCAAGAAAACATCAGAGGATTTCTAGTTGAGGAAACTCAGATTCAGAGAAGTGGTTTGCTCAAGGTCACACAGAATGGAGTAGTGAGACAGGTGATCCAGGTAAGTGTACACTTCCCTAACTCCCCTAGAACAACCTCCAACCGAATGCCTTAGGGTCAGCACCACGTGGCAAACTCCTTTATACTTTTGCCACATGACGTCAGCAACCACACCAGCCAATCCAGGAACTCCATGCTTCCCCTCCCCTGGCCGCTCTGGGTCTCTCAGGAGCTGCCCTAGGCTGGGCGTCCCGGTCTGGCCGCACCTGCAGCCCCCGCCCCTTCCCGGTTGCGACAGTCGGGCTGTGGAACAGTGTCCTGCCCGCCGCCCCAAAGATTGGCAGTTATCTGCACCAATTAGAGGACCTCTCGAGGGGAGGGCGGGGCCTCGCATCAGAGTTGCCCTGTCAGTGCAGGTGGAGGCCCCCGGCGGGGCAAAGTGGCAGGAACCTCTTAAAGGGAGAGAGCCGCGGAGAGCAAGGACGCGGCCCGGCCCGGCCTGGCCAGGTCCCTGCCAGGTCTCTTCCCCGTGCAGCCCAGGTGAGCCTGGACCGCCTTAGGGGGTGGCCCCCGGTGCCTGGGAGGGACAAAGTGCAGGACCCAGAAGCCGGCTCCCTAGGGCCCGGGCCATCCCGGGAGCCGCGAGCCGAGGGTCATCGGATCCCCGGCGTGGGTGTCGGAGGTTCAGCCTAGGCTGCATGCTCCGAACTTGAGGTCCCCAGGGGTTCTGGAGTCTCAAAGTTGAGGGTGCGCGGAGCTCGGGAGAAGGTGTGCAGGAGCTCGCTCCGGCACCGGAGTCCTGTCGTGTGTGTCCGCAGCGGGTCTATACGGTGGCGCAGCCCCAGGCCGTCCGGCCAGCCCCGCCCTGCGCTCCCCGCGTGCTCCTGGCGGCCCAAAGGGCGGTGGGAGGGGGATCCCGGGAACCCCACTCGGGCCCTTACGTAACTGACTGAGTTTTCGCATCCCAGGACCCGCGAGGTGCGACCCTGGCTCCGCTGGTCAGGGTGGCTCTCGGGTCGCCGCCCGGACGCACGTACTCGTGTCCAGGCTGGGACTTCCTCTGCCTCAGGTCTCCTGGGTCTGCTCGGGGCCAGGCTCCTACTCTGCCGTTTCTGGGTTCCCTGTCTTACATATTTCCCTGTCTGCCCTCTGTGCTTCCCCAAGAGTTGTCTTAGTCTTCAACCCGCACTTCCCTGCAGGCCCCACCTCTGGGGGGGGGGTCGGACCGGATCACTGCAGTCCTGCGGGCTGGAGGCGGGGACTTGTTCCAATGGACCCCAGGCCGAAGCCGCTGAGGAAGGCGAGGGAGGGGAGGACTCCCCTCTCAAGGGTTGTGTAGAGTTAATTCAAGGGTCCTTGGATTTCCCTGCGAGGGAATGGCTGTATTTAAGCGATAGCCCCTTCTCTTCCCCTGGAGCCTTCTCCCAAACGTGGAGACTTTGGGAGAATGGCTGGTTGGGATGGGCTTCAGGGCAGGTGGGAATTGCAGTGAGAGTTGCTTGGTGACAAGTTAGGGTCGGGTCCTCAGCGACTGAAGGGGAGAGCCCTGTCGCAAAACCTCTTCTCCCTCAACACTTTAGTAAGTCCTTGTCCCCACACCCTCACCCAGGTCACAGGCCCAGTGGTGGATGCTGGCAGGAAGCTGGGGTAGGGAAGAAGGCCGGGGAGACTTGCTTGGGGGTGGAGGAAGTAGAGAGGTAGAAACAACGTCGTGTTTAAGGAGCTGGGATTACTCCTTGCCAGCCAGGCCCTCTAAGTCAGAGACAGAGACCTCAGAAATAACTTTCAGTGGCAGCCTGTGGTACCTGCTGCTGTTGGCCGCATAGGAACAAGGAGTTCTAGCAGGCTGTGAGGTGGAAACGGGGGACGGAGATCGCAGGAGGTGCAAGGTGGGGAGAAAGGGAACCAGAAACTATAGGGAACAGAGGGGGAGGGCAATATTGGTATCATACAGATTTTACACGAAGAACTAGGTTTGAGTCCCGTTTCAGCTGTTATTGTGTGACCTTGCATAAGGCACTTCACCTCTCCCAAGCCCTTAGCCAATAATCTGGACCTCATAGGCATTAGCAGAATCAAATGAATCAGAATGTGTGCAGGGGCCAGACTGGTGGCTGGTATGTGAACACACCAGTGTGGGTGGGGTGTTGTAAGAAGGGGATGCCATGGGGGAACCCTGAGATTTCTCTGTGTATACAGGAGATTTAGTCAACGCCTGCTAAGTCACAGAAACATAGGGCTTGGGTGGAGTGACTGGGTGTGTGGGTGACACCCCCCTACACACACCCCACTGTCTCCTGATCAACATATCTAGACCAGGCTAGGCTGACTTCCCTATGTAGGCCCTGAGTACCAATAGAAGCTCCTAGGACTACCAGGTTGCCCCACCTATAGGCCAGGGGGGATGAGGCTCTGGCAGAGCCAGCACTCTCTCTGCAGAGTGGACCCTGGCCAGGAGCCTGGCTGGCTAGATTGAACAGGAATATCCCAGGCTGGCTAGGAAGATGCTGACTCGGGGCAGGCCCAGCACTCTGAGCTGGAGCTAGGCCCAGCTGATAGGGCCTGGGTACAGGGCGAGACAGATGCTAGGGAGGGAGTTGAGAGGGAGGATACAAAGAGAGAGGCCTAACGGGGACCCTCAGCCTGAAGCCAGAAAACCTCATTTGGTTGTTTGCTAAGCCTCCTGACTACCTACTATGTGCCATACAGGTTTCCTAGCAACAGAACTGGATAGGATACTCACATAGGCCTCATTGCCAAGGTTGTAGTGACTGAGATCTGTTGGGTTTGCAGATTGGGTTCCCGTGACAGGTAGGTGAGTGTGTGTGTGCGCGTGCGTGCGTGCGTGCGTGTTTGTGTATGTGAGTGTGTGTATGTGAGTGTGTATGTATGTGTGTGTGTGTGTATGTGTATGTGAGTGTGTATGTATGTGTGTGTGTGTGTATGTGTATGTGAGTGTGTGTGCGCATGTGTTCAGGATTTCCCCAAGGCCTACATTTATCATAGGGCAGGATTCTATCCTGTCATGGCCTGTAGACCAGGTGCTTCTCCTCCTGGATCTCAGTTTCCCTCTGCAATATGATGATGGAAGTGAGCCTATAGTCTCTGTGTCTTCCAGCACCCATTGCGATTGCCTCCTGTATTGGTGACTATCTATCTCCCTTGGTTCCAACAGTCACATTCTTGTTGGGTAGATGGTAACCTCACCCACACTAGGTTCCTCCAAAGCCCCTGTAGCTATGAGTTATAAACAAACTGTATACCAAGCATTGTCCAAAAAGTGTGTCATATGTGAACTCTTAGACTCCTGCCTAGCCCTAACTGGTGGATCCGAATTCTCCCCTCTTTGTTTCAGGTAAGTAAAGGAGGCTTGGAGAAATTAGGAAATCCCTTAAGTGACACCAGTGGTAGAGCTGTAAATGGTAGAGGCAGTATTTGACCCCAGTACTTAAGGTTTCCTTGATGCGTGTAGCAGAGCAATAATTTAGTAAATTTACACCTCCATGCTGCACTGTAGGTTCACAAGGGTAAGGCCCTGTCTGACTTCAGACCACATTCCCAGTACCTGGCACCTGGGGCTGCTGTGGATGCCCATAGGAGACTGGGCCTGGGGCAACCTGATGAGCTGAGGGTGGGTTGTCAGACGACAGCTTCCTGGATAGTATCTGGTCATCAGAGTGCCAAAGGCACACAGAGGTGTGTGGGGCAGCTTCCCCGCTAGCCCAGGTCTAGCTGACCAGGACCCCAGAGTTAGTTAGTTGTGCTGTATCTCACTTCTGTCCTTTGTTTCCATGTGCTGCTGTGATGATGGCTCCGCTGTCTCTCCCCGACTGGCTGTGTGACCACAATGGCTACTCCTGGGTGAGTACTGCTTTGACATAACTGGTTCTACTGTGCCATTTCGATGTGCGCATGTGCCTCTGAGACCACTGGGAGGCACACGAGGTCAGGGTAGAAGTGCTGAGAGAAGGCACTCTTTGGAGTTAAGACTCTGAGCCATTTCTTTCTTGACATAATGGTAGTGTGACTTTGGGGTGATTTGACAAAGACCCAGAGGGCTTCAGGGCAGATGGCTTGGAATAGAATCTTTACTCTGCCATGTACAAACAGGTGGCTCTTTGTATCACAATATCACTTCTGCAAAATGAGAATATTGATACCTTCTAGATATACGTATTTTTTCCTATACACAGGCCCCAGCAGGGTAGGGGTTTTGTTCATCTGTTCCATAGGTATGTCTCTAGCACTAAGGACAGAATGGCATGTAGTAGGTGCTCAGCGGATATTTCTGAATGTATGAAGACTTTTGTTGAGGCTCTGCTAGGTACCCAGCCATGTGCTGTGTGTTGTACTAAATAAACGGTTAATGGATACAAAATATCCACTCTCATCAAGGCTCAGAAAATGTAAGATGGATACAAAGTGTTTACTATCTTTGAAACTGTAAGACCCTTATCTCATCACACAATTGTGAATTCCTTAGAGGCTGTGACAGAAAGGCAACTGGACCTCCTGGGAGGGCGTGGCAGAGCCTTTAGCTTTCCTCTGATGGGAAACTTCCCAAAGGGCAGTTGGGTAGGTTTGGGATTCCAATTTATTGTCATTTTCATAGTGGTGTGCCCTTGGGCAAGGGGTAAATGTCTCTGGATCTATAACTTCACCTGTGACATACATATCACAAGATTTTCCCTGGTGGCTGTGGGAAGGAGCAGCCAGAAGTAGTCCAGCGTGGGGCTGATAGTAATCTTTGTCTTTCTCTGCTTTGGGCTCCTTCTGGAAGATAGTTCAGAGAAGCGTTTGTCCTTTTAGCTCCATACTCCTAATTTTAACTCTTATTAGCTGGACTAGAACCCAGGGGTCAGGTATCCCTGAATGCCCCTGCATTGGAATACGGACTGGGCTCTGCCTGGTGTGATTTTCTGTGTGTTTTGGCTCTGTGGCCCTTCTTAGTTAGCCTTGGTTGTCTGGCCTGTGAAACAGGGTTAATAAAGGGCTCTTCCCTTCCGGAGTGGTTTGACTCAAATAGACAGTGGCTTTAGCTGAGGGAAGAGCTGTAGCAGATTTTCTTTTGGGCCATCAACCAGCTCCTAAATCACGACATGAAGACTTATTATTAATTATGAATGCTCAGCCTTAAGGTATGCTCGTCCCACCAGCTCTTATAATTTAACTTAATCTGTTTCTCTTTATCCACATTTTGACTTGGGGCTTTTTACCTTTTTATTCTGTATGTCCTACTCTGTGTCTGTGTGTCTGACTGGCAGCTGTCTTGCTGGCCCCAGGTGTCTCTCTTTCTGCCTTGTTCTTGCCTCTCATTCTCTCTTTTCCCATCAGCCCTGCTGTCTAGCTATTGGCTGTTCAACTTTTTATTAGACCAATCAGGTGCCTTAGGCAGGTAAAGCAGCACATCTTTACATCATTAAACAAGTACAGCATGTAACACACCTTTACATAGTTAAAGTAATATTCCACAACATGAACAAATGTTACACATTTTTTGCCTAGTTAAAGTAATATTCCATAATAAATGGTCATGGAGAATTTTGTTCCCCTAGGTGTAGGTGTCCTGAGAAGTTCAAGTCTTACGTATTACTGCCAATTATCTGGTTATTTGCTGTTTTATTTTAGTCCTTTCATTTTAAAAATTTACTTTAAATTTAAAATTGTATTATTATTGTTATTGTTATTATTATTATTATTATGTGTGTGGGGGGAGATATTTGTGTGTGTATGTGTGTGAATGAGGGAGTTTGGATACTTCTGTACCATCAGCACACATGAAGAAGTCAGAGGACAAGTTTGGGAGTTGGGAGTTGGTTCCTTTTCCTGTGGATTGAACTCAGGTCCTTAGGCAAGTGCCTAACCCACTGAGCCGTCTCTCTCACTAGCCCTGTCTACTCTTTCACACTCATTACCTCTTATCCAGTGGCCCTTTTTTCTACACAAAATATTTATTTTTATTTTATGTATATGTGTGTTTTGTCTGTATGTATGTCTGGGCACAACATGTGTGCCTGCTGCCCTTGGAGGCCAGAAGAGTGTTTCAGATCCTCAGAACTGGGAGTTACAGACTGTTGTGAACTCCCACGTGGGTGCCAGGAATCAAACCCAGGATCTCTGGAAGAGCAGCTAGTGATCTTAACCCCTGAGCCATCTCATCCCCCTTGAAAAAGCAGTACTGTGCCAGTGTCCTCTCTGCCCACCTCTGATGCCCAACTCCAGGCTGCTGGGAGCGGAGCTGCTGCTCTAAGTTCTGAGAGGTGAGATTATAGAGAGCGGGAGGCCACTGACAACATGGCGGCCGTCGGTCAGACAGACCTGGCTGTGACCCCTGCACTGATTGCCTACTAGTTGTGTGACCTTAGGCAAGGTAGCTTCTTGGAGCCTCCGTTTCCTTATATGTTAAATGAGGACAATAAAACAACTCCTTCCCTCCTAGGGTTCTTGTGAGGATTAAGCAACCAGGCACACAATGAGTACCCTATAAATGATGGTAATGGTTGTTATTACTATAATCATGATTATGGGTATCATTCTCGGGGTGTAAAGATGTCCCTCTTGGGACAGTAGAAACCAGGTCTGGGAGGGCACTGCTGGGAGCAGGTGGATAGTGACCCAGTCTGACAGGTTCCAAAAGGCACTTGTGGGGTAAAGGGAGGAAGGAGGCTTTTTCGCAGAGGTAAGAGTGTGCCTCCATTTTTTAGTCACATGCTTTTTCGGGTGCTTCCTCTACCAAGCCCTATGCTGTGTGGACTCTGTGTGGACATTTTCCTCTACCCATGGGCAAGTTCAGTGTCTAATTGGGCTGAAGGGCCCTGAAACCACCATGCCCAACTTTGACTGACACTGAAGGATGAACAGGTATTCTTAGTCAGAGACTATGACAAGGAAGGCCGTTCCTACCAGGAGGAACTAACTGTACATTCCAAGATGTGAGGCCAGGACCAGCACCTGGGGAAATGCTGCTCCAAAGACAGGCTCAGGAGAACTTGAGGCCTGACCCCAGAGCAGTGGGAGCCATTGGCTATCACACAGGGAGAGCAGAGGTAGGGCCATCTGTTTCGGGAGGAATGCTGAGATATTGGTCTGGGAACTGTGCCACACAGCAGCGGGAGATGTCAAGTCCGTGTAGGAGGCAGGATCAGAGGACACAATGATGGCCTGCGATGGACAGGCAAGCGGGGGCTGAGGTGAGAGTGAGGCCTTGTAGTCTGAGTGATTGGGGTCTAGTGACTACTTTGGCTGAGGGGTGGACCTGAGCAGGGGAGCTAGCAGGGGAAGGGAAGGAAGCCACTCATTTGTGTCTCTTCAACACTGTGTCTGAGCTGGACATTGAGGCTCGGTTTCTGGCCACCAGAACTCATCCTCCTATCTCAGGGACTCCTTTGTGAGCTTCTGGTGGGTCCGGCAGGAATATGCACTCCTTGGTGGCGGTGGTTGGCAAGGTCTGTGTGGTACAGGGAAACCTGGGGTTCTAGGCCTGTCCATGTCACCCTCTTTGTTGCTTTCCTTTTCCTTGAATGCAAACAGGTTTTTGCCTGTCTCTCACATCTAGTGATCTCTATGGAGCATGGGCTTGGGTTAGAGTCTAAGAGCACAGATAACTCCCGTGAGTTCCTGTCCCTCGGGTGCACAGTGAGCCCAGAGCACTAGTGACTCCTTCTAGGAACCAGAGGAAAGAATGAAGAGCTAGGCCATATGAGTTCTCTAGGTGGGCAGTGGAGGGAGCAACATTTTAGGTTCCGTGCGTAGCCTATGTAAAAGGCTGCAGTCTGTACAGTGTGCTCAGATACACACTGTGGTGTGGCTGGGCCAGAAAGGGAGAGGTAGAGATGGGAGATGAGGCTGGGAAGGGAAGTGGGGTCACACTATGTGGAGTTTGGGGGCTGGCCTCTGACTCCCCATACCTTCCTGAACCCCAACTTCCTTTTCCACACAGTTCTTCCATTTCCCTGCCTTTCCCACTTCCAGTCCCCACAGCAGGTGATACAGTGGCCCCACTTTAGACCAGCAGTTTGGGTTCCCTACCAGCCTGCCACTGACAGCTACGTGGGCTTCAGGCACTCTTGCCCTCTCTGCATCTTAGTTTCCACCTCAGGGAAATGGAGACGTGCTGACCTTCCTCAGAGAGCGGGTCAGAGGCCTCAGTGGGTAATCCCTGGAAACTGGCCCAGGGTCTACACCGTGCAACCACTCTCGGGAGCTCTAATGAAATAATCACTAAAGCTCCCCACTGCCTTGTCCCCACCCATGGCTTCCCTGCCTGTCCTGGCAGCCATGCTGGTCACAAAGGAAGGAAAAGAGTAAGAAACAAGTTTAAGTCTGGGGGGGGGGGTGTCCTGGCTTTCTGCCGTGCTGGCTCCCCTCCTGCTCCTTGACCCCCCCCTTGGCCTTAGGCCAAGGACTTTTAGTTCTGAGGCCTGGGTACCTTCTGTCCCTTACCCTAGATGACCCTCTCTGGTTGGAGGCCAAAGCCAGCAGTAGTTCGGAAACATGGACAAACATTTAGGAAATTTGTAGCTTTCTGTTCCCCTGGAAATTGATGACCATGCTCCCTTTCTTCTGGCATGGAGACTGGAGTTAGCTGAGAAGGTCTGTGTCTGTGAAGGCCATGGCCAGTGCAGCCCTGGACCCTCAGATTGGTGTAGTGGTCAGTGTTCCTGGAGGGATTACGACTCTCTGGACTCCCTGTTCTGTCCCTTGGATGCATGTGTGTGCTCTGAGCCTCAGTTTCCTTGTCTGTGGAATGGGGCTGATCTTGCTGTGAGGATGGCTGATGGTGATGAGGGAGCACCAGTAACTCCTGGATTGGGCAGCTGTTGTCATTGCTATTGCAACTGCTGCTTGGTCTATTTGACACATAGTGTGACCATGGAGCCCAGGCTTCTCTTCAGCTCACAGCAATCCTCCTGCTTCAGCCTCTTGAGTTGTAGGATCACAAACTTTTGCCTCTTAAACGTCAGCCCTATCCCATCTAGAGTTTAATGTGGTTCCTTTTATTTTTGTGGATTTGGCGTGTGTATGTCGTGTGTGTGTGTGTGTGTGTGTGTGTGTGTGTGTGTGTCTGTCTGTCTGTCTGTCTGTCTGTCTGTATGGTATACCTGTGAGGTAGAAGTGCATGCTTGTGTGTGTGTGTGAAGGCCAGAGGAGGGTATTGGGTATCCTGTATCACTCTCCATCTTATGCCTTTGAAGCAGGGTCTCTGTCTGAGTGCAAAACTCCCATTGCTCATCTAGGCTGGCAACCAGCAAGCCCCAGTGATCTTTCTCCTGTCTCTGTCCCATACCACACTCAGACCATGCCTGCCTTATTATGTGGGTGCTGGGTATGAAGTCAGATCCTCATGACTGGGCAGCAAGTGCTCTTAACCATTGAGCCATCTCTCCAGTCCCTCTTTTTAGAATTTTGGGACAGGGTCTATATATATATTCCAGGCTGGTTTGTTACTCTCTACATAGCCCAGGCTATCCTTGAACTCACATACTCTTGCCTCAACCTCCTGAGTGCTGAGATCACAGACACATGCTATCCATCATGCCTGTCTGATAGGTTTCTTATTGAATAAATGAAACCTGATGAGCCAGTTTTGAAGCCAGAGGCTCGGCACCTTAGACTTCTCTCTCAGTTGGCTGGGATATCGTAGCTTCA
The DNA here is from genome assembly GCF_017639785.1 of Mesocricetus auratus. Classification (NCBI taxonomy): domain Eukaryota; kingdom Metazoa; phylum Chordata; class Mammalia; order Rodentia; family Cricetidae; genus Mesocricetus; species Mesocricetus auratus. The sequence goes on from NW_024429197.1 coordinate 11,279,585, forward strand.
CCCACGACAGTTTCATTTCTGCAGCCTCCCCTGATTAGACACCACTGTGCACATTCTTTGGAAAGGCAGATAGGAGAAAGGGAATTTCCCTGCTCAGGTCTAGGCCAACCTTGGAACCAACCTATGGGAGTAAGGATGACACAGACTTCTGCAGAGGCCAGAAAGGTTCCAAAGAGAATGCCTGGCTGCATCCCAAAATGCAGCAGGGTGGAAGTAGCATAGGCTTCTGCAGCTCTTCCTCTGCTAGTCTTTGTGGTTACCAGCTTCTCTGCCTTTGCTTTGAGGGGGTGGAGTGGTTCCTGATAATTGATAGGTTTAAAAGTAGATTCCTGGGGCTTAGGGGTGTAAGGTGATTGTTTAGTATGCATGAGGCCTTGGGTTGGATTCCCAGCACCTCCAGCCCACTGTGGCATAGTGGCACAAGCCTGTGATACCAGAACTCAGGAGGTGGAGGCAGGAGGATCAGAAGTTCAAGATTAATTTCAGCTACATAGTGGGCTCCAGGAGACCCTGTTCAAATCCCAGCCTCAGGGCTGCAGAGACAGCTCGGTGGTTAAGAGCGCTTGCCACTCTTGTAGTGGACCTGGGTTCAAGATTCCCAGCACCCACATGGTGGTTCACAACCCTCTGCAACTCCAGTTCCAGGATCCAATGTCCTTTTCTGACCTCTGTAGGCATCAAGCATGGATGTGGTACACATCCATCCATCCATCATCCATCCATCCATCCATCCATCCATCCATCCATCCATCCATCCATCCATCCATCCATCCATCCATCCAGGCAAAACACTGACACAGAGTAAAAAGAATAAATCTAATAAAAAAGTCCCAGTTGGCCAGTGGTGTCCATGCCTTTAATCTCAGCACTCGGGAGATAGAGGCTAGTCTGGTCTACAGAGTGAGTTCTAGGACAGTCAGAACTGTGCGGGGAAACCCTGTCTCAAAAGTCTCTCTCTCTCTCTCTCTCTCTCTCTCTCTCTCTCTCTCTCTCTCTCTCTCTGTCTCTGTCTCTGTCTCTGTCTCTCTCTCTCTCTCTCTCTCTCTCTCTCTCTCTCTCTCTCTCTCTCTTTCTCTCTCTCCATCCAGACATTGCTTGATCTCAGTGAGTTTCAGCTTTCTCTGTTATCAAGGGGGAAGCAGATTAGTTGGATGCCACATTGTATAATCCGTGTGAAATAGTTAAACTCCAGGCTGACACACTGGCGTGACTACGTGGCTGTCCTATAACTAGCAGATGCCTGGAAAGGAAAGGGCTGTTCAGAAAGCAGGTCACTGAGTTCAGGGAGCATCCCCTTGGTGGCATTTGTCCACTCATCTACCAACTTATATTTAGGATTTCCAGAGACAGGCAGATAAAGGAGGAGCAAGGAGAGGTCAGACAGCAACGATGTTACCTCCATACTTGTTGTAAGCTTAAGGGGGTCTAAGCACACAGTGGCAATTAGTCTGTGTCTGCCCTCTTCCCCAGCCCTGTTAATGATCGGACTCTCTTCCCCCAGCCCTGTTGTTAATGACCGTGCTTATATTCTCAGGCATGCTTCCACTGGGACCTTTGCACTAGATGGTCCTAGAACACTCAACCTTCTGGAAGTACCTTTTTGTCTAACCTTAAAATGTTTGTTTCAATGTCTCCTTTTTAGTAAGGCTTTTTCTTATTATCTTATTTAAAATTAAGACAGTGGGGCAGGAGAGACAGTTCAACAGTTAAGAGTGTGGACTGCTCTTGCAGAGGACCCACATCCAGGTCCCAGCACTCACTTCAAGTGATTCAAAGCCACTTTAACTCCAGAGCCAGCGGGTCAATTGCACCCACGTGACACACCACCCCACCATCAATAAATCAATAATTTTAACAAATCTTTTTTTCCCCCAAGACAAGATCCTTCTATATAGCCCTGGCTGTCCCAGAACTCACTCTGTAGACCAGGCTGGCTTCAAACTCACAGAGATCTGCCTGGCTGGCCTCCTGAGTGCTGGGGTTAAAGGCGTGCACCACCACATCCACCTAAACACTGTTTTTTCTCTGAACCTTGGCCATCAGCTCATCTTCTTTTTTACCTGTTTTTCTCTGTATCACTTACCACTCTAATCTACTATCTTGTATAGATTATTTATTTATTGTCTGTTTTCCTTCATTCGAATGTAAGCTTGGTGATGGCAGTTTTTGCCTACTCAGAGTTTTCTACCTTGCACCTAGAACAGCATGTATGGCACATAGTGGGTGTTTAATAACTGAGTGTATTGATGAGTAAATGAAGCCTCCTTTCTGTGTCGGTTTCAAATGTGTTGGGTGTGTAGCAGATTTTCAGCAAACCCACATTCGAGTGTTCATGACCTGAGGAGAAATTGAGTGCTCATTCCCCTGGCCATTTGCCAGATAACTCTGTGGCTGGGTCAACTCTGAGATTTTCTGCCTCGGCATCAGTTTCAGTTGGAGTGTCCAAGTCTTTTGTTCCTAAGTCTGAGCTATGCAGAATTTCTAGTTGGGGCTGTTTGGCTGTTGGGCCCACAATGGTTATTATGTCATTATTGGTAATTAGCACGTAGGCCCACATGATGGAGTTTTTTTGTTTTTTCAGCAGGAATTGTAGCAGACAGCTGCGCTAGTGACTGGGTACCCAGGTCCTAGCTCTGAGCCAACAACTTAGGGAGATGAAAATGGAGATTTCTAAAGCAGGGCACTCATGGGTCGCCAACTCAGCTGCTATCCCCCGATAGTATCCTGCCCTGGGCATTTCTCCCCAGGACTCTCTGCTTCCTAGGCCCAGCCTGGTATAATGGGGGCTCTCACAGTCCTATGGGATTGATTGGCTATAGGGCTTCCAAATCTACATTTCAGATGCTCGAGGTTCAGCAATTATGAGTAGAGAAAATAACACTGGGTTTAAAACCAGGAATGTGTGGTTAGGGATGCACACATTCATAGACACACAGACCGGTGTGGGTCCTGGCACTGGCATCCTGTTCTGACCTCCAAAGGTGCACACACACACACACACACACACACACACACACACACACACACACACACACACACTCCTAAAATAAATCCAAAGAAACACAAAGATAGGAGCCTAGGTTAATTTTTCTTAGCTGTTGACTTGCTGGGCGATGGTAGGCACAGCCGTACTTCTTGCTAGGCCTCTGTGCTCTCATCTGCCAAGCAGGATAGGGATGTCTGCCTGGCTTCTCTGGGAAGGGGGCAGGAGAGTGTAATGGGCCAGGGACTGGCTAAGTCATACAAACAACTACATTCCTTCCTGCCGTGTGGATAAACTACCTCTGATTTCAGTTCCTAAAGTTAGAAAACGTGGTTTTTTATGCCCGCTCCATAGGTGGGTGTGAAGTTTCCTAAGAGAATGTGAGGACAGCATCGAGGCTTGTCTGTCTCTGCTGGATTTAGCAGAGTCCATCGTGGAAGTGACTAGCAGCAGGGTGAGGCTGAAGAGGCCTTACTAGCTGAGGGATCTTGGGCAAATGTCCTCCTTTTGCTTCATCTGTGAATGGGAGGCAACCCTGCCTTCCTCTGGAGGCTGCTGTTGAGGTGCAGTGACGTTGCATATTAACACCTTGGCACTGAGGCTGACACATGCCATCCCCACGTTACAGATAAGGAGGGGTGGGGAGGTGACACAGCATGCTCATGATAGAGCTTGGCTTTGAACCCAGTCTCCTTGCCTCAGAGCCCCACAGTCTTTTTACCTCTTCTTGCCGTCACCTACATGTGAGATGATGCTGGTGGTGGTTACTGTAGTTCCAGGGGCTCATCTTGCTACTGCTGGCATCCCTAGACCTGCACAAAAGAGGATCTCAATGTGGGTGCTCACCTCTGGGAGGCTTTTGCCTTGACTGGAGGGTTCTTTCTGTGTGGTCTGTAACAGGTTTGAATTAAAAGTCAAGCCAGGTTGATGCCAGCCCTCAGGACCCAGAGGCAGGTGGATCGCTATGAGTTTGAGGCCAGTCTGATCTACATAGCACATTTCAGGTTCCAGGCCAGACAAAGCTATATATGGAAGCCTTATCTCAAAAAACCGACCCATGGCTGGGGGTGGTGGTGGTGGTGGTGCACACCTTTAATTCTATCACTTGGGAGGCAGAGGCAGGTGGATCTTTGTGAATTCAAGGCCAGCCTGGTCTATAGAGTGAGTACCAGGATAGGCCCCAAAGCTTCACAGAGAAACCCTGTCTCAAAAACAAAAAAACAAAACAAAACAAAACAAACAACAACAAAACAAAAATCAATAACATTAAAAAACTCTGATCCCTTCCCTACCCAAAAAAAATAAAACCTCAGAACAAAAGTCCTGAGGCTGGAGAGATGGTTCAGTGTTTGAAATTGCTTACTTTTCTTGTAGAGGACCAACCAGGATTTAGTTTCCAGCACCCAAACCAGGTGGCCCAAAACTGCCTGTAACCCCAGTTCCAGGCAAGCTGACACCCTATTCTGAGCTCTGCAAGTTTCCACGTGCATGTGATATACATAAACTTATGCAGGCATGCATACATACATACACATATATAAAAATGTATTTTAAATTATTTTTTATTTTATGTGTATGAATATTTTACCTGTATGCATGTTTGTATACCATATATGTGCCTAGTGTCAACAGAATTCAGAAGAAGGTGTTAGGTCTTCAGAACTGGAGTTACAGATGGTTGTGAATCACTATGTAGGTGCTAAGAACTGAGCCCAGGTCCTCAGTAAGAGCAGCAAATGCTTTTGACTACTAAGCCATCTTTCCAAGCCCCTAAAAATGTCTTAGGGCTAAGTGATAGTATATGCCTGTAATCCTAGCACTTGGGAGGTGGAGGTAGACAGATCAGAGTTTGAAGCCAGCAAGACCTTGCCTCAAAAAAAAAACCCCAAAAAACAAAACAAACAAACAAACAAAACCAAACCAAACCAAACAAAAACCAAAAACAACCCAAAAAACCCCAACAAAACTGGCATAGTGCATAGTACAGGGTGGTGCTTTGTAGTTTGTAGAACTCTTGCACACCTCATTTGAGCCTTCAGGCCACCCCTTGAGAGCCTGGTAAGCAAAGCCACCCCCATCTGACCTGTGAGGGAGCCATTGATCAGAGGGCTTGGTACAGACCGAATGTTTGTGTTTCCATGGAATTCTTAGGTGATGGTGTTTGCAGATGGAGCCCTTGGATAATAGGTAGGGTTGAAGACCATGAAGGTGAGGCCCTGATGACAGGATTAGTTCCCTTACGAGAACAAATGTCAAAAAGGTCACTCTGCCATGTGAGGACACAGGAAGAGGGTGTCTGTAAGCTAGGAAGAGGGCCTTCACCAGGACTACACGACTGCACTGGCATAGTCTAGCTTCCTCAAATGTGAGAAAACATATCCTGCTGTTTTAACCATCTAGTTTGTGCCCCTCCCCCACACTTTTGATGTTTGGTGCTGGGGATTGAACCCATGAATCTACCTGGCCACTAAGTGACATTTCCAGCCCCATTCTTACTACTTTTAATGATAAATTATCTTTAAGGTTTTTTTCCCTAAGCATTTATCTATTTCTTTGTTTATTCATGCTTGCTCCTGTGGAGGTCGGAGGACATTTTGTGAGAGCCGTTCTCCACTTTCCCAGTGTAGATCCTGGGGATCTGCCTCAGGATGTCAGGCTTGGCTGCCAGCATCTGTACTTGCAGAACCGCCATCTCATGAGCCTCTTCTAAGCTTCTTCCAGCTCAGATATTTCTAGACTCCATGGCTTTAGACTTTAGCTGGCTCTTCAGCTCTGAAGAATGAATGTAGATGGCCTTGGAAAGAAGCAGTGAATGGAATTCCGTGGTAACATGTTAGAGTTGTGTCACCACTATGTGGTGACTGCCAATACTTCAGAAGTGACTTGCCCAGAGTCACACAGTCAAATTTCAACAGATTGAAGTTTGTGGCTCATTTGTTTATTGTTTCTGTCTCCCTCACTGACACACCCCCAGCGACACCATGGAAAGGCTTGGAAACTGAAGTTAGCTGAATGTTCTCAGGGTGGCTCAGGGACTGTCCTGCCCCTCAGCATGCAAAGCTCTTAGAGCAAGTCAAACAGCCATTTCCAGTACCCAGCCAATCCCCTCTGCTCCCTCTGTCCTCTCTCTCCCGTGTTGTCTCGGTTGAGGGCTGGGCCAGGCCGACTTTACCAGTTTAGAAGGGCCTCCACAAGCGGGTGTCATGCAGACCTTCTATCTGTCCCTAGCAAACCTCCTAGGACAAGGGAGTTTCCTGCTTTTGGGAGAGATATACAGTGGGTTAAGCCTGAGTGAACTGGAGGCTTTGCTGGATCAGGGTCACTGGGCTTATTCTGGCTTTGGGAGAAGAGGATTGGGGAGGTCATGGGAGGTCAGATCTTGGTTCCTTTATTTTAGATGTCTCAGGGCTGTAGTCAGCCTTTCTCTAGGGGTGTGGCTAGATGTTGGTGTTTCCCATTTACATCATTTTAATTGCCTGTTTTTGGTTTGGCTTGACTTTGTTTTTTGAGACAGGGTTCCTTTTGTAGCCCTGGCTATCCTGGAACTCACTCTGTAGACCAGGCTGGCCTCGAACTCACAGAGATCCGCCTGCCTCTGCCTCCCGAGTACTGGGATTAAAGGCGTGCGGAGGATGGTGGCATAAATTCTAAGCTGTAGTTTCTTCACATGCAATTGACACTAATAATACTTTGAAGGTTTGCAATTAGGCTAAATGCAATAACAGACATGTAACTTTTAGCATGTGTCTAATGTATTCTAAGTCCCTCGTACATGTTAGTTGTTTTCATTTTTAGATTTGGGGGGTACAGAGGAGTTGAGGCAAAGTCTGTATGACACAGACTGTTCTTGAACTCACTTTGTACCCTCAAATTTATAATCTACTGCAGGAATGTGCCGCTATGTTCATTTATTATTGTGTATGTGTGTGTGTGTGTGTGTGTGTGTGTGTGTGTGCACTTGTATTTGTGGTGCTGGGAACCAAGCCTTTGTGCATGCTAAGCAAACATTCTGCCACTAAGCTACATCTCATCCCTAATTGTTACTATTTTTCAATAATAAAATATTATTTTCAGTACTGGAAATTAAGTCAAGGACTTTGTACATGCTTGTGTAAGCACTTTATCACTGAGTGCTGTTTTTATATTTTGAGAAAGGGTTTCATTAAGTTGCCCAGGTTGATCTCCAACTCACTTTGTAGCCCAGGAAGATCTTGAAATTTTGATCCTTATGCCTTAGTTACTTGAGTAGCTATGATTATAGACTTGCACTACCGATTCTTGCTTTAAGATAAGTTATTTTAAATGTCTTTTTCAGCTCAGATATCCCTAGGTTTTCTGGTTGCAGAGTTTTTACTTACAAATATTTTGAGACAGTTCTCAGTCTATAGCTCAACAGGCCTTAAACTCAGTATCTTGAATTACATGCAGATATCACCATGCTCAGCTGACTGTAGAATTTAATTTGGCCTCCACTTTACTCGTAGAGTAAATATGGCTGGACTTGAAAAAAATAAAGCTAGCCGGGCGTTGGTGGCGCACGCCTTTAATCCCAGCACTCGGGAGGCAGAGGCAGGTGGATCTCTGTGAGTTCGAGGCCAGCCTGGTCTACAGAGCTAGTTCCAGGACAGCCTCCAAAACAATACAGAGAAGCCCTGTCTCGAAAAACAAAACAAAACAAAAATAAAAAACAAAAAAAAAAAGAGAAAGAAAAAAAAAAGCTGTGAGCAGAGACCTGTTGTAAGGGTTGGAAAAATGTGAGTTCAAGCTTGGACTTGGGCATTATTGTGCGGTGTGACCTCGGCAAATGTGTTGTAGTCCTTGAGTCTGTTTCTCAAAATGCTCAAAAGTTAGTAGCTTGGGCTTGGTGGTTCTAAAGGCCTGATTAAGAACAGGTGTGGGTGAGCCAGCCTAAGTCGTGACCATGGGAGAGCTGTCCCATTACTCACCCCTCTTGTGGGGGCATGGGCTGGGGAAAGATGCCCACCCCCATCAATGCCTGAGGCAGATGGGAGAGCTGTCCCTGAGGTCATAAGAAAGGGAGAACTGTCCCTGACCCCATCAACTGCAGTCAGTTCCTACACCTTGCTTGGGAAATACAGTAGAGCTGGCCTTGAAGGTGTAGGTATGGGAAGACCAACCCCTGAGGACATGAAAGCCAGAGACCTGGCCCTGCCTCTTGCTCATCACTGCAAGGGGTGAACTAGCCAGGGCAATGCTGGAGAGCCCATCCTGGTGTTGAGGACAGGGGAGAGCTGGTGGACTGACCAACTACCCAGCCTCAGAGCCAGGGCTATGTGTTGGCTCACCACAGTAACCACCCCATCTGTGATCAGCTAGAGCATGGAGGGTAGCAGGGGTCAGTTCTGTGGACCCAGGGCTACAGGATCTTCTGGACACAGGGCAGCAACAGGGTGCTCAGGAAGAGTCCCAGTGTGGGCCCAGAAGAGGGAGTAGCAGAGATCAGGGGCCTTGAACAAGACCAATGATTCTTTCTGGTAATCACCTGCATGTAAAAATATATGGATAAAGGGGAAAAAATAAAAAAAAAATAGGTGAACCTAAAGCAGGGCTTTTAAAAACCCTATTTATTTGTGTGTGTGTGTGTGTGTGTGTGTGTGTGTGTGTAGGGCAGAGGACAACTTGTGGGAGTTCTTTACTTCTACCATATGGGTGCTGGGGATCAAACTCAGAGACCTGGTAGCAAGCACCTATATCTGCTAAACCATCTTATTGTCTTCCTTTAACAGGACTCCTAAAACTGTGCATTGCAACCCCAGATATGACTGTGTGATTAAATGGGTATCATGAAAACTTTGGCAATGGTAGGAGATGTCTGAATCTTAACAACCAAAAAATCAGTTTCAAAATCAGATGCACCGGGAATTGGAGTGTTGTTGGCATTACTTACCTGTGTTGCAGTGTGAGACTTCACCATAGCCTTGGCTCCAAACATCTGACAGGGTTACTGTGCCCATGCGATGCCAGGGAGTGCCTCCTGAGACACCTGGGCTCAGCCTTGATAAACTGTAATAAACTGCAGCATACCAAGTTTTCTATTATTATTATTATTATTTTATTTTATTTGGTTTTTTGAGACAAGGTTTCCTTATATAGCTTTGGAGCCTGTCCTGAAACTAGTTCTTGTAGACCAGGCTGGTCTCCAACTCACAGAGATTTGCCTGCCTCTTCCTTCCAAGTGCTGGGATTAAAGGCATGCACCACTACCACCCGACAATTTTTCTGTTCTTATAGAAACATTCTGGTTTAGTTACAGAAAACAAGGGCTTTTAATATCCCCCCCATCATTCCTCAGCATGTAAAGATCAAATCAGTATATCTAGCTGAGGTTGTGGTGGCATATGCTTGTAATTCTAGTACTCAGAAGACAGAGGCCAGAGGATCCCTGTAAGTTTGAGGCCAGTGTGGTCCCCCAAGCTCCTCCAAATCAGTATTTATTCAGATTGTATTATGTTTTAAAGTGTGATTTGTTTTCCTAGACAAGGATTTTCTGTGTAGCCCTAGCTGTCCTTGAACTTGCTCTGTAGACCAGGTTGGCCTCAAACTCACAGAGATCCACCTGCCTCTGTCTCCTGAGTGCTAAGATTAAAGGCGTGTGTCACCACTCTCGGATATAGAAAACTTTTAAAGAGGATTTTAAAAAAGATTTATTTTATTAGATTAAAAATTTATATGTGTATAAGCGTTTTGCATTCATGTATGTATGCATGCCTGGTGTCTGAGGTGTTCTGAAGAGAGCAGCAGGTCTCTTGGAACTGGAGTTTGTGAGCAGCCATGGAGGTGCTGGCAACTGAATCCAAGACCTCTGCAAGAGCCGCAAGTGCTCTGAACCACTGAATCACCTCTCTAGCCTGAGATTTATTATTTTTTAATTATGTGCATGTGTATGTGTGTGGGTATGTGCAAATGAATGCAGGTACCTGCAGAGGCCAGAAGAGGGCACTGGATCCCTTGGAGCTGGAGTTACAGGGTTTGTTCTGCAAGAACAGTAAGTGTCTTAACCACTTGAGCCATCTCTCCAGCCACTTAAGAGAAGTTTTAATAAGAATTAAGAGAAGTTTCTATAAGAAAAGTACATTCTGTAGAAGAGGTAAAAAACGTGCTTTGTGTTTTGAAAACAGAAGGCAAGGTATTATACAAAAGTGTTGTATCTGCTAGCTTCTTTTGCCTTTGTTTCAGAAATTATGGGAACAGCAGGTTTATGTGCTTTAATTAAAAGAAATAACAAGCTATGTTTAATGTACCCTTAAAAGATAATCACAGGTACGGTTTACATAAAGGGATAGTTGTTGAACATCATTTATAAGAGAAGAAGAAGGGAAGCAACCTAACTTTACCACAAGAGGGTTAAGTAAATTACAGAACATTGTTACACACACACACATATATATATGTATATATATATTACACATATACAATTATATATATACAATTATAGCATTGTTAAAAAATGATGATTTGAATGTTTGCAATCTATTGTGAAGTGAAAAGTCATCTCCAAACAATACATTTTAAAATAAATGAGCAAACAAAGAAAAATCAACTCTCTCTGCCCTGCACTCAGGAGACAGAGCAGATCTCTGTGACACTCTGTGAGCACCAGTCAGGGCTACATAGGGAGACCAAGTCTCAAAAACACCAAAACCAAAAATACTTTGGGCCGAGGAGATGTCCAGTGGGTAAAGTGCTTGCCATATCTGTATGTGGACCTGAGTTTGATCTCCACACCCATGTAAAAGCTGGGATGTGGTGGTGTATTTGTAATCTCAGTGCTGGGGGATGGAGGTAGTCAAAGGTAGAGACAAGTGGATTCCAGGGGCTCACTGGACAGTGCATCTACCCAGAACAGAGAGTTCGGGCCAGTGAGACACTATGTCTTAACAAAACAAGACAAAGGTGGAAAGACAGGAAGCATGGGTGAGTGCTACACACAAAAAACAAGAACACATTAGGCTGAGCCATATGAAGTTGGTGATATTTAGTAATTTTTAACCTTAAAGTCAGCAATTTCTTGTTATTTAATTTGTATAAGTGAAAAAATGTGTGCTTGTATAAATATGTGTGTGCACCTATGTGAAAGGTCTTCATAGGGAAAGTCTTACATTGGACAGAACCTTGTAGTAGTTACATTTCCGATTGGGTGATACGTTGATTTATATTTTTAATTTAACCATATTTATTCTTAACTGTATTTTCTAAAATTCAAGTACTCCTAATAAAAATATTCCCTTAGAAAGACATTCCTTTTGCATTAATAGTAATTCCCATGCCAGTATAGTTTGTTTGATTAATCATTTGCGTTTACAAGGTCTAAGATAGCCAGGCTTGTACTCGTAGCAACTTTGGAGGCTAAGACAGGAGAGTTGCTTCATGTTATAGGCCAACGTGGCCTATAGAGTGAGACCCTATCTCAGTGGCCAGATGGTTGCCTCACATAAGTGAGCCCCTAGTTTCAAATAAAATAACATAGTGTAAGTTTGATGGCAAGGAGAATATGGGAGGCATGTTTTGCTCTCTCTGTGCGTTTGGTGCTAGGGCTGGTTTTTACACTGTAATGACTGTTCAGAACATTTTGCTGACGTGCCCAGATTTTCAAAGCCCGCCACAACAGATGAACATTCTCCATGAGCCCTATCACTGGGGTTTCAGGCCAGCTGTGTCCCTAATCCACCCCTGTCCCAGATTTGAGCATGGGTCAGATTCAAATTGTCCCCCCTCCCTCTTCCAATCTCGTCTCTTCTAGGTCACTGGTGACCTCATCTCTCCTCCCTGACTCTCTCCACTGGTCACCACCTAATTTCACTATCTCATTTCATCCTGTTTCATGCAGCTGGTGTGTGTGTTTGTTGGAGCTCAGTTTGCATTGGGGAAGGATTAAGACCCTTTCATGCTTTCTTTTCTTTTCTTTTTTCTCTTAGAGCTCTTGACTGCTCCTGGGGCTAACAGCTAGCGGGGTCTATATTCCCTAGAAAGGCGCAGGGCTGTAATGGGGAGGTAGTGATGGGGCTCAGCTGGCAGACGGCATAGATGGTCCTGAGGGACCCTTCCTGGGCCTTGGAGCATGGCACAGCCACCTCCCAGATGTAAGCATGAAGCCAAAAGTGTTTCTGCCTAGGAAATTAGCCTCAGAGATGGTGCTTGGGACCTTTACCCTTGGTACCCGATGGGAGCCTCTGCAGGATGAGCTGGGACTGGCTGTCTGGCTCAGCAGATGGGCCCAGGAGTAAGGCTAGTTTCTTTGTCTTCTGAGTAGATGCTATTTATAGCTCTAGTCCTCATTATTGGTTGAGCTCAACCATACTCAAGAGATAAGACACATAACAGGTGATGGTGTAGAATAACAAGAAAATCGCTCATGTACAGATATATACATATATATACATATATATATATATATATATATATATATATATATATATATGGTAGATGCTTTCACTTCCAGGCTAAGAATGAAAAGCCAACATGGGAATTCATGACTTAGAGATCTTTTCCTCCCTTCCTCTGTTCCTCCCTCCCTCTCTCCTCCTTTCTTTCTTTGGTTTTGCGAGACAGGGTTTCTCTGTGTAATAGCCCTAGCTGTCCTGGAACTCACTCTGTAGGCCAGGCTGGTCTTGAACTCACAGAGATCTGCCTGTCTCTGCTCTTGAGTGCTGGGATCAAAGGCATGTGCCACCACCACCCAGCAGACTTAGAGACCAACAGATTTTGGTGTGGGGTTGTACGACACTATGAATTTAGGAGTGATTTTTGCCTACCTTGTTTCTGCTAGCCTAAGCCCTATACTTCTTTTCAAGGCTATGGTTACTAAACACTAAAAATACTATAAGCATCCTTAAATATGATGTGCCATTGACTAGCATACAGAGCATTTAGCTTCATGAGTCTGAATTTCCTGGTTAACATGGTAGTAGAGGAAATAATCTGTCTGGTGATGGATTTTCAGTACTATCCTTCATGGTACCAGATTTCCCTGTCTGAGAGGCAGAGGAAGCCTTTGAGGCCCAGACTTGGGAGCACTGGAACTGTCCAATCAAAGGCACAGCTGAGTCTGAAGGGCTCAAAGCAGGGAACCAGGGTATTTAAGAAGGGGTGCTCCTTGGCCCAAATCACTTAAATTGTTTGAGTCCCTTATTAATAAAGTGAGGACAGTCCATTCACTGGTTCAATAAATATTTACTATGTCAGTATCACTCTGTGCAACAAACAAGGACAATGTCCCCGTCCTCTCCAGCTTGCAGTCTCCTGGGTCCAGAATGCAACAGTTTGAGAGGTTCACCTAGTCATCACAGGTAGAAGACAGGCTGCAGGGGTAATCGCTATAAAAAGTGCTGTGATTAAAGCAGAGGAAGGAAGCCAGGCACTGTGGTCTGCCTGTGCCTTTCACTTCAGCACTTGGAAGGCAGAGGCAGGTGGATCTCTGAGTTCCTGGCCAACCTGGTCTACACAGTGAGTTCCAGGACAGCCAGGGTTACACAGAGAAACCCTGTCTCAAAAATACCAAAAAACAAAACAAAACAAAAACCAAAACTAAAACCAAGAACAGAGGAAGGCTTTGTGAATGGATTGTTTTTGGTAGTCAGGTGGTTCTCAAGTGTTTATGACATAGAAATGTGCTCAGAACCAGCAATAGCTGAGTGTTTATCTGTCTGCTGTGTGCTTCTTAGTCGATATTTTAGTCTCTAAGTAGTAGTATAATTAATAAACTGAGATTTTGCTATGTCCTAGGCATTGTTGGAGTCCTGTACATATTTTAATAAATTGATACAGTAACTTTATCAGGTGGGACTGTTGTCTTCCCTCCTCTTTTATGAGATATAGTTTCATGTAGCCCAGGCTGGCCTCAAACTTACTGTGCAGTGGAGGCTAGCCTTGGATTTGTGTTACTCCTGCCGTCACTTCCCAAGTGGTAGGGTGACAGGCATGTACCACCGCTCCCAGCCTTTATTCTGTCTTTTATGGGCTCAGAGAGCAGGCACAAAAGGAGGTCAAATGATTAGGGAGGGCTGAGACTGAGCACTGGATCCAGAGGCTGAGCTGAGATTGCGAACCCGCTTTCATTCTTACCGCAGTAGGCAGTCTAGCTGGCATGTGCCGGCTCTGATGCTACATTGCTTGGTTTCTGATCCCGGCAGGGCTAAGCCTCTCTACTTTGGTTTCCTCATCTCCAAAACGAAATAGCAGGACCTGTTTTATCTTCTAAGTATGTGCTTACAATGGAACCCTCTTTCTGCTCTGCGGGGAAGCAGCCCTGTTCAGACATCAGCTTGGCAGGGAGTGGAAGGGTCAAGCAGCCTCTGAAACTTCTATAGAGAAACGCACTCGTGTGCACTTCTCAGAGCAACCCTAAATTCATCTGGAGACCCCACCGTGGAAGCTACCTAGATTTAAAAAAATAATAATAATTTTGTGGATGCCTGGCAGAAATAGAAGAATCTTAAATGAAGACAGAAGACAGGTGGAATCTTGGGTTGGTCTCAGCACTTAAGATTCCACTTCAGGTCTTACATAGCTGCCAGGAGACGTAAAGTCTTATTGAGTGTCAAGCTTGGAAGGGAGCCTGGAGATGGTTAAGCTATTAGATGGTAAACTGAGGCTCAGAGGAGCGGAGTGACTTACCTGAGGTTACTAAAGGCATGGGGGGGGCATTCTTTTGGGGCAGTCTGGTCAACTCAGCAGCATCTATGTGGATTCTGCTTTTCCTGAGGCCCTCAGATCGCGGCTTCTTCCCGGGACCCCCGTGAGGAGGACAGGTCTCACCTGCGCTCGGGCCACTACTTGCCTCACTCTCCACACGGGTGCTTCTGGAGTCCAGAAGCCCGGGTCTCAAGCTCCAGACAGGGTTCGACTTGCGCGTGCGCACAGCAGCCAGACCCTTGTCGGTCCCCCCTCCTTCTTTTTTCCTTCCCCTCCCCTCTCCTTGCCGCTCTAGGGGAGGGGGAGGTAAGACGCGGGAGCCCGAAGAGGGCCTCAGCCAATGCGCTGGCGGGCCGCGGGCCCGGCCCCCTCCTTCCCTCCCGCTCGGCCCAATAGGAATTTACTACAATGTTGTGGCGAGCCGGGGGGGAGGGGCGCGGGCGGGCCGCGGGCCGCGCCGGCCTCAGCTCGCTGAGGAAAGGCGGGAGGGCGCGCGCCGGGGCTGCTGGCTCGCTCGCTCGCTCGCTCCCTCGCTCCCTCCCTCCCTCCGCCGGCGGGTTTAGTCAGCCAGCTTGCAGCCCGCCAGCCCGCGAGCCGCAGAGGGCCGGAGCCTCGGACACCGCCGCCGCCGCCGCCTCCTGCCATTGTTCATCGGGCTGAAGCTGCGGCTGTCGCCGGAGCCCCGGCCAGGAGCCCCGGGTGAGGCGCGGCGAGGCGACGCGACCGCGCGCGCGAGCCGGTGGGGGCGCGGCGCTGGCCCCGAGGGGACGGTCCGGGCGGCCGCGGCACCGC
This sequence comes from Mesocricetus auratus, assembly GCF_017639785.1. NCBI lineage: Eukaryota > Metazoa > Chordata > Mammalia > Rodentia > Cricetidae > Mesocricetus > Mesocricetus auratus. The sequence goes on from NW_024429197.1 coordinate 11,295,012, forward strand.
CGCCGCCGAAGCCTTTGTCTCCAGCCCCCCCTGCAGGCCCGGGAGCCGGGGCGCGGGCTCACGCGGGGAGCCGGGGGCTTGAGGCAGGACGCGGCCTGAGGAGCCGGGTGGGAGGGGGTGCGGCGGCCGCGGCGCTGCTGAGGAGAGCGCGGGGAGGGGGGACAGCGCACCGGGCCGCGTCTCAAAGTTAAGCGTGGGGTGTCTTCGTGTGGAGGGGTCCTCGGTCCGTGCTGGCCTGTCAGTCACCGTGCGGTGGGCGGGAGCCCCGACAGGAAACCAGGTGGGCAGCGGTGCCTCGGCCAGCGAAGGTGCGGGGTGCCGCTGTGCAGCGGAGCGAGTTCCTCGTGACAGAGGAAGCTGGGCAGACCGGACAAGTCGGGCGGCATCCGAGGGCGTGGGGAGCTTCGCAGCGCTCCCAGGCCTTCCCGCCATAGAGCCTGCATCTTAAAAAAAAAAATCAAATCACATCTCAGAGCGCTCTGGATCCGGTGCCTTGCTTCGTAATCCGCAGGGGTCCCAGCGAGCCAAGGGTTAAAGCTATTCTCTCAGCTCCGTGACCTCCTTTTTCAGTTCGCGCATCTGTCGGCTTGGAAATCTTTCCCTGGCTTGCTGGGCTGCCTGTACCTGTGGAGCTAGGCTCACCCTCTGATTTCATCACCAGGCAGGATCCTCCTGGAGGGAGCTTCAGCCCAAACGGGGCCATCCTCCCCGGGCTTTGGCATTCTCTGCAGAGAGACAGTGATCTTGCATGAAACAAATCGTTGACGGGCTGTCTTTGGGTCACACGACAGCAATTGTCTGTCCTGTTGTTCCGCGAATTGTACCCTACCATAAATAACTAGTCTGTGGAGACTTTTTAAAAAATGTTTTTCAGAGATGCTGAGACACCCCCCCCTTTAATTTTGGTAGTCTGAGTGTACTGTTTCGTTCCTTCTGTTTTTAGGGAAAATTGCAAGATATGGTTACATTTGTGTCTTGAGTGCTATTATACTGGGCCTCTGCACTCTTGGGGGATCTACTGCCTTAGATAGAGTTGCTCACTACTGTTTTCCCTGTTTTTAATCTGGTAAAAAATTTCAGTTGGTTTGATGCAAGCAGGATATACCTACCCTTAATGTAATTCTTCTCATCTTACTTTTACTGCTTTTTGAAGACGTATGCACTCTTCACTTTCCTTACCTTCTCTTTTTTTCTCCTTTTGTTTTTCGAGACAGGTACTCTATGTAGCTCTGGCTACACAGAACTTAGCTATGGCTATATGGAACTCACTATGTAGACCAGACTGGCCTCGAACTTAGATCTCCTGTCTCTTCCTCTTGAGTGCTGGAATTGAAGGCTTTTGACACTGCAGCTGGCAACTTTCCTTGTCTGTAAATTGAAGACAATAAATTCTTTGCCAGCTGTAAACTCTTAGTTTCTTGAAGTGTTAGTATAAACTATGTAGAGCCCATAATAAATATCAGGCACCCAGTAAGCACTCAATAAATGATAACCAGAGAATGCTTGCCTAGATTAGGTGAGGCCCTAAGCTTGATTCCTCAATATCACAAAGAAAAAAAATGGATTTAATAGTTGACTATCAGATTGCTTTGGAATCAAAATGCTAATTCAGTGCTTTTTATAAGTTTATGACTAAGCCAGAGATAGCTATTGTTCAGATGCCTGGGGATAGAAGTATTGTATGTCTTTGACATTTAAAAAGCCAATGTTGGTCCCAGGCTCAGCACACTAACCTAATTTTTCTACTAATGAAACCATACTCCCCCAACTATGTAATTGAGTTCAGGATTAGAAATAAATACTTAAAATCTGTAGACCTCACTAAAATTCTCTCAGCATCATACCAGTATTCTATACCAAATGGGTACTTTCTTGTGTTCTGCTTGAGTTAAATTTTCATTGGTCTTTTTCTTTTTAAAAAATATTTTACTTTATGTGTGTTGATGTTTTGCCTGCATGTATGTCTGTGTGAAGCTGCCAGTTGTGAGCTGGGTGCTAGGAATAGAACCTGGGTCCTCTGAAAGAGCAGTCAGTGCTCTTAACCACTGAGCCATCTCTCCACCCCCCTTTTCATTGGCCTTTTAAAATTTTATTTTATTTTTCAAAGCTGAGGACCAAGCCCAATGCCTTGTGCATGCTAGGCAAGTGCTCTACTAGTAAGCCAAATCTCCAACCCCAACTTTTATTTAAAAATTTATTTGTGTGTATGGGTGTTTTGGCTGCATGTACATTTATGCAAGTATATGCATGTTGCTTGTGGAGGCTACAAGAGGGCATCAAATCCCTTGGAACTGGAGTTACTGTTGTGAGCTACCATATGGTTGCTGGAAATTGAACCCAGCTCCTTTTCAGGAGCAGCCAGAGCACTTAACTGCTGAACCATCTCTCCAGCCTCCTTTTCTTTCTTCTTCTTTTAAAGACAGTCTTGCTATGTAGTTCAGTCTAGCCTCAACTTAAAGATATTTCTGCCTCAGCTTCCCAATACTGGGATCATGAAAATGTGTGTGCCATCACACCTGGCTCAGCTTTAATGAAATTGAAAATTAAGTATCTAGCTTTCCATTATTTCATTACTTAGTTCATGGTAAGTCAGTGTATGTAGCTGTCTGTTTTGAAACAGGGTATGGTTGCATAGTTCAGGCTGATCTCAAACTCAGTATGTTGCCCATAGTGGCCTTGAATTGCTGATCCTTGACCTCAGCCTAACCAACCTCCCCCACTTCTCTCTCTTTTTTTTTTTGAGACAGGTTTTCTCTCTGTGTAACAGATTGGGTTGTTCTGGAACTAGCTTTGTAGGCCAGGCTGGTCTCAAACTAACAGAGATCCTCCTGCCTCTGCCTCTGCCTCCCGAGTGCTGGGATTAAAGATGTGCACCACCACTGCCCAGCTCTCATTATTTTTGAATGTACAAAATTGATGGTCATGACCCAATTTCATAGCTTTGAAATATGAGTGGCCATCAGGGCCTGAGTTTGGTTCTGAAATCAAAAGTAGCATTAAGTTTAGATCACAGTCTGTTTCCTTGTTTTCTAAGAAGCAGGCTGGTGCTCGCTGCTAGTGCTGACAGCATAGTTTTCCAAGAGTCTTACTAGGCTCATGTTTTGTCAAGTGCATTTTCAGATTCATCACCACCTCTGAAGGACTTGCTTTTCTTCCGATTGCCTGTGCATGACAGTCACCTTAGTTTGTGAACCAAGCAATAATTAATTTCAACTACTTTTTTCTTATGAACAACTTTGCTTTTTTTCTCTGACTAAAATCTGCAAAGATGAACATTTTGCAACAATTCCCCTGTATTTATCAATTACAGACATTATTTATGAAATAATCCAGAATTACTAGAAGGTAATTTCTGTGTTTATGATAGCTTTTAGCTAGAGGGAAAGCTGGATGCCAAATAATATGGGTTATTTTTTGTTATAGTTCTCGATGTGTCACCTACACTGTGGCTTTACTATGTGCTCTTTTTATGAGCGAGTTCATGGTGTGTTAGGTAAAATGCAGTATAACAGATACTCTGGAGAGCACACTGAGTTAGATTAGTATTTTGGTTTCCTCTGCTGCTATTTGATGAATGCACAGTGAGAAGGATAAAGGAAAAACTAGCAGTGAGTACTGTTCAGAATTTAGAGGCATTAGGGAAGGAGAGAACGAGTAATGATCTCATTTAGAGCAATCTTGCAGATGCTTCAAATACTAGTTTTAGGAGAGTGTGGTGGGAGAGTCAGATTATGATTAAGGTTTGTTTTCACTTATTTCCTGAGTTTTTTTAAAATGTAAATTAGAAACAAGGTTGCTTCACATGTCAATTCCAGGTCCCTCTCCCTTTCCCTCACCTCCTCCCATGCCCTCCCAACCCCCCCCCCAGTATCCCCTCATTCCTCAGGGAGGGTAAGGGCTCCATGGGGGTGTCCATAGTCTGTCATTTCATCCAGGGCAGGGCCTAGACCCTCCCCCAAGAGTCCAGGGTGAGAGTATATCTCTCATTGTTGGATGGGAGCCCAAAGTCCATTTGTATACCTGGGATAAATACTGTTCTACTACCCAAGGCTCAATAGATTACCTAGGCCTCCTCACTGACAACCCACATTCATGGGGTCTTGATCAGGATTCCCAGGCATCATTCTGGGATTCAAGAGCTAACCCTTGTCAGGTCAGCGGTTTCTGGGGGTTAAACCAGCCCAGTCTTAACCCCTTTGGTCATCAGTCCTCCCTCTCTGTCACTGGATTTCATGAGTTCAGCTCAGTGCTTAGCTGTGGGAGTCTGCCTCTGCGTCCATCAGCCACTGAATGAAGGTTCTGTTTCCCAGACTCTCTGGCCATGGGATTGTAGGCTGGCACTCCCTAGATCTATGTCTAAAATCCATATATGAGAGAGTACATGCCATGTTTCTCTTTTTGTGACTGGGTTACCTCACTCAGGATGGTGCCATCCATTTGCCTGCAAATTTCAGGATTCCATTGTTTTTTTCTGCTGAATAGTATTCCATTGTGTGAATGTACCACATTTTCTCTATCTACTCTTCAGTTGAGGGGCATCTAGGTTGCTTCCAAGTCCTGGCTATTACAAATAATGCTGCTATGAACATAGTGGAACAGACATCCTTGTTGTATGAATGGGCATCTTTTGGATATATGCCTAAGAGTGTTTGTTTTGTTTTGTATTTTTGAGACAGGGTTTCTCTGTGTAGCCTTGGCTTTCCTGGAACTCACTCTGTAGACCAGGCTGGCCTCAAACTCACAGAAATCCACCTGCCTCTGCCTCTTGAGTGCTGGGACTAAAGGCGTGCGCCACCATTGCCTGACTTGAATTAAATCTATTTAAATAAGATTTCAAACATCTTGAAGTGTTCAGAAACATAGGTAATTATCTGAGAATAAGAAAAACACTCTGTGACTAGGATAATGCTAGAATGGCTCAAGAGGATTTTAATAGCGCTAACTTATTTGCCATCAATATCCCCCAAAGTAAATGAAAATAAATATGCAGCCTGAATGGGGAAATTCGAAGTGTGATGTTCAAATATTTCCTTTCTCTTTACAATCAGATTTTTGCATTTACTGTCCTTTCATTATAGAACTTCTAGCTTCATATTCACTTTTATGTCTATGAGTGTTTGCCTGCATGTACCATATGTATACCTGGTGCCCACTAGGGCCAGAAGAGGCATTGGATCCCCTGGACCTGGAGTAATATGTGTTGTGAGCTGCTGAATGGGTGCTGGAAACTGACCCACAGTCCACTGTAAGAATAGCCAGTGTTCTTAACTGCTGAGACATCTCTTCAGCCCATTTTTCTATTTTTATTCTATTTTGTTTATGAAAATTAGTCCTGTTTTCAGTTGTGTCTTTATTATGTCCAAGTTAAAAATCCTTGTGGATTAAACTTTGATTGTTTATTGGATTCTTTACCTTCTGTGGCTATGGATTCTGAGTCACTTCCTTTCAGTTAATCTAGGCTCTTGCCAGTCATTCTTGATTCCCAGTGTGATTTCTGTATAAAGATTAGAATTGCTTTTTAGCTATGTGACTTGGCATGGTTACAAGAATTTTGGCAGAGTGAATTTGAAGGGGAAAGATTGCTTGATGAAATGGGTAAGGGCTATGACTATGAGTTTGTTTTTAAAATAGAATGGGAAATAATCAGTAGCTGCTTTATAATTTACTCTCTACTATGGCATTTGTGTGAGTTCTCAGGATCCAAACTCAGGTCCTTACGCTTATGGGCTTTAACCAGGGAGCCGTCTCCCCAGCCTCGCAGCATTTGCTTATTTGCTAGATATGTCGTATAAAAGCGGCACAGTGAAATCTTGAGTGTGTTTGAGTATATCGCTTTATAAAGCAATGCTATTTTGACTTGTGTGTCAAGTATGTGTTTTACTTTTTATTTTTTGCTTTGTTTTTTTGAGACAGGGTTTCTCTGTAAGTATATGTTTTAATTTGCTGGTTTGGAGTACTACATGTATTCTGGTGAAAGACATTTCACCTTGGTAATGCACTAGTACATGTTGTTGATATTCACCCCCTCCCGCCCCCTCAGTTTCTGGCCATATGGGCACACAAGCAGAACAGTCAAGGTCTCCAAGGATTTAAGCCCTCAAATTTTACCTGGCAACCCTCTCAGCATGCAAGAGGGACATGAAGGCAGCCTTACAGTGAAGGCTTTCTCCTTCGTTTTCCCTTCCTTTCTACCACCCACTTGCTGTGTCTTGCCCATTCTCTCCTTTAAAAAAAGATTCAGAGACTTGACACTGTCGTAAGCTTACTACCTGCAGAGTCCTGCCAATCCTGATAGTATTATGTAATTACATACATCTTTTTTTGCATGGTGTCATATGATATTGTATATATGTCCTCCCACACATGTGTCTTTAGAGTAATTTTTTTCCATCTGGTATTGGAATGAGCTCTTTGTTAGGTTATTTTTAAATCTTCCAGCTTTCTTGGCATCCTCAACACTCAAAATAACACAATTGCTCTGGGAGGCGAGAACATCCACATAGTCTATTAGTAGCTTTTTCAGGGAAATAGAAGCAGTATTTTATTTTTAAAATCATACCCTGTGCTCCTTACAAGCAAAACACATGCATCTTATGTTTCCATAGTCTCCAATAATTTTGTTAGGTATAAAAAAGTCAGTTGTTTCCAAGTAGATAAAGGAGATGTACTTAGGGCAAGGAAATGATTCCAAAGATATTTTAGTCTCTGAAGGTTTATTGGTGTTCTTTTGAGTTCTTGCAGCATTTGCATATTTGCTAGATATGTCATATGATACTGGTACCCACAGTAAGACAGTCAGCATCTAGAAAGCATTTAGTGCATTAGTTAGATTTATAGCATAGGGTGCCTACTATGATATGAATGTCAGGATAATTAAGATTTATGATCTGTGTTGTAATTCTGTTTCTAGATTCATATTTCCTTCCCTTCCTTCCTTCCTTCCTTCCTTCCTTCCTTCCTTCCTTCCTTCCTTCCTCTGTCCTTCTGTAGGACAAATTCTTGGAAGTAAGTTGAAGATGTCACGGCATTTTATACATTTATACAAAAACATTTTGGTGTACATTTCTGAAGAATTAAGCTATTACCTTACATAAACATAACACATGGCTATATACCCGAGACAGTAACAGTATTCCATAATATTAGTCAATACCCAGTCCAAATTTAGATGTCTCCAGTTATACTTATTTTTTTATTTATTGTTGATGTGTATATTTATGGTGTGCATGTATAGAGAGGCCAGAAGACAACTTTGTGGAGTCAGTTCTCTCCTTTTTCCACCTTATGTAGTTTCCAGGGATTGAACTCACGTTGCCAGATTTGCATGCAAGTGCCTTTACCCACTGAGCCATCTCAGCAGCCCTCATTAGATTTTTAAATGTAAATATTTGATCATATCTCTTTATTTCCTTTAATCTAGGACAGTACACCCAGCCCGTCATTAACTTTTGACACGTGTCCTAGTGCCAGCTGATTGTAGAATGTTCTATTCTGAATTTGCCCAATTGTTCCCTTGAGGTTTTGTTTAATTTGTTTTTCTATTTGCTTTGTTTCCTATAAACTAGAAATTTATCTCTGTAGGTTTGATTAGACATAGGTTCAACATTTTTGGCAAGACTTCTGCATGGTATGTTCTTTGTTTTGAATCATATCAGGAAGTTCATAATGTCAGGCTGTTCCACAATTAGTGTTGCTAATCTGGTCACCTATTTAAAGTGGTAACCACAGATTTCTGTGTAGTGGTTGGTGTACATTTTTAGCATTTGTGGAGAAACTTTGACATTGTAAATATCCTGTTCCCAATTACCCTTTCCCATTGGTTTTAGGCATCTATGAATCCTTGGGGATTTATATGTGTTGTTAGCTCTCAAAAACGAATCTGGAAAATTTAAATTAGGAAAGAAAAGAAAGATAATGAGCTCCCTTTGCTGTTCTAGTACACAGGTTTCCCTATGCTAAATCTGATTTTTTGTATTTTTCCCCCCTGATTTGTTCCTAAAATTAGTTTTACAGGATTATATTTTATTTTGAGTAGAACATAGGCCCTGGGGTTCCTAACATGTGGGCCTAAATGGTCTCAAGATGTACCATGAGGGTGTCTTTTTCTTTGAAGCTGGGTTTACAGGTGGTTGTGAGCTGTCTGACAAGGATGCTGGGGGCTAAACTCAGTGCTCTTAACCACTGGGATATTTGTCTTGGTTTTTGTTATTTTTTGTGTGTATGTGGTGCTGAAGATCAAACCTCTGGTATCAGCCGGGCGTTGGTGGCGCACGCCTTTAATCCCAGCACTTGGGAGGCAGAGGCAGGCGGATCTCTGTGAGTTCGAGGCCAGCCTGGTCTACAAGAGCTAGTTCCAGGACAGCCTCCAAAGCCACAGAGAAACCCTGTCTCGAAAAACCAACAAAACAAAACAAAACAAAACAAAAAACAAACCTCTGGTATTGTGTGCATGCTAGACAAGTAGCCCACCTTTGAGGTACATCCTGCCTGTTGCACCAAGTGCTGGGATTATAGGAGAATCCTATTGCCATACCTTGCTTATAGACTACATTTTAGTGAGAGAGTACAGATAAGTATGGAAGTCAGGGATAAGAAATAAGGCATTGGATTTTTACTGAGGAATGGGGAAAGCAGAGTAAGAGAACAAAGAGTAAGGTAGGTGGGTTAATATTTTAAGATCATAGTAGTCAGATAGCCTTTCCGACAAGGTGACAGTTAGGCAGAATTCTGAATGAAGTAAGGAGTATCTGGAGGACCACCAATGTAGGTAACATGAACAAGGACTAAGCTTGTTTAGTGTTGTTTTTACAGTTTTACTTCGTGTGTGTGTGTGTGTGTGTGTGTGTGTGTGTGTGTGTGTGTGTGTGTTGTATGCAATGTACATAAACACCAGCAAATGCCATGGTGTGGGTATAGAGGTCAGGTTCTCTCTACCATGGTTTCCCATGATCAAACTCAGGTTGTCAGGCAGAACTATCTCACCTCCCATGTTGGGTGTGTTTGAGAGACAGTAAGTCAGTGAGTACAGAGTCAGAATGATGTAGGGTTGGAGTTGAGTTCAGATATGTCATAGGTAGAAAGAGAAAGGGTAAGCCTTTCAGTACTTTCTGTTAATGTCTTTGTTACCCCTTTGGGAGGGGGTTCCTGGGAGGATTTCTAGACGAGGAATGGTACACTCATTCGTTCACTGCATACTAATTATCTATGATGAGCAGGATCCTGTGAATATATGTGATCATAAAAGGATGTAGAGGATATCCTCCTGCCCTAAAGGGGTTTAATGATCTGGTATTAGTAGGACTAACTAGGCATATACACAGAGGTGTAGGAGTGCCTCTGTCATGGAAAGGCATATACTTACAGAAAAAGCAGAATCAACCTGTGTTAACATTCTGGTTCATCTACATGGTTCAACCTAATCCAAACAGTGTTTACTGGGGCCTATTTATATGCCAGGGAAATAATGTCGTGTGTTCATTGATTGCTTAATATGGTCCAGGCTCTGTGCTGGGTACTTTGTAGATGTAGTGTAGATGTTAAAGAATATGGGCTTTGGGGTGGAATGCTTTGTTTTAAATTCTAGTTGTGTTACTCTTTAAGTAGTGGCCATGGGCAAGTTAATTCATGTCTGTAACATTCATTCTATAATATGGGGATATTCTATATCTTTAATGTTGTTATGATGATTAAATGAATTAAATGTAGGAAGTTAAGTATGTGACTTTTTTTTTTGAGGTGTTGGCACATGCTAAGTAAGCAGCCTACTGTGAGCCACATCCTTAATCCTATGTGAAGTACTTAGTGATGGTCTTTGAATTTGATTCCAACTCATACTGAAAATTTTAAGCTTTCATTTGAGTGTTCGCCTGTGCACGAATATTTTAAAGACCCATTTCACAACAAGTCTGGCTTCATAGCTTCATTTCCGGGTTGGTAGGATACAGTTATGTGGTTGGTGTTCCCATTGTTGCTTTTATCTTTTGAAGCAGATGTGAAAGTAAGCATACACACTTGAAAAACAGGAAGGGGTTTGCTCTGAGAGGGTGTTTTCAAGACAGCCTTTACTCAGGCCACATGAAATCTTGAGTCTTGAATCTTTTTAGAAAGATATAGTACCTCCTTTTTATAAAGTATATATTTTTAAAAATGTAGTTTAATCAAGTCGGGAATGTACATATACTTTTGCTTTCTACACATTTTGGAGAAGTGTTATGTTCCTGTTTTAAGTTGAAACAGAGAACTGAGACTGCCTTTCTTCATAGTGCTGAGTCTCAAACTCAGGGCTTTGCTGAGCTGAGCAGGATGCCTGGCTCTCAGCCCCCAAGCTATGTTCCTGCTCTCAGGTATGTTAGAGCCATCGAATCCTGGTTTTTTTTCTGTTTGGAGGAACTTTCAACAAGGAAATGTGGACTTTTTTTGACTCTAGGATATCTGTTTTAGTAGCATTGTTATTGAGCTTAAAGGACAGCACTTAAGACAGTATTTTTCTACTTGTTCCTAACATACATTGAATGCTAGCTATAAATCAAGCACTACCCTGCAGCGATCCTGAACTAATTAAATATTCTCTCTCTCTAAATATTCTCTCTCTAGCCTCCAAAACAATACAGAGAAACCCTGTCTCGTAAAAACCAAAAAAAATATTCTCTCTCTCTCTCTCTCTCTCTCTCTCTCTCTCTCTCTCTTTCCTTCCTTCCTTTCTTCTTTTTTTTAGACAGGACCTCATTGTGTAGCCTTGACCCATCTGGAATTTACTGTGTAGACCACGCTGGTCTCAAATTCACAAATCTCCCTGCATCTGCCTCCCTAGTGTTGGGATCAAAAATATGTGCCAATCACTACACCCAGCCAAATACTTTTCTTTGATATTGGTCCATGAAGTTTCTGAGTGAGAGAGAGAGAGAGAGAGAGAGAGAGAGAGAGAGAGAGAGAGAGAGAGAGAGAGTGTGTGTGTGTGTGTGTGTGTGTGTGTGTGTGTGTGTGTGTGTGGTGTCTGTCCACATGTGTATAGAGGCCCAAAGTTGACTTTGGCTGTCTTCTTTGATCACTCTCTACTTTATTTGTTGAGGAAGAGTCATTTGAACCCAGAGCTAGCCAGTTCCAGTTGGTTTAACTAGCTAGCTTGGGGATTCCTTGTGCCTTGTGCTTACATTACTGGTGGCTGTCACACCTCTCTTTTACATGGGTTCTAGGTATCCAAACTCAGATCCTCATGCTTGCATGGTAAACACCTTGTCCACTGAACCATCTTCAGTCCCACAAAGAATTTGTATTGCTTTGTTGAAATTCTCCCTCCTTTCTTCTCCTTTGTTTTCTTAGGATGACTCTTCCCCATACTTTTCTAATAATACTTTGAGGATACATTTGTTGTTGTTTTTTGTTTTTTTTGCGACAGGGTCTCTCTATGTATCTCTGGCTGTCTTGGAACTCACTGTATCAACCAAGTCTGGCTTCAAACTCAAAGAGATCCACCTGCCTCTGCCTCCAGAGTGCTGGGATTAAAGGTGTGCACCATGCTTGGCCAGTATTTTGAGGGCAATGTGATGTTGGAACCAGTAAGGATACAGGTTTTGGACTCAGACCTGGGTTTTCAATAATACTATGTTTTGATAGGAAAAAAGTTTTCTATCGTACTAAATAAAACGAATCATCCAGACTTGGTTTTAAAAGAGTTTCTCTATGTAGGACAGAGTAATTGGAGATCGTAGTTAGGACTTTTGTTCCTAAAGATTCTCCTTCCCCTGGGGAGTTCCTTGCTGACCTCAGGGAGTGCAGTTTTCTCTTTATTTTGTGTCCCAGTGGAGAGCCTTCTCTTAATACTCATGTACTACGCAGCTGAGACCTGGCTGGAACATTCTGTTCCCATCTTATAGACTTTGACTTTAGAGATTTCACAGGGAAACATGTGCAGTACTAGTATGGCTCTTTGTAATATGGCTTAGAAGGTAAACACCTGCCCCACTTCAGGATGTGGTCATGTTTGGAATATATATCCCTTCCATGGCCTGCAACACATTATCTGCTTTCTGGTGGAAAAACCATTTTCCCCTTTCCTCTTGTACACACTCCTTATCCTGTCTCCCATGCCCCCTCCCCTGATGCTCCTTTCTCAGCCTTCTGCATGTTGTAATTATAGGCCTATGCTACTATACCTAACCAAGATTTTTTTTAATATTCCTTAAAGTAGATATTTTTCAGAAATATGATACAGTTTTGTTACATTCTGTACCTTATCTATCTTTTCACTCTTTTCATGGGAGCACACTCTACCCCCCCAAGCCAGGAATTGGATTCAGATCCTCAAAACATGACAAACACTTTACCACTTAGCTACATATCCCACCATGTTGAGAGAAGCCTTTTCCTTGCCAGCCGCTTTGGTTTTTCCCCACCAGTCGCCTGGGCTCTGCCACGTTGTAGTCCTCAAATAACACACAAGACGCTGTATTAATTATGAAGCTGTTGGCCGTTTGCTTGATTTCTTACTGGCTATCTCTGACTTAAGCATTTACCCCATAATTGTTATTCTAAGTATTTCTCTTACCGGAGAAAAGGTCTGGACTTCTTACCCCTATGCCGCTACATGGTGACACCCTGTGTTTCTCCTTCCCAGAGTCCTCGTGGACTCCTAGTCCCACCTATCTTGCTTCCCTCATTGGCCAACAGTGCTTTATTGACATATACACAGGACTTCCCCATCACCACCAAGTATAAATGCATTTAAGGTCCTTTCTTATGGATAAGGTAGAATTTATATCTGTTGCTATTTCCTATCTCCTGCCTTTTTTGTTGGTGTGTTTACTAGTTCCCCTATACTGTGTGTATGCAGTGCCTTTTAAAGACCTTAAGGTTTTTGTTTCTTTTCTTTAAATTTTTTTAGAACACAAACCCTTACTAGTTACCTTTGCTATATAATTTATCACTTTCAACTTGATGACTTAAAACTTTTTCATGATCTACAGTCAGAGTCATGAAAAAGCTTTGTGAAATGGCTCATTTCTCCTCTTTGTGGCACAGATGAGGGTATCCATTTCAGTGACTGACCTGAAGCTGGAGCACCCACCATAGCCTTATCCTCACATCTGGTGCCTTGGCTTGTGATTCCAACACTAGAGAGGCAGCTTCATTACTTAGCTGTGATTAATTATAGCATTGGTCACTGACAATTAACTTGGTCTTCAGCCGTTTTCCTCTCCCAGGAGGTTGAGAGATGAGACTAAAAGTTGGTCCCTCTGTAAGCAGTCCTCATCCCAGGCTTTTCCAGGAGCCCTGGCCATCAGTAATCTCTGTTGCATGGGAAAAGCACTCATTACTGGTGATTTCAAGAATTTTAGGAGCTAGAACAGGGAGCAAATGTGTATTTCTTTTCATATCACAGCACCATATTAGGTAATGTGTGACTTTATGGATTTTATACTGCCAGTCTTTCTTGTATTTGTTTCACTGCAAATTCCCTTAAATGTCATAGGAATATCAAGGTAGTTGACTAACAGAAAAACATTTTCTTGCATAGTTAAATGAGAGTAGGTTTCAACTCTGATCAGTAGAACAAACAAATTAAGATGTTACTTTGGAACTGTTCCTTTATTTCAAGGAATAATAATTTAAAAACTAACTTTAAAAATGAGACTATCATTCTATTTGTAATAGTTTGCTATCTAAAATGATTCTAACTAGTAAAAATAGTTAGAGCTAAATTGGCTTTGCTTGTGCTTTATTGTCATTATGACAGTGAGATCCCTCTTGATACTTAGTTGTCTGGTGAAAAGCATATGCAAACGATATTTTAGATACTGTGTATTTCTGAAGAGAATCTGAGACATAGTTCTCCCTTTTTTGTCATACAGCCCCCCACAGGTATGTGTGGGTGTATATGTATATATTTTTTCTTGTTTTGAGACAGGATATCTATCATGTTATCCAGGTTGACCCCAGACTTACTATGTAGCCACATGCTTCATTTCTCAAGTGCTTCCACCATGCCTGACTTGTACTTTTACTCTTTTGGTAAATGTGGTGTGTATATCTCTTTAAGAATTCCTCTGTCACACAATGGAGTTCAGCTAACTTTTATTTATTATAATTACTAGTTAATATTTGCAGTTTAGAATTTAAAAAGTTCATTTTTTTTAATGTGTGGAGGTGTTTTGCCTGTGTCTTAGTTACTGTTCCATTGCTAGGGTGAAACATCGTGACCATAACAACTTATAAAAGAAAGCATTTAATTAGGGGCTTGTTTACAGTTTCAGAGGGTTAGTCTATGATCATCATGGCCAGGAGTTAGGGGCAGGCTGGAAAGCATGGTGCTGGAGCAGTAGCTTAGAGCTCATATCTGATAGGAAGGCTAATTGGGCCTGGTATGGGCGTTTGAAACCTCAAAGTCTACCTCCAGTGACATACTTCAACAAGACCACACTTCCTAATCCTTCCCAAACAGTTCCAATAACTGGGGACCAAACCTTCCTATACGTGAGCCTATGGGGGCCATTCTCGTTTGAACCACCACAGTCTGCATATACGTATGGCACAGCATGTGTGCCTAGTGTCTAGGAAAGCCCAAAGAGGGTGTCAGATCCCTTGGAACTAGAGTTGCAGATGTTTGTGAGCCACTGTGTGTGTGCTAGGAACTGAACCTGGGTCCACTACAAGAACAGCGAGTGTTCTTAACCACTGAGCTATCTCTCAGTTTAGAGGTTTTAAGTTGGTGATTTTAAAGGAACTATATCATGGGTCCAAACACAGTGTACACAAGGACAAAAAGTAATTTTATAACTCTAATGAAGAAGGGTTTGAGGGCCAGTAAAATATGTTACTTTATGTATTTAGTGTTTTGCTTTTCTTTTCTAATTTAGAAAACAGTCCAGGGGCTGGAGAGATGGCTCAGTGGTTAAGAGCACTGCCTGCTCTTCCAAAAGTCCTGAATTCAAGTCCCAGCAACTACATTGTAGCTCACAACCATTTGTAATGAAATCTGGTGCCCTCTTCTGACCTTCAGACATACATGCAGGCAGAACACTGTACATAATAAATAACTATAAAAAAAGTCCATATGTTGCAAGTAATATTAGAATGTAATATATATTGACAACTTAATATTTTCCAATTTAATTGTTTTGTAGGTTCCTTAGGTAGATTTAGCACGAAAAGTAGAAAATAAGTTTCTTTTTAGTGCTACAAAATCCTGTTGGCTTGCTGGATTAGATTGGTATCTAATAGATTTACCAGAACCACTGGAGTAGTGCCAATGAACACTGTCTTGGGCTGCTATTACATCTGTGAGTAGGTGTCCCAACTGTAACAGGAGATTTGACATTGTATACTATATAGTTCATTATTGAAGGAGATGTATTTATGTCTTTCAAGCCGATATTGCAAATGAATGTAAGAATAAAAATATCGCTACACAGATTAGGATTTTTTTGTTAACTTGTATAATTTTATTTCTTTAATAAGTGTTTTGACCTTTACTAATAGATGTAACATTATGATTGAAAAGTACCTTAAGATTTGTCTATTTTAACTCCTTATTCAAGACATGACTCTTGCCATATGTTTGTCTAGTGTGGACATAGTTTAGGATAACTAGGCATATTATGAAATTTTGGAGTATTTGACATTTTACACTCTGGTTCTTTTGGTCTGTTGATGTCCATTGGGTGATATTTTTGAATTTCTATAGTATTTAAATAATTGCAACTTAAATAATTATTAATTGAAACTGAGCTTTTAATTTCTGTAGCAAGTACATTTTGTCTCATGCCTCTACTCCTCTCAATATGTACTTTAATCAGTAAAAATAAAATATGGGTATAGCACATTTAAATCTCACAGGGCTGTTCTAAGGTTCATTGGCTTAAAATATGTTTGACTTATTGAATACATTTATAAGACAGAGTGTTAGCAAATACTTCAGATATTTATATTTTTAAGGTGGGATGAAGCTCAGGGAAAGGAGAGAAGTGGGGAAGCCTACATCACAGCTCAGATTCTGTGTGTGGAGTGAGTGTGCAGAGTGAGGTGGGCTACATAAAGGACAAGGGAGAATGCCTCATTATTCAGGGTGGGAATGGAGCAGCTGCGGGAATGCAAAAGGGAGGCCAAATTAATGGGTCAGTGGAACTTGAGATTCTTTGCTTAATTATGAATCTTAAGTAGGCCTCCTTAATCCCTTAAGGATGGATGGCTTTCTTCTTGTTAGATGCAACTGGGGAATTCTTCCAGGGTTTGAATGCCATTAAAAACTACAGTTACTGTAGATATACACAGAATAGGATGGACATCTTAATGGTTAATTTAGGATATTTTATATTAATTTTTGCTAACTAGCTAATTTGTTTCAGTTTGTTAGTTTAGTGGGTAGAATGCATTTTGCTGAGCTATAAATTGAAGCATTGTTTATGGTTTACAAATGGAAATGTGTTTTTCATGTTTAGACAGTTCTACATTCCTTGTAAGACATACTAGTGGTAATTGTCACATGTACTATTCATACTTTATTAGAAGTTATATTTACTGTATCTCAAATTATGTGGAAATTTTATTCCTCCAAGAAATTTAATACATCATCAGAAAACAAGACAAATCTTGGAAAGCTACTGAGGACAATATTGTCTATGTTCAGCTAAGTGACGAGGAAGAGATCATTGACTCTCTGAAGCAGTAAACTGATGGTAGCAAGAATGGGATGTCATTTTTTAACGATTTAAGTCGACAATACCCCTTTATACTGTTGTTTTATATCCTTATTATGTGACATTTCATATATTGAAAAGGAACAAAGCCAGATGTGGTGTACACTTGTAATCACAGCACTCCAGAGACTGGTACATGAGGACTGGAGTTCAAGACCAGCCTGGGCTGTGTACCTCAGCTTGTTTAAAAAAAAAAGAAAGAACATCAGAACATAAGGTGTAATTTGGGAAATGCTGCAACAGAAGAGACTCTCAGAAGTTCATATCTAACTTAAGAACTAGGGAGTTACCCCAGTACTATTGACACTGCTAGTCTTCCTTTTCTTAACTGTTCTGGTGTTTCCCCGTTAGAAATAACTGCTGCAAACTATGTTTTACATTGCTTTTTTTTTTAATTTGAGGCAGGAGGGTCACTGGATCCCAAGACTTTAAAGCCATCATGGGTAATATGTTTGACTTTATCTAAAAAATATTGCTATGTATTATTACATGTGGCCATATATGACAATAGATAGAACCTTAAAAACATGTTATTTAGGAGCCAGTGGATGGATCAGTAGCTAAAGATGTTTGTTATCAAGCCCGAGGACCTAAGTTCAATCTATATTGTAGAAAGGACCAACAGGGTGTTCTCTGACCTCCACGTGTGCACCGTGGTGCTCACACATTTACATGTATGTACGCACAAACACACAAATAAATGTTTAAAAATGCTATCTAGTTTTCTTTTTAAAAATTGCTCATTTTATGTGCATGTATGTAGTATGCCTGTGTGTATGTCTGCATACCATGTGCATGTAGGTTCCCTCAGAGGCTAGAAGTGGACATCAGATTCCCCAGATGAGGTACAGGCAGTTAGTTGTGAGTGGCCCAGTGTAGGTGTTGAGAATCAAACCCAGCTCCTCTGGAAGAGTAGCCATTGCTCTTAACTGCTGAGCTGTCTTTCTAATCCACTGCATATGACTTTTTTCATCTGTGTAATGCTTCCTTTAGACATGTTTGCATACATATACTTGTGTGTGTTTTCTCTGAAGTGATGCACGGAATGTACATTCAGTCTTACTAGATCATCTCAAGAATGGTACTAAGTATTAGTACTCTATTTGGTAGTCAGAACAGCTCATACCCTCAGCAGTTTAGTGTGGCGACTGACTTACAGATGTTATTTATCCAAGCAACCACATAAGTAGCAAGTGGATGAACAAGTTCAGACCCATGTTTGCTTTAGTAAGTTGTTTTGCCTTTCTAAGTGTGATTTGGTGTTAGAAAAAAAGTGTAACTAACTGGGGTGATGTTTACTGAGAATATATGAGACATAGATCTAGTTTAGAGCACGAAATCTATGTGAATATTAGTAGGAAAAAACGCTTTCTTGGAAGCACGAAGGAGGCTCTAGTCTTCTAAATTTACACTGTATGAACCTTAACATATGGCTCCATTTCTGAAGGTCTCAAGATGGATGCTCACACCCAGACAGCCATATGTGCTCCATGCTAGAAGACCTTAGGGGATTGGGTAGAAGGCTAAAGGGCAGTGACTTCCATTTATATCTCACTGTCAGCCTTTTAGTGGGCAAGGTTCTGCCCTTAATTATAGGAGAATTTTGTCAAGGAGAAAAAGAGAGCCTTGTCTTGGCTAGGCATCACACATTTTCTGCACAATTATTGCAAGGCTAAGTACTCAGTTTGCTCTGGATGACATTAAAGTTATTGGTTTTAATTATTGAGGAATCAAGTTATATGAATTATAATCAGTTGAACTTGATACTAGATTGAACATGAGACTGATCTTATGAAAAAAAATTTTGTTAGACAGGGTTTCTCTGTCTAACAGCCCTAGCTGTCCTTGAGCTAGCTCTGTAGCCCAGGCTGGCCTCGAACTCACAGAGATCCACCTGCCTCTGCTTCCCAAGTTCTGAGATTAAAGGCCTGTGCAACCACTGCCTGGCTCCATATGAAATTTTAGTTTATTTACTCTCCCAGTGCTTAGATGTAGATGCAGAAACTGTGCAGGAAAGTTATACCAAAGCAAAGCGATTTGATGTGTGTTGTGGGATTGAAGCATTAGACTGAGGAGAGCAGTAACAGAGTGGAAGCAAATCAGACTTGTAGAGTGATGGCCACTAATGTGGCATGGCTTGACCAGGAGGAAGTTAAATTAGGAGGTCTGAAGGGGACTGTTCTTAAAAAATGACGAAGTAGCTTGATTACTAGTGTTACCTACTTCAGTGGTACCTTGCCTCCTTACTGATGAGGGGGCACAGGAAAAAGACATCTAGTTTATATAGGAGATACAAATTGGGATGTGATTAGAAGAAAAAGAAAACCAAATCCTGAGTTTGATTGGGTTCAACTGAATTCTGTAATGAGACCTATGCTTATATGGCAAGATAAGAATTCTTCCTTGGAATGGCAAGATGGTTCAGTGAGTAAAGTTGCTTACCGCTAAGCTGTTGGTACAACCCGAGTTCTGTCTATTTCCCCCATGGTGAGAAGAGAGAACTGACTCTGGTTAGTTGGTTCCTCTGACCTTCACATGTGTAATAAAATGTAATAAAAATTGTTAAAAATTCAGTTCTCTTGAGTAGTCCATTTTTTTCCAGTTACCGAAATAATTCATGCTCATGGTTGTAAATCTAAAAAATACAGAAAGAGAAAAATATCTGTCCATGGGAAGGAGGCGGGTGTTCTGGGCGCTGCACTCAGAGCCTCTTTCTTGTTATGCCTGCACTCTACCACTGGGCTGCATTTCTGAATGTACATGCTATATCCTTAGTGATAGTGTTGGGTTATGAGTCATGTCCACTAAGTACATTTGGAAGAAATGTATTTCCTATTAAAGACTGTTAATCTAGAAGTTGTGCCTTCACGTAAGTGAGGCAGAGATAAAGAAACCCTGCAATTTTACTCAGGACCTCAGCTGTGCTTTCTCATCATCTCACTGAGGAGCCAGATGGCGGAGTGGCTCAGGGGAAGACTAAACATAAGTACAGAATCCACAGCCATTTAGTGGGCTGGCAGCTGAGGGGGTCAGCATGGTCATCTGTACACGCCTAGATACGAGGATGGTAGAATACTATTTACTTATTTTCTTAGAGAACGAAGAGACTAGAAAGTTGAACAGTTCAAAAGAATGTACTTTAGTCATCTCCTTTTATAAAGTCAGACTTGTATTTTTAAACTTTAAAGTCCTAAATAGCTTTGTTTTAAATCTTTACCTGAGTCTGTATTTCCTGAGATACATGAGATGAATGCTGTCATCACAAATTTGTCAGTCTCCTTTTCATTTCTTTTATTTTCAAACTTGTAAAGTGGTCAGGTGAAAGAGTAGGAGGTAGTGGCACACACCTTTTTTTTTTTTTTTTTTTTTTTTTTTTTTCGGAGACAGGGTTTCTCTGTATTGTTTTGGAGCCTGTCCTGGAACTCACAAAGCAGATGCCAGGACAGTCAGCCTGTTACACCGAGAAACCCTGTCTTAACATCCCGCCCCCCCCCCAACACACACATAAAAAAGTCTTGTAAAGACGGGTGGTGGTGCATGCCTTTAAGCCCAGTACTTGGGAGGCAGAGGTAGGTGGGTCTCTGTGAGTTAGAATCCAAACTGGTCAACAGAGTGAGTTTTAGAATGGCCTATTTAGAAACCCTATCTCAAGAAACATAAACAAACAAACTTGAAAAAGTTCGAGATAATATTAAACATGTACAAAGAATAGTTGCATGTACCCTATAATCAGCGACATGTTCCTATCACCCAGCTTTGACAGTGATTAGTTCATGGCTAGTCACACTTTCTAACCACATGCTTTTCTTTTTGTATAATTAGGAAGTAAATCTTAGACATCTAACAAATTTAGCTGTAAATAATTTGCTAGTTCCCTAAAGGTAATTTCTTTTCTTTGAGACAAGAAGATCTCACTATATAACCCTAACTGGCCTGGAATTCATAGAGATCAGCCTGGCCCTGCTTCTCAAGGGCTGGAACTAAAGATATGTACCACCATGTTCAGTCTGACAGTTACTCTAGAAATAACCATACAGAGCTGTAGATACAGCTCATTTGGTAGTGTTTAGCTAGCATGCATGAAGCTCTGGGTTTGATTTCCAGCGCTACATAAAAAATGGGTGTGGTATTCTGGCACTAAGGAGGTATGGAAAGAGGTGGAGGCAGGAAGATCAGAAATTCAAGATCATTCTTAGCTTCATAGCAAAATAGAGACCAGCCAATGCTGCTAGACCCTGGCTAGAAATAAAACAAAATTCTCTATTACATCATTACTACCATTTTTTAATTTTTTTTGTTTGAATATTTTTAATAATTTCACAGGAAGAAAGTGCTTTGACATCACAGCATGGGTAGAGCTGGGACTCATGAAGTCCCTATTTTTTAAATTTAAATTAGAAACAAGGTTGCTTCACATGTCAATCCCAGATCCCTCTCCCTCCCCTCCTTCCACGTCCCCTCACCAACCTCCTCAGCCCCCCCCAATTCCCACTCTGTTCCCCAGGGAGGGTGAGGCCCTCCATGGGGGATGTCCAGAGTCTGTCATTTCATTCAGGGCAGGACCTAGGCCCTCCCCCAAGAGTCCAGGCTGAGAGAGCATCCCTCATGGTGGGATGGGCACCCAAAGTTCATTTGTATGCCAGGGATAAATATTGATCTATTACCCAAGGCTCCATAGATTGCCTAGGCCTCCTCATTGACACCCGCATTTAGGGGGTCTGTATCAGTCCCATGCTGGCCTCCCAGCCATCAGTTTGGGGTCCAAGAGCTCCCCCTTGTTCAGGCCAGCTGTTTCTATGGGTTAAACAAGCCCAGTCTTGACCCCTTTGCTCATCAGTCCTCCCTCTCTGTCACTGGTTCCAGGAGTTCAGTTCAGTGTTTAGCTGTGGGTATCTGCCTCTGCTTCCATCAGTCATTGGTTGAAGGTTCTGTTTCCCAGACTCTCTGGCAGTGGGATTGTATGCTGGCATTCCCCTGATCCATGTCTAAAATCCATGTATGAGTGAATTACATACCATGTTTGTTTTTTTTGTGACTGGGTTACCTCACTCAGGATGGTTTCTTTTAGTGCCATCCATTTGCCTGCAAATTTCAAGATTCCATTGCTTTTTTCCAGCTGAATAGTACTTCATTATATAAATGTACCACATTTTCTCTATCCACTCTTCAGTTGAGGGGCATCTAGGTTGCTTCCAGGTTCTGGCTATTACAAATAATGCTGCTATGAATTAGTACCATTTTTTAAAAAAAAGATAATTATTTGCCATCAAACGGTGTTCAAATTTCTAGTTGTCTCATAACTTTTTGTGGTATGCTTGAACAACAATTCAAATATGGTCTCCTTGTGGCAAGTGGTTGACCATATATTTTAAGTTTATCGTAATCTATAAATATACCATTATCTGGATCTTTTTCCTTTGCTTATGTTTGTTAAGAAACTAGGCCATGACTGGATGTATTTCAGTGACAGAGTGCTTGCCTAGTTCAAGACCTCTTCTTTGTCTTTCCTGTGAATTGTTTATTGAATTGAGGCACAATTAAATCATTTTTTGTTATTGTTTTTAGTGACAGGGTCTTACTATGTAGCCTAGGCTAGCACTGAAGTCTTGGCTGTCTTCTCGGCTTAACCTCAATGCTGTAAATGTGAGCCACCATGCCCAGCCATAATTTATTCTTGAAGTCATGAAGGAATATATATGTATGATATACACACACACACATCAGTCTCGGGGTGCAGTTGCTTACTGGAGAAATCCTTAACATGCTGGCTCTTAAAGTTCTTGTTTTATCTGGACAGTGTGTTTTTAAGAAAGAGCCCTGATCTAAGGACCTGCTCAATCAACAGTTTCCAATGAAGATCACATTAGTGTTAATTTAATGATTAACACAAAACTGAGTATTTTTAAATGAGGAAACCATGTCTTCCATGCATTTGTGTTAGTTAAGTCTCATTTTCATCTTAATGGAATTAGTGATGATTGGTGAACCCTATAGGATGAAAACCAAGATTCTCAAAACTCACACACACTGAAGTAGCTTGGAGGCTGTGGAAACAATGTTCTGAGCATCATCCCCTGTCTCTCATTCAGTTTTTGATGTTGGTGGTCCTGCTTAGGGGACTTGAGGGGTTGGTGTTAGAATCAGCTATTAACAAAAACATTTTTAAAGGTGGTAGGCTGGGGCCCAGGCATCTATATTTTTAACATGTCCTACAATGATTCTGATATGTATTCCAGGTTGAGAATCACTGTTATTGTCATGGTTTTTTCCCTCTATAATTTCCAAGCAAAGCTCATTCATTTTCCATTTTAAAGTATTATAGTTTTGATATTGAAGTAAGTAGGACAACTGATTAAGGAGGATTCATTGTTTTACATTGTGCTATCATTGTTGTAGAAGGTAAAGTAAAAATGACAAATAACAAAGAGCCCTTGGCACCTGTACAACCAATAGTAATGTTCTTGTTTGCTGCAAAGCATAATTGCTATTTTAAGATTATTTATTATTCCCTCAGGAAAATTAAAATTAGTTTAGTCTGAGATTACTTTTCCTTAAAGCAAAGAAACTCTTTTGCTTAACATGAGAATCTGAACTTCCTTTGATCTATCAATTAGGAGTATGAGTGACATTTCAGTGCTATATAGAATAGAATCTTACAGATTACACATGACAGTTGTGTGATAAGAAGTTCTTGCCAGATGGTGGCCAGTGTCTGTAATCCCAGCATTCTAGAGGCTGAGGCAAGAAGATTCTGATTACTAGGACAGACTGGGTAATGTAGCAAGAATCCTGTCTCAAGAAGCTGAGTGCAAGACGCTAACAAACCAACCAACCAGACAAAAAACAAATTTTAAGATTTTGAATAACAGTTTCTGTGTAAAGGCTCTATTTGAGTATCACCTGCTAATAGTACTTCTTCAATTATTTGAGGAAAAGTCTCACTATGTAGCTCTGTTGGCCTGATTCACTATGTAGATCAGGCTGGTCTGGAACTCATAGAGTTCCTGCCTGTGACTCTTGAGCCTTGGAATTAAAAATGTGCCCTACCACACTCAGCAAGAAATATTTTCAATTGTATTTAAATTTTTAAATTTTCTTTGGAATATACGTGGCATACATACTTGAGTCAGAAGGTAGCCTTTGGGAGTTCTCTCCTATCTCCGTGGGTCCTAGGGATCCACCTCAGGTTTTAAGAGTTTAAAAAGGTTTGCCAACATAAAGAACATAGAAGCTCTTCTATTAAGCAATGTCTGCTTCTGAATGAAGAGATAAATTAGACACTGTTTCAGTTCAAGGGACACAGTCTCATGAAGTGATTTCCAGTTTTAATATTCAACCTTAATTAATAATCATTACTTATGTAGATTTCTTCATAAAGTAAAATATTTTAGTGGATCTTCATATGATAGTAATAATTTTAAAATTACTGTTTAATAAAAGTTATGATAGGACTGGTACATATCAGTAAATCTTGTAAGTCTGCTTTGATTTTAGTAATCACAGCAGCATCTACATATATTTGAGAAATAGTTTTATAGATTGAGTATCTCAAACCCTAAAATAAAAAATCTGAAATGGTTCAAAAACCTAAAACCTATTGAATGATATATTTTGACATAACGTGTGGAAAATCTACCCCAACTACATATGGCATATTACACTCAAAATGCAAGCACACTAAAAATATTGTATAACATTACCGTTCGACTATTCATACAAAGTTATATGTGAAATGAATTTCATGTTTAGACTTAAGTTCTATACCAAGGTAATATGTCTGTCTGTCTGTTTATTGTCTATCTACCTACCTGTCTACCCATCCGTCCATCTGCAAATAACCCCACCCTTTCAAATCTGAAAACTGTGGTCCTAAACATTTTAGATAATGGGTATTCACCTGCATATATTGGAGTTAGTATTCAGGCTACAGGCAGTATTGGAGCACATGGCTTTTTGAACCCTTTGTTATAAACTGAAAAACCTCTAAGAGTCAGTAATCTTTACTTGCAACGAAGTAGATTGGTTATTAGTGTTACTTGTGGTACCTTGCCAGTAGACTTGCACAAGAAGGTGGCATGAATGAAGGTAGTTTTATTCACATTTCTCTAGTGAAGGCGAAGTCTTGTCTTTCCATCTGAATTCTTTCTGTAAATTACATGCTTGGCAAGTAAGTTGTTGGCTGTTTTTCCTTTATAGTGTAATGGTTCTTTTTTCTAATTGTCTACTGGTTACTAAATGGATATAGATGAGTACTTTACTAATGGCAAGGTGTGGGGAAGCTTGATGATGCTGGATGAGAGAAGAGACGGGAGTAACGGACTGTGAGAAAGGATCTGGAGCATGTCTATGTATATGCACACTCAGGTACACACGTGTATTTTGTATGGTTTTTGTTTTTGGCAGTATTTGGGATTGAACTCAGCATTCCACTTATGAACTAAAACCATAGCCTTGCTGCTTGTTTACCTGTGGAGGTCAGAGGACAACTTGGTGGAAGTCAGTTCTCTTCTTCCAATGTGTGGGATCCAGGGTTCCAGGGATTAAGCGATCTCACCAGCCCTGGAAGCACTATTAATTGCCTATTAATAGTGACTTTGCAAAAAATAAAAATAAAATACATAGTAAACTGTTATGAGTCAAACACTAATTTTTGAACTAATTGGAGGAAATTTTTCCTTGACAAATGTGGTTTACTTACTAAGGTTTGTTTTGGGACTGAATTTGCAATTTTACTCAGTCTCAAATGAGTTGTTTCCCTTCTTGCAATTAGATGCATGTGCAGTAAGAGAAAGGGATGAATCAATCCAGTCAGTGTTATGATCCAGTTGCAGCTGCTATGTAAGTGCCCTCCATTAAGTTATTAAAATCCTTTGAAGGCTTGCTTGTACAAAATATTCCTAATTTGTTAGGAACACACATGGTTGTGTGTGCATACATGTCATTGTTCAGTAGACTGCTCTTTATTAGAAAAGTATAGATCCCTGTGGGGTACTAATTACAGCTTTGGCTAGGAAACTGCAGAAAGGCGAATAACAAAGGCAAGGGAAAATAGAAAGAGGAGAAAGGGAAAGCTGCTGTTTTACACCTCCAGCATAAGCGAGACATGCTGTGAGTAAACACAGCTGTATGGAAAAATAGTTTTTAAGAATAAGGAACTGCCAGTTCATTCAGCTGATTTGAACTGCACATCCCTAAGAGATGAGTGTTCCCTGTCATAGTTGGTTCTCTCCTAGAAAGTTACTTGACAAATTATTGTTTTAAATTATCAGTATTTCTTTTAAGAAAATTGTTACTGTATTTGTATGGTGTTAAACTGCTTGTATGTCTGTGCACCACGTGTATGCAGTGCCCATCAAAGTCAGAAGAGAGTGCCACACTCTCTGGGACAGAGTTACACACAGTGTGGGTCCTCTGCAAGAGCTGCAGGTGCACTTAACGTCTGAGCCATCTCTCTTGTCTTTTGAGTGTAAATTTTCTTTTTACTCCGGATTTTTGTCTGCATGTATGTCTGTGAAGGTGCCAGATCCTCTGGAACTGGAGTTACAGACAGTTGTGGGCTGCCATGTGGTTGCTGGGAATTGAACCCAGGTCCTTTGGAAGAACAATCAGTGCTCTTAACTGCTTTTAAAATATACTAGATTTGAGTAAAACCTATTGCATTTAGACAGTGGGGTACTGTACAACTGAAAAAATAGTACTGGAAAAATGAGGTGAGTATGAGAAGATGTTCATTTGTCTTAAGTAAATAGTGACTTAATTGGAGTGATTCATTCTGACAGGAAGGATTATAGGTTTCTTGGAAAAGATGTCATCCTGGTTAAGCCTTGAAGGTATTAGCTATCTGTGAGGGAGAGGCAGAGATGGGGAATCCCAAGCAGAAACAGGGGCATGCAAGCTCTTTTAGGAAACTAGTAGTTCCAGCTGGGGCTGGTAGCAGGCAAGACTAAACTAATGAAGTGAGGGCATATCTCAGCAGTAGGAAAAGAACTGGAATCGTAGCTGTAGCTACTACAAGATCTTTTCGTTTGTTTTGTTTTTTGAGGCAGGGTTTCTCTGTGTAGCTTTGGAGCCTGTCCTGGAACTTGCTCTGTAGACCAGGCTGGCCTTGAACTCACAGAGATCTGGCTGCCTCTGCCGCCCAAGTGCTAGGATTAAAGGCATATGCCATATTTTGATCTTTTAATATAAATTGGATAACTGAGTGAATAAAAGAGTAACACAAAGGTCTGGAAAGATGGTTCAGTGCATAAGTGATTCTCAGCACCCCAACACATTCATCATGCATGTTAATAAAAATTAAAATCTTATTTATTTATTTAGAAACAGGATCTCTCTACATAGTCCTGGCTGTCCTAGAATTCCCTGTGTATACCAGGCTGGCCTCAAACTCAAAGAAATCTTCTTGCCCCTGCCTTCTGGATAATGGGATTAAAGGTGTTTGCCACCATGTTTGGCCAAAATCTTAGAGTAAATAATTGTTTTAAACATAGGATTACAAAAACCTTTCCCCACTGCTGGGGATGGTGTACATACTAAGAAAGTACTCTACCATTGAGTGGGCCATTTTTAGCTGAAATAGCAATTGTGGATACGTATGAGGTACAATGGGGGCATACTGTGATAGGTACTTGTATACAATGTGTAATGACTAAAGATAATTATACTTCTTTCTCCTTTTACGTTGTTTATATACTGGGAACATGTTATTCATGATAGTGCACACCTGTAATCCAGCAGGCAGAAGCCAGAGGATTAGAAATTCAGGGGCAACCTGTGCTACAGAGTAAGCTTCAAGGAAGGGGAATGCTGGTTTAAGTTGGGAGCTTTGACTTCTATTTCTTAATAAGAAGCATAAAGAGCTACAGATTGAGATTCAGGCATAGGCTATAATGTGAGACCCTAACAACCCTCCCCCCACACATATAAAAACTTGTAAGAATTAGGCATAAAATAGAGGTAATTAATCTGAGTGAGGCCAAAATTAGTGATTATGTAATTCTTACAACACTTGCACTCTTGAGACAAATGACCTTAAATGGATAAGGTATTGTGCATGTTTGAAGTACTCTCCATTTTGGAGAGTCCATAAAGAAGCTACACTTGAGTTAATAAGACCATGTGTTGAGAAGTGGAGCTGGAGAGATGGCTCAGTGGTTAAGAGCACTGGCTACTCTTCCCGAGAACCTGAATTCCATTCCCAGCATCCACATGACAGTTAAAAACTGTCAGTAACTCCAGTTCCAGAGGATCTGATACCCTTTTCTGGCACAGACATACTTGCTGGCAGAACATGCACACACATAAAGAAAAGTAAAAATATTCTTTTTTTTTAAGTGTTAGCCAGGCAGTGGTTTAAACATCCTCTTCTGACCCCTGAGGGCACTTGACACATACATGGTACACACACATACATCAGGCAAAACATTTATACAGGGTTTCTCCGTGAAACAGTCCTGGAGGTACTAGAACTCACCCTGTAGACCAGGCTAGTCTCAAATTTACAGAGATCCACCTGCCTCTGCCTCCTGACTGCTGGGATTAAAGGTGTATGCTACCACTGCCTGGCTAAAATTTTTCTTTTTGTGAAAGTATCAGAATCATGTTAACTTCTGTGTTCCTGAGAGGCAGACAGATTTCTGTCAGTTCGAGGCCAGTCTGGTCTACACAGTGAGTTCCAGGACAGCCAGAGCTACACACAGAGAAAGCCTGTCTTGGAGAGAACAAAAAGGAGGAATTAAGAGATAGACATGTTGAATGGAGGAGGAAACACTGACATCTGTACATTTATAAATCCAGCATGCATTTATAGCTTTTTGGCAAAGATGATTTTAGTATACATATTTTTCTTTTCTTTTTTTGGAGGGGGAAGAGGCAAAGTCTTACTATGTAGCCCTAGCTGGCCTAGTACTCACTATGTCGATCAGGCTGGCCTTAGACTCACAGGGGTCCACCTGCCTCTGTCTCCAGAGTGCTGAAATTAAAGGTGTCTGCCACTATACCCAACATATTTATTTTTTGTTAGCTAGTAAGATGGTTTTGTTCTTTTAAAATGTTTATTTCATTTTGTGTTTGTGTATGTGCATGCATGTCCATGTGGTGCCTGCAGAAGCAGAACAGGCTGTGAGGTTTGCTGGAGCTGGGATTACAGGTGGTTGTTAGCCACCCACCCACCCCTCTCTCTCTCTCTCTCTCTCTCTCTCTCTCTCTCTCTCTCTCTCTCTCTCTCTCTCTCTCTCTCTGTGTGTGTGTGTGTGTGTGTGTGTGTGTGTGTAAGCAGTGCATGAGCAGTAAGCACTGTTAACTGCTGAGCCACCTCCCAGCAGCCCTGGTTTTGCTCTTCTTCCTAAGTGGATTTCTCTAGTTATTATTTAGGGTGGTCTTCCTCTCCTTTCTCCTCCTACTCTTCTTTTTTCTCCTCACTTCCTCTTCTTTTTCATCATCCTCTTCCTTGTCTCTCCCCAACCCCCAGAATTGAGCTATAGCTGGGAATTTGACTCAGCATGCGTAAGCCCTGGGTTTGAAGAAGCTCTAGCATCACAAAACAAAACAAAAATAAACAAAATCCCAGGAGCCAAAATGAATGCTTGCCTCCTTTCTTAAAAAGAAAGAAAGAAAGAGAAGTCCATTATAATGGTGTGTGCCTTTGATCCCAGCACTCAGGAAGCAAAGTCAGGTGGATCTTTGTTGAGTATAGGGCATCCAGGAATACATTGTGAGACCCTGTCTTAACAACAACAACAAACCAACAAAAACCCCAACCTAAAACAATAAAACAAAACAACAACAAAAACCTGGAGCTATAGCCCAGTTTGCAGAGTGCTAACCTAGCATGCACCAAGCATTGGGTTCAATTCCCAGAACTAAACTGGGCATGATGGCTCACACATGTAACCACAGTCCCAAGAAGTAGAGGCAGGAGAAATAGAAGTTGAATGTCATCTTTGTCTGCATAGTAAGTTCAAGGTCAGCCTGGGAAATATAAGGCCCTGTCTCAAGGTTAAGAAGTAAGTAAATAAAACTGAGGTGTAACTACATATGGCAAATTATATACTAGTTGTGCATTGTTCTTTTATTCCAAATTATTCATTCTCCGAGTAAGAAATCCGGCACTCTTTAGCAGTCATTCCCCAAGCTCCCTTTCTGAGTCCCTAGCAACCACTAGTCTACTTTTTGATTACTATGGATTTGCCTTTTCTGGACCTCTCCTATAAATGGAATTACAGCTTCACTTATAATGTATTCAAGGTCTTAGTCAGGGTTCTGTAAAGGAAAAACTTGTAGAATGAATCAACATATATATATTATTATTATTAGATTTATTAGAATGTCATGTCTTACAGGTAGTGGTACAGCTAGTCCAACAATGGCTATCTACCAACAAAAGGTCCAAAAATGCAATAGTTGTTCAGTCCACAAGGCTGGGGGTGTCTCAGCTGATCTTAAATTATGCCAGAATCCTGAAGAAGTAGGTTCTAATGCCAGTTAAGGAGTGAACTTGCTAGCAATAGTGAGAGCAAGCAGAGAAGAGGGAGCAAGCTTCCTTCTTCCGTGTCCTTTATACAGGCTGCCAGCAGAAGGTATGACCAGATTAAAGGTGGATCTTCCAGCCTCAAAGATCTGGATTAGAAGTGGGTCTTCCCTCTTCAAATGATTTTGTTAAGAAAAAAAGTTCCTCACAGGAATGCTGAGTCATTTGGGTTTCAGTTAGTTTTAGATGTAGTCACATTAACAACCAACAATAGTTATCACTCATATTGTGTATATATGCCACATTTTGTTTATCCATTTATCAATTGATGGACACTTGAGTTGCCTTGACTTTTGAATATTTTGAATCATGCTGTTATAAAATATGTGGAGGAGAAATACCAATGCATTATTATTAATAATATAACATATTTTTTAGATTTATTTATCTCCTTCCCCATGTGCGCATGCATGCAGGTGTCCACTGACTCCAGAAGAGGGCGTCTGATCACCAGGAACTAGAATTGCAGGCAGTTTTGAGCTGTCCAATGTGGGCTCTGGGATCTGAACTCAGGTCCTCTACAAGAGCAACAAGTAACCCCAATAATGTGAAAACATTTTGAAATGGAGGCTTTTGTGGGACATAAATAATCAAAGATGATTGCTAGATTCTATTTTTGTACTCTCATCAAAAAAAAAAAAAAAAAAACAGAGCCAGGCATGGTGGATCATGCCTTTAATCCCAATATTCAGGAGACAGAAGCAAGCAGATTGTATGAGTTCAAGGTCACCCAGAGATACAGGAGACATTGTATCAAAACAAAACAAAATCTTCTGCTACTTTACTTTTTATCTGGAATTAATCTTTAAATTTTGGTATCTAATCTGTCCAAGCTGTATTACAAATCTGAATGCCAAAGCAGCATATTCTAAAGAGAAAGTCTATGCCAGTCAGTGGTGGCACATGCCTTTAATTCCAGCACTTGGGAGGTAGAGGCAGGCAGATCTCTGTGAGTGCAAGACCAGCCTGGTCTACTAGAGCTAGTTCCAGGATAGGCTCCAAAGCTACATAGAGAAACCTTGTCTCGAAAAACCAAAAAAAAAAAAAAAAAAAAAAAGAGAGAGAGAGAGAGAAAGTATATTTTTGCTATTAGTCTTAAGATGTGTTAAATATAGAAAGTAGAGAAACAAATATACTTTAATGAGACAGGATGAATTTGCTAGCTAAAACATACATTTGTCATTTGTTAATATAGTCTGTAAAACTTAGTCTACTTCTCCTGTTTAAACGATAGCTCATTTAGTCACGACAACAATCCTCCAAAGTACAATACCGGTTTCCAAATTTCAAGACAGAAGTGTAGAGAAGTTTAATGTACCCAAGTTCCCAGTTTAGGAGAAACTGACTGAACTTGGTTCTGTCAACCAAAGGCAGAATGGATTTGTTTCAGCTTTATTTATTCAGAGCTTCATTTATTCATTATTTATTCAGAACTTTCTGGCTAGTGTGTCAGAGAGGGCAATATCAGAGCAGACCTGCTCATGTCACTGTGGCCAGGAAACTGTGTTGTGGAGGAGAGGAGGGAGTGAGAGAATTTATGTGGTAGCTGGCTTTTCCCCTTCTCTCTTTTCTTCCATCTGGACCCCTGTTTATGGGATGGTGCCATCTACATTCAGAGTATCGCTTCCTCCCTTTGGTTATCCCTGTCTGGGCTCCTCTTCACAGACCCACCCAGAGGTATGCTCTACC
This sequence comes from Mesocricetus auratus, assembly GCF_017639785.1. Classification (NCBI taxonomy): domain Eukaryota; kingdom Metazoa; phylum Chordata; class Mammalia; order Rodentia; family Cricetidae; genus Mesocricetus; species Mesocricetus auratus. The sequence goes on from NW_024429197.1 coordinate 11,326,920, forward strand.
AATCTCCCAGGTGCCTCTCAATCCAACCAAGATGACAATCAAAATTAACCAGTACCTTTTTTTTAAAAATCTTTTTTCTTCTGGCCCACTGACCTTAGTTCAACCTCTAGGGAGCTTTCATGGATTCTATTGAGAACATTCAGTCTCTGCTTCAGTTTCCTTCCATTTCCTATACCCACTGGGGGGCGGGGATCTCAATGTTGAGTTTGCTGTGTTATTTCCGTATTTCAATCTTTTCATGACCCACTATTTTACAGAATGTGAAATATAAATTCTTGACCATTCCAAAAGACAGCCTTCCATAGTGTATTCCCACTTAGCCTTGAGCACGATTTGCTCTCCATTTTCAACCATCCTGTATTTTATAGACTTTGCTTCCCATTCGGGTGGGACAGCTCTTTCTAGGTGTTTGCCCATGCCATGCCCTGCGTTCCATACCCAGCCCACCTCATTGTTTAATATTTAACTCAGTTGTGTATATACATGGGTTTGTGCATGTGAGTGGTGTGCCCACAGAGGCAGCAGAGGATTGTCAGATCTGGAGCTGGAGGAGTTACAGGTGGTTGTGACCCACCTCCTATGGGTGCTGGTAACTGAACTTGGGTCCCCTGCAAGAACAGAACATAGTTTAACCACTAAGCCATCTCTCCAAGCCTCTCAAAAAATTTTTTTAGACATAGTCTGTCTACATAGCCCTGACTGTCCTGAAACTCACTATGTAGAAAGACTGTCCTTGAACGCACAGAGAGGCACCTGTCAAATCTGCCTTCCAAATGTTGTGAATAAAACTCTTTTTAAAATATGATTGGCTCAGATATTCTCTTACTTTCTGAACATATTATTACATAATCAATTGTTCTAGCCTCACTTTTAAAATAGACTGTAGTCTTTCAGGGTGGAAGCTGGGATCTTATTGTTTAGCAATCTTGGCTCTCAGCAGGATGACTTAGATATTCAGATATTTTCAACAAATGTTGTTTGAATTAGTGTATGAGTTTGTTTGAATTAGTGAATGCATTTAAAGTATTTCTTGTAATTATAATAGAAAAGAAAGAAAAGCAAAATATTCAGGTTTTTACTTATGAGGAAAAAACTTTTATTGATACTGTTATTCTCATTGGCCACTCATAGGAATATTACTTTATGCCTGGCTGTGGTAGCACGTGCCTTTAATCCCAGCACCCGGGAGGCAAGTCTCAAGAGCTCAAGGCCAGCCTGGTCTATAGAGTGAGTTCCAGAATAGCCAGGGCTACACAGAGAAGCCATTATTTAAAAGATTTTAGCATGCCTTGAGAGATCAGAGGTTAAGAGCACGAGCTGCTCTTCCAGAGGTCCCGAGTTCAATTCCTAGCAATCACACTGTGGCTCACACCCATCTGTAATGAGATTTGATGCCCTCTTCTGGCATGCAGGCATGCATGCAGGCAGAACACATAATAAATGATTTTTTTTAAAAAAAGATTTTTGCAAAAAACAAAAACTACTTGAGTAATCTAATCGGCATTTTATAATTACTTTAAAAGAAAAATTTTGAAATTTATTTTCTGCTGAGATTTAGTTTAGGGTACTATTACTTTAGAGAGTAATATGTTACTCTGGGAACTGTAAAATAGAAAGAAGGCAAGTTGGTTAGGTGTGGAATGAGTTACCAGGTTTTCTGGATATCTAGTGTGGTTCATGACCTTGACAGAATTGAAATACAACCTCATGTTTTCAGAGCGCATATAAATGAGGAGTGGCCTGGAGGTCAGGTGGAATGGCTAGGCTGCCTCTCTGTGGACTCAGGTTCCAGGCAGGTGACCCAGAATCACACCCCTGGGGAGCTGAGTGTCATGTTGCTGCCATTGGAAGGGGTGCTCCTCCCTCTGCTCTGACAACCGTTTTTGTTACTGGAGGGCAAGCTGCATGGCAAGATGATTGGCATGAACTTAAGTGTCAAATATTATGCTTCTGTGTGGGATGGTGTATTAATGTCGTTCTGCTGCCACACAATAAATTTAACAAATTATATTGTTATTAAATGTTAAAAAGCATTTTATAACTTTAGTATATAAATGTTGGGTTTCTTTTAAATTTTGCCTTGCTGGTTTTGGCTCTATCTTTTGCTCTCAAGATGGTTTTGAATTATGACTCAGTCCTACTAACTACACATTTAGTAAGAGCTCGTAGTATAATAGTGAATCTGAGATAAAAATTTTGCAATTTCTGAACTTTGAAATACAGTTTTTCTAAGGAAGCTGTATTTTTACTCAAGGTTAATTATACTGTCTTGAACTGTCTTTGGTTGATGATTCCTCTGTGTGTTGCTAGGTTTGAAAGGGAACAGGTAATTTTGTCTCTGACCCATGTTAACATTCTGTTTTTTTTTTCCTCCAGATGTAGTATGAATTTGACCTTCCTTTCTTCTCCCTCACTCCATCCTGTCCTGTTTTCCTTCTCCATTTTGCCATTTTTAGCAGGCTGTTTGTCTCTTTGGTGTTTTATTTTGAGACAGGGTCTCTCTACAGAGCCCTTGCAATCTTGGAACTCACTATGTAGACTAGGTTATTTTTTTCCTTTTAAAAATACTTACATTTGCCTTGCAGTGGTGATGCACCTGGGAGGCAAAGGCAGATGGATCTATGAGTTCAAGGCCAGCCTGGTATACAGAGTAAGCTCCAGGACAGCCAGAGCTACACAGAGACACCCTGTCTTGAAAAACTTATATAGTGTTTTGCCTGTATTTATATATGTGTTTATGTATGCATGTGTGTATGTATATATGTATGCATGTATGTGTACCATGTGCAGAGGCCAGAAGAAGACATTGGATCCCCTGGAACTTAGTTACAGAGGGCTGTGAGCGCCATGTGGTGCTGGGAAGGAATCTGCAAATGCAGCAAGTGCTTTTAACCACAGGGCCACCTCACCATTTCCTCTTCTCTTTTTTTTATAAGCTTCTTTTCTTGTGAATATATGCATGCTTGTGTGTGTTCAGGTACACATGGATGTGTGTGGAGACCAGAGGCTGACACTGTTTTCTTCACTTTTTTGTATTGAGATGAGGTGTCTCATGTGAGCCCAGATCTCACTGATTTGCCCAGTATAGCAAGCTAATGTTTTCTGGGAAGTCTGTGTCTCCACTTATTTCTCAGAACTCAGCTTGTAATAATAGAGTCCCTTTCCCCTTTTGTGAGTTTTTGAGACAAAGTCTCACTCTATAGCTTTGGTTTGCTTTTCACTCATGGTAATCCTCCTGCCTCAGCTTCATAAATGCCAGTATTATAAGCATGAGCTCTTAGGATCAACAAATGACTTTTAGAGAAAGAAAGTAATTATCAAATTTTACTTGGTAATTTTCCTGGATGACTTTAGCAAATAGCAAGTTACTTGAAGTTTTCCACCGTTACTGTATCATGTTTCCTCCTGTGTTGTATCCAGTGGTAGTCTGCAGTATATTTATATTGAACAGTGTAAGAGATAGCTGCTACATCTTACGATGTCACAGCTGCTTCTGAAACAAGCTGTGGTCTGCGCAAGTCTCTGCTTTACCTTACACTGTTACCACATCCCATTTCAGCATCAGCAAGTATTCTGGTGTAAGTGAACTTTACCAACGTAAAGTTCCGGGACTTTCTAGAGTTTAGAAATTTTAAAATATTTTTCGAATCAAGTTTGTCAGAATCAAGTTTACAATAGTGTTTACAATTTTTGTGTTTTCTTTTGGCTTTTCGAAACAGGGTTTCTCTGTGTAGCCCTGGATATCCTGGAATTTGTTTTGTAGACCAGGCTGGCCCCAAACTCAGAGATCTGCCTGCCTCTGCCTCCTGAGTGCTGGGATTAAAAGGACACCAGTGTGTTTTTATTTTCTTTTGAGATGACATAAGAGAGTAAAAGAAGTTCCATAGTTTCTGCTAAAATCTCTTTGTAGCTAGAAATTAGGCTGTTTGTATTTATCTTTATTTTTTAAATGCTGTTATGTTATTAAGAATTTTACACCAGTTGATCCCAGCACTCGGGAGGCAGAGGCAGGTGAATCAATGTGAGTTCAAAGCCAGCCTGATGTACAGAGCGAGTTCCAGGACAGCCAGGGAACACAAAGAAATCCAGGTTTCAAAAAACTAAAACCAAACCCAAAACAAAGCAAAACAAAAAGCTGGGTCAGCCTGGTCTACATAGTGAGTTCCTGGCCAGCTAAAGCTACTTAAAGAGACCTTGTCTCCAAAGCTAGCCAACCACCCAACACACCAATAAACAGACAAAGACCTTTCTGGGTGTTTCTCTCTCTGTGTTAGATTTTTCAGGCTAAATTATTGCTGTGCTTTGTTCATGTTTTGTTGAAGAATTTATATGGGTGCAACATCTTCTAGAAATAACAGCATTAAAGACTAATGTCGAGACTGGAGAGATAGCTCAGCGGTTAAGAGCACTGATTGCTCTCTCAGAGGACCCATGTTCAATTCCCAGCACCCACATGGCAGCTCACAACCATCTGTAACTCATTTCAGAGGGTCTGACACCCTCACACAGACATACATGCCACATTAAAAAAATTGTTTCTATGTGCTCATTTGTTCCTGTCAGCCAGACATAAACTGAGAATCACCTGGGAGGAAGGAGCTTCACCTTATTGGAGTGCAAGGACTCAGCCTACTGTGGGTGGTGTTATTACTGGACAGCTAGCCCAGGTATATATGAGAAAGCTAGCTGGAGCAAGCCAGTCTGCAGCATCAACTGTCCACTTCAGTTCTGCTTGAAGCTTCTGCCTTAAGCTCCTGTGTTGGCTTCCCTTCATGATGGATTGTAACTTCTAAGATATATAAGCCCTTTACACCCGTAAGTTTCTTTTGGTCATGGTGTTTATCAGAACAGAGACACAAACTAGAATATTCTGGAAAGGAAGAGATTGGCCATTATATTGATGTGGTTTTTCCAAAGGTCACTTACCTGCTAGCCTCACCTAGTCATCTTATAATGGAAACCTCAGAGTGAACTTATGAGGTATTTGAAGAACTAAAATCAATTTCATAAAAATCCATGCACTGGAGTTATTCCAGTGATGTGACTCAATCTTTCTGTTCTTAGGGTTTTCTCTTAATTTGGACACAATTTTAACATGGCTGGCCATTTGACTTCTCAGTTAATGGAGGATTAGTGTATTAGAACAGGAGATGTTGCAAGCTGCTTGTTGACAGGTCTCCTTGAGAGCAGAGTGTGCGCTGACAGCTAGTGAACAAACAGAACTATCAAAGGGGGACTTCAGGACTGGAAGAGAGCCAGCCACTCCTTGGACTTTGTTCTGCCAATAGGACATCAGTTCTGCATGGTAATCGAAGCTCATAATGATGACTAAACCAATAAAGTTTAATTATGTTCTGTAGATTTAAAAAAATCTAAAAAGAAGCACACAATTAATTTTATAAGAATTTCCACAGAGAACAGCTAAAATAGCATATTTTGAGACTTAAAAAATGTAAGTCATTCTGTGGAAAATGACTTTGGGCTTTTGTGTTTTGTCTCACTTCTTCCTGAGTTGACAGGCTGCAGATATTCTTTTTGGAAAGCAAGAATATTGATATATCTAGAATGTATCTGACTTTTTAAAGTTCAAGCTTGAGTTCTATAGAGAAATAGGACATTTTGTTGTTGTTGTTCTTAAAAGGAAATGAATAAGAATCTGTTTATTTAAAAAGTATTTTGGAATGAGTTGATCCAACAATATTAGTCACCATAGAAATGACATAAATTAAAGTCAAGTTGTTGAAAGCAGCCTGTTCATGCTGAGTATCACCTGGTTTGTGCAGTATGGCAGATAAGTCTTAAAGAGTCAGAAGGAGGATTACCTTTTTTATTTTGGAAATCACATTGATGTGTCTCTTATTTTTCCAGAAGTGCTGTCAGTGCACTTAAATTGAATTATAAAAGGAAGGCACTTTCCTGTGGTTTGGGGAGAATTGATTTTACTAGGAGAGAAGCTATTTTCTAACATATTCTTAAAACTTCAATGTCTGAACTATTTTTTTTTTCCCTATTAGATAGACTGTCGCAGGATTGCATTATTTGAGAGAGAAGGAAAAGGGCCTTTATCCTTTGTTTTTTTTTTTCTTAATTCTCCTAATATAATTGATAACCCTGGCTTTACACTGTAAACTTTTAAAATAACCAATTAGTATTACCACTCTAATGGCTCCTTTTTTCCTTTCCTACCTTTCTTTCTGTAAAATGTTGGCCTTGAAAGAAAGCCTTGAGTTCAGTTAATGTAAAGTCCCACTTGGCAGAAATCTTTCCATGACACATGGATCTTCATCTTCTGACTGAATGTTTTGGTGATAGTCTAGTCTCCATGTCAGCTAATTTTATAATCCAACCATCTCCAAAAACTGGAATAATCTCCCCCAATACTAAACATTTTTCCTTATTACTCTAAACAATATAATATAGCAACTGTTAGCATTCACATAGGAGATTTAAAACATGTAGGAGGGCTGGTGAGATGTTTTAGTGTGTAAAAGCTCTTGCCTTGCAAACCTAATAACCCAGGTTCCATCTGCAGAGCCTACAGTGGAGGGAGAAAACCCAGTTTCTCAAAGTTGTACTCTGACCTTTACCCACAGGCATTTTGAGGCACATGGCCCCACCACACACTAAATGTGTAGGAATCATGTAAATACTGTGCTGTTTTAAATGAGAACATGAGCATCTGTGGATTTTGGTTATCCTTAAGAGTATCCTAGATCCCACTCCCTGTAGCTAACAAAGGATGGTTATAATAAGCTGAGTTCCCAAGTAGACTGTTTAATTACTAAATGTCTTTGGTTAGGATTTTTTTGTTTTTATATAAATGAAAACTATCTTTATAATTTCCAGGGATAGTGAATTCTTCATGGAAGAATTACCTGTGTCAGCTTTAAATTCTGTCATTTTGTCTTTTCTTTGGTAAATGCGTCATTTTTGAGTCACAATGTAATTGCTGTGAACTGAGAGATTCTTTCCAGTCTCACTAGTGTAGCCTTCTAGTTACCACGTGTCTGTAACATTGTACATTCTTAAAATACATAATGAATTGTCAAATGAATTCTCTGGCTCTACAGCATTAGAAATGTAGCTAAAGATCTCTTGTCTTAGAATTGTATTTCTCTTGTGACCTGTTCAGTCAAGACTTAGATATTTTTCTCATGAGCTGTTATCATATTGGACATTGATGAGGTGGGCAAAAGCTGGATACTTTAAGGGCCTGTAGATTGAGCTAGAAGAGTTGATTTGAGAAACATGATGGTAGTGGAGATGAACCACCAATTCTCTGTGTCCCAAGTGACTATACAAGTAACACACGGGTCTGGGAAGGACAGGAAGACTATGGATGACACTTAGGTTTATGGTTTGATTAATGACTTACTGAGCTAGGAAAAACAGAGAATTGAGTGCCTTAGTGTTTTCAGATAGTTGTGAGATCTCTCTTTCTTCTAGTTTGGTTCCATTGCTGTGTACCTTTTCTTTGTTCTGGTGATGGTTTGAGACAGGCTCTTTCACCATGTAGCCCAGGCTGAACTTGAACTCATAGGTCCTCCTGTCTTAGTCTCCCAAGTGCTGGGATTACAAACCTGTGCCACTGTGCTCAGCATGCTGTGTCTTAAGTCATTATAAGAGTGGGTCAAGGAAGATAATATTACAGAGTGCATTTGGGATCAGACCTGCAAGTGCTTGTGCTAAGGACAGGCATTGAACTGCGAAGGAAGCTAGGGAGACTAGGTCAGCGGTAATTCTTAAGACTGATTTCAATTCGAACATTCTCTACCCAGTATTAGTTTCGCTTCCCTAGGGTTCCCATTGTGGGGATTCACTGATAACCTGAGTTTACCCTGCCGTTTGTGTAGTTCCTCTAAGTCTCCACTTTTTGTTCGCTTCCTGTTTGGAGACTTTCAGAAACTCTCCTGTTTTCAGGACAAACTATTTAGCACAATCAAGTCTTTCTAAACTGTCATCTCCTTATCTCTCTATTCCTTATTCAAATATATCTCATAGAAAGAGAAATTTGTATACATGTGTGGGGCTTCAAACAGGAGGCACTAGAAATGATGCTGGCTAGCCGGATAAACCATCTCAGCAATCAACACTCCTTTAACAGAGTATAGCTCTGGAACGGAAACTTCTGAGCAGTCAGGTTTTTACAGTTACTAGCCTGAGAATTTACAAAAGAATTACCACTCTATGGTTTGTTAAATTTTTATTAAGGTACAGGTTGAAGCATTTTTTTTAAGGTCTGAAGAGGCTGTTTATCTGGGAAATGAGCATGTCTACAGGATGGTTATAAGATAACATGGTAAACATTAGGAATAATGTGTGGCATCAAGTAGATAATAAATTCTAGCTGCTGCTATTATTTCAGTTGAAATCTAATTTTAAATGATAGTTCTCTTCTAACTGTACTTCTGCTTGCCTATTGTGATCTTATTCCAGTCAGTCTGGTTCGTAAGGACTTTTCTTGGTCACTCTAGTTGTAAGTGCTTACTTTAATGTGTTCTCTGTTACTTTATAGTCCTGATTTCATTCAACTCCTTGTCAGATTAAATGATAGGTTTTACCTTTTAGTTTTAGTTATTTATTTCTTAACTACTTTAGAATTGTGTATTTGAGACCTAAATCCAAACCTTACACCTGTTTAGATACTCTGTAAGCTAATTTGAAGAGTAAAATAGATAATTACATCATTAAACTTTATCCTTAAATGTGGATGGCAAGGACAGCTTTTATAAATGCTACCAAATTATACTGTTCTCACAAAGTCTTCCACATAAAAAGCATTAATGGAACATCAACTGTATTAATTTAAGGAAGATTAAAAAAAAGTAGAAGAAGAAAGACTTCATTTGGCCTTCTCAATCAGCTTAGTATGGGGCCTTTAGTGATCAGATTTGCCTGAAGATAACAGATGCACACTGTTAGGACAAAAGTATCTTTGATTCCAGATGCCATATAATTCTCAGGGTTCAGAGGATTAAGATTGAGTCTGAATGGGGGCTCATCACTTTGTCTTCAATGTTGTACTGATTCCCCCGCTCCTTTACAACAATCAAAAGACCTCTCTGTGACATGAAGTAAATAGATACTTTCCTTTGGGCTTTGTATCCAGGATGAGAATAGCACCATTCAGCAGTGAGCATCCATCTGTAGAGGGTGTCCTGGTTCTGCTGCTGACTTTGTATCTTCCTCTCACTATCCAGCCTGCCGTCTGTAACCCGAAGAACTTGATCATGTTCATCACTGATTTGCCAGGACAAGTTTGAGCTTCTGAAAAATAATTATTTATTAAGCTGAATTGGTGACATGGATTGTTAGTCCCAGTACACAGGAGATAGAGGCAGGAGGATCAGGAGTTAAGGTCAACTTTGGCTACACACACAGTTTGAGGTTGGCCTGGGCTATATGAGACTTTGTCTCAAAAAGCCAAAAACAATTATTTGTTTACTTATTTATTTTTTGTTTGTCTGTTTGTTTTTAGAGATAATTTCTCTGTGTAGCCTGTGTGTTCTAGTACCCATTCTGTAGATCAGGCTGACCTCAAATTCTGTCTGACCTGCCTCTGTCTCCTAAGTGCTGGGATTAAAGATGTGTGCTACTACATCCCACTCTTTAAAATATATGTGTGTGTGTGTCTAATTTTGTGGCAAAGTATATTGATTCTTTATTGATTGTTGTTATTCTGTAATTCTTTGCGTGTCCTAATGGTAAAGAGATCTTATAAAAGGAGATATCTAGAATGCTGAGTCTGGGCAAGTGTCATATTTATATGGGAAATGTGGCATTGCCACACTTCTGTGGTTAAAAAATTCCAAGGTCTGATTTTGAGTTCTAAAGAATGTTAATGGTTCCACTTGCATGCTTAATAACATGGGTCTTTGTTTGCTTCTTGTATTAGTTTAACAAGCATTTGTTGAGTAAAGCTTTCCCACTGTTCATACTCCACTTTCTGGAAGTGGCTCTTTGCTGTTTTTGTTCATTAGGCATTTTGAAGTACCTTCCTGAAGTGACTTTCTGGGGTTTGTGTTTTGCTACTTAAAGTGTTTTCAATGTGCCAGTAGCATGAGCAACAAACTTGATAGGAAGACAGACTCTCAGGTCGTCTGAACTCAAATCTGTATTTTAACAAGATGTCTAGTTAATTCTGGCAGGTTGAAGTTTAACAAGCAGATAGCACATGGATTGTTACCGTCTGTGCACGTGTAACAACTAGAATACTTATTCAGTACTTTCTGATAGAAGACATCTTTTCCTATGCAGGTAGTTATAGGGGTACCCTTAGATGATGCTTCTGTATTTAAAACTAGAAGAAAAATCCCCAAAATGCAAGAATAAATATTCTGTCAACTAAAACTGCAAGTTCAGGACTATTAGAGGCTAAGTTATTTTCATGCCTGATAAGACTTTCATAACAGATTTGCAATGTTTTGAAGGTCTTTATGAGAGAAGCTGGTGTAAAGTCTTCTGTGTCAGAAAATTTTAGTACAGAGATGATTTCTGTTCCCTTTTGGTCAGGCTGTGTTTACAACCCATGGACAATAGCGTGTCTTCCTCAAGTTTCCTTGCTTAGTTTTGCAAAGAGACAATTATGGTGCTCTTGTTACTCTTGCACAGAGACAAAGGTTCAGCATCCGGTTTTCTTTTCTGTGTTGTTTAATTAAAGAAAGGTCATTTGGGGGCTGGAGAGATGGCTCAGAGGTTAGGAGCACTGATGCTCTTCCAGAGATCCCGAGTTCAATTCCCAGCAACCACATGGTGGCTTGTAATCATCTATAATGAGATTTGGTGCTCTCTTCTGGTGTGCAGCATGCATGTAGGCAAAACACTGTATACATAATAAATAAATCTTAAAAAAAGAAAGATCATTTGGGATATATGTGTTTTCTGTTGTGGATATGAAGATGATGACAATTTTATTTCTCTTAAAGTGCAGGTGTGCCTAAGAGCAAAAAATGAAACCTGAATGTTGATTGGTAGATGCTTTGTGCAGTATTTCCAAAGACTATGTTTCATATTCTACTGCTTAGAGTCATTTCAGTGACTTAGGAAATGAGATTAGATGTACTTCTTTAAATATTGTTACTTTAAAAATACTGTTAATGTTTAAAAGCAGATAAAAGTAAGGGACCTTTTTATTACAATGCCTTCATTTATTTCAGTGCCATTTGTAATGGCTTGCAACCTCCTAGAAGTATTGGCTTTGGCAAGTTACTCTTGCCCATCTAAGTATTAACCAGTCCTGACCCAACTTAGCATCCAGGATCCTATGAGAGCATGTTCTGGGTATTTCTTGGATTTTAATGCCCTCAGTTATAAGATCAGATGATTCCTGTCTTTGTTTTTTTTTATTTTTTTGGGTGGGGTGAGGTTATTGAAAGGTTTGAAATAATGTATATAAGACCCATAACATGGGCCCTGACACAGAAAACAGTGCCCATGCAAGTATTAACTGCTTCCCTTTTCCTTGCTCTGTTCCATGCATGTGCAGTTATTCTAAGATTTCTGTTGCACTCTTCTTTCATTGTATCAAAGTTGAATTGAGGGAGTAAACTTCTCTATGATAGAGACCTTGCTTGTTTTGTTTTGTTTACTGTGGCATCATTGGCACTTAGCCTTGGACCTGTACTAAATATTTGATGAGGATTTGATGGATGAATAAATATGCTTGAATAAATTTAGAGACTGTCTTTGAAGTTTATAGATATCAGTTGTACTCAAGTGAAATAAAATTTTATTTGACCAGTGAGATGGCTCAGTGGATAAAGGCACCTGTTGCCAAGTCTGACCGGAGCTTAGTCCTTAGAAGCTATGGGATGAAGGAGAGAACTGATTCCCACAAGATGCCCTCTGGCATTTACAATAAAACAAAAAATAAGCCAGGCAGTGGTGGCACACACTTTAATCCGAGCACTTGGAAGTCAGAGGCAGGCAGATCTCTGAGTTTGAGGCCAGCCTGGTTTACATAGTGAGTTCTAGGACAGCCAGAGCTACACAGTGAGACTCTTGTCTCAGAAACAAAAAATAATAAAAAATAAAAATAAAAACAAAACAAAAACCAACAAAACAAAACAAAAAACCCAAGCTTGTATTAAGGGGCTGAAGAGATGGGTCTGTCAGAAAAGTGCCCGCTGCCCTACAAGTAGGAGGATCAGAGTTCAGATCCTCAGCACCCACATAAAAAACTGAGCTCAGTGTCACATGTCTATAATCCTTAGGACTGAGGAGGCAAAGCTAGTTAGATCCCTGGAACTCATTGAACAGCCAATTTAACCAAAGCAGTGAACTCTAGGTCCAGTAAGAGACCCTGTCTCAAAAACATAAAGTGGAGGGTGATTGATGGAGACACCTGAAGTTGACCTCTGGCCTCCCCCATACATGTTTACACACTCTCACATACATACACCACGTATACAAACACTTAACCTCTAGTATATGTAGATACTGTTCTAGGCATTGGGTATGCAGTGGTAAGAAAGACTCAGGTCTATATAGTTGGTTCAGTGGTTAAGAATTCTTGCTTCACTTACAGAGTTCCCGAGTTAGATATCCAGCACCCACACTAGAGGGGGTTACAACTACCTGTAACTCCAGCTCCAGGAGACCTGACACCCTCCCTGGCCTCCTCAGGCACTTGCACACACATGCATATTGATACATGCATAGATTTAAAAAGAAAATGACTCTGTTAAAAAAAAAAAAGACTCAGCCTGGTCTACAAAGCAAGTTCCAGGACAGCCTCCAAAGGCTACGGAAAAACCCTATCTCAAAAACAAAACAGCATGAAATCTTGTATTTTAGATGGAGAGAGGGGTATGGAAGAAGGGCAGTAAATAAGCTAAATCTACAAGATCATAATTGTTGTAGGGCTGAGAGGCTATCATTGGTGGCTGTTACTTTAGTTGAGTGCCTGAGAGGCCTCTCTCAGAGGCTTGACATCTGAACTGGAATAGCAGTGATAATGCTCTCTGATTCTTACAATGAGGCTTGAGTAGGAATGCTGGAGCTTTGACTTCAAAAGGCTAGAAACCAAGTTTTAAATATGTGAAGTTTGTAACCTGCGTTCTCCCCTAAAGTACATCAACATTGGCTTTCTAAAATTTCCCCTATGGCATTTTTCTTATTTTTCACCCCCAGTAGAATGGTTTCACTTCCTACTTTCAAACATGCTGAGCATTCAAAGTCATATTTCTCAGAAGAAAAATTGTTTTGAGGAGCTTAAAATCGAATGCCTCTGAAAGCAGATATAATTTAGTATCACATCATGAAACCTAAGGACATCTTTTGTGTGGTTATTTTGACTGTATGCTTGTCCTTGCTGTTGTCAACTCTGATAGCAAATGATCAGAATTCTGTGTTTGTTCTTCCTAATGGAGAAGTCTTCATACTAAGAAATATGAGCAAGAAAAACAAAAGAGATTTGCAGAACTTTCTAATTTAACCATCTCTAGGGTTTGGGATTTCTGCAAATCTTGCATTTTTGATTGACACCGTGAAAGGACAGTACCCAGATAAGGCCTTGGTTTAGGAAGTATAAAAGGTGTATTTGCTATGTACACTTCTGAGCCTTGAATTTAGTTATGGTGTATTTCATTATATGGCCTCAGTGGATACTATTTTAAGATAGTTTTTCATGAATTCAGGCATTAATAATTTATCCAGGATGTATAGGCAAAATATTTTTGTGCTTTAATTTAAGGTCTTCTGTTTAATGGATGGAATTCTATTGGTTATTAAATCCAAACCTTTTGAGGTTTAGGGACTTGGCCTGCAGAAATGTGTTTTGCCTATAATAGTTCCCCCTTTCCTCTTCCTTTTAAAAGGAACATCATGACAACAGAGAAGAGTTTAGTGGTTGAAGCTGAGAATTCTCAGCACCAACAACAGAAGGAAGAAGGTGAGGGAGCCACAAACTCAGGCCAACAAGAAACTCAGCTAGAAGAGGCTTCCCAACTGGCAGCTGAGGGCAGTAATCAGTGTGAGCAGAAGCTGAAAGCATCCAATGGGGACACTCCGACACATGAAGACTTGACCAAGAACAAGGAACGGACGTCAGAAAGCAGAGGCCTGTCACGACTGCTCTCCTCATTCCTCAAAAGGCCCAAGTCCCAGGTTTCTGAAGAAGAAGGCAGAGAAGCAGAGTCAGATAAAGAAAAAGGTGAAGGAGGTCAAAAGGAGATAGAGTTTGGAACGAGCCTTGATGAAGACATCATTTTAAAGGCTCCTATTGCAGCTCCTGAACCTGAACTCAAAACAGACCCATCTTTGGATCTTCATTCATTAAGCAGCATAGAAACACAGGTAAGGCATTCGACTGTGGGTGGGAGTGTAGTGAAGATACCTTATATGCTGTACTTTTCATAGAAGAATACTTGGTATTATTTCTTATGAGCCAGTTAACAAAGAATTTCTGCCCTAAAGAAATTAATATAATCAGTTTCAACTGGCTTTAAAAAATATATTCTATAAATCAAATAAAAGAAAACTATCAAATGAGTTTATTTAGACCATATCCCATCTTGCTGTAATAATGGGACAAATTTGAGTTTTAATGGGAGAGCCGGAAAGAAGTGAGGTGGTTTCAAGTTCCTTTTGGTGGAATTAGGGATGGAATAGTTATCAGCCAGTGTGGCCCTTTTGTGAAAATTTCCATTAATCCATGTGATGGATTCAGGCCATCCCAGGGTATGTGATAGATCTGAGCCATGCTTGTCTTGTTTGGGCTATATGCTCTAGGGAGCACATTACTGAAATGTTAATTCCATCCCTTGTTTATTTTTCTGTGTGTATGTACACGTGCATGCTCATGTGTGTATCACAGTGTGCATATGAAGACCAGAAGACAGTTTTGGGAAGTCAGTCTCTTTTTTTCCACAGTGTGGCCTTCAGGAATCAAAGTCAGGTAGCCAGGCCTGGCAGCAAGTGCTACTACTTGATAAGCCATCTCATTGACCCCTCTGTAGTATTTATTCATGCAGGGCTTTAACTTTGTATCAGTGTAATTAAATATCAGTTATTCTTTTGTCCAAAATATGTAAAAGCACTAATAGTATAACTCAAAATTGTTTTCTAGAAATCTTACTTGTTTTCAGACTTACTGCTTACAAAGTAAGAGTTATTTTTCAAAATAGCTTTTGAGCATTATCTGGATTGTTAAAGTTTAAGTCCTGTGTGTGCTTCTATGAAAGGTCTAAAGTTTGGAGTATATAGTTTCATTAGGCTTTTCTAAAACTATTATATGTATTTCTAGAAATGTTACTTGTATATTCAGAGTGTCAAAGGCTGACTTTAGGATGAAATCATAGTAGGTACTTGCTGTTAGTGAAACAATATTAAAAATAAGACCCAGGGTTGGATAGATGACTTAGTGGGTAAAAAGGTTTGCTGCACAAGCCAGGTGACTTAATTCAAATTCCTAAAACCCTCATAAAAAGCTGAATGTGGTAGCACAAATCTATAATCTCCACATTCCTATGAAAAGATGAGGAGTGGAGACAGGAGACTCACCTGAAAGCTCGTGGGTCAGTTAGTTAGCTTAGGCTGAATAGTGCAGTGGCAGAAGCCAGAGACCCAACAAGATAGAAGTTAAGAACTAACTCCTTAAGTGTACACTCACATGTACATAACATATACATGACTCATACACTTACACAAACAAAAAAACCAAGATTCACTAAATAGTAGTTATCTCTGGGTTTCTATTGCTGGGAAGAGACACCTTAACTACAGCAACTCTTATAAACGAAAATATTTAATTATGATGACTTATAGTTCAGAGGTTCAGTTCATTTTCATCATGGTGGGACATGGTGGCATGCAGGCAGACATGGTGCTAGAGAGGTTGCTTAGTGTTCTACATCTTGACTTGCAGTCAACAGGAAGTGGTCTAAGACACTGAAAGGTATCTTGAGCATATATGAGACCTCAAAGCCCACCTCCATAGTTACACACTTCCTTCAACAAGGCCACACCCATTTCAACAAAGCTTCTCCTAATAGTGCTGCTCCCTTTGGGGGCTATTTTCTTTCAAGCCACCACAGTAGTTATGAATGAGATTTATGGGATCAAGGTAGGGACTGCAAATCACAGAAGAGTGACAGGCCCTCATGTTTGCATGACAAACTTTACTGACTGATACATTTCCCTAGTATCACTACTAGGCTTTGTTTGTTTGTTTGAGAGAAGGTCTTGTAGCCTTGCCTAACTTGGAACTTGTTATGTAGATCAAACTGACCTCTAACTTACAGAGATCCACCTGCTTCTGCCTCTGAGTGCTGGGATTAACGGCTTACACACATACGCAGCACTCATCTATTAGTTTTAAATATTTTTTACTTGTAAAAAATAATTGCTGAAAACCTACTGTGTAAGCCAGGTTCTAGGATAGGAGGACCTTGATAAGTTAAAAACTTTAAATGATGAGCCAGCAAGAGGGCTCAGGCAATAAAAACGCTTGTTGCTGCCAAGCCTGGTGAGTGGAAGGAACAACATTCAGGGAGTTATTATATGAAATAATAGTCAGTGGGACAGGACAACAGTCAGGGTGTTATTATATGAAATAGTCAGTGGGACAGAACAAATAGCTCCTGAAGCCTACTCTGAGACTGCTTGACATGATTGTGAAGGCAGCATGTAAGCCTGTCAGCCACCCAGTTTTGTTTTTGTTGTTGTTGTTGTTATTTTTTTAGTTAAATGTCAACCATGTATTTTTTTGGAAGAAAAGAATTCATAGAATTTAGTTAAAACTCTCAATAGATTTATTGTGTTTAAAGAAAGAAAATAATCCAGTGTGGCCCCTAATCCCAGCACTTAGCAGACAAAGGAAAACTACAGGTTTGAAGCTAGTTAACTGTCTTAAAAAAATCAGTAATAAAATGTGTGCCAAAATATTCTGCCTTTTTTGTGTAACATTGGCATGACTTAACAATTGTTGGAGGAGGCCATCTTCAGGCTTCCTCTTCCTTCATGATCCTTGTTTGGATGTAGGAAAGTAGAGAAGAGTTGGGGCCAAGCCATAGTTTTTAGCCTGGTACCTTCATTTGCTTAATGCAGATATGTAGAAGTGCAAGATAGCAAGAGCGTCTTTTAGCTGTTTATAAAATTTAAAGCCTGTGACAAATCATTTGATTTACAGTTCTCAATGCTACCTTTCTAAAGTGGAAGATCATGGAATAGAGGCAACAAAAATTTGATGAACATATATATCATATAATGTTACAGTCAGAAAGAATATATTATATAATGCCAAGAGCAGTAGATTGGTGTCCCACAGTCACTTTCCAATTTGATAGGATTCTACCTGAAAAAATTAAGAATAGTCAAGTCTGAACATCTTTGGGGGAACCATAATACATGTTAGGAAAAAAGATTTGTTAATATGACTCAACTTATTTTTGTTTGAATAGTTTCTTTCTGTTCATATTTTTATTGGCAGGGGGTACTACTTACTGTAGGTAGGAGTGTGTGTAGCCTATTTTGTGAATTTCTTTTCACTAACTTGGTGCCCTGGCTATGCAGCCAGCTCAGGAAGAACACAGAGAGGATCCAGAGTCTGAAAGGAAGGAAGGGGAAGGGATTGAAGAGTGCTCCAGGGCACGAGTGAAGGAGGACCCAGAGTCAAAAGCAGAGAGAGAGCCAGAGGCTTCACAGAGGCCCATCAGGAGACACAGAGACATGCACTGCAAGGTTTCCCTGTTGGACGACACAATCTATGAGTGTGTGGTGGAGGTGAGTGTGCTTTAATCCCAGAGTCAGAGGTATAATCACTTCATGTGCAGTGTGGGGCTGCTAAAGACAAGACCCCCTTGGGGACCATTCTGTGGACAGAAATGTTAATGGTGGCCTTCTGGAAATAAAGTGGTGGGAAAATTGTGAGTCTTATTTTTTTTGTTCCTGAATCTGTTGAGATCTTGAGACCTAAGTGCGTGGTTACTATTATAATAGAATCATCTCTCCCTCTCTCTCATTATGACCAGATTTCCCAAGATAGGCTGAATTTCTGACACTATTTCCAGCTATCCCTATGATTATGTTTGAAAAGAAATTATTAGATGCCTCAGGGTAAAAGCACCTGCAATTCAGTCCTAACACACAAAAGGCTCTAGGTTCAGTACCTAGAACTGGAAAAAAAAAAGGATTTGTAGTTTTTGAAGTATATATGTATATATTTTTCAGAAGGCATTAACTTTTTTTTTGTAAATGAGTATAAAAATTCTTTACAGTTGAAAAACCATTGTTAATTGAATGACCCGGTTGATTTGCTGTTTTAACTTTAAATCACAGTCTGAAAAATAGGGCATGCTTCCTTGTAAGTAAGAGTTTAAGCTGACAGCTTTAGAAGTGGTTTGACTTTGGAAAGAAAATGATTTGTAACACTACTGAATAGCTGTTTTAACAGCTAGTGTGTATAGGCTGTCTGTTTCCTACTTCTCAGGAAGGTTGTAGAGAGTTCAGGTGTAGCTCATTCTTATTGATACTTATTTTGAAAATGATTTCCACAGCCACAATTATCATGTTTTGATAGGATTAATTAGCAATTTAATTCATCATGGTAACTGGTAGTGGTCCATAACATGGTTCAGGAAATACTGCATAAAAAATTATGAGGGAGAGAGAGAGAGAGAGAGAGAATGAATGAATAAATGAATGAATGAATGAATGAAAGAATGTACTTAGTTGGGTGTGGCAGTACATGCCTGTAGTGTTAGCATTTAAGAATCTAAGACAGAACCAGTACTCTGGAGGCAGAGGCAGTCAGATCTCTGAGTTCCAGACCAGCTTGGTTACAGAATGACTTCTAGGACAGCTAATGCATTACTTTTTAATGTCTTTAAAAAGAAAAAAAAAAGACTATAAGGCAGGACGATCACATAATAAGACCTTGGTTTGGGGTATGATTTTTTTTTTTGGATGAAGGTGGAGAAAGGGTGGAGGTGGGATTTTACTTAGCATTGTGGCTATTTCCAAAGTGTCATAATATGTTGTGTTTATAAGCTGACATATCGAGGAAGAGAGGGGTTTTATAAATCATGTTCTATTTAGACTGTGTAGTGAAAGTGTATTAATTACCAAAAATAAAAAAGGAAATTGGAAAAGAACACTTTTTGAAAAATTAGGTGATGAATACAAGAATAAGATGAACCCTTAACTAATGTTTGTATATCTTCACAGAAACATGCTAAGGGACAGGATTTGCTTAAGCGAGTTTGTGAGCACCTCAATCTGTTGGAAGAGGACTACTTTGGTTTAGCTATTTGGGATAGTGCAACCTCTAAGGTAAGGAAGGAGACCAGGCAGTTCTGGTAACAATGTTTGTGTCTGCTTGGTCTCATGTTGGTAACAATGTTTGTACCTGCCTGTTCTCTTGTTGGTAACAATGTTTGTACCTACCTTTCTAAGACTTAGTGAATGTAGTCTCTCAGATTTTCCTCTAGAATTTACTTTCTTTTTTTTTTTTATTAAGAGAGAGCATTACTAATGTCCTTTTTTCCACCACCAAGAGAAGATACCTACTATACTTATTTCTACAATTTTAATGATAAAATATTGAAGTTCAGCAAGATTATCCCATATCAAGGTTGTACAGCTAATGAATTGTGGAAAGACACCTGAACCTGCTGAGCAGTGGTGGTGCACTCCTTTAATCCCAGCACTTGGGAGGCAGAGGCAGGTGGATCTCAGTAAATTCCAGGCAAGCCTGGTCTACAAAGTGAGTTTCATGCCAGCCAGGACTACACAGAGAAACCCTGTCTAAAAAACAAAACAATAACCTTATCCTTTACTGAACCTCAGTATTTGTTCTCAATTAAAGTCTGTGTCAAGTCACACTCCTTATAATTAATGTCATTCCTTTATTTTAAACCCTTAGTGGCTTCTACTTGCCTTGAGCTTGATGAAGCCCAGGTTTCTTAGCATAGAGTACTGTCTCCATGTCTGGACCCTTACTGTAATTTTCAGTTTTACCTCTTCTCCATAATTAGCTCTGTGCTCAGGTTATACTGAACTACACATAGCAACTCTTTTGTAGTTTTGTGCCCATTTAATTACTTTCAATTCTTCTTTGTCTGGCTGATTCATATTTCAAGACTCAGATTCCCCTATTTCCTAAAAGTTCCTTTGGATCCATGTGCTGAGATGCTCCAAGCTTTAGCATAACTGATTGATTCTTTAGTGTTATTTTTAGTCTTTTTAATAATGACAATGCAATCCACATGGAATCATTTCTCATACATTTGTTGGCTAAATAAAAAATCCAAGAACTGAATTTTTTAAATGTAGTTTTATTTTATGTGCATTAGTGTTTTGCCTGCATGTATGTCTGTGTAAGGATGTCAGAAGCCCTGGAACTGGAGTTACAGACAGTTGTGAGCTACCATATGGGTACTGGGCATTGAACCTGGGCCCTCTGGCAGTGCTCTTAACCACTGAGCCATCTCTCCAGCCCTGAGAATTAAATATTTTAAATTGAACATAGAAGTCTAAATACTGATTTTATTATCATTAGAAGGCTTTGGTTTTGCTTTTGATCTGTTTTTAACCTCGGCTTTTGATCTTTTTCAAACAATTATAAGTTGCATTAATTCATTTGAGGGGCAGGGCTTGGGGTTAGGGATGGTACATGTATGGAGGTCAGAGGATGACTTTTGTGAATTGGTTTTCTCCTTCTACCACAAGAGACTGGGGATTGAACTTGGGCTTGGTGGTGGTGCTTTTCCTATTGCACCAACTCACATTGGTTCTGCAAGGTAGCTCAGACTTTGAAGCTCCCACGTGATTGACACAAATCTGGGTTTGCCTTTCAGTGTCAGCTTGATGGGGATTTTGGCCTCAGTCTTATAATTGCTCGTGGGATCTCTGGAAGGAAGAGTTGGGAAGTCTCTTAAAACAGTGGAGAATATGGTGCTCTCTGCTATGGGAGCAGACCCCCTCTCCAACATGATAGAAAGTTGCCATTAGTAAAGCATTTTGCGTTGCATATAAGCTGAGGGTTTTCAGAGGTCCCATCAGACTTAGCATTGGTATCTAAATTCCGTTGTCTTTGGACCAAATGAGAGGCAATGGGAAACATTCAGATATTTCCTTTATAACAGGGCTCAAACAAGTATGTGCTTAATTTGCATGTGGGTGTGTGTATGTGTGTGTGTGTGTGTTTGTGTGTGTGCTCTCATGCTCAAGCACACACACATGTGCATGCATGTGTATAGAGGCCAGGAAGTTGACACCGGGTGTCTTCTTCTTTTGCTCTTTGCCTTATTTTTGAGGCAGGACTCACAACATACTTGGAACCTACTGGTTTGTGTATAATGGCTGACCAGCAAGCTCCAGAGATCTTGTCTCCACATTCCAAGTGCTGAGATTGTAAGCATGCAGGACCAAGCCCAACTTCTTATCTGAATGCTGGGAATCAAACTCAGGTCCTCATGCTTACATGACACACATATCACCTGTTGAGCTACCTCTAGTCAAATATGTAATTCATTTTTATACTGTAGAACAGCTTCATATTAAATGGTATTTATTAATAAATGTTCCTTAGTCGTCCATGTTAATTGTGGAAGAATATAAAAGGAAAGTAATCCTTACTCTTATGCATATAGTCTGTGGTGGTTACAGTCTATAACTGCCAAAGTAGTATATAACCAAGTGTAAAAGTGTAGTTTCAAGTCTGTTCATTTGGTAGGGCATATATTTTGTCATTCTGTGCTCTGTCTGTGTTGGTAAGAGGTAAGGAAGGGATAATCCCCCCATCTGGAAACTACCAAAATTGAATTTTAAGTGTTGTCTTATAGACTCTAATTGGGGTGGAAGAACATAGCAGGGAGAGAGATTAGAGTGGGCAAGATAGAAGAGAAAATGAGATTTGGCTGATGTCACTTACTCGTTGTTCTAGATCTTTACCAATCTTTCCCTAACACTATAAATAGCACATGCTTCCTTCACATTTGCTGCTTTTACAAGCAGGCTTACATATGTGAGCAGCTCTGTAAGATGGATACTATGACAAAATTTACATTTTAGTTAAGGGAACTCAGGTACAGAGAGACTCTGGATACTCAGCCAGGACATATTGGAGCATGGATTCAAACCAACCTCTGGTTCCTTTTTTGCTGCTGAGAAACCACTATGCTTTGTAAAATTAATGCAAGGGCTTCCAGGGGGAATGTAGGAGGCCAGGGAGCTGCCTCCAGTGCTGAATTATCTGTGAGTTGTGGAGCTCCATGTGAACGCTTTTTCTTCTTTTTCAGACATGGCTGGATTCTGCCAAAGAAATAAAAAAACAGGTTCGAGGTAAGTGGATACAGCCCTTTATAGTTCTTTCTTTTTCAGTTGACCAGAGGATCTCCAGCCATCACTGGCTGTGACTCAGTCACTCGAGAGGCCTGGCTGTGACAGACTGCTTTGAAATGGAGATAAAGCTTTTCCTTAGTAGAAAAACATAGTAGAGGTTGACACTATTAAGATATAGGTCAGATTTTGGCCTTAAAAAACAAAACAAAAACCAGCTAGGCAAAGTTGGACAAGTAGGGCTAGATGAGAGTAACAGAAGGTTAGAAAATAACGAGAATGGGAGTCAGTTCTCAAAATGGTAGAGACAGAGACTGTGCCAGCCACTAAGAGGAGTTTGCTGTTGGAACTTGGCCCTTTTAGTGTTCTTTTTGTCTTTTTGTTTTTCCTTTTTCTTTCTGTTTTATGTTAGGGATTGAACTCAGGGCCTTACACATGAGCTACACCCACATTCCTGTGTTCTAGCTTTCTCCATGTTTTCCCCTCTGTATGGTAGCTTCTCCTTTTTGCAATTTCTGTAACTGGTCTGAAAATAATAAATGGAAATCTCAGGGTTGTGTTCTTTTCTGGGTGGTAACGAAACCTTGTGTGGTCCTGCACCACCATGTGTAGGTATGAGTCACCTTTTGTCTAGCATACCCACACGGCAAGCATACTAGTTGCTTTGTAGCTCTGAGGTTATCAGATAGACTATCACAGGCTTATGTTAAGTAAACCTTTCTTATTTA
Organism: Mesocricetus auratus; assembly: GCF_017639785.1. Lineage (NCBI taxonomy): Eukaryota > Metazoa > Chordata > Mammalia > Rodentia > Cricetidae > Mesocricetus > Mesocricetus auratus. The sequence goes on from NW_024429197.1 coordinate 11,349,926, forward strand.
ATAATGACCTCGAAGTTAAAGAGTGGTGATGTTGGCCATTTGGTTAGGCCTAAGAGAAGTTACCAGGTATGAGTGAAAAAGGTGAGTACTCAAGATTTTGGTCATCCATGAATGGCCCTGGAGCACATGCCCTGAGATAGGGAAGGTTGCTTGTCATCCTTTTGCAAATTTAAGGAAGGAAAAGTGATGGAAGGAATGTTTACCGCTGGCCACCAGGCAATGGGGCTTCTCTCGTAACTTGAGCATCTTACTGTTGCATGTCCTGCTCAGACTACTGTTCTGGGATGAAAAACAAAAGTGCAGATGAATATTCCATAGCCCCAAACCCAATGTCTTGATTAAGGCCAGCTAGCTATCACTTTAGCTTCATTTATTTTAGAAGAAACTTCCAGAAAATACAGTGGTTATTACTCATCCTGATGAACAGATTTTAACTCTATCACCCAACCAGAACTATTCACTCGTTTCTGAAACATTTTTGTTATCATGAAATGTTTTTCTTTAGACCTTGTACATGACTATTTTAGCATTCCTTTATTTCATTTTGTCTTTGTTTTAGCATTCTTAAAATAGAGGAGCAAAACTTTTTTTGGACTGGCAGCTTTCTGCATTTGTTCTTCACAGATAAAAGCTTGAAATTTATTATTTTATAATTACTATTGTAACTGGAGGTTTCTCCACCAGTTCCCGAATAACCACTCTGAGACTTATGGCCTGTGGCTCAATACTAGCTAGGTCTTATATTTAAATTAACCCCTTTTTATTAATCTGTGTATTGCCACATGGCCCTTGGCTTTCTGGTGGTGCTCTGGCATGTTGCTTCTTGTGCGGTGGCTGGTGTCTTCAAAACCCTTCCTCATCTGAGTTCTCAGTTTGATTGTTTTGCCTAACCCTATCCTGCCTGGCTATTGGTCAAATAGCTTTTATTATTAGCCAATGAGAACAACATATATTCACAACATACAGAAAGACATCCCACATCATTTCCCCCTTTCTGTCTAATCAAAAAGGAAGGTTTTAACTTTAACATAATAAAATTATATAGCGAAACAGTTATTAAGCAAGAATTACAGTTATAATATTTAGTCTGTTTGTATTTTACAAAATTGAAGAAAATGCCCTATTATCTATCCTATCTTTGTGAATAAAAAGTTTTATGTCTAATTTATCTTTTATCATAACTAAGGAAACTATAACTATCTAGTCTTAAACTCCATCAAAAATCCCAGAAGGATATCATCTTCCCTGAGTAAACAAGAAGTGCCTTGTAAGCAACTTCCAAAACTCTAGAACTGACAGAGACATCTGGATGCCTGGACAGTCACTTAAAGGTCTTCTGTAATGTTGGGGCCTTCATCTTCAGCCTACAGCCCCACAGTATCTGGCAGACTTTTCAGTGAAGCAGGACTGTCTCTTCTATTTTGGCAAAGTTCATCAGTCACTTTACTCTATGTCCTGCAGAATGTCTGGCAGTTCCTTCTGTGAAGCAGGAACCCTGAAGGATAGTTACAGTTACAATCCTCTCATATCTTAGCTTAGGGCTAAGCTTAGAATCTCCGGGATAGGACAGCTATTGGAATAATCTCTGTAATTTGCCAATTACCTATGGCCTGGACATTTAGCATGTTTCTTGCTTGATGTAGTTCTTGTTGATTGTAGTTTCATCTTTATTTATTTTATTTCCTTTTCTTTCTTCTGCACAATACTTGATAGTTGTTCTTATTGTAGATAGTTTTGTGTTAGAATTAGAACCTTCTTATTTAGAAAAATAAGGGGAATGTTGTGGGATTTTGATCCATTTAGCCAATGATTTTTGGGGCAGCAAGCCCTAGAGTCTTGTGTCTATGTATGCGACTGCTTAAAAGCTGAGGGAGAGAGTCATGCACTCTCTCTTGTTCTCAGGCAGTTGGAGCCAGAGCAAGGAGTGGTTGGTCCCCATCTCCCCTGGCCAGAATGGCAGAACACAGCAGCTGGATCACAGCTGTGTCTAATCTGTTCTGTATCAGTGAGTGTTTTTCCCCATTTTATACATAAATTCTTGAGACTCTTGTGGCTTCACGTAACAAACCATTTTTGTTATTATTATTTTGAGACAGGTTTCACTAGATAGCCCAAACAATCTACAACCAAGATTCTGTTAAAATAACGATAAAAACCTTTCTACAGCATGGGGGAAAATCCATAAAAACTCTACTAGTGAATCAAATATATAATATCAGGAAGCCAGAAAGTGATCTTCACATGTTATAAAGGCATTTTCCTTTTTAACCTTTTCATCATACATTTAGCATATAGTCATGGCAATGTTATTTATTTGAAAGTTTTATTGTGAGTATACATGTGCATGCATGTATACATGTGCATGCATGTATGCATGTGCATGTATGCAGAGATCAGAGAACAGCTTTCTGAGTCAGTCTCTCCTTCCACCTACACATGGGTTCCAGGGATTCAATTCAGGTCGCCAGACTTGGGTGGCAAGCATCTTTGTAGCCCCCATGAAAAATTATGACATCATTAAATCTAATCAATGAAACTGGTATAATCTGTAAGATATTTCTGGGCATATATGAATTTTTCAAATTGTACTCAGGAGAGATGCACATGTCTGAAACCACACATCTGGGGTTTCAGCTACTTGAGGTCTTCTCTCAAAACAAACAAACCAAAGCATTTATGCTGTACATGGTTTTTAAATCCAATTTTAAAAATACAGGTATGCAGTATAAAATTAAAGGTGCAAATGAAAATAGCACAAGGTGAATCTTCCTACCGTGTCTTAGTCATGCAGTTTCTTTTTCTGGAGGCAACCATGGTAACTAATTTCTTGTCTTCCTTCTAGACAAGTCTGAGTTGTATATAAACACATACCCATGGTTGTGTCTATTTAAATATGTGCCTCATCTTTTTTTACATAAACAGAGTATTAGTATCTTTTGCCTGCCTATGTATATACATATATGTGTCTGTCTGTCTGTCTGTCTATCTATCTATCTATCTATCTATCTATCTATCTATCTATATTTCATTGTTTTTTAAAACGATTACATACACTATATATATAAGTAATCATATTTCTGTGTGTTTTGGGTTACTTTCATTGGTTTCCTATTACATGCATGTTTGCATTTGTGACTATATCTCTGCATTTGCTAAGTGTCTATAGATTTTTTTTGGTGTGTGTGTGTGTAAGTGGTTGTGTGTATAGAGGTGCACATGTGTGTACCTCTGTATGGAGGGCAGGGATCAACCTTGAATCCTGTGCCTTGGGTACTGTCTACCATGCTATTTGAAATTCCTGGTTTGCTGGTCAGTGAGCTCCAGGGATCTATTGTCTCCACCTCCCCAGCACTAGAATTACAAAAGGAAGTATGGAGGCTATGTAACAAAACTCATGTCTCCCATCCAACCAGAATTAACATGTGTTAGCATTTTTTTTGGACCGGGAGAGAGAAGTTTGAGCTCTTTGGCTTTTTTTTTTTTCAGTCATATCTCTTCCTATCCATAGAGGTCTGTTGTCAGTTTGGGGGCACTCCTTCCAGTTTTGTTTTTGTACTTTTCATGTAGTCATCCCTATGAACAACACACACTAGTGCTTTATCTTTTCTTATGTAATGTCCTTTTGTATCTTCTGAGTTTATCTGTCCTTTTTTTTCTCCTGCCAGCTTAACTTTAAGGTTCTTTATTTTCTTGGTTCTGGATGAGGCCTCTCTCTTGCTGAGTCAGGCTAGCCACCCTCATAACTGCCTGCAGTTTTGACTCCAGCAACCTCACCTGGCCTCTGTTAGCAGCTGTGCACATACAGCATATACACACGGCACCCACACACACAGAAATAACTCTTTAAAAATTTTATTAATAGGGTTGGAGAGATGGCTCAGCAGTTAACCACATTTGGTTGCTCTTCCAGAGGACCCGGGTTCAATTCTCAGCATCCCTATGGCAACTCACAACCATCTGTAATTGAGAGTTCCAGGGAATCCGACTTGCTCACACAGACATACATGCAGGACAAACACCAATGCACCTAATTTTTTTTAATTACAAAACAGCTAGTTATTTAAAAGTTTTAACACAATTTCAGGATTTTTAGAAAATTTAAACCAGTGATAGTCCACAAGGCACGATATGTTTATACCTTCTCCGTATACTGAAAATTATATGTAATTTACCCAAATTATGTTTTTAAAAAACCCTTTATTGTAAAGAGAAGACTTTTCCTTGCCAGCTGCTTGGTTTTTCGCCCTTGCCAGTCGCCTGGGCTCTGCCGCGTTGTAGTCCCCAAATAACATACAAGACGCTGTATTAATTATGAAGCTGTTGGCCTTGCTTGTTTCTTACTGGCTAGCTCTGACTTAAGTATTTACCTCACAATTGTTTATATAAGTATTTCTCTTACCGGAGAATAGTTCCGAACTTCTTACCCCTATCACAGCTACATCTTGACTTCCTGTGTTTCTCCTGAACCCAGAGTCCTCCTCGACTCCTAGTCCTACCTATCTTGCTTCCCTGTTGGCCAACAGTGCTTTATTGACATATACACAGGACTTTCCCAACATCTCCTCTTTTCTGTTTAAACAAAAAGAAAGGTCTTAACTTTAACATAGTCAAATTATATATAAAAGAACAGTTATCAAGTAAGAACACAGTTACAACCCTGACTTAGGATATATGCCTGGAAATAGTGTTTAATAGGATATCTGGAAGTAGGATGTGAGTTGTTTCTTTTCACCTTTGCAAGATACTACACAGTGTCTTCTTTACGTTGGTTGCAACCACTTACATTCTTACCTGTGAATTCAGAAAAAGCCATTTTAGAATTTACTCTTTTGTGTGTGTGTGTGTGTGTGTGTGTGTGTGTAATATGTATAGGTGTGAATGTGTATGTGAGTTTCATGGCACCTGTGTGTTGGGGGTGGTGCTTGCTAGTAAAGGCTAGAGGAAAATGTTGGATGTCTTGTTCTCTCAGTCTCCACCTTATTCCTATGAGACAGGGTCTCTTCACTGAAGCTGTAATTAAGCTGGTGATCAGCAAGATCCAGTGATTTCTCCACCCACCCCTACAACAGTGCTAGGGTCACAGGCATGTACAACCATGTCCAGATTTTAGTGGGTTCTGGAGATTTGAATTTGTACTTGTATAGCAATTGCTCTTATTTTCTAAGCTATCTCTTCATCCCCCAGAAAGCCATTTTTAAAAAAATGATTAATTAAGCTGGGAGGTGGTGGTGCATGCCTTTAGTTTCAACATTCAGGAGGCAGGAGGCAGAAGGCAGGTGGTTCTCTGAGTTCAAGGCCAGGCTGGTTTACAGGATGATTTCTAGAACAGCCAGGGCTACACAAGAAAAACCCTGTCTTTAAAAAAAATGGAGCTGGAGAGATGCTCAGCAGTTGAGTCATTTCCTGCTCTTCCAGAGGAACTAAGTCCAGTTCCCAGCACCCACATCAGGCAACTCACAACCACCTATAATTTCAGCTCCAGGGGATCCAATAACAACTTCTGGCCTCTGTGAGCAGCTGCACACATGTTTGTGTGCTCATGCATATGTGAGCATATATAGAGAACACACACACAGAAGTAAATCTTTTAAATTATTAATAAAAATTTTTAAAATAATTTCAGACTTATGAAAATTTTAAAAAAGAACAGTGTAAGAATTCCTAGGTGGCCTTTACCCAGATTCCTCAAATATTATTTTTCTGAAGTTATTTTATCATATTTTTGTTTCTTTTACATCCATTGAATTGTATGTATATATGTGCACATGAGCTTTTATTTCAGATAATGTTTATATATCATAAGTAAATATCTTCAGAATTGCAAAAGAGCAGCCATTGACTTCTGATGGCTTAAAGCAGAATATAAATCACATCTCTAAAGCAAGTTCTGTGAGCAAGTTGACCTGAAGGATTGTTTCTTCATATAATTTTGCCTGTGTAGTTCTAATTCACTATGATGAAGACTGTGCTAAGGTTAAAAAATAAGCAAGGTCTTCTAGTTTTCCTAGGTGGAATCTAGGCAAGGTAATAATATTTTTAAACACGTAACATGAAAAAGATTGTAAGATTTAAGGAAAAAAATATTTTCAACCAGAAATTTAGACATAAAAACAAAATCCCTGTCTTTATTTTTATAGGTGTTCCTTGGAATTTTACATTTAATGTGAAGTTTTATCCACCTGACCCAGCACAGTTGACTGAAGACATAACAAGGTAAATACTTAATCAGGTGTAAGTACAGAAGCATAGTTCTTGTCATAAGCTCTGGGAATTTCTCACCAGAATAGGAGAACAACGTTAAATGGCTAGTCTAAATACGGAGTTTCTGGTGCCTTCAAAGCATGATTACAGATACTGAATCTAAAAGGCTGGAACTTGGCAGGAGCCAGTTCCGCTTACCAGGTGTTACACTGCGTTACAATATATGGTTGGTGGGGACCTCTTTTAAACCACGCCCTCATGGCAAGACCTAACTGTCTTTCGTTCTCCATAGGGTTGAAAACAGCAAAATCACATGATAATTATTTCTTTATCTCTCTTTTAAACTGTCCCCACGAATTGACTCGTCTTTTGGGCCCATTTAATCTGTAGCACAAGTGGTACATAAAAACAATCTACTGAATTTTTTTTTTTTTTTTGGTTTTTACGAGACAGGGTTTCTCTGTATTGTTTCTGAGGCTATCAGTCCAGCCCGGCCTCGAACTCACAGAGATCCGCCTGCCTCTGCCTCCCGAGTGCTGGGATTAAAGGTGTGCGCCACCACCGCCCGGCTAACAATCTACTGAATTTTTAAGAAAATTATTTTTATTTGATTTTATCAAAGACAAATAAAAACTAAATGGAAAACTATTGTATGATGAACTGTACTGCTGTGAGCTCTCATGCCTGTGATAGCATGAAGGCTTCCTCTTCCTAGTGGATGCTTGGCAATATTTGTTAAATTGAACTGCTGGGTTGCCAAGAACTACTTCCTAAGTCTGATTTTGTTATTAATGATCTAATTTCTGAGGAATTTATAATCTCTAGGATTCAGTTTTCATCTCTCTAAAAAGAGGGAGGGGCTGAAACAATAACTTAGTGGTTAAAAGCACTGGTTGCTCTTCCCGATGACCCAGGTTCAATTCCCAGCACCCTCATGTTACACACACACACACACACACACACACACACACACACACACACACACACACACACACACGCAGCCAGAACACCCATATACAAAATAAAAATATGGGAAAATGTAAATGAGGGAATAAGATAAACTCCTAAAATCTGATTCAGTGCTGTGAAAAGCCTATAGCATTTTCTAAGGTTACTTTGCATAAAGTCATTCTCAGTTAGGATGCCATCTCTCTCCTTGAGAAAACTACTTCATTTTTCATGGAATACATGTATGTGCATAATATTCAAGAATGTGTACTCAATAAAATATTAATTTCCTTACCTCCTTCAGATGTTCCCTGCTTTTCCTCTTCTTCTAAACTTCCTTCCAACTCTGTTCAGCATAGTTATAGTATTTTTATTTTATGAAAATATTTCAAATAAGAGGGAGAAACAATTTTACAATGACTATCTATGTGCCCACTGTTACACTGAACAATTATCATGTCAGTTTCATTAGTCTTTTTCCTGCTCTTCTTTCTTTTACCCTCTTCCTTTTCATCTGTCTGTATTGTGTTCTTTTGTTGTTACTGACATATTCACATCTTTTCTTTTTTGGATATAGATACTATTTATGTCTTCAGCTCCGGCAGGACATCGTTGCTGGACGGCTACCCTGTTCCTTTGCAACCTTAGCCCTACTCGGCTCTTACACCATCCAGTCTGAACTGGGAGACTATGACCCAGAACTGCATGGTGTGGATTATGTCAGTGATTTTAAACTGGCTCCAAATCAGACCAAGGAACTTGAAGATAAGGTCATGGAATTGCATAAATCATACAGGTGAACATGTCTCCAGATGTTCTGTATTTATCTTGGCCATGGGTTTAAACCCTTGACTTGTTTCTGATTCATTGTTTACCATAGGGAGAGTCACCTTGAGTTCATTTCCCTGTATTGTTTGACTTTGAAAAAGTCATTCAAGCCCTCTGACTGGTTTTCTTATCAGGTTAATGGGATTTTTGTTTGTTTGTTTCTGTTTTTGTTTCCAAGTTTATTGAAAAATATTTGTTTCTATGTTTATTAATTTTTGTTGTTGGTTATCAGAGTAATGGGCATTGCATTGTATGGTGAAAAGTAAATAAGATAATATGTGTGTGTGGAACCACTTAGCATGAGATCTTGCACATAGTAAGTGTTCAAAAATGGTAGATATTACTATTATTGCTTAAACCTTTTTATTTCAGGTTTTAGATGTAGGCTGTATTAGATGCCTTAAGATCCTTAGAGCCAGAAATTCTGTCTAGTTCTGTGCATATGGGTGTATTCAGAAGGTCATCTACTCTTGAAAGTATTTTGTAAAGTTGAGTCTTCATCAAGTTCACTGACTTTACTGCTTTTAGTGAATACAATTAGTAACATGGGGAGGTAACACACAATGATTAAGAGCAAGGCTTATCCTTGGTTTGAGGCAGGTTGAGATCTTGCCTCTGTTTTGTCCTGGCCCTGTGAACTTCGATGACATACTTAAAATTTCTCTGGTTCCTTGAGTGTCCAATTGAGATTATTACTTTAGAAGAAATGAGGCAATGTCTAAGTTTAGAAAAGGATATCTGTGTGTCTCATATAAAAATCCAATAATTGTTACATAATACTAAAATGAACCCCCCCATTGTATTTCTTTTTCTACATACCCATTTTTTATTTGAATGACTTACTAAATTATACGTGCTGCTTTAGTCTGATCCTGGCATTGATTTACGTCACATTGGCATAGCATCCTGAATTGTGTGAGCATGCTCTGTGTTACAAAGATTTAAAAAGTCACTTCGTTCAGGGGAAATCCAAAGCATGGTCTCAGGAGCTTGTTGGTTAGGTAGCCACAAGTATTCTGTCTAGCTATTGAGTTGTCCTCCTGTTCTCTTTGAGGTTGTTCTAATGGACTGAGGTGCTTCAAATGAGAGACCTTTACTTCAATATGGCCTGCTTCTGACTGTCCTATTGCCCCCAAGGTTCAGACACCTCAGTTGTGAAAACCATAATTTAATTAATTGATTGTATGTGAGCTTATGTGGAAATCAGAAGATAGCTTGCAGGAGTCAGATCTCCTTCCATCATGTGGTTTCCAGAACTTAAACTCAGGTTGTCAGGCTTAATGATAAGTGCCTTTACCCACACTACCCAGATCCATGATAAGGATTTTAAAGTTTATAACCTGTGCAGCAGTCATCTCCTGTGTCACCCAACTCTCATGGAACCACAGTGTGTCTAAAGAGAACTGCCAGAATTTATTTTCAAACTATTTTTAGATTTGTTTATTTTGTATGTATGAATGTTTTGTTTGCATGCAGATCTCTGTGAGTTCCAGGCCAGCCTGGTCTATAGAGAGAGTTCCAAGACAGGCTCCAAAGCTACAGAGAAGCCCTGTCTTGAAAAAACAAGAAAAGAAAAAAAAAGTATTGTATGGTGAAATATGTCATCATTTGGATGAATTGACTCAGCCAATAAATATGTGAAATATATAACATTTTAAAATAATCCAGGCCAGATATGTGGCACATACCTTTCATCCTGACACTCTGGAGGCAGAAACAGGCAGATCTCTGAGTTTGAGGCCAACCGGGTCTACAGAGTGAGTTCCAGGACAGCCAGGGCTACATACACACTGTCTTTAAAAAACTTAAACAAACAAATAGAATAATGCATGAGTAAAAATATCCACTCAAAATACAAGGTAGACCAGTGAAATCTCAAACATGTAATGAATTATAACAACACAAAATTTCAGATTTGTTTTCAGATTTTACATTTCACTGCTCTTTAAGAAACTGCTCTTAGACTGGGAAGATAGCTCAGTTGGTAAAGGGCTTGCCATGCAAGGATGAAGACATGAGTTCAAGCTCACATCACATGCTAATAATCCCAGCACTGGAAGGGTGGAGACCGATGAATTTGGGGGCCTCACTGGCCAACCAGTGTAGCATAATTGGTGTCTCCTATTTCAGAGGACAAGGTGACAGGCACCTGAGGAATGACACTCAAGGTTGACCTCTGGCCTGCACATACATGCACTTGCTCACTCTCATGTATGCATGCACCCCCCCCACCATGCACTCACATGAACACACATAAGAAACTGCTCTCACGTTTGAATATGGTATCAAAAAAGACTTAAAATTGTAGCACAAAAAATGAAAGGCCCAGTGACTGATATTGGGGTTCAAACTTCAAGCTGAAGATCAGAAAAACAAAGCAGTCACCACTAGCTCTTACCTCTACCTCAGCTCAGACCAGAGGGGCAGTCTTCACACTGCTCCCGACTTCACTGCTCCTCAGATTCAGTCAGATTGCTATGCTCTCCTCAGCGTGCCTGGAGACTTCATTGTCTTCCTATCCTCAATGTGGCTGGAGAATGAATGCCAGCTCTGAGACCCTGTTCCTGCCTTAAATACCTCTCAGAGTCCTGGAATTAAAGGCTTGGGATCCCAAGTGCTGAGATCATCTTTGTGTGAACTGTTTCTTTTAGGACTGGATCAATTTTGTGTAGTCAGCGTAGACTGGAACTAACAGAGATCCGTCTATCTCTTAATCTTAAATCCTGGGATTAAAAGTGTATGCCACCACTTCCTGATCTCTATAGAGAGGGAGAAAAGAACCTGGCGGTATCGCATTACAACTAGAGGTTTCAGTGCACCTTCATGGCTTCACTATAGCGACAAGTGGTGATAAGACATAGATGTAAATAGGTACCTATATAAATACCAGTATACTTTAATTTTACACTGAGCTGGGAAGAGACACTCAAAAAGATGAGAAATGTTTAGAAGGACCCATATTGCTGTTGCGGGAGGATTGGCCTTGTAGAAGCTCCCACTGACCAAATCTCAGGCAATTTAAGCAGGGAAATAGATATGCAAAATAAGTGATTCTATTGCATTGTCTAAAATGAGAGTCTGGGTTAGAGATGTAGTAGTGCAGCACTTGCTTAGTATGAATGCCAAAACAAACAAGAAACCCAGCCTTGAGTCTATGAACCCATTATGATATACATAAATAAATAGTTTGATAGAAGATATTAAAAATATTGAAAATAATTCCCATAATACTTAATAGCTACAATGAGATAAAGAAGAATTTCAGAGAAACTTGCCATACATCGGTGTTAGAGTGGACATCGGCTTTGAAGGGACAAATTGAATTTATGAACACTTGATAGGATGCAGTGCAGACACAGCTCCACTTCTATGACCTTCCTGTTAAAGACACCTGACCCCGGGGTTGGGGATACAGCTCATTGTGAAGCTCTTGCCTTGAGCTCAACAGTCAGACCTATACCAGATTAGACTGGAGACACATGATCTACAACTGGATCATTCTGTAACAACTGGCTGAGTTTGGTGAATGGGGTTTAAGGATTATATGGCATTGTGTGTCAGTGTTAATTTCAGGGTTTTGACACTGTATAGAAGGCTGTCCTTATTTGTAGGAAGTACATACAGAAATATTTAGGAATATTGGGACCACTAGGTTAGCAGTGTACCATGGTTTAGGAGAAAATAATTTGTGTTATATATAACTTAAGAATCATAATTGGGGGGGCTGGAGAGATGACTCAGAGGTTAAGAGCACTGACTGCTCTTTCAGAGGTCATTAGTTTAATTCCCAGCAACCCAGGGTGGTTCACAACCATCTATAATGAAATTTGGTGCCCTTTTCTGGCATGCAGGCATACATGCGGGCAGAATACTGTATACATAATAAATAAATCTGGGTGTTGGTGGTGCACGCCTTTAATCTCAGCACTCGGGAGGCAGAGGCAGGCGGATCTCTGTGAGTTCGAGACTAGCCTAGTCTACAGAATGAGTTCCAGGACAGTCTCCAAAACAATACAGAGAAACCCTGTCTCTAAAAAAAAAAAAAAAAAAAAAAAAAAAGTTGTAATTGAGCCAGGCAGTGGTGGCACATTCGGGATTAAATGAGACTGGTGGATCTCTGTGAGTTCAAGGCCAGCCTGATATATAGAGAGACTTGTAGGATAGCCAGGGCTACACAGAGAAACCCTGTCTTGAAAAACAAAAGCAAAACAAGAACCATAATTGTTAGTTGGGCGTAGTGGCACACTCCTTTAATCCCAGCACTTGGGAGGCCAGCCTGGTCTATATAGTACATTCCAGGACAGCCGGAGTTACATAGTGAGAGACCCTATCTTTGAAAAAAAAAGAAAAAAAAGCCATAACTGTTTCAAAAATCTAAATTCAAGTGTGTGTGTGTGTGTGTATGTGTGTGTGTGTGTGTGTGTGTGTGTGTGTGTGTGTGTGTGTGATGTATGCAGATAACATGTTCCTGTGCAAGCATGTTGGAGGCTGGAGAGTAACATTGATGTCGTCTCTGTTGCTCTTCACCTAACTGTGTATGAGATGTTTTTGTGTGTGGTGTATGTGTGCGTATGCATGCATGGGCACCTGTGTGGGCAGAGGTCAGAGGAGACATCAGGTGACCTCCTTCATTATCTTCTACTTTGTGCCTTTGAGGTGTGATCTCTCATTTAACCTGGAGCTCATTATCTTTTCAACTAGGCTAGCAGCCAGCAAGCCTCAACAATCCTCCTGCCTCTGTCCTGCTCAGTCAGGGTTATAGGTGTGGGTGGAATGACATCTTGTCCTTATTCACCTGGGTGCTGGGATCTGAACTCTGGTCCTTCTGCTTTCACACTTTTTACCATGGAGATATCTCTGCACCAGCTCTCCAGCTCCTGTCAGCCTTATGTTTTGAGTCAGGATGTCTCACTGAATCTGGAGGTCACTGGTTGGTACACTAACTGGCCAGGAAGACTGGGGTCCTCCTGCCTCTGCCTCTTCAGCACTAAGATTATAGGCACACACTGCTTGGCTTTTTCTGTCGGTGGTGCAGGGAATTTGAGCTCAGGTCCTCATGCTTGCACAACAGGTGATGAGCCATCTCCCCAGCTCTAGGTCTAGAGGCAGGCTTTTGTTGTGTGGGGCTTTCATTTGGTTTTGGTTTGGTTTGGTTTTGTTTTTTTGGTTTTTCGAGACAGGGTTTCTTTGTGTTGTTTTGGAGGCTGTCCTGGAACTCACTCTATAGACCAGGTTGGCCTCGAACTCACAGAGATCCGGCTGCCTGTGCCTCTTGAGTGCTGGGATTAAAAGTGTGCTTTTATTTAATGTTTTAAATTTTTGTATGAATTTAAGTGATCTAACCATCTCATAAGCACCCCCCCAAACTCCCCAATCCCCGCTGCAAATCTTTCTTGAGATAAAGTCTCATGTAGCATGGATTCTAATTGGTCTTAATAATAAAAACCCAGAGTCAGATATTAGGGGATGAAAAAGAAGCAGAGCAGGCAGCCACTAGAGTTCTTCTGAAATCCTCAGACTGAAAAGGGGCCTAAGCTCCTGTCTCCTTCCGCTTTATATTCCTTTCTCTGCCCAGCCATATCACTTCCTGTTTGTCTGTACAGACCTTCAGATCTCTATGGTTAACTGGTGGCTAGCCCCACCCTCAGATCTTCAGGCAAGCTTTATTTGTTAACAAGATATTACCACAGTCTCATTATATCGCTTGGCCTGGAACTCACTCTGTAAACCAGGCTGACCTAAAGTTAAGTTCACAAGAGATCCACTTGCCTTTGCTTACCGAGTACTAGAATTAAAGATATGTGCCACCGTTCCTGGCTATTTCTCTCTTTAAAGACAGTTTTTGGTTTTTTTTCCAGAGGGAGTGAGGGTAGGGCTTGAGACTGGGTCTCATAACTTGTGCTGACTTGAACACCTTATCTTTCTACCCCCCATCTCCCAAGTACTGGAATTATTTACAGTTGTGTGCCACCATGCCTGGCTACAAATTATTTTTTGTAATTATTTTATAATTTGTATGTAGATGGACCACTGAACTATTAGAAAACTAAAGTTTCAGTAGTAATAAACATTAGTAGTTTACAAAGCAGTTTCACAAACATAATTTGATTTTGACAATCACATTTCATGTATTTACTGAAGACCAAAAAAATTGTTTATCCCTATGATGTACAAATAGACATTATAATTCTTACTTTATAGGGGGAATTGAAGGAGATGTAGAAATGACTCTAAGGTCAGGAGTCAGAATTACAGTCCATAAGATGTGACTTGAGCCTGCTGCTTCTTACTGAATTCTAATTTGCTGGTGACATGATCTGGGATCTGTTATTAACAAATAATAAAAGGAACAACAAAAACAAAAAATAGCTGGGACCAACCTCAAGTAGAAAAGCATATCTCTTATATGGATTATATATAATTATATATGCAATTATAAAAGTTGCCTGAGATGTTTTAAATAACTTGGATATAGGTTCCCCCCCTTGCTTACACTTTCAATTAATAAATTTGGGTGTGATGCTTTAGAATTTATGAAATATTTATACAAGAAAGCTGAGGTGGGTTTTTTTTCTTCTCCTTTTGGTGGTTATTGTTCTAAGAAACCCTTTGTTCTTTTTAATGAGGGTAAAGACAGATGGGTTTGGCAGAGACCTTTTCTGGTTAAGTAAAGAGACCCCTGCTGCTTCCATGGCTCTGGGCAGTCTTAGGAAAAGCTGCTTGTCCATGTGTTTTTCCTTGGGGATGTGGCTGCCTTGTTGTTACTGTGAACTGTCATAATTGGTCCAAACTGTGCAGCATTGTGAGTGATATCTTTGTCTTGAAAGCTAACAGAACAGCTCAAGAGCATCCTTCAAAAGAGAAGAAACTTATAAAGGAGAGGCTGGCACAGTGAATGTTTAGACAGTGAAATTGACTGTTTTCAAACAAATCTAACTCATTATATGCCTGGCAGTGAAGACATCTTAATAACAGAAAACAGTCCCATTATCAGGATGCTTCTATTAGCCAATTTATTCATTGAGATCAGTGGGCAGAACACCATCTGTTACCAGAAAATTTCTTTTCATCAAATCTGCCCCCATTAAGAGTCCCAGTTAAGTAACATCAGCTTGCCCTCCAGCTTAATTTCCATAATAAC
Organism: Mesocricetus auratus; assembly: GCF_017639785.1. Taxonomy (NCBI): domain Eukaryota; kingdom Metazoa; phylum Chordata; class Mammalia; order Rodentia; family Cricetidae; genus Mesocricetus; species Mesocricetus auratus. The sequence continues at coordinate 11,365,044 of NW_024429197.1, forward strand.
TCAATTCAGAGTATAGAGAGAAAAGGGAGGCTAAGAGGATCTTGTAAACTATACTGAGGATATAATTTGGCCATCTCCTTGGTTAAAAAAAAAGTGGGAGGAGTTCATGTGTGACACAGAAAAAGACTGCAGAGAGGGGTACTGAATTCCAGATGGATGGGGTAGCTTAAAGTAAATGGTTGGATTAAGATTGCCTTTCTGATAGCTTTTTGGTGACATCTGGTTTTCTTAAATTTTTATTTTCTAAGGCATATTTCAATTATTTAGACTCAGGTAGTGAGAAGATTCTCATTCCATAATTACTTTGAGGACACACACACACACATGTTGGTGTGAGGTAAAATGAACATTCAGTTATTCATAACATAAATGCTTCTGCTGTGTTACTGAATTTTCTCTTTTTATTCTGCCAAAGGTCCATGACTCCAGCTCAGGCTGACTTGGAATTTCTTGAGAATGCCAAAAAGTTGTCCATGTATGGAGTTGATCTTCACAAAGCAAAGGTAGTGATAACTTTGACCTATTATAACATGTATGTAAATGCATATGACACAGACCTATTAATATGTCACACTTGTATTATCTTACACCTCTTAACAACATTTATTTATGGCATTTTATTTATTATTTTGTTTTTCAAGACAGGGTTTCACAGCCCTGGCTGTCCTCGAACTCTGCTGCTCTGTAGACCAGGCTGGCCTCAGACTCAGAGATTAAGTGCTGGGATTAGAGGTGTGAGCCACCACCATCATGCTAGAGAATTGCTTCTTAAGTTTTTTTTTTTGAGGAGGGGGGTGATCGTATGCCTCTAAATATATTGAAAAACGTATTGTATACTTTAAGTGGAAAAAATGTGTGGTATATGAATTCTATATCAATAAAATAATTACTATTTGCAAAAATTTTACAACCAACACATTGTAAAGATAAAAATATGAATGTCTAGAGAAAAATAAATTGTATTTTCTAAAATAAAGTTACATTTGAAGATTCAGAGAGGCATTAAGGGGTATTTTGGTTCCACAAACAGCATTATTCACCTAAAAATCACCTGGGTGTCTACTAAATATTGCAGATTTCAGAGCTCTGCCCAGGTATATAGGCTGTCTAGGAAGAGACTCTAACTCCAGATTTAATGACCATCCCAAATGGTGCTAATGAAGCCTGAATCAGAACCATTGGTCTCCCACTCAGTGACATTTAATACTATCTAGAAACTTGTTAGAAATACATGTTTCAGGTCTCTCCCAGAGGTAATAATTGGAATGTGGGGACAACCTCAGCAGTCTGTGACAAGCACTCCAAATGACTCATGCACATTGGAGAAGCCATAGCTCTTTTGAGAACTACTGGGTTAGGGAATCAGAAGCATGAATATTGCTGGAGTTTCTTTCCAGCCTGGTCCCACAGCTGCTTTGCCCACACGGATGCTATATTAATTATAAAATTGTCGGCCAATGGCTAGGTCTTCTTACCTAATTAGCTCTCTCTTAATTATTAACCCATCTCTATTAATCTAAGTATTTTCATGTGGTCTTATCTTACTGGAGAACCTTGTCTTGGCCTAATTAATGCAAGTCACTTGGCTGCTAAATGGTTACTAAAATGGCTGGGGTGTTGCAAAGATTGCCAGGGAAAGGACTCAAGGTATGATCTGGAGGCTCCTACAGAGGAACTTAGCTAGTACCTATGATGTAGACAAAGCAGCATCCAGTAAGAAATAAAGGAAGAGAGATACTTAGCCACAAAAGGGAAATGGGCTAGAGATAAAGCTCAGCTGATAGAGCGCTTGCCTAGCATGCATGAAGTCCTGGGCTCAGTCCCCAGCAGCACATAAACTGGATGTGTTGGTGCTTGCCCATAATCCCAGCCCTTGGAAATTAGAGGCAGGGGGATCAGAAGTTCGTTATCATTCTCAGCTATATGGGGAATTTGAGGCCAGCCTGGGATACATAAGACCCTGTTTCAAATAGGTAAGTTTTTAAAAGTGAAGAGATTTAGCATGGCTTTCAGGCATAAACCCAGGGATAGAAAAATAGAAACATACATACATACATACATACATACATATATGGAAACTACAGGGAAATCTACTTTTTAGCTCAATAGGACCAGTTGTCTAGCAGAACTCTTTAAAAGATGTGATAGGCTTATCTCCCTGGATGATGAATTCTCTTCTGCTCTGTTTATTCCAGAATAAGCAGAAAAATCACTTGGTAGGAATTTAGAAATATTCATGTGTTAGGTCATTCAAGCATCTGGTCTCTACTTAGACCTGTTGATGATTTTTAGAATTCTCCTTACCTAAATTTATGATTTCATGTCTAGGTTCTGTTTGTCCTAGTAAAATTTCATTGCACAGTTGCGGCTTTCTCCCTTCCCCTCTCTCCCTTTGGCTTTGGCTTTTTTAAAAACGTTGATTGATTGATTGATTATGTGTACAGTGTTCTGCCAGCACGTATGTCTGCATGCCAGAAGAGGGCACCAAATCTCCTTACAGATGGTTGTGAGTCACCATGTGATTGCTGGGAATTGAACCCAGAACCTCTGGAAGAGCAGCCAATGCTCTTAACTTCTGAGCCATCTCTCCAGCCCCACTCATGGCTCTCTAAAGCCATTGCTCTTCTCTAGATTGCTTTGCACTGGGCACCATGGCTCCCATGACCCTGGAGAGTTCTGTTAAGACCTCAGTGAGTCAGCTGAGGAGTACTTGCAGGACTGAAATCTGCTAGGTTTTACTTCTCATTTCCTAATGGAGGCTGGCGTCAGGAGTGAATGGAGTCAGATAACATGTGCCCTTTCAAAATGTTACAAAGCACAGTATTCCTCCTTTAATGTCATCAGAAGAGAAAGAAAAGCTAACAAGCTGGTTCAGTGAATAAAGGCACCTGGCACCAAGCCTGGTAAGCAGTTTGATCCCCAAGACCCACATGGTGAAAGGAGAGAACCAACTCCAGCAAGTTGTCCTCTGACCTCCACAAGTACTTCAATAGTGGCAGGTGTTTACCCACACATAACTAACTAATTAATTAATTTTTAAAGTTTTAATTGTAATTTTTATTTTTACGTGCATTGGTGTTTTGCCTACATGTGTATCTGTGAGGGTGTCAGATCTGCTAGAACTAGAAATACAGACAGTTGTGAGCTGTCATGTGGGTCCTGGGAATTGAACCCAGGACCTCTGGAAGAGCAGCCAGTGCTCTTAACCACTGAGCCATCTTTCCAGCCCCCTTTTAAAATATTTTAAAAAGAGAAAGATAATTATAGCCTGTGGACTTTAAAAATGTAAGAGGTCATCTTCTGGTAAATTTTCAGCTATGTAGTCTTTTGGTTTTTACGAGACAGGGTTTCTTTGTATTGTTTTGGAGACTGTCGATCCAGCCCGGCCTCGAACTCACACTTAGCCATAATACTCCAGTGGACAATGACTGCTTAAGTTTTTTTGTTTTATTTTGTTTTTTTGAGACAGAGTTTCTGTGTAGCCCTGATTGTCCAGGAACTCACTCTATAGACCAGGCTGGCCTCAAATTCACAGAGATCTGCCTGCTTCTGTCTCCCAAGTACTAGGATTAAAGTCATGCACCACTACCACAAATTTTAAGTATTGTTTTTATTATATGCTTTTGAACTGTTTGGGGTTGTTGGTTGCTTCGAATTATTTAATAATAGCCAGTAATGTGTTCACCACTCAAGTGAAATGTTGATGCTTCTCTTTTCAGGACTTGGAGGGAGTGGATATTATCCTAGGAGTCTGCTCTAGTGGCCTTTTGGTTTACAAAGATAAGTTGAGAATTAACCGTTTTCCTTGGCCCAAAGTGCTAAAAATTTCTTACAAACGTAGCAGCTTCTTCATCAAGATCCGACCTGGAGAGGTACGCAACTTATGTTTCTTTTCTCCCCAACCAGACAGACTGAAACACCCCTTCTATCTAGCCATGGTCAGCAAATGCTTGTAATCCCTGTACTTGTAATCCTGGAGGTTGAAGCAGGAAGAGAATTGGAAACTCAGGGTGAGCCTGAGTTAAATAGGAAAGCCTTTTCTTAAGAATGAATGAATAGCCGGGCGTTGGTGGCGCACGCCTTTAATCCCAGCCCTCGGGAGGCAGAGGCAGGCGGATCTCTGTGAGTTCGAAGCCAGCCTGGTCTACAAAGTGAGTTCCAGGACAGCCTCCAAAGCTACAGAGAAACCCTGTCTCGAAAAACCAAAAAAAAAAAAAAAAAAAAAAAAAAAAAGAATGAATGAATCTGGCTGGGCGGTGGTGACACACGCCTTTAATCCCAGCACTCGGGAGGCAGAGGCAGGCGGATCTCTGTGAGTTCGAGGCCGGGTTGGATCGACAGCCTCCAAAACAATACAGAGAAACCCTGTCTCGTAAAAACCAAAAAAAAAAAAAAAAAAAGAATGAATGAATCAGGCTGGAGAGATTCAGCAGTTAAGAGCACTGACTGTTCTTCCAGAGGTCCTGAGTTCAATTCCCAGCAACCACATGGTGGCTCACAACCACCTTGAATGATATCTGGTGCCCTCCACTGGCATGCAGGCAGAAGACTGTATACACAATAAATAAATAAAATATTAAAAAAAAAGAATGAATGAATCACCGAACAGTGGTGGCACACGACTTTAATCCTAGAAGCAGGTGGATCTCTCTCTGAGTTTGAGGCCAGCCTGGTCTACAGAGTAACTTTCTAGGACAGCCAGGGCTACAGAGAGAAACCTTGTCTTCAAAAACCAAAAAGGAAAAAAAAAATGAATGAATCAAACATTCCTTCCAGCCGGGAGTTGGAGGCACATACCTTTAATCCCAGCACTTGGGAGGCAGAGGCAGGCGGATCTCTGTGAGTTTGAGGCCAGGCTGGACTGACAGCCACCAAAACAGAGAAACCCTGTCTCGTAAAACCAAAACAAAAAAAAAAAACAAAACAAAACAAACAAAAAAAATTCCTTCCTTCCCATTTCCCATTATGTCATCTAAGAAGTCTTTGATGGAGAATGTCCTGTCTGCATATGTTTCTCTTATTGGTTGATCAATAAAATGCTGATTGGCCAGTAGCCAGGCAGAAAGTATAGGTAGGGTTACCAGATAAGGAGAATGCTGGGGAGAGGAGGTAGAGAGGAGTCACCAGAGGTAGATAACATGTAAGCTACAGGAAATATAGGACTTAGGGCATTCTCCAGTAAGATAAGGCCATGTAGAAATACATAGATTAATAGTTATGGGTTACTAATTAAGAGAGAGCTAGCCACTAAGAAGCCTAAGCCATCGGCCAAACAGTTTATTATTAATATAAGTCTCTGTGTGTTTATTTGGGACTGAAGGGTGGCAGGACCAGGTGGCACAATAACTCCGTCTACAAGTAGTCTATAGCTACTCCCAGCACTTGTGGGATGGCAAAAGGAGGATCAGGACTTCTAGGCCTGTCCACATAAGAACTGTCTCTAACACCTAGAAAGCAGAACTCAGTAATCAGTGGTCAAATTTCAGTATATACTCATCTAATTTTAGCTTTTATATAGAAGATCTATGGTGATACCACAAAAAATTAATTGTTTAAATAGAAGTGAATTTTTTAAAGTTTTTGTTTTAATTTGAATGTGTATATGGGAGAGGGATATATGTATGGGTCTGTGCATATGACTATAGGTGCTGCAGAAGACCAGGGACATTGAATCCCCTGGATCAGAGCTGCTGGCAGTTGTGAACCACCTGACATGGGCTCTGGGAACTGAACTCGGGTCCTGAGTATTCTCTCTAGCCTGGGACTTTTTCTTTTCTTTTCTTTGCTTTTCTTTTAAGCTCTAAATTCTTCTCTTTCACTTCCTAGATCAAAGATTTGTGAGAGATTGGAAGCTGAGCTTCCATATATTTAAGAAGAAGAATAACTTTTCTGTCCTAGTCTATTTGAAGATGAGATGACTGGAGAGCTCTAGGCAGAGAAGCCCAGCTCGTGCTTAGGGAAGGTGGCTTTGTGTGTGTATATCACCATCTTCTGGTGAAGAGTGGTACTGTCTCAGCCTGGAAATTCTGGATGTGCCTTGAAGCACTGTTCATACCATAATCATTTACCTGTGTAGGTGCCTATCAGTATTTTCCCTCAATTGAAATCCAGGAGTCTTAACAGCAAGAATTTTTGAGACAGTGTCTTACTGTGTAGACCCAGCTGGCCTGGAACTTGCAAAGATTCTTTTGCCCTGTCTGCCAGTGCTGACATTAAAAGGCATGCACCACCATGCCTGGATAACCAAGAAGTGTTTGTTAAACAGGTTTTCTTCTTCTTCTCTTTGTGCCAGTGACTGTTCTAGTGACTCTAAATATAACAGTAAGTTAAAAGACGTCATTCTTCAACCAGCTTGCATTTTAATGTAAGAAAGGAGAAAAATGTACATGCACAGAAATGTTAATAAATGTTATAGGAAGTCCTTGCCTTTGAAGTGTCAACTATCTAATATATAGTGAAAATACATAATTTTTTCAAAGCAGTTGAGAACAGCAGGACTCTGAAAAATGGAGTGCTATGACTGCAGCACAGAGTTGCTCCATTGTGTAGCTGAGTGAGCAGGTAACTTCTTTGCGCTCAGTTTCTTCATGTATAGTCGTGGTGTCTAGTCATACCGTGACTGGCAATAACATACTCAGCAATCCTGCTTCCTTCTCCATCTTACAAAGTGTACTTGAGGTAGAAACAAAGGGGTCAAACCAAAAGCATGCGTTTCTAGTAGTCCTTGCATTTCCAGTATGGTTTACTTCAGCCGGAAAGGTCTTCACAGGTCAGTTAAACAGAAAAAGGAAACTTGTAATCATCCAAAACCAAGGAAAGACGTGTCAGAAACTTACTGCATAATGTGGTGACTATAGGTTACATGTGTTGACTATAGGTTACAAATGAATGTGTTCTTGAAAATTGCTAAGAGGTACATTAGCATGTGTGAGGCCTGATTTAATCTTTAACACTGACGCCCCCCTCCCCGCCCCCCAAAAAAGGTCACTGTGAGGATGAGTTTTAAGTATTCACACGACACACACAAGAAGACTTGTGAGTTAGTCTATATGCCAGTTTGCTTCATTGGTTGTTCTACAATATATGCATATACCAAACATGCTGAACACTGTCAGTACTTGTAATTTTTACTTGTCACTTTAAAAATTAAAAAGAATCTGGGCTGGATAAGGAGACATACATCTTTAATTCCAGAGCTCTGTGATTTACATAGCCAGGCTAGTTAGGGCAATATAATGAGATCCTGACTTAAAAAAGAAAAAAGTAATCTTGTTTAAGATAAATGTTTAGCTCCCATTACTCATTCCTATTGCTAATAATATTGACCGGCTGGAGAAATGACTGGCTGTCTCATTCCTCAATTATTGAGTAATCTAAAGTTACAAATGTAGGTATGTGCCTAAAGAAAAGCAGTTCTAAAAGTCAAAAGTTGACTAAAGTATGTGTCATAAGAATTCCTGTGTATTGTGTATGTTCTAAAAAACAAAAAAGATTCATAAGTAATAGAAGACATATTTCCTGGCTTTTTGGCTTTAGAAAACACCTCCCTCGGTGAGCAGATTTCTTTTAGTAAGAAAAAATTTAGTTAACATTTTTTTTTAAAATATTGTATATATGGATGTTTTGCCTGAATGTGTGTCTGTCCCCACATGTATGCCTAGTACCCATGGAGGTCAGAAGAGTGTGTGTTGATCCCGGGGTGTGGAGCCACCATGTGGGGTCTGGAAATTGAACCCTAGTCCTCTGGAACCACTGAGCCATCTCTGCAACCCCAAGACATTCTTTGTGTTTAAAACATCTCTTTGGTGGTATCATATTTCTCTGGCTCTGTGTCACTATAATTGAATAATACTTACGTTTTGTTTTAATTTGTATCTTAATAGCAAGAGCAATATGAAAGTACCATTGGCTTCAAGCTTCCCAGTTACCGAGCAGCTAAGAAACTATGGAAAGTCTGTGTGGAGCATCACACGTTTTTCAGGTATTGTTCTCGATCAAGCAGTTCTCAAGGACATGTTATTTGTGCATATTTATTTTGAACCTGCTATTGAAATTGTCTTCTCTGTAGGGCTGGCATTTTGTTTAGCTCAGGGAGAGCGAATCAAGGAAACTAATCAAGGAAAGTGAATCTAGTCCTCCCTCATTTGGTTGGAAAGCATGTCCCAGCATTCCCAGAGTGCCTTTCCATGCACTATAACAGAACAGCAGAAGTGAGGTGACCTGGTGCTTTTTAGGGGCTCTGGTTGCTTTCACAGCAGCTGAACTCAGTTCTGGGCATGGGTTGTTACAGTCCAGCCTCCTAATGGCTTTGTAGCCTTAAGTAAGTAACTTCATCCTGGAATATTTCAATATCCTGTGTGTAAAGTAATGAAAACATCAAGGATGTAGTGTAAAGCCTACAGTGCTATCAGCCATTTTGAAAACCAGTGTTTTTATATAGGTCCCAACTAAATTAATTCTGGTTGCTTGAGATATGGCATAGACTTACAATAAAGATTGCTTGACTAGAAATCTCTTAACTACTAAAATAAACCACAAGAGCTTGGAAGCTTTTTTATTCTTGGTTGATTTTTAGTTTTATAATCACAATTATAAAACAGCGCAATAAAATAACACAATCATGATTTTTTTTCTCTCCCAGACTGACTTCTACAGATACCATTCCCAAAAGTAAATTTCTTGCCCTGGGATCTAAGTTTCGATACAGTGGCCGGACTCAAGCGCAGACCAGGCAAGCCAGTGCTCTGATTGACAGGCCTGCTCCGCACTTTGAGCGGACAGCAAGCAAACGAGCATCCCGGAGCCTTGACGGAGGTTTGTATTAGATATTATTGTGACCTTTAGGGAAAGATAAAAGAAGTATAAGGGGTTTTTGTTTGTTTGTTTGTTTGTTTTTTCTTTGTATTGTTTTGAGAGAAGAATGTACCATATCTCAGACTGGCCCCAAGCTCCTTAGCCTCCTGTCCTGACCTCCTAGTGCTGGGGTTGCAGACATGCCAGCTTGCTCACCTGGGAAGTGTGGTTATTTGTAAGAGAATCCAACTACCTTCGATTTCCAGGGAACCTCAGTGGTACAGTGAAAGGGGTGCTCCTGTCTAATTCAGACCTAAGAAAGCCAGGCTGCGGGGTGCTGTGAGCCTTTGACCCTAGCACTCCCAGCACTCGGAGGCAGAAGCAGGTGGAGCTCTGTGCCAGCCTGATCTACACAGAGAGTTCTAGGCAGCCAGGGCTCGTAGTGAGACTCTGCCTCAAAAATGCACAAACAAAAAAACCCAACAACAGTGTTAAGAAAACCATCTTAAGAAAATGAGAACTGAAGTTTGACTACAAGGCAGCAATGGATGAATAGCAATAGATTTATATAAGTATTTAACTCATTTTTTACTTTGTTCAGTCACTTGCTTTACATTTCCTATGTACCTAGTGTTCCCTGGAGATACTGTTATGGGAATCAAATATGGCTTCTTTTTTCATGGAGTTTTCATTCCATAGGTAGAGACAGAAACAAATAAAACAAAATAGCTTCAGGTAGTCATGAGTGCTATGAAGAAAATAAAATGAGAGAAATGTGTCCCCAGGCAGAGAAATGGAGGGGCTGTTTCAGATTAGGTAATCAGTTAAATTCAGAAGGTTCCCCAGAAGAATGCCAGTTAGTTGAGATCTGAACTGTGAGTCATAACTGGCAATCCCAAAGTCTAGATGGGAATACTCCAGATGAAAGAGTAGCAAGTCCTTGAAGGGAGGAATGAGCTTTGTCTAACCCATAGAACTTTCTGTGCCAATGGAAATGTGTTGTTGATTCAGAACTACGGTATATGGTTGTTAATAGCCAGAAATGTGGCTGCTGCTGAGGAACTGAGCTTTCCATTTAAGACAACAAAACAAGCTACATGTGACAATTATCTGAACAGCACAGGTGTAAATTCTAGTAAACATAGGAGAGAGGAATGTGGGTGAGAGATGATGACAGCTTGCTTAAGTAATGTCTACTACAGTGGAAAGCAGTTAAGGATTCATTTTAGAAGTAGGGCTAACAGCATTGCTAATAAAGTATTGGAAATGGCAAGGAAAAGAAACTCAAGTTTTATTCCTGGGTTTTATCATTTGGTGGAAGGAGAGACTCCACAAGGAGGCAGAGTCTGGGATGTAGGGAAGCCAGGTTTCTGTTTGGTGTTGTCACTCTACCTCCGTACCTTTGCTGTATTCATGTGATACTACGGGGAGCTTGTTCCTTACCCAGTAAGCCCTGACCTCCAGTTGAGCTTCCGTGTGTGGAGCTAGGTTTCAAAGCTATTTTTCATATATGAAAACTGATGGTGGAAAGTCTCTGTGACTTGCTCAGACATCTCACAGATAGTAACATGCAAAGAGTGTGGACAAAAACCCAGGTCTGTCTGACACCACTTATCATGGTCACCACGGGTATTTTAGAGCTATATAGACACTGAGTCTGATGTGACATTTCTTTCACATAGCCAAAATTAAAAATTCAAATGTTAATGGTCTTTCGTAAGTTAAACAAATTATTTACAGAAACCACGTGTATTATAGATTGCCTAAAATTTTTCTGCAGTCAAATATTTTACCACTTAACTAAACCCAACTTTAAACTTTTTTTTTCTTAAGGATTTTATTTTAAGCCATCCCAGCAAATGTTTGTTTGTTTTGTTTTTTTGTTTTTTGTTTTTGTTTTTTTTTTGAGACAGGGTTTCTCTGTGTCAGAGGGAGCCTGGAAGATGAGTAGAGAGACGCACAGGAAGTTGTAGGGAGGGACCTTGAGTATGACAGGCTTTTTTGGTTTGGCCGAGCAGAAGGACACTCTCTTTTTGAGAAACTACAAAGGTCAGATAGTTGTTCCTCAACCTCTCTGAGCTAGCAGGTTTTCACCCCAGCCTCTAACTCCTGGGCCTTACTGATAAATAGAATGATAGAGATTTAGTTAAAAACTACACTTGGGGCAGTGGCAGGAGGCGGATCTGGCAGGATGTAAAAGTCCCACTGGGTCTCTGCCTGAGATGCAAGCTGTAACTGCAGCGCCCCAATTACTGGCTGAAGTAGCGGTAGATTTAGGTGCAGCGGCTGCAGATGGAAAACAGCAGCCAGCACTGTTACACAGAAAAATCCTGTCTCGAAAAACAAAAAACCCCAAACATCAACAACAAAAAAATTAGGACTGGAGAGATGTCTTGTTGGTTAAGAGCATGTAGTCTGAGTTCAATATCTAGCACCCACATCAGGTAGCTTACAACTACCTATAACTCTAGTTCCAGGGGATTCCAAACTTTCTGGACTCTGCAGGTACCTGCACTAATGTTCACACACCCCATCTCTCTCACACACACACAAAGGAAATAATGGCACCTCATCCAAGTCTGCCTCTGTTCTTGTCAGTGGCATGATATCTGAAATCAGTGATGCTATGAGTGTCAGCACCAGCACTTTGATCAGGACCTTCAGACTTGGAAGACACTCACTGTTAGTTAAGTGTTCTGGGTCCAGACTTCAGAATCTGTAATAGCTAAAAAATGAAGTAATAAGGCTCAAAGCCAGTTATCATTTATCTTTTTCTTGGTACAAAGGATCAAACCCAGGACCGTAGGCATGCTAAGCAAGTGCTCTGCCATTGAGCTATGTTCTAGCCCTGAATTAAAGTATGTACGTGCACAAGTGTGTGCGGCAGTAGGCATGTTGCACAATGCACATGGAGGCCGGAGATTGACATCAAGTGCTTTCCATGAACACATTCCACCTATATTTTGAGACAGGGTCACTCACTAAACCTGGAGCTTACCAATTTGATAGGTTGGCGGGTCAGTGAGCTCCAGAGATCTGCTTCCCAACCCAGGGCTAAATTTACAGATGTTACTTAGCTGGTGCATGGGTGCTGAGGATATGAAATCAGGTCCTGAGGCTTGCACCACAGCAACATTACCAGCTGAGTCCCCTCCCCAGTCCAAGCTAAACATCTTAGAAACAAACCTCACACATACTACTAAACCTTTAATTATCCTTTAAATGAGCAAACTGTACAATATGTAAATTATATCCCAATAAAGCTGTTTAAAAAAAAGAAAACCTACCATATTTATTGTGATCTATAGTTTGCAGTCTCCTTACTGTGAAAATGAAGAAAGTTTGTTTTTCTCAAGGGCTCCTAAGTGATATCCTTCATTTGAATTTTATGCCACTTATGCATAATGATTTTGCCCAACATAGTCTTGAAATAGTAGCCTATGAAAAGTAAATATAAGGACTGGAGTATGATGTTAAAAGTTACTAATATTTAGAATTTATTAAATATTTTTCTATCTGTTGAATATTCTTTCCTCAACTCCCCTACAGTTAGTGTCTCCCATACTCCATGGATGAGGAAACTCAAGTCTCTTGTCCTAGCACCACTGTTTGTCACTGAGGCTCACGTGTGACGTTCAGGGATGTTTGGATCTTGCCTGTTTCCTGTTGCTCTTCTTAGTGAGAAACCTTCACTGTCACTGGTATTTTCCAGTTTCTGAACTGTTGCCACCTCTGTGTCTAACCATTAGTTTCTGTATTTGTGTCCACTTTCCCATACACAGCAGGAATGCCGAAGACATAAATTATTTGGCTCTGCAGTATTAGTATTGGATTAGGACCAAATTCATGTGGCAGAATAGCACATGATGAAAGCAAGGGCTCTGTCTCTGCGGTTCCAGGCAGGGTTGAATTAATTCTTGGAGAGGAGGTGTGAACACACATGTAATATGAGGCTTTAACACAACTGAGAGAAAAATATTTTGTCATTTCCCTTGTTTGTTAGGTTTGCTTTGCCATCTGCCACTCTTGCATTGACTAGCTGAGAGCACCCATTAGCAACAGGGACTTGCAAACGGCCACAGATCTATCATTGCAAGATGAAACAGGCTCTGTGTTTCTGCTGTTCTTCTGCTAGGCATCCTATGAGAAATTCTTTCTCTGGAGACCATTACAGGATAATAAGTTAATAAGTGTTTCTCTCTTGGTATCATATGTATAAGATAGTTGTAACTTTCCATTTTTCAGTCTGTTCTAGCTTTAAAAATTCCTTTGTTTTGCTTCATTTTTAAAGTTTATAAATCTAAATGTATCAGAATAAATTACATTCAGTAGTCTGAAGACGAAGGAAAGTACACAACAAAATTGTGAGGTTTTCATGATATCAAACTAAAAGTCTCAGTACAAGAAAGGATGATGGCCCATTATCAGAAATAGTAATCAGAGCCATTGAGATGGCTCAGTGGGTAAGAGTACTTGGCATGCAAGCCTGACTGCCTAAGTTCACTCCCTGATCCCAAAGTGGAAGGAAAGAATCAATGCCCAGGGTTATCCCCTGACCTCCACACACACTCTGTGACATGTGCATCTGTACACACAGGCACACTGGTTATAGAAATTAAATACAATTTTAAAATGAAATATTGAAGCTGGGTGTGATAGCACATGCTTTAATCCTAGCACTCAGAAGGCAGAGGCAGGCAGATCTCTGAGAGTTCAAGGCCAGCCTGGTCTATATACTGAGTTCCAGAACAGCCAGGGCTATATAGAGAAGACAACAAACAAACAAACAACAAAAAAAACTAAATCACATTTTTAAAAATGTACTTTCTTAAACAGTATCTAATTAGTAAGGTTTGTTACAAAATGTATGTATATTTTCTTTTAAACCCTAACAGAAAAAAATGAAGGTTAAAAGCTAAAAATGACTGTTTCTTGTTTTATTTCTTTCTGTTTTGTTTTGTTTTTACGAGACAGGGTTTCTCTGTATTGTTTTGGAGGCTATCGGTCCAGCCTGGCCTCGAACTCACAGAGATCCGCCTGCCTCTGCCTCCCGAGTGCTGGGATTAAAGGCATGCGCCACCACCACCTGGCGACTGTTTCTTGTTTTATTTTGTGATGTTGGGAATGGGACCTAGGGCCTCCTGCTTGCTAGGCAAACAGTCTATCACTGAGCTATAGCTCCAATTCCTGTTTTGAATTAAGTTACCTAAAGCATAGATGCCAAATAGTTCAAACCCAAGCGCAGCTAAGTATGTGCAGAAGTTTTTATTGTCAGCCTGTATTGTTTATTCTATCCAAAGTAGTCTAGGCAGGCTTCTCCCCTAACTAGGGTTTCTTAGCCTCAGCAACCTTTGCCTCTATGCACTAGATGTCAGCACCTCCTTTCTCTCTCCATCCCAGTTGTGACAACCAAAAACATCTCCAGACATTGTCAAATATGCCCTGGCAGGGGGTGGAGGTGGGGGGGGGGAATAAGCCCTGGTTGAGAACCAGTGTTCTGTACTCTAGAGAATAGGCTGTAAGAATTGGTAAGGTGGGGAGGGGGTTCCATTAGCTTATTCTTTGTTTTTGGATGAGAGAAGTTTTTAATTAATGTTAATCAGATGATTTACTAAAGAAGAATGCCTGACTCAAAGATTTGCCTTCAAACACATCAAGCAGTAGTAGTCCCTATCTTACTGGAAGAGCCATTTATCAGTCATTTTGTAATCATTCTGTAGAGGCTTCACTGAAAACAAAAACAAGAAAACAGACTTCATTCCCCCCCCCCTTAAATCACATGCTTAGGTTCTTGAAACTATCTAAAGGCAAACAGATACTTATTTCAAAAAAGGCTTATTTTGAGAGCCATCCTGAATCCACCCTTCATTGTAAGTTTTTTTTCAACTAGTAGATTATAAATTAAATGGTTTTGCTTCCTTCCTTCAGTCTGCCCCCGAATTCAGCATTTATGAAATAGTCATTAAGATGTCCTAGTTCTCTGTTGTGGATGCCTTTGCCTTGTTGCCATCAGGTACCTTGAAAAGCACTAATGGTTTGTGTTTTGCCTTCTATATGATAAATACAGGACTCATAGTTTCACCTTGGACTTAAGGTCAGGACAATGACACTTGCCTTCATCTGTTCTCTTCTTTCCTCACTTAGCAGCAGCTGCTGAGTCCACAGACCGGAGTCCTCGGCCCACCTCTGCACCAGCCATTGCTCAGAGTCAGGTCACAGAAGGGCCCGGGGCCCCTGTCAAAAAGACACAGAAGGAGGCTGCGAAGGCTGAAGTGAGAGGGGAGGAGGAGCCAGCTGAGCCAGCGGAGCCGGAGCCCACAGAGGCCTGGAAGGTGTGTCTTAGAAACCTCACCTCAGCTACACACGTTCTGAGCTACAGATGTTTTCAGAGCTACCGAACCTTATAGATGCCCAACACAGTTGCTTTTTCTCGTTTCTGAAAGAAATCGTCTCTCATCAACCTCTTGTATATTTTTGTAGAATTTGATTTCCAAATGATATTGCATCAAGCACATTTATATAGATATTTAAATCCTTTCTAATTTTTTTAGGGTTATTTTTTTATTTTATGTATATGAGTGCTTTGCTTGAATTTATGTATGTGTACCATGTGCATGCCTGGTGCCCTTAGAGGTCAGAAGACGGCATCAGTATGGAACTAGAGTACAGTATGAGTCACCATGTGGGTGCGGAGAGTCAAACCCAGGTCCTCTGCAAGAGCTGCCAGTGCTCTTAATCGCTGATCATCTCTCCAGTCCAGTTCTTTAGACAGTACACAACTGGATACAGAGAAGATCTGTTGTGTGGTAGAAGTTGTGCTGCTGAGTTGAATATACTCATAATCCTTGCACTGAGCTGGAAAAATCACCAGTTAACTAGCAAATCTCCAAGAACTCATGAATGGGATGGTCTTATTTATAGTTTCAAGCTTTTAAAATAACATTACACAGTGCTAGTCTAGGTCTGTTTTAAAGTAGATGCAGGTCTCACTGTTGTTAAGGGACTATGAGAAAAGGCCTTCATAATAATGACATTTCACTGTCTGGTGGCAGTGGTGGCACACACCTTTAGTCCCAGCACCTCTGCCCAGTCGGGAGGCAGAGGCAGGTGAATCTGAGTTTGAGGCCAATCTGGTTTACAGAGCAAGTTCCAGGACAGCCAGAAATCCTGTCTCAAAAAACCAACAAAAAATAGCTGGGCGTTGGTGGCGCATGCCTTTAATCCCAGCACTTGGGAAGCAGAGGTAGGCAGATCTCTGTGAGTTCGAGGCCAGGCTAGACCAACAGCCTCCAAAACAATACAGAGAAACCTTGTCTCGTAAAACCAAAAAAAAAAAAAAAAACCAACAAAAAATAAAGATATTTTATGTTACGGCCTGTTCTTTTGGAACCAGATCAATGTCTGATTTAATGTAGAACAGTAGATAGCTAATTTTTTTAATTGTTAAATTTCTCTGTCTTTGAGTAAATGAATGGTGAACTTTTGCACTTTTGTAACTAGCCTGGTGCCCATGACATTAGTCTTCAGGCTCTGTGTGGTCTTTGAATACCTACTTGGTTTTTAATGTTAGAATTTATCATCTAACCCTCTGACTGTGTAGGCTATTGCAGTTGTTGGGGGCTCTTAAGATGCCTCTGGTCTTCTGCTATCTCGCTATTTGTTTTCCTTTTGCCCATAAAACATGCAGGTACTTCAAAAATAGGTTCCTTTTGCTTTTGGAGTTTTGGCAGAATGAAGTGGGTTTTTTGTTTCCCAGGCAAGCCTTAAACTCCTGCACTCACAAAATTCTTTTGCCTTGTTCTCTCTGGTAGTTGGGACTGTAGGTGTGCACCGCTGCTCCCGTCTTTTTGGCCTTAATTCTTAGAATGAAGTAGTGGCTCTCCATTTTCTGTTGTTAGATTACTAAAGACCCAGAAGAATGTTATTGTTTAAACAAGGAACTTAAGATTTATGAAATAATTTAAAACTAGTATTTGCAGAGTATACATAATTTTATGAAGACATTATGTCTGCTTTAATTTGGGCATGTTGGCACATGTCTGTAATTCCAGATCTTGGGAAATGGAGTTGAAGGCCAGCCTAGGCTACATAGTAAAACTCTGTCTCAAAAACAAACAAACAAACAAACAAACAAACCAAAGACAGATGTTTTCTTCATTTTATTACTTAAGAAAAGTTAAGCTCAGACAAGTGAAGTAACTTGTTCTCTGGGATCTAGACCAGAATGACCCAATTGTTAATTACTCCTGGTAGTTAGAAGTGACATGGTTGAATGTGTTTGTATGTTTGGCAGTGTTACAAAGTCTGGTATTACCTAATGTTTTTTATATTTAACCTAGGAAAAATAGCACAGTGACTTTGTTCTCCAGAGCAGTGCTGCTTTTGTGTGAGTTAAAAGAATATGTCAAAACCACAAGTTGATGAGGCTTGTAAAAAATGTGTAATATAACAAAACTGATTTAACCCTTAGAAAAGACAATTTAGTTTCTAAATTTGAAATACATGGCGCTTCATTCAGTACTCACCCTATTGTATTTCCTTGTCATAATCAGGTTTTTATATAATTTCTCCCGTTTCTGAATATAAGATGGTTATTTCTAGAGGTTTTTCAAAGATACACAGGCGTCCCTAAGATAGTATTCATCTCCTACTACTGAGCATAAATCTTGCCCTTCTGCCAAACACATGGTTCCGGCTTCCTAGAGAGGAGACTGCAATGTTGGATGTTACAGGCGAGGTGGAATAGTTGCATGCGTCAGTTTCAGTTTATTTGTAATTTGTTTTGATGCGCTCTCTTTCGAAAAAATGAAGAGTAAAATCGTCACCTTAAATGTATTGATCAACTAACAGACTCTTGTATTTACCTGTTTGGTGTTTTACGTGCTTTAATACGTGTGTTTTAACTATAAAAACTATTTCTATAGTGTACATTACACATTTACATCTCTGTTTATAAATCTGTTCTTAAATATGATTTAAAGTACTTCTAAGGCTGGGAAGATGACTAAGTGGATCGAGTGTTTGCTTGACTTCAAGTCCTCGAGCTTTCATAAGAAGCCACATGCAGTAACACTCGTGTCTGTGAGGCACAGTCAGGAAGATATGACACACATTTCAGTGGGCAAGAGAGACCCTGTCTTAAGCAAGGTAGAAGGTGAAACTGACACCTGAGATTGTCTTCTGACCTACACACAAGTGCCATGATATGTACACACACACACACACACACATTAAAGTTTTCCAGGTTATTGCTTTAGTGGGTACTTTTTTATATAAATAAATATCAAAATTGTTTTTTCATCAACAGAATCATTAACCCAGTTTTCCTTTTTGGTAATTTGGCTATCCATATTACCACTTCAGCCTTGAATCTCTGATGATGAACTAACAGATTGCACTGGGAGTAAAACCTTCCCTGTTGTGATCATTTTTCAGCACATTTAACCCCCAGCTTTATGAAGCTGTTTAACTATTTAAGGAAGCCTGCTAACCTAAAATGTTTTCAATTTTATTTCTTAAATGTAGGTGGAAAAAACCCACATGGAGGTCACAGTACCGACCTCAAACGGTGACCAAACACAGGTTTGTGCCAACAGGCCACTTGTCCCTTTCCCCTCCCCCCCTCAGTTTTAAATTCTCCCCCATTCCGCTTTCTTTAAAAACAAATAAAAGGTTCAGACAGACTTCAATGAGCCAATATTTTATCTTTTTTTTCCTTTATTGAATTGTGACCAAACAGAAGCCTGCAGAAAAAACTGAAGATCTGATAAGAATGAGGAAGGTTAGCCATTTTCTGCTTTCACACAACTACGCTGCCATTTCACCATGCTGATGACAGTGTGTTAAAAAGACAGTGGTCCAGCCCTTGATTTTCCTCAATAGGAATTACTTCTAGAGAGCCAGTCAGTGTGTGAGGAGCCTTCAAACAATATAGTTGTGATGAGTATTTACACACATATATGTATGCACGCAAAGAAGTTAGAACCTTCCACTGTTTATTGACTGGTTTTATCAAAGTAAGCTTTCAGCAGAGAAATAGCTTAACAAAATGCAGTTGTGAGGGGCAGGTCTATCTTTCATATTCAAACTTTACAAGAACTTTCCCAATGGCATCATACATTAGCATTTTATACACATTTATCACAAAAGCCACCACAGCAGCATCTTCTAGCATTAACAGTGTGAGTTTAACTGCTGCTTGCTTATTTCCCAACCTCAGAGTGGGATGGACCAGTTCTTATTGGATATACTTGTTACCTGTTTGAATACAGAACACTGTAGAGTTCCAGATATTCCAGTATTCATAAGTATAAAACTTTCCAGAAAGCTAATTTTTTAAATACAGAATTTCTCCACTCCATGATACATGATGAGATATATGTATGTATTTATATACATATATCAAAGGGTAATATTCAAATAGTTCAATTTCAAAAACAAATATAAAACAGCTTATTGAGCAGCTAGGTGGTGGTGGCGCATGCCTTTAAACCCAGCACTCAGGAGGCAGAGACAGATGGATCTCTGTGAGTTCGAGGCTAGCCTGGTCTACAAAACTACACAGAAAAACCCTGTCTCAAAAAAAAAAACCAAAAAACAAAAACCAACCCAAATAATAAACAAAACCCCCCAGCCTATTGTGTTAGAAGCTAAGAAGCCAGGAGCACTGTCTATTTAAATAACATCATCACAGCTTTCCATTGTTTATAGACAAAAGTCATCCATTCTTTTCTGGTAACCATGCTCTCTGTGTGTCCTTGTAGTTCCGTGACCATTTCATGTTGGCATATGCTGCATTGCAGACATCTACTTTGAAATGTTTTTTGTTTTTGTTTGCCAATTTGCAATTTGTTCCCCTGCAAGAACAACATTTTAATTTTTTATGCTTCTGTTTTTTTCCCCCTTTCATTTTCACAGAAAAAGAGAGAGAGACTAGATGGTGAAAACATTTATATCAGACATAGCAATTTAATGTTGGAGGTTTGTATGAACTTGAAGCTTATTTCAGTTGGTTGCCTGGAACCTTCTGCATTCTTTGCTGATTCCCTTCATTCTATGCTGCGTTTGGTTTTGCATGACACTGCATGTGAGATTTTTAGGTTTAAAGTGCTTTTGCATGTTGGTAAACACGAAGATATGCAATCATCTCTCCTAACTTTTAGTTTCCATCTCTCATACTATCTAGAAAAATATATGATTGGAGCTGTCTCTCCCTCTCACGGTCCTGCTATTTTACCCCCTTTCAGAACATTCAAACATCATTGTTACAAGTTTCTTGAATTTTCCAAGAATATAAAAACTCTAAATGTCCCAGGAAACAAATTTGCACTGTTTTTCTTTTTCTTTTTTTCCTGAACTGAGAAGAGTATCAAAAAAGAGGGAAAGTGATCACAGTTAGTAAGGGCTTACTCATTGGAGATAGCACAAGATTACTAAAGGAAACCGGAAGGAAAAGGAAGACATAAGCAAGAAGGAGTTCTAAGGTCCTTTTCCTATTACATTCAGTAGTAACCGGACTTTTAGCTCAATTCATATACTTTATCTAGGCTAGAGCTACACATTGGATATGAAATGCAAAACCAAATTGGAGATTAGAGGAACTCAGTGAGAAAAATTATGGAAATTGGAGTTATTCTCTGTAGAAGAAAGGAAGAGCAGTATAATTTGTACACCAGGAAGTTGACATTGAAGTATAGAAGTTGAAGACAACTCAAGGCAGAACCAAAAGAAATGAGTGTAAACTCTTCTCATGGGGAGGTAGCTTCCCTGTGAAGGAAACAACCAACATGGTTTTTGCTTGCAGGAAGCTTGCAGTGTGGGGAACTGAGGGGAGAGGGATAAAGATGAGTGAAGAGCATTGCACAGTTACAAGCTGTTGGGGAAACTGTAGCAGGTGAACGCTGTGCCTTGTTTCAGGCAATCTACTCTAAAACAACGAGGTCTCTATGAAGTTAGCATTTTCAATAACCATCTTGCCTTGGCCTCCTGAAGGCATTGCAGGAGTGTGCCATTGTGTCCAGTGAGATGGCATTTAATTGAGACCTGAAAGGAGAGCCATGTATTAAATATCTCCAATATGAAAGATTGAAAATACTGTAAAAAAAAAAATAGGTCTGGTCAGGCATGGTAGGACATCTTTATTCCCCACACCCATGAAGCTGAGACTGGGAGTCAAGTCATTTTCAACTCTCTATTTTAAGGCCAGTCAGGGGATGCATGAGACCTAGTCTCAACAAAAACAAAAACCAACAAAAAAAGGCCCAAACTTATGTTAAAAATCGATTTCTCATTACTAATGTGGCCTGTAAAGATTTAATCTCATTTCATTTTTTCATTTTTTGTTGATAACTATACTTTTAATATCTGCTACATAAGGTACTTTAATACAAATAATAAAAATTATGGATGGCCTTCATTAATTACATATTCAATGATAGACACAATGCCAAGTGCTTTACATATATATATATATGTGTTATATGACATTAAATTTCTAAGGTCAGACTCTTACTTCAAACTTGGAAACTGGCTGTCTTTATCTATCCCATATCTGAGGCCTGAATTGTTGTCTTTGGAGATTAGGAAGGACAAGACAAGACTAGTTTGGTGATCACCTCTTCTCAGTGCAACATCTCCGCACTCTAAATACGCACATTCCCTGAACCTGTTGTGCCAATCATATATTTGTCATTCATTCCACGAGGTGTGTTGTGGCTTCTGAGACTCACAGAATTCCTGTGTTATGCTGTGTTTTCTTCCGTGGCATTTTACTGAGAGCCCTGGGAGGGGATTTCTGAATAAGTGTGTGTTTGGAATTTAAAATTACTAACTGCCTTTTGAGAACATTTTACATTTAACAAAGTGTTTGGTCTTATTGCTGCTAAAATCATAAGATGATAGCCCTCAAAAATTATCTAACCTGAACATAGCATGACATAATTTGACCTTCATTCCTTAGTTATTATTTAAAAATGCCCCTAAGGAAGTTCTCTCAGGTTATCTGTAACTCTGGCAGTTTTTTTTTTAAGCATCCCTTCCCACCTTCTCTTATCAAACCCCCACTAACGCTTTGTTCTGGCACAAATAAGGTCGAGTTCATTTTTAGATCTGCCGCCTCCTCCTCCAGCTCCCAGAGAGAACCTGTAGCAAATGTCTATGACAAACTCTATTTGGAACAGGTCCCTTTGAGATCTTAATTTTATTCTGTGCCCCCACAGGTTTCCACAAAGCCAGCTAAGAAGGATGGAGAAAGTTCCCTCAGATGCTACAGTTTTATTGAAAACTGTATCTTTCTCAGGCTCCAAATCAATCAAAAGCTATGCTAGAAGAGTTACAGATCAGCATTGTGTTTATCACAGTGTATCTTAGTTGTTTTTGTTTTGCCTTGTTTATACTTTTAATCATCATAAATGTGCTCAGTTGTTCTTGGCCAAAACAGATTTAACACCAGTGAGGAGATGGGTGACACTCTCACAAGCCTGATGAGTCTGGGTTGCTGAGCTAAGACTGAGTTCCTACATGTTTTTCTTCATCTGATTAGGGCACCCCCGCCCCTCTGGATATACTTTCTTCTTAGTAAGCAAGAATGCTCTTTGTGGGAGCTACACTTACTTTGGAGGTTAGTTTTCTCTTTGCACTCTATGCAGATATACATGGGTCAGTCTTGCAAAAACAAAAAAGAGACTAGTTTATGACTTTTTGAAGGAGCAACTCCAGATTTCATGTGAGTTCCTGGGTTTTTTATTGTTTTCTCTTTGATGGTGGTTTGGAGAAAGTTTTATTTAGTTAGGATCTTCCTTGCTTGTAGAAAAAAAAAACAAAAAAAAACTTGTAAATACATGTTCAAAAACTAAATTCACTTTATTTTGTTTTTATTTTTATTTTCCAAAATGAAATTATTTCCCACAGTGCCAAAAATAGATAAATCCCAAAGTTCACATGGCATGTAGGGAGATCTATTTGGCATCATGCTTTTCTTAGATATAATGCCGCTCTGATGGGAAATAAACACAAGATTGTTTTTATAGCTTCAGGTTCCAGCTATTGTGACTTGAAACTCAAACTTTTGAGGTTTTCTTGTGTGTGTGTGCTGGGCATGGAAGTGCATACTTGTAATCCCAGAGCTGGGGGGAGTGAACACAGCAGCATCCCTGACTTAGTGACCAGCCAGCCCCACCCTTGGCTAACAGTTCCAGGCCAATGAGAGACCCTACTTTAAGAGAGGTAGACAGTGTTTCTGAGGGGGATCCTGGAGTTTGTCCTCTGACCTGCACTTGCAGATGCACATGAATTATTTTGAAAAAAGTATCTTTAAAGCCATTTTATTTTTTAGCAGTAATAACAATTGACTTTTGGAGGCTAGAACTAGGGATTTTAGTAATAAATTTTTAAATCCAAAAAAGTATTAGTAATAGAGGAGTAAAAGTATTGCAGTGGACAGAGAGGAACTCTGCAGTGTTGCAGCTCACCAAGGACAGCAGCTAGTGGAAGTTGAGGTCATTTACCATGTCTGTCATTCATCAGTTTCCTTATTGCTATCTCCATCCTGCCTGAGCTGAGCCTAAGGCAGTTCTCCTCGAGGTGAGCTAACTGAACTGTGAGGTTGCCTTTTCAGGGTGAGGAGGTGGAGGTCTGGTCTTGCACCCTTTGTGGAAGAGGAGTTACACAACTAAGGAGCAAGCTCTTTGTGGGCAGTTTAACCTCCAAGAGCTGTGGGATTGTGATGCTTCACTGCTTCCAAGCACAGCACTTTGTTTAAAAAGAAAGAAAGAAGAGAGACAAACAGTGTTGTATATTTGCAGTCCTAATGCAGAATACAGGCCAGTAACGTCTGCCCTGGATGTGGTGTTTTCTACCAGTGCCCAGTCTCTGATAGGTTGCCTCTGGTGTGTTTTTGTCCCAATTATTTATTATTTTACATCTTTGTCCTTTCAACTGTAGGATTTAGACAAGAGTCAAGAAGAAATCAAAAAGCATCATGCCAGCATCAGTGAACTAAAAAAGAACTTTATGGAATCGGTACCCGAGCCACGGCCTAGCGAGTGGGACAAGCGCTTATCCACACACTCGCCCTTCCGAACTCTTAACATCAACGGGCAAGTCCCTACTGGAGATGGAGTAAGTACTTTGTCCATATGACTGTGAGGCTGAATGCAATAAGTATTTTAATTATGTATGTTAGTATTCTGCATCTGAAAGTTTAGAGCTGAAATTTGGCTTTAGTGCCTTAGCAGTTTGTTGCCGCTGTAAATTAATAATCAAACACTCCTGATTGCTTATGCGGCTCAGTTCAGTTGTAGGAGGCCTTTCACATTACTGGTGGATGTCTGGACTCTGAGGACTGCTTGAAGCTGCCTGCTTCTGACTAGTTTGTGTTTATAAATTGACTTCATGCCAGTAAAGCTTTGTTTATATTCAATATGTGCCTTCCAGGACCAGAGAGTTTGCTAAACTTAGTAAGGTCACAACTGAAAGGGAGTACATTTTTTTAAAACTTTATTTGAACATTTGTACAACTTAAAAATGTCTGGAATGATTGCTCACAGTTATATAAGAAACAAAGGAGGCCCTGAAGCCAGAGAATGTAGAACACTCAATTTCAGAAAAACAACTGATGATTTATTTTGCATAGCATCAAACCTTCAAACAGCTGTTTTATGAGACAGTTACGAACGAACAGAAGAGACCAGAGATGCCTTTCAGGGTCCTTTCTCTACTGTTGTTACTGTTTCCTACTTGGGAAACCCTACCTCAGAATAAATAGATCTGTTTAAAGGTAGTGTCTTGTCAAACTTATATCTAAGAGTCTTTGTCTCTAGCCAGTATGTCATTTATATAAACCGTCACCATAACTTAATGACTGATCGTATATTGTTTTAACCGTGTGCTACTTTGCTTCTTCCCAATAATTGCAGCTGTAGTTGAGAAAGGCAAACTAATAACCCCAATGAGAGCCTGAGGTTTACCAGGCATGACCCTGTGTTCCCCTCCTTGTGAGGCTGAGGCAGAAGGATTGCCTGAGTTTAGGGTTTTGAAGCAGAGCTGAATAACATAGTGAGACTCTTTCCCTAAACAAAACACAAATTGTGTTTACATTTTTTCAGGATTCTTGATAAATTATCCAGTTATATCATTTATTACTTAGTTTCTGCAGCTGCAGACAGGTATAAAAATTCTTCCAAGAAAACCTGTTCTTTTTTCAAATTTAGATTAAAATTAGCTAACAGTTTCACAAATGAGATGGGAGGATACCTCAGTAACAGGCAGCTGAGTAGTTACTGGGGTTTGGGATACAGTTGTGCCCATGCATTGTCCTCTCAGACCTTGTTCCCAGACATACACATCCATTACTTTCGCATCCAAAGTCTATAGTATGTACGTTAAACTGGGAAAATAACCCCTCCTGGGTAAGACCATTACTCTGAAAGACAGATAATTTGATTTGATGTATCCTCAGAAATAAAACTCAAAAGGTCCAAGGATAGTTACAGTTTGATTGACTGAGAGGATCTGGCCAGTCAAAACTTAATGAAATGCTCTGAACAAGCCATTTGTCTTGTTTGGCCTGTTTTTAGAATGGTGATCTTAAATGCCCTTGCTTACTCTGGTGTTCTACACACGAGTGACTTGTTGCTATCGCATCTGTTAACTCCCTACAAACTATACTTGCATATTTTTCTAGTTCTGTTTTGGACTCTGAAAGTAGCTTGAAACAGTGACTTGATGCACATGTCATTGGGTAAATTTGTATTGGTCTGCATTTTCAGAAAATAGTATATGTCTTTAAATGGAAACCCTTTAGAATTCATCCTAAAGCTGGTTTTGGGATGGCAGTGCCATTCTGTGAACTTTAAAGAAATGACTTCTTATAAACTCAAATCAATTCCTTAGGGATGCTCAAATGATTTAGCTTTATACACACACACACACACACACACACACACACATGTGTGTGTGTGTGTGTGTGTGTGTGTGTGTGTGTTCCCTCTGAATGAATAATGGAATAAGAGACTATACTGTCTTAATCTTTTGTACTGGGACTACTTTTTGGCATATCTTTTTATGGTTAGTCTAATGTTTTTGTTCTCTGGGGACACCTGTCCTACCTTTGGCAGCATTGTTGTTGCATTGCCAGGCAACTGAACTTTATATAATTTGTGTACGACCAGGTGAAGAAAACTTCCACCCTCCCCTCGGAAAGAAAGGTTGGTGGGCCAGAGGTAACGCTGCTGCTGTGATTTGTGCTGCACAATAGAACTTGCTCTGATCATGGCTCTAAGCAGAGATCCCAGAACTCAGCAACAGTGGCTGAACAATTCTTTTCTTTTGCTACACCAGTAAATCCACACCCACAATCTTTGGCTTAACATATCATACTTCCACTGCTGCAGCATCTGCAGTTTCAATTCGCTTTTTTCAGTGCATGGCTGGTTAAAAAAACTGCATGGAGATGTTACTATGTATTCAGAGAGAAAATGAATTTAATTATACCCTATTCTTTTTATGTTGTCTTTCTTCTCCCACCTTGTTTTCATTTAAAAATCATTATGATTTTGCATCCTATCTTTTCCTTTTATTCTTTTTGCTGACCAGTCCCCTAGCTACTTTCTCCCTGATACATATCACTTAGGGGTGTGCAAAGAACCAGTATTCAACTTCCAAACTGACCAGAGAAGGCTAGCTCAACTAAGAGAACTCAGAGCCAAGTTTTTCCTTTCATAGAGGCCTTCTGCCTTGACCACAGACAGCAGAATACAGAGATGCAGGAGGAGAAAAGTCTCAGTTGGCCAATTGGGGATAGATCTTTCATTAAAAGTTATCAAAATACTTACTAAATGTATAATCCTTTATGATGATCATTACTATTTTAGTCAGGATTCCAAGGCTGTGCAACTGTTGGAGGTCTTGTGGGAATGTAATTTCCTTTCTTTTCTTGTTTTTTTGCCCCTGTTCCCACCCCACAGTAGACCCTGGAGGCACATTATAAATATTTATACATTTTGTTCTTATGTTGAAGTCTTTACTACCTCTATTCCCCTGAGCAAAATCTAATTCTCATACTGAGCTATTGCATTTGAAGTCTTTTTGAAGAGATATGAAAATTGCTCTTTATATTCTGCCATTCTAT
This sequence comes from Mesocricetus auratus, assembly GCF_017639785.1. Classification (NCBI taxonomy): domain Eukaryota; kingdom Metazoa; phylum Chordata; class Mammalia; order Rodentia; family Cricetidae; genus Mesocricetus; species Mesocricetus auratus. The sequence goes on from NW_024429197.1 coordinate 11,391,964, forward strand.
TTGTTAGTAAAAGTAACTTTACTTGTGACAAGAAGAATCCTTCGTTATTGACATTGCCTAATCCAGCGATTATTTGTGCACTAAAGCAATTTAAAGCGACCTGGAATCCATATGGGAAGGAAAATCATATATGAAGAGCCTCAGTGAGGGAATAAGTTGTAGAACGAAGGAAAGCCAGTGATTGCTTGAACTTTCAAGGGTTCCAATGCCAATTGATTCAAAACATTAAATTTCAATTTAATTACATAGTTAAACCTACTGGGTTCTAGAAACTGCTAAGTAAATTGCCTAAGAAAAGAGAGGCTAAAATCAAGAGCATCCAATCTTTCCACACCTTTGCACATCCCCAAGTATCACTTTTAAGCATTTTCCATCTGTCATTTTGTTCATCTTTCTCTGTCTTTCTTGATCTTCTATCGTGAAAGCAGACACAGGAACGTGCTCTGTTAGTACAGGGTGAAGAGAAAACTAAAAGGCCAGAGAGACCCACTGAGAGAACCTTGCCCCAGCAAGAAAATGAAGAGATTCCTCCCAAGGTTTCTATTCCAATCCCCGAGGAACACAAGGCTCTCAAAAAGTGCCACCTCTACTCTAGTACTTTCCCGTCTCCTCGTATTCCTTTCATGATGTCTTTTCTCCTGGTCCTTGCACTGGCGGTTTGGTGGTTGATCTTTCTATGATTGGAAAGCAGGGTACTCATCTGACACATCAAGACTAAAACCATTGAACTCGTATCTATGGCGTCAAATGTGTAATAATCTACATCATGCCTCTGGTCTTGATAGTTCACTGTTATAGGGACCTTTTGTGGTGGTGTTTCCTGTCAATAATCAAATGTGGATCTTTGGAGAGTATACATTGTGAGGAAAAAGGAGTAGCAATGGATCGTCCAAGCCAGCACTCCTGCCCTAAAGTCAACACATTTAGGCAAATCAGATTGAGGTGCGTGGCAGGTAGTCCTCACCCAAAAGCTCCCCTGCATGCTCTTACTGTTGACTGTTGCTGTGTCCTCTTTTCCAGTGTCTCACAGAGGCTGGAACACGCTGAAAACATTTGATGGACTATTTCCCCAGTCTTCTATAGCCATTTATGTGGCATGGGCTCCATAGTTTAAGAAGAAATTCAACTTCCCAACCTTTCAAAAGCCTTAAAATGATCATTTTAATCCAAAAATCCATAACCACTCCTTTTCTTAGAGTATCAAATCAGTACATACAAAGGCCTTTCTGGAGGGGCTGTGACACCTGTGGCCTTTTTCTCAGTGTTTATGAGCTGCACAGGATAGACCACTGTATCTAAAAGAATCACTTAGCGGTTAAAATACTGTCTTTTCATACATAGAGTTGATTTAGTTTAGGGAAATGGTGCTGGTGTCCCTTGGCCTCCAACCAGGGCTGAAAATTTCAGACTACCTACCTTTAAAAGTCCTGGAATACAGATTAACTCAAGATCTGTATATAAACACACTTTTCTCTAAATTAAAATACTATTATTTCCTTATAGCTTAAGTAGTTAATGCTGGAAGCTATTATAATAATAAGCTTAAAAGATACTTTGTTTCCTTGTACTTTAGACTTGTTCTCACACTTGTGTTGAAATCAATTGTTTCTAATCAATAGCCTTGTGATCTAAGCTTCTATTGTGACACGTGTCTGGTTTGCATGTGGATAATGAGGCTTCCCTGAAGTAACGGTGAACACAACCTCCTCAGAGAACCACTTGAATGCCTACACGGTGGTTTTTCACCTTACTATTAACTTGCATGGTGTCGCTTGCTTTCTATGGCATTTGGACACAACAATCTGGACAAATTGTTAACTTCTCAAACTCTGTTTCAGACTCTGAGTCACTAGGGTCGTCGCATTGAGACTATATTTTGTATTACTTCTTAGTGATTTTTGGTCGATGAAATTTCTAAAGATGGCTTTTGCCTTTGAAATGACGGAGGGGGAGGGAGAACGAGAAAGACCAAGATTCTTGTTGTACTTCAGTGTTCACTAGTATTGAGCTGTTGTCTTGACAGACATGATTATCTGATATTTACTGAAAACTGCTTTGATACTCTGTCATTATTGGAGTTTTAAAAAACTAGAAAAAGAACCAAGGACCAGGCTATATTTAAAAAAAAAAAAGCAAACAAACTGGATGTATATGGTTTGTGTCACAAATTATGTCTGTTCATAGCAAATATTTTGTAAATAAGTATATTTATTGATTCACTCATAAGAAAAGAGGAATTGCCAAGCCACCTGAAGTACTGCAAAGCTGCTTTTCAAGGCAGAATGTGATCATCATAAGTATAACCCTTTATCTGTGAAACAGATGTAATTTCCTTAATGAACTAGCAAATGAAACTAGTGTTGGTTATGTTACTGTAAGCCTTTTTTTAGGAATTAAAAGGAAGATAATCTTAAAATTTTATCAGTACTTTTGTAACTTTCAAATTATATTTCCTAAAGTTCCAGTTTTCATCATTGTACACAACTTTTTATTAATTATTGTAAGCATCACCCTGAATTTTGTTTCCTTTTATATTGGAATTATTTCAAATCCATTAAAAGTTTAGTGTGAGCCAATGGTGCTGTTTTGTGTTCTCAAGTGTAGCAAGGACCCTCAGAGATCTTTGCTGACAAATAAGCCATTTCTTATTCGTAAAGCTGCTAAGAGGAGGATGCCAAGCCCTTATAGTGAACAAAGCTGACCAACACAGTTATCAGAGGACAAGCATTGGCTGTTCCAGCCCTGTATGATCTCAGGCTGTCAATATTTGTAACATGAAGCTGCAAATAGCATTGCTGTCTTTCCCCCACTCCACTCTGTTCTCAGTACCATGGGCGTTCTAGTTTCTGGGTATCGCTTCACCCTGGGTCAGCTTTTTAATGGCAGATCCATAAGTAATTTGGACTAAGGGTGTCTATACTGACCTGTGTAAAGTCTTGGGTTTGTGCCTTGTTTTCCCATGGGTCATTTCCAGAAAGTCACTTAACTATTTGGTGTTCATGTTTCTGGCTAGTACCTTACGGACAGATCTACCTCCTGAGGATGAACCTGTGGCATGGTTCTGTCCCTGGTCTTTGAGGGGCTAGGAAGATAGAATGCAAGGAAAAGGCAGACACATGTGAACCTCTTGAGATTCTTATTTCTGGAAGTAAGCAAACCACCATGTTTATTTCTGGCTGCTTCTGGTTGATATTTGACTAGGCACTTAAAACTAGTGAAGTTAAAAATGCCTTTCCAAATTTATCCATCTCTTAATAAATTCAGATGGTATTCTTCAAGTAGAGTGTACTTGGGAGCTTCTATATTTTACCTGTTTTTTTTTTAAGATGTTTACTTATAGCTAGCATTTGTAGTATGAAGTAGATTCCATTTGCAAGTTTGCAACTCTGTTTACATTGTTAGCAGAAACTTTAAGGGGACTGACTGTTGATCAAGAGCTGACTGGAGTCAGCCGGGCGGTGGTGGTGCACGCCTTTAATCCCAGCACTCGGGAGGCAGAGGCAGGCGGATCTCTGTGAGTTCGAGGCCTGGCTGGACCGACAGCCTCTAAAACAATACAGAGAAACCCTGCCTCGTAAAAACCAAAAAAACAAACAAACAAACAAACAAAAAAACAAAACAAAAAAAAGACTAGACTGGAGTCATCTCTGGAGCTATCCTGTTGTCACCAAAGGTCTTAGGGGCTTCAAAGTCACTTCTATGAATAAACCCATGGGACACTCTATACCTTGCAGATTCAGTTGTTTTTAGAGGTTATTACCAATAAGAATGCATGCTTACACTTCACCTCGAGTCATCTATTTAGAAAAGACAAAGCCACAGTAAACTGCTGTCTCACTGTTGCTCCACAGACCTCTACACAGCTGCCCTCCTTCCCTTTTACACTTTATTCAGATGATAAATCTTGAGCTTTACAGTATTCTCCACATAGAAACTTGACTTTTTTATTGCACCCTAACTACCCACTCCCCTTTTATTCTCTGTTTTGTACACTTTGTGGGACTCTTTCAGCTGCCTCCTCTACACCTCTCTGTAGTGTTAGTGACAGCCTGCTGCTGTCACCTTCCATGCCCTAGAATCCCCTTGTCCTACAGCAGATAGAGAAATCCATGGTGCTGGAATAGGAAAAGGCAGCTGTGTGGTTATAAAGATCTGCACTTGGGCTTAGGCTAGGAGAGGACAATGGTGCCTGTCATCCCCAGGGGGATTTTATTTGGTAAATCAAATTCCTGTCACAACAGCTCCTTATTTCCACAGGTCAGAAATCCAGGCTAAAAATGAAATAACTTTAATAATAGTTTTAGTGTGTGCATACATGGCAGTTTATTGAAAAGTTTTTCCTCATCTTTTGTGACTAATATCCTAGGTGATTACAGTGTCCTTTCATTTACTATACTTAAATCCTCTTTGGGGTAAATAATAGATAAGTCTGAGATTAAAAAGAGGGAAGAGTATAGAATACCAGCTATCTTTCCTGGTCCCTAGATCAGTAAAAGCAGTTAGCCTCTCCTTTCCTTCTCTGCTGTCTCTTTAAAGAAAAGAGTATATCTCTCAGTCGCAGAGTGTGTGCTTGGCATTCATGAGACCCTGATTTGATCCCCAGGACAATGAAAAACAGAGAAAGGGAACTGGGGAGGAGAAGGGGAAAGGAAAGAGAAATGAGGCGAAAACATGATACTTCCTGTACTCTCTGTGCATTGCAAGGATACAGAAAGACAGTAATCCAAGCTTTAGGGTCTGACAAGATCTTAATTTAACCCCTCTCCCCTCCAGCATTTGACTCTTCCATAGAGTCATTTAGAGAACTGGAAACTAGGATTTCAGCTTGTGCTTCAATATCTCCCAAGATAGATGATCATGTTTTTTTTGGACAGCAGAAGGATTGTTTAAGTAAGTCACTCTTACATTAAGTTGGACTGTAAATCTTAAATCCCGGGATTGTAAAGAGTTTCTTTGAGTTGGATGTGGTTGTGCAGAGACCTTTAGGAGGCTGAGGCAGGGGAGCTAGTTGAGGCCAGACAAGATTACACAGTAAGACCTTGTTTCAAAAAAGAAAGAGAAAGACTTTTCTGGCCTCTACATCAAAGTTCTTGTTAAAGTTAAAGGCAGCTCTCTTGTGGAGTTAATCTTAGTCCTCGCCCCCTAGGGTTGCTGTCTGGGTTGAAGGTGAACTCTTGGTTTGTTCTTCTTTGTTTGCCATCTGTCAACTCTGTACCCCAGGTACCACCTTGCCTTGTAAATAACAAATAATCAGTTTGTTAACTAAATTACTAATAACAGATGGCAATGAATAAACACTAACTTTTATATCGACTCTTGTATTGAGATAAATTTGATCAGTGTGTGCCTAACCAGTAAGTGCAGGCAGCCAGAAAGCCTGTGCAGAGCCCAGAGGCCACGCCTTTTCTTTATTAGTCTTCTGTAGTCCCTGTTTTATTTAAAGGACCTCAGATTGGATGCCTCTATGGTAAACATTGGTCTCTCTTGTCAACAACTGTAATTTGGTTCATCATATCTAATAATCAACTATTTCACTCCAGAATATATTATCAAGACTGGTATACATGCTAGTATGTATAAACTCATCTTACAGTATGATGTCATAAAGGAAATGTTTGTGTTTATCTGAAATACATTGCTGGCATCAATCTGATGCATTTTTCTTGTGTTATTTTATGTTATAAAACCACAAAAACTATCAGATTACCATGAGTTTTGTACATTAGGTTGATGAGTGGTTGGCAAGGCTTCTCTATAAAGAGTGACAGTGAGTTGGCACTCCCTGGAGGCTGTGTGTTCTCACGGCTGCTCAACTCTGCTACAACATAGTGAAAGTTAAGAAATCAACAATGGGAGTCCGTGGGAGTGCATACCAGTTAGACTTTGTTGGACACTGAAGTTTCATTTTTGTATAATTTTATGCCACTAAATATTTTCCCTACCCATTAAAAAAAATCTATTCTTAGTTCATGGCCATACAAAAACAAAGATGGATTGGAATTTGGCCTGAGGGAACTAGTTTTTGGCTTCCCTCACAGACCAGAAAGCTGATTGGTTACTTTTGTTGTTGCTGTTGGTCTGCCTTGGAACTGTTTTGTTTATGACTAGGAATTGGAAATTGGCATCAGGGCCATCTTAACTGGAACATGAAGTACCATGACACCACTATGTTTTTGTCTTACTTGTTTTCCAAACTGCTGTGTTGACTGTGGCTTTACAGACTTGCTGACGACCCTAACCACTTTTTTTTTGTTTGTTTGAATTTAAAGGAGCTGTCTCAATTTTTCAGTGTAAAATAAAGAAATAGTAATTCCTAAATATACGTTCTATTTAACCAGATTCTAGAATTATGTAATGAGCATGTGTCTTAGTTAGGTTTCTAGTGCTGTGAAGAGACACTATGACCATGGCAATCATCATCATCATCATCATCATCTTCTTCTTCTCTTCCTCCTCCTCCTCCTCCTCTTCTTCTTCTTTTTGTTTTGTTTTTGTTTTTTTTTTAGACATTTGAGACAGAGTTTCTCTGTGTAGCTCTGGCTGTCCTGGAACTCATTCTGTAGACCAGACTGACCTCTACCTCCCTCTGCCTCCTGAGTGCTGGGGTTAAAGGTGTGTGCTACCAATGCCCATGTCACAGAAACTCTTATAAGGAAACATTTAATTGGCTGGCTTACAGTTCAGAGGTTTAGTTTATTATTGTCATGTTGGTGTGCAAGCAGACATGATGCTGGAGAGGTAGTGAGAGTTCTACATTTGGATCAGTAGACACTAAGAAGATAGTGAGAGACTGGGCCTGGCTTGACTGACTGAGACCTCAAAGCCTGCCCCCAGTGACACACTTGCTCCAACAAGGCCACACCTCCTAATAATTATACTCCCCGTGGGCCTTTGGGGACCATTTACATTCAAACCACCACAGCATGGTTTAAAAAACAATGAGGGGACTGGAAAAATGGCTCAAGAGGTTAAGAACACTGGCTGCTCTTCCAGAAGTCCTGAGTTGATTTCCCAGCAACCACATAATGGCCTACAGCCATCTGTAGTGAAATCTGGTGCCCTCTTCTGTTGTGCAGGCATATATACAGGCAGAATACTGCATATGTAATGAATGAATGAATAAATAAATAAGTCTTTACAAAAAAGAAAATATAACATAATGAGGACTGGAGAGATGGCTTAGCACTTAAGAATGCTTACTGCTCTTCCAGAGGATCTGAGTTCAATTCCCAGCACTCATGTTAAGTGTCTCATACCTGTCTTTAACTCCAGGTCTAGGAGGTATCCAATGCCTCAGACCTCTGCAAACACTACGTACCATTCCTACATATACATATGCACATAACCAAAAATAAACCTTTTCTTAAATGACATGATGTTCCATTGAGCACTTAGTGCACTTCTGTGTTTCAGATAGTTGCATAGATTTAAGATTGGTCATTGAAGGGACACATTTGCTTTTCTAATTACTATTGTCAAAATAAAAGACTTTTTGGTAAGAAGTCCCTAATTTGGAGTCTATGAGGGCGGTAGTTTGTTGGTAGGTTAGCAGGAGATGTCCTTTGGACAGTGTTGTTGCTCCCTGTATTTTGGCCTATGTAACTGCCTGTTGGGAGTGTTTCTTAATAAACCCCAAACCCATTTTCCTTTCAGTTTCCTTGTCCAGGACTCTTTGGCTTTCATACTGACTTAGATAATTTGTTTATCCATTAGCAGTTCAGCAGGGCATTAAGCCTAAAGCAACCTGCTACAGAATTTCTCTTTGGGGACACTTTCTTTGATGTTTTTCTCATATTAATTGCTTAGTTACTGTGAAGATTTATGATAACTAGCTCTCACTGCAAGTCAGCTTCTGGTTGCTTGTAATTGCTGTGGAAGTTAGAGCTGGTGATATTGGACACAGGCAGACTCAAAAGAGATGGAAAGTGAGGGGAGCATGTGCTTCAGCTGATTGGATAGAGATGCCTGCCTAGAAAATACTGCAGCACCCAGTAATTGCCTTTTGCTTCATCCTAATGCAGAGGCATCTATTTGCATGTGTTCAATTCTCAAAATATTGTTCTAAATCACTTTGTGTTCATTTGACTTATTTGTGTCAAGTTTTAAAAATGATTTTTCTAGCCAATTTAACCCATCACAGCAACGAGCAGTTGTCACATTCTATTATGCTGATTTGCCTTTTGTGTTTTTTTAAGAGCACTGAATAAATTAGTAGTTATTAACCACCCAGTATTGCCACTCTAATCAGACTGAAGATGGAAGAGTGGAGTGGGTGTGAATATGTGGGTGTGGAGAGAGCTTATTCCTATAATACAGAATAAGAGACATTGTCACTTCTACTTCACCTTGGGTAAACCCTCTCTTAGTGTCACAGCTCTGGATTTTATTGTTTTTCGGTTGATGACTTAGAGCACCAAACAGTCCGCACTTTGACATGGTCTGTTTACCATGTGTGCGCGCGCGCACACACACATACATACATACATACATACATACATACATACATACACACACACATACATACATACATACACACACATACATACACACATACATACACACACACATACATACACACATACATACACACACACATACATACATACACACACACATACATACACACACATACATACATACACACACACATACATACACACACACACACACACATACACACACCTGTGGGTCTGTCTAAATAACAGAAAAAGTGCTGTTGTGTTTCTCTCAGCCACATTCCTTCCAGAGTTTGTTGAAAATGTTAGCACAGAAAGCTATTTTCATTACTCTGGGATTTTCTTTCATGGAGAGCAGGTACAGCTCTGTCTACACAGTGAGGTCAAGGCCCATGCGAACCCTGTCTCCTAAAAGAAAAAAAGATCCACTTTAATAAGTTTTGGAAATGAGGTTTCTGTGAAAGTTTTGCTAACAGATTTAATGTTGTTCCATCATAAATTACTGGAATTTCTTTGCTGGTTTCTGGCTCTTTCCTGTCCTCCTCCATTAGTCTGCTCTGACCCCTCATGGTGTAATGAAGTAAAACTGACCACCCAAGGTTTCTGTTTTCTCAGCCATGCTCTGCATAACCTTTAACGTTTGCTTAAGCACCCCGACTTCTGCAGATCTGCTCAGGTGTGAGATTCTCGTGTGATCTGTGGAGTCCATGAGGGTGAGTGCAGTGCAAAGGCAAAATTTTCTATTAGTTAATAGTTAAAATTTTGCATCGGGCATGGGTTTTGAAGCTGTTTGCTGTAAAAAAAAAAAAGCCATCTATTTGGGGATAACCTAATAACAGTACCATTTAGAGAATCATAAAGACTACATTTGGGGAGGCAGAGGCTAGCTCAGAGCCATGCCTAGCATGCTCAGATTATTGTTACTGGCAAGCTTCACTGCCTTCATTGGAAAAGAAAGGCCGTGTTGTGTTTTCTTAAACTGAAAACAACTTTATCAAGTATACTAAAATAGCAGTGTGCTGAAACTCACCGATGAAACAAATCAGTTCTTTTACCCACATAGAAGCTTTATATAACAGAGACAGCAATTGAACATTACCAGGTCTCATTGGGACTCCAGTGAGCACTAGAATTACTTACAGCATACAAACAGTATGGGGAAGATGTGACCAAGAAAGAAATGGTGATGAAGACACAGTGTGGTAAAGACGGAAGGACTTTAAATCACCTCCTTCCAGGCACTTGTAACTCTGTTGTTAGTTTATCCCCATCCGCAGGGTTCCTGGTTCTGATGCCCCTTCAAAAGCTGCCTGAGTTTCAGCGTGCTGGAAGCTATTATTTACCAGCTCTCGCGGGTGGGGACCAGGGATGTTTTTCTTTTCTGTAATTTTTGTTCTTTCTTCATTTGTTTCCTTTTTTGGCTGAAGAATGGGCTACTGCTGCTTGCCTTGTCATCTTTATGTGCTGTTTATACATGGCTTTTAGCAAAGAAGCCGTTGTCACGTCTGATTTATCTTTTATTGCAAGTGCCCATTTAAAAGTGATTTTGAAAGTAAATGCTGTTGTTTTGTTAATTACCAGGTTCATCTTCCTGCTGGTTATTATACAATCAAGGCAAACACTGATATTTATGGTTTCTCAAAATAGACACAAGATTATAAATATTTATCATATTATTATATAGTGACATATGTTGTACATTTTAAGCCGTTTTCTGCGGCAGTTAAAGGTACTCTTCCCTGAGACATGAAGTCTTGCCATGTTTTTGTTGAAAGAGAAGAATGTAGAAAGAGCACTTGCAGTTAACTGATGTCATCAGGGTTGGAGTCTACATTTTTGCATGTTACAGACCATCTGGAAATACTATATTGTTGATGATATGTGTGACTATAATATTTATTGTTTACTTTAGTTAAGGACCAGGAGCTGAACTCTTCTGCTGGGTGTATTCCTACTGTGCTTAGCAAGATAACCTCGATTCCTGCTGGTTCTGTGGCCTTTGCTGTGCAGTGCATTTCTTATTGGGTTTGCAAATCAAGGGTAATGTGCTCTTGGGGGTATAGTGTCTGTGTGAACCTTCTAACTCCAAACCTACTGTCACCTCTGTCACTTCCCTTTCTTATCAAAACTTTCTCTTTAGGCCTGGGGAGATGACCCAGTGGGTGAAATGCTTGCTGTGCAAGCATGGGACCTGAGTTTGGATTCCCAGTGCCCACATAAAAAGCTGTGCATGGCAGTGTGCACTTGTGGCCCTGGTGCTTTGGGGTTGGCAGAAAAAGGAAGATGCTATAACAGCTGGCTCTAGGTTCAGTGAGAAACCCTGCCTCTAAAGATAAGATGGAGAGTGATTGAGCAAGACACGTAAACTCAGCCTTGAACTCCATGTATACACACAGGTCACTGTACCTGACTTAAGTCAACCTTTGGACTCCCTGTGCACACACAGGTCACTGTACCTGCACATGCACATATACACACAAAATTTAGTATACAACTTTTTAAAAAGTCTAACAAATCTCTTTTTTCTTAACATAGAGAAACACTGATTGATACCAGTGTATTATGTCAATTTTCCTTGAAATATTTGTGTTTCAGCAGGCAACATCTCATGGTAGACAATATTACAGGTTTGCTTATTCCATTAAGTAGGTACTTAAAAGCCAGCTTTAAGGTTTTTTTGACAAACTACAAAACAAAATAAAAGCCTTTGGTCATTTTCTAATAAACATGGTGGGCTTGGTTACAAAGTGCTAAATCCAAGGCATTCTTTGGGGATATTAACTTCAAAAAGCAAATGTTTAAGTAATTACAATATAGAAAGATATTCTTTGAGGTTTAGAAACAGCAATGAGCTAATTATACTTTAAAGTGGTGGTAGATTTTGTAACTAATCAGTGTTATCCTTCTTAATATTGAATACTTATATAGAAAGTAATCTTTTAAACACACACCATGTGAAATGCATGCCATGGCATGCATGTACACTCACACAGGCATGTACACATACACACACACACACACACACACACACACACACACACATATACTGTATACACACACTCAAAATAGCCTGTTCAATGTTTGTCAAAGTCTTGGTTCAGGAATATTTTTTAAATATTAGTATAGTGTGCCTATTTCAATTCTTCTATCAGAGATTTTTCAAGATTCTAACTGATGGTGTTCTCTAATAGCTCAGTGGTAGAGCATTTACCTGTCATGTGCAAAGACCCATGTTTGATTCCCAGTACCATACGTGTGCATATGCACACACCCTGCTGAAGACCTGATTGAGAACTTGTGACAGAGGGTGAAAAGATTAGCCTCCTCCATTAAATCCATAATCTTGCCACACTCAGGGAGAACTTACCTCCGTGTAGGGACCAGATGTCTGTATTGCTCTGCTTCATGCTTTTTTGTGCATATTTGGTTTTTAGAGACAGAGTTTCTCTGTGTAGCCCTTGCTGTCCTGGAACTTGCTCTGTAGACCAGGCCGACTTTGAACTCACAAAGATCTGCCTGTCTCTGCTTCCATGCTGGAATTAAAGGCATGTGCCACTACTGCCCAGCAATATTTTATATTTCTAATTGCTATCATGGCTTTGGGCTTTTACTGTTCTTTTCCCTCCAGTACTGTGGATCAAACCCTGAGTTTTGGTGCATGGTAGGCAAGTGCTCTGCCATTGACCTATACCCTGAGCCATTGATGTGACTTTGACAGGCGAGTCATAATTCCTCTTGCATGTCTTCACTGTTCCATACACAGATTTCTAATGTGAAAATTTACTAAGGAATCAAATTAAGGTACAGTCGGATTTGTAATTTATATTCCTAAGAATATTCCTGCTGTGTCTGTGTTGCAATAAACAAAATATGAGATGCAACTTACATTTTAGCAATTTCTTTCTATATTAACTATTCCATCATCACTGCTTTGAAATTATTATTATTAGTATGTTGGGTGAGGTCATGCACATGTCAGAGGACAGCTCTGTGGGGTCTCTTTCTCAACTATAAACATGTTCTAAAGTTCTCTGACCTCCTTCCTTCCTACCTCTTGTTTTAGAAAAAGTGTCACTATGAGCTGGAGAGATGGCTCAGAGGTTAAGAGCACTGACTGCTCTTCCAGAGGTCTTGAGTTCAATTCCCAGCAACCACATGGTGGCTGACAACCATCTACAATTCAATCTGGCGTATATGTAATAAACAAATAAGTCTTTAAAAAAAAAAAAAGAAAAAGTGTCACTATGAAGCTGGCATCAAAATAACTATAGTCCAGGCTGGTCTTGAACTCGTGACCCTCCTCTCTCAGGTTCCTAAGTGCTAGGATTACAGCCATGAGCCCCACATGTGACTGAAAACAGTAATTTTTTAAGTGTATGAGGACTGAAACAGCACATTGTCAAGAGGAAGTTAGTCTTCGAAGTGAGCACTTTTGCTTCCTTCCCTCATTTTGGCAGCTGGTGGGGGCCTGAAATGGGGGCCTGAGAGTGACTCTGAAATTGTCTGATAGGCTTCCAAAGTGCTGCTCTGATCGTCATTTTTTTCTCTTCTGCCCACCCAGAGTTTTGCTATGGAGAAGGAAAATGAGATGGTGCTAGGCACAGTTCTTCCTTTCATCTGAGACTGGTGCTGAATCTCTATCACAGCCCATCAACTCAAAGGCAGCACTGACCTTCACCAAGGGACCAAATAAACATGGGAGAAATTACTACCTTGAGGTCTCAGGAAAACCCACTTAAGTAGCAAAATCTTAGGTTTTTCAAAATGTGTTGCTGATTTTGGGGACTTTTTTGAATGTTTGTGTTTTTTTTTTCTTTTCCCTGAGACAAGGTTTCTTTGTAACCCTGGCTGGCCTGGAACTCACAGAGATCCTCCTGCCTCTGCCTCCCAAGTGCTGGGATTAAAGGTGTGTGCCACCACCTCCCAGCTCAAAGTGTAGTTTTTGTTTTGTGTGTGTGTGTGTGTGTGTGTGTGTATGTGTAATCTCTTATTTTAGACTTTTAAGCATAACTGTGGTTGTTTCCATAGTGTCTTCAAAAATGTAAGTCTCCCACAAAAGACTAGATTAGATTTAATGGGTAGCAGCAGATACCTAACTCTTTTTTTTTTTTTTTTTTTTTTTTTTTTTGGTTTTTTCGAGGCAGGGTTTCTCTGTATTGTTTTGGAGCCTGTCCTGCAACTTGCTCAGTAGACCAGGCTTGGTCTCGAACTCACAGAGATCCGCCTGCCTCTGCCTCCCGAGTGCTGGGATTAAAGGCGTGCACTACCACTGCCCAGCGCTATTAGCTTTTTTAATGAGATGGAACCTTCAAGTGATGGACTTCCTTTTCATAGATAGACAATAGATGGACTGATTGATTTTTGTTTTTTCTTGAGACATGGTCTCATAATATAGTTCTGGATAGCCTGGAATTCACTGTATAGACCAGGCTGGTCTTAACTCACTGAGACTTGCTTTCTGTGCCAAGTGCTGGGATTAGAGGTGTGCACTTGGCCCTTATCGTGTGCTTGAAGCCAACTGGATATTGCCACAGTGCCTTCTATGGGTATCTGGTCTATTATTGTAGCCTGCTTTTTCCTATGAGTCTCTCAGTAGTCACAGATAAGCAACACCTGGACCAATAAACACCTCAGAGTCACAGAAAGCTTCAATTTTGCCTTTCGCTGTGGATGGTTCAAACACCGCCATATGTCAAATCATATTTCTGGCAAGATCCCTTCATGGTTCCTAGGCTAATTTGGCTTCATGCAGTTGTACAGTGTTATATAATACAGTGGCCTGTGCTGATGATAATGACCAAAGGCAACTGCACTGTCAGTTAAAATTCTTCACTGACATCAGATGCCAGGTTATGGGTTCCTCTTGTCATGAGACTTTATATCCCCTAGCCAGTCTTACCTTCTGTCTTTTCAGATGTCTTATGTTTTAAAATGTAATGTCAGCCACTAAAATGGATTCCTCTGTGGGTTCTTTGGACTGTCGTGATGGCCATTCTTTTGAGCGTAGTCAGACATAGGTGTTGGTCCTACTCATAGTGCCACTTAGGGCAGTGGGAAGAAGCAGGACCTCAGAACCAGGGCAGAGCTGAATCTAAACCCTAGCTCTAACCTGCTTAAGCTCTCCATTCCTTCATTTTTAAAGTAAGGGTAATGAGTACCTCAAAGTGAGATGGTAAAGAATTAAGTGAGGAACCAGAGAGGTAGTCTAGTCGATACAGTATTTGCCATGTAAGCATGAGAACCTGAGTTTGATTCCCAGAAACCAAGTAAAAATGCCAGGTGTGGTAGCACCTGCATAAAATCTCAGCACTAGAGTGGTGGGAACGGGGTCCCTGGGCTTGCTAACCAGCCAGCCAGTCTAACCAGCAAGCTCCACACCAGTGAAAGACCTTCCTTTGTCTCTTAAAAACCAGGTGGATCTTGAGAGAAGCTTGTAAATGTAAAAACAGATGACTAGATAGAGCAGGTATTACTGAATGAAATTGGCTTGGGCTAGCGTGGTGGCTCCAGGAATAAAGGAGCTGGCTGCCACGCCTGACTACCAGAGATCTATTCCTGGGGCACACGGTGGAAAGAGAATTAGCTCCCATAAGTTACCCTCAGGCCTCCACATGTAATATATGCAGGTGCACATCTACACCCTAGTACACAAACACATAAATACACACTAAGTAAAATAAGTGTTAAAAAATGGTAGTGAGCTTAGACGTAGCGTGGGAGCTGACTCAGGACTCTGGCCTGGCATATTAGACAGTGCTACTCTTTATCAGCATAGAAACTAATGTGAAGGCAGCAACAGAGGAAGTTTAATTTGAGGCATGCTGCATTCCTCACACCCAGGGGGGATGTCCAGTAAGTGGCTTTCTGTATTGCCCTGAGATCAGATAATGGTACCAACCAGAAAGGTTGACTTGGCCTTAGAGCGCAGCACATGGTTGAGCAGCCCAACTGCTGCCCGTCTTCTACTTCTGACAGCTAATGCATGCAAGGTACTCTAGGTATTTACTGTTGACATTACTTCACTACAGCTTCAACCTTGATCTCTTCTTTATTTGCTTCAATTTTACTCAGCAGTACAGCCAAGAGATCAACCTAAACATGGCTCAACAACTAAAAGCACTTGCTGCCACGCCTAATGACCTGAGTTTAGTTCCCAGGACCGGCAGAGTGAAAAGAAAGAGTCATCATCCCTGCCCATGGGGCATACAAAACAAAACAAAAAATAAAAAGAAGTGCTAACCTAAGCAGTGTTTAATTAACTTGATGACAGACCGTCACTTATCATTTCTGCAGACTGACACAAATTGACCTGCCAGGCATGGTGTTGCATGCCTGTAATCCCAGAACTTGGGAGGATTAACCACTAATTCATGACCAGCAAGGAATACAGAGTGATGCTGTTTAAAAACAAACAAACAACAGCAAAGTTGACTATTGTTCGGTTGTCATAATCACCCAGCCTTCCAGTTGTAAGGAAATTATGTGAGGAAGTTTTGCTACCACTCTGCATGTGAATGGACTTAGTCCTTCCCAGGGCTGGGGCAGGTGAACAGCTTGAGAAAGCCCATTTGTGAGCTACTTTTGGTCAACTCTTTAGGGGGAAAGTAAAACCCAAAACCTTGTAAGATAAGGACACTAGAAAGTAGTCCAGTGTACTCATAACAACAAATCTGTTCTGTGTCCTCTATACCTAGCACACTGTAGCTGCCCTGCTGATTGGTTGAATTATGTAAAGTAGGATGGTATCTTAGAATTGCAAAATGTTTTCATAGATGTTATTGTATTTGATCCTAAGACCTCTACAAGCCCAGCTACATGTTAGCCTCATTTTAAATATGAGGAAATTCCTATGCTATTAGCCAAAATATTTTGTGTCTGATCTATAGACAGCTAAAGTCTCCAGCCTCTCAGTTATTCTGCATGCCCTACATAATACTTACAATCACCTAATGAAAGATGTCCTCATCCGATTCAGCATGTACCTGTTCCAGATGCTCTCCGTTTGCCCATTTGGAGCGGCTCAGGAATGAAGTGGATGCAGAGTTCAGGGCCTTAAAGGGCATTAGTTTACATTCATCACAACATGGGCTGGTTTACGGGAAAAGAAGAGCACAGTGACTTTTAAATACAATTAGGTAGATAGACAGATGGTAGGTAGGTAGGTGGATGATGGTTGACACTGGATATTGATAACTAGCAGTTGGTATTGTTTGCTGATGATGAATAGGGTTCTTTTGACCATCCTTGGAGCTAAGGGTCTTGGTGATAATAGCATTAACATGTTTGAGACCTCTTAAAAATCATTGCTGATTCTCAGAGTTTCACGTTTATTTTCCCACTTACTCATAATCTCGCTTTTGTGTGTGTTCATTCATTTGTAGAGTATAAATGGCATTCGCACAGAGGAGGTGGCTATCGTGACAAAAGGGCCATCCACCTACCCTGCCTCTGAATGGGAGTGCCCCAAGCAGTCAGTAGTTCCTAGTCAGAGCCTGATGACCACCCCACCGGAGTCTCCAGAGAGATTTGGTTCTGGCTCCCTCTCCATAAACAGCAAGGAGGCAGAAGAGGAGGAGCAGGGGGCAGCTGGCTGTCTTGATGCTAACGAGATGCCAGCAGGCCCAAGTGGGGAATGCTTAGGAGTTGAGGAACAGGCCAGTACCTTAAGTTTCTCAGTAACTCCAGCTTCCTGCCAGCTGCAGCATGGTGGGGAAAAGGCAGACAGTAGTGAAGAACCAGCAGAGACCCTTGAGACCCTGAGCGGATCCTTTCTTGACCCTCGCGTGGGTAACCAGCTCCCCACCCTCATTCGAAGTTTCCAGGTAGTAACTGCTCTGACAATGCAGGACTTTGGGAGAGGGCCAGGATCTGGTCTGTGGAGGAAGTGGCAGTGGTGGTGGTAAAGGGTATAGCCTCTGCTGGTCTCGGAGTCACAGCTAAAAGTGAATGGAGCCTGGACGCTGTAAAGAACTCAGGCAGAGGAACTAACTGGGACTAGACATGTTTTCTCTTCTGATGACTTAACAAAACTCGCAGGAGTAAACTCCAGCTGATTACCTTCGTGGAGCTGGTGTAAGTATGCTCCCCTTTACTTTCTCAAGGACGAGCTATGGCAAGAGATGAATTATAGAGACTCCTGTGGGGAGGAGGCTTCAGGGCTCTGAGACCATGCTCAGAAATTTCCCAGTGCCCCTCACTAACATTTGATTTTTAAATGAAGATTTATATATACTGCTAGACTGTACAACCCACCACTCCCACTGCCCCCCCCCAGGGGATTCCATGATCTAGGCACTAACTTCTGTACTAAGGTGAATGGCCAATTAGCCTATCACAATCAAATGGTAGTTTTAGGGTGATTGATATCCTGGGAAAGGTGAACAGATAAGCAAGAAGGCCTGTGTCATTCCACTAATGTTCATTCTTTTGGAATTCTGAAATTAATCACCAGGTGGTGGGAAAACTGATTTTTTTTTCTTTCTTGTTTTCCAAGTATTATTTCTTCTCAGTAAATCCAAAGTGAATGTCTGACATTGATTTGAAAGAAGTTAATGAATTCCAAGGAAATTCGTTCCAGGGCTTCGGCTGCTTCGTGCACATTTGTACTTAGAGGGGAAGTGTGCCTGGTTTTCTTAATTATGATGTACACTCACAGGGACAAATGAAAGTGATTTCTATTTGGCAGATAATTTTATATTCAAATTCTGAAGGTCGGCATAAAATGTTTTATATCACCGGTCATAAACTGTCTGGTGTTATAATTTTCCATTAAGCTTATGAAAGTAATTACAGTAATGCCACTTTTTAATACCCTTCTCAAGATGCGACACCTTGTCAAGGCTTCTTGGGAATCATGTCTTTGGAGAGTGACTCCAACCTTTGCTTGACTCAAGCTAATGCTTTGATCAAATCAATGTCAGAGGTTCAGTTCCCCAAGGCCTGCAGGAAGGTTTAGCCAAGCCAACTCTGTTTCTTTACTGTCCACAGCCTCCTCTGGTAAAGACTCAGACTGTCACCATCTCAGATACTGCCAATGCTGTGAAAAGTGAAATCCCAACCAAAGATGTCCCTATTGTCCACACTGAGACCAAGACCATCACCTACGAGGCTGCCCAGGTAAGACGCCGATGCTCCAGAACAAAGACACAGAAGATAGTAAATAAATGGTTTCTTCCTTCGGGTTCTAGTCACTTACTGTGAGTAACATCAGACTTTCTGGGGTAGTTCTTTGATGATCACTGACTTAAGTAAGGATGTGCCAATGAGCAGGGCTAAAGGCTGGGAATCCAGACAGCTCAGTTCACCTTGCATGAAGACCTGGGTTCAATCTCTGGACCACATAAAACTGGGTCTGCTTTGGGCTGAGAAGATGGTTCAGTTGGTAAAGCACTGCCTCACAAGCATAAGGACCTGACTTTAGACCCCAAATTCTTCCAATGGAAGCCTGAGGGCCCAAGTACCCGAGGACTGAGACCTGTGGTTGTCCTCTGACCTCTACACTAATGCAGCTGCACCTGTATGTGTGCATACACATATACAGAAGTTAAATTAAAACTGGGTATGGCTAGCTGTGATGACAGCACTTTGGATTTAGAAACAGAAGGATCAGGAGTTTAGGGTCATTTGAAGTTATATAAGTATGAGGCTAGCCTGGGCTACATGAGACCCTTTCTCAAAATAATCTATCTTAAAGAGGAAATAAATGCAAACTGTCAAGGCTGAGGGTTTAACTCCGTGGAAGAATGTTATACTTGACATGTGTGCAACACCGGTTCATTCCTCAACACCAAAGAGCAAGTGAAATTACCATAGCTCTGATGTCCATCCACCCTAGTCATTTGGGAAAGTTATTCCCATTGATGAAGAGCGTGGGCTTTGGGGCAGATAACCCTAAGCACAGGTTCTGCTGCTCTGTTTCCTAACTTGGGCAAGTCATTAAGCCTCTACCAGCCCTGCCCTCAATGTTAATATCTACATCATGGTATTATTGGGAGGGTTCAAAAGTTTTTAAATCTTTCACTTCCTAATTACGCTGAAACTTGGTCATTTCTGGCAATTTGATTGTGCTAGAGTTGTGTTCTGTTGAATTCTCTCTCTTTAATTAGTCACAGAAGGCAAAAAGTTAATTCTCTACAACATGTTTGTTGAGCTTTTATGTATTAAGTCAAAGTGGTGTAAGGGTAGACAGTCCCCGCCCTCTATAGGGAGCATTCTAGTAAGGAGAGAAGGGTTGGCAATAAGCTCAGCAACAGCCAGACACAGTGGCCCACAGGTGGGATCCCCACACTGATTGGGGATTCGGGCCCCCCAGCCCCCAGCCTACCCTGAAAGACCATGGCTGGAAAAATTAACAACAACCAGAAATGAAAATGGAGGAGGAACCCACATAAACAAATATCAGACACTATAAAGTTCTGTACAGAAACTCAAATGGTGTAAACAGATAATTCAAGGAGCTGGGGGTGTAGCTCATTGGTAGAGCACAGTGCAAAGGGGCAGCGTGTAGCTCTGGCTGAGCACTGAAGATCTCCTCCGTTGGTCTTCCCTTCCCCATGAGCTGGATGATGTTTCACCCTTAGGAAGCTTGGAGGGCAAAATGGGTAGCTACTTATGGATAACCTCAGACAAATCCCCAGCCTGTCAATTCCCTAGCTCTTACCCTTGGATAGAACGACCTGCTGCTGCAAGATTTGGATGAAGTTTAGGCAAGATAGTGTCTGCCAAGTGCCAGTATCTCCACAGATGTTCAGTACTCAGTGTCTGTGTGCTCCCCTCCACTCTCTTTGTGATCTAGAGTGTGGAATTTAATTTGCTGAGTGACAGTGGTAGATGATAAAGTAGCATCATTAAGGGGTTGGAGAGATGGCTCAGTGGTTAAGAGCACTGACTGTTCTTCCGAAGGTCCTGAGTTCAATTCCCAACAACCACATGGTGGCTCACAACCACCTTGGATGAGATCTGGTGCCCTCCGCTGGCATGCAGGCAGAAGACTGTATATACAATAAGTAAAAATTTTTTAAAAAGTAGCATCATTAAAGCAATGGACTTTTAAAGATGACTCCTACCTAAAGCTGTTTGTTGAATGTATTAAAGTAGGGACAGGCCTGAAGACAAGATTATGACTAGGGCAGATCTGGGGAGATGATTGTAAGAGCAGCAGTAAGTGTAGCTTTTGGAAATGAGAAGAGAAAGGGCTGTCAGTCAAAAGAGACAGAAAAAAACTATCAAGAAGGCCTTGGCCGGGGAAAGCACTGAAGAGGAAGGAAAGATTGTACACACCATTATCCTGAGGAAGAGAAGAGGGATGACTTGCATATGCAAAGGGACGAATCCTTTAAACTGTCACCACCATAGAAACAACCTAAATGGCCTTCAGTAGGGAGTTGGTTAAATAAATTATGAGCACCCTGTTGAGGTACTGTGTGCGGTTCTTAGTGGGGAACTAGTCTACATGAAATGTGTGAATGAACACTGTAGCTAAATGTGGGAATCATATCTTTTATTTGTTGGTGGAAAGGGGTATGTGTATGTAGCCATGTATATGAGAGCTATATGTGATATGGCCTTGGGTAGCAATACATTCTCTCTGGATGGATACTTAAAAATAAGGGTCTGGCCTGGCAGTGGTGACATACCTCTCTGCTGGGATTAAAGGGGTGCACCACTGCCAACCCCTCAGCAGTTTACAAAGCACCTCCAGCTGTGTGATTTCTTTTCCTCTTCACAGTACTGTGTGTAGGCAGCGCCACCTTCTAGAAATGATGTGATTGATGGTGCATGCCTAAAATCCAAGCACATGAGAAGTGGAGGCAGGCGCATTGAAGGGGTTCAAGGCCAGCCTCGGCTACATAAGGGAACTTGTGGCCAGCCTGAGCTACTTGAGACCTAGAGAGAAGTGGGGAAGCAGAGGCAAAAGAATCATGAGTTCAAGTCCAACAGTGGCTACATGGGTAGCTTGAAGCCAGCCTGAGCTACTTGGAACCTGGAAAGTGAGTTGAGGTTCCACAGCTGGGTGCCAACTGTGCCAAATTCCAAATTCTAATCTTCCAACAGAAGTTTCTTTCCCATTCTATGCCATTTGAACACCTATCAGCCCACAGAACCTCCCCGGAGCCCAGTTTTCCCAAATGCAGAGGATATAACAGTCAGTCTCTACCTCAGGTGCTGAGATGTTGTGAGGTAACAGTTGCACAGTGTGCTTGACACATAGTAGGAGTGCAAAACGTATGTGTAGGGTCTAAGTCTTCTGTAGATTAATGGTCTCAGTGGAAGAAAACAGTAGTGGCTAGCTAACACTGCACTGGTATGAGGGAGTATGCTTGGGACTCCAGGCCTCTTGGTTGCATGCCTCTGGTGGAGGGGAACCCAGCCTAGTCCTCCCCTCCCCTCAGCACCTCAGAGTTTGTCTGAATGAAATATGTTCCTGCTCAGGGATGAAATAAAGACAGTCACAGTGTCCATACCTGTGCTCTCAAGTACTCAGGAGCTGAGGCAGGAGAGTTACA